>NC_133741.1:0-2780045 GCF_048934315.1 Petromyzon marinus | reverse complement strand
GTAGAGGGGAGGAATGGGGGGGGTAGAGGGGAGGAATGGGGGGGGTAGAGGGGAAGAATGGGGGGGGTAGAGGGGAGGAGTGGGGGGGTAGAGGGGAGGAGTGGGGGGGTAGAGGGGAGGAATGGGGGGGGGTAGAGGGGAGGAAAAGGGGGGGGTAGAGGGGAGGAATGGGGGGAAGGTTAGAGGGGAGGAATGGGGGGGGTAGAGGGGAGGAGTGGGGGGGTAGAGGGGAGGAGTGGGGGGGGTAGAGGGGAGGAATGGGGGGGGTTAGAGGGGAGGAAAAGGGGGGGGGTAGAGGGGAGGAATGGGGGGAGGTTAGAGGGGAGGAATGGGGGGGTAGAGGGGAGGAATGGGGGGGGTAGAGGGGAGGAAAAGGGGGGTAGAGGGGAGGAATGGGGGGGTAGAGGGGAGGAATGGGGGGGTAGAGGGGAGGAATGGGGGGGTAGAGGGGAGGAATGGGGGGGGTAGAGGGGAGGAATGGGGGGGGTAGAGGGGAGGAGTGGGGGGGGTAGAGGGGAGGAGTGGGGGGGGTAGAGGGGAGGAGTGGGGGGGAGGTTAGAGGGGAGGAATGGGGGGGGTAGAGGGGAGGAAAAGGGGGGGGCGGTAGAGGGGAGGAATGGGGGGGTAGAGGGGAGGAATGGGGGGGGGGGTAGAGGGGAGGAATGGGGGGGTAGAGGGAGGAATGGGGGGGTAGAGGGGAGGAGTGGGGGGGGAGGTTAGAGGGGAGAATGGGGGGGGGGGTAAAGGGGAGGGATGGGGGGTAGAGGGGAGGAATGGGGGGGTAGAGGGGAGGAATGGGGGGGTAGAGCGGAGGAATGGGGGGGGATAGAGGGGAGGAATGAGGGGGGGTAGAGGGGAGGAGTGGGGGGGTAGAGGGGAGGAGTGGGGGAGTAGAGGGGAGGAATGGGGGGGGGGGTAGAGGGGAGGAATGGGGGGGGTAGAGGGGAGGAGTGGGGGGGGGTAGAGGGGAGGAGTGGGGGCGGTAGAGGGGAGGAATGGGGGGGTAGAGGGGAGGAATGGGGGGGTAGAGGGGAGGAGTGGGGGGGGGGAGGTTAGAGGGGAGGAATGGGGGGGGGTAGAGGGGAGGGATGGGGGGTAGAGGGGAGGAATGGGGGGGGTAGAGGGGAGGAATGGGGGGGTAGAGCGGAGGAATGGGGGGGGGTAGAGGGGAGGGATGGGGGGGTAGAGGGGAGGGATGGGGGGATAGAGGGGAGGAATGGGGGGGTAGAGGGGAGGAATGGGGGGGGTAGAGGGGAGGAATGGAGGGGGGGTAGAGGGGAGGAATGAGGGGGGTAGAGGGGAGGAGTGGGGGGGGTAGAGGGGAGGAATAGAGGGGGGGTAGAGGGGGGGAATGGGGGAGTAGAGGGGAGGAGTGGGGGGGTTAGAGGGGAGGGATGGGGGGGTAGAGGGGAGGAATGGGGGGGTAGAGGGGAGGGATGGGGGGGTAGAGGGGAGGAATGGGGGGGGTAGAGCGGAGGAATGGGGGGTAGAGGGGAGTGGGGGGGGAGGTTAGAGGGGAGGAATGGGCGGGGGTAAAGGGGAGGGATGGGGGGGTAGAGGGGAGGAATGGGGGGGGGTAGAGGGGAGGAATGGGGGGGTAGAGCGGAGGAATGGGGGGGGGTAGAGGGGAGGAATGGAGGGGGGATAGAGGGGAGACATGAGGGGGGGTAGAGGGGAGGAGTGGGGGGGTAGAGGGGAGGAGTGGGGGGGGTAGAGGGGAGGAATGGGGGGGGTAGAGGGGAGGAATGGGGGGGGGTAGAGGGGAGGAGTGGGGGGGGTAGAGGGGAGGAGTAGGGGCGGTAGAGGGGAGGAATGGGGGGGTAGAGGGGAGGAATGGGGGGGGGGTAGAGGGGAGGAATGGAGGGGGGTAGAGGGGAGGAATGAGGGGGGTAGAGGGGAGGAGTGGGGGGGTAGAGGGGAGGAATAGAGGGGGGGTAGAGGGGAGGAATGGGGGGGTAGAGGGGAGGAGTGGGGGGGTAGAGGGGAGGAGTGGGGGGGGGGTAGAGCGGAGGAATGGGGGGGTTAGAGGGGAGGGATGGGGGGGTAGAGGGGAGGAATGGGGGGGTAGAGGGGAGGGATGGGGGGGTAGAGGGGAGGAATGGGGGGGGGTAGAGCGGAGGAATGGGGGGGTTAGAGGGGAGGGATGGGGGGGTAGAGGGGAGGAATGGGGGGGGGGGGTAGAGGGGAGGGATGGGGGGGTAGAGGGGAGGAATGGGGGGGGGGGGGTAGAGGGAAGGGATGGGAGGGTTAGAGGGGAGGAATGGGGGGGGTAGAGGGGAGGAGTGGGGGGGGGTAGAGCGGAGGAATGGGAGGGGGGGTTAGAGGGGAGGAGTGGGGGGTAGAGGGAAGGAATGGGGGGGGTAGAGGGGAGGAATGGGGGGGTAGAGGGGAGGGATGGGGGGGGTAGAGGGGAGGGATGGGGGGGTAGAGGGGAGGAATGGGGGGGGGGTAGAGCGGAGGAATGGGGGGGTTAGAGGGGAGGGATGGGGGGGTAGAGGGGAGGAATGGGGGGGGGTAGAGGGGAGGGATGGGGGGGTAGAGGGGAGGAATGGGGGGGGTAGAGGGGAGGGATGGGGGGGTTAGAGGGGAGGAATGGGGGGGGTAGAGGGGAGGAGTGGGGGGGGGTAGAGCGGAGGAATGGGAGGGGGGGTTAGAGGGGAGGAGTGGGGGGTAGAGGGGAGGAATGGGGGGGGGTAGAGGGGAGGAATGGGGGGGGTAGAGGGGAGGGATGGGGGGGGTAGAGGGGAGGAGTGGGGGGGTAGAGCGGAGGAATGGGAGGGGGGGTTAGAGGGGAGGAGTGGGGGGTAGAGAGGAGGAATGGGGGGGGGTAGAGGGGAGGGATGGGGGGGGTAGAGGGGAGGAATGGGGGGGTAGAGGGGAGGAATGGGGAGGGGGTAGAGCGGAGGAATGGGGGGGTTAGAGGGGAGGGATGGGGGGTAGAGGGGAGGAATGGGGGGGGGGGGTAGAGGGGAGGGATGGGGGGGTAGAGGGGAGGAATGGGGGGGGGGTAGAGGGGAGGGATGGGGGGGTTAGAGGGGAGGAATGGGGGGGGTAGAGGGGAGGAGTGGGGGGTAGAGGGGAGGGATGGGGGGGTAGAGGGGAGGAATGGGGGGGGGGTAGAGGGGAGGGATGGGGGGGTTAGAGGGGAGGAATGGGGGGGGTAGAGGGGAGGAGTGGGGGGGGTAGAGCGGAGGAATGGGAGGGGGGGTTAGAGGGGAGGAGTGGGGGGTAGAGGGGAGGAATGGGGGGGGGGTAGAGGGGAGGAATGGGGGGGTAAAGGGGAGGGATGGGGGGGTAGAGGGGAGGAATGGGGGGGGGGTAGAGGGGAGGAATGGGGGGGGTAGAGGGGAGGGATGGGGGGGGTAGAGGGGAGGGATGGGGGGGGGTGTCGACTCACAATCTCTGGACTCTGCTCCGCAAGATAAACCGACGGCCGTCGTCAGCGCTGGATTTATTTTTTGTAGAATCTCCCAGTTTCGCCCCGCCCGCCCCGCCCGCAGGTCCGTGGCCAAAGCAATCCGTGGTGGGGGGACGCTGCTAGCAGTTTCATCTAAAAAATCAAACTAAAATCGAGCGTCAAGAGCTCCCAATCCTCTTCATCCTCCCCTTCTCATTCTCCTTCTTCCCTACGGCGGCAGACGATGTAGACTCGAAGAGACAAAACGATTAAGAGTGTCACGCATGCATTCGTTGAGTGGGCTCAGCGCAGAAGCATCCGCGTCAGAGTTTGTGTATTGCCCGCGGGTGTTCTTCTCCTCCTGCTGCTGCTTCGTCTTTGTGGATCCCTTGCGCGCATCATTGCGTCGTGATATATACATACAGTAGGGTTGTGCTCGCTCCTGGATGAGCGCAGTCAGTACGCTGCTGCTGCTGTTGTTGGGAGAGCTGAATAAGTTTCCGTTTGTGTATCGAGTATGCGCATAATGAGTTAAGCTCCAGCAATGATTTAAGACAAAAACAACAACTACCACTACCACTACAGCAGCAGCAGCAGCGCGGATGAATCTCCGAGCCACGCCACGAAGAGCTCCGGTAAGAGTTCCGCATCACTCCGGGAGTGGACACTGCGCCGGATTTGCTGGTTGGCCGATGTGGACAGAGTTAAAAATACAATCTAAACGATATATTCGTGTTCGTCTTCTTTGGTTCTTTCGGTAAAGTCACGTAGAATGAGAATAAAATACTAAAATAAAACATTCTACGCGGTGACTTTACCGAAATTTACCAAAGAAGATGAATCCTTGCAGTCACGAAAGCTTTAAATCGTAAAAAAAAGATGTATTCTTGGTTCTAGATTTGAAGCTCTCGTGACTGCAAGGATCCATACTCTTTGGTTCTATTCGGTAAAGTCACGTAAAAAACAACAAAAAATTAAAAATTCACGACGTTTCGGCCGCGACACAAGTGGCCTTCAGCAGGTGAAGGGACCAGACTGTCTAGCGCTGTCCTCTAGACAGTCTGGTCCCTTCACCTGATGAAGGCCACTTGTGTTGTGGCCGAAACGTCGTGAATTTTTTTCTTGTTTTTTACGTGACTTTACCGAATAGAACCAAAGAGTATATTCTTGGTTCTTTCGGTAAACTCAAGTAGATAGAAACCAAAAATAAATAAGAAAAATTAAAATAATAAATCATTAAAAAATGATAAATTGAAAAGAATAAAAGCAAAATACCACTAAAATTTTAAATAGGTAATAAATTAAAAATAAATTAAAAAATAATATATGCAAAAAGAACCACGACGTTTCGATCGCAACACATGCGGTCTTCATCAGGCTTTTATTATTTCAAATTTTTTATTTTATTTTACTATTTTTATCGTGTTTCTTTGCTTTTATTATTTTCAATAAAAATATTTTATACTTTTAAATTAGAATTTCATTCTTTTCTACCTACGTGACTTTACCGAAAGAACCAAAAATATGAATTCCTGCAGTCACGAAAGTTTTAAGTCAAACTTTTAAATCTAAACTGGGTTTTTTTGGGGGGGGGGGTTTACCAGTCGTAAGGGCCCGCTTCATCTGTATAGCTCTGTTGTTCATAAGCGACCATGCGATCAGAAATGAAAGCTCAAATTTAAGTGCCTTTAACAGCATCATGCGGACATGAATAGCAACAGTAAAATCATGTTAAACGCGTGACGTTGATTCTAAATGTGGAGGGGAAAAACCGGGGAGGCCTCCCAGGGGAAAATCCACCCGACCACGGGGAGCGAGAGAGAGACAGAGAGAGACACAGCGAACTCCAACCTATACAGTAGGCGTCAGGGTTTCGGATCGAACCCACGGCCTCCTGTATAGCAGGCGAGGTAGTTAACATCTCCTAGCCACCGCAGAGCCGCAGCAGGTCATGCTATGAGAGCTGAACACAGCCTGGGCACACCACAGTTTATATCTCGTGCGTTCAAGAGCCACTCACAGTTCTCCTAATTGACGCACTCAAACTCAGTACAAGAGTAGAATGCGAATATTTAAGGTCCACCATACTTCACCACGCGGGTCAGCGTGCAACGATGGGTAGTCGGATAGCCAGCAACTGCAATCAGCAGCGACCTGGTACGTGGAGTATGTGCGTTTTATATATTGACGCGATCTAACCCAAAAAAACCTGTTATGTATGTGTGTTGATATTCTTTCGCACCGTACGTAGCTCACCACCCTAATCGGAGGTGCAGGAGGAAGGACAACTATGGGTCTCTTTGAGTCTATGGGTCTCTGTGTGAGTCTATGGGTATCTGTGTGAGTTTGTGGGTCACTGTGTGAGTCTATGAGTCTCTGTGTGAGTCTACGGGTATCTGTGTGAGTCTACGGGTATCTGTGTGAGTCTATGGGTCTCTGTGTAAGTCTATGGGTCACTGTGTGAGTCTATGGGTCACTGTGTGAGTCTATGAGTCACTGTGTGAGTCTATGAGTCTCTGTGTGAGTCTACGGGTATCTGTGTGAGTCTACTGGTATCTGTGTGAGTCTATGCGTATCTGTACGAGTCTATGGGTGTCTGTGTGGGTCTATGGGTATCTGTGTGAGTCTATGGGTGTCTGTGTTAGTCTATGCGTATCTGTGTGAGTCTATGGGTCTCTGTGTGAGTCTATGGGTCTCTGTGTGAGTCTATGGGTATCTGTGTGAATCTATTGGTATCTGTGTGAGTCTGTGGGTCTCTGTGTGAGTCTATGGGTGTCTGTGTGAGTATAGGTGTCCGTGTGAGTCTGTGTGTCTGTGTAAATCTATCGGTCTCTGTGTGAGTCTACGTACATATATTGCATTTCTTTCACACCGTACATAGCCAATCGTGCTAATCTTTGACGTGTAAGAAGGAGTATCGGGTTTGACTGTTTATGAGTCACAACTACAGTAACAGAGTGGTCGTGATATCCTCTGCACAATCAATAAAGAGACATGCGCGTGCACACATGGCATGCCGCTCGCCAACAGCATTGCGTGTGGCCTTATAAGTGTAGTGGATTCGAATTAGGTGCACACACAACTTCTTGAGAGGCAACACTTATTTATTAATGAACACAACAGTTAACTCTTACATTACGCATAGGGTGGTGACCACCGGTTACTCTAGCTAACACACACTTCTCAGATACTCTAGGGAGGTACAGCCTCCTGTCTTGGTGGGACTTACTCACACGTCTACCGCTATACTAGAGTCCCCTGGCTGGGACCTACACACGGATCTCTTGCTAACCTAAGGAGTTACAGCCTCCTGTCTTGGTGGGACTTACACGTCTACCGCTATCCTAGAGTCCTCCGGCTGGGACCTACACACGGATCTCTTCTTGGCGTCTTCACGATGCATCTTCGTCCTCGATACGGGCAGCAGCCTCGAACCTCGTGAGGAGGCTGCTTATGTTGGCCTCGGTGTGCCCGGGCCCCGCCCCGGCCACGCCTCCCTTCGAGAACCCTCTCGAAGCCCCCCCCCCTGCTGTCCACGTGCCCCCCGAGGTGCCCCCTAGGCCCCCACTGGGGTCCAGTCACGTGTCCAGCCGGGGTCACAGAGAGTGCCACGACCTCACACCACCCTCGTGGCCTCCCGAGTCCAGAACCGGCCCTGACGTCATTCCCGCCTCCAGCCGGGATCACGTCATGTGTGTGCGTAGACCCACGTGATCGTGAAGCTCCCCCGCATAGTGACGTCACACGTGTGCGTGTGTACACAGTAGTGATGCTACCATCACTATATCACCCTCCCCCATGTAAAATAAAACAGCCGTCTCGACTGTGACAATACAGAAAAAAACAGTGTGCCTCCAACAACAATATTAATAAATAACCGGCGACCGATAATAATTACCGCGAGAAACATATGTACACACACCCAGAGGGGGTAAGGGAAGAACGTATGGAACGAGGGGAACCAACAACAACCACATGTACACAAAAAGAACTGGTCAACCCACTTATCCCTCAGCACAGCCCATCCGTGTGAATTTGTACGCACGCACCGACATATGAATGTGGCTGTTTGACAACGGTGCAGGCAATCAACAAGGTGTGAGAATCATGGACAGCGGCCAGTCTTCAAACGAGTTCGCATGGCTGAGCCCCCAGGGGAGGCGAGCACGCTCTCCCTGCAGGTCCTGGGGGAACTTGAAAAAGGCCCAAAAAGGGCACAGCCCCTCCCCAGGAGTTGGGCAACAGGATGAGCAGGAGTGACGTACGGGCACTCCACTCCCCCTCTTCAAGTCCACATCCGGTCAGCATAACCGGTGACTCCAATGGCGGCAGGTGCAGGAATCCTGTGACAAGAAGAAACCACCTCCTGAGGCACAGCACCACAAGCCCACGCCTCAGCTCGTCGGACACGACAGCCACCCGGCACAGAGAAGTGGAGATGATTGTATTCCGCCCGGCGGAAGAAAGAAAAACAAAAATACATAGATTCCGACGTGTTGGATGCACAACCAACACCAGTAATCAAACCAAAATCACACAACCACCCCATAGATGGCAGGGTCTCACACCGCTCTGCTACCGTTCCACCCCACAGGTGGCAATAGGGCGAAGACCAAAAGTCTAACACCCACCTACAAACACCACTTAACATTCCGGACGTCTCCCTACATCCCAGGTCGAGAAGTCGCACTTCAGGGTCGACCCATGTACTGGCTCAAGGAAGTCACGCTTCAGGGTCGAGCCCGTATGCTGCACCCAAAGGTACAACGTTGCATGTTGTACAACATCCCGGGTCAAGGAAGTCATGCTTCGAGTTTGACCCATGTACTGGGCAAAGAAGTCGCACTTTAGGGTTGCCTCAGTATCTACATTTTTCGTAAAAAATATGTTAAATCGACGTGACACGAAAAAAAAATGCCTGCTCTTGCCCGGAAATGGTTCACACAAATACCCGTGCACGTACAAAATGGCGGACGCATTCGCGGACCGCATCCCCCGCGGTTTCCCGCGCTCACACAAAATGGCGGCCACATGCTCGAACGGCAATCCCGCAATCCCCGTGCACCCGCATATCTCCGCGGTTCTCCCTGCACTTGCATCCCAGTATACTCATTTGGGAATCACAACAGATAATCCATATCCCATGTTTACACACCCTCCGACGCCTCTGCGCGTCGCCGCAGTTCGTCGCACGTATCGGCCGTAGCGGGGGAAATTTAAACCAGTATCTCTCCAAGACTGGCGTTGCGGCAATCAGCTGTCCCAACCGAGCTGAGAAGACACAAGAACACCTCTCTCCAGGACTCGTATTGCAGCAATCAGCTGTACCAACCGAGCCGAGAGGACACACCAACCCCTCTCTCCAAGCCTCACATTGCAGCATTTAGCTGTACCAACCGTGCTGAGAGAGCAACTCACCACAAGCTCCCTGAGCCTCTGGCTCACTGTCTCAGACACACCTCGGAGTGTCTCAATCTCCGGGCCGCCAGGGCGAGCCTACAGCTCCAGACGCACCACGAAGGGTCTCAACCTCCGGGCCGTCAGGTCAAGCCATCAGCCATAGCATGACGGGACCACACTCTACGAGCCATGTGAGCGAACTGCCCACTAGGCTAAACACGCCACGGAGGGTCTCAACCTCTGGGCCGTCAGGTCAAGCCATCAGCCATAGCATGACGGGACCACACTCTCCGAGCCATGTGAGCGAACTGCCCACTAGGCTAGACATGCCACGGAGTGTCTCAATCTCCGGGTTGTCAGGTCAAGCCGTCAGCCATAGCATGATGGGACCACAACTCTCGTGTTAGACACGCAACACTCACTGGGCCATCCTGGTCAGGATCTGTGCTCCAAGATATTCGACAGCCAGCACCACAATTCCAAATCACTGGCAGCATGTCACCATCGCAATTTAAATGCTCCATACCAATGACGGCAGAGCCAAAACCCAAGGCAGTCATCCCCCACACACTCTAACACCATCACAACACATACAATTTTAATTAGGATCCCCCACTGAATTGATCCAAAGTCGAACAGGTACGCACAATTTGTGACGATCCCGAATACCCAGTGGTCACAACAATACACCTCACATCCCGTATCCGTACAGAGAGACAGTCTATGCAGTACGTACAGTCCACACATCCCGATCTCGAGAAAAGCCCCATGCAATCAACACATCGTTAACAAATGTGGAACATTGCAATCACAACAAAAATAAATCGATGTCACACTGCGACCCAATAACACGGCAACCCACGGGACATTAAAGGGCCTCGGGACACTCGACACAACCGAATTAATCATTAACAGCCCCATCAAGATTACGATCCCGTCGCCGTAATTAACAACACTGTTACAAAGCAGACACCCGCACGGGCGCCGTGTCAATCTGCCACACACACAACCGGACTAACACGCTCCGCAACCCAGCGAGTAAAAAAAAACACGCAATCGTAACCCGGCGCACGCAAGATGGGTGAGGTGTGTTTTTAGGGCCCGGGTGCATTGTGTCACGACTCGCCTTAGAGGCTGTGAGGAACAGAGGATGGCAGGGTGGAACTTGAAGAATCTTGGATGGTGAGCACGGCATCCTCTTGCGACAGGATGCCACCAGGACGGCCGAAGATCTCCCTCCACAGGTGTTGAAAATGGCGGGAACGGCATTTTGGCGGGAACCGCGTGCCGACCGGCCGCCAAGATGGCGGCCGCGCGTGCACCATGCGCGCGCAAATTTCCCGCCCAGGCACCCGCAGCAGCGGCGGCGTCCTCTCTCCTCCAACTCCGGCGCTCTCTCTCTCGATGGTGGTTAAGCAGCGACGTGATGTGCGTCCTGCTGCCCCGCCTGCAGTGCCATCTCCCTCCTTCACCGAGGCTGCAGATCCCCGGGGCTGCCCCCGAAGATGATCTTCCCGCCTCCTCATCGTGTGAAAGCGACCAGGTAAGTTGTAGTAATCGTGCGCATATTATACTGACTAGGATAACACCTAACGTTAGCCACTTCTGACACCAAATGTAGTGGATTCGAATTAGGTGCACACACAACTTCTTGGGAGGCAACACTTATTTATTAATGAACACAACAGTTAACTCTTACATTACGCATAGGGTAGTGACCACCGGTTACTCTAGCTAACACACACTTCTCAGATACTCTAGGGAGGTACAGCCTCCTGTCTTGGCGGGACTTACTCACACGTCTACCGCTATCCTACAGTTCTCCGGCTGGGACCTACACACGGATCTCTTGCTAACCTAAGGAGTTACAGCCTCCTGTCTTGGTGGGACTTACACGTCTACCGCTATCCTAGAGTCCTCCGGCTGGGACCTACACACGGATCTCTTCTTGGCGTCTTCACGATGCATCTTCGTCCTCGATACGGGCAGCAGCCTCGAACCTCGTGAGGAGGCCGCTTATGTGGGCCTCGGCGTACCCGGGCCCCGCCCCGGCCACGCCTCCCTTCGAGAACCCTCTCGAAGCCCCCCCCTGCTGTCCACGTGCCCCCCGAGGTGCCCCCTAGGCTCCCACTGGGGTCCAGTCACATGTCCAGCCGGGGTCACAGAGAGTGCCACGACCTCACACCACCCTCGTGGCCTCCCGAGTCCAGAACCGGCCCTGACGTCATTCCCGCCTCCAGCCGGGATGACGTCGTGTGTGTGTGTAGACCCGCGTGGTCGTGACGCTCCCCCGCACAGTGACATCACACAGTAGTGATGCAACCATCACTACATAAGCAGGACAGGATTTGGTCGTACATATAACACACCCGTCAATCCCTTAACAGTGCCTACCTTATTACAGACCAATTCAGACCCTATTGGTCACCCCGTGCCCTTATAAATTTCAACGTTCATCCGAGAAAATCCCATCGCAAGGCAGAAACCCAAATAGACAAAAAACGTGTTTTTGTTGCCCGTACTGAAACGGCTGAACACCGTATGGACTTAAACTCAATTTTCATGCACAAGACTATGGGGTGAAACCGTATGCGTTGACAAGTAATATAATAGCACCCGGGGGGGGGGGCTATCGGAGAGAGAGGGGGTTGTGAACCGCAGGCTTATTCACACCGGGAATGACACTGCCCTCATCCATAATAAATACATCGAAGCAGAGATGATATATCGTAGATCATCCATTATGCGGCACCGGATTTTCAAAAACGCAGGATAATCATTATCAGGGGCGGAGCCACGGGGGGGGGGGGCTGGGGGGGGCTTGCCCCCCCCTGAAATTTTGGGAAATTCGGTAATCGGGATAACCGGATATCTGGCTGCTGCAACATGCTGGCTGCCACCTTGTGCTGCCCTACAGGATGCTTGAGCGGCAGACTTTCGAAGTTATCGAACTTATCAGCCACATCAGCAGCTCCGACTTATTCATAAACTCCGGGTTCAAGTCCAATAATTTTTTTTTACACATTTGTGGCGCCCATTGGAAAACATAAACTGGATATCTCAGAATTTTGAAGTCAGAACCCCCCAAAAGTCAAAATCCTGGCTCCGCCCCTGCTCATCATCATTATTTCTGATAGCTTATTTTTTGCACGTTCTTGTAACATGTTATGTTTTTTTTGAAATGTGTTGTATGTGCTTTTCTTGGTGTTTTGTGAATGTTTTTTGTTGCTATATTTTTTATATTTGTTTACCATGTTAAATTGCCACGAATAACCATACAAAGACAACCAAAATATCCTCGTGAAAAAATAAAACGTTAACTGTATTTTGCTGTTACCGTACTGATCACTCCAATCTCGAAGGCTGCATCATGGGGCGATGTTTTAACGTACTGACTACTCAGCTCTTATTGTAACACAACAGACGCGTGTGTTGGACGATCGCAAGCGTTGTTGACACACACACAACGCAACTTATCATAAGCCGGATCGCACCGTGCATATTTTTCCCGTTAGTATGGGGGGGGGGACATTTTTTTTACCTAATATACGTGCAATATTTTCCATTAAGTTGCATGTAGTGTATAAAGTACTGCAATATAATATTTTAACACTTGAAATCAAGCATTCTTACGTGGGTTTTTGTTGTTGTCACGGACATGGTGCCGATCGCCAAACTGGTTTGCAGCCTCGAAAGCGGGTTTGCCGGTTTCGCCAGATCGGCCCTTAACTCCCGGATGATATTGTTTAAAGCCGGATAGACCGACTACTCTCAAGCCGTATATATTGTGTTGGGTATTTAAAAAAATATGATTTGACCAGTTAAGGCCCCACAGAGCTATGTAGCTTATTTTCACAAATGATAGCTCAACGACTTGGCGTGTCGTCACGTGGACATTTATAGCTGAAAAAAATCCACGTATACCACGGGAAAGTAAGCGAAAGTGAGAGAGACACACACAGACTCCAAATTATACAGCGGGCGTCAGGGTCGGGATCGCGAAGCCACGTACTAAGTGTACCAGGCGAAGTAGTTAACATCTCCTGGCCACAGCGGAGCCCCAGCCTAACTGATGAATCTTAATGCCCTTAAAACCCCAAAAAAACCTTTTACACAGTAGAGATGGAGCCATTACAAAAAAAAATGTTTACACAAGAGAGATGAAGCATCTTCTTTGGTTCTTTCGGTAAAGTCACGTAGAATGAGAATAAAATAATTAATCAAATAAAATAACACAATTAAATTCTCACGACGTTTCGGCCACAACACAAGTGGCCTTCATCAGGTGAAGGGACGAGACTGTCTGGAGGACAGCGCTGGAGCAATTACAAAAAAGCAATTACAAAAAAACCCTTTTACACAGGAGAGATGAAGCAATTACAAAAATAGTTTTTTTCCGGTCTGATCGGCGCAATAATTAGTGAGCACTGTATACCATGAAGAAGGCTGCGCGCGGCACGCGAATGGGGTGGGTTGGTTGGCCAGCAGGCACACTCGGACGCCTTTGTCTTCCCAGTGCTAATGTTGATTTAAAGCTTTCGTGACTGCAGTGATTCATATTCTTGGTTCTTTCGGTAAAGTCACGTTGAAGGGAAACAATAAATAATAAAATATATATATATAAAACTATCAAATTCTCACGACGTTTCGACTGTAACACAGTCATCATCACGTGTGAAAAAACCAACGGAAGGAAGCATTTGAAGGAAGTGGCGGTTTGTATTTATGTATTTTAAAACGTTGTTTTTATTTATTTTTAAACGGTGTTTGTGATTATTTATTTATTTTTTTAAAAAAACGTTAGCACCACGGACAGCGATTTTACAGTTTGTTTAGAAGGACGAGTCCATCTATGTTCGGAAAAGAGGAGGGGGGAGACGAAAAATTAATGTATGCTGTCTGGAAGCCACCGTAAGCGTGAACAATCAATTAAGACCCGAAATGGTTTATCAAATCCTTCCAATAATTGCTAAGCCAGAATCCATCCTCTCGGTTGAAATTGTTTCTGTGTTTGTATATGTGGATAGCCTCATGAACGAATCTCTCATGGTAGCCCTATGGCTTGCAAAGAACCTCTGTCTCGGAAAAGTCAATGTCATGTGTGCCTACTGAATTATAACAGTGATCTGCCACGGCCGAGGTGTTGGTCCTACCGTGTTTAAGGTCTGCTTTGTGTTCACGAATGCGGTCCGAGACATGTCGTTTGGTTTCTCCAATGTAACTACTACCACAGAGGCAACTTAGTTTGTAGACGCCAGGGTACTGTATGTCGGAATCACATCTTTTACAGACGGAACCAGATCACGGATTTTATGTAATGTGTTGAAACGGACCTGGATCTTGTGTTTATTCAAGATTTTGGAGATCTTTTTTGTGATCCCCGCAATGTAAGGTAAAGTGATGGTTTTGAAAGGCTCCTCAAGAGGGTCCTTCTTCATGGTTTGAGTGATAGCTTTGCGGATTGTATAGTCGGAGTAACCATTAGCCTTAAGAGCTTGGTGTACGTGCTTGAGTTCACTGCCTATGTGTTCCTGGTCGGATATGCATTGGGCTCTATGGTACAGAGTCTTGATGAGAGAATTCTTCTGTGATGGATGGTGGTGGGAATCCGGTTTCAGATAAGCATCCGTATGGGTAGCTTTCCTGTAGAGAGAGTGGCTCATTGAACCATCAGGTCTCTTTTTATTAGGACATCCAAAAAAGGTAGCTTGCCATCTTTTAATAAATACACACCGCCACTTCTTTCAAATGCTTCTTGCCGTTGTTTTTTTCACACCTGATGATGACTGTTTGTGTTACAGTCGAAACGTCGTGAGAATTTTATTGTTTTATATATATTTTATTGTTTCCCTTCAACGTGACTTTACCGAAAGAACCAATAATATATAGTGCTAATGTTATATTCTTAGTTTTTTCGGTAAAGTCACGTTGAAGGGAAACAACAACAATATTATAATAATATATATTATTATTTTGTTGTTTCCCTTCAACGTGACTTTACCGAAAAAACTAAGAATATGAATTACTGCAGTCACGAAAGCTTTAAATCAAAATTTAGTGCTAATGTTGTTTACACAGACCGATCGCCATACCCGCTAATTGGCCAGGCCAGGTGCACTTAGAGGCCCACGTGAAGCGTCGAAGGCTCCGTCGACAGGAGGGTCACAGGACAGACCCAGAAGATGCCATGGGGTTGGCAGACTGAGATGACTGGCACATGCACCACCTGTACCCCCTACTAATTACACACCAACAACACCACCAGCTACGCATTATTTAAGGCCGAGCTCAACCATAGGTTGGCGCACGGGTAGGGGAGCCTGGCGCCAGGACCGGTTCAAATATTCGCTGCCACTATGAATAATTTGGTCGTAAGCTGGAAATTGAACTTGGGTGTTCATGCCGTGTGGTTCGTAGTGTGGTGCTGTGGCAAAACGGTTGCGCCACCACTCCCTACCAGATCCCCACCCCCACCCCCTCCTCGTATATGGCTTAAAGAGAGCTTTGAGGCTAGAGCTTTGAGGCTAGAGCTGTTCGCGAGGGCGGAACGACACACGAGGAAGTTGGCGGGTGTGACCGGCAAAGCCCCCCACACAACACACCCGCGGCGATATGTACACATTTGAGGCCGAGTGGACCTAGGGGGGAGGGGGGGGTGCCATCCCATCCCATCTGCACCGTTTCAGATAATCGTCACCACCGATGTTTGGTGGTGGTGGTGGCGGCGGCGGCGGTGGTGGCTGTGGTGAGCGGGGATAGAATTCGTGTCGCCAGGGGTTTGCGTGGCGCAGATTCGAGACCACTCCTCGCCGATGCTTAATGACCCGTGGGGTGGGTGGGTGGGGGGTAGGTGGGTTGGTGGGGGGGTAGGTGGGTGGGTGGTTAGGTGGGTGGGTGGGGGGGTGGGTGGGTTGGTGGGTGGTTAGGTGGGTGGGGGGGTAGGAGTTGCAAAGGAAGCATCGTCAGATCGTATCCGATGCACGCGAGCGGCTTGTGGACCCGGAGTGGTTGTTTTTTAACGTTGTCGTCGTCGTCGTCGTGGTGGTGGTGGTGGTACATTTTGTAGTTCCGAAGAACAGGATTGGGGAGAAAAAAATATATATATAACCCAAAGCGTGCCGGCAAACAGCTCCTGTTACCGCGACCAGCCTGTGCTCATCGACGTCTGCAGTGTAAACACGACAACAATAGCAGCAGCAGCCGTCACATCACCACGGCGCCAGTGCCAGGCTAGGTGCACCTTGAGGCCGCGCGAAGTGTCGAAGGCTCGCTGCTGGCAGGGCAGGCCCCTGGTGCAATATGGTTTTGACTGCTGTGCCAGGCTAGGTGCAGGTTGGAGATCACGGGGCAGACCCAGGTGCTGTATTGGGTTGGCTGTTGTGCCAGGCTAGGTGCAGGGAGAGCTCAGTGACAGCTCGAGGCTCTCAGAGCCTCCCCGCTTGATGCAGCGATCTTGCCGTGACTGTTCCACCTGGAGACGGAAGCTTGTGTTGCCTCCAGAACGTCGTGATTTAATTGTTTTATTTTACCTACGTGACTTTACCGAAAAAAACCAAAGAGGGTGAATCCTTGCAGTCACGAAAGCTTCAAATCTAGAATTACTAAATTTAGCAGTTTCCTGTCCACCAACAATCTACTACATCTAAAACAATCTGGGTTCCGAAAAAAATACAGCACCACATCTGCTGCATTAGACTCTCTGAATCAAATTTACAGTAGCCTTGATAATAAGAAGTACTGTGCCTCTCTTTTTCTTGACCTGTCCAAAGCTTTTGATACAGTAGACCACAACACCCTGCTTAGTAAACTAAGTTGCCTCGGTTTTTCCGAAAACACAGTAAAATGGTTCAAAATTACCTCTTTTCTCGCACCCAAACTGTATTCACAGATGGTTGGAGGTCAAACAGTGTTTAGATAACAAAAGGGGTTCCACAGGGTTCCATCCTCAGCCCCCTCTTGTTCTCTCTTTATGTCAATGACTTGGGCACTGACCTGGATCATTCCAGGGTAAATCTTTTTGCAGATGACACGATACTGATTACTGCTGGCCGCTCTCCGGATGACGTGATTGCTAAGCTCCAGGGTGATTCCAACAAACTACAACATCAGCTAGTTGCTCTTAAACTAGTCCTGAATACCTCCAAAACCAAGGTGCTATGCTTCTCACCGGGACTAAAGCAGGAAGTTATTTTCCCCAATTACATTCCTTAAATAATTATCAAATAGAGCAAGTCAAGATCTGTACGTATCTTGGGGTCATCCTGGATTCAAAACTGAATTTTGAAGATCACATTGATTATATTGTTAAAAAGACAAAAATAAAAATTGGTTTTCTGTATCGACACAAGCACTGCTCCCCCCCTATGTTCCGTTTGGAATTGATAAAAGCTACCATACTTCCTCTACTTGATTACTGTGACATCGTGTATAAATCAGCCCCAAGTACTGTACTGAAGAAGCTTGATTCCATCTATCACTCGGCCTTAAGAATTGCATTGAACTGTCCATATAGGACTCACCACTGTGATCTCTACATTGGGTCAAACTTAACATCTCTTAATGTTCGACAGCTTGTGCACCAGATGTTATTTATTCACGATGTACTTACAAAAAAATCCGCAGACTACCTGCTGGATCTCCTCTCTGTTTCAAAGAACAAATTTGACCTCAGATCTTCGCTCATTTACCAGCTTCACATTCCCTATTGCCGTACAAAAACCGGAGGAAGGGCCTTTGCTATTGATGCCCCCAGGGTCTGGAATGCTATTGCCAATAAACTACAACTTGAATCACTACCTATGAGATCTTCACTCAAAACTGCTCTAGAGGAGTTGTACACCCCTAGCTGCCACTGCTATTCATTGGCGTAAAATAAAATAAAATGTTTCGCTCCGGATGACCGCTGCAAAGTATTATCTGTATTTTGATTTAGTGTGCTGATCTTAAAGGTGCATTGAAACATGTGATACTCTGACTGATGCTCCTGTTGTTGTGGAGTGACTCATGCACCTAGCTATGGCTCTAGGGTTTAGTGTTACATGTTATTTATGTAGTTTATTGTAAAAAATTCGGTCACAGTCCCTGTGATCACTGTTACATTGCATTTATGGCTTTATTTGGGTGATTTCGAAAAGTTTTTTGGTTTGGCCATGTTTTTGTTTTTTGTAGTACGGAGTTAGACTAATGGCCTTAATCTAAGTTGGCGTGTGGTTGTTGTTGTTTGACTTGCATCCCACTGGGATTTTTGCACACAGCGTTGGTGTACGGTGCTTTTTCAGGAATATTTTGATGTTTTTTTCCTGGATTTTCTGTTTGCACAGTCACACACTAAGTCACTTTAAGATGTTTTCTTGTTCATGTTTTTTGTTTGTTGCGGTTGCACCCGATTCAAGAGCCGAATGGCTCACAGGGCTATACCAATAAATGGAACTGAACTGTATTAAAAGACTATATTTACTTATTTTTTGCGCGACATCGACCGTACCAACGCATGCCCTGCCAAGTCATGCGCGTTCGGTCAGGCTCACTGTACTGCCGGCCTTTCATGTCGACTGTATTCTGTTTTTTCAGCTGCTGTCCGTATTGCCAGCTTTTTATGTCCACTGTAGCAATGCTTATGTCATTGAGTCGGCGTGCTGGCAGTCTATAATCTAGACTGTAGCCTGCTTCTCAACTTTCCCGTGCTTACTGCTGCTATTTCATGTACATCTATTTCAGATTATTTTTTCTTCTATGCATTTCTATTGTTTCCATTGCTCACGTCCCGCAATGTACTGATATGTAGCACTGCGATGCTGATAGCTGTGCCATCATTGGGGATTTCTGTGCACGTCAATCTGTGTGTGTGTGTCTTGAGTCGATGTGTGTGTTTGAGTCCATATGTGTGTGCGTGTATGTCCATGCGTGTGTATCAGTCACTGTGTGTGTTACTCTCCATGTGTGTGTAAGTCCATACATATGTGCTTGTCACTTGATGTGTGTGTGTAAGTCAATGCGTGTGTGTGACTTCATATGTGTGCGTAACTCCATGTGTCTGTATCTAAAGCATATGGCTGTGTATCAGAGTCCATATGTGTATGCGTGTGTACGGCAATGTGTGTGTAAGTCCATTTATTTGCGTGCCTGTAGGTCCATGTGTGCGTCTTAGTCCATGTGTGTGCTTTATTGACATGCTCAAGGCCTATGATACCATCAGTAGGCCTGGGATCTGGGTTATTCTTCGTGCTTTTGGAGTCCCTGACTCGCTCTGGTCACGATCCTTAAGGACCTTCATGATGGTGAGCGGCCTCACGTCAAACTACGTGTCCGTGAGTCAGAGCCATTCCCTCTACACCTTGGGGTGCGACAGGGATGTCCTCTGGCTCCCACATTATTTAACATATTTTGACCACGTAGTTCGTTAAACCTTCAATGGCTGTACCCGAATATTTACCATCTGCTACATACAATTGAAGGCCGATCGATGCCCGGGTGCGGTCAAGGGATGGCTCCCTATTGGTCAACCACGTTATGTATGCCGATGATCTGCTAATTGCTGCTCACTCAGAAGAGGAGTTGGATGTGCTGCTGCTGAACCTGGAGCTTGCCACTAAGAGGTGGGGCCTTACCATCAGCCCCACCAAAACTAAGCACCTGCCTGGGTATTTTGTACCATCGGACAATCCACCCCCACAACTCACAATTGTTGATGGGGCAGTTGTAGAGAGAGTGCAGAGTTTCCCATACCTGGCCAGTGTGCTCATGACCGGCTCCGCTTTAATAGCAGAGGTCTCACTCCCAATCAGTCGAGCGGCATTATCTTTTCATCAGCTGCGTAACACTGTGTGGAAGCTACCTGCTCTCTCGCTCCACACGAAGCTCCGGGTCTTCTCGCCCACAGTCATGCACTCCCTTCTCTACGCTTGCGAAACTTGGACACTCCTAATGGAACATCTTCGCCAGTTAGAAACATTTAGGCTGGCCTGCCTACGATCCATCCTGGGTTTAACCAGGCTGGATTGTGTGATGAGCTAACAAATCCTTGAAAGATCTGCACAAAGTCCCATTGGTGACCTCCTACGGCAGGCAAGGCTGCGTTGGCTGGGCCATGCAGCCCGCATGCCCAGCCACCGCATGCTGAAACAGCTTTTGTTCCGCCGGATCGAGGGGGCTAAATGGGCGCGGCCCAGGCTAGAGAAGAGATGAAGTGATGTGGTACAGGACGATATGGAGTTGAGTGGACTTGTCGATGACTGGTACCAGTGGTGTCAAGATCGGCCTCTGTGGGGGAGCCTCGTGAAGGACGCTACTGGCCAGTTGGAGGCAGTCGCCCTCCAACAACAACGGAGGGCGGAGGAGCGATGCTCAGAACAATGAGCGGAGCACCGGATGGCTAAAGCACAGCAAGTTAGCACAGTAGGGGGCACAGGTGGTGCATCAGCCAGTCATCTCAGTCCACCCGTGGCACCTGGGTCTGCCCCGTGACCTCCTGCCAGCGGGCGTTCGACACTTCACGTGGCCTCAAAGTGCACATGGCCTGGCACAAGCATCGTGGTCACGTCAACGCCACTTAGTGGCGAATGCTGGTTGTTGTTGTATGTGTGTGTACGTACATATGTGTGTGTGTGTGCGTAAGTCCATGTGTGTGTGGCTCTATATGCGTGTGTGTTGGTCGATGTGTGTTTGTGTGTGAGTCTATGTGTGTCAGTCGATATGTGTGTGTCTACGTCCATATGTGTGTGTAGTGTGTAGATACATGTAGGTGTGAGTCTATCTATGTGTGTGTGTAGGAGTCGATGTGTGTGCGTCGGTCCATGCGTGTGTAAGTCCATGTGTGTATGTCTTATTCCATATGTGTGTGTGTGTAGGTCAATGTGTGTGTGAATCTATGTATGTGAGTGTGTGAGTCGATATGTGTGTGTGTAAGTCTGTGTGTGTGTGATTCGATGTGTGTGTGTCACTCCATGTGTGTGGGTCTAAAGTCAATGTCTGTCTGAGTCCATATGTGTGTGTTTGCGTGTAAGTCGATTTGTTTCTATATGTGTGTGGGTCGATGTCTGTGTGTAAGTCGATGTGTGTGTCTGTCTTTTTTGCCCGGGCAATGCCAAGTACTTACCGCTAGTCCTTTATAAACAGCCTGCCTCAGCAGCTTTCCCTATTTTTTCACCTGATGACGATTGCTTGTTTTGCAATCGAAACGTCGGAATATTCTTATTATTTATATCTTGATTATTTTTTCTGTCTACGTGGCTTTACCAAAAGACCCAAATAATATCTTCTGTTTATGTTGGGAATGCGTCCCTGTAAAACGCAAAATAACGTACATTGAAAAAGTATTAACTAAAAGGGATATGCACTGTGAGTGAGCCAAGCAGTTATCAGAATTAAGTTGCACAATAAAAAAGTCAAAGGTCCCCCTATAGCCTTGACAGACTGCTGGGGCAAGTGCTGTTAGTGAGCACCTATGAAGGCCGACAATGTGGCACACGAGGGGTGGGTGGCTAGAACTACACCCGGCCGCCTTTGTCTCCCCAGTGGCGATGTTTACACATTGCACCGGGAATGCATTTTAGGCTGAGTTGACCTAGGGAGGAAGGCTCAGGACCTGTTCAGATAATCGTGACTGGTTTTGGTGGCCGTGAGCGGGAATCAAACTCAGGTAGCCGGGTTCATAGTGCAGCATGCTAACCGCTGCACTACCGGCTCCCCACACAACAATAACCACCATTCGCCACTAAGTGGCGGTGACGTCACCATAGCGCTTGTGCCAGGCTATGTGCACGTTAAGGCCATGTGAAGTGTCGAACGCCCTCCGGCAGGAGGTCACGGGACAAACCCAAGTGCCATGGGTTGACTGACTGAGATGACTGGCCGATGCACCATCTGTGCCTCCTACTGTGCTATACTTCATACAGTCCACATGTACACAGAGGTGGTTTCGTAAAAAAATGTTAGCGGTCTTCGTGTCGCTCCTTTATGATATTAAAATTGTTCACGATCATTTTGTTTATATTTTTTATTTAGCGAAGCGCCAGATATGCAAGAAACATAACTTTGTCAGTGTTCCATATTTTGTGAGTGGATGTCAGCCCCACGTAGCCACTTAGCCATGCGACAGCCTCCTTATCCTTGAGCACCTGCAGGGCAACAATCAGTACTGCCCCGGCACTCCTTGATCTTCACAGCCGGAGACAATATCTGTGAGCCACGGTCCCCTGGCTCCCTCTATTCACAAAAGCTGGGGACTGTCACGTAGTTATAGTACGATGCCCCTCATATCGATATTCGGAAGCAACACACACACCCCTTGCCCTGGTCGCAGTCGTTGATGGCCACGTTTGATGGGTGCTGTCTCACGATGAACGACAACACCCCTGGTCCCGTGTCTTTGAGTTTAGTTTCTTTTTCATGGTCCACCGAGAAGCCACCTTGGTCGGAGCCTGTCTCTACCACATCTTCAGGGCATTGGTGAGCAGCAAAGAACCTCTTTCGTTTCATCAGCTTTGTTATTTAGCAGTGCTGCACACAAGTGATGGAGATGACTGAACTGTGAGAGTGGTATTGCCCTCTTGGTGTTTGGCAGGGTGTGATGATGTGTAGAGCAGGTACGAATTTGAGTGTTGGTTTTGTATGGCACATAGGTAGCTAGTTTGCCAGCTTTGACGGACAATCAAATTTTTGGAATGGAGAGGCTGTCTTCTGTTGTTGACTTCGGGGTGCCATGGTAGTGGGATGTTAACTACCTCGCCTGGTATACAGAAGGTCGTGGATTCGATCTTGACCATGAAGCCTGCTGTATATTTGGAGTTTGCGTGTTTCTCTCCCCGTGGTCGCGTGGATTTTTCTCCGGGTTCCCTGATTTTTCCCTTGTCATTTAGAATCACCATGTGTTTAGAGTGTTTGGATGCTATACATTTCCACATGATAAGCCACTTCGTTGAGCTATAATGTGTGACCAGGTCGCTTCTGAAAAAGAGCTACGTAGCTCAGTGGGCCTTATCTGGTAAAATAAAATAACATATTTTATATCTTTTAGTTTTAACCTTGGATTCAGATGGTCCTCAACGATCGGTCTTTACAATGGACACCATCATTCCCTCACCTGTGCTGAGACAGAAGCCCCCAGCACTCTCAAGGTATTTGATGAGATAACCACTGGGCCCCCTTTACCAGGTGATAAAGGTGGACTCAGTGGTGATCTGGCAGACCGATCTCTATAGGGAGGAAGCATTTCAGACGACTGACTGACAAGCACCTTCCCTTCACCGCAAGTTCTACCAGTTTTTTTCACATCGGTAGTAGTGGTAATTGCAATTTTTTTAGCGTCAATATGCTAAACTCCTCTCTTGATATGTAAACTCAGCTTATTGGAGAGTATATTGAGTACATTGATTATATTGATGTAGTTTATATTTAGGTTTTTCACATCGGTTTACTGTATGGTAGTAGGGTATTTGTAGTTCTTTAGAAACTCCTTTTTTGTTTTCCACATAATGCACTAGCTTGATACGCAGTGGTTTGGCTGCTGCAGTTCTTTATTATTAAAATTTCCCTCCCTTTATTACTGCTAATCCTACTTAATACACTAGCATAATATGATTTTGATACCCTCCACCGTCTACACATTCCGCAAGGAGTGACTAACCCCATATCTGCATTTGTCATCAATATGCTAAATTCCTCTGTTGATATGTAAATTCCTTTGTCAAGGCTCTCTCCTCCTCCCACCCAGTTTAAAATACGCTGCCAAATTTAGCAGTGTTCATTAAGACGCTGTCTTTCCGACAGCTCTGTTTCTTCACCTGAGGACGGCTGCTTGCGTTGTGGTCGAAACGTCGTGAGAATTTTATTATATTATGTTTTATATTTATTATTTTATTATTTCTCCTCTACGTTACTTTACCGAAAGAAGCAAGAATATGGAGCAACATATTTGTTTGGTTTATGCACCGTGTGACTTGTAATAAACATTTCCAAGAATAACAATGTATATCTGTTTTTAGATTATTAATTTGGGCTTAAGGGAAAATCCATGAGCTATCAAGGTATGTTAAAATCTCAGGTGCGCTGTGGGGAATTAATCGGTCAACATACATTATGCATGCGCACTATGATAATTCCTTTGATCTTGTCCTTCCTGCCCATTATGTGTATTAAAATAGCCGTACCAACGGTAATCCCTATGGAAGTATGGTGCCATTTCTAGACATGCATTTAAACAATGTATTATTTATACTCTTTGGTTCTTTCGGTAAAGTCACGTAGATATAAAACAAAATAAATTAAATCACGACGTTCTGGGCGCAACACAAGCGTCCGTCATCAGGTGGGACAACCACAGCAACAAACAATTGCTCAAGTGGGCAAAAGGACCTGCTGCAACAAGAGGCCATATAGGCAAGAGAAGTGGGGGAGGAGCCAGGGAGGAGAGACACGGAGGGTTGGGGTAGGGGGAGTGGAGGCTGCAAGTAAGACACTGATTGGGAGGGTTAGGAGCCAGGGAGGAGATACAGGGAGTGTGGGGTAGGGGTAGGGAAGACACAAGCACAGCAAAATATATATATTTGATTATTCACTTCCGCGCAGCACTAAGTCGGTAGCTATCCGAACGCTTAAAATATTTTTTATTTCTTTCAATTTCGATAGATTATGTAATTAGTGTTGGCCAGTAGAAGCTAGTTTTGCACCAAACTTCAACATGATCAAAATAAATTGAGTGCCCTTGTTGGCACGCGTGTTCTGCTACTGCTGACACTTGTATTTGGAAGTATTTAATATTTCTCTGAAGTTATTTTAGTCTCATGCTGATCATTCGTCCTGTTTGCCCAACATAGTATCTGCCACACGTGCAGGTAATCCTGTTCACACTATCTGTTGATAGCTTCGGTAATGCATCTTTTGTACCAGATATTAATTTCTGTATTTTATGGACCGTGCGAAATTTGACCCGAATGTTTTGTTTTTCCAAACACCTGGCCAGTTTATCAGTTACTCCCGCAATGTACGGTATTTTGATCGTTTTCATTACTTGGGCAGTTTCATTGCTCTTGTTATTTGATTTGGTTTTGGCATTCAATGCTCTGTTGATTTGTGCATCTTTGTAACCGTTCATTTGCAGCGCTTCTTTAACATGTTAAATTTCACTTCTCAGACTGTCACTATCTGACACTTTCTTAGCTCGATGAATGAGCGTCTTGATAAGACCAGTTTTCTGTGTGGGGTGATGGATGTCACTCTGCATTCAGAAAGGCGTCAGTATGTGTTTTCTTTAGGTAAACGCTGTGTTATTTTACCATTTCGACCCCGGCTGAGCAGAATATCCAGAAATGGTAGAGTTCTGTCAGCTTCCACTTCCATGGTGAACTGGATGGATGGATTTCGATTTAAAGCTTTCATGACTGCAAGGACTCATCTTCTTTGGTTCTTTCGGTAAAGTCACGTAGAATAAGAATAAAATAATAAAATAATAAATAAAATAACACAATAAAATTATCACGATGTTTCGGCCACAACACAAGCAGCCTTCTTCAGGTGAAAGGAACAGACCCGTTAGGACGACATAGCTTCAATGAACGTTGTTAAGATTCGGAGCGTCTTTTTAAGCTGGTTTAGAGAAGTGAGGCACCTTGACAAAGGGGTTTACATATAAAACAGGAGAATTTAGCATTGAAATAGCTGAGTGATTAGCTTTAATTTCACTTCTCAGACTGTCACTATTTGACACTTTCTTAGCTCGATGAATGAGCGTCTTGATAAGACCAGTTTTCTGTGTGGGGTGATGGATGTGACTCTGCATTCAGAAAGGCGTCAGTATGT
The DNA here is from genome assembly GCF_048934315.1 of Petromyzon marinus. NCBI lineage: Eukaryota > Metazoa > Chordata > Hyperoartia > Petromyzontiformes > Petromyzontidae > Petromyzon > Petromyzon marinus. Next base: position 2,754,454 of record NC_133741.1, on the reverse strand, counting down.
GTTTTCTTTAGGTAAACGCTGTGTTATTTTACCATTTCGACCCCGGTTGAGCAGAATATCCAGAAATGGTAGAGTTCTGTAAGCTTCCACTTCCATGGTGAACTGGATGGATGGATTTCGATTTAAAGCTTTCGTGACTGCAAGGACTCATCTTCTTTGGTTCTTTCGGTAAAGTCACATAGAATGAGAATAAAATAATAAATTAATAAAATATCACACTAAAATTCTCACGATGTTTCGGCCACAACACAAGCGGCCTTCTTCAGGTGAAAGGAACAGACCCGTCGGGACGACAGAGCTTCAATGAACGTTGTTAAGATTCGGAGCGTCTTTTTAAGCTGGTTTAGAGAAGTGAGGCACCTTGACAAAGGGGTTTACATATAAAACAGGAGAATTTAGCATTGAAATAGCTGAGTGATTAGCTTGTGACTGGTCACAGAAATGGCTATGTTAAAGTCAAAGCCTACACATCCACAGAGGCACCTAGTACAAATCAAACAGGAGAATTTAGCATTGAAATAGCTGAGTGATTAGCTTGTGACTGGTCACAGAAATGGCTATGTTAAAGTCAAAGCCTACACAACCACAGAGGCACTTAGTACAAATCAAACAGGAGAATTTAGCATTGAAATAACTCAGGGATTAGCTTGTGACTGGTCATAGAAATAGCTATGTTAAAGTCAAAGCCTACACATCCACAGAGGCACCTAGTACAAATCAAACAGGAGAATTTAGCATTGAAATAGCTGAGTGATTAGCTTGTGACTGGTCACAGAAATAGCTATGTTAAAGTCAAAGTTTACACATCTACAGAGGCACCTAGTACATGGACGCCAAAGGGGCTGCAACAACCCGACTAGCATATAGTAAACCGATGTGAAAAAACCTAAGTCTAAATTACATCAATATAATAAATGTACTCAATATATTCTTCAATAAGCTGAGCTATTAACAGTAACTGGGTATACACTACACTTTATAATGAATACCATATAGTAAACCAATAAAAACTAAAATATAAACTACCTCAATGTTATCAATAAACTCTATATATTCTCCAATCAGCTAAGCTACCAACAATAAGTCGTTATATATCACAATGCTATATGGTGAAAAAATGGGTGGATTCTTACCCTCAACTTCAGCACCATGGATAGCTACGAGCCCCGTTCAGACGGACGAGTTCATCCCTGGTCGGAACGGAGGAGGGAGAGAGAGACAGCTGCGAGGCGCTATTATACTCCATGTTGTAAACCATAGCATTAACCGTGGTGTGAGAGGTATTAAGAGTCAATGCCAGCGAAAGAGCTGCGGTCTGAAGGTCATCGTAAAATACAATTAATTAAGAACCGAAATGGTTTAAAACATCTTTCCAATGGTTACTAAGCCAGAATCCATCTTCTCGGTTGAAATTGTCTCTGTGCTTGTATATGTGAATGGCCTCATGAACGAATCTCTCATGGTAGCCGGTTGGTTTGCAAAGAACCTCCGTTTTGGAGAAGTCAATGTCATGTGAGCCCACTGAATTATAACAGTGATCTGCCACGGCAGAGGAGTTCGTTCTACCGTGTTTCAAGTCTGCTTTATGTTCGCGGATGCGGTCCGAGATATGTCGTTTGGTTTCTCCAATGTAGCTACTACCACAGAGGCACTTTAGTTTGTAAACGCCCGGGTACTGTATGTCTGGAACAGCATCTTTTACAGATGGAACCAGATCACGGATTTTATGTACTGTGTTGAATCGGACCTGGATCTTGCTTGTGTTTATTCATGATTTTGGAAATCTTTTTAGTGACCCCTGCAATGTAGGTTAAGGTGACGGTTTTGAGTGGCTCCACAAGAGGATCCTTCTTCATGACTGGAGTGATGGCTTTGCGGATTGTGTAGTCGGAGTAACCATTAGCCCTGAGAGCCTGGTGTACGTGCTTGAGTTCACTGGTAATGTGTTCCTGGTCGGAAATGCATTGGGCTCTATGGTGTAGAGTCTTGGAGGGAGTTCTTCTGGGATGGATGGTGGTGGGAATCCGGTTTCAAGTAAGCATCTGAATGGGTAGCTTTCCTGTAGACAGAGTGGCTCATTGAACCATCATGTCTCTTTTTAATTAAGACATCCAAAAAGGGTAGTTTGCCATCTTTTTCGACCTCCATGGTAAATCTGATGGCTGGGTGTATGGAATTGATGTGGTCGCGGAATTGGTCTAGAGCAGGCTGGCCATGTGGCCAGATGACAAAAGTGTCATCCACGTACCTCTTCCATAAGGTCGGGCGTAGAGTGGCAGTCTGGATGGCGTCAGTTTCAATTTTTTCCATGAATACGTTGGCTGCAACCGGAGATAGGGGGGAGCCCATTGGGGTGCCCTCAGTTTGTTTGTAGAAAGTTCCATTCCAGGTGACGTATGTGTTGGTTAAGCAATGTCTCACCAGGGGGGTACATCAGTATGCAGTCCTTGATGAACCAGGTCTTCAATGATAGCGATGGTGTCAGGTACTGGGACTTTGGTGAACAAGGACACCACATCAAAACTGACAAGCAGGTCGTCTGGGGACAGGGAAATGTCTTTGATTGTCGATACCAGGTGAGTATAATTTAGTACCGCAGAGGTGGTTTTTTCCAGTGAAAGGTCGCAGTATATCAGAAAGAAAACGTGCCAGTTTATAGGTGGGGGAGTTGATAGTAGAGACGATGGGACGAAGGGGTGTATCTTCTTTGTGTATCTTTGGAAGGCCATATAATCTTGGTGGTCTGGAAGCAGAGGGTTTCAACGATAACTGTTTGGTCTGATCAATTAATGCTGTTGAATCAGAGATGATTTTGTTCGTTTTTGTAACCAGGCTGTTGGTGGGATCTCTTTTTATTTTTGTATAGCTGCCATCGTTGAGTAGTTCTTGAATTTTGTTGTTATATTCTGTTTTGCCCATGATGACAGTGGCATTGCCCTTGTCGGCTGAGAGGACGACAATATCATCTCTCTTTTTTAATTGAGATAATTCAAAGCGTTCATCTTTGCTGATGTTGCTAGGTGGCAACTTAGCGTTTTTCAGGGTTGCAGCGATTTCAGATCTTGCTACGTCTGCAGAGATGTGACTCAAGCCCTTGAGTGCAACGTCGACATGGGCAATGATATAATTAACCGGTTTGTGTCTCGGTGTGACAGCAAAGTTTAGACCTTTAGCTAAAACCGATTTCAGACCATCAGAAATGGAACTGTTACTGCGATTAATTACGACTTTGTTAACGTCTATCTTTTCTGTGTGTGGATCCGATTTTTTGTTGGAGAGGTGATTGAATTTGGAAATCAAATTGTCCCTACATTTGGTCGACATAGTGGCAGCCGAAGAGGTAGTCATATTGTCTACATGTTCCCAATTCGATGTAGACATTGTTGCTGTCAATGTTAAGTGTGATTTGTAGAGTGTCTTGTCTAACTGATCGAGTTCGGTGCGTGTAAGTCTGATTTTTTCCGAGATAAGAGCGAAGCTAGTTCTAGCTAGAATTCGTTTTGCATTGAGAGAAGTTGCAGCAGCAAAGGTTAGTGTAAATGCGGTTGGTATTATCTTAGAGTCGCGGCATCTCTTCAGAAAGGTGAGAGACTCGATTAGTTGAGCCTTCTTATCCCGGAGTATGTTGAATGATCTTGAGGTTGTGTGGAATCCCTCCCCGTAGAGGCGGTTAAATTTCGATTTAAAGCTTTCGTGACTGCAAGGAATCATCTTCTTTGGTTCTTTCGGTAAAGTCACGTAGAATGAGAATAAAATAATGAATTAATCAAATAAAATAACACAATAAAATTCTCACGACGTTTCGGCCACAACACAAGCGGCCTTCTTCAGGTGAAAGGAACAGACCCGTCGGGACAACAGAGCTTCAATGAACGTTGTTAAGATTCGTAGCGTTTTTTTAAGCTGGTTTAGAGAAGTCAGGCACCTTGACAGAGTTGAGATTATTTAGAAATTCGTTAATCCCCCCACCCCACGTTGTGCAAGAGCGCAGAAGTGTGGTTAGCATATCTATGCCTCTATATAAGGAACGAAACAGGTGGATTTCTCCACAAATCTGGCTGTTGCCTGATGAAGCGAGTTGTAATTACTGGCAAAACGTCCTACTCAGATTGTAAATGTTGTGGCTTGGCTCTCCAACACACCGGTGTGCTGTACTAGTGACGAATTGGTGTGTTCTATTTACGTGACAACCCTTACTAGTTGGCTGTGTCAGATGGTGGCGGGTTTTAACGACACATATATATTTTTGATTTAAAGCTTTCGTGACTGCAGGGATTCATATTTTTGGTTCTTTCGGTAAAGTCACGTAAAAGGGAAACAATAAAATAATACAAATATAAAAAATAAAATTATCACGACGTTTCGACTGCAACAAAAGCAATCATCACCTGATGATCACCTGATGATGATTGCTATGTGACTTTACTGAAAGAACCAAGAATACGTATATATTTATGCGATCTAACCCAAAAGACCTCTATTATTAATTATATTGGTTGCGAAAGCCTACGTGTTAAACTAAACTAAACTTTTTATTTTACCAGTTAAGGCCCACTGAGCCTATATAGCTCTTTTTCAGAAGCATAACCTGGCTATCACAAATGTTAGCCCAACGAAGTTGCTTATCACGTGGAATTTTATAGCAGCCAAATACTCTAAACGCGTGAGTATTGATTTTAAATGTGGAGGCAAACACCGGGGGACTTGGAGAAAAATCCACGTGACCACGGGGAGAATATTCAAACACCAAATGTACAGGTATCAGGATCGAACCCTCGACTTCCTGTATACCAAGCGAGGTAGTTACCATTTCGGCACTGCAGCGCCCCATATTACCACCCAATTAAACCTGGATATCAAAAAAGTCTAACTGAACAATGTTCATATCTCTGGGAGTGACAGACACAAGCACTGCCAACATAAAAAAAACACATCATGTAACCTTTCATTTCAGTATCAAAGTATAAGCATTGGTTTTACCCTTTCTGGCAATAAAACAGCTATGAAAGGTGTTCAAACACCAAACAGAACACAACTTATTACCAGAGCATGCTTTTTTGTTTGCAATGTTCACTGTAAGAATGTGTGGTTAATGCAGATATGATTCCTTGCCAAAGGTTTCTGTTTATTTTTTTAATCATCTTAATACCTATTTTATTTCCAGAAAGAATAAAACCAATTCTTATATTTAAAAAAAACACACCGCTATGGGCATTCCGCAATGGCACAAATCTCATGCATGGATCTGCTAAGTGCACAGCTTCGTGTGAAACACCACCAATGCCAGAAGCATACCGGGGCACCTTTCCATGCAATCGGAGGAGATGCAATGCTTGCGTCTTCACATCAACCGACATGCGGATCAAAAGAAAAAAAAGGCAAACACAGCATCATTCATGATATGCACCACAGGGTTGCATGCACCTCCGCCTATCGTGAGTCGTTGTCATGGCATGCGAACGATGCGGCCTCCATTACGCTGGAGACGCCGCTTAAGTGCCTCGGTGATAGATCTTCCCAACATCTTCGGTTGGCTTTGCTGTACAGACGTCGCGTCTGATGATGAAAAATGATGAAAAATAAGAATAGGTTTTTACCCTTTCTGGCAATGAAACAGGAGTTGTGTTAAGAGAGACAAAGGTGGTCGGGAGCACCTATCTCTTTATACTTTCGACTTATATTTCTCAAATACCATTTGGTCCCATGTTCGCCAAGACTCGTGTTTGTAATTACGTCCTCCCGACACCTCTCGGTTTACCGAGGTTCGAATTGTTATGATGGAATTATTAAAAAGAAAAATAATTTTCATCCTGAGTTTAAGAGGTCCGTTTCTTGATTGTTGGAATCCATATCCCTTGGTTCTGTAAGGTTCTATAATGGAATGTCGTGTAAGGTGAACACGTTATTATTAATGTTATATTGCAATTTCTTTAAAACTTTGTTTGCCTGGTTGCCGTGTGTGGGTTGGGGTGTGTCTCCTCATCAAACCCGGCTGGCTTTTCCAGATGGCCCCTTGTGATAAGGTGTAATTCCTGCTTCTCCGCGTTGCGAGAGAGACAAAGGTGGTCGGGGTTGCTTGGGATATTGTTTAAACTGTTTCGCAAGTTTGCCCATTGTCTCATTCCTTCTCGAAAACCTTTGATGTGACTCGGTATTTGTCTCCAAGCTTTGTTTTAACAGTCAAAGTATTAAAGGTGAAAATCATTTGATAGCGAATTCATTATCGGATAATAATTTACTGATGTATCTGGTGGCCTGGTCTTAATTGGAGTGAGCGTTAGGACCGCTAATTTTATCTTATTCTTGTTGTTGCCTTTTAATTATATATTTTTGTTTTACCAACAAATAAGAAACAAAAAAAATTGTATACGATTTACCTTGTTGGCGTCTTCGTGTCTACTCTCTTGGTGTTCTGACCTCGGAGGGACCTTTCCTAAGGGGCCCATCAAACTCTTGTTCATCTGGAGATTTTCGCCGATAGCTGTTACATCCTCGCCTTGAGAGTTTTATTATTTCTTTATATATATGGCCTGTTTATGACCGACATCTGGTTTTTCGTGTTTCTGGCTTACGGGTTTTATTCATTATTAAAAATATATATTGTTTGTCACGAAAGAAAGGAAAAAGAAATCTATGTGTATGCATCCGTAAATATTCTTATGGATATTAATTGTGGAAAAAGGGGCCGTATACAACAATGAGACCAGGAAAAGGAGCGGAAGCTTTTTTTTACATGAAGTAGTAGGGCTTTTGCGACCAATGTTATCCCAAATAATGTTTTATTAGGTTATATCGTTCAGATGTGTCGTTAAATGAGGCCTTGAAAAAGGTATCTCTTTGGTTTTTGAACATCTTCGCATCAGTTTCGTTTCCAGAAAGGGTAAAACCTATTCTTAAATGTCATTAGTTACTAGTTCGGCATACAGCAGTATGTTGGAGAGTAAACACGCTGCATTTACAATTTGAGTCCCTGACGTTACAACCAACCTGGTCAGGCGATAGCCAGAGAAATGCTCCTCCTGTTTGAGGTGGCAGAAGAAAGCTGCCACCTCGTGGTCAGAATGAGTACCGTTCAGCCATAAGGACTGACTAAACGCCTCACCTTCAGGGTAATACGTAGTTGAATTGACCCTTTTCCGGAAATAATAGAGGTGTTAAAATGTTCAAACGCCAAATAGACATACCTATTACACAGCATCGAGTCTGCATTAACCACACGTGCTTGTGGTAAAAATTGCAAACTTACATGCTCTGAAAATTTATGCATTGACTTTGAAACTGATTGGCCTACACTAGAGACATACTTGTTTATGGCCTTGTCTCACCAGTGTTAGACCCAGAGAATATCCCTATTAGCCCTATAAAATGTATCTACACTATGTATTTATATGAAGGCATAATGATGACGATGATGAGAATGGTGGTAATTGCTGTGTTGTCTTTTGCGAAATAACAGACTGCACTCCCGCAAACTGTCGTCCGATGCAACGCACTGCGAGAAAACTAAAACTCGGGATCGCAATGACCAAGCTGGTCACCATGCGCGTGATCCATGGCCACAAGAGGATGCTGTTCCCCGTATTGCTGCTTGTTCTGGCCATGGCCGTCCTGGTGGTGCTCATCCTTGGCTCCGCCCCCCCACTGCTTTTGCCCCGCCCCCTCATGGCCTCCTTGACTCCGCCACCCCGTGGCCTCCTCAGCCCTGCCCCGATGGGGGGGCACGCTCGAGCTGATGTGCGGCTACACAAGGTGGGCACATCGCGCGTCTTCGCCTTCTCGGCGTATCTGGACACGCGCGACGATGGGCAGCCCCTGCTCCGTGTCTTCGCCCTCGCTCCCCGTGGCCCGCCGTGGCCGTGGCCATGGCAGTGGTCATGGCCATGGTGGTGGCCGCGGTGGTGGCGGCGGTCGTGTGAGAAGGCGAGCTGCAGGATGTTCTACGGTGATGCTGAGCCCAGGCGCGCCCTCTGCGTGGCCGCCACACCAAAAATGCTGAGCAACCATTACAACTTTGAGTTCGCAGTCTTCAACTTCCTGTGCCGTGTGCCCAAGGGGGAGGCCCTCCCGAGCCATGTGGCGTTGGTGATGGACGAGGAAGGTGGCGCCTCGTCTCCTTCCTCCACCTTCTCTTCGGTGCTGATGCCGGTGCAGAACCGGGAGCCCTCCCCGCCTCGGCACCACTTTGGGGTCTGCCTCCCCACCCTCTTCGGCGGCTTCAGCGATTCGCTGCTCCTCGTGCAGAATATGGAGTTATACCGCCTGTTGGGCGCCGGCTTCGTCACCGTCTACAACACGAGCGTGAGCCCGCAGGTGGACGCGCTGCTGCGGCACTACACACGCTCGGGCTTCATGGACGTGCAGCAGTGGCCAATCACCGACTTCCTGAAACCGTCCACTGGCTGGGACATCAATGTGAACCCGGGTGACCTGCAATACTACGGGCAGATCGCCACCCTGAACGACTGCCTGTACAGGAACATGTACCGGGCGCGGTACTTGGCCATGCATGACCTGGATGAGATCATCATCCCCAGGGACTGGCCCAACTGGCTCAAAATGATGGAGGCCCTGGCAGAGCACGGTGTGTCCGCCTACTACTTCCGCATGCACAACTTCCCGGTGGCAGAGACGGCGACGTGGGTCTCAAGCTCGGGCCTTCGGGTGAATGGCACCAACATCCTGGACCACGTGGACAAGGTGATGTACCCACCCGGCGACGTGGCCTCCAAGGTGCTGCTGCAGCCCCGTGGCATTGAGTTCCACGACGTGCACCGCGTGCTGGCGTTCAGGCCGGGCCACGGTCTCAGGCGGGTGCCGGACTCGCAGGCCACGGTGCAGCACTACAAGCGCTGGCGGAAGGAGTGGGACTTCCCAAGCCATGCTGAGCTCACGCGTGACATGAACCTGCTCAGATACGCGGGGGACATCGAGCGTGCCGTGAGGCGCACCCTCGATGCCATCGATGATGACCGCTCTGCTGAGCTAAGCTAAGAGAGGTTCCCCCACCAACACCATGGGCCCTGCCTGCGGCCTTTGTTGGGGGACCTGCGTTGTGTTCATGATGCTGTTGAGATGCAGGTGGGGGGGAACCTCTGTGCTGAGGTTCGAATCGGACTCTAAACACCCTTTTGGTGTGTGCTAAAGAGTTGTCACTAAACTGTACGTGACTGCACTAGTTTGGGTATGAGAGAGGGATCTTTACAGAGAGCACTCGGGTCACATTTGTCACTTGTAAGGGAATCTTTATTTACACCATTGCCGCTCCTGTCTCCTTCCGTGTCCCCCCTCTTGCCCTGTTTGTTCCCAATCTTCTGTCTGTCTCTCAATTCTATTTTTTAGTCCTCCCTCCTTGCACTGCTCCACTCGAATAAACTTCCCCTGTACATTAAGCAGAGACACTATTCTTAACCCCCTTCCGTTCCTCTCTTATAGGCTCGCCGCTTCTCCATCGCTCATTCCCTTCATCTTCTTCACTCCCCACGCCCCTGCACTCCTTCCCATCCCTCCCCTATACCCCTTTTGTGATCCCCAAGTACCCCTCTTTCTCTGTCACTCATTACTCAATCCTTGTAGCACGCCCGCTGTCAAATACATCATTCCATTCTGTGATCGATTTGTAAACTACAGTAGTTCCTCGATTAATTGTTTTTCGGTTAACGTTTCGCCTCCCATAGGACCCTTATAGTTTCCACTAACGTTACAAATTTTTATATAATGGTTTGTTTACGTTTTGCATGCAGGCACCAATTTCGGCCAATCCGAGCGCTCGCAAGTGAGATTGAGCCATGCTCTCACCCAATCAGTGACACCCATTTATGAGCGTTTAGACCTCGACTGGCTTTGTTCACATTACGTTCTCTGTTTTGGCAGTGGAAACAGCTCTAGCAGACGCAGTGATTTTTTTTTTCAATTTTTCAGCTCATAAGTGAATTCGATGAACAGTTATTCGGTTAACAGTAGTTTTCGTGGAACAGATTGAAAACGTTAACCGAGAGGCGACTGTATATCAATGCTTTGAGTGAAAGCGCTCTATGTAAATATAAATTAGGTTAGGTGAATGAATGTGAATATAAAAAAAAACCCGGGTTTGGCTCACAGCGAGCGGGAACAGAGACCTCGAACACTTGTGCAGGTGGAAGCTTGTTGCCTGTAGTCGTGGAAACAGATTGTTTGAGCCATCACGCCTGCCAGTGACATTGTCGTGTGGACGTTTGTCGAAGACTCAACCTGACGACTTTGCAGCGACAACAGCAGCAGTATCATTATTGTTGTGTTCATTCAATCTAAACGAGCTTTGAATGATGCAGAGTAAACATCAAGGGAAGTTTGTGTGGGTATAATGTAACTCTGTTGGGTCGCGGCATGCTTGGAAAGTTACACTGTAAGTTATGTTGAGTTGGTAAGCAGTCTCATGCAGACTTTGTGAGTTTCAGATCATCCGCGCCAAGTCACTGATGCCAACCACACCTCGTTATCGCTTCTTTGTGCAAGACATGGTGGTGAGATGCACATTCTTCCCATGGCTGCGTGGATTTTTCCACGGGCGCCCCGTTTTTTCCCCTCCACAATTAGAAACGCGCATTTAGATTATTCGGCTGCCATAAATTCCCACGTAATGATATGTGACTTCGTTGCGCTATCATTTGTGATATGTAGGACGCTTTTGAAAATTAGTTATAGCTCAGTGGGCCTTAGCTGGTAAAATATAGATATTGTTTTAAGGAGTTTATTGCGATACATTTTTTGTTGTATGTGCTTTTTCGTTTTTTTTACATTTCTTAATTTGTTTATTTTTAGATTTTGCTTGGTAGTAGTAGGGTTTTAATTTGCTCACTATGTTGTTTTTTTTCACGCTGTACGTAGGTAATATTAAGCAGTTGGTGAGATATTAACTACCTTGCCTGGTATGCAGGAGGTCGTGGGTTCAATCCCACTCATAACGCCTGCTGTATATTTGGATTTTAAATGTTCTCCCCGTGGTCGTGTGGATTGTTCTCTGGGTCCTCCGATTTTTAGCCTTCAAATTTTTGAATCAACATATGTTTAGTAGTATTTCGCTACTAGATTTTTTCACGTGATGATAAGCCACTTTCGTTGAGATATAATTTGTGACCATGTTTCTGAAAAAGAGTTACGTAACTCAGTGGGGCCTTACCAAGTAAAATAAAGTAGGGAAACACGTTTAAACTGCTCTAGTCAGCACATTTACCACTTAGCAATAGCATCACTGTTGCCTTAGGTGTCCAATCCGAGTACCCTTTAGGTACGGTGATTAAAGCACCCTGAATGCTCCCAATCAAGTTGGATCTCAGGAGCTAGGCACTAAATGAGTATTGGGACAGGTGACCACGAGTTCAATCCAGGTGTTGTAAGGCAATGGGCTGTTAGATATAAAGGTGCCAGGAGCTGGCACATCATAGCAATGTACGTGGGCCACAGACATGCTGGAAAAAGCAAAACATCCTGAAACCTTATGTTATATATGTGTAGAGCGCCTTATTCCAAGGTGCTTTACGATTGTAAAATTATATTTGAGATGACAGCCGTTGAAATAAAGAGTTGAGGATTGTTATTAAAAGTGGTGGTGTAGTAATAGTGACAGCGGGAGTTGTTAAGGAGGGGTAGTGATAGGGGTTGGGGAGGTGATAGGGGTTGGGGTGGTGATAGGGGTAGTGATAGGGTGAGGGGTAGTTATAGAGGTTGAGATAGTGATTGGGGTTGGATCAACGACAGGGGTTACAGGTGTGATAGGGGTCCATTATAGAGGTTTTGGGTTTAATCATGTAAATATAAATGCGTTGTTAAACCCGCCACCACCTGAAATAGCCAATTAGTAAGATTTGTCGCGTAAAAAAAACATCAATTCTTTACTAGTACAGCACACCGGTGTGTTGGAGAGTAAACCCGCAACATTTAGAATTCGAGTGTACAGTGATGTTTCGCCAGTAATTACAACTCGCATCATCTGGCGTGCTCAGTGATAATAACACTTTCGTACTCCCGTACAGAAGACTCAGCCCACTATAGTGGATAGCAGAGCCATGCCAATCAAAATCAATTAAACTCCGCCCACTGTTGTAGAGATATGCAACTACTGTACTAAAGCGCGATCACGTGGATTTCGGATTAACGGGAGCATATATTTACTCGGTTCAAGCACGTGACTTGTAATAAACAAGAAAAACAATGTATAACTGTTTTAGATAATTAATTTTGGCTTAAGGGACAATCCATGAGTTAAGTTATGTCAAAATCTCAGGTGTGTGGTTATTACCGTACGTTTAGCCAGGTAAGAACTCACGAGACCAGGAAAGAGTCTCAAGGGCCACCTGAAAGTAACCTCACTGCAGAAATATAGACTGAGGGCATCACTAACACCCGGATTGCGAGCGCAGAGCGACAACCTCGTCTCCCACCTCTGCACTGCAGGAGTATAGTAGAATGAACTCAAGAGTACAGTACATAATACCGATGTTATTATACATTTTTTTATATCTGTGAAACAATGTTTACCATCTGTATTATTATCGTCACTATTACCTATACCCCAATGAAAAACTCATATCTCATATGAAAGAAATAACGCTGTCGAGAATGCATCCCCATATATACGATGGTACTAGCGCCTAGTCGGTGGCGGTTATCACCAACAACGTTGCACGCACATCGACCCTTACAAATGTAAGGAATAACGTCGGATAAGGATAAACAGTTATCATGTGTTGTAGGTTTGCACAGCTTCCGTGTTTCTTCAGTGAGTAAATGTTCCTTTTTGGTGTAATCATTCCATTAATTGACCACGAATTAAAATTGACCTCCGCTTTCTGAGGGGAAATGATTCCTTATTAAACACACTTTTGTAAATAAACGTTTCTCACAAATAAAACACTCTTTGTGATTTCTCCCAAGTTTATTCAATGTATTTATTTACCACAGCAGATCGATGTCTAAGTTTGGCAACATTTTAACAACGCATCACTTCGCTCTACAGCACTCCTCCAAACCACCATCAAAAACCGAACACGAAACCACGCGGGTTTGGACTGAGCTTTGTCATCGACAGCACAACGCCTCTGAAAGAAACCTCCACTGAAGCGATCCGTACATTCGACTCCAAAGACAAAGAACTCCCCGTATAGGCTGAACATACGGTTGGGGCAAGTGCTGTTAGCGACACCACGCCCAGCCGCCGTTGTCTCCCCCAGGGGTAATGTTCACACACCACACCGGGTATTCATTTGAGACTGAGTCGACCAGGACCGATTTCGGATAATCGTCACACTGGCGTTGGGCCATGAGCGGGAATCGAATTCGGTTCGCCGGGTAAGGTAAAACAAAACGTAACCAGTGAGTTATTTAGTTGAGCACTAACAGGTTGTATGTTGGGGAGTAAAACCCACCATGGTTTAAACCTTGAACGGGCTTAACCTCCTCCCTTCCTTTCATGCGAGCGCGCCTCCCTCACAGCATTGCGCTTAATGCGGCGGCCACCCCCTGTACCTGTTGAGGGGAAGAAAGCCCAAGTGGGAAGGCAAGGCCAGAGATGGGTTGGACAAAGGGATGGAGATGAGGTTATGGAGTAAAATGGGAAACTTGTGATAATGTTATATGCGTGGAGGTGGAGGGGCATGTTAAGGGAGAGGATACGGGAGAGGTTTAGGTGGCACCGCGGTGGCTAGGAGATGTTAACTATCTCACCTGGTATGCAGGAGGTCGTGATTTCGATCCCGGCTCCTGCTCTATATTTGGAGTTTGCGTCTCTCTTCTCTCATCATCGCAGAGGCTACAGTGAGGGAAAAAAGTATTTGATTCCCTGCTGATTTTGTACGTTTTCCCACTGACAAAGAAATTATCAGTCTATAATTTTAATGGTAGGATTATTTGAAGAGTGAGAGACAGAATAACAACAAAAAATCCAGAAAAACGTATGTCAAAAATGCTATGAATTGATTTGCATTTGAATGAGGGAAATAAGTATTTGACCCTTCTGCAAAACATGACTTAGTACTTGGTGGCAAAACCCTTATTGACAATCACAGAGGTCAGACGTTTCTTGTAGTTGGCCACCAGGTTTGCACACATCTCAGGAGGGATTTTGTCCCACTCCTCTTTGCAGATCTTCTCCAAGTCATTAAGGTTTCGAGGCTGACGTTTGGCAACTCGAACCTTCAGCTCCCTCCATAGATTTTCTATGGGATTAAGGTCTGGAGACTTGCTAGGCCACTCCAGTACCTTAATGTGCTTCTTCTTGAGCCACTCCTTTGTTGCCTTGGCCGTGTGTTTTGGGTCATTGTCATGCTGGAATACCCATCCACGACCCATTTTCAATGCCCTGGCTGAGGGAAGTAGGTTCTCACCCAAGATTTGACGGTACATGGCCCCGTCTATCGTCCCTTTGATGCGGTGAAGTTGTCCTGTCCCCTTAGCAGAAAAACACCCCCAAAGCATAATGTTTCCACCTCCATGTTTGACGGTGGGGATGGTGTTCTTGGGGTCATAGGCAGCATTCCTCCTCCAAACACGACGAGTTGAGTTGATGCTAAAGAGCTCCATTTTGGTCTCATCTGACCACAACACTTTCACCCAGTTTTCCTCTGAATCATTCAGATGTTCATTGGCAAACTTCAGACGGGCATGTATATGTGCTTTCTTGAGCAGGGAGACCTTGCGGGCGCTGCAAGATTTCAGTCCTTCACGGCGTAGTGTGTTACCAATTGTTTTCTTGGTGACTATGGCCCCAGCTGCCTTGAGATCATTGACAAGATCCTCCCGTGCAGTTCTGGGCTGATTCCTCACCGTTCTCATGATAATTGCAACTCCACGAGGTGAGATCTTGCATGGAGCCCCAGGCCGAGGGATATTGACAGTTATTTTGTGTTTCTTCCATTTGCGAATAATCGCACCAACTGTTGTCACCTTCTCACTAAGCTGCTTGGCAATGGTCTTATAGCCCATTCCAGCCTTGTGTAGGTCTACAATCTTGTCCCTGACATCCTTGGAGAGCTCTTTGGTCTTGGCCATGGTGGAGAGTTTGGAATCTGATTGATTGATTGATTCTGTGGACAGGTGTCTTCTATACAGGTAACAAGCTGAGATTAGGAGCACTTCCTTTAAGAGTGTGCTCCTAATCTCAGCTCATTACCTGTATTAAAGACACCTGGGAGCCAGAAATCCTTCTGATTGAGAGGGGATCAAATACTTATTTCCCTCATTAAAATGCAAATCAATTTATAACATTTTTGACATGCGTTTTTCTGGATTTTTTTGTTATTCTCTCTCACTGTTCAAATAAACCTACCATTAAAATTATAGGCTGATCATTTCTTTGTCAGTGGGCAAACGTACAAAATCAGCAGGGGATCAAATACTTTTTTTCCCTCACTGTAGGTGATGTTGACTACCTCGCCTGGTATTGCAGGAGGTCGTGGGTTCGATCCCGACCCCGATGGCTGTTGTATATTTGGAGTCTGCGTCTCTCTTCTGTCATCATCACAGTGGCTAGGTGATGTTGACTACCTCGCCTGATATTGCAGGAGGTAGTGGATTCGATCCCGACCCTGACCCCTGCTGTATATTTGGAGTTTGCTTGTCTCTCGCCATGGTCGCGTGGATTTCTCTCGGGGCCCTCTGGGTTTTCCCTCCACGTTTCGAATCAACGTGACGCGTTTAGAGTATTCGGCTGCTATCAATGTCCACGTGATGAGAGGCCACTTCGTTGAGCTATCATTTGTGATGGCCAGGTCGCTTCTGAAAACGTAGCTAATAGCTTAGTGCGCCTTACCTGGCAATATAAAATAAAATAGAAATTAAAAATGAAAGCAAAAAATATCCACGACGTTTCGATCGCAATGCAAGTGGTCTTCATCAGGCAGAGAGAAAAGAGGGGGCAAACCTCTAAATCCAACTGCTTATAAGGGCTTTCAAAGTGAGCAAAGTTGTGCTTTGTAAACAGCATGGGTGGGGCAGCCAGTGCCAATGTAGGAGCAAAGCACCACAAAAACAAGGAGTGCGTTAGACAATGGGGGGAGGAAGGGGGCAGAGACAGGGAGGAGATAGAGGGTGGGGTAGAAATAGAGGTGGAGCTGAAGGCGAGGGCGCAGTCCAATGTGTTAGACAATGGGGGGAAGAAGAGGGTAGATATGGGGGGTAGAGATAGGTTGGAGAGAGGGGGGTAGAGATGGGGGGGGGGGGGGGCATTGCACCTCGATACACCCATCCACACTGCTGACGGTAGAGCTTGACAAGAAAACACAAATCAAGTCATGACCCAAAGTGGTTGATGACATCTTTCCAATGATTGCTGAGTTTAAAACCGTCGTCTCAGTTGAAATTGTGTTTTTGGGTCTGTATATATGGATGGCTTCGTGAACGAATCTTTGTTGATAGCCAGTCGGATTGCAAAGTTCCATCGTCTTCAAGAAATCTATTTCATGTGACTCAGCCGCATTTAAATAATAATCAGCCACGCAGAAGTATTGGCCCTGCTGTGTTTCAGATCTGCCTTATGTTCATGAAGACGGTCCGAGACATGTTTAGTTTCCCCAATGTTACTGCTGTCACAGATACAGCTTAGTTTGTAGACGCCGGGATATTGCATGTCAGGAATCTTGTCCTTCACAGATTGGATCAGATCATGAATTTTTGCAGTGTTAAATCGGACCTAGGTCTTGTGTTTGTTCAAGATATTGGAAATATTTTTGGTTATCCCTGCTATGTAAGGCAAGGTGATGGTTTTGATTGGATCTTCAGATGGCTCTTTCCTCATGGTTGGGGTGATGGCTTTTCAGATTGTGTAGTCAGAATATACATTCGCCTTGAGAGCTTGGTGTACGTGTTTGAGTTCACTGGTTAGGTGTTCATGGTCGGAGATACATTGAGAGGGAAGATATCATCATCCTCTCAGCCGACAAGGGCAATGCCACGGTCATCATGGATAAAAACGTGTAAAATAACAAAATTCAGGACCTACTTAATGATGGTAGCTACACTAAAATTACAAGAGATCTCCCCAAAAACTGCCTCGTTACAAAAACGAACAGCATCATCACTGATTTAAAGCTTTCATGACTGCAGTGATTCATATTCTTGGTTCTTTCGGTAAAGTCACGTTGAAGGGAAACAATAAAATAATCAAATATATATAAAACAATACAATTCTCACGACGTTTCGATTGCAACACAAGCAGTCATCATCAGGTGATGACTGCTTGTGTTGCAGTCGAAACGTCGTGAGAATTTTATTGTTTTATATATATATTTTATTGTTTCCCTTCAACGTGACTTTACCGAAAGAACCAAGAATATATAAGTATCATCACTGGTTCAGCTTCATTAATTGAACAGATCAAACGGTTTTCCTTAACACCCTCTGCTGCAAGACCACCCAGACTATATGGCTTACCAAAAATCCATAAAGAAGGTTCACCCCATCGTCTCTACCATTGGCTCACCCACCTACAAACTGGCCCGATATCTGTCGAAGACCTTGCAGCCATTCACTGGTAAGACCACCTCTTCTGTTCTCAACTCAGCTCACCTGGTAGCATCAATTAAAGACATCTCACTTTCCCCAGGTGATTTGCTCCTTAGTCACGATGTAGTTTCTCTGTTCACCAAAGTTCATGTGCCCGCAACCATTGCAATAATGGAAGATTTGGTCGAACAAGGATTGAATGGTAGTGTACCAGCCCTGGTGAGACACTGCCTCACCAATATGAGATGGCGGCGGCGTGTGAGTGAGCTGTGTGAGTGTTAGCTGTGCGTGAGAATGAGTGAGAATGAGCTGCGTGTTAGCTGCATGTGAGTGAGCTGTGTGTGTGAGTGAGCTGTGCGTGTGCTTAAATTAAGATTGGCGGGTGCAGGCGGATTTAATCGTTTAGTCTGGTTTAATCGTGTGTTCTTTCTCCATCTCTCCGTCCTCATCACTTTACTTCAGCTCTCTCGTGAGTGTAAATATATATTTACGTGTCTGGATTCATTACAGTATTCATTACAATACAATTGTACATTTATTTATTCTAATTTAAGGTTTATTAACTTCGTTTATTGAGTTGTATTGAGTTTAAATGTGATTAAGGCCTAGTCTGTTAGCGCCTTGCCTAAAGCCCATGGCTTTTTATAAATTATTTTAAAGATTGCAACACAAGCAATCATCATCAGGTGTGAAAACTACATCAAGAAAATTTTAGCTGAAGCAGAAGAGATGCTGTGGTAAGGGGTTATATAAGTTAGAGAGGGGGAAGGAGCAAGGGAGGGGGAGGGAGTAGGGGGAGGGTAGCGTTGCGTGGAATGCTACTGGACGGGGGGAAAGTGGGCGGAGCTATAAAGGTGCAGAAAACCAATGCCACTGCAGCAAAGCCAATGAAAGACACGAAAGCAACAGTAACAGACGTTGGAGTAGTGCAAAAAAGCCAACACCACTACAGCAACGCTACCCCCCCTCCCTTGCTCCTCCCCCCTCTCTAACTTATATAACCCCTTACCACAGCATCTCTCCCACTTCAGGTAAAATTTTCTTGCTGTAGTTTTCACACCTGATGATGATTGCTTATGTTGCAATCGAAACATCGTGATAATTTTATTATTTTATTATTTTCCTTCTACGTGACTTTACCGAAAGAACCAAGAATATGAATCCCTTTAGTCACAAAAGCTTTAAATCGACATTAATTTTAAAGAGTTTGTTAATTTGTGTAAATTTATGCACTTTCAGATATAAGTGTACGTGTCTGCATTTATTACAAATACATCAAACTCTGGTCACCAGGTTCATAATGCAACAAGATACAAATACACGTATATTTATTCTAATTTAAGATTTATTCACTTTGTTTATTGAGTTTAAATGTGATAAAGGCCTAGTCCATCACCACCTCGCCTAAAGTCCTCAGCTTTTTGTATTTTTTTATTTTCTGTTAATTTGTGTACATTTATGCACTTTCAAATATAAATGTACGTGTCTATATTTATTATAATACAAATGCACGGATATTTATTCAAATTTAAGGTTTATTTACTTTGTTTATTGAGTTAGAATGTATCAAGGCCTAGTTCGCCAGCACCTGGTCTAAAGCTCTAGGCTTCAGGCTTTTCGTATTGTGTATTTATTATTCTTTAAGGTTTATAAATGAATATGAGGAAGCCACTGGGGCAGATTAAAACCTCCTTTTTTTAGAACAGTTTTTTTGCGTGCTTAGTTTGTTGTCCTTCCCCCGCACCTCCGATTATCGCGGTCGGCTGTGTACGGTGCAAAAGAAGTTCAACGTAGGTCTGTGAGCTGCTCACACGAGACGGCCTGGTGACACCCAGGAGGGGTCATAGACAGGACTCCCGGGACATTTAAAACCGTGCAGATATTACAACTCAACACTCACAAACACCCACACACAAACACACAAACGGTGACAACAACAACAACCGCAATTTGCCGCTAAGTGGCGGTGACGTCACCACGACGCTTGTGCCTTGCTATGTGCATGACCCAGGTGCCACGGGTCGACTGACACACAAACACACTCAGACGAAGACCCACATTTAGCCTTAACGTGCTTTTGGGGCATGTGCTGTTCCCGAGCAGCATAAATGGAGGCCGGCATGGCGCATGAGGAGGTGTGTGGGTAGCACCAGGCCCGGCCGCCTTTGTCTCCCGAAGTCACAGGGAGCAGCACCCAGGGCCCTGCGGACCGCTGTGGTCGTGGTGGTGAGGAGTGACGCGTCGCTCATGTTCGTGTGAAGTGCTCGGAGAGTCTGTGGCGGAGTGCTTGAGCAGACCGAGAGAGCCACGGCAGAAGAACTACGAAGCCATGGCAGAGGTAACGGTGGTGAAGGAGGGCTGGCTCTATGAGGGTGCTGCAAGAATATGACTCAGACGATAGGAAATCAGGCGCACAGGCCGACAAGAAGGAACTGCAGACCACGCTCCGCTCGCTGTCCTACAAACTCGAGGATATGAGCACATGCAACGATCTGATCGGCAAGCACAGAGCCACCCTCCAGCGCTCGCTCAACAACCTGGAAACCCTTAAGCTGCCGCCCGAGTGCAACGAGAAGCTAAAGGCCGTCAATGAGCGCGCCACCCACTTCCGCTTCACCTCCAATGCTGTGACCAATAGTGATCTCTTGCTCCGATGTCACATTGAGGGCGGTGCTCATCTCCAAAAACTCAAGCACACGGGCGAGAAGCCGTGCATGTGTGACGAGTGTGGCAAGACGTTTCTCGCGCTCGGCCTACAAGTATTTTTTCGCTTGTGTGTTAAACTGTGTGTACCCTTGATATTTTAAAGATGGCAGTTCTCATGCCGTCTATCCTACTGCTGTCCCTCCCGGCCATATCTAGTGCCACACTCAACTCTACAAACGGCAACCCTCGTTATTTCTCATCCATACTTGTTGCTCAATTTGCCACTGCATCTGCTAATGAAACAGCTTATAGATACTTCTACACTCCATCATTGTATCCTTTTAAACCCTATCTCTGTCCCATTATTTCACCAGCACTCCTTCCAAACTTAATTCTGCTCTTAGAAATGTCGCCATCTGTGAGCTGCTGCTATTCGTCCAAGGTTCTTCATCCTTTCACAGAAAATACCTGTGCAAACTATTAATTCTACTTTTCTTATTTCTGGGAGGTATTGAGCTTAATCCTGGCCCAAATGTAAAAAAAACTCATGTAATTCTGTAGATTTTTCTGGCAGAAAAGGTGTTGGTGTTCTACATATCAACATCAGAGGGCTTGTGATTAAATTAAGTCAACAAAAACTAGAAGTGGCAAATCTGGGACCAGACATTCTTTGCTTTACAGAAACATTTCTCACTCCTGCCGTAAATGACTTGCAGATTATGATTGACAACTGCAACCTTTTTCGGCTTGACCGAGGGTCTAAAGGTGGTGGAATTGCCATCTATGTTCGTAATGCTATTGCATATTCACCAGCTCATTCCTTGTAAAAAATGTTGCTTTGAAGGTCTGGCTCTCAGAATAACTCTCCCAAATAATCAACAGATATTGGTAGTGTGCTGCTATAGACCGCCTAGTGGTAAGGATGTTGAAGCTGTGTATTGCACTGAGAGAGCTTCTTTGGGGCCTCCCTAAAGGTGAAATAGTTTTAGTGGGTGATCTGAATTGGAATTGGCTAAACCCGCCAGCCGTGGCCACGAATTATGCAGATTAATTTAACCTATTTCAATTAATAAATGTCCCCACAAGACCCAACCTAAAAAATCTGGGACAGTCATCTCTGCTTGACGTCCTATTGACTAATGCTCCTCACAATTTAACACTTACTGGTGTTCTAGGTAACAACCTTAGTGATCACTCCTTTATATTTGGGGTGAGATCATCAGCCAGACCCAAAGCCCCCCCTAAATTGATTGATAAGCACTCCATGAGACACTTCAGCATACAGGCATTTACTAATGATGTACTTCACTCGGATATTGACAAGGTCTGTGATATCCCCAACCTCACTAAGGCTTGGGAGACCGTCAGGGACACGTTTCTCCAAATTCTTAACAAACATGCTCGATTGGTTAGATTTAAAATCAAAGGCAACCGCCCACCATGGTTTGATCCTTTGATTTCTAAGCTCATGAAAACTAGGGACAAGGCTTAGGCATGTGCTCAGAAAAGTTATTTGGTCAATGACTGGCTAGAATACAGGATTTTAAGGACTATATGCGTCAAAAAAATACATCATGCAAAAAATGCTTACTTTTCCTCCACTCTCCTGGAATCACATGGCAATGCCAGGATCTTCTGGAAAACAATGAAATGTATCGAAAAGGCATCTAACACAGACAATCTGCCCGTTGCGCTTAATTGAAATGTGGTCTATTTTTCAGAGCCCCAAATAATAGTCCACAATTTTAACCTCCATTTTCCTGAAGCTGGTGACCTTTTTGATAATGAATTGGGAGTCACCCCTGGTCATGCAATTTCCTACACCACTGTCCAAACATTAAACGAATTTAGTTTCCAGCCTATCCACGAAAGTAATGTTCTGAAACAACTGTCCTACCTCAAAGGGTCCTCCTCTACTGGAGTGGATAGTATTCCCGTCTTTGCTCTGCTAACTGTTGGTCACCTAATATACAAACCTATAGCCCATATTTTCAACCTGTCCATCAAAGAAGCATCAGTACCTCTAGAATGGAAACATTCCTATATTCGTCCACTTCGCAAAGGGGGCCCTAAAGATGATCCAAATAACTGCCGATCTATCTCAATTTTGTCCCCGTTGATGAAAATTTTAGAAAAATGATTGAACTACCAAATTAGCAGTTTCCTGTCCGACAACAATCTATTACATCGAAACCAATCTGGGTTCATAAAAAATACAACACCACATCTGCTGCATTAGACTCTCTGATATCATATTTACAGTAGCCTTGATAATAAGCAGTACTGCGCCAGTCTTTTGCTTGACTTGTCCAAAGCATGTGATAGTCGACCACAACACCCTGCTTAGTAAACTAAGTTGTCTCGGTTTCTCCAAACACGCAGTAGAATGGTTAAAAATGTACCTCTCTTCTCGCACCCAAACTGTATTCATAGATGGTTGGAGGTCAAACAGTGTTAAGATAACAAAAGGGGTTCCACAGGGTTCCATCCTCGGCCCCCTCTTGTTCTCTCTTTATGTTAATGACTTGGGCACTGACCTGGATCATTCCAGGGTAAATCTGTTTGCAGATGACACGATACTGATTACTGCTGGCCGCTCCCCAGATGACGCGATTGCTAAGCTCCAGGGTGATTTCTACAAACTACAACATCAGCTAGTTGCTCTTAAACTAGTCCCAAATACCTTCAAAACCAAGGTGCTATGCTTCTCACCAGGATTAAAGCAGGAAGTTATTTTTCCCCAATTATATTCCTTAAATTATCATAAAATAGAGCATGTCAAGATCTATAAGTATCTTGGGGTCATCTTTGATTCAAAACTGAATTTTCAACATCACATTGATTGCATTTGCAAAAAGACAATTAAAAATTGGGTTTCTGTATCGACACAAGCCTGTTTCCCCCTTATGTTCCGTTTGGAATTGAATACCGCTACCATACTGCCTCTACTTGATTACTGTGACATCGTATATAAATCAGCCCCCAGTCCTATACTGAAGAAGCTTGACTCAAGTTATCACTCGACCTTAAGATTTGCATTGAACTGCCCATATAGGACCCACCACTGCAATCTTTACATTGGGTCAAACTTTACTTCTCTTAATGATCGACGGCTTGTGCATCAGATCTTATTTATTCACGATGTACTTACAAAAAAATAAGCAGACTAACCTGCTGGATCTCCTCAGTGTTTCAAAGAAAAAATGTGACCTAAGGTCTTCGCTCATTTACCAGCTTCACATTCCTTATTGCTGTACAAATACTGGAGGAAGGGCCTTTTCTATTGATGCCCCCAGGGTCTGGAATGCTATCGCCAATAAACTGCAATTTGGATCACTACCTGTGAGATCTTCACTCAAAACTGCTCTAGAGGAGTTGTACACCCATAGCTGCCACTGCTATTCAGAATGGCCTAAAATCAAATGTATCGTTCCGGATGACCGCTGCAAAGTATGATCTTGAGTTTTTATTATAGAGTGCTGATCTTTAAATGTGTATTGGAAATTTTAGATACTGCTACTGAAACTCCTGCTGTTATGGAATGACTCATGCAGCCAGCTATGGCTTAAAAGTTTGTTCGTACATGTTATGTATATCGTTTATTGTTAAATTTTATTCACAGTTCCTATGATCACTGCGACATTGTTTTATAGCTTATTTTGGTGATTTTGAAAACGTTTTGGTTTAGCCATGTTTGTTTTTTTTGTAGTACAGAGTTAGCCTGATAACTTTAATCTAAATTGTCTTATGGTTGTTATTGTTTGACTTGCATCCCACTGGGATTTTTGCATACAGCGTTGAAATACGGTGTTTTTTCTAGAAGACTTTGCTGTTTTTTCCTGGATTTTTCTGTTGTGCGTAGTCACTTTAAGATGTTTCTTGTTTATGTTTTTATTTGTTGCGGTTGCATCCGAGTCAAGAGCCGCATGGCTTACAGGGTTATACCTAGTAAATAAAACTGAAATGAAACTGAAATACATACTTCATCTTGGGTGGAACATTCTACAAACAAACTGAAGGCACCCCAATGGGTTCTCCCTTATCTCCGGTTGTGGCCAACATTTTAATGGAAAATTTTGAGACGGACGCCATCCAGGCATCCACTCTATGCTCGTCCTTGTGGAAGAGGTACGTGGATGGCACGTTTGTCATCTGGCCACATGGCCGACCGGCTCTGAAACAATTTCTCAACCACATAAATTCCATTCACCCAGCAATCAAATTCACCAAGGAGGTAGAAAAGGTAGGCATGCTACCTTTGTTGGATGTCTTAATCAAAAAGAGACCAGATGGCTCAATGAGCCACTCTGTCTACAGGAAAGTAACCCATAGTGACGCCTACCTAAAACCTGATTCCCACCACCATCCATCCCAGAATAATTCCCTCATCAAAACCCTACACCATAGAGCTCAATGTATCTCCGACCATGAACACTTAACCAGTGAACTCAAACACGTACACCAAGCTCTCAAGGCGAATGGATATTCTGACTACACAATCTGCAAAGCCATCACCCTAACCGTGAGGAAGGAGCCATCTGAAGATCCAATCAAAACCATCACCTTGCCTTACATAGCAGGGATAACCAAAAAGATTTCCAAAAACTTGAACAAACACAAGATCCAGGTCCGAATTAACACTGCATAAAATTAATGATCTTATCCCATCTGTGAAGGACAAGATTCCTAACATTCAATATCCCGGCGTTTACAAACTAAGCTGTATTTGCGTCAGCAGTTACATTGGGGAAACTAAACGACATGTCTCGGACCGTGTTCGTGAACATAAGGCACCCTCGCCTTCAGCTCCACCTCTATCTCTACCCCCCCCTCTCTCCCCCTGTCTTTGCCCCCTCCCTCCTCCCATTGTCTAACGCACTACTTGTAGACATCTCTCTCCCCCTATCTCTACCCCTCCCTCTCCCTCCCCCCTATCTCTACTCTCTTCCTTCCCCCATTGTCTAACACACTTGGACTGCGCCCTCACCTTCAGCTCCACCTCTACCCCCCCTCTCTCCCGCTGTCTCTGCCCCCTCACTCCCCCCATTGTCTAACGCACTCCTTGTTCTTGTGGTGCTTTGCTCCTACATTGGCGCTGGCTGCCCCGCCCATGCTGTTTACGCCACACAGCTTTGGTCACTTTGAAAGCCCTTATAAGCAGTTGCATTTAGAGGCTTGCCCCCTCTTTTCTCGCCACCTGATGAAGACTGCTTGTGTTGCGATCAAAACGTCGTGTTTTTTTTGCTTTTATTTAGTATTTATTTTATTTATTTTTATTTTCTACCTACGTGACTTTACCGAAAGAACCAAGAATATGAATTCCTGCGATCACGAAAGTTTTAAGTCAAAATTTAGATTTTTTTACAGTTTGTAAAGGCGGTATGGAAAAGTACAACTTCAGCTTATTTAGTTAGGAAAGGCAACACGGGTGACGATATTGTGACACCAGTCTTCGAACCTCCCCCCTGGGTCAACTCAGCCTCAAATGAGTACATGGTGCGGTGTAAACGTCGCCACTGGAGAGACAAAGGCGGCCGGGCGTGGTGCTCGCTAACGGCACTTGCCCTACACAAGTCCGTTAAGGCTGAAGGCAGCGATGGGACTGCGACTAAAACATCGGGCCCAGGCATTTGTAAACACCCGCCCAAATTCGGCCTATGGGCAATTGCTTTATTTTTGTATTGTTTAAACGATTCTAGATTTAAAGCTTTCGTGACTAAACGAGTTGCTGTGCGATGACAAACTGTGTTAGTACTAGTAGTAGCTAGTGATGTTGCGATTTATTTAGCGAATTGCTATTTCACGCGACTTCCCGCAGTAAAAACACCAGATACATTTACAACATGGAGATGAATAAATAAATGCATGCTCTTTGAGTGGACGTCAGCCCACATTGCCACAGAGCCACTTTGCAGCCTTCTCCTCCATTACTTGCAGGGCAATAAACGACCCCAGGTCCGCCCGTGAACGCCCTGACGGGACTTCAACAGCCGAAGACGATGTGAGCGCCGTGGTTTCCTGCGAAGTGATGAAGTCTTCTTAAGCGTGATTTTTCAGTGCAATCCTCATTGCTACCATGTGCGGTTGGGTCCAAAAACACAAATGGGGAGCCGGTGAAGGAAGAATCTGGGGAAGTCGAATTTAGGACTTAATGCCAAACTGGGAGCGTATATAATGAACGAAGCATACACATTCGAGGTAATAAAATAACTATTTTCATAATAAAAAAACATATACAAAAAACATATATGAATGCAGAGTATGGTGTGTGTGTCAGTGGTAAGTCTGAGTATTGAGTGTGCGTTAGTGGTGAATCTGGTGAGTGTGTGCTAGTGGTGAGTCAGTGGTTAGTGGTGAGTCTGTATGAATGAAGAGTATGGTGAGTGTGTGTTAGTGGTATCAGTTTAACACATAGGATTTATAAATGTGTCGTTAAACCCACCACCACCCAACACAGCTAATTGGTAAGATTTGTCACGTAAACAGAACATGCCAATTCGTTCCAAGTACAGCACACCAGTGTGTTGGAGAGCAAATCCACACCATTTACAATGAGTACGAAGTTTCGCCAGTAATTTCAATTTGTGGAGAAATCCTCCTTTTTCGATCCTTAAATAGAGGGATAGATGTGATGACGTCACTTGTGAGCCCGTCACGTGCGCTGGGGGGCGGGGCGTATTATTAATGAATGCGTATAAATGTCAAAAGGTAATCCATTACCGGATGGGTTATTTATATGGTTAATCAATGTACATTATGCATGCACATTGTTCTTGTACCTGCAGTCGTTTGCGTGCATTAAAATAGCAGTACAGTACCTGTTATTGTTTGCCTACAGGTAATCCCCATTGACGTATGGTGAACCTGGAAAGGCATGCGTTTAAACAATGTATTACTTGATGATTCGCTTCCATACAGCACTAAGCCTGTAGCTGTCTGAACGGTTACAAATATTTAGTTTTTTTCTCCAGGATATTTCCATAAATCTAGCTGTCCGCCTGGTGATGCTAGTTGTAATACTGGCGAAATGTCGTACTCAAGATTATAAATGTTGTGGATTTGCTCTCCAACACACCGATGTGCTGTACTAGTAATGAATTGACATGTTCTGTTTACGTGACAAACCGTACTAATTGGCTGTGTCGGGTGGTGGCAGGTTTAACAATACATCTATAACACATCCATAGATATGCGCTCTAACCCAAAAAACCTGTATTATGGATGTTGAGTGTGTGTTCGTGGTGAGTCTGTATGAATGAAGAGTATGGTGAGTGTGTGTCGGTGGTGTGTGTTAATGGCGAGTTTGGTGAGTGTGTGCTCGTGATGAGTGTGTTAGTGGTGAGTGTTTGTGTTAGTGGTGCATTTGGTGAGTGTGTGCTAGTGGTGAGCCTGGTAAATATGTGCTAGTGGTGTGTGCAATGGTGTGTATGTGTTGGTGGTGAGTGTGATCAGTGAGTGTGTATTCGTGGCGAATGTGTGAGTGATGAGTAAAGCGAAGGGAAAATGAAAAAAATACAATTATCACAAGATGCCAGAATTAAATCAGAAGGCTAAATGCGATTAATACTAAACTTTTTAAGCTTTGATTTAGCATCACACTCTCAGTGCAGAATCATGAAAAATACCGAGTTTTAAAACAAATATTACGTCAAAATTGGATTCAAATTCCTTCAGAATCCCCAATTTTCACAAATATCGCAAAGAATCAGTGATATTCGTGCTAATTATCATCTATAGCCCTCCAAAATTATAAACGCATTTTCATTGTATATCTCTCATAGTTTTTCACTTGAATGCACTGCATACTTGTATTCTTCCTCACTAAAAGTACACATGTTCTTCATATTGTAAATTGTTTTAATTATGCCACGTGCTTTGAAGAACTAAACCCAGGCAAAATTACGTTATCGCTTAACTTTGCCCTTTAGAAAGAATGGGATGGGGGCTTAGGGGGATTTGGGTCGTCCTCCGCAAAAGGCCAACAACTGACGGGGTGAACTCGAGGGAGTGTCAGACGGACGCACACATTGACAGGGGGGGGAACTAAAGGGAGTGTCAGACGGACGCAGAAGCTGACAGGGAGAGAACTAGAGGGAGTGTTAGATGGATGCACACATTTACAAGGGGGAACTAAAGGGAGTGTCAGACGGACGCACACATTGACAGGGGGGGCTATAAGGAATATCAGACGGACGCACACACTGAGGGGGGGGGGGGGGCATAGGGACTGTCAGACGGACGCACACACTGACAGGGGGAGTATGAAAGGGAATTTCCGTGAAAAGCACTTGACGCAATTTTATCCCACTCACCAGAAATTCGCCTGATCTCGTTAGACTCTGGAATCTAAGCAGGGTGAGCCTGGATAGCGCTTGCATTATCCATAAGAGGTTTTTGTTGTGTTATAGCGCATACATATAAATGTGTCGTTAAACCCGCCACCACCAGACACAGCCAATTAGTAAGGTTTGTCATGTAAACAAAACATGCAAAACAATCACAACCTATTATTGGCTATACTCTTTGGTTCTTTCGGTAAAGTCACGTAGGTATAAAATAAAATAAATCACGTTTTGGGCGCAACACAAGCGTCCATCATCAGGTGGGACAACCACAGCAAGAAACAATTGCTAAAGTGGGCAAAAGGGCTGCTGTGACAAGAGGCTATATGGGTAAGAGAGGG
The DNA here is from genome assembly GCF_048934315.1 of Petromyzon marinus. NCBI lineage: Eukaryota > Metazoa > Chordata > Hyperoartia > Petromyzontiformes > Petromyzontidae > Petromyzon > Petromyzon marinus. Next base: position 2,725,652 of record NC_133741.1, on the reverse strand, counting down.
GGGAGGAGCCAGGGAGGAGAGATAGAGAGGGGGGTGTGGGGTAGGGGGAGTGGAGCGCTGCTAGAGGGATTAGGAAACGAGCAAGGCAAAAGTGAGAGGGGGGAGGAGCCAGGGAGGAGAGATAGAGAGGGGGGTGTGGGGTAGGGGGAGTGGGAGTGGAGTGCTGCTAGAGGGATTAGGAAACAGGCAAGGCAAAAGTGAGAGGGGGGGAGGAGCCAGGGAGAGATAGAGAGGGGGGTGTGGGGTAGGGGGAGTGGAGCGCTGCTAAAGGGATTAGGAAATGGGCAAGGCAAAAGTGAGAGGGGGGAGGAGCCAGGGAGGAGAGATAGAGAGGGGGGTGTGGGGTAGGGGGAGTGGGAGTGGAGTGCTGCTAGAGGGATTAGGAAACGGGCAAGGCAAAAGTGAGCGGGGCTGGGAGTGGGAGGCTGAAGAAACTGGAGAGGCGGATATAAAGGCAACACCATAAAGCAGTTAAGGTTTTACCTGGTTAATAACACCCTTCCAATGATTGCTAAATTTGTATCCATCTTCTCGGTTGAAGTTATTCCTATGTTTATATATCTGGATGGCTTCATGAACAAACCTTTGATAGTAGCCCGAAGGTTTGCAGAGTACCTTGGTCTCAGACAAAACAATATCATGAGAGCCCCCAGCATTATAGCAATGGTCAGCCACGGCTGAGGTATTGGTTCTGCCGTGTTTCAGATCTGACTTGTGCTTGCGAACACGGTCTGAGATATGTCATTTCGTTTCCCAAATGTAACACCCACCACAGGTGCAACTTAGTTTGTAGACAGCAGGATATTGCATGTCAGGCATGACATTCTTCACAGATGGGATTAGATCACAGATTTTGTGTACTGTACTGAATCGGACCTGGATCTTGTGTTTGTTTGAGATTTTGAAATCTTTTTGGTAACGTGATCGTTTTAATCGGCGTCTCAGGGGGTTGTTTCTCCATGGTTGGAGAAACAGCTTTGCGAATAATGCGGTCCGAGTACCCATTCATCTTGGGGGCCTGGTGTAAATGTACCAGTTCACTGGCTAGGTGGTGTTGGTCAGAAATTCAGTGGGCCCTATGGTGTAGTGTCTTGATGAGGGAATTCTTCTGTGCCAGATGGTGGTGGGAATCAGGTTTCAGATAGGGATCTGTGTGGGTGGCTTTCCTGTAGACAGTGTCCCAACGAGCCATCTGGTCTCTTCTCAAACAAAACATCCAAGAATGGTAGCTTACCATCCTTCTCCACTTCCATGGTGAATTTGATGGATGGGTGTATGGAATTAATGTGGTTGAGAAATTGGTTCAATGCTGGCAGGCCATGTGGACAAATGACGAAAGTGTCATCTACATATCTCTTCTACATAGAAGCACGTAGGGTGGATGTCTGCATGGCATGTCTCAATAAATGATGGCACGCGATTTTTGACGATTTTTGACCCCCCCCGTCATCACACGGCATCACAAAAAGTCAGCCCCCCCTCAAATATGACATCACAAAGCTCTGCCCCCCCCCTCCAAAATAAAACATGCTTCAAATCGCTTTAAACTATTGTCATTGTAGTGCGTATGTAATGTGGCGCTGCACTTTGATGTTGTAGGAGAAAACATTGATTAAAAAGTATATTTAATTAAGTAGAACGTATTCTTAGTTCTTTCGGTAAAGTCACGTTGAAGGTAAACAATAAAATAATAAAATATATATAAAACAATACAAATTCTCACGACGTTTCGACCATAACACAAACGGTCGTCTTCAGGTGTGTCGGTTTGCATAAATTTATTTATTTTTAAACGGTGTATTTATTTATTTAAAAAAAAATTCGTCTCCCCCCTCCTCTTTTCAGAACATAGATGGACTAGTCCTAAATAAACTGTCAAATCGCTGCGCGTGGCGCTAACGTTTTTTTTTAGAAATAAAGACACTGTTTAAAAATAAATACATTTATTTAAACCAACACACCTGAAGACGACCGTTTGTGTTATGGTCGAAACGTCGTGAGAATTTTTATTGTTTTATATATATTTTATTATTTTATTGTTTCCCTTCAACGTGACTTTACCGAAAGAACTAAGAATATGAATTACTGCAGTCACGAAAGCTTTACATCAAAATTTAAGTAGAACGTGTTGTCTATATTTATTTCAAGTTGCGCATTTTGATGTGACGTCACATTTCTCAAACACCCCCCCCCCTCGTCACGCATCGTCACAAATGTCTGACCCCCCCTAGGTGCGTGACGTCATTTATGGACGGCCTCAAAGACTAACAGCAGCGTTCAATCTGCTCTCTCTTAAGAGACACTTTGGCTTGTGTTGTCTTGTTTTCGAGTGACGTTGACCTTAGCTCAGTGCCTCAGTGTGACCAGTCATGTATGTTTGTGAAATACCGTACGCATTAGAAATTGCATTTGTATTATGAAACCACACCAAACATTAAATATCACACAGCCTCATTAAACCCCTTTTGTTTCAACAAATCATCCATGCGATCACATTCCATATTATCAACAGATTTATTGATGAATCATGATTAATTTTTTTTGGAGATTAGGTCACCTAATGATCTGACTAAATCTGTGCCATTATGAACTCTCCCTCTCCACCACCCGACACAGCCACAGAATTGAAGCTCTGCTGTGCCCGGCCCCCATCCTAGTTCTGCACGAGGTTGGTCATGGCCGCCAGCAGAGGTTGGTCATGGCCGCCAGCAGAGGTAGGCTCAGTCCCGTGAGGAGGAGGTGAGGAGCGGCTCTAACGCCACCGTTACCGAAGCTGGCTTTGTTGCACAGCTCTCCCTTGCAGCAGGAGCTCCTGTAGAAGTCAGAGGACACCTCGTAGCACGTATTGAGGCAGCCCAGGTTGACGTAAACACTATCAACTAAGGAAGGGGGTTGAGGGAGGAAGGATTAAGACAATGGTGGGGAGGCAATGATGTATTAATCATAGCAGCAGTAAGTAGCACCGTTAAACTTATGACATTGAGTTATGTAATTTGTTTAGTCTAGATTTTGGACAGGGTATTGGCATAGTGGTCTCACAGGAAGGACGTCCTGGGTTTGATTTCCCAGGACGTCCAGACATTTATCAAACGTGGCAATGCTGGCATATTACACGAAGACTACCTAATTGAGATTACACAGCGCCATCGCCCCCTGCTGTAATACACGCGGCAGGACCCTCCTGAATAAGAGTTGAGACTCAGACAGGCCTTTCTGGGTACACAAGTCCAAAAATAATTAAAATAATAAAGATAGCCTCTACAGCATAATGGCAAAATACTTTTAAAAAATCAAATCTTAGCCACTGGTGTGGAGAAATAATCGAATCATTGAGGGATATAATAGTTGCATTACTGACGTGTTAACTTTTTTTAAGTGCCTCCTTTACCCAGAGACTTTCTAAGCGCTTTACACACCATACACGGCTTCATCACACGTCATCGTAAATACCTAAAAGAGCAAACACCATTGGCAGCTGTTCCTCTGTGGCACAAGGTTACTCAGTACCTGGCCCGTGATCAGCCATTTGGGGGGGCGATGGTTGCTGCTGTGCGTAATTTCCCATTGGGTAATTTGCAGTGTAATTTATCAAATAAGGGTAAATGTTGACTGTGACACTGGCACACAATGGTATATTCATTTTGAATAGCATCAGAGCAAAATTTTAACATCCACTGTAAAACAGACGGCGCAAATTTTACATGACAATATTAAACGGTGCGACCTGGCAGAAGTGAATCGTGGACCTTTGAGAGAAGATGTAAACAGTGCACTACCGGGTTACGTGCACGGCTCTTTCTCCATAGACCTTACCACTTTGCTGCACAACCTTGAAGCAGTACGGATCGTTGTAGTTGCAATAGGACTCGATCGGTGTCTGGCAAAGATTATCGTGGATTGCACACGTGTAGCACTTGAGTGACGGGGCCTCTTTGTTGCAGCCGTTCACTGAGCAGCAGGCAGTGGTTATTCCTTCTTCTCTTCCTGCTCCGCCTCCCCCTCCGTAACAGTCAGTGCGGCAGCCTCTCCCTAACACCACGCCTGAATGCAGTCACGGGAATGCATTACGCATACTTGGTGGATTGTGTAGAAATCATCGTTAATCAACGTCTAGCCATTTCGGCTTCATTATTATGCATATTAATCCAGGAGAGCCTCACCATGTTTTGTGATTGTTGTTCAGGAGGATCCTGCCAAGTTTTCGTGTTTAAGGGGGTAACGTATTATGTGTATATGTCAGTTGAGCAATTTGCAGTGTCATCATCATCACGATCTATGGGAAGATAGTCCGTCGGTGTCCACTGTACATTTCGTAATTTATTTTAACTTTCTGTTTTATGCGAATATGTTCAAGTAGTGTGCATCTTCCTGGCAGCATTCTCTTATGTCGTCAAGCCATTGTGGTGTAATTGTTCCAATTTGGCAAATTTGGACCATGACACCAATACAACACGGCCAACTGTCCTTGCTAACGACGTCACAGATTCTTTAACGTACACTGTGAGTGAAGCATATGGTGCTTTTTTCGGTAACGCACACCGCAGTATTAACCAAGGTAGCCTGCAGGGTCGGAACCGTGAACTTCTGCAACAGCCAGTGAACGCTTGGCAATTTCAGCACTAATTTTGATTCCAAAGTAATATTTCGAGAATAGACTACATCATGATCTGACCAAATGTATGCAATTACGAACCCTCTACCACCCGACACAAACGAACAAATTAGTGGCTACGTGTACAAGTGTTTAACGTGGCAATTATCACGGTCACTGTATCGCGTGCTTTGAGATGCGCTTCTGTAGCCGTCTGGAATGCTCTTCCGATATCAGAAAGCCACTGGGGCTTGCACTTTTAAATCTACATTGAAAACGTATTTCTTTAGAACTGATGTGTTTAGTTTATTGTTCTTCCCCTGCAGCTCCGATTAGCACGTTTGACTACGTGTGGTGCAAAATAAGGAAAATATCAACATATATTATGTATTTTTTTAGCTCACCAGTAAGTTGAAGAAGAATCCACACAACCAAATATAACGTTTCACTTCAGACTACACGAAACATCGTCAGGACAAAGATCTCTAAACTGAAAAGCATAGAAGGCAGAGTCACTGTGTCACACTTGCTTTAAGTAGGTTATGTGTTAAGTTAAAATCACCATCGTTGCTTGGATGATGGTTCATTCCTGATTCAGCCTTCTCTGGTTAAGCGCTGTGCATTTACACCTTGGTTGGAGGGCGTAGTAATTCAGACACAGACTCTACTCCTTCCCTACAGAACTGCCCTGGCTATTGGTTGGCTACACTAATTCCGCACTCAAAATTGAGCCAAGAAAACTTCTACTCAAAGTTTCGACGATTGTTTTTTTGTTAGCAGAAGTTCCAGCACACGGCACTGTTCCACAACAGTGTGAAACCAACCACAAAGTTCCATGCATTAGGATAGACACCGATCCAGAATTTTGCGCAATTAAATAATGTATTACAGCGATTCCCTTGCCAACCGTGAATTTACCAAACGCGAGATTTGAGTATGCGCGGATCTACTTCTGTATACATGTGTAGTGAGCGACTCCCGAGACAAGTCGAGTAGAAGGTTTCTTACTTATTAAGAGCACACTGGGCGATACATTGTTTAACGCAGCTACACATAGGCGATCCTAACACGTATCCCCATCTCTGGCTTCGCTACGCAAGCTGTCCGACTAGCGCAGCGATGGCGACAGAGAGGGTCTTGCAGATGATCAGCCACGTGGTCAGAGACGAAGATATGACGACGAGCAGCAACGCAGCCAGGACCCAGGACCCGCAACATCACCAAACCTCTGGTTCGGTCCTCCTCATATCTGCCCCGGCGCGGCCAAGCTCCACTTATGGCCACGCCTCCTTTCCAGAACCCTCGAGCCGGTTCCCGGAGATTCTCGACTGACGCCGCCTTTGACCTTTACCCCAGATACGCCCGCCCCCCCCCCTCCCTAATAAGGCATTACGTAATGCACCCATAACCGCAATTACCACTCCAGGCCGACAGGTGTCACCCTGTCATTACACGTATATGGGACTGTGAAGAGAAATTGTTAAAAGTGTACATGTTGAGATAATTTTAAGACATCTCCCACAGTTGGGGTGGAGGGCACTGTCCAATTAGCGGCGGAGCCGAGAGGGTATAGATGGTACTTCAAAACAATGTTAACTTCTGAGAATTTGCAACAATACCATGAGAAATGTGGCTCTGGAGACCGCCGGGAGAAGATTCCGGCACGTGTTGACAATGATGGCGAACAAGTGGAGACGCTTTGACTTTTTGAAGCTATTAACATACATTTGTTATCACGTTATTTTTCCAATAAAAACGATAGTCCCATAGAAGTAAAAAAAAAACAATTTGAAGCACCCTGTATAAGCAGAGCGCGCAGTCGGGACACTTGCCCGGGGACCAACAAGCTACAAGGTGGACACCATCGTGGCTGACATGAAGCTAGTTGTAATTACTGGCGAAAAGTCGTACTCAGATTGTAATTGTCGTGGCTTTGCTCTCCAACACACCGGTGTGCTGTACTAGTGTAGTGTTGTAAGGACGAGCAGACTTCTTTAGGAGGCACACTCTGTTTATTGTATTATTTCCTTATACAACGCTTAACACACACAGAGGGATATTCGGTCCCCTCACCCGATACCCTAGGGAGGTACAGCCTCCGGACCTGGCGGGACTCACACGTCTACCGCTAACCTCCTTGATACCTAAGGAGGTACAACCTCCGGACTTGGCGGGACTCACACGGCTACCGCTATCCTAGTCCTCCGGCTAGGACCTAGGGGAGGCTATCTGACCCACCGCTGGCCCGGTGGGTCCTGACAACTGAGTATGCCGAGCCTTAGCCCTTAGAAGGGCTGAAAGGCTGGTCCAGGGTCCTAGCTAGGCTTCAGCCCAGTCTTCTATCTTCGTGCAGGGAGAGAACTCCCCGAGGTCCGTTGGGTCACCCATCTTATACCCCTTCGTGGCCAGGTAGAACCAATCATACATTCCCACGTGGAACCGTCTGATTGGTTCGCACCAAACCCTGGCCACGATCCGTTTCACCTCGACTGACCCCAACCGTTGTACCCATGGATAATACTGCACTGCCCTGGTGGCAATGCAGGTTACGCAACAGCGCGTAGTTAACACCTCTACATCAGTAACGAATTGGCAAGTTCTGTTTACATGACAAACCTCACTAATTGGCTGTGTTCGGTGGTGGCGGGCCTAACAACACATTTATATATTTACGAGATCCAACCCAAAAAAACCCTTTCTCATGGAGGAAATAAAGACTTCAACCATTTTGTAATGGACGTCTCCAGGGAGATTCTTTACACCTATTTACCAACCACGAGCATCTCGGTTCCAGTGATACGGCAAGTCATCGCGAATTCGCCGAGTCGTGTTATTTACGTAGTTTATTGTAAAATAATTCGGTCACAGTCCCTGTGATCATTGTTACTTTGCAATTATGGCTTTATTTTTTTATTTCGAAAAAGTTGTTTGGTTTGGACATGTTTGTTTTGTTGTAGTACGGAGTTCGGCTGATGGCCTTAATCTAAATTTTTGTGGTTGTTGTTTGATTGCATCCCACTGGGATTTTTTTGCACACAGCGTTGGTGTACGGTGCTTTTTTCAGGAATATTTTGCTGTTTTTTCATGGATTTTCTGTTTGCATAGTCACACAAAGTCACTTTAAGATGTTTTTCTTGTTCGTGTTTTTTTGTTTGTTGTGGTTGCACCTGATTCAAGAGCCGAATGGCTCATAGGGCTATACAAAAAAAATCAACTGAAACTGATATCAAAATTGGGCTTCCGTCGCATTGTCTCGCAGACTTCTGCGAGACGCGAGGCAACCACTTGGGGTCTGCAGGCTACCCAACAGAGCCTCTCGCTTCACGTTGCTTTACCTCCGCCCCTGATCGGTCACTAGATCTGTGCTCCGTCTCACGAAATAATTGGCACGTTATTCGCGGGTGTGAGCAACGGTCTCAAGGAAATCACGTGACGTGTGTTATTACATCATTTTATTACAGCACGACGTCATTGTAATTTCGTGACGTCATTGTTACAAATGTCGCGGGGCCGTGGTGCTGCTTAGCTTAATCAGCTTCCCGTTTGTATTGTTGTACATTCGCATACCTGTCAACAACTAATTATATATATTTTTTATTTAAAGCTTTCGTGACTGCAGTGATTCATATTATTGGTTCTTTCGGTAAAGTGACGTTGAAGGGAAACAATAAAGTAATAAAATATATATAAAAAATAAAATTCTCACGACGTTTCTAATTAACTAATGATATTATCAGTGCCTCCCTTATTATAGACCAGTTCAGATATAATTGGTCACCCCGTGCCCTTTAAATCTCAACGTTCATCCAACAAAATCCCATCACAAGGGAGAAACACAAAGACAAATTATGTTACTTTAACAAAAACTGTTTTATCACGCGCCTGCCTGTGATCTTGCATGCATGATGCTGCTTGCTTGATATGTGGATGCACACTCATGTTGTAAATTCACAGCAATAAACGGGGATCGCTACTCTCCAGAGTAAAAACGACTTTGTTTTATTTGGCCGTATGATTTTTGCGCCCGTATTGAAACGGCTGTATGCCATATGGACCTGAAAACGAATTTTCCCTGTACAAGAATACGGGGTGTCTCGTATGGGTTGACAGTTATACATACTGTACAGTGCACATTAATTTTGCCCTTTAATCGTAGACCCGAAGCGAGTGGTGAAGGTGAGAGTGTCTTGCATCTGTGGCCCGGAGGAAGGTGGCCTGAGCCCCTACTCCTTCTAACCAGCCCTTTCCCCATCATTTCATTGCCATCGGCACCATCGTCGTGACTACTCAAGGCATTTAAAAGTTAACGTAATGTTTATTTATCATGTTATTGTGTAATGTACTCTATTTTATTAGGAACTACGACTGCAGTTCACCTAACCCCCTATTTCCTATAGGCCCCTGTACTTTACCAACCGTGGATTTTCGAACCCCGAGGGTTTTCGGGAACCGAACCCTCGCGGATGGCAAGGGGTTACAGTATTATCATTAATATCACGGCATGTAAAATTCCGTAGTACTGGTCCGTGCACTAGTTCGCATGTTTTGGCCAATACCAGTTACATACAGACCCACACAGGTGCCAATCGGGAATCAAAACTAGGCTCTTCTTGCTTTGAGAAAAGTGTTACCGTGGCACGATGCATTCACCCTTAGTCGAGATTCTGGAATACATCGGTATATGAGCAGATTGAGCTTGGTAAGACAGACCCTTGTTTTATTGCTTCTTTCACGTGTAATGTACTTACTTTTATTTGTGATCGTCATGTAGCACGCGTTCAACCCAGTGCCGCAGTCAATAGGATCTGTTGGTTGTTTGCACGCCTGAACACTGGCACACTTGTGGCAGTGTTCACATCAAAATGCGCAAGTTGCGCATTTTGATGTGACGTCACATTTCTCAAACACCCCCCCCCCCTCGTCACACATCGTCACAAATGTCTGACGCCCCCCCCCCGCCAGGTGCGTGACGTCATTTACGGACGGCCTCAAAGACTAACAGAAGCGTTCAATCTGCTCTCTCTTAAGAGACACTTTGGCTTGTGTTGTCTTGTTTTCGAGTGACGTTGACCTTAGCTCAGTGCCTCAGTGTGACCGGTCATGTATGTTTGTGAAATACCGTACGCATTAGAAATTGCATTTGTATTATGAAACCACACCAAACATTAAATATCACACAGCCTCATTAAACCCCTTTTGTTTCAACAAATCATCCATGCGATCACATTCCATATTATCAACAGATTTATTGATGAATCATGATTTATTTTTTTTGGAGATTAGGTCACCTAATGATTTGACTAAATCTGTGTCATTATGAACTCTCTCTCTCCACCACCCGACACAGCCACAGAATTGAAGCTCTGCTGTGCCCGGCCCCCATCCTAGTTCTGCACGAGGTTGGTCATGGCCGCCAGCAGAGGTTGGTCATGGCCGCCAGCAGAGGTAGGCTCAGTCCCGTGAGGAGGAGGTGAGGAGCTCCTCTAACGCCACCGTTACCGAAGCTGGCTTTGTTGCACAGCTCTCCCTTGCAGCAGGAGCTCCTGTAGAAGTCAGAGGACACCTCGTAGCACGTATTGAGGCAGCCCAGGTTGACGTAAACACTATCAACTAAGGAAGGGGGTTGAGGGAGGAAGGATTAAGACAATGGTGGGGAGGCAATGATGTATTAATCATAGCAGCAGTAAGTGGCACCGTTAAACTTATGACATTGAGTTATGTAATTTGTTTAGTCTAGATTTTGGACAGGGTATTGGCATAGTGGTCTCACAGGAAGGACGTCCTGGGTTTGATTTCCCAGGACGTCCAGACATTTATCAAACGTGGCAATGCTGGCATATTACACGCCGAGTACCTAATTGAGATTATACAGCGCCATCGCCCCCTGCTGTAATACACGCGGCACGACCCTCCTGAATAAGAGTCTTTGAGACTCAAGAGAGACCTTTCTGGGTACACAAGTCAAAAAAAAATTAAAATAATAAAGATAGCCTCTACAGTCTACAGCATAATGGCAAAATACTTTAAAAAAATCAAATCTTAGCCACTGGTGTGGAGAAATAATCGAACCATTGAGGGATATAATAGTTGCATCACTGACGTGTTAACTTTTTTTAAGTGCCTCCTTTACCCAGGGACTTTCTAAGCGCTTTACACACCATACACAACTTCATCACACGTCATCGTAAATACCTAAAAGAGCAAACACCATTGGCAGCTGTTCCTCTGTGGCACAAGGTTACTCAGTACCTAGCCCGTGATCAGCCATTTGGGGGGGGGCGATGGTTGCTGCTGTGCGTAATTTCCCATTGAGTAATTTGCAGTGTAATTTATCAAATAAGGGTAAATGTTGACTGTGACACTGGCACACAATGGTATATTCATTTTGAATAGCATCAGAGCAAAATTTTAACATCCACTGTAAAACAGACGGCGCAAAATTTACATCACAATATTAAACGGTGCGGCCTGGCAGAAGTGAATCGTGGACCTTTGAGAGAAGATGTAAACAGTGCGCTACCGGGTTACGTGCACGGCTCTTTCTCCATAGACCTTACCACTTTGCTGCACAACCTTGAAGCAGTACGGATCGTTGTAGTTGCAATAGGACTCGATCGGTGTCTGGCAAAGATTATCGTGGATTGCACACGTGTAGCACTTGAGTGACGGGGCCTCTTTGTTGCAGCCGTTCACTGAGCAGCAGGCAGTGGTTATTCCTTCTTCTCTTCCTGCTCCGCCTCCCCCTCCGTAACAGTCAGTGCGGCAGCCTCTCCCTAACACCACGCCTGAATGCAGTCACGGGAATGCATTACGCATACTTGGTGGATTGTGTAGAAATCATCGTTAATCAACGTCTAGCCATTTCGGCTTCATTATTATGCATATTAATCCAGGAGAGCCTCACCATGTTTTGTGATTGTTGTTCAGGAGGATCCTGCCAAGTTTTCGTGTTTAAGGGGGAAACGTATTATGTGTATATGTCAGTTGAGCAATTTGCAGTGTCATCATCATCACGATCTATGGGAAGATAGTCCGTCGGTGTCCACTGTACATTTCGTAATTTATTTTAACTTTCTGTTTTATGCGAATATGTTCAAGTAGTGTGCATCTTCCTGGCAGCATTCTCTTATGTCGTCAAGCCATTGTGGTGTAATTGTTCCAATTTGGCAAATTTGGACCATGACACCAATACAACACGGCCAACTGTCCTTGCTAACGACGTCACAGATTCTTTAACGTACACTGTGAGTGAAGCATATGGTGCTTTTTTCGGTAACGCACACCGCAGTATTAACCAAGGTAGCCTGCAGGGTCGGAACCGTGAACTTCTGCAACAGCCAGTGAACGCTTGGCAATTTCAGCACTAATTTTGATTCCAAAGTAATATTTCGAGAATAGACTACATCATGATCTGACCAAATGTATGCAATTACGAACCCTCTACCACCCGACACAAACGAACAAATTAGTGGCTACGTGTACAAGTGTTTAACGTGGCAATTATCACGGTCACTGTATCGCGTGCTTTGAGATGCGCTTCTGTAGCCGTCTGGAATGCTCTTCCTTCCGATATCAGAAAGCCACTGGGGCTTGCACTTTTAAATCTACATTGAAAACGTATTTCTTTAGAACTGATGTGTTTAGTTTATTGTTCTTCCCCTGCAGCTCCGATTAGCACGTTTGACTACGTGTGGTGCAAAATAAGGAAAATATCAACATATATTATGTATTTTTTTAGCTCACCAGTAAGTTGAAGAAGAATCCACACAACCAAATATAACGTTTCACTTCAGACTACACGAAACATCGTCAGGACAAAGATCTCTAAACTGAAAAGCATAGAAGGCAGAGTCACTGTGTCACACTTGCTTTAAGTAGGTTATGTGTTAAGTTAAAATCACCATCGTTGCTTGGATGATGGTTCATTCCTGATTCAGCCTTCTCTGGTTAAGCGCTGTGCATTTACACCTTGGTTGGAGGGCGTAGTAATTCAGACACAGACTCTACTCCTTCCCTACAGAACTGCCCTGGCTATTGGTTGGCTACACTAATTCCGCACTCAAAATTGAGCCAAGAAAACTTCTACTCAAAGTTTCGACGATTGTTTTTTTGTTAGCAGAAGTTCCAGCACACGGCACTGTTCCACAACAGTGTGAAACCAACCACAAAGTTCCATGCATTAGGATAGACACCGATCCAGAATTTTGCGCAATTAAATAATGTATTACAGCGATTCCCTTGCCAACCGTGAATTTACCAAACGCGAGATTTGAGTATGCGCGGATCTACTTCTGTATACATGTGTAGTGAGCGACTCCCGAGACAAGTCGAGTAGAAGGTTTCTTACTTATTAAGAGCACACTGGGCGATACATTGTTTAACGCAGCTACACATAGGCGATCCTAACACGTATATCCCCATCTCTGGCTTCGCTACGCAAGCTGTCCGACTAGCGCAGCGATGGCGACAGAGAGGGTCTTGCAGATGATCAGCCACGTGGTCAGAGACGAAGATATGACGACGAGCAGCAACGCAGCCAGGACCCAGGACCCGCAACATCACCGAACCTCTGGTTCGGTCCTCCTCATATCTGCCCCGGCGCGGCCAAGCTCCACTTCTGGCCACGCCTCCTTTCCAGAACCCTCGAGCCGGTTCCCGGAGATTCTCGACTGACGCCGCCTTTGACCTTTACCCCAGATACGCCCGCCCCCCCCCCCTCCCTAATAAGGCATTACGTAATGCACCCATAACCGCAATTACCACTCCAGGCCGACAGGTGTCACCCTGTCATTACACGTATATGGGACTGTGAAGAGAAATTGTTAAAAGTGTACATGTTGAGATAATTTTAAGACATCTCCCACAGTTGGGGTGGAGGGCACTGTCCAATTAGCGGCGGAGCCGAGAGGGTATAGATGGTACTTCAAAACAATGTTAACTTCTGAGAATTTGCAACAATACCATGAGAAATGTGGCTCTGGAGACCGCCGGGAGAAGATTCCGGCACGTGTTGACAATGATGGCGAACAAGTGGAGACGCTTTGACTTTTTGAAGCTATTAACATACATTTGTTATCACGTTATTTTTCCAATAAAAACGATAGTCCCATAGAAGTAAAAAAAAACAATTTGAAGCACCCTGTATAAGCAGAGCGCGCAGTCGGGACACTTGCCCGGGGACCAACAAGCTACAAGGTGGACACCATCGTGGCTGACATGAAGCTAGTTGTAATTACTGGCGAAAAGTCGTACTCAGATTGTAATTGTCGTGGCTTTGCTCTCCAACACACCGGTGTGCTGTACTAGTGTAGTGTTGTAAGGACGAGCAGACTTCTTTAGGAGGCACACTCTGTTTATTGTATTATTTCCTTATACAACGCTTAACACACACAGAGGGATATTCGGTCCCCTCACCCGATACCCTAGGGAGGTACAGCCTCCGGACCTGGCGGGACTCACACGTCTACCGCTAACCTCCTTGATACCTAAGGAGGTACAGCCTACGGACCTGGCGGGACTCACACATCTACCGCTAACCTCCTTGATACCTAAGGAGGTACAACCTCCGGACTTGGCGGGACTCACACGTCTACCGCTATCCTAGTCCTCCGGCTAGGACCTAGGGGAGGCTATCTGACCCACCGCTGGCCCGGTGGGTCCTGACAACTGAGTATGCCGAGCCTTAGCCCTTAGAAGGGCTGAAAGGCTGGTCCAGGGTCCTAGCTAGGCTTCAGCCCAGTCTTCTATCTTCGTGCAGGGAGAGAACTCCCCGAGGTCCGTTGGGTCACCCATCTTATACCCCTTCGTGGCCAGGTAGAACCAATCATACATTCCCACGTGGAACCGTCTGATTGGTTCGCACCAAACCCTGGCCACGATCCGTTTCACCTCGACTGACCCCAACCGTTGTACCCAGGGGTAATGCTGCACTGCCCTGGTGGCAATGCAGGTTACGCAACAGCGCGTAGTTAACACCTCTACATCAGTAACGAATTGGCAAGTTCTGTTTACATGACAAACCTCACTAATTGGCTGTGTTCGGTGGTGGCGGGCCTAACAACACATTTATATATTTACGAGATCCAACCCAAAAAAACCCTTTCTCATGGAGGAAATAAAGACTTCAACCATTTTGTAATGGACATCTCCAGGGAGATTCTTTACACCTATTTACCAACCACGAGCATCTCGGTTCCAGTGATACGGCAAGTCATCGCGAATTCGCCGAGTCGTGTTATTTACGTAGTTTATTGTAAAATAATTCGGTCACAGTCCCTGTGATCATTGTTACTTTGCAATTATGGCTTTATTTTTTTATTTCGAAAAAGTTGTTTGGTTTGGACATGTTTGTTTTGTTGTAGTACGGAGTTCGGCTGATGGCCTTAATCTAAATTTTTGTGGTTGTTGTTTGATTGCATCCCACTGGGATTTTTTTGCACACAGCGTTGGTGTACGGTGCTTTTTTCAGGAATATTTTGCTGTTTTTTCATGGATTTTCTGTTTGCATAGTCACACAAAGTCACTTTAAGATGTTTTTCTTGTTCGTGTTTTTTTGTTTGTTGTGGTTGCACCTGATTCAAGAGCCGAATGGCTCATAGGGCTATACAAAAAAAATCAACTGAAACTGATATCAAAATTGGGCTTCCGTCGCATTGTCTCGCAGACTTCTGCGAGACGCGAGGCAACCACTTGGGGTCTGCAGGCTACCCAACAGAGCCTCTCGCTTCACGTTGCTTTACCTCCGCCCCTGATCGGTCACTAGATCTGTGCTCCGTCTCACGAAATAATTGGCACGTTATTCGCGGGTGTGAGCAACGGTCTCAAGGAAATCACGTGACGTGTGTTATTACATCATTTTATTACAGCACGACGTCATTGTAATTTCGTGACGGCATTGTTACAAATGTCGCGGGGCCGTGGTGCTGCTTAGCTTAATCAGCTTCCCGTTTGTATTGTTGTACATTCGCATACCTGTCAACAACTAATTATATATATTTTTTTTATTTAAAGCTTTCGTGACTGCAGTGATTCATATTATTGGTTCTTTCGGTAAAGTCACGTTGAAGGGAAACAATAAAGTAATAAAATATATATAAAAATAAAATTCTCACGACGTTTCTAATTAACTAATGATATTATCAGTGCCTCCCTTATTATAGACCAGTTCAGATATAATTGGTCACCCCGTGCCCTTTAAATCTCAACGTTCATCCAACAAAATCCCATCACAAGGGAGAAACACAAAGACAAATTATGTTACTTTAACAAAAACTGTTTTATCACGCGCCTGCCTGTGATCTTGCATGCATGATGCTGCTTGCTTGATATGTGGATGCACACACTCATGTTGTAAATTCACAGCAATAAACGGGGATCGCTACTCTCCAGAGTAAAAACGACTTTGTTTTATTTGGCCGTATGATTTTTGCGCCCGTATTGAAACGGCTGTATGCCATATGGACCTGAAAACGAATTTTCCCTGTACAAGAATACGGGGTGTCTCGTATGGGTTGACAGTTATACATACTGTACAGTGCACATTAATTTTGCCCTTTAATCGTAGACCCGAAGCGAGTGGTGAAGGTGAGAGTGTCTTGCATCTGTGGCCCGGAGGAAGAAGGTGGCCTGAGCTCCTACTCCTTCTAACCAGCCCTTTCCCCATCATTTCATTGCCATCGGCACCATCGTCGTGACTACTCAAGGCATTTAAAAGTTAACGTAATGTTTATTTATCATGTTATTGTGTAATGTACTCTATTTTATTAGGAACTACGACTGCAGTTCACCTAACCCCCTATTTCCTATAGGCCCCTGTACTTTACCAACCGTGGATTTTCGAACCCCGAGGGTTTTCGGGAACCGAACCCTCGCGGATGGCAAGGGGTTACAGTATTATCATTAATATCACGGCATGTAAAATTCCGTAGTACTGGTCCGTGCACTAGTTCGCATGTTTTGGCCAATACCAGTTACAGACCCACACAGGTGCCAATCGGGAATCAAAACTAGGCTCTTCTTGCTTTGAGAAAAGTGTTACCGTGGCACGATGCATTCACCCTTAGTCGAGATTCTGGAATACATCGGTATATGAGCAGATTGAGCTTGGTAAGACAGACCCTTGTTTTATTGCTTCTTTCACGTGTAATGTACTTACTTTTATTTGTGATCGTCATGTAGCACGCGTTCAACCCAGTGCCGCAGTCAATAGGATCTGTTGGTTGTTTGCACGCCTGAACACTGGCACACTTGTGGCACTGCAAGGCATGGCCTAAAGAAAACAAATATCGTTACATTCACCACGAGCTCTTATTATTACAAGTGACCTTTTTTTTTTCCAAAGCAGTATTTTATTAAAGATTGAAATGCACATCACAATTTACGGGCACAATCGGAGAAAGATGCAAATTCCAAAAACATTAATTCAAATTGGGTCAGTTTTAAAAGTAAGATAAAAATAGAGGTTGTGTGTGTACGTGTGGTTGGTATTTGTGTGATAATGGAAGCATGACCATTGTAAATTATATGAATAAAATTGAGCAAATTTATGAAAGAAAAATAGCATAACCCTTTATAAAACATTGTACCCATTTATCCACTTATTAAATAAGCCGGGGAAAGGTGTGTGGGGGGGGGGGGTTAGACGGGGAGGTTCCAGCAATCTTGACAAAAATATCCTTCTTCCCTCTTAGTTTAGCACTCAGATGTGCTAAGGTGGCCTGCTTTTCCAACAAATGGGTCCATGACTGTAACCTGTTGGACAAAGGAATGAACGCTTTCTTGGCTGTTGCGTTAAACTTGATATACACAATTTACGTATTTGAGTAGGACGGGGGGTTAGTCCTATTAAAAACATAGCAGGGTTGATTACCAGTGTGTGGATGCAATGTCACATGATCATTTGGTAGAAGCAGTGAATGTCCAAACAATAAGCGGACACGTGTTTGTATGCCTGCAGTGCATCCAGAGGACATCTCGGACAGTTAGCCGTTGCAGATACGTTTAATTTAGTCAGTGAACTGTTAAATCATATCCGTGAAGAAATTTGTACCTCGTCTCTCTCAACATGGCTGTATGAAGAGTTTTGAGAGGATTTTTCCACATCTTTTCTGTCCCTTCCTCTTCTGGAGAATGCTTTAAGAAGGAGAACCAGATATGTTCTGTCTTCTTCTGAGGGGTAACGGTTAATGCTAACAGATGTTGATAAAAATCAGATAATATGTTATGTAAAGGTGGACAGAGTTGCCACTTAATAATAATGTTAGGATGAGGGGAGATAGAAGGCACTTTTTAGTTACGATGGCTCTAAGCTAAGAAAATCTCATCAATTAGGAGGTAGGGAGCCAAAATATGAGTTTTAATTTGCATAAGGTAAGCAGGAATCTTTTGTGGCCAAGCGGATCCATAATGATGTAAATAATTTTTCCTGCCAATCTGGCCAGGAAAGTGGTTTGACTTTAAGCCAAATGCCTCTTTGAATATCGCCTCCGTCTTCCAACCTGAACAACAGCCAAGCGAGACGAACACATTAAATGTCAACTTCTATGGAACACCACCCCTAGTACCTAGGAGTTACTCTTGACCCGACGCTTACAGACCGCCACCACCTCGAAAAGCCAAAAGGAAAACAAAAACACGAGTGAACATTCAGAAACTTGATTCAAGCTCTCGTCCACTCCACCGCAGAGCAATACTTAACTAAAAGAAGTTTTTATTTATTTATTTTACCAGATAAGGCCCACTGAGCTATATAGTTATTTTTCAGAAGCAACTTAGCCACAAATGGTAGGTCAACGAAGTGGCTTATCTCGTGCAAATTTATAGCAACCAATATTCTAAATGCATGTTTGTAAATGTGGAGGGAAAAACCGTAGGACCCAGAGAAAAATACACACGACCACTTGGAGATAGAGACATGCAAACTCCAAATATACTACAGACGCCAGGGTCTGGGATCCAACCCACGAACTTCTGTATACCAGGCGAGGTAGTTGACATCTAGCAATCGTGGCGCACTCCAGTGTGGAGCACCAGCTAACACATAAACCTGGTCGATACCGAAATTAACGCCACGTGGCATCCTGCACCTACTCCACTCCCGTGGCTTCCTGTGCTGGCGAACTTTTGCACCAGATAACATCCGATGGGACGCCACGATGGCCCGGAAGTTCCGCAATATTATGTACAAATTCAACAAGACATAAAATAACCCACACGCCATAGGTTTAAACGCAGGAATACTTTTCAAGTGCCTCTGCTCTAGCAGATTAAAAATAAAAACATTGGCACTCACTGGATGGAGTCGTGCGTGGCTATGGGTGTGGCAATAAACACGAACCTTATTGAGGACCCAACTGTGGAAGCACCGGGCTTCTCTCTCCCACGCAACAACCTTGAACCTCGCTAAACCATGCTCGAAAGCAACATGGGATATGCTTTGGCACCTTAACACAAATTAAAATGATCGTCCAGCTGCCAACTGTCGTGAAGTCCAAACCATCAAACAAATCGCCAACGAAAGCACCATCCATGCACATCCTGGGGGTACCGCTGCAGTCCACACAGCATCTACTTCCTCCTTAGATCGGTTGAAAAAACTCAGCATTCAACTGTAACATGTTTCAAAACAGTAGCTTTTTCCCCTTAAACCCATATACGAAAAAGATAGTGGTTTATTATCTATCAGAAGAGATGGAGTGCCCCATAATGGGGATGATAGACACAGCCTTGGTAAAGGTGGGCATACTCACATTTGCCCGGCCAAATGTTGGTGATTTGAAAAACATGCTCATTGCCAGTGGCGATTTATGGATTCAAAATACAGTACGCTGATTATTGCACCACTAGCGGCAGCATTAGATCATCAAAATGTAACGTTCAGGGTGCCATTTATCCATATGGCTATGGGAAAAGTGGTGTTGAATTTTTCTATGTTCACACCCTCTCAATTTGTCACGTAATTTGTAAAAGTCATCTGGCGAAAATCTCATTCTAATCTCTTCATATTTACAAGTCCTCAGGACCCCTTCTCGTCTTCTCTGCGTCTATGCCTTTACTATTGTAAGGGTTGCGTGGAGACACGCTGAGGTTATGTTGGGGGACACGAGACCACACCCAATGTGATGTACGGATCACTCGAGGAACGCGGGACCATAGGCAAGAGAAATAAACAGTGGCGGTAACGAATCCGCGAAAAATTAAATAGGGGATTGGAGGAACCCTGAAAAGGGAAATTCGGTGGAATAGAAGAAGAAGAATGGGGTTTGGGGGTGAGAGAAACTTCTTGGCCGTCCGTGAGAGTTTGCGGAGAGAAGGCTTACTATAGGAGTGCATGGTGTCGTGGTTTATGTGGATGTGAATGCGAGAGTAAAAGCTTTGCCAGAGGCCTTCCGTCGTTTTGGCTCCCTCTCATTACGACTTTCAACTAACCTCCTCACTCACCTCACCCACCTATTCACCTCCTCTTCTTATCTGCGTCTATGCTGATACTCTGACTCTTATGTCCATTGACTGTGATCCACGACTCAACTGCATCGAGCAGCCGGTAAATACTTGTATTACCTCTAAAGTCATGGTGGCTTCAGCTTAACACAGGGGTCGGGAACCTTTTTGACTAAGAGAGCCATGAAAGCAAAAAATTTGGAAATTTATTTCAGTGAGAGCCATATAATATATTTTAAAAGTGAATTCAACTAAATGTCAGTATAATAAGCCTCTGAATGTATTCTTTTAAATAATGTTGTTATAACACTCACCATTAATGCGACTTCTGGTGCTGCATGGATTTGCTGATGTCTTTGTAGTCGGGTTGGTACTTGGTGAGGTTAAGCTTCATGCAAGCGTTGAGGCTTTCATCCGTTAAACGTGATCGTAGGTTGGACTTGATGTTTTTAAGATGTGAGAATGACTGCTCACATGCATACGTAGATCCAAACATGGTCAATACAGCAATACTCACACGCTGCAGTGTGTGGTATGTGACAGGAAGCGCGTTCCAAGTTTTGAGAATCAGCTGGTCTTCGGGTTGGAGTTTTTTTCATTTCTGTCCACATGTGCTTGCTCGCCAACTCCGCTTTCTGTCGTGTGATTCTTTCCAAATCTTCATTCAGTGACTTGAACTTATTCACCCACATGTCTGAGGCCTTCAGGTCAGCCACTTCTGCTTCAAAATCTCTGACGGAGACACCAGGGATGTAATTCAGGTCGGCTGTGTTCAGTGAACACTCGTTTGGATGGGTGATGAACTTAAAAAGACGAGTGTGCTCACGAAATTCTCCAAAGCGTGCTTTGAAGGACTGTAGGAGACTGGATGTGCAGCCAGCTAGCTGGTGGAGATCAAGGTTTTGAATGGGCTCACTTGCTGTGCATGCATCTTTAAATTGGCTCAGTTTTTCAAAATGTAGTAAACGACCTGTTTCAAGATCCGTGATGAAAAGCTCCAGCTTGTTTTCAAAAGCAAATACAGCTTGTTGAAGGGATAACACTGTATTTCCAATGCCTTGCATTTTCACGTTGAGCTGGTTCAGATGTTCAGTCAGATCTACGAGATAGTAAAACTTGAGGAGCCACTCGGTGTCAGCTAGCTCAGGATGCCCGACGCCTTTCATTTCAAGGAAAGTCCGGATTTCGTTCAGGCAAGCCGCAAAACGGCTAAGCACCTTCCCTCTTGACAACCAACGCACATTGCTGTGCAAAAGCAGACCAGGATAGTTATTTACAACTTCATCCAGCAGTGTTTTAAACTGGCGATAATTTAAGGCTCGGGCAACAATAAAGTTGATCACACGAATGACCAGCGACATCACTTCGCCAAACTGCCTGTCACACATCTGAGCACAAAGTGCCTCCTGGTGTATAATGCAATGGAAACTTAGGATGGGTCTATTTTCATGTTCACGGAGAAGCGCCACAAATGCTTTGTTTTTCCCCACCATACACGGAGCACCATCAGTACACACTGAGAGAAGTTTATCCATAGGTAGACTTTTTTCTTGAGCAAACTCCATGAAAGACTTGAATAAATCCTCACCTCTTGTGGACCCTTTTAATGGCAGAACAGCAAGACTTTCTTCGCGCAGTGTGTCACCAACAGCATATCTTGCAATCACGCTGAACTGCGACAAATGGCTCACGTCTGTTGACTCATCCAAAGCCAGAGAAAAGAACGGCGCTGCATTTATGTCCTTCACTTGCGTTTCCTCCACTTTGTTTGCCATCACGATGGTACGATCATGAACAGTTCTTGCCGACAGAGGCATGTCTTGTATCCGTTTGATTATCTTGTCTTTGTTCGGAAGATCATCAAAAAGTTCATTGGCTACATCCAGCATGAACGTTTTAGCATACTCGCCATCTGTGAATGGTTTTCCGTTCCTCACTATTGCTAAAGAACCAGCAAAGCTAGCCGAATTATAGTCACCTTGCCGGGTCCATACGCGGAGTTGCTGCTGGCTAGCTTGCACCCTGCTCAGAAGCTCTTGGCACGCTTTCTTTCTGCTGTCTCCCTCAGGGTATTTTGATGCAAAGGTAGCGTGGCGCGTGTCGAAGTGCCGCTTTACATTCGACCGTTTCAACGATGTAATTTTGTCATTGCAAATTAGACACACCGCAGAACCCGCTCTCTCCACAAAGGCGAATTCTTCGGTCCATTCGTCCTGAAATGTACGATACTCGTCGTCTTTTTTTCTTTTCGCCATCTTCTTCGTCGAAGGGTTAGCTTTGAGCTAATGACCGAGCAGACGCAGTCTCAGACTGATTCAAAAGGGGGCGTTTACCTGTTTTACCCAGCAACGGCAAACGTAGGCCAGTATCATCCAATTAAAATAATGGACAATTGCTCCTGCAGCCCTGAACAGGACATGCGCAGTGAAAAATCGATGGATGGATTAAAACAAGTGAGAATATTTTGTTTTATCTGCGAGCCATATGCAATCATCAAAAGAGCCACATCTGGCTCGCGAGCCATAGGTTCCCGACCCCTGGCTTAACAGGTAAACGATTACAAGCAGGAATGACCTGCACCCTCATTATTGATTATTACGTGATGTTGATTTTGTATGTTAAACAGCATCTGTTAAATACAATAGCTGGAATATGAATATCTTCTCAAAATAAAACTGTTTTCAGTCAATTTGAATTCCCGCGTTGGAGTTGTGGACAACAGTTCAGTAAACAAAATGTGTACACAGCTTGAGAGGTTTAGTTTTCACCGTTGCGGGGCACAGCATTTTCTAAACAAGTCACCTATGTAACTGAGCTGAAATCCGCAAAAAAAACGGAGGAACCCGAGAAAAAGCCACACGACCACGGAGAGAACATGAAAATTCTGCATATACAGCAGTCTCCAGGGATGAGATCGAACCCATGTCCTCCTGTATACCAGGCTAGGAAGTTAACGTCTCGCCACCGCCGTGCCAAACTTGGAGATGCCGATGGGGTAGTGTTCTCTGAGTAAATTGTTATTTAAAGCATCTACCACGGCAATATTGATCATCATCCAACTTGCAACAACAAAAATGGCATAATTTCATAGCACTAGATAAGATCTTGGTGGTGAGATGTTATTTCCCACGCCTGGTATGCAGGATGTCGTGTGTTCAATCCCGACCTGAGGCTTGTATATTTGGAATTTGAATGCTCTCTCCGGGTCTCTCCACATTTAGAAACACGCGTTTAGATGATATTGTTGCAATAAATTACCACATGATAAGCCACTACTTTGAGACATAATTTGTGGCCAGGTCGCTTCTGAAAAAGAGCTAATAACTCAGTGGTCCTAAAAAGGTAAAATACAATATTTTGGTTAGTTTATTTCCAGAATCCAAGCACAGACAATGAAGTTGAGATGCGTGGACCACTTCAAATCACAGGAAGAAAGGTGAATAAGTTCCAGAGCGTCCAGTCTCTCCAGCAAACATTCAACCAGCTTATGTCACAAAGAAGAATCCAAATCCACCTGGATCCCAAACCTCAATTTTGTCTATGCAATGTACTAGGTTACGAAGATCATATCATATGAATGGCTTGAGAAAGTGCACACCACTGAGAATGTGGATGATGCTCTAAGTATATCGTGGTCAGCTCACCATGCATATTAAAATATATGCCAGAAATGTTAATTCAGCATCGTATCAATATTGCCTTTCTTCCGAAATAAGGCACGTCCTCTTGTCACCATAAAGCACGTTTTTATCCAGTGGCATTGGGCTCAGTGCTATGGTGATGACAAGTTTGTCCTCTTGTGTGGAAGATTACATATGGAGATGGCTGCGCTGCAGTCAATTGGAACTCTGGTTCAAGACAGTGTATGGACAAGTGTCCTTTTTGAGACAGTAGTAGCCTCATCTGGTACTGAAGATTCTTCCTGTCAGCTTCAAGCATCACAGGAACACGCCAATCTCATCAAATAACAAGATGCAGTCTCCCGTGGTGCTGGCCATTCACCCCCACATGTGCCGTGCCGACCTTCATAGGTGCTTGCTAACAACACTTGCCTCCACAGTCTGTTAAAGGCTATTTGCAATATATTTGTCCGTGTATATGTGTGATTTTCTATGTGTCCGTTTCTCTCTATGAAATAAATACACATCACACTCACCTTTAGTCACAAAGGATGCCACCAGACAGGTGAGGATGAGCAGGTGAACTGCGACCTCCATTACAGAGATGGAGAGAGGTAATGATGTGAAGGAGAAGGGAGAAGATGAGTGAGGAAAATCGACGAGGAGGGGAGATGTAGACCAGAGTCTCAGAAAATCCGTTGGTGTCTGTAAATCTAGGGAGACCATATATATAGTGTATCCTAGAACAAAGGTCTGCTTGGTGTTGGGATTAATTAAACCCCTCGGTGTGACCTGATATCAGTGCTTATCTACTCGACCTTTACCACTTACAGTGAGGTATGTGGCCGTAACTTTAGTTTTGCAAAACATATTTTCAAGGTTGGTTTTCGTTCAGACTGTACAGGAAATGTCAGAGGTATCAGTAATGTATTATTGCATGTGACCAATTTATCGAGCTCCTGGCGAGTTTGGTGGTAGCACCTGCCGGAGTGGACATTTTTGCTGCCTTTGGCATTTTTGCTGCATTGATCACCATGTCCGCCTGTCGACATATTTGAACTGAGTGGTGGTGAAACCGAATGTGACTGATGGCTATGCCGATATTAGAAAAACGAGGCGAATCAGGAATTGAGTGGGACATAACACAATGATTATTAGCGAGAGTGTCAGAGGCGACAGACTGAGGACCAGATGCAGCATGTTTGAAGGGTTTCTGAGTGCATGGTTGGTCATTGCAAATATCCGACTTGGCAACCAGCGTCACAGTCCTGCCATGGCCCGACTCATGGTGATGGCGTGGAGGAGGCCGCGATGGCGTGGAGGAGGCAGCGATGGCGGGGAGGATGCCGTGATACATTCACTCATCTTACACTGACTCACTCACACATCATACACTGGCTCACTCACACATCATACACTACGAGTGTCATGTTGCCAGCTGTGGCTGCAAGTTTGGTCGTACATGTTATGTATATCATTTATTGTTAAATTTTAATCACACGTCCTATGATTACTGTTGTTACATTGTTTTTATAGCTTTATTTTGGTGATTTCAAAAACGTATGGTTAATCCATGTTGGCCTGATAACTTGAATCTAAATTGTCTTATGGTTGTTATTGTTTGACTTGCATCACACTGGGATTTTTGCACACAGCGTTGTAATACGGTGTTTTTTTTTTCTGGAAGATTTGCTGGTTTATCCAGGATGCTTCTGTTGCGCATCGTCGCTTTAAGATGTTTTATGTTGATATTTTGCTTGTTGCGTTGCACCCAACTCGAGAGCCGCATGGCTCACAGGGCTATAACTAATAAATGAAACTTGAAACACAATGGTGCCTGGGCGAGGATGTCAAGGTGCTGACATAAAATCTGAACATTTCCATCTAAGCGTTGGAAAACAGAGTGCAAACCCAGCATGGTGATACGAGGTAGGTAGATGACGGACTCGGCCGGCTACCCAGGGGACCCTACAGGGGCAGCAGGAGGCCTACATGGGCGGTGGGATTCTATTGGGGTTATTGATGGTGTGATGCTAGTGATTATAGTCATTCTAGTGTGTTGGAAGTGATGTTGGTGATACTATTGATGGTAATGATGGTAGATATCCTAGTGATGATAGTGATTTTAAAGATGGTAGAGATGGAGGTGGTCGAGAGGCCAGCAAGTCGGTAGGGGAAACGAATCAACGGCTGGGTGGGCACAGGACCAGGCAACACGCGCATCAGAGAACACACAAACGGTAAACGGAAACAGAAAGGAAAGCAAATATCAATAAATCAAGCTTTTAAAGACCAGAAAATATGAAAGGCAAGATAGATCAAAATAAAAGTTAATTAGATAGATACAAAAAACATAATTGCTGTAAGGTTGGAGCGGCAAAACGTCAGCATTCCCTGCCGATACCATTTGCACTGGGTGTGTGGTTTAGCTATGGGACCAAACTAGAGACATCGGAAAAAAGCTCTCACGGAGCAGAGGAAAATCATACAAACTTCACTCACTCTACAGAACAGGGAGAGATCATACAAACTCCACTTAATCTCACTCGACAGAACAGGAGGAGAACATACAAACGCCATTCACTTTCACTCTACAGAAAAGGGGGATAAAATAAAACTCCACTCACTTAATAGAACAGGGAGAGAACATAAAACTCGACTCAATCTGCAGAACAGAGAAAGAACATACAAACTACACTCACCTCATTCGATAGAACAAGTGGAGAACATACTGTACTAACACACCAGGATGGTTCTCATATTCAACAGCGATTATCATTCATATGGAGTTGAAAAAACGACTACCATATAATGGTGGTTGTCCCCTCGATCGACTCGTCCACCATAGGAATGTGGAATTTTCACCACTGCCTCTGTAGGGTTGTAAACAGGATATAAGCACCAATGTCTCAACTCTATTTTAAGCAGGAAACCACCTTTGACTTCTTCTTTGGTTATTTCGGTAAAGTCACGTAGAATGAGAATAAAGAATAAATTGATAAAATAAAATAAAGCAATAATTTTTTTTAAAGCTTGGCTTTGAATTGGTAGTTTGTGATATGTTCAATAGGAGGGGGTTTAGCACTGTACACTGCAAATGATGATGTACTGTAGTTGATACTGGTAATTATTTAACCTTAATACTCTTTATTCTATAACCATGCCCATGCACCCAGAGTATGACTATTTGTAACGATATTAAGAATAGAACACCTGTACAGTAGAAGGATATACAATGGTGACAAGTACATTACGTATACATTACATATACAGTACAGATAATTGGTGTAAGATATCAATATAAGTGGATGGTATAGATAGACATACAGCTTAGGATTAAAGTAATATTCTAATAGTAAAGTGTAAAGGTTATGATTAAAGTCAAAGATGGTTTATCAGTAGTGGAATTGGGTTTAAGGGAAAAAGTTAATGAGTAACCTGACCAGTACCCCAGTCACGTGGTTAATGGCGACTCGATTGAAAATTGCTGTGTGTGACATACGTGCTGTTGCATTTTACAGATTACCACATTAAATGTGTTTGCCCTCGATTTGGAGCACCTGCCCACGTCCTTCATTTCGAGTGTGCAACAGTTACTACAGTCAGCAACCTTTACCTGATTAAAAATCCATTAAATGCAAAGTTTGATCTATACCCACCTAAGTTACAGCAGCCTCCTCATCTTTAATTGATTATAGGCAACAATATATTACTCATGCCTCAGACATTTCCTCTTTGGTCTTAGGGAAAACAGCCCTTGTGCAGACCCTATGCAAAACTAAAGGTACGGCCACATAACTCACTCTAGGTGGTATAGGCTGAGTAGATAAGCACCACTATCAGGACCCACGGAGGCGGTATATTGATCCTGACATTGAGCAGACGTTTCCTTTAAAGAGGTGAAGTGATCTAGCACTTATTCCGAATGGATCGCAAAGTGCAGGACCTGAAAGATAGGTTCGACAGGCGTGAGGTCGTAATGGACATACTCTCTTGTTCTTTCGGTAAAGTCACGTAGGTATAAAATAAAATAAAGAACCAGAGAGTATGGATTCTTGCAGTCATGAAAGCTTCAAATCTAGGTCATAATGGACAGTTCCTCTTTGCAGGCATTTAGTAGCGTGTTCCGAAATATATCAAGGAGAGGTTTTCATCGGCAGTGCTTTGATGATTTTCCGGACCTATTGCTCTCACAAACAGCAACGTTGCCTCCTGAAAACGAATCTCGAGACTTGGTGGGACTTTCCTGGTCAAAGAAGCCCAATAATTACGATTACAATTTCTCCCAGAACAAAGTCTCCGGACTGAGAGTCCAAAACGAGGCATTCAGAGACTAAGCTGTTTAATCCGGTGAGTATGTTTACCATCACTGTCGTTCTCACCCTGCAGCCCATAGAGCCAGCCCTTATCTTGACACCAACTCACTAGGCGTTCTCACCCTTGTTAAACACATTCCTGCGGAGGGAGCTGATAGGAACGTTGGGTTGCTTGGTCAATGGCCAGGGTCAACGGCGGCGTGGTGTATTGCGCAAATATGCCCGACTGTGAGGGCGGGTACAAGCCGGCGTGAGTAGATTAAACGTTGAGTTTTACCACGGGGTGACCAGTCCCTCCCCACCCCGCCCCACCCCTCCCACCCCCCACCCAACCCCACCCTCCCCACCCAGCCCCTCCCCACCCTCCCCACCCAGATCCTCCCCACCCTCCCCACCTCACCCACTAGGCGTTCTCTTTCATAGAGAACGCCTAGTGAGTTGGTGTCAAGATAAGGGCTGGCTCTATGGGCTGCAGGGTGAGAACGACAGTGACGGTAAACATACTCACCGGGTTAAACAGCTTAGTCTCTGAATGCCTCGTTTTGGACTCTCAGTCCGGAGACTTTGTTCTGGGAGAAATTGTAATCGTAATTATTGGGCTTCTTTGACCAGGAAAGTCCCACCAAGTCTCGAGATTCGTTTTCAGGAGGCAACGTTGCTGTTTGTGAGAGCAATAGGTCCGGAAAATCATCAAAGCACTGCCGTTGAAAACCTCTCCTTGATATATTTCCGAACACGCTACTAAATGCCTGCAAAGAGGAACTGTCCATTATGACCTGGATTTGAAGCTTTCATGACTGCAAGAATCCATACTCTCTGGTTCTTTATTTTATTTTATACCTACGTGACTTTACCGAAAGAACCAGAGAGTATGTCCATTACGACCTCACACCTGTCGAAGCTATCTTTCAGGTCCTGCACTTTGCGATCCATTCGGAAGAAGTGCCAGATCACTTCACCTCTTTAAAGGAAACGTCTGCTCAATGTCAGGGTCAATATAACGCCTCCGTGGGGCCTGATAGTGGTGCTTATCTACCCAGCCTATACGACCTAGAGTGAGTTATGTGGCCGTAACTTTAGTTTTGCATATGGTCTGCACAAGGGCTGTTTTCCCTAAGACCAAAGAGGAAATGTCTGAGGCATGAGTAATATATAGTTGCCTATAATCAATTAAAGATGAGGAGGCTGCTGTAACTTAGGTGGGTATAGATCAAACTTTGCATTTAATGGATTTTTAATCAGGTAAAGGTTGCTGACTGTAGTAACTGTTGCACACTCGAAATGAAGGACGTGGGCAGGTGCTCCAAATCAAGGGCAAACACATTTACTGTGGTAATCTGTAAAATGCAACAGCACGTATGTCACACACATCAATTTTCAATCGAGTCGCCATTAACCACGTGACTGGGGTACTGGTCAGGTTACTCATTAACTTTTTCCCTTAAACCCAATTCCACTACTGATAAACCATCTTTGACTTTAATCATAACCTTTACACTTCACTATTCGAATATTACTTTAATCCTAAGCTGTATGTCTATCTATACCATCCACTTATATTGATATCTTACACCAATTATCTGTACTGTATATGTAATGTATACGTAATGTACTTGTCACCATTGTATATCCTTCTACTGTACAGGTGTTCTATTCTTAATATCATTACAAATAGTCATACTCTGGGTGCATGGGCATGGTTATAGAATAAAGAGTATTAAAGTTAAATAATTACCAGTATCAACTACAGTACATCATCATTTGCAGTGTACAGTGCTAAACCCCCTCCTTTTGAACATATCACAAACTACCAATTCAAAGCCAAGCTTAAAAACTATAACATTTCTATGACTATCAAAAATAACTTTTTGGTCCTTTACCTGTTTAGTGGGTTGTACAGAGGCACACACTTGAACTTGGAGGCAACACGTTAATTCTCACACCCCAACTGGGTAACTACTAAATCTCACTAGAAGGTTATCGGCCCCTCATTACATGTCCCTCAAGCCCCCATTGGGCCCCCTCGCTACCCTGTCCTGGTCACGTGCCCTCTCGGGTTCACCCAGACTATCATGGCCTTACTTGTCCTCTCTCTGACCGTCACCAGAATCATGGCCCCTAGGGCCCGCTTCCATGCCATACCTACTCTGGTGCCAGATAGAGGCTCAAGATGCACAGTTTCACTCTTGTGACAGCAGCTGGCACTAAACGCCATAATGACTCCATTTATGTCACTACATCACCCACTCTCCCTTTATAAACCACAGCTATCCCGGCTGATCACTATCCCTCTATTAACAAGAACAGCAGCAATAACTAACAAAAATAATACCTCTCCGAAAAATGTTCAGTGCAACAATAAACCCAACAACAACCATCGACCAAACAATATATACAGTTACTGTTCTGCCCCACAGCAGATATGGGGGAGTGTTTACACAGGAACTTCCTGCTTTGGTGTTGAGTTTAGTCACGTGACCAGGAAATTACGATTTAAGGTTCTCTAAGCCACAAGGCAGGGGTGTCAGCCATTACACAGAGAACAAAATGGAGGCACAATTAGAGTCTCAGTGAAGGCAAGTGCATCTGTTCATTGTGGGACTATTGTTGAGATTCATGTTATCTAGCACAATGTTATGATGCTCCAGTGTTCATTCATTGTATTGATATTGCAAGTATTAACAGATGCTGTATTTTGTGATGTGTTTTTTTCATTAGTTTTACCTCGTTCTATTCATTAAATACATTGGAGTCGGATGTTCATCCTGGCTCTGAAGGTTTATTGAGTGCGAGGTTAACTACTCGGATAGTGGTGCAATGCAGCGCACAGCGAGGCTGAGACAGTTACAGAAAATGACCTCCGAGAAAAAAAACAACCAACAACAACAAAGCAAGAAGCAACCATCGCCCAGACAATATGTACATCAACCGAGGAGCACTAAAAAAAAAGTATTTTCCGCGGACAAATGACCAACACAACCCCCAGACAATGTAAATGACCCAACACCCGTAAACATGTCACGACCCATGATCACATGAAGGACCAAGTCCAACCGGCAGCACAATCCGGCTCGTGTGTGCGATCTCCAACGGCGTACGGTTTAAATAATATGGTGGGGAAGGGTAATTTCAACGGGCGGACTTGAAGAAGGCCGAACGGGTGCGGCCCCTGCCGGGAAGAAGGACGTGAGAAGAAGTGGGTGACGGCTGCTCCACTCTCCCCAATCCACA
This sequence comes from Petromyzon marinus, assembly GCF_048934315.1. Classification (NCBI taxonomy): domain Eukaryota; kingdom Metazoa; phylum Chordata; class Hyperoartia; order Petromyzontiformes; family Petromyzontidae; genus Petromyzon; species Petromyzon marinus. The sequence continues at coordinate 2,694,456 of NC_133741.1, read as the reverse complement.
TCCAACCGGTGCAACCTGCAACTCCAAGGGTGCCAGGGGCTGCGATCCTGTGGGCAAAAAAAACAAAAACTCATGAGGCACGACCTCCGCGGACACACGCCCCAGCTCGTCGGACGCGACAGCCACCCGGCCCTTGGGTGGTGGAGATGAAGGGATCCCGCCCGGCGGGAAAAAAAAACGGTTTCAGTCATGACGGATGCACAACAAACGGCGGCGATCATACTGGATACGCACACACCGCTCGACACAACATGGACATCAGGGTCCCCTGCCACCGTGCAACCATCCCATCAAATCACACACCTCTTAAGTACAATTTGGATGTCTTCCGACATCCCTGGTCAAATAAGTCGTGATTCAAGGTCGACTCATGTCCCGGGTCAAGGAAGTTGCGCTTCAAGGTTGACTCAGTATGCTGCACCCTGAATTTGGCGGGAATCCCGTCCTGCTCGTGCACAAAATGGCGGCCGCGCGTGCGGACTGCATCCCAGCGGTTTCCCACGCCTGTAAAAAAATGGCGGCCACATGCATGGACCGCATCTCAGTGGTTTCCTGCGCTCTTGAACAAAATTATGGCCCCGCATGCGGACCGCATCTCAGCGGTTACCCCCGCGCGAGGGTAGCAGCCGCTAGCACGAAGCCCGTACAACTTTGCCCCACAGAACAGTGGGCACCACAAAGTCCCAGCGTTGCAATTTTCCCATCCCACGCATCAGCAGCCCTCCTTTGAGGAGCACTAGGTACATTTCTTGTCACAATTTACTACCCCCCGCATTTCCGACACGGCGTCTTTGCACCCGTCGGCCATATCGTGGGGTTGTTTTCAACTTTCACCCTCACCAAGGCTCACATTGCCGCGTTGAACTACACACAATCGAATGGAGAGAACAAAACGCAATTTGACAGCCAGATGACAGCCCAACGCACCCTCGATCCACCAAGATCTTAAGGGGAATTCTCGCACGAAAAAAAATAAATTCGTGCAACAACAGACAGGATGTAGCCAGTGACTTTGAACAACACTGACCTGCCATTTGGATATCCCCATTAACATCAAAACATTTTTGACATTCGTTTTTCTGGATTTTGTTGTTGCTATTCTGTCTCTCACTGTTCAAATAAACCTATTATAAAAATTATAGACTGATAATTTCATTGTCAGTGGGCAAACGAACAAAGTCAGCAGGGGATTATATACTTTTTTCCCTCACTGTATTGTTTTCAATTGCTTTATGTGACCAATAGCAGTGAATAATGGCAAGCAATTAGCGCTCATGAGAAATGTAAATACATCGGTCAGGACTAACGTTTCCCTATCATTAGGTTGTACCCATTTCTGCCATGATCCGTGTACTAATGGGAAAGTTTTGGGAAATACCAGTTACATTGTGTATATTATATTAGCTATGGGAAGAAATCAAAGAACCCTGGAGACAAACATTCAGACCAGGGGGACAAGATACATACTCCAGACAAAAAGGTGCTAGTCGGGGATCAAATCTAGGGCCTTCCTGCTTGAGGCAAGTGTTATTGTGAACCACCCATCTCTGTAAGACATTGACTACTTTAATGAGCCAAGAATGTCTGTGTCCCGCGCGTGACGTCACTCCACGTCGGCCAGCCCCCCTCATGAATACTCATGAACAGGTGACTTCCTCCACATGGACCACCCCCTCATTCATAATCATGAGCGGGGACGTCACTCCACATGTAGCACCCCCCCTCATTAATACTCATGAGCAGGTTACGTCACTCCACATCGAACATCCCCCCACATAATCATGAAGAGGTGACGTCTTCCAAATTGACACCCTTCGGGTGACGTCACTCCACAGGAGGGGGCGAGGCGCCTCCTCCCCCCTCCTCAGCATCAACTTACAACCCTCACTACAAAGGCAGAATTTTTACTTAAAACTTTCATGATGGCAGGAATTCATATTCTTAGTCCTTTCGGTAAAGTCACGTAAATAGATAAATAATAATAAAAATTAAGTGAATAAAAATAAAAGTAATAAAAATAAAATAAAAAATAAAAACCTAAACCGATTTGTATTACTTTTATATTTATTCACTTTATTCTTTATTATTTTTTTCCCATCTCCGTGACTTTACCTAAAGAACCAAAGAATTTGTCACGCCATCTCCGTAACGCTATTGAGACATAGAAGTAAAAAGGACGTCCTAATGAACAAGGGATTATGACCTTTAAATGAAATAAGTCTGTGTCACCGCGGCCTTACATATGTAGGGGTGCTATGGGGAATAAACACATGGCACGGGAAGGTGTGGTTCACCCACACCTTGGTGGCTACAACAACGTCCGCTAAGGCTCCAGTGGGTATAAAGTGCGGGGAGCCAGGGAGCTCGGGGCAAAGTGTGGGGCCCGAGGCTGAAGCAACCAGTGAAGAAAGAAGGCTAGCTAGGTGAGACCCTGGAACTCCTGTGACCGCTGCCCTTTTCAGGGCCGGCACAGCAAGCCAGTGGTGCGGCCCCAGAGCCCCAGAGTCAGAGTCCTTCTAAGGGCCGGTCTGGTCGGCGGGGTGCCGAGATCTGTGCCTAACCAGGGCCAGATCTGATAGCCTCCCTTAAAGCCCTACCAGGAGGAACTGGGAGCCTAGAGCTTAGGCTAGAGAGCCTGGGGTGTGTTCCTGAGTTATACGGGTGGAGGGGCCGCTACCACTTCTAGTGTAACCCTTGTTAAAGTTTAAATAAATAGTGCTGCTTCTATTCTGCCGTCTCCGTGTCCTGGAACCCACTACAACTGGTGTCAGAAGTGGTCTTAAAATGGACACAAGGAGTACTAACCGATCACAGGAACCCCAGGAGGAGGACGGCTCGCCTGGGATTGCGCCAGAGGCCGCGGCCGACGATCCTGGGATGCCCCCGACGCCCCAACAGCAGCCGCCGCTGGAGGAGTGGCCGCGGATGGAGGACGGGTTGCAGGCGGCTCACTCTCGACTGGCTGAGCTGCTGTATGCCGCGGCTTCCACGCTGGAGGAAATCAACCGCGCGGGGCTGCGGGTGCAAAGGCGGCAGAGAGACGAACGCCGTTCAACGGCCATTCCCGCCGAAACACAGCCACCAGATTTCGGATTTGCCGCCATGACAGTGTCCACCACGGCAATTGGAGGGTCGCAGCCCCATGTGGACGCTGTGGGCCAATCAGCGGTGGTGACGTCATCACCAACGGACGCCTGCTGTCAGGACCAATCGGCGGGCGCTTCGTCATCACCTGCGCGACCGCCGATGGGTGTCCCCAGCCCCTCCAACACTGGCGGAGAGGCCGGAAATGGCGCGCGGCACCTCTCAGAGACGAAGACATCGTTTCAACAACGCCTGCCGGTGTTGAAGGAGTTCGTTTCAGACGGCGGCGACTGGGGGGCCTTTCAACGCCCCTTTCTCGCTCATCAAGAGATGGCCGGCTGGACGGACAACGAGGTGTTGAGTGCGCTACCGGCCATGCTGGACGATGACGCCCTTGCTACGCTCATCACAGCTCCCAGATCAACGCAATCTACGCTACAGTCGGCGCTCCAGGTCCTCACCATAGTCTACGGGCCATCGTCGGACTGCCGCAAACTCTTCCACGAGCGGTGCAGGGGCCAGAAGGAGCCACCGCTGGCGTATCGCACGGCTCTCCTGGCCCTCGCAAAAGCGGCTTTCCCGCGGATGGACGGCGAAGGGGTGGACGCGATGGTGACGGAGAAGCTCCTGGCGTTGGCCCAGGAGCTACAGATCGTCATCGTCGCAGAGGATGACGCGGACATGTGCTCCTTGCGGGCAGCAAGACACATCCACGCGCACCTGATAGCGCAGCTTCGATCACCTCTCGTCCCCAAGGGCGCAGCTGCGGTGTGCGCTGGGACGCCGACCATCCCCCCCTCCGAGGAGGTCTTCGCGGCGGGTCGCCCGGTGGAGTGGAGATCCGGAGGGAGGCCGGCTCGGACAACACTGGATCGCCAGGAGCACCCCAAGGCGCTCATCACGTGCTACAACTGTGGCCGCAAGGGCCACGTGGCTGCGGAATGCCGGGCGCCTCGTCAACGACAGCCGGGACGGTCGGACAGCGCTCCAGCCTACAGGCCTCCGCATCGCAACCCGGCAAGTCGCGGCACCCCACATGCTCGGCCTGTGCACACACCTGTCCCCACCTCGCGCGTTTCGGTGTACGGGCCTCGGGGTACGCCCATTGGTTTGTTGGGTGGCGGCGGGGTCGAGAGGGTGCTCGGGCCGGGGCAGTGGACGGAATTGGCCCACCGCATTGTTGCTGCGTCGGCAGGCTCGTCCGTGGTCGCGGGTCGCATTGACGGGGTCGAGGTGCGTATCCTCGTCGATACGGGAGCTTCGGCGACCATTGTGTCAGACTTGATTTATAATATTCTTCCCGTTCAAAGCCGCCCCTTGCTCCCAGTCACCGTTCCGTGTTACGCAGCGAACGGGGGTTCGCTGGGTATCATAGGCCAAATTCGAGCACAAATTTGCATTGGCGATATCAAACTCTCCGGGCTGATATTAGTCTCGTCCTCGCTGGCGGTTCCGTGCTTGTTGGGGACGGACTTTTTGGGCAAAATGCCGATTAAAATTCTAATTGATCAGGGTTGCATCGAGCTTCCCTCGGGCCGACGGGTAACATTCCTGCCTTCCCCTGTCACCTCAAGGGCAGCGTGCGCGTCGATACAAGCGTTCGTCACTCGGACGGTGCGTGTACCTCCCGGGGCGCAAATGCTCGTGCCCCTTCGCTTGCGTCGGCCTTTCGTGCCCGGTGTTCTGGACCAGGGAATTCTGTTAGGGCCCTCGAGGGCTGGGGAAAACGGGCTGGATCTGGTGGCCGCTCACATGCTCGTTAAGGGGAGCGATGATCCGTTTATCCTCGTCCTTAACGTTGGCGTACAGACGGCCGTCGTTCCTCAGGAAACTGTGCTCGCGCACGCGACGCCAGTCCCCGTGGTAGACACGGTTATGGGTAATGTGGGGACCGATCCTCTGGCTCAACCGCATTCTGAGGGGGACGATAGTTGGGTGGACGCACTATGTTCGGGCACAAGTGATCTGTCCGACTCCCAGCGTGCCGGCCTACGCACCCTTCTGACGGAATTTTCCGATGTCTTTAGTAAACACAAATATGACATTGGGTGCACGAAATTGTTGCATCACCACATTGACATGGGTGACAATGCCCCGGTACGCCAGAATCCTTTTCGGTTAAGTCCGGCCGAAAAAGATCATGTCAAATCGGCAGTGGATGACATGCTGGCTGCAGACATTATAGCCCCTTCCACCAGTCCATGGGGAGCACCCATAGTGCTTGTCAAAAAGCACGATGGGTCCTTGCGATTCTGTGTGGATTTTCGCCGCCTTAATAAGATCTCCGTGGCCGACACGTATCCACTTCCCCAGATGGACGAATCTCTGGATGCTCTGGCTGGCGCACGTTTTTTTTCTACGTTGGACTTGTTATCCGGATTCTGGCAACTCCCATTGGATGATGAGTCCAAGCCAAAGACTGCGTTTCGCACACCACACGGCCTATTCCAATTTAACCGGTTACCTATGGGATTACACTCCGCTCCGGCGACATTTCAGCGCCTTATGGAACTGGTTTTGGCTGGCTTACAGTGGAACGTCTGTTTGATCTATCTGGATGACGTCATCGTGTTCAGCAAGACATTTGACGAACACCTTTTGCGCTTGCGCGCCGTGTTCCTCAAAATGTGTGCTGCGAATTTGAAATTTAAGCCGCAAAAGTGCCACCTGCTACGGGAATCCGTACGCTATTTGGGGCACATCGTCAGTCGCTCGGGCATATCCACCGATCCCGCAAAGACGCAGTGTGTCAGCTCCTGGCCAACCCCCACCTCGGTGGCTGAGGTCAGGAGTTTCATTGGATTTGCGTCTTATTACCGGCGGTTCGTCACGGATTTCGCGACCATTGCTAAGCCCTTACACGCTCTGACGGCGAAGGGAGTGAAATTTCACTGGGGCCAGGAGGAGGAGGTCGCTTTTTGTTCCCTTCGCGACGCTCTCGTGCGGGCCCCTCCATTGAGCTACCCCGATTTTTCGGAACCCTTCCTGCTCGATACAGATGCCAGCAATACGGGCATTGGGGGTGTGCTCTCACAGGTGATCTGTGGTGTGGAATGCGTCGTGGCTTATGGCAGTAGGGTTTTGTCTCCGGCGGAACAGAGATACTGCGTCACGCGTCGGGAACTCTTGGCTATTGTATTTTTTATGCTACAGTATCGCCCATACCTGTACGGTCGGCATTTCACTGTCCGTACGGACCATGCGGCATTACAATATGCCTTGCGGGTGACGCAGCCTTCGGGGCAATTGTCCCGATGGCTCGAAATCCTTCAGGATTATGATTTCACGACCACATATCGGAAGGGTGCTCGGCACACTAATGCGGATGCGCTGTCTCGCCTGCCGCCCGCCTCAGATTGCGCTTGTCTCAGGGGATCGGGGCGTTGTAAGCCGCCAGAGGATAGCCCCCCCTTAGATATCCCGGTTCTCGCTGCTGCCACTGAGAACCCCTTGCCTGAGGGTCCTGTCGGGGAGGGAGGTGCGGACTCCTTGCTGGGGTTGTCCATTGCGGAATGGGGGCGCCTCCAGATGGAGGATGCATCCCTCCTCGCGTTGCGTCGTCGCGCAGGGGGTTCCGTGCGGGGGGTCGCGGGGATTGATTCGTACGGGCTGCTCCAGGGGCTCCTAATGCATTGGGATGGGAGGGCCTGTTGTCACAGGCTTGTGGTGCCATCCGCTTTGCGGGGTAAGGCCGTTTGGGCCGCACACGAGCGGCTTTTGCACCTGGGGACCCACAAGACCCTTGCCGTGCTCCAGCTGGATATCTTCTGGCCGGGTATGGCAAGGGATGTGGATGACCTCCTGGGTGCATGCACTCAGTGCGCCCAACGAAAACCACCAGCGAAAGGCGCCTGCCCACCGCTACAATCTATCACGGTCTCTCGGGTTAACGAACTCGTCGCACTCGATATATTGGGGCCCTTCCCTGCGACCCCTAGGGGTAACAAGTACCTGCTGGTTGGCGTGGAATATTTCACCCGATGGCCTATGGCATGGCCTCTCGCTAACCAGTCAGCAGCAGCCGTTGCCGAGGCCTTTGTCCAGGGCTATGTCCTCGACAAGGGTGCTCCCGAACGGCTGCTGACTGACCAAGGGAATAACTTCTCTGGCGTCCTTCTGCACGAGGTGTGTGCGCTTCTTGGTACAAAAAAGATTCGCACTTCCCCCTATCACCCACAAACCGATGGCATGGTGGAGCGGCTGCATAGGACGCTCACATCTATGTTGTGTCACCAGGTGTGTGACTCCCAGACCGATTGGGACCTTCACATTCCGGGGGTTTTGGCCGCCTATAGAATGGCTCCTCACGCGGCAACCGGCTTCTCGCCGTTCTTTTTGATGTACGGTCGTGACGTTGATCCACCAATTGCGACTCAGCTCCGCGTCTCGGAAACCAGCAGAAAATCGAAATTGGCCGACGACGTTAAATTTAATATCCTGAGGTTGACCGAGGCGTGGGAGGCAGCGACCCAAAACTCTTCCTCTCGGCAGAAGGCCAACGAGAGGTTGTGATCGCGCCAATCACGCACACATGCGTGGAAGCCAGGCGACCAAGCCTGGCTGCACTGCCCTCAGGTGCCGTTGGCGACCTCGGCGAAATTGTTGTGGCCTTGGAGGGGCCCTGTAGTTATTGTGAAGGTCATGCGGCCGCAGTGCGTTCGTATCCAGTGGGGGAAACGCTGCTGGTACGTACACCCCTCGCGTCTGAAGCCGTTTGTGGCACCGCGCGTCCCTCCACCACATTACACGGGCCGAGCATGTGATGTGTCCGCTGACTCCCGGACGGCGTCTTCGTCACCTGCCCTTGATGCTTCGCTAACGGTTCCACCTTCAGGCGCCTCAAGAATGACGGCTTCCAGCGCGCCTGCGCCACCCGGTGGGGACAGAGTTTGCCCTTCCGGGGTGACGGAAGACGGTGCACCTGCACAGCCGGTGCCCACTGCCGGGCCGACCGGACCCTCCCCCTACGATGGACCCGCAAAACGGACTCGCGCCAAAACGCGCCACTTGTTGTAATAATGGTTCTTGTTACTCTTGTTGTTCACCGTTAAGTTTTATTTCTGCGTTGATGGGGGGGGGTACAATGTATATGTGTATATAGTGTAATTTTGTATAGGTGGGTTGGGTTATTTATTGGGGTGTTCGTTCTTATGAGGCACGCACGGGTGGGGGTTTGTTGTGTTTATTGTTCGAGTATTGTTGTAGCCGGGACGGCTGCGGGTTACACGGGAGGGGGTGATGTAGGGGTGCTATGGGGAATAAACACATGGCACGGGAAGGTGTGGTTCACCCACACCTTGGTGGCTACAACAACGTCCGCTAAGGCTCCAGTGGGTATAAAGTGCGGGGAGCCAGGGAGCTCGGGGCAGAGTGTGGGGCCCGAGGCTGAAGCAACCAGTGAAGAAAGAAGGCCAGCTAGGTGAGACCCTGGAACTCCTGTGACCGCTGCCCTTTTCAGGGCCGGCACAGCAAGCCAGTGGTGCGGCCCCAGAGCCCCAGAGTCAGAGTCCTTCTAAGGGCCGGTCTGGTCGGCGGGGTGCCAAGATCTGTGCCTAACCAGGGCCAGATCTGATAGTCTCCCTTAGAGCCCTACCAGGAGGAACTGGGAGCCTAGAGCTTAGGCTAGAGAGCCTGGGGTGTGTTCCTGAGTTATACGGGTGGAGGGGCCGCTACCCCTTCTAGTGTAACCCTTGTTAAGGTTTAAATAAATAGTGCTGCTTCTATTCTGCCGTCTCCGTGTCCTGGAACCCACTACACATATTTCACACGAATTGATGCAATGAATATCACTACCATTCCTGGATGTTTTGATTTGAGAAGAGACCTAATGGCTCATTGGAACACTGTCTACAGGAAAGCCACCCATACTGATTCCTATCTAAAGCCTGATTCCCACCACCATCCAGCCCAGAAGAATTCCCTCATCAAAACACTACATCATAGACCCCGTTGCATCTCCGACCAGCACCACCTAGCCAGTGAGCTTGATCACGTACACCAAGCCCTAAAGATGAATGGATATTCAGACCGCACAATCTGCAAAGCTATATCCCCAACCATAGGGAGAGAACCATCTGAAGACCCATTCAAAACCATCACCTTCTCATACATAGCAGGGGTTACCAAAAAGATTTTCAAAATCTTGAGCAGGCACAATATCCGGGTTAGGTTCAACATAGTACACAAAATCTGTGATTTGATCCCATCTGTGAAGGATGTCATTCCTGACATACAATACCCTGGTGTCTTCAAATTAAGTTGTATCTGCGGCAGCAGTTACATTGGGGAAACGAAACGACATGTCTCGGACCGTGTTCACAAACAAAAGGCAGACTTAAAACACGGCAGAACCAATACCTCTGCCGTAGCTAATCACTCTTTTAACGCGGTGGGCTCACACGATATTGTGCAAACCTTTGGGTTACCATCGAAGATTTGTACATGAAACCATCCACATATATAAACACAGACACAATTTCCACCGAGAAGATGGGTACATACTGAGCAATCTTTGGAAGGACGTTATTAACCAGGTAAAGTCTTAACGGGCTGTGATGTTTCCTTCCGACCTGCCAGTTTTTGCAGTTATATCCGACTCTCTGAGTTGCATTGCCAGGTTGAATGTCTTTGCATTGGCGGGCTGGATGTCTCACCGGCTTTGCCACCGCTGCTCCTTTCCCTCGATGTGGCGATGACGCTCGTGTTGTGACGGACTGTGACTTGCTGTGGTATTTCTGTGTGTGCCTCTCACGATCACTTGTGTTGCGGTCAGTGCACTTCTCTCGCTTCCGTGCTTTTAGGGGCCGTCCATAAATGACGTCACGCGATTTTGGACGATTTTTTTACCCCCCCCCCCCCTCGTCACACGGCGTCACAAAAAGTCAGACCCCCCTCAAATATTACGTCACAAAGCTCTGCCCCCCACTCAAAAAAAATAAAACATGCTTCAAAATCTCTTTAAACTATTGTCATTGCAGTGCGTATTTAATGTGGCGCTGCACTCTGATGTTGTAGGAGAAAACATTTATGAAAAAGTATATTTAATTAAGTAGAACGTGTTGTCTATTTTTATTTAACGTTGCGCATTTTGATGTGACATCACATTTCTCAAACCCCCCCCCCCCCCCCGCTCGTCACACATCGTCACAAATGTCTGACCACCTCCCCCCCCCCAGGTGCGTGACGTCATTTTTGGACGGCCCCTTATGTGGGTCTCTGGCCCCCACCCTCTTGCCCGGTGCGGCGGCTCCCCCCCCCCACCCCTCGCGGGTCTATATAATGCCGTGTCTCGCAGCCGGTTTTCTCTCTCACCTGAAGATGGTCGCTTGTGTTGTGATCGAACCGTCGTGGGTTTTTATTATTTTTCTATCTCCACGACTTTACCGAAAGCCCCAAAGAGTATGAATTCCTGCAGTCACGAAAGCTTTTTGTCTAGATTTTATCACAGGATCGGTGAAAACAGTTCCAGAGCTTCCAGACTCTCCAGCAAACATTCAACCAGCTTACGTCACGAAGAATACTCCAAATCCACCTCCATCCCAAACCTCATTTTTACATATGAAATGTAATGGGTTACGAAAACCACATATTACACTGGATTATGAATGGCACTTGCCTCCACAGTCTGGTAAATACTATATAGGCGATTGTTGTTTGCGTCTATGTGATTGTCTATGTCTGTTTGTATCTCTATGGAGTAAATATGCACGACACTCACCTGGAGTGATGAAGGATGCCGCCATACAGTTGAAGATGAGCAGGTGAGCTATAGCCTCCATTACAGTGGCCGGGAGAGACAATGATGCGAAGGAAAACAGGGGGAGGTAGAGTGAGGATAGGAGACGAGCAGGAAAGATGTAGACCAGGAGACTCGGGTCTTGGAAAGCCAGTAACGTTGTGAGTCCAGGGAGACTCAATATAGAGGTGCCTCCGGAAATAAATGTCTGCTCAATGTCAGGTTCAATTTATCGCCTCCGTGTCACTGGATAGCGGCACTTATCTACCCTCCAATAACACCTATAATGCGTAACGTGGCCATAACTTAAGTTTTGTCTAAAGTCTGTACAGGGGATGTTTTCCCAGCGACTGAAGAGGAAATGTGTCCGTAACATATTACTAGCTATGACTCTGCGACCGTGCAACACTATAAACGTAGCAGCCTGATAGCCACACATCCTCTGATTCCACAACTGTGAGCCACCTGGGCAGATGCACCCCCCCCCCCCACCCACCGTCCCCCACATTTCATACAACCTTAGACCACTTCACTCACAAAATGATATCTGCATGCAAAAGCCGAGTTGGGTGCCTCCCATATTCCATGCCTGATATCGTGCATTTATTATATAAACAGCTGGATGATGTCGAACCGTCTGAAGCTGAACACTGACAAGACTAACTTCGTCACTTAGAACCTGCCACCAGTTTGCTAGTCAACTGTAAGTCAATTCTTCTGAATGGCTGTGACATCTCAGTATCCAATGACGTAGCGCGTATCGGTGCCTATGTCGACACCGAGCTGACGTTCACCGCTAACGCAAGGTGTTTGGCTGGACAGTGCTTCTGTAGTGGAGTACTAAGGTGCGTGGTGGAGGCGGTGTGATTGCATGATCACACAGACAGTACGGGTTATCTTGGGTCAGCCTGTAGGGAAGGCAAAAACAGTATGGGTCATGTTAGGACAGCCAGGTGCAAGGGCTGGGATGATGAGGTAACGGTTGGGCCAATTAAGCCAGAGGACCAGCAACGGCGGTGATTGGCTGGGGCTGTTGTCAAGGGCGAGGAGGCGTCGAGATGTCTGGAGAAAGACAGGTGTTTTAGGACGCGAAGCGTGGGGAGGCACGCGGGCCAATTAATTAGCGATAATGAGAATGGGGATAAATTGGGGGGAGACACACAGAGAGCGGGGAGTTGGAATTGGGAGCTAGACGAGGCAAGACGTGGAGTTGGGAGAGCTTGGAGTCTACAGGGGGAATTGAAGTGTGGAGAGTTGAGAGACAGAGTTGGAGAGACAGAGTTGGAAGGAGAGAGCATAGCGATAGCGAAGCTGAACAAAGACGAAGTAGTTAGCAGTGGAGTGAGCGTTGCGATAGCGAAGCTAAACAAAGACGAAGTAGTTAGCAGTGGAGTGAGCATAGCGATAGCGCAGCTGAAGAAGAGAATAGCCAGCAGTGGAGTGAGCATAGCGATAGTGGAGCTGAAGAGAATAGCCAGCAGTGGAGTGAGCGTAGTGATAGCGGAGCTGAAGTCGCTGCGTGCGAAGACGCTGTGTGCGGAGTTGCTGAGTGCGGAGTTGCTGAGTGCGGAGTTGCTGAGCGCGGAGTCGCTGAGTACGGAGTCGCTGAGTGCGAAGCAAGCAAAGTAATCGTGGGGAGTGGAGAGACAAAGGTGGCGAGCGAGTCGAGTGAAGCACGGCGAGCGAGCCGTGGCGACCTGGATATTGTGGAATGTGGAGGACATAATGAGAATTGTAAATAAAGCGGCGTTCGAAGAAAGACTGAAGTTGTCTGAGTGAAATCGAACACTACACTTCTATAAGTTGACAATTGTGCACCATCCTTCGTGCCCGGACTGTCGAGTCAGCTCCTATTATGTGTCTTGAACTTCTTTCACACTGTACACAGCCAACCATTCTGATCGGAGGTGCAGGGGAAGGACAACAAACGAAATACAAAAAGCAGTTCTTAAGACATTAGTTTTCAATTTAGATTTAAAAGTGCATAGCTCCAGTGGCTTACTAATATCGGACGAGTGTTCCAGACAGCCACAGAAGTGGCATCTGAAGTGCACGATGCGGCGACCATCTTTGTTTGATGGTTAGCCAAAAGCCACTGTCAGGATGACCGGAGTTTGTGTGCTGGTATATGCTCCTTGACGAGATCAGCAAGGTATAATAATACTTTTATTTTATACAGCGTAATTCATGCTGATAGCATCCCATAATGCTGTACATTAATTATATATGAAGGCCAAATCTCATTTACATCCATTTCCAAGCGAATGAAATGGTACCAGTTCTTAATTGGTGGCAAGCACTTTGTGTGTAGTGAGCGCGACCTTCTAATGTATTCGTTCAGTAACCGGAAGCCAATGCAGCTCAGCGAGCACTGGACGAACATGGTTGGATCTTTCAGTACCCGTCACGACACGTGCCAAATAATGTTTTTTCACGCTGCAGCTTGCTAATGTTTTTGCCAGATGTCCCATCGAGTAGTGATTTGCAATAATTGAGCCTTGTCGATACTACGCTACAGGTATGGAAATTGCAGGATCTGACTATTTTGCACGTGGTGGTCAAACGACATATTTTGGTCTTGTATGGTGCCGAGTAGAACACTTAATCTTGGGAGTCTGCGATCGCCACACCTGAACCTCTGACGTTTTTTTTCGCCTGAGTCCGAGTGCCAACTAACCTCCGATTTTCCTGGACTAAGCAGCATTTCGTTTCGTGCAAACCAAATGAGCATTGCTCGCGTGCAATTTTCGAGTTTACTGAGGGTCTCCATATCAAACTTTGACTTCACTGCATGTATAATTGTTGTATCATCAGCATTTTGATGGAACTTTATATCATGCGATGAGAATGACATTGGGGATCGGAGAGATGTAAGTTGAAAATAGGAAGGGCCTGAGGACGGTACAGAAATTAGGCACGGCACAGGCAATGACTATTCATCACCCAACTTGATGAACTGTGATCGACCAAGTCGGTATGAGCTAATCCACCCCAGTGCCATACCCGATACACCAAACCTTGATCTTAGCCACCCAATGATGGTCGATGGTGTCGAAGGAGGCTGAGAGATCACAGCCAACCACTGCTGTGGCACACCGGTGATCCATGATCTTGTAGGTCATCCCTGGCTCCTCTCCTCTCTTACCTATATAGCCTCTTGTTACAGCAGCCCTTTTGGCCACTTGAGCAATTGTTTCTTGCTGTGGTTGTCCCACCTGATGACGGATGCTTGTGTTGCGCCCGAAACGTCGCGATTTAATTTATTTTATTTTATACCTACGTGACTTTACAGAAAGAACCAAAGAGTATGTCATCAATTATCTTTTGTAGAGCCGTCTCAGTGCAATGGGTTGAATCTACCCATTGCAGCAACGTGGAAAACAACTTCCTCAAAAGGTGAAATTTTAAATCGTACTCAAGATTGAGATCGGCCATACCAAGATGTTATCGGTTAGCCGCCTGGGTTAAATGACAGAGAGTGGCACCACTTATGTTTCTAACCATTTTTTCTTGCTGTTAGCCATCTGGTGCTATTGTTGCTGATGAGTTGCTGCTGCTGCTTCCAGTCGCCCAGGAGAGGGTTTCATTTCCTCCCATACCACGAGAACCAGTCGTGAACGAGTCCACTCAGCTCCAGATTCTCGTATTAGCGCATCAGGCCAGCTCTTCTGTAACTCCTGCTGCATCGGTTTAGCCCGCTCTATCTGGTCAAACCGAAGCTGCTTGAGAAAGCGGTGGCTGAGCATGAGGGCTACATGACTCGCCCAATGCAGTGTCGTTTTCTTAAGCTCACCGATATCCAGTATTTTCCAAGGATGTGCGAGTTCCTGACACTTGAATCCAAAACCCAGGATGGATCGTATGCAGGCCAGCCTGTATCTATTATAAATGCCTGGCAGGTCCGTGTCTGTTTGCCCGTCAACAAAATTATAAGAGCCTTTCAGAAGGCCTGATGAAAAAGAGTTATAGAAAGTGGACCCCCCCCACCCATATGTGGGGGTATAAAGTTGATCCAACATCTCCAAAAGTTAAGTTCCCCCTCACCTGCCAAAAAAATTCACCCACCCTGCAAAAAAAGTATTTTGTAGGCATATGTGCCTACACACCCTCCATACAATAGAGTCCAGATTTATTTTGTGGGCAGGAGAGAGAATAAGGCGGCTACGGGCCACCGACATTCTAGTGTTTCAAACCGGTGCAGATGTTTCTTCAGAGGGGTCCACGTGTTGCAAGTATAGAGGGCACAACTGTGGCCTTCAATACCTGGAGCTTCATATGACGCAATAGGAATGCATCTTGAACTTCTTTCGTACCCTACGTAATCAACCATGTTAATCGGAGGAGCGGGGGAAGGCTAACTAAACACAATGTAATTCTTGAACAATGAGTTTTCGATCTAGATTCAAAAGTGCATAGCTCCAGTGGATTCCTAATATCGAAAGAGCGTTCCAGACAACCGCAGAAGCGCATCTGAAGGCATGCAATGGAGTGACCATCTTTTTTAGATGGTTAGCCGACAGCTGATGCAAGGATGACTGGAGTTTGCGTGATGGTTTATGCACCTTGACAAGATCAGCAAGGTATTGTGATTCATTTGTGGCAAGCATCTGTGTGTGTAATGAGTGTGACCAAGGCGCCCAAACAGCACCTGCAAGAAAAGCTCACTGGTCGGATTATGTCCAGGTCCAGATTGGTCAAAGACCTGAGAGCTCCTCGAACAGAATTTCAATCCACATTTCCACAATGTGTTGTGGATTGCTCTCCAACACACCAGTGGTGTGTCTAAGCAGTCATAAATTGGCACATTTGTTCATAAAAAAAAACTTTATTGGCTGTTAGGTAAGGGAGGGTGTACAACACACATATTACTCATGCGATCCGAATAAAAAATCAATCATTAATTGGTTTCAAAAGCCCTAGACTGTTAAATTTAAGTCCCACATAGCACAACTTTAAACCTAATTTGTACTCCTAATGAATCATATATTCTACAGCGGTGGCGGTGTTTATGGTGTTGTTTTACAAATTGCAAATGGAATGTCAAGGGAAACACGGGTTTTAATAAAAAAACTGAATTTGCTTAAAGGACGAGGTAAGAGAGAGAACGCGGCACACGAGCGTTGTAAATATAATTCGGCAGGATGTAGAAAGATAGAGCAAGAAGCTTGGCAGCTGCAGTTTCCCAAGCTGCTGCAGTTGTGGTAGTTGACAATGCACTTGTTGTTATTGTGAATGCAGATGTGGTTGTTGCCGGTAGTGGTTGTAGCTGCTGTGGTGTTTGTCAATGAGGCTGTAGTGATTGTGGTAGGTGTGTATGTGGTGGTTGTTGTTGCAGTTGTTCCTGTAGTTGTTGAGCCCATCTCAACTCGGCCATTATGGGCTCAGACTCCCAGGGCTCCAGATGCAGACCAACAGAGAAACTCCGCACAGCCTGAGAGGAGAGTTTCTAATTACTGCACCAACTGCAACTCCGACTAAAACTACCCACAAACACATTTATTCACAGTCACAAAAAAACAAAGATCCCCTGTACAGCCGTCACAGACTGTAGGAGCAAGTGCTGTTCACGCGTAGAACCTATGAAGATCGCCACGGCACACGAGGGGGTGAGTGGCCAGCACCACGCCCGACTGACTGTCTCCCCAGTGGCGATGTTAACGCACCACACCAGGTACTCATTTAAGGCTGAGTCGACCTCGGGAAGGTCCAGGAATCAAACTCGTGTCGCTGGGTTCGTAGCACGTGCTAATCGCTGCGCCACCACTCCCCGCACAGTAACACAGTCACACAGACTTATTTACAATCTACACTCCTAGAGCAATGTGACAAGAAAGCTTTCAATCGGTGTAATGGCCACAATCAACACTAACCACAACTGAACAACCACAACAACAACCACTACATCAAACACAGCGTACTCATCGTCAGCAACCACCAAAATTACTAAATAAATGAGGTGCCGGTGACGTCGCCCAGCAGGTCGAATCCATCAGGCCGCCCTGGTTAATGCTGAGGGGTGTGTTAACTGTAACAATACGAGGCGTCTGCTTAGTTTCAAAGTGGATATTATATATCCAGTCTTTCTCGTCGTGTTCTTCCAATGTTCTGCACAGGCCACTGCTTCTGGTGTTGGCACTGCCAAATACTGAAGAGTGCACTGTGGTGCTACAGGGCATCTCAGGAGTTGATCCATGGTTTGCTTCTCCTGACAAGCACATTGGTCGGTTGTGTAGAAGCCCCCCCATGATTTCACGAGAGTTGCATTTGCCGAAACCCACTCTCAGTCTGTTTAGGCTCCACCATGTGAGACATTTGGAATTGAAGCCAGATGCGAGCTCCTAACTTGGGATGATTTTTCGCCAGCTCCAGTGAAGACATTTGCAAGAGTGGTAGGCGACTGTGTGTGCTGTGGTGTCAGAGTCCAAATTGAAAAATTACTCCCAATCACTCAATTCGAATTATACACCAAAAGTATCACTCACTACATACGAAAAAATTGCCAGCACACTCCTACAATATTCGTATGACTCGGCGAGGCTTTCCTGCGTAAAACAAAGCATTTAAGAATACTGATTATATTCTACTCTCGTGTATAATGGCAGCAATATGTTCAGGAACTTAGTGCCAATGCCGAGGTCTGCTGGCTATGAGTGGGCTTCAGGAGAGAGTTCGTATGGTTTTGCTGTTCCTCCTCCATTGAAGGAGCACAGACCATAGTGGTTTACTATATGGGTCATAGTTCGGGTTGCATGGCCACAAGAACACTATGGTTTGTCTTTATAATGTATTTCTGCGTCTCTATGTATCTCCGTGGGTCTCTATGAATTTACTATATGCTTCCAAAATTTGGGTTGCATGGCCACAATCACACTACCGCGACTTGTCTTAATGTTCCATTCACGAAGGAGATGTACGCATCAGCCTCGTGTAAAGTTGTATGTTAAAGGGGCCAGGAACATAATCTCCCTTGTACGCTATAATTCTGGAGTTTACTCTGCACGGATTAACTTTACATGATCTTTTTTCAGAGCAATGGTCATGTGTACGAATTATAATAAAATGTACTCAATCACTCCACACCCTAACAACAACCACTACACAGGGTGTGTCGATGGTCCTCAGCAAGCGGTGGAGGCTGTGGTGGTGACGTTGCAAGGGGATTCGGGCAGCGCTTTCAAAACCTGGGGTCTCGACCCCACCAAATGGTGTCATCTCAGAGGATGGGTCGCAAGAAATGCAGCCCAACCCCGCAAATCTCACACTCATGAATTTAAAGTTTTGGTTGTATAAAGCAATAGGGAGGCATAGAGAGACGTCCTAGACATTTTTTTACATTAAAACTGTGGGGGTAACACCAAAACATCTCCAACAAATCAGAAACCTGCGTATTGATTTGATTCAGATAATACAGCTTTCTGATTGATGAAGAGAGACGTCCATCTTTGAGCATTGTGGGAATTGCAGTTTGTTCCGTCTGAGTGAAAAACGTCTCCGTGCCTGCGTGTGCAACTTAAAAGCGGAGAGATGTTTGAAACAATCTGCCTCTAGTCGTCAGTCCACTGACTTCGGCGAGCGAGAAAAGTAACTTCAAGTCTTCGCAAATTCGAGGAGACACTTCTCGCGAATGGCTTCACAAGTGTGTTTGAGAAGAACTAAGAAAAGCCAACATGCCTTCTGCGTCTATTTGCTGTGCTCAGCAAAGCAAATAGCGAGTCCCTCGTTTCACGATGCCATCGATTAACAATATTTTGATTAATGATCTGCCTCCCATAGGGTCCCATTGTTTCTATTAACGATGCATTTTCGATTCAACGATAAGTTTTACAATATCACGTGGACCTGCCATTTTAGAGCAATAGGAGCACTCCTAAGCAAACTTGGCAGACCTCAGCCAATCAGCGACACCCTTTAATGAGCATTTTGAGAGCAACTGGCTGCTAGTTTTCAACGTTTTATGTGCGTTACTTATGGAAACAGCTCTCTTCAATACTTAAGTGCTTTTTTTACTTAAAAGTTAAATAAGATCAATAACAATGGCCCCTAAAATGAATGTGAAGAAAGCCAATAAAGTGAAGAAAACAGTGTGCCTTTAACTTGTATTTCCTATATTCAATTCACGATAATTTCAATTAATGGATCTGCCCACAGCTGAAATCAAACAGCTCATCGGCTTTTGTATGGAACACATTCCCAAACTCCTCTTCCAGAATTCTGGTTCACTGCGAATATCCTGAAATCTTAACGAGTGCCGTGAAAGCGATGGGTGTTCTTGGCAAACGCGTACATGTGTCTGTGTGTGTGCAGCCAGATTCAGTGTACTCGTTTGCATCAAGTCTAAGCTACAGATTGACTCTGGATGTCACAGCAGATGGTGGAAAGATGTTAACTACTTCGCCTGGTGTGCAGGATCCTGACGCCTGCATATTTTGAGTTTGCATGTTCACCCCATAGTCGTGTGGATTTTTCTCCAGCTCCTCCGATTTTTCCCTCCACATTTAGAAAACATGCATTGAGAGAATTTGGCTACTATAAATTTCCAAGTGATAAGCCACTTGGTTGAGCTATCATTTGTGGCCAGGTCGTTTCTGAAATATAGCTATATAGCTCAGTGGACCTTACCTGGTAAAATAAAAAATAGTTCAATGGATTAGTTTTTATAGCTATGCAATAGCAACCACACTGCCAGACTTCAGAAACTGTCGCATGTCTGAAGCTCACGTGTCTCAGCAGACCCTGATGAGTACGTCAAACCCTCACTTCCATAATTTCTTGATTAAAACGTATATTTTCAAATGTATTGTTCCACAATACCAAAACTCCAAACAAAATCAATGAGAAAATTGACGTGTGTTCTTAAATAATGGTCGGGATCATATGAATTTTACCCGTGTTAAAATGAGGTCTATTGAAAAATTGTTTGGAAAGCGCTGGGTTAGGGGTCTCACCATGGCAGGTTCCCCCAGGTTGAGCTGGGCACGGGCCAAGGTGAGCCAGGCCGGGGCCCAGCACGCACACATGGAGATGGAGCGGTGAGCGGATTGCACAGCCCGGAACCACTCCCCCAGCTCCATGAGAACCTACCACACTCACCAGTTACTCAACATCCTGACCAGACTTGACCAGTCACTCGCACTCACCAACTCGCTGCCTACCATGTTCACTCACCTCTGATTAACATGATTGGCTACATACGGTGTGAGAGAAGTTCAACATACATACTCCATCATTCATGAATGCACCCACTCACCACACTCTAAAATCAATCAGTTCTTTACTCATTCATTCACTCACGCATTCACTCAATTACACACTGATTTCCACACACACTCACCTACCCATTCCATCATTTACCCACACTCACTAACTCAATCACCCACTCACCTTCTCAATAGTCCACTCACCCTCTAACTCGTATATCCACTTTCCCACATACCCACTCACCCATGTTATCATACACTCACCCACTCACCCAGCCATTCATCCACTCACCTACTCAAATTCACCCAATGGCCAATAAACTCACTCACCAGCTACGTACAATCAAAAATCATTAGCCTACTCTTTGTATTGTTATTTTGTGTTGTTGTTGCTGTGCTCACAAGACCACGGATCTCCCTTGTAAAATAGCCATGTAACTGGCTAAATGGGACCATCCGTGTAACAAATCAAGTAATATAAAATTTACTCACCCACTCGCTCATCCTCTTAGAAATCCACTTACTCAACCCCCCACTCACCTCATCCACACAAACTCACCAGTTGCTTATAATCAATAAGCACCAAGGCCCGAGATGTTAACGCCCTCGCCTGGTATGCAGGAGGTACATGGGTTTAATCCCGACCCTGATGCCTGCTGTATATTTGGAGATTTTGTGTCTCTCACCCCATGGTCGCGTGGATTTTACTCCAGGTCCTCCGAGTTTCCTCCCACATTTAGAAACATGCGTTTAGATAATTTGGCTGTTATAAATTTCCACATGATAAGCCACTTCAATCTTGATTTGAAGTTTTCGTGACTGCAGGAATCCATACTCTTTGCTTCTTTCAGTAAAGTTCACGTAGTTAGATATAAAATAAATAAATAAACACATCACAACGTTTCGATTGCAGCACAAGAAATCTTCATCAGGTGGGACAACCACAGCAAGAAAAAAAATGCTCACTCACTCCATCACTCATAAACACATGCACTGATATACCCATGTATCAGTTACTTACAATAAGCAATCATTCACCTACTCAGCAACTCAAATATTCATCCACTAACTCACTCACCCACCCACTCACACACCTACTGACACTCAGTGGCCCATATACTCAAAAGTTACTTATAATCACCAATCAATTGCCCACCAAGTCAATCACTCATTAACTCATCCATCCATACATCCAGCCACCCACATACACACTCACTCACTGGCCAAATCACCCACATCCTCACTAGTTACTTACAACCACCAATCATTCACCTACTCACCCACCCACCTGTGCTTTCATTTCATGTATCTTGGCATCATTTGTTGTCATGGCGATGGCCATATCCCACAATCGTAAAGCCTCCCTCAGACTGGGTACCACAGGACACATGGGGCAGAGGAACACGAGGATTAGAGAACACACTCAGATCGAACTCGTCACATTGAGCTTCATCGAGCTGCGGATACACCACCACCATGATGACGATAATACTAATTGCAGAGAATTGAACGCAAAATAACATCAATTTGAACCTGTTTTAACTGGTTTTAACCAGTTAATGAGTGGGTGATTGAGTGGGTGGTGGGTGAATGAGTGCATAAGTAGGTGAGTGAGTTTGTGTGAAGGGGTATGTGGGTTAATAAGTGAATGAGTGGATGAGTGAGTGAGTGAGTGTATTAAGTGAGTGGATGAGTGAGTGAGTGGTGGGTGAATGAGTACATGAGTAGGTGAGTGAGTGGGTGAGTTAAGGGGTGGGCGAGTGGGTGATTAAGTGAGTAGGTGAATGAGTTATTTAGTGAATGGGTGAGTGTAGGAGTGAGTGTGAGTGAGAGTATAAGTGGGTGGGTGGATGAGTGAGTGAGCAGGTGAGTGAGTGTGTGTGTGGGTTGGTGGGCTAATTAGTAAATGAAGGAGTAGATGATTGAGTGAGTGGCTGAGTTATTGTGTGAGTGGGTGATTTAGTGAGTGGGTCGGTAGATAAATGAGTAAGTGGGTGGATGGGTGAGTTAGTCAGTGGATGAGTGAGTGTATTAAGTGGGTAGATGAGTGAGTGGGTGGATGAGTGATTAGGTGATTGAGTGGGTGGCTAAATGAGTGAGTGAGTAGGTGAGTGGGTGAGTTAATGGACGAGTGCATTGGTGAGTGAGTGGATTGGTTAGTGAGTGGGGGTGGATGGGTAACTGAATGAGTGAATAAGTGGGTGAATGAGTGGGCGAATGACGGAGTCGATGTTTGGGTGAGTTAGTGGGTCGATGAGTGGATCACTGATAGGATTCATGAGTGAGTGAATAAGTATATGAATGGATGGATGAGAGTGGGTGAGTGGGTGGGTGAGTGAGTGGGTGAATGAGTGTGTGGATGAGTGAAATGAGTGGGTCGATGAGTGAAAGAGTGAAAGGGTTGACGATTGAGTGGATCAGTCATGAATGGGTGGATGAGTGAGTGACTGTGTAAGTTAGTCGGTGGATGAAGTGAGTGGGTCAATGAGTGGATGTGTACGTGTGTAAGTGGGCGAGTGTGAGAGTGGATGAATGTACTGTATGAGTGAATGAGTGATTGAGGCAGTGAGTGAGTGGAGGAGTGAGTGTATGAGTGGGTGGATGAGTGAGCGGGTGGATGAGTTAGTGGGTGGATGAGTTAGTGGGTAGATGAGTGAGTGGGTGGGTGAGTGAGTGGGTGAATGAGTGGGCACAAACCCTAACCCACAGCCTTTACCCCAAAACCAACACTGCTACATACAGTGAGGTAAAAAAGTATTTGATCCCCTGCTGATTTTGTACGTTTGCCCACTGACAAAGAAATGATCAGTCTATAATTTTAATGGTAGGTTTATTTGAACAGCGAGAGACAGAATAAAAACAAAAAAATCCAGAAAAACGCATGTCAAAAATGTTATAAATTGATTTGCATTTTAATGAGGGAAATAAATATTTGACCCCTCTGCAAAACATGACTTAGTACTTGGTGGCAAAACCCAGACGTTTCTTGTAGTTTGCACACATCTCAGGAGGGATTTTGTCCCACTCCTCTTTGCAGATCTTCTCCAAGTCATTAAGGTTTCGAGGCTGACGTTTGGCAAACTCGAACCTTCAGCTCCCTCTACAGATTTTCTATGGGATTTAGGTCTGGAGACTGGCTAGGCCACTCCAGGACCTTATTATGCTTCTTCTTGAGCCACTCTTTTGTTGCCTTGGCCATGTGTTTTGGGTCTTTGTCATGCTGGAATACTCATCCACGACCCATTTTCAATGCCCTGGCTGAGGGAAGGAGGTCCTCACCCAAGATTTCACGGTACATGGCCCCATCCATTGTCCCTTTGATGCGGTGAAGTTGTCCTGTCCCCTTAGCAGAAAAACATCCCCAAAGCATAATGTTTCCACTTCCATGTTTGACGGTGGGGATGGTGTTCTTGGGGTCATAGGCAGCATTCCTCCTCCTCCAAACACGGCGAGTTGAGTTGATGCCAAAGAGCTCCATTTTGGTCTCATCTGACCACAACACTTTCACCCAGTTGTCCTCTGAATCATTCATATGTTCATTGGCTAACTTCAGACGGGCATGTATATGTGCTTTCTTGAGCAGGGGGACCTTGCGGTCGCTTTAGGATTTCAGTCCTTCACGGCGTAGTGTGTTACCAATTGTTTTCTTGGTGACTATGGTCCCAGCTGCCTTGAGATCATTGACAAGATCCTCCCATGTAGTTTTGGGTTAATTCCTCACGGTTCTCATGATCATTGCAACTCCACGAGACGAGATCTTGCGTGCAGCCCCAGGCCGAGGGAGATTGACAGTTCTTTTGTGTTTCTTCCATTTGCGAATAATCGCACCAACTGTTGTCACCTTCTCACCAAGCTGCTTGGCAATGGTCTTGTAGCCCATTCCAGCCTTGTGTAGGTCTACAATCTTGTCCCTGACATCCTTGGAGAGCTTTTTGGTCTTGGCCATGGTGGAGAGTTTGGAATCTGATTGATTAATTGCTTCTGTGGACAGGTGTATTTTATACAGGTAACAAGCTGAGATTAGGAGCACTCCCTTTAAGAGTGTGCTCCTAATCTTAGCTCGTTACCTGTATAAAAGACACCTGGGAGCCAGAAATCTTTCTGATTGAGAGGGGGTCAAATACTTATTTCCCTCATTAAAATGCAAATAATTTTTTTACATTTTTGACATGCGTTTTTCTGGATTTTTGTTGTTGTTATCCTGTCTCTCACTTTTCAAATAAACCTACCATTAAAATTATAGACTGATCATTTTTTTGTCAGTGGGGAAACGTACAAAATACTTTTTTCCCTCACTGTATGGGGCTTGCGTGACTCACCTCCCTGACTCAGCGAGTCTCGCTCCTTCGTCTCTGAGCTCGCAGCATCGCAACGTCACTGAAGTTCCATCATCACCATCGCTGCCAAGACCACCACCATCACCACTCCTATACCCAGCAACATCAATAAAATTTACATAATCGAAATGATCAGAAAGCGTTATCACACACCATCTCCATTACCCTTCCCATCCATGAAATGTTAACAAAAACGTGGATAACACACATCATTATCATATTCTTGGTTCTTTCGGTAAAGTCACGTAGAAGGGAAACAATAAAATAATTTATATATTTTTATTATTTTATTGTTTCCCTTCTACGTGACTTTACCGAAAGAACCAAGAATATGAATCCCTGCAGTCACGAAAGCTTTAAATCAAAACACATAATTATCATCAACATTACCAACAACACTCCTCTACACAACAATATTATCAATAATAATTTAAACGTGTACCGCACTACACAGTATTTGCTCATTCTCAAGGACAACTCAGAGGCGCAAGGAACTACAGACGAGCAGAAAGACAGAAGCCAAGCAGTGAGGAGCCTGGACTATCACAGTTTAACACGTAGGCTTTAATCCATAATAGTTTTTTTTGGGTTAGATCGCGTAAATATATGTGTCATTAAAACCCACCACCACCCGACACAGCCAACTAGTAAGGGTTGTCACGTAAAGAGAACGTGCCAATTCGTCACTAGTACAGCACACCGGTGTGTTGGAGAGCCAAGCCACAACATTTACAATCTGAGTACGGCATTCGCTTCCACGCAGCACTGCTGATACAACTGTCAGGAGCAGCAGCACACGCGTGCCAACAAGGACACTCAATTGATTTTGATAATGTTGAAGTTCTGTGCAAAACTAGCTACTACTGGCCAAGACTAATTAGAGAATCTATCGAAATTGAAAGAAATACAAATTATTTTAACCGTTCGGATAGCAACCGCCTTAGTGCTGTGTGGAAGTGAATCCTCAAATAAATTAATTAAATGCATGCCTATGAAGGGCACCATACTTCAATAGGGATTACTGTTGGTATGGCTACTTCAATACACACAATAGACAGGAACAACAAGATCAAAGGGCTCGCATAATGTACGTTGACTCATTAATTCACCCCCCCCCCACTTTGAGCAAGAGCGCAGAAGTGTGGTTACCACATCTAAGCCTCTATATAAGGAACGAAACAGTTAGACTTCTCCACAAATCTGGCTGTCGCCTGAAGCTAGCTGTAATTACTGGCGAAACGTCGTACTCAGATTGTAAATGTTGTGGCTTGGCTCTCCAACACACCGGTGTGCTGTACTAGTGACGAATTGGCATGTTCTGTTTGCGCGACAACCCTGCACTATCACAATTGCTCTAGCACTGTGGTCCCCTAGCTTTGGTTCTATCGGCCAATTAATGAGCGTTATACACGTAGGAGGAAACCGGAGCACCCCGAGCAAATCCTCGGATGTGAGGGGGCAAAACTTTATCCCATATAGATGGAACAGGTGAAGTCCACGCTTTGCTTTACTGCCTTCTCCTGGCGAGCCAGAGTATGGCTCCTCCTCGATATGCACAGGGAGTTTCACAGCGTGTGTGATCCACCAACCCTCACTGATGCCTCCAGTGCTTGATTAGAGGCCATAAGCATAGCAGCCACCACCACTGCCCGGGTTATATTAACTTCATGTTAGAGGGTTGCCATCACCACCACCCCCACCCCCACCATTATCACCCCCATCACCAGCGTCATCACCCCCACCAACATCATCACCACCACCACCATCATCACTCCCATCATCACTATTATCACTCCTACCACCACCATCATCATCACACCCACCATCAACACCATAGCAATCACCTTCATCATCATCACTCCCATCACCCCCTATTACAACCACCACCATAATCACCCCCATCACCATCATAGCCCCCACCAACATCATCACTATAATTACCCCCCATCATCATCACCACCCACCACCATCATTCCCACCAACATCACTATCATCACCACCAACATCACCACCACCAGCATTGTCATCATCACCATCATAATCAGCACCAACATTACCATCACCCCCAACCATCACCGCCATCACCACCTCTCACCCATCTTGGCTGTGTTTTCTCTTCTTGTCTATCGGGAGCGTCACCTCACCACCACCACTGTCGTCATCATCATCGTCCTCACCCAGGGAGACTCGAGGCTTCAACACGGACCCAGACCTCTTCACCCAGCCAAACGACGTCATCGCCTCCCCTATACATCAACAATAGCATGGAATTCAGCAATGACGTTAATTATTGTTGTTTATTTTTTTTAAATCGTTTGCCAACCCTCCAGAAAGCCTTAGTCTCAAGGCTCACTTTTTCTCAAATCACAATTGAGTCATTTTGAAAACCCGGAGGAATTCCACGCAAAACTGGGGGATAGCCTACAATCCGCTACGAACCTGGCGACCCGAGTTCGATTCCCGCCACTGACATTTTACTCTGAACAACCGGCCCTGTGCAACCCCTCGGTCCACTCAGCCACAAATGAGTACCTGGTTGCCAAGAGGGAGACAAAGGCGGCCGGGCGTGGTGCTGGCCACCTTCGTGCGCCGTGCCGGCCTTCATTGGTGCTGCTCGCTAACAGCATTTTCCACAACATACAAAGACTGTTGAGGAGAGTGCTGTTAGCGAGCACCCATTAAGACAGTGGCCCCCCAGCTTTCTGTCGCCCCCTCCCCAAAATACGACCAGGCCTATCCCAACCCCTCTTTATCAATCCATCTTGCCTGTCTGCATCAAAATTACACCACGTACAATAACCCAACTCTTTATTTCAAATTATTATCATGCTATGTACTTTTTTTAATAATTGCTGTAAAGTGCCTTGGTAAATCTAAGTTAGGAAAATCTGTTCTACTACGCACCGCACAAGCTAACTCGTTTGAGGCCGAGTCGACCCAGGGGAGACCCAGGACCGGTTCAGATAATCGTCAATGGTGTTGGCCGTGAGCGGGAATCACCGCTCCACGCAACACACTCCCCGCATGCACATACACCAACCCACACTCCTCGCATGCACACACACCAACCCACACACTCCTCGCATGCACATACACCAACCCACACTCCTCGCATGCACATACACCAACCCACACTCCTCGCATGCACACACACCAACCCACACACCAACCCACACACACACCAACTCACCCACACACACACCAACCCACACACACACCAACCCACACACTCACCCACACACACACCAACCCACACACACACCAACCTACACACTCACATGCACACACCAACTCACACACACACTCACCCACACACACTCACCAACCCACACACTCACCCACACACCAACCAACCCACACAGACACTCACCCATACTCCAACCCACACACACACTCACCCACACACCAATACACACACACACCAACCCACACACACACCAACCCACACACACACACTCACCCACACACCAACCCACACACACACACCAACACACACACTCACACCAACACACACACTCACACCAACACACACACTCACCCACATACCCACACACACACTCACCCACACACTCACCCACACACCCACACACACACTCACCAACACACACACCAACCCACACACACACACCAACCCACACACTCACCCACACACACTCACCCCCACACACACTCACCCACACACACAACCCACACACACAACCCACACACTCACCCACACACCAACCCACAAACACACAAACCCACACACTCACCCACACACACTCACCCACACACACACCAACCCACACACACACCAACACACACACCAACCCACACACACAACCCACACACTCACCCACACACCAACCCACACACACACAAACCCACACACTCACCCACACACACTCACCAACACACACTCACCCACACACACACCAACCCACACACACACCAACACACACACACCAACCCACACACACAACCCACACACTCACCCACACACACCAACCCACACACATCAACCCACACACACTCACCCACACACTCACCCACACACCAACCCACACACACTCACACACTCACCCACACACACACCCACACACCACCGCTCCCCACAGACAAAGCCACACACACACACCAAACACACACCACCAACCCACACACTCACCCACACACTCACACCAACCCACACACACCAACCCACACACTCACCCACTCACCCACACACACACACACACCAACCCACACACAGACACTCACCCACACACCAATCCACACACACACACACCCACACACTCACACACCAACCCACACACACACTCACCCACACACTCACTCACACACACACCAACCCATACCCACACTCACCAACCCACACCCACTCACACACCAACCCACCCACACACACACCAACCCACACACACACCAACCCACACACACCAACCCACACACACTCACTCACCAACACACACTCACACACACACACTCACCAACCCACTCACACACTCACACACACTCACCCACACACACACCAACACACACTCACCCACTCACACACCCACACACTCACCACCGCTCCCCACAGACAAAGCCACACACACACCCACACACTCACCAACCCACACACACACCCACACACACTCACACACACCACAACAACAACAACCGCCGTTCGCCACTAAGTGGCGGTGGCGTCACCACGACGCTTGTGCCAGGCTATGTGCACCCTGAGGCCACGTGAAGTGTCGAACGCCCGCTGGCAGGAGGTCACGGGGCAGACCCAGGTGCCACGGGTCGACTGACTGAGATGACTGAGATGAGTGGCTGGTGCACCACCTGTGCCCCCTACTGTGCCAACCTGCTGTGCTTCAGCCACCCGGTGCTCCGCTCGTTGTTGTGAGTGTCGCTCCTCCGCCCTCTGTTGTTGTTGGAGGGCGACTACCTCCAACTGCCCAATAGCGTCCTTCACGAGCCTCCTCCACAGAGGCCGATCTTGACACCGCTGGTACCAGTCATCGGCAAGTCCACTCAGCTCCACGTCCTCCTGTACCACATCACTCCACCTCTTCTCTAGCCCGTGCCGCGCCCGCTTAGCCCCCTCAATCCGCCCGAACAAAAGCTGTTTCGGCATGCGGTGGCTGGGCATGCGGGCTACATGACCCAGCCATCGCAGCCTTGCCCGCCGGAGGAGCTCACCGATGGGACCTTGCCCAGATCTTTCAAGGATTTGTGAGCTCCTCATACAATCCAGTCTGGTTAAACCCAGGATGGATCGTAGGCAGGCCAGCCTAAATGTTTCTAACCGGCGAAGATGTTCCATTAGGGGGGTCCACGTTTCGCAAGCATAGAGAAGGGAGGGAATGACCGTGGCCAAGAAGACCTGAAGCTTAGTGCGGAGCGACAGACCAGGTAGCTTCCACACAGCGTTACGCAACCGATGAAAAGATATTGCCGCTCGACTGATTCGGAGTGAGACCTCTGCTGTTAAACTGGAGCCAGTCATAAGCACACTGCCCAGGTATGGGAAACTCTCCACTCTCTCCACAACTGCCCCATCACCGATTGGGAGTTGTGGGGGTGGAGTGTCCGATGGTACAAAATACCCAGGCAGGTGCTTAGTTTTGGTGGGGCTGATGGTAAGGCCCCACCTCTTAGTGGCACGCTCCAGTCTCAGCAGCAGCGTCTCCAACTCCTCCTTTGACTGAGCAGCTATTACCAAATCATCAGCATACATAACACACCCACACACACACACCAACCCACACACCAACCCACTCACCACCGCTCCCCACAGACAAAGCCACACACACACCAACACACACTCACACACCAACTCACACACACACCAACACACTCATTCACCAACCCACACCCACACACTCACCCACACACACACTCACCCACACACACACCAACACACACACACTCACACACCAACCCACACCCCACAGCTCCCCACAGACAAAGCCACACACACACCCACACACTCACTCACACACACAACCACACACCAACACACACTCACCCACACACACACCAACCCACTCACCACCGCTCCCCACAGACAAAGCCACACACACACACACCAACACACACCAACCCATACACCAACCCACTCACCACCGCTCCCCACAGACAAAGCCACACACCCACACACACTCACCAACACACACTCACCCACACACCAACACACCAACACTCACCCACACACCAACACACTCACCACCGCTCCCCCAGACAAAGCCACACACCCACACACACTCACCAACACACACTCACCCACACACCAACACACACACACCAACACTCACCCACACACCCACACACTCACCACCGCTCCCCACAGACAAAGCCACACACACACACCCACACACACTCACCAACACACACACACCCACACACCAACCCACACACACACTCACCCACACACACCAACACACACTCACCAACCCACACACACTCACACCCACACAGTCACCACCGCTCCCCACAAAGCCACACACACACCCACACACACCCACACACTCACCCACACACCAACACACACTCACCAACCCACACACACCCACACACACCCACTCACACACACCCACACACACCAACACACACCCACACAGTCACCACCGCTCCCCACAGACAAAGCCACACACACACCAACACACACCCACACACTCACACACCCACACACACCCACACTCACACACACACACTCACCCACACTCACCCACACAGACACTCACCCACATACCAACCCACACAGTCACCACCGCTCCCCACAGACAAAGCCACACACACACCAACACACACCCACACTCACTCACCCACACACCCACACACACACTCACCAACCCACCCACTCACCACCGCTCCCCACAAAGCCAAGGGTCCCCGTAGGGGCCCAATGGGGGCGGCCCGCACCGATCGACGAAGTCCAATGCGCACCGCGCACCGCGCACTCATTTAACGCCGAGTCCACCCAGGTGAGGCCCACGACCGGTTTGGGATGCTCGCCGGGTACAGTACGGGCATGTACAGTACGTGTACAGTACGTGTACTGTACATGTACAGTAGAACTACAGCGAAGGGAAAGTCTCGCGCGCACGCGCGCTCCTCACTGTACCTCACTGTACGCCCTACCTACCCCCCCTCGCGCATTGTATGGGGGAGTCACGTGACGTGCACCGCCGGGGAGGGGCCAGCGAGGTCACGTGGGCGGATCGTGGTCATTATGCAAATGAGGTAAACAACCATCAGCGCGTGCTCTGTGTTAATAGGACGCGGTGGCGAGACGTTAACTACCTCGCCTGTTTGCATACCTTGTCAACCCCTTATCAGTGCCCTACATTATTGCAGACCAGTTCAGACCTTATTGGTTCATAGTTCCACAGTTTAATTTATTTTGGTATAGCCCTGTGAGCCATTCGGCTCTTGAATCGGGTGCAACCGCAACAAACAAAAACAACATGAACAAGAAAAACATCTTAAAGTGACTTTGTGTGACTGTGCAAACAGAAAATTCATGGAAAAAAACCATCAAGATATTCCTGAAATAGCACCGTACACCAACGCTGTGTGCAAAAATCCCAGTGGGATGCAAGTCAAACAACAACAACCACAAGACAACTAAGATTAAGGCCATCAGTCTAACTCCGTACTACAATAAACAAAAACATGGCCAAAACAAAAAAAAACGTTTTCGAAATCACCAAAATGAAAGCCATAAATGCAATGTAACAGTGATCATAGGGACTGCGACCGAATTTGTAACAATAAACTACATAAATAAATAAATAAATTTGGTCACCCCGTGCCCCTTGTAAATCTCCACGTTCTTCCTACAAAGTCCCATCACAAGGGAGAAACACAAACAAAGACAAAAAAATGGTTGCCCGTATTGAAACGGCTGTACGCCGTATGGAGCTGAAAACTAAATATCCCTGTACAAGAATACGGGTAGGGGGCCGTCCATAAATGACGTCACGCGATTTTGGACAATTTTTGACCCCCCCCCCTCATCGTCACACAGCGTCACAAAAAGTCAGACCCCCCCTCAAATATGACGTCACAAAGCTCTGCCCCTCCCCCCCCAAAAAAACATGCTTAAAAATCGCTTTAGACTATTGCCATTGTAGTGCGTATTTAATGTCGCTGCACTCTGATGTTGTAGGAGAAAGCATTTATTGAAACGTCTATTTAATTAAGTAGAACGTGTTGCCTATATTTATTTAAAGTTGTGCATTTTGATGTGACGTCACATTTCTCAACCCCCCCCCCTCGTCACACATCGTCACAAATGTCTGACCCCCCCCACTAGGTGCGTGACGTCATTTATGGACGGCCCCTAAACCGTAGGGGTTGACAGGTATGTGGTATACAGGAGGTCGTGGGTTTGAATACTGACGCATGATGTATATTTGGAGTTTGCATGTCTTCCCGTGATCGCGTGGATTTTTGTCCATGAACTCCGGTTTTTACCCTCCACATAATCAACGTCACTCGTTAAGACTATTTGGCTGCTATACATTTCCACGTGATGATAGGCCACTTTGTTGAGCTATCATTTGTGTTAGCCAGGTCGCTTCTGGAAAAGAGCTACATAGCAATGTAACAGTGATAACAAGTAACAATATTTTTTTAACAAAAAATATTTAATACGATTTGGAGAATGTGCACTTATCAACACTATGGCGGCCTGATAAGAAGTAACCATTACACGTGTTCTGGTGACCAGTTTTGTAAATCTGCGATGCGCATCGCGGATTGTGTGAGTCTATGGTTTTCTCTGAGTGTGGGTTTCTGTGTAAGTTTGTGGGTCTCTATGAGAGTCTGTGTGTGTCTGTGTGAGTCTTTGGCTCTCTGTGTGAGTCTGTGGTTCTCTGTGCGAGTCTGTGGTTATATGTGTGTTTATGGCTGTCTGTGTGAGTCTGTGGCTCTCTGTGTGAGTTTGTGGGTTTCTGTGTGAGTCTGTGGGTCTATGTGCCAGTCTAAGGTGTCTGTGTTAGTCTGCCTATTAACAGTTCCCACATTTCGCACACGATTTGAATCAAAAGCATTTAACGCAGCTGCTGCCCCAAAGTAAGTTTTCGAACCACCCAGTTTCGTGTCTTGGCATCTCCATTCTGCCATCTCTTTCCTCATTTAAAACGGACATTAAATGCGGTTGGTATTAAATGCGGTTGGTATTACCTTAGAGTCGCGGCATCTCTTCAGAAAGGTGAGAGACTCGATTAGTTGAGCCTTCTTGTCCCGGAGTCTGTTGAATGATCTTAAGGTTGTGTGGAGTGGCAGTCTGGATGGCGTCAGTTTCAAATTGTTCCATGAATACGTTGGCTACAACCGGATACAGGGGGGAGCCCATTGGGGTGCCCTCAGTCTGTTTGCAGAAAGTTCCATTCCAGGTGAAGTATGTGTTGGTTAAGCAATGTCTCACCAGAGGGGGTATATCAGTATGCAGTCCTTGATGAACCAAGTCTTCAACTCCCCCACCTACAAACTGGCACGTTTTCTGGCTGATATACTGCGACCTTTCACTGGCAAAACCACCTCTGCGATACTAAATTCTATTCACCTGGTATCAACAATCAAAGGTATTTCCCTGTCCCCAGACGACCTGCTTGTCAGTTTTAATGGGGTGTCCTTATTCACCAAAGTTCCGGTACCTGACACCATCGCAATCATTGAAGACTTGGTTCATCAAGGACTGCATACTGATGTACCCCCCTGGTGAGACATTGCTTAACCAACACATACTTCACCTGGAATGGAACTTTCTACAAACAGACTGAGGGCACCCCAATGGGCTCCCCCCTGTCTCCGGTTGTAGCCAACGTTTTCATGGAAAATTTTTAAACTGACGCCATCCAGACTGCCACTCTACGCCCGACCTTATGGAAGAGGTACGTGGATGACACTTTTGTCATCTGGCCACATGGCCAGCTTGCTCTAGACCAATTTCTCGACCACATCAATTCCATACACTCAGCCATCAGATTTACCATGGAAGTCGAAAAAGATGGCAAGCTACCCTTTTTGGATGTTTTAATTAAAAGGAGACCTGATGGTTCAATGAGCCACTCTGTATACAGAAAAGCTACCCATACAGATGCTTACTTGAAACCTGATTCCCACCACCATCCATCCCAGAAGAACTCCCTCATCAAGACTCTATACCATAGAGCCCAATGCATTTCTGACCAGGAACATATTGCCAGTGAACTCAAGCACGTACACCAGGCTCTCAGGGCTAATGGTTACTCCGACTACACAATCCGCAAAGCCATCACTCCAGTCATGAAGAAGGATCCTCTTGAGGAGCCACTCAAAACCATCACCTTACCCTACATTGCAGGGGTCACTAAAAAGATCTCCAAAATCCTGAATAAACACAAGATCCAGATCCGATTCAACACAGTACATAAAATCCGTGATCAGGTTCCATCTGTAAAAGATGCTGTTCCAGACATACAGTACCCAGGCGTTTACAAACTAAAGTGCTTCTGTGGTAGCAACTACATTGGAGAAACCAAACGACATATCTCAGACCGCATCCGCGAACATAAAGCAGACTTGAAACACAGTAGGACGAACTCTTCTGCCGTGGCAGATCACTGTTATAATTCAGTGGATTCACATGACATCGACTTCTCCTAGACGGAGGTTCTTTGCAAGCCAACCGGCTACCATGAGAGGTTCGTTCATGAGGCCATCTACATATACAAGCACAGAGACAATTTCAACCGAGAAGATGGATTCTGGCTTAGTAACCATTGGAAAGATGTTTTAAACCATTTCGGTTCTTAATTAATTGTATTTTACGGTGACCGGCAGACCGCAGCTCTTTCACTGGCATTACCTCTTAATACCTCTCACTCCACGGTTAATGGTATGGTTTTTAACATGGAGTATAACAGCGCATTGTGGCTGTTTCTCTCCTACCTCCTCCGTTCCGAGCATGGATTGACTCGTCCGTCTGAACGGGGCTCATTCGCTGTCCGTGGTGCTGGCGTTGAGGGAAGAAAACCGCCATTTTTCGCCATATGGCATTGTGATATATAACGACTTATTGTTGTGTGGCTCAGCTGATTGGAGAGTATATAGAGTTTTTTGATAACATTGAGGTAGTTTATATTTTAGTTTTTTATTGGTTTACTATGTTTTTCATTATATAGTGTAGTGTATACACAGTTGCTTTGTGATTAATAGCTCAGCTTCTTGAAGAATATATTAAGTACATTTATCATATTGATGTAATATAGACTTAGTTTTTTTCACATCGGTTTACTGTATGATAGTTGGGTAGTTGGAGGCCTTTAGCGTCCACATACTAAATGCCTCTGTTAATATGTAAACTTTGACTTTAACATAGCTATTTCTGTCACAAGCTAATCCCTCAGCTATTTCAATGCTAAATTCTCCTGCTTTGATATGTAAACTCCTTTTTCAAGGCGCTTCACGCCTCTCACCAAGCTTAAAAGACGCTACGAATCTTAGCAGCGCTCATTGAAGCACTGTCATCCCGACAGTTCTGTTCTTTCACCTGAAGAAGGCTACTTGTGTTGTGGCCGAAACGTCGTGAGAATTATTTTATTCTCATTCTACGTGACTTTACCAAAATAACCAAAGAAGATGAATCCTTGCAGTCACGAAAGCTTTAAATCGAAAAGATTCTGTTTTGGTCGATCAGCCGATTGGCTTTCCAGGCAAACGTTTATCAATCAGCATTAAATTTAGCAAGCGAAACCTGGAACTAGTTTCAACCATCTGTGTTTCATCAGCACTGTCAGACTGAGAGGCGGATCTAGAAACTAGGGGGAGTTGGGAAGGGGGCGGGAACAGGCTTGTTAAATAAACAGACGCCGCTGGATGATTTGCCAGATGCTATTTGCAATAGCTCTCCGTACGAAATAAGAGAATGTGTTTAACACAATAAACAAAGGATGCCCTATCGTGGAACCATAATTGCTAAAAGCACGCGTGAGATTACAAATGTAGTTTTGCTCCTTTGTATGCCGCGACTCATTCAATTGTTGTTTTGTATTTTAATCGGGATGATTGATCGAGGTACGTACAAAGACAATTTCCCCCGTATAGCCTTAACATACTATAGGGGCAAGTGCTGTGAGCGAGCACCTATTACGGCCGGAAAGGCACACGAGGGGGTGGGTGGCCAGCACCACGCTCGACCGCCTTTGTCTACCAAGCGGCGATGTTTACACATCGTAGTAGATATTGTATACTAATTTGAGGCGGTTTCGACCTAGGTGATGCCCAGAACCGGTTTAGATAATCGTCACTGGTGTTGGCCGTGAGCAGGAATCGAACTCGGGTGGCCGGGTTTATAGCGCAGCTGCTCTAACTGCTGCACTACCATTCTCCACGCGGTGCAGAAACACGGTGGTCATTCGCGAAAAATCCAGAACAATAACTGACCCGCGCGTAAATAAAGAAGCGTGGAAATGCACGCTGGGAATGTATGATGAGAGGCAGAGGAAAGGAGCACGTGACTTGGAGAATTATCGCAGGTTAACATCATGAGAGAGCTAATGAAACCGAGTGACATAATGAAACCGAGTTGGCTTGGTCAGGACGGGATGATGACCCAATGGTCAAGGCTAACAACCCAAAAGGAATATCACGCATCCGAGATTAAATCCGTTGGGCGCAGCTGCTAAAAATCCTGCAAGATGAGTTTCCAGAGGCTCTCATAGCAGGGCTGGCCAACCTGTAACAGACCAAGAGCCACAAAGTAGGCGTGAGTTCTGCAAAGAGCCAAGTTTTTTTATTATTATATTACGGATATCATACAACTTTAATTATTTTTGCGACTGTGATAGGAGTATCTTCTACTTCATGCTCCTTTGGTAGAGCCGCATGTGGTGGATTAAAGAGCCTCATGCGGCTTGTGAGACGCCAGTTAGCCACCGTTACTCGATTGTTATCAGTCGAGCTCCACATGACATCTAGCAACAGCATAGGGAGGCCTTCATACAGCAGTGGATCGACCATGGCTGACGACAACGGCGATCTTATGTTATGTTAATAAAGCGCCTTAGCTCAAGCCGCTTTACGCAGTTTCAAGCGGGCATAAAAACCAAGTGATTTAGATTATGGCATTTACATGCAAGGGCCGATGAATGAGTTCCCGTAACTGAGGTCCCGTGGTGGGTCACGAAAGGGCTATAGGGGAGGGACGGGACGGAGTGGAGGGGCGATGGGATGGAAGAGGAAGGGGATGGGCGATGGAGAAGAGGCGAGGCTTTAAGAGAGGAACGGACGGAGGTTATGCAAGTTGTAGGCGAAGCGTATGCATGTCAGTGAGTTCCTGAACCAGTCCGGGGCCTCTACCAGGTCGACTCGGCCTCAAAATGAATACCTGGTGAGGTGTATAAACATTGCCACTCGGGAGACAAAGGCGGCCGAGCATGGTACTGGTCACCCACCCCATCATAGGTGCTCGCTAACAGCATTTTGCTCCAACAGTCTAAGGACTATACAGGGAGTTAGTTCTGTGTCTTTGTGCAGGGAGTGCTCCTTTGCCCACTGTTCAGACGCCGTCACCACCACCACTACGAACAATACAATGTGACGTCTCCCGCGCGTGTATTCCTCCCCAAACAATGCACGCAAACGGCAGCTGCTGCTGCTTCTGCTGCGGCGTCGATTTGCAAAGTCAACAAATTCAACTATTTAATCGTCATGCCTCGTGCCAACCAGAAGGAAGATCATTCGATATCGGGGCTGAGCGGTGGCGTATTTATAACTGAACTGGTCATGCCCACCCCCCCACCTCAATCCATCCCCAAAGCACTCACAAATACTGGTGAATTATGGTCAAAGAAACCCCATGCCTGACACGGCGTGGGAAAGACCTTCATCCACCAGTGGATTGACAGAGGGGCTGAACCACTTGCCGTGGTGCTGTGTGGTACCCGTCAGCCCATCGTCATATTTCTTCACCCAGGTTGGGCTATCGGGGTCGTCATAAGAATACCTCTCCATGTGGGAATCTCGCGGAGTGCTGCACCAACTTCGTGTGAGTACAGTGGCCCACGCAAGCGGATCTTACAGAACTACCTTTGAGATCCCACCTTCAAGTAACCCAAAACCAATAACCGCCATTCGCCACAAAGTGATGATGACATCACCACGGCGCCTGTGCCAGGCAAGGTGCACTTTGAGGCCACCTGAAGCCTCGAAGGCTCTCTGATAGGAGGTCACGGGACAGATGCTGCCAGATGACTGGCAGATGCACCAGTTGCACCCCCTACTGTGCCAACGTGCTGCAATTTTGCCGCCCGGCGCTTCGCTCATTGTTGCGAGTGTCACTAATCTGCCCTCCGTTGTTGTTGGAGGGTAACTTCCTCCAATTGCCTAGTTGCGTGGTTCAAGTGACCCCACACTTGCCCATAGGTTCTGCCACAGAGAATAATGTTCATCACTTGATAGTCAAACACATAATTTTCTTTCTGACGTGCAGTCATTAGTTATTGGACTGAGACCATAGGTTTGCTACACAACTCAGAACTCTGAACCACCCGTTATCTCATTCTCATAAATCAATCACTCACCAGCGATTAGTTGCCTCCTGTGTCTCCGCCCGCTCACCCGCCCGCCCGCTTCCTCACCCGCCCGCCCGCGATAGCGGAGTTTGGCAGATCGCAAGCAGCAAACGAGCACATGCGAAAAAAGACAAACGCCAGTGCCATTTGAGCAGGGGAATCGGGCCTGGTTACACTGTCCCCAGGTCCGGGTGGGCACGTCAGCTAAGCTGCACCATCTCTGGCAGGGTCCTGTAGAGATTGTCCATGTTCACCAAATGGGACGCCAGCGATGGGTGGTGGTCCATCCGAGCCGTTTAAAACCATATAAGGAACCACCGACACAAGGTGTTATTTAGGTTCAGAAAGGCCACATCCAGGGGTGTCGTGATGAAAGTCAGAGAAAAAGGCATCCTCCTCTGGAAAATACTGCTCCCACACTGTCTTCCCCTCTTCTCAGGAACGATCACAATGAAGATCAGCAGGATGGAAGAGGCCGACGAGGTCATCCAAGAAAGCGCTGGGGAGGAGCGTAAATGTGAGAGTACCATTTGGTTGTGTATGGCTTTGTGTTGAAATGTCCCCCCTTAACAAGGTTAGCTTAGTTGACCATACATGCAGTATGCAGTGGTAAATTTTGGTCATAACACCTTCCCACCCTTGCTTCAAGGGTCTATGTTATGCGGTGACCTAGAAGTGAAAATGTTATTCATCCCATGTGCGCAGGGAAAATTCCCTTGTAGAGATCCCACAGCCCACATGTGTTCAATCCCCTATTGTATAGCCGAGATGGCTATGTTTTTCTTTTGGGGGTGGTGTAGGGGACTTTACAAATTGCACACGTTTAGACAATTGGAAGCAGGTGACCGGAAGGCACTATAATTATGATTCAATAAAGGACACACGTGTTATATTGATGTCGGGGGGCCACTGTCAGATCGGTGCGGGGCCGAGCGAGTATATAAGGGGGAGCGATGCCCGCAATCGGGGAGTTTGCTGGGGGACTAATCGACGATCATAGGTGGACGACATCGGGACCGACTGTTCGATATCAACTTGGTGGAAACCATCGGGGCTGACTGTTCGAGAACCAACTTGGTGGAAACCATTGGGGGGGGGGGGGGGAAGATAGCCGTAGTAATTACGAGTGTGGCGCTTGTTACACTCGGAACTTTAAGGACGTTAAGTTCGAAATGAAGCTCTATTTCTACAAAAATGGATGTCTCCAATAGGCTTTTTTACATGTGTAGTGACATCGCGGGATGTCACTGTGCTGTGCCGGCAATGTAACGACATCGCGGACACCACAATGATGTGGGTGTAGTATTGGCCCTAGAGGGGCTTGGTGAGTACTGGTTGATAGCGCTAGGTGGCAGCATGCTTGGCGTGCAGTGCCAGCCCTACATGATAGGATGTGGGTGTGCCGGGGTTACTAAATGCCATGGCACTCTGGTTGACCCAAGAGGACACATGACCGGTGAAGTCTTCAAAGGGGCCCCAAGTGGGGGCTAGGGGTGGTCACGTGGTCCGGGTCGAGATCCTGCTCGAGAATCTTAGAAGGTGGTCGTGGCCAAGGGCGGAGCCAGCAATGCTGCAGAGAATATAAGCCGGGTCCCCCAGAGGGACCGGCGTTGTTGTTCATCTTGAAGAATCCTTCGTCTACCTCCTATGTTCTCCCGAGTCTCCAACACGTGGAGCTGGACCCGAGCTGTGGTCCGGTCCA
Source organism: Petromyzon marinus (assembly GCF_048934315.1). Lineage (NCBI taxonomy): Eukaryota > Metazoa > Chordata > Hyperoartia > Petromyzontiformes > Petromyzontidae > Petromyzon > Petromyzon marinus. The sequence goes on along the minus strand of NC_133741.1, from coordinate 2,653,864 downwards.
TTGTAGCTAGTTACATTGTAATTCGTGTAGTTAGCCTGGTGGTCACCACCATAGATTGTTAATCTGTAAAGGGGCAGTTACCCCGTGTGTTGGTGTTGTGTTGCCTACAAGAGTACGTCTGTGACTCAGTTGAACTCACTACATGTGTGTTGAACAACTTTCGAACCGCACGTAGCCAACCGTGCTAATTGGAGGTGCGGGGTCTGTGTTTCCCAGTTGCGTGCCTCCGACTGGCATCTGCGGTTGTAAATTAAGTCCACTGAATGGAAATTTACCAAACATTACAATTCCGGACCCTCTTGTAAAATGAAATAACGAGACCCAATGACGCTTTCCTTGCCAATTCGTTTTGCCGTATTATTAACCCGACTCCTGTTATTTCCTCACATGGTTACTGGTGTCCCTTTACTCATGCGTGACTCAACGAACTGTTTGATGACATTCAATGGAAATGATCCGAGTGTTACATTTCGTACCTTGCACACCCCTCTTGGGTGAGCATTTCATAAAAGTGGCAGCCAATGCTAACATCTCCACTGGATGAACACAACTGAATACGCGTCTCGAGTTTCTATATAACAGTGAAGGCGCTCACGAAAGCTCGCAATTTCATCGGAGATCGGGACGGTTTTCACCTCCGAGATGTGAGCGAGCTTGTATGTATGTATGCGTGCGTGTGCTATGCATAGTGGGGAGTGGTAGTGTAGCCTCAAATGAATACTATATCTACTGCGATGTGTAAACATCGCCACTAAAGAGACAAAGACGGTCGAGCGTGGTGCTGGCCACTCACCCCCTCGTGTACCGTGTCGGCCTTCATCGGTGCTCGCTAACAGCACTTGCCCCAACTGTCTGGTCATCCGTTATGGGGGATCTTTGGTTTTTTTTTCTATGCATTGCACTTCATCGCTATGCTTGTCTATGTGTCTTCTTTGGTTCTTTCGGTAAAGTCACGTAGAATGAGAATAAAATAATAAATTGATAAAATAACACAATAATATTCTCACGACGTTTCGGCCACAACACAAGCGGCCTTCATCAGGTGAAGGGACGAGACTGTCTGGTAGGACAGCGCTGGAGTGAAAAAGCCACGTTCAGATCACGACCTTTAAGCTGTGTGAGAGGAAACAAAGCGCCCTCAACTATCCGTGTTGCTAAAGTTTAGGGCGCTTTGTTTCCTCTCACACAGCTTAAAGGTCGTGATCTGAACGTGGCTTTTTCACTCCAGCGCTGTCCTACCAGACAGTCTCGTCCCTTCACCTGATGAAGGCCGCTTGTGTTGTGGCCGAAACGTCGTGAGAATTTTATTGTGTTATTTATTATTTTATTCTCATTCTACGTGACTTTACCGAAAGAACCAAAGAAGATGAATCATTGCAGTCACGAAAGCTTTAAATCGAAATTTGTCTATGTGTTTTAAGCATTGTGTATAGGATCTATATACATCGTACGTTATGTATAGCACGTATGCTCTATACGTTATACGGGTCTGCTCCGTATCGTGTGTGCTATATATAGCATGCGTGTTCTAAAATATATTGTATATGTGGGCTATGTTATGTTTGGCCTTTCAGCAGTCTGCCAAATGGCACGTTTCGGGAGTAGTGGCCGTATGCTCTGTATACGGTAAAAATAAGAATAGATGTTACCCTTTCTGGCAATAAAACAGGAGGTGTTAAGATGTTCCAACATCAAATAGATACCTTTTGCAAGGAATAAAGTCTGCATGAACCACACATACTTGGGGCAAAACATGCAAATACACATGCTCTGATTGTAATGTATGCATTGTTCTTGAAACCGATTGACCTACACCAGAGACAGCCCTTTTCTGGCCTTGTCTCACCAGTTTTAGAACAGAGAACGCCAAAAGGCGAAAAATACAGTATACTTATTCTTGGTTCTTTCGGTAAAGTCAGGTAGAAACGTCGTGAGAATTTTATTGTTTTATATTTGTATTATTTTATTGTTTCCCTTCTACGTGACTTTACCGAAAGAACCAATAATATGAATCCCTGCAGTCACGAAAGCTTTCAATCAAAATACAGTATACTGAATTGCATGTTGTACACATTTTGTCATTGGAGCACAGGTGACGGACACCGATGCTAAATATGGTATTTTATTGTATGGACTATATACGTATTTTAAGCTTGTGTATGAGCTCTATGTATATTGCATATATATTACATTTATGTGCTGCATATTTTGTAATTATATGTTTGTAGGTTCTATATGTGTGTGTGTGTACGTATGGACTGTATCGTATCTATGGGGCCCCTTTTTCCGTTATCAAGATGAAAAACGAATAGGCTCTTTCCAGCAACAATAAAGGTGTTAAGATGCACAGTATATTGTATGTGTGTACGTTCTGTGTATTGTATTTCCCTCCAGCAACAACAGAGAGCAGAGGAGCGACGCTCATAAAAACGAGGGGAGCACTGGGCGGTTAAAACGCAGAAAGTTGGCATAGTGGGGAGCACAGTTGGTGCATTTGCCAGTCATCTCAATCAGTCAACCCGTGGCACCTGCAGGGTCTGTTCCATGACCCCCTGCCAGCGGGCTTCGAAACATCACGTGGCCTCAAAGTGCACCTATCCTGGCACAAGTGGTGTGGTGACGCCATCGCCTCTTATCACTGAACGGCAGTTGTATGCGTGTTCTGTGTGTTGTATGCACGGTGCTATGCAGCACAGTGTGTGTATGTGTGGCAGATTAGAGCGCGCTTAGAGGCGCTGATACGTCCAAATGGTAGTGGTGCTTGCGTCTTTTCTCGTAGATGTTCACAGATTTAATCCGCTAGGCCGCCCTGGTAACTACTGCGTTATGTCATAGACTAACGTGCGTTCACCATCAACTGGTGGTACACGCCAGCAATCCCGCACTGTGGGAGGCAGCCAGGGTTGGTGGATCACACATAGATTTTCCGAAACTCCCTTCCCGTGTGCGCCGAGCGGGTACCATACTCTGGCTCGCCAGGAGAAAGCAGTGCAGTGACTCCTCTACTCACGAACAAGCTTGGATTCAGGTCTGTTCGCAAGTCGATTCGTTACGTCCAACTTTACTCCTGTCGATTCCAAACATGTTGTATAGCATTTACACGAAACATAGGGAATGGCTTTACAAGTTGTATAATCTCCCGTAGACGCAGATTCCACTGGTTCTTCATGTTCTGCAAATGTTGATGCCACCACTGCCATCTATTGCACGGCGGTTGAACTTACGACTCTCGGTCTGAACATGCAATTGGACATACGGACAAGTGTGTTCGTATCTCTGAAAGTTTGTAAGTCGAATGTTCTTAAGTAGAAGAGTCCCTGTAGCTGTCTAAATAGGATGAAGTGTTTCCCCTTCACCCGCATGGGTTTTTGCTGGGTGCTTCGGTTTTCTCCCACATGTGAAGCACCCATTCATTGACCGATAACACCTTCACATATAGAGAAGACGGCAGAGCTCGGGCAATCTTTGGTGCTGGCTCACCGGGTGGCTGCTGCTGCTGCCTTCCGGCTCGTCTGTGGTTCCTCCCGGCGCCTCTGAGTCGTCCCCTCTCACTCTCTGTCTACGAGAGCGACCGCATGCTGTGTATCTGAGCCTATGCAGGGATAAACCTGGCGAGTTTCCGTATGGGTGACCGCCACAGGGCTGGCCAGGAGCCCTGGTGGGGGCTGATGAGCTTGGCTAGGTGATGGTGGCACTGAGTGTCAAACCTACCGCATGTGTAGTGGGTAGAAAGGGAGAGTGAGACTTCACTGGAGGCAACACGTATATTATAACAATAATAACCCTTAACACGAAGGGGTAACAGCCCCCTCCACCCGATACTCTAATGCTGTATATCCTCTGGGCTAACGTGCCCTAACACACTGGGGAGGCTAACTCCGACCCGACCCCAGCTCGGGTCCGGGTCCTGTCTTCGGGCTGCTCTTCAGGGTGACTGCTCCAGGTCTTTAGGTGGCAGCTTCGGGTCTTCAAGTGTACCACAGCAGCCGGACACGTTCAGGCTTATATAGTCAGTCCCGGCTCTCTCTGCCCCTAGACATGCCGTTCTTCTCGAACCTTCGAGAAAGACCTGGGCTGTGGACACGTCACCCCTCCAACCCCCTTTTGGGGGTCCTGGGGTCCATACCGCCGGTCACGAGTCTCCCCGGGATCAACCTGCGTGCCACAGTCCAACTCGATCCGGGCATTCTTCCGCCCCCTGTTATCCCGGGGCTGGCACTACATCCAGAAAGCAGTGGCATTCGTGCATCACACCCAGTAATGCAACTACACATGTGTAGTGGCCTTATTGACATCGGAGACTGTTCACTTGAGGCAACACGTATTTATTACAGACGCTTCAATTACAGTGGCGAATCTGATACTTTAAGAGGTAACGGCCTCTTCACCCTTACTCTATAGAGGGAACGTTCCCCGAGCTTTAGCCCATGCTAGCTCCCTGGTTCCCTCTATCCTGGTCCTCTCTCAGGAGGCTATCTGACCTGGCCCAGCTTCGGCGCAGGTCCCGACCACCAGCCACACGAGCCCGGCCCTCAGAAGGACATCGGCCCTCGCGGCTCTGGTGTCGCACCCTGGCTTGCTTTGCCCGGCCCTCAAAAGGACAGCGGGCCAAAGGAGTTCCAGGGTCTGGCTAGTCGATCTTCTTTCTTCACTGGCTCTTCATCTTGCTTGAGTCGAACTGCCTCTCAGCTCCCCGGGTCCCACCTTTTATACTGTCCCTCATTGAGGGGTGGGGCTGGGAGGGATCACAGCATCCCCCACAGCCCCCCAGGGTGGTGGCCGTTGCGGACGTGTTTGTGGCCACCGTTATATAACCGCGTGTCACCCTCCCGTAACACCTCTACACATGCAAAAGTTATTTCTCTGTCATAAACTTACAGCGAGAAGACAGATGGGATGGAGACCAGAGACAGAGATGGCATTGGATGAGAAGAGAGCTGCAGACAAGATAAACTTTTGCTTCATTTGATGTTCGTCATGACCAGCCATGGTCGATCCACTGCTAGACAAAGGGCTCCTCAAGCCGGCTTCATGCCGGCACACAAATGTATTTTGTCGCTCCATCTCCTTGGTAGACATACTCTGGGATGCATTCAGAATTTCAGATGTTAGTTAATGTTGAGGATAATTCACGTTTTATATTTATTCGGATTCGAATTGGAGATAAAATTCAGTTGACCAACTTTTTGTTTATTGATAATAGATTTTTCCCCTTTTTTACTGCAACAAAACAGATGTTAAGATGTTAAAACACCAAACTGAAACCTTTTACAAGGAATCATGTCTACATTAACCACAATGTTTGTGGTCAGAATGCAACCAAAATATACTCTGATAATATATGCATTGTCTTTGAAACTGATTGGTCCACACCAGAGTCAGCTTTCTTTTGAGCCTCGTCTCAAATGGTGTTAAACCAGAGGACGTCAAAGGCGTACAGCACAAAGACCGATCACTATCAGAGTAATAGAGCTCGGGGTGAGCATCTACATCATGGGACCTCCATTGCCAGTACCAAAATATGATAATAGGGTTTTCCCCTTTTACCTGGCAACAAAACAGGTGTTAAAATGTTAAAACACCAAACTGAAACCTTTTAGAAGGAATCATGTCCGCATTAACCACAATGCTTATGGTCAGAATGCAACCAAAATATACTCTGATAATATATGCATTGTCCTTGAAACTGATTGGTCCACACCAGAGACAGCTTTCTTTTGAGCCTCGTCTCAAACGGTGTGAGACCAGAGCATGCCAAAAGCGTCTTACTTGTCATGGAAGACATGAAGCCTCTCTCGAACTGGTGCCGATTTCTTGCTTCTGCTCAACAACTCTTCGTGAAAATCCTTCAGCATCTCGGCCATGAAAACCACAAGCTTCACTTGCAGTAGGCTCCTGGGCTTTTTCTGCACAGAGAACTCAGCCACCGCATCCAGGATGATAGCAGCAGCATTTCGAGGTGAAAGCCCATGCATGCCTGTTGATTAAATTATTATTAAATTATTATTTATGAATGCGGGGAAGTCTTGAGATGCTGGAGACCTTCAGCCCATGCTTAGTTTCTTCATGCCCAGCACCACCACTACTCCGGGATCCCACTTGAATGCATCAATGACATCGGTGGCCAAATATCTCTGATATAATATAATTTGTATTTATAGAGAGTGCCTTCACACAAAACGGTGACAGAATGGAATGGTTTAGTTTACAGGGGCGTGAAATTAGGATTGATAAAAATGAGTGACAGCGATAGAGGGGTACTCAGGGAACACGAAAGGGCTATAGGGGAGGGACGGTCACGAGTGGAGGGGCAAAGGAAAGGGAATGTGCGATTGAGAAGAGGTGGAGCTTTAAGACAGGAACACCGTACCAGGTACTCATTTGAAGCTGCATCGACCTAGGGGAGGCCCAGGACTGGTTTAAAAAAACACATTCCTGCGGAGGGAGCTGGTACGAACGTTGGGTTGCTCGGTCAATGGCCATGGTCAACGGCGGCGTGGTGTATTCCGCAAATATGCCCGACTGTGAGGGCGGGCACAAGCCGGCGTGAATAGGTTAAACGTTGAGTTTTATAAGAGCACCACGGGGTGACCAGCCCCTCCCCATCCAGCCCCACCCCACCCAGCCCCACCCCTCCCACCCCCCACCCAGCCCCACCCTCCCCACCCAGCCCCTCCCCACCCTCCCCTCCCCACCCAGCCCCTCCCCACCCAGCCCCCCCCCCCACCCTCCCCTCTCCACCCAGCCCCACCCCTCCCACGTGGACAGACATCCACAGACATACACGATTAATCCCCTGCCTCCTGTGAATTGATCCCGGTTGGGCTTCCAGTCCACGACGTTTCCTACCAGTAATATCGTCAGTGGTGTTGGCCATGAGCGAAAACGCACTTGGGTCACCCAGGATTCATAGCGCAGTACTCTAACACTCGGTGAGACTTCTCTGGGTAAATAAATGGCACAATAACGGCCTCATGCAGAGGAATGTCAGCGAGGTTTTTTAAAATGTATTGTTATATTCGATGTTAAGATAAGCGAGTGGGCTTGGGCAAGACAACGCTGATAGACAAGGCTAGAGATGGAAGAGCAGATTAAGAAGGAACACACTCGAGCGGACGTTGACCGCACAGATGGAGAGATGAAATCAGCTGGCTTGCAGTCGTTCAGATGGATCATTGCATTGCAAGACCTGTGAGAGACGGCGAACGACTTGGGGAAGCCATCATCCAGCAGTGGATAGATTTTGGCTGCTGATAGCGGTTCTGATTAACTTTAAATGATCCATGTATTCCACAGGGACATGCGGGCGATAGTTCTGATCACCTCCCTGGTTGCCTTCACAGCGTTGTACGTACAAGCCTACAATGTGATACGTGAGTATAGAGCACGACACAATGTGGATCTACATACAGTAATACCCCGATTGACGTTTTCCCCCTTTTAAAGTCGTTTTGCAAAATACGTCGTCACTTGATGAACACCACTACCCAATTAGCGTTGCTTCAACCCCACACTTACGTCACTGACTGCGCCCTCCAATTCTCGTAGCCTTCGCCTCCACCACCTAGTACCTGGTAAATCGCATTGATTTACTTAGTTTCGGTATTCGTCGTTGCACCTTTCAGGAACGCATCTCCGATGTAAACCAGGGTAATTGCTGTATCAATGTGACCAAATCCCAAGGCGCAATACAAAATGGCGCATGCTTCGTTTATATTCATAGGCACAGGAAGAGAGAACAGACTTGAGCCTGGATTTGAACCCAGACAGGGAATGCGTGTCTGCATTTAATTCCACTTATTTTCCCAGGAGAAGCCTCGCTGAGTCTCTTAGATTCTCTCAGGTTAGGACCTGCCAAGTTTTCACAGGCTGGGGCAATGTTGCTGTGTGTGAGCGCAAATGAACAATTTTTCAGAGTAATTTTTTCAAACATTGCAAATTTAGGCCATGACGCTGGCACAATAGCCTACTCAATGCGAATGAGGTCGCGGGATCTTTAACGTCCAGTGTGAAGCGTAGTATGTTTCACTTATTGCACACCGCAGTAATAACCAGGGGGGCCTGTTGGACACGAGCCGTTGGGCCAGGTAACAGGCCCCAATAGACAGCACGGAAGGCTGGGGGAGATGAATTCCACACCATAGGGGCTGCAGAGGAGAGTGAGCGATCTCCCACCGAGTGAAGGTTGACTGGGGGACTAGGCCAAAACAATCCTTGTTGTGTGCTTCACGTAGCACGGAGGTAGTGGCTCTGTATCCGTGGTGCGCAAGTGTGTAATCCAGCGATTTGGCACAGAGTGAGAGTCCGTGCATTACGGATGTGTGGTGGAATTTGAAAATCCACTGGGTTGCGATAGGTACACGAGATGGCAACACCTCAAGTGGGATGTGGCGCTATCAGAGTGGACCTTCGAGTGTTATCCCCTCTAATCCTCGGGGGGTGTGGGAGTCTCTCCAGGTATTTGTTTCCTTCCACATCATTGATATCAGTTCCATCCCCTAGTCAGCCTATTGTTTGATGAAGGTCATCTCACACAGTGCCAGTGTTGTACTTTACCACACTGGCTAGTGTGAGCTTGTGAAGATGTAGAGGAGTTAAATTGGAACGTGACGTCAGGTGTGCCGTCCAGTGCGATCGCGTCACGAAACGTGACGTCATGAGCGCTGGGCGGCTCGATGACGTCACGTATCCTCTAGTATAAAAAGGGGAATCCCGTGACATAGGCGGGGTCGTTGCTGGAGCCGGTGCTCGGAGTAGGGTGGAACGGGGGGAGCCAGGGGCAAGAGGGTAGGAGTAGGGGATAGCACAGAGTACAGGGCTGGAGGTGACCGCGCGCCTTGGTCGGCCGGGTTGGCTGAACCCACGGCTGGTGCAGAGGAGGCAGCACAGGGCAGCCGGCTGTGACTGGGGCTAATGGGACGTAGCCCGGGACCCCTAACCCCTGGGAAGTTGTTACACCCTCGTGTTATTGAATAGCTTGAATAAAAAAGGTAAGGTTAAGGGCAGAAGCCCTTAACCTTACCTTCGTCTCCGAATCGTCGGGAACTCTTCAACAAAGAGATGGGAGATCTTGGGCCAGTTCAGATGCAAGTCATTGCTGATACAGTATTATCCCTGGCCGAGAATCTAACGAGGATACTTAAAGCATAGCTGCGCAAGAACCATTGGGCTACGGCTTCGACCTTAGCTGGGTGGTGGTGGCGGCGGTTATACCACACGTGGTCTCATCTAGCACTGTATAGGAGGCAGCAATTGGTTGATGGATCGCGCAAAGGTTGTAAAACTCCCTTCCCGTGGACGTCGAGGACGAGCCATACCCTGGCTCGCCAGAAGGCAGTACAGCGAATATGTAGACTCCACTGGTTCCGTCTATATGGGATAGAGTGTTGCCCATTCGCTCTGATGATCCGGTTTCTTCCCACATGTAAAAATACTCATTGATTAGCAGATAACCACTTCATGTATAGAAGACCGCAGATATTGGGCTATTGTTGGCACTGACTCAATGGGTGACTATCTTCCCGCTCTTCTGTAGTTCTTCCTGGCGTCTGAGTCGCCCTCTCACTCTCTGCAAGAGTGAGCGAATACTATACAGCGCGTGATAATTAGACGTTATTTTATTGGTAAACAAAACACCCCTTAAAATACATTGGCCGCACATCCTGGTGCAGGAAGAGGGCTGAAATTCAAAGAACTTAACTCGCTCGTGGTGTCACAAATAACGATAACGTACCTCGCTAATGGTGTCAAAAAAGATCTTCACTCGCTAATGGTGTCAAATAGATGTGAAGGTTAAGTTGCAGCCCTGCTCATGCCACGGTTGGTGAAATGGCCTCCCCTTAGAGGAAGCTCAGGAGAGCCCCTTCAAATGGTATTTGATCTATTCTTCCACACTGGCCAAACGTCTTGGAGATGGGAACATCTACAATTTACGCCACCACACGCACCATGCTAATGTTACACTAACTGTGGTTAACCCATTGATACTGCTGTGTAGAGAGGGTGCGTAAATTGAGATTAGAGTGGAGAGCTAGCAGAGCACGTGTTGGGGGGGGGGGGTAGAATGAGAGAAGAGGTAGCAGAGTGCGTGGAGGAGAGTTGTGTTAGATGAGAGGTAGGCGTTAGGGCTGGTCCATCTGAGCCCTATAACTCTTCCCTCAAATGAGGGCCCGTGTGCTCACCAGGCTCATAAGATGAACCACCCCTCTCAGGAGAACCCCAAGCCCACAAAAGGGAGGCCACTCCTCACTTGCCAACCACAAACCAATTTAATAAACGCAACAAAAACCAATGAACCGAAACACGCAACAAAAAATTTAACTATCAGAAATCACAGATACTGAACGCTAATATGGTTCGCCCCCAGATGCCTATAGTACGACTGTCTTTTCGAAACCACTGATCTTGGTAACCTGAAAATGGGTCGCACATCGATCGCCACTGTGAACTCTGCTTGAGCAAAGTGCACGGCGCACTCTCTTTTTCAAGGGGTGTGATGTTGAACTTAGACTCATTAAGTTATATTTGGATCTCTGCCTGGGCAAAGCCCCAGTCTCACTCTCCAACACAGGTTGTGTCGAACTTGAAGCAGCATCGTTGAACTTAGAACTACAAAAAATAAAATTTATTTTATGGGAACTACCCCTATACGCTCGATAAAGATCAATGCCAAAAAGAGCGAGAAATAGAGTGGGCACGGGTTACATGGAGTAGCTACAGCCAATCTCCGTAGAGGCCCCCAGGCAGTTCTAGGCAAGTGCGAGGCTGACGACGAGGCACAAGGCATCACAGTCTACACCGGTCAAATTCATTAGGAGCGGCAAACTCAAATGGTTCACCGACATCTCCAAAGTTGTCAGTTTCTCCAGGCAGCAGGTCTCCTGGGTTTTTCTGACAACTTTCCAGGTTGGACTCACACACTAGCTGCCTCCCACAGCACATGGCCTCTCCCCTCCTACGATGGCATCTCCTCTTCTAAGATAGCATTACCTCGTAGTCCTTTCAAGAATATATATTCTCTTATCTCGAGGACTGGAGGCTACGACTTGCACCTGCTCATTTATAAATTTGTTTTGCTGGGTATTTCTGAAACCTCTGCCGACTGTTCCAGGAGAGCCTCCAGCCCCCCCCCCCCCCCCCCCCCCTCTGATGCAGGAACTGGACAGGCAGGGCGCCAGCGATATTGAAAAATTTAAAATGGAATAACCCATACAATGTTTGTAACAGGCCTTCGTCGCAGGCAGGCACGTATACCTCACTTCTTGCCTGTCCCTCGTGTCATCTTTTACAGGTGAAAATGTTGCTCAGTATGGAGTGGCCACGCAGTCGAGCACATACCCTTACCGGATTGCAAACGCATCCTTGGCCATTGATGGGAACATGTCGTCTTCTACTGAGATTTGCACGAGCACTATCTTCGAGGCGCATCCCTGGTGGAGCCTAGATCTCAAAGTTAAGATGCCCGTGTATGCTGTCACGATCACCTTCCGTGGCAACTACCTCTATCAATTCACGAACCAGTGCCAACTGCTCCTTGGGAATTTGAGTGACAGCAGTGCGGCCGACAACATTTTGTGAGTGCGTTCATAGTCGTTATCATCATCGTCGTCATCAGTCATTGTTTATCGACTACTGGATTAACTGTTAAGGGCAGTGGTTACACACTGCACAATAAACCTGTCGGCCTAAGTTTAATAATTAGTCAAGGTTAACACTAAGTGGAGAGTAATATCTTAACTGGTGTTGGTCCCTTAAACTCTGTCCCATCACCACCTCGCAATGAGTAGCGTAGTGAAATATGGTCAAACGACTGGCCACAAATGATCACTCAAAGAAGTGGCTTATCACGTGCAAAAGTATAGCAGCCAAATATTCTAAACACTTGTTTTCAAATAATGGAGGAAAAATCGGAGAATTCTGAGAAAAATCTATGCACCCACGGGGAGATAGAACACGCAAACTTCAAATATACAGCCGTCAGGGTCGGGATCAAATCCACGACCTCCTGCATACCAGGCAAGGAAATTAACATCTCGCCACCTTGGCGCCCCCTTAGGGCGTGGTGAGATCTCTATCCAGCAAAGGGTTCATAAAAAGGGCTGTACATTGGGGCTGTCCATGCAAACTCCAAATATACATCATGCGTCAGGATTCAAACCCACGACCTCCTGTATACCACATACCTGTCAACCCCTACGGTTTAGGGGCCGTCCATAAATGACGTCACGCACCTGGGGGGGGGGGGTGGTCAGACATTTGTGACGATGTGTGACGAGGGGGGGGGGTTGAGAAATGTGACGTCACGTAAAAATGCACAACTTTAAATAAATATAGACAACACGTTCTACTTAATTAAATAGATTTTTTAATACATGTTTTCTCCTGCAACATCAGAGTGCAGCGCCATATTAAATACGCACCACAATGACAATAGTTTAAAGCGATTTGAAGCATGTTTTATTTTGGGGGGGGGGGGGGGCAGAGCTTTGTGACGTCATATTTGAGGGGAGGTCTGACTTTTTGTGACGCCATGTGACGAAGGGGGGGGGGGGTTAATCGTCCAAAATCGCGTGACGTCATTTATGGACGGCCCTATTCACTAGCTACTGATAAGAACATTACAATAAATTATACAGAAACTGCTTGTCTTTTATTTTATGTTCGTGTGTTTGTCAGCTGTCAGACTCTGAGTAATGCCAAGATGAACACCACGACTACTTACAACTGCAGTGGGCAGGCAGCGCGCTTCATACACATAGTGTCCAAGGTGGACAACTTCCTCTACCTGCAGCTGTGTGAGATCCAGGTGTCAACAATTCCGCTCCAGCCAAATAATGGTAAATATCCACATTCCTCCACACGGAGACACGGCTAACAGAGAGGTTACCTAGTGAAGCAATCCCAGATTTCTTGCTCAATTGATAGATTCTCCTCGCACAGTTAATACATTCCCTGGAGTAAAAATCGGCTCGAGAAGATTATTTATAGACTGATCATAGCAAATTTACATTTAAGTTCCTTAAATATTAAACAACTGGTTATTGTACTAATATGGAAACAGTCAAGGATGTATGTCTAATTTAATTGTAAGTGAAGTTATCATAAAGGATGAGCAGCTTAGCATCAAATCGTGATGTATATGGGAGAGTAACAAGGACATTTGTGAATGCAGAAATTGGTGATGAGCTGAAACCGACGATTTCTTATGCTTGAAACCCCTTTTACTACAGGCAGCTGCTTACATTCGAGCCCAGTGCACAGACCTCTCGGCCACTTCACTCTCGCATTTTTTTTTACTTTTCACAGGACTGCCTGATAGTTTCTTTACACAATTTGCAGACCTGTATGAGTTATATCTATACAGTAGAGTATCGATTATCTGCATGCGGTTTATACGATTTTCAAATTTACCGCGCACCTAACATTTTGAAATACTTTAATAAGTCATGGATTTTCCGTTAAGCTCCAAATTAATGATCTAAAAACAGTTATACATTGTTATTCTTGGAAATGTGTGTTACAAGTCACGTGCTTAAACTGGACAAACATGTGATCCGGTGAATCCAAACCACATGATCGCCGTTACAGTACAGTACAGTCGTTGCATATCTTTATAACAGTGGGTGGAGTTTGATTGGTGTGCCTCTGCTATTCACTTAATGGACGTAATTTTCTGCGGAAAGTTGTTATCACGAAGCACGCACATCGATCGGCTGGTCGGTCATCAGTATTCGTTCTAAATCGAAAGAGTAATAATGGAAATCGTTAGTTGTGCTTCATCCTATAATTTTTACTTATATCAGTGGTTTTTGGCATAGATATTCGCGTAAAATTGATATTTTTGGATTATCCGCGATGTTGACTTATCCATAGCCGTCCTCCCCATCATTAGCGCAGATAATATTGAGTCTACAGTATTTATTGCACTCACAAGCTAAGTGCCAATGTCGACATCTGTTAGCCACGAGAGTTTCAAAATTGAGTTTGTGTAGTGTTCCTGTTCCTCCTCTGTTTCGGAGCGCATAGCACAGTGGGGTTTACTATACATGCCCATAGTTTGGATTGCACTGCCACAATCGTCCTACGTCACTTGTCTTTGATTTCCCTTTTATGAAGGAGATGCAAGCCGTTGATGTTCTCATGTGGTTGATGGTTCCCTCGACCACTTTGACAGGGGAGGGGGGAATAATGCCAGGAGATGTGTGATGTTGAGGCTTCGAATGAGGCATTCATTCTGGACTACTACAGTCCATTGTAATTTATATGGCTAGATTAATCCCCCCCCTTTCCCCCTTCTGGTCTTGGCACCCGATTGGCTCATAAGTGACGACATAAAATTTCCCCCGCTATTTAAGACCGAAACAGGAGGAGGATTTCTCCCCAATTCTGGCCGTCGCCTGATGAGGCTGTTGTAATTGCCGGCGAAACGTCACGGTAGCTAGAATTGTGAATGTTGTGGGTTTACTCTCCAACGCACAGGTGTGCTGAATTAATACGTTTATTGGTACTTTTGTTTACATGATAAACCTTACCAATTGGCTGTATGTCTGGTGGTGCCGTATTTAACTAAACATTTATATATTTACGCGATCTAACCCAAAGAAACCTCTATCACGGTTGCTCACTCTGCTCGCACAGCAGCAACATTCCCATCATCAGCTCTCCCCTCTACACATACACACAGGCCCCGTAATCTATGGAAGCGCGCAGCAGTCGAGCAACGCCAACACCCGTTCGGTGGCCTCGCTGGTCCTCGACTCATCGGACAATGTCAACTTCTGCCTGGGATCGTGCAGCCAGACGGCCAAGGAGTGGGAACCCTGGCTGAGGCTGCAACTCGACCGCCCATACATGGTCTCGAGCGTGGGCATCGTCAACCGCAATGACACTCAGGGGCTCCGTCTCTTCGGAGCCGAGATCCGTGTGGGCAACTCGAAGGCCAACGGGGGCAAGGGAAATGCACTGTGAGTTTTTGGATGTGGCCTAAGGGAGGCTCTTGGCGCACGCGTGCGACTTACCCACTTTTTACTTTTTAATATTTATTTTTTTACAATGTGAGGCAATGTGCGGACCCCGATACATCACGTTGTGACACGCGTACACGCCGTCAAAATAAGCGCAAACTGGTTATGAAAAGCAGGTTGAACGGGATCGCTGCCCCAAACTATACAAGGGGGTCCCACCGAAGGGAGAAATTGTAACTTTTTTTTGTTAAGGTGGAAGGGATTACAAGGAGATGAAGAGGGATATGACCAAAACCCACCTGACATAAAGAAAAAAAACAAAAGCGAGCATTGTTTTTCTTTTCACCCCTCCGAATCCAGCTCCCGTGTAATTGAAGTGGTTATGCCTGTCACGTTGCCTATCCACGGAGGGCTGACGGTTGGGGTGTATTGCATTGAGCTGGTGTTAAGACCACTCAGAGACCTGGCTGTTAGGGATGTCGGCTTGTATTTATACACGAGCTGAGACCAACCAACCCAAGCAGAGGAGTTGTAGCCTGGTAGCAGGCTACCACGAAGAAAAACAAAACCAATAAGAATAAGCAGAAACCACCACACACATTCAGTCACACCTTGTGTTCCTAATGCCTTCCCGAGACTCACACAGAAGCTTCGGGGGGCAGGGGGGGTTATACACCTCTTCTCTCCCACACGCAACTCTGCTTCACCGAGTGCCCCGTGCTCCTCCTCAGGGGTTTCCACCCCTCGCCTGCTAACCCCTCTTAGTGGGCAGCTCTGACCGCGAGCTTATCCCCTCATCGAGCAGTGGGAGATGTCCATAGCCAGCCAAGCAGCCACCCAGGTAACTAGATGGCAACAGTCTCCACGCTTGGCCAGTGCCAGGCTGCAGCCGGCTTGGTTCCCCACTACATGCCCTTGCTCCGTCCCCGAAGTCCCACCAGCCCTGGTTTAATCCCCAGGTCGGCCGCTGGAAACAGATAACAATAATAATACTTCCCTATAAAATATATATTCCGTGGAGTGGGAGACAACCCTCAACTGCTACTTACAGTGAAGATCCTCCTGGTCCTCACGTCGCTGCTTGGAGGTGGGAGCTCACTCAGCCACTACTGGGCGGCGGGTGGTGGTGGTGAAATGCTGCACTTCACCACCACTACTGCTTCTTCTGCGTAGAGTTCCCCCCTGCCGATTCGGGTGCTACTTTTATGGTGCTGCTCAGCCCATTGTTTAGCCCCTGGGCCAATCACGTGAGAGGTCCGACTATAAATGGTCTGAGATTCCCTTCCACTGGTTGGTGTGTTCCACTCAAAACTTGCCCCCACGTCAGTCTGACCACGCTGTGGTGGCTCCTGGCTCCACACAAAGGACCGCGCCAAAAAACACGAGCGTCTCTCTCCAGCTTAATGGGTATGCCTCACGCACTACGCCACAATACCCCTTACCCTGTCTGACCCACCCACTGTTACAAACTTCTCGAGGTCTCCACACTCGACCAGAGTCTCTGCTGTTCATAGAAAGCAGTGGTCTCCCTTTTGTTGACCTGTTTTGTTGAGTTTTATTACTACTACTACAACTATGACTACGTATTTATTTTATTATTCAAGACCCCATGAACACAACACAATCATTTGATAGGGAAACACAGGTTACAATCGCGTAATAGGGCACCCACTCGAAACGCTTGGGCTCAATGTCCTACCACCCTAGGGACAATGTATGGGGTACAGAATATTTTCAGGGGAGGGAGAGAAAGGAGAATGGGGTGGGGGGAGATAAATGTAGCCAAATGAAACCGATTCTAAAATAACATAAACGCGATTCCCGAGTATATCAATCTTGTTTTCCCCTAGGACCTTTTCCTGGTTTTATCATTTTACCCTGTCTACTTCCACCCTTCACTCTTGAGCTGTATGTCTTTTCTCCTCTCTCCATTTCTCTTTCCCCCATACCGGCTGTGGCAATCACTTGTATCCAGGTTCTGTTTTGTTGTTGTTTGCACTGTTGTAAATGCGATTAGATATTAATATTAATGGAGAGGATGTGCTGGGTGGAACTGGTAGGTGGGGTTCTCTGTGGGATGGGAGATCAAGTCGGTCGAGAGGTAAGAGGGGGCTGGGCGGGGGCGGAGATGGGAGTACATGAGAGTATACAGATCCGTTGTATCGCTTTCACTGTGTCTAACAGTTCTTCCTGTCCTGCGCCCATCTGCATCGTTACCATTCTCCTAGGTGCGCTGAAGACATATTTGTGCCTCTGGGGAGATCACGCGACTATCCGTGCCCCTTCCTAAAGGGCCGCTTCGTCTCCATCATCATCCCAGGCAGAGTCGACTCGTTGAGCCTCTGTGAAGTGAAAGTCAATCTCAACACCTATGCCATCAATTTCAACATCCTCTACTGAGACACCATCACCACAACCAACCACAATAACATTACAACAACCATCAATGCCACCAAACCCTCTACAGCAACAAGAATGCCATAACCAAAAGCATTTCTTCTAATACAACAACGCCAACAGAACCACAACTACCACAAAAGCCTCTACTTAGAAAACACCAGCACCCACTACTGAGATTGACGCAACCACCACAACCAACATCTGAGACTTCTAAATCTTAGACACTCCACAGCACTAAAGCAAATTGCACCAATGAGAAAGAGAACTCACACGGTTTTCACTCACTTTTAATGCCATAGACTACTGGAATTCCATCAATTCAAAAATATCAGTGGTTTACTCTTCTCTCTAAATTACGTTTATAATGCCAAACTGTCGATTCTTTATGACATATATGCATGTTTATATACATATTAGTACAATAGAGAACGTATATATCTGTTCATTATTACGTAACTTAAGCAGTGGATTGGTGGAAGGCTTATCACAATAGGTATAATTTGCATAAGTACCAGTACAAAACATTTGCTAAATTGATATCTGAATGATGGCCTCCTCACACCGTGTGAACGATGAGTATTTTCTGACAATACTTTACCACGTTTATTAGTATGGATTGATGATGATGGGAAGCATAGTATATCACAATTCATAAAGGTTTTTGGGTTAAATCACGTAAACATAGTGTGTCGTGAACCCACCACCACCCGACAGCCAATTATTGAGGGTTGTCACGTGAACAAAACGTGCTAATTATATAATTACTTCAGCGCATCGGTGGAATGGGAAGTAAATCCACAACATTTACACTATCCAAGCTCAAACCATTTCGGTTTCTGAAGGCTGACTTTGTCGGCACATTTTAGATAGTTGAGTGAAACAACTCGTGAGAGTAATGCTTGCCGCTTAAAGTTACGAATGCCGTCTGTTTGCCGTGCAATTTGTCGCCCTAAGGATTTACATTGACTGGGAGCTTAAATCTTAAAGCGCCTTAATATCACATGTCATATCAATCATTCAGATATCTCGCTGCAGTTTTCTTTAATGTTTATGTAAAGGACCCCGTTATTGACAGCTGTAGATGTGCGGTACAATGCGACCCAGAACTAGCCTCTATGTGGGCATAGGTATTTCAGCAGGAGCACGAGGTTATTAGGCATTCTAATGATCACTTTTGCATTTTTACAAAATATCTTTGAATCTATATCTATGTAACCTTTTGGAAAAATATCAAAAATATCTGCTCAACCCGAGCTATACGTGTTCTGATTCTTGCGTTGTCTTTGTACTGTTCACCTTTTGGTGGTCTCTGGTCTAACACTGGTGTAGAGACAAGGCCATAAAGAAGGCTGTCACTGGTGTAGGCCAATCATTTTCATAGACAATGCATTCATTATTATCAGAGCATGTTTGTTTGCATGCTTTGCCACAAGTACGTGTGGTTAATGCAGACGTGATGTCTTGCAAATTCTATCTAATTGGTGTTTGAACATCTTCACTCCTCATGTTGTATTGCCAGAAAGGGTAACACATTCCTAAGTTTAAATCATAAAACTTGGAAAAGACCAATGACAATATTTCATACAGGTCACACCCAAGAGCCTATGTAGGGAAATACATTGTGAGCAATGACAATATACTCGTCCCGTTTGCATTCAAAATACCGACCTATTCTTTCCACGATTACTCCATTTAGGCCATTTACAACTTGTAGTGCGATTCGTGTACTAAAATATTGGGCAATTCGTGTGATAAAAACATATAAAGTGAAATGAAAGTAAAAAAAACACTGATGAAACCATGGCGATTCACAAGTGCATTCTGGAATGCACGACTCAACGCTTGTTCCTGTGAAGGCAGGTAAGTGCTCATTTCACGTGGTGGATACAATCCTGAAAAGTGCCGAGTTAACTGAAAAAAGGCGTTAAGCGAAGATAAAATCCCCCACATACGATAAGCTTTGGAGAGATACAATGTACTACTTTGCACACCACATAGTAAGATGGCGGGACATAACTGAGAGTATACCACCGCATTACAGTATCATCCCATCTACAATATCACTCTTCCGCTCAGTCACGCAGCTCAAGAAAATGGTTTGGCTTTGATCGCTCAGAAATTGAATTTAAATGGTCCGCATTCCTCGTTATAACGGTGCTTTATTATGCGTGATTAAATGATTAAATTCGTAATGAAGTCACACCTGCATTGTTTACATCAGAAACTAGCATTCCGCCAATAGATGCATAGTTCGTTTATTTTGGGGGAGATTTTCGTGTAGGTATGATGTCAAATTTTGAAAACAATTATCCTCAAATCATCTTGCGTATGCTCTTCACGTTTTCGAAAATGTTGCTTGCTTTTCAATATTTCGGTTCAAAAATCCAAATCAATTGGCATATTTGCCCAGTGATAACTTTCATTGCTTTGGTGGAGGGTTATGATGAAACAAAACTACGTTATCTCTACACGAGTATCTAATCTAAAATAAATTCAATTTGAATAATATTAATCATGAAAGCTTACGAATATAATTATGCAGCCAACAGACTGGTCTTTTCTTAGCAATGTAAATTCAAGAAAATCCAGAAAGAAATGTCAAGCTAAAAGCTAAAGAATTGTAGCCTCAAATCCTAACGCACTAAATAACTTGCATTCCTTGCCAGCAGATATAAATAGATTATGATAAAGGCAAAGGTGCAGCCCTCATCAATGTTTCGCGAAAAACCAATAGAAACGAGGTCGATGCACTCACGCGAAGTCTAATCTCTGTTGGTGTTGTCAGTCGATGTTAAATGTCCAGCTGTACAAAAACAGATGAGTTGGTAATGGTGGTGGTTGGTGGTGAGCGGGAAAAAAAACCGTGCCACTATAAATAACCAAAATTATACCGTGTGTGTTTGGGTGGTGAGTGGGTTAGTGTGCTGTGCTCGGAACCCAGCGACCAGAGTTCGATTCCCGCTCACGGCCAACACCATTGACGATTATCTGAACCGGTCCTGGGCCTCCCCTAGGTCGACTCAGCCTCAAATGAGTACCTGGTGCGGTGTGTAAACATTGCCACTGAGGAGACAAAGGCGGCCGGACGTGGTGTTGGCCACCCCCTTGTGTGCCATGCCGGCCTTCATAGGTGGTCGCTAACAGCACTTGCCCCAACAATCTGGTGTAGGCTATACTGGGGATCTTTGTCTTTGGGTGGTGAAAGGGCGACGTAACTAGAAACCCCACCCATTCACTGAACGTAATATAATTCCCTTTGTGTGAACGCCTTCTTGTACAACTTGTGTGAAACATTAATCCTCTATGGAAAGTACTGGTGTGGTACCTTTGATTATTCTTATTATTTTCTAATATTTCTTGGCATATTGTTCGATTGTTTTGGTTTTCCTCGATATTGTTGGGTGCTTGGGTGATTAAACTCTTTTAAAATATTAAACCTGCAACTCGCGTGTGTTTGTCTCTCGTCCCATTCGTGATTTTATCAGCCAACAACTTTGGAAAATAATTCATTCCGGTTGTGACAACAGAATTATATGAGATTGTGATGCCGCCGCCACGGAGCCGATCGGCGGGTGGCCCACCTGCGATCTCGCCGCCCCGAGCGGCGAGGCCGACATTGCTCCACCCCACCACCTCCCCACCCCCCCCACCGGAACACACACGCACGCACTTCCCCCACCATTAGAGCGCGTGGGGAGACACCCTGGCCGACAGGTTTTCACCCAGAAGCCCTCGTAAAGGGATAATCTTCACGGTTTCCTGCGGCCAGGGAATTGGACGGTCTCCTCCGACGCTAACACACACCGTGGCGCCGCGACTTGAGTAGAAATGACATGTTCACGGCGGGGCTGCCCCGCCACCGCGGTTAGTACGCACCTCACGCACACGGGTCGGCAGGGCAGGTAGGGAGGAGGGCAGAGCCACGAGCGGCGGGAAAGCAGGGTCGCCCTCTGGCTGGAGGGTCGCTGAGCAGGTAAATTTAGATGCGGACGTCGCTGAAAGCAACGGCCCGGGGGATGCTGGGATACAGATGGGCCTACCGATTGGCGGGTGATCCCAGCGAGCTGATTGGTCCGCGAGTCGGCACCAGGTAGCCCCTTTGATGTAGAAAGAATAAAGCGGGTCAGGGCGAAGGAAAAAGCGTCTCTGGCTACTCGAGTCAACCCCAGGCCCGTCAACTCCCGAGTCCAGCCACGCGAACGTCCGTGGGACGTATCGACGCGCCGCGAGGACCAGCCGGCAGTGACGACGAACCGTGAGTAAGGGAGGGAGAGAAAGAGGGAGTTGGGACTTAGCTTAAGAAGAAAACCGGAGAGGGTAAAGGGGAGAAGGACAGGTAGAGTATAGTGCCGACTATCGAGAGATAGATTGGTCCTGCCCCGCCGATCCCGACTGACTCGGTTAAATAAGGGCTCGCCGACCCGGTGGAATAAATTGTCGGCGATTACATAACGGACTGGTGTGGTTTTTGCGAGGGTGTGGAAAGAGAGTGGAAGCGTGGGTGCGCTCGCTGTTCGCGGTGGTCGCCGCGTGTGTGGAGCGGCGCCGCGTGGGGTGTGGGCGCTACAAACCGTCGGCGGCGGACTCCCCCGTTGCGAGCGGATACCCATCTCGCACGCATGCCCATCGCATAGCCCTTTAAACCCGTTTAACCCAATCCCCCCAATCGCCGGAGTGGGTACGAACGACGTCGCTTACCCTCTGACCTCTAACCCCCAGTTACCCGCCTGTGATTGGTGCGTGGGACTGCGCGGGCGGGGAGCGTCGCGTTCGGGTGCCAGCGATGCGCTAGCGGGCCCCATGGCGGTCGAGGGCGATGCCTCACCGGCAGGAAACCCGGACTCAGGGGGGGACAGCACAGGGGGGGGAACAAGAGCGCGGCGACCTTTCCCCGCCCGGTGAGGAGTGCAGCGGCGGCAGCTCCCACACTAGTGGAGAGTCTGGGAGCGTCGGTACTTCGCGGACAGGGTCGCAGGCAGGAGAGATCCCGGGGGCCGGCGACCCTAACAAGATTAAAAAAAGGTATCTATGTTGGTGTTTGAACATCTTAACAACACTTAGGGTAAAACCTATAGTTGTTTTTTTAAATGCTATTTCTTATGTAATATATATATTCGGGTGTATTCGATGCACAGTACATCACGTTGATTTAGCACATGTATATCTATATTAAATGCATTGCTCGTCTCACCGACGTGCTAGGGCTACACCTCTATTAGCTGCTACGCCGTGCCGTCTTGTGTCTTATTAGTGGTAGGAACACCGTGCTGATTGCCTACGCTTTAACCACCGCTCGTGTGGGTCGCGCAATATGAGTTTAGATTTACAACATTTGTAAACCAATTAAAAATGGCAAATTACACGTGGCAATATAGTAAAACATGATAGAAGTGGTGTCATGGTTTTATGATGAAAAGATAAAATGGCTCCATTTGGTTCCCCATATTTGTCCTGGAAGCCTTTAACAAGTATTTTCATTTTTAATCTTTTAACCATTTCTGTCATTTCGTTTCTTGTTTCCACAATTGTATCAGGATCGCAGACCGATATTGTATCTTGATCATGAATGTGCTCAATGGGAATTATACACCGGGTGGCAGATGGTAGCCTTCTCGTGGTCCACCTGTTAAGTGCCTCACTGCACGACAAATACCATCACTTCAGCCTTTTTTCAAATTGTGTATATTTTAGATTTTAATTATGTGCAAATCCCATTTTAAAAAAAAACACAGCTATAAAGCTATTTTTGACAGGTTTCCAGTAGGGGCAAAAACATAATAGTAGTGCAAAGTACAATAATCACCCAAAACATACAAATACAACTAAACCATCCCGATCCTAACAGGCAAAGCCCACTGAGGTATTAACTTGTTTTTCAGAAGGGACCTGGCCACAAATGATAGCTCAACAAAGTGGCTTATTATTTGTACATTTGTAATGAGTTCAACTGAGTCACAAACGTACTCTTTGGAGGCAACACATTTATTAACACCAACACACAGGGTAACTGCTCCTTTACAGGATAACAACCTATGGTGGTGGACCACCAGGCTAACTAAACTAATTACACCATAATTAGCTATGTACAACAGACCGGACCACAGCTTGGGTTAATCCAAGATGTGTTGGAGACTCTGTAGTACGTAGAATGTAGAATGTAGATTCTTCAGGATGAACAACAGCAGCCGGTCCCTCTGGGGGACCCGGCTTATATCCTCTGTGGCGTGGCTGGCTCCGCCCTTAGCGACGACCACCTTCTAGAATCCTTGAGCAGGATCTCGACCCTGACATGTGACCACCCCTAGCCCCCACTTCGGGGCCCTGTGTAGACTTAACGGGTCACGAGTCCTCTGGGGTCAACCAGAGTGCCATGGCCCTTAGTAACCCCATTTCTATGGCCGGCACTCCCGCACCCTATCCTGTAGGGGCCGGCACTGTACGCAGAGCGTGGTGCCATCCAGCACTGTCAGTCAGCACTCACCGAGCCCCTCTAGGGCCGGTACTACACCCAGATCCAAGTGGTGTCCGCGATGTCAATACATCGCACGCCGTGCCTCTCTAGGGCCGGCATCACACAGTGACATCCCGCGATGTCACTACACATTTGTAGTGAGTCCAACTGAGTTGCAGACGTTAACTTGGGAGCAGCACTATTTATTTAACACAACAGCACCAACATAACATAACCTACGCTTGGGTCTCAAATGCCCATCTAGCCACGCTACAGCAGAACTAGACACGGTTCGCAATTCCGGTCCGGACCACAAGGTGGGTCCCGGATCGTGTGGCTAGAGGCTTCTTTTCCCTGACGTGGATCTTTGAACACCAATACTCATTTTATGCCCCCGGGCTGGGGCTGGCTTTGCCCTTAGCCCCGCCCACCTTACAGGATCTTCAGGCCCCTTCTCGAACGTTCCCGAGAGCTCTCTGGGACCACGTGACCGACTCTCGGCCCCCGTCCACCGGTAGCCCCCGTCCAGCATCGTCCGATCACGTGACAACACGTCAGCCAGAGTATCACGCCCCAGAGTAACCCTGGCTGGCTGACGCTCGCTCTCACTCCCTCACTGGGAGCCAGCACCACACGCTGCTCGTGGTGGCTTCGCACTCACTCGCGCTCACCCAACCACCACTAGTGTTGGTACTGCAGCCCGCAACCCGGGCTGCCAGCAATGACAACATCACCGGCCGTGACTTTGCAAGTCCCAGCACAGTCACTACATCACCCCCCCACCCCCCACCCCCCCATGTAGCTTCCAGCCATCCCAGCTGCTAACTCTCCCCAAAGCAAGCAACCGACATAACAACCAACAATTGTGGTCCAACAACATAACAGGGCAACAATAAATAACCCAACTCAACTGTACAATATATACACATGAAAAAAATAACAACCGGTCAACCCAACAACCCCGGTGCACGAAATCCCCACAATCAATATCTCCCACCCTCAATGTGTAACAACGCTCGTGAGCTCAATGGCGAGCAGGATCAGCCAAATACTGGCCATGACTCACGCGAGCACTACAGTCCATGACGGTGTGGGAGTGTGCAATGAGCGGGATCATGCAAATCGAGTCTTTGAACGAGTCCGTGACGCCGGTCCTCCAGACGAGTTGGGCTCAACCCGACGAAGCCGGCTCCTCACGCTGGGGGAGCAAGGGATTGACCTGACCAAGCCGGCTCCTCATGCAGAGTAGTAGGCCGGGTCGTCGGGTCCTTGGCCTTCCGAGCACGCGAGGCCGACACGAGTGGCCGCGTGCGAGGCATCAGACATGCGGCGCCTGGGCGCGGAACAGAGACTCTACTGAGGACTCGCATCAGCAGACGCACTCCCCAGTTTGTCGGGCATGGCGTGACAAAAGGCTTCAGGCGAGAAGGGTGCACAAACCAGCTCCACTTACCAAACCGTACTTGGACACATTGGGCCCTCACGACCCGACCGACATCAACCGGCCCTCTCCAAGGTTGCAGCAATTTAGGTGATGTGCCCACTGGCACCTGCGGACAGTGCAACCAGGCCTTGTTGCCCGGCGACCAATCGTGCAAGGAAACGCGGCCACCCTTGAGCCGCTCGTTGGCCAGCTGACTGGCGCAGGAGTTAACACTGGCGGCTTCCCGCGCTTCAGAAAGTTAGCCCATTGTGAATTGAATCGAATCGGAAAATTTGGATACGTTTGGGGCTGGCGCGGCCTGCAACTGCACATCGATGGGAGGGTCATACTCTCTACCATACATCAAAAAGAAGGGAGAGTAGCCGGTGGACGTGTGTGGGGTCATCCTGTAAGCAGCAAGACAATCCAATCAATCCAGTGTAAGCGCTCGACCATGCCATCGGTTTGCGGGTGGTACAAGGATGTGCTTTCCTTTTTTGTACCCAGCAAGTCGCAAACCTCACGCAGCAGCATGGCAGTAGGGACAACAACAGCAGAATGGCGAAATCCCCCATCCCAATGCATGAGCAATCCTCCCGGCAGCACGAACGGGTTCACATCTTGTGGTGTCTCATCATTGGCGGTCACCCTGACATGCCGGCGCAGCTTAAGGAGGGATGAATCCTCCACCTGTCAACGTCCCCATACCTCATAATCAAGACCCAAGGTAGCATCACGCGTGACGGGGACATTGCCCCCCCCCCCCCCCTCAATGGCGTTCATGGCAGACGCAACGAGAAGGGAGGGGGAACATCGAGCCGCATGGCCGACAGCGACCCAAACCAGAAAAACATGCACACTCCCCGGGCTCTGGCAATCGCGGGAGGGCATCGGCGTTCGATTGGCGAGTAACCTTATGATATGTGACATTGAACGAAAAATCCTGGAGGATTTCAAGCCAGCGCGACAATTGGCCTGAGGGTTGGTCCACACGCAACGTATACTGGAGCGCTGCGTGGTCCGAGCGCCCGTACAAATACGGCCGATACTGCTCCACGAACACGACAATGGCCAACAGTTCCCGGCACGTAACACAGTACCGCTGCTCCACCAGAGACAGCACACTGCTGCCATAGGCAATCACGTGCTCCACGCCATTAACGACCTGAGATAACACGGCACCAATGCTGGTATTACTGGCATCCGTGTCCAAGACGAATGGCAGCGAAAAGTCAGGATAACGTAGGGGAGGAGCGTTAGCAAGGCCATCGCGAATGGAGCAGAACGCAGCCTCATCCGCCTCCCCCCAATTAAATTTCTTGCCCTTGGCCGTCAGGGCTTAGAGAAGTTTAGCAATGGACACGAACCCCGCAACAAACTGGCGATATTAAGAGGCAAAGCCTATAAAATGCGCACCTCGGTGGACGAGATAGGTGTCAGCCACATCCGAACACAAGCAGTTTTCTCGGGGTCTGTCGTGATGCCCGATTCGCTGACTATAGGGCCCAAGTCACGGACAGATTTTTGGAGCAGATGACATTTTTGGGGCTTGAATTTCAAGTCGGTGGTGCGCATCTTAACAAAAACAGCCCGCGAGCTATCCAAATGCTCATCAAACGTGCGGCTAAAAACGATTACGTCATTTAAATATATCAGGCACGAATCCCACTGTAGGCCCGCCAAAACCAATTTGATCAGTCTCTGAAAGTGGCAGGTGTGGAATGGAGCCCCATCGGAAGACGGTTGAACTCAAACAGCCCTTGGGGCATCCGAAAAGCCGTCTTGGCCCTCAGGCCTCGTCAAGCGGCAATTGCCAAAACCTGGACAAAAGGTCGAGGGTCGAAAAATACCGCGCGCCTGCCATAGCATCAAAAGAATCGTCCATGCGAGGCAGGGGGTAGGCATCTGCACCTGACACCTTGTTAAGTTTTCTGAAATCGACGCAAAACCGCAGACTGCCGTCGTGTTTCTTAACAAGGACAATCGGAGCCCCCCATGGACTGGTGGATGGCAAAATGATATCCGCGGCCAACATTTCATCCGCCGCCACACAAACATGGTCTTTCCCAGCCAGACTCAGGTGATAAGGATTCGGGCAAATGGGGGCAGCATTACCCCTGTCAATATGATGGCTCAATAGACATGTCCAACCGATATCAAATTTAGACTTAAAATGTCGGAAAATTCCAGCAGGAGCGCCCTCAGCTTCCACGTTTGGCTCGCGGTCAAATCGCCACATTCCAAACATAGTTTGTCGATCCATGCCTCATCGACCACCGGAGGTCCGTGAGATCGAACGCCGACTCCGACGTTTCCCACAATATCCACTTTTGGACACGCCGGGGACGCGTGAGCGATCACGGAACCCTCTTGAATAATCGTAGTGTCAGACCCAGTGTTAAGGACCTGTATAAATGGCAGCTGGTCCTGGGCACCAAGCATCTGCGCCGCAACCAGCAACATCCCTCGACTGATTTTATTCGAGGGACCAAACACAATGCCATCACTCTCGTTACGCGCATCGAGCGGTTTCCACAAATGAAGAGGCACAAGCATTTGCACAACAGGGGGAATCCGCACCGTGCGGCATGCAAGTGCCTGTACTGTAGCATTAGCAACATTAATGTGAGTCGGGGATGGAAGAAAAGCCATACGCCGTCCCGACAGCAACTCCAAATATCCCTGATCAATCCGAATTTTCAGGGTCATCTTGCCGAGAAAGTTAGTCCCCAGTAAACACGGGACAGCCAGGGCCGTGGAAACCAACACGTGGCCTGACAATTCGACATCGGCAATGCACAACGCAACAGAGATGCGGCCAATAATTCCCAACGAACCGCCATTAGCGGCGAAACACGGAGCATCAACAGACTCTAAACCGCGACACCGGTGTGGCAAAATATTCTAAATCAATTCGGAAATAATGGTCGAGGTCGCACCAGTATCCACAAGCACACATACCTCAACTTCCTCGACAAAACCGAGCATGGCCGACGACCCCACGGTTGCAGAGACCACACGACCCACCAGCTCCGACCCCGACATGCACCGGACCCCCCCGATGAATGAAGGGAACCCCGGGGCCGAGTGTGAAGTGCACCGTGACTCGCCTTGGGCGGGATGGAGTCGTAGGAAGCCGGACGTCCCAACGCCCACTGTCGAGGAATCCGGCAGCCCGACTGGACATGTCCCGGCAGGCCGCAGTTGTAGCAAGTGACCGATCCGTCGCTGGGGCGGGACGAAGCAGACCTCGCCCGCCGCCAATCGTTCTGCCGCCGATCACCATCACCTCGTCGATTGGCGCCCCGCTGATGCAGCGAGCACGTGAACGTGACCTCACTGACCATGTGACCCTCGGGCTCCGCGGAAGACGTGGAGCATGCCACCAACACCCTTTCACATTGCAGGGTCTGCTGCGCCTGGATACACCTGGCGATCTTGAGTGAAGACACGTCCCCGCAGTCGGCGGAAAGGACAGTGCGAAGTTCCTTGGGGAGCTCCAACAGTTTCTCAAGCACCAGCGCATCATGGCCATCTTGACCCATGAGTGGATACACGGCCTTCGCCCGCACCAAAAGCGCACTCCTGTACGCGAGGGCCAACTCAGCATCACCTCTCCGCCGCACTGCAAACTTCTGGCGGGTGTCCAATGGCGGTTCAAAAGTGGCGGCCATCTGGTCAAACGCCTGCGTTAGGGTCGACCTCTCAGATGGTGGGATGGCGAGGAACGCCGGCAGAGCATCATCATCGGTGCCACCTTTCAGCAGACGCGCTGAAGGTGCCACCCAATCTCTGCTGGCAAAATGGCGCCGGCGAGTGCGGGCAGTGGCGATGGCGTTCCCGCCTTTCGCGAAATGGCGGCCAAGTTGCCTTATTCGGACAGCTCTGCTGCTCCTTCCTTCGCAGTCGAGGGGAAGGACTGCATCTCGACAAGGATGGAGGACACTGCTTGGAGGAGGTCAGCGAGACAGCCATGCGCGTCCCTGACGAGCTCCTCAACAGAAGACGAGGTGCCCCGTGCCCCAACTGTGCCCTGCTCCATGGCTAGCATCTCTGCTCCGTCCTCGGTGGCTGTGGGCGGAATCAGATCCTCATCGTCTTCATCGTCTGACACTCGCACACGAACTCTGCAAAGTGTAGACATCTTCCGCCTACCGCTAGCTATAGCCTAGCAAGTTGGCCACTTCTGACACCAGTTGTAGTGAGTTCAACTGAGTCGCAGATGTTAACTTGGGAGCAACACTATTTATTTAACAAAACAGCGCCAACATAACATACCCTACGCTCGGGTCTCGAATGCCCATCTTGCCAGGCTACAGCAGAACTAGACACGGTTTGCTATCCCAGTCCGGACCACAAGGTGGGTCCTGCACCATGTGGCTAGTGGCTTCTTCTCTCCGACGTGGATCTTCAAACACCAACACTTGAAGAACCCCGAGCTCCCCGGGCTGGGGCTGGATCCGCCCTTAGCCCCGCCCACCTTCCAGGCTCTTTGGGCCCCTTCTCGAAGGTTCCCGAGAGCTCTCCGGGACCACGTGACTGCCCCTCGGCCCCCGTCCATTGGTGGCCCCCCTCCATTATCGTCCGGTCACGTGACAACAGGTCAGACAGAGTATCATACCCCAGCATAACCCTGACTGGCTGAAGCTCGCTCTCACTCCCTCACTGGGAGCCAGCACCACACGCTGCTCGTGGTACCTTCGCGCTCACTCGCGCTCACCCAACCATCGCTAGAGTTGGTACTGCAGCCCACAACCCGGGCTGCCCGTAATGACAACATCACCGGCCATGACTTCACAAAGCCCCGGCACCATACAGTGACAAGTACAGTCACTACACATTTATAGCACCAAAATAATCTAAATTATCTCAATGCATGCTTCTAAATGTGGAGGGCAAAACCGAAAGACCCAGGGTAAAAAAAAAAATGCAAACGACCATGGGGAGAACATGCAAACCCCAAATATGCACTTGGTAGGGGAAAACTTGATTATACACAAATACCAACACATACACATCCCTGGTGTGTCAATCAATAGTTCAACTCGGCCACAAACACGTGATGACCCAGTCCATCCCATTCTGTACCTGGCATAGCACCATGCCCAGTCCACAGTCACAGGTGTCTGTGTCTATAATTAATTGAAATGGGTAATCGGGGGAAACCAGAAAGGGGGTATAAGTCAGGTGGGCCTTCAGCACATTGAAGGCCACTTTGCAGGACTATATCCACCTGAAAGTAGATTAGTTGGGTTAGACGGTGGGCAATGTCACAAATTAGTGGTCGCAAAAACGAAGGACTGAATCTCAGTCACACATTTACTTCTCTGACTCAGTTCAAAGCCCTTGTTTGCTCACCAGGTACCGCAAATACACTACCTTTCAAGGTTTGAGCTTGAGATGAGCTACCCACAGTTTTTATAACCTGGATAAGTGCTTGAACATAGACTTCCAACATAATTAAGGTAGGGCTCGCAGTGGAGGGAATCCAGGAAGGGGGAGGCATGGAGAACCGAGATTATTCTGGGTAAGGGGGGTGTGGAGCTAGAGAGAGGACGCATGTTGTTGGTGGGGCTCAAAGCGTTTAGTTCCATGAGAATGCACGCCTTTCGAGTTTCAGTGCCACTGCATCGTGGTTACAGGTTCGAATAACCCCGCTATGCTCCAGAAAGCCCAATCAAGTCCAAGATGAGCTAATAAAGCTTAAGATGTCTGGGCCATTTGTTGTCTTGCTGATATAGTTTGTGCATTGTGTGTATACGACTGAGTATTGGTGCTAGATAGATAATTAATTCTAGGGGATTTGTACTAAGATGAACATGCCTGCCTTTGCTGTACGAAGGATGTATAGCCTTGGGTAGAAGGGGTATTGTAGGGGTTGGTAAATGATGCAAAGTGCCTATTTTCGGCTGCGATAGAGCAGCTGTTAGAACAGACATCGCAAAATAATTTGCACCACGTGTAGAGCAGTTTCCCCCGTCTCAGGCACAATGCTTCCACTGAGGTTGTACAAAAGGGATTTTTTTTATGATGGATACTATTTTATGCATTAACCTCAAGTCGCCCGAGTTGATATCGCGGTCATTTTACGCATCGAGTATTTGGCACTTCGTGAAAAAGCGGTAACTTCAATATACTGTGACTCACGTGAGAGGCTTAGTCTGATAATTGTGTTAAGACGTTTTCCTGCCCCTACGCACAGAAATTAAGGACAGGGAGAAGACACAGCTAGGGTGGGGGTGGGCGAAGGAAAGTTGTTTGCATGTATGATGTTAGTTTGACATGCACAACAAAAGAAATAGTGTGGTTCAATACTTTCGTTGCAAACGTCAAACAACAAATATCAAATGTCCAACCAACTTTCAATCGTAATACAGGTTCTTTTGGGTTAGATTGTGTGAATACATTTACCTGTATAATTTTTCTATTGGTCGTGAAAGCCATCGTGTTAAAGTTTCATTCGGTTAATCATGGCAGCATTTAGGATGCTATAATCTCACGGAGTACAAAAAATAAGCAGTGATGTCACAACGCAGAGGATGCATTGATATTAAAGTGAAAAGCCAGCCAATATGTAATGCTGTTAAATATGTCTTGCTGGTATGGGCTGAATGTAATTAATCACACGTATAATTCTCAATGGAGTTAATGATGACCATGGATTGGACCCATAGACTCACGTGACGGCACAGTAGGCCACGCCCAGCAGTGGCGTAATCAATTCAGGGTACAGGGCATCTATTCAGATTCAGATGGACGCTGTACAAGTGTAACGACTCCAGCAGACACTGCCTTTTGATGCTTCTTTATTTGAAGACACGTTCACTTGACAGCGAAGATCCCGACTCCAGCAGCAGCCCTGAGCCTCTCCTCTTGATCCCATTTATCCCCAGCATGGCCATCCCTTGACCCTTGGCCACGCCCCTACTCTCGAACCCTCTGGACTGTCTTTACATAGGTGTGGTGGGTTCACTGAGTGACACACACTAACTCAGGAGGCAACACGTTCATTCTATGGACCACAACTGGATCACTACATAAACCGGGTCAGGACAGTCAGCACTCTGCCTGACCCACTATGCTGAGCCTGAAGACTGAAGACTGAAGACCCAGGGGAAGGCGTAGCATGGAGGACTCCATTCCAGCAGACAGCCCTGACCCACCCTCGGGACCTCCCTTTCATGCCCCCCCACCATGGCCTGGCTCTGCCCTCGGCCACGCCCCCTTCTGGAACCTACCAGAAGGTGGTGGCCCATACCCCACGTGTCCCTTCTGTCACCTGTGGCCCACAGCCTCACTCTGGCCTATCATGTACCCTTGCCAGCCAACCGGGCTGCTACATCCTCAGATGCCCCCTCTGCAGCCACCAGAACTATGCCCCCTAGGGACCTTTTCCATGACATTGCATATCCTACCGGCAGAGAGGACTACTACACTCCCAGTTCCCCTCTCTATCAGTAACTGGCGCTAGGCGCCGTAGTGACCCATTTTATGTCACTACATAGGTAACGTAGATTTACAGCTCCGTTAAAACGTAGCTATGTATAATTGTATGATCATTACTATTATTGTTATTCTTAAATTAATTAACTGATAGGGATTAAGTAATGTTGATTATCTGCTGGCTGATTAATGATAGTAAATATATTCACAGTTACTATTTTGATAATTAAGATTATTTTAATAATTTAATAAATAAATAAAGTGGTTCAGGCGTGAGTGCAGAATATTAACACTTGCACTCAATCCCAACTATAGGGATTGAGCAGTGAGGTGTTGTGTGACGTGGGATCGATTGGTGTGCATCTGTCATAATATGTTAATTTATTTAGAGTTTTAGTTTATTTTTCCGTTTTTGCATGGGAAAGTTGAAGGACAAGATGGTCTGGTGCCATGACCGCGGAGCAACTCCGCAAACGCCGCGGTCCCCTCCCGGCCCCCGCACTAAACACACACCCGCATGCAGTGCACACACGTAGTGTCCTGACGGGGGGTTGCCTGGCACATCGGGTTTTAATCCAAAGGGCCCCTAGAGGGAGAGTCCCACGGTTTCCCAGTACCAGGAGATTGGCCAACCCTCACAGGACATGTTACATTGTGGTGCCCCTAAATTGGCTTAAAATTGTATGGGCACAGAAACTCACCGGGCTAACTGCAATGAGAATGTTCACAGCACGGGGGGGGGGGGGGGGGGCAGGGGGGAAATAGCATGCGAGCGGCGCAGACGGGGAGGGGGGAAAGAAAGCCCTGGACCCCCCGCGGAACCCATAACTCAGGACCGACCTGCCTGGAGAAGAAAAGTACAGGACGGTGCAGTCCTGTGAGAGTAGGATAAACTTCTGTGCTATCTTGAAGAGGCAGCAGCACAAATCTACCAAGGAAGGACTTGTGGCTACACATCAGAGCTCTACATCCTCCCTGACCTGTCCAGTGTGCCACAGAGAATTCCGGGCTCGGATTGGCCTGTTCAGCCATGTGCGCACTCATCAAAACCCAACAAAATGACAAACGTGCCATGGTCATCATCAACTTGATGGACGAACAAGAAAGAGAGAGAGGTTCACACCCCAAATTCCTAAAATTCCATCGCTTCAAAAATGTGCTTGGTTACTCTCCCATACAAACCACAATTTTATGCTAAGCTGTCTATTATTTATGATAATGTCACTTGAAATTGTATTTTACGTATGTCATTGTTCACATTAGAGATTCCATATACTTGTTAACTGTTTCTGTAATTTCATTTTAACTGAGCTGTCATTTAGCTAACAAATATTTATGATATATGTTTTTGTTCGTTAGGTACTTTCTATCTCTCATATGACACATTGTTTTGTTTGCTCTGGTTTCTATTTGATTTGTTGCCGTACTTTAATTAATTCGTTCTTTGCTTTTGTCATTTTGGTTAACCAGGTAATTCCTCCAAATGAAACGTTATCCTGGCATCTTGAGCTCTCAACTGGTGAGACAAAATAAACTTTTAATTGCAATGGGGGAGTTGCAAAGCACCTTGAGTAGCTGAAAGGGACGGTGGATAGTCGCAAGTGTGCTGGGTAGGTCACACTTAGGGGTCAAGGTTACAATGTCCTGCTGGCCACCACTTTGCGGGCTGGGACATTGTGCTCAGAGAGATGATTGCAAAAAGTAATCGCACTCTGTACAATTTCGAAAATTAGGACAGGTAGACCCGCAGGGAGAAATATAATCTACGTGGAGTTTTAGTGGATTGGAGAGGTTATCTCAGCCTCTCCTACCTACATGCTATTGCTTGGAACAGCAAACGCCAGTAGTCGCCTGCTATGAGCAATGCAACTCAACATCCCTGGCCGGTCCTGTATTACCACTCATGCGGCGACTTGGCCACAGAGGTTGAGCGCGTTGTCTGCCTCTTCCTTCCCCTCTGGTGGTGAGTGCGGGCTTCTCGTTAGAATTATTTGGGGACTGTCCTCCCAAGGCTCCTTTGCCGTTTTCACTTTAACTCAAAATTGTACGACATAAGCTTTGATTTACAATACACAGAGGGTGCCATAATGTTACACAGTACAGAAATACGCAGTTAAATCACCGAAGAGAGAGAACACTCTGATTTCATAGCAAAAATAAGTTGTGCAATTAACAGTTCACAGTGTAAGCTTTGATGTTACGATTCACAAAGCGTTCCTATGATTTCACAGAGTGCACAGCATGCTGTGAAATCATAGCGAACTGCATGCTGCGAATACTGATGACTGTTCTGATGAGTCCCAATGAGGATGAAACTGGTCTAAAGTGGTGCCTTTGCTCATTGTTGCCTGTTGGCGGTTCTAAACGAGGCCACACATTCAGTTATTTTGAGCCGGTGGTCTGGATGGGGGTGTGTTGTATATGTGAGTGTTGTGAAAATTGATGCAAAATAATGAAAATTAAATGAAATTTGAAATTTGCATAATATATTCGAAATAATGTTAATTTGTGTAATTATGCGTATGAATTATGCTAAATCGAGAGATAATCGTATTAATTATACGATTGGGTGTGGTTATGTCAATGACAGCCTTTATGATAATCAGGCCTCGCCTCGTTGACAAGGGTCTGTTATCATAAAGTATTAAAGCTTTCGTGACTGCATAAAATTACTCATTGTTTTTTTCGGTAAAGTCACGTATGTAGAAATTAAAACAAAAAACAATCACGACGTTTCGATCACAAGGCAAGCGATCTTCATCAGGTGTCAAGAACAAATCACGGAGGTAAATACAACAAAAAGATGAGAGACGAGAAATCAACAAACCTGAAAAAACATTATGTGAAGCACATCCAGTCAGGCCAACAATACAGTTAGAAACTTCCTGGCGGACCACGAATTTCAGAAGAGTGTTAAATTCCGTGTTCAACCTTAGGATCGCACATACCAGCATAGATAGAATGAAAAATATGAGGTACTCGGTCACTAGAAATACATATACAAGTCCACCAAGAGGTAAGGAGGGAGGAAAGACGGCCAGGGAGGCAGAGAGAGAGGGGGGGGGGGGCGGAGGGATGAACAGAAGCTTAAATAGGAAATACAGTTGGAGGGGGGAAGGGGCCAGAGCGAGAGCGGCAGCTCAAACACGCACATCTTACACATATAAAACGGCAGCTCAAAAACAGTACCACCTCTTGTAAATACAAAACGGCAGCTCAAAAAATTACCACCTCTTGTAAATACAAAACGGCAGCTCAAAAAAGGACACATCTTACACATAATTACAACGGTAACTTCCCCGTAGAAGTGTGATAAAAAGTATTAAAGTTTTCGTGACTGCATAAAATTACTCATTGGTTTTTTGGGTAAAGTCACGTATGTAGAAATACAATAAAATTATATTAAAACAAAAACAATCACGACGTTTCGATCACAACGCAAAACCAATGAGTAATTTTATGCAGTCACGAAAGCTTTAATACTTTATTATCACACATCTACGGGGAAGTTACCGTTGTAATCATGTGTAAGATGTGCCCTTTTTTGAGCTGCCGTTTTGTATTTACAAGAGGTGGTCATTTTTTGAGCTGCCGTTTTGTATTTACAACCGTATTTCCTATTTAAGCTTCTGTTCATCTCTCCGCCCCCCCCCCCTCTCTCTGCCTCCCTGTCCGTCTTTCCTCCCTCCTTACCTCTTGGTGGACTTGTATATGTATTTATACTGACCGTGTACCTCGAATTTTTCATTCTATCTATGCTGGTATGTGCAATCCAAAGGTTGAACACGAAATTTAACACTCTTCTGATATTCGTGGTCCGCCAGGAAGTGTCTAACTGTGTTGTTGGCCTGACTGGATGTGCTTCACATAATGTTTTTACAGGTTTGTTGAATTCTCGTCTCTCATCTTTTTGTTGTATTTACTTCCGTGATTTGTTCTTGACACCTGATGCAGATCGCTTGCGTTGTGATCGAAATGTCGTGATTGTTTTTTGTTTTAATATCATTTTATTGTATTTCTACATACGTGACTTTACCGAAAAAACCAATGAGTCATTTTATGCAGTCACGAAAGCTTTAATACTTTATTATCACACCTCTACAGGGAAGTTACCATTGTAATTATGTGTAAGATGTGCCTTTTTGAGGTGCCGTTTTGTATTTACAAGAGGTGGTCATTCTTTGAGCTGCCATTTTGTATTTACAAGAGGTGGTACTTTTTTGAGCTGCCGTTTTGTATATGTAAGATGTGTGTGTTTGAGCTGCCGCTCTCGCTCTGGCCCCTCCCCCCCTCCAACCGTATTTCCTATTTAAGCTTCTGTTCATCCCTCCGCCCCCCCCCCCTCTCTCTCTGCCTCCCTGTCCGTCTTTCCTCCCTCCTTACCTCTTGGTGGACTTGTATATGTATTTCTACTGACCGTGGTCCTCGTATTTTTCATTCTATCTATGCTGGTATGTGCAATCCATAGGTTGAACACAGAATTTAACACTCTTCTGAAATTCGTGGTCCGCCAGGAAGTGTCTAACTGTGTTGTTGGCCTGACTGGATGTGCTTCACATAATGTTTTTACAGGTTTGTTGAATTCTTGTCTCTCATCTTTTAAGCTGTATTTACCTCCGTGATTTGTTCTTGACACCTGATGAAGATCGCTTGCGTTGTGATCGAAACGTCGTGATTGTTTTTTGTTTTAACATAATTTTTATTGTATTTCTACATACGTAACTTTACCGAAAAAAACAATGAGTGATTTTATGCAGTAACGAAAGCTTTAATTCGTTATTATCACACTTCTACGGGGAAGTTACCGTTGTAATTACGTGTAAGATGTGCCCTTTTTTGAGCTGCCGTCTTGTATTTACAAGAGGTGGTACTTTTTTGAGCTGCCGTTTTGTAAGTGTAAGATGTGCGTGTTTGGGCTGCCGCTCTCGCTCTGGCCCCTCCCCCCCTCCAACCGTATTTCCTATTTAAGCTTATGTTCATCCCTCCGCCCCCCCCCCCCTCTCTCTCTGCCTCCCTGTCCGTCTTGCCTCCCTCTTTACCTCTTGGTGGACTTGTATATGTATTTCTACTGACCGTGTACCTCGTATTTTTCATTCTATCTATGCTGGTATGTGCAATCCAAAGGTTGAACACGGAATTTAACACTCCTCTGAAATTCGTGGTCCGCCAGGAAGTGTTTAACTGTGTTGTTGGCCTGACTGGATGTGCTTCACATAATGTTTTTTTAGGTTTGTTGAATTCTCATCTCTCATCTTTTTGTTGTATTTATCTCCGTGATTTGTTCTTGACGCCTGATGAAGATCGCTTGCATTGTGATCGAAACGTCGTGATTGTTTTTTGTTTTAATATAATTGTATTGTATTTCTTCATACGTGACTTTACCGAAAAAAACAATGAGTAATTTTATGCAGGCACGAAAGCTTTAATACTGCATTATCACACTTCTACGGGGAAGTTCCCATTGTAATTATGTGTAAGATGTGCCCTTTTTGAGCTTCCTTTTTGTATTTACAAGAGGTGGTAATTTTTTGAGCTGCCGTTTTGTATTTACAAGAGGTGGTACTTTTTTGAGCTGCCGTTTTGTACGTGTAAGATGTGCGTGTTTGAGCTGCCGCTCTCGCTCTGGCCCCTCCCCCTTCTTCAACCGTATTTCCTATTTAAGCTTATGTTCATCCCCCCCCCCTCTCTCTCTGCCTCCCTGTCCGTCTTTCCTCCCTCCTTACCTTTTGGTGGACTTGTATATGAATTTCTACTGACCGTGTACCTCGTATTTTTCATTATATCTATGCTGGTATGTGCAATTCAATGGTTGAACACGAAATTTAACACTCTTCTGAAATTCGTGGTCCGCCAGTAAGTGTCTAACTGTGTTATTGGCCTGACTGGATGTGCTTCACATAATGTTTTTTCAGGTTTGTTGAATTCTCTTCTCTCATCTTTTTGTTGTATTTACCTCCGTGATTTGTTCTTGACACCTGATGAAGATCGCTTGCGTTGTGATCGAAACGTCGTGATTGTTTTTTTGTTTTAATATAATTTTATTGTTTTTCTACATACGTGACTTTACCGAAAAAACAATGAGTGGTCTGTTATCAATCGGGACAATTCAATTAATTGTATGCAGTTATGCTAGTGTCAAGAGTCAACTCGGCTTCGTTGTTTAACTTCGTATTATCGGTCAGGATAATACAATGATTCTCGCTTTAGCATTTACCAAGTATGGATTAGAGTTTATGTTAGATCCCCAAGTTTATATCATTCTCGCTGTAACATTTACTCAGTTTGGATTAGTGTGTTTATGTTAGGTCCCTAAGTTCAGGTCTCAATTAGAGTATTTTAATGTAAGGTCGCCAAGTTCATATCTCAGTTAGAGTGTTTGTGTAAGGTCACCAAGTTCATATCTCATCACAGAACCAGATCTTATGCATAGATTTCAGGAAGGAATCACAAGACCAGTTCTGCATTAATCAATTTATTTCTAATTAAACCTTAACTCTAAAAGATACAACTCTCGTCTTGGAATCACAACACAGTATCAACACAGTCTCATCAATGACTGGGTTGTTTCACTTTGACCACAGCACCTGTGGTTAACTCCGCCGCGTGATGCGAGCTGTTGGTGAGAGAGAGTCGTTAAAACATCTAAACACAGCGAAACTTGATTCTCTATTATGAAATATTATATTGGAATTCACTCTGTTATGAGAGATTATACGGGAATTCACTCTATTATGAAAGATTATACTGGAATTCACTCTATTATGAAAGGCTATGCTGGAATTCACTATATTATGAAAGGTTATATTGAAATTCACTCAATTATGAGAGATTATGCTGGAATTCACTATATTATGAAATATTATACTGGAATTTACTCTATTATGAGGTTATACTAGAATTTGGACACAGTACCGCGCTTATGCATAGACCTATAAGCAACCCTTATCACGTTGTTAGCACATTACGTCGAGGAACAGTTGATTATTCTGTAGAGTACGCGAGTACGTGCGCGATCAGTAATGAGAAGTACTTAAAGATTATATGACGATATTAATACGAAAAAGTCGATCAAAAACAGTTATTATTCCCAAAGGCACAAATATCTCAACAGATCCATCGGGTAGATTATATGATCACCGGAATGGCTTAGGGTGAGGGGGTGCGGTGAGGTGTGCTCTCTCCCCTGATATCCTTATCTTGGACTAACGTTTAATTAATTGTGGACCAGATCGCCTGATAAGGAAGCCGGTTGGATACGCCATTCCCCCCCACGTGAGCATAGCTTCGTGCTGAAGGTGTCAAGGATTCATTCGTATTGATGGATCGGTTGGTACTCATGCGATTAGAAGTACAGCCCAAAACAAAATATTAAGGAAGAAATATTACGAATAGACTTATAAACGACGGAGTGTTCACTCGATATGCCGCAATGCTTTCACAGCCACTGATGGCCTATGACCTTGAGTATTGGCTTCTGGTTAAGGACCCGTGTATGTCTGAGTGATATGAATTGATTTGAATAATCAGTGTTTGGAGTTGAGTCTTTAGGTCAAGAGAATGCCTGAATTGTCGTGTAGTGGAGCAGTGTGCGTCATACGGATCAGTTGATTAGGCTCGGCCCACACTGGTTGACGTAGGCTGACCAGCTGACACGTTGTTGTAGTTGCGGTGGCGTACACAGCACGCTCGTAGCGTGCGCGGGAGGGGAGCCGGCTTTGCAGCTGGCCCATGTTGTTGTAGTTGCGATGGTGTACACAGCACGCTCGTAGCATGCGCGGGAGGGGAGTCGGCTTGGCACGGTTGCGCAATCGGCGCTGGCGATGCACGTTCGTAACTTCGTCGCTAAACAGCGACCCTCGCCACCCCGGCGGGCGGCAGAGACCTCCGCGTCAGCAGAGGCCGACCCACGCAGGGGCGAGTTGAGCTGTCAAGTGGGTCTTGCCCGCCTGCAGATGAGATGGGGAGCCGCTCTGGGGAGTTGAGCCCCAATGATGATGAGTCGAGCCGACCAGTGGTCGCAGCTCACTCCTGAGCCGACCCGCAGGTCAAACTCTTGCTGATGAGATGGCGAACTCAGCTGATGGGCTCAGCTGAGCTGAGCTCAGCCGAGTCGAACCGGACTCCGATGAGCCGGCCAAACTAAACTTTCAATGCGGCAGCGTCCTCTTTTATGCCAAAATCCTTCCTCTTGACTCCTCCCCACAAGGTGGGGCTTTTTTTGGATTTATCAGTGTGTCGTGGTCTGGAGCGTGTGTGCGTCTGTGTATCCTTGTGCATGTGTATCCTTGTGTGCGTCATTTACGATCTTGTTCTATTGATTCCTCTTTCGATAGACCATCAAAAAAACAGCCGGTCTTACAAATCGTCTCAAGGCGTCTTTGTATGTGTGGCACAACCTTGAGGGAGACGGGATTCTCCCCTGTGTGACCGACTCTCACCGCTTCCCAGACCCAGGCCCCCTCTTTTCATACCATCAAAAACAACAGGTGTTTCAAATCATCTCACAGGCGTCTTTGTCTGTGTTGCACAACCTGGAGGGAGGGGCGACGTTCCCTTATATGACCATTACCGACGCACGGAGAAATGGTTAAGTTTTTTTAAGTTAACATTTTCATCACAGACTTACAGTTATGATTCTGCACGTGACTCGAGGTCTGCTTGTTTGCTCTGTCAGTCTTCCCTCGTGGCGCTTTACTTTAGCTCCATGGAAAGTGCTCTCTTAAGCATATGTATACTGTCATCATGTACGGCATGGAGACAAAGGTGGCCGGGAGACACTCTTTTTCCCTGGCCCCCGGTCTCAAGTATCTGCAAGGCCATGCCAGCGGGACATAGCTCATGGCACCTTTAAATGAAACTCCCTGTCCCACTCTCTTGCTGTCTGTCTCAGTCTCTGTCCCATTATCGTGCAACTGCTAGCTTTAGCACAAACACCCAATGGGGTCTCTCCCGCCCTTGCTTCAAGGCTGCGCCTTTATTCAGACTACACCGCCATGCGTCTCAAGGCTCCTCATTAATTTTGTCATTCCGTCTGGCTGCGGTGGAGAAGTGTTACCTCTCGGTTCTCAGCCTTGTGAGTACAGGTGGCAGCAATAATGAGTCGGCTCTGATTCTTCCACTTTTATCTCTAGCGTGCCGAGGTCAGTTTCACACGCTGCATTCAGTGTTGCCTTTCTCTCACGCTACGATTTAGACAAAGGCGCCTCTGCTCCTCTTCCATTGCCCTTGATTCAAAACTGCCCTATTATTCGCCTATGTGCTAAGGTTAGGGAATTCGTTTTGACTTTAGTAAAATTCTGTGTTTGTCATACGCTTCGGGAAGGTTGTACAGAAACTTATTAAAGATTAATTAACATTCAGTATTGGATTAGCAAATGGGCAATAATTCATTGATGTAGTTTGTAACCTGGTCTTTAATTACAGAGAGCACGAGGATCCATAACTTTAGCCTACTCCTGTTGTTGAATTTCGAACTTTAACGCTAGAAGATGCAGAATAAATGGTTGAGCTTTTTGACTCACCTATATCTAGGCTAACGCGAACTCTCCGCGACCCTAGGCACCGCTTGCTCTCAGCTGTGTTTTTTTTTTAAACGGCTCATGCTGAGGTTGGAAGGTTGTCCTTGGAGCCCATTATTTATTCAATTTATTTATTTAATTATAAGGTGGAGTGTTGGTGTCAATGTTCTGTCTGCCTTATTATTTAATTTCAAAACAACGGCCCTCTCATGGCCTCCACGTGCGGTTTGTTTAGGTTAGCCCTACCTTGCACACAGATAGCCTGTGATAATTGCCTCGCAATTTCCCAACCCAATTATTGCCAAGGTCTGCTGCTGAGTTCGTTAGCACGCTCTTATCTCCGCTTTCACCCGCTATGGGAGGACAAAGCGTCTTTTTGTCTTACGTGTTGTTTTTCAGTTACTATGCTCTTATGTTTTTATTCATTAATTATTTCGAGAGAAAAAAGTATATATGTATAAGCGAATTTCTTGTTAATATTAATTTTGGAAAAAGGCGCATATCCAACATTCCGCCCTTTTAAAAGTGAATCGTGTTCAAATGGCCACGGGTTATTTAAAAAAAAGATATGCCTTTTTCCATCTTGAACCATCGACAGTCCTCAAGCTCGGAATTATTTCCTTACAATGCGCGCATACATGTCACAACTTAGCATGATTACATTTGAAATAAGAAAAGAAGAAAAATATTAAGGCAATACGTTACATCGGTTCTTATCAATTATTGTTAGACAGCGATTTTGTTTTTAGCTCCTGGGAAACGCTGGAAAGCGGTATCGAACACGGTGGCACACCGTTTTCCTCATGTTGCTTCTGTAGTGGGTTCCAGGACACGGAGACGGCAGAATAGAAGCAGCACTATTTATTTAAACCTTAACAAGGGTTACACTAGAAGGGGTAGCGGCCCCTCCACCCGTATAACTCAGGAACACACCCCAGGCTCTCTAGCCTAAGCTCTAGGCTCCCAGTTCCTCCTGGTAGGGCTCTAAGTGAGGCTATCAGATCCGGCCCTGGTTAGGCACAGATCTTGGCACCCCGCCGACCAGACCGGCCCTTAGAAGGACTCTGACTCTGGGGCTCTGGGGCCACACCACTGGCTTGCTGTGTCGGCCCTGAAAAGGGCAGCAGACACAGGAGTCCCAGGGTCTCACCTAGCTGGCCTTCTTTCTTCACTGGTTGCTTCAGCCTCGGGCCCCACACTCTGCCCCGAGCTCCCTGGCTCCCCGCACTTTATACCCACTGGAGCCTTAGCGGACGTTGTTGTAGCCACCAAGGTGTGGGTGAACCACACCTTCCCGTGCCATGTGTTTATTCCCCATAGCACCCCTACATCACCCCCTCCCGTGTAACCCGCAGCCGTCCCGGCTGCAACAATACTCGAACAATAAACACAACAAACCCCCACCCGTGCGTGCCTCATAAGAACGAACACCCCAATAAATAACCCAACCCACCTATACAAAATTACACTATATACACATATACATTGTACCCCCCCCCCCCCCCCCCCCCATCAACGCAGCAAGAAAACTTAACAGTGAACAACAAGAGTAACAAGAACCATTTTTACAACAAGCGGCGCATTTTGGCGCGAGTCCGATTTGCGGGTCCATCGTAGGGGGAGGGTCCGGTCGGCCCGGCAGTGGGCACCGGCTGTGCAGGTGCACCGTCTTCCGTCACCCCGGAAGGGCAAACTCCGTCCCCACCGGGTGGCGCAGGCGTGCTGGAAGCCGTCATTCTTGAGGCGCCTGAAGGTGGAACAGTTAGCGAAGCATCAAGGGCAGGTGACGAAGACGCCGTCCGGGAGTCAGCGGAGACATCACATGCTCGGCCTGTGTAATGTGGTGGAGGGACGCGCGGCGCCACAAACGGCTTCAGACGCGAGGGGTGTACGTACCAGCGGCGTTTCCCCCACTGGATACGAACGCACTGCGGCCGCATAACCTTCACAATAACCACAGGGCCCCTCCAAGGCCGCAACAATTTCGCCGAGGTCGCCAACGGCACCTGAGGGCAGTGCAGCCAGGCTTGATCGCCTGGCTTCCACGCATGTGTGCGTGA
Organism: Petromyzon marinus; assembly: GCF_048934315.1. Taxonomy (NCBI): domain Eukaryota; kingdom Metazoa; phylum Chordata; class Hyperoartia; order Petromyzontiformes; family Petromyzontidae; genus Petromyzon; species Petromyzon marinus. The sequence continues at coordinate 2,609,606 of NC_133741.1, read as the reverse complement.
TTGGCGCGATCGCAACCTCTCGTTGGCCTTCTGCCGAGAGGAAGAGTTTTGGGCCGCTGCCTCCCGCGCCTCGGTCAATCTCAGGATATTAAATTTAACATGGTCGGCCAATTTCGATTTTCTGCTGGTTTCCGAGACGCGGAGCTGATTCGCAATTGGTGGGTCAACGTCGCGACCGTACATCAAAAAGAACGGCGAGAAGCCGGTTGCCGCGTGAGGAGCCATTCTATAGGCGGCCAAAACCCCCGGAATGTGAAGGTCCCAATCGGTCTGGGAGTCACACACCTGGTGACACAACATAGATGTGAGCGTCCTATGCAGCCGCTCCACGATGCCATCGGTTTGTGGGTGATAGGGGGAAGTGCGAATCTTTTTCGTACCAAGAAGCGCACACACCTCGTGCAGAAGGATGCCAGAGAAGTTCTTCCCTTGGTCAGTCAGCAGCCGTTCGGGAGCACCCTTGTCGAGGACATAGCCCTGGACAAAGGCCTCGGCAACGGCTGCTGCTGACTGGTTAGCAAGAGGCCATGCCATAGGCCATCGGGTGAAATATTCCACGCCAACCAGCAGGTACTTGTTACCCCTAGGGGTCGCAGGGAAGGGCCCCAATATATCGAGTGCGACGAGTTCGTTAACCCGAGAGACCGTGATAGATTGTAGCGGTGGGCAGGCGCCTTTCGCTGGTGGTTTTCGTTGGGCGCACTGAGTGCATGCACCCAGGAGGTCATCCACATCCCTTGCCATACCCGGCCAGAAGAAATCCAGCTGGAGCACGGCAAGGGTCTTGTGGGTCCCCAGGTGCAAAAGCCGCTCGTGTGCGGCCCAAACGGCCTTACCCCGCAAAGCGGATGGCACCACAAGCCTGTGACGGCAGGCCCTCCCATCCCAATGCATTAGGAGCCCCTGGAGCAGCCCGTACGAATCAATCCCCGCGACCCCCCGCACGGAACCCCCTGCGCGACGACGCAACGCGAGGAGGGATGCGTCCTCCATCTGGAGGCGCCCCCATTCCGCAACGGACAACCCCAGCAAGGAGTCCGCACCTCCCTCCCCGACAGGACCCTCAGGCAAGGGGTCCTCAGTGGCAGCAGCGAGAACCGGGATATCTAAGGGGGGCTATCCTCTGGCGGCTTACAACGCCCCGATCCCCTGAGACAAGCGTAATCTGAGGCGGGCGGCAGGCGAGACAGCGCATCCGCATTAGTGTGCCGAGCACCCTTCCGATATGTGGTCGTGAAATCATAATCCTGAAGGATTTCGAGCCATCGGGACAATTGCCCCGAAGGCTGTGTCACCCGCAAGGCATATTGTAATGCCGCATGGTCCGTACGGACAGTGAAATGCCGACCGTACAGGTATGGGCGATACTGTTGCATAAAAAATACAATAGCCAAGAGTTCCCGACGCGTGACGCAGTATCTCTGTTCCGCCGGAGACAAAACCCTACTGCCATAAGCCACGACGCGTTCCACACCACAGATCACCTGTGAGAGCACACCCCCAATGCCCGTATTGCTGGCGTCTGTATCGAGCAGGAAGGGTTCCGAAAAATCGGGGTAGCTCAATGGAGGGGCCCGCACGAGAGCGTCGCGAAGGGAACAAAAAGCGACCTCCTCCTCCTGGCCCCAGTGAAATTTCACTCCCTTCGCCGTCAGAGCGTGTAAGGGCTTAGCAATGGTCGCGAAATCCGCGACGAACCGCCGGTAATAAGACGAAAATCCAATGAAGCTCCTGACCTCAGCCACCGAGGTGGGGGTTGGCCAGGAGTTGACACACTGCGTCTTTGCGGGATCGGTGGATATGCCCGAGCGGCTGACGATGTGCCCCAAATAGCGTACGGATTCCCGTAGCAGGTGGCACTTTTGCGGCTTAAATTTCAAATTCGCAGCACGCATTTTGAGGAACACGGCGCGCAAGCGCAAAAGGTGTTCGTCAAATGTCTTGCTGAACACGATGACATCATCCAGATAGATCAAACAGACGTTCCACTGTAAGCCAGCCAAAACCAGTTCCATAAGGCGCTGAAATGTCGCCGGAGCGGAGTGTAATCCCATAGGTAACCGGTTAAATTGGAATAGGCCGTGTGGTGTGCGAAACGCAGTCTTTGGCTTGGACTCATCATCCAATGGGAGTTGCCAGAATCCGGATAACAAGTCCAACGTAGAAAAAAAACGTGCGCCAGCCAGAGCATCCAGAGATTCGTCCATCCGGGGAAGTGGATACGCGTCGGCCACGGAGATCTTATTAAGGCGGCGAAAATCCACACAGAATCGCAAGGACCCATCGTGCTTTTTGACAAGCACTATGGGTGCTCCCCATGGACTGGTGGAAGGGGCTATAATGTCTGCAGCCAGCATGTCATCCACTGCCAATTTGACATGATCTTTTTCGGCCGGACTTAACCGAAAAGGATTCTGGCGTACCGGGGCATTGTCACCCGTGTCAATGTGGTGACGCAACAATTTCGTGCACCCAATGTCATATTTGTGTTTACTAAAAACATCGGAAAATTCCGTCAGAAGGGTGCGTAGGCCGGCACGCTGGGAGTCGGACAGATCACTCGTGCCCGAACATAGTGTGTCCATCCAACTATCGTCCCCCTCAGAATGCGGTTGAGCCAGAGGATCGGTCCCCACATTACCCATAACCGTGTCTACCACGGGGACCGGTGTCGCGTGCGCGAGCACAGTTCCCTGAGGAACGACGGCCGTCTGTACGCCAACGTTAAGGACGAGGATAAACGGGTCATCGCTCCCCTTAACGAGCGTTTGAGCGGTCACCAGTTCCAGCCCATTTTCCCCAGCCCTCGAGGGCCCTAACAGAATTCCCTGGTCCAGAACACCGGGCACGAAAGGCCGACGCAAGCGAAGGGGCACGAGAATTTGCGCCCCGGGAGGTACACGCACCGTCCGAGTGACGAACGCTTGTATCGACGCGCACGCTGCCCTTGAGGTGACAGGGGAAGGCAGGAATGTTACCCGTCGGCCCGAGGGAAGCTCGATGCAACCCTGATCAATTAGAATTTTAATCGGCATTTTGCCCAAAAAGTCCGTCCCCAACAAGCACGGAACCGCCAGCGAGGACGAGACTAATATTGGCCCGGAGAGTTTGATATCGCCAATGCAAATTTGTGCTCGAATTTGGCCTATGATACCCAGCGAACCCCCGTTCGCTGCGTAACACGGAACGGTGACTGGGAGCAAGGGGCGGCTTTGAACGGGAAGAATATTATAAATCAAGTCTGACACAATGGTCGCCGAAGCTCCCGTATCGACGAGGATACGCACCTCGACCCCGTCAATGCGACCCGCGACCACGGACGAGCCTGCCGACGCAGCAACAATGCGGTGGGCCAATTCCGTCCACTGCCCCGGCCCGAGCACCCTCTCGACCCCGCCGCCACCCAACAAACCAATGGGCGTACCCCGAGGCCCGTACACCGAAACGCGCGAGGTGGGGACAGGTGTGTGCACAGGCCGAGCATGTGGGGTGCCGCGACTTGCCGGGTTGCGATGCGGAGGCCTGTAGGCTGGAGCGCTGTCCGACCGTCCCGGCTGTCGTTGACGAGGCGCCCGGCATTCCGCAGCCACGTGGCCCTTGCGGCCACAGTTGTAGCACGTGATGAGCGCCTTGGGGTGCTCCTGGCGATCCGGTGTGGTCCGAGCCGGCCTCCCTCCGGATCTCCACTCCACCGGGCGACCCGCCGCGAAGACCTCCTCGGAGGGGGGGATGGTCGGCGTCCCAGCGCACACCGCAGCTGCGCCCTTGGGGACGAGAGGTGATCGACGCTGCGCTATCAGGTGCGCGTGGATGTGTCTTGCTGCCCGCAAGGAGCACATGTCCGCGTCGTCCTCTGCGACGATGGCGATCTGTAGCTCCTGGGCCAACGCCAGGAGCTTCTCCGTCACCATCGCGTCCACCCCTTCGCCGTCCATCCGCGGGAAAGCCGCTTTTGCGAGGGCCAGGAGAGCCGTGCGATACGCCAGTGGTGGCTCCTTCTGGCCCCTGCACCGCTCGTGGAAGAGTTTGCGGCAGTCCGACGATGGCCCGTAGACTATGGTGAGGACCTGGAGCGCCGACTGTAGCGTAGATCGCGTTGATCTGGGAGCTGTGATGAGCGTAGCAAGGGCGTCATCGTCCAGCATGGCCGGTAGCGCACTCAACGCCTCGTTGTCCGTCCAGCCGGCCATCTCTTGATGAGCGAGAAAGCGGCGTTGAAAGGCCCCCCAGTCGCCGCCGTCTGAAACGAACTCCTTCAACACCGGCAGGCGTTGTTGAAACGATGGCTTCGTCTCTGAGAGGTGCCGCGCGCCATTTCCGGCCTCTCCACCGGTGTTTGAGGGGCTGGGGACACCCATCGGCGGTCGCGCAGGTGATGACGATGCGCCCGCCGATTGGTCCTGACAGCGGGCGTCCGTTGGTGATGACGTCACCACCGCTGATTGGCCCACAGCGTCCACGTGGAGCTGCGACCCTCCAATCGCCGTGGCGGACACTGTCATGGCGGCAAATCCGAAATCTGGTGGCTGTGTTTCGGCGGGAATGGCCGTTGAACGGCGTTCGTCTCTCTGCCGCCTTTGCGCCCGCAGCCCCGCGCGGTTGATTTCCTCCAGCGTGGAAGCCGCGGCATACAGCAGCTCAGCCAGTCGAGAGTGAGCCGCCTGCAACCCGTCCTCCATCGGCGGCCACTTCTCCAGCGGTGGCTGCTGTTGGGGCGTCTGGGACATCCCAGGATCGTCGGCCGCGGCCTCTGGCGCAATCCCAGGCGAGCCGTCCTCCTCCTGGGGTTCCTGTGATCGGTTTGTACTCCTTGTGTCCATTTTAAGACCACTTCTGACACCAGTTGTAGTGGGTTCCAGGACACGGAGACGGCAGAATAGAAGCAGCACTATTTATTTACACCTTAACAAGGGTTACACTAGAAGGGGTAGCGGCCCCTCCACCCGTATAACTCAGGAACACACCCCAGGCTCTCTAGCCTAAGCTCTAGGCTCCCAGTTCCTCCTGGTAGGGCTCTAAGGGAGGCTATCAGATCCGGCCCTGGTTAGGCCGGATCTGATAGCCAGACCGGCCCTTAGAAGGACTCTGACTCTGGGGCTCTGGGGCCACACCACTGGCTTGCTGTGTCGGCCCTGAAAAGGGCAGCAGACACAGGAGTCCCAGGGTCTCACCTAGCTGGCCTTCTTTCTTCACTGGTTGCTTCAGCCTCGGGCCCCACACTCTGCCCCGAGCTCCCTGGCTCCCCGCACTTTATACCCACTGGAGCCTTAGCGGACGTTGTTGTAGCCACCAAGGTGTGGGTGAACCACACCTTCCCGTGCCATGTGTTTATTCCCCATAGCACCCCTACACTTCTTTGCAACATGTTTACCAAGTTCTTGGCAACCTTACTGCCACCTTTGGTCAAGAGTATATCATCATATCTCTCATGGCCAGGTATTTTAATGTAACCTGTGACCTTTCCATGCCACATCACACCATCATCATCCGGGTTCATCGTCGTTATGGCTTTCGCCAAATGTGAACGGTTTACTGGTTCGTGTCGGTCAATTTTTTTATCCCTCTCTTTCCATCTGGAATTATGTGGCGTGAAATTATGCTGTGCGTAACCAGGATCAGTAAACACCACGAGCTTCCGTGCTCGATTGTCGGGGACGTTTGCATTCACCGCAGCCCTGTGTACATCGGTTGACTCTGGGAGTCGATTTGCTTCTGGGCCACGATTCGGTTCCATGCCTCTGAGTACTCTGTATTTCAACAAAATTCCCGATCCGTCATGGATCTTCATCTCCTCCATGTCAACACTCTGATCTCCATCCCTCCTTAGTGTGCCAGAGCAGGATTTCCACTCAAAGACTTATGCTTGTAAGTCTCTACAGCACTTTTCTCTGCAACACTCGCAGTACCCTCACGCAATTTCGCGACACAAGGGGTGGCATTTCCATTTACCAGACAATCAGGTTTTACTTCCCCTCCCTGCGGTTGGTTATCATCTCCTGTCGGATCATACTTCAATGCAATTATGTTTTCCGGTTCGATAGGTGTGTCAATTACGGGTGCAACACCTGCGTTCTCCACCACATTATCAGAACTGGTGCCCGACGCATTTAATTTTTCCCAATCATCACTCTCCTGATTTTCCTGTTCACCAGCAGTTTGCTTAATTTCTTTAACGGGGCTGTGATTTTTCCTCAGCTCAGTGGACACCTCTCTTTTACTGAAAGCTTCCTCTCAATCCCTGTGAGCGATTCATCACGTGCCTGTGTTACCTTTTGTGTCACAGCCAAGCTCACCCCTGTCTCCCTATTTCTCATGCCCCTTCTCTCTCCTGGTAAAGCTGGTGGTGGGATCGGTCGGAAGTGGACAGATTGTGTTTGACCTTTCATGTGTTGTGGCATTGGGGCCCGGCATAATTCTGCTCTCGGTCGCCACATGCCGCGATTTTCGTAAATATGTGTCTTTGCACAGTATGATCGCTCCCAGCCTGTGGGCCATTGCCTCGCGGGATGGTTACCCTGTCCTCTGTGGGTGTAATTATATTGGTCGGTCGTGGGTGCTTGCCGTGGAATTGGGAATCGGCGTGATTCTGCTCCTGGCTGCCACACGTGGCGATTTTCGTAAATATGTGTCTTTGCTTCACCCGAGGGGAATATACTCCTGGCCTTGGGTTCTCCTTCACCAGTCCCCTGTTCGCCTGTGTGGCCACTAGTGGGCGGTATATACTACATGAGGGGACAGTCCTTGGGATCTACTGGTCGTAGGTCGGCTTCCTCAAGGTCCTTTCCCAGTATGTTGGTCAGTAGTTGAGTGGTCTGTATTTCTGCTGGACGCTTGGTTTCGTTCTTGATTGCCTGTGACAGGTCGTTGGGTTCTTGTGTTATCGTTTGAATTCCCGTAGAGTCTTTTCCGGCTTCTTCATTTTCTGGATCTTTATGCTGCTCCGGCATTGACTGTGCCCATATTTGTCGGGATTCAAGGTTCATAATGGGTTTAAGGTGATTCAGTAGTTCGATCCCAATGATCAGCTCTTTTCCTGGGTTCTGTACGACATACAGTGGATGGCTCATGTTGATTTTGTTGAACGTGAGCTTCATCATGACCTTGCCCAATGGTCGCATCTGGGTCCCTTCGCATCCTGAGTAGGTAAGCCTACTTGGCATCATCTGTAGTGTTTCATTCTTCCTCTGGAGGGCAGTCTGGAGTTCATCAAATAGGTCTCTGGATATCATGGATATTTCTGCTCCAGTATCACAAAGGCCCTGGCTGGTCAGGGTGTCTTGCAGTATTACTTCCACGTGGACTCGTCCGACCAGTCCTACGGGAATTAATTTCCCCAGATGGTACCCTTTACCCTCTGGTACCACTTCGGTGACTGCTTTGGGGTTTCTTGAGTTTCTTATGTTCACTTGGGCTATCTTTGCGTTGGGTGTGTCCTCTTCCTGTGTGTGTTCTGTTGGTATTCTTGCCTTTGCTGTTTGCATGGGAGTCTTCATACTCTCTTGGTGTTCTCTTTCCATCCAACTGTGGTGGGCGTATCGACTCCTGTTGGCTGACTGTGGTCTATACCCTATTGCTAGTGGAGGCGGCAGTGGGAGACGATATGGTGATTGGCTCGGTGGGCGTTGGCCTCCGCGGGGTAGGTATGACCCGTCACTTGCTCTCCCTCCTCCATAGTTCCAAGATCCGCCCTCTTCTGTATTCCAGGGCTGTGGCGGCCGTGGGTGCCAGGTTCCTCTGGCCTCGCTTTTCTCCCCACGTGGAACGTTATTCAACATGCTGCTGATGGGTGTTGATTCTAGTGGATTTGGCGCCCTCTCCTAGGGGGTTTCATGTCCGTCCCGTGTGGTGTTATTATTATTTCTTGGTAATTCGCTTCCCTCCAGATCGAGGCGTTCTTTATCTTTGGTGACGATGTGTGTTTTGGCTATGCTAGTGGTTTTCCGTTCGTTCACCCAGGCCGTGTGGGCTTTGCTTTCGATCTGGCATAGAGAGGCAGTCTCGGGGTCCAGTATCATTCCTACTATTCTCATTATTTCAGGTCTTAGTGATTGGAAGAACATAACTTTTAATATTTTCCGTTCTTCCTGGGCGTTGTCCACGTCACCTGCATAATATGCTCTCTTGAAGCGTAGGAGATAATCTCGTGGGTCTTCGTCTACACGCTGAGTCATCAATTTTGTCACGTTCAATCCTTCGGATCGTGTGGAGTAGTCCCCAAATCTCTTAATTACTGCTCGGCTCAATTGTTTTAAATCACTCTTGACCCTATTTGGCAGGGATGTTACCCATGGTCTGGCGGATTCATGTAGGCTCCTTGATAATAAACATGTCTTTTTTGCTGATTTACTCAGACCCCGGATCATTGCTTCTGCTTCTACCATTGCGATGTGAGTGTGTATATCCCTGTTCTTGTTGTGTGGATCGAAATAGGGAATTCTCACGAGCGCTTTCTCCATTAGTTTGAGGGTTTTAATATTGAAAGTGTGTTGATCGTCGTCGGTGGCGTCTGTTCCTGAGGAGTGCTCACTCGAGCTGTCCCTGCCTTCGCTATCACTACTGTCATGTTTCCTGTGTCTGTGTCGTGATCTCCCTCTGTCCGAGGATTCGTATCTGTCCCATGGCTTGTGTCCCTTGTTTCTCTTATGTGGGTCTTGTGATCCATGCTTGTGGGTTGGTGGGCGTGATCTCCTTGAGCTGTGTCTATGTGGTGAGTATTTTGTCCTTGACCTTCATGCCGTCTACTACGTGTGTGGTGCCTGCTAGGTAATGTTAAGGTTAGGGAATTTCTGCTAAGGTTAGGGAATTCGTTTTGACTTTAGTAAAATTCTGTGTTTGTCATACGCTTCGGTCAGGTTGTACAGAAACTTATTAAAGATGAATTGACATTCAGTATTGGATTAGCAAATGGGCAATAATTCATTGATGTAGCTCGTAACCTGGTCTCTAATTAGAGAGAGCGTGAGGATCCATAATTTTAGCCTACTGTTGTTGAATATCGAACTTTAACGCTAGAAGATGCAGAATAAATGGTTGAGCTTTTTGACTCACCTATATCTAGGCTATCGCGAACTCTCCGCGACCCTAGGCACCGCTGGCTCTCAGCTGTGTGTGTGTTTTTTTTTTAAACGGCCCGTGCTGAGGTTGGAAGGTTGTCCTTGGAGCCTATTATTTATTAAATTTAGTTATTTAATTATAAGGTGGAGTGTTAGTGTCAATGTTCTGTCTGCCTCATTATTTAATTTCAAAACAACGGCCCTCTCATGGCCTCCACGTGCGGTTTGTTTAGGTTAGCCCTACCTTGCACACAGATAGCCTGTGATAATTGCCTCGCAATTTCCCCAATCCAATTATTGCCAAGGTCTGCTGCCGAGTTCGTTAGCACGCTCTTATCGCCGCTTTCACCCGCTACGGGAGGACAAGGCGTCTTTTTGGCTTACGTGTTGTTTTTCAGTTACTATGCTCTTATGTTTTTATTCATTAATTATTTCGAGAGAAAAAAAGTATATATGTATAAGCGAATTTCTTGTTAATATTAATTTTGGAAAAAGGCGCATATCCAACAGGGGAGAGCTATGATTCATACATTGCCCACATTTGTGTTTTGTTGAATTAACTTGTTTTCAGCCTGCTATATTTTTCTATCGTGATTAATGTCTTGGTAGCTTTAAGATTTTACACGTAGGATTTTGTGATAAACTATCAGCGAAATGTCGGACTTCGCAGTTGTTAAATGTTATAAATTCCTCTCCAACACCGGTGATACTGCTGAAGCAGCAATGAATGGGCATGCTTGTTCATAACTTACCAACTTTATTAATATGTTGTGTAGGGTGTAAGAGGGTGCCTGGCATATTTTATTTATGCTATCTGACCCAAACGTCAATTAGGAATTCAACCAGTTCCACTGCTGGATTATTTTTTTTCCGCCTGAGGACGACTGCTTGTGTTGCAATCGAAACGTCGTGATTTATTTTATTTTATACCTACGTGACCTTACCGAAAGAACCAAAGAAGAGGGATTCAACATCACGACGTTTCGGAGGCAACACAAGCTTCCGTCAGGTGCTAGTTACACCTGATGACGGAGGCTTATGTTGCCTCCGAAACGTCGTGATTTTATTAACTTTATTTTATTTTTATTTTTACCTAAGTGACTTTACCGAAAGAACCAAAGAGTATGGATCATTACAGTCACGAAAACTTCAAATCTAGAAAGAATTCAACATTTGATTTCATGCGATATTATTATTCCGTGTGCATACCTCTCATTTGCCGTCGTTTATGAACACGTTTCAGATTTTTGCACGCCTTCAATTATTTGAGCATTTTACATTTTATTTGTTATTGTTAGTGTGTTTAAACCACATCTCATAGAAAGCAATAGGCACTGAGAGAAAAAAAGTGTATTACCGAGGACAAACGCATGTTGGGTCGTATAGAAGATTTCATGGCAATGCATTTGTTTTTATCTTCCTTGCATATCAAATTAAACGAGAGCACACAGAGCACACTATGCAGTTAGTATGCAAACGTGGCAATGTTAAATTCCCAAAAGTTACCCAATTCACACGTTTATAATTACAGTCTCCACAAATACACATCCCATCTAAGGGCCGGCGACACCTCGAGAATGATCTCGAGAGACGAGCGCTGACACACCATGCCACAGCAATGGTCACGACATTAGAAACAATCACACAACAAGCGTATTTTTAACCTCCCAAGGTGCACACCTCAAAGAAGAACGCACGGTATAAAAGCAAACGCGACAGCGGATAAACTTCACTCCATCGCCCCTCAAAAGGTGAACTCTGCAGGTAATGCAAGTGTGGCTCTGGATCGCGTCTTTGTGTGCACATTTTTAGCAGGCACAATGTGACTGTGCGTGTGGAGTATTTGCCACGCTGGCTTTAATTGTTGACCACTAAACAGCACGAGGAGTTGGAGGGGGTGGCTTAGTTGAGTCCTGGTGAGCTTAAGTTCTATCCTGAACGCAACTGACATCATTGTGATGTACTGTATGAATTGTCTATGACTAACGTGCACTGTTCCAGTGTGGTGATTTATGTTACAAAGATCCACTCCACCGACACGGCATAGGGAGGTCTTCATTTGTACTAAGTGTTTCATAAAGGGCTCTAATAATGATTACTATTATTTAGCACTTGGAACCACTGCCAAACAAATGTGTGTCATTACGTAACCAATAGCTCGTCAAAAACTGACTAAATTTGTAGATCTTTTTAGTCAGTTTTTGAACGTATAAATAATCATGAAAAGTTTCGGGAAATATAATTTCTAATATGTCATTGAAAATTTTATTTTAAGTTTAATAATCGTGTTTATTCTTATATACTACACCATCAAAAGTGGTTGTGTGTTCCTAGTCATTTGGCGTTTGGGCTTCTGGGTCATTGCTCAATAACCATGACAAATAATATTACGTGAGGTATAAGAGAGTAAGGAGGGAGAGAGAGAGAGATGGTTATAGACGAGGCGAGAAACGGGTGAGCAAAAATAAAGTAGCAAACAAGACTGTTCCAAACCGACAGTCTCTCTTAAAACTAAACAAAACTTTTGTTTATTTTACCAGGTAAAGCCCACTTAGCTATGTAGCTCTTTTTCAGACGCGACTAAACCACAAACCATAGCTTAACGAAGCGCCTTATGAGGTGGAAATGTATAGCAGCCAAATCTAGGAAAGAGAGTATGTTGTTCACTTCCGTTACCATGGTGAACTGGATGGCCGGGTTTTGTGCATTGAGATGATTTAGAAATTAATTAAGTGTATCTTTACCATGTGGCTAGACAACCAAAGTGTCATCAACATATTTAAACCAAAAAGATGGTGTTAATGTACCTGAGGCAAGTGCTCTTGTTTCAAAGTTTTTCATGCACAAATTTGTTATAGCCTGAGAAAAGGAGAGCCCATTGCTGCTCTTTTCTTTTGTTTAAGGAAATCACCTCTCCATAAAAAGTAAATGTTATTTAAACAATGGTCAGCTAGTTTTAGAATATGTTTTGGTAAACCTGTATTTTTACTAGTGTATCAAGTAATTTAAGCGACTCATTAACTGGAACCTTAGTGAATAGAGAAATCACATCAAAACTCACCAGAATATCATTAGGGTTAAGTTTAAAATCACAAGATGGTCTGAATTTCTTATGAATGAAGATGTCCTACCGATGTAGGGTTGTATTTGTTTAGTTATATATTTTGCTAATTTAAATGTGGCAGAGCCAATTGTACTTACTATGGCTCGTAATGGGATGACAATTTTAGGAATCTTTGGTAGCCAATACAGTCTAGGTGGTTTTGAGGCCTTTGGCTTAATTTGGTATTGCTCAGTCTTAGGGATTAAGGAATTTGCAATGATTGCAGTCGTCTTCCGTTCTAAAGTATTCGTTGGATCTCGTTTAATTTTAATGTAGCTACTTTCCTCTAGTAAATCTTTAATTTTATTATCATAATCTGCTCGTGACATCACTACAGTAGTGTGGCCTCTATCAGCTGCCAGAATTTGAATATCTTTATTTAATCGGAGCTCTCTTAAGGCTTTTGGCTTCGTCAGAGCTAATGTTTAATTTTGGTACTTTGCTATTCTCAATTATTTTGGCAACCTCGTGTCTAGTCTTCTCTGCCTCATTATGTGGAAGGTGTCTGATGGTTGATTCTACCTCAGCAATTATCTCATCGGCTGCTAGACCACCCAGATTTTATGGCCTTCCAAAAATCCACAAAGTAGGTACCCCGCTCCGTCCTATCGTCTCCACGATTAACTCACCCACCTACAAACTGGCCCGATTTCTGTCTGAGATTCGGCTTCCTTTCACTGGCAAGTCCACCTCAGCTGTACTTAACTCAGCTCACTTCGTTTCTCTAATCAAGGACATCTCACTGTCTCCGGATAATTTGCTTGTCAGTTTCGATGTAGTCTCTCTGTTCACCAATGTCCTGTACTTGACACCATGACAATCATTGAAGACTTTTTCCAACAAGGCCTGAATCCAGATGTACCAACTTTGGTAAGGCACTGTCTTACCAAAACATACTGCACCTGGAATGGTACATTATACAGACAAAATGGGGATACCCCAATGGGTTCTCCCATATCGCCAGTGGTAGCGAATGTTTTCATGGAAAAATTTGAGACAGATGCCATCCAGACATCCACCCTACGTCCTTCCTTGTGGAAGAGATACGTAGGTGACACGTTTGTCATCTGGCCACATGGCCTGTCAGCACTGAACCAATTTCTAAACCACAAATTCCATACACCCGTCTATCAAATTCACCATGGAAGTGGAAAAAAATGGCAAGCTACACTTCCTGGATGTTTTGATCGAGAAGAGACTTGATGGCTCGTTGGGACATTCGGTCTACAGGAAAGCCACCCACACGGATGCCTATCTAAAGCTTGACTCCCACCACCATCCAGCCCAGAAGAATTCCCTGATCAAAACACTACACCACCTTCGACCAGCACCACCTAGCCACTGAGTTGGAGCACGTACACCAAGCCGTCAGGATTAACGGATACTCGGATCGTACAATCAGCAAAGCTGTCTCCCCAGCCATGCGGAGACAACCTTCTGAGCATCCAATCAAAACCATCACTTTGCCGTACATAGCAGGGGTTACCAAAATATTTCCAAAATCTTAAACAAACACAAGATCCAGGTTCGTATCAATACAATACACAAAATCCATGATTTAATCCAATCTGTAAAAGATGTGATTCCTGACATGCAATACCCTGGTATCTACAAATTGAGCTGTGGTTGCAGCAGCAGTTACATTGGGGAAACGAAACGACATGTCTCGGACCGCGTCCGTGAGCACAATGCAGATCTGAAACACGGTAGGACCAATACCTCTGCCATTGCCGATCATTGTTTTAATGCAGTGGGCTCATACGAAATATATTTTTCCAAGACGGAGGTACTCTGCAAACCTACCGGCTACCTTCAGAGATTTGTTCATGAAGCCATCCAAATATATAAACACAGATGCAACTTCAACCGAGAGGATGGGTACAAACTGAGCAATCATTGGAAGGATGTCATTAACCAGGTAAAGTCTTAACGGACTGTGATGTTTCCATCCAACCTGCCTATGACAGCTGTTATTTATACTCTCTGTGTGTCTCTCTCTCTGTGCCTCTCTATTAGATCTCTCATTCGCACATGTCTGTTGCATTACACTCATGCCTTTGGATTGCACTCTCATGCTCACATGTCTTTTGGCTTGCACTCTCATACTCACAGGCCCTTTGGATTACACCCGTTGGGTTGCACTCCCTCGTCGAGGAGGCCGCTCTTCTTCTCCTTCTTTTCTACAGTTACATGCTAATTTCTCACATTAATATCATGCTAATCTCTCACATTAACATAGCCACTTCCGTGCCATCGTCGATGAGGCCGCTCTCCTATCTTACAGTTACATGCTAATTTCTCACATCAACATCACTAGCCCCGGCCACTTCTTTATGACCCTTGAGGTACACCTTAAAACAGTCTGCCTCCGCAGCAGACCATGCTTTCCCACTTGATGATGGATGCTTGTGTTGCGCCCGAAACGTCGTGATTTATTTAATTTTATACCTATGTAACTTTACCGAAAGAACCAAAGAGTATTTATTCCTGCAGTCACGAAAGCTTCAAATCAAAACTAATTACTAATCTACAACTGATTACTAATCATAACAATTAACTGATTCATAATCTATTATATAATTACAATAACCCCCCCTCCGCCACCCCTGATTTCTGCACATGATTGGGTATAGTGATTGGGTTCAGTTATTAAAAATTACACATTACAACTAATTACTAATCTACAACTGATTACTAATAACAATTAACTAATTATTAATCTTATATAATGACAATACCCCCTCCGCCTCTGATCTCTGCATCTGATTTGGTTAAATGATGACGTCACCATGCTGCTCTATTTAAGACCGGGAGCAGGTGGAGGGCTTCACTATTCTGGCAAATTGCCCGATGATGCTGCATGTAATTACCAGCGTACTAAAAATGTAAATGTTGTGGATTCACTCTTCAACACACCGATGAGCTAAGTAGTGAACTATTTGTCTTTTCTAGATTTAAAGCTTTCGTGACTGCAAGGATCCATACTCTTTGGTTCTATAGGGTAAAGTCACGTAGGTAAAAAATAAAATGACAAAAATCACGACGTTTCGGCCACAACACAAGCGGCCTTCATCAGGTGAAGGGACGAGACTATCTGGAGGACAGCGCTGGAGTGAAAAAAGCCACGCTCAGATCACGACCTTTAAGCTGTGTGAGAAGAAACAAAGCGCCTTGACAAAAGAATTAGCATATAATTTAGCATTGAAATGGCTGAGTGATTAGCTTGTGACTGGTCACAGAAATGGCTATGTTAAAGTTAAAGCATACACATCCGCAAAGGCACCCCTTGACAAAGGAATTAGCATTTAATTTAGCATTGAAATAGCTAAGTTAAAGTATACACATCTGCAGAGGCACCCCTTGACAAAGGAATTAGCATAGAATTTAGCATTAAAATAGCTGAGTGATTAGCTTGTAAATGGTCACAGAAATAGCTATGTTAAAGTCAGAGCATATACATTCACCGAGGCACCTAGTACAAATCAAACAGGAGAATTTAGCTAAACACAACCACGCTCAGACCGCAGACCTTTAAGCTGTGTGCGAGCAAACAAGGTGTCCTGACAAAGAAATTAGCATGAAAATTAGCATTTGATTGGCCGATTTTAGAAAAGAGGTGGTGTACATGCCAGTGTACTTGCCGTTTGGCGTGGGGGGGGGAGTTTACCTATTGATGGTGTGAAAAGGGAATTTATAAGAGCTGCGAAAGTATGGGGTACCACTACTTGAAAAATATACTGTACCTATGAAATTAGTTTAATGTTTAGTTCGATTTAGAAGATCTTTCCAATGGTTGCTTAATTTGAAACCATCTTCTCGGTTGAAATTGTGTCTGTGTTTGTAGATCTGAATTGCCTCGTGAACAAATCTCTGATAAAAACCCGTGGGTTTGCAAAGAACCTTGGTATCGGAGAAAATTATATCGTGATCACCCACAGCGTTGTAACAGTGATCTGCCACGGCAGAAGAATTCATTTTGCCGTGTTTCAAATCTGATTTGTGCTCACGAATTCGGTCAGAGATATGTCGCTTTGTCTCCCCGATATAGCAATCACCGCAGGTATAACTCAATTTGTAAACCCCGGGGTACTGTAAGTCAGGAATGACATCCTTCACGGATGGGATCAGATCACGAATTTTGTGTACTGTATTGAACCGGACCTGGATCTTGTTTAGAATTTTGGAAATCTTTTTAGTAACGCCTGCTATATATGGTAGTGTGATGGTTTTGACCGGAGTATCAAGTGGTTGTTTCTGTATGGAGGGAGAAACAGCTTGGCGGATGGTACGGTCAGAGTAACCATTCCTTTTGAGGGCCAGGTGTACATGTTTTAATTCACTGGTCAGGTGGTGTTGGTCCGATATGCAATGAGCCCTATGGTATAAAGTTTTGATGAGATAATTATTTTGGGCTGGATGGTGGTGGGAATCAGGTTTCAAGTAGGAATCTGTGTGGGTGGGTTTCCTGTAGACAGAATGCCCCAATGAGCCATCAGGTCTCCTCTCAAACAGAACATCTAAGAATGGTAGCTTGCCATCTTTCTCCACTTCCATGGTGAATTTGATGGCGGGATGTCTGGAATAGATGTGGTGTAGGAAAAGGTTCAGAGCAGGGAGACCATGTGGCCAAATGACGAAAGTGTCATCCACATATCTCTTCCACAGGGAAGGTCTGAGGGTGGAAGTCTGGATGGTGTCTGATTAAAATTTATCCATGAAAATATTGGCTATCACTGGTGACAAGGGGGATCCCATGTGGGTACCCTCATTTTGTTTGTAGAAGGAGCCATTCCAAGTAAAGTAGGTATTGTTGAGGCAGTGCCTAACCAGTGCAGGTGTGTCGGGGTCTAGTCCATGTTGGACCAAATTTTCAATTATTTCAATGGTATCAGGTACTGGGACCTTGGTGAACAAAGAGACCACATCGAAGCTGACAAGGATATCGTCAGGTGACAGTACAACGTCTTTGACCATAGAGACCAATTGGGCTGAGTTAAGTACTGCTGAGGCGGTCTTGCCAGTGAAAGGCAGCAAGGTATCTGACAGAAAACGGGCTAGTCTATAGGTAGGGGAGTTGATCGTGGATACGATGAGTCGTAGTGGGGTGCCTTCTTTATGAATCTTGGGAAGACCATAGAATCTAGGGGGTCTTGCAGCAGAAGGTTTTAGGGAGGGACATTTAGTTGGGTCGATTAGGGAGGTCGAACTTGTGATGATCTTGTTGGTTTTTATAGCTTGGCTATTGGTAGGGTGATTTTTTATTTTTTAGTAACTTCCATCGTTGAGCAGATTCTGGATTTTGTTGTTGTATGAATCTTTATCCATAATAACAGTAGCGTTGCCTTTATCGGCTGAGAGGATGACTATATCACTTTTGTTTTTTAATTCGCGAGTTCAGAGCGTTCATTTTTGCTGATGTTACTAATGGGTTTCTTAGCATTCTTAAGAATAGTGGCTATTTCAGCTCTCGCAACGTCTGCTTGGATGTGTCCTACGCCTTTGAGGGCTACATTGACCTGAGAGATGATATCATCTACTGGTATGTGTTTTGGGGTGACAGCAAAATTTAGTCCCCTAGCCAGTACTGTTTTCAGATTGTCCGAAATCGGAGTGCTACTCTGATTAATGACGATTTTGTTAACATCTAGTTTTGTTATATGTGGAACTGGGTTCTTCTTTGATAGGTGGTTGAATTTAGAAATCAGGTTAGCTTTACATTTGACTGACAGTGACTCAGCAGAAGAAGCAGTCATGTTGTCTACGTGATTCCAATCAGAAGGTGACATTTTTTGTGTTAACATTAAATGAGCTTGTAGGAGAGTTCTGTCTAAAGTATCGAATTCAAATCGGAGTAGCCTTATCCTCTCTGAGATTAAAGATAGGCTGGCCTTAAGCAGAATCTGTTTAGAATTCGGAGAAGATATAGCAGCAGAAGTGAGTGTGAAAACGATGGGTATTACCTTGTGATCGCGGCATCTTTTGAGGAAGGTCAGCGTCTCGATGAGCTGTGACTTCTTGTCCCATTGTCTGTTAAAAGCTCTAACAGATAGGTGAAAGCCCTCCCCATAGAGGTTATCAATTCTAGATTTAAAGCTTTCGTGACTGCAAGGATCCATAATCTTTGGTTCTATTGGGTAAAGTCACGTAGGTAAAAAATAAAATAACAAAAATCACGACGTTTCGGCCACAACACAAGCGGCCTTCATCAGGTGAAGGGACGAGACTGTCTGGAGGACAGCGCTGGAGTGAAAAAAGCCACGCTCAGATCACGACCTTTAAGCTGTGTGAGAAGAAACAAAGCGCCTTGACAAAGGAATTAGCATATAATTTAGCATAAAAATGGCTGAGTGATTAGCTTGTGACTGGTCACAGAAATGGCTATGTTAAAGTTAAAGCATACACATCCGCAAAGGCACCCCTTGACAAAGGAATTAGCATAGAATTTAGCATTGAAATAGCTAAGTTAAAGTATACACATCCGCAGAGGCACCCCTTGACAAAGGAATTAGCATAGAATTTAGCATTGAAATAGCTGAGTGATTAGCTTGTAAATGGTCACAGAAATAGCTATGTTAAAGTCAGAGCATATACATTCACCGAGGCACCTAGTACAAATCAAACAGGAGAATTTAGCGAAACACAACCACGCTCAGACCGCGGACCTTTAAGCTGTGTGCGAGCAAACAAGGTGTCCTGACACAGAAATTAGCATAAAAATTAGCATTTGATTGGCCGATTTTAGAAAAGAGGTGGTGTACGTGCCAGTGGACTTGCCGTTTGGCGCGGGGGGGGGGGGAGTTTACCTATTGATGGTGTGAAAAGGGAATTTATAAGAGCTGCGATCGTTTGGGGTACCACTACTTGAAAAATATACTGTACCATTGAAATTAGTTTAATGTTTAGTTCGATTTAGAACATCTTTCCAATGGTTGCTTAATTTGAAACCATCTTCTCGGTTGAAATTGTGTCTGTGTTTGTAGATCTGAATTGCCTCGTGAACAAATCTCTGATAAAAACCCGTGGGTTTGCAAAGAACCTTGGTATCGGAGAAAATTATATCGTGATCACCCACAGCGTTGTAACAGTGATCTACCACGGCAGAAGAATTCGTTTTGCCGTGTTTCAAATCTGATTTGTGCTCGCGAATTCGGTCAGAGACATGTCGCTTTGTCTCCCCGATATAGCAATCACCGCAGGTACAACTCAATTTGTAAACCCCGGGGTACTGTAAGTCAGGAATGACATCCTTCACGGATGGGATCAGATCACGAATTTTGTGTACTGTATTGAACCGGACCTGGATCTTGTGTTTGTTTAGAATTTTGGAAATCTTTTTAGTAACGCCTGCTATATATGGTAGTGTGATGGTTTTGACCGGAGTATCAAGTGGTTGTTTCTGTATGGAGGGAGAAACAGCTTGGCGGATGGTACGGTCAGAGTAACCATTCCTTTTGAGGGCCAGGTGTACATGTTTTAATTCACTGGTCAGGTGGTGTTCGTCCGAAATGCAATGAGCCCTGTGGTATATAAAAATATGCATGGCTTTTTTCACTCCAGCGCTGTCCTCCAGACAGTCTCGTCCCTTCACCTGATGAAGGCTGCTTGTGTTGTGGCCGAAACGTCGTGATTTTTGTTATTTTATTTTTTACCTACGTGACTTTACCCAATAGAACCAAAGAGTATTTGTCTTTTGTCAACGTGACACATTTTTTTCTGATTGGCCGTGTCGGGTGGTGAAGGGTTATGACCCATTTATAAATAACGCGATCTGACCCAAAAACTGCAACTTTTCCTGGCTTTGTTAGTGGCCAGGGCATTACTGACTTCCTTTCTTGGTGAATGGTTGACATAATAACGAAGGAGGGAGGCAGAGGGCAAGCGTATTCTTTACGGAATTGTTGACCTCTATTTTGTGCGGCATAGTGAATTGCAATTTGTTGGTCGGTATTGATGGCGGCTGTGTCCGTTGCACTAGGTTTCAATTGGAAATCCGAGCCACTCCATGGCGGGGGCTTTGACAGCATGGGGTCGTTTTTCCGCTGCCTGATTTCCGAGTCGAGCCAGACCAAAACTAAGCATGGCCATGGGCGAGATTGTTCATTGTCATTCATACTTTTCACCCTCATCAGTGCTCTTGGAATGGAGGACATTGGAGGGCGATGCAGCAAAACATCTTGTTGTAATACTAACAGGCGGTCCCCGACTTATGTGTGGTTCGACTTACGTCGATCTGCACTTAAGGCAGGTTGCCAATTGTCACATCCGTTTTGTTACTCACGGTGGTCAGAACCACACTTACGTCGTGACGTTGACTCAGGCGCGGGTTCTGCGCACAAACAAACATACGGTGCTTGGCTCTAGTGCTAAACCTCTGTGCATTGAGTGATATTTAAGCATTTTTCATTCATGTATTTTATCCAAAAATAGGTAAGACCTTTCTAAAAAGTATTATTGTACTTTACATATAATTGGTAGTTTATTCAATATGCTATTTCTATTCATATCTAGGAGAAAAAAAAGTTTCATGTCGGACCCTTGGTCAGGAACGTAAACCCCCTATAATTGCATTTCTTCTTTGAGAAAATCGATCTCAACTTACGTTGTTTCGACTTACGGCACGTTTTCTTGGGACGTAACCTCACACAGGTCCTAGAACTGACCGCCTATACTTATATGCTCCCACTTCTAATACTTACTGATCAGCGTGGTGAAATATTGTCAAATTATCCACCACAACGTGCACAGTGTGAGGAGGTGTTCATCCAGCAGTATATTGACAAATGACTTTAGATGCATATATCCTGTTCTGTAGTAATCATTGAGCATTGTTGTGATAATCTACTTTACAAAATATGACATTAAACAAAACGCCTCCTTTAAAATATTTGTAAATCCACGTAAACAAAAAGGTCTATTTTACCCATCTCATCATCCACACGAACTTCTGGGAGTGCGCATTTCCACAGAATAGGTTTAATACAAGGAAACATTGACCGGTTTTCGACATTCCAGGTCTCATTGGCAATCGGGCTCGCTTAAACTAATGCTGGTCAACTGCCCGTAGTTTAATGGCAAGAAAAATGTATCCACAACGACGCTAATTGCTTGTTGTGCATCACGTGTTGTATGCCTTCATATAGAACTGGAACCCATTTTCAACTAATGTACTCCAAAAAGGCCATGTGGCCAATAGGGATGTGTAAACATACTTTTTTGTTTGTATTTGGAGAGACACCTTTGTGAAAGAGGAATTATGTCTGTTTATTTATTTTGCACGTGTACATAGCTGTTGGCAATGATGGCATGGTACAACGTTTACGCATGGGTGAATAGTGTATGTCCTGTCTTCCAGACACCTTGCTTTAAAGTTACTTCTATCTGAATCATGTCTTCCCCAGTAATACACTATTTTTGTAAACCTGAGTTAGTGTAAAAACGACTTCAGTATAACGATGTGATGCTATTAGTGACTGCCCCAACCAGGTGGGGACCCCGGACAGAGGCGAAAGGGATGGGAGTGGAGAGCTAACCAACATACTAAGGAAAGATCAGGGATAGTTGGAGGAAGGGGGGGGGGAACAGGTCTAGTAAAGGAACATTATACAAATCAACGAATACACACGCAGCTTATGGACCTGAGTATCGGCCTCCCTTTCCTCCTTGGTCCATCTCCTCTTGTTCGCCGAGCGGTCCACCCCTCTTTTAACCCATCTCCACACCCCGCCATCTTCATCCATCACACTTACAGTGAGGGAAAAAAGTATTTGATCCCCTGCTGATTTTGTACGTTTGCCCACTGACAAAGAAATGATCAGTCTATAATTTTAATGGTAGGTTCATTTGAACAGTGAGAGACAGAAGAACAACAAACAAATCCAGAAAAACGCATGCCAAAAATGTTATAAATTGATTTGCATTTTAATGAGGGAAATAAGTATTTGACTCCTCTGCAAAACATGACTTAGTACTTGGTGGCAAAACCCTTGTTGGCAATCACAGAGGTCAGATGTTT
Organism: Petromyzon marinus; assembly: GCF_048934315.1. NCBI lineage: Eukaryota > Metazoa > Chordata > Hyperoartia > Petromyzontiformes > Petromyzontidae > Petromyzon > Petromyzon marinus. Next base: position 2,587,438 of record NC_133741.1, on the reverse strand, counting down.
CTTGTAGTTGGCCACCAGGTTTGCACACATCTCAGGAGGGATTTTGTCCCACTCCTCTTTGCAGATCTTCTCCAAGTCGTTAAGGTTTCGAGGCTGACGTTTGGCAACTCGAACCTTCAGCTCCTTCCACAGATTTTCTATGGGATTAAGGTCTGGAGACTGGCGAGGCCACTCCAGGACCTCAATGTGCTTCTTCTTGAGCCACTCCTTTGTTACCTTGGCCGTGTGTTTTGGGTCATTGTCATGCTGTAATACCCATCCACGACCCATTTTCAATGCCCTGGCTGAGGGAAGGAGGTTCTCACCCAAGATTTGACGGTACATGGCCCCGTCCATATTCCCTTTGATGCGGTGAAGTTGTCCTGTCCCCTTAGCAGAAAAAACACCCCCAAAGCATAATGTTTCCACCTCCATGTTTGACGGTGGGGATGGTGTTCTTGGGGTCATAGGCAGCATTCCTCCTCCTCCAAACACGGCGAGTTGAGTTGATGCCAAAGTGCTCCATTTTGGTCTCATCTGCCCACAACACTTTCACCCAGTTGTCCTCTGAATCATTCAGATCTTCATTGGCAATCTTCAGACGGGCATGTATATGTGCTTTCTTGAGCAGGGGGACCTTCCGGGCGCTGCAGGATTTCAGTCCTTCACGGCGTAGTGTGTTACCAATTGTTTTCTTGGTGACTATGGTCCCAGCTGCCTTGAGATTATTGACAAGATCCTCCCGTGTAGTTCTGGGCTGATTCCTCACCGTTCTTATGATCATTGCAACTCCACGAGGTCAGATCTTGCATGGAGCCCCAGGCCGAGGGAGATTGACTGTTCTTTTGTGTTTCTGCCATTTGCGAATAATCGCACCAACTGTTGTCACCTTCTCACCAAGCTGCTCGGCAATGGTCTTGTGGCCCATTCCAGCCTTGTGTAGGTCTACAATCTTGTCCCTGACATCCTTGGAGAGCTCTATGGTCTTGGCCATGGTGGAGAGTTTGGAATCTGATTGATTGATTGCTTCTGTGAACAGGTGTCTTTTATATAGATAACAAGCTGAGATTAGGAGCACTCCCTTTAAGAGTGTGCTCCTGATCTCAGCTCGTTACCTGTATAAAAGACACCTGGGAGCCAGAAATCTTTCTGATTGAGAGGGGGTCAAATACTTATTTCCCTCATTAAAATGCAAATCAATTTATAACATTTTGACATGCGTTTTTCTGGATTTTGTTGTTGTTATTCTGTCTCTCACTTTTCAAATAAACCTACCATTTTAATGATAAACTGATCATTTATTTGTCAGTGGGCAAACGTACAAAATCAGCAGGGGATCAAATACTTTTTTCCCTCACTGTATTTAAGACTTCGCAGGAAGGGAGACCACCTGGTCTTGAATTACTATTCCCAAAAAGGTTGTGGCTTAAATGCTCAATAGCTGCCTGGGCTAACAGTGCATTCTGCCATTGTTTCCAATATGCGGGTTCGTGGTTCTTCCAGTCGGCCAGAACTCTCTTAATTGCTACAATATAAAATGTTTGGAATAGTGCATGTAGGCATCTGAATAGAGTGTCCAGTTTCAGGCCCCACACAGTTGTTTCAATTGATTGGGAGAGAGATTAGTGCCAAAGATTTCGTAAAAAAGTGACTGTGGTGATCTCCTGGTAGAGTTTTGCGACATTTGGGCATGGCCAAAAGGAGTGTAAGTAGAATTTGTCCAGTACCAGGGGGGCATCTGGAGCAATCTGGGGAAACCACCATGAATTTATCTCTCCTTTCATGTCAATGAAGTGCATTTAAATAGGCCCTGGGGATATGGGAGGGGACCATCCTTAGGTGATATAACAATTTAGAGAGGATCATATATTTAAAAATATATACTTTTTATTCGATTGTGTTGCTGTACCCATGTGTAGTGAATCCAACTGAGTCACAGACGTTGTTCCTTTTAGAGGCAACACATTTATTTGTAACACGTAACACAAAGGGGTAACTGCCGCTTCACCAGATACAGCCTAGTGCGGTGGCCACCCAGCTAACTACCATATACAGAGGAGTTACTGCTAGGAAGGGTCGGGCCCTCACTCGGGTCCGCGACCACATGTTGATGCCTAGTAGGACGTAGAGTTTCCAGCTTGAAACGTAGAGCTACCAGCTTGTAGAATGCAGCGACTCCGGTCCCTCTCAGGGACCCGCCTTATATCCTCCCACGGGTCGGGGCCGCTCCACCCCTGGCCCTGCCTGCCTTCTGGAACCTTCTAGCTCCCCCTCGATCCCTCTCGATAGCTCTCCCCGGACACGTGATCACCCCCTAGTCCCCCCACCTGGGGGCCTCTCTGTGGACACTCTAGATCGCGTGTCTGCAGGGTCAACCAGAGTGCCATGGCCCGAGGCAAACCTGTACTTGGGCTGACACTCTCCCACTCTCCCTCGTGTGAGACCGCACTGCACGCTATGCATTGTGCCTGCACTATCCCAGCACTCACCAAGCCCCGCTAGTGCTGGTACTACACCCCCCACATGGTGTACGCGATGCCAATGCATCGCATGCCACGGCCCTTCCAGGCCGGCACCATACAGTGACATCCCCGATGTCACTACACATGAACAAAAGTCCCGCAGCAGAACGTTGGGTGACAACAAAAAACAACCACACGCGAATATCCGTCATGCCCATGGACCCGACGCGTCCTAATTGATGGCGGGGGGGGGGGGGGGGGGGAATTATCGTTTTAACAAAATGTACTCTAAATTTTGATTTAAAGCTTTCGTGACTGCAGTAATTCATATTCTTAGTTTTTTCGGTAAAGTCACGTTGAAGAGAAACAACAAAATAATAAAATATATATAAAACAATTAAAAATTCTCACGACGTTTCGACCATAACTCAAACGGTCATCTTCAGGTGTGTTGGTTTGCATAAATTTATTTTTAAACGGCGCATTTATTTATTTATTTATTAAAAAAACGTTAGCGCCACGCGCAGCGATTTCACAGTTTACCCAGGACTAGTCCATCTATATTCTGAAAAGAGGAGGGGGGAGACGAAATTTTTTATAATGTATGCTGTCTGAAAGCCGCTGTAAGCGTGAACAATCAATTAAGAACTGAAATGGTTTATCAAATCTTTCCAATGATTGCTAAGATAGAATCCATCTTCTCGGTTGAAATTGTCTCTGTGCTTGTATATGTGGATAGCCTCATGAACGAATCTCTCATGGAAGCCAGATGGCTTACAAAGAACCTCTGTCTTGGAAAAGTCAATGGCATGTGAGCCTACTGAATTAGAACAATGATCTGCTACGGCCGAGGTGTTGGTCCTACCGTGTTTAAGGTCTGCTTTGTGTTCACGAATGCGGTCCGAGACATGTCGTTTGGTTTCTCCAATGTAACTACTACCACAGAGGCAACTTAGTTTGTAGACACCAGGGTATTGTATGTCCGGAATCACATCTTTTACAAACGGAACCAGATCACGGATTTTATGTAATGTGTTGAAACGGACCTGGATCTTGTGTTTATTCAAGATTTTGGAGATCTTTTTTGTGATCCCAGCAATGTAGGGTAAAGTGATGGTTTTGAAAGGCTCCTCAAGAGGGTTCTTCTTCATGGTTTGAGTGATAGCTTTGCGGATTGTATAGTCGGAGTAACCATTAGCCCTAAGAGCTTGGTGTACGTGCTTGAGTTCACTGCTTATGTGTTCCTGGTCGGATATGCATTGGGCTCTATGATACAGAGTCTTGATGAGAGAATTCTTCTGTCATGGATGGTGGTGGGAATCCGGTTTCAGATAAGCATCCGTATGGGTAGCTTTCCTGTAGACAGAGTGGCTCATTGAACCATCAGGTCTCTTTTTAATTAGGACATCCAAAAAAGGTATCTTGCCATCTATTTCGACTTCCATGGTAAATCTGATGGCTGGGTGTATGGAATTGATGTGGTTGAAGAATTGGTCTAGAGCAGGCCGGCCATGTGGCCAGATGACAAAAGTGTCATCCACGTACCTCTTCCATAAGGTTGGGCGCAGAGTGGTAGTCTGGATGGCGTCAGTCTCAAATTTCTCCATGAAAATGTTAGCTATAACTGGAGAAAGGGGGGAGCCCATTGGGGTGCCCTCAGTTTGTTTGTAGAAAGTTCCATTACAAGTGAAGTATGTATTGGTTAAACAGTGTCTCACCAGGGGGGGTACCTCAGTGTTTAGTCCTTGATGAACCAAGTCTTCAATGATTGCAATGGTGTCAGGTACAGGAACCTTGGTGAATAAGGAAACTACATCAAAACTGACAAGCAGGTCGTCTGGGGACAGGGAAATACCCTTGATTGTCGATACCAGGTGAGTAGAATTTTGTACCGCAGAGGTGGTCTTTCCAGTGAAAGGACGCAGGATTTCAGACAAAAAACGAGCTAGTTTGTAGGTGGGGGAGCTGATAGTAGAGACTATGGGACGAAGAGGTGTATCTACTTTATGTATTTTTGGTAAGCCGTATAATCTTGGTGGCCTGGCAGCAGAAGGTTTCAACGAAAACTGTTTAGATTGATCAATTAATGCGGTTGAATCAGAAATTATTTTGTTGGTTTGTGTGACGAGGCTGTTGGTGGGATCTCTTTTTATTTTTGTATAACTACCATCGTCGAGTAATTCTTTAATTTTGTTGTTGTATTCTATTTTATCCATGATGACAGTAGCATTGCCTTTGTCAGCTGAGAGGACTACAATATCATTCCTCTTTTTAAATTTATATAATTCAAAACGCTCATCTTTGCTGAGGTTGCTAGCTGGCATCTTAGCGTTTTTGAGGGTTGCAGCGATTTCAGATCTTGCTACGTCTGCAGCGATGTGACCCAGGCCCCTGAGAGCAACGTCTACTTGGGCAATTATATCATTAACTGGTATGTGTTTAGGTGTGACTGCAAACTTTAGACCTTTAGCTAAAACGGATTTCAGACCATCGGAAATAGAACTGTTACTGCGATTAATTACGACTTTATTAACGTCTAACTTTTTGGTGTGTGGGTCCGGTCTTTTGTTGAAGAGGAGGTTAAATTTGGAGATCAGGTTTTCCTTACATTTGGTCGACATAGTAGAAGCTGAAGAGGCAGTCATATTGTCTACATGTTCCCAATCCGATGTGGACATTATTGCCGTCAATGATAAGTGTGATTTGTAGAGTGTCTTGTCTAACTGATCTAGTTCTGTGCGTATAAGTCTGATTTTTTCTGAGATAAGAGCTAAGCTAGTTTTGAAAAGAATTCGTTTCGCATTAGAAGAAGTTACAGCAGCAGAGGTCAGTGTAAATGCGATTGGTATTACCCCAGAGTCGCGGCATCTCTTCAGGAAGGTGAGAGACTCGATCAGCTGAGCTTTCTTATCCCGGAGTTTGTTGAAGGATCTTAAAGTTATGTGAAAACTAGACTATACAATCCGCAAAGCTATCACTCAAACCATGAAGAAGAACCCTCTTGAGGAGCCTTTCAAAACCATCACTTTACCCTACATTGCTGGGATCACAAAAAAGATCTCCAAAATCTTGAATAAACACAAGATCCAGGTCCGTTTCAACACATTACATAAAATCCGTGATCTGGTTCCGTTTGTAAAAGATGTGATTCCGGACATACAATACCCTGGTGTCTACAAACTAAGTTGCCTCTGTGGTAGTAGTTACATTGGAGAAACCAAACGCCATGTCTCGGACCGCATTCGTGAACACAAAGCAGACCTTAAACACGGTAGGACCAACACCTCGGCTGTAGCAGATCATTGTTCTAATTCAGTAGGCTCACATGCCATTGACTTTTCCAAGACAGAGGTTCTTTGTAAGCCATCTGGCTTCCATGAGAGATTCGTTCATGAGGCTATCCACATATACAAGCACAGAGACAATTTCAACCGAGAAGATGGATTCTATCTTAGCAATCATTGGAAAGATTTGATAAACCATTTCAGTTCTTAATTGATTGTTCACGCTTACAGTGGCTTTCAGACAGCATACATTATAAAAAAAATTCGTCTCCCCCCTCCTCTTTTCAGAATATAGATGGACTAGTCCTGGGTAAACTGTGAAATCGCTGCGCGTGGCGCTAACGTTTTTTTATAAATAAATAAATGCGCCGTTTAAAAATAAATGTATGCAAATCAACACACCTGAAGATGACCGTTTGAGTTATGGTCGAAACGTCGTGAGAATTTTTTTATTGTTTTATATATATTTTATTATTTTGTTGTTTCTCTTCAACGTGAGTTTACCGAAAAAACTAAGAATAAAAATGTACTCTCTTAAAAAAATTTAGTGGGAGCTAAAGAGACTTTTCAAACGTAAAAATGCATTTTCCCCTTACAGCTACCCGTCGGGTTCCATATTCCTAGTTAACTACATCACAGACAAACAAATTCCGATTGGAAAGTATTACAGAGCTTATATATGTATTATTTGTATAACACGTTTCTCCCTCCCCCGAACCACGTGTGTTTACTGTTACAGAGCTGAATAAAGAAATCAAAATCATGGCAAGTCTACCAGTGAATGACTCTTTGAAAAACGAGACCGCTCTACTGCCAGAGCAAATCTGGAGCACCACTAACCACATAGTGTACGCTATCTTACTCATCACGTGGTTGCCATCCTTTGTGATGCTTGTGCTCATGGTGTGCCTCTTCGACCGGGTGACGACGTTCACCGAGAGCACCAAGTACATCCTCTTCATGAACCTGATGACCAGCGACACGCTCTACGTGCTCCTATCGGGTGTGTTGATGATAATAAGATTGGAGCGGGTCTCGCTGATTCGCGTGCTCTGCTGTATTTTAATCAATCTAAGTACGACGTTTCAAATCAACAGCACCCTCACAATCACGGCCATGGCTCTGGAGCGCTACTTGGCCATTTGTCAGCCACTGCGATACAACCAACTGGCCCACCGGCAGTCCGGCCTGCAGGTATGTGGTTGGAAGTGATGATGATGTTCACCATGATAGCACGCAGTATCTCTGACATACCTGGCTAATGTGGGTGCGTGGTACCCCCGGTATTCCATTTTTATTAAGAAAAACGTTCCAGAAATACCTCGGTTAACGAATAATCTGGGAACGAAGTTTTTGATCACGAAGATACGCCATGGAACGTATGTACTTCATTAACCGAGGTATTAGTGTATACCAATGCAAATCAATGTATGACATTGTATTACAACATAAATTAGGAACATATAAAGCAACTTCAAAGGTATTATAAGAGCCCACGTAGTCTATAGCTTTGGTGACGATTCTACAAAGAATTTAGACGTTTCAAATAATAAATTAGCGTTGCTTTGCGATGTGCAGTTTTCAAATCTTCAACTTTATACGTTGGACATTATTATCCATTTTTTAAATTGGATATGTACACCATGTTGGGGAAAAATAAAGATCCATCTGAGTGTAAATGAAATAGTATTTGAGGGAGGAGTTTTTGTATTACTGTATGGATTAGAGAGTTTTACACTACCAAAGTATGTCGAAACTAACTTATTGAACACTGAGTATAGTTGTCCGAGATAGACTAAACAAGTAACGTAATAGTTATTTATAATTTGTTTACTTTGGGTTAGATCATTTCACCACAACTCTCCACAAACTGACAGAGCCGATCAAATATAGTCAGGTGAGCAAATATTCCCACTGATTTAATTGGCTTTTGTCAGCTGTATACATGTTGAACTTCTTTCGCACCGTACATAGCCAACCGTTGCTAATCGAAGGTGCGGGGGAAGGAAAACAAACCAACCAAAAAAAAGCAATTCTAAAGACATTAGTTTTACATTTCGATTTAAAAGTGCATAGCTGCAGTGGCTTCCTAATATCGGAAGAAAGAGCATTCCAGACAGCCGCAGAAGTGCACTTGAAGCGCGCATTGCAGTGACCATCTTTGTCCAATTGTTATCCAAACCAGCTGTAAGGATGACCGATGGTGTATGCTTCTTGATGAGACTTTTCAACCTAATGAAATGAGCTCACGTGATGGCTTGATTTGATTGAATCACAGGTGGTGGAGGGTTATAGTTAAAACACATAACATTATACATACACAATCTGACCAGAAATAAACTAATGAATCGTAATATTGCTTTTACTTTTTGTTTATTTCGGTAAAGTCACGTAAAAAGAAAATAAATTAAATATTAGAATACGACGTTTCGATTGCAACACAAGCAATCATCAGTTTTCGTGACTGCAGGGATTCATATTCTTGGTTCTTTCGGTAAAGTCACGTAGAAGGGAAATAATAAAATATAAAACAATAAACTTCTCACGACGTTTCGACTGCAACACAAGCAACCATCATCAGGTGTGAAAACCACAGCAAGAAAATTTGAAAAAAGTGGCTTCAAATTTTATTGTTGTGGTTTTCACACCTGATGATGATTGCTTGTGTTGCAGTCGAAACGTCGTGAGAATTTTATTGTTTTATATTTTTATTATTTTATTGTTTCCCTTCTACGTGACTTTACCGAAAGAACCAAGAATATAAACCTAGTAAACTTAGAAATATAATGCAATACAACACAGAGAGCCGGCTAACATAACAGTCAACACCCTACCTGGTTGATTACGTTCTTCCAAAGAGTGCTAAATTTTAGATAGAGACAAAACACAGACACGGAGACACATGGACAGACACATAAGCAGAGAGAGACAACACAGAGACAGAGAGAGAAAATAAACTTAATAAAACAAACGTAGTAAAATTTGGGAAAGTAATGCAATGCAACACAGAGAGTTGGTCAACACACAATTAACGCATAGCCTGGTTGAATACGTTCTTCCAAAGATTGCTAAATTAGAAGTTAAGTGTGAAATTTGAGAGAGAGACAAGACATAGACACGGAGACACAAACACAGACACAAGCAGAGAGAGACAACACAGAGACACAGAGGGAGAGAAAACAAACTGCAGGAAATACTAGAGAGACAACACAGAGACACACAGACAGTGAGAAAACACACTTAATAAAAATAAACTTAGTAACATTTGGAAATGTAATGCAATGCAACACAGAGAGTCGGTCAACACGCAATTAACGCATAGCCTGGTTTATTACGTTCTTCCAAAGATTGCTAAATTAAAAGTTAAGTGTGGAATTTGAGAGAGATACAAGACACAGACACGGAGACACAAAGACAGACACATAAGCAGAGAGAGACAATACAGAGACACAATAGAGAGAGAGAGAAAACTAACTTAAATCCTCCCCGTAGAAGTGGTTTTAAACTTGACTTGGAGCTATCGTGACTGCAGGAATTACTTTTTGGTTATTTTGGTAAAGTCACGTAGAAAGAAAATAAATTAAATAATAGAACACGACGCTTCAATTGCAACATATGCAATCATGATGATTGTACGGACCTGATGATGATTGCTTATGTTGCAATAGAAACGTCGTATTCTATTATTTTATTTATTTTATTTCTACGTGACTTTAGGTATTGAGCATTGACGAGGTGTGGTGACATCAACGGATTTGGCCCTGATAAGGATGCTGTGGTGACCTCAATACATCTGTGCACGTTATTTTGAGGACAAACTGTAATGCAATATATCAAAGAAAGTCACATTACGTCTCAGGACCCTTTTTATGAGCATTTCTAGTCATCGAAAAAAGATGGTCACTGCTTCACGCACTTTCAGATGGGCTTCTGCGGCCATCTTCCTTTCGAGGTTAGGAAGCCACTGGAGCTATTCTCTTTAAAATCAAGATTAAAAATTAATTTCTTTAGAACTACGTTTTCTGTTTAGTTTATTGTCCTTCCCTCACACCACTGATGAACGTGGTTAGCTACGCACGGTGCCAAAGAAGTTCAACATACAATACCATTTGCAAGTATATGTTAAACTGGTTTCAACTGGTGCGTGTTCTCTGGTTTTCAGTTCCGTCAATTCCCTCACTCAAACTCCTGTGAATGTGTTTTACAGGTCGTGGCTGGCGTTTGCATACTGTCTCTGTCAGCGCCAACCATCCGCTTCTTATTGTGTGTTGCAAGCGGCCCGCTCTTCATGACCGAACACCAACTTATATGTGAAATTAACCAGTTGGATGCAGACATGCCTTATGGAGAGGTAGCAGTCGTTATCCGTGACGTGTTTATGTACATGGTATTTGCATTTGCCGTGCTGTCTGTAGCAATATCCTATGCCATGACGGCTCGGGCCGCTAAGAAGGCCTCAGAGAAACACAGCAGCTTCTCTAAGGCCAGAAAGACCATAGTGCTGCATGGAATTCAGCTGGGACTTTGCCTCCTGCCAGTGGCCTTGCCTATGTTCTACAAGTCGGCAGAGTTGTTGCACCTTAACGCTGGGGCCACACTCATAGTCAGGGTTGCATTCTGCCTGGTGCTGCACGTGATCCCCCGCTTCATGAGCCCCTTTCTGTACGGCAGCAGGGACGAGGAGATCGTGAAACACGTTCGGAAATTATTGGGCATTCATTCAAAGCGAGTGATGCCATAAGTGGTCATGCTTACTTAAGGAAAAGGGATCAGCATTTATGAGGCTCTTAAATGCCATAGCGCTCTATTAGATTTAATTACATTTATAAACATTAATTAATGGAGCTATCCAAACATCTCAATATAGGGCGATGGTGCTGGAGAAAAATGGTTAGCCCTGGTTATCGCTTGCCTGTGGTTTCCTGTACTTCTCAATCTAATGAAAGCTGTGTGCATTACAATATTTGTGAATTCATAGTTATCTTAATCGACCCAATGCTCTGTGGCAGTTGAGCTAAACTTCTCGCGTTGGGAGCCATCTCTCCACAGCACAAGGTGTAGGCAAGCACCCTCAAGAATATGGGCATTGGTCGGCCAGTCGGAGAACTTGGTTGACTTTTTGTAGCTTTTCCCAATTACGTCGAAAGTTATATTCTAAGCAATTTAAAATTACTTGACTAATTTGAAGGATGGGTTTCTTAATATCATTTTTCTTATTTTTAAAATATTTGTATTTCTTTATTTGATTTGATGGTAGACAAATAAAAACATACCACCCAGCATTACAGATTGGAAGCATCCTTATTTACTGAACTCATTGTTGGGATTGTACAGGGTTTGGCCATTACAATTAAATTATTTTTAAATCAGACCAGAACTTAAACAATAATAAAGGTAACATGAGCATTGTTCTAAGAACCGACTCCATTGACATTTCTGCTGGTGTACAACTATGTGGAAGAAACAAAAAGACAAACTGGTGTTGATGGTGGTGCTAGGGGAACTTCATTGCAGTCAGGGGAGTTGCAGAACTTGTACTTTTACAATAAACACCAACGCACAAACAACGACACTCAACGCATCAAATGTAAAACATAGAAGATGCACGTGTTGCCACGACTACTGTATCACGTCCAAAAGTGTGAGCTGTTTTATGTTGACAATAATGAAAATCTATTGATGACAATTGTATTTAAAATTTTCAATCAGCTGTCCCCCCTGGACACATCCAAGTATGCGGCTCGCGATTTAATAAATAGTGGTCATGATCCTCAACAACTTGCACAGGGCAGAGAAACCGTTATACACGAGAACATTGAGAAAAGGCAGACAAGTTATATTTATAATGATTTGTATACTCAAAAAAATGATATGTTGGACTAACTTAACTTTTTAATGTCAACAGGATGCACACAACTGGGTTATGTTGCATTTAAGTAACATTTATTTCGGTAAACGTAAGTGAATTACTTAAGGTAAATGCAATGTTGTTTAGTTGAATCAACTTAACAGTCTTGGTTTTGTTTTAAACAATACAGTTTATTAACTACGATTATCCTAAAATTAATACTTTTAAATTCATCCAAAATAAATAATCCATTTTCATTCTGTTCCAGTTTTTTATTGAATCCATTCAATAACAATTCTGAAAACTTTCACAAAAAAAATTACAAGAATAACTTGCACAAAATCTGTAATCTAAAAAAAACTAACTTTACTTTTCAAAATCAAAGGCATCTACTTTCCACATTTTCCAAAAAGAATAACTTGTACAAAATCTGTAATCTCAAAAGACTAACTTTACTTTTAAAAATGAAAAGAATCTGCTTATTACAAGAAAATAAAAATAAATAAAAGCATAGTCTTTAAATTAAAGGATTAATAAAATATTCACATACAAATGTTATACTTGAAAAATAATAGCAGTCTTCTTTTGTTTCCTTTTAATTGCACAAGAACAAAAATAAAAATAAACAGTATTATGTACATAAATATATGTACTGCAACAGCCAAACAACAGTGCAACATTATGACCTCAAGTTACAGCGTTTACGAAAGGATTTTATTTTTCAGGACCTGGACCTTGTTTGACAGCTTGTTTGCATCTAGCTCCATAAAAATATTTTTAAATACTTCAAAAGTGTACCTCAGGTCTTGTGGGTAAGCCAAGTTTAAAGCGTAAATTAGACCAAGCATCACAGAACAAGCATTTACCACATTGTTCAGGTCTTCAAGTATTTGGACGCCTTCAATGATAATGCCAACATCTTCGTAAGGGTCTGTAGCATCTGCCACTTCATGTACGACGACATAAATGCCGAGGGTGGTGTTGCGCATTGAAGTTTGGGCTTCATCATGTTCAACGTCCTAAAAAAAGTAAAATAGAAATAGAAACAATTAATAACAGATCAGGGGTGAAAGTGGGAGTTGGTTTTAAAGAAACATACAAAAGGTTTCAAACAAAAGTAAACAACTTACCAAGTACTCCTTCACAAGGTTTGAGGGGTCTTCGTTCATGTAAACAGTAAGGGCTTTCAAGATGCATTCACGGTTTTTTTCGATGGTGTCATTCTGAAAAAAAATTGAAATAAGCATTAGTTAGCACTTTGATTTTTAGACTTGTTATTGTACCATTATAAGTAGCATTATACAGATTATCCCACTGTGTTGTTTTCATTCAAGTCAAGTTTGTCATTCTTGTGATTACATGAAGAAACATAAAAACTGAGAAAGATTAAATCCAGAAGAACTGCGTCAACATCTCCAAGACACCTGAATAAACCTTCCTGCAAAGCTACCTGAAAAACTGTGAGCAAGTGTACCTGGACAAAAGCTTTTTTAAGCGCAAAGGCTGGTCACACCGAGTATTGATTTTATGTAGTTAATAGAAGTTAAGTAAATAAAATCTATTTATGGCATTGTGTTTTAAAGCAGTACAAAAAGTACTGTGGCTTCGCAGGAAGGTTTCTTCAGGTGTTTTGGAGATGTTGACGCAGTTCTTCTGGATTTAATCTTTCTCAGTTTTTCTGTTTCTTCATGTAATCACAGACAGACTTGATGATGATGAGATCGAATCTGTGTGGATCATACTGGCTATTGTCAGACTCCTTGTGCATATAAAAATGTCACTGGATTATTACAATTAATGGCAAAAGTAATGTTTGGAAATGTAAAACGATATTTCGTACTGACACACTGCAGTAAAAGATTTAAATAACTGGCTTAAAACCATTTATTTTTTGTGTGAAAATATTAACATGCCTAAGACTTTTGCAGAGTACTGTATATACCAGACTTTAAAGGGAAACTTAACCCAAAAATTAACCCCCTCGATAACATGAGGCTATAAATAATGACTGAATTTCCATCTTTGGGTTAAATATTCTTACAATATAATATTAATTATTGTCAGATTTAAAATTATGATGAATTTAGAGAACATACCCGATCCATAACTGACAGGATGTTTGTCATCTTCTGTGTTGCTGTTCCTCCTTTCTTTCTGAAGATTCTGAGGAGCTGGGTTGAGAAATGATCCAGCTGACCCATAAATTTGGACACCAAAGGGATAGTTGTAATCCTACTGAATTCTGCAGATACCTAATACAATTTTGAAAGGACAAATCATGTTGGCTGCTGATAAACATGTTTAAAAAACATTAAACATTTTTTTTTTACCAGCACTTACAGATGACATACAAAATTACAAATGAACATTTTCATATTTTAGAATTATAAAAACCATCCAAGTATTTAATCATAACTGACATTACATCAAAGACTTACCTCTCTCTCAGTAAAGAGTGCTGGCCATCTGTTCCTAAACTCAACGATGAACGGCAAATCTTCTACCACCTCATGCCTCCGGAGCGCAAATGTTCTCTCCATCAGGACCTTGATAACCTGCTCATTGTTTCTTTTAGTCACCTCAGACAGTAGTGTCATCCTTTGCTTTTCAAGCGTATCCTTTGTTTCACCCAATGGGTAATCTGGACAGTAATTAACCTCCGCTTTTCTAGGTTTCTTCACTTTGTTGGGACTTCCCATGGATCTTTTTCGCTTGTGGGAGTTGATGTTTAACTCAGAACATCCTATGTTCCTCAATTTTGTTCTGTAGTTTGCCATCTTATATTTCAGACTTATTTTCCAGCCATAGCAGCCGCTCACAGAGCCTTTTTCTTTGAGGCATGGGTGCTTCTTTAGCAAAGGAGCAGCAACATCATCAAGATCTGCACTTGTAGGGTATGCCTTGTACTTTATTATTTCTGAAGCTAAAGCATCCAAAATATCAGACTTCAGTTTGGCATTGGGGCTCAGGACAGTACCATCAGTCTGATAAGCAAGTTGAGCCTTTTGCAGTTGAATCTCAGCATCAAAACTAAACTGTGGTATTGGGAAACGTTCAGGCCATGCCTGACTTCTGAGGACACAGATTCTGGAGTTCAAAGTCAAGATGACTGTGAGTATGAAATTATGTCTGTGTCACAGGATGATACTGAAAAGGTCTCATTTATTTCTGGCACAGATGAAGTAGTTGGGAAACTTATAGATGAAGGCAACTGAATGACCTTGAGTGTAGCTTTATCCTGTATGTCTGAAGTTGAAGTGAGGTTGACAAAATCATTAAAGTCCGGATCTTTGAATTGAAGTCGAAAAACTTCAAGTACTCGCAGTTGTGTTTGGATTTCTCTTTTAAGGTCATTCAACGAGTTTGGTATACCAGTTGGGAGATTTACCCTTTCACAATTATTTTCTCCCAAGATTACTAGAAGTTTAGCTGGGGTACCCATCCTGTCAAACTTTTCTGAAAGATAGAGGGGATGAATATATGAATATAATACCAGAAGACCAATCCAAACTATTGACATTAAATAGATGTTTACTATAAAATGAAATATACATAAAATATACAAGTCCACACAGGACTTCAGTGGCTGGTTATTACACCTCATCTAATAGTATGTGTCGTTTTAGGGTAATCATCCGGACACCACCAACCTTATAATCTGCAAGAGGGTATGGGTCTTTCAACTCATTGAGGGTAATTAAGCACATTTCAAGAGTTGGTACCAATTCAAACGCCCTGAAGTGCTCTCGATACCATGAACACATTTTTTTGGCAATGAAAGCAAGGTTGTCTTCGATTATACAAATTTGAGCAATTTCTGCAAATTCTGGAAGTCCACCAAGAGACCCATGGGTAATTATCATGCCATTTCGATACATAATGCCATCATAAGAAACATTCTGAGCAACATTGACAGTGGTGATGCCAGGATATCTAGAATTAAGGCAACATACGACATCCTCTTTCAAGACCTCAACCGTGATGGTAGAGACACATCTGTCCTGTAAGGTGGTCTTTTCAGGGCTGGATATCTGGAGGTTATATCCAACCATCAAATGGTGTTTTCTTGCCAAAGTTAGTGTTATGTTCTTGAAGCAATTTGTGTGCCTAACTACTTGTTTGAAGTAGCTATGCTTAGCTTCAAAACGCAATGTCCAAAGAATCACTAAAGGACCAAAGCAGCGAATCATTTCTGGATAGTGCTCCAAAAAGTGATGCTTTGGAAGCAGCTGTTTAAGTGGGAAAAGCTCCTGATACATCTGACGGTGTTCAGAGATCTTGCATTCCAAATATGCAATGGTCTCATCTGTATGAACTAAAGACACAACCAGTTCCACAATATCCTTCAAGTCTAAAATCAAAAGCCACACAGGTTCATCTGCAGGCACCAAATGCCCAATAAAAAATGGCAGCAGTCTTAACAGACACCAATTTTCATGCGCATTGCCACCAACTGATTTTCTCCTTGCAAATGTCTGTGGCACCAATTGAGGTCGATTTGTCTTATCACCCCACTTGTACGGAAAATTATGAATGAGTTCATTGAGCAGATCAAGAGACAAGATCTTATTTGAAATAAGTACAGAAAAGCACTCTGCTAGCTCAACTGGTACTATGCCTTCAAAAAGATCATGAGCCCAATCAGGAGGCTAGCCTGTTGTAACATTAAAGTAGCTAAGGCAGTCACTGAAAACACATGCTTTTTCACAGCCATGACATTCACACCTTTCTCCTTTGCAAGTTTCACATGTCCCTGGTGTTCTTCTGCAGTCCTTAGTGTAAATTCACCTGCCTTCACTTCATTGGTCTGAGAATCTGCACGAGAAGCTGTACAAAATCCACAACAGTACTCTCCTGAAAAGTTCTCAATGAAGCCAGCCATTGAATGTGCAGCAAGAATATCGGCCACAACAAATTGAACTGTTCCTTTAAGGAATGTTCCCAGCTGGTGGACAAAAACACCTTGCTGTTCCAAAGTTTGGAGATCTTGCAAAAGAGGTCGCAAGATTTTCTCAAATCCGTATGTTATCACGTCTTCTGTTTTGCACAAAACGGCAAGATAAATTGAAGACAAAGTTGACTGAAACATGTGTTGAGGAGTTCCCGACGACGACTCGGAGACGGCTTGAAGGTAAGGGCTTTCGCCAAAGGTTTATTAAGTGTATTACAATAGCACAAAGGGTGTGACAACTTCCCAGGGGTTAGGGGTCCTACACTAAGTCCTGGTCCAGCCCGGCTAGCTCTGGTCTCTCTCCCTCGAGTCGGATGGGGGCACTATCCAACCCCACCGACCGGGAAGAGCAGCACCTCCTACGGTTACCACTGGCTTCACTCCTGACTCTCGTCGATCCCTCTCTACCCCTGGTTCCCTCTCCACCCTTCTCACTCTACCCGTTCCCACAGCGACCCCGCTTTCGTCACGGGGTCCCCCTTAAATACTTGAGACATGACGTCATCGAGCCGCCCAGCGCGCATGACGCCACGTTCCGTGACGTCATCGCACTGGACGGCACACATGACGTCACGTTCCCATTTTACTCCTCTACACATGGATGGCACATTACCCAAAATCCAGTAGATTGCACATATCTTGTGCTTCTTGATGTCCCGGGAGGGTTGCAAATTTCCAAGTCATCGACATATAAGCACACAGATATCCTCAACTCATCTGAGAAGAAATTATTTGCTTTAAAAAACAGACCATACTGAATTGACCTGTACTGATGGACATCTCTTCTTAACAGTTGAGAACTGTGACTTTCGACCACTTTGTCTAGTAGGTCATTCTGACCAAGTAGATTCTGTAAAGACTCAAGTATTGGAACATATTGAAAAGTTCTGTTTCCCTTGGCCTCAAGAACATACTACACGGAGTCTACAACTTTAAAATTTTCCCTGTAATATTCTTTACGCTTAAATGCAGAGGCTAGTGGACCACCATGCATTATTGCAGTGAGTAAAGGATTTGTTGTACTTAAAGATGTAACAAGGTCTTTGACTAGAAACTCATCATTGTCAATCCTGTGCTTTTGTAAGGTGTCTACAATAATTCTGTATGACAAAGGAAAAGAAGCATCACTCAGTAAATAATGCAAGTCCCCCAACAACTCATCGACAGCTGTGCCTGGGACATGATAGTGATTCTCCAGCTTCAACAGCAAAGAAGCAAATTTAAGCTCTACCAACTTTGGCACGTTCTCTGGAACCTCCCCTGTATCAATACAACTGGAATTCTCCTCTAACGTAGATGTATTGATTTCTTCGTTTGAAAGAGTGTCATCAGATATTCCTCTTACCTCTTGTGTTTTCACTATTCCTTCCTTAAAATTAGTCAACGAACACTGACAATGTTTTCGCCTCTTATGTGATTTGAATGTGCTATACACATTTGATTTAAACGAGCAGTCCTTAAACATACAACTTACTGTCTCATGACTGCGCAAATGCTTATTTATGTGCAGAAAGTAATCATTTACTGAAGGAAAGTCAGTAACACCACAAACATGACAATTTACCTTTGTACTTTCGCTAGAATTTTGCTTTTGAGGTTGCTGCTGACTACCATGTGATCTGCATAAGTGGGACCGCAGTGCATTCCAGGTTTTAAAAGTGCATGGACAGTAAGAATATGCGCATGGATATGCGTGTCTGCGGCCATATTGTCCATGTACCAACCTGAAGTGTTTTAAAAGTTTTGATCTAGATATGTGAGACGAGCCACAATCTCTGCACAGTCACATGTAGGACTCTAGAACCCCAAAACTGGGAGAAAAAAAGATGTAAGTCACCAAAGAATAATAATATAAACAACACTGTAACATATTCTTAGTTTTTTCGGTAAAGTCACGTTGAAGAGAAACAACAAAATAACAAAATATATATAAAACAATAAAAAATTCTCACGACGTTTCGACCATAACTCAAACGGTCATCATCAATTTTTTATTGTTTTATATATATTTTGTTATTTTGTTGTTTCTCTTCAACGTGACTTTACCGAAAAAACTAAGAATATGAATTACTGCAGTCACGAAAGCTTTAAATCAAAACACTGTAACACTTTATAATAACGTTCAGTTATAAGTGACTTATAAGTTATTAGTTAATGATAAACTAATAATTTACAAAACATGTCTATATTCATAAATGATTAGTAAGTCAGGTGCTAACATTTTCTGAATATTTTGTTAAATTAGTTATAAGTCACTTATAAGGTTATTAGTTAATGATGAACTAATCATTTACAAAACATGACTATACATTCATAAATGACTAATAAGTGATATGCGAATTTTTCATTGTTTTGTTAATTCAGATATGTCATTTATAAATTATTAGTTAATAGGTTCATAAATTATTAATAAGTGGTATGCTATACAGTAAAAATCTGTATATATCCTTGATAAATAGTTTACACTTTAGATTAGGCCTAACCGCCAAGCTTGCATTACTTGTTAGCTAACATCAATGCCATCTTATTCATGTGTCAAATGTGTTTATAGCTGTTATTTGGGTCTTCCAAAGTTTGAGTGTTAACATTTGACATTAAATAAAAATGCTCAACACCATTATTTGAGACAGTTATTAAAACTGATAACATTACTCAAATGTGAAAAAGTGCTTTGCTTTATACGGTAACATCACACACAACAATCCGTTAACACATAAGTGGAGAAACTCTTATTAACTAGCAATTTAATAAGTAATTTGTGTCTTTGTGTGGGGAAATTCACATCAAAGTTTAACAAGTATATATATTACATAAGATCGAAACACACGAATGTAACGTTATAGGCCTAACTAACAAAAATGCGAAAAACACACGAGGAATGCGGCAACTTCATTAAAATACCATAAAAAACATCTACTGACAGCCTCTAGCCTATATAATTGCATAAAACGTAAAATACCTCACCTCTGTGTCCACAAAGACAAAACGTTGAATGTGAAATGTTGCACTTGACTGCACAAAATGGCGATGAGGGACTTTGAGTGAGCTGAAGGATCAAAGTTGATCGTTGGATGTGCTTTCCATCTGCGCATGCGCAGATATCGCTCCACCTGCTGACCAAAGTGCGGTACTGCAGAAGCAACACAACTGCATTTCATTCATTTAACACAAGTGTTACTGTGTAAATGGGAAAGATCACTTTTTCTAATTTTGTCAACACAACTGTTTTAATTTTAATGCACAAACGTTAGAGCATTATTTAATTTAAACATAATTACATTATTTGGACCAACAACTACCAATTATCATTTTTTTGAGTGTAGACATCATTACAATTATAACGTGTGAAGGCATTTATGTATAAGAATAATACAGTACAAGAAAATCCCTGCCTGATGTGCCGTGGTCAGCACCAAATACAAAGTCAAATATCGTCAAGTTTGCAGCACAGCACGCTAATCACTGCCACTGCTCCCAACACACCTTCCATACACAACAAGACGTGAACGTGCAGATACAGATATTGTGCCATACCAAGGCGCTGTAGGTCGCTTTACCTGCCACCACGCTCACGGGCCGACAGGGGGCAGCCGAGAGAGAGAACGAGGTGTGTAGCGGTTGACCAAAGGTAACCGCCCCTGGGTGGTCCGTGACCGGAGGTTGACACCCCAGACCCCCAAGGGCTGGGGGCTGGGGGGGATAGGGGCCACCGGCCGATTTTAAGACCCTTTAATATTTAAGACCCTTTAATACCTTTCCAGAACCTCCCAGACATTTCTGGAAGGTTCTGGACAGGGGGTGATGAGGGGAGGTGTAAGCCTGACCTGGGGATAAAAGCCGTCCCTCTGAACGGGTCCGGCAGCGTTCGCCAACTCAAGCCTGAAGACGTCCGAAGACCTGCAGACTGGACCAGCACCCTGGGACCCTCAACCGAGGCTTTTGTCAGAGCCGGATTGTAGCGGACCGGTGGTGGGACCCGTACCCTGGCTGGGTCGGGTCGGTCTAGCCTCCCTTAGCGGCCGTGGCAAGGGACCCATGTGTGTATAGCGTAGCTGGGGTGTGTAGGACACACTAGAAGGGAGGCTGTACCTCCCTTAGGCTATCGGGTTGAAGGGAATGTACCCTTTCGTGTTACAGTCGCTGTCAGTTGTCTGTTGGTTATAAACGCGTTGACTCCAGAAGCCGTCTCCGTGTAGTTAGTTAGACACGCAACACCTATGCATACAATAACAGCTGCCATTCGCCACTAAGTGGCCATTACATCACTCACTCCGCCCTTCCAATGAGCACGGTTGACCACGTACTGTTTGAAAATAAGTTCAACGTACATACATGCTCCAGTGTGAGGGATGGATTGGGCTTTTATCTTTAAAAGGCGATTTTGAGGGGACCAAGTCTGAAAACAGATTGATGCAGGTTTTCATTCTTATATACCCAGACATCGTTCGTGGTGCTTTAAGTTGGTGTTCCAACCCTATTTATATGGCCTACACTTCACAGTATGAACCGACCACGCAGCGCGGTGACACAACTTCGGTTGCATCTGCAGTTAGGGCAGATGCTTAGTGGGTAGAGGACTTGCAGGAATTTACCACGATAGTGGTGCATCGGGTGGGTGCAGGCCATAGCAAAACTGATGCGCTGTCACAGCTGCCGAATCGAGATATGCACGAACCTCAGGGTCAATGCCTCTCTCATGAGATGGATGAGGACTGTCACTGTCCTCCACAGTGTCAGCTATACAGGCGAGTGAAAGAAATTGTCCAAGTCGGCCCACCCCCAGCAGTAGGATTTAGGGATGCATCACATTTTGAAGTAAGTCCTCCAACAAGGGGAAATTTGGCCAGGACATAGACCCACCTATGTAGAGCGGCAGAGTATGTTGGTCGTGCCAGAAGTTGCTTGCTGCAGCTTAGCCACGATTGAGAATAATAATTTACATTTGTAAAAGTGGCATACTTGATACTGCTGATCCCAATGCTCCACCGTGTATGGAAAGCAGGAAATAAACAGAACCAGAGAAAATGGCCATAACTATGGGTTAAAGGCGAGTTTAGAGAGGTGAGTTTTCAAGACAGACTTAAATATATCAACGATTATGATTATCTTATTAGCAAAAGCAAAGCCATCCAAACATTGGGAGCTGGACTGGCAAAAGCCAAATCACCCCAGAAAATTAGGATTGACCTCAGAGTCCTAGGAAGAAGGTGATCTGAAGATCTCGGAGACCTCACTGGGGTGTACAGATGGATGGGTTCCTGCAAATATTGCGGGGCTAACCCGTTGATTGCCTTGTAGGAGAGCATACCAAGGGACGCATCACACGTTGGCTCCATTGAGGCCTGAGCGAGGGCGTGTGCCACGATGTGAAGTAGTAGGCGGTGGCGAACCCACTCTGTGTGATGAGGAAACAGCCACCGGAGCCATGGTGGGTACTGCTGGAGTAAGTTTCTTTGTCCTGCGTTAACATAATGGTGGCATGTCTATGGGACCTTCAGTATCAAGATGATAATACATGTGTTAAGCATTTTCAAACAAATAGAAAATTGTAGCAATGGACATCTTGGGTCCATTGCTACAACCAGGGAAATATGTCCCTGTTGGTGTCGAAGGCTGACTAGGAGGCAGAGACCATCGCTGAAGCTTTCTTGCAGGCTTATATGGTGGTGACTCTGGAGAAGCTTCTGACTGATGAAGTTGATTGGGACAAATGCATCGCCGATGTAATATACGCATACAAGATGCCACCATATTGGTGACAGGGAAAATTTGTTTAATGTTTGAGGGAGGCATGGTTTGCCTGTGAATATAGAAATGCACCAGATTATCCCAGGGGTGTACAAATACCAACGGTCATTAGATACAAGTACTCAAGTACCTGCCACAAATGAAAACATCATGAGTGTCGGGCCAGTAACTCGCAAAAATTGTGGATAGTGTCTGGTTACATTGTCCTGTGGTGAAACGCTGCTGTGACAGTAGGTAACCAACTCTGGCATCACTACACAATTACCTCCACCATGGTGAACTATTGTGCAGGCCGGTCTGCCTGAAAATGCAAATTAGTGCAAATAAACCCATGGACCAGGTTTTTAAGGGCTGAAGCAATTGTATTTCTTTGCTTATGCCCTCCGCTGTCACGTTTGCTTTTATACCGTGCGTTCCTCTTTGAGGTGTGCACCTTGGGAGGTTCAAAATATGCTTGTTGTGTGATTGTTTCTAATGTCGTGACCATTGCTGTGGCATGGTGTTTTAGCGCTCGTCTCTCGAGATCATTCTCGAGGTGTCGCCGGCCTTTCGATGGGATGTGTATTTGTGGAGACTGTAATTAAAAACGTGTGAATTGGGTAACTTTTGGGAATTTCAAATTGCCACGTTTGCATACTAACTTGCATAGTGTGCTCTGTGTGCTCTCGTTTAATTTGATATACAAGGAAGATAAAAACAAATGCATTGCCATGAAATCTTCTATACGACCCAACATGCGTTTGTCCTCGAAAATACACTATTTTTTTCAGTGCCTATTGCTTTCTATGAGATGTGGTTTAGAAACATTAACATTAGCAAATAAAATGTAAATATTGACTTAAAGCTTTCGTGACTGCAGGAATTCATATTCTTTTGGTCTTTCGGTAAAGCCACGTAAAGTCAAGATTTAACTGCCTCTGTGGGGAGGGTTTCCACACAACTATTGGATTTTTCACCTGATGGCGATTGCTTGTGTTGCGATCGAAACATCGTGATATTAGTATTATTTTTCTATCTATGTGGCTTTACAGAAAGACCCAAAGAATATGAATTCCTGCAGTCACGGTTTAGCATGGTGGTCCGATCTATGGCTCACAGCAACTTGCAGAGCCCCACAGTAGTTTCAGACCAGGCCAGTTCTGCACAAATGCCATTTTCTGTCCATCTGCTACAGCACAGATGTACACATTTTCATCAAGAACTAGATCTCTGCATTTTTGCTGTAATTAAGGCCTACAAGAATTACGCTTTGGGTTGTTCTTTGTTTTCGATGTGCCTACTCCTCTGCTCACATTCGTGAGGGGTTTCTATGATTTTAAGCAGGCCCTGCCAATACTGTGTGACCAGGAGTCTGACGCATTTCCTGTTTAACTTGGCGTGTGGCAGGAATTCCCTCTGGCCTCATACATTACATTACATAGCATGTTTATTACGTTGTTTAAGAAGCTTACAATGGCCCTACAAAACATCGATTTGGCGCTACAGTTACATTGGGAGGCTAATCAATGCCTGGTTATAGTTAAGGGAGCATTCTCTGCCGGTCAACCATGTAGTGTATGCTGATGACCTGGTAATGGATAATCAATGAGATGGAGTTATGAACTCTTGTTCTGTACCTGGAGATTTCCCATCACGAGGTGGGGCCTTGCATATGTTTCATAACAATAAAACACCTGCCTGAGCAGTGGCGTCACTAGGAGGGTGCGGGGGGTGCGGACCGCACCGGGTGACACCATCAGAGGGGTGACACCAAAATTACTGTCTATACAATTTTTGTGCAGTGTTTCAACATAATTTTTTTAATATAAAAAATATCCCCGTAGTTAGTTATAACAAAATTAGTTTTCGTAAGCCCAGCTTACATGTACTGTATTAATATACCTACAAGGCTAAAACTCTGCTAATTTACTTTTTGAACCTTCGACCACTCCGGTCAGAGCTATCATTATTACCCAATGACAATGACACTTCGAATCACGTGGTTTCGTCTGCACGCTCTACAAGCACGCGCTGTTGTTTTCGTTGCGGCTGGTGTTTTAGCTACAATATTGTGGCAATTAGTATTTATTAACCTATATCAACATCTTTTTGAGAATGAAGTAGTAATTAAAGAAAATATTGTAATTCAAAGGTGTAAAATAAAATTTTGCTAGTTGTTTATGTCACTACTATTGCCATTACATTCAGTGATATACGGGAATCACGATTTACCCGTAACATTACTACAAAAAACATTACTAAGGATTCTGTATGGTCTGGTACGGGTGGTGGTCCATGGGGGGTGACACCATGAGTTACGCACTGGTTGACACCAACCCTAGTGGCGCCACTGTGCCTGAGTATTTCATGTCATCTTACACTCCACCTGCTCAACTCTACAGGAGTAATCAGTAAGTTCTAAAGGTAGTGGAGGAGCTCCCATACCTGGGCAATGTGTTCCCGACCAGCTTTGGTTTGGCAGTCAAAGTCTCACTTCAAATTAATCGGGGCAAGAAGAACGAAAGCGAGACTGGGCACAAGCAGGTGGAGGGAGAATGAAAATTGAATATTGAGATCAGAGGGAGTTTGAATGGACGTATAAAGACCATGCGAGAAGAGAGGTAGGTGAAGGCAAGGCATGCAAAGCTTTGAATACTTGGGTGAGGAATTTAAAAAGACAGCGGTGATAAAAAAGGGAGCCAGTGAAGTTTTTGAAGGAGAGCAATGAGATGTGTAGAAATCTTGCGTACAGTGCGTGCAGCTGCGTTTTGGATGTGTTAAAGAGGGATAAAGGCATAAGCAGGGAGACCAACCAGGAGTAAGTTGCAGTAATCACGACGAGTGAAGACAAGAGAGTTGACGAGGCAGCAGTCGGAGTGATTACGGGCAGATTTTCCTTATGTTGTACAGATCGTATTGGCATGTGCGAGTGGCATTGGCAATGTGGAAAGTGAGGAAAAGAGTGGAATCAAAGGTAACACTGAGAGGGTGGAAGAGTTTGGGAAGAGGCTTGGGAGGGGGGGGGGGATAAATAGTGGGTGCAGGAGGGGGCAAGCAAGAGGATGGAATGAAAAGCACTGATGTTTTGGAATGATTTTAGGGAAAGGGTCATGCAGGCTTGTATGGCTGTCAGACAGGACGCGATGTGAAGGCCAAGATCGGGGGTGAACAGTTTGGAGAAGAAAATTTGAGTGTCATCGGCAAAAGACGTGATAGGAAATATCAAAGGAAGGAATAATAGATTATACGGGATATGTGTATATGGAGAACATAAGGGGACCAAGTACTGAGCCCTGGGGGACACCAACCGTGATGGGGGAGAGGAGCAGTTGTTGAAAAAGACAGTTGATGAATTGGAAGTTAGGTTGGAACGAATCCAAGAAAGAAAGGTGTCAGAGATGCTGAGATTGTAGAGATTGGGTAGAAGGATGGAGTGGGCAAGGCTTTTGAAGGCAGAAGACAAATCGAGAGAGATAAGGAAAGATAGACCAGAGTGACAGGATTTGGCCAGGTGGTTGTGGATGTGAAGGTTTCAGTGGAGTGGAGAGGGCAGAAATCAGACTAGTGGAGGGGGTACAGCGAGTGGAAGGAAGTGTAGGATGAGAGGCAGGAGTGCACTAAGTGTCCAAGGATTTTGGAAAAACAAGGAAGCAAGGATATAGGGTGAAAGTGTGTAGGGACAGAAGGATCTAGAGAAGGTTTTTTGAGAAGCTGTACGATGGCGGTTTTGTTAGGGTTGGCAAAGAATCCAGAAGAGAGGGAAGAGTTAAAGAAAGCCAAGAGAAATGGGATAATAGTAGGGTGAATGGATGGAAGGGAAGGCAGAAAGGGATCGAGGGATGAAATGGTGGGGTGGGTTTTCGAGATGATGGTCGACAGCTCCAGAAGGGAAACAGGGGAGAAAACATTAAAGTAAAAAGTAGTAGTGTGAAGCGGGAAGGGGTCAGTAGGTGCAGGGATGTCAGGTGGTTGTGCAGTGAGCAAGGAGGAGCAGATGTGGTCAATCTTGGTCATGAAGTAGTTAGAGTGGACCACAGGAGAGGGGATGGAAGAGGAAGTGGCAGGTGCGGTAGAATATGGGTGGAGCAAAGAGTTAAGGGTATTGAAGAGCAGAGCCGGGAGTGGAGATAGGGACGAAATGAGGGAAATAAAGTTTGATTGACGAGCAGCCTCTAGGGCCGAAGTGTAATTTGATAGTAGGGAAATATATGCGAAACGTGAATCATCAGTTGGTGAGGTCCTCCAGATGTGCTCTGATTTGTGCACGAGCTGGTACTATGACTTTCGCATGAGCTGGTGCTGTGACTTGAGCATCGGAGACAACCAGTCACGTGCGGTCAGGGGAGGCAAGGGAGGCAGAGCCTCACCTGTCATACTCCAATGAAAATAGCTGTTATGAAAAGTACAAAAATAATAATAAAATAAATATTACATTTTTTTTCCACTGACCTGTGTTATAAATGTCATTTCTGTATGACTCCATTCATTTTTATAGTTAAAATCGCCAAATTTGCGGAGCTCCACTGCAAATACAGGGAGAGACGAGAGGTGAGGCAGTGACGAGCCCAGCCTCTCCTCTGATTACGCAACCCCTTAGCAAATGGATGGAGCGTGGGCAATAAGCGCGTGCCCATTACTATCTCTCTGTATGTCACCAATGTAATGTTTGTAGACCCCTTCATTACATGTCCTCGTCTTCCATAGTCCAGATAACTTATTTCACGTATATGTATAAAGATATTTAGGCTCGCTGGTCTCGTCATAAAACTGCAATGAAAAAGCACCAGGAGAGGCAGCTATCACATCTGCCTCACTGAGGGGGCGTGTCAGACACGCTCCCCTCAGACACGTGTCAGACACGCCCCGCTCAGTGTGTAAATCT
Organism: Petromyzon marinus; assembly: GCF_048934315.1. Taxonomy (NCBI): domain Eukaryota; kingdom Metazoa; phylum Chordata; class Hyperoartia; order Petromyzontiformes; family Petromyzontidae; genus Petromyzon; species Petromyzon marinus. The sequence goes on along the minus strand of NC_133741.1, from coordinate 2,560,305 downwards.
GGCTCTAATACTAGCCAGTGCCTTTCCAGCCATTGACCTCACCGTACATCACTGGAGACAATAAAAGGACTAGGGGCGTATTACCGAGGGTGGAAGGGTAGTAGAGGTGCAAGCACGTTGAAAGAGGAAGAAAGAACTGAATTTAGGACAGCAGAAGCAGTGTCGGGGTACAGGGAGGAGAATCAGAGATGGGGGGAAGAGATGAGGAAACCAAGGAAAGAAGTGCGCAGTAGTCAAGGGAGTGCAGGTTGCGGTGGAGGCATGGAGGTATGGGGGGAGGTAGGGAAGGTGCAGTGATCGGACAGAGAGCAAGGGTCAACTAAAGGATTGGAGGCTGAGTAACTGGGAATGAAGATGAGATCGAGTGTGCTACCAGAGAAATGAGTGGGGGGAGAGGGATATGTATAAGTGTGGGCTGTGGTAACCCTTCTACCTGGCACTTCTTCCAAGCGCCACGGTGGAAACATGAAAATCAGCTCGTGCTGGAGGCCCCAGGGTACAGTCAATGTAAATCCGAACTGAAATGTTCAGATTTCCGTTGCAGAAGAGAGGCTGCCATACCTCTGTTGATATATGCACCGGTACTGCCTGCACCTCTGTGGAATATGAGGTCCGGTGGACCGGTTCTGGCTCCAGCCTTTATGATAGGCGGACAGTTCGTTACTTGGGCCAGAAGACTGCTAATTAAAAGGGTGTGGCACGTCTTTTCAACAAAATATTGAAGAGGTTGTGGGAGCATGGCAGTGAGGTGTGGGAAGCCGTAAATTCCAGGAAGCTGTGGGCTCACCTCCCCATCAACAAGATGCGAGGAATGGTGGTTGTCGTTGCTTGCGCCCACACCAAAATAAACATCAGTCGAGGGATACAGACAAGGCCCGATGAGTCGGACGCTTTCTATAACCTCCTCTCCCAGGAGCTAACTAAAGTGGCCCCTCAGGATAGAGTCACCCTTTTGTGTGACTTTAATGACCGAGTGGGTCATGATGCAGACACCTGTATTGGAGTGATTGGAAGTCATGGACCAGATCAGCCCAATAATTTATTAACAGTAGGAGGCTGTTAGATTTACGCGCCATGCATGGTTTTCTAATCTCCAACATGACATTCCGGCATCCACACATCATGGATTCACGCCGGGTCTAAGCAAGAACATTTGCTGGAATATATAGTGACAGACCAGTGGATGCGGGTCCATGTCCTTAACACCAGGACCTGCCATGGAGCTGATCTGTTCACTGACCATCAATTTGCCATCTGTATGACGCCTACCATTCTTCCACTCCGGTGGTGAGTATCTATCTAGGACCCCATTCAAAACAACAGTAGCCTGGTCTCAGCAAGCTGAGAAAAGTTGCAAGCAGGAATTTCAAAATAGCTTGCAGCTGGGGTTAGCATATCCCACCCTCCTCCGAATGAGGGGAAATAGGTGAGGTTCAGGACTGTGGCTCATGCAGCTGAAATGGCTGCATTGGGTATGCAGTCCAGAACTCACCAGAGATCCTAGCTGAAGGAGGAGGTTCTCTGGCTGGTTGAGAGAAAAGGAGAGGCTCACTCTTGTTGTTTTACAAAATCAAACATTCTGAATCAGTTGAACGGGAAAATAACTCCGAATCAATGAGCGGCATTATCTTTTCATCGGCCGCGTAACGGTGTGTGGAAGCTACCTGGTCTGTCGTTCCATACGAACAGTCGGGTCTTTTCAGCCACAGACTTGCCCTTTTTACATACTTGTGAAACTTGGACTACTCTAATAGAACATCTGCGCTGGTTAGAAACATTCAGGCTGGCCTACCTATGAACTATCCTGAGTTTATCCTAGATGGATTGTGTGAGGAGCTCACAAATCCTTGAAAAATCTGGAAAAATACCCAGCATTGAGCTTATGGCAGATGAGCGCTAGGGTTGGGCAGTGGGACCCTGATGGAGGAAATGCCATCAAAAGCGGATGAGCTAATTCAATTAATTAGCCCAATGGCATTCACAAACTTAAGTCAGAGGGTAGATGGGGCTTTTCAACCATGGAAGGGACTATGAAAACAAATCTGTAGCAAACCCACCACCAAGCATCATAGGTTAATTCCATGCCGCTGGATACTGGTGAGCAAGCAGAGAGTGTGCGAGGACAATGCACAAGTCCCGAACCACTTTAAAAAATACACTGTGCATGCATCTCTAGCATATGTTGTGACAATATCTTTCCACCATCCTTAAACTAAGTTCGTGTAATCTTGATTTGAAGCTGTCGTGACTGCAGGAATCCATACTCTTTGGTTCTTTCGGTAAAGTTACGTAGGTAGAAAAATAATAGATTATGACGTTTCGACCGCAACATAAGCAATCGTCATCAGGTGGGACAACAACCGCAAGAAACAACTGCTGAAGTAGACGAGAGATCTGCTGTGGCACGAGGTTATATAGGCCTCGGCAGTAAAGGGGGAGAGAGAAGGGGGGGGGGAAGGAGGCGGGGCAGAAAGTGGACCCCGTAGCAGCACTGGAGAGATTGGCTGCAGGGGGGAGGGAGAAAGGGGGGGGGGGGGGGGGGGTGGGAGGAGGCAGGGCAGAAAGTGGACCACGCGGCAGCACCGGAGTAGAGATCGGAGAGAGATGCACAGAGAGAGAGAAAGACACACAGAGAGTCGGAAATAACAGCTGATATAGGCAGGTAGGATGGAAACATCACAGTCAGTTAAGACTTTACCTGGTTAATAACGTCCTTCCAATGATTGCTCACTTTGTACCCATCTTCTCGGTTGAAGTTGTGTCTGTGTTTATATATCTGGATGGCTTGATGAACAAATCTCTGATTATAGCTGGTGGGTTTGCAGAGTACCTTCGTTTTGGGAAAGTCAATATCATGCGAGGTCACAGCGTTGTAACAATGGTCAGCTATGGCAGAGGTATTAGTTCTGCCATGTTTCAGATCTGACTTGTGTTCGCAAACACGGTCCAAGACATGTCGTTTCGTTTCCCCAATGTAACTGCTGCCGCAATCACAACTCAGTTTGTAGACACCCGGGTATTGCATATCAGGAATCACATCCTTTACAGATGAGATCAAATCACGGATTTTGTGTACTGTGTTGAAACGAACCTGGATCTTATATTTGTTTAAGATTTTGGAAATATTTTTGGTAACCCCTGCTATGTATGACAAAGTGATGGTATTGGTTAGATCCTCAGATCGTTGTCTACCCATGGCTGGGAAGACAGCTTTGCGGATTGTACGGTCAGAATATCCGTTCATCCTGAGGGCTTGGAGTACGTGCTCCAGCTCACTGGCTAGGTGATGCTGGTCGGAGATGCAACGGGCCCTATGGTGTAGTGTTTTGATGAGGGAATTCTTCTGGGCTGGATGGTGGTGGGAGTCTGGCTTTAGATAGGCATCCGTGTGGGTGGCTTTCCTGTAGACAGAGTGTCCCAACCAGTGTACAGATCTCTTCTCGATCAAAACATCAAGGAATGGTAGCTTGCCATCATTTTCCCCTTCCATGGTGAGTTTGATAGATGGGTGTATAGAATTGATGTGGTTGAGAAATTGGTTCAGTGCTGGCAGGCTATGTGGCGAGATGACGAACGTGTCATCTTTGTATCTCTTCCACAAGAAGGACGTAGGGTGGATGTCTGGATGGCATCTGCCTCAAATTTCTATATGAAAACATTCGCTACCACTGGCGATAAGGTAGAACCCATAGGAGTACTTTCATTTTGTTTGTAAAATGTACCATTCCAGGTGAAGTATGTGTTGGTAAGGCAGTTCCTTACCAAAGTTGGTACATCTGGATTCAGTCCTTGATGGACCAAGTCTTCAATGAGTGCAATGGTGTCAGATACAGGTACATTGGTGAACAGAGAGACTACATCTTAGCGTTTTTGAGGATAACATGAATTCTGTCTGGAGTTAATTATGTCCGGTTTAGCGACCACGCCCAATCACTCCATATATGGGCACGCTTCATTAACATAATTCAATCATACACCCATGCGCTCACCAAGGGGGCGGTGCGTGTATTAGTGACGTCATGTCATCTCCCCGCCGCGCGCTTCCGTGTGACGTCACGAGATCCCAGGAGCTGCTTCTGTGCGCACAATTCTAGGATCGGAGGTGAGAAGTTCACATCGTGATGTTGGTGGTTGTTGTTGTTCACCCAGGTACAGCCTCGCTTCTTCTCTCCCTCTCTCTCTCGTAGCGATAGCAATTGAGTAGCGGCAAGTATGGAATCGATGTCCAGGTTGGAACGTTACTACGTGGGGCCGAGCCACTCAGGCCTTGCCTCCTGCCCTTGCCTCACTGACTTTGCTTTGATTCTCTTAAGTTTAATTTGTCTTCACCTGGCTGACTACTTCACCTCTCAGAGTCTCCATACTCTCGTTCAGGTTTGTTTTGCTTTCGGGGGGCGGGGGGGAGGCGATGCTTCTGCGCGTATTCCCGATTGAGTAATCTGCAGGCCGCTTGTCAACACTGGAATATTCGGACGATACCAGTCCAGACGTTTAATTTTAGTTCGGAATGAGACGTCAAAGCATTACACAATTACACTCGCCCACCAACACGCTCACCCACACGCTCCCACTCATACAGTACGAGAGAGAGAGGGAAGAAGCAAGGCTGTACCTGGGACAATAACAACCAACATCACAATGAACTTCTCACCTCGGATCCTAGTGAGTAGCGCGCAAACCGAAGCAGGAGGATTTCTCTATAATATGTTTTTTTTGGGTTAGATCACGTAAATATATAAATGTGTCGTTAAATCCGCCACCACCCAACAAAGCCAATTAGTAAGGTTTATTCACGTAAACAGAACATGCCAATGTGTTACTAGTACAGCACAGTGTTGGGGAGCCAAGCCACATTTGAGTACGATGTTTTGCCAGTAATTACAACTGGCTTCATCAGGCGACAGCCAGGTTTGTGGAGAAGTCCACCTGTTTTGTTCCTTACATAGAGGCGTAGTTGTGACGACAATACGTTTGTGCACTCTTCTTGTGCAAAGTGGGGGGATTAATGAATCAACGTGCATTATGCATTCACATTATGCGAGCTCATTGATCTTGTACTTCCTGTCTATTGTGTACACAAAAATAGTCCTACCAATAGTAATCCCTATTGAAGTATGGTGGCCTGTGTATGCATGCATTTAAACAATGTATTGATGATTCTCTTCCAAGCAGCACTAAGTCTGTAGCTATCCGAACGGTTACAATTTTGATTTATCTCAATTTCGATAGATTCTCTAATTCGTCCCGTGCCGAATGATCAGCACGAGACTAACAGAACAATAAATATTAAATACTCCCCAATACAACTGTCAGCAGTAGCAGAACACACGTGCCAACAAAGAGACTAAATTGATTTTGAAAATGTTGAAGTTCTATGCAAAACTTGTTACTACTGGCCAGACAAAGAGCAGATTAGTGGACAAATAGCCTCGTAAAAAATATAACACTTATGACTAATGCAGACTTGATGCATGTGGTAAAATATACCACAAGAACGTGTGGTATGCAGACCTGATAATGCCTTGCAAGAGGTGTCTGCAAATTTGACGTACGTATATTCTTGGTTCTTTCGGTAAAGTCACGTAGAAGGGAAACAAAATAATAAAAATATAAAACAAAATTCCCATGACGTTTCGACTGCAACACAAGCAATCATCATCAGGTGACTTTAACGAAAGAACCAAGAATATGAATCCCTGCAGTCACGAAAGCTTTAAATCAAAATTTGGACTGTACTTTATTTATATACTTTTTTTGTGAATTGCTTACCCTTAATCTATTTTGCATTCCTATCTTAGCCAATCATTTTTTTGTAAAAAAAGGTTGATTTTAACACCTGTGTTCTTGCCGGAAAGAGTAAAAGCCTTTTATTTTTTCATCAAAATATTTTCATCATAAATTTGGACCAGGACGCCAGTACACAATGGGCTACTCATGCAAATAACGTGAGAGGAACGTTTAGCATCCATTGTGAACAAATTATGTATGTTTGTGTGATTTACACGCCTCCAAGATTAATAATAAAATAATAATTTACTTTGTATGGTGCTGCATTTCATCCATGGATCACAATAATGCGCACTGTGTCACCCACTCAATCACCCACTTCTCGCTCACTTGCTCACCCACTCATTCACCCACTCTTTCACGAACTAATTTTCACCCACTCGCCCATTTGCTCACCAACTCCACCCACTTGCTCACCCACTCACTTAGAACCAGGGTAAATGGCCAAAATTATGCAGGGGTAAAGGCCAGTTTAAAGGGGTGAGTTTTCAAGACAGACTTAATTATATCTATCGACTCTGTCTTACTAATCAGGGTGACCGCTTCATTTGACCAGAATGGTGAACCTGGAATGCTGGATTGGTGACGTTTGCACGGCAGTGGGTCCAGCCTGCTTGAACAGTGCGTGGGCAAAAACTGCCCTGTCACTGAGAGAGGAGGCAGACTGACCAGTAGCTTCCACAGTCAGTGTGGGTGCCCTTGCCCTTTACACCCAAAGCTCACTTAGCGCTCCTCCAGATGCTTTGTTCCTGGAGAATTGAGCAGCAATCGATCAGCGCTCCATGGGGTCATCATAAACCCATTGTATACTCCATAGGATGCGTTCCTTACAATGTTATATCTTTAGTATGAATAATATGAGGGCTTCATTGGGGTATCGGTAATAGCGCTAATAATAATACAGATGCTAAACATTTAATAAAAATAATTATTTATAACATCACAATACTTATGAGTGCATTCTACTTTACTCATCCTACAAGGTAGTGGAGGGAGACAAGCTTGAAAGAGCTGCTGCGCTCCCAGTCCGGGTCATTCTCAGAGAAAGGCTTCAGGACCTCCCTCATCAGAGTGAAGCCCTCAATTTGTGTGGTGAGGTTTTTTTAGGTGGAGCCTGAGACTCTATCCTGCTCGTGTGAGTTCTCAACTGGCTAAACAAGTCAATGTTTTTAAAATATAATCATGACCACAAATCGTGATCATTGAATCGTGGGGGGTGGGGTCTGGTTGGCTTAGACCATGTGTCGTTCTCATTGGCCGAGCGAACAATGGGGCCGGGTACATTTGCTTGGCTTGTGCTGCTGCGTGTTCTCACTCGTGAGCACTTTGTAAACTTAAAAATTATAAACCAAAATATCTAAGACAGAGCGCTGTAATAAATCGGCACTAAGGGGTCGCACTAAGCGAGGTCTGCCTGTATATTGTGTGTAATATGTTTGTATCTGCAGAATCAATCACATGGAGAAGAGAGGCTCGGCAAAGGCTGGAAGTCAAAGGCACCAATGCATCCAGTGTCCATACAGCACAGATCATATGGGCAACTTGAAAAGACATCAGAGAAAACACACTGGCGAGAAGCCTTTCAAGTGCTCTGTGTGTGGAAAAGCATTTACACGGTCAGTATATATCCATATTAACCAAAAAACACATGGGTGAGAAGATCTTTAAAAATATACTTCACACAATACAATGATGTCATGCTGTAATGCAATGATGTAATACACACGTCATGTAACGTCCTTAACACCCTGCTTGAACGTGGATTCTCAAATTTCCAGGCCGCGGTTGGTAAATTAGTATACAAATAATAAACCTTGTATACCTGAAATCGTGGTTGGTAAGTCGACGTTTGGTGAGGGATTGCTGTATATACCTCCTTTTGAGGCCACAGTGTTGTTTACAAATACGTTGAGTTATATGTGAACTGTATGTGGGCCACTACCAAATGCAATCTCACCAAATAATCCATTGTGGCTGCTAGTGGCTAAACATCCCATTTAAAGAAAAATCACCTGGATTCACACCCAGCAAACACTGTCACCACGTCCTGCTGTAAACTTGGGAAGAGTCCTGAGACTGTAAGGCTTTCCTCGAAGTAGAGTAATCATGAGTCGGTGGGTCTCTGGGTGATGAGTCAATGAGTCTCTGTGTTAGTCTATGGCTCTGTGTGGCCAGTCTATGGATCTTGCTGTTAGTATAACATCAAGCCCTTATTCCAGACAGCCTGAATACTTGGATTGCGAACCTGGCCTCGCGCATTCGTTGGCGTGCAAACGCATGGATCACTGATGGCGACTGACATCCTTAGTGGAAGATGCATAGGGCTGTTTGCTACTTCATGTGGGAACAGCGATGTTGCTACAGCTCCTTTTCCCTACTGATCAGGATGAGAGGATGAGCTGGTATGCGCACAGAAGTTATTCAGTACATAGTCCCTGGTGCGTTGACCAGCATCGTCTGGAAGCCTCCGTCTGCCAATCCTACTTCAGTTCTCCCTCCTGTCTTGTTCTACAACTGCATGAAATACTTTTGACTGGACCTCGGCCACAGCTGCTTTCTTTTCGTGATATGCAGAATTTAAATCTACCTCCAACTCGACCTTTCTACGTGTGGCAATAGCAGCTGCCACGCATTCTTATTCAATATGGGCTCTTTTTAGCTTCATGGCTGCCTCCCTTACACGATAGGGGGTGCTCATGCGTGCAGCCTCTGCTTTAGTACGTGCCATGGTAGCATCTGCACCAGTCTTCAATATGTTTGATTTCAGTGATTTTCAAGATTTTGCAGTGTGCTTAGAGGAACCGACTCTCAGCCTCTTTTATTCCTGTCCATGAGGTTCTCAAGATCCTGGTTGATGTATTTTTGAAGGAATCGTTCTTGCAGGCTTTCCTCAATATTGGTTCTTGTTGAGAATGCAAAATAGTTCCCAAACGGCAGTAGGTAATTGCCATAGATGGACATCAACTGATTCATAGCTAGTTGGATTGACTCAAGTGCTTACAGAATTTATGTGGAACATATCTTCAATGCTTTCCCATGCTCGTTGAAATTTTTCACAATACTCATCTATGTCAGTTTCGTGTTTCTCCCAGGCCCAATGCATGACTGTAACTGCCTCATGAGGCCTCGCATAGTCGAGAGTCTGCTGTGGTTGAGCTGGAGCCTCACCACCGGTTGTTTCTTTAGGTGGGGTAATTTTCTTTGCAGGTCCAGGTTCTGCCATGGATCATGCTTGTAAGCCTTCTGCAGATGAACTTTGATTCACAGAGATAATTGTCTTGATATGTGCTAGCAGATGTCCTATCGTTCTTCAGGGAAAGATGCAGTAGCGGCTTGTGACATTTCCACGAGGTGGGACTGTTGTGAGTGACCTCGTCATGTTATTGGCCTTCCTGTGAAAGTGATATAACTGTCTTATCTACCAACGGTGGGCATTTATAAACACCATGAAACAAAAGAACAAAGCACTCAAATGCTGCCCCCATGACCCTCAAGTCCACACGACACACCCCTTTGATACTGCCCAAAGCCGTGACCTGCTATATTTGCACAATGCAACCTAGTGTTGTGACAGTAAATACAGCCATGGGCGCCTTTTTCACCGCTCTAAATGGGTTTCACGTGGCGTGGTGAAGGGATGTCTCTCATTTGGAGGCCATTCACGGCCACACCGAGTCCTCCCTGAGGTACAAATCAGACTGTCAACTTTACATGTTATCTTCATTAGGCAATTAACGTTGAAAGAATCATGATATTTCAAATATATATAAACAGAAACATTTTCTAGAAAAGTATTTTTATTACAAACTCGTGGTAAGTGCTTGGCGTTGCCCGGGCGAAAAAGGCAGACACACACATAGACTTACACACACATATCGACTCACACATACATAGACTCAACAACAACAACCGCCATTCGGCACTAAGTGACGGTGACGTCTCCACAACGCTTGTGCCAGGCTATGTGCACCTTGAGGCCACGTGAAGTGTCGAACGCCCGCTGGCAGGAGGTTACGGGGCAGACCCAAATGCCACAGGTCGACTGACTGAGATGACTGGCTGATGCACCACCTGTGCCCCCTACTGTGGCAACTTGCTGTGCTTTAGCCACCCAGCGCTCCGCTCATTGTGAGCGTCGCTTCTCCGCCCCGCATTGTTGTTGGAGGATGACTGCCTCCAAGTGGCTAGTAGCGTCGTTCACGAGCCTCCTCCACAGAGGCCGATCTTGAGACTACTGGTACCAGTCATCGTCAAGTCCACTCAGCTGCACATCCTCCTGCAGCACATCACGCCATCTCTTCTCTAGCCCATGCTGCGCGCGTTTAGCCCCCATGATCCAGCCGAACAAAAGCTGTTGAGGCATGCGGTGGCTGGGCATGCGGGCTACATTGGCCAACCAACGCAGCCTTGCCTGCCGGAGGAGCTCACGGATGGGACTTTGTCCACATCTTAAAAGGATTTGTGAGCTCATCACATAATCTAGTGTGGTTAGACCCAGGATGGATCGTAGGCAGGCCAGCCGAAATGTTTGTAACCGGTGAAGCTGTTCAATTATGGGGGTCCACGTTTTGCATGCGTAGAGAAGGGAGGGAATGACTGTAGCCGAGAAGACCTGAAGCTTGGTGCGGAGCAACAGAACAGGTAGCTTGCACAGAGCGTTATGCACCCGATGAAAAGACAATGCCACTGGACTGATTCGGAGTGAGACCTCTGCTGTTGAACCCGGAGGCGGTCATGAGCACACTAGCCAGGTATGGCAAACTCTCCACTCTCTCCACAACCGGCCCATTACCAATTGGGAGTTGTGGGGGTGGAGTGTCCGATGGTACAAAATACCCAGGCAGGTGCTTAGTTTTGGTGGGGCTGATGGCAAGGCCCCACCTCCTAGTGGCAAGCTCGAGGTTCAGCAGCAGCGTCTCCAACTCGTCCTCTGAGTGAGCAGCAATTACCAGATCACGGGCATACATAACATGGTTGAGCAATAGGGAGCCATCTCTTGACCGCACCCGGGCATCGATCAGCCTCTCATTGTATCTGTAGCAGATTGAAGGCTTCACGAACTACGTGGTAAAAATAGATGTAAAATAATGTGGGAGCCAGAGGACATCCCTGTCGCACCCGAAGGTGTAGAGGGAATGGCTCGGATTCCCGGCCTTGTAGTTTGACCCGGCCGGCAAAGAATATGAAATCCTGCAGTCACGAAAGCTGTAAGTGAAGATAAGTAATGTAAGAATATGAAGGTGAGATTAGAAAAAATTGGTGTATTTGAACGTGATGCTGGCCACCCACCCCCTCATTGCCCATGTCAGCCTTCATAGGTGCTCGCCAACAGCACTCTTTTATGGCTATACAGGGGATCCTTATCTTGTAATGTGTGCGTGTATATTGTGTATAATCTGTATGTGTATATCTATATCTACAGAATGAATCGCATGGAGAAGAGACCCTCAACACAGCCTGGTGATAAAACGCACCAGTGTTTATACAGCACGGATCGCATTGTACGTTTGAAGCAGCAACAAAGCATACGCAGGGCCGAGAAGCCCTTCAAGTGCATTGTATGTGGTAGGGCATTTGCAGAGGCAGGAACTCTTAAGAAACATAATAGAACACACACGGGCGAGAAGCCCTTCAAGTGTACTGTGTGTGGGAAGGCATTTGCTCGTTCAGAAACTCTTCATATTCATCAGAGAACACATACCGGTGAGAAGCCCTTCAAGTGCACCGTGTGTGGGACGGCATTTGCTCGTTCAGAAACTCTTCATATTCATCAAAGAACACACACGGGTGAGAAGCCCTTCAAGTGCACTGTGTGTGGGAAGACATTTGCTCATTCAAAAACTCTTCAAATTCATAAGAGAACACACACAGGTGAGAAGCCCTTCGAGTGCACTGTGTGTAGGAAGACATTTGCTCATTCAGACATTCTTCATGTTCATCAGCGAACACACACCGGTGAGAAGCCCTTCAAGTGTAGTGTATGTGGTAAGGCATTTGCCGAGTCAGCAAATCTTAAGAAACATAATAGAACACACACAGGTGAGAAGCCCTTCGAGTGCGCTGTGTGTAGCAAGACATTTGCTCGTTCAGAAACTCTTCATATTCATCAGAGAACACACACCGGTGAGAAGCCCTTCAAATGCACTGAGTGTGGGAAGGCATATGCTCATTCAGAAACTTTTCATATTCATCAGAGAACACACACCGGTGAGAAGCCCTTCAAGTGCACTGTGTGTAGGAAGGAATTTGCTCATTCAAAATCTCTTCATGTTCATCAGAGAACACACCAAGTTCATAAGTCCTACAAGTGCCTGGTGTGTGGGAAGGTATTGGCTCATTCAAAATCTCTTAAGAAACATAAGACGATACATTCAGGTGAGAATCCTTTCAAATGCTCTGTCTGTGGAAAGGCGTTTACATTATCAGGAAACCTAAAGAGGCATGAGAAGATACACAAGGAGAAAGTGAAATCGACTTGTGAAAGTCAACATGCTGCAATGTGCCTATCTCTCATGAAACGAGAATCAGAAGAAAATTCCAACTTGGCAACACAGCCAGGAGTGACGGTGAAATGTGAAGAAGTGAAATGTGAAAAAGTGGTGGTGAAATGTGAAGATCAAGATTCGACTCCAGCACCCAATCTACAAGTGGATGGGTGCAGCGTGAAGCAGGAGGAGCATCCTAATTCTGAAGGAGAGCGAGGCAATCCCCAGCAGTTTGTGGATGTGGAGGTGTGGGTGGAGTTTTTGAAAAAATCTGACTAGGAGGGGCCAGCACGTGTGAAATGGCACCTTGGAAGATGTGTCACCTGGAGTTTGAGACGATTTTCCATAGCATTCGCCTTATTCACAGGCTCCTGTCATTTAAAGAATGCATAGGGGTTTAGGTGTCTTCCAAGCAGAGATGGGCTTTCTGTCCATATGAAGTTATGGAGTGTCGAAGTTAAATAGTCGATATGCAGAACATTATCCTGCCTTATAAAACACGAATTAGGAATGTATTTTGATGGTTAGATATTCAATTAATACAGACGTACCTCGTAATTGCTCATTAGGGACCAGAGCACTGCAATAAACCTAAAATAGCAATAAAGCGAGTCACGTGCTTTCTTTTCACTTGCGAATGCATATAAAAGCCTTAAAACATGTTTAAACTACACTATATTCAACGCGCAATGCAGCTACAGTATGCCTAAATTAACGATGTACGTAAATAAATAGAAAAGTTTAAATTACGCCGACTGATTCGCTAAGTTCACATGCAAAAAGTGGGAGTTGCAATCTGATCAGCCAATCAGATTGTAAATGATGTATATACGTAATTATTCATCTAATCTTATTCTCTTGCTCAGTTGAGAATCTTGAGATGCCACATTTATCTTAAAATCCCACATAAAAAAAAACTTAATTATAGCGAAGCGCAATAAAGCGAAGCGCAATGAGGCGAGGTACGCCTGTAAGTATGAATTGTAACTGTTGGACATTACTATTAAAGTGGCTGTCAGGTGTGACCATTCTTTTCTGCATGCTGTCAATCTGTTTTTGATTGCTTTTTAAATACACTTTAATAAAAGAAAAGGTAAGCATTTTTGTAATATTTACATTTGGCTTTATACACTAAATATATATGTTCATAATATCAAAACAATTTAAAGTCAGGTTCTACTTTCTGCACTTGTTTTGTTTTTAATCCCTTTGGGTTTCATTTAGTTGGTCTTAGCCTGATGTAACTTTTTTAAATTGTATATGATGGTGACAACAGGGGTCTGCAAGTCTACTGTACATCCCACCCAATGGCTATTCACGCACTTTGCATAGTGTAGTTGTGGTTTATAGTGCAGTGTAGTGTCAAGTGTGCAGTGCATAGTGAAAAGTATGTGGTAAATTTCGTGATGTGGTGAAATGTGTGGTGGGTTCAAATGAGTCGCAGACATAGACTTTGGAGGCAGCGCATTTATTTAGTTCCAACACACGGGGTACACTTCTCCTTAACAGAATAACAACCTTGGGTGGTGACCACCCGGCTAACTACGCCAGTTACCACGTAACTGTTACTACGGATCCGGGACCAACAGCATCTGCCCGGGTCCACGTGCTGGAAGACTCATAGAATGGAGATTGTAGATGAAGGCTTCTTTTCCCAGGATTAACAACCTCTGTCCCTCTCGGGACCTGGCTTATATTCTCTGCGGCATGGCCGGCTCTGCCCTTGGCCACGTCCACCTTCCAGAACCATCGGGAAGGATCTGGGTCCCAATCACGTGACCCCCTAGCCCCCTCTTGGGGGCCCCTCTGTCATCTTAACCAATCGTGTGTCCTCCCGGGTCAACCAGAGTGCCATGGCCTTGCTCGACCTCGACCTTCCCCTTTGGTCAACACCCACACACCGTGCCCCTCTAGGGCTGGTACTGCACCCACAGCATGGTGACATCCAGTGATGTCACTACATCACCCCCCCCCCCCCTTCGTAAAACTCAGCCATCCCGGCTGTGAACTCCCCCTCAGAACATAGCCCCTGCACCAGAACACAGCCCCCTAGCGCGCCTCAACAAATAAATACCCCATCCCATATATACAATATCTACACTATATACAATGCCGAATGGGGGAAGGGAACAGAGGGACAGAACACAACAATAGGCAACAACACAATGGAAGAGAGAAAGAGAGGAACAAAACCACGCGGGTACACAAAACCTCGGGACCCCCCCCCCCCCCACCAGCACTAGCATCACCCACCCTCGAGGTGTAATAACACCCACAAGCACAATAAAGGCCAGGTTCAGCCAATGACCAATATGACATGACGAGTGCGACAACCAACCGACGGTATGGGAGTATGTGTGTGTGTGTGCGTCACGAAAACCGAACAGTCTTGGAATGAGTCATTGTAGCCGGGCCCCCAGACGAGGTAGGCGTAAGCTCCCGGGGGGTCCCGGGGGGAATTTGAAAATGTCCCGATGAGCCCGGCTCCTCATGAAGAGCAGTCGGCCCGGCAAACGGGCTTTTTATTCCCGAAGCTTTTGGAGATGACTCAGGTGGCGGCTTGGAAAAAGTTGAACGCGCGGAACCTGAGGGCGGGATCACAACTCCCCTGAGGACCAACCTCAGCGGGTGCGCGCCCCAGCTCGCCCGACACACCCGACACTCGGCTTCTTTGTTGCGGAGATGAGATGAATTCATGCGGCACAATGAAAGGTTTTAGGGGTGAAGGGTGGACAAACCAACTCCGCCGATTTCAGTGAATTTGAACACACCGAGGCCGAACGGCCCAAATCGCATCAACCGGCCCCCTCCAAGGTTTAAACAATTTCGGTGATGTACCCACCGGTTCTTGAGGACAGTGCAGCCAGGCTCTGTGACCTGGAGCCCACTTATATCCAGAAAAACGGAGACCCCTCAGCCACTCATTTGCCAACTAGCATGAATTATAATTTTCTCTGGAAGCCTCGCGCACTTCCAAAAGCCTCTGAATGGTAAGGCGCATGGGCTCCGAAATTTTAGATTTAGGCCCGTTTGGCTCGGTTCGTAATTGAACAAAAAAATGGCGAGTAGCCGGTGGACGTGTGAGGGGCCATTCTATAGGCAGCCAGGACCCTGGGGACATGCAAGTCCCAGTCGACCTGGGACTTGCTGATCTGATGGCTTAACACGGAGGTCAGAGTCATGTGAACCCTTTCCACCATCCCATCCATCTGGGGGTGGTAAGGCGACGTATATAATTTATTTGTTCCCAACAAATCACACACCTCCCGCAACAATTTAGAAGAAAATTTACCCTGATCGGTCAGAAGACACTCAGGGGTCCCCTTGTCCATCACATAGTTGTCGAGGAATGCCTCAGTGAAGCGGCCAGGCCATCGGCCACCGTGAAAAATATTCGACGCCCACAGTAAATACTTATTCCTGCGAGGGGTGGTAGGAAATGGACCGATGACATCAAGAGTGACCAGCTCATTTATGCGGGAGATGCAAATGAATTGCAAAGGTGGACAACAGGGTTTAGACGGGGTGTTACTGCAGAGCGCACTGTACACACATCTTCAACACATTGGCGACATCTTCCGCCATACAGGGCCAGAAAAAGTCGAGCTTAAGTGTAGCTAGCGTCTTATGCACACCCAGGTGCAGAAGTTGCTCGTGCACTGCCCAAATGATTTTACCCCGCAGGGCAGTGGGCACGACGATGTAATGGCACAACCCTCTGTCCCAATGCATCAGCAACCCACCTCTAAGAATAACAGAGGCTACTCCCCGTTGATCCCCAACGCCGTCTGCTCCCTTGACACGGTGTCGCAATTTACTCAGCCTGGAGGCGTCCACACTCCGGAAGGGCCAAGCCAATAGCGGCGTCACGCGCCTCAGGACCGTTGGCATCTTCAGGGGTGTCAACCTCAACCGACGCCGCAAGGGGAAGGGGCGAGACCTCGGCAGCCGTCTTATAGTGTCCCAAGCCCGAGAAACACGCGCACCCGTCGTTTGTTGGCAAATCGCGACAGTGCATCTGCGTTCATGTGTCGGGTACCTTTGCGGTAGGAAACCGTAAAAGAATAGTCCTGCAGCACTTCCAACCAACGTGAAAGTTGGCCAGACTTTTTAATACGCAGCGTGTACGTACGTAGGGCTGCGTGGCCAGAATGCACCTCAAAGCGTCTGCCATAAAAATTGTGGTGATACTGCTGCACAAAAAAAACTATAGCCAAAAGTTCCTGGAATGTGACACAGTACCGTTGTTCGGCTGGAGACAGAACTCTGCTGCCATATGCTACAATGCTCTCCACGCCATACACGACGAGACAGAACAGCGCCAATTCCGGTGTTACTAGCGTCTGTATCAAGGACAAGCGGAAAGGAAAAGTCAGGGTTTCGGAGGGGAAGGGAGTTCATCAGGCCATCCCGGAGTGCAACAAATGCGGCCTCCCCCCACTCAAACTTCTGACCCTTTGCCATCAAGGCGTGGAGAGGCTTGGCGATAGTGGCGAACCTGGCGACAAAATGGCGGTAATAGGACGCAAAACCAATGAAACTCCGCACCTCCCCCACCGACTTGAGGGTCGGCCAAGAACGTACGCACGCAGTTTTGTCCGGGCCCGTCGATATCCGAGGCCTACTATGTGGCCAAGGTACCGAACTGATTTTTGGAACAGGTGACACTTCTGCGGTTTAAATTTGAGGTTCGCCGCGCGCATTTTAAGAAAGATAAACGTAACCATTCCAGGTGTTCCTTAAACGTACGGCTAAAAACAATAACATCGTCAAGATATATCAGGCACGAATCCCACTGGAGGCAACCAGAACCAGTTCCATCAATCACTGGAACGTAGCCGGCATGGAATGAAGACCCATTGGAAGCCGATTAAATTCAAATAATCCTTGTGTACGTAAGGCTGTCTTGGGCTTAGAGGACTCATCTAGGGGCAACTGCCAAAATCTCGATAGGAGGTCAACAGTCAAAAAATAATGTGCCCCTTCCAGAGCATCCAGGGAATCGTTCATTCTTGGAAGGGGGTACGCGTCAGCCACAGAGATTTTATTAAGTTTATGGAAGTCAACATAAAAGCGCAAACTACCATCCTGTTTTTTAACAAGAACGATCGGGGCTCTCCATGGGCTGTTGGACGGCGAGACAATATCGGCTGCCAACATCTCATCAACCGCCAGCCGTACGTAGTCTTTTTCTGTGGGGCTCAGCCGATAGGGGTTCTGCCGAATGGGAGCGGCGTCACCCGTATCGATCTGGCGACTCAAAAGGATAGTGCGGCCAATGTCGAATTTGCCTTTGCTAAACACGTCGGATAATTAATGCAAAAGCGCCCTCAACTCCCTCCTCTGAGTCTCGGACAATTCAGGGTTTTCAGAGAAGAGCGCATCCATCCACTTATCATCGGAAAACTGTTGCAGCTCCGTAACCGACGTGACCCCCACTCCGCCAACGATGTTCCCTTCGCGAAGCGCGGGCGACGCGTGAACTAGCACGGTACACTGCTGTATGACTGACGCGTCCAACCCTGTATTGACCTGAATGAACGGTTCCTGGTTATTGGACAAGAGTCTGGGCCCCCACTACCGTCAACCCACGAACAGCTTTGTTTGAGAGATCTAGTAGGATTCCTCCCGCAGTCGCCTCCTGGTCAAGCGGTTTCCGCAAGCGTATGGGAACCAACATTTGCGTGCCGGGAGGAATCTTTATGGTCTTACTCGCAAGCGCTTGAACAGTAGCGTTGGCTGTGCGCAATCGAGTTGGAGAAGGCAAAAAGGCCATGCGACGGCCCGATGGCAACTCGAGACAACCCTGGTCTTTGAAAATTTTCAAGGGCATCTTCCCCAGGAAGTCAGTCCCAAGCAATCAGGGAACAGCAAGGGCCGTTGACACAAGAACCCGTCAATTTGAAATCTCCAATAGACAATTTTGCCGTTATCTGTCCAATGATGCTCAATGAGCCGCCGTTTTCGGCAAAGTACGGAACCCTGACGGGACATAGGGTACGACACTTACGGGGCAGATTGTTATAAATTAACTCGGAAATGACAGTCGCGGATGCACCGGTATCTATGAGCATTCTAATTTCAACCCCCTCTATCATTCTGATAACAGCGGATGAAGCCCCTCTATAAAACCCACAATGGTGGAGGAACCTGCAGCTGCGGCAACCACCCTATGGGCCAACTCCGACCTCTGACCCGGTCGGAGTGGCCAGCAAGCCCAAGCAAAATCTGAACCCTCATGCCCCGACACACGACGGGAATGAAAACCATCCGAACGCAATGAGTGATGTGGATTCAAAGGCCGGGTGTGTGGTGTGTCCCGACTTACCTTGGGATATTGCGGACGGTCGGGCGGATGACGGTGGTGATCCAGGGAGGCGTCGTCGCAGTGCACGGCAACGCTACGAGACGTGTCCTGGCAGGCCGCAGTTGTAGCACACGACGGAGCCGCTCGCAAGATGAGGAAGGGTCTCCCGCCGTCGATGTTGTCCATCCCGTCGCACCATGCTGTCTCCCCACCAGCCTCCACCTTGGGCCGAAGTGCAGGCTTAGACGGGCTCCGCGTCTTTGGATGTATCACGCGTCTCAAGAGGCACGGTACACGCCACCAACCCCTTATATTGTTTCAAAAGCAGGTGTGCCTGGATGCACCTTTCAACTTTGAGGGAAGATAAATCATCTTCCTCCGTGGCTGGCAGGACGATGTTGAGGTCATTCACCAGCGTCAGCAACCTTTCGAGGACCAGCAAGTCGACTCCATCGTGATCCATCCTCGGAAAGGTAGCCTTTGCTAGCGCCAAAAGTGTGCTACGGAAGGCGAAGGACGTCTCGGCCTCCCCCCTCATCCGTGCAGCGAACTTATGGTGAACATTCGACGGCGGGTCGTAAAATGCCACCATTTTGGCAAAGGCCTTCTGAAGCGTGAGCCTCTCTGACGGCAGGATGGGAAACAGCGACGAAAGACTCGGCTACACGCAGCTCTGGTGCTCTCTCCTCCACCGCCAGTTCTCCGCGGTCGAGCTTAGCGACCATCGTGGCCACGGCCTCGAGAAGTTCAGCGAGGTGGGCGCGGAACAAATAGCACTCTTCCTGCCGGCGGCGAGCCGTCGCTAAGATGGTCGTTGCATTGCTTCACCGGCGGCGCCTCACTCCGTTTTTCCAGGGTTGCCATCCCCGGGGCTGTCTGGGGAATAACGCCTTTGTCGTCCCCGTTGTTGTACAACATCTTGTTAGGTTGTGTCGTGTAAGCATAACCTAACTCGGCCTATCTTCCTAAAGAAACGTTTGGCCACTTCTGACGCCAGTTGTAGTGGGTTCAACTGAGTCGCAGACGTAGACTTTGGAGGCAGTGCATTTATTTAGTTCCAACACACGGGGTAACTTCCCCTTAACAGAATAACAACCTCGGGTGGTGACCACCCGGCTAACTACGCTAGTTACCACGTAACTGTTATTGTGGACAACGGGACCAACAGCATCTGCCCGGGTCCACGTGCTGGAAGACTCATAGAACGGAGATCGTAGACGAAGGCTTCTTTTCGCAGGATTAACAACCTCGGTCCCTCTTGGGACTTGGCTTATATCCTCTGCGGCATGGCCGGCTCTGCCGTTGGCCACGTTCACCTTCCAGAACCATCGGGAAGGACCTGGGTCCCAATCACGTGGCCCCCCTAGCCCCCTCTTGGAGGCCCCTCGGTCATCTTAACCAGTCACATGTCCTCCCGTGTCAACCAGAGTGCCATGGCCTCGCACGACCTTCCCCTTTAGTCGGCACCCACACACCGTGTCCTGTAGGGCCGGCACTGCACTTACAGCATGGTGCCATCCAGCGCTGTTACTCAACGCACACCGTGCCCCTCTAGGGCCGGTACTACACCCACAACATGGCGACATCCAGCGACGTCAATACATCTATATATAGTATGTGTTGGGGTGCAAAGACGACTCGGAGGCAGATCTTCTTAGGGGCTTACGCCAAGGGTTTACTAGGAGCTTACGCCAAGGGTTTATTATGGGATTACGCCAATTACGGGCGAACGAGATAATATACTTCTCTCCAGGGATAGGGGTACTAAGCTCCCTAGCACACTAGCTTCTCGGGCTCTTCCCACTGTGCCGGCCGAGGGATCACCCAACATCGGCCGACCGGGTAAAGCAGCCACCCGCTCGGGGGCACTGGGGGCCCTGAAGGACACAAACGCGGAGGGGACGGGGTGGGGGAGGCAAACATCGCCCCCCCCCCGCTCGGGGTGAGTGGGGAGTTTACTCCAACGCCCCCTAGGGAGTGGACCAACTAGGGGTGCAATCGACACGATCCCAACACAAAAAGATAATAATAATAGCGAGCGAGTGACCTCCACACAGATTCCGGCAACCACACCCTAGGACGCGGTGAGGACGGCGACTGGCTGTGGAAGCTGGTGGCGGGAATCACGGGGGCCACGTCGCTGGTAGAAGGGCAGGTGAATGGGCGGCGCACCCGAATTCTGCTGGACACGGGGGCGGTGGCTTCACTCGTGAGCGCCACACACTGCAGCGTGCTCGGGGTTGACGTGGGCCGCCTGCAGGCCCCGGATCGCGCGCTGCACATGGCGAGTGGAGCCGGGATGGGACTCCTGGGGAGGGTCACCCTGGAAGTCCGTCTCGGACGCCAGGTATGCACCCAGGAATTCTATGTCTCGAGTGTGTTGTGCCATGAGTGTATCGCAGGTACAAACCTCCTGGAAAAGCTGGGGCTCAACGTGCAGCCCCGCCAGCGATGCGCCACCGTGGAGGGCAGCGGGGAGCGGATTCCGTTCCTGGGACCCAAGCCGAATTGCCCCCGCTTTGCACCTGTGGCCGCTACCTTGGTGTCGGCCGTCACCATCGGGCCGCTTGCCGAGATGCTGGTGCCAGTGGCAACCCCCTCTACCGACCCCACACACCCACCATCACGCGAGGTAATGATAACTCCTCACCCAGGTTGGCCGCGCGGTATGGAGTTGTGGGGTCAGCCATGCTGGTAAACGCAGATGGGGGCCGACTGTTTATGCGGGTATTTAACCCCATCGGGCAGCTGCAGAGGTGAGTGGATACGGAAAAGGGAGGCCACTTCAGTCAGCTCGAGCTTAGGTTATAGACGCACTCTGCGACAGGTAGGTGAGAGGAGGAAGGGTGCTTGCTGGAGGGAGCCATGAACAGGGGTTCAATATTCCCCCCGGGAATAAAACCTTAGAACAGACTGACGTTGTGACGCATGGTGCATGTGTGCGTGTGAAGAGGGGTGGGACAGCGGTCGGCGTACGACGGTGTGTGGGTGGCTTTAATCAGTATAAGCACGACGCGCGCACACAGAGGGACGCTTGATTGCACGGCGAGCTTAGCGCGCAGAGAGTAATGAATTGATTCCGAGCGCACGCATATTAAAATACCAACGCTTTACCGCAACGCGAACTTAGCGCACAGAGATTAATTAATTGATTCCGAGCGCCTTGGCTTGTTGACACAACGGCTTAGTAGAAATAATTAAGTAACTCTAAACAGCCGAGAGCGGCGAGTAGGTGTGGAGGGGCGGACCACGTGGGAGCGTTCGCCTTGTTGACACAACGGCTTAGGGGAAATTATTAACTATCCCCACACAGCGGCGAGTCAAATGCTTACATAATCCCCGCAGTTAGGACACGCGAGTGTGTGAAGGCACGCGCCTATTCAATCCCTAGGGGAGTCGGCCAACCGCTCGCTATGTCGGTCCGAGAGGACCCTGGTACGGGGGGGCGGTCAACCGCTCGGGGGCGTGGGGGGGGCCCTGAAGGACACAAACGCGAAGGGGACGGGGTGGGGGAGGCAAACATCGCACCCCCCCCCCCCCGCTCGAGGTGAGTGGGGAGGGGGAGGTCAGCCCCCACCTAATGGGGAATAAGGAGGGGGAGATCAGCCCCCACCTAATGGGGAATAGGGAGGGGGAGGTCAGCCCCCACCTAATGGGGAGTGGGGAGGGGGGCATTAGCCCCCACAGTTGCTGTAATTTCTACGTAGAGCCAGGTGCTGGTGTTTTGTATTATACGTGTAGGTAATGATCAGAGCATGCCATGCCCAACAGTGTGTAGACTATTCAAAGTACAGGGAACACCCCCATTTCAGATTTATATAACTTAAATTAATATTATTTCAATTATAATCGACTGCCAAGGACTAGGTTATGTTTGACTACTCTTTGGTTCTTTCAGTAAAGTCACGTAAACCTCAAATCCAGATTGTTATGTTGGACTGTTGATTGAGTTATTGCTGGTGAAGATATTCCCAATTAAGACGTTGATATTAAAGTTATTTTTTATTTCAAAATATAAATTGGTTATAATTGGGTCTAGAAAATTAACACTGGTGCTAAATCCCATCTAGAGGTATTGTGTGAAGTGGAGGGTGAAAGGTTTGTGTCTGGTAATGATTCCAGGTATGATACGTTCACTTATTTCCAGTTATATTGTTTGCCGTTTTTTCGCGGGAAGTTTAATACTAGAATTTCGCCGACCTAAGGCCGCCTTACTCTAGTGCCTACGGAGGGCTTGTTGGTACTTGGCGTCTTGCCCGTTGCCCCCACTGATGTTCTTTTCTTCTCCCCCCCAATGTGTGCAGATACTACTGAGTTTAACACATAGCCTTTCACAACCAATATCTTCCATAATACAGGTTTTTTGGGTTAGATCACGTAAATATATAAGTATGTCATTAAACCAGCCACCATCCCCGAATATCCCCTACACTCGCGGGAACTGGCCAATCACGTACGCATCTGCACTTACGATGTGACCCAAATACTGTACCGAAGTTTGCAGAAGATGGCATTTTTTTGTTTAAATTTTAGATTTGCTGGACGCATTCGTTCAAAAACAGCGCGCAGCCGGAGCAGGTGATCGTCAAACGACTGGCTGAACACGATGACATCATCCAGATAGATAAGACAAGTATCCCATTGGAGACCCGCCAAAACAAGTTCCATGAGCCTCTGGAACGTGGCAGGAGCAGCATTTAATCCCATAGGCAAACAGTTAAATTGAAAAAAGGCCTTGGGGAGTATGGAATGCGGTCTTCTGCCTTGAGGACTCATCGAGAGGCAGCTGCCAAAACAAATCAAGCATGGAAAAGAATCGAGCGCCGGACAATGCATCCAAGGAATCATCCATCTGGGGCAAAGGATATGCATTTGCCACGGAAACCTTGTTAAGGCACCGAAAATCCACACAAAACCGTTATTTAGTATCTTTTTTCTTAACCAGAATGACTGGCGCGCCTCACGGACTGGTGGACGGTGAAATAATGTCTGCAACCAATATGTCATCCACAGTGCGGCGCACACTTTCCTTCTCAGATGGCCCCACATGATATAGATTAAGCCAAATGGGTGCCGCATCACCCGTCTCTATACGACTTGAGTCGTACGTCCTTGCTGAAAACGTCCACAAATTCCAATAACAAAAGGCGCAATTCCTTCCGCTGAGTCACTGACAATGAGGCATTTTCGGCACATAGATCAGCTATCCAACGATTGTCCGTTAAACCTCTCTGACCGACAACGCAGGTAATATGCAGTGGCGTGCGCTCTACGCGTTCGGTAAACGCGGTGGTAGCATGAGCAAGGACAGTGCCCGCGGGCACGACAACATCACCTGGTCCCCGTTCAAGACTTGAAGAATAGGGCCTGACCTGCTCTCAGGATGGTCTGAGCACACACCAACGTCAGACCCCGCGAAACAGCGTTCGAGGGTGTCAACAAAACCCCATTATCCCCAACAACGCAATCGATACGCTTACGATAACGGAGCGGAATCAACATCTGCGAACCCGACGGGACAGTGACGGTGGTATCAACCAACGCCTGAACCGTTTTTACAGACGCCGGCTGAGGCAACTGTGACGAGAAAAACCACAATGTCCGACCCGACGGCAGCTCCAAACAACCGACATCCAACACAAAAAATCAGTGACCAATGTGTGTGAAATCAACACAGGTCCCGACGCGCAAACGTCCCCAATGGCGATATGCGCGTCAACTTGGCCAATAATACCCATACTACCCCCGTTAGCTGCGACGCACACATCAAACACAAGCCGAACACGCGATGCAGGAATATTCAACAACTGGGAAATAACATCAGAGATAATCGTAGCCGAGGCCCCTGTGTCAACCAGGCACGAACCTCAACACCCTGAATAGTGGTCATGACCATCGATGATCCCACCGCCACAGCAACAACCCTATGGGCCAACTTCTTCCACTGAGTCTGCGACGCTGGTCAACCATCGGTAACAGTACTTGGCGGTGTACGCTGCAGCGACCCGTCCCGATGTGATGAACTCGTCCCGGTGACATGGGATGAGCGAGGTGGTGAACATGGCCGGGTGCCCGACGTGTGCCAACTCGCCTGTGTGGAGGGACGTGCAGTCGGATGGTCGGCAGCCGGGGACGTTGGCGGAAATATAGACGACGACGGAAGATGAAAGCGGCACTCCCTGGAGTAATGGCCCACCCGACCACATCGGAAACATGTGACAGGAGGCCCCTGATGGAACAGATCATCGTCCCGGCGCGGTTGGAAGACACTTTGGCGACACCGTCCATCCTTCCAATGTGGATGCCATGGAGTAACAGCTGCCACTACGTCGGCTGCCGATGGCGCATCCTCAGGAATGACCACCACCTGCGACGGACTCCAGACGATCGGTTGACCATCTTTAGCCGGATCTCTCATCCACGCCGCCATCTGTGCCCAGCGCTTTAAGTTCTCATGCACGTTGAGGCAACGAGCAGCCCACAAGGACGTCTTCAACTCGTGGCCGCACGTGGGCAGGACGACATCCATCTCCCTGGCCAACACCAGCATTCGTTCCATCACCAGCGAATTCAAGTGCTCACGTTTCACATCGGGGTAGGCGTCAACCGCCAAGGCCATCAAGGCGCTTTTGTAGGCGAGGGACGACTCAGTGCTCCCCCGCCTACGGTGTTGAAATTTCCTTGTTCTGTTGTCGGGTGGCTCGTAGACCTCCGCCATCTCAGAGAAGGCTTGTGTGAGCATCGCCTTCTTGCCTGGGGAGATGGAGCAGAAAACAGCCAATGCATTGTCGTCCAACATGGTGGGCAAGGCGATGAGAGCGCTTCCTCTTCCGACCAGCGAACCGTAAGCTGCCTCAAAACGCCAACAAAAGGCGCTCCAATCGCCACCCGCCGCCACAAATTCATTCAGGTGGGGCAGGCATTGACCTCGATCGGTGCTGTCTTTCACAGCGGGTGTTGCAATGTCTGGCAACTCTTCGCGCGGCAGAAATGAACCGCCGGCCGACGCAACGCTCCCCGCAGCAGACCCCAAATGTCGGCCGCCACCTACGCGTTTGGCGGGAACTGTGAAATGGCGGTCGTCTCCACCCCACCCGGAATGGCGGCCATATCCACCAAAGGAGGACCCTCCAAGGTGCCGTCACCGGCCCTCTGCTCGTCCACCCCCAGACGGCCTGCCACCGGGCTGCCTCCAGCGGTGATCAGCGTGACGAGAGCGACGATGTGGAGGAGCGCTGTTGTCAGGGCACTCAACTGCGTCTCCATCGGCAGCCATCGTGGGATTCATCACTGGGCCCACGGCACCCGAGGTTGGCGGAAGCTGGACCCCAGTCTCGTCGTTGTCGGAGGACACTACAAGCAAGTTCTTTTTCTTCTGATGTTTTGACATCATCTTCAGTACTGTAAGAGCCATAAGACAGAAAGTGAGTGTATTATTTCTGTATATAGATTTGATGTACATCTGTCATACATTTGTTGATGGACTGGTTATTTTTTATTTGAAATATCCCAACTGTGTAGAAACCCCCCTGTGGTCAGACGCTCCGTTGGTTGAACCCATGATGTCACTTCCGGTTTTTTCAGTATAAACGGGGGGCTACGAGAATAGCCGACGGGGAGCGAGTGGATACAGTCTTTTGAGCGTGCGACAGGGTGACACAGTACGTACGACGGGGTGACACAATACGTACGACGGGGTGACACAGTACGTGCGACGAGGCGATACAGTACGTGCGACGGAGTGATACAGTACGTGAATAGGCGATGATATAACTTTAGAAAACGCTCGTTTTGGTGCAACTAAGAAATAAAGAAACAGTTTGATTTAAGACACCTCAAACACGCGTCAGACTTTTTGCTCCCACAAGTTAAGGTGTAGCTTGTGTAGCTATGCTGCCCTGTGCCACGTGGTGCTCACCCGCTCTCCAGCGTACCGCTGGCTAACGGTGCGCTGGAGAGCAGCTGGGCGGCTGGATAACGAGCCGCCATGTGGTGGATGGAGATGGCGGGGCAGCAGCGGCGGGGCTCCTCTTCAGTCTTCGACACACCAACCCCTTCGCATTGCTCTGTGTCCCCTTATATCCCCCTACCCGGGTCTAAGCCCGGCCTCTGGCCACGCCCCTTCTGGAACCTTCCCGACTGTTCCCGAAGCCTCCCTGGTGGAACCGCCTCTCAATTCTCACCCCGATATAAACCCTGCTATGGATAAATATGGCTGTAGAATGAAATACATGCCCCCTGCAAAATACAGGCGATGGCGCTCTTATTACACGGATTTAGCCTTACATTGAGTTAATGGGACGGGCAGAATATAGGTGTTTTGGCAGAGGTTACAGTCTTTATTCGAAAAGAAGGAAAGCTTTGTTTATTGAGAATAGGTTTTCCCTTTTTTCTCGCAACAAAACAGGTGTTAAGATCTTAAAACACCAAACTGAAACCTTTTACAAGGAATCATGTCTGCATTAACCACAATACTTGTGGTCAGAATGCAAACAAATAACGTACTCTGATCATATATGCATTGTCTTTGAAACTGATTGATCCACACCAGAGACAGCTTTCTTATGAGCCTAGTCTCAAAACGGTGTTAGACCAGAGGACGCCAAAAGGTGATTGAAACGTCGTTTTTTTTATTTTATTTTTTTCTATCTATGTGGCTCTACCGAAAGACCCAAAGAATATAATGTACATATTTAATTAATTCAATATTATTACGGAATGTAGCACATTTAGGAGGTACTACAGATATATTAGTCATCTGTTTGATGTGGAATATTTACATTTTTATTGTAAAATAAGATGTTCTTGGATTTGAAAAGCGGCTGTTATAATTTGTATTTGCGGTGGATTCCGTGCTGAGGGACTGCTCTGAGGTGTTGTGTGACGTTAAAGGTAATAGGGATATATTTGGTCATGATATGCAAATTATCCTCCAAAGAACATTTTGAAATAAAGCATTTCTGTTTCACAAACCTCTGGTGCCCATCTGTAGTGGAGTCGCCCACTGCTCATGACAGAAAACAATACAGAGTATCTGCTCAACTTCTCTGAGCTTCATTGTTTATTTGGCCGACCTATCCCTCGTTACGATTCATGAGAGGAAAGGGTGGGCCGGCTACACATGTAATATCTCTACAGTTTATGTACCATTCTAGGTGCACTTTCAAGGCCACGTAAAATGTCAGGCCCTCTGGCAGATCACGGAGCAGACCCAGGTGCCATCGATTGACTGAGATGACTGGCAGACTCACCATCTGTGCTCCCCACTGTGCCACATCGCTGCGTTTTATCTGCCTTGCTCTCCGCTCGTTATTGTGAGCGTTGGTTCTCTGCCCTTTGTTGCTGGAGGGCGACTACCTCTTAAGTGTCATGGAGCGGCCTTCATGAACCTCCTCCATAGGAGCCCATCTTGACACCTCTGGAACCAGTCATCGGCAAGTCCATTCGGCTCCAGTGGTGATTTGGTCATGAACTAAATCACCAGAGAGGCACGATTCCAGACACTGAAGTATACGTGGTGAAGAGCATAAACCGATCATTTGCTTGAGTTGCGATACCTTAACCAGGTTCATACACCCCGAGTCTTGTTCATATACCAGAAGCCCAGATGATGAGACAAACTGAGCTTCTGGATGGACTGGGCACAAACCACAGTGGGCACGTGACGGGCCGAGATGGGAAGGTGCAGTGGCTAGTTAGACAGACAGTAATAGCAATACTGTCGCATCAATTTGACGATGAAATAGGCTGAGCTTCAGCTAGGGAAAGCTGGGTGCGGGCTAGTCATGAGCCATAACATGCAGGTGGTAATCCTCTCGTGCCAATTAGGTGATAAGATGAGCTTAACTTAGACAAGCTGGTTGTAGAGCACAGCAAACTTATCACAAGCCAAGACGGGCATGTGTGGTGGTAGGACAATGAGATGGTGGTTAATACTGAATCACCAATCAAGAGATGAGATGAACTGAGTTTGAGTTAAGGTGCAGTTCAGGCAGATCCAGGGAGCATCATCTCTTGGGGGAATATTTTTAGAGTTCATCCAGTAGCTCATTAGTCTCTTGATCCATATCGTAATAGGTTTTTACCCTTTTATCTGGCACCAAAACTGCCAACTTTATACAAGGGATCATGTTTGCAATAACCACAACACAAGCAGTCAAAATGCAAACAAAAAAGACAACTCTGATAATGATATGCACTGTCCTTGAAATTGATTGGTCCACACCCGAGACGGCTTTTCTTAGAGCCTAGTCTCCACTGGTGTTGGACCAGATGACGCCAAAAGGCGTACAACTCAAAGACAGCGCACTATCAGAGTATTGAGAGCTCGGGGTAAGCATTTACATTATGAGACCTCCTTTGCCAGTAGCAAGATATAGTAATAGGTTTTTACCCTTGTATAAAGGTGTGAGTTTTGGTGCCAGATAAAGGGTAAACACATATTACTATATCTTGCTACTGGCAAAAGAGGTCTCATAATGTTGATCCATATCCTTATACAAATCACTACAATGCTATGTTAATCTCTTTTTTTATCTCTTTATCGCTGTTTGCCTTGGTTGCCACTTCCTATTTGGACTCTGGACTAGTTTGTGCCCTTCCATGGTCTTGTGTTCTCCATACTTTACATTGCACTTCATGTAATGTGTATTTGTACTGCCAGCAGGTGTAAAATTAATAAAGTAATGTCAGGTTAAGATCAATTATATCAGACGCAAAGAGATTAAAACAATCTTGACTTAAAGCTTTCGTGACTGCAGGAAGTCATGTTCTTTGGGTCTTTCGGTAAAGCCAGGTAGATAGAAAAAATAATAAAATAATAATATCACGTTTCGCTCACAACACAAGCAATCGTCATCAGGTGAAAAAGAGGGGGAAAGCTGCTGAGGCAGGCTGTTTATAAAGGTTTCGAGATGGACGGGGCAGCTAACGTTAATGTAGGAGAGGTTTCCGTAACCGGCAGTAGGTATACCCCAATCAAAGAGCTTCCGAGGAGCTTTTCCATATCTGCAATCATCACCAAACATATCCCTATCACCTTCCACATCACACAACACCTCAGAGCAGTCCCTCAGCACGGAATCTACCGCAAATATAAATTATAACAGCCGCTTTTCAAATCCAAGAACATTTAACGTCTTATTTAACAATTAAAATGTAAATATTCCACATCAAACATATGCCTATAATATCTGTAGTGCCTCCAAAATAATTATGCATTAATGAAATACGTACTTGTATTATTAATAAAGCAATAATACGTTAAATGATAGTAACATGTAAATTAGGGATATTTAACTGACAATAACCATGAAAGCTTTCTTTTTTTATTAAGACTGGAACCTCTGCCAAAACACCTATTCTGCTCACCCCATTAATTCAATGTGAGGCTAAATCCGTATGCCGGCCATTTTGTGCATTTGTAGCGTCATTGACAAGCATTGTATATAGCATCATTGTTAGGCAGGGACACAAGGTTCTCTCAGCCCCAAGAGAGGGGTTGGGGGATAATCCAGAGCCCCCTAGAGAGTTCCAGAAGGAGGGCATGGCCAGGGGCGGAGAGACCCTGGCACGAGTATAAAAGACGGACCTCTGGACGAGTCCGGCAGAATTCATCAAGCTGAAGACCAGCTAGGCTAGGACCCTGGGAACCCCCAGACCCGACGTCCTTCTAAGGGCCGGGGCTGAAGTGGGCCAGTGGTCGGGACCCATGGACCTTGGCTGGGTCGGGTCAGATAGCCTCCCATTAGATCCCCTTAGCCGCAGAGTTGAGAGTTCTAGCCCCAGGGATAGGACACGCTAGCCCGGAGGCTATACCCAGGTATCGGGTAGAGGGGCCGCTACCCCTCTGTGTTAGGGACCCGTGTATCACACAGTTGTGTTGAGGCTTAAATGATGACTCGGAGGCAGATCTTCATGTAGGGGCCTGCGCCAGTTGTTTTATTAAAGACTTTTCTTCACACACGACTCCGTGTACTGCACACTCACTGCCTACACTCCACACCCCAGGGGAAAGGTACTGGGGATTCCCTAGCACACCCGCAGGCTACCCTAGCCTGGTGCTCATTTCCCCCTACCCTGGATCCAAACTTCCAACTTCACACGTTCCTGGCTCCTCGCAACGGCCTCGAACACGTCACGGGTCCCAACCTAAATATCCCAGGGGGACATGATGTCACCGTCCCGCCCCCTGTGCATGACGTCACCATACGTGATGTCATCATACCGGAGGGCGAGCGTGACATGATGTCCCTAACTACGACTCTACATTTTGATTTAAAGCTTTCGTGACTGCAGTAATTCATATTCTTAGCTCTTTCGGTAAAGTCACGTTGAAGGGAAACAATAAAATAATAAAATATATAATATATATTTAATTGTTTCCCTTCAACGTGACTTTACCGAAAGAGCTAAGAATATGTACTACTCTACAGTTGTATTAAATGAACGTTTTGCCTCAAGCGATCCGTCTAAAGTCTTCTTGGACCCACTACATTTGGTGATAGAAGTGGGGTATGAAGACACGACGGAGAATTCACACCAGGAGCCCGGACGGGGATGAAGGTGACCAGGCACCCACGGGATCGGCAACCCTGGCTGGGGAGGGAGAAGCTGATGGCCGGGCAGCTGCCCGCCCCGTCACTCGTCGTCTCACCACCGCCACGAAGCTCATTGCGGGAGGCGCTTTGCCGCCTCGTGGAGCTGCTCCACACCACTGCCTCCATCCTCGGCGACATCCGCCGCGAGGAGGCTGCAGCAGGGGTGGAGGATGCGGCGCGGCGAGCAACAGACTCCGCCGCCATTGTGCCTACGACTTCCGCCAGACACGCAGTGCATCCTTGGGCGCAAGTCACGTCCGGTCCCGGCGGGAGACAACCAGACGGCGCCGTGTCATCGGCGGGGTGACAGACCCAGGAAGAGGACATCTTGCCTGCCGCCAGCAACGCCATTCCAACCAAGAGCGAAGCTACGAGGCTGCCTGGGGGATGCTCGCCACCTGTCCACCAGTGACTGCCGGCGCTAAGATAATTTTTTTACTGCAGGTGGTGACTGGGCGGCTTTCCAGCGCCATTTCCTGTCCCACCGGGAGACGGCCGGGCTGGCCGGAGGCAGAGGTGCTCCGCGCTCTCCCGGCTGCGCTGGATGACGATGCCCTCGCCGTCCTCATCACAATTCCCCAAGTGGACCGGTCCACGCTGCAGCAAGCACTTCAACATATGCAGGCGATTTATGGACCGCCGTCGGACTTCCGCCACCGCTTCGCCAACCAGAAGAGGGGTGAGTCTGAGACTCCATTGGCCTTCCATAGCGCGCTGCTGGCCCTGCCCAGGGCCGCATTTCCTCGTATGGATCACGAGGCTATTGACACGCTCGTATTGGATAAATTGTTGAGCCTGGCCAGGGAGATACACATCGTCATGCCCGCGGTGGGCGACGACAATTTCTGCTCCCTGCGCGCCGCAAAATGCATCCAGGCACATCTGCTGCTCCAGCGGGAAAGCAGCCTCACCACCTGCACCCCTCCGGCTGACTCCAGCACAACCCGGGAATTCACGGCAACTTCAGCGAGGGGTTGGAGGTCCGACAACTGCCGACCTCGGTGGGATTCCCGCCAGCAGGGATGGACGAATCCACGGCCGGACGGGCCGTCCATCACATGCTACAATTGCAGTCTACGGGGGCACTTGCCATCCGGCTGCCGGGCCCCTCGACGCTGCATTCCCGGACCGCAATCCTTGGCACCACGCTCGCCCTCGGCTCCACGATGGACTCAGGCAAGTCGCGGAACCTCACACTCTTGGCCCCCACTCACCACCCACACATATCATAACACTTCGCACGATCGCCATGCGTCAGTCGGTGGAGAGTCGGGAGATTGTAAATACGATCGGGCGCTCGGACCAGGTCAGTGGTCCGAGTTGGCGCATAGAGTTGTTGCCGCAGCTGCAGGTTCCTCCGGCATTGTGGGTTTCATAAAGGGGGTCGAGGTCCGGATGTTGCTTGACATAGGCGCATCGGCAGCCATCATCTCGGACCTCATTTATAACATACTACCCAGTAACTGTCGTTCCTTGTGGCCCGTTGACGTACCGTGTTTCGCCGTGAATGGGGGTTCATTGGGCATAATTGGCAGGATCGATGCCCAGATACGTATTGGAGATGTCAAATTGAATTGTCCTATTCTGGTTTCTTCGACCCTCGCCGTTCCGTGTTTGCTAGGAACGAACTCTTGGGCAAGATGCCTATTAAAATCTTAATCAACCAGGGTTGTATCGAACTCCCCTCCGGCCAACGCATGTCCTTCTTGCCATCACCCTCTCAGTTGCGTACGGCCTGCGCTCCTGTCCAGGCGCTGGCGTCGCGCACTGTATGCATTCCGCCCAGGTCTCAGATGTTGGTTCCCCTTCGTCTTCGGAAACCCCTTGAGTCAGACACGATCGCAGCAGGGGTTTTTTGGGGGCTTCGAATATGGCAGTACGCGGGTTGGACCTATTCGGTGCACAGACACTCGTTTTGGGTGATAGAGAACCCTTCATCCAGGTCCTGAATGCGGGGTTACGAACTACCGTCATCCCTCAGGGTACCGTACTCGCTCATGCGGCACCAGCACTCCTAGGGGATTATGTGGTGGGCCACGTAGGGGATGTGCCTACATCCAAACCATATTCGGACATTGACTCCCTTTGCTCGGCTAGTGCAAACCTGACGGACTCCCAGCGGGGTAAATTGCGTGCTTTTTTGCGTGATTTTTTGGACGTCTTTAGCAAAAGTAAATTTGACATTGGGTGTACCAATTTACTTAGCACCACATCTATAGAGGAGACACCGCCCTAATCCAGCAAAATCCATGCTGCCTCAGTCCCGTGGAAAAAGAGCATGTCAGAGTGGCCGGAAATGACATGCTGGCAGCGGATATAATTTCTCCATCCACCAGCCCATGGGGATCGGCCTCATTAAAAAGCATAATGGTAGCCTTCGATTTTGTGTAGATTTTCAGTGGCTAAACAAAATCTCCGTGGACGACGCATATCCACTCCCCCAGATGGACGAGTCTCTTGATGCCCTGGGAGGTGCGTGATATTTCTCGACACTGGACCTCTTGTCAGGGTTTTGGCAATTGCCCCTTGATGAAGCGTCCAAGCTTAAGATGGCTTTCCGCACACCACAGGGCCTCTTTGAATTTAACCGGCTACCTATGGGTCTTCACTCGGCCCCAGTGACGTTCCAGCGCCTGATGGAGATAGTCCTCGCCTGGGCTCTAGTGGGATTCCTGCCTGATTTATCTAGACGATGTCATCGTCTTTAGCCGTACGTCGATGAGCATCTAGATGCGGGTGGCACATCTCAAATTAAAACCGCAGAAATGCCATCTCCGGCGTGACTTCGTCCGTTATCTTGGCCACATTGTTAGCCAGTCTGGTATCACTACGGACCCTGAAAAAACTAGCTGCGTCTGCTCATGGCCGGGGATGTGCAGAACTTTATTGGCTTTGCCTCTTACTATGGGCTTTCCGTGGCAGGATTCTCATCCATAACGAAGCCCCTTCATACACTGACGGCAAAAGGAGCAAAATTTCATTTGGGGGGAGGCGGAACAAGCTGCATTTGATGCTCTTTGTGACGGCCTTATCAATGCCCCTCCTTTGTGTTACCCAATTTTTTCTGTGCCATTCATCCTGGACACGGACGCCAGCAACAATGGCATAGGAGGGGTATTGTCCCAGGTCGTTGATGGCATGGAGCATGTGGTTGCCTATGGCAGCAGCGTGTTGTCCCCTGCAGAGCAATGCTATTGTCAAGTGTCATGAACTCCTGGCCATAGTCTTTTTTGTTCAGCAGTACAGGCCATATCTGTACGGTAGGTACTTCACGGTGCGTTCCAACCACGCGGCACTCCAATATGCGTTGCGGGTTGATCAACCATCAGGTCACCTATCCCGCTGGCTCGAGGTCCTTCAGGACTATTCGTTCACAGTTATCTATCGTAAGGATGTCCAACATGGCAACGCTGATGCTTTGTTACGACTGCCTAACTCTGGGAGATGCGTGTGCTTCATGAGATCGAGCCGCTGCAAGCAACCCATTGACGGTTAGCCTCCATCCATCGCTGCGGCAGCCGAGTCTGGGGTGGGTTCCCCTAAGGTGTTCAATGTGCCCGTCATGCAGAATGCACTGTTAGGCCTGAGTTTGGACGATTGGGGACGTCTCCAGGTGGAAGACGCTTCCCTCCTTAAATTGCACCGTCGCCCCGGCAGGCCACACGAGGGTAAAGGTCATGAGGGCCCGGTTTCATTCACCATTCGGGATTGCCTCCACATGAGATGGGACGGTTGCGCACAGAAGTACAAATTGGTGGTACACACTTCCCTATGGGGTAAGGCTGTGTGGGCTGCACATGAGCGCCTCATGCATTGGGCATACACAAGACCCTTGCCATGCTCCAGCTGGACTTCTTCTGGCCTGGCATGGCAAGGGATATAGCCGACTTGCTCCAGGGCTGCACCCAGTGTGCTCGCCGGAAACCTCCCTCTAGGCCAGGGGTGGAGAACGTCCGGCCCGCGGGCCGTATAAGGCTTGCGAAATCATGTCAGTTCCAGCCATCACATTAGGGGTGAGTTAATTAAATGTTTGACCAAATATAACAGGCTAATATTTAAGTTGATACTTTTGTATGGCCCGCGAATGATGTTATTAATGTCCAAATGGCCCTTTGCAGAAAAAAGGTTCCCCACCCCTGTTCTAGACCGTCCTGTCCGGCTATACAATCCATTAGTGTGTCTCGCATAAATGAACTTGTTGCGCTGGACATCTTAGGGCCCTGTCCCGCCACTCCCCGGGGTAGTAAGTAGCTGTTGGTTGGGGTGTAATACTTCACTTATTGGCCTATGGCCTGGCCACTCCCCAACCAATCGGCAGCAGCCATCACAGAGGCCTTTCTCTAGGGCTATGTCCTGGATAAGAGTGCTGCTGACCGATCAAGGGAATAATTTCTCGTCGACCTTGTTGCTGGACATATGCAACCTGCTGGGCACACATAAAATTCGTACCTCGCCATATCACCCGCAAACTGATGGTATGGTCGAGCGGCTACACAGAACACTTACATCTATGTTGAGCCACCAGGTGTGTGAGTCAGATCGATTGGGACCTACATATCCCCAGAGTTCTGGCCGCGTACAGGATGGAACCTCATGCGGCTACGGGATTTCACCATTTTACTTAATGTACGGCAGGGAAGTCAACCCCCCGTGGACGTCCAATTTCGCGCCAAGCAGCCTGCCGCGCCTAAATATAAGATCGCTGACCACATTCGATCAAATGTTCGAAGGTTAGTTGAGGCGTGGGAAGCCGCTAACCATAACTCGGAGGCTTGCCAACTGGCTAACGAACGCCTGCGAGGCCTTCGCATATCCAGTGAGAAATGGGCTGGGGGAGACAAGGCTTGCTCCATTTCCCCCAGGTGCCTTTGGCGATATCACCAAAATTGCTAAAACCTTGGAGGGGTCTGGTGGACATCGTCCGGGTTGTCCGGCCAGTGTGAAGATCCAGCATGGTAAAATGTGTTGGTACGTCCACCCGTCGCGTCTCAACCCCTTCTTCTCTCCTCACTCCACCTACACTACACGGGGGCCGAGAGCGTGCTGTGTCCGACAAGCTGAGTCGTGCATGCACGGAGCCTAACCCCCAGCCCAGCCATGTCATTACACCCTCAGACGTCGCAGGAGTAACGTTGCCATGGCGGACCATGCCGGCCGCTCCTGATAGCGAGCATCCGTCTGCCCAACCACAGAGCAACCAAGATGCTCGGGTCTCTGTGGACCTGTCACCTTGACCCTCCGCCGCCCCAGACGGGCCAGCTATGAGAACTCGCTCAAAATCAAAAAGTTTTCATAATCCCACCCACATTCTCACGGTCTCCGCACTGCTCACTTACCTTCTGCCTGGTTGGTCGTCGCTCGGTGCCTGTCCTTGCCTCGTCATGCCAACGGTCGACCTCGTTCTCATCAGTTGCGTTATGGGGGTGCGAGGGGGCGTGCGATAATATGTATATGTGTATATAGTGTAACATGTGTACAGATGGGTTGGGGTATTTATGTGGGGCCATTCGTGCTGTTGTTTTTGTTCTTGTTTAATGAGGCACACGTACTCGTTTTTGGTTTGTTCACGGGTTTTATTGTTATTTTGACAGCTACGGGGGGGGGGGGGGGGGGGGGGGGATGATGTAGCGTTATTGACAATCATTATATATGGC
Organism: Petromyzon marinus; assembly: GCF_048934315.1. Classification (NCBI taxonomy): domain Eukaryota; kingdom Metazoa; phylum Chordata; class Hyperoartia; order Petromyzontiformes; family Petromyzontidae; genus Petromyzon; species Petromyzon marinus. The sequence goes on along the minus strand of NC_133741.1, from coordinate 2,523,473 downwards.
GTCATTGTATATACTCACCTGTAGTAGCAGACGTGTCCATAGGGGGTGGTAACTCAGGATGGGTAGGATGAGTCGGGCCGTTGGGACACTAGGTTCTCCCAGCCCCAAGTGAGGGGTTGGGGGGATATTCCAGAGCCCCTATAGAGTTCCAGAAGGAAAGCGTGGCCAGGGGCGGAGAGACCCTGGCACGAGTATAAAAGCCAGACCTCTGGACGAGTCCGGCAGTCTTTGTCAAGTTCAAGAAAGACCAGCTAGGCTCGGACCCTGGGAACCCCCCGGGACCCGACGTCCTTCTAAGGGCCGGGACCGAGTGGGCCAGTGGTCGGGACCGGTGAACCTTGGCTCGGTCAGGTCAGATAGCCTCCCCTGAGGTCCCCTTAGCCGGAGGGTTGAGAGGACTAGCCCCAGTGATAGGACACGCTCGCCTGGAAGCTATACCTCCCCAGGTATCGGGTAGAGGGGCCACTACCCCTGTGTTAAGGACCCGTGTATCTCGCAGTTGTATTAAATAAACGTGTTGCCTCAAGCGATCCATCTCAAGTCTTCGTGGACACACTACACATTTTAAATGCACAATAATACTAAATGTAATAAACTCTCACAAAACAACTTCTATTTTCATCACCAAAGCATTCTATTCGTCTTCCTATTATGCTATATCTATTGATTCGAGTTGGTTATCAAAATAAGCAAGTTATTAACACCTGTGAATATAATACACATCTGCCTGCCTACCGTACCTTTCTTCATTATTGACAACTTGCAACTCGGCACATGGCAGATGCCTGCGCAGCACGACTCACGACCTCCTCTTGATACCAAGATCCATGTCTATGTGCCGCTTCTCGGTGGCAGCCCCACCAGTCTGGAACACTATCCCTCTGCACATTCGCAGCATCACCTCAATTGCCTCCTTCAAGAGAGACTTAAAAACTCACCTCTATGACCATGCTTTCGAGAGACTCTGAGCTTGGCTCCACGCCTCTGAGTTGCGGCCGTTACGTTCGCAAATTTGCGCGTGTTATAAATTGCATTATTATTAATAATAAAAAAACTATCACCACAAGCGCGACGACATCCTCTATTATGAAAGCCCAACATTCCGTTTGCCAACTAAATTATGAGCGCCTTTCAAAAGGCCTGAATCAAAAAGATATAGTAAGTAGGCCCCCACCCCCAGTTTTGGGGGGAAAAGGTTGATACAGACGTATGTGCCTCCCCCCCCCAATTCGCACATGAAGAGTACACAAGTGTTGCCATCACATCGACCCCTCTATTTGAAGAAACAGGTGGACTTCTCCACAAATCTTGCTGTCGCCTGATGAAGCTAGTTGTAATTACTGGCAAAACATCGTACTCAGATAGTAAATGTTGTGGCTTGGCTCTCCAACACTTTGCTGCACTAGTAACGAATTGGCATGTTCTGTTTACGTGACAAACCTTACTAATTGGCTGTGTCGGATGGTGGCTGGTTTAATGACATACTTATATATTTACGCGATCTAACCCAAAAAACCTGTATTATGGAAGATATGGTTGCGAAAGGCTACGTGTTAAACTCAAGACGCCAAGCACCGGGAAGCCCTCCGTAGGCGCTAGACTGCTAGAGTAAGGCGGCCTTAGGTGGGCAAAATTCTAGTATTAAACTTCCCGTGAAAAAACGGCAAACACAATATAACTGTAAATAAGCGAACGTATCATACCTGGAATCATGACCAGACACAAACCTATCACCCTCCACTTCGCACAGTACCTCTTGATGGGATTTAGCACCAGTGTTCATTTTCTTGACCCAATTATTACCAATTTATATATTTAAACTAGTGGGAAGTACCCAGCGTTGCCCGGGGGGAAAATATATTTCAAAACTTCTCAAAACTTAAAAACATAACATATACAAATTAAAATAAACTTTGATCATTACCTCATTAATTAAAATAAAACCCAATGAGCGGTGGGAAAAAAAAAACTTCCGCTCGCACGCCAAGATTAAATTCTTTAAATCGTGCAAAGGAATCGAAGGTTGTAGATTTCTTTATAATCGGCCTATTCCCGTTTAATCGATACCACAAACGCTCACCAGATATCGATTATCGCCAGTCCTGTATGTGGGTTGACGCCACACACTTCATGGTCATCCCCCCCCCAAAAAATACGAAAATATATTTTTTTTATACTTTTTGCATTGTGTACAGTCTGGAAGCTACCCACATGCCAAATTTCAAGTTTGTTGCATGTCGGCAAGTATGCTAAGCATTTCGAACAGACACATTCACAAATTTCACTTTTATATATACTGTACTAGCTTTTCTACCCGGCTTCGCCCGGGACTTGGATTCACCACGCCCGGCCGCCTTTGTCTCCCCAGTGGTGATGTTCACACACCACACCAGTGGCTGATCATTGTTTCAACACAGCAGGTTATTATGACATTGTTTTCTCCGATACCAAAGTACTATGCAAACCTTCCGGTTATTACCAAAGATTTGTCCATGAAGCCATCAAGATATACAAACATAGACACAATTTAACTGAGAGGATGGTTTTAAATTGAGCAACCATTGGAAAGATGTCATCAACCAAGTCAAACTTTAGCTGCCTTTTAATTGTACAGCCATTTCCATTTCTACCAGTGGTTGTACTCGCTCTCGTGCAGCGCGCCATCGCTTCCCCCGAACCCCCTGCAGCATAACAAAAGGCGGCTTAACTTAGCCCTCCCCTCCCCAACCACGTCCCTTCTTGGCTCCTCCCCCCCACCTCCTTAACCTGTGTATAATCTCGGGTGTCTCAGAGCTCTTCACTTGATACAGCTATTTTGCTGTGACTGTTCCACCTGAAGACGGAAGCTTGTGTTGCCTCCGAAGCATCATGATTTAATTTAGTTGTTTTCATTTATTTTATTTTACCTACGTGACTTTACCGAAAAAACCAAAGAGTATCGATAGATATAATTAAGTCCGTCCTGACAACTCACCTCTTTAAACGTTGTCTTTTTGTGTGTGTGGGTGAGTGTGTGGGTGTGCGAGTGTGTCACAGGTGTTGGGTGACTTAAATCCCCGAGTTGGTCATGATGCTTGCACTTGGTCTGGAGTAATTGGAAGGCATGGGCCAAATCAGCTCAATAACAACGGCAGGAGGCTGCTAGATTTTTATGCAGCCCATGGGCTTGTAATTACCAACACGCTGCTCCGGCATCGGCGCATCCACACCACATCATGGATGCATGCCAGGTCCAAGCAAGAACATCTGCTGGACTACAGTGACGGAGTAGCAGATGCGGGCCCATGTCCTTGACACCAGGACCTACCGTGGAGCTGATCTGCCCACTGACCAGCGACTTGCCATCTGTAAGATGCACCTGCCATTCCTCCACTCCGGTGGTGGGTGTACACCCAGGACCCAATCAAACCCTTAGTGGCATGGTCTCAGCTAGCTGATGAAAGTTGCAAGCGAGAATTTCATCATCGCTTGCGGCTGGGGTTGGCGTCGTCCCCCACTCCTGCTGATGTCGAGGCGAGGTGTAAGACTGTGGCTCATGCAGCTGCAATGGCTGCTTTGGGTACACGGTCCCTACCTCCCCAGAGACCCTGGCTGACAGAACAGGTGTCCAAGCTGGCTGAGAAAAAGCTATAGACCCACTTTCATCAGCTATAGCATCCCACGTCGGAGAATGAGGAGGCTTTCCGCAACCTTCGCTCGGAGGTTCGGAGAGCCGTGAGGCACTGCAAGGATGGGTGTGGTCGCAGGTTGCTGAGGAGATGGATTCTGCCTCAGTGGCAGACTCCATCTCCTGCAGCGCCACACCTATAACCATCATTAGGCAAAAGAACGGTGATCCAATCTCCGACCCTGAGGAACAGGATTGCAGATTTTCTGAGCATTTCTGTGAAGTCCTGGGAGAGAGGAAATCCCTCACCCAGGAAAACATTGTGGTACAAAGTGGGGATGACCCTGCTGAGGCTGCGGTGCCTCAAATATGGGAGAAGGAAGTCACCCCCTGTGAGTGGTTGGCTGAGATGCCGTCTGTTGAGGAAGTACTGAAGGCGATCTAGAGTCTGAGACCAGGAAAGGCACCGGGCAGAGGTGATCCCCCAAGCGAAATGCTGAGGAAGGGTGGGATTTGTGCACAGACTGCCCTACATGACATCATAACAACAGTCTGGACCACTGGATGGGTTCCGCAGGACTGGAAGGATGCCCTGGTGGTCCCCCTCTTTAAAAATGGGGACCGCACAGACTGTAACAACTACAGGGGCATCTCACTCCTCAGTGTGCCGGGAAAGGTCCTGGCAAGGATTATTCAACATCGCCTTGCTAGGCACGCTGAGGAGAGGCTTGCGGAGCCCCAATGCAGTTTCAGGAAAGGGCGGTCCTGCACAGATGCCACATATTTCTGTCCGTCTGCAACAGCAGATGTGTAGGGAATCAAACAAGACCAACATCTCTGCTTTATTTACCTGGTAAAGGCCTATGATACCATCAGTAGGCCTGGGCTCTGGGTTGTTCTTCGTGCTTTCAGAGTCCCTGACCCTCTGCTCACGATCATTAAGAACTTCATGATGGTGAGCGGGCCTGGGAAAAACTACGTGGCCGGGAGTCAGAGCCATTCCCTGTACACCTTGGGGTGCAACAGGGATGTCCTCTGGCTCCCACATTATTTAACATCTATTTTGACCACGTAGTTCATGAAGCCTTCAATAGCTGTACCGAAGGAATTTCAATTTAGTACAGATACAATGGGAGGCTGATCGATGCCCGGGTGCGGTCAAGGGATGGCTCCCTATTGCTCAACCATGTTATGTATGCCGATGATCTGGTAATTGCTGCTCACTCAGAGGAGGAGTTGGAGGCGCTGCTGCTGAACCTGGAGCTTGCCACCAAGAGGTGGGGGCCTTACCATCAGCCCCACCAAAACTAAGCACCTGCCTGGGTATTTTGTACCATTGGACACTCCACAACTCCCAATTGGTGATAGGGCAGTTGTGGAGAGAGTGGAGCGTTTTCCATACCTTGCAGTGTGCTCATGACTGGCTCCGGTTTAACAGCAGAGGTGTCACTCCGAATCGCTCGAGTGGCATTATCTTTTCATCAGTTGCATAAAGCTGTGTGGAAGCTACCTGATCTATCACTCCGCACGAAGCTTCAGGTTTTCTCGGCCGTGGTCATTGCCTCCCTTCTCTATGCTTGCGAAACGTGGACCCCCCTAATGGTACATCTTCGCCGGTTAGAAACATTTAGGCTGGCCTGCCTACGATCCATCCTGGGTTTAACCAGGCTGGATTGTGAGAGTTCACAAATCCTTAAATAATGTGAACAATGTCTCATCGGTGAGCTCCTCCGGCAGGCAAGGCTACGTTGGCTGGGTCATGTATCCTGCATGCCCAGCCACCGCATGCCGAAACAGCTTTTGTTCGGCCAGATCGAGGGGGCTAAACAGGCGCGGCACGGGCTAGAGAAGAGATGGAGTGGTACAGAAGGATGTGAAGCTGAGTGGACTTGCTGATGACTGGTACCAGCGGTGTCAAGATCGGCCTCTGTGGAAGAGGCTCGTGAAGGATGCTACTGGGCAGTTGTAGGCAGTCGCCCAACAACGGAGGGCGGAGGAGCGACGCTCACAACAACGAGCAGAGCGCCGGGTGGATAAAGTACAGCAAGTTGGCACAGTAGGGGGCACAGGTGGTGCATCAGCCAGTCGTCTCAGTCAGTCGACCTGTGGCATCTGGGTCTGTCCCGTGACCTCCTGCCAACAGGCGTTCGACACTTCATGTGGCCTCAAGGTGCACATAGTCTGGCACAAGCGTCGTGGTGACGTCACTGCCACTTAATAGCGAATAGCGGTTGTTGTTGTGTGTGTTGGTGAGTGGGCGGTAATATAGCGGGTAACGCACTGTGCTACGGACCTGGTGACCCTGGTTCGATTTCCTCTCAAAGCCAAAACTAGTGACAAATATCTGAACTGGTCCTCGGCCTCCCCGAGGACAACTCGGCCTCGTGTGCCATGCTGGCCTTCTTCGATGCTCGCTGACAGTGGGTGAGTGTGTAAGTGTATGAGTGGGAGCATGTGGGTGAGCGTGCTGGTGGGCGAGTGTAATTGTGGAATGCTTTGAGGTCTCATTCCGACTAAAATTAAACGTCTGGACTGGTATCGTCCGAATATTCCAGTGGTGAAAAGCGGCCTGCATATTACTCAATCGGGAATACGCGCAAAAGCATCGCCACCCCCCCCCCCTCCCCGAATGCAAAACAAAACAAAAACTTAATCATCCTGCACTAGAGTATGGAGACTCTGAGAGGTAAAGTAGTCAGCCAGGTGAAGACAAATTAAACTTAAGAGAATCAAAGCAAAGTCAGTCAGGCAAGGGCAGGAGGCAAGGCTTGCATGGCTCGGCCCCACGTAGTAATGTTCCAACCTGGACATCGATTCCATACTTGCCGCTACTCAATTGATATCGCTACGAGAGAGAGAGGGAAGAAGCGAGGCTGTACCTAGGAACACAACAGCAAAATTATGATTTAAAGCTTTCGTGACTGCAGGGATTCATATTCTTGGTTCTTTCGGTAAAGTCACGTAGAAGGGAAACAATAAAATAATAAAAATATAAAACAATAAAATTCTCACGACGTTTCGATTGCAACACAAGCAATCATCATCAGGTGTGAAAACCACAGCAAGACAATTGAAAAAAGTGGCGTTTTTTTATGTTAGCATCACGGAGAGTGATTTGGCAGTTATTCAGATGGACGAGTCCATCTATGTTCGGAAAAGAGGAGGGGGGAGACGAAAATAATGGACGCGGTCTGAAAGCCACCGTACGCGTGAACAATCAATTAAGACCCGAAATGGTTTATCAAATCCTTCCAATGATTGCTAAGCCAGAATCCATCTTCTCGGTTGAAATTGTCTCTGTGTTTGTATATGTGGATAGCCTCATGAACGAATCTTTCATGGTGACCAGATGCCTTGCAAATAACCTCTGTCTTGAAGAAGTCAATGTCATGTGAGCCCACTCAATTATAACAGTGATCTGCCACGGCCGAGGTGTTGGTCCTACCGTGTTTTAGGTCTGCTTTGTGTTCACGAATGCGGCCCGAGACATGTCGTTTGGTTTCTCCAATGTAACTACTACCACAGAGGCAACTTAGTTTGTAGACACCAGGGTACTGTATGTCCAGAATCACATCTTTTACAGGCAGAACCAGATCACGGATTTTATGTAATGTGTTGAATCGGACCTTTATCAATTCCATACACCCAGTCATCAGATTTACCATGGAAGTCGAAAAAGATGGCAAGCTACCATTTTTGGATGTCCTATTAAAAAAGAGACCTGATGGTTCAATGAGCCTCTCTGTCTACAGGAAAGCTACCCATACAGATGCTTACCTGAAACCGGATTCCCACCACCATCCATCACAGAAGAATTCCCTCATCAAGACTCTGCACCATACAGCCCAATGCATATCCGACCAGGAACACATAGCCAGTGAACTCAAGCACGTACACCAAGCTCTTAAGGCTAATGGTTACCCCGACTACACAATCCGCAAAGCTATCACTCCAACCATGAAGAAGGACCCTCTTGAGGAGCCTTTCAAAACCATCACTTTACCCTACATTGCGGAGATCACAAAAAAGATCTCCAAAATCTTGAATAAACACAAGATCCAGGTCCGATTCAACACATTACATAAAATCCGTGATATGGTTCCGTCTGTAAAAGATGTGATTCCGGACATACAGTACCCTGGCGTACTCACAGAGACAGCACGACAAAGTTTAATGTCTACTGACAATTTATTCCTCGATTAATGAAGCTAACCTATCTGTGTCAGTGTGGACCAGCAGTGCAGATCTAACCTATCTCTCTATGGTCTAAAACTCAATTAGCCTGACCTCTCCCTACTCACTCTCTCTATTAGATATTCCCCTTTGCCTTACCTCTCCTCTTCGTACTTACGATCCGACCTCGTGATGTTGGAAGTCGCGGAAAGACGAGGCTACACGTGGCTCTTTGCTGGGCACTGGATCTGGCTGCTCTGTGACCCATCCCACGGATGTTCGCGTAGCAGAGGACGATCACTCCTCGGTCCCTCACTCCAACAGACCCCGGGCAAAATAAGCTTTGCTCCTGATTTTTGTCCCTTTTTATCCTCTTACATCAAAGCTAACACTCTTGGCCAATCGGGTCAGTCCCCTCTCCGACGCCCGCCCCCCCTATTGTTTAACCAAGTGCACGGCACACTGGTTGTCCTCCTGTACCGCCCCAACACACGTTGTGCCACAGCGAGGTCTCTGCACACGTGGTCATTAGAGTATGACACGCGAGGCTCTGCCTCCCCTGCCTCCCCTGACCGCACGTCCCTGGTATGGTTCTAGATGTGATATTAGTGTGCGTTAATATATCGTTATTTATTGATTAACGTATTTCTTAGCAGTCTATTTGGCACGCTTAATTTTTCCATTCATGTGCGTTTGAGTCAACATATGCGTCTGTGTACAGTACAGTATTTGTATTAGAGGGGGTCCCCGATATTCGTCGGGTTAGGGACCGAGACGTTGCGACTTATAACGAAACGATGTATCGATGTATAGCGGGGGGACTGTTCCCCCATAGGAATAGATGTGTAGTGACATAAATGGTGTCACTACTGTGTAGCGACAGTACCGAGTGAAGAGTGATTCTGTACGCGTGGTGCCGCTCTATGGCACCAGTGTGAGCATGGCACAGAATGGCTCACTAGAGACTAGATGGCAAGGTCCGGGAATCACTGAGGTCGGGTCAGGACATGATATCCTGTGTGAACCCGCGAGAGCACGTGACCGGGCGAGGGGGGAAAGGGACCCCCCCAGGAGGGGGTGAGCGGGCTACGTGATGTGGACCCAGAGCCTCCGTGAAGGATCGGATTCCCACCACCATCCATCACAGAAGAATTCCCTCATCAAGACTCTGCACCATACAGCCCAATGCATATCCGACCAGGAACACATAGCCAGTGAACTCAAGCACGTACACCAAGCTCTTAAGGCTAATGGTTACCCCGACTACACAATCCGCAAAGCTATCACTCCAACCATGAAGAAGGACCCTCTTGAGGAGCCTTTCAAAACCATCACTTTACCCTACATTGCGGAGATCACAAAAAAGATCTCCAAAATCTTGAATAAACACAAGATCCAGGTCCGATTCAACACATTACATAAAATCCGTGATATGGTTCCGTCTGTAAAAGATGTGATTCCGGACATACAGTACCCTGGCGTACTCACAGAGACAGCACGACAAAGTTTAATGTCTACTGACAATTTATTCCTCGATTAATGAAGCTAACCTATCTGTGTCAGTGTGGACCAGCAGTGCAGATCTAACCTATCTCTCTATGGTCTAAAACTCAATTAGCCTGACCTCTCCCTACTCACTCTCTCTATTAGATATTCCCCTTTGCCTTACCTCTCCTCTTCGTACTTACGATCCGACCTCGTGATGTTGGAAGTCGCGGAAAGACGAGGCTACACGTGGCTCTTTGCTGGGCACTGGATCTGGCTGCTCTGTGACCCATCCCACGGATGTTCGCGTAGCAGAGGACGATCACTCCTCGGTCCCTCACTCCAACAGACCCCGGGCAAAATAAGCTTTGCTCCTGATTTTTGTCCCTTTTTATCCTCTTACATCAAAGCTAACACTCTTGGCCAATCGGGTCAGTCCCCTCTCCGACGCCCGCCCCCCCTATTGTTTAACCAAGTGCACGGCACACTGGTTGTCCTCCTGTACCGCCCCAACACACGTTGTGCCACAGCGAGGTCTCTGCACACGTGGTCATTAGAGTATGACACGCGAGGCTCTGCCTCCCCTGCCTCCCCTGACCGCACGTCCCTGGTATGGTTCTAGATGTGATATTAGTGTGCGTTAATATATCGTTATTTATTGATTAACGTATTTCTTAGCAGTCTATTTGGCACGCTTAATTTTTCCATTCATGTGCGTTTGAGTCAACATATGCGTCTGTGTACAGTACAGTATTTGTATTAGAGGGGGTCCCCGATATTCGTCGGGTTAGGGACCGAGACGTTGCGACTTATAACGAAACGATGTATCGATGTATAGCGGGGGGACTGTTCCCCCATAGGAATAGATGTGTAGTGACATAAATGGTGTCACTACTGTGTAGCGACAGTACCGAGTGAAGAGTGATTCTGTACGCGTGGTGCCGCTCTATGGCACCAGTGTGAGCATGGCACAGAATGGCTCACTAGAGACTAGATGGCAAGGTCCGGGAATCACTGAGGTCGGGTCAGGACATGATATCCTGTGTGAACCCGCGAGAGCACGTGACCGGGCGAGGGGGGAAAGGGACCCCCCCAGGAGGGGGTGAGCGGGCTACGTGATGTGGACCCAGAGCCTCCGTGAAGGATCGAGAAGGGGGCGTGACCAGGGGCGGAGCCCGGTCACGCCACAGGAGATATAAGCCGAGTCCCAAGAGGGAGCGTGGCTGTTCAACCCATAAAAGAAGTCGCCTTCTTCGATCCTCGCTCTTCGGTCGCCGCACACGACAACCCGACGACGCGTTGGCTGTTCTGGTTCAACCACACAGGGATTCCGTTCAAGTGGTTGGGTGGTTAGGAATGGTGGGCACCACCTTACCCTCCCACCCCCCACCCAGCCCCACCCTCTCCACCCAACCCCTCCCCATCCTCCCCTCCCCACCCAGCCTCACCCTCCCCACCCAGCCCCTCCCCACCCTCCTCTCCCCATCCAGCCCCTCCCTCCCCACCCAGCCCCACTCCACCCTCCCCTCTCCACCCAGCCCTACCCCTCCCATTTGTGGATGCATGATGGACGGACACAATAATCCCCTGTGGGTTGGTGTAACCAGGAGGTTCCTACAAGTACAATAATACAAATAACGGATAACTACGACATTTCAATCGCAATGCGATCAAAACGTCGTAGTTTTCTGTTATTTTTTTATTTTCTTTGAAGCTTTCTACGTGACTTTACCGAAAGACCCAAGAATATGAATTCCTGCAATCACGACAGCTTTACATTTTTCTTGCTGTGGTTTTCACACCTAATGATGATTGCTTGTGTTGCAGTCGAAACGTCGTGATAATTTTAGTGTTTTATATTTTTATTATTTTATTGTTTCCCTTCTACGTGACTTTACCGAAAGAACTAAGATTATAAGTAGAACGTGTTGTTTATTTATTTAAAGTTGCGCATTTTGATGTGACGTCACATTTCTCAAACCCCCCTCCCCCCCTCGTCACACATCGTCACAAATGTCTGACCTCCCCTAGGTGCGTGATGTCATTTATGGACGGCCCCCAACACCGATGACGATTCTCTGAATGATAACCTGTTGTATGTTCATATTCTTAGCTCTTTCGGTAAAGTCACGTTGAAGGGAAACAATAAAATAATAAAATATATATAAAACAATAAAAAGTCTCACGACGTTTCGACCATAACACAAACGGTCGTCTGTGTTATGGTCGAAACGTCGTGAGAATTTTTATTGCTTTATATATATATTTTATTATTTTATTGTTTCCCTTCAACGTGACTTTACAGAAAGAGCTAAGAATATGAATTACTGCAGTCACGAAAGCTTTAAATCAAAATCTGTTGTATGTTGTCGATGAGTATGCCAAAATTGAGAGTGAGCACCTTCTTTACATTCAACTGAATCAAAAACGCTTGCGTGTAGAACAGTATGCTCATCTCAGCGACGCTATCAATGCTGAGGGAGATGCAAACGCTCAGAATGTGGGGAGATTCGTTATTTTGCCTTCATCCTTCACAAGTGGACCAAGATACAAGATAGCTTTATTTTGGTGATTTTGAAAACGTTTTGGTTTAGCCATGTTTGTTTGTTGTAGTACAGAGTTAGCCTGATAACTTTAATCTGCATTGTCTTATGGTTGTTATTGTTTGACTTGCATCCCACAGGGATTTTTTGCACACAGCGTTGAAGTACGGTGTTTTTTCTGGAAGACTTTGCTGTTTTTTCCAGGATTTTCTGATGCATGTAGTCACTTTAAGATGTTTCTTGTTCATGTTTTTGTTTTGTTGCGGTTGCACCTGAGTCAAGAGCCGCATGGCTCACAAGGTTATACCTAAAACTGAAATTGAAACTGAAAACTTCTGTTTCAGCAGAACCAATTTTTGCGAATTAGTGTAAACTTTTATTATTTCCTTAACTTCAAAAGCCCGGGGTGACGTTGTATGTTGAGTCTGCTTGGTCGCTTCCGGTTTCCATTCCAGTAAAACAAATACCACTGGCGGCTCATTAACGATATTTTCGCAGCCACGCCCAATCACTCCAAATATGGGTACGCGTCGTTAACATAATTTATGAATACACGTTCGCGTTATCTTGAGGAGGGCGATGTGCGTGCTAGTGACGTCATGTCATCTCTCCCGCTGCGTGCTTCCGTGTGACGTCATGAGATCCCAGGAGCTGCTTCTGTGCGCGCAACTCTCTAGGATCGGAGGTGAGAAGTTCACATCGTGATGTTGGTTGTTGTTGTTCACCCAGGTACAGCCTCGCTTCTTCCCTCCCTCTCTCTCTCGTAGTGATAGCAATTGCGTTGCGGCAAGTATGGAATCGATGTCCAGGTTGGAACGTTACTACGTGGGGCCGAGCCATGCAGGCCTTGCCTCCTGCCCTTGCCTGACTGACTTTGTTTTGATTCTCTTAAGTTTAATTTGTCTTCACCTGGCTGACTACTTCACCTCTCAGAGTCTCCATACTCTAGTTCACGATCATCGAGTTTTTGTTTTGGCATTCAGGGGGGGGGGGAGGGGGGCGATGCTTCTGCGCGTATTCCCGATTGAGTAATCTGCAGGGCGCTTGTCAACACTGGAATATAGGAATAGGTTTTACCCTTTTAACTGGCACAAAAACTGACACCTTTATTCAAGGGATCATGTTTGCGATAACCACAACACAAGCAGTCAAAATGCCAACAAAAAAGACAACTCTGATCATGATATGCACTGTCCTTGAATTTGATTGGTCCACACCCGAGACGGCTTTTCTTAGAGCCTAGTCTCCATTGGTGTTGGACCAGAAGACACCAATGGAGACTAGGCTGTAAAGAAAGCCGTCTCGGGTGTGGACCAATCAAATTCAAGGACAGTGCATATTATTATCAGAGTTGTCTTTTTTGTTTGCATTTTGACTGCTTGTGTTGTGGTTATCGCAAACATGATCCATTGAATAAAGGTGTCAGTTTTTGTGCCAATTAAAAGGGTAAAACCTATTCCTATATCTTGTTACTGGCAAAGGAGGTCTCATAACACTGGAATATTCGGACGATACCAGTCCAGACGTTTAATTTTAGTCGGAATGAGACGTCAAAGCATTACACAATTACACTCGCCCACCAACACGCTCACCCACACGCTCCCACTCGAACACTTAAACACTCGCCCACTGTTAGCGAGCATCTATGAAGGCCGGCACGGCACACGAAGGGGTGGGTGACCAGCACCACCCCCGGACTCCCTTTGTCTCCCGAGTGGCGATGTTTACACACCGCACCAGGTACTCATTTGAGGCCGAGTTGACCTAGGGGAGGCCTAGGACCAGTTCGGATATTTGTCACTCGTGTTGGCTTTGAGGGGAAATCGAACCCGGGTTGCCGGGTTCATAGCACAGTGCGCTAACCGATACGCTACCGCCCACCCACAACAACAACAACCGCCATTCGCCACTAAGTGGCGGTGATGTCACCACGACGCTTGTGCCAGGCCATGTGCACCTTGAGGCCACGTGGAGTGTCGAATGCCCGCGGGCAGGAGGTCACGGGGGCAGACCCAGGTGCCACGGGTCGACTGACTGAGATGACTGGCTGGTGCACCACCTGTGCCCCCTACCGTGCCAACCTGCTGTGCTTTAGCCACCCGGCGCTCCGCTCGTTGTAGTGAGCGTCGCTCCTCCACCCTCCGTTGTTGTTGGAGGGCGACTGCCTCCAACTGCCCAATAGCGTCCTTCACGAGCCTCCTCCACAGAGGCCGATCTTGACACCGCTGGTACCAGTCATCGGCAAGTCCACTCAGTTCCACGTCCTCCTGTACCACATCACTCCATCTCTTCTCTAGCCCATGCCGCGCCCGTTTAGCTCCCACAATCCAGGCGAACAAAAGCTGTTTCGGCATGCGGTGGCTGGGTATGCGGGCTACATGACCCAGCCAATGCAGCCTTGCCTGCCGGAGGAGCTCACCGATGGGACCTTGCCCAGATCTTTCGAGGATTTGTGAGCTCCTCACACAATCCAGCCTGGTTAAACCCAGGATGGATCGTAGGCAGGCCAGCCTAAATGTTTCCAACCGGCGAAGATGCTCCATTATGGGGGTCCACGTTTCGCAAGCGTAGAGAAGGGAGGGAATGACCGTGGCCGAAAAGACCTGAAGCTTAGTGCGGAGCAACAGACCAGGTAGCTTCCACACAGCATTACGCAACCGATGAAAAGATATTGCTGCTCGACTGATTCGGAGTGAGAACTCTGCTGTTAAACTGGAGCCAGTCATAAGCACACTGCCCAGGTATGGGAAACTCTCCACTCCCTCCACAACTGCCCCATCACCGATTGGGAGTTGTGTTAGTGGCACGCTCCAGTCTCAGCAGCAGCGTCTCCAACTCCTCCTCTGAATGAGCAGCTATTACCAAATCATCGGCATACATAACGTAGTTGAGCAATAGGGAGCCATCCCTTGACTGCACCTGGGCATCGATCAGCCTCCCATTATATCTGTGCCAAATGAAGATTCCCCCGGTACAACTATTGAAGGCTTCATGAACTACGTGGTCAAAATAAATGTTAAATAATGTGGGAGCCAGAGGACATCCCTGTGGCACCCCAAGGTGTACAGGGAATTGTTCTGACTCCCGTCCACGTAGTTTTACCCGGGCCCGCTCAAACACTCGCCCACGCACACAAAAAGACAAAGTTTAAATAGGTGAGTTTTCAAGACGGACTTAATTATATCTTTCGACTCTGTCTTACTAATCAGGATGACTGCTTCATTTGACCAGAGTGGTGAACCTGGAATGCTGGATTGGTGACGTTTGCACGGCAGTGGGTTCAGCCTGCTTGGACAGTGCTTGGGCAAAACCTTCCCTGTCACTGAGTGAGGAGGCAGACTGACCAGTGGCTTCCAAGTCAGTGTGAGTGCCCTTGCCCTTTACACCCAATGCTCACTTCGCGCTCCTCCAGATGCATTGTTCCTGGAGAATTGAGCGCCAATCGATCAGCGCTGTAAGGTATCATCATAAACCCATTGTATACTACATAGCGATGCGTTCCTGACAATGTTATATCTTTAGTATGAATAATATGAGGGCTTCATTTGGGTATCGCTAATAGCGCTAATAATAATACAGATGCTAAACATTTAATAAAAATAATTATTTATAACATCAGTATTACGTACTATACTTACGAGTGCATTCTACTTTACTAATCCTACAAGTCAGTGGAGGGAGACAAAGTTGAAGGAGCTGCTGCGCTTCCAGTCCGGTTCATTCTCAGAGAAAGGCATCAGGACCTCCCTGATCTTAGTGAAGCCCTCAATCTAAATTTGTGTGGCGAGGTTTTTTTAGGTGGAGCCTGATACTCTATCCTGGTCGTTTGAGTTCTCAACTGACTAAACAAGTAAATGTTTTTTTTTTAAATATAATCATTACCACGAATCGTGATAATTAAATCGCAGGGGGTGGGGTTTGGTTGGCTGAGAGCATGCGTCACTCTCATTGGCCGGGTGAACATTGGGGCCGGGTACGTTTGCTTGGCTAGCGCTGCTGCGTGGTCTCACTCGTGAGCACTTTGTAAACTTAAAAAAAATACGAACAGAAATATCCAGGACAAAGAGCACTATAACAAATCGACACTCTAAGGGTCGCACTAACCGAGTTCTGCCTGTATATTGTGTGTAATATGTATGTGTCTGCAGAATCAATCGCATGAAGAAGAGAGGCTCGGCAAAGGCTGGAAGTAAAAGGCACCAATGCATCCAGTGTCCATATAGCACTGATCAGATGGGTAACTTGAAGAGACATCAAACAAAACACACAGGAGAGAAGTCCTTCAAGTGCAGTGTATGTGGTAAGGCATTTGCAGAATCCATTTTTCTTAAGAAACATAATAGAACACATGCGGGCGAGAAGCCCTTCAAGTGCACTGTGTGTGGCAAGACACTTGCTCTTTTAGAAACTCTTAAAATTCATCAGAGAACACACACTGGTGAGAAGCCCTTCAAGTGCACTGTGTGTGGGAAGTCATTTGCTCAATTAAAAACTCTTCATATTCATCAGAGATTACACACAGGCGGGGAACCCTTCAAGTGCAGTGTATGTGGTAAGGCATTTGCCGTGTCAGCATATCTTAAGAAACATATTAAAACACACATCGGCGAGAAGCCCTTCAAGTGCACTGTGTGTGGCAAGACATTTGCTCGTTCAGAAGCTCTTCATATTCATCAGAGAACACACACCGGTGAGAAGCCCTTCAAGTGCACTGTGTGTGGGAAGGCATTTGCTCAATCATTAACTCTTCATATTCATCAGAGAACACACACCGGTGAGAAGCCCTTCAAGTGCACTGTGTGTGGAAAGTCATTTGCTCATTCAAACACTCTTCAAATTCATCAGAGAACACACACAGGCGAGAGGTCCTTCAAGTGCAGTGTATGTGATAAGGCATTTGCAGAGTCAGCATACCTTAAGAAACATATTAGAATACACACCGGCGAGAAGCCCTTCAAGTGCACTGTGTGTGGCAAGACATTTGCTCGTTCAGAAACTCTTCATATTCATCAGAGAACACACACCGGTGAGAAGCCCTTCAAGTGCACTGTGTGTGGGAAGACATTTGCCCGTTCAAAAACTCTTCATTTTCATCAAAGTACACACACCGGCGAGAAGCCCTTCAAGTGCACTGTGTGTGGGAAGGCATTTGCTCGTTCAGAAACTCTTCATATTCATCAAAGTACACACATGGGTGAGAAGCTCTTCAAGTGCACTGTGTGTGGGAAGGCACTTGCTCATTCAAGCACTCTTCAAATGCATCAGAGAAGACACAGAGGCGAGAGGCCCTTCAAGTGCTGTGTATGTGGTAAGGCATTTGCAGAGTCGGCATATCTTAAGAAACATAATAGAACACACACGGGCGAGAAGCCCTTCAAGTGCACTGTGTGTGGTAAGGGATTTGCAGAGTCAGAAATTCTTAAGAAACATAATAGAACACACATGGGTGAGAAGCCCTTCAAGTGCACTGTGTGTGGGAAGGAGTTTACATTATCAGGAAACCTGAAGAGGCATGAGAAAATCCACAAGGAGAAAGTGAAATCGACTCGTGAAAGTCAACATGCTGCAATGAGCCCATCTCTCATGAAACGAGAATCAGAAGAAAATTCCCACTTGGGAACACGGCCAGGAGTGACAGTGAAATGTGAAGACGTTAAATGTGAAGAAGTGACGGTGAAATTTGAAGATTCGACTCCAGGACCCAATCTACAAGTGGATGGAGGCAGCGTGAAGCAGGAGGAGCATTCCGATTCTGAAGGAGAGCGAGGCAATCCCCAGCAGTTTGTGGATGTGGAGGTGTGGGTGGAGTTTTTGGACAAAGCTGAGTAGGAGGGGCCAGCACGTGTGAAATGGCACCTTGGAAGATGTGTAACCTGGAGTTTGAGACAATTTTCCATAGCATTCGCCTTATTCACAGGCTTCTGTCATTTCAAGAATGCATAGGGGTTTAGTGTCATCCAAGCATAGATGGGCTTTCTGTGCATATGAAGTTATTGAGTCTCGACGTTTAATAGTCGATATGCAAAGCATTATGCTTCCTTATAAAACACGAATTAGAATGTTTTTGGATGGTTACGTATTAAATGAATAAATATGAATAATAACTGTTGGGCATTACTATTAAAGTAGCTGTCAGGTGTGGCCGTGCCTTTCTGCATGCTCCCAATCTGTTTTTATGATTGGTTTTTAAATGCCCTTTAAAAAAAAGAAAAGGTAACCATTTTTGGAATATTTATATTTGGCTTTATACACTAAATATATATAAATGGTACCAGCAGAGGTCTGAAAGTGTACTGTACATCCCACCTAATGGCTATGCACGCACCTTGCATAGTGTAGTGTCAAGTATGCAGCTCATAGTAATACTAGTATGTGGTAAATTTTGTAATGTGTGGTGAAATGTGTGTATGTCTGGTGATGTATAGTATGCTTACAGTGCATAGTCTAAGAAGCCGGCTTAAACTTTTCACGTGACGAATCGCACACAATGTATTATTGCACTCAGTCGCGAGTTGCAGTCCAAAGGTGTCGAATGAGAGTAAAGTTCTGCATCTTGACGCTGTGTTGTATATGGCGGGTCTTGAAAATTTAATAAAAATAATAAAAATGAATTGAAGTTTAAAAACGTGTAATTATCCGAATTTATGCTAACTTCTTGGTTATTTTGGTAAAGTCACGTATAAGGGAAATAATAAAATAATAAAAATTAACCAATTAAATAAAAATTCTCACGACGTTTCGGCCACAACACAAGAAGCTGTCCTCAGGTGAAGAAACAGCTGTCGGAAAGACAGCGCTCCAATGAACACTGCTAAGCTTGGCAGAGTATTTTAAGCTGCGTGGGAGGAGCAGAGTGCCATGACAAAGGAGTTTGCATATCAACAGAAGAATTTAGCATTGAAGTAGCTATGTTAATGTGCGAGATTAGCAGGATGTTAAAGTCACAAATTAGCATGTAACTGGGAGATTAGCATGATGTTAATGTGAGGAATTAGCATGTAACTGGTCACGGAAGTAGCGATGTTAAAGTCAGAGTTTACATATCAACAGAGGGATTTAGTATATTGACGCTAAAGAACTGCAACTATCCAAATATCATACAATAAACCGATGTGAAAGAACTAAATATAAACTACGTCAATATAATCAATGTACTTAATATATTCTCCACTAAGCTGAGCTACTAACATTAAATCATTATACTTTACACTTCTATGTCGCAAAAATTATAATATGCCTCCAACTATTTTTTTTTATTATAAACTGCCATAGACAGACCCCAACATTGAATTTTACACTGCGTTACTATACACTACCTTAGATTATAATAATATTAGACTTGTCATATTACACTATGTATTATTTTACCAACCCTACTGTATACTACACTGCTGTATATTCGCTATACAATTACGATACTATATATTAGCAAGTAAATTATATTAAACATTACACTGAAAGGTACTAAGACAGCAGGATGTTAATGTGAGGAATTAGCATGTAACTGGTCACGGAAGTGGATATGTTAAAGTCAGAGTTTACATATCAACAAAGGCATTTATTATATTAACGCTAAAGAACTGCAACTACCCAACGATCATACAATAAACCGATGTGAAAGAACTAAATATAAACTACATCACTATAATCAATGTACTCAATATATTCTCCAATAAGTTGAGCTATTAACATTAAGTAACTGGGTATACACTACACGATATGACTACCATATAGTGAACCGATAAACAAGTTAAAATATAAACGACACCAATATCTGAATGTCACCGTAAAACACTATCAATCAAGACCAGAAATGGTTTATCACGTCCTTCCAACTCCCCCACCTACAAACTGGCTCGTTTTTTGTCTGAAATCCTGCGTCCTTTCACTGGAAAAACTACCTCTGCGGTACAAAATTCTACTCACCTGGTATCGACAATCAAGGGTATTTCCCTGTCCCCAGACGACCTGCTTGTCAGTTTTGAAGTGGTTTCCTTATTCACCAAAGTTCATGTACCTGACGCCATCGCAATCATTGAAGACTTGGTTCATCAAGGACGGCATACTGATGTACCCCCCCTGGTGAGACACTGCTTAACCAACACATACTTCACCTGGAATGGAACTTTCTACAAACAAACTGAGGGCATCCCAATGGGCTCCCCCCTATCTCCGGTTATAGCTAACATTTTCATGGAGAAATTTGAGACTGACGCCATCCAGACTGCCACTCTGCGCCCAACCTTATGGAAGAGGTACGTGGATGACACTTTTGTCATCTGGCCACATGGCCGGCCTGCTCTAGACCAATTCTTCGACCACATCAATTCCATACACCCAGCCATCAGATTTACCATAGAAGTCGAAAAAGATGGCAAGCTACCTTTTTTGGATGTCCTAATAAAAAAGAGACCTGATGGTTCAATGAGCCACTGTCTACAGGAAAGCTACCCATACGGATGCTTATCTGAAACCGGATTCCCACCACCATCCATCACAGAAGAATTCTCTCATCAAGGCTCTGTACCATAGAGCCCAATGTATATCCGACCAGGAACACATAGGCAGTGAACTCAAGCACAAACACCAAGCTCTTAAGGCTAATGGTTACTCCGACTATACAATCCGCAAAGCTATCACTCAAACCATGAAGAAGGACGCTCTTGAGGAGACTTTCAAAACCATCACTTTACCCTACATTGCGGGGATCACAAAAAAATATCTTCAAAATCTTGAATAAACACAAGATCCAGGTCCGTTTCAACACATTATATAAAATCCGTGATCTGGTTCCGTCTGTAATAGATGTGATTCCGGACATACAGTACCCTGGTGTCTACAAACTAAGTTGCCTCTGTGGTAGTAGTTACATTGGAGAAACCAAACGCCATGTCTCAGACCGCATTCGTGAACACAAAGCAGACCTTAAACACGGTAGGACCAACACCTCGGCCGTGGGAGATCATTGTTATAATCCAGTAGGCTCGCATGACATTGACTTTTCCAAGACAGAGGTTCTTTGTAAGCCATCTGGCTACCATGAGAGATTCGCTCATGAGGCTATCCACATATACAAGCACAGAGACAATTTCAACCGAGAAGATGGATTCTGGCTTAGTAAACCATTTCAGGTCTTAATTGATTGTTCACGCTTACGGTGGCTTTCAGACAGCATACATTAATTTTTCGTCTCCCCCCTCTTTTCAGAACATAGATGGACTAGTCCTTCTAAATAAACTGCCAAATCGCTGCGCGTGGCGCTGACGGGTTTTTAATAATTAAATAAGTGCACCGTTTAAAATAATTAAATTAATGCAAACCGACACTTCTTTCAAATGTTTCTTGCCATTGGTTTTTTCACACCTGATGACGACCGTTTGTGTTATTGTCGAAACGTGAGAATTTTAATTGTTTATATATATTATTATTTTATTGTTTCCCTTCAACGTGACTTTACCGAAAGAGCTAAGAATATGAATTACTGCAGTCATGAAAGCTTTACATCAAAATTTAACCGCCTCTACGGGGAGGGTTTCCACATAACTTTAAGATCCTTCAACAAACTCCGGGATAAGAAGGCTCAGCTGATCGAGTCTCTCACCTTTCTGAAGAGATGCCGCGACTCTGGGGTAATACCAATCGCATTTACACTGACCTCTGCTGCTGTAACTTCTTCTAATGCGACACGAATTCTTTTCAAAACTAGCTTAGCTCTTATCTCAGAGAAAATCAGACTTATACACACCGAACTAGATCAGTTAGACAAGACACTCTACAAATCACACTTATCATTGACGGCAACAATGTCCACATCGGATTGGGAACATGTAGACAATATGACTGCCTCTTCAGCTGCTACTATGTCGACCAAATGTAAAGACAACCTGATTTCCAAATTTAACCTCCTCTTCAACAAAAGACCGGACCCACACACCAAAAAGTTAGACGTTAACAAAGTCGTAATTAATCGCAGTAACAGTTCTATTTCCGATGGTCTGAAATCCGTTTTAGCTAAAGGTCTAAACTTTGCAGTCACACCTAAACACATACCAGTTAATGATATAATTGCCCAAGTAGACGTGCTCTCAGGGGCCTGGGTCACATCGCTGCAGACGTAGCAAGATCTGAAATCGCTGCAACCCTCAAAAACGCTAAGATGCCAGCTAGCAACCTCAGCAAAGATGAGCGTTTTGAATTATATAAATTAAAAAAGAGGGATGACATTATAGTCCTCTCAGCTGACAAGGGCAATGCTACTGTCATCATGGATAAAATAGAATATAACAACAAAATTAAAGAATTACTCGACGATGGTAGTTATACAAAAATAAAAAAAGATCCCACCAACAGCCTCGTCACACAAACAACAAAATAATTTCTGATGCAACCGCATTAATTGATCAATCTAAACAGTTTTCGTTGAAACCTTCTGCTGCCAGGCCACCAAGATTATACGGCTTACCAAAAATACATAAAGTAGATACACCCCTTCGTCCCATCGTCTCTACTATCAACTCCCCCACCTACAAACTGGCTCGTTTTTTGTCTGAAATCCTGCGTCCTTTCACTGGAAAAACTACCTCTGCGGTACAAAATTCTACTCACCTGGTATCGACAATCAAGGGTATTTCCCTGTCCGCAGACGACCTGCTTGTCAGTTTTGATGTAGTTTCCTTATTCACCAAGGTTCCTGTACCTGACACCATCGCAATCATTGAAGACTTGGTTCATCAAGGACTAAAAACTGAGGTACCCCCCCCCCCCCCCCTGGTGAGACACTGTTTATCCAATACATACTTCACTTGGAATGGAACTTTCTACAAACCAACTGAGGGCACCCCAATGGGCTCCCCCCTATCTCTGGTTATAGCTAACATTTTCATGGAGAAATTTGAGACTGACGCCATCCAGACTGCCACTCTGCGCCCAACCTTATGGAAGAGGTACGTGGATGACACTTTTGTCATCTGGCCACATGGCCGGCCTGCTCTAGACCAATTCTTCGACCACATCAATTCCATACACCCAGCCATCAGATTTACCATGGAAGTCGAAAAAGATGTCAAGCTACCTTTTTTGGATGTCCTAATAAAAAAGAGACCTGATGGTTCAATGAGCCGCTCTGTCTACAGGAAAGCTACCCATACGGATGCTCATCTGAAACCGGATTCCCACCACCATCACATAAGAATTATCTCATCAAGGCTCTGTACCATAGAGCCCAATGCATATCCGACCAGGAACACATAGGCAGTGAACTCAAGCACAAACACCAAGCTCTTAAGGCTAATGGTTACTCCGACTATACAATCCGCAAAGCTATCACTCAAACCATGAAGAAGGACCCTCTTGAGGAGCCTTTCAAAACCACTTTACCCTACATTGCGGGGATCACAAAAAATATCTCCAAAATCTTGAATAAACACAAGATCCAGGTCCGTTTCAACATATTATATAAAATCCGTGATCTGGTTCCGTCTGTAATAGATGTGATTCCGGACATACAGTACCCTGGTGTCTACAAACTAAGTTGCCTCTGTGGTAGTAGCTACATTGGAGAAACCAAACGAAATATCTTTGGACCGCATCCGCGAACATAAAGCAGACTTGAAACACGGTAGAACAAACTCCTCTGCCATGGCAGATCACTGTTATAATTCAGTGGGCTCACATGACATTGACTTCTCCAAGACGGAGGTTCTTTGCAAGCCAACCGGCTACCATGAGAGATTCGTTCATGAGGCCATCAACATATACAAGCACAGAGACAATTTCAACCGAGAAGATGGGGTCTGGCTTAGTAACCATTGGAAAGATGTATTAAACCATTTCGGTTCTTAATTGTATTTCACGATGACCTTCAGACCGCAGCTCTTTCGCTGGCATTGACTCTTAATACCTCTCACACCACGGTTAATGGTATGGTTTATAACATGGAGTATAACAGTGCCTCGCAGCTGTCTCTCTCCTCCCTCCTCTGTTCCGACCATGGATGGACTCGTCCTTCTGAACGCGGCTCGTAGCTGTCTGTGGTGCTGAAGTTGAGGGTAAGAATCCACCCATTTTTTCGCCATATAGCACTGTGATATATAACAACTTATTGTTGGTAGCTCAGCTGTTTGGAGAATATACAGAGTTTATTGATAACATTGAGGTAGTTTATATTTTAGTTTTTATTGGTTTACTATATGGTATTCATTATATAGTGTAGTGTATACCGAGTTGCTGTTAATAGCTCAGCTTATTGAAGAATATATTGAGTACATTTATTGTATTGATGTAATTTAGACTTAGGTTTTTTCACATCGGTTTACTGTATGATAGTTGAGTTGTTGCAGCCCCTTTGGTGTCCATGTACGAGGTGCCTCTGTTGATGTGTAGGCTTTGACTTTAACATCTATATCTCTGTGACCAGTCACAAGCTAATCCCTCAGCTATTTCAATGCTAAATTCTCCTGTTTGATTTGTACTAGGTGCCTCTGTGGATGTGTAGGCTTTGACTTTAACATAGCTACTTCTGTGACCAATCACAAGCTAATCCCTCAGCTATTTCAATGCTAAATTCTACTGTTTGATTTGTACTAGGTGCCTCTGTGGATGTGTAGGCTTTGACTTTAACATAGCTATTTCTGTGACCAGTCACAAGCTAATCCCTCAGCTATTTCATTGCTAAATTATCCTGTTTGATTTGTACTAGGTGCTTCTGTGGATATGTAGGCTTTGACTTTAACATAGCCATTTCTGTGACCAGTCACAAGCTAATCCCTCAGCTATTTCAATGCTAAATTCTCCTGTTTGATATGTAAACCCCTTTGTCAAGGTGCCTCACTTCTCTCAACCAGCTTAAAAGACGCTGCGAATCTTAACAGCGTTCATTGAAGCTCTGTCGTCCCGACATGTTTGTTCCTTTCACCTGAAGAAGACCACTTGTGTTGTGGCCGAAACGTCATGAGAATTTAATTGTGTTATTTTATTTTATTATTTTATTCTCATTCTACGTGACTTTACCGAAAGAACCAAAGAAGATGAATCCTTGCAGTCACGAAAGCTTTAAATCGAAATTTAGTGTTGGTTGTGTTAGAGAATAAACGTGTTGCCTTCCAATCTTGGTGTGCACCTGATTAGAACCCACTACACGTGTAGGTAATGTTCAGAGAATGCCAAGCCCAACAGTATGTAGACTATTCAAAGTACAGGGAACACCCTCATTTCAGATTTGAGGTGGACTGGTGAGATATTACATTTTTCAAATAGAAAATATAACTTAAATTAATATTTCAATGTTAATCGAAATCCATGGACTAGGTAATGTTTGACTGTTGATTGAGTAATTGGTGGTGAACATTCACAATTAAAACATTGATATTAAAGTTATTTTTTATATTTTAATATATTAATTAGTTCTAATTGGGTCTAGAAAATGAACACTGGTGCTAAATCCCATCAAGAGGTGCACTGTGTGAAGTCGAGGGTTTGTGTCTCGTAATGATTCCAAGTATGATACGTTTACTTATTTCCAATTATATTGTGTTTTCCGTTTATTCGCGGGAAGTTTAATACTAGAATTTTGCCGACCTAAGGCCACCTTACTCTAGCGCCTGAGGAGGGCATCTCGGAACTTGGCGTCTCGCCCATTGTCCTCACTGATGTCCTCTTCTTCCCCCCACCCCCCCCCCCCATGTGTGTAATGTGTGCAGATACTACTGACTTTAACATGTAGCCTTTTGCAACCAATATCCATAATGCAGGTTTTTTTTGTGTTAGATCGCGTAAATATATGTGTAGTGAGTTCAACTGAGTCGCAGACGTACTCTTTGGAGGCAACACATTTATTAACACCAACACACGAGGTAACTTCCCCTTAACAGAATAACAACCTATGGCGATGACCACCAGGCTAACTCCACTAATAACACCGTAACGAGCTACAACAGACCGGACCACAGCTTGGGTCCCGATCCACGTGTTGGAGACTCTGTAGGACGTAGAACGTAGACAAAGGTTTCTTCAGGATGAACAACAACGCCGGTCCCTCTGGCGACCCGACTTATATTCTCGGTAGCATTGGCTGGCTCCGCCCTTGGCCACGACCACCTTCCAGAATCCTCGGGAAGGATCTGGATGCTAACCACGGGACCACCTCTAGCCCCCACTTGGGCCCCTTTGTAGACTTAACTGGTCACGTGTCCTCTTCGGTCAACCAGAGTGTCATGGCCTTTAGTAACCTCATTCCTACAGCCGGCACTCCCACGCCCTGTCCTGTAGGGATGGCACTGCACGCCAAGCGTGGTGCCGTCTCGCGCTATCAATCAGCGCTCACCAGGCCCCTTTAGGTCCGGTACTACACCCACAGCCTTGTGGTATCCACAAGGGAACGGCATTGCACTGTGACATCTCGCGATGACACTACACTAGTACAGCAAAGTGATGGAGAGCCAAGTCACGACATTTACTATCTGAGTACGATGTTTTGCCAGTAATTACAACTAGCTTCATCAGGCGACAGCCAGATTTGTGGAGAAGCCCACCTGTTTCTTTCCTTAGAGGGGTCGATATGATGGCAACACTTTTGTGCTCTTCACGCGCGAATTGGGGGGGGGGGGGGGGGGGTGTTACATATGCCTACAACATTTTGTGGTGGGGAGGGTGTGTCGACAATTTTTGTAAACCGGTTGTATTAACCTTTTCTCCCCACTGGGGGTGGAGGCGTGGGTCCACTTTCTATAGCTTTTTGATTCAGGCCTTCTGAAAGGTGCTCATAATTTAGTTGGCAAACGGAATGCCGGGCTTTCATAATAGAGGATGTCGTCGCCCTTGTGGTGATAGTTTTTTTTAATATTCACAGGTGTTAATAACTTACTTATTTTGATAACCAACTCGAATCAATAGATATATATTATAAGAAGACTATTAGAATGTTTTGGTGATGAAACTACAAGTTGTTTTGTGATAGTTTATTACATTTAGTATTATTGTGCATTTGAAATGCACAAAATGGCCGGCATACGGATTTAGCCTTACATTGAGTTAATGGGGGCGAGCAGAATAGGTGTTTTGGCAGAGATTCCAGTCTTAATAAAAAAAAGAAAGCTTTTATGGCTATTGTCATTTAAATTTCCCAAATTTACATATTACGATCATTTTACGTTTTATTGCTTTATTATTAATTATTTAAGTGCGTATTGTTTCATTAATGCAATATTATTATGAAATTGTAGCACATTTAGGAGGCACTACAGATATTTTAGGCATATTTTTGACGTGGAATATTATTTTTTTTATGGTTAAATAAGATGTTAAATGTTCTTGGATTTGAAAAGCGGCTGTTATAATTTACATTTCCAATAGATTTCGTGCTGAGGGACTGCTCTGAGGTGTTGTGTGATGTGGAAGGTGATAGAGATATGTTTGGTCATGATTGCAGAAATGCAAATGCTCCTCAGGAGAACACTTTGAAATGAAGCATTTCCGTTTCACAAACCTCTGGTGCCCATCTGCAGTGGAGTCTCACCCACTTCTCAGGACAGAAAGCAATGCAGAGTATCTGCTCATCCTCACTGAGCTCTATTCTTCTTGTTTATTTGGCCGACCTATCCCCTCGTTAAGATTCACGGGAGAAGGACAGGGTGGGCTGGCTACACATGGAATTTCTGCAGTTTATGTACCATGCTAGGTGCACTTTTAAGGCCATATGAAATGTCAAAGGGCCCTCTGGCAGATCACGGAACAGACCCAGGTGCCATGGATTGACTTAGATGACTGGCAGACTCACCACCTGTGCTCCCCACTGTGCCACATCGCTGCATTTTATCTGGCCTGCTCTCCGCTGGTTATTGTGAGCGTTGCTTCTCTGCCCTTTGTTGCTGGAGGGTGACTGCCTCTAAAGTGTCAAGGAGCGTCCTTCATGAACCTCCTCCATAGGAGCCCATTTTGACACCTCTGGAACCAGTCATTGGCAAGTCCACTCAGCTCCATTGGTGACTTGGTCTGAAATAAATCACCAGAGAGGCAAGACTCCAGACACTGAAGTATACGTGATGAAGGGGCGTAAACCGCTATTTGCTTGAGTTGCAATACCTTCACCAGGATCATACACCCCTAGTCTTGTTCATACACCAGAAGCAACAACAACAACTGCCATTCGCCACTAAGTGGCGGTGACGTCACCAAGATGCTTATGCCAGGCTAGGGGAGGCAGCTTTTCGGATTGTATGGTTCGAGTATCCGTTCATCCTGAGGGCTTGGTGTACGTGCTCCAACTCACTAACTAGGTGGTGCTGGTCTGAGATGCAACGGGCCCAATGGTGTAGTGTTTTGATGAGAGACAACCTTCTGAGGATCCAACCAAAACCATAACTTTACCATACATAGCAGAGGTTACCAAAAGGATTTCCAAAATCTAAAACAAACACAAGATCCAGGCTTGTTTCAACAAATTCTAGATTTGAAGCTTTCGTGACTGCAAGGATTCATACTCTTTGGTTTTTTCAGTAAAGTCACGTAGGTAAAAAAATAATCAAATAAACGAAAACAACTAAATAAAATCACGATGTTTCGGGCGCAACACAAGCGTCCGTCATCAGGTGGGGACAATCAGCGAAGACATTTGGTGAGATATGTCAAAGAGATCGCTCTAACACGGGTTTATATAGCTGAGGAGGGTGGGGGGAAACGAGGACAGGGTGGGTATGGGGACGGGGCGTGGGCTGGGGTAGTAATTCCCAAAGATGTGGATACAGCTCAAGTCCCACAGGTGGCGGGGGGTAAGTGGGAGAGAGTGGAATCGGACAAAGTACTACACGATTGGAAAGCTGCTTCTCAAATTTCCTAGTGATGTGCAGGGCTGGGAGTAAAAGACTGGTGATGTGGATATGAACATAAACTGTTAAGGCAGCTAAGGTTTAACTTGGTTAATAACATATTTCCAATGATTGCTCAATTGGAATCTATCTTCTCGGTTGAAGTTATGTCTATGTTTGTATATCTGGATGGCCTCATGGACAAACCTTTGGTGGTATCCAGACGGCTTGCAGAGCACCTTGGTCTCAGAAAAGAAAATATCATGAGAACCCACTGTGTTGAAACAATGATCAGCCACGGCCGAATAATTTGTTCTGCCGTGTTTCAAATCTGATTTGTGTTCGCGAATTCGGTCAGAAATATGTCGTTTCGCCTCCCCGATATAGCAGTCACCACAGGTACAACTGAATTTGTAAACACCGGGGTACTGTAAGTCAGGAATGACATCCTTTACGGATGAGATCAAATCACGGATTTTGTGTACTGTATTGAACCGGACCTGGATCTTGTGTTTGTTTAGAATTTTGGAAATATATTTGGTAACGCCTGCTGTGTATGATGTGATGATTTTGATCGGAGTTTCAGGTGGTTGTTTCTGTATGGTGGGAGAAACAGCTTGACGGATAGTACGGTCAGAGTATCCGTTCATCTTGAGGGCCAGATGTATATTTTTAATTCACTGGCCAGGTGGTGTTTGTCAGAGATGGAATGAGCCCGATGGTATAGTGTTTTAATGAGGGAATTCTTTTCTTTTTTTACCTATGTGACTTTACCGAAAAAAAAAACAAAGCGTATTAATCCTTTAATCATGAAAGCTTCAAATCTAAAATTAATGCACTCTACGGGGAGGAATTTCACTTATCTGTTAGAGTTTTTAACAGACAACGAGAAAAGAAGTCACAGCTCATCGAGACGCTTACCTTCCTCAAGAGATGCCGCCATAACAAGGTAATACCCATCGCTTCCACACTCACATTGCTACTGTATCTTCACCGAACTCTAAACGGATTTTGTTTAAAACTAGCCTATCACTAATCTCAGAGAGAATAAGATTAATTCTAGATTTGAAGCTTTCGTGACTGCAAGAATTCATACTCTTTGCTTTTTTTCGGGAAAATCACGTAGGTAAAACAAAATTAAAATGAAAGAAAACAACTAAATCAAATCACAACGTTTCGGAGGCAACACAAGCTTCCGTCTTCAGGTGGAACAGTCACAGCAAGATAGCTGCATCAAGTTGTGAGCTCTGAGACCCTTGAGCTTATATACAGGTTAAGGTGGGGGGGAGGAGCCAAGCAAGGAGCGATGACAGCGTGCGGGGCTAAGGTTAAGGTGGAGGGGAGGAGCCAAGCAAGGAGCGATGACAGCGTGCGGGGCTAAGGTTAAGGTGGGGGGGAGGAGCCAAGCAAGGAGCGACGACGGCGTGCGGGGCTAAGGTTAAGGTGAGGGGGGGGAGCCAAGCAGAGAGTGACGACGGCGTGCGGGGCTAAGTTAATCCGTCTTTTGTTATGTTGAGGGTTCGGGGGAAGCGGTGGTTCACTGCCCAGGGGCAATTAAAAAAATGGTAAAAAAAGGCTGTGCGCTAATAAGGTAGGTAAAGTTTTGACTTGGTTCATGACATCTTTCCAGTGGTTGCTTAATTTTAAACCATCCTCTCGGTTGAAGTTGTGTCTATGTTTGTATATCTGGATGGCTTCATGGACAAATCTTTGGTAATAACCGGGAGGTTTACATAGCACTCTGGTATCGGAGAAAACAATGTCATGAGAACCCACTGTGTTGAGACAATGATCAGTCACGGCCGAAGAATTTGTTCTGCCGTGTTTCAAATCTGATTTGTGCTCGCGAATTCGGTCAGAAGCAATAAAATACTCCGATTAGAACTCGATAGTTTAGACAGGACTCTCCTACAATCACATTTCATGTTAACACAAAAAATGTCCCCTTCTGATTGGAACCACGTTGACAACATGACTGCTGCCTCTGCTGATTCACTGTCAGTCAAATGCAAAGCTAACCTGATCGCTAAATTCAACCTCCTATCAAAGAAGATGCCAGAACCACACATCACAAAACTGGATGTTAACAAAATCGTTATTAATCAGAGTAACATCCCGATTTCGGAAAATCTGAAAACGGTACTGGCTAAAGGGCTAAATTTCACTGTTACTCCTAAACATATACCAGTGGAGGATGTGATCTCTCAGGTCGATGTAGCCCTCAAAGGCATAGGACACATCCAAGCGGACGTTGCGAGAGCTATTCTCAAGAATGCTAAGAAACCCACTAGCAACATTAGCAAAAATGAACGCTCTGAACTTACGAATTTGAAATAGAGGGATGATATAGTCATCCTCTCGGCATACAAGGGCAATGCTACTGTTATCATGGATAAAAAACTCATACAACAACAAAATCCAGGACCTACTCAATGATGGTAGTTACTCCAAAATTAAAAGTAATCCTACTAACAGCCTAACGACAAAAACCAGCAAGATCATCACTATATTCTTGGTTCTTTCGGTAAAGTCACGTAGAAGGGAAACAATAAAATAATAAAAATACAAAACCTGATGATGATTTTCACACCTGATGATGATTGCTTGTGTTGCAGTCGAAACGTCGTCAGGTTTTCACACCTGATGATGATTGCTTGTGTTGCAGTCGAAACGCCGTGAGAATTTTATTGTTTTATATTTTTATTATTTTATTGTTTCCCTTCTACGTGATTTTACCGAAAGAACCAAGAATATGAATCCCTGCAGTCACGAAAGCTTAAATCAAGATCATCACTAGTTCGACTTCCCTAATCGAACCAACTAAACGTCCCTCCCTAAAACCCTCGGCTGCAAGACCTCCCAGATTCTATGGTCTTCCCAAGATCCATAAAGAAGGTACCCCACTACGGCCCATCATGTCTACGATCAACTATCCTACCAACAAGCTAGCCCGTTTTTTTATCGGATACTCTGCTTCCGATCACTGGCAAGATCACCTCAGCAGTCCTTAACTCAACCCAATTGGTTTCTATGGTCAAGGACATTGTACTCTCTCTGGACGACATCCTCATCAGCTTTGATGTGGTCTCTCTGTTCACCAAGGTCCCAGTGCCTGACATCTTAACAATAATTGCAGACTTGGTCCAACATGGACTGATCCCGGATGTACCTGCGCTCGTGAGGCACTGCCTCACCAACACTTACTTTATCTGGAATGATACCCTCTATAAACAAAATGAGGGTACCCCTATGGGTTCCCCCTTGTCACCAGTGATAGCCAATGTTTTCATGGAGAAGTTTGAATCAGACGGCATCCAGACATCCACCCTTCGTCCTTCCCTGTGGAAGAGATATGTGGATGACACTTTAGTCATTTGGCCACATGGCCTACCAAGTCCCGGGCGAAGCCGGGTAGTACAGCTAGTACCTAATAAATTAAACTGAAACCTTCTGTTTCAGCAGAACCAATTTTCGCGAATTAGTGTAAACTTTTATTATTCCATTAACTTCAAAGGCCCGGGGTGACGTTGTATGTTCAGTCTGCTTGGTCGCTTCCGATTTCCATTCCAGAAAAACAAATACCACTGGCGGCTCATCAACTTAATTTACACATTAATTATGTCGCAGGGTTATTATGTGCGGATCTGC
Organism: Petromyzon marinus; assembly: GCF_048934315.1. Classification (NCBI taxonomy): domain Eukaryota; kingdom Metazoa; phylum Chordata; class Hyperoartia; order Petromyzontiformes; family Petromyzontidae; genus Petromyzon; species Petromyzon marinus. Next base: position 2,491,218 of record NC_133741.1, on the reverse strand, counting down.
TGCCATGCCCAATCACTCCATATATGGGCACGTTTCGTTAGCATAATTTATTCCTACACACGTAGGCTTTCGCGACCAATATTATTCATAATAAAGGTTTTTGGGTTAGATCGCGTTTATTTATAAATGTGTCGTAACCCTCCACCACCCGACACGGCCAATCAGCAAAAAAAAGTGTCACGTTGACAAAAGACAAATAATTCACTACTTCAGCCCACCGGTGTGTTGAAGAGTTAATCCACATTTACAGTTTGAGTACGACGTTTCGCTGGTAAATACTTCCAGCATCATCGGGCAATTCCTACACATTTCCGTTGACTTGCTGGGAGGCGGTGGGTGCTAGTGACGTCGTGTCATCTCCGCCGCGCGCTAACGTATGACGTCACGAGATCGCAGGCGCTGCTTCTGTGCGCGCAACTCGCTAGGATCGGAGGTGAGAAGTTCACATCGTGATGTTGGTTGTTGTTGTTGTTCACCCAGGTACAGCCTCGCTTCTTCCCTCCCTCTCTCTCTCGTAGCGATATTAATTGAGTTGCGGCAAGTATGGAATCGATGTCCAGGTTGGAACGTTACTACGTGGGGCCGAGCCATGCAGGCCTTGCCTCCTGCCCTTGCCTGACTGACTTTGCTTTGATTCTCTTAAGTTTAATTTGTCTTCATCTGGCTGACTACTTCACCTCTCAGAGTCTCCATACTCTATTTCAGGATCATCGAGTTTTTGTTTTGGCATTCGGGGGAGGGGGAGGGCGGCGATGCTTCTGCGCGTATTCCCGATTGAGTAATCTGCAGGCCGCTTGTCAGCACTGGAATATTCGGACGATACCAGTCCAGACGTTTAATTTTAGTCGGAATGAGACGTCAAAGCATTACACAATTACACTCGCCCACCAACACGCTCCCATTCGAACACTTAAACACTCACCCACTGTTAGCGAGCATCTATGAAGGCCGGCACGGCACACGAAGGGGTGGGTGACCAGCACCACCCCCGGACTGCCTTTGTCTCCCGAGTGGCGATGTTTACACACCGCACCAGGTACTCATTTGAGGCCGAGTTGACCTAGGGGAGGCCTATGACCAGTTCGGATATTTGTCACTCGTGTTGGCTTTGAGGGGAAATCGACCCCGGGTTGCCGGGTTCATAGCACAGTGCTCTAACCGATACGCTACCGCCCACCCACAACAACAACAACCCCCATTCGCCACTAAGTGGCGGTGACATCACCACGACGCTTGTGCCAGGCCATGTGCACCTTGAGGCCACGTGAAGTGTCGAACGCCCGCGGGCAGGAGGTCACGGGGCAGACCCAGGTGCCACGGGTCGACTGACTGAGATGACTGGCTGGTGCACCACCTGTGCCCCCTACTGTGCCAACCTGCTGTGCTTTAGCCACCCGGCGCTCCGCTCGTTGTAGTGAGCGTCACTCCTCCGCCCTCCGTTGTTGTTGCAGGGCGACTGCCTCCAACTGCCCAATAGCGTCCTTCACGAGCCTCCTCCACAGAGGACGATCTTGACACCGCTGGTACCAGTCATCGGCAAGTCCACTCAGTTCCACGTCCTCCTGTACCACATCACTCCATCTCTTCTCTAGCCCATGCCGCGCCCGTTTAGCTCCCTCAATCCGGGCGAACAAAAGCTGTTTCGGCATGCGGTGGCTGGGCATGCGGGCTACATGACCCAGCCAATGCAGCCTTGCCTGCCGGAGGAGCTCACCGATGGGACCTTGCCCAGATCTTTCGAGGATTTGTGAGCTCCTCACACAATCCAGCCTGGTTAAACCCAGGATGGATCGTAGGCAGGCCAGCCTAAATGTTTCCAACCGGCGAAGCTGCTCCATTATGGGGGTCCACGTTTCACAAGCGTAGAGAAGGGAGGGAATGACCGTGGCCGAAAAGACCTGAAGCTTAGTGCGGAGCAACAGACCAGGTAGCTTCCACACAGCGTTACGCAACCGATGAAAAGATATTGCCCGTCGACTGATTCGGAGTGAGACCTCTGCTGTTAAACTGGAGCCAGTCATAAGCACACTGCCCAGGTATGGGAAACTCTCCACTCTCTCCACAACTGCCCCATCACCGATTGGGAGTTGTGTTAGTGGCACGCTCCAGTCTCAGCAGCAGCATCTCCAACTCCTCCTCTGAATGAGTAGCTATTACCAAATCATCGGCATACATAACGTGGTTGAGCAATAGGGAGCCATCCCTTGACCGCACCCGGGCATCGACCAGCCTCCCATTATATCTGTGCCAAATGAAGATTCCCCCGGTACAGCTATTGAAGGCTTAATGAACTACGTGGTCAAAATAAATGTTAAATAATGTGGGAGCCAGAGGACATCCCTGTGGCACCCCAAGGTGTACAGGGAATTGTTCTGACTCCCGTCCACGTAGTTTTACCCGGGCCCGCTCAAACACTCGCCCACGCACACAAAAAGACAAAGTTTAAATAGGTGAGTTTTCAAGACGGACTTAATTATATCTTTCGACTCTGTCTTACTAATCAGGATGACTGCTTCATTTGACCAGAGTGGTGAACCTGGAATGCTGGATTGGTGACGTTTGCACGGCAGTGGGTTCAGCCTGCTTGGACAGTGCTTGGGCAAAACCTTCCCTGTCACTGAGTGAGGAGGCAGACTGACCAGTGGCTTCCAAGTCAGTGTGAGTGCCCTTGCCCTTTACACCCAATGCTCACTTCGCGCTCCTCCAGATGCATTGTTCCTGGAGAATTGAGCGCCAATCGATCAGCGCTGTAAGGTATCATCATAAACCCATTGTATACTACATAGGGATGTGTTCCTGACAATGTTATATCTTTAGTATGAATAATATGAGGGCTTCATTTGGGTATCGCTAATAGCGCTAATAATAATACAGATGCTAAACATTTAATAAAAATAATTATTTATAACATCAGTATTACGTACTATACTTACGAGTGCATTCTACTTTACTAATCCTACAAGTCAGTGGAGGGAGACAAAGTTGAAGGAGCTGCTGCGCTTCCAGTCCGGTTCATTCTCAGAGAAAGGCATCAGGACCTCCCTGATCTTAGTGAAGCCCTCAATCTAAATTTGTGTGGCGAGGTTTTTTTAGGTGGAGCCTGATACTCTATCCTGGTCGTTTGAGTTCTCAACTGACTAAACAAGTAAATGTTTTTTAAAATATAATCATTACCACGAATCGTGATAATTAAATCGCAGGGGGTGGGGTTTGGTTGGCTGAGAGCATGCGTCACTCTCATTGGCCGGGTGAACATTGGGGCCGGGTACGTTTGCTTGGCTAGCGCTGCTGCGTGGTCTCACTCGTGAGCACTTTGTAAACTTAAAAAAAATACGAACAGAAATATCCAGGACAAAGAGCACTATAACAAATCGACACTCTAAGGGTCGCACTAACCGAGTTCTGCCTGTATATTGTGTGTAATATGTATGTGTCTGCAGAATCAATCGCATGAAGAAGAGAGGCTCGGCAAAGGCTGGAAGTAAAAGGCACCAATGCATCCAGTGTCCATATAGCACAGATCAGATGGGTAACTTGAAGAGACATCAAACAAAACACACAGGAGAGAAGTCCTTCAAGTGCAGTGTATGTGGTAAGGCATTTGCAGAATCCATTTTTCTTAAGAAACATAATAGAACACATGCGGGCGAGAAGCCCTTCAAGTGCACTGTGTGTGGCAAGACACTTGCTCTTTTAGAAACTCTTCAAATTCATCAGAGAACACACACTGGTGAGAAGCCCTTCAAGTGCACTGTGTGTGGGAAGTCATTTGCTCAATTAAAAACTCTTCATATTCATCAGAGATTACACACAGGCGGGGAACCCTTCAAGTGCAGTGTATGTGGTAAGGCATTTGCCGTGTCAGCATATCTTAAGAAACATATTAAAACACACATCGGCGAGAAGCCCTTCAAGTGCACTATGTGTGGCAAGACATTTGCTCGTTCAGAAGCTCTTCATATTCATCAGAGAACACACACCGGTGAGAAGCCCTTCAAGTGCACTGTGTGTGGGAAGGCATTTGCTCAATCATTAACTCTTCATATTCATCAGAGAACACACACCGGTGAGAAGCCCTTCAAGTGCACTGTGTGTGGAAAGTCATTTGCTCATTCAAACACTCTTCAAATTCATCAGAGAACACACACAGGCGAGAGGTCCTTCAAGTGCAGTGTATGTGATAAGGCATTTGCAGAGTCAGCATACCTTAAGAAACATATTAGAATACACACCGGCGAGAAGCCCTTCAAGTGCACTGTGTGTGGCAAAACATTTGCTCGTTCAGAAACTCTTCATATTCATCAGAGAACACACACCGGTGAGAAGCCCTTCAAGTGCACTGTGTGTGGGAAGACATTTGCCCGTTCAAAAACTCTTCATTTTCATCAAAGTACACACACCGGCGAGAAGCCCTTCAAGTGCACTGTGTGTGGGAAGGCATTTGCTCGTTCAGAAACTCTTCATATTCATCAAAATACACACATGGGTGGGAAGCTCTTCAAGTGCACTGTGTGTGGGAAGGCACTTGCTCATTCAAGCACTCTTCAAATGCATCAGAGAAGACACAGAGGCGAGAGGTCCTTCAAGTGCTGTGTATGTGGTAAGGCATTTGCAGAGTCGGCATATCTTAAGAAACATAATAGAACACACACGGGCGAGAAGCCCTTCAAGTGCACTGTGTGTGGCAAGACATTTGCTCGTTCAGAAACTCTTCATATTCATCAGAGAACACACACGGGCGAGAAGCCCTTCAAGTGCACTGTGTGTGGTAAGGGATTTGCAGAGTCAGAAATTCTTAAGAAACATAATAGAACACACACGGGTGAGAAGCCCTTCAAGTGCACTGTGTGTGGGAAGGAGTTTACATTATCAGGAAACCTGAAGAGGCATGAGAAAATCCACAAGGAGAAAGTGAAATCGACTCGTGAAAGTCAACATGCTGCAATGAGCCCATCTCTCATGAAACGAGAATCAGAAGAAAATTCCCACTTGGGAACACGGCCAGGAGTGACAGTGAAATGTGAAGACGTTAAATGTGAAGAAGTGACGGTGAAATTTGAAGATTCGACTCCAGGACCCAATCTACAAGTGGATGGAGGCAGCGTGAAGCAGGAGGAGCATTCCGATTCTGAAGGAGAGCGAGGCAATCCCCAGCAGTTTGTGGATGTGGAGGTGTGGGTGGAGTTTTTGGACAAAGCTGAGTAGGAGGGGCCAGCACGTGTGAAATGGCCCCTTGGAAGATGTGTAACCTGGAGTTTGAGACAATTTTCCATAGCATTCGCCTTATTCACAGGCTTCTGTCATTTCAAGAATGCCTAGGGGTTTAGTGTCATCCAAGCAGAGATGGGCTTTCTGTGCATATGAAGTTATTGAGTGTCGACGTTTAATAGTCGATATGCAAAGCATTATGCTTCCTTATAAAACACGAATTATAATGTTTTTTGATGGTTACGTATTAAATGAATAAATATGAATAATAACTGTTGGGCATTACTATTAAAGTAGCTGTCAGGTGTGGCCGTGCCTTTCTGCATGCTCCCAATCTGTTTTTATGATTGGTTTTTAAATGCCCTTTAAAAAAAAGAAAAGGTAACCATTTTTGGAATATTTATATTTGGCTTTATACACTAAATATATATAAATGGTACCAGCAGAGGTCTGAAAGTGTACTGTACATCCCACCTGATGGCTATGCACGCACCTTGCATAGTGTAGTGTCAAGTATGCAGCTCATACTGAATACTAGTATATGGTAAATTTTGTAATGTGTGGTGAAATGTGTGTATGTCTGGTGATGTATAGTATACTTACAGTGCATAGTCTAAGAAGCCGGCTTAAACTTTTCACGTGACGAATCGCACACAATGTATCATTGCACTCAGTCGCGAGTTGCAGTCCAAAGGTGTTGAATGAGAGTAAAGTTCTGCATCTTGACGCTGTGTTGTATATGGCGGGTCTTGAAAACTTAATAAAAATAATAAAAATGAATTGAAGTTTAAAAACGTGTAATTATCCGAATTTATGCTAACTTCTTCATGGTTATTTTGGTAAAGTCACGTATAAGGTAAATAATAAAAATAAAACAATGAACTAAAAATTATCACGACGTTTCGGCCACAACACAAGAAGCTGTCCTCAGGTGAAGAAACAGAGCTGTCGGAAAGACAGCGCTCCAGTGAACACTGCTAAGCTTGGCAGAGTATTTTAAGCTGGGTGGGAGGAGCAGAGCGCCGTGACAAAGGAGTTTACATATCAACAGAAGAATTTAGCATTGAAGTAGCTATGTCAATGTGCGAGATTAGCAGGATGTTAAAGTCAGAAATTAGCATGTAACTGGGAGATTAGCATGATGTTAATGTGGGGAATTAGCATGTAACTGGTCACGGAAGTAGCGATGTTAAAGTCAGAGTTTACATATCAACAGAGGGATTTAGTATATTGACGCGAAAGAACTGCAACTATCCAAATATACAATAAACCGATGTGAAAGAACTAAATATAAACTACGTCAATATAATCAATGTACTTAATATATTCTCCACTAAGCTGAGCTACTAACATTAAGTCATTTTACTTTACACTTCTATGTCGCAAAAAATATTATAATATGCCTCCAACTAATCTTTTTATTATAAACTGCCATAGGCAGACCCCAACATTGAATTTTAAAGGTTTCCTTATTCACCAAAGTTCATGTACCTGACGCCATCACAATCATTGAAGACTTGGTTCATCAAGGACTGCATACTGATGTACCCCCCTGGTGAGACACTGCTTAACCAACACATACTTCACCTGGAATGGAACTTTCAACAAACAAACTGAGGGCACGCCAATGGGCTCCCCCCTATCTCCGGTTGCAGCCAACGTTTTCATGGATAAATTTGAGATTGATGCCATCCAGACTGCCACTCTACGCCCGACCTTATGGAAGAGGTACGTGGATGACATTTTTGTCATCTGGCCACATGGCCGGCCGGCCGGCTCTAGACCAATTCCTCCACCACATCCATACACCCAGCCATCAGATTCACGATGGAAGTCGAAAAGGATGGCGAGCTACCCTTTTTGGATGTCCTAATTCAAAGGAGATGGTTCAATGAGCCACTCTGTCTACAGGAAAGCTACCCATACAGATGCTTACTTAACACCAGATTCCCACCACCATCCATCCCAGAAGAATTCCCTCATCAAGACTCTACACCATAGAGCCCAATGCATCTCCGACCAGGAACACATTGCCAGTGAACTCAAGCACGTACACCAAGCTGTCAAGGCTAATGGTTACTCCGACTACACAATCTGCAAAGCGATCACTCCAACCATGAAGAAGGATCCTCGAGCCTTTCAAAACCATCACCTTACCCTACATTGCGGGGGTCACGAAAGAGATCTCCAAAATCCTGAATAAACACAAGATCCAGGTCCAATTCAACACGGTACATAAAATCCGTGATCTGGTTCCGTCTGTAAAAGATATGGTTCCAGACATACAGTACCCGGGCGTCTACAAACTAAGTTGCCTCTGTGGTAGCAGTTACGTTGGAGAAACCAAACGACATGTCTCGGACTGCATCCGTGAACATAAAGCAGACCTGAAACACGGTAGGACGAACACCTCAGCTGTGGCAGATCATTGTTATAATTCAGTGGGCTCACGTGACATTGACTTCTCCAAGACGGAGGTTCTCTTCAAGCCATCCGGCTACCATTGGAGATTCGCCCATGAGGCCATCCACATATATAAACACAGACAATTTCAACCGAGAAGATGGATTCTGGCTAAGTAATCATTGGAAGGACGTAATAAACCATTTCGGGTCTTGATTGATTGTGTTTAACGGTGACATTCAGACCGCAATCCATTCGCTGGCATTGCCTCTTAGTACCTTTTACGCGACGGTCAATGGTATGGTTTATAGCAGATTGTATAATAATTAATAGTATAAGTGTAATGTTTAGTATAACTTATAAGGTAATATATAGTATCGTAATTGTATATTGAATATACAGCAGTGTGGTATACAGTAGGGTTAGTAGAATAATACATAGTGTAATATTACAAGTTTCATTATTATAGTCTAAAGCAGTGGTTCTTAACCTGGGTTCGATCGAACCACAGGGGTTCGGTGAGTCGATCTCAGGGGTTCGGCAGAGCCCCCGCCATGGAGGTCCGGACACACTTGAATTATTGTGTAAATTTGTGATGACACACACGGCCCGCTTGGCCATCACTGGCTGCAGATGATCATGCTACACTGCTTGGCCAATCAGCGCTGCGGGGAATTTAGTGCGTACTCAGTAGTCAACGTGTGACTGTTGTTGTCGTACGTCGTGTGATTTCTTTAATATTTTATCCATACTAACTATGTCGGGCAAAAGAAGAAAGTGGTCGGACGAATATGTACAACATGGATTCTCATGTATCACGGAACGTGATGGGAGTGAGCGTCCTATCTGCATGATTTGCAACGCCAAGTTGAGCAACTCTAGTCTTGCACCGGCAAAACTAAAGGAACACTTCTTGAAGCTGCATGGAGACGGGGAATACAAGAACACAACACTTGCTGAATTCAGGGTGAAGAGAGCCAGATTCGATGAAAGGGCCACTCTGCCTGCTCTTGGATTTGTACCTGTTAACAAACCGATCCTGACAGCATCGTACGAAGTTGCTTACCTGATCGCAAAGCAGGGCAAGCCACACACCATTGGTGAAACACTTGTGAAACCAGCTGCATTAAAGATGGCGAATCTGATACTCGGAACAGCGGCCGAAGGTAAATTATCCCAAATTCCCCTTTCAAATGACACCGTCAGTGACAGAATAGAAGACATGAGTAAAGACATCTTGGCTCAAGTAGTCGCGGATCTGATTTCAAGCCCGGCAAAATTCAGCCTTCAACTCGACGAAACCACAGACGTTTCTGATCTAAGCCAGCTTGCTGTTTTTGTACGCTATGTGAAAGACGACATGATAAAAGAAGAGTTTTTATTTTGTAAGCCTCTTACAACAACAACGAAGGCAGCCGATGTGAAGAAGCTTGTGGATGACTTCTTCAGAGACAACAATCTTTCATAGGATATGGTTTCTGCAGTTTGTACGGACGGAGCACCAGTCATGCTGGGAAGAAAGTCTGGTTTTGGTGCGCTAGTAAAGGCCGATGCACCACACATCATTGTGACGCATTGTATTCTGCACAGGCATGCGTTGGCAACAAAAACCTTACCTCCAAAAATGGCAGAAGTATTAAAAACTGGTGGAATGTGTGAACTATGTGCGAAAAAGTGCTCTGAGGCACCGCATCTTCAGTGAGCTGTGTAAAGAAATGGGCTCTGAATTTGAGGTACTTCTGCTCCATTCTAATATTCGGTGGTTATCCCGGGGACAGGTGCTGAATCGTGTTTTTGCCATGCGTGTGGAATTAGCCCTGTTTTTGCAAGAGCACCAACACTGCCATGCAGATTGCTTCAAAAATCCTGAGTTCATTCTCATTTTAGCGTACATGGCTGATATATTCGCAGCTCTCAATCATCTCAATCAGCAGATGCAGGGTGGTGGAGTCAATATCATGGAAGCGGAAGAACACCTGAAGGCTTTTCAAAAAAAGCTACCGTTATGGAAACGACGAACAGAGAACAATAACTTCGCAAACTTCCCGCTTCTGGACGACTGTGCAAGTAAGATCGAAGATGTGTCTGGAATCGGAGATATTTCTGTATCCACGGAACTGAAGCAAACAATTGCCACGCACTTAGATGAGCTTGCAAAGTCTCTCGACGGATATTTCCCTACAAGAGAGTCATATCCAGCATGGGTGAGACAGCCGTTCACGTTTGCTGTTGAAACAGCAGATGTCAATGATGAATTCCTCGACGAAATCATTGAAATTCAGCAGAGCCAGGTTCAACAGCAACTCTTCAGAACAACAACGCTCTCAACGTTTTGGTGTCGACAAATGAACAAGTATCCAGTTATTGCTAAGAAAGCCCTGGATTTTTTTATACCATTTGTTACAACATATCTTTGTGAGCAATCCTTTTCGAGGATGCTGGACATAAAAACGAAGAAAAGGAACAGACTTTGCTGTGAAAATGACATGAGAGTGGCACTTGCCAAGGTGAAGCCACGCATATCTGAACTGATCTCTCAAAGGCAACAGCAGAAGTCACATTGATTTCCAGGTATGTAATTTGTTGTGAGTTTATGCATTGTGTTGGTTTTATTCTTTGAACAAGGTAATGTTCATGCACGGCTCATTTTGTGTACCAGTAAAAAACATATCTATGTCTTGAATTTGAAAAAAATCACATTTTTTTTTCACTAAAGAGGGGTTCGGTGAATGCGCATATGAAACTGGTGGGGTTCGGTACCTCCAACAAGGTTAAGAACCACTGGTCTAAAGTATAGGGTAGTGTATAGTAACGCAGTCAATAATTCAATGTTGGGGTCTGTCTATGGCAGTTTATAATACGGGGTATAGTGAGATGTAAGAAAAAAGAATAGTTGGAGGCATATAATAATTTTTGCGACATAGAAGTGTAATGTATAATGACTTATTGTTCGTAGTTCAGCTTATTGGAGAGTATATTGAGTATATTGATGATATTGATATAGTTTATATTTTTTTAAATTATCGGTTCACTATATGGTAGTCATATAGTGTAGTGTATACCCAGTTACTTAATGTTAATAGCTCAACTTATTGGAGAATATATTGAGTACATTGATTATATTGATATATATTCTTAGCTCTTTCGGTAAAGTCATGTTGAAGGGAAACAAGAAAGTAATGAAATATATTGTATTATTTTATTGTTTCCCTTCAACGTGACTTTACCGAAAGAGCTAAGAATATGAATTACTGCAGTCACGAAAGCTTTAAATCAAAATTTAACCGCCTCTACGGGGAGGGTTTCCACATAACTTTACGATCCTTCAACAAACTCCGGGATTAGAAGGCTCAGCTGATCGAGTCTCTCACCTTTCTGAAGAGATGCCGCGACTCTGGGGTAATACCAATCGCATTTACACTGACCTCTGCTGCTGTAACTTCTTCTAATGCGACACGAATTCTTTTCAAAACTAGCTTAGCTCTTATCTCAGAGAAAATCAGACTTATACACACCGAACTAGATCAGTTAGACAAGACACTCTACAAATCACCCTTATCATTGACGGCAACAATGTCCACATCGGATTGGGAACATGTAGACAATATGACTGCCTCTTCAGCTGCTACTATGTCGACCAAATGTAAAGACAACCTGATTTCCAAATTTAACCTCCTCTTCAACAAAAGACCTATACAACAAAAGTTAGACGTTAACAAAGTCGTAATTAATCGCAGTAACAGTTCTATTTCCGATGGTCTGAAATCCGTTTTAGCTAAAGGTCTAAACTTTGCAGTCACACCTAAACACATACCAGTTAATGATATAATTGCCCAAGTAGACGTTGCTCTCAGGGGCCTGGGTCACATCGCTGCAGACGTAGCAAGATCTGAAATCGCTGCAACCCTCAAAAACGCTAAGATGCCAGCTAGCAACCTCAGCAAAGATGAGCGTTTTGAATTATATAAATTAAAAAAGAGGGATGACATTGTAGTCCTCTCAGCTGACAAGGGCAATGCTACTGTCATCATGGATAAAATAGAATATAACAACAAAATTAAAGAATTACTCGACGATGCTAGTTATACAAAAATAAAAAAGAGATCCCATCAACAGCCTCGTCACACAAACCAACAAAATAATTTCTGATTCAACCGCATTAATTGATCAATCTAAACAGTTTTCATTGAAACCTTCTGCTGCCAGGCCACCAAGATTATACGGCTTACCAAAAATACATAAAGTAGATACACCCCTTCGTCCCATCGTCTCTACTATCAACTCCCCCACCTACAAACTGACTCGTTTTTTGTCTGAAATCCTGCGTCCTTTCACTGGAAAAACTACCTCTGCGGTACAAAATTCTACTCACCTAGTATCGACAATGAAGGGTATTTCCCTGTCCCCAGACGACCTGCTTGTCAGTTTTGATGTAGTTTCCTTATTCACCGAGGTTCCTGTACCTGACACCATCGCAATCATTGAAGACTTGGTTCATCAAGGACTAAACACTGAGGTACCCCCCCTGGTGAGACACTGTTTATCCAATACATACTTCACTTGGAATGGAACTTTCTACAAACAAACTGAGGGCACCCCAATGGGCTCCCCCCTATCTCCAGTTATAGCTAACATTTTCATGGAGAAATTTGAGACTGACGCCATCCAGACTGCCACTCTGCTCCCAACCTTATGGAAGAGGTACGTGGATGACACTTTTGTCATCTGGCCACATGGCCTGCCTGCTCTAGACCAATTCGTCGACCACATCAATTCCATACACCCAGCCATAAGATTTACCATCGAAGTTGAAAAAGATGGCAAGCTATCTTTTTTGGATGTCCTAATAAAAAAGAGACCTGATGGTTCAATGAGCCACTCTGTCTACAGGAAAGCTACCCATACGGATGCTTATCTGAAACCGGATTCCCACCACCATCCATCACAGAAGAATTATCTCATCAAGACTCTGTACCATACAGCCCAATGCATATCCGACCAGGAACACATAGGCAGTGAACTCAAGCACGTACACCAAGCTCTTAAGGCTAATGGTTACTCCGACTATACAATCCGCAAAGCTATCACTCAAACCATGAAGAAGGACCCTCTTGAGGAACCTTTCAAAACCATCACTTTACCCTACATTGCGGGGATCACAAAAAAGATCTCCAAAATCTTGAATAAACACAAGATCCAGGTCCGTTTCAACACATTACATAAAATCCGTGATCTGGTTCCGTCTGTAAAAGATGTGATTCCGGACATACAGTACCCTGGTGTTTACAAACTAAGTTGCCTCGGTTCGTAGTAGTTACATTAGAGAAACCAAACGCCATGTCACGGACCGCATTCGTGAACACAAAGCAGACCTTAAACACGGTAGGACCAACACCTCGGCCGTGGCAGATCATTATAATTCAGTAGGCTCACATGACATTGACTTTTCCAAGACAGAGGTTCTTTATAAGCCATCTGGCTACCATGAGAGATTCGTTCATGAGGCTATCCACATATACAAGCACACAGACAATTTCAACCAAGAAGATGGATTCTGGCTTAGCAATCATTGGAAGGATTTGATAAACCATTTCAGGTCTTAATTGATTGTTCACGCTTACGGTGGCTTTCAGACAGCATACATTAATTTTTCGTCTCCCCCTTCCTCTTTTCAGAACATAGATGGACTAGTCCTTCTAAATAAACTGCCAAATCGCTGCGCGTGGCGCTGACGTTTTTTTTATAAATAAATAAATGTACCGTTTAGAAATTAATTAATTAATGCAAACCGACACTTCTTTCAAATGTTTCTTGCCGTTGTTTTTTTCACACCTGATGACGACCGTTTGTGTTATGGTCGAAACTTCGTGAGAATTTTTATTGTTTTATATATATTTTATTATTTTATTGTTTCCCTTCAACGTGACTTTACCGAAAGAGCTAAGAATATGAATTACTGCAGTCACGAAAGCTTTAAATCAAAATTTAACCGCCTCTACGGGGAGGGTTTCCACATAACTTTACGATCCTTCAACAAACTCCGGGATTAGAAGGCTCAGCTGATCGAGTCTCTCACCTTTCTGAAGAGATGCCGCGACTCTGGGGTAATACCAATCGCATTTACACTGACCTCTGCTGCTGTAACTTCTTCTAATGCGAAACGAATTCTTTTCAAAACTAGCATAGCTCTTATCTCAGAGAAAATCAGACTTATACGCACCGAACTAGATCAGTTAGACAAGACACTCTACAAATCACACTTATCATTGACGGCAACAATGTCCACATCGGATTGGGAACATGTAGACAATATGACTGCCTCTTCAGCTGCTACTATGTCGACCAAATGTAAGGACAACCTGATTTCCAAATTTAACTTCCTCTTCAACAAAAGACCGGACCCACACACCAAAAAGCTAGACGTTAACAAAGTCGTAATTAATCGCAGTAACAGTTCTATTTCCGATGGTCTGAAATCCGTTTTAGCTAAAGGTCTAAACTTTGCAGTCACACCTAAACACATACCAGTTAATGATATAATTGCCCAAGTAGACGTGCTCTCAGGGGCCTGGGTCACATCGCTGCAGACGTAGCAAGATCTGAAATCGCTGCAACCCTCAAAAACGCTAAGATGCCAGCTAGCAACCTCAGCAAATATGAGCGTTTTGAATTATATAAATTTAAAAAGAGGGATGACATTGTAGTCCTCTCAGCTGACAAGAGCAATGCTACTGTCATCATGGATAAAATAGAATATAACAAAATTAAAGAATTACTCGACGATGGTAGTTATACAAAAATAAAAAGAGATCCCACCAACAGCCTCGTCACACAAACCAAAAAGATAATTTCTGATTCAACCGCATTAATTGATCAATCTAAACAGTTTTCGTTGAAACCTTCTGCTGTCAGGCCACCAAGATTATACGGCTTACCAAAAATACATAAAGTAGCTACACCCCTTCGTCCCATCGTCTTTACTATCAACTCCCCCACCTACCAACTGGCTCCTTTTTTGTCTGAAATCCTGCGTCCTTTCACTGGAAAAACTACCTCTGCGGTACAAAATTCTACTCACCTGGTATCGACAATGAAGGGTATTTCCCTGTCCCCAGACGACCTGCTTGTCAGTTTTGATGTAGTTTCCTTATTCACCAAGGTTCCTGTACCTGACACCATTGCAATCATTGAAGACTTGGTTCATCAAGGACTAAACACTGAGGTACCCCCCCTGGTGAGACACTGTTTATCCAATACATACTTCACTTGGAATGGAACTTTCTACAAACAAACTGAGGGCACCCCAATGGGCTCCCCCCTATCTCCAGTTATAGCTAACATTTTCATGGAGAAATTTGAGACTGACGCCATCCAGACTGCCACTCTGCGCCCAACCTTATGGAAGAGGTACGTGGATGACACTTTTGTCATCTGGCCACATGGCCGGCCTGCTCTAGACCAATTCTTCAACCACATCAATTCCATACACCCAGCCATCAGATTTACCATGGAAGTCGAAAAAGATGGCAAGCTACCTTTTTTGGATGTCCTAATAAAAAAGAGACCTGATGGTTCAATGAGCCACTCTGTCTACAGGAAAGCTACCCATACGGATGCTTATCTGAAACCGAATTCCAACCACCATCCATCACAGAAGAATTATCTCATCAAGACTCTGTACCATACAGCCCAATGCATATCCGACCAGGAACACATAGGCAGTGAACTCAAGCACATACACCAAGCTCTTAAGGCTAATGGTTACTCCGACTATACAATCCGCAAAGCTATCACTCAAACCATGAAGAAGGACCCTCTTGAGGAACCTTTCAAAACCATCACTTTACCCTACATTGCGGGGATCACAAAAAAGATCTCCAAAATCTTGAATAAACACAAGATCCAGGTCCGTTTCAACACATTACATAAAATCCGTGATCTGGTTCCGTCTGCAAAAGATGTGATTCCGGACATACAGTACCCTGGTGTCTACAAACTAAGTTGCCTCTGTGGTAGTAGTTACATTGGAGAAACCAAACGCCATGTCTCGGACCGCATTCGTGAACACAAAGCAGACCTTAAACATGGTAGGATCAACACCTCGGCCGTGGCAGATCATTGTTATAATTCAGTAGGCTCACATGACATTGACTTTTCCAAGACAGAGGTAAATAAATAAATGCACCGTTTAAAAATAAATAAATTAATGCAGACCGACACTTCTTTCAAATGTTTCTTGCCGTTGGTTTTTCACACCTGATGACGACCGTTTGTGTTATGGTCGAAACTTCGTGAGAATTTTTTTATATATATATTTTATTATTTTATTGTTTCCCTTCAACGTGACTTTACCAAAAGAGCTAAGAATTACTGCAGTCACAAAAGCTTTAAATAAAAAATATATTGATATAGTTTATATTTAGTTCTTTCACATCGGTTTATTGTATGATAGTTGGGTAGTCAGTTCTTTAGCGTTAATATAATAAATGCCTTTGTTGATATGTAAACTCTGACTTTAACATAGCCCCTTCCGTGACCAGTTACATGCTAATTCCTCACATTAAAATATTAATCTCCCAGTTACATGCTAATTTCTCATCTCACATCCTGCTAATCTCTTAATACCTTTCAGTGTTATGTTTAATATAATTTATTTGGTAATATATAGTATCGTAATTGTATAGTGAATATACAGCAGTGTGGTATACAGTAGGGTTGGTAAAATAATACATAGTGTAATATTACAAGTCTAATATAATCTAAGGCAGTGGTGTCCAAACTACGGCCCGCGGGCCAACTGCGGCCTGCAATCCATTTTTAATTGGCCCGTATCAAAGTCTAAAAATATAATGGACTATGGCCCACTGTATTGCATTTCTTAGTTTAAACACTAGGTGGCGGTATTGTCTTGAGCTAGGCAGTGTCTGCACAAAGCAAGCAATCGAAGAAAACCTTTGCTCAGGGTCACCAGAAATGCCAGAACCGAAGAGATGCAAGATTGCAAGCGAGTGCAGAAAATTTCAGACTCGGTGAAAAAATGAATATTTTTTCATAGAAACCAAGGGGAAGTGTGTTTGTTTGATTTGTAATGAGAGTGTTGCCGTGATGATAGAGTACAATGTACGACGGCATTATTAAACGAAACATCAGACATTCACATCCCACACTGGCGCCGAGCAGAAAGAGAAGGTAAAGCAAATGGCAGCTAGCCTGCTAACGCAGCAGCAGGTTTTTTTCCTTGCTAACAAAGCTCAAAAAAATGCAACAATAGCCAGTTATGAAGTAGCTCAACTCATTGCCCTACACGGGAAACCATTCTCAGACGGTGACTTCATCAAACAGTGTCTCACTAAAGTCGTGGGAATAATGTGCCTGGAGAAAATGCAGGATTTCAACGATGTTAGTATGTCCAGAAATACGGTTGTGCGGCAAATTGAAGACTTGTCGGCTAACTTAAAACAGCAAGTGTCAGATAAAGCTTGTGCTTTCGATTTTTACTCGATTGCATGTGATGAGAACACATGCCATGGACACTACACAGCTGTTAATTTTTTTGTGGGGAGTTGATGATAATTTTTGCATTGCGGAGGAACTGCTCAATCTTCGGAGTCTAAAGGGGACAACAACTGGGAAGGACATGTTTGAAGCTGTGTCATATGCAATTGACCAGGCTGGACTTAAATGGGACAAACTGTGTGGAATTACGATGGATGGGGCTCCAGCAATGACAGGCGAGCGCAAAGGCATGGCCTCTATGGTGAGTGCCAAGGTGCGCGAGAGCGGAGGTGAGGCTGTCAAAATGCACTGTATCATCCACCAAGAAGCCCTCTGTGCCAAGATAATCCAGCTTGGCGATGTGATGAACGCAGTTGTGAAAACTGTCAACAATTTGGGCACGAGGGCTTTACCACAGAGAATTTTAAGCGTTCCTGTCTGATGTCGATGCTGAATACGGGGACCTACTCTACCATTCTGAAGTGTGCTGGCTCAGTCGCGGCTCCGTGCTGCAGCGGTTTTATTCCCTGAGATCAAATATCGACAAGTTTTTGAAAGAAAAGGGCAGACCTCTCCATGAGATCAGTGACCCTTTATAGTTGGCAGACCAGGCTTTTTTAGTTGATCTCACTGATCATCTCAACACCCTGAACAAGAGACTACAAGGCAAAGAGCAGCTGGTACCACAGCTGTATTCGCATATGAAAGCATTCCGTGCGAAGTTCCGTCTCTTAGAATCACAACTGCGCAACTTCAATGCAGCGCACTTCCCCACGCTGACCGAAATCAAATGCGCATTTCCAAATGCCAAGCTCTCTGCAAAAATGGGAGAATGTGTCTGTGATCACATCTCTCATGACAGAATTCATTCAGCGCTTCCAAGATTTTTCTGTCATTGAGAAGGAAATCACACTGTTTCCGGCTCCGTTTTCAATGGATGCAGAAGAAGTGGAGGAGAGTCTGCAATTAGAACTGATCGAAATTCAGTGTGATGATTCTCTGAAGAATCAGCATCAGCTTCTCTTCCTACCTGACTTCTACCGGAGCTTGGAAAAGGCCAAGTTTCCTCTGATGAGACGCCACACAAAACGAATTATGAGTCTGTTCGGCTCAACATACATCTGTGAGCAGACATTCTCTCTGTTAACGTTGAACAAAAGCAGACTGAGAACCAGAACGACCGACAGCCATCTCTGTGACATCCTTCCTATCTCAACCACCAAACTTACTCCTGACCTGCCAGCTATCCTTCAGACCAAAGCGCAGCATCACTGCTCCCACTGAGCGCAACATTATTTCCATTACAGGTGAGTTAAAAATGTACGCAATTTTCATTTGTTAATAAGCCCAATTACTTAATAAATTCAGTCAATTAAAGTTGATGACAATTTTTTTAACAAACGTTAGTTGATGTGTTAACAAGCCCAATAATTGATTTGTGTAATAAGCTTGAAATATCCACATCCCCTATTTCTCTTCTTGTCTCTCCCTTTATACAGGACAATGAAGGGGGATCAGCACCCTAAGAACCAATCTGAGGCTGTCACTGAGAGAATGACCTGCCAACCTTTTTGTAAAAAATAAAATGAAAATTTACTAATGGAGAGCTATGATGGAGGCTTTTTTTCTTCAAACATGTTCAATTATCAAACGTAATTTACCTGCATGTGATTGATTTTGCCAATATTAGTGCATGAGAAGTGAGGCAGTATACCTCACGTCTAGTGAGTGGCCCAGTCCTTCGTATATTTTTCTGTATGTGGCCCTCGGGAAAAAAGTTTGGACACCCCTGATCTAAGGTATAGGGTAATGTATAGTAACGTAGTGTATAATTCAATGTTGGGGTCTGTCTATGGCAGTTTATAATAAAAAGATTAGTTGGAGGCATATTATAATAATATTTGCGACATAAAGTGTGTATAATGACTTAATGTTAGCAGCTCAGCTTAGTGGAGAATATATTGAGTACATTGATTATATTGATGTAGTTTATATTTAGTTCTTTCACATCGATTTATTGTATGATAGTTGGGTAGTTGCAGTTTTTTTGCGTCAATATACTAAATGCCTCTTGATATGTAAACTCTGACTTTAACATAGCTACTTCCGTGACCAGTTTCATGCTAATTCCTCACATTAACATCATGGTAATCTCCCAGTTACATGCTAATTTCTGACTTTAATATCCTGCTAATCTCGCACATTAACGTGGCTACTTCAATGCTAAATGATGCTGTTGATATGTAAACTCCTTTGTCAAGGCGCTCTGCTCCTCCCACCCAGCTTAAAATACGCTGCCAAGCTTAGCAGTGTTCATTGGAGCGCCGTCTTTCCGACAGCTCTTTCTTCACCTGAGGACGGCTTCTTGTGTTGTGGCCAAAACGTCGTGAGAATTGTATTTTATTATGTTTTATTTTTATTATTTTATTATTTCCCTTCTACGTGACTTACCAAAAGAACCAAGAAGATGAATCCCTGCAGTCATGAAAGCTTTACATCGAAATGTATGCTAACTTATGTAATTATGCACGTAAATTATGCTAATTAAAAATGTGTAATTGTATTAAGTTATGCAAATGACTGCAATTATGCTAATGAATGCCGTTATTATAATTAGGCTCTGCCTCGTTGTCGAGGGTCGTATTATCAATCGGGATAATACAATGAATTGTATGAAGTTATGCAAGTGTGATGTAAGTATGATAATTTAAGCTTGGCTTCGTTGTCTAGGGTTGTATTATCAATCTGTATAATACAATTATTCTCGCTTTAACATTTACTGATTATGTCTTAGTGTATTTATGTCAGGTCTCCAAATTCAAATCTCACCGCAGGATACAGGTCTTATAATTTAGATTATTATGCATGAACTTAGTAAGGCACCACTTAGACACTTCTGTGTTAAGCAATTTTAATTTCTAAATAAAAACATAACACTCTAATATGCGAACTCTTATGCTTGGTATTGTCAACACAGTACTCCTGGAGATGTTCTCATTGATCCATACATTTAACCCTCAATTATCACGTTTGTTAACTGGGTAACAGAACAAACGATTAATTCATCAGAGTAACGTGAGCATATATGGCGATAGGAAAAAGTCCTTAAAAATTCATGCAACGATATTCATACGAATGGCAATAAAGAAACAGGTCCTGAAGGCAAAAGTATACGGCAATGAATTCATTGCCAAGATTTTGTAATTAACGGAATGTCTTGGAACAATGGTGTGCGGCAGTATGCCTGCTTCAGCAAATACTTATCAATTGGCTAAGGCTTCAATAAATTTGCGGGCAGATTCTGTGATCAAAAGAAAGATATCAACACTATTCTCCCTGTGAGTGTGTAGATTCATAACGTAGGTTTCTAAACGTTTAGTTTTCATCGATTAATTAATTGGTAATAATTATGCAAATAAAAAGCAACATAACTGCTAAAATACTTCTAAACGACCGTAACCCAATGGCAGCCATGTTCTTCGTTATCAGCTAATAGTTGACACACTTATCACGAGTCTTCTTATTAGTCCGGGTATGTGTTATGTGTGGTTTGTCTCCTTCATCAATTATTTGCGTCAAGCAGACGCCAGGCTATGCATTGTAATGTGTGAATGTGGGCGTATCATACGAACAGCTTGGTTCTTTCTCACGGGCGGCCGCAGTTTCTGTCCACTGCTGGTTGGAAGAGTCAGCACGACGCTCGCCGTCGGTGCACGATGATCCCATCGTCAGTGGCCGCAGCTTGTTTGCTAGCAGCTGACACCCTTGCTTGGTGACGCTGGTGGCGCGGCATGCTCTCTCCTGCTCCGTGCTCTCTGGTGGTGCCGATTGCGCGTGCAGCTGGTTCTCTGTGATTCTGGCTTGGTCGATGCTTGGCTCTTTCCGCCCTTTGTCGAGGTTGATTGCTTGACATTGCTCGCCGTCGCAGAACTCTTCTATAGCTGGCGGTTGACTTATGTAGCTGGTGGTTGACTTCTGTAGCTGGTCATCTTCTGTAGCTGATCGCCGTCTCCTGTAGCTGATGGTTGTAGCTGATGGTTATCCTCTGTAGTTGGTCATCTTATGTCGCTGGTTGTCTTCTGTAGCTGATCGCCGTCTCCTGTAGCTGGTGGTTGTAGCTGATGGTTATCTTCTGTAGCTGGTCATCTTCTGTCGCTGGCCGCAGTTGCTGGTGGGAGCTGGCACTCGATGTAGAATAAACTTTTTGAACTCATACTTGGTGACACATCGCTACTCGGCAGGCCTCGCCATCCTTGGTCAATCGCAGGGCCCACCCCGGAGCTTGCCGCTTGCTGTACTCTTCTGTCGCTTGCTGAAGTGGCCTCCCTTCATTGACTTCGTATCACTGTTTATATCTGAAAATTCTCCCCTCTCGGCTCGCCTTCTCACAAAGGGCCGGAACCTCCTTTGATTTCGCTTTCAGCCTGTGGGAACAGCTGTTTGTCCGGCCTGTGTGTGTGTTCTAATTTTATTGAGTAATATAAGTTGTTTCCTCGAGGCCTGGCTCCTTCCTTCGCGGTCGGGTGTTACAATTTTCTCTCTCAATGAGGGTCGCAGTCTCTCCCGTTATGGTTTTATTGCTACCACATGCTTCTGGAAGACAAAGGCAGCTGGGAGGCTTTCTCTATGGAATGCATTTTATCTTGGTCATGTGATTGACCTATTTTGCCTCATCTCTTCTGGATGACCCTCGGTTTAATACTTCATAATTATTATTTGCTTTATGTTTCCCAAGATTCATGATTTAGCATTGTTGTTACCACGTATGTTCCTAGGGTTTTATTAACTTTCATTCCCCCGTCTGTATCCAGGGATCCGTGCTGTTATACTCGAGTTATATTTTGATGTCCTGAGGTTAGAGGTATAACTAAGTTTCAGTTAAGCTTCTTGACTGCTGGAATTCATATTCCTTGGTTTTTTGGTGAAGTCACGTAGATAGCAAGATATAATATAAATTAAGGTGAATAACATTAGTATTAAAATAATATATGAGAAGTAATAACCCACTAATGTAGATTGTAGCCTGGTTTTTAATCAGAGTGAGTGTGTTGGCAGTCTATAATGTCCACTTATTTGTGTCGCTAAGTTTTTGGACTTTTCTGTTAAACTAAAATAACCCAAAGAAAACGTGTCTGTCTGGTTTTCGCCGCCCGGGAAGCTGATGACGCCTGTTCACAACCCCCCCTCTTCTCTTTTGTTTTGGGTTTTTATTATATTTTATGGTTCATCTTTGGCTGCCTGGCTCTGAGTGTGAAGGGCAACTGCTGTGAGGGGAGAGTTTCGCATCACCTCTTTTTGCCCCAAGCGACACCGCGATTGATTATTTTAAAAAAATGGCAGGATTCATCTTAATCTCAATTTTGGAAAAAGGCCTATATATACAACAGCTGCATGCCACTTGCAGTGAGGCGTGTTGTGCGCCATGCAGTTGCTGTAGCTGGTGTGAGCTTACCTGTGATGAATCGCACGTGTAATTGTGCACTCTGCAATGTTGCTGTAATTGCTACTTAGAGCCAGGTGCTGGTGTTTTTTTCCGTGCGTAACGACATAAATTGGCCGTTCTATGGTGACAGTGCGCGTACTATACACAAGGGCTCACTAGAGGGCAGTTTCCGGATGTCACGGAGGTCGGGTCAGGACATGACAGTCTGCGTGAACCCACGAGAGCACGTGACCGGACGAGGTGGCACGGGGGCCCTGAGAAGGGGGTTAGCGGGCCACGTGATGTGGACCCAGATTCAGATTCTTCATGAAGGATTGAGAAGGGAGCGTGACCAGAGGCGGAGCCAGGTCACGCCGCAGGAAATAAAAGCTGAGCCCCGAGAGGGAGCGTGGCTGTTCAACCCGGGAAGAAGTTGTCTTCCCCGAGCTTCGCTCTTCAGTATGCGACGACAAGACGGCGTGTCGGCAGTTCTAGTTCACCTGTATAGGGATTCCTTTAAAGTGGTTAGGTGGTTAGGAACAGTGACCACCACCTTATATAGATAACCTGTAATGTAAATACTCGTTCGGAATGTACATAGTTAACCTTGGAACGTTGAATAGTGTTGGTTGTATACTCTTTGGTTCTATTGGGTAAAGTCACGTAGGTAAAAAATAAAATAACAAAAATCACGACGTTTCAGCCACAACACAAGCGGCCTTATTAAGGTGAAGGGACGAGACTGTCTGGAGGACAGCGCTGGAGTGAAAAAAAGCCACGCTCAGATCACGACCTTTAAGCTGTGTAAGAAGAAACAAAGCGCCTTGACAAAGGAATTAGCATATAATTTAGCATTGAAATGCAATACCTTCACCAGGATCATACACCCCTAGTCTCGTTCATACACTAGAAGCAACAACAACAATTGCCATTCGCCACTAAGTGGCGGTGACATCACCACGATGCTTATGCCAGGCTAGGGGAGGCAGCTTTTCGGATTGTACGGTCCGAGTATCCGTTCATCCTGAGGGCTTGGTGTACGTGCTCCAACTCACTAACTAGGTGGTGCTGGTCTGAGATGCAACGGGCCCAATGATGTAGTGTTTTGATGAGAGACAACCTTCTGAGGATCCAACCAAACCCATAACTTTACCATACATAGCAGAGGTTACCAAAAAGATTTCCAAAATCTAAAACAAACACAAGATCCAGGCTTGTTTCAACAAATTCTAGATTTGAAGCTTTCGTGACTGCAAGGATTCATACTCTTTGGTTTTTTCAGTAAAGTCGCGTAGGTAAAAAAAATCAAATGAACGAAAACAACTAAATAAAATCACGACGTTTCGGGCGCAACAAAAGCGCCCGTCATCAGGTGGGGACAATCAGCGAAGACATTTGGTGAGATATGTCAAAGAGATCGCTCTAACACGGGTTTATATAGCTGAGGAGGGTGGGGGGAAACGAGGATAGGGTGGGTATGGGGACGGGGCATGGGCTGGGGTAGTAATTCCCAAAGATGTGGATACAGCTCAAGTCCCACAGGTGGCGGGGGGTAAGTGGGAGAGAGTGGAATCGGACAAAAGTACTACACGATTGGAAAGCTGCATCTCAAATTTCCTAGTGATGTGCAGGGCTGGGAGTAAAAGACTGGTGATGTGGATATGAACATAAACTGTTAAGGCAGCTAGGGTTTAACTTGGTTAATAACATCTTTCCAATGATTGCTCAATTTGAATCCATCTTCTCGGTTGAAGTTATGTCTATGTTTGTATATCTGGATGGCCTCATGGACAAACCTTTGGTGGTATCCAGACAGCTTGCAGAGCACCTTGGTCTCAGAAAAGAAAATATTATGAGAGCTCGCTGTGTTGAAACAATGATCAGCCACGGCCGAATAATTCGTTCTGCCGTGTTTCAAATCTGATTTGTGTTCGCGAATTCGGTCAGAAATATGTCGTTTCGCCTCCCCGATATAGCAGTCACCACAGGTATAATTGAATTTGTAAACACCGGGGTACTGTAAGTCAGGAATGACATCCTTTACGGATGGGATCAAATCACGGATTTTGTGTACTGTATTGAACCGGACCTGGATCTTGTGTTTGTTTAGAATTTTGGAAATATTTTTGGTAACGCCTGCTGTGTATGGTAACGTGATGATTTTGATCGGAGTTTCAGGTGGTTGTTTCTGTATGGTGGGAGAAACAGCTTGACGGATAGTACGGTCAGAGTATCCGTTCATCTTGAGGGCCAGATGTATATGTTTTAATTCACTGGCCAGGTGGTGTTTGTCAGAGATGGAATGAGCCCGATGGTATAGTGTTTTAATGAGGGAATTCTTTTTTTTACCTACGCGACTTTACCGAAAAAAAAACAAAGAGTATTAATCCTTTAATCACGAAAGCTTCAAATCTAAAATTAATGCGCTCTACGGGGAGGAATTTCACTTATCTGTTAGAGTTTTTAACAGACAACGAGACAAGAAGTCACAGCTCATCGAGACGCTTACCTTCCTCAAGAGATGCCGCGATAACAAGGTAATACCCATCGCTTCCACACTCACATTGCTGCTGTATCTTCACTGAACTCTAAACGGATTTTGTTTAAAACTAGCCTATCACTAATCTCAGAGAGAATAAGATTAATTCTAGATTTGAAGCTTTCGTGACTGCAAGGATTCATACTCTTTGTTTTTTTTCGGCAAAGTCACATAGGTAAAACAAAATAAAAATAAAAGAAAACTAAATCAAATCACAACGTTTCGGAGGCAACACAAGCTTCCGTATTCAGGTGGAACAGTCACAGCAAGATAGCTGCATCAAGTTGTGAGCTCTGAGACCCTTGAGCTTATATACGGGTTAACGTGGGGGGGAGGAGACAAGCAAGGAACGACGACGGCGTGCGGGGCTAAGGTTAAGGTGAGGGGGAGGAGCCAAGCAGAGAGCGACGACGACGTGCGTGGCTAAGTTAATCCGTCTTTTGTTATGTTGAGGGTTTGGGGGAAGCGGTGGTTCACTGCCCGGGGGCAATGAAAAAATGGTAAAAAAAAGGCTGTGCGCTTATAAGGTAGCTGAAGTTTTGACTTGGTTTATTACATCTTTCCAGTGGTTGCTTAATTTTAAACCATCCTCTCGGTTGAAGTTGTGTCTATATTTGTATATCTGGATGGCTTCATGGACAAATCTTTGGTAATAACCGGGAGGTTTGCATAGTACTCTGGTATCGGAGAAAACAATGTCATGAGAACCCACTGTGTTGAGACAATGATCAGCCACGGCTGAATAATTCGTTCTGCCGTGTTTCAAATCTGATTTGTGTTCGCGAATTCGGTCAGAAATATGTCGTTTCGCCTCCCCAATATAGCAGTCACTGCAGATACAACTCAATTTGTAAACACCGGGGTACTGTAAGTCAGGAATGACATCCTTTACGGATGGGATCAGATCACGGATTTTGTGTACTATATTGTACCGAACCTGGATCTTGTGTTTGTTTAGAATTTTGGAAATCTTTTTGGTGACGCCTGCTATGTATGGCAGTGTGATGATTTTGATCGGAGTGTCAAGTGGTTGTTTCTGTATGGGAGGAGAAACAGTTTGGCGGATGTAACAGTCAGAGTAACCGTTCATCTTGAGGGCTAGATGTACATGTTTTAATTCACTGGTCAGGTGGTGTTGGTCAGAAATGGAATGAGCTCTATGGTATAATGTTTTGATGAGATAATTCTTTTGAGCCAGGTGGTGGTGGGAATCAGGCTTCAAGTAAGAATCTGTGTGGGTGGACTTCCTGTAAACATAATGTCCCAAAGTGCCATCAGTCCTCCTCTCAAACAGAATATCCAAGAATGGCAGCTTGCCATATTTCTCCACTTCCATGGTGAATTTGATGGATGGGTGTCTGGAATTGATGTGGTCTAGGAAATGGTTCAAAGCTGGGAGGCCATGTGGCCAAATGACGAAAGTGTCATCCACATATCTCTTCCACAGGGAAGGACGAAGGGTGGATGTCTGGATGGCATCTGATTCAAATTTCTCCATTAAAACATTGGCTATCACTGGTGACAAAGGGGAACCCATAGGGGTACCCTCATTTTGTTGTAGAAGGTGCCATTCCAGGTAAAGTAAGTGTTGGTGCGGCAGTGTCTAACCAGCCCAGGTACATCAGGGTTCAGTCCATGTTGGACCAAATCTTCAATTATTGTTATGGTATCAGGTACTGGGACCTTGGTGAACAGAGAAACCACATCAAAGCTGACGAGGATATCATCAGGAGATAGTACAATGTCTTTGAGCATAGAAACCAATTGGGTTGAGTTAAGTACATTTGAGGTGGTCTTGCCAGTGAAGGGGAGCAGAGTATCCGACAGAAAACGGGCTAGCTTGTAGGTAGGGGAGTTGATCGTGGACACGATGGGTCGTAGTGGGGTGCCTTCTTTATGGATCTTGGGAAGACCATAGAATCTGGGAGGTCTTGCAGCGGAGGGTTTTAGGGAAGGACGTTTGGTTGGTTCGATTAGGGAAGTCGAACTAGTGATGATCTTGTTGATTTTTATCGTTAGGCTGTTAGTAGGATCACTTTTATTTTTTGAGAAACTCCCATCATTGAGTAGGTCCTGGATTTTGTTGTTGTACGAGTTTTTATCCATAATGACAGTGGCATTGCCCTTGTCGGCCGAGAGGATGACTATATCATCCCTCTTTTTTAAATTCGCGAGTTCAGCGCGTTAGTTTTTGCTAATATTGCTGATGGGTTTCTTAGCATTATTGAGAATAGTGGCTATTTCAGCTCTTGTAACGTCAGCTTGGATGTGTCCTATGCCTTTGAGGGCTACATCGACCTGAGAGATGATATCCTCTACTGGTATATGTTTAGGGGTGACAGCGAAATTTAGCCCTTTAGCCAGTACCGTTTTCAGATTGTCCGAAATCGGGATGTTACTCTGATTAATAACGATTTTGTTAACATCCAGTTTTGCGATGTGTGGTTCTGGCCTCTTCTTTGATAGGAGGTTGAATTTAGCGATCAGGTTAGCTTTGCATTTGACTGACAGTGAATCAGCAGAGGCAGCAGTCATGTTGTCAACATGGTTCCAATCAGAAGGGGACATTTTTTGTGTAAACATTAAATGTGATTGTAGGAGAGTCCTGTCTAAACTATCGAGTTCAAATCGGAGTACTCTTATTCTCTCTGAGATTAGTGATAGGCTAGCATTAAACAGAATCCATTTAGAGTTCAGTGAAGATACAGCAGCAGATGTGAGTGTGAAAGCGATGGGTATTACCTTGTTATCGCGGCATCTTTTGAGGAAGGTTAGCTTCTCAATGAGCTGTGACTTCTTATCTCGTTGTCTGTTAAAAGCTCTAACAGATAGGTGAAAACCCTCCCCGGAGAGGTCATTAATTCCAGATTTGAAGCTTTCGTGACTGCAAGGATTCATACTCTTTGGTTTTTTCGGTAAAGTCACGTAGGTAAAACAAAATCAAAAGAAAAGAAAACAACTAAATCAAATCACGACGTTTTGGAGGCAACACAAGCTTCCGTATTCAGGTGGAACAGTCACAGCAAGATAGCTGCATCAAGTGGTGAGCTCTGAGACCCTTGAGCTTATATACAGGTTAAGGTGGGGGGGGAGGAGCCAAGCAAGGAGCGACAACGGCGTGCGGGGCTAAGGTTAAGGTGGGGGGGAGGAGCCAAGCAAGGAGCGACGGCGGCATGCAGGGCTAAGGATAAGGTGGGGGTGAGGAGCCAAGCAAGGAGCGACGACGGCGTGCGGGGCTAAGGTTGAGGTGGGGGGGAGGAGCCAAGCAGAGAGCGACGACGACGTGCGGGGCTAAGTTAATCCGTCTTTTGTTATGTTGAGGGTTCGGGGGAAGCGGTGGCTCACTGCACAGGGGCAATGAAAACATGGTAAAAAAAAATGGCTGTGCGCTTATAAGGTAGCTGAAGTTTTGACTTGGTTTATGACATCTTTCCAGTGGTTGCTTAATTTAAAACCATCCTCTCGGTTGAAGTTGTGTCTATGTTTGAATATCTGGATGGCTTCATGGACAAATCTTTGGTAATAACCGGGAGGTTTGCATAGTACTTTGGTATCGGAGAAAACAATGTCATGAGAACCCGCTGTGTTGAGACAATGATCAGTTACGGCCGAAGAATTTGTTCTGCCGTGTTTCAAATATGATTTGTGCTCGCGAATTCGGTCAGAAACAATAAAATACTCCGATTTGAACTCGATAGTTTAGACAGGACTCTCCTACAATCACATTTCATGTTAACACAAAAAATGTCCCCTTCTGATTGGAACCACATTGACAACATGACTGCTGCCTCTGCTGATTCACTGTCAGTCAAATGCAAAGCTAACCTGATTGCTAAATTCAACCTCCTATCAAAGAAGAGGCCAGAACCACACATCACAAAACTGGATGTTAACAAAATCGCTATTAATCAGAGTAACATCCCGATTTTGGACAATCTGAAAACGGTACTGGCTAAAGGGCTAAATTTCGCTGTTACTCCTAAACATATACCAGTGGAGGATGTGATCTCTCAGGTCGATGTAGCCCTCAAAGGCATAGGATACATCCAAACGGACGTTGCGAGAGCTATTCTCAAGAATGCTAAGAAACCCACTAGCAACATTAGCAAAAACGAACGCTCTGAACTTACGAATTTGAAATAGAGGGATGATATAGTCATCCTCTCGGCATACAAGGGCAATGCTACTGTTATCATGGATAAAAACTCATACAACAACAAAATCCAGGACCTACTCAATGATGGTAGTTACTCCAAAATTAAAAGTGATCCTATTAACAGCCTAACGACAAAAACCAGCAAGATCATCACTATATTCTTGGTTCTTTCGGTAAAGTCACGTAGAAGGGAAACAATAAAATAATAAAAATACAAAACCTAATGATGGTTTTCACACCTGATGATGATTGCTTGTGTTGCAGTCGAAACGTCGTCAGGTTTTGACACCTGATGATGATTGCTTGTGTTGCAGTCGATACGCCGTGAGAATTTTATTGTTTTATATTTTTATTATTTTATTGTTTCCCTTCTACGTGATTTTACCGAAAGAACCAAGAATATGAATCCCTGCAGTCACGAAAGCTTTAAATCAAGATCATCACTAGTTCGACTTCCCTAATCGAACCAACTAAACGTCTCTCCCTAAAACCCTCGGCTGCAAGACCTCCCAGATTATATGGTCTTCCCAAGATCCATAAAGAAGGCACCCCACTACGGCCCATCGTGTCTACGATCAACTATCCTACCAACAAGCTAGCCCGTTTTTTATCGGATACTCTGCTTCCCTTCACTGTCAAGACCACCTCAGCAGTCCTTAACTCAACCCAATTGGTTTCTATGGTCAAGGACATTGTACTCTCTCCTGACGACATCCTCGACAGCTTTGATGTGGTCTCTCTGTTCACCAAGGTCCCAGTGCCTGACACCATAACAATAATTGAAGACTTGGTCCAACATGGACTGATCCCGGATGTACCTGCGCTGGTGAGGGACTGCCTCACCAACACTTACTTTACCTGGAATGATACCCTCTATAAACAAAATGAGGGTACCCCTATGGGTTCCCCCTTGTCACCAGTGATAGACAATGTTTTCATGGAGAAGTTTGAATCAGACGCCATCCAGACATCCACCCTTCGTCCTTCCCTGTGGAAGAGATATGTGGATGACACTTTAGTCATTTGGCCACATGGCCTCCCAAGTCCCGGGCGAAGCCGGGTAGTACAGCTAGTACCTAATAAATGAAACTGAAACCTTCTGTTTCAGCAGAACCAATTTTCGCGAATTAGTGTTAATTTTTATTATTCCCTTAACTTCAAAGGCCCGGGGTGACGTTGTATGTTCAGTCTGCTTGGTCGCTTCCGATTTCCATTCCAGAAAGACAAATACCACTGGCGGCACATCAACGTAATTTACGCATTAATTATGTCGCAGGGTTATTATGTGAGGATCTGCTGCCATGCCCAATCACTCCATATATGGGCACGTCTCGTTAGCATAATTTATTCCTACACATTTCCGTTGACTTGAAGGGAGGCGTTGGGTGCCAGCGACGTCATGTCATCTCCTCCACCGCGCGCTAACGTGTGACGTCACGAGATCGCAGGCGCTGCTTCTGGATCGGAGGTGAGAAGTTCACATCGTGATGTTGGTTGTTGTTGTTCACCCAGGTACAGCCTCGCTTCTTCCCTCTCTCTCTCTCGTAGCGATATTAATTGAGTTGCGGCAAGTATGGAATCGATGTCCAGGTTGGAACGTTACTACGTGGGGCCGAGCCATGCAGGCCTTGCCTCCTGCCCTTGCCTGACTGACTTTGCTTTGATTCTCTTAAGTTTAATTTGTCTTCACCTGGCTGACTACTTCACCTCTCAGAGTCTCCATACTCTAGTTCAGGATCATCGCGTTTTTGCTTTGTTTTGCATTCGGGGGCGGGGGGGGGCGATGCTTCTGCGCGTATTCCCGATTGAGTATATCTGCAGGCCGCTTGTCAACACGGGAATATTCGGACGATACCAGTCCAGACGTTTAATTTTAGTCAGAATGAGACGTCAAAGCATTACACAATTACACTCGCCCACCAACACGCTCACCCACACGCTCCCACTCGAACACTTATACACTCAGATATTTGTCACTCGTGTTGGCTTTGAGGGGAAATCGAACCCGGGTTGCCGGGTTCATAGCCACAGCGCGCTAACCGAAACGCTACCGCCCACCCACAACAACAACAACCCCCATTCGCCACTAAGTGGCGGTGACAGCACCACGACGCTTGTGCCAGGCCATGTGCACCTTGAGGCCACGTGAAGTGTCGAACGCCCGCTGGCAGGAGGTCACGGGGCAGACGCAGGTGCCTCGGGTCGACTGACTTAGATGACTGGCTGATGCACCACCTGTGCCCCCTACTGTGCCAACCCACACACACACTCACCCACACACACAAAAAGACAAAGTTTAAAGAGGTGACTTAATTATATCTATCGACTCTGTCTTACTAACCAGGGTGACCGCTTCATTTGACCAGAATGGTGAACCTGGAATGCTGGATTGGTGACGTTTGCACGGCAGTGGGTTCAGCCTGCTTGAACAGTGCGTGGGCAAAACCTTCCCTGTCACTGAGAGAGGAGGCAGACTGACCAGTAGCTTCCACAGTCGGTGTGGGTGCCCTTGCCCTTTACACCCAAAGCTCGCTTAGCGCTCCTCCAGATGCATTGTTCCTGGACAATTGAGCGCCAAACGATCAGCGTTACAAGGGGTCATCATAAACCCATTGTATACTACGTAGGGATGCGTTCCTGACAATGTTATGTCTTAAGTATGAATAATATGAGGTCTTCATTGGAGTATCTGTATTAGCGCTATTAAGAATACAGATGCTAAACATTTAATAAAATAATTATTTATAACATCAATTATGTACTATACTTACGAGTTCATTCTATTTTACTCATCC
The DNA here is from genome assembly GCF_048934315.1 of Petromyzon marinus. Taxonomy (NCBI): domain Eukaryota; kingdom Metazoa; phylum Chordata; class Hyperoartia; order Petromyzontiformes; family Petromyzontidae; genus Petromyzon; species Petromyzon marinus. The sequence continues at coordinate 2,459,200 of NC_133741.1, read as the reverse complement.
TACAAGTCAGTGGAGGGAGACAAGGTTAAAGGATCTGCTGGGCTTCCAGTCCGGGTCATTCTAAGAGAAAAGCTTCAGGACCTCCCTGATCTTAGTGCAGCCCTCAATCTAAATTTGTGTGGTGAGGTTTTTTTAGATGGAGCCTGAGACTCTATCCTGGTCGTGTGAGTTCCCAACTGGCTAAACGAGTCAATGTTTTTAAAATATAATCATGACCACGAACCGTGATCATTAAATCGCGGGGGTTGGGGTCTGGTTGGCTTGGAGCATGCGTCGCTCTCATTGGCCGAGCGAACAATGGGGCTGGGTTTGCTCGCGCTGCTGTGTGTTCTCACTCGTGAGCACTTTGTAAACTTAAACAAAAATTAAGAACAAAAATATCCAGGACAAAGAGCGCTGTAACAAATCGGCACTCTAAGGGTCGCACTAAGCGAGGTCTGCCTGTATATTGTGTGTAATATGTATGTGTCTGCAGAATCAATCACATGGAGAAGAGAGGCTTGGCAAAAGCTGGAAGTAAAAGGCACCAATGCATCCAGTGTCCATACAGCACAGATCGGATGGATAACTTGAAGAGACATCAGAGAAAACATTCAGGTGAGAATCCTTTCAAGTGCACTGTCTGTGGGAAGGAGTTTACATTAACAGGAAAGCTAAAGAGGCATGAGAAGATCCACAAGAAGAAAGTGAAATCGACTTGTGAAAGTCAACATGCTGCAATGACCCCATCTCTCATGAAACGGAGATCAGACGAAAATTCCAACTTGGCAACATGGCCAGGAGTGACAGTGAAATGTGAAGAAGTGAAATGTGAAGAAGTGACGGTGAAATGTGAAGATCAAGATTCGACTCCAGGAGCCAATCTACAAGTGCATGGAGGCAGCGTGAAGCAGGAGGAGCATTCCGATTCTGAGGGAGACCGAATCAATCACATGATGAAGAGAGGCATGGCAAAGGCTGGAAGTAAACGGCACCAATGCATCCAGTGTCCATACAGCACAGATCAGAATGGTAACTTGAAGAGACATCAGAGAAAACACACTGGCGAGAAGCCCTTCAAGTGCAGTGTATGTGGTAAGGCTTTTGCAGAGTCAGAAAATCTTAAGAAACATAATAGAACACACACAGGTGAGAAGCCCTTCAAGTGCACTCTGTGTGGGAAGTCATTTGCTCAATCAAAAACTCTTAAAATTCATCAGAGAACACACATAGGTGAGAAGCCCTTCAAGTGCAGTGTATGTGGTAAGGCATTTACAGAGTTAGCACATCTTAAGAAACATAATAGAACACACACGGGCGAGAAGCCCTTCAAGTGCACTGTGTGTGGCAAGACATTTGCTCGTTCAGAAACTCTTCATAATCATCAGAGAACACACACCGGTGAGAAGCCCTTCAAGTGCACTGTGTGTGGGAAGGCATTTGCTCAACCATTAACTCTTCACATTCATCAGAGAACACACACCGGTGAGAAGCCCTTCAAGTGCACTGTGTGTGGCAAGTCATTTGCTCATTCAAAAACTCTTAAAATTCATCAGAGAACACACACAGGCGAGAAACCCTTCAAGTGCAGTGTATGTGGTAAGGCATTTGCAGAGTCAGCATATCTTAAGAAACATAATAGAACACACACAGGCGATAAGCCCTTCAAGTGCACTGTGTGTTGGAAGGCATTTGCTCTTTCAAAAACTCTTCATGGTCATCAGAGAACACACCAAGTTCATACGTCCTACAAGTGCCTGGTGTGTGGGAAGGTATTAGCTCATTCAATGTCTCTTAAGAAACATAAGACAACACATTCAGGTGAGAATCCTTTCAAGTGCACTGTCTGTGGAAAGGCGTTTACATTATCAGGGAAGTTAAAGAGGCATGAGAAGATTCACAAGGAGAAAGTGAAATCGACTTGTGAAAGTCAACATGCTGCAATGAGCCCATCTCTCATGAAACGAGAATCAGAAGAAAATTCCCTCTTGGCAACACGGCCAGGATTGACAGTGAAATGTGAAAAAGTTAAATGTGAAGAAGTGACGGTGAAATGTGAAGATTCGACTTCAGGACCCAATCTACAAGTGGATAGAGGCAGCATAAACGAGGAGGAGCATTCCGATTCTGAGGGAGAGCGAGGCAATCCCCAGCAGTTTGTGGATGTGGAGGTGTGGGTGGAGTTTTTGGACAAAGCTGAGTAGCAGGGGCCAGCACATGTGAAATGGCATCTGGGAAGATGTGTAACCAGGGGTTTGAGACAGATTTTTCCAAAGCATTCGCCTTATTCACAGTCTTTTGTGATTACAAAAAATGCATACGGGTGTCGGTGTCATCCAATCAGAGATGAGCTGTATGTACATATGAAGTCATTGAGTGTCAAATGAAATACGGGCAGTCCCCCAGTTACAGAAGGGTTGGGTTACCGAAGGGTTAGGTTCCAGAGATCCGCAACTCAAATTTCCGTATATCAGAAACTGAACAGTTTTCTCCCAAAATTGAGATAAAATCCCATAGCTAGAGAGAGTTGTGCCTCCCCTACCGAATTACTAGTTCGTTTTCTCTCAGTACTGTATCGCGATGTCATCTGTTTTCTATTGCACCTGTATATATGCTCTGCACCTCCTATGGTTCTTTCATTTAATAGAATATCGACCTCATCCATAATTAAACTAATGGAAAATATACTGTATCCAATTGTTTATACCACTACATTTTTATATTTATTTCTATCAGAAAGCAGTCATTCCCGAATGTTCGTTTACCGTGCATTACACTAGGCCTAGACTTCTCCTATTGCTGTTGGCTGAGACCATAAATAATTGAAGTGTAATTGTTTTTTTCCCCATTTATCTGCCAACAAAACTGACACCTTTTTTACAAGGAGTCATGTTTTCATTGACCACAATACCCGAGACAGCTTTCCTTAGAGCCCTATCCTCACATGGTGTTGGACCAGATGACGCCAAAGGCTGTCTCGGGTGTAGACCAATCAATTTCAAGGACAGTGCATACATTATCAGAGTTGTGTTTTTTGTTTGCATTCCAACCGCAGGTATTGTGGTCAATGCAAACATGACTCCTTGTAAAAAAGGTGTCAGTTTTGTTGCCAGATAAAAGGGTAAAAAAATATCATTTTGCTACTGGCAAAGGAGGTTCCAATGGTGAATTGAAGTGTAATTGTGTTGAATAAAGTACGTACAGTAAATTACTCATGAAATAAACTTAAACTGTAAAAAACTACAGGACGATGTGGCGGGTATACACATGGTAACAATTACGAAATTGCTTAACTTTGTATTTATTAAAGTGCATTTAAAAATCAATCGTAAAAGAGATTAGGAGCATACAGAAAAGTACGGCAATGCTAGGCAACCACTTTAATAGCAATGTCCAAAAGTTACAATTTATACTTAATCATGAATTACTTAACCTTCAAAATAGACTCGTAATTTATGCTTTAATAAGCAGCATAATGCTTGGCATATCGACTAAAGTCCCCGGGTTGCAGAAGGACTTGACTTACGGAAATCCGATTTTACGGAAATACTCCCCAAAAAATAACGTAAAACATTTAAATATGCAGATTTTTTAGCGTTACGTAAGCACAAACAATGCAACGCGGTAAGATTTCGGAAGCGTAAGGCCTTACGCATCGCTCTACCAAAACGTCGCATTCATCGACCACGTGCTTCACTAGGTTAAGGTAAATGGATGTTTTTGGAGTGTTACCTAATTATTTTATTTTCCTTTTGTAGCATTACAATTATTTTCTATGCTTATAACTATATTTTTTCCCCATGTTTCTATTGCTATTTTTTTTAAGTTCATTTAATTAGTTATTTACCAGCGAAACGTCATACTCAAATTGTAAATGTTGTGGATTTAGTTTAACACCTAGGCTTTCGCAACCAATAATAGAGGTTTTCGGGTTAGATCGCGTAAATATATAAATGTGTCATTAAAACCCGCCACCACCCGACACAGCCAGCAAGAGTATATAGTAAGGGTTGTCACGTAAACAGAACATGCCAATTCGTCACTAGTCCAGCGCACCGGTTGTGGCACACATCCCAATTCGTCACTAGTACAGCGCACCGGTTGTGGCACACCGGTGTGCTGTACTAGTGACGAATTGGCATGTTCTGTTTACGTGACAACCCTTACTAGTTGGCTGTGTCGGGTGGTGGAGGTTTACGACGAATTTATACTTACACGGCCTAACCCAAAACTATTGAGTTATTTACTTATGTACTTTGTAACACAATTGCACTTCAATTGCTTTTGGTCTCAGCAAACAGCGATTCGTAAAAGTCTATGCCTAGCCTCATTCACAGTAAACAAACATTCGGAAGTGACTGCTTTCTATTAACAATTCATATTTAAATGTTTCCTGGTGTTCCTAAACAATTGGATACAGTATATGTTCTATTTACATTTTTTGTCGTGTTGAGGTAGATATTCGATTAAATAAAAAAAATCGTAGAAAGTGCAGAGGGTACGTACACGGCTATCACCAGTGATGATTATCCTTTTTTTCAACGGTTTTACTTAACTTGAAAGCTGTGTCGTGGTCAAATCTTGTAATCTACATTTCGTCCACTTCCCGTTGTCCAATCAATCCCTAATTTTGCACACGTACTCAGTTCTGGTGACAATGCATGCCTGTATCAAAATCGCCATCAGTCAGTCAATTAATTGGCTCCTTTAAAGCAATTAACATTTCGTATGGACGCCTTATTATTTATATATTTGCGTAGGTCAAAAACGCCGCGGTCCCTACACTCTCGAATCGTCTCGCCCAAGAAGCAGGCGCCACGTGTCTCAGGCAGATTCATTTCTAAAATAATAAATTAAATCAGGCAAGCGTCGATGTGGCAGCAGGCGCCGCATCATTGACGTACTTCTTGACGGTGAGTTAAACCAAATTGTGATTTTTTTTTTTAAATTAAACTTCATTCCTGTTTGTATGTCGTCAAATCTTGTAATCAAAATGTTATCCTGTTCACCTTGTCCAATCGAGTTATTAAACTTCATTCCTCTGTATGCCATGGTCTAATCTTGTAATCTACATTTCGTCCACTTCCCGTTGTCCAATCGATCCCAAATTTTGCACACTCAGATCCAGAGCCAATGCATGCCTGCATCAAAATCGCAATCAATTAATCAATAGCTTGGCTCGTTTAAACCAATTAATATTTTGTATGGAAGCCTTATTTGACAAGTGCTTTGCGAACACGTTTTGTGAAAATAAAAATATTAAAACCAACGTAGGAGTCGAGAGTTCAAAAATCGCCTGGAACATTTTTTTGGTACTTTTTTAAGGTCAACGGTAACATTCAATGCTTTGGTGTCTTTACAAAAGTTTATTATCTAGTGTATCCAATGGGACAATGCATGGAGAAGGTCCGTGACGTCATTTTGCCACTACCTGCATTTAAAGCGAACTTGTAACATTTTTTTAAATTTTGATTTAGAGCTTTCGTGACTGCAGGGATTCATATTCTTGGTTCTTTCGGTAAAGTCACGTAGAAGGGAAACAAAATAATAAAAGCATAAAACAATACAATTCTCACGACGTTTCGACTGCAACACAAGCAATCGTCATCAGGTGTTAAAACCACAACAATAAAATTTTCTTGTGGTTTTCACACCTGATGATGAGTGTTAAAACCACAACAAGAAAATGTTCTTGTGGTTTTCACACCTGATGACGATTGCTTGTGTTGCAGTCGAAACGTTGTGAGAATTGTATTGTTTTATATTTTTATTATTTTATTGTTTCCCTTCTACGTGACTTTACCGAAAGAACCAAGAATATTTATAGTGATGTTTTTTTCCATTTCAAATTAAGATGTTTGTGGTGGACAAATCGGTTGTTGCCCTTTTCAATATATTCTGCAATCAAATCTGTGAAGTCTGCACCAAACGCTGCTATCCTAATAATATTTACATAGTACGAGGTAATGAAAATACATTGCACTACCAACCGAATTGTCATCAAAGCAAACATTGCAAATGTGTTCACGTTGCAAGCCACACATCAGCAGCAACAATAGAGCTGCACCGCCAAAAGCTCACTGGAATAATTTGGATCGTGGTGAAATTCCAGATGTTATTCGAGTCTTATCAAGAGTTATACCTTTTGTGAACATCATCAAATTCACTGGAGTATTCGGTCAATATGGCTTCCGTGGACAGGCAGTGCTCTTTGATGTAGACATCTTTGAAGTTAGTGACACACTTCCACGAGCAATGGCTAACACTGGAATGGTTGTCATCAGAACATCTTGAAAATCTCAACATCACACATGCATTCTCTTTACATCGTGAACAGATTTACAATGCACTCAACTGGCTAATTCAAAACAATCCACTTTATCGGGATTTAACAATCAATGAAGAATTTTCTATCTAAAACTTTCGTGACTGCAGGGATTCATAAAGTGAAGTTCAATGTTCATTTATTCTATTAATTATAAGTGTTTCTTGTTTTTTTGTATGCTTTTATGTACTGTACTGTATTTTAATATTGTAAACTTTGTGTAAAAATGGCCCATAATAGGAGCATCCTTGGGTGGGGAACCAATTAATGCTATTTCCATTCATTCTTATGGGGAAATTTGATTCGGTGTTCGAACAATTCGGTGTTCGAACACGGTTTTGGAACGAATTAAGTTCGATCTCCGAGGTACCACTGTTTATACTTGTAGGCTGAGCACGAGAAACGCCTTGCCACACTCGTCACACATGCATGGCTTCTCGCCCGTGTGCTAGAGTTTTTGGAGATGAGCACTGCCCTCAATGTGACATCAGAGCAAGAGATCACTATTGGTCACAGCATTGGAGGTGACTCGGAAGAGGGTGGTGCGCTCATTGAAACCTTAAGCTGCACTCGGACGGCAGCTTAAGGTTTTCCAGGTCGTTGAGCGAGCGCTGGAGGGCGGCTCCGTGCTTGCCGATCATATCCTCGAGCTTGTAGGACAGCGAGCGGAGCGTGGTCTGCAGTTCCCTCTTTGTCGGCCTGTGCGCCTGATTTCTCATCGCCCGAGTCATATGCTTGCAGCACGCTTGCAGAGCCAGCCCTCCTTCACCACCGTCACCTCTGCCATGGCTTCGTAGTTCTTCTGCCGTGGCTCTCTCGGTCTGCTCAAGTACTCCGCCACAGACTCTCCGTGCACTTCACACGAGCATGAGCGACGCGTCACTCCTCACCACCACGACCACAGCGGTCCGCAGGGCCCTGGGTGCTGCTCCCTGTTACTTCAGAAGACAAAGGCGGCCGGGCCTGATGCTACCCACACACCGCCTGCTGTGCCATGCCGGCCCCCATTTATACTGCTCGGGAACAGCACTTGCCCCAAAAGCACGTTAAGGCTAAATGTGGGTCTTCGTCTGAGTGTGTTTGTGTGTCAGTCGACCCGTGGCACCTGGGTCGTGCACATAGCCTGGCGCAAGCATCGTGGTGACGTCACCACCACCCAGTGGCAGATTGCGTTTTTTGTCACCGTTTGTGTGCTTGTGTGTGGGTGTTTGTGAGTGTTGTAATATCTGCGCTTATTTTTTTTACGTCCCGGGAGTCCTGCCTACGACCCCTCCTGGGTGTCAACAGGCCGTCTCGTGTGAGCAGCTCGCAAAACTTACGTTGAACTTCTTTTGCACCGTACACATCCGACCGCGATAATCGGAGCTGCGGGGGAAGGACAACAAACTAGACACGCAAAAAAAGAAAATAGTTTTCAATCTGCCTCAGTGGCTTCCTCATTCATTCACGAGGGGGTGGGTGGTCAACACCACGCCCGACCGCCTTTGTCTCCCCAGTGGCGATGTTCCCACACCACGCCAGTTACTCGTTTGAGGCGAGGGGAGGCCCAGGACCGGTTAAAATAATTGTCACCGGTGGTGGCCGTGAGCGGGAATCAAACTCGGGTCGCCGGGTTCGTAGCGCGGCGCACTAACCACTACACTACCGCTCCCCCCCCCACATACACGCGCCTGCTGCAGACACAACTTTCAGGGTGCGTACGGCAGTAAACGACTGAAATAATAAAGCAATGCTGCACGAAGAACGCCTTAGGCTTGCAACACATTTGTATTTCACTTTACCCGCGATCAGAAGGCACACTCCGTTACGCTTCTGCACACAGGTCACATGACAGACGTGACGTCACAGCTCACTTGCCGTGCAAAAAATATATGCATTATTGCGGCCCCCCAAAAAATACAAAAGTCTTTATAATTTTTGCATAGTGTACAGTCTGGAAAGTACCCACATGGCAAATTTCAAGTTTGTTGCATGTCGGAAAGTTCGCTAAACATTTTGAACAGACACAAATCACAAATTTCCCTTATATATAGAGATAAACCGTAAAGGATAATAAATACACAATATGAAAATCTTGAAGCCTAGGGCTTTAGACGATGCGCTGGCGAACTCGGTCTTGATCATTTTTAACTCAATAAACAAAGAAAAAACCCCCTAAATTTGAATAAATATCCTATTTGTATTATAATAAATATAGGCACGTACATTTATATTTGAAAGTGCATAAATGTACACAAATTAACAGAAAAAATAAATACAAAAGCTGAGTGCTTTAGTAAAGGTGCTGATGGACGAGGCCTTTATCACATTTAAACTCGATAAACAAAGTGAATACATCTTAAATTAGAATATATACGTGTATTTGTATCTTGTTGCATTATGAACCCGGTGACCCGAGTACGATGTATTGTGCATAAATTTACACAATTTAACAAACTTTAAAATAATAATCAAAAAGCCGTAGGCTTTAGGCAAGGCGCTTAGGGACTCGGCCATAAATCACATTCAAACTCATTAACGTTAAATAAACGTAGTTAATAAATCTTACAATTAGAATAAACATTCATTTGGATTGTAATGAATACTGTAATGAATACAGACATGTACATTTATACTGACACGAGAGAGATGAAGGAAAGTGATGATTACGGACAAATGGAAAAAGAACACGATTAAACCCGAGTAAAACGATGAAACCCCCTGCATCTGCCAAAGTCAATTTAAACACACACAGCTTACTCACACAGCTCACTCACTCACACGCATCTCATTCTCAATCATTCTCACGCACTTCTCATACGCAGCACAACTCACACGCCGCCATCTTTCATGGTCATCCCCCCCCCCCCCAAAAAAAATATATAGAAAAGTACATTTGTATACGTTTTACATAGTGTACAGTATGGGAGCTAGCCACGTGGCATTTGTGCAGGATACACGGCCTACGCGAAGGGTTGCGGGGTCAGCAGGCACACTGCGTCACGATGCCACATGCGGGTGACTTGACAGATGTGACGTCATCGCTCACTTGCGTGCAAAATATATCCATTATTGCGCCTCCCTCCCCCCCTAGAAAATATACAAAAGTCTATTTTTTATCATTTTTGCATGGTGTGCAGTCTGTAAAGTACCCACACGGCAAATTTCAAGTTTGTTGCATGTCGGGAAGTACGCTAAACATTTTGAACAGACACACAATCACAAATTTCCCTTTTATAGATATATAGATTGAAAATAGTTTTTACATACATTCTATCACACATACACTTTTATCAAACTAAAACATTCTAAAGCAACTCGCGCATACAAATATTAAAGGAGCGCTCCACGGTTTAATGTTTTAGTTACAAATGTCGACAAATATTCTCATCAGCTGGTGATGGCTGAAAAAATGTATTTTAAACTTTTGAGTGCACTTTAAAATAAAACCGTTTAAAAAATATATTTTTAAGGAGTATATTATCATTTTCGACCCTGCTCAGCTGAGCTCAGCTCTGGGGAGGGGTGGGTGTAGGTTTATTCTACAACTCATGCACCACCATCTCAGTTCCACCGTCTCTCGCGTACTGACTGCTCATTGTAATCCGTGTGGACTTTATCACAACATATCGTCGCAACCATTTACTACAACTCATCCACTCAAGGTGAGATAAAAATTACGGGTTAAAGTAAAATATTTTTTTCCCGCAATACTTTTTGTTCTGTTTGAGTCGTTGCTTAAAAAGGTCGCAAATACGTTTTCTATTAAAAAAAGGAAAACGTTTTAAAGTGTACCGTGCTTATTTGAAATGGTCATAAAAATGGTTTTCATTAAAGTGTTTGATACGTATGAATGCTGTTTAAAGGTTCTTGAACTCAAGTGGTTGTGTGTGCATTGTGTTGCACAGTACCTGGTTTTCTATATATGTTAAATACGTTTTTTGGTTACTAGTTATGAAGCAAAATATTTCTCTAAATTGCGTTTGCTATCCCTACCTAAATTCATCGTTTCTTATGGGAGAAATTTCCCTGCTCTGCATCTCGTAAGCAATGTTCAAACTCTTCCGGTCCATATCCCCCACCATTTTCATGTATTCCTATGCGGGAAAGTCCCCCCGCTATACATCGTTTCGTTATAAGTCGCAACGTCTCGATCCCTAACCCCGAGGTAAATCGGGGACTCCCTGTAATACACACCAGTTGAGGCAACACAATATTTATTACTCTTTTCTACAGGGTCCCTAATACATAAGGGAAGTGGCTCCTTTACTCGATACCTGGGGAGGTATGGCCTCCAGGCTCCACTGCCCTAACACTGGGGACCCTGCTAATTCCCCGACCTCCGGCTGGGGCCCTAGGGGAGGCTATGCTGACCTGACTGTGCCCGGGTCGTCGGGTCCTGACCACTGGCCTCACAGCTCCGGCCTTAGAAGGACGGGGGAGCTTGGGGTTCAGGGTCCTAGCTTCAGCCCGGGTCTTCGGAGTGGAAGAGACTGACTATCGTTCAGAGTTTAACACGTAGGCTTTCGCGACCAATATTATTCATAATAAAGTTTTTTTTGGGTTAGATCGCGTTATTTATAAATGTGTCGTAACCCTCCACCACCCGACACGGCCAATCAGCAAAAAAGTGTCACGTTGACAAAATACAAATAATTCACTACTTTAGCTAAAGTAGTGAATTATTTGGAAGGAAGGCGGGGCCGGGGCAGAGGAAGCCCCGAACCGGGATATGTCGGACCTCTGAACGATATTCATAATAAAGTTTTTTGGGTTAGATTGCGTTATTTATAAATGTGTCGTAACCCTCCACCACCCGACATGGCCAATCAGCAAAAAAAGTGTCACGTTGACAAAATACAAATAATTCACTACTTTAGCTAAAGTAGTTAATTATTTGTCTTTATTTATAAATGTGTCGTAACCCTCCACCCGACACGGCCAATCAGCAAAAAAAGTGTCACGTTGACAAAAGACAAATAATTCACTACTTTAGCTAAAGTAGCTTCCACCAGGTCCTGGAAGGGTGACGCCATCCCCCAATCCCCCCACCCGGGGTTTGTGGATTGTGTCCCAGGATCCGTTATCCCGGACATCACCGTTGGCCCCCTTTGGCCTCTCTTCCGCCCCCTGTTGACCCAATAGTGATGCTACCCGCTGACAACATGGGGAGTGCGGAAATAACACCTCTACACAAATACTCTACACAGGCATATGTTGACTCAAACGTACACGAAAGGAAAAAATACGCGTGTCCAACAGACTGCTAAGAAAGACGTTAAACAATAAATAACGATATATTAATGCACACTAAGAAAACATCTAAATACATACTATTGTGTACACAAATCCAAAGATTAAGATTTCCCCCCGATAGCAATAACAGACTGTTGGGGCAAGTCCTGTTGGCAGGCGCCTATGAAGGCCGGCACGGTACACGAGGGGGTGGGTGGCCAGCACCACGCCCGGCCGCCTTTGTCTCCCCAGTGGCGATATTTGCACATCGCACTCAGAGGCTGAGTCGACCTTAGGGGAGGCCCGAGACCGATTCAGATAATCGTCGCCGGTATCAGCCGTGAGCAGGAATCGAACTAGGGACGGCGGGTTCGTAGGGCAGCGCTAACCGCTGCCCCACCGCTCCCCTCCTCACAACTCGCCGCCTCTGACGTCACTTTTCCGCGTGACGTCATCGGCGCGAAACCTCCCTGGGGGAGGTGTACTCGCTAGTGACGTCATGTCATCAAGGAAACTCCACGTCTGAATAGGCAGACGTGTCATTGAGTCTGCTTGGTCGCTTCCGATTTCCATTCCAGGAAAACAAATACCACTGGCGGCTCATCAACGTAATTCACGCATTAAGTATGTCGCGGGGTCATTATGTGCGGATCGTTAACATAATTTATACATACACCCCGTTGACTTGCGGGGAGGCGGTGGGTACTAGTGACGTCATGTCATCTCCCCCGCCGCGCGTTTCCGTGTGACGTCACGAGATCCCAGGAGCTGCTTCTGTGCGCGCAACTCTCTAGGATCAGAGGTGAGAAGTTCACATCGTGATGTTGGTTGTTGTTGTTGTTCACCCAGGTACAGTCTCGCTTCTCTCTCTCGTAGTGATAGCAATTGAGTAGCGGCAAGTATGGAATCGATGTCCAGGTTGGAACGTTACTACGTGGGGCCGAGCCATGCAGGCCTTGCCTCCTGCCCTTGCCTGACTGACTTTGCTTTGATTCTCTTAAGTTTAATTTGTCTTCACCTGGCTGACTACTTCACCTCTCAGAGTCTCCATACTCTAGTTCACGATCATCGAGTTTTTGTTTTGTATTCGGCGGGGGAGGGGGGCGATGCTTCTGCGCGTATTCCCGATTGAGTAATTTGCAGGCCGCTTGTCAACACTGGCATATTCGGACGATACCAGTCCAGACGTTTAATTTTAGTCGGAATGAGACATCAAAGCATTACACAATTACACTCGCCCACCAACACGCTCACCCACACGCTCCCACTCATACACTTACTCACCCACTGTTAGCGAGCATCTATGAAGGCCGGCACGGCACACGAAGGGGTGGGTGACCAGCACCACGCCCGGACTGCCTTTGTCTCCCGAGTGGCGATGTTTACACACCGCACCAGGTAATCATTTGAGGCTGAGTCGATCTAGAGGAGGCCCAGAACCGGTTCAGATAATCGTCACAGGTGTTGGCCGTGAGCGGGAATCGAACCCGGGTCGCCAGGTTCATAGCGCGACAATACCTCTCCCCACACAAACGCCCACGCACACACACCCTCCCACTCACTCACCCTCCCACTCACTCACACTCACCCTCCCACTCACTCACACTCACCCTCCCACTCACTCACCATCCCTCCCACTCACTCTCACCCTCCCACTCACCCTCACACTCACCCTCCCACTCACCCTCACACTCACCCTCCCACTCACCCTCCCACTCACACTCACCCTCCCACTCACCCTCCCACTCACACTCACCCGCCCTCCCACTCGCGCTCCCTCCCACTCGCCCTCCCTCCCACTCACCCTCCCACTCACCCTCCCTCCCACTCGCCCTCCCTCCCACTCACCCTCCCACTCACCCTCCCTCCCACTCACCCTCCCACTCACTCACCATCCCTCCCACTCACTCACCATCCCTCCCACCCACTCACTCACCCTCCCACTCACTCACCCTCCCACTCACCCTCCCACTCACTCACCCTCCCACTCACTCACCCTCCCTCCCACTCACCCTCCCTCCCACTCACCATCCCTCCCACTCACTCACCCTCCCACTCACCCTCCCACTCACTCACCATCCCTCCCACTCACCCTCCCACTCACTCACCCTCCCTCCCACTCGCCGTCCCTCCCACTCGCCATCCCTCCCACTCATCATCCCACTCACGCACACACTCGTCCACCCACACACTCGTCCATCCATCCACTCACAATCACAAGTTTATTACCGGGTAAAGTCCATTCAGCTAAGAAGCTCTTTTTCAAGGGCGACTTGGCCAGCAGACATTAAAGCATTCCTTAATTACATATTTACAGAAACAAACTTAATAATAAGAGCAATTATGTTATCCATAAGAGGTGTTTAGGTTAGATTGCGTACGTATGAATGTATCGTTAAACCCGCCACCACCCAACAAAGCCAATTAGTAAGGTTTGTCACGTAAACAGAACATGCTAATTCATTACTAGTACAGCCCTTATTTATCAGTGTTGGAGAGCCAAGTCACAACATTTACAGTCTGAGTACGATGTTTTGCCAGTAATTACAACTAGCTTCATCAGACGACAGCCAGATTTGTGGAAAGTCCACCTGTTTCGTTCCTTAAATAGAGGCGTAGTTGTGATGATAACACTTGTGGGGATTAATGAATCAACGTGCATTATGCATGCGCATTATGCGAGCTCATTGATCTTGTACTTCCTGTCTATTGTGGACACAAAATTAGTCCTACCAATGCTAATCGCTATTGAAGTATGGTGCAGCACTAAGTCTGTAGCTATCCAAACTGTTAACATTTTTATTTCTCTAAATTTTGATAGATTCTCTAACTCGATAGATTCTATAATTAGTCTTGATAATTCGGCACGAGATGAATAACACTGGTCTACAGCCAAAATGCTTCCAAAATAAATGTAGTCCAACTTTACTAATTCTGGGTCACTGCGAATGAAAATGATGCTTAAAATTGTTGATTGGCTCTAGTTTTCAAGATATGCTGCTGGGTCAGTATATACGACCCTTGATTTGGGAATGGCGGAGGATAAGTAAGTTATAAATGGAAGGGATCTCAATTTAAACTGGAAATGACTAAAATACATCTTTGACTGGATCTATGAATAAATCTATGACTGGGTTTGGACAGTACTTGCTTTTTGAGCAAAACAATTTGACCCTGGTATTGTGAATTGCATTATGGTATTTCTGTAAGTCATAGATGATGCAATCATAACTAGCCTTACATCCCCCTGCTGAATAAATTGCCCGATATCAGCTCTAGAAATCATGCAGTGTCGTGCTTTCTTATTTGTCAGTGTTTGATTTTGCAAAGGGACACATTTCTGTTTAGCCAAAGTGAGCAGAAATGCCTTGTACTTGTGTGAACAAAGCAAATCGCTTCTGCTATGTTTGTGGTGAAGTGACTTTTGCATCACAAAAACGCAGGATAACCACTATGGTTAAGAAAGCTATCACCTTTATTTTGGCTTCAAAATTTAAGCGGAAAAGGAAATGTATGCCTTTTGCAGTGCCAATGATTTGGAGATAGCCAACAGATCATATCAGAAAT
Source organism: Petromyzon marinus (assembly GCF_048934315.1). Lineage (NCBI taxonomy): Eukaryota > Metazoa > Chordata > Hyperoartia > Petromyzontiformes > Petromyzontidae > Petromyzon > Petromyzon marinus. The sequence goes on along the minus strand of NC_133741.1, from coordinate 2,444,115 downwards.
TGTTACTGCTGCATGGTGCCTCCAGTTGGGAAAGGTGTGTCAAGGAAGAAAAAGTGGACTGTGCATTATCTAAACATTCCATCAGCTGTACGTCCAGTGCCCCACGGAGGACTGCCGGATCCTGATGCACCAGAATCATTCTCACTTGAGTCAGACGAGGAAGAGGATGAAACCTCTGGTCCTGACCCGTTAAGGTCACATAACCCAAATTTTCTCCCATCGTCCTCCTCTGAACCACACCTCATAACACAAGGTGTACTGAAAGACCTTGTTAGGGATTTGGAACTACCCAAGAGTATGGCTGTTGGGTTCCAGACTGCAGCAGTGGAATCTTCTGGTAGGTGATGTTAGGGTTGCCATGTTCTGTGACCGTCAAAAGGATCTTGTCCCATTCTTCATGTAAGATATTATCTTGTAGCCTGCAACAACTTCGATGGTGTGATGGCAGCCCTCAACATCGTTCATGATCCAGATGAGTGGCGACTGTTCATTGATTCACCGAAGATGAGTCTTAAAGCTGTTTTGCTGCATAATGGAGATGTTTTGCCATCAATTCCAGTTGATCATGCAGTCCATATGAAGGAAACCTATGACAACATGAAACAACTTTTGAGGTGCATAAACTACAACCAACATCAGTGGCAGCTTTGTGGCGATTTGAAGGCTGTTGTTTTCTTGCTTGGGCTGCAGTATGGATACACAAAGTACTGCTGTTTTCTCTGCGAATGGGATAGTCGCGCAAGAGATTCCCACTACATCAAGATATATTGGCCACTTCAACAGTCATTGGAGCCTGGGAGGAAAAGTATTCAGCATCCACCACTTGTTGAATCAAGGAAGATGTTACCATCCTTACACATCAAGCTGGGTCTGATGAAGATCTTTGTCAATGCCGTGGACAAAACACAAGCAGCTTTCAAGTACCTCCATGGAAAATTTCCAAGGTTAAGTGAAGCTAAGATGAAGGAAGGTGTCTTTTTTTTGGTCTTCAGATTCGTGAACTTCTTTGAGATGATGCATTTGACAGTGCACTGCGTGGCAAGGAAAAGACTGCATGGAAAGCCTTCCAGTTAGTGGCAACAATTTTTTTTGGAAACAACAAGGCAGACAACTACAGGGAGTTTATGGAAAATCTTCTCAAGGCATACAAAAGTTTTGGTTGCAACATGTCACTAAAGATACATTTTTTGCACTCTTATCTAGATTTTTTCCCACCGAACTACAGAGCACTGAGCGACGAGCATGGCAAGCGATTTCACCAGGACATTGCAGCAATGGAGAAATGCTATCAGGGCCAATGGAGCCCATCAATGCTGGCAGACTATTGCTGGACAGTGACAAGAGATGCTCCATTTAAAGAATACAAGAGACAAACCAAGAAGCATCGAGTAAATACTAATAGTTTCTTGCCTTTTATTTCATAATACATTTTATATAACGCTTTTGCTGATTTTAAAAATGTTACATGAACAGGACAGGTGAAATTTTTTCATGTAAAGCAACCATAAACGCATGAAAAGACCTAGGTTTACAATTTATGAGTAAAACTCTACTATGTACATAAAATGTAAAAACTTAAATATCGGTGGAACAGCCAATCAATTGTTTTGTCAAATTAGAATTCAGCACATCAAAATCCATTAAAAAACAGCACATTTCATCTCTGAAGCAGACGACGTCTAAATATCTGTCGACCAGTGTAATCAGCATGAGACTAAAAGCACAAAATAAATATTAAAAACTCCCAATGTTTTTCTGTTAAAGAGGCTGATTTTAACACCACCTGTGTTCTTGCCGGAAAGAGTAAAAGCCTTTTCTTTTTTCTTAAAAATAATATTTTCATCATAAATTTGGACCAGGATGCCAGTACACAATGGGCTACTCATGAAAAAGAAAGTGAATAACTTTTAACATCCATTGTGCAGCATATGATGTATGTTCATGTAATTTACACGCCTCCAAGATGAATAATAAAACAAATTTACTTTCTATGGTGCTGCATTTCATCCATAGATCACAATGTGCGCTGTGTATGGAAAGTAGGTAATACACAAAACCCGCAGGGTAAACAGCCAGTCTCAATAACTCACCCACTCAATCACGCACTCGCTCACCCACTCAACCATCCACTCAACCATCCACTTACTCATTCACTTGCTCACTCAATCTTTCATGAACTCATTCTCACACACCCACTCGTTCACCCGCTCACTCGCCCATTCGCTCACCCACCCCACCCACTTGCTCACCTACTCACTCGCTCAGAACCAGGGTAAATGGCCAAAACTATGCGGGGGTGAAGGTCAGTTTAAAGAGGTGAGTTTTCAAGACAGACTTAATTATTACAAATAATAATGAGCCAAGAATGTGTGTGTCCCGCACATGACTTCACTACACATGAGGCCCACCCCACCATTAATATTCATATGAGTGGGTGGATTTTTACACTAACGCAGAGGAAGGTCGAGCTGAATTAAATAATTTATTACGCAAAGTCGCTTCAAATATGACGTTTCTTTACAGAAAGTGACGGTAAAAAATAAATATACGCAGCACAGTGCATCATCCGTATCTGAAGTAACTGCAAAAGAGCCCCCCCCTTCATTAATACTCATGCCCGCGTGGAAATTTACACGAACGGACAAGGTCGCGAACTCCACATGCCGCACCGCTCTCATTAATAATCATGAGCGGGTGACGTCACTCCACATGCCCCACCCCTCCACAATAACCATTAGGGTGTGATGTCACTCCACATGCCGCACCCCTCTCCAGTAACCATTAGCGGGTGACGTCACCCTACATGGGGCAACCCCCCCCCCCTCATTAATAATCATGAGCTGAACAATTTTTCTATTAAATATTTCAGATTTACTACAATATACACCCGTCCTTGGACAGCCAAAAAAGTTAGCATTTAATGACTCTTACTAAGCAGGGTGACCGCTTCATTTGACCGGAGTGGTGAACTTGGAATTCTGGATTGGTGACGTTTGCACGGCAGTGGGTTCAGCCTGCTTGAACAGTGCGTGGGCAAAACCTTCCCTGTCACTGAGAGAGGAGGCAGACTGACCAATATCTTCCACAGTCGGTGTGGGTGCCCTTGCCCTTATACAGCCAAAGCTCGCGTAGCGCTCCTCCAGATGCATTGTTCCTGGAGAATTGAGCGCCAATCGATCAACGCTACAAGGGGTCATCATAACCCCATTGTATACTACTTAAGGATGCGTTTCTGACACTGTTATTTCCTTAGTATTAATAACTAGCTTCTTTGCCCGTCCTAGGATGGAAGCTGTAATATTTACGAAAAAATTGAGTGGCGTATAATTGTATCTTGTGTAAATTTAATGGCAGTGAATCTTGCACGAAAGTATGCCATCAAACACTTCACTGCAGTACACTGTAGCACTGTATTAATCGAGTGAATCTGGCACAAAACTGTCATAAAACACCTCGGTTCATGTTACTGTAACACTGTATATAACTGACCTTCAATTTGTTAATTTACTGCTCTGATACTTTATTCTCTTCTGCTTTCGGTCGCATGGGTTGAAATAAATTGGAATTCGTTACAATATCTGGAAAATCACCGAGAAATGTATTTTAGCATAAAGTAGACTTACCTTTTGTCTCAAGTGCTGAAGAGATAAAGACACCAAATCCACCTTGTTGCTACTTAGATTGATTTATATTCCCTTGCAATAAAAACACGTGAAACTTCAAGCGAATTTGCAAAAAAAATAATGTATTTCCGCTCGACCTGCGGGAATGTAAAAATCCACCCGCTCATGAATATTAATGATGGTGGGGGGTGCGGCATGTTGGGTGACATCACGCGCGTTACACACAGATATTCTTGGCTCAGTAGTAATATGAGGGCTTCACTGGGGTATCGGTAATAGCGCTAATACAGATGCTAAACAGTTAATAAAATTAATGATTTATAATAGCATCGGTATTATGTACTATACTTATGAGTCCATCCTACTTTACTCATCCTACAAGGTAGCGGAGGGAGACGAGCATGAAGGAGCTGTTGCGCTTCCAGTCTGGGTAATTCTCACAGAAAGGCTTCAGGACCGCCATGATCTTAGTGAAGACCTAAATCTAAAGTTGTGTGGCGAGGTTTTTATAGGTGGAGCCTGAGACTGTCCTAGTCGTGTGAGTTCCCAACTGGCTAAACAAGTCAGTGTTTTTTAAATATAATCGTGACCATGAATCGTGATAATTGAATCGCGGGTGGTGGGGTCTGGTTGGCTTAGAGTGTGTGTCGCTCTCATGGGCTGAGCGAATGATGGAGCCAGGTACATTTCCTTGGCTAGCGCTGCGTGTTCTCACTCGTGAGCACTTTGTAAACTTAAAAAAAGTTATGAACAAAAATCTCCAGGACAAACAGCGCTGTAACAAATCAGCATCATTCTACGGGGTCGTACTAAGCGAGGTCTGCCTGTTTTTGCGTGTAATAAGCATGTATCTGCAGAATCAATCACATGGAGAAGACAGGCTTGGCAACGACTGGAAGTAAAAGGCACCAATGCATCCAGTGTCCATACAGCACAGATCAGATGGATAACTTGAAGGGACACCAGAGAAAACACACTGGCGAGAAGCCCTTCAAGTGCTCTGTGTGTGGAAAGGCATTCATACGGTCAGTATATGTCCATATTCACTAGAAAACACGCAGGTAAGAAGACCTTTCAAAAAATGACTTCACGCAATAAAATGATGTCATGCTGTAATGCAATAATATGATACACACGTCATGTGACTTCCTTAACACCCTGCTTACACTTAAATACTCTAATTTCCAGGCCGCGATTGGTTAATTGCTATAAAAACAATGAACCTTGTATACCTGAAATTATGGTTGGTAAGTCCGCGTTTGGCGAAGGATTGCTGTATATACCACCTTTTAAGGTCACATAAATATGTTGAGTTATATGTTAACTGTATACGTACCTATACCAAATGTAATCTCACCAAATAATCCATTGTGGCTGCTAGTGGCCGCACATCCCATTTAAAGAAAAAATCACCTGGATTCACATTCAAAAAGCACTGTCACCACATCCTACTGTAAACTTGGGAAGAGTCCTGAGATTCTGCAAGGCTTTCCTCCTTTAGGAAAAGTAATCAGTAGTCAGTGGATCTCTGGGTGAGGAGTCTGTGGGTCTCTGTGTGATGGGTCTGGTTGTCTGTGTGATGAGTTTGTGGGTCTCTGGGTGATGAGTCCATGAGTCTGTGTTAGTCTATGGCTCTGTGTGGCCAGTCTATGGATCTTGCTGTGAGTATAACATCAAGCCCTTATTCCAGACAGCCTGAATACTTGGATTGCGAGCCTGGCCTCGCGCATTCGTTGGCGTGCAAACGCATGGATCACTGGTGGCGACTGATATCCTTAGTGGAACATGCATAGGGCTGCTTCCCATCAGGAGGACCTATGTTTTACTTCATGTGGGAACAGCGATGTTGCTGCATCTTCTTTTCCCTTGGTGGTCAGGATGAGAGGATGAGCTGGTATGCGCACAGGAGTGGTTCAGTGCACAGTCCCTGGTACGCTGACCAGCATCGTACGGAAGCCTCCGACTGCAAGCCTCCGACTGCCAATCCTACTACAGTTCTCCCTACTGTCTTGTTCTGCAGCTGCATCAAATACCTTGTACTGGACCTCGGCCACAGCTGCTTTATTTTCCTGATATACAGCATTTAAATCTACTTCCAACTCGACCATTCTACGTGTGGCAATAGCAGCTGCCACACATTTTTCTTATTCAATAGGGCTCTTTTTAGCTTCGTGGCTGCCTCCCTTACATAATCGGGGGCACGCATGCATGCAGCCTCTGCTTCAGCACGTGCCATGGTAGCATCTGTACCAATCTTAGATATGTTTGATTTCAGTGATTTTAAAGATTTTGCAGTGTGCTTATAGGAACTGACAACCTAGCATTGTGACATAGTTATTGCACCCATGGGCGCCTTTTTCACCGCCCTGAATGGGTCTCAAACGGCTAGGCGAAAATGCTGACCTAATCGCAATGTGTGAAGGGATATCTCTCATTTGGACGCCTTCACGGCTGCCCCGAGACCTCCTCGAGGCACAAATCAGACTGTGTTGAAGCGAGTTAAACACGTAGGCTTTCGTGACCAATATAATCCATAGAGGTTTTTTGGGTTAGATCGCTTAAATATATAAATGTGTCATTAAAACTCGCCGCCACCCGACACCCTTACTAGTTGTCTGTGTCGGGTGGTGACGGGTTTTAACGACACGTATATATTTACGCGATATAACCCAACAAACCTTTATTATGGATGTGTTTCTAATATTGTCAACTTAAAATGTTATCTTAATTAGGCAATTCAACGTTGAAAGAGTCATGATAATTTCAAGAATATGAACAAAACAATTTATAGAAAAGTACTTTGATGACAAAAATAATTTCTCATTTCCTCCAGCTGCTTGGTAGGGCGGCGCCCCCAATGCCCCTAGTGGACGAACTGCACCTGGAAAGATGTAAAATGTGCTGCAGTTCAAAGTGATGATGGCCGATGCTTGCTGTTGTGGTCAGACTGCTGTTGAAGTCGTAGATTAGCGGTGGCTTTATTGGCGTCACTGATGTCATAGGTAACCTCATTGGTAGACGTATCAGCGTGGTGTGTCCTTGGAGTGATCCCTGTTGCTGAATTTTTGAAGCGCAGTCGTAGTGGTTGGCCTAGCTGTAGAGATGTAGCCGGGATATTGTATATCTGCTGTAGTTTTTCTGTTCTGTCCTTGCCGGGCATGATGCTGCTCAACTATACATATCGCTAAACTGTCCCAAAACATCCTTTGCAAAATGTGCAATGTATACAACTTGGCCATACAGGGTACAAGTTTACATCAAATATTATGTGCAAGCAAACCATTACCCATTTACAATAATTTACTAAAGTCTTAAATCATCAGAGTGTATCTTACAACGCAGCCATTTTTCAACAATTAAACTACCAATATTTCAGCAAATGCTATCAAGGCTTCTGTTGTTGCTATCTTCAACATGAGTACAGTACTGCACTTTTGCATTAATCACTTCAATCCTGCCATTTAACACTCCTTATTGTTATTAGTAGCAACCTAATGTAACACCATAATTAATTACACATATTGCTATGCAGAGCTACAGTGTAAGCAGAGATTAGCAGCTGCACTATTTGGGTGTTGTGAAATCATAAATGGGCAGATAGCCCGTCGGTGTCCACTGCACATTCTGTCAATTGTTTCCACTTTCTTCTGTCTTGTGCCGATATGCTCAAGTAGGGCACAACTTTCTGGCAACAATCTCTTATGTGGTCAAGCCATTCCCTGTCAGGTCTTCTTCTTTATGATGCCTTCCATTTTCCCGAACAACACACTTTTAAATGTACTGTTGTCCATCCTACATATGTCTGAATTGTGCCAGTTTTCCTTCTCATCACTACCTGCATCAGTCAAGTCTTCTGTGTGAAAACTTTTTCTTAGTGATACTTTAGTCGGCTTAGTTGCAGTATCTTCTGTAGTACAGTACAAGGGCTCAGAGTACGCGGACCCGCTCATACGTGACCGACCCCGACTCATACATACACTTGTGACTCGTACTTTTGCTGCATGTACGGGGTTGGAAGCCAGTCAAATCATCCATGCCATCACGTGAACATGTATTTTACAGCGTGCAACTGTATCGCCCGTGCAATAAACGAGGCCACCCAGCTTGCATCATATACAGTGAGGGAAAAAAGTATTTGATCCCCTGCTAACAAAGAAATGATCAGTCTATAATTTTAATGGTAGGTTTGTTTGAACAGTGAGAGACAGATAACAACAACAAAATCCAGAAAATAGCATGTCAAAAATGTTATAAATTGATTTGCATTTTAATGAGGGAAATAAGTATTTGATCCCTCTGCAAAACATGACTTAGTACTTTGTGGCAAAACCCTTGTTAGCAATCACAGAGGTCAGACGTTCCTTGTAGTTGGCCACCAGGTTTGCACACATCTCAAGGAGGGATTTTGTCCCACTCCTCTTTGCAGATCTTCTCCAAGTCATTAAGGTTTCGAGGCTGACGTTTGGAAACTCGAACCTTCAGCCCCCTCCACAGATTTTCTATGGGATTAAGGTCTGGAGACTGGCTAGGCCACTCCAGGACCTTAATGTGCTTCTTCTTGAGCCACTCCTTTGTTGCCTTGGCCATGTGTTTTGGGTCATTGTCATGCTGGAATACCCATCCACGACCCATTTTCAATGCCCTGACTGAGGGAAGGAGGTTCTCACCCAAGATTTGACGGTACATGGCCCCGTCCATCGTCCGTTTGATGCGGTGAAGTTGTCCTGTCCCCTTAGCAGAAAAACACCCCCAAAGCATTTTGTTTCCACCTCCATGTTTGACGGTGGGGATGGTGTTCTTGGGGTCATAGGCAGCGTTCCTCCTCCTCCAAACACGGCGAGTTGAGTTGATGCCAAAGAGCTCCATTTTGGTCTCATCTGACCACAACACTTTCACCCAGTTGTCCTCTGAATCATTCAGATGTTCATTGCCAAACTTCAGACGGGCATGTATATGTGCTTTCTTGAGCAGGGGGACCTTGCGGGCGCTGCATGATTTCAGTCCTTCACGGCGTAGTGTGTTACCAATTGTTTTCTTGGTGACTATGGTCCCAGCTGCCTTGAGATCATTGACAAGATCCTCCCGTGTAGTTATGGGCTGATTCCTCACCGTTCTCATGATCATTACAACTCCACGAGGTGAGATCTTGCATGGAGCCCCAGGCTGAGGGAGATTGACAGTTTATGGTTCTTCCATTTGCGAATAATCACACCAACTGTTGTCACCTTCTCACCAAGCTGCTTGGCAATGGTCTTGTAGCCCATTCCAGCCTTGTGTAGGTCTACAGTCTTGTCCCTGACATCCTTTGAGAGCTCTTTGGTCTTGGCCATGGTGGAGAGTTTGGAATCTGATTGATTGATTGCTTCTGTGGACAGGTGTCTTTTATACAGGTAACAAGCTGAGATTAGGAGCACTCCCTTTAAGAGTGTGCTCCTAATCTGAGCGCGTTTCATGTATAAACGACACCTGGGAGCCAGAAATCTTTCTGATTGAGAGGGGGTCAAATATTATTTCCCTCATTAAAATGCAAATCAATTTATAACATTTTTGACATGCGTTTTTCTGGATTTTGTTGTTATTTTGTCTCTCACTGTTCAAATAAACCTACCATTAAAATTATAGACTGATCATTTCTTTGTCAGTGGGCAAACGTACAAAATCAGCAGGGGATGAAATACTTTTTTTCCCTCACTGTACAGTACACTCGTATAGGCGAACCCCAACTTCCCCGAATTCACGCTTACACCAGGGTACTCTGAGGTCTTACTGTAATACATTTCGAGTTACAATATTTTATCTCTGTCAGTCGTTTTCATGTCCAAGTCTCACAGGCATGCAAAGCTGTACTCAACAAGCATGCTCTTAAGATGTTCAGTTTAGTCTTGTTGCTGATTTACTTACTGCTCCAGATTTCATGAAAGCCTGCTATTACTCCTTTCGCCTTTGCGATCCTCGCTATGTCGTTTGTGCAGTCATCCCATGTCAGTAGACTTCCAAAGTATACACATTCCTTTTCATTCTTTCTCAATGTCCTCCCTTCCTAATGCCTCATTATTCTCTTAATCCATATCATAAAAAATGCTGCAATACTCGGTCCATATTTTTTTGTCTTTTTATCATTATTTTGCCTTGGTTCCACTTCGTCTTTAGGCTCTGGACTAGTTCACTTCCATGGTCTTGTGTTCTCTATACTTTACATTGCGCTACATGTAATGTGTATTTGTACAGCCAGCAGTTGGCTTTCACAGAGCTTCCATTATGTTAAATTAATAAACAATGTCAGGCCAAGGTAACTCAAAGGGATTAAAACAAACATGCAGCAGGCAGGCCCGATATGAAACATTCGTTAAGTATGTTTACCCAGGAAAGCCTCGATTAATTTTGCGTGAATATCAATTTAGTAACTGTGGATCTATGTCCAGGTTGTAATATGAAAACATTACGATGTAGGGCCTAGCTATGCAGGGCTTATCTGCTAAGCGTGCCCGCTGTTTTCTGTTTTCTCTTGTAATTTGTCTCAGCCTGGGTTATTGCTTTACCTCAATGAGGAGATCCTCGCTGAGTCTCAAAACTCTTTTTCAGGAGGGTTCTGCCAAGTTTGTTGCACTAGGCAGACATTTTACTGAATGTAATCTCAATTGAGTCATCCAGGTAATTTTTTGGGCAAAACCAACTCTATTGTTTATGGATTTAGCTACAAAGAAGACACCAGGTACCCGAACGAATCTCATGCAACATGGGCGACGAACATGCAAACTCCACTCCCTCACACGCAAAATAAAGACAAAGATGCACCCTACAGCTGGAACAGACTTTTGGGGCAAGTACTGTTAGCGACCACCTATGAAGGTCGGCATGATACACCAGGGGGTGGGTAGCCAGAACCACGCCCGACTGCCATTGTCTCTGGCCATCTGTAGACCATGAGTGTATCATTGTGTGTCTTTCTGTGCACATGAGTGGGGGGCAATGTGGGGAGCGGTGACGCATTGCTTCATGCACTTTGTGACTAACTCTTTGGAGTTTGATTCCCACTCTTGGCCAACATTGGTTGCAGTGAATAGATGAATTGGTCCTGGGCCTCCCATGGTTCGATTCAGCCTTAAATGATTACCTCTTGCAGTTTGGAAACATTATTGTTAGAGAGACAATGACAGCCGAGTGTGGTTCTGGCCACACCGCATCCTATTAATGCCATGCCAGCATTAATAGGTGCTGGTTATCAGCACTTGCATGAACAGGATATTTTGTCTCGGTGTACTTTGTTTTCGAGTGTGTAATGAGTACGTGTATTGTGTGTGCATGTACTCGGTGTATGTAATCTGGGGAGTAGTAGTGCAGTAGTTGGTGTGCTGCACTACGAACCCGGAGACACGAGTTAAATTCCTACTCATGGCCACCACCAGTGATTATAATTCAAGTCATTATTTGAACCATTCCTGGGCCTCCCCTAGGTCGACTCGGCTTAAAATGAGTACCTGGTGTGATGCGTAAGCATCACGACTAGGGAGACAGGCACCCATTTGTGATGCTGGGCACCCTCCCCCTCATTGCCTGTGTCAGCCTTCATAGGTGCTCACTAACAGCACTTGTCCCAACAGTCTTATGGATATACATGTGATCCTTGTCTTGTAATGCGTGGGTGTGTATTTTGTATAATGTGTATGTGTATATCTATATTTACAGAATTAATCGCATGGAGAAGAGACCCTCAACACAGCCTGGTGATAAAACGCATCGATGTGACCAGTGTTTATACAGCACGGATCGCATTGTACGTTTGAAGCAGCAACAGAGCAAATGCAGGGCCGAGAAGCCCTTCAAGTGCAGTGTATGTGGTAGGGCATTTGCACAATCAGGAACTCTTAAGAAACATAATACAACACACATGGGCGAGAAGCCCTTCAAGTGTACTGTGTGTGGGAAGGCATTTGCTCGTTCAGAAACTCTTCATATTCATCAGAGAACACACACCGGTGAGAAGCCCTTCAAGTGCACTGTGTGTGGGAAGTCATTTGCTCAACCAATAACTCTTCATATTCATCAGAGAACACACACCGGTGAGAAGCCCTTCAAGTGCACTGTGTGTGAGAAGTCATTTGCTCATGGAAAAACTCTTCAAATTCATCAGAGAACACACACAGGCGAGAAGCCCTTCAAGTGCAGTGTATGTGGTAAGGCATTTGCACAGTCAGAATATCTTAAGACACATAATAGAACACACACGGGTGAGAAGCCCTTCAAATGCACTGTGTGTGGGAAGGCATTTGCTCGTTCAAAAACTCTTCATAATCATCATGGAACACACACTGGTGAGAAGCCCTTCAAGTGCACTGTGTGTGGGAAGGCATTTGCTCTTTCAAAATATCTTAAGAAACATAAGAAAACACATTCAGATGAGAATCCTTTCAAGTGCACTGTCTGTGGGAAGGAGTTTACATTATCAGGAAAGCTAAAGAGGCATGAGAAGATCCACAAGGAGAAAGTTAAATCGACTTGTGAAAGTCAACATGCTGCAATGAAACGGGAATCAGAAGAAAATTCCAACTTGGAAACAAGGTCAGGAGTGACAGTGAAATGTGAAGAAGTGAAATGTGAGGAAGTGACGGTGAAATGTGAAGATCAAGATTCGACTCCAGGACCCAATCTACAAGTGGATGGAGGCAGCGTGAAGCAGGAGGAGCATTCGGATTCTGAGGGAGAGCGAGGCAATCCCCAGCAGTTTGTGGATGTGGAGGTGTGGGTGGAGTTTTTGGACAAATCTGAGTAGGAGGGGCCAGCACGTGTGAAATGGCACATTGGAAGATGTGTAACCTGGAGTTTGATGGGCTTTCTGTACAGATGAAGTTATTGAGTGTCGAAGTGAAATAGTCGATATGCAAAGCATTATGCTGCCTTATAAAACACGAATTAGGAATTGTTTTGATGGTTACATATTAAATGAAGTATGAATTGTAACTGTTGGGCATTACTATTAAAGTGGCTGTCAGGTGTGGCCATGCTTTTATGCATGCTCCCAATCTGTTATTTTATTGTTTTTGTAATGCCCTTTAATAAAATAAAAGGTAAGCATTTTTGTAATATTTACTTTTGGCTTCATACACTAAATATATGTTCATGATATCAAAACAATTTAATGTCAGGCCTACTTTCTGCACTTGTTTTGCTTTTAATCCCTTTGGCTTTCATTTAATTGGTCTTAGCCTGATGTTATTTTTTTCATTTTATATAATGGTAACAGCAGGGGTCTGCAAGTCTACTGTACATCCCACCTGATGGCTATGTACGCACCTTGCATAGTGTAGTTATTGTGGTTTATAATGCAATGTATCAAGTGTGCAGTGCATAGTGAATAGTATGTGTGGTGAAATGTGTGTATGTATGGTGATGTATAGTATGTCTACAGTGCAGTGTGTAAGAAGCCGGCTTCGGCTTTTCACGTGACGAATCGCACGCAATGTATCATTGCACTCAGTCGCAAGTTGCAGTCCAAAGGTGGCGAATGAGAGTAAAGTTCTGCATCTTGACGCTGCATGCCATTTGCAGTGAGGCGTGTTGTGCGCCATACAGTTGCTGTAGCTGGTGTGAGCTTACCTGCGATGAATCGCACGTGTAATTGTGCACTCTGCAATGTTTCTGTAATTGTTATGTAGAGCCAGGTGCTGGTGTTTTTTATACGTGTAGGTAATGTTCAGAGCATGCCACGCCTAACTGTGTGTAGACTATTCAAAGTACAGGGAACACCCCAATTTGAGGTGGACTGGTGAGATATTACATTATTCAAATAGGAAAATAAAATATAACTTAAATTATATTATTTCAATGTTAATCGAAAGCGATAGACTAGGTAATGTTTGTTGATTGAATTATTGGTGGTGAAGATATTCACAATTAAGACGTTGATTTTATTGAAGTTTTTTATATTTCAACATGTAATTTTGGTTATAATTGGGCCTAGAAAATGAACACTGATGCTAAATCCCATCAAGAGGTACTGTGTGAAGTGGAGGGTGATAGGTTTGTGTCTGGTAATATTTACAGGTATGATACGTTCACTTATTTCCAGTTATGTTGTGTTTGCCGTTTTTTCGCGGGAAGTTTAATACTAGAATTTTGCCGACCAAAGGCCGCCTTACTCTAGTAGCGCCTTCGAAGGGCTTCTCCGTGGTTGGCGTCTCACCCATTGCTCCCACTGATGTCCTCTTCTTCTCCCCCCCCCCCCATCTGTGCAGATACTGCTGAATTTAACACGTAGCCTTTCGCAACCAATATCCATAATACAGGTTTTTTCTTGGGTTAGATCGTGTGAATATATAAGTACGTCGTTAAACCAGCCACCATCCGACGCAGCCAATTAGTAAGATTTGTAATGTAAACAAAACATGCCAATTCGTTACTCATACAGCAAAGTGTTCGAGAGCCAAGCTAAATCATTTACTGTCTGAGTACGATGTTTTGCCAGTAATTACAACTAGCTTCATCAGGCAACAGCCAGATTTGTGCATGTAAAATGCACAAAATTGGCAGCATACGAATTTAGCCTTAAATTGAGTTAATGGGGCGAGCAGAATTAGTGTTTTGGCAGAGGTTCCAGTCTCAATTCAAAAAGAAAGCTTTAGTGGTTATTGTCAGTTAAATATCCCAAATTTACATGTTACTATAATTTCACGTATTATTGCTTTATTCCTAATATAAATACGTTTTGATTCGTTAATGCAATATTATTTTGGAACGTAGCACATTTAGGAGGCACTACACATATTTTAGGCATATGTTTGATGTGGAATATTTACATTTGTATTGTTAAATAAGATGTTAAATGTTCTTAGATTTGAAAAGCGGCTGTTTTAACTTATATTTGCAGTAGATTCCGTGCTGAGGAGCTGCTCTGAGCTGTTGTGTGACGTGGAAGGTGATAGGGATATGTTTGGTCATGATTACAGATATGCAAATGCTCCTCGGAGGAACACTTTGAAATAAAGCATTTCCGTTTCACAAACCTCTGGTGCCCATCTGTAGTGGAGTCGCCCACTTCTCAGGAGGACAGAAAGCAATGCAGAGTATATGCTCATCCTCTCTGAGCTTTAATGTTCTTGTTTATTTGGCCGACCTATCCCCTTGTTACGATTCACAGGAGAAGGACAGGGTGGGCTGGCTACACATGGAATTTCTCCAGTTTATGTACCATGCTAGGTGCACTTTTAAGGCCACGTGAAATGTCAAAGGCCCTCCGGCAGATCACGCAACAGACCCAGGTGCCATGGATTGACTGAGATGACAGGCAGACTCACCACCTGTGCTCCCCACTGCCACATCGCTGCGTTTTATATGCCCTGCTCTCCGCTTGTTATTGTGAGCGTTGCGTCTCTGCCCTTTGTTGCTGGAGGGCGACTGCCTCTTAAGTGTCAAGGAGCGGCCTTCATGAATCTCCATAGGAGCCCATCTTGACACCTCTGGAACCAGTCATCGGCAAGTCCACTCGGCTCCAGTGGTGACTTGGTAATGAACTAAATCACCAGAGAGACAAGACTCCAGACACTGAAGTATACGTAAAGGGGCGTAAACCGCTATTTGCTTGAGTTGCGATACCTTAACTAGTTTCATACACTTCTAGTCTTGTTCATACACCAGAAGCCCAGATAATGAGACAAAGAGCGTCTGGATGGACTGGGCACAAACCACAGTGGGCACGTGATGGGCCGAGATGGGCAGGTGCAGTGGCTAGTTGGACAGGCAGCAATAGTAATACTGCCGCATCAACTGGATGATGAAATAGGCTGAGCTTCAGCTAGGGCAAGCTGGGTGCGGGCGAGTCATGAGCCAGAACATGCAGGTGGTAATCCTATCGTGCCAATTAGGTGATAAGATGAGCTTAACTTAGACAAGCTGGTTGTAGATCACAGCAAATTTATCACAAGCCAAGACGGGCAGGTGTGGTGGTAGGACAATGAGATGGTGGTTAATACAGAAGCACCAGTCAAGAGATGAGATGAACTGGGTTTGAGTTAAGGTGCAGTTCAGGCAGATCCAGGGAGCATCATCCCTTGGTGGTGGGGATATTCGAATTCATCCAGCAGCTCATTCTCTTGATCCATATCCTCAGAAATCACTGCAATTCTATGTCCATCTTTTTTTCATCTCTTCGTCAATGTTTGCCTTGGTTGCCACTTCCTATTTGGGCTCTGGACTAGTTTGTGCACTTCCCTGGTCTTGTGTTCTCCATACTTTACATTGCAGTTCATGTAATGTGTATTTGTACAGCCAGCAGGTGTAAAATGAATAAAATAATGTCAGGTTAAGATCAATTATATCAAACGCAAAGAGATTAAAACAAGTTCAGCAGGCAGGCCCGACAACACTTTTGTTGCGTATGTTTACCCAGGAAAGCCTTGCCTATTTTGTGTGAATATCAATTTAGTAACTTCATCGATGTCCAGGTTGTAATATGAAATCATAACAATGTGGGGCCTGGCCATGCAGGGCTTGCCTGCTGAACTTGCCGGCTTTTCTGGTTTTGCATATAATTTGTCGCAGCCTGGGTTATTGCTTTACCTGAGGAGATCCTCACTGAGTTTCTAGACTTTTTCAGGAGGGTCCTAACAAGTTTGTTGCAGTAGGGGAAGATTTTACTGCATGTAACCCCAATTGAATAATATCCGGGAAATTATTTCAGCAATGTGATCTTTTGAGCAAAACCAACTATGTTGTTTATGGGTTTAGCTGCAAGAAGACACCAGAAAACCTGGACGAATCCCATGCCATATGGGGGAAGAACATGCAAACTCCACTACTTTACACAATATAAATACAAATATGCACCCTACAGCTTGAACAGATATTGGGGCAAGTGCTGTTAGCGATCACCTATGAAGGTCGGTATAATACACCAAGGCGGAGGTGGCCAAAACCACACCCGACCGCCGTTATCTCTGGCTGTCTAGAGACCGTGAGTGTTTCATTGTGTGTCTCTGTGCATGTGAGTTTGATTCCCATTCATGGCCAATAGTTAGGAAGCATCGTTGGAGAGACTGACAGCCGGGTGTGGTTCTGGTCACACAGCATCCTTGTGTGTCATACCAGCATTAATAGGTGTTGGTTATCAATAATTGCATGAACAGGATATTTTGCCTCGTGTTTACTTTTTGTTTAAGTGTGTAATGAGTACGTATATTGTGTGTCGGTGTACTCTGGGTGCGTAATGTAGGGAGCGGTAATGCATTGGTTGGTGTGCTGCACTCCGAACCCGGAGACCCAAGTTAAATTCCCGCTCACGACCACCACCAGTGATGATTATCTAAACCAGGGGTGGGGAACCTTTTTTCTGCCAAGGGCCATTTGGATATAGATAACATCATTCGCGGGCCATACAAAATTATAAACTTAAAAATTAGACTGTTATATTTGGGCAAACATTTAATTAACTACTCGCAACTGCTTTTCCAAGTTTGCTCCTAGATTTATTGAATTTCGAGTCCCGACTGCGGTTTCCTTGGCAAGGCCAGACCAAATGTTTTCACGGGCCTTATATGGCCCGCGGGCCGGACGTTCCCCACCCCTGATCTAAACCATTCCTGGGACTTCCCGAGGTCCACTCAGCCTAAAATGAGTACCTGGTGTGATGCATAAGCATTGCTATTGTAGTAGATGCAAAATTTGAGGAGACTTCTCTCTTCTGGAGGCAGCACGTTTATTTAACATGTACATAACACAAAGGAGTACGGCCCTTTCCACCAGATACACTAAGGAGGTATTTCCTCAGGACTTCTGCCCTCACACTGGTTACACTCTGACCTGACACTGGTTAAGCTTTTGTCCCGACCCTAGCCAGGGGTTTAGGTTCTGTCCTTCAGGCTCTTCGCTTCAGGTCTTCCAGGTGGCAGCTCCAGGTCTCCGGAGTGGCTCTTTGGTCTTCAGGTAAATGACAACTGCCAGTCTCCTTCAGGGGTCCAGCTTTTATACTGGTTCCCGTCTCACTCAGTCCCTAGTCACTCCTTTCTTCTGGAACCGTCTGGAGGGGCCTGGGGAGTGACGTTATCCTCCAGCCCCCCTCCTGGGGGTCTGGGGTTCTGTACCTCTGGTCTTGAGCTACCTTGGGGTTTACCTTGGTCCAACGGCCTCACTCATCACCATTAGACTCCCTTCTGCCCCCTGTTCATTCGAGGCCGTTATTACAGGCTATAAGTAGTAGCAATCGTGTACAGCGCTCAACGATGCTGCTACATCACCCCCCCCCCCCCCCGTAGCACTCAGCCATCCCAGCTGTTAACCCCCATCAAAAAGGTAAGAAAAGAACGAGTAAGGTATGTGTGCCGCACGTACAAGAACATCAACAAATGCAACAAAAAGTAAGTGACCCGACATAAATACCCGAGCCCACCTGTACAGCGCAGCATGGTCAGATCGCATCGTGAAGTGTCTTCTGTACAGATATGGGCGGTACAGGCCTACGAAAAACACAATCGGCAGGAGTTTGCGGCGCGTAATGCAAGTGTTGTTCGGTGAGGGAGAGAACCCTGCTCCCGTACGCGATCACACACTCCACTCCGTTGACTATTTGCGACAAGACTGCACCAATGCCGGTGTTACTTGCGTCAATGTCGAGGATAAACAGCACAGAGAAATCAGGGTAGCGGAGGGGAGGGGCGTTAACCAAAGCGTCCCGAAGTGCCCAAAACGAAGCCTCCTCCTCTCCCCAATGAAATTGTTTACCTTTGACCATCAACGCATGGAGTGGTTTCGCGACGGTGGCAAACCTGGCAAAACAGTGGCAGTAGTATGATGTGAAGCCGATGAAGCTTCACATCATACTACTACACTGTATAATATATACACAGCCCAATATAAGCTCCAACATTATGCATTGTATTGATATACCTCCAACTAAACTTTTTTCTACATCACATGACTATGCACCGTACTATACACTGCCACCAACATCATTAAAACCAACAAAATCACTTCTGATTCAACCGCATTAATTGATCAAACCAAACAGTTCTCGTTGAAACCTTCTGCGGCCAGGCCACCAAGATAAAATGGCCTTCCAAAGATACATAAAGAAGATATACCCCTTCGTCCCATCGTCACTACTATAAACCCCCCCGCCTACAAACTGGCTCGTTTTTTGTCTGAAATCCTGCGGCCTTTCACTGGAAAAATCACCTCTGCGGTACTAAACTCTGCTCACCTGGTATCGACAATCAAGGGTATTTCCCTGTCCCCAGACGACCTGCTTGTCAGTTTTGATGTGGTTTGCTTATTCACCAAAGTTCCTGTACCTGACACCATTGCAATCAGTGAAGACTTAGTTAATCAAGGACTGAATACTGAGGTACCCCCCCTGGTGAGACACTGCTTAACCAATACATACTTCACCTGGAATGGAACTTTCTATAAAAAAAACTGAGGGCACCCCAATGGGCTCCCCCCTATCTCCGGTTGTAGCCAACGTTTTCATGAAGAAATTTGAGACTGACGCCATCCAGACTGCCACTCTATGCCCGACTTTATGGAAGAGGTATGTGGATGACACTTTTGTCATCTGGCCACATGGCCGGCCTGCTCTAGACCAGACATGGGCAAAGTACAGCCCCCGGGCCATATGCGGCCCGTTGGGCTTTTTAATCCGGCCCGCCGGGCTTTTTAATCCGGCCCGCCGAACTTGTCCAAATATTATTAAATTAAATTTTACCTTTCTCCTGTAATGCCCCCATCCCAATTAGATGGTGCACTTTGACCGGGAGTTACGACATGTTTTTGTATTGTTCATGTTAGTGCAATTTGTTAAATTGCCTTGCAAATAAATGCTTTGCTACCTGTTAAAGGCCAAATCCTTTCATGTAATTATTTTTACATGTTATTTATATCAGTTCACACAAACACTCCATCCATCTGTTCCTGGCCCAGCCCCTCTGTCAAATTTTAGAACCCATTGTGGCCCGAGAGTCAAAAAATGTGCCCACCCCTGCTCTAGACCAATTCCTCAACCACATCAATTCCATACACCCAGCCATCAGATTCACCATGGAAGTCGAAAAAGAAGGCAAGCTACCCTTTTGGATGTCCTAATAAAAAAGAGACCTGATGGTTCATTGAGCCACTCTCTCTACAGGAAAGCTACCCATGCGGATGCTTACCTGAAACCGGATTCCCACCACCATCCATCCCAGAAGAATTCCCTCATCAAGACTCTACACCATAGAGCCCAATGCATCTCCGACCAGAAACACATTGCCAGTGAACTCAAGCACGTACACCATCTAATGGTTACTCCTACGACACAATCCGCAAAGCCATCACTCCAACCATGAAGAAGGACCCTCTTGAGCCATTATAAACCATCACCTTACCCTACATTGCGGGGGTCACAAAAAAGATCTCCAAAATCCTGAATAAACACAAGATCCAGGTGCGATTCAACACAGTACATAAAATCCGTGATCTGGTCCCGTCTGTAAAATATATGATTCCAGACATACAGTACCCTGGCATCTACAAACTAAGTTGCCTCTGTGGTAGCAGTTACATTGGGGAAACCAAACGACATGTCTCGGACCACATCCGTGAACACAAAGCAGACCTGAAACACGGTAGGACCAACACCTCTGCCGTGGCAGACCATTGTTATAGTTCAGTGGGCTCACATGACATTGACTTCTCCAAGACAAAGGTTATCTGCAAGCCATCCGGCTACCATGAGAGATTCGTTCATGAGGCCATCCACATATACAAACACAGAGACAATTTCAACCGAGAAGATGGATTCTGGCTGAGCAATCATTGGAAGGACATGATCAACCATGTCGGGTCTTGATTGATTGTGTTCACGTTTCCGGTGACTTTCAGACCGCATTCCATTCGCTGGCATTGACTATATAGCTTTTGTATTCTCTTCACGGATCGGAGTCTTTGCTCCGCTGCAAGTTTCCTGCTACCACTCTCCCATTGACATATTTCTTTGCTTCTTCTTAGTACCTTTCATGCGACGGTCAATGGTGTGGTGTATAGTAGATTGTATAATACACATTATAATAGTGTAATGTTTAACATAATGTATAAGGTTATAAATAGAATTGTGATTGTATAGTGAATATACAGCAGTGTGGCATACAGTAGGGTTTGTAGAATAATACATAGTGTAATATTACAATGTATAGTCTAAGGTACAGGGTAGTGTATAGTAATGCAGTGTATATGTAGTGGCCTTATTGACGTCGGAGACTGTTCACTTGAGGCAGCACGTATTTATTACAGACGCTTCAATTACAGTGGCGAATCTGATACTTGAAGAGGTAACGGCCTCTTCACCCGTACTCTATAGAGGGAACGTTCCCCGAGCTTTAGCCCATGCTAGCTCCCTGGTTCCCTCTATCCTAGTCCTCTCTCAGAAGGCTATCTGACCTGGCCCAGCTTCGGCGCATGTCCCGATCACCATCCACATGAGTCCGGCCCTCAGAAGGACATCGGACCTCGCGGCTCTGGTGTCGCACCCTGGCTTGCTTTGCCTGGCCCTCAAAAGGACAGCGGGCCAAAGGAGTTCCAGGGTCTGGCTAGTTGATCTTCTTTCTTCATTGGCTCTTTATCTTGCTTGAGTCGAACTCCCTCTCAGCTCCCCGGGTCCCACCTTTTATACTGTCCCTCACTGAGGGGTGGGGCTGGGAGGGATCACAGCATGCCGCGTGGTCCGTACGGACAGTGAAATACCGCCCGTAGAGATACGGCCGATACTGTTGGATAAAAAAACGATAGCCAATAGTTCGCGATGGGTAACACAATACCGCTGTTCTACCGGTGATAAAACCCTGCTACCATAGGCGACGACACGTTCGACTCCTCCAATGACTGCAAGAGCACTCCGCGAATGCCGGTGTTACTGGCATCCGTGTCGAGCAGAAAGGGTGCAGTGAAATCAGGGTAACACAGGGGCGGAGTACTCACGAGGGCGTCCCTGAGGGAGTGGAAGGCGGCCTCCTCCTCAAGACCCCAGCAAAATTTTATACCCTTTGGCGTCAGAGCGTGGAGGGGCTTGGCTATGGTGGCAAAGTGTGCGACGAACTGCCGATAGTATGAGGCAAACCCTATGAAGCTACGGACCTCACTGACCGAAGTGGGCGTGGGCCAGGAGCTAACGCACTGAGTTTTAGCGGGATCAGTGGAGATACCTAAACGACTCACTATGTGCCCCAAATACTGCACAGATTCCCGGAGGAGGTGGCACTTCTGTGGCTTAAACTTTAATTTAGCGGACCGCATTTTCAGGAATACTGCCCGTAGATGTTCGAGGTGTTCCTCGAACGTCCGGCTGAACACAATGACATCGTCCAGGTAAATTAAACTGGTAACCCATTGAAGACCGGCCAAAACCAATTCCATTAAGTGTTGGAATGTCGCGGGAGCTGATTGGAGTCCCATGGGCAACCAATTAAACTGGAATAGGCCCACGGGTGTTCTAAAAGGAGTCTTGGGTTTTGACTCCTCGTCCAGGGGAAGTTGCCAAAATCCCAATAGCAGGTCTAACATAGAGAAATATTGTGCCCCCGCCAAGGCATATAATGATTCGTCCATTCTGGGGAGTGGATATGTGTCGGCCACAGAGATCTTATTCAGGCGACGAAAATCTACGCAAAACCTCAGAGACCCATCGTGCTTTTTGACGAGCACGATGGGGGTCCCCCATGGACTGGTGGAAGGGGAAATGATGTCCGCCGACAGCATGTCATTAACAGCCGATTTGGCATGCTCCTTCTCGGCGGGGCTTAGCCGGAAAGGATTTTGCCGGATGGGGGCGGCGTCACCCGTGTCAATATGGTGACGTAGCAAGTCGGTGCAACCGATATCATATTTGTGGTTGCTAAAAACGTCGGAAAATTCAAGCAACAGGGCATGCAGTGCAGCAAGTTGCAAACCGAACAGGTCACTGGATTCGGAACAAAGTGAATCCAACCACCCCTGATCCTGGCTTAGTTCTGGATGTGGAGCGGGACCGTATGCACAAGCCCAATCACCAGCTCTCCCATTGGTGCCGACGTTGCGTGAGCGAGCACGGTCCCCTGTGGGACCACAGCCGTCCGAGAACCCGCATTTAGAACCATGACGAAGGGACCCCTGTCTGCTTGCACTATCGTCTGAGCCACCAACAACTCCAGCCCCTTCACTGCTCCGTTCGACGGACCCAAGAGGACCCCATGCGGTGCTACCCCTATGCTGAGAGGTTTTCGCAGCCGTGTACCGTCTGGGTGACCATTGCTTGCACAGTCATACCGGCTGTGCGTATACCGCTGGGGGAAACCAAAAACGCAATGCGGCGGCCCGAAGGAAGTTCAATACAGCCCTGATAAATGAGGATCTTAATCGGCATTTTAGCCAAAAGATCCATTCCCAACAAACATGGGACTGCGAAAGAGGATGAAACCAAGACTGGCCCAGATAGTTTAATATCGCCAATACAAATTCTCGCCCGGATTTGACCAATGATGCCCAAGGATCCTCAATTTTCCGCATAGCACAGAACGTCAACAGGCAGTAATGGTCGACATTGAACAGGGAGTATGTTATAGATCAGGTCGGAAATAATTGTTGGCGACGCCCCAGTGTCCACCAGTACCCGAACCTCGACCCCCTCAATACAACCCGCAACCACAGACGATCCGGCCGACGCAGCAACCACCCTATGAGCCAACTCGGACCACTGACCTGGTCCAAGCGCTCGTCCAAACGCACCACCCCTCACCGAACTGGCGCCCATGGCGTGTGATGTGTCATGTGCGGCGCGGTGGGTCGTGTGTAGTGTGTGGGGGGGCCGAGCATGTGTGGTGCCACGACGTGCCGGAGATTGCTGGGATGACTTGGGAACCTGGGCGTCGTCCGGCCGACATCCTAGTGCACGCTGCTGTGGAGCCCGGCACCCCAATGCAACATGGCCTCGGAGGCCACAGTTGACGATGGTCTCGGTTGCTCCAGCTTGCGCGCCGGATGCTTTGGTGGTCGGCCACCCGACCTCCAATCCCCCGAACGAGTCGCAGCGAAGACCTCCTCCGATGGCTGGGCGTCTTGGGGCTCGCTGCGCTCCGAGGTGGAGGCAGCGATGAGAGGCCGGGTCCACTTCAGGACCTCGTGGGCATGAATGTTAGTGGCGACTCGCAATGAGCATATATCCGCCTCATCCGCTGCCAGGACGACGATGCCCAGCTCCTGGGCCAACGCTAGGAGCTTCTCCATCACCATGGCATCGATACCTTCGCAGTCCATCTGCGGAAAAGCTGCCTTAGCGGGGGCCAGAAGAGCTGTGCGGTAGGTGAGAGGCATTTCCTTCGCGCCCTTCCGCCGGTCATGGAAATGGTGGCAACTCGCAGATGGCGGCCCGTAGACAGTGGCCATCAACCGAAGCGCTGCCACCAGTGTAAAGCGACTTGATCTCGGGGCTGACACTAGGGTGTCCAGAGCATCGTCGTACAAAGTCGCCAGGGGGGCGCGCAGCGCCTCATCGTTGGACCAGCCGTCATCTCTTGGTGGGCGAGGAAGCGTCATTGGAAAGCTCCCCAGTCGCCTCCAGCTGTGAACGCTGTTAAAACGGGCAGTCGCTGCTGGAACGTCTGCTCCATCGCTTGCCGATGATGGTCCCGTACAGCACTGTCGTACAGTGCAATGGCGGCCCCCTCCGTAGGTCGCAGCGCTTTTGGCTCGGAGATTTCTGTTTGGCTACGGCTGTGCCCATCGCTTGGGGATGACGTGGCGAACGGTGGTTGGGTGCGCCCGGCTCCCGCCACCCCCGGAGTCCACCCCGGAAATGGCGTCAATTTCAATTTGTGGCACCGTGTCTATGGCGGGAACGGTCGTCTTGCGCCAATTCTCCCCCCTCTCTCCCGCCCCCGCTCCTCCAGTTTGGGTAATTTCTTCTAGTATGGAGGCGGCGGCGAGCAGTAATTCGGCGAGGTGGGAATGAGCATCCCGAAGCCCACCCCCTCCACTGTGGTGGCGTGTTCGGCGGCTGCGATGGCTGTTGAAGCGCCGGCATCGCCCCAGACTCCATCTCCGACTCTCGCGGACCTGCCTCTGCAGGGTTGTCAACTTGGCCTGGTTCGTGCGCACGAACTGTGCTCCTCGTGTCCATCTCGTGCAGGTAAAAACCACTTCTGACCCGAGTTGTAGTGGCCTTATTGACGTCGGAGACTGTTCACTTGAGGCAACACATATGTATTACAGACGCTTCAATTACAGTGGCGAATCTGATACTGTAAGAGGTAACGGCCTCTTCACCCTTACTCTATAGAGGGAACGTTCCCCGAGCTTTAGTCCACGATAGCTCCCTGGTTCCCTCTATCCTAGTCCTCTCTCAGGAGGCTATCTGACCTGGCCCAGCTTCGGCGCATGTCCCGATCACCAGCCACACGAGTCCGGCCCTCAGAAGGACATCGGGCCTCGCGGCTCTGGTGTGGCACCCTGGCTTGCTTTACCCGGCCCTCAAAAGGACAGCGGGCCAAAGGAGTTCCAGGGTCTGGCTAGTCGATCTTTTTTCACTGGCTTTTCATCTTGCTTGAGTCGAACTGCCTCTCAGCTCCCCGGGTCCCACCTTTTATACTGTCCCTCACTGAGGGGTGGGGCTGGGAGGGATCACAGCATCCCCCACAGCCCCCAGGGTGGTGGCCGTAGCGGACGTGTTTGTGGCCACCGTTATACAACCACGTGTCACCCTCCCGTAACACCTCTACATATATCTTCTTTGGTTCTTTCGGTAAAGTCACGTAGAATGAGAATAAAATAATAAATTGATAAAATAAAATAACACAATAATATTCTCACGACGTTTCGGCCACAACACAAGCGGCCTTCATCAGGTGAAGGGAGCGAGACTGTCTGGTAGGACAGCGCTGGAGTGAGAGAGCCACGTTCAGATCACGGCTTTTAAGCTGTGTGAGAGGAACAAAGAGCCTTGACGAAGGAATTAGCATAAAATTTAGCATTGAAAAGGCTGAATGATTAGCTTGTGACTGGTCACAGAAATAGCTATGTTAAAAGTTAAAGCATACACCTCCGCAGAGGCACCCATTGTTAAAAGGAATTAGCATAGAATTTAGCATTGAAATAGCTAAATTAAGGCATTCGCTTGTAACTGCTACAGAAATAGTTACGTTGAAGCCAGAGCATACACATTCACCGAGGCACTTAGTACAAATCAAAACAGGAGAATTTAGCATTGAAATAACTAGGCGAATTTAGCATTGAAATAACTGGGTGATTTGCTGGTGACTGGTCACAGAAATGACTACACATCTGAGCTATTCACAGTACTATATAGTGAAACAATAAAAACTAAAATATAAATTACCTTCATGTTATCAATAAACTCTATATTCTCCAATCAGCTAAGCTACCAACCATAAGTCGTTATATATCACAATGCTATATGGCGAAAAAATGGGTGGATTCTTACCCTCAAATTTCCGTACCACGGATAGCTACGGGCCCCGTTCAGACGGACGAGTTCGTCCATGGTCGGAACAGAGGAGGGGGAGAGAGACAGCTGCGAAGCCCTAGTATACTCCATGTTGTAAACCATACCATTAACCGTGGTGTGAGAGGTATTAAGAGGCAATGCTGGCGAAAGAGCTGCGGTCTGAAGGTCATCGTAAAATTACAATTAATTAAGAATAGAAATGATTTAACACATCTTTCCAGTGGTTACTAAGCCTGAATCCATCTTCTCGGTTGAAATTGTCTCTGTGCTTGTATATGTGAATGGCCTCATGAACGAATCTCTCATGGTAGCCAGTTGGTTTGCAAAGAACCTCCGTCTTGGAGAAGTCAATGTCATGTGAGCCCACTGAATTGTAACAGTGATCTGCCACGGCAGAGGAGTTCGTCTTACCGTGTTTCAAGTCTGCTTTATGTTCGCGGATGCGGTCCGAGATATGTCTTTTGGTTTCTCCAATGTAGCTACTACCACAGAGGCACTTTAGTTTGTAAACGCCCGGGTACTGTATGTCTGGAAGAGCATCTTTTACAGATGGAACTAAATCACGGATTTTGTGTACTGTGTTGAATCGGACCTGGATCTTGTGTTTATTCAGGATTTTGGAGATCTTTTTAGTGACCCCTGCAATGTAGGGTAAGGTGATGGTTTTGAGTGGCTCCACAAGAGGATCCTTCTTCATGACTGGAGTGATGGCTTTGCGGATTGTGTAGTCGGAGTAGCCATTAGCCCTGAGAGCCTGGTGTACGTGCTTGAGTTCACTGGTAATGTGTTCCTGGTCGGAAATGCATTGGGCTCTATGGTATAGAGTCTTGATGAGGCAGTTCTTCTGGGATGGATGGTGGTGGGAATCCGGTTTCAAGTAAGCATCTGTATGGGTAGCTTTCCTGTAGACAGAGTGGCTCATTGAACCATCATGTCTCCTTTAAATTAAGACATCCAGAAAGGGTAGTTTGCCATCTTTTTCGACCTCCATGGTAAATCTGATGGCTGGGTGTATGGAATTGATGTGGTCGCGGAATTGGTCTAGAGCAGGCTGGCCATGTGGCCAGATGACAAAGGTGTCATCAACGTACCTCTTCCATAAGGTCGGGCGTAGAGTGGCAGTCTGGATGGCGTCAGTTTCAAATTTTTCCATGAATACGTTGGCTACAACCGGAGATAGGGGGGAGCCCATTGGGGTGCCCTCAGTTTGTAGAAAGTTCCATTCCAGGTGAAGTATGTGTTGGTTAAGCAATGTCTCACCAGGGGGGGTACATCAGTATGCAGTCCTTGATGAACCAGGTCTTCAATGATAGCGATGGTGTCAGGTACCGGGACTTTGGTGAACAAGGACACCACATCAAAACTGACAAGCAGGTCGTTTGGGGACAGGGAAATGTCTTTGATTGTCGATACCAGGTGAGTAGAATTTAGTACCGCAGAGGTGGTTTTTCCAGTGAAAGGTCGCAGTATATCAGCCAGAAAACGTGCCAGTTTGTAGGTGGGGGAGCTGATAGTAGAGACGATGGACGTTTTCTGGCTGATATACTGCGACCTTTCACTGGAAAAACCACCTCTGCGGTACTAAATTCTACTCACCTGGTATCGACAATCAAAGACATTTCCCTGTCCCCAAACGACCTGCTTGTCAGTTTTGATGTGGTGTCCTTGTTCACCAAAGTCCCGGTACCTGACACCATCGCTATCATTGAAGACCTGGTTCATCAAGGACTGCATACTGATGTACCCCCCCTGGTGAGACATTGCTTAACCAACACATACTTCACCTGGAATGGAACTTTCTACAAACAAACTGAGGGCACCCCAATGGGCTCCCCCCTATCTCCGGTTGTAGCCAACGTATTCATGGAAAAATTTGAAACTGACGCCATCCAGACTGCCACTCTACGCCCGACCTTATGGAAGAGGTACGTTGATGACACCTTTGTCATCT
Source organism: Petromyzon marinus (assembly GCF_048934315.1). Taxonomy (NCBI): domain Eukaryota; kingdom Metazoa; phylum Chordata; class Hyperoartia; order Petromyzontiformes; family Petromyzontidae; genus Petromyzon; species Petromyzon marinus. Next base: position 2,416,088 of record NC_133741.1, on the reverse strand, counting down.
GGCCACATGGCCAGCCTGCTCTAGACCAATTCCGCGACCACATCAATTCCATACACCCAGCCATCAGATTTACCATGGAGGTCGAAAAAGATGGCAAACTACCCTTTCTGGATGTCTTAATTAAAAGGAGACATGATGGTTCAATGAGCCACTCTGTCTACAGGAAAGCTACCCATACAGATGCTTACTTGAAACCGGATTCCCACCACCATCCATCCCAGAAGAACTGCCTCATCAAGACTCTATACCATAGAGCCCAATGCATTTCCGACCAGGAACACATTACCAGTGAACTCAAGCACGTACACCAGGCTCTCAGGGCTAATGGCTACTCCGACTACACAATCCGCAAAGCCATCACTCCAGTCATGAAGAAGGATCCTCTTGTGGAGCCACTCAAAACCATCACCTTACCCTACATTGCAGGGGTCACTAAAAAGATCTCCAAAATCCTGAATAAACACAAGATCCAGGTCCGATTCAACACAGTACACAAAATCCGTGATTTAGTTCCATCTGTAAAAGATGCTCTTCCAGACATACAGTACCCGGGCGTTTACAAACTAAAGTGCCTCTGTGGTAGTAGCTACATTGGAGAAACCAAAAGACATATCTCGGACCGCATCCGCGAACATAAAGCAGACTTGAAACACGGTAAGACGAACTCCTCTGCCGTGGCAGATCACTGTTACAATTCAGTGGGCTCACATGACATTGACTTCTCCAAGACGGAGGTTCTTTGCAAACCAACTGGCTACCATGAGAGATTCGTTCATGAGGCCATTCACATATACAAGCACAGAGACAATTTCAACCGAGAAGATGGATTCAGGCTTAGTAACCACTGGAAAGATGTGTTAAATCATTTCTGTTCTTAATTAATTGTAATTTTACGATGACCTTCAGACCGCAGCTCTTTCGCCAGCATTGCCTCTTAATACCTCTCACACCACGGTTAATGGTATGGTTTACAACATGGAGTATACTAGGGCTTCGCAGCTGTCTCTCTCCCCCTCCTCTGTTCCGACCATGGACGAACTCGTCCGTCTGAACGGGGCCCGTAGCTATCCGTGGTACGGAAATTTGAGGGTAAGAATCCACCCATTTTTTCGCCATATAGCATTGTGATATATAACGACTTATGGTTGGTAGCTTAGCTGATTGGAGAATATAGAGTTTATTGATAACATGAAGGTAATTTATATTTTAGTTTTTATTGTTTCACTATATAGTACTGTGAATAGCTCAGATGTGTAGTCATTTCTGTGACCAGTCACCAGCAAATCACCCAGTTATTTCAATGCTAAATTCGCCTAGTTATTTCAATGCTAAATTCTCCTGTTTTGATTTGTACTAAGTGCCTCGGTGAATGTGTATGCTCTGACTTCAACGTAACTATTTCTGTAGCAGTTACAAGCGAATGCCTTAATTTAGCTATTTCAATGCTAAATTCTATGCTAATTCCTTTTAACAATGGGTGCCTCTGCGGAGGTGTATACTTTAACTTTTAACATAGCTATTTCTGTGACCAGTCACAAGCTAATCATTCAGCCTTTTCAATGCTAAATTTTATGCTAATTCCTTCGTCAAGGCTCTTTGTTCCTCTCACACAGCTTAAAAGCCGTGATCTGAACGTGGCTCTCTCACTCCAGCGCTGTCCTACCAGACAGTCTCGCTCCCTTCACCTGATGAAGGCCGCTTGTGTTGTGGCCGAAACGTCGTGAGAATATTATTGTTATTTTATTTTATCAATTTATTATTTTATTCTCATTCTACGTGACTTTACCGAAAGAACCAAAGAAGATGAATCATTGCAGTCACGAAAGCTTTAAATCGAAACCTCTACATATAATTCAATGTTGGGGTTTGTCTATGGCAGTGTATAGTCGTGTGATGTAGAAAAAAGTTTAGCTGGAGGTATATCAATATAATGCATAATGTTATAGCTTATATTGGGCTGTGTATACGATATTATACAGGAAAGTTTAGATTGGAAGGTATAATATTGTAATGTATAGTCGTCGAGTTTATAGCATACTGTAGTTGTAACACAGCACAGGACAGAGTAGCGCACCGTGGTTGTTTCTCTATATCTCCCCTCTCCTCCGTTCCGAGTATAGATGGACTCGTCCGTGCAATGTATAATGACTTATTGTTAGTAACTCAGCTTATTGAAGAGTATATTGAGTTTAATGATTATATTGATGTAGTTTTTATTTTAGTTTTTTATCAGTTTTCTATATAGTAGTCATTATGTAGTTTAGTATATACCCAGTTACTTAATGTGAATAGCTCAGCTTATTGGAGAGTATATTGAGTACATTGATTATATTGATGTAGTTTATATTTGTTTTTTTCACATTGGTTTATTTTATGGTAGTAGGGTATTTGCAGTTCTTTAGAAACTCCTTTTTGGTTCTCCACATAATGCACTAGCTTGATACGCGGTGGTTTGGGCTGCTGCAATTCTTTATTATAAAAATTTCCCTCCCTTTATTACTGCTAAACCTACATAATACACTCGCATAATATGACTTTCAGAACCCCCACCGCCTACACATTCGACAAGGAGTGACTAAACCCATATCTGCATTTGTCATCAACATGCTAAATTCCTCTGTTGATGTGTAAACTCCTTTGTCAAGGCGTACTCCTCCTCCCACCCAGCTTAAAATACGCTGCCAAGCTTAGCAGTGTACATTAGGACGCTGTCTTTCCGACAGCTCTATTTCTATACCTGAGGACGGCTGCTTGCGCAGTGGCTGAAACGACGTGATAATTTTATTTAATTATGTATTATTAAATAATTTCCCTTCTACGTGACTTTACCTAAAGAACCAAGAATATGAATCCCTGCAGTCACGAAAGCTTTAAATCGAAACCTTATGATATCGTCGTCAAGCCATTCTCTGTTAGTCTTCCTCTCTTTCCGGTTCCTTCCATTTTTCCAAACAGCACACTTTTTATTTTCCTGCTGTTGTCCATCCTCCTACACACGTGTCTAAATTGTGCTAGTTTCTTTCTCATCACTTGCCTGCATGCATCAGGTCGTCTGCTGGCAACTTTCTCTCTCACAAAAGCGGCCAAATCTGTAACCCTAACACAAGCCACCGCCTGCACGACGTTTCGCCAGTAATTACAACTAGCGTCATTAGGCGGACAGCCAGAGTTGTGGAGTAATCCTCCTTCTACGTGTACTCGCATGCTACTTTGCAGCAAAAAAAGTCCTTTCGAAGCAGAGGATCCCAGGGGCGTTTATAAACTCTCGGTAACCACGGCCTCTCTGCATCGTGTTCTACTCCCCTTCCCACTGTGATCACGGCAAATATGATGGAATAACCATAAACAGTTAAGGTTTTACCTGTTTATGGTTGTTCCATCATATTTTCCGGGTACTCGTCTATTTTTCCGAGTTATTCCCCCCCCCCCCCCCCGCATCTGCAGCGTTTGGCATTGCTGCTGCATTGGCATTGTTGCTTCATTGGCATTGTTGCTGTATTGGCATTGTTGCTTCATTGGCATTGTTGCTGCATTGGCACTCGTGCACCGCCCGCGTTTCCGAGTTAACTTCCCCGCATTTCCAGCTCTCTCGGCCTCCCACTTCTAGCCCCGCCCACTTCTCCCCCGTCCAGCTTCACGTCCCTCTCCGAGCGTCCACGCGACGCTCCCCTACCCCCCCCTCTCTCTCCCCCCTTGCCCCTCCCCCCACTCATACCTATATAACCTCTTACCACGGCATCTCTCTCCCATTTCATCAAAAAAAATTGCTGTGGTTTTCCCACCTGATGATGATTGCTTGTGTTGCAATCGAAACAGTGATTTGTTTCTATTTTATTTCTAACTACGTGACTTTACCAAAAGAACCAAAGAGTATGGATTCCTGCAGTCACAAAAGCTTCAAATCAAGATGATCACAGATAATCTGCCCGTTGCGCTAAACTGAAATGGGGACTTTTTCAAAGCAACAAAAAATAGTCGACAATTTTAACCTTAAGTTTTCTGAAGCTGGTGACCTTTTTGATCATGTATTGGGAGTCACTCCTGCTCATGCAATTTCCGACACCCCTGTCCAAACATTAAACGAATATAGTTTCCAGCCTATCCACGAAAGTCATGTTCCGAAACAACTGCCCTACCTCAAAGGGTCCTCCTCTACTGGAGCGGATAGTATTCCTGTCTTTGCTCTGCTAACTGTTGGTCACCTAATATACAAACCTATAGCCCATATTTTCAACCTGTCCATAAAAGAAGCATCAGTACCTCTAGAATGGAAACATTCCTATGTTCGTCCACTTCACGAAGGGGGCCCTAAAGATGATCCAAATAACTACCGACCTATCTCAATTTTGTCCCCGTTGAACAATTATTGAACTACCAAATTAGCAGTTTCCTGTCGACAACAATCTATTACATCTAAACCAATCTGGGTTCCGAAAAAAGTACAGCACCACATCTGCTGCATTAGACACTCTGAATCACATTTACAGTAGCCTTGATAATAAGCAGTACTGCGCCAGTCTTTTTCTTGACTTGTCCAAAACCTTTGATACAGTGGAGCACAACACCCTGCTTAGTATACTAAGTTGCCTCCGTTTCTCCAAACACGCAGTAGAATGGTTAAAAAACGTATCTCTCTTCTCGCACCCAAACTGTATTCACAGATGGATGGAGGTTAAACAATGTTAAGATAACAAAAGGGGTTCCACAGGGTTCCATCCTCAGCCCCCTCTTGTTCTCTCTTTATGTCAATGACTTAGGCACTGACCTGGATCATTCCAGGGTAAATCTGTTTGCAGATGACACGATACTGATTACTGCTGGCTGCTCTCCGGATGACATGATTGCTCAGCTCCAGGGTGATTTCAACAAACTACAGCATCAGCTAGTTGCTCTTAAACTAGTCCTGAATACCTCCAAAACCAAGGTGCTATGCTTCTCAGCAGGACTAAAGCAGGAAGTTATTTTTCCCCAATTATATTCCTTAAAAAATCATAAAATAGAGCAAGTCAAGATCTATAAGTATCTTGGGGTCATCATTGATTCAAAACTGAATTTTCAAGATCACATTGATTATATTGGTAAAAAGACAAAATATTTTTTTTTGTATCGACACAATCACTGCTTCCCCCCCATGTTCCGCTTGGTATTGATGAAAGAACCATACTGCCTGTACTTGATTACTGTGACATCAGTCCCCAGTACTCTACTGAAAAAGCTTGACTCAATTTATCACTCGGCCTTAAGATTAACATCAAACTGCCCATATAGGACCTACCACTGCGATCTCTACATTGGGTTAAACTTAACTTCTCTTAATGATCGAAGGCTTGTGCATCAGATCTTATTTATTCACGATGTACTTACAAAAAAATCAGCAGACTACCCGTTGGATCTCCTCAGTGTTTCGAAGAACAAATGTAACCTAAGTTCTTCGCTCATTTGCCAGCTTCACATACCTTATTGCCGTACAAATACTGGAGGAAGGGCCTTTTCTCTTGATGCCCCTAGGGTCTGGACTGCTATCGCCAATAAAGTGCAACTTGGATCACTACCTGTGAGATCTTCACTCAAAACTGCTCTAGAGGAGTTGTCCACCCCTAGCTGCCACTGCTATTCAGAATGGCCTGAAATTAATTGTGTCATTCCAGATGACCGCTGCAAAGTATGATCTTGAGTTTTGATTATAGTGTGCTGATCTTCAAAGGTTTATTGAAATTTGTTTATTCTGCTACTGATACTCCTGCTGTTATGGAGTGACTCATGCAGTCAACTATGGCTGCAAAGTTTGGTCGTACATGTTATGTATATCGTTTATTGTTAAATTTTAATCACAGTTCCTATGATTTTATTTTGGTGATTTTGAAAACTTTTGATTTAGCCATGTTTGTTTGTTGGAGTACAGAGTTAGCCTGATAACTTGAATCTTCATTGACTTATGGTTGTTGTTGATTGACTTGAATCCCAGGCATCCCACTGTGATTTTTGCACATAGCGTTGAAATACGGTGTTTTCTTCTGGAAGACTTTGCTGTTTTTTCCAGGATATTTCTGTTGCGTGGAGTCACTTTAAGATGTTTCTTGTTCATGTTTTTGTTTTGTTGCGGTTGCACCTGAGTCAAGAGCCGCATGGCTCACAGGGTTATCTCCATATATAAAAGGAAAAGTTGTGATTATGTGTCTGTTCAAAATGTTTAGCGTACTTCCCGACATGCAACAAACTTGAAATTTGCCATGTGGGTACTTTCCAGACTGTACACCATGCAAAGATTATAAAAATACACTTTTATGGGGGGGGCTCAATAATGCATTTATTCTTTGCACGCAAGTGAGCTGTGACGTCAATTCTGTCACGTGACCCTCGCATGTGGAAGCGTAACGCATTGTAGTGTAGTGGTTAGTGCGCTGCGCTACGAACCCGGCGACCCGAGTTCGATTCCCGCTCACGGCCACCACCGGTGACGATTATTTTAACCGGTCCTGGGCCTCCCCTAGGTCGACTCAGCCTCAAACGAGTAACTTCTGTGGTGTGTGAACATCGTCACTGGGGAGACAAAGGCGGCCGGGCGTGGTGGATCCAAGTCCCGGGCGAAGCCGGGTAGTACAGCTCGTACCAAATAAATGAAACTGCAACCTCCTGTTTCAGGAGAACCAATTTTTGCGAATTAGCGAAAACTTTTATTATTCCCTTAACTTCAAAGGCCCGGGGTGACGTTGTATGTTGAGTCTGCTTGGTCGCTTCCGATTCCCATTCCAGTAAAACAAATACCACTGGTGGCTCATTAACGTTATTTACCCATTAATTCTTCCCATTACATTCATTATGTCCGGTTAAGCGGCCACGCCCAATCACTCCATATATGGGCAACGAATCGTTAACATAATTAATTCACACATCCGCGTTTGAGGCGGTGTGTGCTAGTGACGTCATGTCATCTCTACCGCTGCGTGCTTCCGTGTGACGTCACGAGATCCTAGGAGCTGCTTCTGTGCGCCCAACTCTCTAGGATCGGAGGTGAGAAGTTCACATCGTGATGTTGGTTGTTGTTGTTGTTCACCCAGGTACAGCCTCGCTTCTCTCTCTCGTAGTGATAGCAATTGAGTAGCGGCAAGTATGGAATCGATGTCCAGGTTGGAACGTTACTACGTGGGGCCGAGCCATGCAGGCCTTGCCTCCTGCCCTTGCCTGACTGACTTTGCTTTGATTCTCTTAAGTTTAATTTGTCTTCATCTGGCTGACTACTTCACCTCTCAGAGTCTCCATACTCTAGTTCAGGATCATCGAGTTTTTGCTTTGTTTTGCATTCGGGGGCGGCGATTTTTCTGCGCGTATTCCCGATTGAGTAATCTGCAGGCCGCTTGTCAACACGGGAATATTCGGACGATACCAGTCCAGACGTTTAATTTTAGTCGGAATGAGACATCAAAGCATTACACAATTACACTCGCCCACCAACACGCCCTCCCACACGCTCCCACTCGTACACTTACTCTCACCCACTGTTAGCGAGCATCGATGAAGGCCGGCACGGCACACGAAGGGGTGGGTGACCAGCACCACGCCCGGACTGCCTTTGTCTCCCGAGTGGCGATGTTTACACACCGCACCAGGTACTCATTTGAGGCCGAGTTGACCTAGGGGAGGCCTAGGACCAGTTCAGATATTTGTCACTCGTGTTGGCTGTCTTACTAAACAGGGTGACCGCTTCATTGGACCAGAATGGTGAACCTGGAATGCTGGATTGGTGACGCTTGCACGGCAGTGGGTTCAGCCTGCTTGGACAGTGCGTGGGCAAAACCTTCCCTGTCACTGAGAGGAGGCAGACTGACCAGTGGCTTCCACAATCGGTGTGAGAGCCCTTTCCCTTATACAGCCAAAGCTCGCTTAGCGCTCCTCCAGATGCTTTGTTCCTGGAGAATTGAGCGCCAATCGATCAGCGCTACAAGGGGTCATGAACCCATTGTATACGACATAGGGATGCGTTCCTGACAATGTTATATCTTTAGTATGAATAATATATGAGGGCTTCATTTGGGTATTGGTAATAGCGCTAATAAGAATACAGATGCTAAACATTTAATTAAAATCATGATTTATAACAAGTATTATGTACTATACTTACGAGTCCATTCTACTTTACTAATCCTACAAGTCAGTGGAGGGAGACAAGGTTGAAGGAGCTGCTGCGCTTCCAGTCCGGGTCATTCTCAGAGAAAGGCTTCAGGACCTCCCTGATCTTAGTGAAAGCCCTCAATCTAAATTTGTGTGGTGAGGTATCTTAGGTGGAGCCTGAGACTCTATCCTGGTCGTGTGAGTTCCCAACTGGCTAAACGAGTCGACGTTTTAAAAATATAATCATGACCACGAATCCGTGATCATTAAATCGCGGGGGGTGGGGTCTGGTTGGCTTAGAGCATGCGTCTCTCTCATTGGCCGAGCGAACAATGGGTCCGGGTGCGTGTGCTTGGCTAGCACGGCTGCGTGTTCCCACTCGTGAGCACTTTTTAAACTTAAAAAAAATACAAACAAAAATATCCAGGACAAAGCGATGTAACAAATCGGCACTCTAAGGGTCGCACGAAGGTCTGCCTGTATGTTGTGTGTAATATCTTTGTATCTGCAGAATCAATCACATGGAGAAGAGAGGCTCGGCAAAGGCTGGACGTAAAAGGCACCAATGCATCCAGTGTCCATACAGCACAGATGAGATGTGTAACTTAAAGAGACATCAGACAAAACACACTGGCGAGAAGCCCTTCAAGTGCAGTGTGTGTGGGAAGTCATTTGCTCAATCGAAAACTCTTAAAATTCATCAGAGAACACACACAGGCGAGAAGCCCTTCAAGTGCAGTGTATGTGGTAAGGCATTTTCAGAGTCAGAATATCTTAAGAAACATAATACAACACACACGGGTGAGAAGCCCTTTAAGTGCACTGTGTGTGGCAAGACATTTGCTCGTTCACAAACTCTTAATATTCATCAGAGAACACACACCGGTGAGAAGCCCTTCAAGTGCACTGTGTGTGGGAAGGCATTTGCACATTCAAACATTCTTCGTGTTCATCGGCGAACACACACCGGTGAGAAGCCCTTCAAGTGCACTGTGTGTGGGAAGGCATTTGCTCGTTCAGTAACTCTTCATAATCATGAGAGAACACACACAGGTGAGAAGCCCTTCAAGTGTACTGTGTGTGGGAAGGCATTTGCACATTCAAACATTCTTCGTGTTCATCAGCGAACACACACCGGTGAGAAGCCGTTCAAGTGCACTGTGTGTGGGAATTCATTTGCTCATTCAAAAACTCTTAAAATTCATCAGAGAACACACACAGGCGAGAAGCCCTTCAAGTGCAGTGTATGTGGTAAGGCATTTGCAGAGTCGGCATATCTTAAGAAACATAATAGAACACATACGGGCGAGAAGCCCTTTAAGTGCACTGTGTGTGGGAAGGAATTTGCTCATTCAAAAACTTTTCGTGTTCATCAAAGAACACACCAAGTGCATAAGTCCTACAAGTACTTGGTGTATGGGAAGGCATTGGCTCATTCAAAATCTCTTAAGAAACATAAAACAACACATTCAGGTGAGAATCCTTTCAAGTGCACTGTCTGCGGGAAGGAGTTTACATTATCCGGAAACCTAAAGAGGCATGAGAAGATCCACAAGGAGAAAGTGAAATCGACTTGTGAAAGTCAACATGCTGCAATGAGCCCATCTCTCATGAAACGAGAATCAGAAGAAAATTCCAACTTGGCAACACAGCCAGAAGTGACAGTGAAATGTGAAGAAGTGAAATATGAAGAAGTGACGGTGAAATGTGAAGATCAAGATTCGACTCCAGGACGCAATCTACAAGTGGATGGAGGCAGCGTGAAGCAGGAGGAGCATTCGGATTCTGAGGGAGAGCGAGGCAATCCCCAGCAGTTTGTGGATGTGGAGGTGTGGGTGGAGTTTTTGGACAAAGCTGAGTAGGAGGGGCCAGCACGTGTGAAATGGCACCTTGGAAGATGTGTAACCTGGAGCTGGAGACAATTTTCCATAGCATTCGCCTTATTCACAGGCTTCTGTCATTTCAAGAATGCCTAGGGGTTTAGTGTCATCCAAGCATAGATGGGCTTTCTGTACAGATGAAGTTATTGAGTGTCGAAGTGAAATAGTGGATATGCAAAGCATTATGCTGCCTTATAAAACACGAATTAGGAATGCATTTTGATGGTTACATATTAAATGAATAAGTATGAATTATAACTCTTTGCATTACTATTGAAGTAGGCAGGTGTGGCCGTGCGTTTCTGTATGCTCCCAATCTGTTTTTATTGCTTTTTAAATGCCATTTAATAAAAGAAAAGGTAAGCATTTTTTATGTTTACATTTGGCTTAATACACTAAATATATGTTCATAATATCAAAACAACTTAATGTCAGGCCTACTTTCTGCACTTGTTTTGCTTTTAATCCCTTTGGGTTTCATTTAATGGTAACAGCAGGGGTCTGCAAGTCTACTGTACATCCCACCTGATGGCTATGCACGCACCTTGCATAGTGTTGTTATTGTGGTTTATAGTGCAGTGTTGTGTCAAGTGTGCAGTGCATAGTAAATACTAGTATATGGTAAATTTTGTGATGTGTGGTGAAATGTGTGTATGTATGGTGATGTATATTGTGTACAGTGCATAGTGTAAGAAGCCGGCTTAGGCTTTTCATGTGACGAATCGCACGCAATGTATCATTTCACGCAGTCGCGAGTTGCAGTCCAAAGGTTTCGAATTAGAGTAGAGTTGTGCATCTTGACGCTGCATGCCACTTGCAGTGAGGCGTATTGTACGCCATGCAGTTGCTGTAGCTGGTGTGAGCTTACCTGTGATGAATCGCACGTGTAATTGTGCACTCTACAATGTGTCTATAATTGCTACGTAGAGCCAGGTGCTGGTGTATTTTTTATACGTGAAGGTAATGTTCAGAGCATGCCATGCCCAACAGTGTGTCGACTATTCAAAGTACAGGGAACACCCCCATTTCAGATTTGAGGTGGACTGGTGAGATTAAATTATTCAAATAGAAAATCAAATTTAAGTTAAATTAATATATTAATTTTGATTTAACGCTTTCGTGACTGCAGGGATTCATATTCTTGGTTCTTTCGGTAAAGTCACGTAGAAGGGAAACAAAATAATATAAATATAAACAATACAATTCTCACGACGTTTCGACTGCAACACAAGCAATCATCATCAGGTGTGAAAACCACAGCAAGAAAATTCAATATTTCAATGTTAATCGAAATCCATTGACTAGGTAATGTTTGACTGTTGATTGAGTTATTGGTTGATATATATTTAAATTTTAAAATGAGTTATAATTGGGTCTAGAAAATGAACACTGGTGCTAAATCCCATCAAGAGGTACTGTGTGAAGTGGAGGGTGATAGGTTTGTGTCTGGTAATATTTACAGGTAGGATACGGTCACTTATTTCCAAATTTATTGTGTTTGCCGTTTTTTCGCGGTAAGTTTAATACTAAAATTTCGCCGACCTAAGGCTGCCTTACTCTAGTACCGACGGAGGGCTTCCTGGTACTTGGCGTCTTGCCCATTGCCCCCACTAATGTCCTCTTCTCCCCCCCCCCCCCCCATTTGTGCAGATACTACTGCGTTTAAAACAGCCTTCTGCAACCAATATCCATAATACAGGTTTCTTGGGTTAGATCGCGTAAATGTGTCGTTAAACCAGCCACCAACCGACACAGCCAATTAGTAAGGGCTGTCACGTGAACAGAACATTCCAAGTCGTGACGAGTACAGCAAAATGTTGGACAGCCAAGCCACAACATTTACTGAGTACGATGTTTTGCCAGTAATTACAACTAGCTTCATCAGGCAACAGCCAGATTTGTGGAGAAGCCCACCTCTTTCTTTCCTTAGAGGGGTCGATGTGATTGCAACACTAGTGTGCTCTTCACGCGCGAAGTGCAAAGTGGGGGGGTGGGGGGGGCACATTTACCGACATTTGGGAGGGGGGGAGGGTGTATGGCAATTTTTCTAAACCGGTTGTATCAACCTTTTTCCCCCACTGCGGGTGGAGGCAGGGCTCCACTTTGTATAACTTTTTGATTCAGGCCTTCTGACAGACGCTCATAATTTAGTTGGCAAACGGAGTGCCGGGCTTTCATATATATTTACAGGTGTTAATAACTTGCTTATTTTGATAACCAACTCGAATCAATAGATATAGCATAATAGGAAGACGATTAGGATGCTTTAGTGATGAAAACAGTTTTGTGATAGTTGATTACATTTAGTACTTCAATAGTACTTCAATAGTAACTGACAATGGTTATTGTCAGTTAAATATCCTACATTTACATATTACTATCATTTAACGTATTGCTTTATTAATTATTGAAGTGCATATTGTTTCATTAATGCAATATTATTATGGAATTGTAGCACATTTAGGAGGCACTACAGATATTTTAGACATATTTTTGATGTGGAATATTTACATTTGTATGGTTAAATAAGATGTTAACTGTTCTTGGATTTGAAAAGCGGCTGTTATAATTTATATTTCCAATAGATTCCGTGCTGAGGGACTGCTCTGAGGTGGTGTGACGTGGAAGGTGATAGGGATATGTTTGGTCATGATTGCGGATATGCAAATGCTCCTCCGAAGAACACTTTTAAATAAAGCATTTCCGTTTCACAAACCTCTGGTGCCCATCTATAGTGGAGTCGCCCACTTCTCAGGAGGACAAAACAATGCAGAGTATCTGCTATTCTTCTCTTGAGCTTCATTGTTGATTTGGCCGACCTATCCCTCGTTACGATTCACGGGAGGAAGACAGGATGGGCCGGCTACACATGGAATTTCTCAAGTTTATGTACCATGCTAGGTGTACTTTTAAGGCCACGTGAAATGTCAAAGGCCCTCTGGCAGATCACGGAACAGACCCATCTGCCATGGATTGACTGAGATGACTGGCAGACTCGCCACCTGTGCTCCCCACTGTGCCACATTGCTGCTTTTGATCTGCCCTGCTTTCCGCTTGTTATTGTGAACATTGCTTCTCTGCCCTTTATTGCTGTGTCAAGGAGCGTCCTTCATAAACCTCCTCCATAGGAGCCCATCTTGACACCTCTGGAACCAGTCATCGGCAAGTCCACTCGGCTCCAGTGGTGACTTGGTCATGAACTAAATCACCAGAGGCAAGACTCCAGGCACTGAAGTATACGTGAAGGGGCGTAAACCGCTATTTGCTTGAGTTGCGATACCTTTAACTTCATACACCAGAATCCCAGATGATGAGACAAACAGCTTCTGGATGGACTGGGCACAAACCACAGTGGGCATGTTGTATATGTGGGTTATGAAAATTTGATAAAAATCATGAAAATTAAACGAAATTTGAAATCTGCATAATTTATCCGAAATTGTCAATTTGTGTATAAATTATGCTAATTTGATAATCGTATTAATTTATGCGAGTGGGTGTGGTTATGTTAATGACAGCCTTTATGATAATCAGGCCCCGCCTCGTTGACGAGGATCGGTTATCGGTATAATGCAATTAATCGTATGCAGTTATGCAGTTGCTGTGAGCATGTCAAATTAGACTCGGCTTCGCTGTTAACTTCGTATTATCGATCAGTATAATACAATTATTCTTGCTTTAACATTTATTGAGTGGATTAGTGTGTTACGTTTTAGGTCACCAAGTTCATATCTCATCGCAAAATCAGTTATGCATAAATCATAGGAAAGAAACACACAACACGTCTGCATTAATTTTATTTTCTAACTAAACTTTAACTCTAAAAGATGCAACTCTCGGCTTGGAATTTGCACAGTATCAACAAAGTATCATCACAACTGCGATTTTTCACTTTGATAACAGCACATTGATTCATTCCTCCCCCGCGCAACGCGAGCAGTAGGTGACAGAGAGAGTTAAAAACATGCACATTCTATTCTAACAAAAACCTTAATGCTCTATTATGAATGATTATACTAGTAGATACTGCTATATAGAGTTAGTCGATACTAAAACAGTCAGTATATACCACTACGAGTAAATACTAATATACAATCAGTAGCTACGACTGGCTCAGTAGATACTACTGTAGTCAGTAGATACAACTATAAAGTCAATAGATACTACTTACTCTGTATGTCGGGTGTGTATGTATACCTACACAGGGATAAATGTTTTTTGAGGGGCGGGGTCGACAATCTTCGGAAACATTTTAGATCAACTATTTACCACCCACTTTATTACTTTTTGGACTTGTGCAAGGCTCTTATAATTTTGTAGGTGGAGAAATGGACAAACGGCCCACTGGGCTTTCACAATACCTTAGTATCTGTGTATATATGTGTAAGGTTTTTAAGAGAAGTTTTGAAATATATTTTTTGCCCGGGCAACGCCGGGTACTTCCTGCTAGTATATGAATAGAAAAGATGGATCAAGAGAATAATGAGCTGCTGGATGAACTTGAAAAATATCCCCACCACCAAGGGATGATGCTCCCTGGATCTGCTTGAGCTGCACCTTAACGCAACCCCAGTTCATCTAATCTCTTGGTTGGTGCCTCAGTATTAACCACCATCTCATTGTCCTACCACACCTGCCCGTCTTGGCTTGTGATAAGTTTGCTGTGCTCTACAACTAGCTTGTCTAAGTTAAGCTCATCTCATCACCTAATTGGCATGACAGGATTACCACCTGCATGTTCTGGCTCATGACTAGCCTGCACCCAGCTTGCCCGAGCTGAAGCTCAGCTATTTCATCGTCCAGTTGATGCGGCGGTATTACTATTACTGCCTGTCCAACTAGCCACTGCACCTGTCCATCTCGTCCCATCACGTGCCCAGTGGTTTGTGCCCAGTGGTTTGTGCCCAGTCCATCCAGAAGCTGTTTGTCTCATCATCTGGGCTTCTGGTGTATGAAGTTGGTAAAGGTATCGCAACTCAAGCAAATAGCGGTTTACGCCCCTTCACCACGTATAATTCAGTGCCTGGAGTCTTGCCTCTGGTGATTTAGTTCATGACCAAGTCACCACTGGAGCCGAGTGGACTTGCCGATGACTGGTTCCAGAGGTGTCAAAATGGGCTCCTATGGAGGAGGTTCATTAAGGACGCTCCTTGGCACTTTAGAGGTAGTCACCCTCCAGCAACAAAGGGCAGAGAAGCAACGCTCACAATAACCAGCGGAGAGCAGGCCAGATAAAACGCAGCAATGTGGCACAGTGGGGAGCACAGGTGGTGAGTCTGCCAGTCATCTAAATCAATCCATGGCACCTGGGTCTGTTCCGTGATCTGCCAGAGGGCCCTTTGACATTTCATATGGCCTTAAAAGTGCACCTAGCATGGTACATAATCGTGATGGCTTTCATTATGCTAATGAAAGCCATCACGATAATTAGGCCCCGCCTCGCTGACGAGGGTAGTATTATCAATCGGGATCACACCATTAGTTGTATGAAGTTATGCTGGTGTGATGTAAGTATGCTAGCTTCGTTGTCTATGTTCGTATTATCACTCGGTATAATACAATTATTCTCGCTTTAACATTTACTGATTATGTATTAGTGTGTTTGTCAGGTCTCCATCTCGATACAGTTCTTATAATTAAGATTATGCATGAACTCATGAAAGAAACAAACACTTCTGTGTTCAGCAATTTTAATTTCTAAACAAAACCTTAACACTCTAATATGCAATTCTCATGCCTGGAATTACCCCCGGTACCATCGAGAATTTCCCTCAGTGAGCAGTACATTTTACCATCAATGGTTGCGTTGTTTCACTTTGGCAACCACACATATGATTAATTCCACCGCGTAATACGAGCTTAGTTGGTGATAGGGAGAGGTTTTAAAACAGGCATGCAGCTATATTCTAAACAAAACCTTAACACTACAATATGCAAATTCTAATGCTTGAAATTGTCAACAGTACTCCAGGAGATGTTCCCCTCATTAATCCATACATTTAACCCTCAATGATCACGTTGTTAATTGGGTAACAGAACAAACGATTACTTCAGAGTAACACGAGCATATACGGCAAATAGGAATAAAAGTCCTTAAAAAAACATGCGACAATATTCATACGAAAGGCAATAAAAGCAATTATTATACTCCAAAGGCAAAAGTATACGTCAATAGATTCATCGGCAAGATTATGCAATTAAAAATAAAGAGAAAAAAATAATTATTAACGACTAAAATACTTCTAAATGACCGTATCCACGTAACTCAATGGGCAGCAATGTTCTTCACGATCAGTTGATATTTAATGCACTACCTTGGAATGACAACCCTTCTTGAATTGCCCCGATATGCGTATTGTGTGTCTTTGTAAAGCAGACGCCGGGTGATAAGTGGTGAGGGTATGAATGTGGGGGAAGGGTCATACAAACTGCTTCGTTCTCTCTCTTGCTCGGGGCGTCGGCTTAGCTGTCCGTCCGCTGGCAGGTACAGGCTCTCTTCACTGCTGGAGGGGCTGCGTCGCACGCGCCCTCTCCTTGAAGATGCTCGATCGCGCTCGCCGCTGGTCCGCTGGCACTCTTGCTCACGGGCGGCTGGTCAGGCTCTTTCCCCTGCTGGATGAGCCGAGTCGGCACCACGCTTATCCGCTGGCAGCTGGCACCCTTGCTCGGTGGAGCTGCTTGCGCTGCAGCTGGGAGCTGGCACTCGATGTAGAATAAAACTCTTTTAGCGATACTTCGTCTTTCAGCTCTGAACTCGCACTCAGTGACATCGCTACTCTGCAAGCCTCGCCATCCTCGGTTGAATGCGGGGCCCACCCCGGAGCCTGCCGCTCGCCGCCCTTTTCTGTCGCTCGCCGAGCTCTCCCTTGTCGAGCTCAATTGTCGAGATGTGTTGCTGTTTATATCCGAAAAATCTCCCCTCGGCGCGTCTCTTGCGAGAGGAAAAAAAATACAGATGCTTACCCCGTTCCTCTCTCACAAAGGACCGGATTCCTTTGATCTCGCTCTGCATTGTGGGTGTGGGGGTACGTGTGTCCGTGTGTGTGTTATTTATTAAGTAATATTTTCATCCGTGGGTGCACAGATGGCTCCCCCTGCAATAACAGTCATTTCCCTCGCTCTGGTGTTACATTCTTGCTATCCCGTGCTGCGGGAAGACAAAGACGGCCGGGATGATCATTTCCTATGAAACAGTCTATCTTGGCTGTGTAAGCCCGACCCATTTTGCCTCATCTCTTCTGGACAACCCTCGGTTTAACACTGCACAATTATCATCTTGGCTCACGTTTCCCAAGATTTGTGATTTAACATTGTCATCATTAGAAGTTACCTCCGGTATTTCAAGGGTTTTTATTAACTTTTGCTCCCCGTCTGATTCCAGGGATCCGTGCTGTTATGCTTGAGTTATTATTTATTTTATTTTTGATGTCCTGAGTTTGAGGTAAGTTTCCTGACTGTTGGAATTCATATTCCTTGGTTTTTGTAAGGTCATGTAAAGGCAAGATGTAATGTAATTTAAGGTGAATAACGTTAGTGTTAATATGGAATTATTATTTTCGTTTATGTTTCCAGAGATTATTCCTATGTCAGCTTATTCTTGTTGTTGAGTTTTTCTTGGACTTTGTTAATTAAAAATAACCAAATCCTGTCTATCCGGTTTTCGCCGCCCTGGAAGCTGTGAGGCTTTGAGGAATTTCCCCCCCCCCCCCCCTCTTTGTTTTATTACTTTTTATTGCTTATCTCTGGGCGGCCTGTTGTGTGTGAGGGGAGGGGGTTGTATCCCCCCTTTTGCCCCGGAGTGTATTATTTAATGGCCTTTTACGACCTCCAGCTGCTTAGTGCTGGAGGTAGCAGGTTTGAGGGTGTTTATTTATTTAACGATTATTTTAAAAAATCGGCAAAATCATTAATATCAATTTCAAAAATGAAAAAAGGCCTATATACAACAATAACTACACTATGCAAGGTGCGTGCATAGCCATCAGGTGGGATGTAGAGTAGACTTGAAGACCCCTGCTGTTACCATCATATAAAATGAAAAAAAGTAACATCAGGCTAAGGCCAATTAAATGAAACCCAAGGGGATTAAAAGCGAAACAAGTGCAGAAAGTAGGCATGACAGTAAATTATTTTGATATCATGAAAATATATTTAGTGTATGAAGCCAAAAGTAAATATTACAAAAATGGTTACCTTTTATTTTCTTAAAGGGCATTTAAAAAGCAATAAAAAAACAGATTGGGAGCATGCATAAAAGCATGGCCACACCTGACAGCCACTTGAACAGCGATGCCCAACAGTTACAATTCATACTTATTAATTTAATATGTAACCATCAAAATACATTCCTATTTAGTGTTTTATAAGGCAGCATAATGCTTTGCATATCCAATATTTCACTTCGACACTCAATAACTTAATATGCACAGAAAGCCCATCTCTGCTTGGATGACACTAAATCCTATGCATTCTTGAAATGACAGAAGCCTGTGAATAAGGCGAATGCTATGGAAAATCGTCTCCAGCTCCAGGTTACACATCTTCCAAGGTGCCATTTCACACGTGCTGGCCCCTCCTACTCAGCTTTGTCCAAAAACTCCACCCACACCTCCACATCGACAAACTGCTGGGGATTGCCTCGCTCTCCTTCAGAATCGGAATGCTCCTCCTGCTTCACGCTGCCTCCATTCACTTGTAGATTGGGTCCTGGAGTCGAATCTTGATCTTGACATTTCACCGTCACTTCTTCACGTTTCACTTCTTCACATTTCACTGTCACTCCTGGCTGTGTTGCCAAGTTGGAATTTTCTTCTGATTCTCGTTTCATGAGAGATAGGCTCATTGCAGCATGTTGACTTTCACAAGTAGATTTCACATTCTCCTTGTGGATCTTCTCATGCCTCTTTAGATTTCCTGATAATGTAAACTCCTTCCCACAGACAGTGCAGTTGAAATTATTCTCACCTGATTGTGTTGTCTTGTGTTTCTTAAGAGATTTTGAATGAGCCAATGCCTTCCCATACACCAGGCACTTGAAGGGCTTCTCGCCTGTGTGTGTTCTCTGATGAATTTTAAGAGTATTTGAATGAGGGAATGACTTCCCACACACAGTGCACTTGAAGGGCTTCTCGCCTGTGTGTGTTCTCTGATGAATATGAAGAGTTTCTGAACGAGCAAATGCCTTGCCACACACAGTGCACTTGAAGGGCTTCTCCCCGGTGTGTGTTCTCTGATGAATATGAAGAGTTTCTGAACGAGCAAATGACTTCCCACACACAGTGCACTTGAAGGGCTCCTCACCGGTGTGAATTCTCTGATGAATGTGAAGCGTTAATGGTTGAGCAAATGCCTTCCCACACACACTGCACTTGAAGGGCTTCTCGCCTGTGTGTGTTCTCTGATGAATATGAAGAGTTTCTGAACGAGCAAATGCCTTGCCACACACAGTGCACTTGAAGGGCTTCTCACCTGTGTGTGTTCTCTGATGAATTTTAAGAGTTTTTGATTGAGCAAATGACTTCCCACACACAGTGCACTTGAAGGGCTTCTCGCCTGTGTGTGTTCTCTGATGAATTTTAAGAGCATTTGAATGAGGAAATGCCTTAACACACACAGTGCACTTGAAGGGCTTCTCACCGGTGTGGGTTCTCTGATGAATATGAAGAGTTTGTGAACGAGCAAATGACTTCCCACACACACTGCACTTGAAGGGCTTCTCGCCCGTGTGTGTTCTATTATGTTTCTTAAGAGATTCTGACTCTGAAAATGCCTTACCACATACACTGCACTTGAAGGGCTTCTCACCTGTGTGTGTTCTCTGATGAATTGTAAGAGTTTCTGATTGAGCAAATGACTTCCCACACACACTGCACTTGAAGGGCTTCTCGCCCGTGTGTGTTCTATTATGTTTCTTAAGAGATTCTGACAATGAAAATGCCTTACCACATACACTGCACTTGAAGGGCTTCTCGCCTGTGTGTGTTCTCTGATGAATATGAAGAGTTTGTGAACGAGCAAATGACTTCCCACACACACTGCACTTGAAGGGCTTCTCGCCCGTGTGTGTTCTATTATGTTTCTTAAGAGATTCTGACTCTGAAAATGCCTTACCACATACACTGCACTTGAAGGGCTTCTCGCCTGTGTGTGTTCTCTGATGAATATGAAGAGTTTGTGAACGAGCAAATGACTTCCCACACACACTGCACTTGAAGGGCTTCTCGCCCGTGTGTGTTCTATTATGTTTCTTAAGAGATTCTGACTCTGAAAATGCGTTACCACATACACTGCACTTAAAGGGCTTCTCGCCAGCGTGTTTTGTCTGATGTCTCTTCAAGTTACCCATCTCATCTGTGCTGTATGGACACTGGATGCATTGGTGTCTTTTACTTCCAGCCTTTGCCGAGCCTCTCTTCTCCATGTGATTTATTCTGCAGACACATACATATTACACACAATATACAGGCAGACCTTGCTTAGTGCAACCCTTAGAGTGCCGATTTGTTACAGCGCTCTTTGTCCTGGATATTTTTGTTTGTAATTTTTTTAAAGTTTACAAAGTGCTCACGAGTGAGGACACGCAGCAGCGCTAGCCAAGCACACGTACCCAGCCCCATTGTTCGCTCGACCAATAAGAGCGACGCATGCTCTAAGCCAACCAGACTCCACCCCCCGCGATTTTATGATCACGATTCGTGGTCATGATTATATTTTTAAAACATTGACTCGTTTAGCCAGTTGAGAACGCACACGACCAGGATAGAGTCTCAGGCTCCACCTAAAAAAACTTCGCCACGCAAATTTAGATTGAGGGCTTCACTAAGATCAGGGAGGTCCTGAAGCCTTTCTCTTAGAATGACCCAGACTGGAAGCGCAGCAGCTCCTTCAACCTTGTTTTCCTCCACTGACTTGTAGGATTAGTAAAGTAGAATGCACTCGTATGTATACTACATAATACTGATGTTAGAAATAATTATTTTTTATTAAATAATGTTTAGCTTCTGTATTGTTATTAGCACTATTAGCGATACTCCAATGAATTCCTTAATATTACTCATACTTAAGATGTAACATTGTCAGGAACGCATACCTATGTAGTAAACAATGGGTTTATGATGACCCTGTGTAGCGCTGATCGATTGACCCTCAATTATCTAGGAACAATGCATCTGGAGGAGCGCGAAGCGAGCTTTGGGTGTAAAGGGCAAGGGCACCCACACCGAATTGGAAGCCACTGGTCAGTCTGCCTCCTCTCTCAGTGACAGGGAAGGTTTTGCCCACGCACTGTTCAAGCAGGCTAAACCCACTGCCGTGCAAACGTCACCAATCCAGCATTCCAGGTTCACCACTCTGGCCAAATGAAGCGGTCACCCTAATTAGTAAGACAGAGTCGATAGATATAATTAAGTCCGTCTTGAAAACTCACCTATTTAAATTTTGTCTTTGTGTGTGTGTGGGCGAGTGTGTGTGTGTGGGCGGTAGCGAATCGGTTAGCGCGCTGTGCCATGAACCCGGCGACCCGGGTTCGATTTCCCCTCAAAGCCAACACGAGTAACAAATATCTGAACTGGTCCTAGACCTCCCCTAGGTCAACTCGGCCTCAAATGATTACCTGGTGCGGTGTGTAAACATCGCCACTCGGGAGACAAAGGCAGTCCGGGGGTGGTGCTGGTCACCCACCCCTTCCGTGTGCCGTGCCGGCCTTCATAGATGCTCGCTAACAGTGGGTGAGTGTTTAAGTGTACGAGTGGGAGCGTGTGGGTGAGCGTGTTGGTGGGCGAGTGTAATTGTGTAATGCTTTGATGTCTCATTCCGACTAAAATTAAACGTCTGGACTGGTATCGTCCGAATATTCCCGTGTTGACAAGCGGCCTGCAGATTACTCAATCGGGAATACGCGCAGAAGCATCGCCCCCCTCCCCCGCCGAATACAAAACAAAAACTCGATGATCCTGAACGAGAGTATGGAGACTCTGAGAGGTGAAGTAGTCAGCCAGATGAAGACAAATTAAACTTAAGAGAATCAAAGCAAAGTCAGTCAGGCAAGGGCAGGAGGCAAGGCCTGCATGGCTCGGCCCCACGTAGTAACGTTCCAACCTGGACATCGATTCCATACTTGCCGCAACTCAATTAATATCGCTACGAGAGAGAGAGGGAGGGAAGAAGCGAGGCTGTACCTGGGTGAACAACAACAACAACCAACATCAGGATGTGAACTTCTCACCTCCGATCTTGGAGAAACAGCTCCTGCGATCTCGTGACGTCACACGGAGGCGCGCGGCGGGGGAGATGACATGACGTCACTAGTATCCACCGCCTCCCCCCAAGTCACCGGAAATGTGTATGAATAAATTCTGTAAACGAGACGTGCCCATATATGGAATGATTGGACGTGGCAGCTGATCCGCACATAATGACCCCGCGACATAATTAATGCGTAATTTACGTTGATGAGCCGCCACTGGTATTTGTTTTACTGGAATGGAAATCGGAAGCGACCAAGCAGACTAAACGTCATGTCTGCTTGTTCAGACGTGGAGTTTCCTTGATGACATGACGTCAATAGCGGGGTACACCTCCCCCTGGGAGGTCTCGCCCCGATGACGTCACGCGGAGGGGTGACGTCAGAGGCGGCGAGTTGTGATGAGGGGAGCGGTGGGGCTGCGGTTAGCGCTGCCCTACGAACCCGCCGTCCCTAGTTCGATTCCTGCTCACGGCTGACACCGGCGACGATTATCTGAATCGGTCACGGGCCTCCCCTAAGGTCGACTCAGCTTCAAATGAGTGCGATGTGCAAATATCGCCACTGGGGAGACAAAGGCGGCCGGGCGTGGTGCTGGCCACCCACCCCCTCGTGTACCGTGCCGGCCTTCATAGGCGCCTGCCAACAGTACTTGCCCCAACAGTCTGTTATTGCTATCGGGGGAAAATCTTAATCTTTGGATTTGTGTACACAATAGCATGTATTTAGATGCTTTCTTAGTGTGCATTAATATATCGTTATTTATTGTTTAACGTCTTTCTTAGCAGTCTGTTGGACACGCGTAATTTTTCCTTTCGTGTTTTCGTGTACGTTTGAGTCAACATATGCCCGTGTAGAGTATTTGTGTAGAGGCGTTATTTCCGCACTCCCCATGTTGTCAGCGGGTAGCATCACTATCGGGTCAACAGGGGGCGGAAGAGAGGCCAAAGGGGGCCAACGGTGATCTCCGGGATAACGGATCCTGCGACGCAATCCACAAACCCCGGGTGGGGGGATTGGGGGCTGACGTCACCCTTCCAGAACTTGGTGGAAGGTTCTGGAAGGAAGGCGGGGCCGGGGCGGAGGAAGCCCCGAACCGGGATATGTCGGACCTCTGAACGATAGAGAGTCAGTCTCTTCCACTCCGAAGACCCGGGCTGAAGCTAGGACCCTGGACCCCAAGCTCCCCCGTCCTTCTAAGGCCGGAGCTCAGTGAGGCCAGTGGTCAGGACCCGACGACCCGGGCACAGTCGGGTCAGCATAGCCTCCCCTAGGGCCCCAGCCAGAGGTCGGGGAATTAGCAGGGTCCCCAGTGTTAGGACAGTGTAGCCCGGAGGCCATACCTCCCAAGGTATTGGGTAAAGGAGCCGCTACCCTTTTGTGTTAGGGACCCTGTGGAAAACAGTAATAAATATTGTGTTGCCTCAACTGGTGTCTCCCCTGGTTTCTGACCCATTACATTTGTATTACAGGGAGTCCCCGATTTACCTCGGGGTTAGGGATCGAGACGTTGCGACTTATAACGAAACGATGTATAGCGGGGGGACTTTCCCCAATAGGAATACATGAAAATGGGGGTGGGGGATATGGACCGGAAGAGTTTGAACATGGCTTATGCGATGCAGAGCAGGGAAATTTCTCCCATAAGAAACGATGAATTTAGGTAGGGATAGCGACCGCAATTTAGAGAAATATTTTGCTTCATAACTAGTAACCAAAAAACGTACTTCACATATACAGAAAACCAGGTACTGTGCAACACAATGCACACATACAGTAAGGGAAAAAGTATTTGATCCCCTGCTGATTTTGTACGTTTGTCCACTGACAAAGAAATGATCAGTCTATAATTTTAATGGTAGGTTTATTTGAACAGTGAGAGACAGAATAACAACAAAAAAATCCAGAAAAAAGCATGTCAAAAATGTTATGAATTGATTTGCATTTTATTGAGGGAAATAAGTATTTGACCCCTCTGCAAAACATGACTTAGTACTTGGTGGCAAAACCCTTGTTGGCAATCAAAGAGGTCAGACGTTTCTTGTAATTGGCCTCCAGGTTTGCACACATCTCAGGAGGGATTTTGTCCCACTCCTCTATGCAGATCTTCTCCAAGTCATTAAGGTTTCGAGGCTGACGTTTGGCAACTCGAACCTTCAGCTCGCTCCACAGATTTTCTATGGGTTTAAGGTCTGGAGACTGGCTAGGCCACTCCAGGACCTTAATGTGCTTCTTCTTGAGCCACTCCTTTGTTTCCTTGGCTGTGTGTTTTGGGTCATTTGTCATGCTGGAATACCCATTCACGACCCATTTTCAATGCCCTGGCTGAGGGGAGGAGGTTCTCACACAAGATTTGACGGTACATGGCCCCGTCCATTGTCCCTTTGATGCGGTGAAGTTGTCCTGTCCCCTTAGCAGAAAAACACCCCCAAAGCGTAATGTTTCCACCTCCATGTTTGACGGTGGGGATGGTGTTCTTGGGGTCATAGGCAGCATTCCTCCTTCTCCAAACACGGCGAGTTGAGTTGATGCCAGAGCTCCATTTTGGTCTCATCTGATCAAACACTTTCACCCAGTTGTCCTCTGAATCATTCAGATGTTCATTGGCAAACTTCAGACGGGCATGAATATGTGCTTTCTTGAGCAGGGGGACCTTGCAGGCGCTGCAGGATTTCAGTTCTTCACGGCGTAGTGTGTTAGCAATTGTTTACTTGGTGACTATGGTCCCAGCTGCCTTGAGATCATTGACAAGATCCTCCCGTGTAGTTCTGGGCTGATTCTTCACCGTTCTCATGATCATTGCCACTCCACGAGGTGAGATCTTGCATGGAGCCCCAGGCCGAGGGAGATTGACAGTTCTTTTCTGTTTCTTCCATTTGCGAATAATCGCACCTACTGTTGTAACCTTCTCACCAAGCTGCTTGGCAATGGCCTTGTAGCCCATTCCAGCCTTGTGTAGGTCTACAATCTTGTCCCTGACATCCTTGGAGAGCTCTTTCGTCTTGGCCATGGTGGAGACTTTTGAATCTCATTGATTGATTGCTTCTGTGGACAGGTGTCTTTTATACAGGTGTAGAGGTGTTAACTCCGCGCTGTTGCGTAACCTGCATTGCCACCAGGGCAGTGCAGCATTACCCCTGGGTACAACGGTTGGGGTCAGTCGAGGTGAAATGGATCGTAGCCAGGGTTTGGTACGAACCAATCAGACGGTTCCACGTGGGAATGTATGATTGGTTCTTCCTGGCCACGAAGGAGTATAAGACGGGTGACCCAACGGACCTCGGGGAGTTCTCTCCTTAGACAAAGACAGAAGACTGGGCTGGAGCGTAGCTAGGACCCTGGACCAGCCTTCCAGTCCTTCTAAGGGCTAGGGCTTGGCATACCCAGTGGTCAGGACCCACCGGGCCAGCGGTGGGTCAGATAGCCTCCCCTAGGTCCTAGCCAGAGGACTAGGATAGCGGTAGCCGTGTGAGTCCCGCCAAGTCCGGAGGCTGTACCTCCTTAGGTATCAAGGAGGTTAGCGGTAGACGTGTGAGTCCCGCCAAGTCCGGAGGTTGTACCTCCCTAGGGTATCGGGTGAGGGGACCGTATATCCCTCTGTGTGTGTTAAGCATTGTATAAGGAAATAATACAATAAACAGAGTGTGCCTCCTAAGAAGTCTGCTCGTCCTTACAACACTACAACTTGTGTCAGAAGTGGGGTGAAAATGGAAACAAGAAGTTCAGCCCACGCGCGGAGCCAGAACGAAGATAACGCTATCTCACCTGTTAGCACCACCAGCTCCGCTGAAAATGCTGCCGCGTTGACGGCCGCCCAGCCACCGGTTGAGCAGCCGGTCGCTCCTCCTGCCATGGGGGACGGACTCAGGGCAGCACACGGCCGTCTCGTCCAACTCCTACACGCCGCGGCCTCCATTCTCGAAGAGATCAACTTGGAGGTCGCGGGCAGGCCGAGTCAACCGCCGGCAGACGTTCCCGCCATCGGCCAAGGCAGACATTTAGATTTTCCCGCCGGGGAACCACGTGATCCCGCCGGAAGCAGAAGCCAGGGGCATCCTGGGAACGCGGGGGGGCAATCACAACCCACAACGTTATCAGCACGCGACGCTGAAAATTAAAGTTCCTCAGTGGACGCCGCGTTATCACTGTACCGACACGGTACAGTAGACGCTGTCGGCCGGGAAATCACCGACCTCCGTCTCGAGACGCTGCCAGCTCAGGAGGAGACAACGTTCGCCCTCCAACAACGCCTGCCCATCTTCCGGGAATCCGCATCTGAAGGGGGTGACTGGGCGGCGTTCCAGCGTCGCTTCCTGAGCCACCAAGAGATGGTGGGCTGGTCGGACGCACAAGCGCTCCGAGCGCTACCGGCCACTTTGGACGACGATGCTCTCGCCTCGCTCCTCACCATCCCCAGGCAACAAAGGGCGACTCTTCAATCGGCCCTCCGATGGATGTCCGACGTCTACAGGCCTCCATCCGACGTCCGCAGCCGATTTTACGACAGGCGACGCTGCCCTAAAGAGTCTCTGCTGGCATTCCAGACCGCTCTACTGGCGATGGCAAGAGCGGGTTACCCCCGCATGGACGACGAGGCCATCAATGCCATCCTTCTCCAGAAGATGCTGGAGCTGGCACGTGAGCTGCGCATCGTCATCCAAGCAGTGGACGACGACAGTATGTGCTTGCTACGAGCCGCTCTGAGCATCCACGCACATCTGCTGCTCCACACGGAATCGACCATCGCCGCCTCGGCTTTGACGTCGGAGCCTGCCAGCAGGGACGCCGAGTTCTCCCCCGACCGGGCCTTCATGGCGACCAGGTCAACGGGCCGGCGATCGTCTGACCACGCTGGTCGCCGCAACGACCAGCAGCGGAGACGGCCTCCTCCACGCGGCGACATAACGTGCTTCAACTGTGGCTGACGAGGTCACATCTCCTCCGACTGCCGTGCGCCTCGACGACGCCCCTCCGCATCCCAGGGCCAGGACTACAGAACGTCCACGGCATCGCGGCAAAACCGGGCAAGTTGCGACGCCTCTCACGCTCGGCCCTCATTCACACCATACACACCGCACTGCACCATAAGAAAGGCTCGCGAATTGGCGTGTGATGGGGGGTGTTCTGGCGATTCTTCACGGCCACTCGGACCTGGGCAGTGGTCTGAGTTGGCCCATAGCGTAGTCGCGGCGATGGCAGGTTCGTCCGTGGTTGTCGGATCAATTGAGGGTGTGGAATTTCGCGTGTTGGTCGATACTGGTGCGTCGGCTACGATCATTTCGGATTTGATTTACAATATACTGCCCGTACGATACCGCCCCTTGGAACGGGTTTCTATGCCGTGTTTCGCCGCTAATGGCAGTTCTCTGGGCATTATCGGGCAAATTCGGGCACAAATTTCGATTGGAGACATTAAATTGGCAGGGCCTATTTCGGTCTCTTCTTCTCTCGCCGTGCCGTGTTTGTTAGGCACTGATTTTCTCGCGAAAATGCCTATTAAGATCCTTGTAGATCTAGGCTGCACCGAACTCCCGTCGGGTCGACGGATGGCGTTCTTGCCCACACCCTCACATCCACGCATGGCTAATGCCTCGGTGCAGGCGTTTGTCGCGAGCACAGTCCGAATTCCGCCAGGGACACAAATGCTCGTGCCCTTGCAACTTAAAAAAACGCTAGCCTCGGAGGCCTCGGCACATGGCATTTTGCTGGGGCCTTCAAACGCAGCTGCTAAGGGGTTAGATTTGGTGGCTGCACAGACCCTCGTAGCAGCCGACAGGGAGCTGTTCTTGCAGGTTTTGAATGTCGGATTGTCCACAACCGTCATTCCGCAAGGAACTGTACTCGCTCACGCGACCCCGGTGCCGCTGGGGACCGGAGTCGCGGGACACGTGTGTGACATGCCGCACGTCCCACCTCCTTCCGAATCGGATGAGAGATGGTTGGACGCGCTCTGCACAGACACGGGTGATCTGTCTCGTTCGCAGCGAAGTAAATTGCGCGATCTTCTGTGAGAATTTTCCGATGTCTTCAGTAAATCTAAATTTGATATTGGCTGCACCAAGCTGCTGCGTCACCACATTGATACTGGTCACGTTGCCCCGATTCGACAAAACCCGTTTCGGCTTAGCCCGGCGGAGAAACAGCATGTTAAATCGGCTGTGGATGACATGCTGGAGGCCGATATAATTTCTCCCTCCACTAGTCCCTGGGGTGCTCCAATAGTGCTGGTCAAAAAGCACGATGGCAGTCTCCGTTTTTGTGTTGATTCTCGGCGCCTAAATAAAATCTCGGTAGCGGACGCCTACCCTCTCGCTCGTATGGACGAGTCATTGGATGCCCTGGCAGGGGCGCACTATTTCTCCACTTTGGACCTTCTGTTGGGGTTTTGGCAACTCCCCCTCGACGAAGTGTCAAAACCTAAGACTGCTTTTCGGACACCACAGGGCCTTTTCGAGTTTAATAGATTGCCCATGGGTCTCCACTCGGCCCCAGCGACGTTCCAGAGGCTCATGGAGCTGGTCCTCGCTGGGCTCCAGTGGGACTCATGTCTCATTTATCTTGACGACGTCATCGTCTTTAGCTGCACGTTCGGCGAACACATCGAACGGTTGCGTGCTGTCTTCTTGAGAATGCGGGCCGCTAACTTAAAATTCAAGCCGCAGAAGTGTCACCTTCTGCGTGAGTCTGTGCGCTATCTGGGCCACATAATTAGCCACTTGGGCATCTCTACTGACCCTGAAAAAAACAAATGTGATCAACAATGGCCGACCCCTACATCTGCGGGCGATGTTCGTAGTTTTATTGGTTTTGCGTCGTACTACCGCCGGTTTGTTGCTGGCTTCGCGACGATTGCCAAGCCGCTCCACACCCTTATGTCAAAAGGGGTGGCGTTTCATTGGGGGGACGCAGAACAGGCCGCGTTCGACTCCTTGCGGAACGCGCTCGTGACGGCACCGTCCCTTGCGTACCCCGATTTTTCCGTGCCATTCATGTTGGACACCGATGCTAGGAATACGGGGATTGGGGCTGTTCTGTCCCAAAAAGTTGATGGCATTGAAAGGGTTGTTGCCTATGGTAGCAGAGTCTTGTCTTCTGCTGAACAAAGATACTGTGTGACCCGACGTGAGCTGCTGGCTATTGTTTTTTTTTATTCAGCAATACAGGCCGTACCTGTATGTTCAGCATTTCACCGTGCGATCTGATCATTCGGCTTTACAGTACGCTCTGCGGGTTGACCAACCGTCTGGGCAGCTTTCTCGGTGGCTCGAATTCCTTCAGGACTACGATTTCAATGTCACTTACTGTAGGGGTGCACAACACACGAATGCCGATGCGTTGTCTCGCCTCCCGCCGGCTCAAATATGTGTGTGTTTTTTGGGCTCGGGCCATTGTAAGCCGCCACTGCCTGCGCAAGTCGCGCCTCTCACAACGGTGTCAGCCGCACTTCCCGCCGCCTCAGCCCCGATGTCGGATCATGCAGATCCAATGGCCAGTGACGATTTGTTGGGGCTAACTTTGGCCGAATGGGGTCGGCACCAGAGCGACGACATGTCGTTACTGAGGTTGCGTCGCCACGCGAATAATATGGCTCCAAGACAGGGCAAATTTAATTCATTCGTCATGAAGCACGGCTTGTTGAGGCATTGGGATGCTGACTCGTGTCAACATAAAATCGTCGTGCCGTCCGCCTTGCAATGCAAAGCGCATGAGCGTTTATTGCCCCTGGGTGTTCATAAGACCATTGGGTTGTTGCGGTTGCAATTTTTCTGGCCGGGCATGCTGCGCGACGTCACCGACATTTTGTTGGGATGCTCCCATTGCGCGCAACGTAAACCGCCGGCTAAACCGGCATGTCCACCCCTGCAACCCATTTCGGTCTCTCATATAAATGAGTTGGTGGCTCTCGATATTTTGGGCCCTTTTCCTACTACACCATGGGGTAATAAGTACCTTCTGGTTGGGGTAGAGTATTTTACACGGTGGCCTATGGCCTGGGCCCTCCCCAACCAGTCGGCGGCGGCCGTTGTTGACGCCTTTGTTCAGGGCTACGTCCTGGACAAGGGCGCACCAGAACGGTTACTGACCGATCAGGGAAGAAATTTTTCAGGAGCCTTGCTGAATGATGTGTGCCGTCTGTTGGGCACTAAGAAAGTGCGCACTTCGCCCTACCATCCCCAGACCGACGGCATGGTGGAGCGCCTTCATAGAACTCTCACCGCTATGTTATGCCATCAGGTCGATGAATCCCACCTCGATTGGGACTTGCAGGTTCCGGGGGTCCTCGCCGCATACCGTAAGGCACCTCACGCGGCGACGGGATTTTCCCCATTCTTTCTAATGCACGGCAGGGATGCCTTTCCTCCCGCCGACGTTCGTCTGGAAATCGAACAGCCACCGTAAAAGTCAAAGCTCGTTGACCACTTGCGATTTAACCTCCGTAAGTGGGCTGAGGCATGGGAGGCTGCCATTGAAAATTCGGCTTCCCGCCAACGGGCGAATTTGCGACTGCATGACCCTCGGACATACATGCATCGGTGGGCACCGGGAGACAGGGCATGGCGCCACTGCCCCCAGGTGCCGGTGTCCACGTCGGCCAAACTCCTCAGACGATGGCGAGACCTGGTTAAGGTAGTGGAAGTCCTGCGTCCCCAATGTGTTAAAATTCGCTGGGGACGGCGTCGCTGGTGCGTTCACCCCTCTCAGTTGAAACCCTTCGTCATGCCACGCGTCCCTCCACAACACACACGACACGGGGGCCAAGTGGGCGACACGTCCGACGAGCCAAATGTTGCCCCGTTGGTGCCTAACCCACAGCGCAGGTGTGTCATTCCTCCCGCAGATGACGCGGGAGTGACGGCTCCATGCAGGCCACGTTCAGCCTCAATGGACCGTGGAGCATTAGGTGTCCCCGTGGAGATGCCTAAAGGCCCACCGGATGCTCTTGCTCATCCTCCTCCTTCCCTTGTGCCACCGACAAAGCCTGCCATCCCCTACGATGGTCCCGCGAAACACACGCGCGCGAAATCTCGCCAGTTGTTATGATGTTCTTTGGCATGTCTAATGCCTTGTACATACGTTATGTTGTTAAGGGGGTATTTATAGGGGTTTTATTGTTCTTGTTCTTGTTGTTCGTGAGGCACACTCACAATTCTTCTACCGTTGGTAATTTCGGAGTTTCCCATTGTTGCAGCCGGGACGGCTGGAGCTTCTGAAGGAGGGGGTGATGTAGAGGTGTTAACTACGCGCTGTTGCATAACCTGCATTGCCACCAGGGCAGTGCAGCATTACCCCTGGGTACAACGGTTGGGGTCAGTCGAGGTGAAATGGATCGTAGCCAGGGTTTGGTACGAACCAATCAGACGGTTCCACGTGGGAATGTATGATTAGTTCTGCCTGGCCAGGAAGGAGTATAAGACGGGTGACCCAACGGACCTCGGGGAGTTCTCTCCCTACACGAAGACAGAAGACTGGGCTGGAGCGTAGCTAGGACCCTGGACCAGCGTTCCAGCCCTTCTAAAGGCTAAGTCTCGGCATACCCAGTGGTCAGGACCCACCGGGCCAGCGGTGGGTCAGATAGCCTCCCCTAGGTCCTAGCCAGAGGATTAGGATAGCGGTAGACATGTGAGTCCCGCCAAGTCCGGAGGCTGTACCTCCTTAGGTATCAAGGAGGAGGTTAGCAGTAGACGTGTGAGTCCCACCAAGTCCGGAGGCTGTACCTCCCTAGGATATCGGCTGAGGGGACCGTAAATCCCTCTGTGTGTGTTAAGCATTGTATAAGGAAATAATACAATAAACAGAGTGTGCCTCCTAAGAAGTCTGCTCGTCCTTACAACACTACACAGGTAACAAGCTGAGATTACGAGCACTCCCTTTAAGAGTGTGCTCCTAATCTCAGCTCGTTACCACTATAAAAGACACCTGGGAGCCAGAAATCTTTCTGATTGAGAGGAGGTCAAATACTTATTTCCCTCATTAAAATGCAAATCAACTTATTACATTTTTGACATGCGTTTTTCTGGATTTTCTTGTTGTTATTCTGTCTCTCACTGTTCAAAAAAACCTACCATTAAAATTATAGACTGATCATTTCTTCATCAGTGGGCAAACGTACAAAACCAGCAGGGGATCAAATACTTTTTTCCCTCGCTGTATATTGATATGCCTCCAACTAAACATAGTGTAATATTACAATGTATAGTCTAAGGTACAGGGTAGTGTATAGTAACGCAGTGCATAATTCAATGTTGGGGTTTGCCTATGGCAGTGCATAGTACGGTGTGATGTAGACATTTTTTTAGTTGGAGGCATATCAATCTAACGCGAAATCTTACAGCTTATATTGGGCTGTGTATACGATATTATAGTGTAGTTTAGATTGGAAGGTATAATATTGTAATGTATAGTAGTCTAGTTTATAGCATAGTTGTAACGCAGCACAGGCAGAGGAACGCACCGTGGATGTTTCTCTCTCTCTCCCCCCTCCTCCGTTCCGAGCATAGATGGACTCGTCCGTCTGAACAACGCTCGCCGCTTTCCATGGTGCGAACGTTAAGGAAAAAAACGCCATTTTTTTCGACGTAGAAGTGTAATGTATAATGACATTATATTCTTGGTTCTTTCGGTAAAGTCACGTTGAAGGGAAACAATAAAATAATAGAATATATATATAAAACAATAACATTCTCACGACGTTTCGACTGCAACACAAGCAGTTATCATCAGGTGTGAAAAACAACGGCAAGAACATTTGAAAGAAGTGTCGGTTTGTATTCATTTATTTTTAAACGTTAGCACCACGGATAGCGATTTCACAGTTTGTTTAGATGGACGAGTCCATCCATGTTCGGAAAAGAGGAGGGGGGAGACGAAAAATTAATGTATGCTGTCTGAAAGCCACCGTACGCGTGAACAATCAATTAAGACCTGAAATGGTTGATCAAATCCTTACAATGATTGCTAAGCCAGAATCCATCTTCTCGGTTGAAATTGTCTCTGTTTGTATATGTGGATAGCCTCATGAACGAATCTCTCATGGTAGCCAGATGCCTTGCAAATAACCGCTGTCTTGGAGAAGTCAATGTCATGTGAGCCTACTGAATTATAACAGTGATCTGCCCTGGCCGAGGTGTTGGTCCTACCGTGTTTAAGGTCTGCTTTGTGTTCACGAATGCGGTCCAAGACAAGTAAACGCCGTGATAATTTTATTGTTTTATATATATTTTATTATTTTATTGTTTCCCTTCAACGTGACTTTACCGAAAGAACCGAGAATATGAATCACTGCAGTCACGAAAGCTTTAAATAAAAAATATGACATTGTTAGTAGCTCAGCTTATTGGAGGGTATATTGAGTACATTGATTATATTGATGTATCTTCTTTGATTCTTTCGGTAAAGTCACGTAGAATGAGAATAAAATATTAAATGATTAAAATAAAATAACACAATAATATTCTCACGACGTTTCGGCCACAACACAAGCGGCCTTCATCAGGTGAAGGGACGAGACTGTCTGGTAGGACAGCACTGGAGTGAAAAAGCCACGCTCAGATCACGACCTTTATGCTGTGTGAGAAGAAAGAAAGCGCCTTGACAAAGGAATTAGCATATAATTTAGCATTGAAATGGCTGAGTGATTAGCTTGTGACTGGTCACAGAAATGGCTATGTTAAAGTTAAAGCATACACATCCGCAGAGGCACCCCTTGACAAAGAAATTAGCATAGAATTTAGCATTGAAATAGCTAAGTTAAAGCATACACATCCGCAGAGGCACCCCTTGACAAGGGAATTAGCATAGAATTTAGCATTGAAATAGCTGAGTGATTAGCTTGTAACTGGTCACAGAAATAGCTATGTTAAAGTCAGAGCATACACATTCACCGAGGCACCTAGTACAAATCAAACAGGAGAATTTCGCATTGAAATAACTAGGCGAATTTAGCATTGAAATAACTGAGTGATTAGCTAGTGACTGGTCACAGAAATGGCTATGTTGAAGTCAAGGCCTACACATCTGAGCTATTCACAGTAACTGGGTATACAATACAATATATAATGAATACTACATAGTGAACCAATGAAAAACTAAAATATAAATTACCTTAATGTTATCAATAAACTCTATATTCTCCAATCAGCTAAGCTACCAACAATAAGTCGTTATATATCACAATGCTATATGTCGCAAAAATGGGTGGATTCTTACCCTCAACTTTAGCAACACGGATAGCTACGGGCCCCGTTCAGACGGACGAGTTCATCCATGGTCGGAACAGAGGAGGGGGAGAGAGACACCTGCGAGGCGCTATTATACTCCATGTTGTAAACCATACCATTAACCGTGGTGTGAGAGGTATTAAGAGTCAATGCTGGCGAAAGAGCTGCGGTCTGAAGGTCATCGTAAAATACAATTAATTAAGAAAGGAAAAGGTTTAAAACATCTTTCCAATGGTTACTAAGCCAGAATCCATCTTCTCGGTTGAAATTGTCTCTGTGCTTGTATATGTGAATGGCCTCATGAACGAATCTCTCATGGTAGCCGGATGGTTTGCAAATAACCTCCGTCTTGGAGAAGTCAATGTCATGTGAGCCCACTGAATTATAACAGTGATCTGCCATGGCAGAGGAGTTCGTTCTACCGTGTTTCAAGTCTGCTTTATGTTCGCGGATGCGGTCCGAGATATGTCGTTTGGTTTCTCCAATGTAGCTACTACCACAGAGGCACTTTAGTTTGTAAACGCCCGGGTACTGTATGTCTGGAACAGGACCTTTTACAGATGGAACTAGATCACGGATTTTATGTACTGTGTTGAATCGGACCTGGATCTTGTGTTTATTCAGGATTTTGGAGATCTTTTTAATGACCCCTGCAATGTAGGGTAAGGTGATGGTTTTGAGTGGCTCCACAAGAGGATCCTTCTTCATAACTGGAGTGATGGCTTTGCGGATTGTGTAGTCGGAGTAACCATTAGCCCTGAGAGCCTGGCGTACGTGCTTGAGTTCACTGGTAATGTGTTCCTGGTCGGAAATGCATTGGGCTCTATGGTATAGAGTCTTGATGAGGGAGTTCTTCTGGGATGGATGGTGGTGGGAATCCGGTTTCAAGTAAGCATCTGTATGGGTAGCTTTCCTGTAGACAGAGTGGCTCATTGAACCATCATGTCTCCTTTTAATTAAGACATCCAAAAAGGGTAGTTTGCCATCTTTTTCGACCTCCATGGTAAATCTGATGGCTGGGTGTATGGAATTGATGTGGTCGCGGAATTGGTCTAGAGCAGGCTGGCCATGTGGCCAGATGACAAAGGTGTCATCCACGTACCTCTTCCATAAGGTCAGGCGTAGAGTGGCAGTCTGGATGGCGTCAGTTTCAAATTTTTCCATGAATACGTTGGCTACAACCGGAGATAGGGGGGAGCCCATTGGGGTGCCCTCAGTTTGTTTGTAGAAAGTTCCATTCCAGGTGAAGTATGTGTTGGTTAAGCAATGTCTCACCAGGGGGGGGGGGGGGGTACATCAGTATGCAGTCCTTGATGAACCAGGTCTTCAATGATAGCGATGGTGTCAGGTACCGGGACTTTGGTGAACAAGGACACCACATCAAAACTGACAAGCAGGTCGTCTGGGGACAGGGAAATGCCTTTGATTGTCGATACCAGGTGAGTAGAATTTAATACCCCAGGTGGTTTTTCCAGTGAAAGGTCGCAGTATAACAGCAAGAAAACGTGCCAGTTTATAGGTGGGGGAGTTGATAGTAGAGACGATGGGACGAAGGGGTGTATCTTCTTTGTGTATCTTTGGAAGGTCATATAATCTTGGTGGTCTGGCAGCAGAGGGTTTCAATGAGAACTGTTTGATCTCATCAATTAATGCTGTTGAATCAGAGATGATTTTGTTCGTTTTGGTAACCAGGCTGTTGGTGGGATCTCTTTTTATGTTTTGTATAGCTGCCATCGTTGAGTAGTTCTTGAATTTTGTTGTTATATTCTGTTTTGTCCATGATGACAGTGGCATTGCCCTTGTCGGCTGAGAGGACGACAATATCATCCCACTTTTTTAATTGAGATTATTCAAAACGTTTGTCTTTGCTGATGTTGCTGGGTGGCAACTTAGCGTTTTTTAGGGTTGCAGCGATTTCAGATCTTGCTACGTCTGCAGAGATGTGACTCAAGCCCTTGAGTGCAACGTCGACATGGGCAATGATATGATTAACCGGTAAGTGTCTCGGTGTGACAGCGAAGTTTAGACCTTTAGCTAAAACGGATTTCAGACCATCAGAAATGGAACTGTTACTGCGATTAATTACGACTTTGTTGACGTCTATCTTTTCGGTGTGTGGATCCAGCTATTTCAATGCTAAGTTCAATGCTAATTCCTTTGTCAAGGGGTGCCTCTGCGGATGTGTATGCTTTAACTTTAACATAGCCATTTCTGTGACCAGTCACAAGCTAATCACTCAGCCATTTCAATGCTAAATTATATGCTAATTCCTTTGTCAAGGTGCTTTGTTTCTTCTCACACAGCTTAAAGGTCGTGATCTGAGCGTGGCTTTTTCACTCCAGCGCTGTCCTACCAGACAGTCTCGTCCCTTCACCTGATGAAGGCCGCTTGTGTTGTGGCCGAAACGTCGTGAGAATATTATTATGTTATTTTATTTTATCAATTTATTATTTTATTCTCATTCTACGTGACTTTACCGAAAGAACCAAAGAAGATGAATCCTTGCAGTCACGAAAGCTTTAAATCGAAATTTAACCGCCTTTACGGGGGGGGGGGGGGGGGGATTCCACACAACCTTAAGATCATTCAACAGACTCCGGGATAAGAAGGCTCAACTAATCGAGTCTCTCACCTTTCTGAAGAGATGCTGTGACTCTAAGGTAATATCAACCGCATTTACACTAACCTCTGCTGTTGCAACTTCTCTCAACGCAAAACGAATTCTAGCTAGAACTAGCTTCGCTCTTATCTCGGAAAAAATTCAGACTTACACGCACCGAACTCGATCAGTTAGACAAGACACTCTACAAATCACACTTAACATTGACAGCAACAATGTCTACATCGGATTGGGAACATGTAGACAATATGACTACCTCTTCGGCTGCCACTATGTCGACCAAATGTAGGGACAATTTGATTTCCAAATTCAATCACCTCTCCAGCAAAAAATCGGATCCACACACCGAAAAGATAGACGTCAACAAAGTCGTAATTAATCACAGTAACAGTTCCATTTCTGATGGTCTGAAATCCGTTTTAGCTAAAGGGCTAAACTTTGCTGTCACACCGAGACACTTACCAGTCAATGATATCATTGCCCATATCGACGTTGCACTCAAGGGCTTGAGTCACATCTCTGCAGACGTAGCAAGATCTGAAATCGCTGCAACCCTTAAAAAAGCTAAGTTGCCACCCAGCAACATCAGCAAAGACGAACGTTTTGAATTATCTCAATTAAAAAAGAGGGATGATATTGTCGTCCTCTCAGCCGACAAGGGCAATGCCACTGTCATCATGGACAAAACAGAATATAACAGCAAAATTCAAGAACTACTCAACGATGGCAGCTATACAAAAATAAAAAGAGATCCCACCAACAGCCTGGTTACCAACTCGAACAAAATCATCTCTGATTCAACAGCATTAATTGATGAGATCAAACAGTTCTCGTTGAAACCCTCTGCTGCCAGACCACCAAGATTATATGGCCTTCCAAAGCTCCACAAAGAAGATACACCCCTTCGTCCCATCGTCTCTACTATCAACTCCCCCACCTATAAACTGGCACGTTTTCTTGCTGATATACTGTGACCTTTCAATGGAAAAACCACCTCTGCGGTACTAAATTATACTCACCTGGTATCGACAAAGGCATTTCCCTGTCCCCAGAAGACCTGCTTGTCAGTTTTGATGGGGTGTCCTTGTTCACCAAAGTCCCGGTACCTGACACCATCGCTATCATTGAAGACCTGGTTCATCAAGGACTGCATACTGATGTACCCCCCCTGGTGAGACATTGCTTAACCAACACATACTTCACCTGGAATGGAACTTTCTACAAACAAACTGAGGGCACCCCAATGGGCTCCCCCGTATCTCCAGTTGTAGCCAACGTATTCATGGAAAAATTTTAAACTGACGCCATCCAGACTGCCGCTCTACGCCCGACCTTATGGAAGAGGTACATGGATGACACCTTTGTCATCTGGCCACATGGCCAGCCTGCTCTAGACCAATTCCGCGACCACATCAATTCCATACACCCAGCCATCAGATTTACCATGGAGGTCGAAAAAGATGGCAAACTACCCTTTTTGGATGTCTTAATTAAAAGGAGACATGATGGTTCAATGAGCCACTCTGTCTACAGGAAAGCTACCCATACAGATGCTTACTTGAAACCGGATTCCCACCACCATCCATCCCAGAACAACTCCCCCATCAAGACTCTATACCAGTGGTTCTTAACCTTGTTGGAGGTACCGAACCCCACCAGTTTCATATGCGCATTCACGGAACCCCTCTTTAGTGAAAAATAAAGTGATTTTTTTTCAAATTCAAGACATAGATATGTTTTTTACTGGTACACAAAATGAGCCGTGCATGAACATTACCTTGTTCAAAGAATAAAACCAACACAATGCATAAACTCACAACAAATTACATACCTGGAAATCAATGTGACTTCTGCTGTTGCCTTTGAGAGATCAGTTCAGATATGCGTGGCTTCACCTTGGCAAGTGCCACTCTCATGTCATTTTCACAGCAAAGTCTGTTCCTTTTCTTCGTTTTTATGTCCAGCATCCTCGAAAAGGATTGCTCACAAAGATATGTTGTAACAAATGGTATAAAAAAATCCAGGGCTTTCTTAGCAATAACTGGATACTTGTTCATTTGTCGACACCAAAACGTTGAGAGCGTTGTTGTTCTGAAGAGTTGCTGTTGAACCTGGCTCTGCTGAATTTCAATGATTTCGTCGAGGAATTCTTCATTGACATCTGCTGTTTCAACAGCAAACGTGAACGGCTGTCTCACCCATGCTGGATATGACTCTCTTGTAGGGAAATATCCGTCGAGAGACTTTGCAAGCTCATCTAAGTGCGTGGCAATTGTTTGCTTCAGTTCCGTGGATACAGAAATATCTCCGATTCCAGACACATCTTCGATCTTACTTGCACAGTCGTCCAGAAGCGGGAAGTTTGCAAAGTTATTGTTCTCTGTTCATCGTTTCCATAACGGTAGCTTTTTTTGAAAAGCCTTCAGGTGTTCTTCCGCTTCCATGATATTGACTCCACCACCCTGCATCTGCTGATTGAGATGATTGAGAGCTGCGAATATATCAGCCATGTACGCTAAAATGAGAATGAACTCAGGATTTTTGAAGCAATCTGCATGGCAGTGTTGGTGCTCTTGCAAAAACAGGGCTAATTCCACACGCATGGCAAAAACACGATTCAGCACCTGTCCCCGGGATAACCACCGAATATTAGAATGGAGCAGAAGTACCTCAAATTCA
This sequence comes from Petromyzon marinus, assembly GCF_048934315.1. Taxonomy (NCBI): domain Eukaryota; kingdom Metazoa; phylum Chordata; class Hyperoartia; order Petromyzontiformes; family Petromyzontidae; genus Petromyzon; species Petromyzon marinus. Next base: position 2,376,341 of record NC_133741.1, on the reverse strand, counting down.
GAGCCCATTTCTTTACACAGCTCACTGAAGATGCGGTGCCTCAGAGCACTTTTTCGCACATAGTTCACACATTCCACCACAGTTTTTAATACTTCTGCCATTTTTGGAGGTAAGGTTTTTGTTGCCAACGCATGCCTGTCCAGAATACAATGCGTCACAATGATGTGTGGTGCATCGGCCTTTACTAGCGCACCAAAACCAGACTTTCTTCCCAGCATGACTGGAGCTCCGTCCGTACAAACTGCAGAAACCATATCCCATGAAAGATTGTTGTCTCTGAAGAAGTCATCCACAAGCTTCTTCACATCAGCTGCCTTCGTTGTTGTTGTAAGAGGCTTACAAAATAAAAACTCTTCTTTTATCATGTCGTCTTTCACATAGCGTACAAAAACAGCAAGCTGGCTTAGATCAGAAACGTCTGTGGTTTCGTCGAGTTGAAGGCTGAATTTTGCCGGGCTTGAAATCAGATCCGCGACTACTTGAGCCAAGATGTCTTTACTCATGTCTTCTATTCTGTCACTGACGGTGTCATTTGAAAGGGGAATTTGGGATAATTTACCTTCGGCCGCTGTTCCGAGTATCAGATTCGCCATCTTTAATGCAGCTGGTTTCACAAGTGTTTCACCAATGGTGTGTGGCTTGCCCTGCTTTGCGATCAGGTAAGCAACTTCGTACGATGCTGTCAGGATCGGTTTGTTAACAGGTACAAATCCAAGAGCAGGCAGAGTGGCCCTTTCATCGAATCTGGCTCTCTTCACCCTGAATTCAGCAAGTGTTGTGTTCTTGTATTCCCCGTCTCCATGCAGCTTCAAGAAGTGTTCCTTTAGTTTTGCCGGTGCAAGACTAGAGTTGCTCAACTTGGCGTTGCAAATCATGCAGATAGCACGCTCACTCCCATCACGTTCCGTGATACATGAGAATCCATGTTGTACATATTCGTCCGACCACTTTCTTCTTTTGCCCGACATAGTTAGTATGGATAAAATATTAAAGAAATCACACGACGTACGACAACAACAGTCACACGTTGACTACTGAGTACGCACTAAATTCCCCGCAGCGCTGATTGGCCAAGCAGTGTAGCATGATCATCTGCAGCCAGTGATGGCCAATCGGGCCGTGTGTGTCATCACAAATTTACACAATAATTCAAGTGTGTCCGGACCTCCGTGGCGGGGGCTCTGCCGAACCCCTGAGATCGACTCACCGAACCCCTGGGGTTCGATCGAACCCAGGTTAAGAACCACTGCTCTATACCATAGAGCCCAATGCATTTCCGACCAGGAACACATTACCAGCAAACTCAAGCACGTACACCCGGCTCTCAGGGCTAATGGTTACTCCGACTACACAATCCGCAAAGCCATCACTCCAGTCATGAAGAAGGATCCTCTTGTGGAACCACTCAAAACCATCACCTTACCCTACATTGCAGGGGTCACTAAAAAGATCTCCAAAATCCTAAATAAACACAAGATCCAGGTCCGATTCAACACAGTACATAAAATCCGTGATCTGGTTCCATCTGTAAAAGATGCTGTTCCAGACATACAGTACCCGGGCGTTTACAAACTAAAGTGCCTCTGTGGTAGTAGCTACATTGGAGAAACCAAACGACATATCTCGGACCGCATCCGCGAACATAAAGCAGACTTGAAACACGGTAGAACGAACTCCTCTGCCGTGACAGATCACTGTTATAATTCAGTGGGCTCACATGACATTGACTTCTCCAAGACGGAGGTTCTTTGCAAACCAACCGGCTACCATGAGAGATTCGTTCATGAGGCCATTCACATATACAAGCACAGAGACAATTTCAACCGAGAAGATGAATTCTGGCTTAGTAACCATTGGAAAGGTGTTTTATAACATTTTGGTTCTTAATTGTATTTTACGATGACCTTCAGACCCCATCTCTTTCGCTGGCATTGACTCTTAATACCTCTCACCACGGTTAATGGTATGGTTTACAACATGGAGTATAACAGCGCCTCGCAGCTGTCTCTCCCCCTCCTCCGTTCGGACCATGGATGAACTCGTCCGTCTGAACGGGGCTCGTAGCTATCCGTGGTGCTGAAGTTGAGGGTAAGAATCCACCCATTTTTTCGCCATATAGCATTGTGATATATAACGACTTATTGTTGGTAGCTTAGCTGATTGGAGAATATAGAGTTTATTGATAACATTAAGGTAATTTATATTTTAGTTTTTTATTGGTTCACTATGTAGTATTCATTATATATTGTATTGTATACCCAGTTACAGTGAATAGCTCAGATGTGTATGCCTTGACTTCAACATAGCCATTTCTGTGACAAGTCACTAGCTAATCACTCAGTTATTTCAATGCTAAATTTGCCTAGTTATTTCAATGCTAAACTCTCCTGTTTGATTTGTACTTGGTGCCTCTGTGGATGTATAGGCTTTGACTTTAACATAGCTATTTCTATGACCAGTCACAAGCTAATCCCTCAGTTATTTCAATGCTAAATTCTCCTGTTTGATTTGTACTAGGTGCCTCTGTGGATGTGTAGGCTTTGACTTTAACATAGCCATTTCTGTGACCAGTCACAAGCTAATCACTCAGCTATATCAATGCTAAATTATCCTGTTTGATTTGTACTAGGTGCCTCTGTGGATGTGTAGGCTTTGACTTTAACATAGCCGTTTCTGTGACCAGTCACAAGCTAATCACTCATCTATTTCAATGCTAAAATTATCCTGTTTGATATGTAAACCCCATTTTTGTCAAGGTGCCTCACTTTTCTAAACCAGCTTAAAAGACGCTACGAATCTTAACGTTCATTGAAGCTCTGTCGTCCCGACAGGTCTGTTCCTTTCACCTGAAGAAGGCCACGTGTTGTGGCCAAAATATCGACTCCTAAGTTTGCATTAATATTATTTTCATAAAACCTGTTCGCAAAGCACTCATTGAATAAGGCTTGCATACAAAATATCACTTGCTTTAAACGAGGCAAGTAATTGATGCCGATTTTGAATCAGGCATGCATTGCCTGGATCTGAGTATGTGTGCTAAAGTTGGGATCGATTGGACAACGGGAAGTGGACGAAATGTAGATTACAAGATTTGAACACGGCATACAGAGGAATTAAGTTTAATAACTCGATTGGACAAGGTGAACAGGGTGCCATTTTGATTACACGATTTGACGATATCCAAACAGGAATGAAGTTTAATTTTTAAAAACCACAATTTGGTTTAACTCACCGTCAAGAAGTATGTCAATGATGCGGCGCCTGCTGCCATATCATCGCTTGCCTGCTTTGAGTATTTTAGAAATGAATCTGCCTGAGACACGTGGTGCCTGCTTTTTTGGCGAGACGATTCGAGAGTGTAGGGACCGCGGCGTTTTTGACCTACACAAATATATAAAAATAAGGCGTCCATACAAAATGTTAATTGCTTTAAAGGAGCCAAATAATTGACTGACTGATGGCGATTTTGATACAGGCATGCATTGTCACCGGAACTGAGTACGTGTGCAAAATTAGGGATTGATTGGACAACGGGAAGTGGACGAAATGTAGATTACAAGATTTGACCACGACACAGCTTTCAAGTTAAGTAAAACCATTGAAAAAAAGGATAATCATCACTGGTGATGGCCGTGTACGTACCCTCTGACTTTTTACGATTTTTTAGTTCATCGAATATCTACCTCAACACTACCCAAAATTTTACAAATATAACAGAAAATTTGAAAAAACAAACTGTCAAATCTCTCTCCGTGGTGCTAACGTTAAAAATAACCGCCACTTTTTTCAAATTTTCTTGTTGTGGTTTTCACACCTGATGATGATCGCTTGTATTGCAGTTGAAACGTCGTGAGAATTGTATTGTTTTATATTTTTATTATTTTATTGTTTCCCTTCTACATGACTTTACAGAAAGAACCAAGAATATGAATCCCTGCAGTCACGAAAGCTTTAAATCCAAATTTTACACTTCAATTATTTATGGTCTCAGCCAACAGCTTTTGGAGAAGTTTAGGCCTGGTGTAATGCACGGTAAACAAACATTCGGAATGACTGCTTTCTGATAGAAATAAATATAACAATGTATAGTGGTATAAACAATTGGATACAATATATTTTACATTAGTTTAAATTACGGATGAGGTCAATATTCTATTAAATGAAAGAACCATAGGAGGTGCAGAGCGTATATACAGAGATACGATACAGGTGCGTTAGAAAACGGATGACATTGCGATATAGTACTGAGAGAAAACGAACTAGTAATCGGGTAGGGGAGGCACAACTCTTTCTGGCTAATGGGATTTTATCTCTGTTATGGGAGAAAACTGTTCAGTTTCTGACATACGGAAATTTGGGTTGTGGATCTGTGGAACCCAACCCTTCCATAACCCAACCCTTCTGTAACTACGGGACTGCCTGTATTTCACTTTGACACTCAATGACTTCATATGTACATAAAGCTCATCTCTGATTGGATGACACCGACACCCATATGCATTTTTTTAAATGACAGAAGCCTGTGAATAAGGCGAATGCTTTTGAAAATGTCTCAAACCTCTGGTTACACATCTTCCAAGGTGCTATTTCACACGTGCTGGCCCCTCCTACTCAGCTTTGTCCAAAAACTCCACCCACACCTCCACATCCACAAACTGCTGGGGATTGCCTCGCTCTCCCTCAGAATCGGAATGCTCCTCCTGCTTCACGCTGCCTCCATCCACTTGTAGATTGGGTAATGGAGTCGAATCTTGCTCTTCACATTTCACCGTCACTTCTTCACATTTCACCGTCACTCCTGGCTGTGTTGCCAAGTTGGAATTTTCTTCTGATTCTCGTTTCACGAGAGACAGGCTCATTGCAGCATGCTGACTTTCACAAGTAGATTGCACTTTCTCCTTGTGGATCTTCTCATGCCTCTTTAGCTTTCCTGATAATGTAAACTCCTTTCCACACACAGTGCACTTGAAGGGCTTCTCACCTGTGTGTGTTCTATTATGTTTCTTAAGATATGCTGACTCTGCAAATGCCTTACCACATACACTGCACGTGAAGGGCTTCTCGCCTATGTGTGTTCTCTGATGAATTTTAAGAGTTTTTGAATGAGCAAATGACTTGCCACACACAGTGCACTTAAAGGGCTTCTCACCTGTGTGTGTTCTCTGATGAATGTGAAGAGTTAATGGTTGAGCAAATGCCTTCCCACACACAGTGCACTTGAAGGGCTTCTCACCGGTGTGTGTTCTCTGATGAATATGAAGAGTTTCTGAACGAGCAAATGTCTTGCCACACACAGTGCACTTGAAGGGCTTCTCACCCGTGTGTGTTCTATTATGTTTCTTAAGATGTGCTAACTCTGTAAATGCCTTACCACATAAACTGCACTTGAAGGGCTTCTCACCTGTGTGTGTTCTCTGATGAATTTTAAGAGTTTTTGAATGAGCAAATGACTTGCCACACACAATGCACTTAAAGGGCTTTTCACCAGTGTGTGTTCTCTGATGAATGTGAAGAGTTAATGGTTGAGCAAATGCCTTCCCACACACAGTGCACTTGAAAGGCTTCTCACCGGTGTGTGTTCTATTATGTTTCTTAAGATGTGCTAACTCTGTAAATGCCTTACCACATACACTGCACTTGAAGGGATTCTCACCTATGTGTGTTCTCTGGTGAATTTTAAGAGTATTTGATTGAGCAAATGACTTCCCACACAAAATGCACTTGAAGGGCTTCTCAACTGTGTGTGTTCTATTATGTTTCTGAAGATTTTCTGACTCTGCAAAAGCCTTACCACATACACTGCACTTGAAAGGCTTTTCACCTGTGTGTGTACTTTGATGAAGAGTTTCTGAACAAGCAGATGCCTTCCCATACACAGTGCACTTGAAGGCCTTCTCGACCGTGTGTGTTCTATTATGTTTCTTAAGATATGCTGACTCTGCAAATGCCTTACCACATACACTGCACTTGAAGGGCTTCTCGCCTGTGTGTGTTCTCTGATGAATTTTAAGAGTTTTTGAATGAGGAAATGACTTCCCACACACAGTGCACTTGAAGGGCTTCTCACCGGTGTGTGTTCTCTGATGAATATGAAGAGTTTCTGAACGAGCAAATGTCTTGCCACACACAGTGCATTTGAAGGGCTTCTCGCCAGTGTGTGTTCTATTATGTTTCTTAAGATGTGATGACTCTGCAAATGCCTTATCACATACACTGCACTTGAAGGGCTTCTCACCAGTGTGAGTTCTCTGATGAATTTTAAGAGTTTTTGATTGAGCAAATGACTTCCCACACACATTGCACTTGAAGGGCTTCTCACCGGTGTGTGTTCTCTGATGAATATGAAGAGTTAATGGTTGAGCAAATGCCTTTCCACACACAGTGCACGTGAAGGGCTTCTCACCGGTGTGTGTTCGCTGATGAATATGAAGAATGTCTGAATGAGCAAATGCTTTCCCACACACAGTGCACTTGAAGGGCTTCTCACCGGTGTGGGTTCTCTGATGAATATGAAGCGTTTCTGAACGAGAAAATGCCTTGTCACACACAGTGCACTTGACGGGCTTCTCGCCCGTGTGTGTTCTATTATGTTTCCTAAGATATGTTGACTCTGCAAATGCCTTACCACATACACTGCACTTGAAGGGCTTCTCGCCAGTGTGAGTTCTCTGATGAATTTTAAGAGTTTTTGATTGAGCAAATGACTTCCCACACACATTGCACTTGAAGGGCTTCTCACCGGTGTGTGTTCTCTGATGAATATGAAGAGTTAATGGTTGAGCAAACGCCTTTCCACACACAGTGCACTTGAAGGGCTTCTCACCGGTGTGTGTTCGCTGATGAACAAGAAGAACGTCTGAATGAGCAAATGCTTTCTCACACACAGTGCACTTGAAGGGCTTCTCACCGGTGTGTGTTCTCTGATGAATATGAAGCGTTTCTGAACGAGCAAATGCCTTGCCACACACAGTGCACTTGAAGGGCTTCTCGCCCGTGTGTGTTCTATTATGTTTCTTAAGATATGTTGACTCTGCAAATGCCTTACCACATACACTGCACTTGAAGGGCTTCTCGCCAGTGTGTTTTCTCTGATGTCTCTTCAAGTTACCCATCTGATCTGTGCTGTATGGACACTGGATGCATTGGTGACTTTTACTTCCAGCCTTTGCCGAGCCTCTCTTCTTCATGTGATTGATTCGGTCTCCCTCAGAATCGGAATGTTCCTCCTGCTTCACGCTGCCTCCATGCACTTGTAGAGTGGCTCCTGGAGTCGAATCTTGATCTTCATATTTCACCGTCACTTCTTCACATTTCACTTCTTCACATTTTACTGTCACTCCTGGCCGTGTTGCCAAGTTAGAATTTTCTTCTGATCTCCGTTTGGGGGTCATTGCAGCATGTTGACTTTCACAAGTCGATTTCACTTTCTTCTTGTGGATCTTCTCATGCCTCTTTAGGTTTCTTGATAATATAAACTCCTTCCCACACATAGTGCACTTGAAAGCATTCTCATCTGAATGTTTTCTCTGATGTCTCTTCAAGTTATCCATCCGATCTGTGCTGTATGGACACTGGATGCATTGGTGCCTTTCACTTCCAGGCTTTGCCGAGCCTCTCTTCTCCATGTGATTGATTCTGCAGACACATACATATTACACACAACATACAGGTAGACCTCGCTTAGTGCGAACCTTCAAAGTGCAGATTTGTTACTCTTTGTCCTGGATATTTTTGTTCTGATATTTTTTTTTAAGTTTACAAAGTGCTCACAAGTGAGAACACGCAGCAGCGCGAGCCAAGCAAACGTACCCAGCCCCATTGTTCGCTCGGCCAATGAGACCCCAACCCCCGCTATTTAATGATCACGGTTCGTGGTCATGATTATATTTAAAAAAGACATTGACTCGTTTAGCCAGTTGAGAATTCACACGACCAGGTTAGTCTCAGGCTCCATCTAAAAAAACCTCACCATACAAATTTATATTGAGGTCTGCACTAAGATTAGGGAGGTCCTGAAGCCTTTCTCTGAGAATGACCCAGACTGGAAGAGCAGCAGCTCCTTCAACCTTGTCTCCCTCCACTGACTTGTAGGATTAGTAAAGTAGAATGCACTCGTAAGTATAGTACATAAAACTGATGTTATAAATCATTATTTGTATTAAATGTTTAGCATTTGTATTCTTATTAGCGCTATTACAGATACTCCAATGAAGCCCTCATATATTATTCATACTTAAGATATAACATTGTCAGAAACGCATCCCTATGTAGTATACAATGGGTTTATGATGATACCTTGCAGCGCTGATCGATTGGCGCTCAATTATCCAGGAACAATGCATCTGGAGGAGCGCTACGCGAGCTTTAGGTGTAAAGGGCAAGGGCACCCACACCGACTGTGGAAGCTACTGGTCAGTCTGCCTCCTCTCTCAGTGACAGGGCAGGTTTTGCCCACGCACTGTCCAAGCAGGCTGGACCCACTGCCGTGCAAACGTCACCAATCCAGCATTCCAGGTTCACCATTCTGGTCAAATGAAGCGGTCACCCTGATTAGTAAGACAGAGTCGATAGATATAATTAAGTCCGTCTTGTAAACTCACCCCTTTAAACGTTGTCTTTTTGTGTGTGTTGGCACAGTAGAGGGCACTGGTGGTGCATCAGCCAGTAATCTCAGTCATCTCAGTCAGTCGACCCGTGGCACCTGGGTCTGCCCCGTGACCTCCTGCCAGCGGGCGTTCGACACTTCACGTGGCCTCAAGGTGCACATGGCCTGGCACAAGCGTCGTGGTGACGTTACCGCCACTTAGTGGCGAATGGCGGTTGTTGTTGTGTGTGTGTGGGCGGTAGCGTATCGGTTAGCGCGCTGTGGTATGAACCCGGTGACCCGGGTTCGATTTCCCCCCAAAGCCAACACGAGTGACACATATCTGAACTGGTCCTAGGCCTCCCCTAGGTCAACTCGGCCTCAAATGAGTACCTGGTGCGGTGTGTAAACATCGCCACTCAGGAGACAAAGGCAGTCCGGGCGTGGTGTTGGTCACCCACCCCTTCGTGTGCCGTGCCGGCCTTCATAGATGCTCGCTAACAGTGGGTGAGTGTGTAAGTGTATGAGTGGGAGCGTGTGGGTGAGCGTGTTGGTGGGCGAGTGTAATTGTGTAATGCTTTGACGTCTCATTCCGACTAAAATTAAACGTCTGGACTGGTATCGTCCGAATATGCCAGTGTTGACAAGCGGCCTGCAGATTCATACTCTGGTTATATTCGGTAAAGTCACGTAGGTAAAAAATAAAACAAAAAATCACGACGTTGCGGCCACAACACAAGCGGCCTTCATCAGGTGAAGGGACCAGACTGTCTCGAGGACAGCGCTGGAGTGAAACACAGCCAAGCTCAGACCGCGACCTTTAAGCTGTGTGAGAGAAATTAAGGTGCCTTGACAAAGGAATTCGCATAAAAACTTGCATTTAATTGGCCGACTTAGCATGATGAACGGTGTAGAGGTGGTGTACATGCGGGTGAACATGCCGGTTGGCGAGGGGGGGAGTTTACCTATTGATGGTGTGAAAAGGGAATTTTTAGAGCTGCGAAAGTTTGGGGTGAGCTTGTCAGTTTCACTCCAGCGCTGTCCTCTAGACAGTCTGGTCCCGTCACCTGATGAAGGCCACTTGTGTTGTGGCCGAAACGTCGTGATTTTTGTTGATTTATTTTTTTACCTACGTGACTTTACCGAATAGAACCAAAGAGTATGGATCCTTGCAGTCACGAAAGCTTCAAATCTAGGCCTGCAGATTACTCAATTTGGAATACGCGCAGAAGCATCGCCCTCCCCCCACCCCCAAATGCAAAACAAAGCAAAAACTCGATGATCCTGAACTAGAGTATGGAGACTCTGAGAGGTGAAGTAGTCAGCCAGGTGAAGACAAATTAAACTTAAGACAACTTAAGAGAATCAAAGCAAAGTCAGTCAGGCAAGGGCAGGAGGCAAGGCCTGCATCGCTCGGCCCCACGTAGCAACGTTCCAACCTGGACATCGATTCCATACTTGCCGCTACTCAATTGCTATCACTACGAGAGAGAGGGAAGAAGCGAGGCTGTACCTGGGTGAACAACAACAACAACCAACATCACGATGTGAACGTCTCACCTCCAATCCTAGAGAGTTGCGCGCACAGAAGCAGCTCCTGGGATCTCGTGACGTCACACGGAAGCGCGCGGCAGGGTAGATGACATGACGTCACTAGCACCCACCACCTCCCCGCAAGTCAACGGGGGTATATGAATAAATTATGTTGTGAAGCAGCTCCTCGAAATCTCGTGACGTCACACGGAAGCGCGCGGCGGGGTAGATGACATGACGTCACTAGCACCCATCGCCTCTCCGCAAGTCAACGGGAGTGTGAATAAATTATGTTAACGAGACGTGCCCATATATGGAGTGAATGGGCGTTCATAGTTTAATTTGGCAGCTGATCCGCACATGACCCTGCGACATAATTAATGCGTAATTTACGTTGATGAAACGCCAGTGGTATTTGCTTTACTGGAATGGAAATCGGAAGCGACCAAGCAGACTCAACGTCACGTCCGCTTGTTTAGACGTGGAGTTTCCTTGATGACATGACGTCACTAGCGGGGTACACCTCCCCCTGGGAGGGCTCGCGGTCACGCGGAGGGGTGACGTCAGAGGCGGCGAGTTGTGGTGTGGACGGTAGCGGTGGGGCTGCGGTTCAATCCATTTTTTCAACCATTTCCATTTATTTGGTATAGCCCTGTGAGCCATTCGGCTCTTGAATCGGGTGCAACCGCAACAAACAAAAAAAACATGAACAAGAAAACATCTTAAAGTGATTATGTGACTGTGCAAACAGAAAATCCAGGAAAAAACATCAAGATATTCCTGAAAAAGCACCGTACACCAACGCTGTGTGCAAAAATCCCAGTGGAATGCAAGTCAAACAACAACCACAAGACAACTTAGATTAAGGCCATCAGTCTAACTCCGTACTACAACAAATAAAAACATGGCCAAACCAAAACACGTTTTCGAAATTACCAAAATAAAGCCATAAATGCAATGTAACAGTGATCATAGGGACTGTGACCGAATTTTTTTACAATAAACTACATAAATAACATGTAACACCAAACCCGAGAGCCATAGCTGGCTGCATGAGTCACTCCACAACAGGGGTCGGGAACCTATGGCTCGCGAGCCAGATGTGGCTCTTTTGATGATTGCATATGGCTCGCAGATAAAACAAAATATTCTCACTTGTTTTAATCCATCCATCGATTTTTCACTGCGCATGTCCTGTTCAGGGCTGCAGGAGCAATTGTCCATTATTTTAATTGGATGATACTGGCCTACGTTTGCCGTTGCTGGGTAAAACAGGTAAACACCCCCTTTTGAATCAGTCTGAGACTCGTCTGCTCGGTCATTAGCTCAAAGCTAACCCTTCGACGAAGAAGATGGCGAAAAGAAAAAAAGACGACGAGTATCGTACATTTCAGGACGAATGGACCGAAGAATTCGCCTTTGTGGAGAGAGCGGGTTCTGCGGTGTGTCTAATTTGCAATGACAAAATTACATCGTTGAAACGGTCGAATGTAAAGCGGCACTTCGACACGCGCCACGCTACCTTTGCATCAAAATACCCTGCGGGAGACAGCAGAAAGAAAGCGTGCCAAGAGCTTCTGAGCAGGGTGCAAGCTAGCCAGCAGCAACTCCGCGTATGGACCCGGCAAGGTGACTATAATTCGGCTAGCTTTGCTGGTTCTTTAGCAATAGTGAGGAACGGAAAACCATTCACAGATGGCGAGTATGCTAAAACGTTCATGCTGGATGTAGCCAATGAACTTTTTGATGATCTTCCGAACAAAGACAAGATAATCAAACGGATACAAGACATGCCTCTGTCGGCAAGAACTGTTCATGATCGTACCATCGTGATGGCAAACAAAGTGGAGGAAACACAAGTGAAGGACATAAATGCAGCGCCGTTCTTTTCTCTGGCTTTGGATGAGTCAACAGACGTGAGCCATTTGTCGCAGTTCAGCGTGATTGCAAGATATGCTGTTGGTGACACACTGCGCGAAGAAAGTCTTGCTGTTCTGCCATTAAAAGGGTCCACAAGAGGTGAGGATTTATTCAAGTCTTTCATGGAGTTTGCTCAAGAAAAAAGTCTACCTATGGATAAACTTCTCTCAGTGTGTACTGATGGTGCTCCGTGTATGGTGGGGAAAAACAAAGCATTTGTGGCGCTTCTCCGTGAACATGAAAATAGACCCATCCTAAGTTTCCATTGCATTATACACCAGGAGGCACTTTGTGCTCAGATGTGTGACAGGCAGTTTGGCGAAGTGATGTCGCTGGTCATTCGTGTGATCAACTTTATTGTTGCCCGAGCCTTAAATGATCGCCAGTTTAAAACACTGCTGGATGAAGTTGTAAATAACTATCCTGGTCTGCTTTTGCACAGCAATGTGCATTGGTTGTCAAGAGGGAAGGTGCTTAGCCGTTTTGCGGCTTGCCTGAACGAAATCCGGACTTTCCTTGAAATGAAAGGCGTCGGGCATCCTGAGCTAGCCGACACCGAGTGGCTCCTCAAGTTTTACTATCTCGTAGATCTGACTGAACATCTGAACCAGCTCAACGTGAAAATGCAAGGCATTGGAAATACAGTGTTATCCCTTCAACAAGCTGTATTTGCTTTTGAAAACAAGCTGGAGCTTTTCATCACGGATCTTGAAACAGGTCGTTTACTACATTTTGAAAAACTGAGCCAATTTAAAGATGCATGCACAGCAAGTGAGCCCATTCAAAACCTTGATCTCCACCAGCTAGCTGGCTGCACATCCAGTCTCCTACAGTCCTTCAAAGCACGCTTTGGAGAATTTCGTGAGCACACTCGTCTTTTTAAGTTCATCACCCATCCAAACGAGTGTTCACTGAACACAGCCGACCTGAATTACATCCCTGGTGTCTCCGTCAGAGATTTTGAAGCAGAAGTGGCTGACCTGAAGGCCTCAGACATGTGGGTGAATAAGTTCAAGTCACTGAATGAAGATTTGGAAAGAATCACACGACAGAAAGCGGAGTTGGCGAGCAAGCACATGTGGACAGAAATGAAAAAACTCCAACCCGAAGACCAGCTGATTCTCAAAACTTGGAACGCGCTTCCTGTCACATACCACACACTGCAGCGTGTGAGTATTGCTGTATTGACCATGTTTGGATCTACGTATGCATGTGAGCAGTCATTCTCACATCTTAAAAACATCAAGTCCAACCTACGATCACGTTTAACGGATGAAAGCCTCAACGCTTGCATGAAGCTTAACCTCACCAAGTACCAACCCGACTACAAAGACATCAGCAAATCCATGCAGCACCAGAAGTCGCATTAATGGTGAGTGTTATAACAACATTATTTAAAAGAATAAATTCAGAGGCTTATTATACTGACATTTAGTTGAATTCACTTTTAAAATATATTATATGGCTCTCACTGAAATAAATTTCCAAATTTTTTGCTTTCATGGCTCTCTTAGTCAAAAAGGTTCCCGACCCCTGCTCCACAACAACAGGAGCATCAGTCGGAGTATCACATTTTTCAATGCACCTTCAAGATCAGCACACTAAATCAAAATACAGATAATACTTTGCAGCGGTCATCCGGAGCGAAACATTTTATTTTATTTTAGGCCAATGAATAGCAGTGGCAGCGAGGGGTGTACAACTCCTTTAGAGCATATTCTTGGTTCTTTCGGTAAAGTCACGTAGAAGGCTTAGCAATTATTGGAAGGATTTGATAAACCATTTCGGGTCTTAATTGATTGTTCACGCTTACGGTGGCTTTCAGACCGCATCCATTATTTTCGTCTCCCCCTCCTCTTTTCCGAACATAGTTGGACTCGTCCATCTGATCACTCTCCGTGGGGCTAACGTTAAAAAACGCCACTTTTTTCAAATTTTCTTGCTGTGGTTTTCACACCTGATGATGATTGCTTGTGTTGCAGTCGAAACCTCGTGAGAATTTTAATGTTTTATATTTTTATTATTTTATTGTTTCCCTTCTACGTGACTTTACCGAAAGAACCAAGAATATGAATCCCTGCAGTCACGAAAGCTGTAAATCAAAATTTAACCTCCTCGAGAGCAGTTTTTATCTCATAGGTAGTGATTCAAGTTGCAGTTTATTGGCAATAGCATTCCAGACCCTCGGGGCATCAATATCAAAGGCCCTTCCTCCGGTTTTTGTATGGCAATAGGGGATGTGAAGCTGGTAAATGAGCGAAGACCTGAGGTCAAATTTGTTCTTTGAAACAGAGAGGAGATCCAGCAGGTAGACTGCGGATTTATTTGTAAGTACATCGTGAATAAATAAGATCTGGTGCACAAGCCGTCGAACATTAAGAGATGTTAAGTTTGACCCAATGTAGCGCTGCCCTACGAACCCGCCGTCCCTAGTTCGATTCCTGCTCACGGCTGACAATGGCGACGATTATCTGAATCGATCTCGGGCCTCCCCTAAGGTCGGCTCAGCCTCACAAATATTGCCACTGGGGAGACAAAGGCGGCCAGGCGTGGTGCTGGCCACCCACCCCTTCGTGTACCGTGCCGGCCTTCATAGGCGCCTGACAACAGTACATGCCCCAACAGTCTGTTATTGCAATCGGGGGGAAATCTTAACATTAGGCTTTGTGTGGACAATAGTATTATTTAGATGTTTCTTAGTGTGCATTAATATATCGTTATTTATTGTTTAACGTCTTTCTTAGCAGTCTGTTTGGCACGCGTAATTTTTCCTTTCGTGTGCGTTTGAGTCAACATATGCCTCTGTGTACCGTATTTGTGTAGAGGTGTTATTCCGCACCCCCATGTTGTCAGTGGGCAGCATCACTATTGGGTCAACAGGGGGCGGAAGATGGGCTACGCCAATGTGAAGGGGCTATGGCCAAAGGGGGCCAACGGTGATCTCCGGGATAACGGATCCTGGGACACAATCCACAAACCCCGGGTGGGGAGATTGGGGGATGACGTCACCCTTCCAGGACCTGGTGGAAGGTTCTGGAAGGAAGGCGGGGCCGGGGCGGAGGAAGCCCCGAACCGGGATATGTCTGACCTCTGAACGATAGTCAGTCTCTTCCATTCCGAAGACCGAAGACCCGGGCTGAAGCTAAGACCCTGGACCCCAAGCTCCCCCGTCCTTCTAAGGGCCGGAGCTCAGTGAGGCCAGTGGTTAGGACCCGACGACCCGGGCACAGTCGGGTCAGCATAGCCTCCCCTAGGGCCCCAGTCGGAGGTCGGGGAATTAGCAGGGTCCCCAGTGTTAGGACAGTGTAGCCCGGAGGCCATACCTCCCAAGGTATTGGGTAAAGGAGCCGCTACCCTTTTGTGTTAGGGACCCTGTAGAAAACAGTAATAAATATTGTGTTGCCTCAACTGGTGTCTCCCCTGGTTTCTGACCCATTACATTTGTATTACAGGGAGTCCCCGATTTACCTCGGGGTTAGGGATCGAGACGTTGCGACTTATAACGAAACAATGTATAGCGGGGGGACTTTCCCCCATAGGAATACATGAAAATGGGGGTAGGGGATATGGACCGGAAGAGTTTGAACATTACTTATGCGACGCAGAGTAGGGAAATTTCTCCCATAAGAAACAGTGAATTTAGGTAGGGATAGCAAACGCAATTTAGAGAAATATTTTGCTTCATAACTAGTAACCAAAAAACGTACTTCACATATACAGAAGACCAGGTACTGTGCAACACAATGCACACATAACCACTTAAGTTCAAGAACCTTTAAACAGCATTCATACGTATCAAACGCTTAATTGAAAACCATTTTTATGACCATTTCAAATAAGCACAGTACACTTTAAAACGTTTTCTTTTCTAATAGAAAACGTATGTGACCTTTTTAAGCAACGACTCAAACAGAAAAAAAAAATTCGCAGTTAAAAATATTTTACCTTAACCCATAATTTTTATCTCACCTTGAGTAGATGAGTTGTAGTAAATGGTTGCGACGATATGTTGTGATAAAGTCCACACCGATTACAATGAGCAGTCAGTTCGCGAGAGACAGTGGAACTGAGAAGATGGTGGTGCACGGGTTGTAGAATACCCCTACACCCACCTCCCACCCCCTCCCCAGGGTCGAAAATGATAATAAATAAACTCCTTAGCAAAATATATAACCAAACAAATACAGCCCTACATCGGTAAGACATCTTCATTCATAAAAAAATTCAGAACATCTTGTGAATGTGATTAAAGATATTAAACTTACTCCTGATGATATTCTGGTAAGTTTTGATGCGATTTCTCTATTCACTAAGGTTCCAGTGGACGAATCGCTTAAATTACTTGATACACTAGTAAAGAATACCGGTTTACCAAAAGATATTCCGAAACTTGCTGGCCATTGTTTAAATAACACTTACTTCTTATGGAGAGGGGATTTCTTTAAACAAAAGGAAGGAGCAGCAATGGGTTCTCCTTTATCCCCTGCTATAGCAAATTTGTACATGGAAAACTTTGAAATAAGAGCACTTGCCTCGAGTACATTAAAACCATCCTTTTGGTTTAGATATGTGGATGGCACTTTGGTTGTCTGGCCACATGGTAAAGATACACTTAATGATTTTCTAAATCATCTCAATGCACAAAACCCGGCCATCCAGTTCACCATGGAAATGGAGGTGAATAACACACTCCCATTCCTAGATATTTTGCTTGGACATGGCCTAAACGGTAAAATAACACACAGCGTTTACGGAAAGCAAACGCACACTGATGCCTATCTGAATGCACAATCACATCATCATCCAGCTCAGAAATCCTCTCTTATCAAGACGCTCATACATCGGGCTAAAACAGTGTCAGATGGTGAGAGTCTAGTGAGAGAGATTAAACACGTTAAAGACGCACTACGACAGAATGGCTACAATAATGCTCAAATTAACAGAGCACTGAATGCCAAATCACGATCGCAAAGCAATACTGCTGAAAGCGACCAGATTGTTAAAACAATAAAAATTCCATATATCTCAGGAGTAACTGACAAATTAGCCCGTGTTTTGCAAAAGCAAAACATTACAGTAAGATTTGGTACAGTACACAAAATTCAAAAACTAGTATCTTGCACTAAAGACGCATTACCTAAACTATCAACAGAAGGTGTATATCGGATTAATTGTTCATGTGGCAGCTGCTACATTGGGCAGACGGGACGTAACATCAGCGTAAGACTAAAAGAACATCAGAGAAATATTAAATTATCTCAAACACAACTGTCGGCAGTGGCAGAACATGCTTGTCAACAAGGACACTCAATTGATTTTCACAATGTTGCAGTGGTGTGTAAAACTAATTATTACTGGCAAAGACTAATTATAGAATCCATTGAAATTGAGAGGAACAAGAATAACTTTAATCGCTCTGACAGCTACAGGCTTAGTGCGGCCTGGAAGCGTATTATTAAATAATACACATTACATTTTGATTTAAAGAATTACTAATCTACAACTCATTACTAATCATAACCAATGACTGAATACTAATCGAATATATAATTACAATACCCCCCCCTCCGCCTCTAATCACTGCACCTGATATGAGTTAAGTGATGACGTCACCCTGCTGCTCTATATAAAACCGGGAGCAAGCGAGGGCTTTACCATTCTGGCGAATTGCCCGATGATGCTGGATGTATTTACCAGCGAAACGTCGTACTCAAACTGTAAATGTGGATTCACTCTTCAACACACTGGTGGGCTAAAGTAGTGAATTATTTGTCTTTTGTCAACGTGACACTTTTTTTCTGCTGATTGGCCGTGTCGGGTGATGGAGGGTTACGACACATTTATAAATAAACGCGATCTAACCCAAAAACCTTTATTATGAATAATATTGGTCGCGAAAGCCTACGTGTTAAACTCCTTAAAAAATATTTTTAAAAACTGTTTTTATTTTAAAGTGCATTCAAAAGTAAAAAAATTATTTATTTCAGCCATCACTAGCTTATCAGAATTTCGATTTAAAGCTTTCGTGACTGCAATGATTCATCTTCTTTGGTTCTTTCGGTAAAGTCACGTAGAATGAGAATAAAATAATAAATTGATAAAATAAAATAACACAATAATATTCTCACGACGTTTCGGCCACAACACAAGCGGCCTTCATCAGACGTCCCTTCACCTGATGAAGGCCGCTTGTGTTGTGGCCGAAACGTCGTGAGAATATTATTGTGTTATTTTATTTTATCAATTTATTATTTTATTCTCATTCTACGTGACTTTACCGAAAGAACCAAAGAAGATTATCAGAATTTGTCGACATTTGTAACTAAAACATTAAACCGTGGAGCGCTCCTTTAATATTTTTATGCATGAGTTGCTTTAGAATGTTTTAGTTTGATAAAAGTGTATGTGTGATAGAATGTATGTAAAAAAATATTTTCAATATATATAAAAGGGAAATTTGTGATTGTGTGTTTGTTCAAAATGTTTAGCGTACTTCCCGACATGCAACAAACTTGAAATTTGCCATGTGGGTACTTTCCAGACTGTACACCATGCAAAAATGATAAAAAAAAATAGACTTTTGTATTTTTTTTGGTGGGGGAGCCCAATAATGCATATATTTTTGCACGGCAAGTGAGCTGTGACGTCACATCTGTCATGTGACCCGTGTGCGGAAGCGTAACGGAGTGTGCCTGCTGATCGCGGGTAAAGTGAAATACAAATGTGTTGCAGGCCTAAGGCGTTCTTCGTGCAGCATTGCTTTATTATTGCAGTCATTTACTGCCATACGCACCCTGAAAGTTGTGTGTCTGCAGCAGGCGCGTGTATGTGGGGGGAGCGGTAGTGTAGTGGTTAGTGCGCCGCGCTACGAACCCGGAGACCCAAGTTTGATTCCCGCTCACGGCCACCACCGGCGACGATTATTTTAACCGCTCCTGGGCCTCCCCTCGCCTCAAACGAGTAACTGGTGTGGTGTGGGAACATCGCCACTGGGGAGACAAAGGCGACCGGGCGTGGTGTTGGCCACCCCACCCCCTCGTGAATGAATGATGAAGCCACTGGGGCAGATTCAAAACTATTTTCTTTAGAACAGTTTTTCTTGAGTGTTTAGTTTGTTGTCCTTCCCCCGCAGCTCCGATTATCGCGGTCGGATGTGTACGGTGCAAAAGAAGTTCAACGTAAGGTTTGTGAGCTGCTCACACGAGACGGTCTGGTGACACCCAGGAGGGGTCGTAGGCAGGACTCCCGGGACGTTAAAAAAAGCGCAGATATTACAACTCAGCACTCACAAACACCCACACACAAGCACACAAACGGTGACAACAAAAAACGCAATTTGCCGCTGAGTGGCGGTGGCGTCACCACGACACTTGCGCCAGGCGATGTGCACGACCCAGGTGCCACGGGTCGACTGACACACAAACACTCAGACCCACATTTAGCCTTAACGTGCTTTTGGGGCAAGTGCTGTTCCCGAGCAGTATAAATGGGGGCCGGCATGGCACAGGAGGCGGTGTGTGGGTAGCACCAGGCCCAGCCGCCTTTGTCTTCTGAAGTAACAGGGAGCAGCACCCAGGGCCCTGCGGACCGCTGTGGTCGTGGTGGTGAGGAGTGACGCGTCGCTCATGCTCGTGTGAAGTGCACGGACAGTCTGTGGCGGAGTGCTTGAGCAGACCAAGAGCCACGGCAGAAGGACTACGACGCCATGGCGGAGGTGACGGTGGTGAAGGAGGGCTGGCTCTGCAAGCGTGCTGCAAGAATATGACTCGGGCGATGAGAAATCAGGCACACAGGCCGACAAAGAGGGAACTGCAGACCACGCTCCGCTCGCTGTCCTACAAGCTCGAGGATATGATCGGCAAGCACGGAGCCGTCCTCCAGCGCTCGCTCAACGACCTGGAAAACCTTAAGCTGCTGCCC
The DNA here is from genome assembly GCF_048934315.1 of Petromyzon marinus. Taxonomy (NCBI): domain Eukaryota; kingdom Metazoa; phylum Chordata; class Hyperoartia; order Petromyzontiformes; family Petromyzontidae; genus Petromyzon; species Petromyzon marinus. The sequence continues at coordinate 2,356,384 of NC_133741.1, read as the reverse complement.
GAGTGCAGCGAGACGCTAAAGGCCATCAATGAGCGCACCACCCTCTTCCGAGTCACCTACAATGCTGTGACCAATAGTGATCTCTTGCTCTGATGTCACATTGAGGGCAGTGCTCATCTCCAAAAACTCTAGCACACGGGCGAGAAGCCATGCATGTGTGACGAGTGTGGCAAGGCGTTTCTCGTGCTCGGCCTACAAGTATAAACACAGTGGTACCTCGGAGATCGAACTTAATTCGTTCCAAAACCGTGTCTGAACACCGAATTGTTCGAACACCGAATCAAATTTCCCCATAAGAATGAGTGGAAATAGCATTAATTGGTTCCCCACCCAAGGATGCTCCTATAATGGGCCATTTTTACACAAAGTTTACAATATTAAAATACAGTACAGTACATAAAAGCATAGAAAAAACAAGAAGCACTGTTAGAATAAATGAACATTGAACTTCACTTTACCTGTAGTAAGGAGAGTTGATGGCTTGAGTGGAATGTGGTGAGGAGAGGAGGAGGAGGTGTCAGTGTTGCTTGGGAGGGGAGTCCCCCTCCATAAAAGCGTTGGGTAACTACCCTTCTGGGGTTCTCTCTTTTCTTTGCCTTTCTTCGAGCACTAACTGTGATTCACTTGAGAGCCTTTTTACTAAAAAACTGACTAAGAGAGGATTGTTTCTGCGTCCGTTTTAAGATGTTTCTGAAATTACTCAATGCATTATCATAAAAATCGCCTGCTCTGCCGGTTACTGCCTCATCTGGATGATATTTTTCTGCAAAATTGTGTAACTTAGCCCATTTTGCCACCTTTGAAAAAGGGCTTTCGTGTAGAGTTTTTTTAAAGTTGGAATTTACCTGTTGGTCCATGGACTGGATGAGAGGAGTCGTATTGGGGGGCAGGAACTTTACAGTGATAAAGGACGAGAGCTATGTGTAAACTGGGTCATTCGCCTTTGTCTCGGTCGCCCTGGCTACGCATCTTGGCCCAAACAGGTTTTTCCAGTTGTTCGACCTCCGAATTTTTGTTCGATGTCCTGGGCAAAAAATGGTCGAAAATTTTGTTCGATCACCGAATTGTTCGAGTTCTGGGGTGTTCGATCTCTGAGGTACCACTGTATATATTTTTTTCGCTTGTGTGTTAAACTGTGTGTACCCCTGATATTTTAAAGATGGCAATTCTCCTGCTGTGTATCCTACTGCTGTCCCTCCCGGCCATATCTAGTGCCACACTCAACTCTACAAACGGCTACCCTAGTTACTTCACATCCATACTTGTTGCTCAATTTGCCACTACACCTGCTAATGAAACAGCTTTTAGACACATCTACACTCCATCATTGTATCCTTTTAAACCCTATCTTTGTCCCATTACTGCACCAGCACTCCTTCCAAACTTCATTCTGCTCTTTAAAATATCACCATCTGCGAGGTGCTGCTTTTCGTCCAAGGTTCGCCGCTCTTCATCCTTTCACATAAAATACCTGTGCAAACTATTCATTCTACTTGTCTTATTTCTGGGTGGTATTGAGCTTCATCCTGGCCCAAAAGTAAAGAACTTATAATTCTGTAGATTTTTCTGGCAGAAAAAGTGTTGGTGCTCGACATGTCAACATCAGAGGGCTTGTGATTAAATTAAGTCAACTAAAACTAGAAGTGGCAAATCTAGACCCGGACATTTTTTGCCTACCAAGAACATTTCTCACACCTTCCGTAAATGACTTGCAGATTATGATTGACAACTACAACCTTTTTCGGCTTGACCGAGGGTCTAAAGGAGGTGGAATTGCTATCTATGTTCGTAATACTATTGCATGTTCACCAGCTCATTCGTTGTTTAAAAAATGTTGCTTTGAAGGTCTGGCTCTCAGAATAACTCTCCGAAATAATCAACAGATATTGGTAGTGTGCTGCTATAGACCACCTAGTAGTAAGGATGTTGAAGCTGCGTTTACACTGAGACAGCTTCTTGGGGGCCTCCCTAAAGGTGAAATAGTTTTAGTGGGTGATCTAAATTGGAATTGGCTAAACCCGCCGTCCATGGCCACAAATTTTGCAGATTAATTTAACCTATATCAATTAATAAATGTCCCCACAAGACCCAATATAAATAATCCAGGACAGTCATCTCTGCTTGACGTCCTATTGACAAATGCCCCTCACAATTTCGCACTGACTGGTGTTCTGGATAATAACCTTAGTGATCACTCCTTCATATTTGGGGTGAGATTATCAGCCAGCCCCAAAGCCCCCCCCCCTAAATTGATTGAGAAGCACTCCATGAGATGCTTCAGCATTCAGGCATTTACTAATGATGTGTTTCACTTGGATATTGACAAGGTCTGTGATATCCCCAACTTCACTATGGCTTGGGAGACCTTCAGGGACACGTTTCTCCAAATTCTTAACATGCTCCGTTGGTTAGATTTAAAATCAAAGGCAACCGGCCACCATGGTTTGATCCTTTGATTTCGAAGCTCATGAAAACTAGGGACAAGGCTTGGGCATGTGATCAGAAAAGTAATTTGGTCATCGACTGGCTAGAATACAGAATTTTAAGGAATAGATGAATCAAAAAAATACGGTATGCAAAAAATGCTTACTTTTCCTCCACATGGAAATGCCAGGATCTTCTGGAAAACAATCAAATGTATCGAAAAGCCATCCAAAACAGATAATCTGCCCATTGAGCTTTAAAAATAGTTGACAATTTTATCCTTAATTTTTCTGAAGCTGGTGACCTTTTTGATAATGTATTAGGAGTCACCACTGTGCATGCAAATTCCTAAACCCCTGTCCAAACATTACACAAATTTAGTTTCCAGACAATCCACGAAAGTAATGTTCTGAAAAACTGTCCTACCTCAAAGGGTCCTCCTCTACCGGAGCAGATAGTATTCCCGTCTTTGCTCTGCTAACTGTTGGTCACCTAATATACAAACCTATAGCCCATATTTTCAACCTGTTCATCAAAGAAGCATCAGTACCTCTAGAATGGAAACATTTCTATGTTCATCCACTTCACGAAGGGGGCCCTAAAGATGATCCAAATAAATACCAACCTATCTCAATTTTATCCCCGTTGATGAAAAATTTTGAAAAATAATTTAACTACCAAATTAGCAGTTTCCTGTCTGACAGCAATCTATTACATCCAAAACAATCTGGGCTTCGACAAGAATACAGCACCACATCTGCTGCATTAGACTCTCTGAATCATGTTTACAGTAGCCTTGATAATAAGCAGTACTGCACCAGTCTTTTTCTTGACTTGTCCAAAGCCTTTGATACAGTTGACCACAACACCCTGCTTAGTAAACTAAGTTGCCTCCGTTTCTCCAAACACGCAGTAGAATGGTTAAAAAATTACCTCTCTTCTCGCACCCAAACTGTATTCACAGATTGATGGAGGTCAAACAGTGTTAAGATAACAAAAGGGGTTCCACAGGGTTTCATCCTCGGCCCTCTCTTGTTCTCTCTTTACGTCAATGACTTTGGCAATGACCTGAATCATTCCAGGGTAAATCTTTTTGCAGATGACACGATACTGATTACTGCTGGCCGCTCTCCAGATGACGTGATTGCTAAGCTCCAGGGTGATTTCAACAAACTATAACATCAGCTCTAGATTTAAAGCGTTCGTGACTGCAAGGATCCACTCTTTGGTTCTATTCGGCAAAGTCACGTAGGTAAAAAATAAAAGAAAAATCACGACGTTTCGGCCACAACACAAGTGGCCTTCATCAGGTGAAGGGACCAGACTGTCTAGAGGACAGCGCTGGAGTGCACACAGCCAAGCTCAGACCGCGACCTTTAAGCTGTGTGAGAGGAAACAGAGCGCCTTAACAAAGGAATTAGCATAAAAATTAGCATTTAATTGGCAGACTTAGCATGATGAACGGTGTAGATGTGCAGGTCGGCGAGGGGGGGAGGGGGGAGTTTAAATATTGATGGTGTGAAAAGGGAATTAAGCAGCTGCGAAAGTTTGGGATACCACTACTTGAAAAAATATACTGTACCATTGAAAATTAGTTTCATGCTTGGTGTGATTCAGAACATCTTTCCAATGGTTGCTTAATTTGAAACCATCCTTTCAGTTGAAATTGTGTCTGTGTTTGAATATCTGAATTGCCTCGTTAACAAATCTCTGATAAAAACCCGTGGGTTTGCAAAGAACCTTGGTATCGGAGAAAATTATATCGTGATCACCCACAGTGTTGTAACAGTGATCAGCTACAGCAGAAGAATTCGTTTTGCTGTGTTTCAAATCTGATTTGTGCTCGCGAATTCGGTCAGAGACATGTCGTTTCGTCTCCCCGATATAGCAGTCACCACAGGTGCAAATCAATTTGTAAACTCCGGGGTACTGTAAGTCAGGAATGACATCCTTCACGGAAGGGATCAGGTCACGGATTTTGTGTACTGTTTTGAACCGGACCAGGATCTTGTGTTTGTTTAGAATTTTGGAGATCTTTTTAGTAACGCCTACTATATATGGTAGTGTGATGGTTTTGATCGGAGTATCAAGTGGTTGTTTCTGTATGGAGGGAGAAACAGCTTGACGGATTGTACGGTCAGAGTATCCATTCCTTTTTAGGGCCAGATGTACATGTTTTAATTCATTCGTCAGGTGGTGTTGGTCCAAAATGCAATGAGCCATGTGGTATAACGTTTTGATGAGATAATTATTTTGCGTCGGCTGGTGGTGGGAATCAGGTTTTAAGTAGGAATCTGTGTGGGTGGGTTTCCTGTAGACAGAATGTCCCAATGAGCCATCAGGTCTCCTCTCAAACAGAACATCCAAGAATGGTAGCTTACTATCTTTCTCCACTGCCATGGTGAATTTGATGGCGGGGTGTCTGGAATTAATGTGGTCTAGGAAAAGGTTCAAAGCCGGGAGGCCATGTGGCCAAATGACGAAAGTGTTTTCTACATATCTCTTCCACAGGGAAGGTCTGAGGGTGGAAGTCTGGATGGCGTCTGATTCAAATTTCTCCATGAAAATATTGGCTATCACTGGTGACAAGGGGGATCCCATGGGGGTACCCTCATTTTGGTTGTAGAAGGAGCCGTTCCAAGTAAAATAGGTATTGTTGAGGCAGTGCCTAACCTGTGCAGGTGTATCGGGGTCTAGTCCATGTTGGACCAAATTTTCAATTATTTCAATGGTATCAGGTACTGGGACCTTGGTGAACAAAGAGACCACATCGAAGCTGACAAGGATATCGTCAGGGGACAGTACAACGTCTTTGACCATAGAGACCAATTGGGCTGAGTTAAGTACTGCTGAGGCGGTCTTGCCAGTGAAAGGCAGCAAGGTATCTGACAGAAAACGGGCTAGTCTATAGGTAGGGGAGTTGATCATGGATACGATGGGTCGTAGTGAGGTGCCTTCTTTATGAATCTTGGGAAGACCATAGAATCTAGGGGGTCTTGCAGCAGAAGGTTTTAGGGAGGGACGTTTAGTTGGGTCGATTAGGGAGGTCGAACTTGTGATGATCTTGTTGGTTTTCATCGCTAGACTATTAGTAGGGTCATTTTTTATTTTTGAGTAACTTCCATCGTTGAGCAGATTCTGGATTTTGTTGTTGTATGAATCTTTATCCATAATTACAGTAGCGTTGTCTTTATCGGCTGAGAGGATGACTATATCATTTCTGTTTTTTTAAATTCGCGAGTTCAGAGCGTTAATTTTTGCTGATGTTACTAAGGGGTTTCTTAGCATTCTTAAGAATAGTGGCTATTTCAGCTCTCGCAACGTCTGCTTGGATGTGTCCTACGCCTTTGAGGGCTACATCGACCTGAGAGATTATATCATCTGGTATGTGTTTTGGGGTGACAGCAAAATCTAGCCCCCTAGCCAGTAGTTTTCAGATTGTCCGAAATCGGGGTGCTACTCTGATTAATGACGATTTTCTTGACGTCTAGTTTTGTTATATGTGGAACTGGGTTCTTCTTTGATAGGTGGTTGAATTTAGAAATCAGGTTAGCTTTACATTTGAATGACAGTGAATCAGCAGAAGAAGCAGTCATGTTGTCTACGTGATTCCAATCAGGTGACATTTTTTGTGTTAACATTAAATGAGCTTGTAGGAGAGTCCTGTCTAAAGTATTGAGTTCAAATCGGAGTAGCCTTATACTCTCTACGATCAAAGATAGGCTGGCCTTAAACAGAATCTGTTTAGAATTCGGAGAAGATACAGCAGCAGAAGTGAGTGTGAAAGCGATGGGTATTACCTTGTGATCGCGGCATCTTTTGAGGAAGGTCAGCATCTCGATGAGCTGTGACTTCTTGTCCCGTTATCTGTTAAAGGCTCTGACAGATAGGTGAAAGCCCTCCCCGTAGAGGTTATCAATTCTATATTTAAAGCTTTCGTGACTGCAAGGATCCATACTCTTTGGTTCTATTCGGTAAAGTCACGTAGGTAAAAAATAAAACAACAAAAATCACGACGTTTCAGCCACAACACAAGTGGCCTTCATCAGGTGAAGGGACCAGACTGTCTAGAGAACAGCGCTGGAGTGAACACAGCCAAGCTCAGACCGCGACCTTTAAGCTGTGTGAGAGGAAACAGAGCGCCTTGACAAAGGAATTAGCATAAAAAATAGCATTTAATTGGCAGACTTAGCATGATGAACGGTGTAGATGTGCAGGTCGGCAAGGGGGGCGAGGGGGGCGAGGGGAAGGGGGAGTTTACATATTGATGGTGTGAAAAGAGAATTTAAGCAGCTGCGAACGTTTGGGATAGCACTACTTGAAAAAATATGCCGTACCATTGAAAATTAGTTTAATGTTTGGTTTGATTCAGAACATCTTTCCAATGGTTGCTTAATTTGAAACCATCATTTCGGTTGAAATTGTGTCTGTGTTTGTAAATCTGAATTGCCTCGTGAACAAATCTCTGATAAAAACCCGTGGGTTTGCAAAGAACCTTGGTATCGGAGAAAATTATATCGTGATCACCCACAGTGTTGTAACAGTGATCAGCTACGGCAGAAGAATTCGTTCTGCTGTGTTTCAAATCTGATTTGTGCTTGCGAATTCGGTCAGAGACATGTCGTTTTGTCTCACAGATATAGCAGTCACCACAGGTGCAGATCAATTTGTAAACTCCGGGGTCACTAAGTCAGGAATGACATCCTTCACGGAAGGGATCAGGTCACGGATTTTGTGTACTGTATTGAACCGAACCAGGATCTTGTGCTTGTTTAGAATTTTGGAGATCTTTTTAGTAACGCCTGCTATATATGGTAGTGTGATGGTTTTGATCGGAGTATCAAGTGGTTGTTTCTGTATGGAGGGAGAAACAGCTTGGCGGATTGTACGGTCAGAGTATCCATTCCTTTTTAGGGCCAGATGTACATGTTTTAATTCATTCGTCAGGTGGTGTTGGTCCAAAATGCAATGAGCCATGTGGTATAACGTTTTGATGAGAGAATTATTTTGCATCGGGTGGTGGTGGGAATCAGGTTTCAAGTAGGAATCTGTGTGGGTGGGTTTCCTGTAGACAGAATGTCCCAATGAGCCATCAGGTCTCCTCTCAAACAGAACATCCAAGAATGGTAGCTTGCCATCTTTCTCCACTGCCATGGTGAATTTGATTGCGGGGTGTCTGGAATTAATGTGGTCTAGGAAAAGGTTCAAAGCCGGGAGGCCATGTGGCCAAATGACGAAAGTGTCGTCTACATATCTCTTCCACAGGGAAGGTCTGAGGGTGGAAGTCTGGATGGCGTCTGATTCAAATTTCTCCATGAAAATATTGGCTATCACTGGTGACAAGGGGGATCCCATGGGGGTACCCTCATTTTGTTTGTATAAGGAGCCGTTCCAAGTAAAATAGGTATTGTTGAGGCAGTGCCTAACCTGTGCAGGTGTATCGGGGTCTAGTCCATGTTGGACCAAATTTTCAATTATTTCAATGGTATCAAGTACTGGGACCTTGGTGAACAAAGAGACCACATCGAAGCTGACAAGGATATCGTCAGGGGACAGTACAACGTCTTTGACCATAGAGACCAATTGGGCTGAGTTAAGTCCTGCTGAGGCGGTCTTGCCAGTGAAAGGCAGCAAGGTATCTGACAGAAAACGGGCTAGTCTATAGGTAGGGGAGTTGATCGTGGATACGATGGGTCGTAGTGAGGTGCCTTCTTTATGAATCTTGGGAAGACCATAGAATCTAGGGGGGTCTTGCAGCAGAAGGTTTTAGGGAGGGACGTTTAGTTGGGTCGATTAGGGAGGTCGAACTTGTGATGATCTTGTTGGTTTTCATCGCTAGACTATTAGTAGGGTCATTTTTTATTTTTGAGTAACTTCCATCGTTGAGCAGATTCTGGATTTTGTTGTTGTATGAATCTTTATCCATAATTACAGTAGCGTTGCCTTTATTGGCTGAGAGGATGACTATATCATTTCTGTTTTTTAAATTCGCGAGTTCAGAGCGTTAATTTTTGCTGATGTTACTAATGGGTTTCTTAGCATTCTTAAGAATAGTGGCTATTTCAGCTCTCGCAACGTCTGCTTGGATGTGTCCTACGCCTTTGAGGGCTACATCGACCTGAGAGATTATATCATCTGGTATGTGTTTTGGGGTGACAGCAAAATTCAGCCCCCTAGCCAGTAGTTTTCAGATTGTCCGAAATCGGGGTGCTACTCTGATTAATGACGATTTTCTTGACGTCTAGTTTTGTTATATGTGGAACTGGGTTCTTCTTTGATAGGTGGTTGAATTTAGAAATCAGGTTAGCTTTACATTTGAATGACAGTGAATCAGCAGAAGAAGCAGTCATGTTGTCTACGTGATTCCAACCAGAAGGTAACATTTTTTGTGTTAACATTAAATGGGCTTGTAGGAAAGTCCTGTCTAAAGTATCGAGTTCAAATCGGAGTAGCCTTATCCTCTCTGAGATTAAAGATAGGTTGGCCTAAAGCAGAATCTGTTTAGAATTCGGAGAAGATACAGCAGCAGAAGTGAGTGTGAAAGCGATCGGTATTACCTTGTGATCGCGGCATCTTTTGAGGAAGGTCAGCGGCTCGATGAGCTGTGACTTCTTGTCCCGTTGTCTGTTAAAAGCTCTGACAGATAGGTGAAAGCCCTCCCCGTAGAGGTTATCAATTCTAGATTTAAAGCTTTCGTGACTGCAAAGATCCATACTCTTTGGACATTTAAGCTGTGTGAGAGGAAACAGAGCGCCTTTACAAAGGAATTAGCATAAAAATTAGCATTTAATTGGCGGACTTAGCATGATGAACGGTGTAGATGTGCAGGTCGGTGAGGGGGGGAGGGGAGTGGGGAGTTTACATATTGATGGTGTGAAAAGGGAATTTAAGCAGCTGTGAAAGTTTGGGATACCACTACTTGAAAAAATATACTGTACCATTGAAAATTAGTTTAATCTTTGGTTTGATTCAGAACATCTTTCCAATGGTTGCTTAATTTGAAACCATCCTCTCGGTTGAAATTGTGTCTGTGTTTGTAATTCGTCATTAATCAGAATAGCACCCCGATTTCAGACAATCTGAAAACAGTACTGGCTAGGGGGCTGAATTTTGCTGTCACCCCAAAACATATACCAGATGATATAATCTCTCAGGTCGATGTAGCCCTCAAAGGCGTAGGACACATCCAAGCAGACGTTGCGAGAGCTGAAATAGCCACTATTCTTAAGAATGCTAAGAAACCCATTAGTAATATCAGCAAAAATGAACGCTCTGAACTCGCGAATTTAAAAAACAGAAGTGATATAGTCATCCTTTCAACCGATAAAGGCAAGGCTACTGTAATTATGGATAAAGATTCATACAACAAAAAAATCCAGAATCCGCTCAACGATGGAAGTTACTCAAAAAGAAAAAAAATGACCCTACTAATAGCCTAGCAATAAAAACCAACAAGATCATCACAAGTTCGACCTCCCTAATCGACCCAACTAAACGTCCCTCCCTAAAACCTTCTGCTGCAAGACCCCGTAGATTCTATGGTCTTCCCATGATTCATAATGTAGGCACCCCACTACGACCCATCGTATCCACTATCAACGCCCCTACCTATAGACTAGCCCGTTTTCTGTCAGATACCTTGCTGCCTTTCACTGGCAAGACTGCCTCAGCAGTACTTAACTCAGCCCAATTGGTCTCTATGGTCAAAGACGTTGTACTGTCCCCTGACGATATCCTTGTCAGCTTCGATGTGGTCTCTTTGTTCACCAAGGTCCCAGTACCTGACACCATTGAAATAATTGAAAATTTGTTCCAACATGGACTAGACCCCGATACACCTGCACTGGTTAGGCACTACCTCAACAATACCTATTTTATTTGGAATGGCTCCTTCTACAAACAAAATGAGGGTACCCCCATGGGATCCCCCTTGTCACCAGTGATAGCCAATATTTTCATGGAGAAATGTGAATCAGACGCTATCCAGACTTCCACCCTCAGACCTTCCCTGTGGAAGAGATATGTAGACGACACTTTCGTCATTTGTCCACATGGCCTCCCGGCTTTGAACCTTTTCCTAGACCACATTAATTCCAGACACCCCACCATCAAATTCACCATGGAAATGGAGAAAGATGGCAAGCTGCCATTCTTGGATGTTCTGTTTGAGAGGAGACCTGATGGCTCATTGGGACATTCTGTCTACAGGAAACCCACCCACACAGATTCCTACTTGAAACCTGATTCCCACCACCACCCGACGCAAAAGAATTCAATCATCAAAACGTTATACCACAGGGCTCATTACATTTCTGACCAACACCACCTGACCAGTGAATTAAAACATGTACATCTGGCCCTAAAAAGGAATGGATACTCTGACCGTACCATCCGCCAAGCTGTTTCACACTACCATATATAGCAGGCATTACTAAAAAGATCTCCAAAATTCTAAATAAACACAAGATCCTGGTCCGGTTCAATACAGTACACAAAATCCATGACCTGATCCCTTCCGTGAAGGATGTCATTCCTGACTTACAGTACCCCGGAGTTTACAAATTGATCTGCACCTGTGGTGACTGCTATATCAGGGAGACGAAACGACATGTTTCTGACCGAATTTGTGAGCACAAATCAGATTTGAAACACGGCAGAACGAATTATTCTGCCGCAGCTGATCACTGTTACAACACTGTGGGTGATCACGATATAATTTTCTCCGATACCAAGGTTCTTTGCAAACCCACGGGTTTTTATGAGAGATTTGTTCACGAGGCAATTCAGATTTACAAACACAGACACAATTTCAACCCAGAGGATGGTTTCAATTAAAGCAACCATTGGAAAGATATTCTGAATCAAACCAAACATTAAACTAATTTTCAATGGTACAGTATATTTTTTCAAGTAGTGGTATCCCAAACTTTCGCAGCTGCTTAAATTCCCTTTTCACACCATCAATATGTAAACTCCCCCCTCCTCTCCCCCTCTCACCAACCTGCACATCTACACCGTTCATCATGCTAAGTCCTCCAATTAAATGCTAATTTTTTATGCCAATTCCTTTGTCAAGGCGCTCTGTTTTCTCTCACACAGCTTAAAGGTCGCGGTCTGAGCTTGGCTGTGTTCACTCCAGCGCTGTCCTCTAGACAGTCTAGTCCCTTCACCTGATGAAGGCCGAAACGTCGTGATTTTTTTTATTTTTTACCTACGTGACTTTACCGAATAAAACCAAAGAGTATAACATCAGCTAGTTGCTCTTAAACTAGTCCTGAAAACCTCCAAAACCAAGGTGCTATGCTTCTCACCAGGACTAAAGCAGGAAGTTATTTTTTCCCAATTACATTCCTTAATTATCAAATAGAGCACGTCAAGATCTCTAAGTATCTTGGGGTCATCCTTGATTCAATACTGAATTTTGAAGATCACATTGATAATATTGGTAAAAAGACAAAAATATAAATTGTTTTTCTGTATCGACACAAGCACTGCTTCCCCCCTATGTTCCGTTTGGAATTGAGAAACGCTACGATACTGCCTCTACTTGATTACTGTGACACATATAAATCAGCCCCCAATACTGTACTGAAGAAGCTTGACTCAATTTATCACTCGGCCTTAGGATTTGTATTTAACTGCCCATATAGGACCCACCACTGATCTCTAAATTTGATCAAACTTAACATCTCTTAATGTTCAACGGCTTGTGCATCGGATCTTATTTATTCACGATGTACTTACAAAAAAATCCGAAGACTACTTGCTGGATCTCCTCTCTGTTTTGAAGAACAAATGTGACCGAAGGTCTTCACTCATTTACCAGCTTCACACTCCTTATTGCCATACACATACTGCAGGAAGGGCCATTGCTATTGATGCCCCCAGGGTCTGGAATGCTATCGCCAATAAACTGCAACTTGAATCACTACCTGTGAGATCTTCACTCAAAACTGCTATAGAGGAGTTGTACACCCCTAGCTGTCACTGCTATTCAGTGGCCTGAAATCAAATGTTTCACTCCGGATGACCGCTGCCAAGTATGATCTTGTGTTTTGATTATAGTGTGCTGATCTTAACGGTGCATTGAACATTTTTGATACTCCTACTGATACTCCTGCTGTTATGGAGTGACTCATGCAGCCAGCTATGGCTGCAAAGTTTGGTAGTACATGTTACGTATATCGTTTCTTGTAAAGTTTCAATCACAGTTCCTATGATCACTGTTACATTGCTTTTATAGCTTTATTTTGGTGATTTCGAAAACTTTTTGGTTTAGCCAAATTTGCTTGTTGTAGTACAGAGTTAGACTGATAACTTTAATCTAAATTGTCTTATGGTTATTGTTTGACTTGCATCCCACTGGGATTTTTTCACACAGCATTGATATACGGTGCTTTTTCTGGAAGACTTTGCTGTTATTTTCTGGATTTTTCTGTTTGCGCGTAGTCACTTTAAGATGTTTCTTGTTCATGTTTTTGTTTGTTGCAGTTGCACCCGATTCAAAAGCCAAATGGCTCACAGGGCTATACCAAAGAAATGAAACTGAAAGTCTGGTGAACGTTTGTGGTATCGATTAAATGGATATAGGCCGATTCTAAAGAAATCTACAACCTTCGATTCCTTTGCACGATCTAAAGAATCGAATCTTGGCGCGCAAGCGTAAGTTTTTTTATCCACCGCGCGTTGGGTTTTATTTGAATTTTTATAATGAGGTAATGATCAAAGTTTATTTTTATTTGTATATGTTATGTTTTTAAGTTGAGAAATTTTTAAATATATTTTTCCCCCGGGCAACGCAGGGTGCTTCCCGCCAGTTTTTAGTCGAAGGGAAAATGTTGATAATGATGTCATTTGACGATGAAGTGCAGAACATTTACAAGTGTTTTGAGTATAAATCTTAAATCTGTATTACTACCTCTTTTTACTCGTATGTGTGTTGAAATGCTTTTTACACGCTTTTTATTAACTCATTCTGTATGTTGTTGTCGTTGTTGTTGTCCTTGTCATTGTTGTATCCTCAAATCTTGTGACTAAATTTTACCCCACTTCCCAAAGTGGTATCGACTGCAACCTTGGTATACTTATGTCATACTGATGACAACACTATATTCTATCATTAAAAATAAATATTTTTAAACATTGTTTTTTATACGTTATGTTTCGGCTTGGGTCTAATTGTCCACGCTCAACTCACGTTGGCTGTAAATCACCACGGGTCCCCTGACGTTATGGCAAGCTTCGGGCCACTTCCTGGAGTCGTGGAGTTCTGCCATTACTCGTACGGTACATTTCATTAAAGCGTGTTTAAAAAAAGTTTTAAAAAATATTATTTATTTAATAAGAGTTTACTGCAAAGGGATCCAAAGTATAGGTAAACCCATAATTTTTTTCTCAACTTCCTATGGCAATCTTGATTTGAAGCTTTCGTGACTGCAGGAATCCATACTATTTGGTTCTTTCGGTAAAGTCACGTAGGTATAAAATAAAATAAATAACGACGTTTCGATTGCAACACAAGCGGTCGTCCTCAGGCAGAATAAAAAAAATTCAGCAGTGGAACTGCTGAACTAGCGAGAGAGCAGCTACAACAAGGCTATATATGTGGCGATGGGCAAGCAAGCGGGGTCTGAGCTGAAAAGGAATTCCACCCCCGGATGCAAGCACCTCAGTTGTGTTAATCGGGGATTTGGGAGACAGATTTGGGAGGGAAAAAAAATTCCCTCATCAAAACACTACACCATAGGGCCCGTTGCATCTCCGACCAGCACCACCTAGCTGGTGAGTTGGAGCACGTACAACAAGCCCTCAGGATGAACAGATACTCGGACCATACAATCCGCAAAGCTGATTCCCCAGCCATGGGGAGTCAACCTTCTGAGGAACCAACCAAAACCATCACTTTGCCATACATAGCAGGGGTTACCAAAAATATTTCCAAAATCTTAAACACAGGATCCAGGTTCGTTTCAACACAGTACACAAAATCCGTGATTTAATCCTATCTGTAAAGGATGCAATTCCTGACATGCAATACTCTGGTGTCCACAAACTAAGTTGTGGTTGTGGTAGTAGTTACATTGGGGAAACGAAACGACATGTCTCGGACCGCGTTTGTGAATACAAGGCAGATCAGAAACACGGTAGGACCAATACCTCTGCCGTTGCTGATCATTGTTTTAACGCTGTGGGCTCACACGAAATTTATTTTTCCAAGGCGGAGGTACTCTGCAAACCTACCAGCTACCTTCAGATATGTGTTCATTAAGCCATCCGGATATATAAACACAGACACAACTTCAACCGAGAAGATGGGTACAAACTGAGCAATCATTGGAAGGACGTTATTAACCAGGTAAAGTCTTAACTGATTATGATGTTTCCATCCTACCTGCCGATGTCAGCTGTTATTTCCGACTCTCTGTCTCCCTCTTTGGATTGCACTCTCATGGTGCTAATCTCTCATGAACACTGCTGTTGTGCGCATATGCGGGCATGATACTCTTATGCGGCAACGGAAGCTCATTCATGCTAATCTCCCTTTCTAATCCCCCATTAACACAACTGAGGTGCTTGCGTCCGGGGGTGGAATTCCTTTCCAGCTCAGACACCGCTTGCTTGCCCATCGCCACATATATAGCCTTGTTGTAGCTGCTCTCTCGCTAGTTCAGCAGTTCCACTGCTGGATTATTATTTTTTTCTGCCTGAGGACGACCGCTTGTGTTGCGATCGAAACGTCCTGATTTATTTTATTTCATACCTACGTGACTTTACTGAAAGAACCAAAGAGTATGGATTCCTATGGCAACTTTGATTCTTGGTCAGAGTATATTAGTTGAAGGGAAGATAAGTACACACATAAATAACATGTATAGGTAATTACTATATATAGATGATTAAATATATATTTGCTTAACCAATAATATAATGAAAGTGTAGATTTGGTTTTAATTATTGTGAAGGTATTTGTAAAGTATTTGTAATTGTAATTATTACAGCTATTGTTAATGCATTTTTTATTTTTATTATAATCAAGTCGACATGTGCGTTTCAGTTGCTTCAAATATTTATTACTTATGTTAAGTTTTCACTTTTGATAAGTAAATATTGCTCCTCAATATTTGCAGATGAATGGTGAACTTTGTATTATAATTTACTAAGCTTTTTATTATTGGTTCCATATGACGCATGTTTTACAATGCCTAGGACCTTACACCTTACCTTTTTCCAGTGAGTACCATTAGTTGGAAAACTTTTTTTAGCTATCGTTGGTCATCGATTAAGATAATAGTGATATTAAAGGAGCGCCCGACGGTTTTATGTTTTAGTTACAAATGTCGAAACATTCTGATCAGCTGGTTACGGTTGAATTTTTGTTTTACTTTTGAGTGCACTTTAAAATAAAACTGTTGTTTAAAAAAAATGTTTTTTAAGTAGGTTATTTTTTGTCTTAATTTTAACAATGATTTTTTCACAAGGAAAATTGTTTATGAGCATTAACTTGATTATTCGTTGGATAGATTCGCAGAGCTTTATCCATGGCAAACTCTCCAATTGGTTGTTGAAGTCGTCTGCTTTCCAATACTGAGAAATGCTCAGCTCTCATTTCTCCAACTCGCAGTGCATTCAATACATATTTGCTTTAAGCGCGCACAGTGTGAATAATCTCCATAGATGAGTGGCTGGTTGGCGATGTTCTGGCTGACCATATATAGGAGTGACAGTTGTGTTTTTTGGTCTAACTGGAGGAAGCTGCATCAAATCGCCAAAGAACAGGACATTGATACCACCGAAAAATGTATCATACTTATTCTTCAGCTGTCGAAGACGCATATCAATCATGCATAGCATCTGATATGAAACCATTGATATGTCATCGATGATGATGCATTCAATGCCCTTCCATTGTAGTCGCATGGTTCTTAAGTAATGTCGGGTTAATGGTGACATGGTACCGCTTCAACCATCTCTTTGAACAGGCAATTTGAATGTGGAATTAATAGTTGATCCACCGATAAGGCGCGCAGCGACTTCAGTTAATGCATAGACTATGACAGCTTTCTTTGCAAAGCAACGGTTGATTTGATATTTCAACTATTTCAGTAAGAATGTTTTGGCCACTCCCGCTTGACCAGTGATGAAGACTTAAGTGTTCACGAGAGTCTTCACTCTCAGGGTCTTCATGCAAATGTATGCTAATGCTTTTTGCGACCATTGGAAACATTTCCTGTGGTCCTACATTCATTGCTGTACGTGTCGATTTGGAATTGTTTTTCATCCATTGGCACATCTGCCACCTCTTCTTCATCTTCCATTTGAACTGGTACATCTTCCTCGAGATTGTTGAGTGCATGAACTTGATTTAATGCGTTCTCCAGTTGTCCGTCGCGTTCACGATGCACTGCATATGGTCACTCATCTGTTTGAGCTGTTGTTCATTTGCCAGAAATGCTTCCTTTGCAGTATCAAATAATTGCAATAGCTAGTTAACTTCTGTATGGTTTGTACTGAACCAGAATAGTAGTTTTCACGATCTGTTGCAACCCCAAGTTATGGCACTCTAGCAACTATCATTGAGCTTGATGATCTCTTCCTCTTGCAGAGTTTTCTACCACTTCATCGATATTAACTTGAATATCGTCTTGTGCTTTTGCGTAATGTGGTTCTAACAACATTGCAAACTCTACCAAGCACATATCATGATATTGCAAAGGACGCTTTTTGTATCATTCAAAGATGTTGGCGCAATATCCAGATGCCTGACCTTGTTCATTGAATCTCAACACTCTGCATGGCTGCTCGCGTTTGAGTATTCAGGAAGACACATTTTCTTGAACTCGCTCAAGAAATGAGATGACATAATCAGAATACACATTCACTAGCTCCAACCTGTCGATCCTTCATTATTCTCATGCAGATGTTGAACAGTTTGCACGACACATGATTTTCTTCAAATCGAATTTGCTGTATTGCTTATCTGATTCCTGGGGTAGGTTCAGATTTTGCAATGTACTTTGCAATATAGTACGCGATTGACTCATTGGAGTCAATCGCGTACTATATTGCATGGCTGGATGTCCATATTTCCTTTGCAGAGGCTGAGTAGTGTAGGATTGTAATTGTTAATCCATCAGTCTTCGTATCTTCGCTTCAGCAAGAATATTCGACCACCATTGCTAATTAAGTCATCAGATGTTTTAAGAGACGATGTGGGTTTCAGCACAAACGTGTCGTGGAAAATTGAAGCAGCACGCTATTGATGAGTCATCATTCTTCTTGCATATGTTTGTATGATGGTGAACCTGACACTTTTTCACAAGCTCATATAGCTCAGAAGTCTCGTCTGGCTTTTATGCTGTGCACACAATCAATTTTGATTATTCCCTCAGGTGTATTGAATGAGGGATGATGATCTTCTATCCACACCAGGATGTATAGATGTGGACTTGCACGGTTTTGGAACTCGATTCGCCACCAGTAATCCTTCAATCGACCAAACACTTAGTAATAACTTGTAAAGAATTTCATAAGTGCGTTAAATCGAATCGTGAAGTGTCGAGTGACTATGACAGGATACTGTTCGATCAATCGATGTGTGGCATATATGTTGAGTTCATTTTGATCTTCATCGGGTCTTTTATCAGCTATTAAGAGTGCCTTGTGCATATGAAGCCAATTCAAATAATTGCACCAGAATGTCCCGAAGTATGTTGGTAGTCCTATTGAACGTATTTGTCCGATAAATTAATTCAGCACTGTTTCCCAATATGCAGCTGATCCTCGAAGGTTCTTCAGGTAGAGGTGAGGATCTTCTACTCTACCATCTTGTCCTTGAACCTTCTTTCCACAAGCTGAGATGTTCGATTGGATGTGATAATACTCGAATATTGATAATGCAAAGAAGGGGTAGTCGTTTCGTTGAAATGGAGTATCACTACCCACAATTCTGAATTGAAAGTAGTCCAATGGAGTGATTCTGACAGGTCTTACTTACTTGAGTCCATTGCTTCCTTTTAGGAAGAGGTAGAACCATGCAAACTCTTCAAATTTCAAATCATGTGCTTTGTTGGCAATGTTGTTGGTTGTTTTAGGCCTTATTTCGTGAGTATTATCACAGACTTTGTATTCATCCTCCACATTTGTCTGATCACAATCTATGGAAGCCATGACTGATGTTTGTACAAGCATCGTTTCCACTTGTGCTGCCATAGTTTCTCACATTGCCTCTCGCAACTGTGGTGATGAATCTTCTTCTTCTCACATTCCTGGATTGACAATATAATTTTTTGGATGAACATCTATGAAGCTGATGGTGAATTAAAAATTTATTGATCCTGTTGATCGTCTGCAGATTCGTTCAAGTTCTTCATTTGTGCCACACGCAATTATGCATGCCCTGCCATTGCCTGCCGGTGCACCTTTCTGACCACATGAATGTGAATCAGTGTAGTATGTCATCGTAGTGCATAATTTCTAGTGATTTCGATCCTGTTATTAGTACGCCAGCCTGATGATTTGTGAACAAATCATTAAATGCATCGCCCAATGTGATTTCTTTTGAATCGCCTTCATTGACGGAGTCTTGTATCCTTACAACGAGTAGTGTTTGCTCATCATAAGCTATTGAGAATGAGTTGTTAAACATAATGAAGTCGTTTCTTATGGCATCAAAATGTTTGACTTCCAGGTATCCGTTAGCTGTCATTGCATATCCTAGATGCGAAAAGTTTGGCCAATCGAATGGTTTCATACATTTCATGACCCGCAATCAAGTTCACGTTCAATGTGTTTGTGGTCCATGCTTGGTGGCAGTATAGCATCTCTTACAATATTTGCCAACAACATTGCACACCTGCATTGGCCCATGTAAACACATCTTCATTGATGCCATGCAGCGCAAACAAATCTAGATCTTTCATTGATGAGCATGTAAGCATTTGCAGGTTCTTGCGGCTGATTTTGCCCCACTGGTTGTTGCGCAGGAATAGCAATGGAATGCACATCAGCGATGTTTACTTCTTCATTGATTTTCTTGTTTTTTTCGGTAAAGTCACGTTATATTGATATGCCTCCAACTAAACATAGTGTAATATTACAATGTAAAGTCTAAGGTACAGGGTAGTGTATAGTAACGCAGTGCATAATTCAATGTTGGGGTTTGTCTATGGCAGTGTATAGTACGGTGTATAGTCGTGTGATGTAGAAAAAAGTTTAGTTGGAGGCATATCAATATAACGCATGTTAGAGCTTATATTTGGCTGTGTATACGATATTATACAGTGTAGTTTAGATTGGAAGGGATAATATTGTAATGTATAGTAGTCTAGTTTATAGCATAGTTGTAACGCAACACAGGCAGAGGAACGCACCGTGGTTGTTTCTCTCTCTCCCCCCTCCATTCCGAGCATAGATGGACTCGTCCATCTGAACAACGCTCGCCGCTTTCCGTGGTGCGAGCGTTAAGGAAAAAAAACGCCATTTTTTTCGACATAGAAGTGCATGTATAATGACATTGTTGGTAGCTCAGCTTATTGGAGAGTATATTGAGTACATTGATTATATTAATGTAGTTAATATTTATTTTTTATTCATCAGTTTACTATATGGTAGTCATTATATAGTGTAGTGTATACCCAGTTACTTCATGTTAATAGCTCATCTTATTGGAGAGTATATTGAGTACATTGATTATATTGATGTAGTTTATATTTAGTTTTTTTCACATCGGTTTATTGTATGGTAGTAGGGTATTTGCAGTTCTTTAGAAACTCCTTTTATGTTTTCCACATAATGCACTAGCTTGATACGCGGTGGTTTGGGCTGCTGCAGTTCTTTATTATTAAAATTACTGCTAATCCTACATAATACACGAGAATAATATAACTTGAGACTCCCCACCGCCTACACATGCCACAAGGAATGACTAACCCCATATCTGCATTTGTCATCAATATGCTAAATCCCTCTTGATATGTAAACACCTCTGTCAAGGCGCTCTCCTCCTCCCACCCAGCTTAAAATACGCTGCCAAGCCTAGCAGTGTTCATTAGGACGCTGTCTTTCCGACAGCTCTGATCTTCACCCGAGGACGGCTGCTTGCGTTGTGGCCAAAACGTCGTGAGAATTTTGTTTTATTTTTATTCTTTTATTTCCCTTCTACGTGACTTTACTGAAAGAACCAAGAATATGAATCCCTGCAGTCACGAAAGTTTTAAATCGAAAATTCTTCATTGATTGTTAAATCCCAATAAAGTGGATTGTTTTGAATTAGCCATTTGAGTGGATTGTAAACCTGTTCACAATGTATAGGGAATACACGTGTGATGTTGAGATTTTCAAGATGTTCTGATGACAACTATTCCAGTATTAGCCATTTCTTGTGGAAGTGTGTCACCAACTTCAAAGATGTCTACAGCAAAGAGCACTGCCTGTCCACGGAAGCCATATTGACTGAATACTCCAGTGAATTTGATGATGTTCACAAAAGGTATAACTCTTGATAAGAGACGTTATTCTGGCTGTGGTAAGACTCGAATAACATCTGCAATTTCACCAGGATCCGAATAATTCCAGTGAGCTTTTGGCGGTGCGGCTCTATTGTTACTGCTGATGTGTGGCTTGCAACAGGAACACATTTGCAATGTTTGCTTTGATGACAATTCGGTTGGAAGATAGTGCAATGCATTTTGATTACCTCATACTATGTCAATATTATTAGGATAGCAGCGTTTTGTGCAGACTTCACAGATTTAATTGCAGAATGTATTTAAAAGGCAATACTCAACCGATCTGTCCACAATAAACAGCTTAATGAAATAGAGAAAACACCAATATAAATGTTAAAAGTTCGCTTTAAATGGGGTTCGAGCCAAAATGACGTCACGGACCCTCTCAATGCATTTTCCCATTGGATACACTACATAAAAATAAACTTTTGTAAAGACACCAAAGCGTTGAATGTTACTGTTGACCTTAAATAAGGAAAAATACAATACTACCAAAAAAACCTCTCGACTTCTAAGTTGGTTTTCATATTTTTTTTCACAAAACCTGCTCGCAAAGCACTCATCGAATAAGGCTTGCATACAAAATATCACTTACTTTAAACGGTGCAAGTAATTGATTGATGCCGACTTTGCATCAGGCATGCATTGTCTGGATCCGAGTATGTGTGCTAAAGTTGGGATCGATTGGACAACGGGAAGTGGACGAAATGTCGGTGACAAGATTTGACCACGGCATACAGAGGAATGAAGTTTAATAACTCGATTGGACAAGGTGAACAGGGTGACATTTTGATTACAAGATTTGACAACATTCAAACAGGAATGAAGTTTAATAAAAATGTTTTTCACAATTTCGTTTAACTCACCGTCAAGAAGTACGTCAATGATGCGGCGCCTGCTGCCATATCATCGCTTGCTG
The DNA here is from genome assembly GCF_048934315.1 of Petromyzon marinus. Taxonomy (NCBI): domain Eukaryota; kingdom Metazoa; phylum Chordata; class Hyperoartia; order Petromyzontiformes; family Petromyzontidae; genus Petromyzon; species Petromyzon marinus. The sequence goes on along the minus strand of NC_133741.1, from coordinate 2,334,535 downwards.
CTTTTATTGAGTATTTTAGAAATGAATCTGCCTGAGACACGTGGTGCTTGCTTTTTTGGCGAGATGATTCGAGAGTGTAGGGACCGCGGCGTTTTTGACCTACACAAATATATAATAAGGCGTCCATACAAAATGTTAATTGCTTTAAAGGAGCCAATTAATTTATTGACTGATGGTGCTTTTGATACAGGCATGCATTGTCACCAGAACTGAGTATGTGTGCAAAATTAGGGATTGATTGGACAACGGGAAGTGGACGAAATGTAGATTACAAGATTTGACCACGACACAGCTTTCAAGTTAAGTAAAACCGTTGAAAAAAAAGGATAATCATCACTGGTGATGGCCGTGTAGGTACCCTCTGACTTTCTACGATTTTTTAATTTAATCGAATATTTACCTCAACACTACCCAAAATTTAACTAATAGAACATATACTGTACCACATCATCCTGTAGTTTTTTTACAGTTTAAGTTTATTTCATGAGTAATTTACTCTACGTACATTATTAAACACAATTACACTTCAATTGTTTATGGTCTCAGCCAACAGCAATTGGAGAAGTCTAGGCCTAGTGTAATGCACGGTAAACGAACATTTCTGATAGAAATAAGAATAAAAATGTAGTGGTATAAACAATTGGATACAGTATATTTTACATTAGTTTAATTATGGATAAGGTCGATATTCTATTAAATGAAAGAACCATAAGAGGTGCAGAGCGTATATAAAGCGATACGATACAGGTGCGTTAGAAAACGGATGACATCGCGATACAGTACTGAGAGAAAACAAACTAGTAATCGGGTAGGGAAGGCAAAACTCTTTCTGGCTATGGGATTTTATCTCTATTATGGGAGAAAACTGTTCAGTTTCTGACATACGGAAATTTGGGTTGTGGATCTCTGTAACCTAACCCTTCGGTAACCCAACCCTTCTGTAACTAGGGGACTGCCTGTATTTCACTTTGACACTCAATGACTTCATATGTACATAAAGCTCATCTCTGATTGGATGACACCGACACCCGTATGCATTTTTTAAATGACAGTAGCCTGTGAATAAGGCGAATGCTTTTGAAAATCGTCTCAAACCCCTGGTTACACATCTTCCAAGGTGCTATTTCACACGTGCTGGCCCCTCCTACTCAGCTTTGTCCAAAAACTCCACCCACACCTCCACATCCACAAACTGCTGGGGATTGCCTCGCTCTCCCTCATTATCAGAATGCTCCTCCTGCTTCACGCTGCATCCATCCACTTGTAGATTGGGTAATGGAGTCGAATCTTGCTCTTCACATTTCACCGTCACTTCTTCACATTTCACCGTCACTCCTGGCTGTGTTTCCAAGTTGGAATTTTCTTCTGATTCTCGTTTCATGAGAGACGGGCTCATTGCAGCATGTTGACTTTCACAAGTCGATTTCACTTTCTCCTTGTGGATCTTCTCATGCCTCTTTAGCTTTCCTGATAATATAAACTCCTTTCCACACACAGTGCACTTGAAGGGCTTCTCACCTGTGTGTGTTCTATTATGTTTCTTAAGATATGCTGACTCTGCAAATGCCTTACCACATACACTGCACTTGAAGGGCTTCTCGCCTGTGTGAGTTCTCTGATGAATTGTAAGAGATTTTGAATGAGCAAATGGCTTGCCACACACAGTGCACTTGAAGGGCTTCTCACCAGTGTGTGTTCTCTGATGAATATTAAGAGTTTCTGAACGCGCAAATGGTTTGCCACACACAGTACATTTGAAGGGCTTCTCGCCTGTGTGTGTTCTATTATGTTTCTTAAGATGTGCTGACACTACAAATGCCTTACCACATACACTGCAATTGAAGGGCTTCTCGCCTGTGTGAGTTCTCCGATGAATTTTAAGAGTTTGTGAACGAGCAAATGGCTTGCCACACACAGTGCACTTGAAGGGCTTCTCAACTGTGTGTGTTCTATTATGTTTCTGAAGATTTTCCGACTCTGCAAAAGCCTTACCACATACACTGCACTTGAAAGGCTTCTCGCCTGTGTGTGTACTTTTATGAATATCAAGAGTTTCTGAATGAGCAGATGCCTTCCCATACACAGTGCACTTGAAGGCCTTCTCGCCCGTGTGTGTTCTATTATGTTTCTTAAGATATGCTGACTCTGCAAATGCCTTACCACATACACTGCACTTGAAGGGCTTCTCGCCTGTGTGCGTTCTCTGATGAATTTTAAGAGTTTTTGAATGAAGAAATGACTTCCCACACACAGTGCACTTGAAGCACTTCTCACCGGTGTGTGTTCTCTCATGAATGTGAAGAGTTTCTGAACGAGCAAATATCTTGCCACACACAGTGCAATTGAAGGGCTTCTCGCCCGTGTGTGTTCGATTATGTTTCTTAAGATGTGCTAACTCTGTAAATGCCTTACCACATACACTGCACTTGAAAGGCTTCTCGCCTGTGTGTGTTCTCTGATGAATTTTAAGAGTTGTTGATTGAGCAAATGACTTTCCACACACATTGCACTTGAAGGGCTTCTCACCGGTGTGTGTTCTCTGATGAATATGAAGAGTTAATGGTTGAGCAAATGCCTTACCACACACAGTGCACTTGAAGGGCTTCTCACCGGTGTGTGTTCGCTGATGAACAAGAAGAACGTCTGAATGAGCAAATGCTTTCTCACACACAGTGCACTTGAAGGGCTTCTCACCGGTGTGTGTTCTCTGATGAATATGAAGCGTTTCTGAACGAGCAAATGCCTTGCCACACACAGTGCACTTGAAGGGCTTCTCGCCCGTGTGTGTTCTATTATGTTTCTTAAGATATGTTGACTCTGCAAATGCCTTACCACATACACTGCACTTGAAGGGCTTCTCGCCAGTGTGTTTTCTCTGATGTCTCTTCAAGTTACCCATCTGATCTGTGCTGCATGGACACTGGATGCATTGGTGCTTTTTACTTCCAGCCTTTGCCGAGCCTCTCTTCTCCATGTGATTGATTCGGTCTCCCTCAGAATCAGAATGTTCCTCCTGCTTCACGCTGCCTCCATCCACTTGTAGATTGGCTTCTGGAGTCGAATCTTGATCTTCACATTTCACCTTCACTTCTTCACATTGCACTTCTTCACATTTCACTGTCACTCCTGGCCGTGTTGCCAAGTTGGAATTTTCTTCTGATCTCCGTTTCATGAGAGATGGGGTCATTGCAGCATGTTGACTTTCACAAGTCGATTTCACTTTCTGCTTGTGGATCTTCTCATGCCTCTTTAGGTTTCCTGATAATATAAACTCTTTCCCACAGACAGTGCACTTGAAAGCATTCTCACCTGAATGTTTTTTCTGATGTCTCTTCAAGTTACCCATCTGATCTGTGCTGTATGGACACTGGATGCATTGGTGCCTTTTACGTCCAGCTTTTGCTGAGCCTCTCTTCTCCATGTGATTGATTCTGCAGACACATACATATTACACACAACATACAGGCAGACCTCGCTTAGTGCTAACCTTCAGAGTGCAGATTTGTTACAGCGCTCTTTGTCTTGGATATTTTTGTTCTTAATTTTTGTAAGTTTACAAAGTGCTCAAGAGTGAGAACACGCAGCAGCGCGAGCCAAGCAAACGTTCCCAGCCCCATTGTTCGCTCGGCCAATGAGAGAGACGCATGCTCCAAGCCAACCAGACCCCAACCCCCGCGATTTAATGATCACGGTTCGTGGTCATTGATTATATTTTTTAAGAAACATTGACTCGTTTAGCCAGTTGAGAACTCACACGACCAGGATAGAGTCTCAGGCTCCATCTAAAAAAACCTCGCCACACAAATTTAGATTGAGGGCTGCACTAAGATCAGGAATCAGGGAGGTCCTGAAGCCTTTCTGTTAGAATGACCCGGACTGGAACCGCAGCAGCTCCTTCAACCTCGTCTCCCTACACTGACTTGAGTGTTTTTACCATTTGATGTTTTTTGCTGCTTTTATGATTTTATGTAAAGTGTCTTTGAATATTCAGAAAAGCGCTCACAAATAAAATGTCTTATTATTAGGATGAGTAAGTAGAATGCACTCGTAAGTATAGTACATAATACTGATGTTAGAAATCATTATTTTTTATTAAATAATGTTTAGCGCCTGTATTCTTATTCGCGCTATTACAGATACTCCAATGAAGCCCTCATATATTATTCATATCTGAACTGGTCCTAGGCCTCCCCTAGGTCAACTCGGCCTCAAATGAGTACCTGGTGCGGTGTGTAAACATCGCCACTCGGGAGGCAAAGGCAGTCCGGGGGTGGTGCTGGTCACCCACCCCTTCGTGTGCCGTGCCGGCCTTCATAGATGCTCGCTAACAATGGGTGAGTGTTTAAGTGTATGAGTGGGTGAGCGTGTTGGTGGGCGAGTGTAATTGTGTAATGCTTTGACGTCTCATTCCGACTAAAATTAAACGTCTGGACTGGTATCGTCCGAATATTCCAGTGTTGACAAGCGGCCTACAGATTACTCAATCGGGAATACGCGCAGAAGCATCGCCCCCCTCCCCCCCGAATGAAAAGCAAAAACTCGATGATCCTGAACTAGAGTATGGAGACTCTGAGAGGTGAAGTAGTCAGCCAGATGAAGACAAATTAAACTTAAGAGAATCAAAGCAAAGTCAGTCAGGCAAGGGCAGGAGGCAAGGCCTGCATGGCTCGGCCCCACGTAGTAACGTTCCAACCTGGACATCGATTCCATACTTGCCGCAACTCAATTGCTATCGCTACGAGAGAGAGAGGGAGGGAAGAGGCAAGGCTGTACCTGGGTGAACAACAACAACAACCAACATCACGATGTCAACTTCTCACCTCCGATCCGAGGGAGTTGAGCGCACAGAAGCAGCTCCTGGGATCTCGTGACGTCACACAGAAGCGCGCGGCAGGAGAGATGACATGACGTCACTAGCACCCACCGCCTCCCCGCAATTTAAGGGGGATGTGTGTGAATAAATTATGTTAACGTTTGGTGCCCATATATGGAGTGATTAGGCGTGGCCTCTGAACCAGTTTTCAGTTTCAAGTTTCATTTTTTTGGTATAGCCCTGTGAGCCATTCGGCTCTTGAATCGGGTGCAACCGCAACAGACAAAAAAAACATGAACAAGAAGACATCTTAAAGTGACTATGCGCAAACAGAAAAATCCAGGAAAAAACAGCAAAATCTTAGAGAAAAAGCACTGCACACCAACGCTGTGTGCAAAAATACCAGTGGGATGCACAACAACCACAAGACAACTTTTTAACTCTGTACTAAAACAAACAAAAAACTTTTCGAAATCACCAAAATAAAGCCATAAAAGCAATGTAACAGTGATCATAGGAACTGTGACCGAAATTTAACAATAAACGACATAAACAACATATAACACCAAACGCTGTAGCCACAGCTGTCTGCATGAGTCACTCCAAAACAGCAGAAGCATCAGTAAGTAGGAGTATCACCATCTTTCAATGCACCTTTAAAGATCAGCACACTAAATCAAAACACAAGATCATACTTTGCAGCAGTCATCCGGAGCGACACATTTTATTTTAGGCCACTGAATAGCAGTGGTAGCTAGGGATGTACAACTCCTCTAGAGCAGTTTTGAGTGCAGATCTCATAGGTAGTGATTCAAGTTGCAGTTTATTGCAATAGCATTCCAGACCCTGGGGGCATCAACAGCAAAGGCCCTTCCTCCATTATTTGTACGACAAGAAGGAATGTGAAGCTGGTAAATGAGCGAGACCTTAGTTCACATATTTTCTTCGAAACAAAGAGGAGATTCAGCAGGTAGTCTGCGGATTTTTTTGTAAGTACATCGTGGATAAATAAGATCTGATGCACAAGCCGTCGAACATTAAGAGATGTTAAGTTTGACCAAATGTAGAGATCATAATGTAGAGTCAAGCTTCTTCAGTACAGTACTGGGGGCTGATTTATATACGATGCCACAGTAATCAAGTAGAGGCAGTATGGTAGCTTTTATCAATTCCAAACGGAACATAGGAGGGAAGCAGTGCTTGTGTCGATACAGAAAACCAATTTTTATTTTTGTGTTTTTACTAATATAATCAATGTGATCTTCAAAATTCAGTTTTTAATCAACAATGACCCCAAGATACTTATAGATCTTGACTTACTCTATTTGATAATTATTTAAGGAATGTAATTGGGGAAAAATAACTTCCTGCTTTCGTCCTGGTGAGAAGCATAGCACCTTGGTTTTGGAGGTATTCAGGACTAGTTTAAGAGCAACTAGCTAATTCTACTGCTGTATCTTCACCGAACTCTAGACGGATTCTGTTTAAGGCTAGCCTATCACTAATCTCAGAGAGGATAAGAGTACTTCGATTTGAACTCGATAGGTTAGACAGGACTCTCCAACAATCTCATTTAATGTTAACACAAAAAATGTCGCCTTCTGATTGGAACCACATTGACAACATGACGGCTGCCTCTGCTGATTCACTGTCAGTCAAATGCAAAGCTAACCTGATCGCTAAATTCAATCGCCTACCAAAGAAGAGCCCAGGACCACATATTACAAAACTAGACGTTAACAAAATCGTTATTAATCAGAGTAACATCCCGATTTCGGACAATCTGAAAACAGTACTGGCTAAAGGACAAAATTTAGCTGTCACCCCTAAACATATACAGTAGAGGATATCATCTCTCAGGTTGATGTAGCCCTCAAAGGTATAGGACACATCCAAGCAGACGTTGCGAGAGCTGAGATAGCCACTATTCTTAAAAATGCTAAGAAACCCACTAGCAACATCAGCAAAAACGAGCAATCTGAACTCGCGAATTTTAAAAAGAGAGATGATATAGTCATCCTCTCGGCCGACAAAGGCAATGCCACTGTCATTATGGATTAAAACTCATACAACAACAAAATCCAGGAACTACTCAATGATGGGAGTTACTCAAAAATTAAAAATGATCCTACTAACAGCCTAACGATAAAAACCAACAAGATCATCACTAGTTCGATGTCTCTAATCGAACCAACCAAACGTCCCTCCCTAAAACTCTCCGCTGCAAGACCTCCCAGATTCTATGGTCTTCCCAAGATCATAAAGAAGGTACCCCACTACGACCCATCTTGTCCACGATCAACTCCCCTACCTACAAGCTAGCCCGCTTTCTGTCAGATACTCTGCTTCCCTTCACTGGCAAGACCATCTAAGCAGTACTTAACTCAACCCAATTGGTTTCTATGGTCAAAGACATTGTACTATCTCCTGACGATATCAACGTCAGCTTTGATGTGGTCTCTCTGTTCACCAAGGTCCCAGTACCTGATACCATAACAATAATTGAAGATTTGGTCCAACATGGACTGAACCCAGAGGTACCTGCGCTGGCTAGGCACTGCCTCACCAACACCTACTTTACTTGGGATGGCACCTTCTACAAATAAAATTAGGGTACCCCTATGGGCTCCCCCTTGTCACCAGTGATAGCCAATGCTTTCATGGAGAAATTTGAATCAGATGCCATCCAAACATCCACCCTTCGCCCTTCCCTATGGAAGAGATATGTGGATGACACTTTCGTCATTTGGCCACATGGCCTCCCAGTATTGAACCATTTCCTAGACCACATTAATTCCAGACACCTATCCATCAAATTCACCATGGAAGTGGAGAAAGATTGCAAGCTGCCATTCTTGGATGTTCTGTTTGAGAGGAGGACTGATGGATCTTTGGGACATTTTGTTTACAGGAAGTCCACCCACACAGACTCCTACTTAAAGCCTGAGTCCCACCACCACCCAACTCAAAAGAACTCTCTCATCAAAACGTTATACCATAGGGCCCATTGCATTTCGGACCAACACCATCTGGCCAGTGAATTAAAACATGTACATCTGGCCCTCAAGATGAACGGATACTCTGACCGTACCATCCGCCAAGCTGTTTCTCCCACCATACAGAAACAACCACTTGAGACTCTGATCAAAATCATCACGTTACCATACATAGCAGGCGTTACTAAAAAGATTTCCAAAATTCTTAACAAACACAAGATCCAGGTCCGGTTCAATTCAGTACACAACATCCGTGATTTGATGCCATCAGTGAAGGATGTCATCCCTGACTTACAGTACCCCGGTGTTTACAAATTGAGTTGTACCTGCTGTGACTGCTATATCGGGGAGACGAAACGACATATTTCTCACCGAATCCGCGAGCACAAATCAGATTTGAAACACGGCAGAATGAATTCTTCGGCCGTGGCTGATAATTGCTTCAACACAGCAGATTCTCATGACATTATCTTCTCTGATACCAAAGTTATCTGCAAACCTCCCGATTATTAACCAAAGATTTGTCCATGAAGCGATCCAGATATACAACTTCAACCAAGAGGATGGTTTCAAATTGAGCAACCACTGGAAAGATGTTATAAATCAAGTCAAACGTTAGCTGTCTTTTTATTGTACAGCCATTTCCACTTCTCAGTGGCTGTATGTCAAACTTTAGCTACCTTACAATTGGTCAGCCTTTCATATTCTTGGTTCTTTCGGTAAAGTCACATTGAAGGGAAACAATAAAATAATAAAATATATTGTATTTTGTTATTTTATTGTTTCCCTTCAACGTGACTTTACCGAAAGAACCAAGAATATGAATCACTGCAGTCACGAAAGCTTTAAATCAAAATGTACAGCCTTTTTCGTAGTCTTCATTTTAGTTTCCAAAAGGTTGGTGATTTTAGTTTCCAAAAGGTTGGTCTGTACTTGATGCCTTGCATCGCCTCCCCCCGAACCCCCCGGCAGCATAACAAAAGGGTTGTTTACCCGCTTGTGTGCAGTGCACCACCCCTCCCCCCGAACCCCCTGCAGTTTAACAAAAGGCGGCTTAATTCAGTCCTCCCACCCGCCCACGTTCCTTTCTGGCTCCCCCCCCCCTCCCGACCTATATAGGATCCAAGTCGTCTCGGAATTGTGCACTTGACACAGATATTCTGCTGTGACTGCTCCACCTGAAGACGGAAGCTTGTGTTGCCTCCGAAACGTCGTGATTTAATAGTTTTATTTTATTTTACCTACGTGACTTTACCGAATAAAACCAAAGAGTACAACTAGCTAATGTTGTAGTTTGCTGAAATCACCCTGGAGCTTAGCAATCACGTCATCCGGAGAGCGGCCAGCAGTAATCAGTATCATCTCAGCTGCAAAAATATTTACCCTGGAATGATCCAGGTCAGTACCCAAGTAATTGACATAAAGAGGGAACAAGAGGGGGCCGAGGATGGAACCCTGTGGAACCCCTTTTGTTATCTTAACACTGTTTGACCTCCAGCAATCTGTGAATACAGTTTGGGTGCGAGAAGAGAGGTAATTTTTTTACCATTCTACTACGTGTTTGGAGAAACGGAGGCAACTAAGCAGGGTGTTGTGGTCGACTATGTGATGCCACGACAGCGAAGCCACTCTGCCGAGGCCGGGGCCGTCGCTGTGCTGCTGCAGCAGAAAAGCCACCCGGCTCCCATCACAGCACTTCCCCCACCACCCCCCACATAAACACACACATGCACTCACGTAGGCCCTCGTGAGGGGGTCGCCTGCCCCTGAGTTTTTACCCGAGAGACCCCCTCGTGGAGGTGCTCCACGGTTTCTCAGGGCCAGGGAATTGGCAGCACCCCTCCCAGGCCGAATGACGCTGCGGCGCCGTGGATTAACTTAAAATTGTATGGCCACGGCAAACTCACTGAGAACCGCATTGAAGAAATTCCCAAGGCACACGCGGACCAGCAGGCAGGTGGGGAGCGGGGCGGCGCAGGCTGATGGCTATGATGCGGCGCAGGTTGATGCCTATGATGCGGCGCAGGCTGATGCCTATGATGCGGCGCAGGTTGATGCCTATGATGTGGTCGTGCACTCGGTTAATCAATGGGGGGGGGGGGGGCGGCGGGGCGTCAGACGGGAGGCTGCCGATTGGGTAAGGGGCCAACGGATCGGCGGTGCTTGGGCTGAAAGTTGGAGCATAAAAAGGAGTGGGATTGGGAAGCAAAGTCTCTTTGCGCTGGGGATCAACTGGAGTGAGGGATCGAGGAGTCGTCATCTTCCTGCTGCTTGAACGTCCTTGAGACGGGTCGTAGGGCAGCCGGGTTCAGTTTCCCAGCCAAAGTCACGTGCAGCCTCGCCTTTCCACGGCTTCCTACACTTCTAAATCGGAGCATGAGTACAGAGTGGAGAGGTGAGTCCGAGGAGAAAATTCCGTAGAGGGGTGAATAGGGAGAGACTAGGCAAATTGAGCCCTAAATAGCCAGGAGATAGGACAGACCTGCCCTGCTGGCCCGCACGAACACGAGTAGATTCATTCTAACGAAACCGAGAATAAAACCACCAGTAGACATTAAACCGTGTCGTGTTTCGATTTAAAGCTTTCGTGACTGCAATGATTCATCTTCTTTGGTTCTTTCGGTAAAGTCACGTAGAATGAGAATAAAATAATAAATTGATAAAATAAAATAACATAACACAATAATATTCTCACGACGTTTCATCAGAAGGCCGCTTGTGTTGTGGCCGAAACGTCGTGAGAATATTATTGTGTTATGTTATTTTATTTTATCAATTTATTATTTTATTCTCATTCTACGTGACTTTACCGAAAGAACCAACGAAGATGAACCGTGTCGTGTTGTTTCTGTGAGTATGGGGAGGGAGGGGAGTGCACGTTAACTTGTGAGCCTGTGCGTTGTGTGGTGTCTTGTGTTTACGCACGAGTGTATATTTTGCCCGCGCATGCGCGTTCGCCGTGCACGTTAACTTGTGAGCCCGTGCGTTGTGGTGTCCTGTGTGTTCTGTACGCGTGGGCGCTCTCGCCGTTGCGCAGCTCGTGGTTGGCGTGTACGAGAAGGGCACCGCGGCGTATTTGCGAGGTGGTTAGCGCAGCTATTTAAATCATGCCCCGAGGAGTACCAGCGAGGGGGGAGGAAGATGAGAGAGGGGGGGCACAGGAGAACGGGGAGTCGAGGGGCAGCAGCCCTAACAACTGTATCAAAGGCTTTGGAGATGTCAAGAAAAAGACTGGTGCAGTACTGCTTATTACACAATAATATTCTCACGACGTTTCATCAGAAGGCCGCTTGTGTTGTGGCCGAAACGTCGTGAGAATATTATTGTGTTATGTTATTTTATTTTATCAATTTATTATTTTATTCTCATTCTACGTGACTTTACCGAAAGAACCAACGAAGATGAACCGTGTCGTGTTGTTTCTGTGAGTATGGGGAGGGAGGGGAGTGCACGTTAACTTGTGAGCCTGTGCGTTGTGTGGTGTCTTGTGTTTACGCACGAGTGTATATTTTGCCCGCGCATGCGCGTTCGCCGTGCACGTTAACTTGTGAGCCCGTGCGTTGTGGTGTCCTGTGTGTTCTGTACGCGTGGGCGCTCTCGCCGTTGCGCAGCTCGTGGTTGGCGTGTACGAGAAGGGCACCGCGGCGTATTTGCGAGGTGGTTAGCGCAGCTATTTAAATCATGCCCCGAGGAGTACCAGCGAGGGGGGAGGAAGATGAGAGAGGGGGGGCACAGGAGAACGGGGAGTCGAGGGGCAGCAGCCCTAACAACTGTATCAAAGGCTTTGGAGATGTCAAGAAAAAGACTGGTGCAGTACTGCTTATTATCAAGGCTACTGTAAATGTAATTCAGAGAGTCTAATGCAGCAGTTGTGGTGCTGTATTTTTTTCGGAACCCAGATTGTTTTCGATGTAATAGATTGTTGTCAGACAGGAAACTGCTAGTTTGGTAGTTCAATAATTTTTCAACACTTTTCATCAACGGGGACAAAATTGAGATAGGTCAGTAGTTATTTGGAACATCTTTAGGGCCCCCTTTGTGAAGTGGACGAACATAGGAATTTCAATTTAAAGCTTTCGTGACTGCAAGGATTCATCTTCTTTGGTTCTTTCGGTAAAGTCACGTAGACTCTACGTGACTTTGGTTCTTTCGGTAAAGTCACGTAGACTCTATGTGACTTTACCGAAAGAACCAAAGAAGATGAACATAGGAATGTTTCTATTGTAGAGGTACTGATGCTTCTTTGATGGACAAGTTGAAAATATGGGCTATAGGTTTGTATATTAGGTGACCAACAGTTAGCAGAGCAAGGACGGGAATACTATCTGCTCCGGTAGAGGAGGACCCTTTGAGGTAGGACAGTTGTTTCCTCTAGAGCATTGTAGGAATTTGCATGCACAGGGGTGACTCCCAATACATTATCAAAAAGGTCACCAGCATCAGAAAAATGAAGGTTAAAATTGTTAACTATTTTTTGGGGGTCTGAAAAATATTCCCCATTTCGGTTAAGCTCAATGGGCAGATTATCTGTTTTTGAATGCCTTTTCGATACATTTGATTGTTTTCCAGAAGATCATGGCATTTCCATGTGATTCTAGGAGAGTGGAGGAAAAGTAAGCATTTTTTGCATACCGTACTAGTTTGAAATCTAATCAACGGAGCATGTTTGTTAAGAATTTGGAGAAACGTGTCCCTGCAGGTCTCCCAAGCCATAGTCAGGTTGGGGATATCACAGACCTTGTCAATATCCGAGTGAATGCTGAAGTGTCTCATGGAGTGCTTCTCAATCAATTTAGGGGGGGCTTTGGGTCTGGCTGATGATCTCACCCCAAATATGAAGGAGTGATCACTAAGGTTATTACCCAGAACACCAGTCAGTGCGAAATTGTGATCGGGCATTTGTCAATAGGACGTCAAGCAGAGATGACTGTCCCGGATTTTTTAAGGTTGGGTCTTGTCGGGACATTTATTAATTGAAATAGGTTAAATTCATCTGCAAAATTTGTGGCCACGGCCGGCGGGTTTAGCCAATTCCAATTCAGATCACCCATTAAAATGATTTCACCTTTAGGGAGGCCCCCAAGAAGCTCCCTCAGTGCATTTCCAGCTTCAACATCCTTACCACTAGGTAGTCTATAGCAGCACACTACCAATATCTGTTGATTTTTTAGAGAGAGTGTTCTGAGAGCCAGACCTTCAAAGCAATATTTATTTCACAAGGAATGAGCTGGTGAACATGCAATAGTACTACGGACATCTCTGGCAATTCCACCTCCTTTGGACCTTCGGTCAAGTCGAAAAAGGTTGTAGTTGTCAATCGTAATCTGCAAGTCATTGACGGCCGGAGTGAGAAATGTTCGGGTCCAGATTTGCCACTTCTAGTTTTAGTTGACTTAATTTAATCAAAAGCCCTCTGATGTTGACGTGTAGAACACCAACACCTTTTCTGCCAGAAAAATCTACAGAATTAAATTAGCTCTTTACATTTGGGCCAGGGTGAAGCTCAATACCTCCCAGAAATATATGAAAAGTAGAATTAATATTTTCCACAAGCATTTTCTGTTAAAGGATGAAGAGCGACGAACCTTGGACGAATAGCAGCTGCTTACATATGGCGACACTTTTAAGAGCAGAATGAAGTTAGGAAGGAGTGCTGGTGAAGTAATAGGAGAGAGATAGGGTTTAAAAAGATACAATGATGGAGTGTAGAAGTGGCTATAAGCTGTTTCACTAGCAGGTGTAGTGGCAAATGGAGCATCAAGTATGGACGAGAAATAACGAGGGCTGCCAGTAGTGGAGTTGTGTTTGACACTAGATATGGCCGGGAGGGACAGCAGTAGGATACACAGCAGAACTGCCATCTTTAAAATAACAAAGATCCACAACAGTTAAACACACAAGTGAAAACGTACAGGTAGGCCGAGCGCGAATAATGTCTTGCCGCACTCGTCGCACATGTACGGCTTCTCGCCCGTGTCCTTGAGTTTGTGGTGATGGTTAGCTCCAGGTCACGAAGTTGACTAGTCGCTCAAGTTTTTGCTGTTTGTAAGCACACCTTTGTGCGTTGCTATTTCTCTCCGCTAGCGTGCATGTGACCTAACACTTCACTCTTTTTTTTTCTCAAGGAGCATATTCGCGAACAGGGCAATAACCTGATCAAGCAGGTGAAGGTTAAAAATCTCAAGGAGCGGGTCAAGACGGTCGAGGGCTTCCTGCAGAAGCTTCGGCTCCTTGCTAACGAAGAGCGTTTCTGAGCAAACCAGGCAGCAGCAACTAAGGCAGACCCAAGGAGCAGCAGCTCAGGCAGGCCCATGGAGCAGCAGCTCAGGCAGCTGCAGGGAGCAGCAGCTAGGACAAACCCGGGGAGCAGCAGCTTTGGAAGACCCAGGGGGAAGCAGCACAGACAGACCCGTGGAGCAGTAGCTATGCTAGACCCAGGGAGCAGCAGCTCGGGGAGATGCAGGGAGCAATAGCTCAGGCAGGCCCCGGAAGCAGCAGTTCAGGCAGACCCAGGGAGCAGCAGCTAAGCCGTATACAGTAAAACCTTGGATTGCGAGCATAATTCGTTCCGGAAACGTGTTTGTAATCCATAGCACTCATATATCAGTTGTGATCACGTGACGCTCGGCAGACAAAGCGTATACGTACACTACTGGTATTGCAAGACCTCGCTCGTTTATCACATTAATATTTAACATGTAGGCTTTCGCGACCAATATTATTCATAATAAAGGTTTTTGGGTTAGATCGCGTTTATTTATAAATGTGTCGTAACCCTCCACCACCCGACACGGCCAATCAGCAAAAAAAGTGTCACGTTGACAAAAGACAAATAATTCACTACTTTAGCCCACCGGTGTGTTGAAGAGTGAATCCACATTTACAGTTTGAGTACGACGTTTCGCTGGTCAATACATCCAGCATCATCGGGCAATTCGCCAGAATGGTAAAGCCCTCGCTTGCTCCCGGTTTTATATAGAGCAGCAGGGTGACGTCATCAACTTATCTCAGGAGTAACTGACAAATTAGCCCGTGTTTTGCAAAAGCAAAATATTACAGTAAGATTTGGTACAGTACACAAAATTAAAAAAATAGTATCTTGCACTAAAGACGCATTACCTAAATTATCAACAGAAGGTGTATATCGGATTAATTGTTTATGTGGCAGCTGCTACATTGGACAGACGGGACGTAACATCAGCGTAAGACTAAAAGAACATCAGAGAAATATTAAATTATCTCAAACACAACTGTCGGCAGTGGCAGAACATGCTTGTCAACAAGGACACTCAATTGATTTTGACAATGTTGCAGTGGTGTGTAAAATAATTATTACTGGCAAAGACTAATTAGAGAATCCATTGAAATTGAGAGGAACAAGAATAACTTTAATCGCTCTGACAGCTACAGGCTTAGTGCGGCCTGGAAGCGTATTATTAAATAATACACATTACATTTTGATTTAAAGAATTACTAATCTACAACTCATTACTAATCATAACCAACGACTGATTACTAATCGATTATATAATTACAATACCCCCCCCCTCCGCCTCTAATCAGTGCACCTGATATGAGTTAAGTGATAACATCACCCTGCTGCTCTATATAAAACCGGGAGCAAGCGAGGGCTTTACCATTCTGGCGAATTGCCCGATGCTGCTGGAGTAATTACCAGCGAAACGCGTTCCTGTTCTTCCTGACGCACTACTGCAGCGCTCGTCGGTGTCTCGTGGGTTCTCCAGCCACCCCGGGGTGTGCGAGGGCCCCAGGCCGGGTGGTCTGGGGTGGCCTTGCTGCCGGAGGGTGGGGGAGCCACAGGCGCTGCGGGAGGAGTGACCCCACTGCAGCGAGCATGTGCAGATGGCGGGGATGGAGAAGGAGTCGCGGCGCACGTCGCGGACCAAGGAAGACGTCTGGGGTGCTGCGAGCGACCGGAGGAGCGGCGCGAGCCCGTCTGGTGCGGGGGTGATGTTGGGTGAGGCGCAACGAGGGAAGAGAGTGGAGGGGGTGGATGGGCTGGAGAGTGAGGGGAGGGAGGAGCGGGGAGGAGAACGAGGGGGAGCGCCGGGAGGATGGGGTGGGAGTGCCCCCGACCAGAATGGGGAGGAAGGGGCAGGAGAGGCGCCTGCAGCCCAGGGGCCGGGGGAGAGGCAGTGGAGGGAGAAGACCGCGGGCACTGGCCCGGTGGGTGCGGGGAGGCCCGGCGGAGGAGTGGGGAGGTGGTGCAGCGGAGCTGTGGCGGGCCTGACCCCGATGCAGGCCAGGAGGCACAACTGCGTGCGAGTCGAATTCAAGGAAGATGTGGAAGAGGGGGTGACCCTGGACAGGACGACCTTCTTGAGGTCGCTGGTGCTTGGGATGCTGCGGGTGGAGGTGGAGGACCTCTATTGCTTGATTGCTCTGCCGGGGGGGAGGGCGTTTGATGTGAGCTTCAACTCCAACATTCTGCTGCAAAATTTCCTTGCCCGTTTCGAGGAGAAGGCAGGGGAGAAGCCGCTAACGTCCATGAGGACGCGGTTACTGTCGGACCTGGAGACAAAGGTTGTGACCATGTTCCTTTATAATGAAGCATTGTATGATCAGGACGTGGAGGTGTGGCTGAGGCAGCATTGTGTGGTTCTGTCGGGTTGCAAGAGGGTGCTGGATGCGGCGGGGATATGGACGGGGGCCAGACAATGGAGGGTGCGTCTGAAGACGGAGGGGGGGGGCACTGAGGCACGTCCCGAGCGCATTTAACATTGGGGGGAACAGGGGCTATGCGGTCTATGCGGGACAGCCCAAACTGTGCAGGAGGTGTGGGGGAGGGGGGCACCTGGCGGCAGCATGCGTGGCACGCGTTTGTTACAGGTGCAGGGCGCTGGACCACACGGTGGAGGAGTGTGGGGAGCCGGCCCTTTGCAACCTGTGCGGCAGCAGAGGGCATTTGTATAGGACCTGCCCAGAGTCCTATGCTAACAGGGTGCGGGCATGTCGGAGTGGACAGGTAGAGGAGGCGGCGGAGGAGGTGGCCGGACGGGAAGCGGGCCGGATGCATGGAGGGGAAGGGAAAGGGGAGGTGGAGGAACCACGACCCCCTGGGGAGGGTGAGGGGGGGGGGATCTGTGGGGGAGGGAGCACCACCACCACGGGGGGGGGGGAGGGGGGGAGGAGGGGAGGGGAGATGGAGAAGAGGACTCGGAAACCCCAGTGGGAGACTCAGTGGAGGTGATGGGCGAGGAGGAGGGCGAGGAGGGGCAGCAGGTGGAGGAAGAAGCGGATGACGCATGGGAGGAATCGGGGGGGAGAAAAAGGAAGCTGGACAGAGTTCTGAAAGAAGCTAGTCCCCAGCAAGATGCGAGCCTTTCAGGATCCTCGCCAGATTCGGGGGAATCTGGGTGGAGGTGGGCGGAAGGGGGGGGGACGTTTGAACCGGGGGAAGCCCCGGAGGTTGAAGGGGAGAAAAAAGGTCAAGGAGAAGGCAGACAAAGGCAGACGGGGGGAGCGCGCACCAGAGTCCGACACGGAATAATGTACGCCTCGGCATGGACATATCTGTAGCATCTGTTAATGTGAGAGGAATGAAGGGGAAGGGAAGGAGAGGGGCAATCATGCAGTAGCTGCAGATCACCAGATGTGACGTAATTTTCCTCCAAGAATGTCACCTACCCTATACCCTAGGGTCTGAGGCTCTGCTGGACGAATGGAAGGGACACTAAATTTGGTCTGGCAGCAACGGGAACAGATGTACAGGCGTGGTTACCCTCCTAGGAAGAAGGGGAATGAGAGTGGAAGGGACCCAGGAAATAATACCGGGTCGGCTCCTCTGTGTAGATGCATCTTACCAGGGTGTGGAGCTACGGCTGATAAATGTGTATGCCCCGGTACGATGTATGGACAGGACGGAGGTGTGGGAGAGCCTGGCGGGCCTACTGGCCACCAGGAGGCAGGTCATTGTGGGGGGCGATTTTAACTGCCCGTTGTGTCTGGCGGATCTGTTGTCGGTAAAGGGGAGGAGGAAGTTAGATTCCTCTTCCAGGAAACTGAGGGAGTTGATGAAGGACTTTGGGATGGTGGATACGTTCAGGAGGGTGCATGGCACGCGGCCAGGATTCACGTGGGTGGATAAGAGTGGGGGCACACAGTCACGTATCGACTTTATTTTCGTCTCCGACAAGGTGAATGTGGGAAGTGCTGGGGTGGAACCTTTTCCCCTCTCAGATCACAGAATGGTGGTGGCGGGGCTTGTGATCCCAGGTGGGGTGAAGAGGGAGAAGGGTGTGTGGAAGATGAATGTGGGCTTGCTGGTGAATCAGGAGGTGGCGGAGGATTTCACGCGAGCATATACTAGCTGGAGGACGCTGCAGGTGTTCTTTCCTCACGAGGGTGCAGTGGTGGGGGCAGATAAAGGGTAGGATAAGAACGTTCTTTCAGCGTTATAGTAGGAGGAAGGGGGTGGGTAGGGAATTGAGACAGTGGAACGCTAGGTTAGAAAGGCTGTATAGACTGCTAGAGCTAGGGTTCCCGGTGGGAGAAAGGATAGAGGAGTTGAAAGGGAGGGTAGCCTCAGTCCTGGAAAAGAGGACTAGGCAATTAGTGTATAGGGCGAGGGTCAGGGCAACAGAGGATAGGGAACAGTGTACAAGATTTTTCTTTAAGGCGGGTAGGGAGGGAGACAATGAAATGAGGGAGCTGGTTAGTCCTACTAGGGGTAGACAGGTGACGACGGAAGGGATGATTAGTGTAGTGGAAGACTTTTATGGGGATTTGTATAAGAGGAAAGGGATAGATGGGGGGCGGCGGGAGGAGCTGCTGGGGGCATTGGGGAAGAGGGTTGAGAACCCGGAGGCGCTAGAGGAGAGGACTCGATGGGAAGAAGTGGAAGGGGCGGTGAAGGGGCTGAACAAGAACAGGACCCCAGGCCCGGATGGGATCCCAGCGGACTTCTATATAAAATTCTGGGAACTCCTGAAAGTGGATATTATGCAATTTTGTAGGGAAACTCTGGAGGAGGGGCGGGTTACGGACGACATGCGGGAGGGCCTGGTCACATTGATTTATAAAGGGAAGGGGGACCGTAGGGACCTGGGAAGTTGGAGGCCAATAACCCTCCTGAATGCGGACTACAAAATCTTGGCAAGGGTAGTCGCGAGGTGACTGGGGAAGGTGGTGGGTGAGGTGGTGGGGCCGGACCAGACGTGTGCGGTCCCGGGGAGGAGGATCGCGGACACTTTGGTGGTTTTGAGGAAGGCGATTGAAGGCGAGAGAGAGAGGGGGTGCCTGTTGGGGATCCTAAGTCTGGACCTGGACAAGGCCTTCGACCGCCTCTCTCATGAATTCATGCTGGCGGTGATGGAGAGGATGGGGGTGTGTGGACCCCTGGTGGAGTGGGTGGAGCGACTTTATGGGGGGCTCAGAGCCAGGCTCCTGATAAATGGGGAACGCTCCGGGATCATTCCAGTGGGTTCCAGGGTGCGGCAGGGATGCCCGATGTCCCCAGTACTATTTATCATGTGCATGGAGCCTCTGGCGCAGATGATAAGGAATGACCAGAGGATTAGGGGGGTGGTAATACCGGTGAGCAAGGAGCAAGGAAAGGTGGCCCTGTACATGGACGATGTGGCCGTGCTATGCAGGGACGTAGCATCGGTATTGAGGGCAATGGAGGGGAAGGGGAGGTTCTGCGCGGCCTCCGGATTGAAGGTTAGTGTGGGGAAAAGTGAGCTGATGGTTTATGGAGACTCGAGGCTTTTCGAGGGTCGGCCGCCGGAACTGAGTCTACAAACAGAGGGGATAAAGGTACTGGGGGTGTTCTTCTGTGGGGATAGGATGGGGGAAAATAACTGGGAGAAGGGGGTGAGGAAGGCAAAGGGCTGTCTGGGTAAGTGTGCTGGGAGGCGGCTCACGATGGCCGGTAGGATTATGGTGGTAATGACAGAAATATTACCATCCCTAAACTACTTGGCGCAGGTTTCCCCGCCAGGTGGGAGGGAGGCTAAGGCCTTGACCTCGGCGATTTTCAGGTTTATCTTGGGGGGAGGGATGGAGAGGGTGAGGAGGGCTGCGGTGTGTCTGCAGGACGGGAATGGGGGGAGGGGTGCCCCAAATGTGGGGTATACCCTGCAATCGACTTTTGTCTGCAACGCGCTGCGGCTGTTTTTCTCTGCGGAGCCGCGGGGCAAGGCAGCGTGCTATATGAAGTATCGGCTGACGTGGCGGTTGCCGGGGCTCGGGATGACTGAGATAGGAAGGAGCTCTCCTTTGGACTGGCCGGGGGGCTGGGTCAGCGACGTGGTGGGGAGCTACGTCGGGCAGCACGGCCTGAACTGGTGGGGGGGCCGGTGGGCTCCCAGGGAAGTGCGGGCTGCGGCGGAGAAGGAGGAGACCTGTGACGAGGTGGCCGGTGCGAGGAGGGAGATGCACGGGAAGATTTGGAGGAATGTGCTGTCGGCAGCGCTCACGAAGGAGCAGAGGGACCTGTCATGGCTGGCTGTCCGGGACAAGTTGGAGACGCGGGGTTTCTTGTACAGCCGCCAAATGGCGCATACCCCCAAGTGTCCGAGGGGCTGCAACGCAGACGAAACTGCATCGCATGTGATGGTGGCGTGCCCTTTTGCCCAGGAGGTCTGGAAGATGAGTAAGCCGTTGCTGGCCCGTTTCGCGCTGTCGAGGGTGACGGCACGGGACGTCATGTGGGGAGAGCTGTGGGGGTGGGGAGGGAGGACAGGGACCAGGTGTGGGCTGTAATAGGAGCGACGAAGGAGGCGCTGTGGAAAGCGCGAAAGAAGGAGCTGGAGGGGTCCCTGATGTCCCCGTTGGAGACATGTTATGTTGCGAGGAGATTGTTGGAAAGGGTGGTGTAGGTGGACCGGGTGAAAATGGGGCGCGATGCCGCAAGGGAACGATGGAAGTGACCGCTGCCCAGGGTGGGCTAGGGCGGCCGGGGGGGGGGGGGCCTCGCCGGCGTCCGGGGGTGAAGGGGTGCGTGGCAGGAAGGAGAGGCTGCCCCTCCAGTGCTGTGGCAGGGGTGACTCCAGTCACATGGGTCGGTGGCCGAGCGGGGCCTTCATGGCGCGAGCGAGGGGGCGGCCCCTCGGTCTTTGCTTTGTTTTGTTTTTGTTGTCTCCGCTGAGATACTGAATAAAATTTAAAAACCGTAATTACCAGCAAAACGTCGTACTCAAAAATTGTAAATGTTGTGAATTCACTCAACACACCGATGGGCTAAAGTAGTGAACTATTTGTCTTTTGTCAACGTGACACTTTTTTACTGATTGGCCGTGTCGGGTGGTGGAGGGTTACGACACATTTAAAAATAATGCGATCTAACTCAAACACGTTTATTATGAATAATATTGGTCGCGAAAGCCTACGTGTTAAAAAGATGGGTACAATATTAGCAATGATTGGAAGGACGTTATTAACCAGTTTAGGTCATAACTGGCTGTGATGTTCCTATCCTACCTACCTATGTTAGCAGTTATTTTCGACTCTTTGAGTTACATTCACTAACACAGCCAACCTTCCGGTGTGTTAGTAAATAGCGGCTTGCCATTGCATCGTCTGGGCCCTAGCCGAGCTTGGCCCCCGCCGAGCTTACATTTACACGCAAATTTCTCTCTCCTACACGCTCCTACATTAACATTAGCTGCCCCGCCCATCTCTAAACCTTTATAAACAGCTCTCTGATTGGTGTAGACTTACTGCCGGTGTCGGAGCCTTCTCCTACATTAACATTAGCTGCTCCGCCCATCTCTAAACCTTTATAAACAGCCTGCCTCAACAGATTTCCCTCTTTTTCACCTTAAGACGATTGCTTGTGTTGCGATCGAAACGTCGGGATTTAGATTTTTGTTATTTTTTTTTCTATCTACGTGGCTTTACCGAAAGACCCAAAGAATCTGAATTCCTGCAGTCACGAAAGCTTTAAGTCAAGATTTGTTTTAATTCATTCCGTCTTGAATGCGTTGTCAGCAGACATGCATTGCCCATCTAATATATGGGCAGTGATAAAATTAACATAATATATTCATATTCTTAGTTCTTTCGGTAAAGTCACGTTGAAGGGAAACAATAAGTCACGTTGAAGGGAAATAATAAAAAATATATATAACAAAATATATATTTTATATTATATATGTTATATTTATATATTTTATTAATAACAAAAAAGAGTAAAATATATATTTTGCTATATATTTATTAATTTATTATTTCCCTTCAACGTGACTTTACCGAAAGAACTAAGAATATGAATCACTGCAGTCACGAAAGCTTTAAATCAAAATATAATGTATTCGGTTAAAGCACTCAGTGGGCAGAGATTGGGGTATGTTATTCGTTGGTGACGTCATGTCATCTCCACCGCCGCGAATCTTCCGCGTGACGTCACGAAATGCCAAGAGCTCCTCCTGGATGCGTTGCTCGCGAATGATCCGAGGTGAGAAATTCCCATCGTGATGTTGGTTGTTGTTGTTGTTCACCCAGGTACAGCCTCGCTTCTTCCCTCTCTCTCTCGCGTAGCGATATTAATTGAGGAGCGGCAAGTATGGAATCGATGTCCAGGTTGGAACGTTACTACGTGGGGCCGAGCCATGCAGGCCTTGCCTCCTGCCCTTGCCTGACTGACTTTGCTTTGATTCTCTTAAGTTTAATTTGTCTTCACCTGGCTGACTACTTCACCTCTCAGAGTCTCCTTACTCTCGGTCAGGTTTGTTTTGCTTTCAGGGGATGGGGGGAGGCGATGCTTCTGCGCGTATTCCCGATTGAGTAATCTGCAGGCCGCTTGTCAACACTGGAATATTCGGACGATACCAGTCCAGACGTTTAATTTTAGTCGGAATGAGACGTCAAAGCATTACACAATTACACTCGCCCACCAACACGCTCACCCACACGCTCCCACTCATACACTTACTCAACCCACTGTTAGCGAGCATCTATGAAGGCCGGCACGGCACACGAGGCTGAGTCGACCTCGGGGAGGCCTAGGACCAGTTCAGATATTCGTCGCTGGCGTTGGCTGTGAGCGGAATTCTAACCCGGGTCGCCGCGTTTGTGGCACAGCGCGCTAACCACTAAATTGTCACTCATTCATCCACCTACTGAACCACTCGCCCACCCACACACACTAACCACCCTCCCACTCTAACCCACCCTCCCACTCAAGCACACACTCATCTATCCACACACTCTTACCACTGACCGTCCCACTCGCCCACACTCGCTTGCCCACTCACACTCATCCACCCACTCGCCCACTCTCCCACTCATAAACTCACAATCAGAAGTTTATTACCCAAGTAAAGTCCATTGAGATAAGAAGCTCTTTTTCAAGGGCAACTCGGCCGGCAAACATTGAAGCATTCCTTAATTACATATTTACAAAAACAAACTTAATAATAAGAGCAATTATATTTTGATTTAAAGCTTTCGTGACTGCAGTGATTCATATTCTTGGTTCTTTCGGTAAAGTCACGTTGAAGGGAAACAATAAATTAATGAAAATATTTTTATATTTATATATTTATTATTTTATTGTTTCCCTTCAACGTGACTTTACCGAAAGAACCAAGAATAAGAGCAATTATGTTATCCATAAGAGGTGTTTAGGTTAGATTGCGTAAATATTAATGTATCGTTAAACCCGCCACAACCCAACACATCCAATTAGTGAGGTTTGTCACGTAAACAAAACAATGTTCCAACCTGGACAGATTAAGTGCTTGCCGCTACTCAATTGATATCGCTACGAGAGAGAGGGAAGAAGCGAGGCTGTACCTGGGTAAACAACAACTAATATCACAATGTGAACTTCTCACCTCGGATCCTAGTGAGTGGCACGCAGACCGAAACAGAAGGATTTCTCTATAATACGGGTTTTTTGGGTTAGATCGCGTAAATCTGCCCACCACTCAGCCAATTAGTAAGGTTTGTCACGTAAAAAGAACATGCCAATTCATTACTTGTACAGCAAAGTGTTGGAGAGCCAAGCCACAGCATTTACAATCTGAGTACGATGTTTTGCCAGTAATTACAACTAGCTTCATCAGACGATAGCCAGATTTGTGGAAAGTCCACCTGTTTCGTTCCTTAAATAGAGGCGTAGTTGTGATGATAACACTTGTGAGCTCTTGTGTAAATTGGGGGGGGGGGTGGATTAATGAATCAACGTGCATTATGCATGCGCATTATACGAGCCCATTGATCTTGTACTTCCTGTCCAGTGTGTGCACAAAAATAGCCCGACCAATGGTAATCCCTATTGAAGTATGGTGGCCTGTATAGGCATGCATTTTAAAAAATGTATTATTTGATGATTCACTTGCAAGCAGCACTAAGTCTGTAGCTATCCGAACAGTTAACATTTTTATTCTCTCAATTTCGATTGATTTTCTAATTCGATAGATTATCTAATTAGTCTTGATCATTTGGCACGTGATAAATAACACTAGACTACAGCCAAAATGCTTCCGAAATCAATCTAGTCCAACTTTACTAATTCTGGGTCACTGAGAATAAAAATGATGCTTAAAATTGTTGATTGGCTCTAGTTTTCAAGATATGCTGCTGGGTCAGTATATATGACCCTTGACTTGGGAATGGCGGAGGATAAGTGAGTTATAAAGGGAAGGGACCTCAATTTAAACCGGAAATGACTAAAATACATCTTTGACTGGATCTATAAATTAATCTATGACTGGGTTTGGACAGTACTTGCTTTTTGAGCAAAACAATGATTGATGCAATCTGAACCTGGTATTGTGCCATACATTATATGAATTGCATCGTGTTATTCCGAGAAGCCATGGATGATGCAATCATAACTAGCCTTTCATCCCTCTGCTGAATAAATTGCTCTATATCAGCTCTATAAATCATGCAGTGTCGTGCTTTCTTATTTGTCAGTGTTTGATTTTGGAAAGGGACACATTTCTGTTTAGCCAAAGGGAGCAGATATGCCTTGTACTTGTGTGAACAAAGCAGATCACTTCTGCTATGTTTGTGGTGACATGACTTTTGCATCACAAAAGCACAGTATAACCACTATGGTTAAGAAAGCCTATCACCTTTATTGTGGCTGCAAATTGTAGATCAGGACAAAACGTGGGTCCCACACATATGCTGCAACAGAATCATTATCACTTGAGTCAGTCCAGGAAGAGGATTAAACTTTTGGTCCTGAACCATCACGGTCACATGATCCAGAATTTCTCCTATCCTCCTCTGAACCACACCTCATAACACAAGGGGAACTGAAGGACCTTGTCAGGGATTTGGAACTACCCAAGAGTAAGGCAAATCTGTTGGGCTCCAGATTGCAGCAGTGGAATCTCCTGGCAGGTGATGTTAGGGTTACCATGTTCCATAACCGTCAAAAGGATCTTGTCCCATTCTTCATGAAAGATATGGTCTTGTAGCCTGCAACAACATCGATGGTGTGATGGCAGCCCCCAACATCTTTCATGATCCAGATGAGTGGAGACTGTTAATTGATTAATCGAAGATGAGTCTTAAAGTTGTTTTGCTGCGTAATGGCAATTTTTTTACATCAATTCCAACTGGTCATGCAGTCCATATGAAGGAAACCTATGACAACATGAAACAACTTTGAAGGTGCATAAACTATGACCAACATCAGTGGCAGCTTTGTGGCGATTTGAAGGTTCTAGATTTGAAGGTTTCGTGACTGCAAGCATTCATACTCTGTGTTTTTTTTCGGTAAAGTAACGTAGGTAAAATAAAAGAAAACTAAATTAAAACACGACGTTTTGGAGGCAACACAAACTTCCGTGTTCAGGTGGAACAGTCACAGCCGAATATCTGTGTCAAGTGGACAGCTCTGAGACGGCCGGGATTATATACAGGTTAAGGGGGGGGGGAAGAGCCAAGAAGGGACGTGGGTGGGGGGGAGGGCTGAGTTAAGCCGCCTTTGGTTATGCTGCAGGGGGTTCGGGGGGGGAGATTCACGAGTACACGCAACCCACTGAAAGCAATGGAAATGGCTGTACAATTATAAGGCAGACAAACTTTGACTTGGTTTATAACATCTTTTCAATGGTTGATGCTGCAGGGGGTTCGGGGGAAGAGATGCACGAGTACATACAACCCACTGAGAGCAATGGCTGCACATTTATAAGGCGGCTAACGTTTGACTTGATTTATAACACCTTTCCAATGGTTGCTCAATTTGAAACCATCCTCTCGGTTGAAGTTGTGTCTGTGTTTGTATATCTGGATGGCTTCGTGGACAAATCTCTGGTAATAACCAGGAGGTTTGCAGATAACTTTGGTATCAGAGAAGGCAATGTCATGAGAACCCGCTGTGTTGAAACAATCAGCCACGGCCGAAGAATTCGTTCTGCCGTGTTTCAAATATGATTTGTGCTCGCGGATTCGGTCAGAAATATGTCGTTTCGTCTCCCCGATATAGCAGTCACCGCGGGTACAACTCAATTTGTAAACACCGGGGTACTGTAAGTCAGGAATGACATCCTTTACGGATGGGATCAGATCACGGATTTTGTGTACTGTATTGAACCGGACCTGGATCTTGTGTTTGTTTAAAACTTTTGGAAATCTTTTTAGTAACACCTGCTATGTATGGTAATGTGATGATTTTGATCGGAGTATCAGGTGGTTGTTTCTGTATGGTGGGAGAAACAGCTTGGCGGATGGTACGGTCAGAGTATCCGTTCATCTTGAGGGCCAGATGTACATGTTTTAATTCACTGGCCAGGTGGTGTTGGTCAGAAATGCAATGAGCCCTATGGTATAATGTTTTGATGAGAGAGTTCTTTTGAGTCGGGTGGTGGTGGGAATCAGGCTTCAAGTAGGAGGCTGTGTGGGTGGACTTCCTGTAAACAGAATGTCCCAAAGAGCCATCAGTCCTCTCAAACAGAACATCCAAGAATGGCAGCTTGCCATCTTTCTCCACTTCCATGGTGAATTTGATGGATGGGTGTCTGGAATTGTAGTCTAGGAAATGGTTCAATGCTGGGAGGCCATGTGGCCAAATGATGAAAGTGTCATCCACATATCGCTTCCACAGGGAAGGATGAAGGGTGTATGTCTGGATGGCGTCTGATTCAAATTTCTCCATGAAAACATTGGCTATCGCTGGTGACAAGGGGGAGCCCATAGGGGTACCCTCATTTTGTTTGTAGAAAGTACCATTCCAGGTAAAGTAAGTGTTGGTCAGGCAGTGCCTAACCAGCGCAGGGACATCAGGGTTCTGTCCATGTTGGACCAAGTCTTCAATTATTGTTATGGTGTCAGGTACTGGGACCTTGGTAAACAGAGAGACCACATCAAAGCTGACGAAGATATCGTCAGAAGACAGTGCAATGTCCTTGACCATCGAAACCAATTTGGTTGAGTTAAGTACTGCTGAGGTGGTCTTGCCAGTGAAGGTAAGCAGAGTGTCCGATAAAAAAACGGGCTAGTTTGTAGGTAGGAGAGTTGATCGTGGACACGATGGGTCGTAGTGGGGTACCTTCTTTATGGATCTTGGGAAAACCATAGAATCTGGGAGGTCTTGCAGCCAAGGGTTTTATGGAGGAAGTTTGGATGGTTCGATCAAGGAAGTCGAACTAGTGATGATCTTGTTGGTTTTTATCGTTAGGCTGTTAGTAGGATCACTTTTAATTTTTGAGTAGCTTCCATCATTGAGTAGGTCCTGGATTTTGTTGTATGCATTTTTATCCATAATGAAAGTGGCATTGCCTTTGTCGGCCGAGAGGATGACTATATCATCCCTCTTTTTAAATTCGCGAGTTCAGAGCGCTCGTTTTTGCTGATGTTGCTAATGGGTTCCTTAGCATTCTTAAGAATAGTGGCTATCTCAGCTCTCGCAACGTCTGCTTGGATGTGTCCTATGCCTTTGAGGGCTACATCGACCTGAGAGATGATATCCTCTACTGGTATATGTTTAGGGGTGACAGCGAAATTTAGTCCTTTAGCCAGTACCGTTTTCAGATTGTCCGAAATCGGGATGTTACTCTGATTAATAACGATTTTGTTAGCGTCCAGTTTTGTGATGTGTGGTCCTGGATTCCTCTTTGATAGGAGGTTGAATTTAGCGATCACGTTATCCCTGCATTTGACTGACAGTGAATCAGCAGAGGCAGCAGTCATGTCAACGTGGTTCCAATCACAACGGGACATTTTTTGTGTTAACATTAAACGAGATTTTAGGAGAGTCCTGTCCAAACTATCAAGTTCAAATTGGAGCACTCTGATTCTTTCTGAGATAAGTGATCGGCTAGCCTTAAACAGAATCCGTTTAGAGTTCGGTGAAGATACAACAGCAGATGCGAGTGTGAAAGCGATGGGTATTACCTTGTCACGGCATCTTTTGAGGAAGGTTAGCGTCTCGAGCTGTGACTTCTTATCTCGTCTGTTAAAAGCTCTAACAGATAGGTGGAAATCCTCCCCGTAGAGGCCATTAATTCTAGATTTGAAGCTTTTGTGACTGCAAGGATTCATACTCTTGTTGTCGCGGATTTGAAGGTTGTTGCTCTCTTGGATACACAAAGTACTGCTGTTTTCTCTGCAAATGGGATAGTTGCCTGAAAGATTCCCACTACATCAAATAGATTGGCCACTCTGACAGTCATTGGAGCCTGAGAGGATATGTGTTCAGCATCCACCACTTGTTGAATCAAGGAAGATTTTGTTACCACCCTTACACATCAAGCTGGGTCTGATGAAGAACTTTGTCAAAGCCATGGACAAAACAAGCAGCTTTCAAGTACTTCCGTAGAAAATTTCCAAGGTTAAGTGAAGCTAAGATGAAGGAAGGTGCTTTTGTTGGTTCTCAGATTCGGGAACTTCTTTGAGATTATTAATTTGACGGTGCACTGCGTGGCAAGGAAAAGACAGCATGGAAAGCCTTCCAGTTAGGGGCAACAATTTTTTTGGAAACAAAGCAGACAACTCCAGGGAGTTGGTGGAAAACCTCCTCAAAGCCTTGGTTGCAACATGTCACTAAAGATACATTTGTTGCACTCTCATCTAGATTTTTTTTCCCACCAAACTGCGGAGCAGGGAGCAACGAGCATGGCGAGCGATTTCACCAGGACATTGCAAAAATGGAGAAACGCTATCAGGGCAAATGTAGCCCATCAATGCTTGCAGACTTGCTGGACAGTGACAAGAGATGCTCCATTTAAAGAATACAAGAGACAAGTCAAGACGCACTGAGTAGACACTGAATAAGGACTAAGCTATGTGGTTATACATAATAGTTTTTTGCCTTTTGTTTCGTAATACATTTTATGTATATAACCCTTTTGCTGATTTTTAAAGTGTTATATGAACAGGACAGGTGACCTGTTATAATGTAAAGCAACCATAAACACATGAAAAGACCGAGGTTTACAATTTATGAGTAGAACTCTACTATATACACAATGTACATAGACGTCAAATAAAAAAAATATATCTTGGGAACAGTAGCCAATAAGTTGTTTTAATTGTCATGTTTGAAATCAGTACATCAAAATCCATAACAAACAGCACATTTCATCTCTGAAGCAGATGACGTCTAAAAAATTGTTGACCAGTTTAATCAGCACGAGACTAAAAGAACAGCAAAGAAATATTAAATGCTCCCAAATACAACTGTCAGCAGTAGCAGAACACGAGTGCCAACAAGGACACTCAGTTGATTTTCATGATGTTGAAGTTCTGTGCAAACCTAGCTACTACTGGCCAGACAAAGTGCAGATCTGTTAACAAATAGCCTGGTAAATAAATATAACACTTGTAACTAATGCAGACTTGATGCGTGTGGTAAAATATACCACCAGAATGTGTGGTTAATGCAGACTTGCAAGTGGTGTCTGTTTGCAAATTGGATGTATGTACTTCATTTCTAAACATTTTTTTAATTGCTTATCTATAATCTATTTTGTTTTCCTGTCTTACCCAACCATGTTTTTTTTGTTGTAAAAACTCATTCACCCACTAGCTCAGAACCAGGGTAGATGGCCAAACTATGCGGGGGTAAAGGCCAGTTTGAAGTGGTGAGTTTTCAAGACAGATTTAATTATATTTAATGACTCTGCCTTACTAATCAGGCTGACCGCTTCATTTGACCAGAGTGGTGAACCTGGAATGCTGGATTGGTGACGTTTGCAAGGCAGTGGGTTCAGCCTGCTTGAATAGTG
Organism: Petromyzon marinus; assembly: GCF_048934315.1. Classification (NCBI taxonomy): domain Eukaryota; kingdom Metazoa; phylum Chordata; class Hyperoartia; order Petromyzontiformes; family Petromyzontidae; genus Petromyzon; species Petromyzon marinus. The sequence goes on along the minus strand of NC_133741.1, from coordinate 2,304,575 downwards.
CGTGGGCAAAACCTGCCCTGTCACTGAGAAAGGAGGCAGACTGACCAGTAGCTTCCAAAGTCGATGTGGGTGCCCTTGTCCTTATACAGCCAAAGCTCGCTTAGCGCTCCTCCAGATGTGTTGTTCCTGGAGAATTGAGCGCCAATCGATCAGTGCTACAAGGGGTCATCATAAGCCCATTGTATACTACATAGGGATGCGTTCCTGACAATGTTATAGCTTTAGTATGAATAATATGAGGGCTTCATTGGGGTATCGGCAATAGCACTAATAATAGAAATACTAAACATTTAATAAAAATAACGATTTATAACATGAGTATTATGTCCTATACTTACGAGTGCATTCTACTTTACTCATCCTCTAAGGTAATGGAGGGAGACAAGGTTGAAGGAGCTGCTGCACTTCTAGTCTGGGTCATTCTTAGAGAAAGGCTTCAGGACCTCCCTGATCTCTGGGTGAGGAGTCTGTGACTCTGTGTGATGAGTTTGTGGGTCTCTGGGTGATGAGTTTGTGTTAGTCTATGGCTCTTTGTGGCCATTTTATGGATCTTGCTGTTAGTATAACATCAAGCCCTTAATCCAGACACAGTCTGAATCATTGGATTGCGAGCCTGGCCTTGCGCATCCGTCGGCGTGCAGACGCGTGGATCACTGATGGTGACCTTTTCCCTGGCGGTCAGGATGAGAGGATGGGCTGGTATGCGTGCAGGAGTGGTTCATTACACAGTCCCTGGTGCGTTGACCAGCATCGTCTGGAAGCCTCTGACTGCCAGTCCTGCTACAGTTGTCTCTACTCTCTTGTTCTACAACTGTATCTAATACTTTGGACTGAACCTCAGCCACAACTGCTTTATTTTCCTGATATACAGAATTTAAATCTACTTCCAACTCGACCTTTCTACGTGTGGCAATAGCAGCTGCCACACATTCTTACTCAATGCGGGTTCTTTTTAGCTTCATGGCTGCCTCCCTTACACTATCGGGGGCGCGCATGCGTGCAGCCTCTGCTTTAGCACTTTCCATGGTATCATCTGCACCAGTCTTCGATATGTTTGATTTCAGTGGTTTTTCAAGATTTTGCAGCGTGCTTCGAGGAACCAACTCTCAGCCTTTTTGATTCCTGTCCAAAGCATGTTTCCACCTCCATGTTTGACGGTGGGGATGGTGTTCTTGGGTTCATAGGCAGCATTCCTCCTCCACACACGGCGAGTTGAGTTGATGCCAAAGAGCTCCATGTTGGTCTCATCTGACCACAACACTTTCACCCAGTTGTCCTCTGAATCATTCAGATGTTCATTGGCAAACTTCAGACGGGCATGTATATGTGCTTTCTTGAGCAGGGGGACCTTGCGGGCGCTGCAGGATTTCAGTCCTTCACGGCGTAGTGTGTTACTAATTATTTTCTTGGTGACTATGGTCCCAGCTGCATTGAGATCACTGACAAGATCCTCCCGTGTAGTTCTGGGCCGATTCCTCACCGTTCTTATGATTATTGCAACTCCACGAGGTGAGATCTTGCATGGAGCCCCAGGCCGAGGGAGATTGACAGTTCTTTTGTGTTTCTTCCATTTGCAAATAATCGCACAAAATGTCACCTTCTCACCAAGCTGCTTGGCAATGGTCTTGTAGCCCATTCCAGCCTTGTGTAGGTCTACAATCTTGTCCCTGACATCCTTGGAGAGCTCTTTGGTCTTGGCCATGATGGAGAGTTTGGAATCTGATTGATTGATTGCTTCTGTGGACAGGTGTCTTTTATACAGGTAACGAGCTGAGATTAGGAGCACACTCTTAAAGGGAGTGCTCCTAATCTCAGCTAACAAGCACTCCCTTTAAGAGTGTACTCCTAATCTCAGCTCGTTACCTGTATAAAAGACACCTGGGAGCCAGAAATCTTTCTGATTGAGAGGGGGTCAAATACTTATTTCCCTCATTAAAATGCAAATCAATTTATAACATTTTTGACATGCGTTTTTCTGGATTTTGTTGTTGTTATTCTGTCTCTCACTGTTCAAATAAACCTACCATTAAAATTATAGACTGATAATTTCTTTGTCAGTGGGCAAACGTACAAAATCAGCAAGGGATTAAATACTTCTTTCCTTCACTCTAGCCCGTAAGTGTCCACTGCACATTCTGTCAATATGTTCCACTTTCCTCTGTCTTATGCCAATATGCTCAAGAAGTGCACAACTTTCTGGCACCAATCTTTTAAGCCATTCTATGTAAGGTCTTCCTCTTTCCGGTTCCTTCAATTTTTCCGAGCAACACACTTTGAAATTTACTGGATAGTGCCAGTTTCCTTCTCATCAGTGCCTACATCAATCAGGTATTCTGTGTGAAAACTTTTTCCTAGTTCTACTTTAGTCACAAGTTAGTTGCAGTACGTATCCTCTAGTACAGTAAGGTCTCAGAGTATGAGGGCTCAGTATGCGGACCCAATCATATGTGACCGACTACGATTCATACTTACACTTGTGACTTGTACTTTTGCGACAAGTACGGGGTTAGAAGCGAGTCAAATCACCCCGCCATCATGTGAACATGTATTTTGACAGCGTGTAACTGTATCGCCTGCACAAGAAACGAGTTCACTCAGCTAGCATCATATACAGTACACTCAAACAGGCGAACCTCAACTTAGGCGAATTCGCGCTTACACCGTGGTACTTTGAGGCCTTACTGTAATATATTTCGAGTCACAATATTTTCTCTGCCAGTCGTTTTCATGTCTAAGTCTCACAGGCATGCAACGCTGTACTAAACAAGCATGTTCTTAAGGTGTTCAGTTTACTCTTGTTGCTGATTTACTTGCTGCTCCAGATTTCATTAAAGCCTGCCATTACTCCTTTCGCCTTTGCGATCCTCGCTCTTATGTCTTTTGTGCAGTCGTCCCATGTCTGTAGACTTCCAAAGTATACACATTACTTTTCATTCCCAATCTTGCTGCTTTCTAGTATTACTTCTTTCTCAATGTCCTCCCATCCTAATGCCATCATATTTGTTTTTTCTACATTAATCTTCAGTCCTGCCTCCTTTTCTGGCATATTCAGCATATGCACACTTTACTGCAGTAATGCGCAGCTTTTTTCCATCAGATCTGTGTTGTTAGCGAATCTCAGGTTATTAATTTTTTTCCTTGCACAGATATTCCTGTGCCGTTTTTCGGAATGGCATCCATCACTCTTTCCATGTATGTGACAAAGTTGTTTAGTGATAGTGGATCTCCATGTCTATTGTTGTTGGGAACATTCTGATATTTCCTGTCCAAACTTTAATGGTCCAAATTTTACTGCTGACTTTGACCTCTCACCTATGTCCTGCAGAATCTGCGGAATCAATATTTTTCCTACTCTGTATGATCCTAATATTGCCCACGTTTTAGCTGGCTTTGTCGAATCGAATGGTTTCTCGAACCAGATGAAACAGTTGTAAACCAGCCTATTCTTTATCTTTGCTTTCTCTGCTATGAACCTTAACATCAACATGTGATGGACTGTTCCTATTTTTCCTGAACCTTGCCTGTTCATCTGCCAAATAATCCTGCGGTTTTAATTGATTTAATAGTACTATTATTAGTATCTTCCCCATTAAGCTCATTTGTGCGATGGTTCTATAATTTTTACCCTCCGTGAGATCTCCTTTCTTGAGTATTGTCACAAGTTTGGGTTTTGCCCACTCCGGTATTTCCTTTCTCTCCATACTTTATTGCATAGCTCATGGACTTATTTTATAAGTTCCTTCCCTCCAGATTTGATCATTTCTCTACTCATTGCGTCCACGAATAAACTCTTGTTTTTCTTGAGATGTTTTTTGGCTTTTCTACTTAAAAGATGTCATCATTTGTAGCATTCCTTGGTGGTGGGGATATCTTTTCAAATTCATCCAGCAGCTCATTATTCTCTTATACAAATTGCTGCAATACTCAGTCCATATATTTTTAGTCTTTTTATAAAACATTTTTTGCCTTGGTTTCACTTCCTATTCGGGCTCTGGACTAGTTTTTCCAATTCCATGGTCTTGTGTTCTCCATGCTTTACATTGCACTACATGTAATGTGTATTTGTACAGCCAACAGGTGGGATGTACAGTAGGCTTGCACAGAAAGCTGCTATTATGTAAAATTAATAAAACAATGTCAGGCTAAGATCACTTATATCAGACTCAAATTGATTAAAAACAAACAAATACAACAGGCTGGCCCGATATTAAACATTCGTAAATATGTTTACCCAGGAAAGCCTCGATTGTTTATTTTGTGTGATATCAATTTCGTAACTGAATCGATGTCCAGTTTGTAATATGAAAACATTACGATGTGGGGTTTGGCTATGCAGGTCTTGTCTGCTAAGCTTGCCCACTGTCTGTTTTCTCTTGGAATTAGTCTCAGCCTGGGTTATTGCTTTACCTCAATGAGGAGATCTTTGCTGAGTCTCAAGACTCGTTTTCAGGAGGGTTCTGCCAAGGTTGTTGCAGTAGGCAGAAATTACACTGAATGTAATCTCAATTGAGTCATCCAGGTAATTATTTCACCAGTGGGATCTTTTGGGTCAAACCAACTACAGTAAAACCTTGGATTGCGAGCATTATTCGTTCCGGAAACGTGCTTGTTATCCAAAGCACTCGTATATCAAAGCACTCGTACATCAGTTGCGATCACGTGACGCTCGGCAGACAAAGCGTATACGTACTACTCGTATTGCAAGACCTCGCTCGTTTATCAAATTAAAATGTATTTAAACATTTTTTGCTCATCTTGCAAAACACTCGCAGATCAAGTTACTCACAATCCAAGGTTTTACTGTACGTTGTTTTTGGGTTTAGCTGCAAGACACCAGAAAACCTGGATGAATCCCATGCAACATAGGAGAAGAACATACAAACTACACTCCCTCACACACAAGATAAAGACAAAGACAAAGATGCACCCTACAACTTGAACAGACTGTTGAGGCAAGTACTGTTAGCGACCACCTATGAAGGGCGAAATGACACACCAGGAGGGTGGGTGGCCAGAAACACGCCCGACTGCTGTTGTCTCTGGCCGTCTGTAGACCATGAGTGTGTCATTGTGTCTCTGTGCGTATGAGCAGGGGGCAATGTGGGGAGCGGTGACGCATTGCTTCATGCACTTTGCAACTAACTCTTTGGAGTTTGATTCCCACTCTTAGCCAACATTGGTGGCAGTGAATAGGTAAACTGGTCCTGGGCCTCCCATGGTTTGACTTAGCCTTAAATGATTACCTCTTGCAGTTTGGAAACATCATTGATAGAGACAATGACAGCCGGGTGTGGTTCTGGCCACACCACATCCTATTAATGCCATGCCAGCATTAATAGGTGCTGGTTATCAGCACTTGCATCAACAGGATATTTTGTCTCAGTGTACTTTGTTTTCGAGTGTGTAATGAGTACGTGTATTGTGTGTGCATGTGCTCTGGGTGTGTAATCTGGGGAGTAGTAGTGCAGTGGTTGGTGTGCTGCACTACAAACCCGGAGACACGAGTAAAATTCCCACTCACAGCCACCACCAGTGATGATTATTTGAACCATTCCTGTTGCCTCCCCTAGGTCGACTCAGATTAAAATCAGTACCTGGTGTGATGAGTAAGCATCGCCGCTAGGGAGACAAAGACACCCATTTGTGATGCTGGCCACCCACCCCCTCATTGCCTGTGTCAGCCTTCATAGGTGCTCACTAACAGCACTTGTCCCAACAGTCTTTTATGGCTATACAAGGGGATCCTTGTCTTGTGATGTGTGTATTGTGTGTAATGTGTATGTGTCTATCTGCAGAATTAATCGCATGGCGAAAAGACCCTCGACACAGCCTGGTGATAAAACACACCAATGTGACCAGTGTATACACAGCACGGATCGCAGTGGACGTTTGATGCAGCAACAGAGCACACATGGCCGAGAAGCCCTTCAAGTGCACTGTGTGTGCGAAGGCATTTGCTCGTTCAGAAAATCTTCATGCTCATCAAAGAACACACACGGGTGAGAAGCCGTTCAAGTGCACTGTGTGTGGGAAGGCATTTACTCTTTCAAAAACTCTTCATATTCATCAGAGAACACACATGGCTGAAAAGCCCTTCAAGTGCACTGTGTGCGCGAAGGCATTTGCTTGTTCAGAAAATCTTCATGGTCATCAAAGAACACACACGGGTGAGAAGCCCTTCAAGTGCACTGTGTGTGGGAAGGCATTTGCTCTTTCAAAAAATCTTCATGTTCATCAAAGAACACACACGGGTGAGAAGCCCTTCAAGTGCACTGTGTGTGGGAAGGCATTTGCTTATTCAGAAAATCTTCATGTTCATCAAAGAACACACACGGGTGAGAAGCCCTTCAAGTGCACTGTGTGTGGGAAGGCATTTGCTCTTTCAGAAACTCTTAAGAAACATAATAGAACACACACGGGTGAGAAGCCCTTCAAGTGCACTGTGTGTGGGAAGGCATTTGCTCTTTCAAAAACTCTTCATAATCATCAGAAAACACACACGGGTGAGAAGCCCTTCAAGTGCACTGTGTGTGGAAAGTCATTTGTTCGTTCAAAATCTCTTCAAATTCATCAGAGAACACACACAGGCGAGAAGCCCTTAGAGTGCACTGTGTGTGGGAAGGCATTTGTTTATTCAGAAAATCTTCATATTCATCAAAAAACACACACGGGTGAGACGCCCTTCAAGTGCACTGTGTGTGGGAAGGCGTTTGCTCATTCAAAAACTCTTCAAATTCATCAGAGAACACACACAGGCGAGAAGCCCTTCGAGTGCACTGTGTGTGGGAAGTCATTTGCTTGTTCAAAAACTCTTCATATTCATCAAAGAACACACACGGGTGAGAAGCCCTTCAAGTGCACTGTGTGTGGCAAGACATTTGCTCGTTCAGATACTCTTAAGAAACATAATAAAACACACACGAGTGAGAAGCCCTTCAAGTGCACTGTGTGTGGAAAGGCATTTGCTCGTTCAAAATCTCTTCAAATTCATCAGAGAACACACACCGGTGAGAAGCCCTTCAAGTGCAATGTGTGTGGAAAGGCATTTGCTCGTTCAAAATCTCTTCAAATTCATCAGAGAACACACACAGGCGAGAAGCCCTTAGAGCGCACTGTGTGTGGGAAGGCATTTGTTTATTCAGAAAATCTTCATATTCATCAAAAAACACACACGGGTGAGACGCCCTTCAAGTGCACTGTGTGTGGGAAGGTGTTTGCTCATTCAAAAACTCTTCAAATTCATCAGAGAACACACACAGGCGAGAAGCCCTTCGAGTGCACTGTGTGTTGGAAGGCATTTGCTTGTTCAAAAACTCTTCAGAATCATCAGAAAACACACACGGGTGAGAAGCCCTTCAAGTGCACTGTGTGTGGAAAGGCATTTGCTCGTTCAAAATCTCTTCAAATTCATCAGAGAACACACACAGGCGAGAAGCCCTTAGAGTGCACTGTGTGTGGGAAGGCATTTGTTTATTCAGAAAATCTTCATATTCATCAAAAAACACACACGGGTGAGACGCCCTTCAAGTGCACTGTGTGTGGGAAGGCGTTTGCTCATTCAAAAACTCTTCAAATTCATCAGAGAACACACACAGGCGAGAAGCCCTTCGGGTGCACTGTGTGTGGGAAGGCATTTGCTTGTTCAAAAACTCTTCATATTCATCAAAGAACACACACGGGTGAGAAGCCCTTCAAGTGCACTGTGTGCGGCAAGACATTTGCTCGTTCAGATACTCTTAAGAAACATAATAGAACACACACCAGTGAGAAGCCCTTGAAGTGCACTGTGTGTGGGAAGGAGTTTACATTATCAGGAAACCTAAAGAGGCATGAGAAGATCCACAAGGAGAAAGTGAAATCGACTTGTGAAAGTCAACGTGCTGCAATGAGCCCATCTCTCATGAAACGAGAATCAGAAGAAAATTCCAACTTGGCAACATGGCCAGGAGTGACAGTGAAATTTGAAGAAGTGACAGTGAAATGTGAAGAAGTGACGGTGAAATGTGAAGAAGTGACGGTGAAATGTGAAGATCAAGATTCGACTCCAGGACCCAATCTACAAGTGGATGGAGGCAGCGTGAAGCAGGAGGAGCCTTCCGATTCTGAGGGAGAGCGAGGCAATCCCCAGCAGTTTGTGGATGTGGAGGTGTGGATGGAGTTTTTGGACAAATCTGAGTAGGAGGGGCCAGCACGTGTAAAATGGCACCTTGGAAGATGTGTAACCTGGAGTTTGAGACGATTTTCCATAGCATCCGCCTTATTCACTGGTTTCTGTCATTTAAATAATGAATGGGGTTATAGGTGTCAGTCAATCAGAGATGGGCTTTCTGTGCATATGCAGTCATTGAGTGTCGAAGTGAAATAGTCGATATGCAAAGCATTATGCTGCCGTTTAAAACATGAATTAGGAATGTATTTTGATGGTTACGTATTAAATGAATAAGCATGAATTGTAACTGTTGGACATTACTATTAAAGTGGCTGTCAGGTGTGGCCGTGCTTTTCTGGATGCTCTCAATTTGTTTTTACGATTGCTTTTTAAATATCCTTTAAAAAAAGAAAAGGTAAGCATTTTTGTAATAGTTACATTTGGCTTCATACACTAAATATATGTTCATAATATCAAAACAATTTGATGTCAGGCCTACTTACTGCACTTGTTTTGCTTTTAATCCCTTTGGGTTTCATTTAATTGGTCTTAGCCTGATGATACTTTTTTAATTTTATATGATGGTAACAACAGGGGTCTGCAAGTCTACTGTACATCCCACCTGATGGCTATACGCACCATTCATAGTATAGTTATTGTGGTTTAGAGTGAAGTGTATTGCTAAGTGTACAGTGCATAGTATGTGGCAAGTTTTGTGATGTGTGGTGAAATGTGTGTATGTATGGTGGTGTATAGTATGTCTACAGTGCAGTGTGTAAGAAGCCGGCTTCGGCTTTTCACGTGACGAATCGCACGCAATGTATCACTGCACTCATACGCGAGTTGCAGTCCAAAGGTGTTGAATGAGAGTAAAGTTCTGCATCTTAACGCTGCATGCCACTTGCAGTGAGGCGTATTGTACGCCATGCAGTTGCTGTAGCTGGTGTGAACTTACCTGTGATGAATCGCACGTGTAATTGTGCACTCTGCAATGTTGCTGTAATTGCTACGTAGAGCCAGGTGCTGGTGTTGTTTTACTATACGAATAGGTAATGTTCAGAGCATGCCACGCCCATCAGTGTGTAGACTTTTCAAAGTACAGGGAACACGCCCATTTCATATTTGAGGTATACTGGTGATATTCACAATTAAGACGTGGATATTAAAGTTAATTTTAATATTTCAAAATATAAATTGGTTATAATTGGTTCTAGAAAATTAACACTGGTGCTAAATCCCATCAAGAGGTACTGTGTGAAGTGGAGGGTGATAGCCGTGTGTCTGGCAATGATTGCAGGTATGATAGTTCACTTATTTACAGTTATATTTATTGCTGTTTTTTTTCACGGGAAGTTTAATAATACTATAATTTTGGCGACCTTACTCCAGCTCGTACGTCGGGCTTCTCGGCGCTTCGCGCCTCGCCCATTGCCCTCACTGATGTCCACTTCCCCCCCCCCCAAGTGTGCAGATACTACTGAGTTTAACACGCAAGCTTTCGCAACCAATATCCATAATACAGGTTTTTTTGGGTTAGATCGAGTAAATATATAAATGTCGTTAAACCAGCCACAATCCGACATAGCCAATTAGTAAGGTTTGTCACCTAAACAGAAAATAGCAATTTGTTACTAGTACAGCAAAGTGTTTTAGAGCCAAGCCACAACATTTAGAATTTGAGTACGATGTTTTTGCTAGTAATTACAACTATCTTCATCAGGCGACAGCCAGGTTTGTGAAGAAGTCCACCTGTTTCCTGAATTAAATTTCTGCTCACGGTCACCACCAGTGAAGATTAAACCATTCTTTGGACTTCCCGAGGTGGACTCGGCCTAAAATGAGTGCCTGTTGCCAGTGGCGTTACTCGGGGGTGCGGAGGGGGTGACACCGAAATGACAGACTATAAAATTTTTATATTCTTGGTTTTCACACCTGATGATGACTGTGTTACAGTCGAAACGTCGTGAGAATTTTATTGTTTTATATATTTTATTTTTTTATTGTTTCCCTTCAACGTGTCTTTTCCAAAAGAACCAAGAATATGAATCACTGCAGTCACAAAAGCTTTAAATCAAAATATAAAATTTTAGTGCAGTGTTTCAGCAGAAATGTATAATTTTTTTGTAAAAATATCCCTGTTATAACAACAAAAACATTTTTTGTAAGCCCAGCTTACATGTACAGTATTAATATACCTACAAGGCTAAAACTCTATTCTAATTTACTTTTTTGAACCTTCCAATGTGCTCCAGTCAGAGCTGTCATTATTTCCAAATTACAATGATGCTTCGAATCACGTTGTTTCGTCTGCACGTGCTACAAGCACGCACTGCTGTTTTAGTTGCCGCTGGTGTTTTTCTAGTCGCTGATTTTGTCACATTTTCTGGTGTTTTGGCTACAATATTTTGGTAATTAGCGTTTGTGAACCGATATCAATAACTTTTCTGAGAATAAAGTAGTAATTAAAGGAAAAGGAGAATAAGGCTTCTGCCCAGTTACGAATAATGTTTTAACTAATAATAATGCAATTTATAACGCGCGCAAATTTGCGGACGTAACGGCCGCAACTCAGAGGCGCAGTGCCTTGCTCAGAGTCGCTCGAAAGCATAGTTGTAGAGGTGAGTTCTTATGTGTCTCTTGAAGGAGACGATTGAGGTGATACTGCGAATGTGCAGAGCGTTCCAGACTTGGAGCTGCCACCGAGAAGCGCTGCATAGACGTGACCATCCTGGATCTTGGTATCAAGAGGAGGTCGTGAGTCGCGCTGCGCAGGCATCTGCCGTGTGCTGAGCTGCAAGTCGTCAATAATGAAGAAAGGTACGGCGGGCAGGCAGATGTGAAGGCATGGTGGCAGAGGCAGGTGATCTTGTATATGACCCTGCTGGTGATGGGTAGCCAGTTGAGGGCACGGAGACAGGCAAGTGAGTCGAGACGGGGATGAGTATGGCCAATGACGACGTGTGTTAGGTTGTTTTGTAGTCTTTGAAGTTTTTTTAGGTTGTCAGTGGAGGTCTGGACTAGGACGGAGTTGCAATAGTCAAAGCGAGACCCAACTATGCAACATGCCAATGTGTTGGCAATTTCAGTGGAGATGAGAGGTCGTAGGTGTCTGAGAGCCTTCAGGTGAAAGTTACATGAACTGATATGATTGGTTTGACGGTCGAGGGATAAAGTTGAATCTAGGATGACACCGAGGTAGCTGAAGTGATCGGTGAACCTAATGCTGTGACCAAAGATGTTTTTGTGTGTTGGGAGTGCTGATGAGTTGAGACGTTGCTTGGTACCTAACATGATTGCCACTGACTTTTTCGGATTAAGGGCTAAGGTTGTGTTGCAGTGAACCACTTGCAAAGAGGTAGTACATTCCGAGAGCCTCTCGAATCCAGATGCATCGCTAGAGTCGATGGCGGTGAATAGAATAGTGTAATCCGCGTATGAGTGGTGCTTAACACCGAAGTTTGCGATGAGCTGGCCGATCGAGGAAGTGTAGGCTGTGAAGAGCAGGAGACCTAGGACGGAGCCCTGAGGAACCCCGCATAATGATTTTGTTTCAGGCGATGTGGACGTGCCCACCCTGACTGAAGATTACCGGTCAGAGAGGTACAAAACTATCCACTTGAGTGCTGAGCCACATATACCAAAGTTGGATTTCAGGAGGGACGTAAGGAGCGAGTGGTTGATGGTGTCAAAGGCTGACGAAATCTCCAGACTTACAAGTGTAACAATGGAGGCGGAATCAATAATCATTAAAATGTCATCGAGCACTCTCATGAGTGCTGTTTCTGTGGAGTAGTTTTGACGGTAAGCTGACTGGAAGCAGCAGTAGTTTGGGGAGGAGGTGATGTGTGGTTTTAGCTGGGCGAGGGCTAGTCATTCAAGGAGTTTAGAGAGGTTCGAGAGATTAGCGATGGGACGATAACTAGATGGGTCATCTGGGTCAAGACTTGTTTTCTTTAACAATGAGGAAACCAGGCCAGATTTGAGGTTGGACGGAAAACACCCCATAGAGAATGAGGCATTAGCGATGTTCCTGATCATGATGGCGAGTTTTGGAGCATATTGCTTGAACAAGGAACCTGGGAGCACATCAAGTGGAGATGACTTCAATTGAAGTGATTCAATTAAAGAGAAAACGGCTGTTTGTTGACACCGGCTTGAGGGTAGTTCGAAAGGTGTCTGGGTGAATGCTTACAATTTCAGGAAACTGGAGCAGAGTACAATGGTGCGATGTGTAGGTAGACGTGCAGGAGTTTGCGATGGTGATCAGCTTGTTGGTGAAGTAAGTATTAAAAGAGGTGGCAAGTTTCAGTGAGGTCAGGTGATCGCTAAGGTGAGGGACAATGGTGCTACCAGGATGTAGAAGATTTTTGAGGGTTTTCCATTGAATGCGTGGTTTTCCGGTTGCAGTTTTGATGCGTTCTTCAATGTAGGAGGAATGTGAGACAAGGATAAGTTTGTTAGTTTTCCTGCAGGCAACTCTGTAGGCAAGTCGATCAGCAGGTAGACCACTGCGGGATGCGATACTTTCAATGCGCCTCCTGGTTCGCTTAGCAATGATGCATCTCTTGAGAGCCAGTGAGTGTCGTGGGAAGACTGCCTAGCGGTTCGTGATTTTAATGGAGCCAGTTTGTCCAGTGCCGCCCTTATGTCAGCTTCTGGTTGGAGAGCGCAGACGGTTGTTTCCGATGATGGGGATAACATTGAAGGCGAATTTGCGAGGAGGTGGTGTAAAGCAGAAAACAACCGCTAAGCCACCACCCCGCTGGTTAGTTGCGCGAGGTTTATCAAGAACCTTGTACCCCGGGGGGTGCAACTTCCAGAGAGATAGCTTGCGGGGAGTCTTGCCTGCACAAGGTCTCGGTAATGAGCAAAAGGTCGATGTGGTGGTCCGAGATGGTATCGCGAATCAGGGCTGATTTGTTGGTAATGGAGCGTGAGTTGAGTCGGCCGAGGTGGATGTGTGAAGGTGGATGTGAAGATCCGTAGAGGCGAGGCGTCGAGAGATTCGAGGAGATGGCTGGTTGAAGGTTGACCTGTGAACGGCGGCCCCTACCACCTCTGCATCCACGGTGCCGATGCAGTCTCTGACGTTGACCTCGAAGAAGCCCGAGGCCAGAAAACGTCCTCAGGAGCGCAGGTTCCAGGTGCAGGTGATGATGAGATGGTGCATGTCGAAGCCCTATTATATCAGCCCATGCTGTACCGATGGTGGTGATGAGGCAGCAGGCAAACCAGCTCTCTCGTGTTGAGGTGAGGACAGTCTGCTTCTCACGTCCCCACTCGCTGATGGTATTGAACAGTGGATGGAGCGTGTCGAGCTCCCACTTGCTGGCAATGCTGGGGCACACCAAGCTCCCACTCACTGATAGTACCGGAAGAGGTGCCTTGTGAGGACGTTGCTGGCAGGAACCGTACCCAGGGCGGCTGTTAAGCTGCACTGCATGAACAATGCAGCCAGCGTCCTCCAGCCTCGTGAGTCGGAGCAGCAGGCCTCGTTTACCCGCACTGCCCCTCAGCTGTGCGATGCGGCAGTTAAGCCGGGTTGTGTGAGACTGCAGCAGCCGGCATTATTCAGCTGTTTGTAGCACCGCGGGGCGCATGCAGTGAACATGGAGGCAGGCGGGGTTGAATGCAGGGATCTGCCACCACTCAAAACTCGGGCGACGCCAAATTAATATTGAAAATAAGAAAACAAAGAAAAATGTAGTGGAAGATGAAAGTAAGAAGAGCGGTGGTGAGTGGAGAAGGACGTGGGTAAGGCACGAGGTGTGGTTACGGTTGATAAACTGTGAGAGCCTCCCGGGACTGCAGCCAGCTGTTGCGCTGTCGTCATCTCGGGGGGATGTGCATCAACCAATGTAATTCAACGTAGAAAGATTTTAGGAAACAATTTTGCTAGTATTCATATAATCTAAGAAATATTAGATTTAAGCAATTTACAACTATATTGATCACATTCTATAATTAAAATTGATAATAAACATACATGTAGAACAATTATGTTACTTCTAAACTTCACTTTTTGTCTGTCTGTCTGTGTGTCTGTGTACAAAACTTGCGAAGGATTTGGCTCGCAGACCGTGAGGTTTACGTTTTAAAAAAGTAGCCAGGTACCACTCAATAAGCCCAGTGGTGAGCCAGCGCGATTCGATTTTTACATCCGTTAACTTTAAAGTAGTTAAATTAGCAATTTAGTGCTATTACGCCACTCAGCACATGCCAAAGCACGCACCTGCGCTTGCGCGACAAAGCTGAGCCGTGGTTGCCCCTAGCAACGCACACACACGTTTGGTGGAGGGGGGCAATTTTTCATTCACGTTCAAAATGCAAAAAAAATACACAGGACTGAGGTAAAATTTTCACTGTCATGTCCTCTTCTCCCCCCTCACCCCAATGTGTGCAGTTACTACTATAGAGTTGCTAGATGCTACTACTATAGGCCGTAGATACTACTGTAGAGCGGGCGCGGGGATCGTGGGTGGGGGGGGGGGGGTAGCAGCCCAACCTGCCAAGGTGCCACCTCGGCCAGCTGGGCAATATAGGCGAGGCCGAGGCTCTGGACCGGACTAGGCCTCACCACTACACTCTGTAAAGTTAGTACTATTGTAGTGACATCGCGGGATGTAATTGGGTAATGCCAGCCCTAGAGAGGCACGGCGTGCGGTGTATTGACATCGCAGACACCTCTAGGATGTGGGTGTAGTACCGGCCCTAGAGGGGCTCGGTCAGCGCTGAGTGATAGCGCTGGATGGCATCATGCTTTGCGTGCAGTGCCAGCCCTACAGGATAGGGTGTAGAAGTGCCAGTCATAGGAACGGGGTTACTCTCGGCCATGGCACTCCGGTTGACCCGGGAGGACACGTGCCCGGTTAAGTCTACAAAGGGCCCCAGGTGGGGGGCTAGGGGTGGTCACGTGGTCTGGGTCAAGATCCTGCTCGAGGATTCTGGAAGGTGGTCGTGGCCAGGGGCGGAGCCGGCCACGCCGCAGAGGATATAAGCCAGGTCCCCCAGAGGGACCGGCGCTGTTGTTTATCCTGAAGAAACCGTCGTCTATGTTCAATGTCCTACAGAGTCTCCAACACGTGGACCAGGACCCAAGCTGTGGTTCGGTCCGTTGTAGCTAGTTGTTATGGTGTAATTAGTGGAGTTAGCCTGGTGGTCACCACCATAGGTTGTTATTCTGTTAAGGAGTAGTTACCACGTGTGTTGATTTTAATAAATGTGTTTCCTCCAAAGAATACGTCTGCGACTCAGTTGAACTCACTACACTATTATAGATTTTGACTTAAAACTTTCATGACTGCAGGAATTCATATTCGTTGGTTCAGCTGGTAAAGTCGTGTTGATGGAAAAAATAATAAAAAAAACAAGGTAAAAAATAATAATAAAAAACACGAATGTAGACTGTTGGCTGGTTCTGAATCAGAGTGAGTGTACTGGCAGTCTATACCGTAGACTGTAGCAATGGTTATTAAGCAGGGTGAGTGTACTGGCAGTCTATGATGTAGACTATAGCCTGGGTTTTACGCTTTGGTGAGCATATTGGCAGTATATAATGTAGACTAGCAAAGTTCTTCACTTCGGTGTGTGTACTGGCAGTCTATAATGTAGACTAGCCTGGTTTTTAAGCTTGGTGAGCGTTTTGGCAGTCTATAATGTATACTGTAACCTGGTTCCTAACCTGAGTGACCGTAGACAGTCCTAAATGTAGACTGATTCTTGGTTCTTAATAACCATTGATACAGTCTACATTATAGACTGCCAGTACACTCACCAAACTTAATAACCAGGCTACAGTCTACATTATAGACCGACTGTACAATCTGATTATAAAAAAACAGGCTACAGTCTACAAAATTGGTTATTTGTTTTTTATTCTTTAAATAAAATTTGTATATTTTTTATTCACTTTATTTTTTATTATTATCATTTTTCTATCTACGTGACTTTACCGAAAGAACCAAAGATTACTATTATAGAGTTAGTATAGCTTCGACTATAGCCAATATACACTGCTATAGAGTTAGTATAGCTACTACTACAGCCAGTACACTGCTATAGAGTTAGTATAGCTACTACTACAGCCAGTACACACTGCTATAGAGTTAGTATAGATACTGTAGGGGAGGATGACCCCCGGCTCTTCACTCGTGTGGGATCCGCTGCTCCCCTCTTCCTGGGGAGGGTTACTGCTCCCCGACTCCCCTCCTCTCGCCGCGGCCCCTCGAGTCCGCGGCCTCGCCGACTCCACGTCCTCTGTATGGGGCATGACTCGCGGCTGGCGCATAGCCACCTGGGGTCAATTCACACACTCTCTGCGCACACTCACGAATACGCAGCCACCTAAAATCCGACGCCGCTACTCTCCCGTGCCGCGCACCAATCGCACGCGTGGAACGGGGGGGGGGGGGGGCAGAGTTCAAAGGGCAGTGACGTCACTCGTACACGCGTAGCCGATTGGAGGGGGTGTCTCGGACATTATTTAAAAGGCTGTATGAATAGTCCCACGTGTACCTGGGCGAGTCCACCGTCGTTCACCGTGGGCACACGCCAAACAAAGGCCGTATGATTTAAAGCTTTCGTGACTGCAGTAATTCATATTCTTAGCTCTTTCAGTAAAGTCACGTTGAAGGGAAACAATAAAATAATAAAATATATATAAAACAATAAAAAATTATCGCGACGTTTCGACCATAACACAAACGGTCGTCATCAGGTGTGTCGGTTTGCATTAATTTATTTATTTGTAAACGGTTTATTTATTTATAATAAAAAATAACGCCAGCGCCACACGCAGCGATTTGGCAGTTTATTTAGAAGGACTAGTCCATCTATGTTCTGAAAAGAGGAGGGGGGAGACGAAAAATTAATGTATGCTGTCTGAAAGCCACTGTAAGCGTGAACAATCAATTAAGACCTGAAATGGTTAATCAAATCTTTCCAATGATTGCTAAGCCAGAATCCATCTTCTCGGTTGGAATTGTCTCTGTGCTTGTATGTGTGGATAGCCTCATGAACTAATCTCTCATGGTAGCCAGATGGCTTAAAAATAACTTCTGTCTTGGAAAAGTCAATGTCATGTGAGCCTACTGAATTATAACAATGATCTGCCATGGCCGAGATGTTGGTCCTACCGTGTTTAAGGTCTGCTTTGTGTTCACGAATGCGGTCCGAGACATGGCGGTTGGTTTCTCCAATGTAACTACTACCACAGAGGCAACTTAGTTTGTAGACACCAGAGTACTGTATGTCCGGAATCACATCTTTTACAGACGGAACCAGGTCACGGATTTTATGTAATGTGTTGAAACGGACCTGGATCTTCTGTTTATTCAAGATTTTGGAAATCTTTTTTGTGATCCCCGCAATGTAGGGTAAAGTGATGGTTTTGAAAGATTCGATCATGAGGCTATCCACATATACAAGCACAGAGACAATTCCAACCGAGAAGATGGATTCTGGCTTAGCAATCATTGGAAAGATTTGAAAACCATTTCAGGTCTTAATTGATTGTTCACGCTTACAGTGGCTTTCAGACAGCATACATTAATTTTTCGTCTCCCCCCTCCTCTTTTCAGAACATAGATGGACTAGTCATTCTAAATAAACTGCCAAATCGCTGCGTGTGGCGCTGACATTTTTATAAATAAATAAACACACCGTTAAAAAATAAATTAATTAATGCGAACCGACACACCTGATGATGACCGTTTGTGTTATGGTCGAAACGTCGTGAGAATTTTTATTGTTTTATATGTATTTTATTATTTTATTGTTTCCCTTCAACGTGACTTTACCGAAAGAGCTAAGAACATGAATTACTGCAGTCACGAAAGCTTTAAATCAAAATTTAACCGCCTCTACGGGGAGGGTTTCCAAATAACTTTAAGATCCTTCAACAAACTCCGGGATAAGAAGGCTCAGCTGATCGAGTCTCTCACCTTTCTGAAGAGATGCCGCGACTCTGGAGTAATACCAATCGCATTTACACTGACCTCTGCTGCTGTAACTTCTTCTAATGCGAAACGAATTCTTTTCAAAACTAGCTTAGCTCTTATCTCAGAAAAAATCAGACTTATACGCACCGAACTAGATCAGTTAGACAAGACACTCTACAAATCACGCTTATCATTGACGGCAACAATGTCCACATCGAATTGGGAACATGTAGACAATATGACTGCCTCTTCAGCTGCTACTATGTCGACCAAATGTAAGGACAACCTGATTTCCAAATTTAACCTCCTCTTCAACAAAAGACCGGACCCACACACCAAAAAGTTAGACGTTAACAAAGTCGTAATTAATCGCAGTAACAGTTCTATTTCCGATGGTCTGAAATCCGTTTTAGCTAAAGGTCTAAACTTTGCAGTCACACCTAAACACATACCAGTTAATGATATAATTTCCCAAGTAGACGTTGCTCTCAGGGGCCTGGGTCACATCGCTGCAGACGTAGCAAGATCTGAAATCGCTGCAACCCTCAAAAACGCTAAGATGCCAGCTAGCAACCTCAGCAAAGATGAGCGTTTTGAATTATATACATTTAAAAAGAGGGATGACATTGTTGTCCTCTCAGCTGACAAGGGCAATGCTACTGTCATCATGGATAAAATAGAATACAACAACAAAATTAAAGAATTACTCGACGATGGTAGTTATACAAAAATAAAAAGATATCCCACCAACAGCCTCGTCACACAAACCAACAAAATATTTTCTGATTCAACCGCATTAATTGATAAATCTAAACAGTTTTCGTTGAAACCTGCTGCCAGGCCACCAAGATTATACGGCTTACTAAAAATACATAAAGTAGATACACCCTTTCGTCCCATCGTCTCTACTATCAACTCCCCCACCTACAAACTGGCTCGTTTTTTGTCTGAAATCCTGCGTCCTTTCACTGGAAAAACCACCTCTGCGGTACAAATTCTACTCACCTGGTA
The DNA here is from genome assembly GCF_048934315.1 of Petromyzon marinus. Lineage (NCBI taxonomy): Eukaryota > Metazoa > Chordata > Hyperoartia > Petromyzontiformes > Petromyzontidae > Petromyzon > Petromyzon marinus. Next base: position 2,285,477 of record NC_133741.1, on the reverse strand, counting down.
TCGACAATGAAGGGTATTTTCCTGTCCCCAGACGACCTGCTTGTCAGTTTTGATGTAGTTTCCTTATTCACCAAGGTTCCTGTACCTGACACCATCGCAATCATTGAAGACTTGGTTCATCAAGGACTAAACACTAATGTACCTTTCCTGGTGAGACACTGTTTAACCAATACATACTTCACTTGGAATGGAACTTTCTACAAACAAACTGAGGGCACCCCAATGGGCTCCCCCCTATCTCCGGTTATAGCTAACATTTTCATGGAGAAATTTGAGACTGACGCCATCCAGACTGCCACTCTGCACCCAACCTTATGGAAGAGGTACGTGGATGACACTTTTGTCATCTGGCCACATGGCCGGCCTGCTCTAGACCAATTCTTCGACCACATCAATTCCATACACCCAGCCATCAGATTTACCATGGAAGTCGAAAAAGATGTCAAGCTACCTTTTTTGGATGTCCTAATAAAAAAGAGACCTGATGGTTCAATGAGCCACTCTGTCTACAGGAAAGCTACCCATACGGATGCTTATCTGAAACCGGATTCCCACCACCATCCATCACAGAAGAATTCTCTCATCAAGACTCTGTACCATAGAGCCCAATGCATATACGACCAGGAACACATAGGCAGTGAACTCAAGCACGTACACCAAGCTCTTAAGGCTAATGGTTACTATGACTATACAATCCGCAAAGCTATCACTCAAACCATGAAGAAGGACCCTCTTGAGGAGCCTTTCAAAACCATCACTTTACCCTACATTGCGGGGATCACAAAAAAGATTTCCAAAATCTTGAATAAACACAAGATCCAGGTCCGTTTCAACACATTACATAAAATTCGTGATCTGGATCTGTCTGTAAAAGATGTGATTCCGGACATACAGTACCCTGGTGTCTACAAACTATGTTGCCTCTGTGGTAGTAGTTACATTGGAGAAACCAAACGCCACGTCTCGGACCGCATTCGTGAACACAAAGCAGACCTTAAACACGGTAGGACCAACACTTTGGCCGTCGCAGATCATTGTTATAATTCAGTAGGCTCACATGACATTGACTTTTCCAAGACAGAGGTTCTTTGTAAGCCATCTGGCTACCATGAGAGATTCGTTCATGAGGCTATCCACATATACAAGCACAGAAACAATTTCAACTGAGAAGATGGATTCTGGCTTAGCAATCATTGGAAAGATTTGATTAACCATTTCAGGTCTTAATTGATTGTTCACGCTTACAGTGGCTTTCAGACAGCATACATTAATTTTTCGTCTCCCCCCTCCTCTTTTTAGAACATAGATGGACTAGTCCTTCTAAATAAACTGCCAAATCGCTGCGCGTGACGCTGACGTTTTTTAATAAATAAATACACATTTAAAAGATAAATAAATAAATGCACACCGACACACCTGATGACGACCGTTTGTGTTATGGTCGAAACGTCGTGAGAATTTTTATTGTTTTATATATATTTTATTATTTTATTGTTTCCCTTCAACGTGACTTTACCGAAAGAGCTAAGAATATAAAGGCCGTATGGTCGGGCGTGCATACAATGGCCGCCTCAGCAGAGTTACCCGCGCGCAAATCCCCGTACCACGACGAGCAGACTCACACCACCATGCGCTCGTTCCACACTCGCAGAAACCACACGATAAGGTTTATTTATCACCAACAGTTTATTCTCGGCAAGTCCGAGGCTAAATATTTCGTAGCCCGGAGTCAATATTAGTAGAATAACTAACCTATTCCCGACGGTCTAAGACCCAATCTGTCCCGTCTATTTCGAATTAACCTCCCTAGGCTTTTACGCTTAAATCCAAACTCTCTCTTTCATACTCACGGTTCGCCTCGGATGCGCGGGCTGTCGAGGAGAGACGAGGCTGCATGAAATTCTTGCTGGGAGCGGGGCCTGGTTTCGCTGAGACTCGTCACACGAATGACCCAGTGGCCGGCAACCTGACTGCTCTGATGGCTGACTTGAGGAGACCCTGCATCGCTCTCTTCTCCCATTTTATCCTTCTCGACATCAAAGGTCTGCCCGGCTAACCCGCGATACCCCACCGCCATTGGTGCACCCGCCTCGGTGCCTTCACCGACGTCCGCTTCCCTCTCTACCTATCAACAGGGGCCGCCGCTGGGCCATTGCCATTGGCCACGGCGTGCAAGCATACTTTTCCAGCCAATCAGATGCTTCCCCTGGTGCTCGTGTGGACCTAATCGCGGTGACTGAGTAACCTCGTCGTGACCATGCAATTGCACGTCAATTCACGGCTACGCGGTGTAATTCAACCTGGGGGAAGTAGGTCAATTCCCTGGCCCCAGGAAACTGTGGGAGATGTCCCTACGAGGAGTGCCCCTGGGTGAAAACCTGGAGACCAGGTGACTTCCTCACGAGGTCCTACGTGGGGGTGTGTGTGTTGTGTGTGCTCATTTGGGGGGTGGTGAGGGAGAAGCAGCATCGGCCCGGACGCTCTCCCGTGGTGGCGTTGCTGGGACGGCTCCGACAAAGCGGCTTCGCTGCTGTGGCACCACACTACTACTACAGCCAGTACACACTGCTATAGAGTTTGCATAGCTACTACTACAGCCATTACACACTGCTATAGAGTTAGTATAGTTATTACTACAGCCAGTACACACTACTATAGAGATAGTATAGCTACTACTACAGCCAGTACACACTGCTATAGAGTTTGTATAGCTACTACTACGCCAGTACTCACTGCTATAGAGTTTGTATAGCTACTACGACGGCCAGTACACACTGCTATAGAGTTAGTATAGCTACTGTTATAGCCAGTACACACTGCTATAGAGTTAGTATAGCTACTACTACAGCCAGTACATAATAACGTAGTGATAGTAGATACTGCTTTCGAATCTGTAGATACTACTATAGAGTTAGTAGATATTACTATAGTCAGTATATACTACTGTAGAGTTAGTTGCTACTGCTATAGAGGCGATATATACTGTTATGGAGTCGGTAGATACTACTGCAGTCAGTATAAACTACTGTAGAATCACTAGATACTACTAAAGAGTCAGTTACGACCATAGAGTCGGTAGATACTACTGTAAAATCGATAGATACTTCTGTAAAGTCGGGAGATACTACTGCAGAGTCGGTAGAGGCTACTGCCGAGTAAGTAGATACTGCTATAGAATAAGCAGACACTACTATAGAGTTAGTAGTTACTACTATAGTCAGTGGATACTACTATAGAGTCAATAGATACGACTATAGATTCAATAGATACTACTATAGTCAGTAGATCCTACTGTAGAGTCATAATTTACTACTATAGAGTCGGTAGATGCTACTATAGAGTCAGTAGATACTACTACAGTCAGGAAATACCACTACGGTCAGTACATACTGCTACAGTCAGTAGATACTACTATACTGTCGGTATATACTACTATGGTTAGATACTACTATAGATTAGTCGATACTCCTGTATAGTTGGTAGGTACTACTATTGTCAGTAGATACTGCTATGGTCAGTAAATACTACTACAGTCAGTAGATACTACTGTAGTGTGGTGAAATACGTGGCGCACACTGTTGGCCGAGGGCAACCGAAGACAAACACGTGTGCAACATGAGGTTGCACGAGCAAACTGACACCGAATTTGGGAGAGAAGCTGGTGCAGACAAGGTCGGCCCGGGGTTGCATGCTGACACCAGAGGTGTTGCCAGGGAGACGTGCGATAAGAGTGTGATTAATGGCCTGATAGGCGCCAGCCTGTCTGGCCCTAAAGAGACACAAAGGAGGAGCTGGTCAATTGGGAGGGGGATATAAGGACGTGCGAGAGAACCAGAGTGGGAGTTCGTGTTTCTGGGGACCAGAGAGAAGATGTCTCGCCGCTGCCACGCAAGCTGGGAACAGACCTCAACACTCACGAGTCGCCGGGCGGGTGATGGTGAATTCCCCCGCTCGAGACGGACGAGTGAGTGGGTCTGAGAGAGCGTAGACAAGGGCAGCAGTGGAGTGGGGGTGCTGTGTGCAAGCCTCTGTGTGAGAGCTGCTGAGTGCAAGCCTCTGTGTGAGAGCTGCTGTGTGCGGAGCCTTGAGTGCGGAGCTGTTGAGAGCGAGAGCTGCTGTGTGCAGGTTAGCAAGGTTTAACGTAGATAAGGGTGGGAATTGGTTAACAGAAGTGACCGTATAGACAGTGATAGGAGTGCCTACAATTGGTGCAAGAATAGGCTAATAAAGTGTAAGCAGGTGACCTGTTACAACGTGTCAGTTTGAGTGATTTTACAAGACACTACACTTCTATAGAGTCAGTAGTTACTACTGTAGAGTTGTAGTTGCTACTATATTCAGTGTATGCTACTATAGTCGGTAGTTACTATTATAGAGTCGGTAGATACTACTATGGAGTCGGTAGATAGTACCGTAGAGTCGGTAGATACTATTATAGTCAGTAGGTAATAGTACAGTCAGTAGATACCACTATAGTCAGGAGATACTGCTGCAGAGTCGGTAGATACGACTATAGAGTCAGTCGTTACTGCTATAGAGTTAGTAGTTACTACTATAGTGAGTGGATACTACTATAGAGTCAACAGATATGACTATAGATATAGTAGATACTACTGTTGAGGAGTTCCCGACGATGACTCGGAGATGGCTTGAAGGTAAGGGCTTTCGCCAAAGGTTTATTAAGTATATTACAATAACACAAAGGGGTTGACAACTTCCCAGGGGTTAGGGGTCCTACACTAAGTCCTGGTCCAGCCCGGCTAGCTCCGCTGCACGGCAATTGGCAAGACGTTGTGGGCTCGTCACGTGTCGGGCAGGTGGTGGGCCCTGGGCGACATGGCCTGACTGCACTGTTCACAAGTGCCTGTTGGTACGTCCCGCAAGCTGTATAAGCAGTGGCGTGGTCCGGTCGAAGTGGTGCGGGCCGGCCGGCCTCAGTGCGTTAGGATTTGGTTCGGTCGCCAGAATTGGTTCGTGCATCCGTCGAGGCTTAAACCGTTCGTTCATCCCCACCGTGTCCCCTCATCTCCAATCCCCGCGGGCCGAGTGTCGGGTGTGCCGGGGGAGCTGGGGGGTGGGGCTGTTGAGAGGGTCCCTCAGGGTGGTTCTGTCGTCCCACCCACAGGATCGGGGGTCGTGACCCTCCTGATGCCGCCGGCCGCTGCACTTCCAGAGGGCCCGCTGCGCAAAGGGCGGCCGTCACCTGTCCGCTCTCCGTCAACGCCGCCACCCTTGACAGCACGACTGCACCCGCCCGCCGGTGTCGATTCTCTCCCAGGACCTTCAAGGGAGCTTAGACCCACCTCACCTGGAGGTCCGGCCACGTGTACTCGCTCGAAAACCGCGCGGTTCAAATGACTCTTTCACACGTTCCAGTTGATTGCTCTGATTGTTTATTGTGCAGTGTGTGTGTGTGTGTTGGGGGGGGGGTTAGCAGGGGGTTCTGTAGCAGTTCATGCGCGGATTTGTTTTGTGATTCACCGTTGTGATGGTTCGTGGTTTTTTTTTCCACATTCGTCCATGGTGTACATATGTTGCTCGCATAACTTATTGTCGCTCGCTGGTTATTTATTGATATTCTGTTGTTGGAAGGCACACAGGTTTCGGTTTTTACATAGTCACAGCCGGGATGGCTGTATGTTACACACGGGGGTGATGTAGTGACATATGACGCCACTACTATATCGGGTCTGCACACACATGACGTCACTACTATATCGGGTCTATACACACATGACGTCACTGCCTGGGCGGGCAGTGCGGAGGCTGTTGTTGTTTGCCATGGAGGTCATGGCAGGCCGTGGCACGCTGGGTGACCCCTGCCAGACACGTGACTGGATCAAGGTGGGGGCCAGGGTCCAGGGGGGGACCCTGGGGGTGACGTGGTCAGGGTCCGGAGCCTTCTCGAGGGTTCGAGAAGGGGGGCGTGGCCAGGGTGTGGCCGGCCACGCTGGAGAGGCATATAAGCGGGCCCCGCTGAGAGAGCGGGGCTTTTCGCACCCGGGATGAAGACGCCTAATGAGGACTGAAGACGAAGAGGTCGGGGTCAAGGTCCACGTGGCTGTGCCACGCTAGTTAATGTACCCGAGTGTAGGGATTAGTAGGTCGGTGGTCACCACCCTATGTATAGTGTGTGTAACAAGTGTTAATAAATAGTGTTGCCTCCACGGAGAAGTGTGTGCCTCAATAGAACCCATTACACTACTATAAAGTCGGTAGTTACTACTATAGAAAGGAAATTAAGGTAAATAGCAGTGAGTAACAGAATAATAATTAGATAGAAAGTTAATTGCAGACAGGAGTGGCAAAGGCTCCGGCGTTCCCAGCCAACCCAGATGTCGGTGGTCGAGACTAACACCGGAGTGCAAGCCTAATAAAGGATCACACCGAATAGTAAACCTAAGCCTACCGTGGACATTTACCAATGATGTAGCAGGTCCACAGGAGATGGATAGATTGTTGCATTGCGATCGTTCCCAAGATTATCACAGTTTGGAAGAGGCCTTCACCAACGAGTGATCGTTGAGGACGAGGCTCGACCACCTCCATCTCTACTATCACACCAGTTCTACCATCACTAGCATCACTTACATAACTGGCATCACTAACATCTCTACCATAACTTAAACTCACTATCATCACCATCATTTTAACCAGCACTAATATGATTTGAAGCTTTCGTGACTGCAGGGATTACTCTTTGGTTTTTTCGGTAAAGTCACGTATAAATAAGACATTATAAAATAACACAATAGCGTACGACGTTTCGGTTGCAACACAAGCAGCCATCATCAGGTACAGAAGAGCTAAATTATGAGAGAGGGGAGACGCATAACCTCAGATGTATATACAGACACCCAAGTAGGAGGAACTGACATAGATACAACAGGGGACACAGAGAGAGAAGCATACCAGACAAACAGGGTTTAGCAAAATTTTTTAAACCATGTAAAGCAACACAGACGGTCGGTCAAAACACAATTAACGCATAGTCCGGTTGATCACGCTATTTCAAAAGATTGCTAAATTGCAAGTAAAGTATGAAACTCAAAATACAGACCGCGCGCGCACACACACACACACAGACAACCAAGTAGAGCGAGCCAGCACAGAGACAAGCACACAGTAAAGTTGCCTTAAATAGGCAGAGAAGGTAAGGCTGAGTGACAATGGGACAAAATTAGCATGAGGTATGCATGGAGCAAAGTGGGGCGCGGCAGCACACTAACATCACTACAACCACAGCATCCCAAACGTCATTATCATCACATCCTGTCTATCATCTTTACAATCACCAGAATTACTAAGTAGCAGTGACGTCACCACGTTTCCTGTGCCAGGCTATGCACACTTTCAGGCCACGTGAAGTGTCGAACGCTCGCTGACAGGAGGTCACGGGACAGATCCATTAGCCATGGGTTGGCTGACTGAGATAACTGGCAGATGCATCATCTGTGCCCCCGACTGTGCCAACTTGCTGTGCTGTGGCCGCCCGGCCCTCTGCTCATTGTTGTGAGCATCGCTCCTCTGCTGTCAGCTGAATGTGTCTAACTGGCAAAGATGTTCCATTAGGGGGTCCACATTTTGCAAGCATAGAGAAGAGAGTGCATGATTGTGGAGCCACAGGCATTAAAGTCACCCAACAGGATGACTCTATCCCGAGGGGCCAGCTTGGCTAGCACTTCTGACAGGAGGTCATAGAAGGCATTTGGCTCTTCGACCGTGACTACATTCCTTTACTGATGTCCATCTTCGGTGGGGGTGTTGGCCACCACCACCATTTCTCACCTACAATTAATGGTTAGACAAGCCCAAAGTAGCCTGGGATTTGCAGTTTCCCACACCTCACATTCCCACGCCACCCTTCATTCTGTTGTTCAAAATAAGAGCCACTCTGTGTTGTCTGGCAGTCTCCTGCCCCGACTAGAGCAATGTCCACCCCTCATAGTGACTGGAGCCAGAACCAGTTCACCGGGCCTCCTGAATACTACAGAGATCCAGGATGTACGGGTTCAGCTCCTAACAGAGGAGTAGTAGCCTCTACTCTGGATTGAGTGTTCGACCATTCCACGTAGCCTCTCACAGTGGCTTTTTTCCATTTTTGGAGAAACCCCGAGGGTGTGGGTTCAGTCTCCTGGCTACGCCAAATGGTATATAGCCAGGTGTTTTAGTGGTAATTGAATTGAAGGTGGAGGGGTTGCCAGCCCCTCACACCCGTCCAGAGCCCCCGTTTGCCACTGTGGTGGCTACGAGCGCCATGAGGGGTACAGCCGATAGAAAACGGACCTCGCCCTATGGCATTACAGCAACGACAGCTTTACCATCCAGCACCATAGAGGAGGTAGGGGGTTATTTTTTGATCATCACTACCATCACATTATCCACTAGCATCCCAACCATATCTATCATCACCAGCATAGCGTGAGGGAGCCAGACTCTCTCTCTCTCTCCACTGCTGCCCTGAGGCAAAGTTGTGCTCCGTCCACTGCTGCCCTGAGGCAAAGTTGTGCTCCGTCCACTGCTGCCCTGAAGGAGAGCCGTACTCTGTCCACTGCTGCCCTGAGGGAGAGTCGCGCTCTCTCCACTGCTGCTGCCCCGAGATGTCGCGGGCGCTGCCCCAGAGCAAGGAGGCGCTGCTGCAGTCGTTAAACAAGCGGCTCAAGGACGACGTGCGCTCCATCCTGGAAAACTTCACGGAGATCGTCAAGACGGCCAAGCGTCGTGAATAAAGAGTCCCCTATGTGGGCTTCAGTGAGGCCGTCTGGTCGGGCAGCAGAGACAGGAGAGGCCAAGAAACGACATTCCAGTCGTGGGCTGAGCTTAAGGAGGGCTAGCTCGAGCACCATCCTGCGGGGAGGGGGGGGGGGAAGGAGGCGGTGCAAGTGGTTCAGCCGAGCCCACAACAGCCAAGAATATGCTGTCCCTGTCTGGGGGAGGGGGCTGTTCAACCCTAGCACATGGGCGAGAAGCCGTGCATGTGTGACGAGTGCGGCAAGACGTTTTCTCGCGCTCGGCCTACAAGTCTATATATTTTTTTCTTTTCCGCTTGTGTGTTAATCTGTGTGTACCCGGGATATTTTAACGATGGCAATTCTCCTGCTGTGTATCCTACTGCTGTCCCTCCCGGCCATATCTAGTGCCACACTCAACTCTACAAACGGCTACCCTCGTTAGTTTGCGTCCATACTTGTTGCTCGATTTGCCACTACACCTGCAAATGAAACAGCTTATAGACACTTCTACACTCCATCATTGTATCCTTTTAAACCCTATCTTTGTCCCATTACTTCACCATCACTCCTTCCAAACTTAATTCTGCTCTTAAAAATAACACCATCTGCAAGCTGTTGCTATTCGTCCAAGGTTCGCCGCTCTTCATCCTTTCACAGAAAATACTTGTGCAAACTATTACAGTGAGGGAAAAAAGTATTTGATCCCCTGCTGATTTTGTACGTTTGCCCACTGACAAAGAAATGATCAGTCTATAATTTTAATGGTAGGTTAATTTGAACAGTGAGAAACAGAATAACAACAAGAAAATCCAGATAAACGCATGTCAACAATGTTATCAATTGATTTGCATTTTAATGAGGGAAATAAGTATTTGACCCCCTCTCAATCAGAAAGATTTCTGGCTCCCAGGTGTCTTTTATCCAGGTAACGAGCTGAGATTAGGAGCACACTCCAAAAGGGAGTGCTCATAATCTCAGCTTGTTACCTATATGAAAGACACCTGTCCACAGAAGCAATCAATCAATCAGATTCTAAACTCTTCACCATGGCCAAGACCAAAGAGCTCTCCAAGGATGTCAGGGACAAGATTGTAGACCTACACAAGGCTGGAATGGGCTACAAGACCATTGCCAAGCAGCTTGGTGAGAAGGTGACAACAGTTGGTGCGATTATTCGCAAATGGAAGAAACACAAAAGAACTGTCAATCTCCTTCGGCCTGGGGCTCCATGCAAGATCTCACCTCGTGGAGTTGCAGTGATCATGAGAACCAGGGGCGGAGCCAGGGGGGCTAATAGGGGTGACATTCTGTGTATAAGTGTACGACACTCGGTCTGGCGGACTCCGTGCAACTGGATTGTCAGAGTGTGTCGCCAACCGATGGCGTCTAGTTCGACAGCCTGACTCTCTAATCATTCTTGAAATTAAAATGTGTTGAATGTCACCCCGGCCTGAAATCCTGGCTCCACCCCTGATGAGAACGGTGAGGAATCAGCATAAAACTACACGGGAGGATCTTGTCAATGATCTCAAGGCAGCTGGGACCATAGTCACCAAGAAAACAATTGGTAACACACTACGCCGTGAAGGACAGAAATCCTGCAGCGCCTACAAGGTCCCCCTGCTCAAGAAAGCACATATACATGCCAGTCTGAAGTTTGCCAATGAACATCTGAATGATTCAGAGGACAACTGGGTGAAAGTGTTGTAGTCAGATGAGACCAAAATGGAGCTCTTTGGCATCAACTTAACTCGCCGTGTTTGGAGGAGGAGGAATGCTGCCTATGACCCCAAGAACACCATCCCCACCGTCAAACATGGAGGTGGAAACATTATGCTTTGGGGGTGTTTTTCTGCTAAGGGGACAGGACAACTTCACCGCATCAAAGGGACGATGTACGGGGCCATGTACCGTCAAATATTGGGTGGGAACCTCCTTCCCTCAGCCAGGGCATTGAAAATGGGTCGTGGATGGGTATTCCAGCATGACAATGCCCCAAAACACACGGCCAAGGCAACAAAGGAGTGGCTCAAGAAGAAGCACATTAAGGTCCTGGAGTAGCCTAGCCAGTCTCCAGACCTTAATCCCATAGAAAATCTATGGAGGGAGCTGAAGGTTCGAGTTGCCAAACATCAGCCTCGAAACCTTAATGACTTGGAGAAGATCTGCAAAGAGGAGTGGGACAAAATCCCTCCTGAGATGTGTGCAAACCTGGTGGCCAACTGCAAGAAACGTCTGACCTCTGTGATTTCCAACAAGGGTTTTGCCACCAAGTACTAAGTCATGTTTTGCAGAGGGGTCAAATACTTATTTCCCTCAATAAAATGCAAATCAATTTATAACATTTTTGACATGCGTTTTTCTGGATTTTGTTGTTGTTATTCTGTCTCTCACTGTTCAAATAAACCTACCAATAAAATTATAGACTGATCATTTCTTTGTCAATCGGCCAACGTACATAATCAGCAGGGGATAAAATACTTTTTTCCCTGACTGTAATTCTACTTTTCTTATTTCTGGGTGGTATTGAGCTTCATCCTGGCCCAAATGTAAAGAACTTGTAGTATTCTGTAGATTTTTCTGGCAGAAAATGTGTTGGTGTTCTACATGTCAACATCAGAGGGCTTGTGATTAAATTAAGTCAACTAAGACTAGAAGTGGCAAATCTTGACCCGGACATTTTTTTGCCTAACAGAAACATTTCTCCTTCCTGCCGTCAATGACTTGCAGATTACGATTGAAAACTACAACCGTTTTCGGCTTGACCGAGGATCTAAAGGAGGTGGAATTGCCATCTATGTTCGTAATACTATTGCATGTTCACCAGCTCACTCCTTGTTTAAAAAAATGTTGCTTTGAAGGTCTGTCTCTCAGAATAACTCTCCCAAATAATCAACAGATTTTGGTAGTGTGCTTCTATAGACCGCCGAGTGGGAAGGATGTTGAAGCTGCATCTGCACTGAGAGAGCTTTTTGGGGACCTCCCTAAAGGTGAAATAGTTTTAGTGGGTGATCTAAATTGGAATTGGCTAAACCCGCCGGCCGTGGCCACACATTTTGCAGATGAATTTAACCTGTTTCAATTAATAAATGTCCCCATAAAACCCAACCTAAAAAATCCGGGACAGTCATCTCTGCTTGACGTCCTATTGACAAATGCCCTTCACAAATTCGCACTGGCTGTTGTTCTGGGTAATAACCTTAGTGATCACTCCTTCATTTTTGGGGTGATATCATCAACCAGACCAAAGCCCCCTCCTAAATTGGTTGAGAAGCACTCTATGAGACACTTCAGCACTCAGGCATTTACTGATGATGTGCTTCACTCAGATATTGACAAGGTCTGTGATATCCCCAACCTGACTACGGCTTGGAAGACCTTCAGGTACACGTTTCTCCAAATTTTTAACAAACATGCTCCGTTGGTTAGATTTAAAACTAAAGGCAACCGTCCACCATGGTTTGATCCTTTGATTACAAAGCTCATGAAAACTAGGGACAAGGCTTGGGCATGTGCTCAGAAAAGTAATTCTTTCAATGACTGGCTAGAATACAGGATTTGGAGGAATAGATGCGTAAAAAAAATACGGCATGCAAAAAATGCCTACTTTTACTCCACTCTCCTGGAATCACATGGAAATGCCATGATTTTCTGGAAAACAATCAAATATATCGAAAAGGCATCCAAAACAGATAATCTGCCCATTGAGCTTAACCGAAATGGGGAATATTTTTCAGATCCCCAAAAAATAGTTGACAATTTTAACCTTCATTTTTTTGAAGCTGGTAATCTTTTTGATAATGTATTGGGAGTCAACCCTGCTCATGCAAATTCCTACACCCCTGTCCAAACATTAAACGAATTTAGTTTCAAGCCAATTCACGAAAGTAATGTTCTAAAACAACTGTCCTACCTCAAAGGGTCCTCCTCTACCGGAGCAGATAGTATTCCCGTCTTTGCCCATATTTTCAACCTGTCCATCAAAGAAGCATCAGTTCCTCTAGAATGGAAACATTCCTATGTCCACTATGAGACCTCCTTTGCCAGTAGCAAGATATAGTAATAGGTTTTAACCCTTTTATCTGGCACAAAAACTGACACCTTTATACAAGGGATCATGTTTGCAATAACCACAACACAAACAGTCAAAATGCAAACAAAAAGAGATAACTCTGATAATGAAATGCACTGTCCTTGAAATTGATTGGTCCACACCCGAGACTGCTTTTCTTAGAGCCTAGTCTCCACTGGTGTTGGACCAGAAGACGCTAAAAGGCGTACAACTCAAAAACAGAGCACTATCAGAGTATTGAGAGCTCGGGGTAAGCATTTACACTATGAGACCTCCTTTGCCAGTAGGAAGATATAGTAATAGGTTTGTACCCTTTTATCTGGCACAAAAACTGACACATTTATACAAGGGATTATGTTTGCAATAACCGCAACACAAACAGTCAAAATGCAAACAAAAAGAGACAACTCTGACAATGATATGCACTGTCCTTGAAATTGATTGGTCCACACCCGAAACAGCTTTTCTTAGAGCCTAGTCTCCACTGGTGTTGGACCAGATGACGCCAAAAGGCGTACAACTCAAATGGTGTAGTCGGAGTAACCATTAGCCCTGAGAGCCTGGTGTACGTGCTTGAGTTCACTGGTAATGTGTTCCTGGTCGAGGAATTGGTCTAGAACAGGCTGGCCATGTGGCCAGATGACATAAGTGTCATCCACGTACCTCTTCCATAAGGTCGGGCATAGAGTGGCAGTCTGGATGGCGTCAGTTTCAATCCGCAAAGCCATCACTCCAGTCATGAAAAAGGATCCTCTTGTGGAGCCACTCAAAACCATCACCTTACCCTACATTGCAGGGGTCACTAAAAAGATCTCCAAAATCCGGAATAAACACAAGATCCAGGTCCGATTCAGCACAGTACATAAAATCCGTGATCTGGTTCCATCTGTAAAAGATGCTGTTCCAGACATACAGTACCCGGGCGTTTACAAACTAAAGTTCCTTTGTGGTAGTAGCTACATTGGAGAAACCAAACGACATATCTCGGACTGCATCCGCGAACATAAAGCAGACTTGAAACACGGTAGGACGAACTCCTCTGCCGTGGCAGATCACTGTTATAATTCAGTGGGCTCACATGACATTGACTTCTCCAAGACGGAGGTTCTTTGCAAGCCATCGGCTACCATGAGAGATCTGTTCATGAGGTCATCCACATATACAAGCACAGAGACAATTTCAACCGAGAAGATAGATTCTGGCTTAGTAACCATTGGAAAGATGTTTTAAACCATTTCGGTTCTCAATTAATTGTATTTTACGGTGACCTTCAGACCACAGCTCTTTTGCTGGCATTACCTCTTAATACCTCTCACACCACGGTTAATGGTATGGTTTATAACATGGAGTATAACAGCACTTCGTAGCTGTTTCTCTCCCCCCTATTCCGTTCCGAGCATGGATGGACTCGTCTGTCTGAACGGGGCTCGTAGGTGTCCGTGGTGCTGGCGTTGAGGGGAAGAATCCACCCATTTTTTCGCCATATAGCATTGTGATATATAACGACCTATTGTTGGTAGCTCAGCTGATTGGAGAGTATATGGTGTTTATTGATAACATTGAGGTAGTTTATATTTTAGTTTTTATTGGTTTACATTATGGTATTCATTATATAGTGTAGTGTATACCCAGTTGCTGTTACAGTGAGGGAAAAAAGAATTTGATCCCCTACTGATTTTGTACGTTTGCCCACTGACGAAGAAATGATCAGTCAATAATTTTAATGGTAGGTTTATTTGAACAGTGAGAGACAGGATAACAACAAAAAAATCCAGAAAAACACATGTCAAAAATGTTATAAATTGATTTGCATTTTAATGAGGGAAATAAGTATTTGACCCCCTCTCAATCAGAAATATTTCTTGCTCCCAGGTGTCTTTTATACAGGTAACGAGCTGAGGGAGTGCTCCTAATCTCAGCTTGTTACCTGTGTAAAAGACACCTGTCCACAGAAGCAATCAATCAGATTCCAAACTCTCCACCATGGGCAAGACCAAAGTGCTCTCCAAGGATGTCAGGGACAAGATTGTCGACCTACACAAGGCTGGAATGGGCTACAAGACCATTGCCAAGCAGGTTGGTGAGAAGGTGACAACAGTTGGTGCGATTATTCGCAAATGGAAGAAACACAAAAGAACTGTCAATCTCCCTCGACCTGGGGCTCCATGCAAGATCTCACCTTGTGGAGTTGCAATGATCATGAGAACGGTGAGGAATCAGCCCAGAACTGCACGGGAGGATCTTGTCAATGATCTCAAGGCAGCTGGGACCATAGTCACCAAGAAAATAATTGGTAACACACTACGCCGTGAAGGACTGAAGTCCTGCAGCGCCCGTAAGGTCCGCCTGCTCAAGAAAGCACATACATGCCCGTCTGAAGTTTGCCAATGAACATCTGAATGATTCAGAGGACAACTGGGTGAAAGTGTTGTGGTCAGATGAGACCAAAATGGAGCTCTTTGGCATGAACTCAACTCGCCGTGTTTTGAGGAGGAGGAATGCTGCCTATGACCCTAAGAACACTATCCCCACCGTCAAGCTTGGAGGTGGAAACATTATGCTTTGGGGGTGTTTTTCTGCTAAGGGGACAGGACAACTTCACCGCATCAAATGGACGGTGGACGGGGCCATCTACCGTCAAATCTTGGGTGAGAACCTCTTTCCCTCAGCCAGGGCATTGAAAATGGGTCGTGGATGGGTATTCCAGCATGACAATGACCCAAAACACACGGCCAAGGCAACAAAGGGGTGGCTCAAGAAGAAGCACATTAAGGTCCTGGAGTGGCCTAGCCAGTCTCCAGACCTTAATTCCATAGAAAATCTGTTGAGGGAGCTGAAGGTTCGAGTTGCCAAATGGCAGCCTCGAAACCTTAATGACTTGGAGAAGATCTGCAAAGAGGAGTGGGACAAAATCCCTCCTGAGATGTGTGCAAACCTGGTGGCCAACTACAAGAAACGTCTGACCTCTGTGATTGCCAACAAGGGTTTTGCCACCAAGTACTAAGTCATGTTTTGCAGAGGGGTCAAATACTTATTTCCCTCATTAAAATGCAAATCAGTTTATAAAAATTTTGACATGCGTTTTTCTGGATTTTGTTGTTGTTATTCTGTCTCTCACTGTTCAAATAAACCTACTATTAAAATTATAGACTGATCATTTCTTCGTCAGTGGGCAAACGTACAAAATCAGTAGGGGATCAAATACTTTTTTCCCTCACTGTAATAGCTCAGCTCATTGAAGAATATATTGAGTATATTTATTATATTGATGTACTTTAGACTTCGTTTTTTCACACCGGTTTACTGTATGATGGTTGGGTAGTTGCAGCCCCTTTGGCGTCCATGTACTAGGTGCCTTTGTTGATGTGTAAACTTTGACTTTAACATCGCTATTTCTGTGACCAGTCACAAGCTAATCCCTCAGCTATTTCAACGCTAAATTCTCTTGTTTAATATTTAACTCCTTTGTCAAGGTGCCTCACTTCTCTCACCCAGCTTAAAAGACGCTACGAATCTTAGCAGCGTTCATTGAAGCTCTGTCGTCCCGACAGTTCTGTTCCTTCACCTGAAGAAGGCTACTTGTGTTGTGGCTGAAACGTTGTGAGAATTTTATCGTCTTATTTTATTTTATTATTTTATTCTCATTCTACGTGACTTTACCGAAAGAACCAAAGAAGATGAATCCTTGCAGTCACGAAAGCTTTAAATCGAAATTTAATTAATGATGTTTAAAAAATACAATTAATGTGTGTGTAATTACGTGTTATCTCATTGTGTCTAGAGCAGTGGTTCTTAACCTTGTTGGAGGTACCGAACCCCACCAGTTTCATATGCGCATTCACCAAACCCCTCTTTAGTGAAAAATAAAATGTGATTTTTTTCAAATTCAAGACATAGATATGTTTTTTACTGGTACACAAAATGAGCCGTGCATGAACATTACCTTGTTCAAAGAATAAAACCAACACAATGCATAAACTCACAACAAATTACATACCTGGAAATCAATGTGACTTCTGCTGTTGCCTTTGAGAGATCAGTTCAGATATGCGTGGCTTCACCTTGGCAAGTGCCACTCTCATGTCATTTTCACAGCAAAGTCTGTTCCTTTTCTTCGTTTTTATGTCCAGCATCCTCGAAAAGGATTGCTCACAAAGATATGTTGTAACAAATGGTATAAAAAAATCCAGGGCTTTCTTAGCAATAACTGGATACTTGTTCATTTGTCGACACCAAAACGTTGAGAGCGTTGTTGTTCTGAAGAGTTACTGTTGAACCTGGCTCTGCTGAATTTCAATGATTTCGTCGAGGAATTCATCATTGACATCTGCTGTTTCAACAGCAAACGTGAACGGCTGTCTCACCCATGCTGGATATGACTCTCTTGTAGGGAAATATCCGTCGAGAGACTTTGCAAGCTCATCTAAGTGCGTGGCAATTGTTTGCTTCAGTTCCGTGGATACAGAAATATCTCCGATTCCAGACACATCTTCGATCTTACTTGCACAGTCGTCCAGAAGCGGGAAGTTTGCGAAGTTATTGTTCTCTGTTCGTCGTTTCCATAACGGTAGCTTTTTTTGAAAAGCCTTCAGGTGTTCTTCCGCTTCCATGATATTGACTCCACCACCCTGCATCTGCTGATTGAGATGATTGAGAGCTGCGAATATATCAGCCATGTATGCTAAAATGAGAATGAACTCAGGATTTTTGAAGCAATCTGCATGGCAGTGTTGGTGCTCTTGCAAAAACAGGGCTAATTCCACACGCATGGCAAAAACACGATTCAGCACCTGTCCCCGGGATAACCACCGAATATTAGAATGGAGCAGAAGTACCTCAAATTCAGAGCCCATTTCTTTACACAGCTCACTGAAGATGCGGTGCCTCAGAGCACTTTTTCGCACATAGTTCACACATTCCACCACAGTTTTTAATACTTCTGCCATTTTTGGAGGTAAGGTTTTTGTTGCCAACGCATGCCTGTGCAGAATACAATGCGTCACAATGATGTGTGGTGCATCGGCCTTTACTAGCGCACCAAAACCAGACTTTCTTCCCAGCATGACTGGAGCTCCGTCCGTACAAACTGCAGAAACCATATCCCATGAAAGATTGTTGTCTCTGAAGAAGTCATCCACAAGCTTCTTCACATCGGCTGCCTTCGTTGTTGTTGTAAGAGGCTTACAAAATAAAAACTCTTCTTTTATCATGTCGTCTTTCACATAGCGTACAAAAACAGCAAGCTGGCTTAGATCAGAAACGTCTGTGGTTTCGTCGAGTTGAAGGCTGAATTTTGCCGGGCTTGAAATCAGATCCGCGACTACTTGAGCCAAGATGTCTTTACTCATGTCTTCTATTCTGTCACTGACGGTGTCATTTGAAAGGGGAATTTGGGATAATTTACCTTCGGCCGCTGTTCCGAGTATCAGATTCGCCATCTTTAATGCAGCTGGTTTCACAAGTGTTTCACCAATGGTGTGTGGCTTGCCCTGCTTTGCGATCAGGTAAGCAACTTCGTACGATGCTGTCAGGATCGGTTTGTTAACAGGTACAAATCCAAGAGCAGGCAGAGTGGCCCTTTCATCGAATCTGGCTCTCTTCACCCTGAATTCAGCAAGTGTTGTGTTCTTGTATTCCCCGTCTCCATGCAGCTTCAAGAAGTGTTCCTTTAGTTTTGCCGGTGCAAGACTAGAGTTGCTCAACTTGGCGTTGCAAATCATGCAGATAGGACGCTCACTCCCATCACGTTCCGTGATACATGAGAATCCATGTTGTACATATTCGTCCGACCACTTTCTTCTTTTGCCCGACATAGTTAGTATGGATAAAATATTAAAGAAATCACACGACGTACGACAACAACAGTCACACGTTGACTACTGAGTACGCACTAAATTCCCCGCAGCACTGATTGGCCAAGCAGTGTAGCATGATCATCTGCAGCCAGTGATGGCCAAGCGGGCCGTGTGTGTCATCACAAATTTACACAATAATTCAAGTGTGTCCGGACCTCCGTGGCGGGGGCTCTGCCGAACCCCTGAGATCAACTCACCGAACCCCTGGGGTTCGATCGAACCCAGGTTAAGAACCACTGGTCTAGAGGTATATATGTGTGATCACACTATGTAACACAATCTTTTGTTCCTGGGTAGTAAGTGTTATTTCTTAATTGCTTTTGCCTAAAAAGTATAGAATATGGATATTATTCCCCACAAACTTTGCTTTTGTGACCAAGACCATGATATTTTGAAATGTACCTTTTTTCAATGAGAAAACGGGCGAATTTGTGTCTTTTCGTTCACAAAAAGTCATAAAAAACAACAAATGAATCAAATTTAACATGCATTTATACTAAAGTAATATAATAATTACTACAAAAGATTTAGAAGTTAGTAGTTTTTCGAGATTTATGATTATACTGTAAAACACTTTCATGAATCAGTCTTCAAATCTAGTCTCCCATCATTTTATCGTTATATTGTCCTTGGTAGTGGTGTTCAAAGTCCAGTGTATCCTGGTGTAATCGCTTGCCTTCTTTATCTGTGGTCCGACGAATACACTGGCTTTGACCCTTGCCTCAGACAGCTTAGGGAAGAAGTCTTGAAGGTACTGTACTTGAAGGCTGCCAACTCCTTATGTACAGCTCAGACAGATTCTTTCATAAGGCCCAATTTAATGTGCATTGGTGGCATCAGCACCTTCCAGGGGTCCACCAGTGGCTCCCACTTGACGTTGTTCCTCCCCACAGAGAACTCGGTTCGTTGTGGCCATTCCCGCCTGTGGTAGTGCGCCTTAGTGTCCCTGCTGTCCCAAAGGCAAAGATATCAGGAAAACTTGGTAAAACCGCCTTGGAAACCCATCAGGAATGCCACCATTTTGAAGTCTCCGATGACCTCCCAGCCGTACTCATCATACTTCAAGGCGTCCAGCAAGGTCTTGATGTTGTTGTAATCCTCTTTGAGGTGCACACCATCAATACCACCACTAGAATCCTACCGCCCATGTAGGCCTCCTGCTGCTCCTGTAGGGTCCCCTGGGTAGCCTGCCGAGTCCGTCATCTACCTTCCTCGTATCACCATGCTGGGTTTGCGCTCTGTTTTCCAATGCTTAAATGGCAATGTTCAGATTTTATGTCAGCACCTTGACATCCTCGCCCAGGCACCTTTGTGTCCACCATGGGTCGGGCCATGGCAGGACTGTGACGCTGGTTGCCAAGTCGGTTCTTTGCAATGACCAACCCTGCAATCAGAAGCCCTTCAACCATGCTGCATCTGGTCCTCAGTCTGTCGCCCTCTGACACTCTTGCTAATAATTATTGTGTTATGTCCCATTTAATTTCTGATTCGCCTCGTTTTGCTAATATCGGCACAGCCATCAGCCACATTCGGTTTCCCCACCACTCAGTTCAAATATGTCGACAGGCGGACATGGTGATCAATGCAGCAAAAATGCCAAAAGCAGCAAAAATGTCCAGTCCGGCAGGTGCTACCACCAAACTCGCCAGGAGCTCAATGAATTGGTCACAGGCAGTAATACATTACTGATACCTCTGACATTTCCTGTACAGTCTGGACGAAAACCAACCTTGAAAATATGTTTTGCAATACTAAAGTTACGGCCACATAACTCACTGTAAGTGGTAAAGGTCGAGTAGATAAGCACTGATATCAGGTCACACCGAGGGGTTTCATTAATCCCAACACCGAGCAGACCTTTGTTCTAGGAGACACTATATATATGGTCTCCCTAGATTTACAGACACCAACGGATTTTCTGAGACTCTGGTCTACATCTCCCCTCCTCATCTTCTCCCTTCTCCTTCACATCATTATCTCTCCGTCTCTGTAATGGAGGTCACAGCTCACCTGCTCATCCTCACCTGTCTGGTGGCATCCTTTGTCACTAAAGGTGAGTGTGATGTGTATTTACTTCATAGAGAGACAAACGGACACATAGAAAATCACACATATACACGGACAAAGATACTGCATGTAGCCTTTAACAGACTGTGGAGGCAAGTGTTATTAGCAAGCACCTATGAAGGTCGGCACGGCACATGAGGGGTGAATGGCCAGCACCACGGGAGACTGCATCCTGTTATTTGATGAGATTGGCGTGTTCTTGTGATGCTTTAAGCTGACACGAAGGATTCTTCAGTACCAGATGAGGCTCCTACTGTTTCAAAAAGGACACTTGTCCATACAGTCTTGAACCAGAGTTCCAATTGACAGTAGTGTAGCCATCTCCGTATGTAATCTTCCACACATGAGGACAAACTTGTCATCACCGTAGCACTGAGGCCAATGCCACTCGATATACTTGGCTTGTGCATAGATTGGCTGGTCGGCAAAAAAATTGAGGTGTCCATCCTGGATTCAGAAATGTCACCGTCTCTCTGAGTTTATCCATAACGTGCTTTATGGTGACAAGAGGACGTGCCTTATTTTGGAAGAAAGGCAATATTGATACGATTGCTGACAACATTTCTGGCATGTCCTTAAATATGCATGGTGAGCTGACCACGATATACTTAGAGCATCATCCACATTCGAAGTGTTGTGCACCTTCTCAAACCATTCATACGCCATGTACGATGTGCTCTTCATAACCTAGTACATTGTATGGACAAAATTGAGGTTTGGGATCGAGGTGGATTTGTATTGTTTTTTTTGTGACGTAAGCTGGTTGAGTGTTTGCTGGAGAGTCTGGAAGCTCTGGAACTGTTTTCACCTTTCCTTCTGTGATTTGAAGTGGTTCACTCATCTCACCTTCATTGTCTGTGCTTGGATGCTGGGAATAAACTAATCAAAATATTGTATTTTACCAGATTAGGCCCACTGAGCTATTAGCTTTTTTCAGAAGCAACCTGGTCACAAATGATAGCTCAATGTAGTGGCTTATCATGTAGTAATTTATTTCAACCATATAATCTAATCGCGTGTTTCTAAATGTGGAGAGACCCGGAGAGAACATCCAAATTCCAAATATACAAGCCTCAGGTCGGGATTGAGCACACGACATCCTGCATACCAGGCGAGGGAAATAACATCTCGCCACCAAGATCTTATCTAGTGCCATGAAACGATGCCGCTTCTGTTGTTGCATGTTGGATGATCAATATTGTCCGTGGCAGATGCTTTATATAACAAATTAGTCAGAGAACACTACCCCATCTGCCACATTTTGTAACCACTGCATCTCCAAGTTTGGCACAGCGGTGGCGAAATGTTAACTACCTGGCCTGGTATACAGGAGGTTGTGGGTTCGATCTCATCCCTGGAAACTGCTGTATATGCAGAATTTGCATGTTCTTCCCGTGTTATTGTGGATCTTTCTCGGGGTCCTCCGTTTTTTTCCGGATTTCAGCTCAGTTACATAGGTGACTTGTTTCGAAAATGCTGTGTCCCGCAACAGTGAAAACTAAACCTATCAAGCTGTGTACACATTTTGTTTACTGAACTGTTGTCCACAACTCCAACGCGGGAATTCACATTTACCGAGAACAGAGTTTTATTTTGAGAAGATATTCAATTCCAGATGTAGTATTTAACAGATCCTGTTTAACACACAAGCTCAACATCACGCAATAAGCAATAATGAGGGTGAAGGTCATTCTTGTTTGTAATCGTTTACCTGTTAAGTTGAAGCCACCATGACTTTAGAGGGAATACAACACTTAAGTATGTTCCGGTTGCTCGATGCAGTTGAGTCGTGGATCACAGTCAATGGACATAAGAGTCAGAGCATCACATAGACGCAGATAAGAAGAGGAGGAGGGGAACCTAGGTGAGTAAGTGGGTGAGAAGGTGAGTTAGGAGGTTAGTTGAAAGTCGTAGTGAGAGTGAGCCAACACGAAGGAAGGCCTCTGGCAAAGTTTGTATTATTTTCTTCACATCCAAGTAAACCACGACACGTGTATTCCCATGGCAAGCCTTCTCTCTGCAAACTCTGACAGACTCCCAAGAAGTTCCTCTCGCCCCCCTCATACCGATACCCACTTCCTTTTCGTTCCAACTAAATATCTCCCCTTCAGGTTTCCTTCAATCCCCTATCTAATTTTCGCGGCTTCGATATGCCACTGTTATTATATCTCTTGTATATGATATTGCGTTCCTCGTCTGACCCATACATCACATTGGGTGTGGTCTAGTGTCCGCCAACCTATCCACAGCATGTCGCAATACGACCCTTACAATAGTAAACGCACCCTAGGCACCGGTGTAGGCTGTGGCTTATGAACGGGACCTTAAAGCACCCCTTCCTTCCGCTAGCTCGCAGGTGGCTCTAGGGCAAAGCCCAGCACCTGCTTAGCCTCCGTGCTAGTGTCACGGACGGCAAAGGCGTCATTGTTGGTAGCAGGACGCTGGTTGATAACTCTGGCAGATGAACCTTCGAGGTCAATGGAGTGGCATCTGGCTGGCATGCAGAAGAACACCACCGATTGAGTCAACGGATGGCAGCACCAAGGCCAATTAGTGGCTACTGCGGGGCAACTCATGAATCCTTATACTCTGTGTGTGTCACTGGACCAGAATACATGAGACCAGAGAGATGGCAGCTGTGGGCACGACAGCAGCTTCTCTTAACCACCGTGCAAGGTGTGGAGAGCAAAGAAAGCGCTGTGTTGATGGAGTGGATGAGGTAGTGGCAGGCTCGGGGAGCTGGGAGTGTTAACAAAAGCTCTGCACAGAGAATGAGTGACAACAGTAAGAGGCAGCAGTCTGGGCGTCCAGATAACCCTATTCATGGAGAGCACTGCCTGTCCTCAAGGGGGAGCCCCTAGAAAAAGTTTGGTAAGGAAAGCTCGCTCATTTCAAAATCTGGTTGGCAAGCCGTAGCCAACAGGCCTTCAAACATCTGGTAAAATATACTGAAATATAAAGATTGCTACTTTGAATGTCCGGACACTACTTGGCATGGTTGCTTCTGATCGACCTGAGAGGACAGCTATTTTGTCATATGAACTAGCTTGTCATCAAATCGATATTGCAGCCCTCCAAGAGGTAAGGCTGGAGGGACAGGGCCTAATTAGAGAAAAGACGCACACTATATTCTGTGTTGGGAAGACACGTGAGGAAAGAAGAGATGCTGGTGTGGCTTTTGCCATCAACGACAATTTAGCGGATAAACTTATCTTACTACGTACAATTTACTCTGAGAGACACGTAACTAACCGTTTAACTCTAACTAAGGAGCGGTATTTAACAATGATGAGTGTGTATTTGGCAACTATGTCACATTCAGATGAGAGCAAAGAATAATTATATTCCATGCGAATTTGTGTCATGGACTCTGTACCCCAATTGGAGCAGGATATGACAACATCTTGCCAGAATTCATTAAACACCTGGGGCCTCGAACTCTGACCTGGCTAACACGGTTTTACAAAAACGTTGTAAATTCCAACACGATCCCAAAGAAATGGCGGACAGCAAAAGTCATCACCATACAAAAACCAGGAAAAGACCCCACACTTGCAGACAGCTACTGCCCAATCTCTCTCCTATCATTCCCCTTCAAAATCATCAAATGCCTAATTCTACATCGCACATCCCCTGCTGCTGAAGAAGTCCTCAGCGTGAAACAGGCTGGTTTATGCAAGGGCCGCAGCACAGCAGAACAGGTTCTGGCCCTCACCACTTACATCCAAAATGGCTTCCAAAAAAACCTGAAAACAGGAGCTGTCTCTCTTGACCTCATAACTGTCAATGACACCGCCTCGTGCACTGGCCTCCTGCTGAAGCTGTGACGGTTCCTTTCCGACTGGGCAACCAAAATCATCACCACACAACTGAGCAATAGACGTTTCAGAGTTCACCTCGGAGAGACAGAGAGTTGAATGCTGAGTTTGTTCAACCAATCTAAGGAGGCAGTAGATTCTGTGTGGATTGCACCCCCAGGATGTGCATGAATGGCGCATTCGTTGGTCATGGGTTTGATGGTTTGGACTTTACTACAGTTGTAGCTGGGTGATTATTTAATATTGCATTTATGTAAGGTGCCCGAGCATCTCCCATGTTGCTTTCGAGCATGGTTTAGCGAGGCCCATGGTTGTTGCGTGGGAAAGAGAAGCCCGGTGCTTCCACAGTTGGGTTCTCAATGAGGTTCGTGTTTATTGCCACACCCATAGCCACCCATGACTCCATCCATCGAGTGTCAATATTTTAATTTTCATCTGCTAGAGCGGCGGCACGTATTGAAAAGTGTTTCCTGGATTTAAATCTATGGCATGTGGGTTCTGTTATGTCTTGTTAGAGCGGCACAGTGATTTTGTGCATAATATTGTGGTAATTCCGAGCCATCGTGGCGTCCTATCGGATGTTGTCTGGTGCAATGTTCATCACCACAGGAAGCCACGGGAGTGGAGTGGATTCTAGGGTGCCGCTGATGATATGAAATGTGGTGTTGATTTCGGTGGCGACATGTTAACTATCTCATTTGGTATACAGGATGTCGTGGTTTTTTATATTTCGAGTTTACATGTTCTCTCTCTCCGTGGTTGCATGGATTTTTCTCCAGGTCTCCGGTTTTTCCCTCCACATTTACAAATCAGCATTTAGAGTATTTGGCTTCTATACATTTCTACATGATAAGCCACTTCGTTGAGCTATTATTTGTGGCCAGGTCGCTTCTGAAAAAGAGCAATATAGCTCAGTGGGCCTTACCTGGTTAAAATAAAAATAGTTTTAGTTTAGTATTACTCTGCGGTGGAGTGGACCAGAGCTTGCATTACTATTTTCAATGTGCGGGTGATGCTTCACCACGCCGTTCCCGCAAGTTTCTGAATGTTCACTCGCATTTTTTTCCTTTTGGTTTGTTCGAGGTGGTGGCAGTCGGTGAGCGTCGGCTCAAGAGTAACTCCTAGGTACTGGGGGTGGTGTTCGTGTGTTAGCAGTGTTCCACAGTAGTTGATATTTCATGTTTTCGTGGCTTGGCTGTTGTTCAGATGGAAGACGGAGACGATATTCGTGGAGGCATTTGGCTGAAAGCCAAACCATTTGCCTGGCCAGAAAAACATATTCATATAATTACCGACCTGCTTGGCCACGATAGATGCTTGTTTTCCTTATGCAAACTTAAACTCTAATTTTTGGCACCTACCTCCCAATTAATGATATTTTCCTAGCTTAGAAGCATCCTAACCAAAAAAGCCTTCTTATCCCCTCATCCTGACATTATTATGAGGAGGCTACTCTGCCCCCCTTTCATAATACATCACCTGATAGTTATCAACATAGTTTGGCATTAACCGTTACCCTCAGAAGATGTCAGAACACATCTGGTTCTCCTTAAAGCATTCTGCAGCAGATGGAGAGACAGAAGAGATGTGGAAAAATCCCCTCAAAACTCATCATACAGCCCCGTTGAGGAGAGACGCAGTACAAATTCCTTCATGGATATTGTCTAACAGTTCATGGACTGAAATAAATGTAAGTTTTGATTTAAAGCTTTCGTGACTGCAGGGATTCATAATCTTGGTTCTTTCGGTAAAGTCACGTAGAAGGGAAACAATAAAATAATAAAAAAATATTGCTGTGGTTTTCACACCTGATGATGCTTGCTTGTGTTGCAGTCGAAACGTCGTGAGAATTTTATTGTTTTATAATTTTATTATTTTATTGTTTCCCTTCTACGTGACTTTACCGAAAGAACCAAGAATATAAAATAAATGTGTTTATAACATTTAACTGTCAGAGATGCCCTACCGACACACCACAATCATACAAACACGTGTTCACTTTTTGTCTGGGCATTCACCGCTTCTTCCAAATTATCGTGTGAAATTTTAACCATAAACTGGTAAACAAAACTGCTGTCTTTAATAGGACTCAATCCCCGACCTACCCAAAGACGCAAATAGTGTATTTTAATTTTAATGCAATTGCCAATAAATCTGGGACCGCTCTTGTTTCCAGTTTACGGTCATGGACCAATGTGTTGGTCAAGCAGGCGAACTTCACGCACCGGAGTGCTAAAATAATATTGAAATATATTTTTGTCAAGGTATGGGAGTCTTACCTTGGATCGCCTCCGATAGGTATCACAGACTTAGTTCCATAGGTGGTTTGCTAGCACCTCCCCCCCTCTACTCCCCTCTACCAATGTAATAATAGGTTAAATGAGCAGCCTGAGATATTTCATTTGATCGATGTGCTCTATTTTATTCGTACCATTTACATTATTCTTAGCTCTTTCGGTAAAGTCACGTTGAAGGGAGACAATAAAATAATAAAATATATATTAAACAATAAAAATTCTCACGACGTTTCGACCATAACACAAACGGCCATCATCAGGTGTGAAAACCAACGGCAAGAAACATTTTAAAGAAATGTCGGTTTGCATTTATTTATTTATTTTACTTTGTAAGCCAGATGGCTTACAAAGAACATTGACTTCTCCAAGGCAGAGGTTCTTTGTAAGCCATCTGGCTACCATGAGAGATTCGTTCATGAGGCTATCCACATATACAAGCACAGAGACAATTTCAACCAAGAAGATGGATTCTGGCTTAGCAATCATTGTAAGGATTTGATAAACCATTTCAGGTCTTAATTGATTGTTCACGCTTACGGTGGCTTTCAGACAGCATACATACATTTTTCGTCTCCCCCCTCCTCTTTTCAGAACATAGATGGACTCGTCCTTCTAAACAAACTGCCAAATCAATGCCCGTGGTGCCAACGTTTTAAAAAAAAAAATGCAAACACCGTTCAAAAAAATAAATAAATGCAAACCGCCACTTCTTTTAAATGTTTCTTGCCGTTGGTTTTCACACCTAATGATGATCGTTTGTGTTATGGTCGAAACGTCGTGAGAATTTTTACTGTTATATATTTTATTATTTTATTGTGTCCCTTTAATGTGACTTTACCGAAAGAGCTAAGAATATGAATTACTGCAGTCACGAAAGCTTTAAATCAACCATTTACATTCTCAAACAAACACCAACCACACATATACTTGCCATATTTGTCGTAATCTTACATTTAAACTGTGTTTGCGTCTTTCTCTGATTGGGCCTGTGAAGTGTACTGTGCATTTACATGTTTAATAAAATATTGCTTTAGGAAAAAATATCAACTGCAATAATAAGAGATCGTGGTGAATGTAACAATATTTGGTTTCTTTAGGCCAAGCTTTGAAGTGCCACATGTGTACCACTCCTGAGGCGTGCAAGAAAATAACAACTCCTATCGACTGTGGCATTGGCTTTAATGCGTGCTACATGAAAATCACAAATAACAGTAAGTACAATACACGTGGAAACAATACTAATCAAGGGTCTGTCTCATCAAGTACAATCTGCTCATATACTGATATCTTCCAGAGTCTAGACTATGGGTAGATGGGTGGTGCCATGGTAACACTTGTCTCAAAGCAAGAAGCGCCGAGGTTTGATTCCCGATTTGCACCTATCTGTGTGGGTTGGTATGTAACTGGTATTGGCCCAAACGTGCCAACTAGTGCACAGACCAGTACCACGGCATATTAAATGCCGTGATAATATTAGTGGTAATTAAAAAAACATGTATTTAATTGTGCTAAGTCTCGATCGGTGTCCATCCTAATATATGGGGTTCATTCGTGGTTTCACAATGTTGTACAATAGTGCCGTGTACTGAAACTTCTGCAAAAAAAACCTATCGTAGCTGTAGAAGTCTTCTTGGTTCAATTGTTGCGTGGAATTGGTGTAGCCAATCAATAGCCAGGGCAGTGCTGTGGGGAGAGAGTAGAGTCTGTGTCAGAGTTGCTCCGCCCTCAACCGAGGGTAAATGCACAGCGCTTAACCAGAGAAGGCTGAATCAGGAATGAACCATCATCCAAGCAACGATAGTGATTTTAAATTTACACTTAACCTACTTAAAGCTTGTGTGACACCTGATCCTGCCTTGTATCGTTTTCACTCCGACTTTAAAGATATTTGTCCTGATGGTGTTTGACGTCGTCTCATTTAATTATTATCTTGGATGTTTGTATTATTTTTCAACTTACTAATCGTAGGTACGGGGGAAGGACAACCAACTAAACACAAAAAAGCAGTTCAAAAGAAATTCGTTTTCAATCTGGATGATTTAAAACTGAAAGATCCAGTGGCTTCCTAATATCGGAAGTAAGAGCGTTCCAGACGGCCACACAACCGCATCTGAAAGTGCGCGATGCAGTGACTGTGATAATTGCCACGTTGAACGTTTGTAGACGTGTCGGGTGGTGGAGGGTCTATTGTCAAAATATTTATTTTGAATAAGAATTGGTGCTGACAATGCCCAGTGTTGTTGCAGAGGTTCGCGCACCGATACAGCAGGCAACCCTGGTTAATACTGCGGTGTGCATTCACGATAAAAGCAACATCCCGAAAAAACCTACCATATAACTCACAGTGTACATTAAAGAACCCGTGATGTTGTTAGCACAGCCAGTGGGCCATGTTGTGCCGGCGTCATGGTGCAAACTTGCTAAATTTGAAAAATTACAATACAGTGCCTCCTTAACAAGAAAACTTGGCAAGGCCCTCCTGAACAACAATCAAAAGACTCAGCGGGGCTCTTCTGGATATATAAGGATCGTAACAACGAAGCCGAAAATGGCTTAATTTCATTAACAATGATGATTTCTACACAATCCAACCAGCATGCGTAATGAGTTCCCGTGACCGCACTCAGGCTTGGTGTTAGCGAGAGGCTGCCAGATGCACTGTCCCGGAGGAGGAGGAGGAGGAGGAGAAAACTGGATGACAACTGCCTGCTGCACTGAGGACCGCTGCAATGAAAAGGCCCCTTCACTCAAGTGCTACGCATGTGCAAACATATATGAGTTGTGCAAGACACCGATCGAGACCTATTGCAACTACAACGACCCGTTTTGCTACAAGGTTGTGCAGAAAGCTGGTAAGCCCGTTCGTGTGACGTTCACCTCTTGTCTCAAAGGTTCAGGATTCTAATCTGGCAGCCCGTCTCTGTTAATGCTGTCACTTCATTAAATATGAAATTCGTGCCGTCTGTTTCACAGTGGATGTTACAATTCTCCACACGTGATTCTAAGTAGTCCATTGCTTGCTAGCGCCTTAGTCCAGATTTACCTACCCTCTTTGATACATTACACTGCAAATTACTCAATGTAAATGACACACAGCAGAAATCATCGCTCCCCTACTGCCCAATTGCAGGCCAGGTGCTGAGTCACCTTGTGCCTCACAGGGACAGCTGCCACGGGGGGTTTGCTTTTTCAGGTATTTGCCCATGCAACTATTTCCTCGCTCATTTATTCCATTATTTGTCCAAATCTGTAGTTAAGATGATTAAGGAGTAAGTAATTTGTCATGTTCTTGGTTATTTCGGTAAAGTCGAATGGAAGTCACGTAGAATGGAAATAAAATATTTCCATTCTACGTGACTTTACCGAAAGAACCAAGAAGATGCATCCCTGCAGTCACGAAAGCTTTAAATCGAAATTGAATTTGTCATGGTGTTGCAGTGGGTATATATATACATGTATTTATTATTGCACTTGTTTACCCAGAAAAGGCCTCACTGAGTCTCAAGACTCTTATTCAGGAGTGTCCTGCCAAGTGCATTACAGTGGGGAGCCATGGCACTGTGTGTAATCTCAATTGAGTCATCTGCGTGTAATATTTCTGCATTGGCATGCTTGCTTAATACCAGTCACATTGGGGAAATCGAACCCAGGTCCTCCCTTACTGTGAGGCACAAGCGTGACCAGTGTGCCACCGCCCTGTCGTCCAACATGTAATTTTGTAATCAAGAGTAATAGTTTCCCATGCCAACCCTTTGATGTCTCTCTCTCTGTGTCTCTCTCTGTGTGTGTCTCTCTCCGTGTCTGTGTTTGTCTCTCTCTCTCTGTATGTGTGTCTCTCTCCGAACTTGCATCCTTTCACACCTGTCTTGCAATCAAAACGTCGTGTATTATATTATTTATTGTATTATCTTTCTACGTGACTTTACCGAAAGAACCAAAGAGTAATTCCTGCAGTCCCGAAAGCTTCATATCAAGTTTGAACCCCCGCGACGGGGAGGATTTCCACACAACTCAGACTTAACTTCAAATTTAGAAATTTTGGAAAGAACGTAATCAACCAGGTAATGTGTTAACTGTTGTGTTAGCCGACTCTCTGTGTCGCATTGCATTACATTTCTAAGTTTACTAGGTTTGTTTTCTCAAACTTACAAGTTCTCTCCCCCCTGCCGTTACTATTTATTCAAACTTACAATTTTTCTCCCCCTGCCACTCTCATTGACTTGCTTATTTCTCTGCCCCCCCCCCCTCTCTATATAATGCCTCGTCACAGAGGCGTTGTTTCTCTGTGTGTCTCTCTCTGCGTGTGTGTTTATCTGTGTATCTCTCCCCCATGTGAGTCTCTTTCTCTGTGTGTGTCTGTCTCTGTGTGTGTGTCTCTCTCTCTCTGTGTATGTGTCTCTCTCCGAGCTTGCATTCTTTCACACCTGATGACGGTTGCTTGTGTTGCAATCGAACGTCGTGTATTCTATTATTATTTTTTTCTTTCTACGTGACCTTACCGAAAGAACCAAAGAGTAATACAAAAGATACTATCGCCCATTGTCCTCCTATCTTTTAATCTGTTTGATATGAAAAAAAACTAAAAGAAACTGGTCCCTCTCCAAACGTCATTGACAGGTACATATATACTGATCCTATTGTATCCATGTATATAACTTTATGACGAGCCACTGCCACCTGAAATGTGGTCTGGCCACATATGTGAAGAACACCGTCACGGATGCTGATGTCTTTTTCCCCCATTAAAGAATCCACCTCCATCAAGAAAGGGGGAGTTGCACATTACCAACAGGTACACAGGGCCTGCTTCAAAATGGTCACATCCAATGCTACCAAATGCACCAATCCCAGCCCTATACAATGATGACTTTAATAATATAGGTTTTTGGGTTAGATCGCGTAAATATATAAATGTGGTGTTAAAACCCGCCACCACCCGACACAGCCAACTAGTCAGGGTTGTCACGTAAACAGAACATGCCAATTCGTCACTAGTACAGCACACCGGTGTGTTGGAGAGCCAAGCCACAACATTTACTCGATGAATGAGCGTCTTGATAAGAACATATTTCTGTGCGGGGTGATGGTGTAATTCTGAATTCAGATAGGCGTCAGTATGCGTTTTCTTTCGGTGAACACTGTGTTATTTTATCATTTCTACCCCGTCCGAGCAGAATATCCAGAAATTGTAGAGTTCTGTCAGCTTCCACTTCCATGGTGAACTGGATGGATGGGTTTTGCGAGTTGAGATTATTTTAAAATGCGTTCAGTGTATCTTTGCCGTGTGGCCAGACCAACAATGTGTCATACACATATCTAAACCAAGCAGATGGTTTTAATGTGCTTGAAGCTTTTGCTTTTGTTTCAAAATCTTCCATGTACAAATTCGCTATCACAGGAGACAAAGGAGAGCCCATTGCTGCTCCTTTCTTTTGTTTATAGAAGTCACCTTGCCACAAGAAGTAGGTGTTCTTTAGACACTGTCCAGCTAGTCTTGAAGTATCTTTAGCTAAACCGTTGTTCGTTACCAGAGTGTCGAGTAATTTAATTGACCGGAACCCTCATCACATCCAAACTTACGATAATATTATTAGGATTAAGCTTAATATCTTGAATTATATTTACGAGATGTTCAGAGTTTTTGATGAACGAAGAGGTCCTACCAATATAGGGCTGTATTTGTTTCAAACTAGATTCTAAACTTTCGAGACTGCATGAATTACTCTTTCGTTCTTTTGGTAAAGTAATGTATAAAATAAAATAATAATAGAATACGACATTTCGATTGCAACACAAGCAACCATCATCTGGTAAGAATGAATGAGAAAAACCATAATAAACTTAGAAACACATCTACGCCTCTATATAAGGAATTACACCGGAAGTAAATCTGGCTGTCGCCTGATGAAGCTAGTTGTAATTACTGGCGAAACGTCGTACTCAGTTTGTAAATGCTGTGGATTGGCTCTCTAACACACCGGTGTGCTGTAATATTGACGAATTGGCATATTCTGTTTACGTGACAACCCGTACTAGTTGGCTGTATCGAGTAGTGGAGGGTTTTAACGACACATTTATATATTTACACGATCTAACCCAAAAACCTCTATTATGGATGCTATTGGTCGTGAAAGCCTACGTGTTAAAATGGTGACTTTAATATCCACCAGACTATGTGGGGCTATGCAGTAAATTAAACCGACTGCAAAGACTTCACAGACTGGATGTCCTCAGAAGATCTGAAATTGGGCTTTGATCCCATACAGTGAGCAACTTTCCACTTTGCTCACGGGAAATGTGACTACAACCTGGACCTTACCATCGTTGCAGCAATACACGTTGTCTCGCATTGCCTTTTTCTGAGGAACCCAAATTGAAATATCTCCACACATATGTCATTACGGCGTTTTCGACTCAGTTCAGCTTAGTATATAAAACGTGCAACTGTTCCTTCCCCCACACCTCAGATGAGCACGTGTGGGTGCCGACGCCCGCCCCCCTGCCCCCGCTGGGCGGGTGGGGCATGACGTCCACCCGCTCCACTCCCTCCTCCTCCTTATCAGCCGCCTCTCGCCGGGCCCCCGCCGGTCGGGTGATTGCCCCGCGCCAATGCCCTCTCTGAGGGACATAGCTAACTGGGTGGCTCACCACCACCCGGGGTTATCCCGCACACTCCCGCGTACACCGCCTCAAAAGCGAATGCGGTGGTGTGAATGCGCACGCCCCTGCAGGCGCTTATTTCCAACACACGCGCGTAATCACGCGCGCCCCTGCAGGCGCTTATTTCCAACACACGCGCGTAATCACGCGCGCCCCTGCAGGCGCTTATTTCACACCCACGCACGCGTAAACACGTGCGAGCATCGGCGAGCGGTTTTAGCTCACCCCGCTCGTGCCCTAATACTCACGTGGCATGGCTGCATGGATATGCGAGCATCGGCGGCCGTTTATGTTTTTAATACATGCGTGCCTCACACACACACTCAAATTACCAACACCACACTGAGGTTCCACTCACACACAGAAATGACACTGCACCAATACTCTGTACTAAAGTTTAATAACGGCGCAAATACATACTACCTGGGGGGAATATTTCGCGAGAAGAGCTTAGCCTAATTCTGCCTACAAACCCAGTCACTCAAACGTGCTACCACGTACCTCGGAGCTGTACTCACGGCGTCGCACGGTCGCTGTGAGAGTCGGAGGGAGAAGGACGAGTGAAAACTTTACCTATCACTGCCTCATAGCAGCACTCGCTGGCATAACATGGATGCTGCGAGCGACTCAAGGAGGCAGGACAACAGGCAGTGGGTCTTGACGGCCCGGAGGTTGAAGACAAGAGTCCAAAATCGTCCCGAGCTACTCTTTTTATTTCCTTAACTTCAAAGGCCCGGGGTGCCATTGTACCGTGTGGCCAATCGTGCGCTTACCTGTGGTTACTGCCCCCCTGTTACAGCGTCCTTCCTCTAGCCCACAACGGCGGTCGCCGGCCACCCATTGTCCCTCGTTGTCCATTGTCTGGAAGGGCGCTTGCGCTTTTCTTGCCTCACATTCCGCCCTCCGTCCTCCCCCCAATGTTGTGAGTAACTCATTGCGGTTGGCCCAGGGAACCTTTTCTTTCTGTGCCCATACAATTTTAAACCAATTTTTGGGCCATCACAATGTAACCTGTCCTGCGAGGGTCGGCCAATCTCCTGGCACCGGGGAACCGTGGGACTTTCCCTCTAGGGGCTCTTCAGATTAGAACCCGATGTGCCAGGCAAACCCCTGCCAGGACACTATGTGGGTGCATGTGCTGGGTGTGTGCGTGTGCTCAGGGTGGGGGTAGTGGACAATCGCGGTGCTTGCGGAGTTGCTCCGCGGTCGTGGCACCACACACGGCTGGCTATGTACAGTGCGAAGGAAGTTCAACATACAAACCATATTTTTGAAAGATAAAAGTGAAAGCAGGCTTCATGCATACTGCAAAATACTCCTCGACTTTCCCAACAGCCAACATCGGCCCATCAACACACATGTCGACATTGACATGCCTCTGATTATATGGAAACAAATCCCATGTTGGAACCTGGCCAAAGCCAACTGAGACTGCTATTGGGAAGCTGTTGAAAACAAAGCAATCTGAATCCTTGCCTCGACCACTTAGAGGAGTATCCGCCGTGGCTTCCAATCATAATTAACTTCATGCAGGGCAAAGGAGATGCAGTATCTGCTCTGACAGCACAACCAGGTTGTGAAGACCCTGCTCGAGTCTCCAGTCTCAGCCAGACGCCAGCAGTAGATTGAGTGTGTTAAAAGATTGGACTTTACACACTTCAGTTGCCATGCCTGGGCTCTTCTACGACATCGGTAGATAGATCTTGGATCCACTAAAGGTCCACTTGACAAAAGCACCAAGGGATTGAAACACCATAAAATTGCACCAGACAATTACCTCATTTCCTCGACAACACCCCATTGCCATCAGCACAGATTAATACATACTCTTTGGTTCTTGCGGTAAAGTCACGTAGATAGAAATAAAATAAAATAAAACAAATCACGACGTTTCGATCGCAACACAAGCGATATTTATCAGGTGGGACAACCACAGAAAGAAAATGCTGAAGTCAGCGGGATAGCTGTCATGGCAAGAGGTTATATAGGTAAGAGAGGGGGGCGGAGGCAAGGGGGGCGAGAGAGGGGGGGGGGTAGGGGGGCGTGTGAGCGCTAGGGGAAGAGGACATGAGGCTGGTGGGGGGGGGGTGGGCGGGGCTAGAAGTGGGATGGTGGTGGAAGAACAGATATAGGACGTGAAGCTGGGGGGGGGACGTGGGCGTGGCTAGCAGTAAACCGGCAGGTAATGATGGAAACAACAGCAACAAGTTAAGGCATTGCCTGGTTGATAACATCCTTCTCATGATTGTTCAATTTGTATCCATCTTCTCGGTTGAGGTTTTGTTTATGTTTATATATCTGGATGGCTTCATGAACAAACCCTTGATTGTAGCCCGAAGGTTTACAGAGTACCTTGGTCTCGTAAAAAAAACAATATCATGCGAGCCCACAGCACTATAACAATGTTCAGCTACGGCAGAGGAATTGCTTCTGCCGTGTTTCAGATCTGCCTTGTGTTCGCGAACACGGTCCGAGACGTCGTTTCGTTTCCCCAATGTAACTGCTACCGCAGGTACAACTCGGTTTGTAGACACCAGGGTATTGCATGTCAGCAATGACCTCTTTCAAAGATGGGATTAGATCACGGATTTTGTGTACTGTATTGAATCGGACCTGGATCTTGTGTTTGTTTAAGATTTTGGAAATATTTTTGGTAATACCTGATATGTATTGTAAAGTGATGGTTTTGATTGGATTCTCAGGAGATTGTTTCTCCATGGTTGGAGAAACAGCTTTGCGAATAATTAAACGTTGTGATTTGTTTAATTTAATTTTATTTTATTTCTACCTACGTGACTTTACCGAAAGAACCAAAGAGCATGGATCCCTGCAGTCACGAAAGCTTCAAATCAGCACAGATTAAGTCAAGGCGGGTTTGGCCAATGGTTGAAAAATGTTTACCCCAAAAGCTTGGGAATGCGAATGCACTCCAAAAGCAAGGCAAGACGTGATAGTCATTGTTACACTCAGACCGGGCAAACTGATTACCCAGAAAGATATTGGCCGCTATCACTTCTGTGCACATTCTCCAACTCCTAGAGCATACCATCCTCTGGTGAATCGTCCCTCTTATTGAGCTAGTGATCAGGGTTTAAAAGTGTTGCATTTTGTTATGTTAAAAACAAAAACATACGAAAAACGTCGATGGTCTGAAGTTACCGGAAGGATCACCGATGTCAAAACATCGGTGACAAGGTTGATACTCTTTGGTTCTTTCGGTAAAGTCACTTAGGTATAACATAAAATAAACTAAATCACGACGTTTCGGGCACAACACAAGCGTCCGTCATCTGATTACATTTATTTTATACCTACGTGACTTTACTGAAAGAACCAAAGAGTATGGATCCCTGAAGTCACGAAAACTTCAAATCTAGATTGACAAGGTTGATGTTTGTGTTCTGGATTAAGACCTCTTTCTATATTTTGTAACCTTCTGATTTTATTCTGGCATCTCATGGCTATTTCACTGTTTTATTCATTTTCCCTTCTCTTTTGTTTTATTTTGCGTTTTAAACATATTTGTAATTGTAAATTTGGATCTTACCATGTGTGAAATGCCTCGTATGCACAGTATCTATATTGAAATTATTTTGCACCATACATAGACAATCGTGCGAGCCTTGAATCTTGTGATATAAAGGCACTCTATAAATACTGATTATTATTATTAAAACATCGATGAATCAGAATTAAAACATCGATCTATCAGAAGAAAACATTTACGTTACCTGCTGTGTTTTTCGATGTTTGAAGAGCAATGGTTCTATTGCTGCCACTATGACAAATATACCATTCATTTTTCCCTCAACCCTCCCCTTAGTTTTTGGTGTTCATATCACGCAGGGCTGCCTCAGTACGTGCCGCGAGGTGTCCTCTGAATTCTACACGAGCTACTGCTGCAAGGGAAACCTGTGCAACGGTGGAGACACCACAGCTCCTCGCCTTTTCTTCACAGGACTGAGCCTAGCCCTGCTGGCGGCCATGACGAATCTCGTGCGGAACTAGGATGGGGGGCCAGGCGCAACCATGCTTGTGCAAAGCTTCACTTCTGTGGCTGTGTCGGGTGGTGGAGGGTTCATAATGACACAGATTTAGTCAGATCATTAGGTCATATAAAATAATGAAATCAACCACGAGTCATTGATAAATTTGTTTAAAACATGGCGTGTGTTTGGTGGCAAAATTTGTTGAATCAAAACGGTTCAGGTGTTTTAATGATAATAATATTTGGTTCTTTCGGTAAAGTCACGTAGATAGAAACAATAATAATAAGAAAATAAAGTGAATATAAAAAACACTAATGTAGACTGTATCCTGGTTCTTAATCCGAGTGATGTAATGTCTATAATGTAGACAATACATTATAGACTGCCAGTACACTCACAAAACTTAATAACCAGGCTACATATTCTTGGTTCTTTCGGTAAAGTCACACCTGATGATGATTTATTGTGTTGCAGTCGAAACGTCGTGATAATTTTATTGTTTTATATTTTTATTCTTTTATTGTTTCCCTTCTATGTGACTTTACCAAAAGAATCAAGAATATTAATCCCTGCAATCACGAAAGCTTTAAATCAAAACCAGGCTACAGTCTACATTATAGACTGTCAGTACACTCACTCCGATTAAGGACCAGGCTATAGTCTACATTTGTGTGTTTTTATTTGTATTATTTTTATTTACTTTATTTATTATTTTTCTATCTACGTGACTTTACCAAAAGAACCAAAGAATATTAATTCCTGCAGTCACGATAGTTTAAAGTTAAAATTCATAATAATGCAATTTATAATGCGTACGATATTTCATAGCCATACATGACCAGTGACACTACATGCACGGAGTTATGAGCTCAATGTCACTCGAAAACAAACCTAAGGCGTGTCACTTTATCTTAAGTGTCTCTTAAGAGAAGGTGCAGATTGAACACTGCTGTGAGTCTTTCAGCGTGATGCTGGCTGCGTTCCAGCGGAGGTAGCTGCCACGGGAAATCTAAAGGCGGCGTTTTAGTGTTGTGATTGGTGGGAAATGATTTATTGTGTAATTCCAAGCGGGTACCTTTTTCCATGCTTTTCAGCTTTTGGTCTAATTCATCTTCCAACCTTAAATGTGAATATACTTTGTTTAAAAAAATATATAAATTGAAATATCAATGAGCTACTAAATATGAAATGTGTATCGTGTATATTCAGTTTTAGTGATTAAATGAATCAATTGCATTTCAGGTTTAGTATTGTAGTGTATTTGTCTCATGTCAACTGCGAATAATGCTGTTCCTATTGGGAACAAAATCGTCAGTGATGATACTACAGCCATCTTCACGAACACTCACACACAATAGGCAGTTCAGTACTCTGCTTCGTCACCTATAACTGCAAAACCGCATCTAGGTCGGTGAATGCCTCGTTGCCTAGGGTTACTCACAGCATGCCTTTGTGGACCGTGCGTTGTTGTATCCAGTCCACTGGGGTAAAGAACAGGTTCGGGGCAATTGTGCAGCTTTGCCTTACTCCACGATCTTCTGCAGTAATCCAGTACTTGTGAGGAGCAGCCAAATAGCTCTGCGGTCGACAGAGTCGAAAGCAGGCTTGAGATCTACATAGGCTAACCAGAACGTACGCCGAAAACAATAAACAAGTTATTAACACTCGAAGATATAATGAAACAATTAACCACGAGGCCGATTTCCTACGCAAAAACGGCAAACATAGCAACTAAAAAAATATATGAACATCTCATACCTGTGTAGTCACATAGAATTAGCTATGTAGCAGCATAGCGCTGGCTGCGGGTGGGAAAGGGATCGTCTCACATTGACATACTAATCTCTCTCATTTACGTACAAATTCCTTCTCTAGCTCCGCATACTTACCCTTGGGTTGAGCCCACCAAAATCCTCATTAAACTTTTGTTTTTGGAATATGTTTTGGTTGTAATTTTAATGGGCATACATTACGCTACGTAACACAATTCTTGTTCCTGGGTACTAAGTGTTATACATTTTTATTGTTTATGACTAAAAGTATAGAAAATGCCTGTTATTCCCCAAAAACTTTGCTTTTGTGACCACGACTTTGTGTGAACGAAAAGACACAAATTCACCCGTTTTCACATTGAAAATAGGTACATTTCTAAATATCACTGTCCTGGTCACAAAATCAAAGTTTGTGGGGAATAATATCCATTTTCTGTACTT
This sequence comes from Petromyzon marinus, assembly GCF_048934315.1. Lineage (NCBI taxonomy): Eukaryota > Metazoa > Chordata > Hyperoartia > Petromyzontiformes > Petromyzontidae > Petromyzon > Petromyzon marinus. The sequence continues at coordinate 2,245,774 of NC_133741.1, read as the reverse complement.
TCTAGGCATAAGCAATTAGGAAATAACATTTACTACCGAGGAACAATTTTTTTTGTATTTTACAGTGTTATTTTATATAACGCTTTGCAAATACGGTTGACCTATGTCCATCGCCATAATAGCCAAGGCACGTACACCCTCACGGTGAATTAATCATTCACGAAAACATCGGAAATATCCTTTAAAGCAGCAAATTCACGAATAGGATTGCGTAGCATCACGTTAGAGACGCAAGGGAAACCTTTAATCAAATTAGTCAACAACTCTACCACGAATTACATATACATATATCACAAGGCCACACAAGTGACGGTAATTCAAGACGGGATATATTGCAGCAATAGCATGATAAAGTACACTAACAATATTAACATTGTGATACTGTTTTTGGTTTTGCGATTGGTATTGTAATAGTAGGTTGCAATTAGCATACTCTAATTATGTCTACGTTGAAGTGCATTTTGACAGTAATGTCTGAAAGGTAAAAAAAAATATTACATGCCAAACTAAGATAGGCATTTTTTTTTAATTGAGGCAAAAAGACAGCTAATGTAAAGACACAATGTTGATTTCTTTGTAACAATTAGTAAAATCGTCAGTTTACGACGTAGGCTTTTGCTACCAGTATCATCCATAATAGAGGGTTTTTTGGGTTAGATCGCGTATACATATATAAATGTCGTTAAACCTGCCACCACCCAACACAGCCAACTCGTAAGGGTTGTCACGTAAAAAGAGCATGCCAATTCATCACTAGTACAGCTCTCTCTAACACACCCTTACTAGTTGGCTGTGTCGGGTGGTGGCGGGTTTTAACGACACGTATATTTACGGGATCTAACCCCAAAAAAAACATATTACGGATAGTAAAATAGTCCAATTTTCTTTGCAAATGTTGTGCACTTTTTAAATGATGACCCAGAGTAATTAATTCGGGTCCAATCAGGTTTCTATATTTGATATGCTGCCAAGCACACATCTGGAAAATAGCCCAATTGAATATGGCTACTTCAGTATAAATTAGCTCAATTGAACATTGCTAATAATTAAGAACAAGATGATGCGGTTATCTAAGCTCTTACAAACCGAGGCTTTGTTTAAAAAAAAAATATTTAAAAAAAAGTTAAAAGCTCTAACAGCTGCAGTGTGAACTTGTGCGAAGAGAAAGGTACAAATCGTAAGGGTCATGCAAAGAGATCTCAAACAAATGTCTATATTCCGGAACATAAGTAGACGTTTTGATTTAAAGCTTTCGTGACTGCAGTAATTCATATTCTTAGTTTTTTCGGTAAAGTCACGTTGAAGAGAAACAACAAAATAACAAAATATATATAAAACAATACAAAATTCTCACGACGTGAGAATATATATATGTTATTTTGTTGTTTCTCTTCAACGTGACTTTACCGAAAAAACTAAGAATATAAGTAGACGTTTTATTAAAATTGGATTTGTCATTTAATTACATTTATCATATTCTCTAGGTCTTTCTACACTCATAGCCATGAGAACAATAAAATTAAATGAATTTAGGGGAAACAATTTAAGAATATAACAAATGCTGCACATTTAAGATTAACAAAAATATGAGCAAACTGTGTAATTTCTATATCAATTTTTGGGTTTGATCGTGTGAATATAAATGTGTCATTAAACCCGTCAACACCCGACACAGCCAATTAGTAAAGTTTGTCACGTAAACAAAAACATGCCAATTAGCTACGAGTTCAGGACACCGGTGTCTTGGATAGTAAACCCACAACATCTACAATTCGAGTACGACGTTTCGCCAGGAATTACAACTCGCATTATCAGGCGGACAGCCAGAGTTGTGGAGTAATCCTACTGCTTCGTGTAATATCGTGCTACTTCAGGAGCGTTGAAAAACTCTCGGGGACCACAGCTTCTCTGCATCGTGTTCTACTCCCCTTCCCGCTGTGACCATGGCACCAACTCAGAACCATTGACACAGTGGCTCGGTGAAGCTTCAAAGCGACTCTTGTTTATTCGGGCACCGGCGCCTGGACCCTGCAAAGCGATGGCAATGGTTCACAACTCGGTCCAACATGGCACAGCACGCATTACCCGCCTACTCCAAAGCGGCCTATCGTTATTCCCAGTGCCATGCACGCAGCTATTACGCAATCCCAGTCCCATCCATGGTGCAAGGACGCAATTCACACACTCATCGCTTAGAGGGTGCCATCATATGACCATAACAAAGACACAAAGATCCCCCATTTAGCCTTAACAGACTTGGAGCAAGTGCTGTTAGCGAGCACCTATGAAGGTCAGCACAGCACACGAGGGGTTTGGTGGCCAGCACCACGCCAGGCCGCCTTTGTCTCCCCAGTGGCGACGCAGATAATCGTCACTGGTGTTGGCCGTGAACCTGGAATAGAACTTGGGTTGCCGGGTTCGTAGCACCGCTCGCTAACCACTTACACTACTCCTCACCTGTCGTGAAGATGATGACACTTGTTACATACAAGTTTGTTCAATGAAAATAATCTCCTTTAAGAGATAACAACGGGGGTAAAAATAGCCGAATGTTTGAATCAGAATCTTGGACAAAATGATGGAATAGAGATAATGAGAGCAGAATGAACAGGAATAGGTTTTACCCTTTTAACTGGCACAAAAACTGACACCTTTATTTAAGGCATCATGTTTGCAATAACCACAACACAAGCAGTCAAAATGCAAACAAAAAAAGACAACTCTGATAATAATATGCACTGTCCTTGAATTTGATTGGTCCACACCCGAGACAGCTTTTCTTAGAGCCTAGTCTCCATTGGTGTTGGACCAGAAGACGCCAAAAGGCGTACAACTCAAAAACAGCGCACTATCAGAATATTGAGGGCTCGGGGTGAGCATTTACATTATGAGACCTCCTTTGCCAGAAACAAGATATAGGAATAGGTTTTACCCTTTTAACTGGCACAAAAACTGACACCTTTATTCAAGGCATCATGTTTGCAATAACCACAACACAAGCAGTCAAAATGCAAATAAAAAAGACAACTCTGATAATAATATGCACTGTCCTTGAATTTGATTGGTCCACACCCGAGACAGCTTTTCTTAGAGCCTAGTCTCCATTGGTGTTGGACCAGAAGACGCCAAAAGGCGTACAACTCAAAAACAGCGCACTATCAGAGTATTGAGGGCTCGGGGTGAGCATTTGCATTATGAGACCTCCTTTGCCAGAAACAAGATATAGGAATAGGTTTTACCTTTTTAACTGGCACAAAAACTGACACCTTTATTCAAGGCATCATGTTTGCAATAACCACAACACAAGTAGTCAAAATGCAAACAAAAAAGACAACTCTGATAATAATATGCACTGTCCTTGAATTTGATTGGTCCACACCCGAGACAGCTTTTCTTAGAGCTTAGTCTCCATTGGTGTTGGACCAGAAGACGCCAAAAGGCGTACAACTCAAAAACAGCTTTTGGAAATTTGCCAAAAGCATTCATTAGCTTACAGTTTCCAATTACATGACATAGTCTGTTCTCCTATGACACGGTAGATGCGTTCTTAAAGAACACTGCGTCACGGGAGAAAATATCGCGTTATATTAAATAATATATAAGAATTCTAATGTATAATTCGCATTCCATCCTAGGATCCCAATGCGCAATGCATGAAAAGCAGGAAACAACAACATAACCAGGGCCAACCAACCAAACTCAAGAGGGAAGGCCAGTTTAGAGAGATGAGTTTTCAAAGCAGACTTAAATATATCTATCGACTCTGATTGCCTGATTTCAAGTGGCAAGGCGTTCCATAGCCTGGATATGCATGCTGAACAAAGACTGAGGTACGTGCGTAGCATCTAGAAGCATCCAGCACCATCCCAATGCCTGGTGTGATACTATGCCGAGAAAGCCGTTGAACCGCTTATTTCTACTCGCGCGATGTAGTTCCGTTCCCTTAATCGCGTTATATCCTATTCGCATCCACGTTATATATTAAAAAAAAAACATTCCCCAATACATTTTTAGTGGGTTCAACTGAGAGACACTCTTCAAACTCGGAGGCAGCGTGTTTTATTCTTGAACACAGCAGGACAACTTAACACAACAACCTCAGGTGGTGACCACCCTGGATAACTACGTAACAACTGCTAACGTGGGTTCGGGCTAACAGCATACTGCCCGGACCACGTGCTTGAGGACTCGTGAATCGTAGAACGTAGACGAATGGTTTCTTCCCCGGGATGGACAGCCCAGAGCCCTCCCGGCATTCGGCTTATATTCTCTCCGGCGTGGCCGGCTCCACCCCTGGCCACGCCTCCCTTCCAGAACCTTCACGAAGAACCTGGGTTCTATCACGTGATCCTCACAGCCCCCCCCCCCCTCCATGGGTGCCCCTCTGTTGCCTTAACTGGTCACGTGTCCACCCGGGTCAACTAAACTGTCATGGCCTTATCCGACCTTCCCTTCGGGTCAGCACACACCCTGCCCGCTAGGGCCAGTACTGCCCTTACAGCATGGTGATATCCATTGATGTCATTACCCGCACGCCGTGCCGGTACTGCACCCACACCATGGTGGCATTTAGTAATGCTACAACACACGCACACCGTGCCCCTCCAAGGACGGTACTGCACCCACACCATGGTGACATCTATCAAGTCACTACACATTCATCTGGTTATATCCAATTTGCATTATGAAAACAAGCGTTATAGGAGAAGAGACTGTATAGAGTAGAAACATAAACCCACAATGTGATCACTGCATGTCGTTACTGAGATGATTTGGGATTTTGCTGCTTTCTTTGCTGACTTGTCTGCGAGCATAAAAAAAACGCTTTGGCCATGATATTTTCACGCAGAAGAAACGATTGTTAATGCCTTTACTATTATATTGGTTGTATCCTCATGTTTGTTTAATGTGTGTTGTGCACATTGGCATATTAATGTTTTTTTACTATTCTAAGCTCTTGCTTTCCTCAGAAGGAAGTATCATTGTTCCGTGTCTGTCTGCTAAAAAGCCCATTGTGCTCTAATGGGTTTGAACACAATTATTGTTGTTGTCGTTGATTATTGTACACTCACTCACATGCTTTGGTGTTTTTCTTGGAATATGATTGTAAAAAAAAGGAAGTGCTAGCCCTTGGAGAATATATATGTTCATTGATACTGTGGTTGCTTTTTTGTGTCGTGACCTTTTCAACATTACAGTCAGTTCTGCTACAAATGCGTGTTTTCATAACGCGAATTGGATATAACGCGAGACACCCATTACTCTAATGTGTGTGTGTCTGTGTGTGCGCCTCTCTCTGCTTGTGTGTCTGTCCATGTGTCGCCGTGTCTGTGCTTTGTCTCTCTCTCAATTTTATCAATCTTTGGAAGAACGTAATCAACCAGTTAGGGTGTTGACTGTTGTTGTTAGCCGACGCTCTGTGTTGTGTTGCATTCTATTTCTAGGTTTACTGTTTGTTTTTTCATTCATTCTTACCTGACGATGGTTGCTTTTGTTGCAATCAAAAAGTCGTAATCTATTATTATTTTATTTTATACATTACTTTACCAAAAGAACGAAAGAGTAATTCATGCAGTCTCGAAAGTTTAGAATCTAGTTTTTTTATTTTATTTTCTTTCTACGTGACTTTACAGAAAGATCCAAAGAGTTATCCTATTCTGTTTACCTTTCCATTCACAGTTTTGTCGATTACAGGGCATGTCTCAATTATTGAGCGTATCTTTCTTCGAGAAATTCGCTATGACCAGCATTTTTTTTAAATTGCGCACAATTTGTTCGCAAAATGAGCTAAATGTTCGCTTGTCGAGTGGCGACGCTCTAATTGGTGGGGGGGAGAGGGGTGGGTGGGGGAAGCGGTGTGTTTGGGGGATGGGGGCGTGGCGGCGATAATTAATTGAAATGCTGAGGACAGGCACCTGTAAGCACTGTGGTTGTTAATGTGTGCTAAAGTGCGGTCATGCATGTTTATGTGCACACCTATCAACCCCTTATCAGTGCCCTACCTCATTACAGACCAATTCAGACCTTCTTGGCCCTTATACATCTCAACGTTCATTCTACAAAGTTGCATCACAAGGGAGAAACACAAATAGATAGACATTTTTATTTTATTTTGCCCATATTGACACGTCTGTACGCCTCATGCACCTGCAAACTAATTTTCCCTGTACAAGAATATAACATTTTATGTTATATTCATTTATTAAATAATTATCATTTGCATTTCTCACGTTAAAAAAAATGTTCAGGAGTGGAAAATGTGAGGGCGGAAACGTAGCTCAACTTTTAACATGGGACTGAGTCAAGAGGAAAACGATGATCGTTTTACAAGTTTTTGCCTACCAATCAATTTTCACTGAACGTATCTCACTCGTTAAGCGAGACATGCCTGTAATGAACACTACTTTTTTCCGTGGGGTGGAGGTAGGTGGGGAGGTTCGTGCGGCCACAGAGAACCCCACTTTGTCCTGTAAAGTGGTGTGACTGGGTGATATGGATATCATCATAGTGCACATCCAAAGGAACGTCCAAAGGAGCGTGCACTGTTTGTAACAAATAACTCTCAGCCTTAAGCGTGGAAAACCATCAGTTCCCGAAGAACTGCATTGTGGTCTTCTTTGTCTTATGCCCCCATTAATACATTGAGACAATGTCCCTTATGAGGCTCGCGGCGTCCCACTGTACACGCGTGTAAACCTCGTGCGATACGGGCAGCACAGTTTTGGGGTCCTCCGGCCCAAAGACCTGGAACAAGCTACCAGCTCATGTTCGGGATCCATCCCTGAGTGTGAGCCAGTTCCGCAAAACAAACTCAAGACAGTGTTGTTGTTTCAGAGAGCCTACTTCAACGTGTGATCAATGCGCTTTCGTGATGGACGCATAAGATTGCACAATATAAAATGTCCCCATTTACTTACCAACAGATAGCATTTAGAGGAGGAGACTTTAAACTTTTAAAACTGTCATGGTTTATATTAGGAATCGTCAGGACAGTAGAGCCACCAAATGATCACTTTTACGATTCGACTTTGACAACAACTCTCAACTTCTCTGTTCACTGCCTCTGTTCCCTGACAATAAACCGTAGCCCACAACATAAACACCCCAACTTTTATACTATATTCATATCATATTTTATCACTGACATTCCACGCAAACATTGACAGATTCTAACCGATCAAGTTACACACGCACACGGAGGAATGTTTACAAACCCATTGTGGGAATTTAGGATAGGATTCGCATGTTAATTGATGCACCAGGGTAGGGGCCCCCATAAGCTATTATAAAAGCCTGGTGTTCGATGTGCCCGTTTGTCCGTGTGTCGGTTTGTCTGTCAACTAAATGATGAGAGCCTTTCAGCAGGCCTGAATCAAAAAGTTAAAGAATGTGGACCCCCGCACCACCCCCAGATGTGGGTGCAAAAAGTTGATCCAACAGGTTTCTAAAAATTGTCGACCCCCCCCCCCCCCAAAAAAGAATATAATTTTGTAGGCATATATGCCTACACACCCAACGTACACTATAGTCAGTAGTATCTACTCTCTACTGACTTTATATATGCCTACACACCCTACATACAATAGAATCAGTAGTATCTGCACACATTTGGGGGGGGGGGGGGGGGGAGACGAGGACATCAGTGGGGGCCACGGGTGAGGCACGGAACGTCAAGGAGCACTCTGCAGGAGCTAGAATAAGGTGGCCACGGACCCCGAAATTCTAGTATTATAAAGCTGGTGTCATCTTACGTGGAGCAGGGACATTGTATTCTGTAAAAGGGTGCACTGCAAAGTAGAGTAATGTGGGTATACCGCAATGCATCGCTGTGTAAACGTTGTTATTTGTCAAGGCAGCCGCATTGCATCGTGGATAAGGGCGTGCAGCATTGTGGATAAGAGCGTTGTCGAGGAGGGTGTTGCATTCAAAGTGTTCGCAAGCTTGGTGAGAATCATATTATGCGCTCACGTCAACTGCCGATTTGTGTGATACACCACGGTCTACAACACCACCACTTCTAACATCACCACCACCTCGAGCATCACCACCACCAACCTCTATAGCATCACCACCAGCTCTAGCATCACCACCACTACCTCCATCAAAATCAACAACAGCTTTACCATCACCACCACTATTTCCACCGTAACTTCGACCATCACCACCAATAGAAACATGGTAAGGCCAATGTCACAACTCTGAGGGCTACTCAACACTATTCATAGCTGTTGTCAGAAAATTATATTATGCTGACACTATAACTGCATAATATAATTCTAATACTTTGTTTTATTTCACGTGGACAGAGAAAGATATATGGATGAGACATTGTCTGCTTACCGAACTTCAATTGATGAGGCGAGCGTCTATAACAGGGGATTGGCAACCAAAATAACAACAAGATGAGCCTTTTTTCTATTTAGGAAAATGGACTTCCATGGTGAACCGGACTTCCATGGTGAATTGGATTACCATAGCGAAATTGGACTACGCTGATGAACTAGACCCCCATGGTGAACTGGATTTCCAATGTGAACTGGACTACTATGGTGAACTGAACGTCCATGGTAAACTTGACTTCCATGGTGAACTAGACTTCCATGGTGACCTGGACGAACATGGTGAACTGAACTTCCATGGCGAACTGGACTAGCATGGTGAACTGGACTACCATGGCCAACTGGACTACCATAGCGAATTGGACTACCCTGGTGAACTGCACTACCATGGCGAACTGGACTACCATGGTGAACTGGACTACCATGGCCAACTGGACTACCATGGTGAACTGGACTACCATGGCCAACTGGACTTCCATGGCGAATTGGACTACCATGGTGAACTGGGCTACCATGGTGAACTGGACTGCCATGGTGAACCAGACTTCCATGGTAAATCGGACTTCCATGGCGAATTGGACTACCATGGTGAACTAGACTACCATGGTGAACTGGACTTCCATGGTGAACTGGATTTCCATGGTAAACTGGACTACCATGGTGAACTGGACGTCCATGGTAAACTGGACTTCCATGGTGAACTGGACTTCCATGGCCAATTGGACTACCATGGTGAATTGGACTTCCATGGTGAACTGGACTACCATGGTGAACTGGATTTCCATGGTAAACTGGACTACCATGGTGAACTAGACTACCATGGTGAACTGGATTTCCATGGTAAACTGGACTACCATGGTGAACTGGACGTCCATGGTAAACTAGACTTCCATGGTGAACTGGACTTCCATGGTGAACTGGACTACCATGGCCAACTGGACTACCATGGTGAACTGGACTACCATGGTGAACTAGACCACCATGGTGAACTGGATTTCCATGGTAAACTGGACTACCATGGTGAACTGGACGTCCATGGTAAATTGGACTTCCATGGTGAACTGGACTTCCATGGTGAACTGGACTAACATGGCCAACTGGCCTACCATGGTGAACTGGACTACCATGGTGAACTGGACTGCCATGGTGAACCGGACTTCCAATATGAACTGGACTACTATGGTGAACTGAACGTCTATGGTAAACTTGACTTCCATGATGAACTAGACTTCCATGGTGACCTGGACTACCCTGGTGAACTGCACTACCATGGCCAACTGGACTACCATGGTGAACTGGACTACCATGGCCAACTTGAATAGCATGGTGAACAGGACTACCATGGCCAACTGGACTACCATGGTAAACTGGACTACCATGGCCAACTGGACTACCATGGTGAACTGGACTACCATGGCCAACTGGATTACCATGGTTAACTGGACTACCATGGCCAACTGGACTACCATGGTGAACTGGACTGCCATGGTGAATCGGACTTCCATGGTGAATCGGACTTCCATGGCGAATTGGACTACCATGGTGAACTGGACTGCCATGGTGAACCGGACTTCCAATGTGAACTGGACTACTATGGTGAAATGAACGCCCATGGTAAACTTGACTTCCATAGTGAACTAGACTTCCATGGTGACCTGGACGAACATGGTGAACTGAACTTCCATGGCGAACTGGACTAGCCTGGTGAACTGCACTACCATGGCCAACTCGACTACCATGGTGAACTGGACTGCCATGGCCAACTGGACTTCCATGGCGAATTGGAGTACCATGGTGAACTGGACTACCATGGTGAACTGGACTGCCATGGTGAACCGGACTTCCATGGTAAATCATACTTCCATGGCGAATTGGACTACCATGGTGAACTAGACTACCATGGTGAACTGCACTTCCATGGTGAACTGGATTTCCATGGTAAACTGGACTACCATGGTGAACTGGACGTCCATGTTAAACTGGACTTCCATGGTGAACTGGACTTCCATGGCCAATTAGACTACCATGGTGAATCGGACTTCCAAGGTGAACTGGACTACCATGGTGAACTGGACTACCATAGCCAACTGGTCTAGCATGGTGAACTGGACTACCATGGTGAACTGGACTACCATGGTGAACTGGACTACCATGGTGAACTGGACGAACATAGTGAACTGAACTTCCATGTCGAACTGGACTAGCATGGTGAACTGGACTACCATGGTGAACTGGACTTCCATGGTGAACTGGACGAACATAGTGAACTGAACTTCCATGTCGAACTGGACTAGCATGGTGAGCTGGACTACCATGGTCAACTGGACTACCATGGTGAACTGGACTACGATAGCGAATTGGACTACCCTGGTGAACTGGACTACCATGGTGAACTGGACTTCCATGGTGAACTGGATTTCCATGGTAAACTGGACTACCATGGTGAACTGGACGTTCATGGTAAACTAGACTTCCATGGTGAACTGGACTTCCATGGCGAACTGAACTAGCATGGTGAACTGGACTACCATGGCCAACTGGACTACCATAGCGAATTGGACTACCCTGGTGAACTGCACTACCATGGCCAACTGGACTACCATGATGAAATGGACTACCATGGCCATTAGACTTCCATGGTGAACTGGACTTCCATGGTGAACTGAACTTCTATGGCCAATTCGACTACCATGGTGAATTGGATTCCCATGGTGAACTGGACTACCATGGTGAACTGGACGTTCATGGTAAACTAGACTTCCATGGTGAACTGGACTTCCATGGCGAACTGAACTAGCATGATGAACTGGACTACCATGGCCAACTGGACTACCATAGCGAATTGGACTACCCTGGTGAACTGCACTACCATGGCCAACTGGACTACCATGGTGAACTGGACTACCATGGCCATTAGACTTCCATGGTGAACTGGACTTCCATGGTGAACTGAACTTCTATGGCCAATTCGACTACCATGGTGAATTGGACTCCCATGGTGAACTGGACTACCATGGTGAACTGGACTACCATGGTAAACTAAACTGCCTTGATGAACTGGACTTCCATGGTGAATTGGACTTCCATGGTCAGGGAACAGCAACAAACATAACAAAAGCCGTTTTTTTTCTAATTCCAAGAGCCGCACTGCAGTCCTTAAAGAACTGCCATTGGCACCGCAATGGCAGGTTCTGCGGACCCCTGCAGCAGAGTGATGGAGGCCTTCATCCAGCAGAGACGATTTGCAAAGGTGGTGCGCATGTACCGCCGATCACATTGGTGTATCACGCAATAGCAGCGTGCGTCAGCGGCAGCTCTTTCTCGGACATGCTCGGTGTCTGAAGAATTTACGTCGAGACGGTTCCTTGAAAATGGCTACATTTGTTTGCGTCACTTTTTACGAAAGCGGAAGTGATGGAGGGTGATTTTCTTTTTTAGTTTTTACATGGCAACGTTCGAACAAAAAAAATTCGTAACCATTTCGAATTAAAATCGATTTGTTTTCTCGTAATAAACAATATTATTGTAGTGTATCTGAGACCTCGGAGTTGGCCTAACCACTAGTTTGAAAGTTTGAATGTATTTTGGGGCGAAACGGTGGCGAGATGTTAACTACCTCGCCTGGCTTACAGGGTGCCATGAGTACGATCCCGACCCCGACCCCGACGCCTGCGGTATAATTGAAGTTTGCACGTTCTCCCCGTGGTCGTGTGGATTTTTCTCCGGGTTTTTTCCGGTATTTTCCTCTCCATTTAGAAACAACATCATGCGTTTCGGGAATTTGGCTGCGATAAATTTCCACGTGACAATAAGCCACTTTGTTGAGCTATCATTTGTGATGGCTAGGTCGCTTCTGCAAAAAAAGCTATACAGCTCAGTGGGCCTTATCTGGTGAAATAAAAATAGTTTAACTTAAGTAATTTGTTCATTCAGTTGCCCACACGGGAGATCCGTGGTGGCTCCACTTAAGGATTCACTCGCTTCGAACGGACGCAGCAGAGGAGCCTCCGCAGGTCCTTCACGATCTCCTCGTCCCTGACGCCATAGAGAAAGGGACTCATGAAGCGCGGGACCACGTGCAGCACAAAGTATATCGTGACGCGAACTCCATACAAGCCGAGGGGGCTCAGGTTTAAGAGGCCCACAATGTTGTGGGCCATGGGCAAAGCAGCGGGCAGGAGGCACAGGCATAGCTGAATTCCGTGCAGCACGATGGTCTTCAGAGCCTTTGAGAAACTGCTCCGTCTCTCTGACGCCCTTTTAGCGGCGCGAGCCGTCAGGATGTAGGCAATCAGCACGCCCAACGTGCACAGGACGAAGAAAGTGTACAGAAACACGTTGCGAATGATGATGGTCGCCTCCCCGTAGGGCAATTGGGCGTCGAACGTGTTGATTTCGCAGACCGGTTCGCTGCCCGTCAAGAAGGGCGGCCCGCTCGCGAAGTAAAGGCCAAGGCGCAGGGTCGGAGCCAACAATGACAGCAGCCAGATGCAGGCGACTGCCTGCAAAAATACCAACAACAATACAAGTCAAATGTGGATAAGAGAACATACAACAGTTAATTACATAATGCCATCTGATTCATCATGAGATGTTTTTGAGTTAGATCATCGTGCAGGTATAATGCAAAATTTAACAGTAACCCTGCACCACCTGACAGAGGCCATCGAATCACGTCACGTGGCATATTATACCGATCGATTTCATGTTTTGTAACACAAATTAGAATGTTGAAACACAAAGCTAAATTCTGATATGTATTTTTTCTGGGACATTTTCCTATAGGCTAAACCCAGCATTATCAGGCGTTAATAAACGCTGATCTGAGAATAGGGTTTCCCCTTTTTTTCTGGCAACAAATAGGTGTTAAGATGTTAAAACACCAAACTGAAATCTTTTACAAGGAATCATGTCCACGCCTTTTGGCGTCCTCTGGCCTAACACCGTTTTGAGACTAGGCTCAAAAGAAAGCTGTCTCTGGTGTGGACCAATCAGTTTCAAAGACAATGCATGTATTATCAGAGTATGTTTTTTTGTTTGCATTCTGACCACAAGTATTGCGGTTAATGTAGACATGATTGTTTGGCTACGACTGTACCACCCCTTATTGAATTTTGTTTCAACCAAGTAACCGCCGTGGCCTGACCCAACATCATTCTTAAAAATAAATGTTTGAACAATGAACGTCACTATTTTAACCAATCGTCAACTTTGTTAGGCATATCCTAACTAGCTAATAACTGCAAGCAAAAAAAATATTCAATGCACACTTTGCACGCGAATGTAATGTGTTTGTGGTCACCTCTTGGAAACACGCATTGTTTCACGATCAATGAGTTTAGAAAGGGGCCGTCCATAAATGACGTCACGCGATTTTTTACGAATTTTGACCCCCCCCATCATCACACAGTGTCACAAAAAGTAAGACCCCCCCTCAAATATGACGTCACAAAGCTCTGCCCCCCCCCCCCCCCCACAAATAAAACATGCTTAAAATCGCTTTAAACTATTGTCATTTTTATGCGTATTTAATGTGCCGCTGCACTCTGATGTTGTAGGAGAACATTTTTATAAAAAAAAGTCTAGTTATTTAAAGTTGCGCATTTTGATGTGACGTCACATTTCTCAAACCCCCCCCTCCTGTCACACATCTTCACAAATGTCTGACCCCCCCCCCCCCCCGGTGCGTGACGTCATTTATGGACGGCCCCAAAGGTCGTTAATATTGTTTCAGGTCGCCATATGGATTTCAATTTAAAAGTAATATTTTTTATTGGCAGATGCATAGACATGATTATTCACCAATGACTCTCACGTTATGATGCAATTTCACACATTTATAAATCACCTCACGTACCCCTGGGGCGTCACTGTTTCCATAACCGTTGGCCACGTATGGTGCGAAATACGTTCAAAGTACATACATAGAGACCCACAGACTCATCACATAGAGACCCACAGACTCATCACACTGAGAACCACAGACTCACCACACAGAGACCCACAGACATAGAGACCCATAGACTTACCACACTGAGAACCACAGACTCACCACATAGAGACCCACAGACTCACCACACAGAGACCCACAGACTCACCACATAGAGACCCACAGACTCATCACACTGAGAACCACAGACTCACCACATAGAGACCCCCAGACTCATCACACTGAGAACCACAGACTCACCACACAGAGACCCACAGACATAGAGACCCATAGACTTACCACACTGAGAACCACAGACTCACCACATAGAGACCCACAGACTCACCACACAGAGACCCACAGACTCACCACATAGAGACCCACAGACTCACCACACAGAGACCCACAGACATAGAGACCCATAGACTTACCACACTGAGAACCACAGACTTACCACACAGCGACCCACAGACTCACCACATAGAGACCCACAGACTCACCACACAGAGACCCACAGACATAGAGACCCATAGACTTACCACACAGCGACCCACAGACTCACCACATAGAGACCCACAGACTTATCACACTGAGAACCACATACTCACCACACAGAGACCCACAGACATAGAGACCCATAGACTTACCACACAGCGACCCACAGACTCATCACAAAGAGACCCACAGACATACTGTAGAGACCCATAGACTGGAATAGATTTTATGTTGAAAAGTAATTTATTTAGTGTTGTGTGTTGTCCTTCCCCTGTACCTCCAATTATCACGGTTGGCTACGTACGGTGCGAAATAAGTTTAACGTTTTCATGACTACACTATATTTTTAATTTTACCAGGTAAGACGCACTGAGGTAAATAGCTCTTTCTCGTAAAGCGACCTGGCCACAAGTGATAGTCCAATGAAGTGCCTTATCACGTGGACTATTACAGTAGCCTCACAATCTAAAAGCGTGATGTTGATTATAAATGTCGAGGGAAAATCGAAAGACCGGGAGAAAAAAATCCACTCGACCATGGGGAGAACGCGAAGACTCCAAATATACAGCAGCAGGCGTCAGGGTCGGGATCGAACCCACGACCTCCTGTATACCAGGCGAGGCAGTTAACATCTTGCTACCACAGAGACCCATAGACTCACCGCACATAGACTCAAAGTCTCACCACACAGAGAGCCATAGACTCATTACATAGAGACCCATAGATTGGCATGATTTTAGATTGAAAACTAATTTGTTTAGAACTCATTTTTTTGCGCTTAGTTTGTTTGCCATCTTCCGCACATCTGATTAGCACGATTTTATACATACGATGCGAAAGAAGTTCAACATACGGTACATACAAACAATGCGGCAAAAAAAAAAC
Source organism: Petromyzon marinus (assembly GCF_048934315.1). Taxonomy (NCBI): domain Eukaryota; kingdom Metazoa; phylum Chordata; class Hyperoartia; order Petromyzontiformes; family Petromyzontidae; genus Petromyzon; species Petromyzon marinus. The sequence continues at coordinate 2,230,126 of NC_133741.1, read as the reverse complement.
AATCTGAACAAATTGGCCAATGACAACACTGTACGTGTGGCCTTGAAAGGAAAAAAATAACGGGCGACATTTTAGGCGATAGGCCCTCTTCATAACACGTTAAAAAGGGGCCATACATCGTAAACGTCACCTAATGTGTGTTGTGTTGTTATTGTTTGTGCTTCTACATAACTACCAACACAATAATCAACTCGCTACCACAACATGCTTGTATTTGTTTATATTTTAAACAACTGTAGATTAATGTAATATATATTATCATTGCTTTGAATGTTTTATTTTATGTTGAGCATCAATGTGATCATGGCGCTTTGAGTGCCAGATTTGCGTCAGAAAGGCACCAAGTATGTAAGCAAAACAAATATTGACTTCACTCACTCACCCGCCCAATTATTCATCCACTCACTCACCAACTCCCTCACTCACGCACCCACTTACCCACCCACTTAGCCACCCACTCACTAACCCACCCACTCACTAACCCACTTATTCACCCACCCACCGACTCATCCACCCACCGACTCACCCACTCATCCACCCACTCACTGTAGTGTAGAATTGTCTATGTTTTATCTCTGTGACGATGAATGTGATGATGGCGTTGTGTGTGTCAGAGTTGTGCCAGATAGGCTGAGCTGCCGGTGCGACATCTGGTGTACCTCAGTGGGTGGCAGATGTCCACCCACCTCACTTACCCACCACACTCACCACACTCACCCACCACCACACGGACTCGCTCACTCACCCACCCACTCACTCACTGACTCACTCACCCACCCACCCACTCGGTGTAGCATACAATTGTATACGTTTATCTTTGTGAGTATGAATGTCACGGCGTGGCTCTGAGTGGGCAGATTTTAAACAACACATTTACAGTTGACTCACGCACCTGCATGCCCGAGCGCCGGTGCAACAGCTGGTGGTACCTGAGCGGGTGGCAGATGGCCACTAACCCACTAACCGACTCTCTCACCCACCCACTCACCCACTCTCTCACCCACTCACTCACCCACTCTCTCACCCACACACTCACCAAACTACTCAACAAACCACTCACTCAATCTCCCACCCAATTACTCACCCACCCACCTACTCAACTACTCACTCACTCACCCATTTCACTCACCCACTCACTCATCCACCCACACACCGATTCGCTCACTCACCCACCCACTCACCCACCCACACACCGATTCGCCCACTCACCCACCCACCCACTCCTACACTCAATTGTCTACGTTTATCTTTGTGAGCGTGAATATCACTGCGGCGGTCTGAAGGGGGCAGATTTAAAACAACAGTTTGACAATTTGCGTACCTGCAGGCCAGAGCGCCGGTGCGACAGCTGGTGGTACCTGAGCGGGTGGCAGATGGCCACGTACCGCTCCACGGCCATCGCTGCAACGCTGAGCACGCTGTTCACGTGCAGCGTCATGCTGAGGTTGACCTGCAGGGCGCAGAGCACGCGCGACACCCACACCAGCTCCGACCGGAGCACGGTGAGGGCGCCCGACAACAGCATGTACGTGGAGTCGCACGCCGTGAGGTTCGCGAAGAGTATGTACTTGGCGCTCTCGCCGTACGCCCTGACACGAACGAGGAGGCACGCCATGAGGACGGAGAGCGCGAAGGTCGGCACCCAGGTCAGGGTGAGGATGGCGTAGAGCACGAAGCGACCGCCGTTCCAGAAGGGCGAGGGAGGCCCTTCCGCGTGCTGGGTCTCGTTCCTCAGGGACTGAGAGCCGTTCGCCGATGGCCCCACAGCGCTGGCCATGGCATACGCACACGCAGAACGTCGACGACGGTGGTAATGCTGCTGCTGATGATGATCTGCGGCAGAACGAAGGTGTACACGGGGCGGGGTGGGGTAAACGAGAGAAGGAGCGCGTTACGAGGAGTTACACAGCGAGAAGTGTTGGGGGCAGTTTGGCGGTTACGCTGCGGGGGTGATGCTTGCATCGTCGCCATCGTCGTCATCTATCTGTTGTCCTTCCGTCCGCACCTCCGATTAGCACGGTTGGCTACGTACAGTGCGAAAGAAGTTCAATATACGTACATACGTAGACTCACACAGAGACCCATAGACTGACACAGAGACGCATAGACTCACACAGAGTCCCATAGACTCACACAGAGTCCCATAGACTCACACAGAGACCCATAGACTGACACAGTGATCCATAGACTCACACAGAGACCCCTATACTCACACAGAGACCCATAGACTCACACAGAGACCCATAGACTCACAAAGAGACCCATGGACTGACACAGAGACCCATAGCCTCACACAAAGACACCTATACTCACACAGAAACCTATATACTCACACAGAGACCCATAGATTCACACAGAGATCCATAGACTCACACAGAAGACCATAGACTCACACAGGGACCCATAAACTCACACAGAGACGCATAGATTCACACAGAGACCCATAGACTCACACAGAGACCCATAGACTCACGCAGAGACCCATAGACTCACACGGAGACCCATATACTCACACAGAGACTCATAGACTCACACAGAGACCCATAGACTCACACAGATACCCATAGACTCACACATAGCCCCATAGACTCACACAGACGCCCATAGACGCACACAGGGACCCACAGCACTACCCGGTTGTGTGTTGGAGAGTAAACCCACTGCAACATGTACAATTGGAGAACTGTGACGTTTCACTGGTAATTACAACAACCAGCATCATCAGGCGACAGCTGTGGAAAAAAATATTCTCTCTCAGTCTTAAATGGCTGTTGTAAATCTACTTCTCCAGTTTTTTTTTAACCAGGTAAGGTCATTACTGAGCTGCTGCTTTGTAGATCTTTTTCAGAAGCGACCTGGCAATCGTAAATGATAGCCCAACAAAGTGGCTGATATCATCAAATACTCGAAACGCGTGAGGTTGATTATAAATGTGGAGGGAAAAAACACCGGAGGAGCCGGAGAAAAATCAACGCGACCACGGGGAGAGAGACATGCAAATTCCAAATATACAGCAGGCGTCAGGCTCGAATCCATGAACTCCTGTATAACAATCTAGATGTGAAGCTTTCGTGACTGCAGGGATCCATGCTCTCTGGTTCTTTCGGTAAAGTCACGTAATTGTTTCTTGCTGTGATTGTCCCACGTGATGACGGATGCGTGTATTGCGCCCGAAACGTCGTGATTTAATTTATTTTATTTTATACCTTAGTGACTTTACCGAAAGAACCGAAGAGAATGGATTCTTATTCTCGGTTCTTTCGGTAAAGTCACGTAGAAGGGAAACAATCAAATAATAAAAATATAAAACAATAAAATTCTCACGACGTTTCGACTGCAACACAAGCAATCATCATCAGGTGTGAAAACGACAGCAATAAAATTTTTTTGAAAAGTGGCGGTTTTTTTTTACGTTAGCACCACGGAGAGCGATTTGGCAGTTATTCAGATGGACGAGTCCATCTATGTTCGGAAAAGAGGAGGGGGGAGACGAAAATAATGGATGCGGTCTGAAAGCCACCGTAAGCGTGAACAACCAATTAAGACCCAAAATGGTTTATCAAATCCTTCCAATGATTGCAAAGCCAGAATCCATATTCTCGGTTGAAATTTTCTCTGTGTTTGTATATGTGGATAGCCTCATGAACGAATCTCTCATGATAACCAGATGGCTTGCAGAGAACCTCTGTCTTGGAGAAGTCAATGTCATGTGAGCCTACTGAATTATAACAGTGATCTGCCACGGCCGAGGTGTTGGTCCTACCGTGTTTTAGGTCTGCTTTGTGTTCACGGATGCGGTCCGAGACATGTCGTTTGGTTTCTCCAATGTAACTACTACCACAGAGGCAACTTAGTTTGTAGACGCCAGGGTACTGTATGTCCGGAATCACATATTTTACAGACGGAACTAGATCACGGATTTTATGTAATGTGTTGAATCGGACCTGGATCTTGTGTTTATTCAAGATTTTGGAGATCTTTTTTTGTGATCCCCGCAATGTAGGGTAAAGTGATGGCTTTGAATGGCTCCTCAAGAGGGTCCTTCTTCATGGTTGGAGTGATAGCTTTGCGGATTGTGTAGTCGGAGTAACCATTAGCCTTAAGAGCTTGGTGTACGTGCTTGAGTTCACTGGCTATGTGTTCCTGGTCGGATATGCATTGGGCTTTATGGTGCAGAGTCTTGATGAGGGAATTCTTTTGGGATGGATGGTGGTGGGAATGCGGTTTCAGGTAAGAATCCGTATGGGGAGCTTTCCTGTAGACAGAGTGGCTCATTGAACCATCAGGACTTCTTTTTATTAGGACATCCAAAAAAGGTAGCTTGCCATCTTTTTCGATTATACAGCTTACCCTTCGTCGCATAATCTCTACTATCAACCCCCCCACCTAAAAACTGGCTCGTTTTCTGTCTGAAATCCTGCGGCCTTTCACTGAAAAAAACACCTCTGCGGTACAAAATTCTACTCACCTGGTATCGACAATCACGGGTATTTTCCTGTCCCCAGACGACCTCCTTGTCAGTTTTGATGTAGTTTCCTTATTCACCAAAGTTCCTGTATGTGACACCATCGCAATAATTGAAGACTTGGTTCATCAAGGACTAAACACTGAGGTACCCCCCCCCCCCCCCCCCTTGGTGAGACACTGCTTAACCAATGCATATTTCACTTGGAATGGAACTTTCTACAAACAAACTGAGGGTACCCCAATGGGCTCCCCCCTATCTCTGGTTGTAGCCAACATTTTCATGGAGAAATTTGAGACTGACGCCATCCAGACTGCCACTCTGCGCCCAACCTTATGGAAGAGGTACGAGGATGCCACTTTTGTCATCTGGCCACATGGCCAGCCTGCTCTAGACCAATTCCTCGACCACATCAATTCCATACACCCAGCCATCAGATTTACCATGGAAGTCGAAAAAGATGGCAAGCTACCTTTTTTGGATGTCCTAATAGAAAAGAGACCTGATGGTTCAATGAGCCACTCTGTCTACAGGAAAGCTACACATACGGATGCTTACCTGAAACCGAATTCCCACCACCATCCATCCCAGAAGAATCCCCTCATCAAGACTCTGCACCATAGAGCCCAATGCAAATCCGACCAGGAACACATAGCCAGTGAACTCAAGCATGTACACCAAGCTCTTAAGGCTAATGGTTACTCCGATTACACAATCCGCAAAGCTATCACTCCAACCATGAAAAAGGACCCTCTTGAGGAGCCATTCAAAACCATCATTTTACCTGACATTGCGGGGATCACAAAAAATATCTCCAAAATCTTGAATAAACACAAGATCCAGGTCTGATTCAACACATTACATAAAATCCGTGATCTGGTTCCGTCTGTAAAAGATGTGATTCCGGACATACAGTACCCTGGTGTCTACAAACTAAGTTGCCTCTGTGGTAGTAGTTACATTGGAGAAACCAAACGACATGTCTCGGACCGCATCTGTGAACACAAAGCAGACCTAAAACACGGTAGGACCAACACCTCGGCCGTGGCAGATCACTGTTATAATTCAGTAGGCTAACATGATATTGACTTCTCCAAGACAGAGGTTCTCTGCAAGCTATCTGGCTATCATGAGAGATTCGTTCATGAGATTATCCACATATACAAATACAGAGACAATTTCAACCGAGAAGATGGATTCTGGCTTAGCAATCATTGGAAGGATTTGATAAACCATTTCGGGTCTTAATTGATTGTTCACGCTTATGGTGGCTTTCAGACAGCATCCATTATTTTCGTCTCCCGCCTCCTCTTTTCCGCACCCATTTGAATAACTGCCAAATCGCTCTCCGTGGTGCTAACGTAAAAAAACCCACTTTTTTCGAAATTTCTTGCTGTGCTTTTCACACCTGATGATGGCTTGTGTTGCAGTCGAAACGTCGTGAGAATTTTATTGCTTTATATTTTTATTATTTTATTGTATCCCTTCTACGTGACTTTACCGAAAGAAGCAAGAATATGAATCCCTGCAGTCACGAAAGCTTTAAATCAAAATTTAGTATGGATTCTGTGTAACAGTCGAGGTTGTTGACATCTCGCCACTGAGGTGCCCCATATTATCGTAAGAAATAAACTTTAAGCTGCGTTGGAGAGAAGATAACAAACAAAAAGAAGTGCGTACCACAAATACGTGTGGGTCAATGCAGACTCGGTTCCTTGCAAAAAAGTAGCTATTTGGTGTTCGAATATCTTAACACCCCCTGTTTTATTTCCAGAAAGTGTAAAAGCTATTTTTATTTTGATACTGCAAAAAGATCCCGTAGATATGGCTGCTCAACGCGAGCTATACATGCTTTGAGACTTGTATTGTCTTTGTACTGTTCGTCTTTTGGCGCTGTTCTCTTTTCTAGAGAACAGCAAAGCCATGAAGAAGGCTGTCTCTGGTGTAAGCTCAATCAGTTTCAATGACAATGCACTTAACATTATTATCAGACCATGTTTATTTGCATGTTCACCACAAGTACTGTGTGTGGTTAATGCAGACTTGATCCCTTGCAATATGTTTCTATTTGGTGTTTGGACATCTTAACACAACTCCTGTTTTATTGCCAGAAAGGGTAAAACACCTAATCGTAGAGGCAGCGATGTCACCTTCTCCCCTCTCCACGTAAAACAAATAATACAAAAGCGTTTGTTGCACAACGCTATCGGCAACACGGCCTTCCTGAAGTGTGTAATATTGGCAGTGCGTGACTCAAGACAAGCAGAAACTCTGGACCGGACTCATCAGCAGCATCACAGCCTTGCTTGCATTGATGCTGGTAAACGGCCAATTCATTCTGTTCTCCTGTTGCGCAGTAGTAGTTGCGTTCCTGAATAACACCACGTTCTGGAAAAAATAAATTTAATTCTAACTCATAATATATAATATTGGGTAATGCACAGTCCGCGTTGAGATGCGTTACGCAGGCTGAAAAAAGACTGAGGCACGTGGGTAGCATCTAGAAGCATCCAGCAGCGTCCCACCTTGTGTGACGCTGCGCCGAGGCAGCCGTACAACCGCTAATTCCTACTCGCGCAATGCAGTTCCATTGACTCGATCGCGTTATATCCAATTCGCATCCGCGTTATGAAATAATTGTTCCCGAATGCATTCATCGCGTTATATCCAGTTGATGTTATGTAAACACGCGTTATGGGAGAACAAACTGTTTTGTACGTACAGTGAGGGAAAAAAAGTATTTGATCCCCTGCTGATTTTGTACGTTTGCCCACTGACAAAGAAATGATCAGTCTATAATTTTAATGGTAGGTTTATTTGAACAGTGAGAGACAGAATAACAACAAAAAAATCCAGAAAAACACATGTCAAAAATGTTATAAATTGATTTGCATTTTAATGAGGGAAATAAGTATTTGACCCCTCTGCAAAACATGACTTAGTACGTGGTGGCAAAACCCTTGTTGGCAATCACAGAGGTCAGACGTTTCTTGTAGTTGGCCACCAGGTTTGCACACATCTCAGGAGGGATTTTGTCCCACTCCTCTTTGCAGATCTTCTCCAAGTCATTAAGGTTTCGAGGCTGACGTTTGGCAACTCGAACCTTCAGCTCGCTCCACATATTTTCCTTGGAATTAAGGTCTGGAGACTGGCTAGGCCACTCCAGGACCTTAATGTGCTTCTTCTTGAGCCACTCATTTGTTGCCTTGGCCGTGTGTTTTGGGTTATTGTCATGCTGGAATACCCATCCACGACCCATTTTCAATGCCCTGGCTGAGGGAAGGAGGTTCTCACCCAAGATTTGACGGTACATGGCCCCGTCCATCGTCCGTTTGATGCGGTGAAGTTGTCCTGTCTCCTTAGCAGAAAAACACCCCCAAAGCATAATGTTTCCACCTCCATGTTTGACGGTGGGGATGGTGTTCTTGGGGTCATAGGCAGCATTCCTCCTCCTCCAAACACGGCGAGCTGAGTTGATGCCAAAGAGCTCCATTTTGGTCTCATCTGACCACAACACTTTCACCCAGTTGTCCTCTGAATCATTCAGATGTTCATTGGCAAACTTCAGACGGGCATGTATATGTGCTTCCTTGAGCAGGGGGACCTTGCGGGTGCTGCAGGATTTCAGTCTTTCACAGCATAGTGTCTTACCAATTGTTTTCTTGGTGACTATGGTCCCAGCTGCCTTGAGATTATTGACAAGATCCTCCCGTGTAGTTCTGGGCTGATTCCTCACCCTTCTCATGATCATTGCAACTCCACGAGGTGAGAACTTGCATGGAGCCCCAGGCCAAGGGAGATTGACAGTTCTTTTGTGTTTCTTCCATTTGCGAATAATCGCACCAACTGTTGTCACCTTCTCACCAAGCTGCTTGGAAATGGTCTTGTAGCCCATTCCGGCCTTGTGTAGGTCTACATTTCTGTCCCTGACATCCTTGGAGAGCTCGTGGTCTTGGCCATGGTGGAGAGTTTGGAATCTGATTGATTGCTTTTGTGAACAGGTGCCTTTTATACAGGTAACAAGCTGAGATTAGGAGCACTCCATTTAAGATTGTGCTCCTAATCTCAGCTCGTTACCTGTATAAAAGACACCTGGGAGCCAGAAATCTTTCTGATAGAGAGGGGGTCAAATACTTATTTCCCTTATTAAAATGCAATCAATCTATAACATTTTTGACATGCGTTTTTCTGGATTTTGTTGTTGTTATTCTGTCTCTCACTTTTCAAATAAACCTACTCTTAAAATTATAGACTGATCATTTCTTTGTCAGTGGGCAAACGTACAAAATCAGTAGGTGATCAAATACTTTTTTCCCTCACTGTATGTATGTTGAACTTCTTTCGCACCACACGTAGCCAACCGTGCTAATCGGAGGCAGGGGGGAAGGACATCAAACTACACACAAAAATCAGTTCTAAATAAATTAGTTTTTAATCTAGATGATTTAAAAGTGCACACCTCCAGTAGCTTCTTAATTTCGGAAGGAAGAGCATTCCAGAAGGCCGCAGAAGAGCATCTGAAAGCGCGCAATGCTGTGACCATCTTTGTTCGATGGTTAGCCAAAAGCGTGATGATGGTTTATGTTCCTTGACGAGATCAGCAAGGTATTGTGGTTAATATGTTGCAAGAACTTTGTGTGCAATGAGTGCTACCTTATGTTATAGGTAACGAGGATCTTGCTCTACGATATGGGCGACAGTTCTACGTAAAATCAGGTGTCAGAGTGCTGAGTTGTCACTGATGCGAATCTGGATTCGTTTCCAGGACGCCACTTGTGAATTAATCCGTGTAGTCCCGGTCAAAAACAAATTGCATTAAGGTTGTTGCTCTAAATAATTTCACTAAATTCGATTTCTGAGACTAAAACTACGTGATTTGAAGCTTTCGTGACTGCAGGAATCCATACTGTTTGGTCCTGTCGGTAAAGTCACGTAGGTATAAAATTAAATAAATTATGATGTTTCGGGCTGTAAAACAGTCTGCCTCAGCAGCAGACCATGCTTTCCCACCTGATGATGGACGCTTGTGTTGCGCCCGAAACGTCGTGATTTATTTTATTTCATACCTACGTGACTTTACCAATAGAACCAAAGAGTATAAAACTACGTGGTTTGACGAACATTATCACTATACGCGGTGGAAGAGAGTGTGGAAATATGAAGCTAAGGCAACGAGTTGGGAACGGTGGCGCAGCAGTTAGCGCACGACGCTACGAGCCTGGCGAACCGAGTTTGATTCTCGTTCACAGCCAACAACAGCAGTTACAATAATTTGAGCCGGTCTTGGGTCTCCCCTAGGTCGACTCAGCCTCAAATGAGGCTGACTTGACCTAGTGGTGGTGACGTCACCACGATGCCTCAAATAAGGCTGGGTAAATAAAACGTGCTAATGAGTTGCTAGTTTAGCAAACCAACCGGTTGTGTCTTTAAGAGTAAAGCCACAACATTTGCAATTCTAGTACGACGTATCGCTGGTGATTACAACCAGCTTCACCAGGCGATAGTCAGAATTGGTCGCAAAAGCCTACGTGTTAAATCGAACTCATTCGGTCGTCCCTTCTGCCCCCCCCCCTGCCACTGATCTACCTCCTATCCTTTCATCTCCTCACCGCGTCACCATTTCACCTCTCTCTCCCCCTTCACCCTGACTTCTCCAGCCTAAGTCTCCATGGTAATTTTCCAAAGCTCACCTTGCCTGCCTTATCCCCCCTCTCTTGACCCCATGCCTGTCTCCCTTCTTCCTCGCCTCCTCCCCATTATCATTCCCCACCTCACGCGTCCCCTCGATCGCCAGGGGCGTCTTCCCCACCGCCTTCAAATCTGCTGTCTGTTATCGTCTCCTAAAAAAAAAACACCTTCCCTTCAACCCTACCATTCCTGGCAATTATCGCCCCGATTTCTCTTGCCACCCTCCCGATTATAAAACGCGTAACCAGCTCTCGCTCCTCCGATTAGTACGGTTGGCTTCGAAAGAAGTTCAACATACATACGTACATACTTCACGTGTCTTAACATTCTTCCATCACCAATTCCAATCCAGAACCATCTTGCGGCATTTCTAACATTCTCCTTCTTCTTGACTTTCCCTCCATGTTTGACACGGTCGGTCACCACACTCGTCTTTTCCACTCTTTCCGACCTCGGCATCTCTGGCACCCACCCCCCTCGCCTGGCTCGAGTCTCACCTTGCTTCTCGCATGTCCTAAGCCTCCAAGTGGCGGAATGACTACGTTATTATCAGCTCAGGAGAGGGGTGCGGCAATCGGTCAGGTGGGGGTTCCCAATATTTGATTTGTCTTTTTGCACGGTCGCACCTAGAGGCTGTTATATATCGTGGAATCTCCTTGCCTAATCAAATCGCCATCACGCTCACGCTCACGGCCTCCAACATTTAACCATGTAGGTGGCGATCCGTGTGGTGCCACAGCAGCGAAGCCGCTCCGTCGGAGCCGTGCCTGCCACTGTGATGCCGCAGCAGCGAGGCCATCCTGACGACTCCGTGGCCGCGACGCCGCCACCTCCGAGTGACGGGGCCGACGCTGCTCTTCCCTCACTACCCCCTCATGAACACACACACACACATAGAGCCCCCACATGGACACACACACACCCCCACATAGAGCCCTGAGGGGAGGTCACCTGGCCGACAGGTTTTCACCCAGAAGCCCTCTCATGGGACCAAGCTTCATGGTTTCCTGCGAGCAGGGAATTGGGCGACCTGCCCCGAGGCTAACGTGCACCGCGGCGCCGTGACTTGGGTTGTAATCACGTGGTCACGACGGGGCTGCTGAGCCACCGCGGATAGGAAACACCCACAACACACACGGGTCAGCAGGCAGGTAGGGGGTGGGGCGGAGTAGCGAGCCGCGGGAAGGCTGGGGGGCCCCCTCCTTGCGTTGCGTGTGTACAACATGTGTAAAGAGCGGACGTCGGAGAGAGCACCGATCATATTAGCGAGGAGCGGGAAATCCGAGGCTCCTGATTGGACGAGAGGCCAGCGGATTAGCGGCACGTTATCTTTTATGTAGGGACCATAAAAAGGGCAGAGGAGGTAAAGGTGAGTTAGTCGGGTTTCTTCTGGAGTCAAGGGTCGGAGGAGTCATCGTGCCTGCTACTGGAACGTCCGTGAGACGGGTTGCAGCACAGCCAGGCCTCGTTCCCAGCCAGGACTACGTGCAGCCTCGCCTTTCCGCGGCTTCCTGCACCTCGGAGTCGAACCGTGAGTATGGAGGAGAGAGGTGAGATAAAGAGGAATATCCCTTAGGGAGAGGGATTGGGGAGAGACGGGGACGGATTGAGTCCTAGACCGACGGGAGATTGTTAGACCTGCCCTGCTGGCCCACACTGACACGGGTAGTTCGGCTACGTTATTCGCGGAGAATAAATCGCCAGTAGTCAATAAACCTTGTCGTGTCGTCCCTGCGAGTGCGGAGAGGAGTGCACAGTGCTGTGAGCCTGCTCTTTGTGGTATCCTGTGTGTGCGTACGAGCGTGTATTTTACCCGCGTGTGTGCGCTCGCCGCTGCGTGTAGCTCGAAGTTAACGTGTACGCGAGTTAGACGGGCATCGTGCAAGCGAGGTTAACTGCGTAGCTCGTGGTTAGCATGTGCGAGAGGTGCAGAGGCGGCGCACCTGTGAGTTTGGTCGTACAACCCTTTAAATCAGCTCCGGGGCATCTCCTCCAAATTGGCGGCGCACGTACGAGTGACGCCCCTGCCCTCCGACCCCCGACCCCGGGTCCCGCGCATGCGATTGGTGCGCGGCGCTGGGCAGGTAGCCGCGTCGAATATTGGTGGCTGCAGGTGCGTGAGTGTGCGCGACCGCGTACGGCGTGCATAATGTTTAGAGGAGCACGCGAGGGGGAGCGGGTGCGAATTAATCCCAGGTGGCTACGCGCCAGCAGCAGATCATGCCCCGAGGGGCTGCAGCAAAGGGGGGAGGGGGGGGAGTCGGTGAGCAGCAACCCTCCCCAGGACATGGAAGAGGGGAGCAGTGGGTCCCAGATGAGCGGGGAGACGGGGGGCAGTCTCCCCGACATCCGTCTTCGCAAATTACAGCCACCACAGCTCCGCAGTATGGTGGTTGTCAAGTGGGCTAGGCACCCTGCCCCCAAGCTCGTTACAACGTTGCTGCTCTATCCCCTCTATCCCCTCTCAACGTTGGTGTTCTGAAAGGTTCGGTTCAGGGTCCCTTTATGAGTCTCTGTATAATATTATCTACTATCTCAACTTTCTGATTTCCTAATAATGGATTTGCTGACGACACTCAAATCTTCTTCTTCTTTCCCAGTCCTTTGTTTACACCGTGACCTTTCCTCTCGTAGTTCCTCCTCATGGCTGGCTGTCGTCCACTCTTGGATGGAATTTCACTCACTCTATCTATGTCTTTGAATCTGTCCAAAACATCAATGATCTTCTTTCTGGCCTCTTTCTCTCCTCCTCCTCTTCCAATCATCTCCTTCCCTCCTCCGCCCTCTCTATCTCTCTCGCCACTCTTTCCTCTGTCCTCAATCTCGTTGCCGTCGTTGACGCTTCCCTCACATGTCCCACCCACAGCTTTGTTGCTGCTCGCATGCTGTTGCTTTCAACTGTTCAACATCAGGAGAAATCCGCCCTCTCGTTTCAATTTCGGCCATCAAACGCCCACTTAATACTCTGGTCTTTGTATAACACATAGTTGGGATTTAGCGACCAATATTATCCATAACAAATGTGTTTTGGGGTTAGGTCACAAGCTGTTTGCAATCAAACGGGAAATGTCACAGTACTCGAATTGTAAATGTTGTGGGTTTACTCTCGAACACACCGGTATGTTGAAGTAGTCAATAATTGCACGTTTGTTTACATTACAACCCTCACTAATCAGCTGTGCCAGGTGGTGGCGCGTTTAATGACATTTATATTTACGCGATCTCACCCCCCAAATCTCTGATCTTTACCCGTTCTGGACCACTGTGATTCACTTCTCGGTCTCCCTGCCTCTGCGCTCACTCCCCTCCAACGAATTGAAACCGCCTCTGCACAAGTGATTTTACACTTCACCTCTCCTCTTTTAACTCCACTGCCTTCTTGTTTACTGCACTGCTGTCTTTTTAAACGCATTTCGCTCTTCTTTACATCTCCTCATGGCCTTGGCCCACCTCTCACACTTCTCTCGTCTCCTTCCTTGTCCCCTTATCTCGTGGTCTTTATTCACAATCTTCTCTCTGTGTCCCTGCTTCTCCCTCGACCCAATCCCGTGATTGGTCCTTCGCCCTCCTTTCTCACCTCCACTGGAATTAACTTCCCCTGTACATTGAGCAGCACTTCTCATAGAATAAACACTGCCCATAGACTCAACACTGCCTATACACTCAACACTGACCATAGACCCACCACTGCCCATAGAACCAACACTGCCCATACACTCAGCACTGCCTATAGACCTAAAACTGCCTATAAAATCAACACTGCCCATAGAATCAACACTGCCCATAGACTCAACACTGCCCATATACTCAACACTGCCCATAGACCTAAAACTGCCTATAAAATCAACACTGCCCATAGAATCAACACTGCCCATAGACTCAACACTGCCCATATACTCAACACTGCCCGTAGACCCAACACTGCTCATAGAATCAACACTGCCCATAGACTCAACACCACTGCCCATAGACTCAGCACTGCCCATAGACTCAACACTGCCCATACACTCAACACTGACCATAGACCCACCACTGCCCATAGAACCAACACTGCCCATACACTCAGCACTGCCTATAGACCTAAAACTGCCTATAAAATCAACACTGCCCATAGAATCAACATTGCCCATAGACTCAACACTGCTCATATACTCAACACTGCCCATAGACCTAAAACTGCCTATAAAATCAACACTGCCCATAGAATCAACACTGCCCATAGACTCAACACCACTGCCCATAGACTCAGCACTGCTTATAGACTCAACACTGCCCATACACTCAACACTGCCCATAGACTCAACACTGCCCATATACTCAACACTGCCCGTAGACCCAACACTGCTCATAGAATCAACACTGCCCATAGACTCAACACCACTGCCCATAGACTCAGCACTGCCCATAGACTCAACACTGCCGATAGACCCAACATTGCCCATAGACCCAACACTGCCCATACAATCAACACTGCCCATACACTCAACAGTGCCCGTAGACTCAATACTGCCCATAGACCCAACATTGCCCATAGACCCAACACTGCCCATACAATCAACACTGCCCATAGACTCAACACTGCCCATAGACTCAACACTACACCATAGACTCAACACAGCACATATACTCAGCACTGCCCCTGTACATGAAGCAGTCCCCCTCCTTAACCTCCTTCCGTTCCTCTTCCCTCCCCTCACCTTTCCACTCTTTCCCGTCCCTCCCCTATAGCCTTTTTAGTGATCCCCAAGTGCCCCTCTGACGCTGTCATTCCTCAACCCATGCACGCTCCTGCCATCTAAATCATCCCATGTCAAGCGCCTCGAGTGAAGATGCTCGTTAAATATGAATTAGATTCGCTACAGAAGATTCAAATAATCGCATGGAGGCTCATGGAGATACACAGATAAATGCATTGAGACACATTAAAGATAAGCTACGGGAGTGCGATTGTGGCGATGAAATCGAAGTCTATGGACTATTCCATTAACCACTGTTGTCTGCACTTCTTCAGCGGAGGAGGAATAGCAAAACAGGACCCGAACTCTTTCCTGAAGCGCTCTTTACACGACCACAGACAAAAAAAAAAGGGAATTCACAAAGACAAAGATTCCCCGTATAGCCTCAACATACTGTTGGGTCGAGTGCTGTTAGCAAGCACATATGAAGGCCGGTATAATACACCAGAGGGTGGGTGGACAGCAACACGCACGGCCACCTGTGTCTTCCCAGCAGCGAAGTTCACTACACACCACACCAGGTATTAATTTTAGGCTGAGCCGACCTAAAGGCCCAGGACCGGTAAAGATAATCGTCACAGGCGTTGGTGGTGGCCGTGAGTGGGAATTAAACTCTGGTCTATGCCGGGCTCGTAGCGCAGTGTGCTGATCGCCCCGCCACCACTCCGTTACACACAGGCACGAATTTACATTTCCTGTGTGGCTCAGCATGTCCCTGAAACAACACGGAGCCCGCCGACTCAGATCCACTCTTCAGAATAACGTATTTATCCTGGAGGAATCCGACGAGCTATAAAGCTATTTTTCACCGATGCCTAGTAGGGGCACGGGGTCAGAACGTTACAACAACAAACAGTACAAAAACACAATAGGAGTGCAAAGTATAGGAAAGGTAAACCAATCACTTACATTTTTTTTTTACAAATAAAACTTAACAGGTAAAGCCAACTGAGGTATTAGCTTCTTTTTTCAGAAGTGATCGGGCCACAAGTGATAGCGCAACAAAGCGGCTCATCACGTGGAGATTTATAGCAGCAACATCATCTAAAAAAATGTAAACGAGTGATGTTGTTTCTAAAATGTGGAGGAATAAAAGACCTGAGGAGAAAAGAACTCCAAACATACAGCCGGCGTGTAGGGTCTGGATCGAACCCCTGACCTCTTGCATACCAGGCGAGGAAGTTAACATCTCTTTGCCACCGTGGTGGCCTTTAAATGTTGTTACCTTCGGAGTGCGGCGCTCGACGGGCACTCACCATGAAGCTAAGTTTTTCGCATGGCGTGTGTCCCTTTATATCGCTCCGGGTGACCCTTTGAGGTGATTGCGCACAGGGAGATTTAAAAATACGCCTGTTGTGTGATATGTTGCTGTTATTTTTTTCGCTTTTTTCTATCTTTGTTTCTATGCAGTGCCGCTGAGGTGGCATCGTGCTTGGTGGGGGGGGGGGGGGTCCCTGGTTGGCTCTGGAGAGTCATTTTGTGCAAGGTGTCGCTAGTGACAGACTATCAAGGTGGGGTAGCGAAGGGGTATTTAAGGCATTCATTATAACACGTGTGAACTGACAGCCTCGGGGATTGAAGCCGTTGCACTTTAAAGATTATCTTTAGCCGAGCACCAACCCACCTCTTTAATGACAACGACGGCAATGTCCAACTCGTAGCGCGCTTGCAATGTGCCCCTCTAGCTCTAGGAGGAAGGAAGGAAGAGGAGTCAGGAGACTGACTCCTCTCACGTATGTGGACTCTCAAATACATTTTCCCGGTGGCTGTTGCTGCCTGACCCGCTCGACCGTGATTCCTCTTGAGGAGTCAGGAGTCAGGAGACTGACTCCTCAAGAGGAATCACGGTCGAGCGGGTCAGGCAGCAACAGCCACCGGGAAAATGTATTTGAGAGTTCACACGCGTTTGTTGTTTTTTTGTTGTTGCTGAACCTGCCCTTCTGCTTGCGAGCCAGGCAACGGATCCCTCCTCGACTGCCCCCAACCGGGATGGAAGTTTCACGCGACATTCGTGCGGTGATCCAGAAAGCCTCACCACGTACTGAGCGCTGGCTTACAGGTGGTGCGCCATCAACACCGCAGACGTGCGTGAGTACATCAAGTGCTGCTAGCGAGCAGCACCTCGCAAAGGCCGGCACGGCACATGAGGGGATGGGTGGCCAGCACCACGCCCGACCGCCTTTGTATCCCCAAGTGGCAATATTTGCACACCACACCATTTGAGGCTGAGTCGATCTAGGCAAGGCCCAGGACCGATTCAGATATTCGTCACTGTTACTGGTCGTGAGCGTGAATCGAACTCGGGTGGCTGGGTTCATAGGGTGACGCGCTAACCACTGTGCCACTGCTCCAAGCTTTCTTTTTATATACAGGTGTGTCGTATTGTTAAAAGGTGAAGCGATGCTGCTGCAATGGTGTAATTAATATCAAACTGGACCTCAAAGAACTCAAAAGAACTCAGAAACAAAAACACCACCTTGTTGTGAAAAACCCAACGCAGAAGATTCCTGGAGTTGATCTTCCACGAAGCTCATGGTCAACCCTAAACCGCATCCACTGCACAAAGTTTGTCAGATAACGGACGCCTGCTGCACAAATGTACAATTAAAAACTCTCCAGTAGTGTGGGACTACAGTTATCCAGAACAGAACATTCAACGTACTACGAAAAAAAAACCCCGGTTCATAAATACGAAGGAGACATCACAGCGATGAACACAACTCCGCTGCTTCTGACTTGACCACCTTGTAGTTGTTGCTCTGCATCTACATCTGCCTTACGAAAGAATACTTTTTTTACGACACATGCGCTCTGACCAATCGATTCTAAAGCACACACACCGACAATGCACACGCGGACCACAATTGCACAACACTCGGCACTTGTGCTATGACTATTTACTATTTGTATTTTACCAAGTGTGTATCTCTTTTTCAGAAGGGATCTGACACTCACAAATGATAGCTCAACTAAGTGGCTTATCCTCACGTGGAAATTTATAACAGCCAAATAAACCGGTGGTGTTTATTCTAAATGTGCGTGAAAAAAAAAAACGGAGGACTCGGAGAAAAATGCACGCGGCCACGGGGAGAAGACGCAAACTCCAAATATACAGCAGCAGGCGTAAGGGTCGGGATCGAACCCACACCCTCCTGTATACTAGGCGAGGTAGTTAACATCTCGCCACGTTTGGCTACTCTCACCTGGTCGAATACCATCTGGGCCAGCGTGGAAGAGTAAGCTAAAGTGCCCTCTTATAGAGGGCCCTCTTATAGAGGGCACTTTCTGGAGCACCCTCTAGCGGAGGCCTTTTCACTAGTGGTGGCGTGAGAAAGCAATTGCAGGGCTGATCCTTTACCTTGTTGCTAAAAAAAATGAATCAAACGATGCAAGGACCGGACCTGCTCACTCTACTAGCTCCCGGCTTCTGTTTCCAGAGACGCTGAGGTTCCGCCAATCCTGTTCTCTGAGAGCTCCATTCTCCCTCTCCTTCTAACGCGTGCATGTGCGCTTATTTAATTAGAACTGCTTGCTGTTATTGTGTTCAGTTTGTTGTACTCCCCTCCCCGCCCCTGCGCCTCCGATTAGCATGGTCGGCTATATATTGTGCGAAAAGAAGTTCAACACACATGCATACATATGTAGACTCACGCAGAGAACCATAGACTCACACAGGGACCCATAGACTCACACAGAGATCCATAGTCTCACGCAGAGACCCATAGACTCACACAGAGACACATAGTCTCAAACAGGGACCCATAGACTCGCACAGGGACCCTATACTTCTACAGGGACCCATAGACTCACATAGAGACCCATAGACTCACACAGGGACCCATAGATTCATATAGAGACCCACAGACTCACACTTAGACCCACAGACTCGCACAGGGACCCATAGACTCACACAGATACCCATAGACTCACATAGAGATCCATAGTTTGTTGTCCTTCCCATCGCACCTCCAATTAGCACAGTTGGCTTACGTCCGGTGTGAAAGAAATTCAACATACGTACACACATGAAAGGTACGGAAAATTCAACATATGTGTGACACTGCGTGGCCTTAATGTATGAAATCTATGACAGGCGACGTTTCTGACCTTGGTCCTTCTTTTGCATAGCACGGACAATCGAGAAGCGAGTAGAGAGAGACGGAGTGGATGATAGGAGTTGGAGACTGCACCGAGCCTACCCCACAGAGACCCATAGGCTCACACAGAGAATTACATTTCGCAAATGTTTTCTGACCACCGAGTTTTGCCAAAAAGCCTTTGCGTAGTCACACGAATAGTCAAGCTATTCAAAGTAAGGCAACTGCGTAATGCTAATGGAACATTGCACGACCCACGCTACCGTTGCGTTTCCAGCTCATTGCGTGTCATAGCTGTTCCCCATCTGTGCGTGACCCACCAAATCCCCAGAGTTCCAGATAAACAGACGCGCAATCCCGCGGCAGAGGTGATTGCGGAGATAACAACGCACGCGGTTACAGCTGTTTCTTTGTCTGATCCACTGCTGGTTGAGGGCCACCTCGCACGCCACCCGGGATGTGGGGGTAGTGGGTTATTTGACCTTTACTTCACCACGCAAGTCAATGCGGGCTGTCCTCTGATACCCATTATCGCCACGTGACCCCCGACAATCTGTGTGTTTGCGTGCGTGCGTGTGTGGTGGTCGCCCACCCAAGTTACTACCCAGGCTGATCCCCACTGCCTAGCTTCTGGTATCTGACGAAATCAGTGACAATCGCCTGGTAGGTAGGAGAGCATGGGTTCGATCCCGATCCTGACGAATGATGTATATCTGGAATTTGTATGTCTTTCTCTGTGGTCGCGTGGAATTTTCTCCGTGTCCTACGGGTTTTCCCTCCACATTTAGAATCAACATGCGTTTAGATTGTTTATATTATTTTGCTATTATATATTTCCACGTGATAATCCACTTCGTTGAGCTATCTTTTGTGGTCTAGCTGCTTCTGAAAAATAGACTAATAGATTAGTGGATTTTACTTGGTAAGATACAACAACTATTTTGGGTTTTATACTTTGCACTCCTTTCGTTTTTTGTATTGTTTGTTGTAACGTTCTGGACATATTGTGAAAAAGAGCTTTGTAGCTCATCGGATTCCTCCAGTATAAATACATATTCTAATTATGATTATGAATGTGGGTTATTACAATGGCAGAGCCATGATTTTTAGGTAGGGGGGGGGCAACCCCTCCAGCAATGAAAAATGATAGGAGTTATTAGTAAGTCAGGACTTGTCCCTTGCTTTTTATTCGATGCGTGTGCGGCGATGGCGCAGCCATCGATCGAGGGTCGAATTCGAACCATGTGCGATCGGCATCGCGTTCGCTGAAGGTGAATGCCTTCAGGGAAGTCGTGTATTGTATATATGCAGCTGCGCACAATTCTATGAGTCACTTATAACTGCTTTGCCGCTACTTATTGCCAATTATGGACTCAGACTATTGTCCTATCATCTCATAGAGTTCCTGGCACGTAATAATATGCCACACAGTGGCAGTGGGGGTCGCAAAATGCCGATTTATTACTATAAACCCCAATGATCCGATCGAAATTATGGATTTCGATCGGATCATTGGGGGGGCACGTGCCACACCACCCCCCCCAACTGGCTCCGCCAGTAGGTTCTTAGGTCTCAGGCTGTGCTCGCTTTACCAGGGTGAGAAATTAACCTCAGAGATTAAAAACAACAGTTTAATAATTGAAGTTATTAATGGTCCCGTGGGGAGCGGTGGCACAGTGATTAGCTCTACGAACCCTAACCCGGCGAACCGAAATCGATTCTAGGCTCACAACCAACAAAAAGTGGCGAAAATAATATGAAGCAGTTCGGGACCCCCTGTAGGTCGACTCAGCCTTAAACGAGTACCTGATGCGGTAATTTGAAACATAATTTCTTTAAAACTGCTGTTTGTGTTAAGTTTGTTGTTCTTCCCCCGCACCTCCTATTAGAGTGGTTGGCAACGTATGGTGTGAAAGGAGATCAACACACGTACATACATACACACGTGAGTGTAAAAGGTCAGCACTCGGGAAACAAAGATGGCTGGGCGTGGTGCTTCCACCACTTCCCCCCTTCCACGGTGGCGCAGTGGTTAGCGCACTGCCTTAAATGTTCAAAAACCTCAGTTTGATTCCTGTACGCAGCTACTAACATCAGTGGCCAGTGATATTTGTACCGGTTCTGCACTTCTCCTAGGTCATTTCAGCCTTTAATTGGTACCTGGTGTCGTGTGCGTAAATAGGCGGCCGGCCGTGGTGCTGGCCACCCAATCCCTCGTGTGCCGTGCCGGCCTTCAAAGGTGCTACTCGCTAACAACACTTGCCTTAACAGTCTGTTAAGGCTACACGGATGATCTTTGTTTGTCTTTATGTTCACGATAACATGTTGCATATGATGGCGTCCTCTAAGCGATGAGTGTGTACGAATTTTCTCCTTGCACTATGGATGGGACTGGGATTGTGTAATTGCTGCGTGCATGGCACTGGAAATCACGATAGGTGGGTGATGCGTGCTGTCTCTTGTTGGACTGAGTTGTGATCCATTGCCATCGCTTTGCAGGATACAGGCGCCGGTGCCCGAATCAACAAGAGTTGCTGTTAAGCTTCACCGAGCCACTGTGTAAATTATTATGAGTTGGTGCCGTGATCACAGTGGGAAGGGGAATAGAACACGATGCAGAGAGGCCGTGGTCACCAAGAGCTTTTCAACGCCCCTGAGATCCTCTACTTCGAAATGACTTTTTTTTGCTGCAAAGTAGCATGCGATTACACTTAGTAGGAGGATTACTTCACAACTCTGGCTGTCCGCCTGATGACGCGAGTTGTAATTACTGGCGAAACGCCGTGCAGGCAGTGGCTTGTGTTACGGTCACAGATTTGGCCGCTTTTGTGAGAGAGAAAGTTGCCAGCAGACGACCTGATGCATGCAGGCAAGTGATGAGAAAGAAACTGGCACAATTTAAACACGTGTGTAGGAGGATGGACAACAGCAGGAAAATAAAAAGTGTGCTGTTCGGGAAAAATGGAAGGAACCGGAAAGATAGGAAGACTAACAAAGAATGGCTTGACAATATCATAAGGCATCGGTGCCAGAAAGATATGGCACTACTTGAGCATGTTGGAACTACAAAGTGGCAACACATGACGAAATATTCAGTGGACACCTACTACAGGCTATCTGACCCATGGATCGTGATGATGATTTGCCAATGACATCACAAATTTATTTGATTGGCTCTGTCGAGTGGTGTAGGGTTATAGGCTATACATAAATACGAGACGATTATCGAACCCAAAAGAAACGTATTTAATATTGAACTCTCTAAATAAAAAAAACAGAGATGACATTGTCATCCTCTCAGCCGACAAGGGCAATGCCACTGTTATCATGGATAAAACCACTGACAACAACAAAAGTCAGGACCTTCTTAATGATGGCAGCTATACCAAAATCAACAGAAATCCCACCAACTGCCTAGCCACAAAAAACAACAATATCATCACTAAATCGGCTTCTCTAATCGATCAGACCAAGCAGAGCTCCATAAAACCTTCGTTTGCTAGACCACCCAGATTTTATGGACTTCCAAAAATCCACAAAGTAGGTACCCTGCTCCGTCCTATCGTCTCCACCATTAACTCACCCACCTACAAACTGACCCGATTTCTGTCTGAGACCCTGCCTCCTTTCACGGGCAAGTCCACCTCAGCTGTACTTTACTTAGCTCACTTAGTTTCTCTAATCAAGGACATCTCACTGTCTCCAGATGATTTGCTTCTCAGTTTCGATGTAGTCTCTCTGTTCACCAATGTACCTGTACCTGACACCATTGCAATCATTGAAGACTTGGTCCAACAAGGACTGAATCCAGATGTATCAACTTTGGTAAGGCACTGCCTTACCAACACATACTTCACCTGGAATGGTACATTCTACAAACAAAATGAGGGTACGTGATGTATTGTATTTTATACCTACATGGCTTTCCCGAAAGAACCAAAAAGTATTCTATAACATTGTGCGTGAATACCAAACCTAAATGTATATTCGTATAAAATCAACCTACGCTGCCCAGCGTGGTGATAAATGGTCAAATAACTCAGTAGGGCACGTGGGTTGTATTTGCATTACAGCCTTACGCAAGCATGGCACACCAATGCACTTGAACGATCGTAAATCGTTGTCATAAGGACCCCACGCAAGGGCAATGTGATGCAACTGCATTCGATTAAGGATAGAACACCGACCTATTCCCCGGAGACTGGTTAGGGCAAGTGCTGTTAGCAAGTAGCAGCGCCTACGAACACTGGAATGACAAACGGCCGTTTTAGTCTCCCCAGTGGCGAAGGTTTACACATCGCACCGGTTACTCATTTGAGGCTGAGTCGACCTTGGGGAGTTCCAGGACCGATTCAAATAATCGCCACTGCTCTTGGCTGTCCGTGAGCGGGAATTGAATTCGGGTTCGCCGGGTTCGTAACGCAGCGCGCTAACTATTGCACTACCGCTCCCCACACACATACACTCACCCACTCATGGGCTGTGCAAAATGTATATAGGTAAGTGGTTACTCGCCAACAGGACGTGCTCTAACAGCCTCTGTGATTTACACGTGGGAGATCTCTGTGTTGCGAACAGCTGGTGTTTTGTTTTGTATTAAATAATTTGCAAAACGAAGTTGGTTTTGTTATTACCTCGTTTAACGTTTTACTCCGAATTGGTGACAAGGACACGGGTCCCATGTATAGCTTTACAGACTGTTGGGGCAAGTTATGTTAGCGAGCACCTATTGAAGGCCGGAACGGCACACGGGGGAGTGGATGGCTAGCACCACGCCCGGGCGCATTTGTCTCCCTTGTAGAAATGTTATTTACACATCGCACCAGGTACTCATTTGAGGCTGAGCTCACCGAGGGGATGAGGCCCAGGACCGGTTCAGATAATCGTCACTGGTGTTGGCCGTGAGCAGGGATCAAACTCGGGTTGCCGGGTTCGTAGCACAGCACGCTAATCGCTACACCACCCGCTCCCCACACACATACGCAGCTGCGGGGCTACGTGGATGCGGCCAGCATAGGGTAGTCCAGCACAATCGAATGTTGGACTGTGCTTCTGCACTCTCACGTCTACGCACCCACAACTTCACCAGCCTGCGCCGACTGGCGTGATGAGGTATGGTCAAACAACACCCACGATCAGGACAGCGTGCGAAGGCCCTCATATATCGGTGACGTCGACAAAGACAAAGGACCCCCCTCCCCCGTGTAGCCTGAACAGACTGTTGGGGCAAGTGCTGTTAGCGAGTAGCATCTATGACTACACCAGGTTCTCATTTGACGATGAGTCGACCTAGGGGAGGAGGCCCAGGACCGGGTTCAGATCATCGTCACTGATGTTGGTGTCCGTGAGCGGGAATTGAACACGGGTTATTGAGTAAAGGGGCCCTTTATACCCGCATGTGGTGAATAGCGATGGCTTAGCATTGTCGTGAAGCCAACACCACCCGCGCCCCCAGATCTAAAATTCCAGGAATTACATCTTCCCCCCTTTCCCCCCCTCCTCCCCCATTCCGTCCCCCCTCCCCTCCCCCAGGCGTTTTTTTATACCTCGCTGCTGATCTCGTCAGCACGGATCAGAAACCATCATCAGCCACGCGAACTCCGGTGGTCATTCTCGCAGTAGCAGCAGCGGTGACTCTTGGCCAACCATCGAACAAAGACAGCGGTTACCGCATCATCACGCGGTGCTTTCAGATGCGCTGCTTCTGCGGCCGTCTGGGACGCTCTTCATTTCGATGGCAGGAAGCCACTGGGAGCTATGCGCTTTTAAATCATCTAGATTGAAAACTCATTTCTTTAGAATTGCCTTTTGTGTTTAGTTTGTTGTCCTTCCCCGAACCTCCGAATAGCACGGTTGGCTACGTACAGAGTGAAAGAAGTTCAACATACATGCATACTCTTTGGTTCTTTCGGTAAAGTCACGTAGGTATAAAAATAAAACAAAAAATAATATATCACGACGTTTCGATCACAACACAAGCGGTCGTCCTCAGGCAGAAAAAAAATAACCCAGGAGTGGAACTGCTGAACCAGCGAGAGAGCTGTTACAACAAGAGGTTATTTATGTGGCGATGGCCAAGCAAGCGGGGTCTGAGCTGGAAGGAATTCAATCCCCGGACGAAAGCACGTCAGTTGTGTTAATGGGGGAGATTAGGGAGAAAGAGAGAGTAGGGAGAGAGATTAGCATGAAATGAGCTTCCGTTGCCGCATAACAGTATCATCCCCGCATATGCGCACAACAGCAGTGTTAATGGGAGATTAGCAGCACTATGTTGATGGGAGAGATTAGGCAGGGAGATTAGGGGGATTAGTAAGTTAATGGCATGTCTATGTGTAACACAATCTGCGGCGCTGCCAACTGTGCTGTGAGGCAAGGAAACCACCGCAAGGGAACCACCGCAAGGGTGGTCGCGCTCCAATGATAAAATCAATGTTACATGACATACCCAAGGTGGCCTAAAAGTCAGGACACAGCCGATTACTTAATTTATCTTACCACTGGCATTAAACATTTTATTAGTACATTTTACAAATATATATTGTATCTATTGTCATTATACATAAACTGTGTAACACAAAACAAATTCAGTTTCTGGGTAGTAAGTGTTATTTTCCAATTGCTTATGCCTCAAAAGTACGGAAAATTATTTCCCACAAACGTCACTTTTGTGACCAGGACACAAAAAGCAAAGTTAATAATCCACTCCATTAATAACACTGTGTAACAAATTTATTTATTTTTTTGTTCCTGGGTAGTAAGTGTTATTTCCTAATTGCTTTTGTCTCAAAAGTAGAGAAAATGGCTTTTATTTCCCAAAAACTTTGCTTTTGTGACCAGGACAGTAATATTTTGAAATTGACCTATTTTCAATAAGAAAACGTGTGCATTTGTGTCATTCCTTCACATAAAGTCCTGGTCACAAAAGCAAAGTTTGAGGGGAATGATAGCCATTTTCTATACTTTTGAGGCATAAGCAATTAGAAAAAAACGCTTACTACCCGGGAACAAAAATCATGTTACATAGTGATTAATGTATCTATGTTTCTTATTCTCCTTCCTGTGGAGTCACCTCCAATCCGTCATTTACAAAACTCGACCAAGACCAACAGCACACACACACACATGATGACTGTTCAAAGATTCTAGCTCTAATCTTAAAACAAATATTTTCAAAAGAGAATTCATGCGTGCATTAATGGGAGTCAGTTTGAACATTTGTCAAAGTAAATTAAATAATCCTACTTGATTTGCTAAACTAATTTTAATGACCCTATGTGACCTGACTTTTGATCCACCATGTATATGTGAAGTGGGATGTCATGCAGCATGCTCATCGTTGGACATATGCCATGCTGTGCAAAAATACGAATAAAGAATAGATAACACTGTCCGAAATTGCCTTTAAATAAAGAACGTTGTTATTTACACTTCAACCAAATGATAACTCGGATATTCCTCTCACTGGCTTCATAAGATGAAGCCCTCCATAGGAATGTGGAATTTCCACCTCCGAGGGATGGGATCAAATAACAGTAATGTCTGTAAGTTAAAATGTTGCACCCTAATCCATTTTTCCTGGACCACCATCATCATTGTACGTGTGGGGTGGAGTGGTGGCACAGCGGTTAGCACATTGCACTGTGAAAGTACGAACCTCACAACCTGAGTTCAATTATAGCCAGCAGCTACATCGAATGTCGGGTGATAGCTGAGCCGGTCCTGGCGAGGTATGTGTGCATGTATGTGTGTCGGTACGTGGGGAGCAGTAGTGTAAGCAGTTAGTGCGCTGCACTAAGAACCCGGCAGCCCGAGTTCGATTCCCGCTCACGGCCAACACCAGTGGCGATTAACTGAACCGGACCTGGGCCTGCCCGAGGTCGACTCAGCCTCAAAATGAGTACCAGTGCGGTGCGTAAACATCGCTACTGGGAGACAAAGGCGGCCCGGCGTGGTGCTGGCCACCCGCTCCCTCGCCTGCCATTCTGGCCTTCATAGGTGCTCACGAATAGCACTTGCCACAACAGTCTGCTCAGGCTATACGGAGAATCTTTGTCTTCGTACGTATGTTGAACTTATTTCGCACCGTGCATAGTCAACCGTGCTCTGCTTAGCATGGCGACGTACAGTATGGTCTTAACACAGGGGGTCGGCAACCTGTGGCTCTGGAGCTGCATGCAGCTCCGGAGCTGCATGCAGCTCTGGCTGCCCCCTTGCGGCTCTTTGGCTGCCCCCTTGCGGCTCTTTGGCTGCCCCCTTGCGGCTCTTTGGCTGCCCTCTTGCGACTCTTTGGCTGCCCCCTTTGTGGCTTTTTGGCTGCTCCCTTGCGGCTCTTTGGCTGCCCCCTTTGTGGCTCTTTGGCTGCTCCCTTGAGGCTCTTTGGCTGCCCCCTTGCGGCTCTTTGGCTGCTCCCTTGCGGCTCTTTGGCTGCCCCCTTGCGGCTCTTTGGCTGCCCCCTTGCGACTCTTTGGCTGCTCCCTTGCGACTCTTTGGCTGCCCCCTTGCGACTCTTTGGCTGCCCCCTTGCGGCTCTTTGGCTGCCCTCTTGCGGCTCTTTGGCTGCCCCCTTTGTGGCTCTTTGGCTGCTCCCTTGCGGCTCTTTGGCTGCCCCCTTTGCGGCTCTTTGGCTGCTCCCTTGAGGCTCTTTGGCTGCCCCCTTGCGGCTCTTTGGCTGCTCCCTTGCGGCTCTTTGGCTGCCCCCTTGCGGCTCTTTGGCTGCCCCCTTGCGACTCTTTGGCTGCTCCCTTGCGACTCTTTGGCTGCCCCCTTGCGGCTCTTTGGCTGCCCCCTTGCGGCTCTTTGGCTGCCCCCTTGCGACTCTTTGGCTGCCCCCTTTGTGGCTCTTTGGCTGCTCCCTTGCGACTCTTTGGCTGCCCCCTTGCGGCTCTTTGGCTGCTCCCTTGCGACTCTTTGGCTGCTCCCTTTGTGGCTCTTTGGCTGCCCCCTTTGTGGCTCTTTGGCTGCCCCCTTGCGGCTCTTTGGCTGCTCCCTTGCGACTCTTTGGCTGCTCCCTTTGTGGCTCTTTGGCTGCCCCCTTGCGGCTCTTTGGCTGCCCCCTTGCGACTCTTTGGCTGCTCCCTTGCGACTCTTTGGCTGCCCCCTTGCGGCTCTTTGGCTGCCCCCTTACGGCTCTTTGGCTGCCCCCTTGCGGCTCTTTGGCTGCCCCCTTGCGACTCTTTGGCTGCTCCCTTGCGACTCTTTGGCTGCCCCCTTGCGGCTCTTTGACTGCCCCCTTTCAAGCAGCCGTTTACAAAAAAAAGGAAAACTCTAAAACGTAATTGAACACGAAGATAATTAGCAATGTATTAAACATGGCAGGGAATGGATCACTATGGAATGTCCTCGTGACAAATAAGTGTGCATTATTGTTAAAGAACAACTAAGGGGGGGGGGGGGGGGGGCACGGGACAAAAACGAAAGAGATGCAGTGTATTCCATCACCTATTTTGTTTATTAAGTGAGAATGTGTGTTGTTGTTGTCATCTGCCATATACACGCTGCTGTGTTTGAGTTCAAATGGCTCTGCGTGTGATGCGGCTCTCGTAGTATTTTGGTCAACGACAGAAAACAATGGCTCGTCTTCTAATTGGCAACGTTGCTGCCGACCCTGGGTCTGACACATCCCATAGCCAAATAGCGAGGGGAGGTTTTCGTCCAGCAGTGGAGTGATTTTATATGAATCAGTAATTTCAACTTGTAACGTTGTGCCGCACAGCGGTCGTTCACTCTCGCAGGGAGTGAGAGCGGACGAGTCAGAGGTGCGAGGAAGATCCAACGGACTAGCCGGGAAGACCTCCCGCACCTCCGATTAGTGCATTTGGCTACGTACAGTGCGAAGGAAAAATTCAACATTTCATAGACTCAAACAGAGACCAACTAACTCACACAGAGACTCATAGACTCACACAGCGGCCCATAGACTCACAGAGAGACCCGTAGACTCAGACAGAGACCCACAGACTCACACAGAGACCCATAGACTCACACGATTACCCATAGGCTCACATAGAGACCCATAGACTCACACAGATACCCATATACTCACACAGCGACCCATATACTCACACAGAGACCCATAGACTCATACAGAGAACTATATACTCACACAGAGACCCATAGCCTCACACAGAGACCCATAGACTCACACAGATACCCATAGACCCACACAGAGACCCATATACTCAGTGATAGACCCATAGACTCAAAAAGAGACCCATAATTTGTTGTCCTTCCACCGCACCTCCGATTAGCACGGTTGGTTATGTACGGTGTGAAAGAAGGTCAACACATACATACAGCATACATACGTACAATGCATATCTGGAGGTCTGTTCCTGCGATGTCACACACCACGGCAGCTGTGTCGATGTTGTTTCTGCTCTGCTAGAATCGTGACGAACGAGGGGTTACATTTTCGGCCCTTCTGTGCTGGGAGGAGGCAAGGTGACATCCGTCTAGCGGAGACGGAGCAATGAAGTCCGCTATTTATGCAGGCGCTGCTGGGGGTATGGTTCCATCGCAGGCTCGCGTCAAACGACATCGACTACGGGGAGGGCCTTCGTCCAGCAGTGATTGTTCACTGGAGCCCGTATCAAATTCTCCGCCCCCCCCCCCAATCCCTCTGCAACCGCTCCCTACACAAGCTCTGCAGTTCTCTATTCATGAAGATGTTCTCGGCCAGTGAATGAGCATTACCAATTGTTTGAGAAAACCGGAGCACCTCCTCCCTCCCCCCCCCCCCGGTAGACAACTGAAAAGTCACACGTGGTGCGCAAGGGGGCAACGCTCTATCCCGTACAGGTAGGACAGTTGAGAGTGCACCCTTCCTTTGAACCGCCTTCTCCAAGCACCGTGTATGTTGACCGTGCATGGTGTTTTATCTACGGCAGTGCTCTTTACTCATTTTCAGCGGGGTGGCACTTTGGCTGAGAAGTCATCATCAGTGTGAGGGCCGCCACACATTTGAAACCATTGGAGGTTTGTCAGCAGCACGATGATGATGGGGGAGAGGGGGGTGTTTTCACTGTTTCATAGCTGTAAACGCCTTATCAGTGCCCTACCTTATTACATACCAATTCAAACCTTATTGGTCACCCCGTGTCCTTATACAAATCAACGTTCATCCTACAAAGTCCCATCACAAGGGACAAACACACACTTATCACTACTCCACTCACCACTAATACACTCATCACGAGTACACTCACCACTAGTACGCTCACCACTACACTCACCACTACATATCTGTAAACCCCTTATCAGTGCCTACTTTATTACAGGCCAATTCAGACCTTATTGGTTACCTCGTGCCCTTATAAATCTCAACGTTCATCCTACAAAGTCCCATCACAAGGGAGAAACACAAACAAATAGACACATTTTATTTTGTTGCCCGTATTTAAACGGCTGTACGCCGCATGGACCTGAAAACTCAATTTCGCCGTACAAAACACGGGGTAAACCGTATGGATTGACAGCGATGCTATTTGTGTATTGTTCGCCGCCGTCTTAAAGGCCACCAGGGTCCGCGAGTGGCCCGCGGGTCCTTGCAATGAAGAATACTGCTCGAGGGTGATGCCTGGGCTCATGATGAGTGGCCAAGCGCGATGTCAAGCTTGCGGCCCACTGAGGCGAGGGAGGGCCGCTCGTGTGGCTCACTGACTCGTCTGGGTTGACCATCACTGGCGTCCTGACGAGTATATAGGGGCCCTCCTATCCAGCACGTTTAATTGTCGGCAAGACACTCAGACCTTTTCACACTGTCGCAGCAGTGGCCCAGTCAACGACTTTAAATAATACGGAAAAAAATGCCACTTGCGTATTGTCAGGGGGCCACACTAAAGGCCGCCAGTGGTCGCCGCGCGGGCCTTGCCATGAAAAACCACTGCGTTGTGAATCCGATGCGTTAGTACACCGCTGCAGAAAGGGCCTCGGCAGGCCGTGGGGGTCGTTTGACCATACTTCACCATGCTGGTCAGTGCGGATTATTGAAGTTTGAGAAGTGTGGACGCGAGAGGGTGGGATCACCGTGCAACAATGGATTTTAAAAGGACAATCGGTTCCGCTACAAACGTGTTTCCATCACGCGAATTGGATATAAACGCCATTCATGTATTTGAGGAGCACATTTTTTTATATATATAACGCAGATGCGAATTGGACACAACGCAAACGAGTGAACGAAACTGCGTCGTGTGAGTAGGAATAAACGGTTGTACGGCTGCCTCGGCGTAGCATCGCACAAGGCATTGGGATGCTGCTGGATGCTTCTAGATGATACCCACACGGCCACACGCCTCGGTTTTTTTGTTTTTTGCCTGTGTACGCACCTCACGCGCTATCGCAGACTCTGCTTTACCCCCTATATTATTTGTCTCGCTTTGAATGCAACTTCGTTGATTTGAATCGCAACGAGTGGCTTTGCGACTCACACTGTAACATGCATTTTTCACTCGTTGTCGTGTTTTTATTTAAATTCACGAATTTTATCATCAAACTAAAACACAGTAATGATAAAATATCACGTAAAAATCAACAGTAATATGACAAATGACCATGAAAGCTGCCAGGCATGTTGGTCTTCTCGAAATCGACTACCCACGAACCTCTTCATTCCCATTGAATCGATGGTTATTATTGCGCGATTTTTCCATAACGCGGGTGTTCTTCAGGGACGCCACTACTACCACCGTGCTACAGGAAAAAGAACTGTAGCATCAACTGTCTCGGTCTGAACGTGAAAATGAACTTGATGTAGACGTAAAGCTACGCGCGGGTCATACGGTTGCGCTTCAACACGCGAACCAGTGCTGGTTGGTGAAGGCGGGTGACCATAGACGTTGTAGCGCAGTACAGCACAACTACTGCTTTTCTGCAGTTGCCTGCTGACCGAAATGGTGCCTACCGTTGCTGCTGCTATTCACGGTGGCCGCCCGTCTAAGGCACTTCACGCAGTCGCAAATTTAGCTTGGGGAAGTTATGCACTGAACCGACCTTGGCGAAACGAACTTCGAAAGAGAAGACAGGTTGCCAACACCGGCGGTGGCGGCAGCTTGGTACGTAGAATTTATCCAAACATTAACTCGCGGTGTAATAGCCTGGTTCATGTATCGTCTCAATGAGTAACCTCCATTACGTAAACCTCGGGTGACATCCAGGTTTTTTTGGCAGCAAAGATCAACCAATTGTGTAGACCTGTTGAGGCCAGTGCTGTTAGCGAGCGCCTATTAAGACCGGCGTGGCACACAAGGAGGAGGGTGGCCAACAACGCTCCCGGCCGCCACATACCGCAAGGTAGTCATTTGAGGCTGAGTCGACCTAGGGGAGAGCCAAGACCGGCTAAGATTATTGTAACCGCTGTTGCTGGCTGTGAGCGGGATTCTAACTTGGGTCGCCCAAGCTCGTAGCGCGATGCGCTAACCGCTGCGCCACCGCTCCCAACTCGTAGCAGCTTCAAGCTGCGATGGGGATGACGCTCTGCTGGCTGTTGGTGAGCTACCAAAAGACCCTGCCACGAATCACGCTGGGATGTTCCGCACGCCTGATGAAGCTGGTTGTAATCACCAGCGAGACGTCACGGTACTCTAATTTAAAATATTGTGGGTTTACCCTCAAACGCACCAGTGTGCTGGAGTAGTAACTAATTGGCACGGTTTTTTTACGTGGAAAATCTTACTAATTGGCTGTGTCGGGTGGTGGCGGGTTTAACGACACATTTCTATTTACGGATTCTAATCCAAGAAAAGCACGTTTGTTTTTGCACATTTTACCACAGGTATGTGTGGTTAATGAAAACTTGATGCTTTGCAATAGGTCTCTCTATTTGATGTTTGAACATCTTTAAAATGTTGACAATTACTTTCGCGTTTTTGCGTCGCGATTGCATCTGAAATGGTTAAGCGTTAACCAAAGCTCAGCTTTCGTGCGAGAGAGCCTCCGGATCCTCAGGGGCCCTTAATAGTTGGTGTCTGCTCACTATTAGGGGTGTACCCGGTGTCGAGATGTCATATGTCTCGCCTGGTATGAAGGAGGTCGTCGGTTCAATCCCGACCCT
Organism: Petromyzon marinus; assembly: GCF_048934315.1. Taxonomy (NCBI): domain Eukaryota; kingdom Metazoa; phylum Chordata; class Hyperoartia; order Petromyzontiformes; family Petromyzontidae; genus Petromyzon; species Petromyzon marinus. The sequence goes on along the minus strand of NC_133741.1, from coordinate 2,197,090 downwards.
GACGCCTCTTGTAAATTTGGATTTTCCGTGTCTCTCTCCCCATGGTCGCGTGGATTTTTCTCCGGGTCCTCCCGTTTTCCCCTCCACATTTAAAAACACGCGTTTACAGTATTCGGCTGCTATACATTTCCACGTGACGATAAGCAACTTCGCTGAGCTATCATCTGTGGCCAGGTGGCTTCTGAAAAAGGGCTAATTGCTAAGTGGGCCTTTCACCCCATATGCAAGATGCTGTGCTACCCAATTATGCACAACCCTGCCAAGCCACGCGCTTGGCCCCCTCTCCACAGTTGCCAGAACATTGCTCCCTGGAAAGAATCTCCCTTCTTCACTCTTCTGTCCGGATATTGAACTGTCGGCAAAATCACCGATTCTGGTCTTCAGGCCTTCAAATTCCCCGAGCTCACACACATGGACATCTCCTAACTTCACCTGCGTGACGTAATTTGTTCACTCTCGCCGGTTACTCTTGGAAACTCGCATTGTTTACTATCAATTAGTTTAAAATGGTATTTTGTATGGTTTTACGTTACCATATGGATTTTAATGTTATCCTAGTTATTTTATATTGGCATATTCGTACGATGTAATTATACACCCACGAATCTCATGCATGATATAACTTCACACATTAATAAATCACCTCACGTACCCCCCTGGGACATTTCAAACATATCCTCCAGTGGTCCGCTTACCTCCGGTTGAGAACCACTGCTTTAAACATTATGAACATCATCATAGTGAGTCACAGTCTGAGGTTAAACGTATTTCCTCGATTGATCGCCTTTGTGCGCTCACGGGCCAGATGGGGTTGCTTATCAGTGGAATGTCAATGATTAAAAACGAACTTTTAAACCTTTTACCCTTTTCTCTAATAATCTTTGTACCTGCTTGAGCTCGCTCGCTGTTATGCAACACACACACGCGCGCGAGGTATAAATGTCCTCTGCCAGGCTTTGCAGATTGGAGCCACCGGTGATGTGTTCTGTTGGAGCGCAGTCAGACGACTCTACGACCCCCGGTATGCACACACAAGCCTCTGGGTTCACCGTCACCACCTCTCAACATCATCATCATTATAATCGACTCTCGGTTGTAGAACATTACTGAACGTTCATAATAGAGGTTTTTTTTGGGTTAGATCGCATAAATATATAAATGTATCGTCAAAACCCGCCACCACCCGACACAGCCAACTAGTAAGGGTTGTCACGTAAACAGAACGTGGCCAATTCGTCACTAGTACAGCACACCGGTGTGTTGGAGAGCCAAGCCACAACATTTACAATCCGAGTACGACGTTTCGCCAGTAATTACAACTAGCTTTATCAGGCGACAGCCAGATTTTGGAAATCTTAAATATTTCGTTCCTTATATAGAGGCTTAGATGTGGTGACCATGCTTCTGTGCTCATGCCACGTGAGGCAACGTACATCACGCATTATGCGAGCCCTTTGAACTTGTCCTTCCTTTCTATCGTGTGTATTAAAATAGCCGTACCAACGGTAATCCCTATTGAAGTATGATGGTGCCCTTTGGTAGGCATGCATTTAAATAATACTCTTTGGTTCTTTCGGTAAAGTCACCTCGGTAGAAAAACTGATAGATCACGACCTTTCGATCGCAACGCAAGCAATCGTCATCAGGCGGAAAAAAAAACAAGCAATCGCATGATGACGATTACTTGCGTTGCGATCGAAACGTCGTGATCTATTATTTTTTCTACCTACGTAACTTTACCGAAAGAACCAAAGGGTATGGATTCCTGCAGTCACGAAAGCTTCAAATTAAGACGTTGAAATAATCAATTATTTGATGATTCGCTTCCACGCAGCACTAAGGCGGCAGCTATCCTCTCGGTTAAAGTTATTTTTTATTTATTAATATTTCTATAGATTCTCTAATTAGTCTTGGCCAGTAGTAGCTAGTTTTGCACAGAACTTCAACATTATCAAAATCAATTGAGTGTCCTTGTTGGCACGCGTGTGCTGCTGCTGACAGTTGTATTGGGTGGATTTGGCGTCTGCTGCTGGCACGAGGTTCTGGACGCCTGTGATAAATAAGAGCTCCAAAGCTCATCGGATTCCTCTGGTCTAAATAAAGATTCTGATTAAAACAAATTTGATTCTGAGATGTGAACTCCCTCGCCTGGTAGTTCAATCTTTCTCTCCGTGATCGCGAGGGATTTTTCTACCAGTCCTGGGGTTTTTCCCCTCCACATTTCGAATCAAACATCACGCGATCAGAGTATTTGTCTACTGTTAAAAATTCCCACTTGATGATAAGCCCATTTCGTTGAGCCATCACTTGTGATGGCCAGGTTGCTTCTGAAAAAAAGCCACATAGCACACTGGACTTGCACAATCCACCAGTTAGGGGCTTGTTCTCCTGGCGTGGTAGTTGACGCAACAATAGACATTGTTATTATTATTCTTACATTCCCCCCACCTCTGTTCACCTCGGTATGCAGCGTGTGGTGGGTGGGGGAAATCGTGGCTAAACTCCCACTACTTTCTAAGACGCCTTAGCCAGCGTGGAAGAGTAGGCCAAAAATACCAAATATAAGGGGCTTTCCAGAGCTCTCTCTCTTGCGGCTGTACTCTCGAACACACCGGTTAGTGCAGAGCTAGTAACTAATTGGCACTTTTTGTGAACGTGACAAACCCCTACTGATTGGCCATGTCTCCTGTCCTTACCCTAGTTGGCTTCGTGGTTCGAGTATCCCTCTTTTTTTCTCCTCCTCTCCATCGCCTTTTCCTCTCCAAACTCTTCACGCTCTTCTTCGACTCCCGCTCTGTTTCTTTATTCCACATCTTACGTCGTTTTTTTTGTAATTTTGTGCTAATATCGGCGCGCCTGCTCGTTCCGGTCGTGAGCGCGGGGGGGGGGGGGGCGGGGGGGGGGTTGCCTGCTGCGCTCTACCACCGGCCAGTTTTGCTGTGCCAACGCTGTGTTCCTCGTGGATGCAAAGGTGGCAGTGGCCACAAAAATCGTGCCTCTGACCGATCTGACTTAAAACTTTCGTGACTGCAGGAATTCATATTCTTTGGCTCTTTCGGTAAAGTCACGAAGATAGAAAAATAATACTTAAAATAATAATAAAAAAGAGTGTACTGGCAGTCTATAATGTAGACTGTAGCCTGGTTATTAAGTTTGGTGAGTGTACTGGCATTCTATAATGTAGACTGTAGCAATGGTTATTAAGCTTAATAACCTTAATAACCATTGCTAATAACCATTGTTACAGTCTAAGCTTATTAAGCTTAATAACCATTGCTACATATTCTTGGTTCTTTCGGTAAAGTCACGTAGAAGGGAAAAATAAAATAATAAAAATATAAAACAATAAAATTCTCACGACGTTTCGACTGCAACACAAGCAATCATCATCAGGTGTGAAAACCACAACAAGAACATTTGAAAAAAGTGGCGGTGTTTTTTCCGTCTCCCCCCTCCTCTTTTCCGAACATAGATGGACTCGTCCATCTGAACAAACTGTCAAATCGCTATCCGTGGTGCTAACGTAAAAAAAACGCCACTTTTTTCAAATTTTCTTGTTGTGGTTTTCACTCCTGATGATGATTGCTTGTGTTGCAGTCGAAACGTCGTGAGAATTTTATTGTTTTATATTTTTATTATTTTATCGTTTCCCTTCTATGTGACTTTACCGAAAGAACCAATAATATGAATCCCTGCAGTCATGAAAGCTTGAAATCAAAATTTAACCATTGCTACAGTCTACATTATAGACTGCCAGTATACTCACCAAACTTAATAACCAGGATACAGTCTACATTAGTGGGGTTTTTAAATAAAACATTTATATTTATTATTTTTATTCACTTTCTTTCATTATTTGTCTTCTATCTACGTGAGTTTACCGAAATAACCAAATAATATGTTCGATCTGTTTAGGGTCTTGTTCGGTTGGCGCTCCTTAATGTACGATCGCTGAGTAGCAAGGCATTGCTTGTTAATGATCTAATTTCTGACAGGTCTATTGATCTCATGTGTCTAGTCGAGACCTCGCACCGGCCTTCTGACCATGTTGCAATTGTTGAGGCTAGGCGACCTGGATTATTTTTTTTATGCAATGAACCAAGGGTCGTGGTGGTGGCCTTGCGATTGTCTGCACTAAGTTCACAATGCTGGATCCACTGTCCTTCCCACGGTATCAATCTGTCGAATACTGAGCACTTGAATGAAAAATAAAACAGCCTCTTCTGATTGTGTTAATTTATCGCCCACTTAAGCTGTCTCTGCTTTTCTTGAAATATTTCACAGAGTTATTCTGCGTGCTCTGGAGAATGTATTTCTGGATTTCAGAGTAATTCTCCCCCACAACGATCGGATACTGTTGCTAGGCGATTTAAATATCCACGTTGACGAACCATCTAATCCTTTAGCCAAGGTTTTTCTGGCGACTCTTGATTTTTTGGGTTTCATTCAGCATCTTCAGGGACCTACCCATTCCCACGGTCATACTCTGAATCTGGTTTGCTCTACTGCTCTTCACGTGTGTAATGCATCAGTGTTCGATGTCGGTCGATCAGACCACTCTGTAGTGCTCTTTGAAATGTTCTTATTTCGCCCTGCTGGTTTATATAGTCAGATCTTCTTTCGTAAATTGAAATCCCTTAATCCAACCACACGTATTGATGTTTTATCTATCTCGGTTTTATCAGAACCCAGTTCAAGTTTCATTTATTAGGTATAGCCCTGTGAGCCATGCGGCTCTTAAGTCGGGTGCAACCGCAACAAACAAAATATGAATCTACATTGCAGAAAACTATTACACCACAACCAAACCAAAATAAAGCTACAAAAACAATGCAACAACAGTAATCAAAGGAACTGTGATTTTAAATTAAAAAAATAAACGATATACATAACACGCACGACAAAACCTGCAGTCATAGCTGGCAGCACGACACTCCCAGTGTATGATGTATGAGTGAGTCAGCATCAGCGTGAGTGTATGATGTGCGAGTCAGCGTATGATGTGCGAGTCAGCGTATGATGTGTTAGTCAGCGCATGATGAGTGAGTCAGTGTATGATGTGCGAGTGAGCCAGCACACGATGAGTGAACCTGTGTATGATGAGTGAATGGGTCAGTGGTTGTGCGAGTGTATGTGTGAGTGAGTAAGCGCATGATGAGCGAGTCAGTGCATGATGTGTGAGTGAGTCAGTGCATGGTGTGAGTGAGTCAGTGTATGATGTGTGAGTGAGTCAGTGTATGATGTGTGAGTGAGTCAGTGTATGATGTGTGAGAAAGTCGGTGTATGATGTGTGAGTGAGTCAGTGTATGATGTGTGAGAAAGTCGGTGTATGATGTGTGAGTGAGTCAGTGTATGATGTGTGAGTGAGTAAGCGCATGATGAGCGAGTCAGTGCATGATGTGTGAGTGAGTCAGTGCATGGTGTGAGTGAGGCAGTGTATGATGTGTGAGAAAGTCAGTGTATGATGTGTGAGTGAGTCAGTGTATGATGTGTGAGAAAGTCGGTGTATGATGTGTGAGTGAGTCAGTGTATGATGTGTGAGAAAGTCAGTGTATGATGTGTGAGTGAGTCAGTGTATGATGTGTGAGAAAGTCAGTGTCGGCTCCCTCTGCTCGCGCCATCGCCCCCCCCCCCCCGGCTCCGTCGCCCCCCCCCAGCTCCGTCGCCCCCCCCGACTCCATCGACCCCCCCCCCGGCTCCGTCGGCCTCCTCTGGCTCCGTCGGCCCCCACCCGGCTCCGTAGCCCCCCCCTCTAGCTCCGTCGGCCCCCCCCCCGGCTCCGTCGGCCCCCCCCAGCTCTGTTTGAGTTTTTGTCAATTTTATTAATCGATAAAATAACTATATTCTCTTTGGTTCTTTCGGTAAAGTCACGTAGGAAGAAAAATAATATATCACGACGTTTCGATCGCCACACAAGCAATTGCCTATAAGGTTACCGCTCTCTCCCACCTGAAGATGATTGCTTGTGTGGCGATCGAAACATCGTCATCTATTATTTTTTCTACCTACGTGACTTTACCGAAAGAACCAAACAGTATAGATTCCTGCAGTCACTAAAGATTCAAATCAAGATTAAAATACCAACAATTCGCTCACTGCTGAATTAATCTGCAGCTAACTCTCTTTCTCCGGATTTCCAGCCTCAATTCAATGGTACACCACTAACTATGCTCCTAGTAATTTCTTCCACTGAACTTTCTGCCCTGATTGCCAATTCCCGCCCTACATGTTGTCCACTAGACCCCTTTCCTAATAACATCTTCAAAGAAAAACACGACGTTTCGGCCACAGATCACTGTTTATAATTCAGTGGGCTCACATGACATTGACCTCTCCAAGACAGAGGTTCTTTGCAAGCCAACCGGCTACCATGAGAGATTCGTTCATGAGGCTATCCACATATACAAGCACAGAGACAATTTCAACCGATAAGATGGATTCTGGCTTAGTAACCATTGGAAAGATGTTTTAAACCATTTCGGTTCTTAATTAATTCTTTTATGGTGACCTTCAGACCGCAGCTCTTTCGCTGGCATTGACTCTTAATACTTCTCAAACCACGGTTAATGGTATGGTTTATAACATGATTATAACAGCGCCTCGCAGCTGTTTCTCTCCTCTGTTCCGACCATGATGGACTCGTCCGTCTGAACGGGGCTCATAGCGGTCCGTGGTGCTGATGTGGAGGGTAAGAACCCACCCATTTTTTCGCCATATAGCATCGTGATATATATCGACTTATTGTTGGTAGCTCAGCTGATTGGAGAATATATAGAGTTTATTGATAACATTGAGGTAGTTTATATTTTAGTTTTTTATTTGTTTACTATATGGTATTCATTATATAGTGTAGTGTATACCCAGTTACTGTTAATAGCTCAGCTTATTGAAGAATATATTGAGTACATTTATTATATTGATGTAATTTAGACTTAGGTTTTTTTCACATTGGTTTACTGTATGATAGTTGAGTTGTTGCAGCCCTTTGGCGTCCATGTAGGAGGTGCCTCTGTGGATGTGTAGGCTTTGACTTTAACACAGCTATTTCTGTGACCAGTCACAAGCTAATCCCTCAACTGTTTCAATGCTAAATTCTCCTGTTTGATATGTAAACCCCTTTGTCAAGGTGCCTCACTTCTCTCAACCAGCTTAAAAGACGCTGCAAATCTTAGCAGCGTTCATTGTAGCTCTGTCGTCCCGACAGGTTTGTTCCTTTCACCTGAAGACGGCCACTTGCGTTGTGGCCGAACCGTCGTGAGAATTAAATTGTTTTATTTTATTATTTTATTCTCATTCTACGTGACTTTACCGAAAGAACCAAGGAAGATGAATCCTTGCAGTCACGAAAGCTTTAAATCGAATTTTAACTGCTAGTCACTGCAGGCCACGGTTCAACAAGTGCTCTTGTTCTTCTAGACCTCAGCGCAGCATTCGATACAATCGACCATGACATTTTAATTGAATGGCTTGAAATATTATGAGGGTAACACATTCTGCTCTGGAGTGGTTCTGCTCTTACCTGCAAAGCCGCAAGCAGTATGTCGATATGGGTGGCTTTAATTCCTCGGTCAGTTCAGTGCAATCTGGGGTTCCTTACGGATCAGTGCTTGGTCCCATTCTTTTCAGAATTTACATGGTCCCGTTTGGAACACTGCTGCGATGTCCTGCGCTATGCTACAACTGCTATGCAGATGACACCCATATTTACCTATAACAACTGCAAAATCATGGATGCAGAACAATTTTCTCCAGCTAAATGGAAATAAGACCGAACTCCTCTTAGTCGGCTCTCCCCAACAGTTGCAAAAAACTGGAATTTTCAGCCTAGTTATTGATGGCCATCTTGGGGTGATATTTAAAGCGTTCTGTTCCTTAGAAGCTCATGTTAATAAGGTTGTGAAAACATCGTTTTTCAACTCAGAAACATTTCTCGACTGCGCAACATCATTACACCGGTTGAATGCAAGAGGTTAGTCCATGCACTTGTCCTCTTGCGAATCGATTTCTGCAATGCTTTGCTGGTTCGTATTTCAAATACTGTAGGTCCTTGGTAGAAGACAAATGATTCAGAATGCGACTGCTCGGGTGCCCACCCGAACCCCATTACGTGACCACATTTCTCCAGTTCTGTTATCATTACACTGGCTACCGGTCTTGAAGTGAGTATAGTTTAAGAGCCTTCTTTACTCGTCTATAAAGCCTTGCATGAGCTGGCACCACCATATATTCACGAGATAATTCATCCATAAACCCCTCGAGGTCGTTAAGATCTGCGTACCTCGATCCCTGCTGCATTGCTGGGGTGAGTGGGCATTTTTTTTTGTGGCTTCGCCTCGGTCGTGGAATTCCCTACCATTGGAAATTCGTTTAACCAACAATGTGGATACTTTTAAGTCGCGTCTACAAACACATTTTCTTCATTCCATTTATTATATTCAGCTGTCCTTCTCTCGTGGCCTTTCCTTAACCTTATTCTTACAAGGCCCCTTGAGACATTAGTGGGAGGCGCCTTACAAATACATGTAAATTATTATTTCGATTTATGGGCACTAACCCAAAACAACCACTTTTATAAAGGAAAGCATGTTTGTTTGCACGATTTACCACAGGCATGTGTGGTTAATGCAGATTTGATGATGCTTTGCAATAGGTATGTCTATTTTGTGTTTGAACATCTAAAAATTTTGACAATTGTTTTCGACGTTTTGCTTCGTGATTGCATCCGGCATCATCAGGCGTGGTGGCAGATTTAACAACACATTTATACTTGCGCAAACTAACCCCAAACACCTTTATTACAGATATTATTGGTCGCGAAAGCCTGTGTTAAAGCGATCTTTCATATTATCTGTATAAAAAGGCTGCATTTCTTTTTGTTGCCAACGCGTGCCTCCGATGTACCCAGGAAATGCTGCTTCACTGGACTTCCCTCTGTCTCGTCGCTGGGCTGTCCCAAGTGGCACGTGGTGGCAATGTTTTGGTGTGGCCAGCCGATGCCAGCCACTGGATCAACATAAAATCCATCATGGATGAGTATGCAAGAGACAGTCATCATGATGCCATAATTATCAGCATCATCACCATCTAACTATACCCTATTGGATGAAGGCTTCCATACCCGATCGCCATCCTTCACAGTTCCACCATGGCACAATCCAGCTCGCTACCTTATCCTTACGTGATGTCATCACTTGATTCCCATGGCGAGTTTTCTCCTTTGGAATTCCACTCCGTCTCTTTGTCTTAATATATTTTCTTTAATTAAAGGGTGCCTCGGTGCCGTGAAGTTATCTTTCTCACGTGGTTAGACGGATATCGGAGGTTTAATCCTGACCCTGACGCCTGTATATTTGAAAGTGTGTATGTTCTCCCCGTGGTCACGTGGATTTTTTCTCCGGGTCCTCCGATTTTTTTCCTCAACATTTAGAAAGATGCGTTTAAAATTATTTATATTAAGTGGCTGCTATCATTTGAGGCCAGGTCGCTTATGAAAAAAGGTTAATATCTTGGTGGGTTTGCCTAGTAAAATAAAATAGCTAAGTTGTTTTTCTATATATATTTAAGTGATTTGCTTACCTTTCCTATGCTATGCACTCCGATCGTGTTTCTATATTTTGTTTGTTGTTGTAACGTTCTCGCCCACCCCTACTGAACATCTGTGAACAATAACTTTATAACTCATCGGATTCCTCTAGTTTAAATATATAAACTGATTCTGATTTAACACCACCCATCATCCCTTCCGATGTGCCCTGCCCAATCCATTACGTTTTTAACAGTAAATATGGTATGTATGATTCTAATTTATTATCTGATCCATATTTAATTGTAATAAATATCCCCAATTGTAATTTGCGCAATATTTGTATACATTAAAAAAATCACTATCTATAGTTCTTATATATTTTTACGGAATGCTCGATGTCATGCAAAAGGGCGAAAGGAGCACAGTAAATGTTTGAACGTATAAACAATGAGAACAAACGCATCTCCGATTGGCACGGTTGACTATGTACGGTGTGAAAGAAATTCAACATACATAACAAACCAAGAGACAATAAATTATCACTGAGATTAATATGCATGTATGTTGGACATGTTTCACACCTTACGTAGCCAACCGTGCTAATCAGAAGTACAAGGGAAAGACAACACATCTAAACACAAATAGTAGTTCTAAAGAAATTATTTTCAATCGAGATTTAAAAGTACGTGGACGTGCCCAAATTACAATTAGTTGAGGCAGTCATGTGCCACAAGGGTCATAGTAATGAACCCCACATCTATGAAACGTGGATTTCAATCCAGGCAGCCATTCAATCATGTGTAAGTGTCGTGAATGCTAAGTTTAACTGCATCTCGTTTAATCAGGTGTGAGAACTCAAGAGACCAGGATGAGCAATGTGCAAGAGTGACCTGGGGCATTAGCCTGCCGTTTAGGGCGTGACGATCGCTATGCATAATTTGGACCTCACGTTAATGAAACAAGGGGAAAGATATTCAAGTTCCCCCTCCCCTTTTTCACCCCTACTCCCCTTTCCCCCGCCCCTCCCACTGCATGTCCATCCAGCAGTGTAATTGGGTACACCACAGTGTCATGATTGGGGTAAAGAGTGCCCAAACCTGGAATATTAGGCCAAACATCTTCCACAGGGGTGTCTAGAACTGCCTCTATTCTGTAACTTTTCATATACCAATTTAAACAAAAACTGGTCATCAGATATACTAAAAAAAAAATAGATTTTCATCAAGACCCATTGTCTAAAGTGCAGTCTCCAACTTGTATTATCCACTCTACCTCTCTGGTTTATTCATGTGCTACGAATAAGGGCCATTTATTGAAATGTCACCATTTACATATATTGTGTCATGCCATTTAAAGCCACGCAGTGCTATTGACGAATGTGTTGGAATTGTTGCTATTTGTGCTTGTGCACCACTTCCAAATGCATCATCACCAAAAATGAGTCCTCTTATTGTTTTATATATATTTTAGTATTTTATTGTTTCCCTTCAACGTGACTTTACCGAAAGAGCTAAGAATATGAATTACTGCAGTCACGAAAGCTTTAAATCAAAATTTAGGCCCCATTCCGTCAATAGTGGCGAGATTGTAGGGCTTGCACTGTTTACCGTTGCACCAGGCTCGTCGAGAGAGGACACCAGGTTACCGTTATCATCCCCACCGGGGCGATGTTCATGGACACGCGGACGCTGGGACGCGTGCACCACGAACTCCTGAAGGTCAACTTCACCAAAGAGGAGCAGGAGGTGAACATGGACAAATTCTTCCAGTTCTGGATTTTTGAGAGTACAAAACTCTCTTACTGGGAGGTCTACTGGAGACACAATGCAGAGGTTCAGGAGAACATGAAAGGTAAGTAAACTATAAAATAATCTAAACTATCTTTATTTTTAACTATTTTTTTTTTACCAGGTAAGGCCCACTGAGCTATACGGCTCTTTTTCGCAGCAACCTGGCCACAAGTGATAGCTCAACGAGGTGGCTTATCATGTGAAAGTTATAGTAGCCGAATACACTAAACGCATGTTTCTAAATGCAGAGGGATAACTTGGAGGACTCGGATAAAAAATCCATGCTACTATGGGGAGAGAAACACCGCAAACTCCAAATATACAACAGGCATGAGGGTTCGGATCAAACCAACAACATCCTGTATGTTAGGGGAGGAAGTTAACATCTCGCTACCGTTTTACTCCTCACATTAATCCGATCACCAACAACCAAATAAACAAACCATGTGGTTGGACAGATCTTTCACATTTAGTGCACCACACCTCTGGATAAATCTCCCAAAAGCAATCTGCACACCCGACTCCAATATTCCGATATTAAAGTTACAACTAAAAAGACATCTCTTTACAACTAATTCCCAATCACATGCTTTTTTTTTTCAAACAACAATAGATATATTCTTAGTTTTTTCCGTAAAGTCACGTTGAAGAGAAACAACAAAATAACAAAATATATATAAAACAATAAAAAAAAAATTCTCACGACGTTTCGACCATAACTCAAACGGTCATCATCAGGTGTGTCGGTTTGCATAAATTTATTTTGAAAACGGCATATTTATTTATATATATAAAAATAACGTTTGCGTCACGCGCAACGATGGCAGTTTGCCAGGACTAGTCCATCTATTTTTTGAAAAGAGGAGGGGGGAGACGAAATTTGTTTTTATGTAAGCTGTCTGAAAGGCACTGTAAGCGTGAACAATCAATCAAGAACTGAAATGATTTATCAAATCTTTCCAATGATTGCTAAGATAGAATCCATCTTCTCGGTTGAAATTGTCTCTGTGTTTGTATATGTGGATAGCCTCATGAACGAATCTCTCATGGAAGCCAGATGGCTTACAAAGAACCTCCGTCTTGGAAAAGTCAATGGCATGTGAGCCTACTGAATTAGAACAATGATCTGCTACGGCCGAGGTGTTGGTCCTACCGTGTTTAAGGTCTGCTTTATGTTCACGAATGCGGTCCGAGATATGGCGTTTGGTTTCTCCAATGTAACTACTACCACAGAGGCAACTTAGTTTGTAGACACCAGGGTATTGTATGTCCGGAATCACATCTTTTACAGACGGAACCAGATCACGGATTTTATGTAATGTGTTGAAACGGACCTGGATCTTGTGTTTATTCAAGATTTTGGAGATCTTTTTTGTGATCCCAGCAATGTAGGGTAAAGTGATGGTTTTGAAAGGCTCCTCAAGAGGGTTCTTCTTCATGGTTTGAGTGATAGCTTTGCGGATTGTATAGTCGGAGTAACCATTAGCCCTAAGAGCTTGGTGTACGTGCTTGAGTTCACTGCTTATGTGTTCCTGGTCGGATATGCATTGGGCTCTATGATACAGAGTCTTGATGAGAGAATTCTTCTGTGATGGATGGTGGTGGGAATCCGGTTTCAGATAAGCATCCGTATGGGTAGCTTTCCTGTAGACAGAGTGGCTCATTGAACCATCAGGTCTCTTTTTAATTAGGACATCCAAAAAAGGTATCTTGCCATCTATTTCGACTTCCATGGTAAATCTGATGGCTGGGTGTATGGAATTGATGTGGTCGAAGAATTTGTCTAGAGCAGGCCGGCCATGTGGCCAGATGACAAAAGTGTCATCCACGTACCTCTTCCATAAGGTTGGGCGCAGAGTGGCAGTCTGGATGGCGTCAGTCTCAAATTTCTCCATGAAAATGTTAGCTATAACTGGAGAAAGGGGGGAGCCCATTGGGGTGCCCTCAGTTTGTTTGTAGAAAGTTCCATTCCAAGTGAAGTATGTATTGGTTAAACAGTGTCTCACCAGGGGGGGTACCTCAGTGTTTAGTCCTTGATGAACCAAGTCTTCAATGATTGCAATGGTGTCAGGTACAGGAACCTTGGTGAATAAGGAAACTACATCAAAACTGACAAGCAGGTCGTCTGGGGACAGGGAAATACCCTTGATTGTTGATACCAGGTGAGTAGAATTTTGTACCGCAGAGGTGGTCTTTCCAGTGAAAGGACGCAGGATTTCAGACAAAAAACGAGCTAGTTTGTAGGTGGGGGAGCTGATAGTAGAGACTATGGGACGAAGAGGTGTATCAACTTTATGTATTTTTGGTAAGCCGTATAATCTTGGTGGCCTGGCAGCAGAAGGTTTCAACGAAAACTGTTTAGATTGATCAATTAATGTGGTTGAATCAGAAATTATTTTGTTGGTTTGTGTGACGAGGCTGTTGGTGGGATCTCTTTTTATTTTTGTATAACTACCATCGTCGAGTAATTCTTTAATTTTGTTGTTGTATTCTATTTTATCCATGATAACAGTAGCATTGCCTTTGTCAGCTGAGAGAACTACAATATCATTCCTCTTTTTTAATTTATATAATTCAAAACGCTCATCTTTGCTGAGGTTGCTAGCTGGCATCTTAGCGTTTTTGAGGGTTGCAGCGATTTCAGATCTTGCTACGTCTGCAGCGATGTGACCCAGGCCCCTGAGAGCAACGTCTACTTGGGCAATTATATCATTAACTGGTATGTGTTTAGGTGTGACTGCAAAGTTTAGACCTTTAGCTAAAACGGATTTCAGACCATCGGAAATAGAACTGTTACTGCGATTAATTACGACTTTATTAACGTCTAACTTTTTGGTGTGTGGGTCCGGTCTTTTGTTTAAGAGGAGGTTAAATTTGGAAATCAGGTTTTCCTTACATTTGGTCGACATCGTAGCAGCTGAAGAGGCAGTCATATTGTCTACATGTTCCCAATCCGATGTGGACATTATTGCCGTCAATGATAAGTGTGATTTGTAGAGTGTCTTGTCTAACTGATCTAGTTCTGTGCGTATAAGTCTGATTTTTTCTGAGATAAGAGCTAAGCTAGTTTTGAAAAGAATTCGTTTCGCATTAGAAGAAGTTACAGTAGCAGAGGTGAGTGTAAATGCGATTGGTATTACCCCAGAGTCGCGGCATCTCTTCAATAATGTCCACATCGGATTGGGAACATGTAGACAATATGACTGCCTCTTCAGCTGCTACGATGTCGACCAAATGTAAGGAAAACCTGATTTCCAAATTTAACCTCCTCTTAAACAAAAGACCGGACCCACACACCAAAAAGTTAGACGTTAATAAAGTCGTAATTAATCGCAGTAACAGTTCTATTTCCGATGGTCTGAAATCCGTTTTAGCTAAAGGTCTAAACTTTGCAGTCACACCTAAACACATACCAGTTAATGATATAATTGCCCAAGTAGACGTTGCTCTCAGGGGCCTGGGTCACATCGCTGCAGACGTAGCAAGATCTGAAATCGCTGCAACCCTCAAAAACGCTAAGATGCCAGCTAGCAACCTCAGCAAAGATGAGCGTTTTGAATTATATAAATTAAAAAAGAGGAATGATATTGTAGTTCTCTCAGCTGACAAAGGCAATGCTACTGTTATCATGGATAAAATAGAATACAACAACAAAATTAAAGAATTACTCGACGATGGTAGTTATACAAAAATAAAAAGAGATCCCACCAACAGCCTCGTCACACAAACCAACAAAATAATTTCTGATTCAACCACATTAATTGATCAATCTAAACAGTTTTCGTTGAAACCTTCTGCTGCCAGGCCACCAAGATTATACGGCTTACCAAAAATACATAAAGTTGATACACCTCTTCGTCCCATAGTCTCTACTATCAGCTCCCCCACCTACAAACTAGCTCGTTTTTTGTCTGAAATCCTGCGTCCTTTCACTGGAAAGACCACCTCTGCGGTACAAAATTCTACTCACCTGGTATCAACAATCAAGGGTATTTCCCTGTCCCCAGACGACCTGCTTGTCAGTTTTGATGTAGTTTCCTTATTCACCAAGGTTCCTGTACCTGACACCATTGCAATCATTGAAGACTTGGTTCATCAAGGACTAAACACTGAGGTACCCCCCCTGGTGAGACACTGTTTAACCAATACATACTTCACTTGGAATGGAACTTTCTACAAACAAACTGAGGGCACCCCAATGGGCTCCCCCCTTTCTCCAGTTATAGCTAACATTTTCATGGAGAAATTTGAGACTGACGCCATCCAGACTGCCACTCTGCGCCCAACCTTATGGAAGAGGTACGTGGATGACACTTTTGTCATCTGGCCACATGGCCGGCCTGCTCTAGACAAATTCTTCGACCACATCAATTCCATACACCCAGCCATCAGATTTACCATGGAAGTCGAAATAGATGGCAAGATACCTTTTTTGGATGTCCTAATTAAAAAGAGACCTGATGGTTCAATGAGCCACTCTGTCTACAGGAAAGCTACCCATACGGATGCTTATCTGAAACCGGATTCCCACCACCATCCATCACAGAAGAATTCTCTCATCAAGACTCTGTATCATAGAGCCCAATGCATATCCGACCAGGAACACATAAGCAGTGAACTCAAGCACGTACACCAAGCTCTTAGGGCTAATGGTTACTCCGACTATACAATCCGCAAAGCTATCACTCAAACCATGAAGAAGAACCCTCTTGAGGAGCCTTTCAAAACCATCACTTTACCCTACATTGCTGGGATCACAAAAAAGATCTCCAAAATCTTGAATAAACACAAGATCCAGGTCCGTTTCAACACATTACATAAAATCCGTGATCTGGTTCCGTCTGTAAAAGATGTGATTCCGGACATACAATACCCTGGTGTCTACAAACTAAGTTGCCTCTGTGGTAGTAGTTACATTGGAGAAACCAAACGCCATATCTCGGACCGCATTCGTGAACATAAAGCAGACCTTAAACACGGTAGGACCAACACCTCGGCCGTAGCAGATCATTGTTCTAATTCAGTAGGCTCACATGCCATTGACTTTTCCAAGACGGAGGTTCTTTGTAAGCCATCTGGCTTCCATGAGAGATTCGTTCATGAGGCTATCCACATATACAAACACAGAGACAATTTCAACCGAGAAGATGGATTCTATCTTAGCAATCATTGGAAAGATTTGATAAATCATTTCAGTTCTTGATTGATTGTTCACGCTTACAGTGCCTTTCAGACAGCTTACATAAAAACAAATTTCGTCTCCCCCCTCCTCTTTTCAAAAAATAGATGGACTAGTCCTGGCAAACTGCCATAGTTGCGCGTGACGCAAACGTTATTTTTATATATATAAATAAATATGCCGTTTTCAAAATAAATTTATGCAAACCGACACACCTGATGATGACCGTTTGAGTTATGGTCGAAACGTCGTGAGAATTTTTTTTTTTATTGTTTTATATATATTTTGTTATTTTGTTGTTTCTCTTCAACGTGACTTTACCGAAAAAACTAAGAATATGAATTACTGCAGTCACGAAAGCTTTAAATCAAAACAATAGATATTTTGTAAATAAATATTCTTTCTCATTGTTTAGTACAGTGAGGGAAAAAGTATTTGATCTTCTTTGGTTCTTTCGGTAAAGTCACGTAGAATGAGAATAAAATAATAAATTGATAAAATAAAATAACACAATAATATTCTCACGACGTTTCGGCCACAACACAAGCGGCCTTCATCAGGTGAAGGGAGCGAGACTGTCTGGTAGGACAGCGCTGGAGTGAGAGAGCCACGTTCAGATCACGGCTTTTAAGCTGTGTGAGAGGAACAAAGAGCCTTGACGAAGGAATTAGCATAAAATTTAGCATTGAAAAGGCTGAATGATTAGCTTGTGACTGGTCACAGAAATAGCTATGTTAAAAGTTAAAGCATACACATCCGCAGAGGCACCCATTGTTAAAAGGAATTAGCATAGAATTTAGCATTGAAATAGCTAAATTAAGGCATTCGCTTGTAACTGCTACAGAAATAGTTACGTTGAAGTCAGAGCATACACATTCACCGAGGCACTTAGTACAAATCAAAACAGGAGAATTTAGCATTGAAATAACTAGGCGAATTTAGCATTGAAATAACTGGGTGATTTGCTGGTGACTGGTCACAGAAATGACTACACCTCTGAGCTATTCACAGTACTATATAGTGAACCAATAAAAACTAAAATATAAATTACCTTCATGTTATCAATAAACTCTATATTCTCCAATCAGCTAAGCTACCAACCATAAGTCGTTATATATCACAATGCTATATGGCGAAAAAATGGGTGGATTCTTACCCTCAAATTTCCGTACTACGGATAGCTACGGGCCCCGTTCAGACGGACGAGTTCGTCCATGGTCGGAACAGAGGAGGGGGAGAGAGACAGCTGCGAAGCCCTAGTATACTCCATGTTGTAAACCATACCATAACCGTGGTGTGAGAGGTATTTTGCCTCTTTCTAATTTTACTTTGAGTTTAAGTGTTAATGTGATGATGGTGCTTTGAGTGGCGGATTTGTGCCAGAAAGGCACCATATATGTAAACAAAAAAAATTCACATGACGTTGCTTAAGCTTTCGTATTTTCCCTCCACATCTTGAACTTCTTTCGCACCGTACGTAGCCAACCGTGCTAATCAATCGGAGGTACAGAGGAAGTACAACAAACTAAACACAACAAGCTACTCATAATAAATGATTTTTCAATCTATAATTAAAAGTACATACGTCCCATATCAAATATCCCATATCTCTCCAAGGCCCTCGAGTGCACAGACACGGTGGCGAGATGGAATGTAGGTATGCATCGCCTGGAATGAGGAGATTGTGGATTCGATTGCATCCCTGCCACCTGTACATTTGGAGTTTGCATGTTCTCCCCGGGGTCGCGTGGATTTTCATTCCGGGTCCTAAGGTTCTTCCCTTCACATTTAGAATCAACGTCTGTTTGGAGTATTTGGCTGCTATACCTTTCCACCCGAGAAGACACTTCGTTGAGCTATCATTTGTGGTCAGGTCGCTTCTGAAAAAGAGCTATATAGATCAGTGAACTTTACCTGGCAAAATAAAAAAAATGGTTTCGTTTTTATTTTAGTACAATGATGCAAACTTGCATAGGATTTTTGTCCTTCTAAACCTGAGTGCCCCCTGAGACACTGCATCTTGTTCGAGTGATTGTAAGGCTACTTCAGAAAAAGATTTGTCATCTCCAGCTCTGTCCTGTGCCAGTTAATCTCTTACCTTTCTGATCGAAATCAGTTTATCAACCTGGACAGGGCGAAATTCAGACAAATGTTCAGATTTATTTGCCGTTCTCCATGGATCAGTCCTTTTGTTGTGGATATACTTGACCCCATTTGGGCATTTAAGCCAACTCCTGCTTAGTTTCCACTGTTATGCTCACTCCAATATATATTGATTCCAAATCCCCCCCCCCCCCCCAATGTGTATGCCTCGGGTCGTTCCTGGTGTTTAGTTTGTTGTCCTTCACCTACACCTCCAATTAGCACGGTTGGGTATGTAGGTCTAGAATAAGTTCAACACGGATACATATGTCATTACATCGCGGACATCACAGATGTAGCGACATCGTGGATGTCACTGGGTAATGTCGAATCTAGCGAGGCATGGCGTGCGATATAATTACATCGTAGACATCCCGTATATGTGGGTGTAGTACCAGCCCTAGAGGAGCTCAGTGAGCGCTGATAGAGAGCGCTGAGTGGCACCACGCTCGGCGTGCAGTGCTGTCCCCTATAAGAGGGAGGTGTGAGAGTGCCGGCCATGAACGGGGTTAATGTAGGCCATGGCACTCTGGTTGACCCTAGAAGGCACGTGACGGGTAAGATCTACACAGGGGCCCCAAGTGGGGGCTAAGGGTAGTCACGTGTCGGGGCGAGATCCTGCTAGAGGATTCGAAAAGGTGGTCGTGGCCAAGGGCGGAGCCAGCCACGACCACCTTTTCAATTAAGATTATTATGCATGAACTTAGGAAGGCACCACGCAGACACTTCTTGTGTTAAGCAATTTTAATTTCTAAACAAAACCTTAACACTCTAATATGTGAACTCTTATGCTTGGAATTGTCAACACAGTACTCCTGGAGATGTTCCCCTCATTGATCCATACATTTCACCCTCAATGATCACGTTCGTTAACTGGGTAACCGAACAAACGATTAATTCCTTAGAGTAACACGAGCATATACGGCGATAGGAAAAAGTCCTTAAACATGCATGCAACGATATTCATACGAAGGCAATAAAGAAACATGTCCCGAAGGCAAAAGTATACGGCAATGAATTCATGGGCAAGATTATGTAATTAATGAAATGTTGGAACAATGGTGTGCGGCAGTATGCCCGCTTCAGCAAATACTCATCTACTGGCTAAGGCTTCAATATTCTTGCGGGCAGATTCTGTGATCAAAAGAACGATTTCAACACAATATTCTCTCTGTGAGTGTGCAGATTCGTAACTTAGGTTTCTAAACGTTTATTTTCCGTCGATGAATTCATTGATAATATTTATGCAAATAAAAAGAAACATAACTACTAAACATACTTCTAAACGACCGTTTCCCCGTAACCCAATGGCAGCCGTGTTCTTCGTTATCAGTTGATACTTGACGCACTTATCATGAGTCTTCTTATTAATTTTAGTCCGTGTATGTGTTGAGTGTGGGTGTTATTTGTCTTCTTGATCAATTATTTGCGTTAAGCAGACGCCGAGGTTGGGTATTCCTTGTATCAAAAATGTGTTTGTTCCCTGCAGATCGGTGAGGGTGTGAGGGTGTGTGTATCATACGGAGAGCTTGGCACTCCCTCTTTCACACGGGCGGCCACAGTTTCCATCCACAGCTGGGTGGAAGAGTCGGCACGATGCTCGCCGTCGGTGCGTGATGATCCCGTCGTCAGATAGCACCCACAGCTTGTCCGCTGGCAGCTGTTTCTCACTCTTGTCTTTGTTCCCGGCTGGTGCTGGTCGGTGTGAGTGTGGGTCGAACCCACGGCGCTCTCGCTGGCACTCTCCTCTTCCTCACGGGCGGCTGGTCAGGCTCTTTCCCCTGCTGGATGAGCCGAGTCGGCACAACGCTTGTCCGCTGGCAGCTGACACCCTTACTTGGTGGCGCTGCTGCACAATCTCTCTCTTGCTCCGTCTCTCTCTGGCGGTGCCGATTGCGCGTGCAGCTGGTTCTCTGCAATGCTGGCTTGGTCGATGCTTGGGCCCTCTCCGCCCTTTCTCTAAGTTGATTGTTTGACGCTGCTCGCCAGTTCAACTCGAGCTACAGCTGCACGTGGGAGCTGGTACTCACTATAAAAGTATAATAACTTTCAGCGATACCCTGTCGGTCCATGCCGAACTCAGCACAGAGTGTCACCTCGCCCCTCTTCTCTGTGAGACACAGCACCCATTGTTGATCTCGAGGCCATGCCCTGGAGCCTGCCCGTCGCAGTACTCTTCCTTGTTCGCAGCACTTCGATCCTTCCAGAGCTGATCTGTGTATGTCGTGTCGCTGATTATATGTGGAATTTCGCCCACCTCGGCTCGCCTTCTCACAAAGGACCGGAACGTCCTTTGATTTCGCTCTCAGCCTGTGGGAACAGCTGTTTGTCCGGCCTGTGTGTGTGTCATATTTATTGAAGTAATATAAGTTTCATCAAGGCATGGTTCCTGTCGCCTTCCTCAAGCCATCCCGCCATCAAAAGGAAACAGATGCTCCAGATTACCTCCGAGTGCGTCCTTCTTCTCCACCCTCTGCACTAATTAATCTGGAAGAGGGGGGGGGGGGTTCTCCCTGTGTGACATTCTTTTGCCTCTCACAAATGGTGTGTTGAGGCTTTTGAAGTTAAATATTTAATTTTACCTCTTATAGCTTGATACCGTACCACTTTGTAGTTATGATTCTGTACATGACTCAAGGTATGTTTGTGGTAGTGTTTCTATCGTGGTGTTTTATTTTTTTATTTTTAAGAGATGCCCTCTGCCTGCGTATGCAAAATCTATCACGTGCTGCTGGAAGACAAAGGCGGCCGGGAGGCTCTCTCTCTGGGATACATTTATCTTGGTCACGTGATCGACCCACCTCGCCCTATCTCCCCTGGCTGACCCCCCGGTTTAACACTTCATAATTATTATTTGGTTTATGTTTCCCAATATTCGTTTATAACTTTAGTATTAAACTCATATATGAGTGTTGATAACCCACTACTGTAGATTGTAGCCTGGTTCTTAATCGGAGTGAGTGTGTTGGTCTATGATGTTCACTTATTCTTGTTGCTGAGTTTTATTTGGACTTTCTGTTAATTAAAAGAACCAAAAACTTGTCATTCCGGTTTTCGCCGACCTGGAAGCTGGCGAGGCTTTGAAGCCGTGTCGGTATTTTTTTTAGACTCTCATTAGGAATTCCCCCCATTTTCCTCTTTGTTTTGGGTTTCATTACCTTTTATTGCTTATCTCCGGCGGCCTGTTTGTGTGTGAGAATGACAGCTGCTGTGAGGGGAGGGGGGGTGTTCACCTCACCCCCTCTGGCCTCCAAGCGACACCACGATTGATTTAAAAAAAATATTGGCAAAATCATTCTTAATATAAAAATGGAAAAAGGCCTATCTATACAACAGATCCGCACACCAATGGTCTCAGGCTAGTTCTGTGAGCGTGATTATCAATGGCCACCACGCGGGTGCTGCTCAGGCATTCCACAGTCTTGGTGTTATCGATAATCCCTCAATACAATTTGGAAGCGCACATTCACAATGTCACTGAGGCTGATTTCTTTAACCTCGTAAATATATAGCCAAGTTGCGCCCCATCCTCTCTTTATGTGTTGGATTAACAGAAGCTGATTCACGCCTTTTGTCTTCTCTCGCATCGACATCAGCAACGCCTTTGTTTTGTTGCATCAGCTGCAGGACTTGCGGAATGCGGCAGCCAGTATTATCACCCTTGTATACCTGTTACTGAATGCATTATCAACCGTACGTAGCACGGTTGGCTACATGGGGTGCGAAAGAAGTTCAACATACATGCATACATACTGCTCCCTTGCTTGTGTCTCCTCACTGCCTGCCAGTCGGATTTTTGGGTGGAGTTCAAGATCCTCCTCACCTACGAAGCTCTCAATGGTGGCACTCCTTTGTATATACACGATCTTTTCCATCCCTGCATCCCAGGCAGCGTCCCTCCGGCCTTCTGATTCAAACATGCTTCCACCACATAGTCGGTTCGCCCTGAGTCAGCTTATTCAAATCCCGCCTTAAGACGCATCTGTTCTTGAAGGCCTTTTCACTGTCTTATTATATACGCGTATCTATTTTTTAGATCGGGATTTTCCCAGTGCAGCTGCCAAGCTTTAGAACGCTTTGCCTTTGCTCGTAAGACAATCCGAGTGGTTAGATATATTAAAACTGTCTTGAAAACTCACCTATTTAAACTTAGTCTTACCCTGCAGGTTCAGTTTATTTCCTGCTTTCCATTGATGTCGCATTGGGATCTATGGATGAAATCCACATTACAATTGTAAGTTATTATTTATTATTATTATTATTGGGATGAATGAGCTGGGATATAGTTGGTATCAGCGAGGTGAGAGGGAAAGGGGAAACAACTCCAAATGTTCAAAGATTAGCAATCCTTGATAGTACGTATGGAGTAGTTGGATTTGTAGTATATGCAGGACTTATACATATAGTTTACGGTTTAAGGGTTCATAATATGGAGATGGACGGGTTACACCCAGGCAAGAGGCGAGCAAATATTTCAAGTTAAATCTCATTCAAATGTATTGTATGTATGTTCAACTTCTTTCGCACCGTATGTAGCCAACCATGCTAATCGGAAGTGCGGGAAAACGTTTTGGAGGTTATGATTCATAACAAGCCTCAATCAGTAGTGAACCCACCTTGCTATTGTATTGATATATATAGTGTTAACATATTGATATCGTTTTTGATGCAACCAATAATGTTATTTTAAATAAATAAAAATATATTTCCATTTTTGTAATAACTCCCCTGCCACCTTTTTGTAATGTTTCTACACCAGCTCCTGGTCACATTTATAGAACGTAGATCAAGTTTATGAATATACAAGCCAAATCATAAATCAAAGTTGAATCGTTCAAATATCACAACTGACTTAAATGCTAAATTTGGTAATAACATGCAAAAAATGTTTGTTTCCCACTGCATTGTTCCAGCATACTTTATATTTTTACTTTCAATATGAATATTCTTTGGTTCTTTCGGTGAAGTCACGTAGATAGAAAAAAGGTTTAATAAAATAAGTGAATTAAAATAATGAAACAAATAAATAAAAGTAAAAATAATAAATAACAAAAAAACACTAATGTAGACTGTAGACTGGTTCTTAATCGGAGTGAGTGTACTGGCAGTCTATAATGTAGACTGTAGCCTGGTTATTAAGTTTGGGGAGTGTACTGGCAGTCTATAATGTAGACTGTAGCCTGGTTCTTAACCTCGGTGAGCGTCCTGGCAGTCTATAATGTAGACTGTAGCCTGGTTCTTAACCTCGGTGAGTGTACTGGCAGTCTATAATGTCGACTGTAGCCTGGTTTTAAGCTTGGTGAGCGTATTGGCAGTCTATAATGTAGACTGTAGCAATGATTATGAAAATGAGTGAGAGTACTGACAGTCTATAATGTAGACTTATTCTTGGTTCTTTCGGTAATAAAATTAAAAAACAAAAAGCACGACGTTTCGATCACAACACAAGCGATCGTCTTCAGGAAGAAAGAGGGGGAAGGTCACCGAAGGTAACCGTTTTAAAAGGTTTGAAAAATGGGCGTGGCACAAGCGCTCCGGTGGCGCAATTAAGTGGGCGGGGAATTTGTGCCCTGGGGTCAGAGAGCACCAATATGATGCATGGAACATGCAGTGCCACAAAACGTCTCGGTGTCAGAACGAAGTAGGCAGGGCATATGTTCCCTGGGGTAAGATAACAAGAAAACGACACAAATCAAGTCACGCCTGGACCTGTGCTCCCCTGACAAGAAAACACAAATCAAGTCATGACCCAAAGTGGTTGATGACATCTTTCCAATGATTGCTGAGTTTATAACCATCTTCTCGGTTGAAATTGTGTCTGTATATATGGATGGCTTCATGAACGGATCAATGTTGATAGCTAGTCAGCTTGCAAAAAAACACCGTATTAGATAAATCAATTTCGTGTGAGCCAGCCGCATCAAATAATGATTAGCACGGCAGAAGTAATGGCCTTACTGTTTTTCAAATCTGCCTTATTCTCACGAACACAGCCCGAGACATGTCACTTAGTTTCCCAATGTAACTATTGCCGCAGATACAGCTTAGTTTGTAGACGCCGGGATATTGCATGTCAGGAATCATGTTATTCAGAGATCGGATCAGATCACGAATTTTATGTACTGTGTTAAATCGGACCTGGATCTTGTGTTTGTTCATGATGTTGGAAATCTTTTTGGTTAACCCTGCAATGTATGGCAATAAGATGGTTTTCATTGGATCCTCAGATGGCTCCTTCCTCACGGTTGGGGTGATGGCTTTGCTGATTGTGTAGTCAGAATATACATTCGCCATGAGAGCTTGGTGTACATGTTTGAGTTAACTGGTTAGGTGTTAATGGTCAGAGATACATTGAGCTCTATGGTGGAGCGTTTTCATGAGGGAATTATTCTGGGATGGATAGTGGTGGGAATCAGGTTGTAGGTAGGCATCAGTATAGGTTACTTTCCTGTAGACAGAATGGCTCATTGAGCCATCTGGTCTCTTTTGATATAAATGATACAGTAATATGTACGACCAAACTTTGCAGCCATAGCTGGCAGTATGAGTCACTCCATAACAGCAGGAGTATCAGTAGGAGTATCACAATTTTGCATGCACCTTTAAAGATCAGCACACTATAATAAAAACTCAAGATCATACTTTGCAGCGGTCATCCGGAGCGATACATTTGATTTCAGGCCACTGAATAGCAGTGGCAGCTAGGGGTGTAAAACTCCTCTAGAGCAGTTTTGAGTGAAGATTTCACAGGTAGTGATCCAAGTTGCAGTTTATTGGCGATAGCATTCCAGACCCTGGGGGCACCAATAGCAAAGGCTCTTCCTCCAGTATTTGTATGGCAATAAGGAATGTGAAGCTGGTAAATGAGCGAAGACCTTAGGTCACATTTGTTCTTCGAAACAGTGAGGAGATCCAGCAAGTAGTCTGCTGATTTTTTTGTAAGTACATCGTGAATAAATAAGATCTGATGCACAAGCGGTCGATCATTAAGAGATGTTAAGTTTGACCCAATGTAGAGATCGCAGTGGTGGATCCTATATGGGCAGTTCAATGTAAATCTTAAGGCCGAGTGATGAATTGAGTCAAGCTTCTTCAGTACAGTACTGGGGGATGATTTATATACGATGTCACAGTAATCAAGTAGAGGCAGTATGGTAGCTTAAATAAATTCCAAACGGAGCATAGTGCTTGTGTCATACAGAAAACCATTTTTTTGTCTTTTTACCAATATAATCAATGTGATCTGGAAAATTCAGTTTTAAATCAAGGATGACCCAAGATACTTACAGATCATAACTTGCTCTATTTGATAATTATTTAAGGAATGCAATTGGGGAAAAATAACTTCCCACTTTAGTCCTGGTGAGAAGCATAGCACCTTGGTTTTGGAGGTATTCAGGAATAGTTTAAGAGCAACTAGCTGATGTTGTAGTGTGTTGAAATCACCCTGGAGTCTAGCAATCAGGTCATCCGGAGAGCGGCCAGCAGTAATCAGCATCGTGTCATCTGCAAAAAGATTTACCCTGGAATGATCCAGGTCAGTGCCCATGTCATTGACGTAAAGAGAGAACAGCGGGCCGAGGATGGAACCCTGTGGGACCCCTTTTGTTATCTTAACACTGTTGACATCCAGCAAACCTATGAATACAGTTTGGGTGCGAGAATAGATGTAATTTTTTTACCATTCCACTGCGTGTTTGCAGAAACAGAGGAAACTTAGTTTACTAAGCAGGGTGTTGCGGTCGACTGTATCAAAGGCTTTGGACAAGTCAAGAAAAAGATTGGCGCAGTACTGCTTATTATCAAGGCTACTGTAAATGTGATTCAGAGAGTCTAATGCAGCAGATTTGGTGCTGTATTTTTTTTGGAACCCAGATTGGTTTCGATGTAAGAGATTGTTGTCGGACAGGAAACTGCTAATTTGGGAGTTCAATAATTTTTCAAAAATTTTCATCAACGGGGACAAAATTGAGATAGGTCGGAAGTTATTTGGATAATCTTGAGGGCCCTTTTGTGAAGTGGACGAACATAGGAATATATATATTCTTGGTTCTTTTGGTAAAGTCACGTAGAAGGGAAACAATAAAACAATAAAAATATAAAACAATAAAATTCTCACGACGTTTCGACTGCAACACAAGCAATCATCATCAGGTGTGAAAACCACAGCAATAAAATTTGAAAAAAGTGGCGTTTTTTTTAACGTTAGCACCACGGACAGCGATTTGGCAGTTATTCAGATAGACGAGTCCATCTATGTTCGGAAAAGAGGAGGGGGGAGACGAAAATAATGGATATGGTCTGAAAGCCACCGTCGCGTGAACAATCAATTAAGACCCGAAATGTTTGATCAAATCCTTCCAATCATTGCTAAGCCAGAATCCATCTTCTCGGTTGAAATTGTCTCTGTGTTTGTATATGTGGATAGCCTCATGAACGAATCTCTCATGGTAGCCAGATGGCTTGCAGAGAACCTCTGTCTTGGAGAAGTCAATGTCATGTGAGCCTAATGAATTATAACAGTGATCTGCCACGGCCGAGGTGTTGGTCCTACCGTGTTTTAGGTCTGCTTTGTGTTCATGGATGCGGTCTGAGACATGTCGTTTGGTTTCTCCAATGTAACTACTACCACAGAGGCAACTTAGTTTGTAGACGCCAGGGTACTGTATGCCCGGAATCACATCTTTTACAGACGGAACCAGATCATGGATTTTATGTAATGTGTTGAATCAGACCTGGATCTTGTGTTTTTTCAAGATTTTGGAGATCTTTTTTTGTGATCCCCGCAATGTAGGGTAAAGTGATGGTTTTGAATGGCTCCTCAAGAGGGTCCTTCTTCATAGTTGGAGTGATAGCTTCGCGGATTGTGTAGTCGGAGTAACCATTAGCCTTAAGAGCTTGGTGTACGTGCTTGAGTTCACTGGCAATGTGTTCCTGGTCGGAGATGCATTGGGCTCTATGGTGCAGAGTCTTGATGAGGGGATTCTTCAAGGATGGATGGTGGTGGGAATCCGGTTTCTTGTAAGCATTCGTATGGGTAGATTTCCTGTAGACAGAGTGGCTCATTGAACCATCAGGTCTCTTTATTATTAGGACATCCAAAAAAGGTAGCTTGCCATCTTTTTCGACTTCCATGGTAAATCTTATGGCTGGGTGTATGGAATTGATGTGGTCGAGGAATTGGTCTAGAGCAGGCTGGCCATGTGGCCAGATGACAAAAGTGTCATCCACGTACCTCTTCCATAAGGTTGGGCGCAGAGTGGCAGTCTGGATGGCGTCAGTCTCAAATTTCTCCATGAAAATGTTGGCTACAACCGGAGATAGGGGGGAGCCCATTGGGGTGCCCTCAGCTTGTTTGTAGAAAGTGCCATTCCAAGTGCAGTATGTATTGGTTACGCAGTGTCTTACCAGGGGGGGTACCTCAGTGTTTAGTCCTTGATGAACCAAGTCTTCAATGAGTGCGATGGTGTCAGGTACAGGAACTTTGGTGAATAATGAAACTACATCAAAACTGACAAGCAGGTCGTCTGGGGACAGGGAAATACCCTTGATTGTCGATACCAGGTGAGTAGAATTTTGCACTGCAGAGGTGGTTTTTCCAGTGAAAGGCCGCAGGATTTCAGACAGAAAACGAGCCAGTTTGTAGGTGGGGGAGTTGATAGTAGAGACGATGGGACGAAGGGGTGTATCTACTTTATGTAAAGCCGTATAATCTTGGTGGCCTGGCAGCAGAAGGTTTCAACGAGAACTATTTGGTTTGATCAATTAATGCGGTTTAATCAGAAATTATTTTGTTGGTTTGCATGACGAGGCTGTTGGTAGGATCTCTTATTTTTATATAGCTGCAATCGTTGAGTAATTCTTGAATTTTTTTGTTATATTCTATTTCATCCATGATGACAGTGGCATTGCCCTTGTCAGCTGAGAGGATGACAATATCATCCCTCTTTTTAATTTATATAATTCCAAACGCTCATCATTGCTGAGGTTGTTTTATTGTTTCCCTTCTACGTGACTTGACCGAAAGAACCAAGAATATGAATCCCTGCCATCACGAAAGCTTTAAATCAGAACTTAGGAATGTTTACATTCTAGAAGTACTGATGCTTCTTTGATGGACAGGTTGAAAATATGGGCTATAGGTTTGTAAATTAGGTAGAACGCAGGGAGCAGCAGCTCAGGTAGACCCGGGGAGCAGCAGCTCAGGTAGACCCAGGGAGCAGCAGATCGGGTAGACCCAGGGAGCAGCAGATCGGGTAGACCCGAGGAGCAGCAGCTCAGGCAGACGCAGGGAGCAACAGCCCAGACAGACCCGTAGAGCAGTAGCTCAGGTAGACCCAGGGAGTAGCAGCTCAGCCGTATACTGCGTTATGGGATTGCTATTCGCATGAATGACGCTCTATGAAAATAATGCATGTGATAGCCACGTATTTTATGAGCTGTTATTGAAGAGTCATAATGTCTTGTTCCTTCATATCCAAGTTGAGTGTAATCATTGTTACCTTGTTGGTTTACCCCATGAAGGCCGAGAGCATATTATGTGCTATATGCTATTGAGGAAGATCTCGTCAGGCTTTCGAGAGCTTCCTCTAATGCTGGCATGAGCCGGCAGTTGCAGGACTGCACCTTAACCTCTGCAACATTCATGAACGGCTAGAACCACGATAACATGACATAATTAATCTTCAAATTACAATCTAGATTCAACATTTAACAAAATTACTTATAGATTAAGGGGTGACTTATCATCTGCAATTTACGGATCTCAGAAAAATTGTTAAGTTATTAAACACCTTCGTTGAGTAAACAAATGAAAGTTTAAACATTTAGGCCGACTAATTTGGTTCTAGGTGAAGCTTGCGGCAAGATAATTGATCCTCAATTTAGTTTAAAAAATACTTATAGATTAAGAGGTGACTGATAATTTCCCATCGACGGACCTCTGTAAAATTGTTAAGTTATTAAATACCTTAATTGGGGAACCAACTAAAAGTTTAAATCTTTAGGCCTGAGGCCTACCAACGTGTTATTAGACGAGGCCTGCGGCGTGAGAATTAATCCTCAAACTATTTTTAAATGCACTAACAGATTTAGGGGTGACTGAAGATCTGCCATCTAACGATCTCTGAAATTGTTAAGTTATTAAACACTTTAGTTGGATAACCAAATTAAAGTTTAAACCGTAAGGCCTAAAGCTTGAGGCCTACTAACCTAAATTTTGATTTAAAGCTTTCGTGACTGCAGTAATTCATATTCTTAGTTTTTTCGGTAAAGTCACGTTGAAGAGAAACAACAAAATAACAAAATATATATAAGGTGTGTCGGTTTATGCAAACCGACACACCTGATGATGACCGTTTGAGTTATGGTCGAAACGTCGTGAGAATTTTTTATTGTTTTATATATATTTTGTTATTTTGTTGTTTCTCTTCAACGTGACTTTACCGAAAAAACTAAGAATATGCCTACTAACCTGTTTCTAGGCGAAGCCTGAATCTTTAATTACGTTTAATTTGCTTATAGATTAAGAATGTTCCATGAGAACATTTATTGATGACCGGAGTGTTGATGATGGGTGGTGGTTTTGGTGATGAATGGTAATCATGATGGGTGGTGAAGATGGATTGTGATGGATTGCGATAATGATGATGATGGGTGTACGTGCACGCGGGAGCACGCAAACCTGTCTGTTCTGACTCTATTATCATATTTTGGTACTGGCAAAGGAAGTCCCATGATGTAGACGTGTATATTACTCCACAGCTCCTATTGGACGATTATTTACTGTATATACACATTTGAAGAAAAAAAAGGTCTTCAGGAAAAACATTTTAAGCATAATTTGCATCCGGCTCCATGGTTTAAGGTGCAGTCTCCAGCCGTTATCCACTTTCTCTATTTGATGGGGTGGTGGTGTATACAGGAGGCCATGGGTTCGAACCCAACCTTGACGCCTGTGTATTTGGAGTCTTGCGTGTCTCTCTCTATCTCCGTGGTTGCGCGGATTCTTCTGCGGTTCCTCCGGTTTTTCCCTCCACATTTACAATCAACATGCGTTTCGAGTATTTGGCTGCTGTAAATTTCAACTTGACAAGCCACTTCATTGGGCTACAATTTGTGGTCAGGTGGCTTCTGAAAAGGAGTTATATAGCTAAGCGGGGCTTACTTGGTAAAATAAAACGTAAATAAATGGTTCGTTTGGTTTCAGTTGTTTGCTAAAGTATTATAAAGACGAAGGGCCATTGCCTGAAATGGTGGCGATTATAAAAAAAAATGTTGGTGAGTGTAAGTTGTAATATTACGTTGGCACGTTGGACATGTGAGTGAGGAAAGCGAGAATTGACCATTTGCTACTCAGGTTGGAAGCAACAAAGACAAATGGTGAAACTGGGAACGAGATGTCCATGATTGTCAGAGGTGGCCTATCCTCGACAAATTTAACACAGGAAGCAACCACAGATAAAAGAACTGCAAGTCACACTTTAATACAGGTCGAGAGGCCAAAACATTTCAGGCTCTTAATTGATTGTATTTTACGGTGACCTTCAGACCGCAGCTCTTTCGCTGGCATTGCCTCTTAATACCTCTCACACCACGGTTAATGGTATGGTTTATAACATGGAGTATAACAGCGCATCGTCGCTGTTTCTCTCCCCCCTCCTCCGTTCCGAGCATGGATGGACTCATCCGTCTGAACGGGGCTCGTCGCTGTCCGTGGTACTGGCGTTGAGGGGAAGAAACCGCCACCCATTTTTTCGCCATATGGCATTGTGATGTATAATGAGTGGAGAGTATATAGAGTTTATTGATAACATTGATGTAGTTTATATTTTATTTTTTTATTGGTTTACTATATGGTATTCATTATATAGTGTAGTGTATACCCAGTTGCTTTGTGTTAATAGCTCAGCTTATTGAAGAATATATTGAGTACATTTATTATATTTTGATTTAAAGCTTTCGTGACTGCAGTAATTCATATTCTTAGTTTTTTCGGTAAAGTCACGTTGAAGAGAAACAACAAAATAACAAAATATATATATGGTCGAAACGTCGTGAGAATTTTTTATTGTTTTATATATATTTTGTTATTTTGTTGTTTCTCTTCAACGTGACTTTACCGAAAAAACTAAGAATATACATTTATTATATTGATGTAGTTTATACTTAGTTTTTTCACATCGGTTTACTGTATGCTAGTTGGGTAGTTGCAGTCCTTTAGCGTCCATATACTAAATGCCTCTGTTGATATGTAAACTTTGACTTTAACATAGCTATTTTCGTGACCAGTCACTTGTTAATCCCTCAGCTATTTCAATGCTAAATTCTCCTGTCTGATATGTAAACTCCTTTGTCAAGGCGCTTTACTTCTCTCACCTAGCTTAAAAGACGCTGTGAATCTTAGCAGTGTTCATTGAAGCGCTGTCGTCCCGACAGTTCTGTTCCTTCACCTGAAGAAGGCTACTTGTGATGTGGCCGAAACGTAGTGAGAATTGTATTTTATTTTATTATGTTTTATTTGTATTACTTTGTTTCCATTCTATGTGACTTTACCAAAAGAACCAAGAAGAAGATAGTTATCCTTAAAATAATTACCATTAAAATAATTCACATCAAAAGGGAGCCTAATATTTAGAATACTTATTTGGTGATGTAGCTGCTGCATTTGGCGGTAGTGCACAAGCACAGACATCAGGAAACGCAACAAATTCGTCAATAACACTGTGGCCTTAAAATTATAAATATATCATTGGGATGTATTCGGTCAATGGTCCTTCTTCATCGCACATCTTGCACTTTTAGGCTGTTGAGTTAGGGTCCAGCCCGGTGGTTACATATTAATTTGAATATTTAACACTATTGGGATGTTTCTTTGCGCACTTCCCCCACGGGCTCTTCACACAGCACATGCACACTGCAGACAGCACCTGCACACTGCAACTTCCACTTACGCACACCGCGCCACGGTCCACGTCTCCCGATATAACACACGGTGCTTTTTCCCTGTCTGACCGCGCCCAGCGTCGATCACTTGTCAGGAGGGGCATGTACGAGCAGTTTAACACGTAGGGTCTCGCGACCAATATAATCCATAATATCATCCAGATTCGGGCTGTCGCCTGATGAAGCTAGCTGTAATTACTGGCGAAACGTCGTACTCAGATTGCTCTCCAACACACCGGTGTGCTGTACTAGTAATGACTTGGCATGTTCTGTTGACGTGACAAACCTTACTTATTGGCTGTGTCGGGTAGTGGCGGGTTTAACGACACATTTATATATTTACGCGATCTAACCCAAAAAGAAAATCTGTGTTATGGATGTATGAGCAGTGGTGTAAGCATAACCCCAGTGTCACTGCCTATGTGATGTTTAATTCTGCATACTTTCACAATGTTTAATGGAGGGCTCTTATTTCCATTCTCCTTTAAAAATGTTGTGCTACACTGGAGAGATCAGAGATAGGGTCGATAAGAACACTCTAGTTACGTGTTAAAGTACGGTGCAAAAGAAGTTTAACATATAATCTTAGTTCTTTCGGTAAAGTCACGTTGAAGGGAAACAACAAAATAATAAAATATATATAAAACAATAAAAATTCTCACGACGTTCCGACCATAACACAAACGGTCGTCTTCAGGTGTGTCGGTTTGCATAAATGTATTTATTTTTAAACGGTGTATTTATTTATTTATAAAAAAACGTTAGCGCCATGCGCAGCGATTTGGCAGTTTATTTAGACGGACTAGTCCATTTATGCCAAATCGCTGCGCGTGGCGCTAACGTTTTTTTTTTATTATAAATAAATAAATATACCGTTTCAAAATAAATACATTTATGCAAACCGACACACCTGAAGACGACCGTTTGTGTTATGGTCGAAACGTCGTGAGAATTTTTATTGTTTTATATATATTTTATTATTTTGTTGTTTCCCTTCAACGTGACTTTACCGAAAGAACTAAGAATATTAATTATTGCAGTCACGAAAGCTTTAAATCAAGTTCAACATACATACATACATACAAAAATGAAAACTATTACCCGAAACGCTGCATCTTATATATTTTACCTTTTTGAGGTAGGGTTATTCAGACTCGAGATTGAGCAAGCAGGTATTTTATACAGACAACCACATCCCAATACCTTCAGGAGCGGCACTAGTTACTGGACATTGCAATGCGGGAACGTGCAAACTCTAACAAGACCAAAACACGTAAAAATATTTTGTTACTAATGTCTATTTTTTCTTTCTTCCTTTCTTGTCTCCAACGTGTATAGATTGCTAACATGTGCCCCCCCCATACCCAACTCAATAATAAACTGCTAATTCAGAATCATAATCTGTATTTATACTGGAGGAATCCGATTAGCTATGAAGCTAGTTTCACAGATGTCCAGCAGGGCGGATCATAACGTTATAACAAGAATAGAAATACTAAAACACGACAAGAGCGCAAAGTATAGGAAAGGCAAACAAATCACAAAATACAAATAAAACTAAACTATTTTGTATATTACCAGGTAAAGCCCACTGAGCTATTAACTTATTTTCCAGAAGCCACCTGGCCACAAACAACACCACCTCCAATGAGCACTGTTACAGAAGAAATTAAAAATTAATGCATATGTCTTTATATTCAACACATACCGTCAACAAACGCACGCGTTGTTCCGTCAAATCTCACCAACAGATAACCGGGAAATCTGCACAGCGATGGTGCGAGACAAGAACCTGATATCGCGTCTCCGGGACTCCCAGTTCCACGTGCTCCTGTCCGACCCATTCGCCATGTGCGGCGACGTACTGGCCCTCATGCTGGGCATCCCCTACGTCTACTCACTACGCTTCACTCCGGGCTACATGGCCGAGCGCTACTGTGGAGCGATGCCTGCACCTCCGTCCTACGTGCCCGTGCCCATGTTCTCTCTGACGGATGAAATGAACTTTTGGCAGCGTGTGCAGAACTTTTTGCTGTACAGGATTTTTGAAATGATCACGATGTATATGGGGCAGGAGTCGAACAACATCTACAGTGAGATTCTTGGTAAGTCTCTGAACGTGTGTATGTTGCTGTTTATTGTTGATCAGGAGTGGTAGGGTTAACAGTCAGCGCACAGTGCTACAAACCTGGTGACCCGAGTTCAATTTCCACTCATGGCCAACACCAGTGACGATTATTTTATCTGAACCGGTCCTGGGCCTCCCCTAGGTATACTCATCCTCAAATGAGCACCTGGTGCAGTGTGTAAGCATCACCACTTAGGGAGACAAAAGCAGTCCGGCGTGGTGCTGGCCACCTGCCCCCTCGTGTGCCGTACCACCCTTCATAGGTGCTACTTGCTAACACCACTTGCCCCAAAAGTCTGTTAAGGCTACGTGGGATTTTTGTCTTTGTTCATTGTTGGTTCCAGAGTCGTTCATTTATGTGTGCATGCATATATAGTGTTGTGTGTCTCTTCTTCCTTCTCGCTCGAGGCTTGTGTGTTCGTGCAGATGGCGTGCATCGCACACACACTCAGTCGGAGATGAGGTAGTCGCAGTAGGCAATGTTCTCCCCTTTTAATGTTGAGTTCACACCACCACTCGGGCCCCCTCTCTCTCACGACCACACTGCCGCACGCCCCATCCCAGACACAACCCTGTCTGCATTGCACCGATGGCATCGAGCAGGGAAAGCCAACTACTGTCCGGCCGCGTAATGATCGGGCAAAGGCAGCAGTGACGAGGGTGGCGACGATGACAGCGACGATAAGACGAGTCCAATGCCAGAACTGGCAGCCTGGAGCTTTCGCTCTCCGCTGCATATATCCCCCTCAGTGTGGTTTGGCTTCGCCCTAGCCGTGCCTCCCTTCTCGAACCAGGGACTTCCCCACGAAGTTAACCGTCACCCTTGCCCTAGTTTCTCCGCCCTGCCAGCGCTCAGTGCCACCTGCAGTTGCAGCTACTGTAC
The DNA here is from genome assembly GCF_048934315.1 of Petromyzon marinus. NCBI lineage: Eukaryota > Metazoa > Chordata > Hyperoartia > Petromyzontiformes > Petromyzontidae > Petromyzon > Petromyzon marinus. Next base: position 2,161,498 of record NC_133741.1, on the reverse strand, counting down.
AACAGTTGGCGCTATGTCACTACACATGTGTAGTGGCATAGCGCTGGCTGCTGGCGGAAAAGAGAATCTGTGGCTTATGGCAGTCCTGACATCAACAGGCCAGGATATACACGAGAGGGGGATCTAGGGGAATGGTCACAGAAGGAGCCCACCAGGAACCCGCTAGTAGGTTCCAGAAAGGGGGGTGGCCGGGGTGGAGTGAGGCCACGCTGACAGTATAAGAGGGGCCCCTGTTGCTGAAGTCTATCGTCGCCATTCTTCTTGTAATCTTCATCATTCTTCTTGTCGTCTTCACCATTCTTCTCATCGTCGTCTCCATCTCTACCATCTCGGGGCGCCGCTAGTAAGACAGCCTACCAACTGTTATAGCTAACATAAACAGGTTTTTTGGGTTAAATTGCGTAAATATATAAATGTGTTTTTAAAACCCGCCACCACCCGACACAGCCAACTAGTAAGGGTTGTCACGTGAACAGAACATGCCAATTACAGCACACCGGTTGTGTTGGAGAGCCAAGCCACAACATTTACATTCTGAGTATGGCGTTTTGCCAGTAATTACAACTAGCTTCATCAGGCGACAGCCAGATTTGTGGAGAAGTCTTACTGTTTCGTTCCTTATATAGAGGAGTAGATGTGGTGACCACACTTCTGCGCGCTTGCAGAAGGGGGGGGGGGGGTTATGAGTCACATTATGCATGTGCATTATGCGAGCCATTTGATCTTGTCCTTCCTGTCTATTGTGTGTATTAAAATAGCCGTGCCAATGGTAATCCCTTTTCAAGTATGATGCCCTTCATAGGCATGCATTTAAGTTGTGTATTATTTGATGATTCTCTTCCACGCAGCACGAAGGCGGTAGCTATCCGAATGGTTAAAATAAATTTTATTTTAAGCTTTCGTGACATGCAGAAAATAAAATAAACACTCTTTGGTTCTTTCGGTAAAGTCACGTAGGACGATTGCTTGTGTGGCGATCGAAACGTCGTGATCTATTATTTTTTCTACCTACGTGACTTTACCGAAAGAACCAAAGAGTGTTTATTTTATTTTATTTACATTTCGATAGATTTTCTAATTAGTCTTGGCCAGTAGTAGCTAGTTTTGCACGTAACTTCAACATTATCAAATTCAATTGCGTGTCCTTGTTGGCACGCATGTTCCTCTACTGCTGACAGTTGTATTTGGGAGAATTTAATATTAATCAGTTCTTTTAGTATTGTGCTGATCATTCGTCCAGTTTTCCCAACATAACATTTCCCACATGTACAGTTAATCCTGTACACACCTTCTGTTGATAGCTTCCGTAATACATTTTGTATTAGATAATAATTTCTGTATTTGTATATACCGTGTCAAATCTGACTCGGATATTTTGTTTTTCCAAACATCTTGCTAGTTTATCAGTTACTCCCACAATGTACGTATTTTGATCGTTTTAATTACTTGGGCAGTTTCAATGCTCGTGTTATTTGATTTGGCTTTGGCATTCAATGCCCTGTTGATTTGTGCATCACTGTAACTGGTCATTTGCAGCGCTTCTTTAACATGTTGAATTTCACTTCTCAGAATGTCACCATCTGACACTTTCTTAGCACGATGAATGAGCGTCTTGATAAGAGCAGATTTCTGTGAGGGGTGATGGTGTGAATCTGCATTCAGATTTAAAGTTTCAAGTTTCATTTATTAGGTATAGCCCTGTAAGCCATGCGGCTCTTCAGTCGGGTGCAACCGCAACAAACAAAATATAAACAGAGAACATCTTAAAGCAACGACGCGCAACAGAAACATCCTGAATACACCAGCAAATTTTCCAGAAAAAAACACCGTATTACAGATAGGCGTCAGTATGCGTTTTCTTTTTGTAAACACTGTGTTATTTTACCATTTAGACCTCGTCCGAGCCAAATATCCAGAAATAGTATAGTTCTGTTAGCTTCCGCTTCCATAATGAACTGATGGATGGGTTTTGCGAGTTAAGATAATTTAGAAATGTGTTCAGTGTGTCTTTGCCGTGTGGCCAGACCACCAATGTGTCATCCACATATCTAAAACAAGCAGAGGGTTTTAGTGTGCTTGAAGCTATTGCTTTTATTTCCAAATCTTCCATGTACAAATTCGCTATTACAGGAGACAAAGTAGAGCCCATTGCTGCCCCTTCCTTTTGTTTATAGAAGTCACCTTGCCACAAGAAGTAGGTGTTCTTTAGACAGTGTCCAGCTAGTCTTGGCTAAACTGTTGTTCGTCACCAGAGTGTCAAGTAATTTAATTGACTCGTTGACTGGAACCCTCATGAACAGAGAAGTCACATCAAAACTTACGAGAATATCATTAGGGTTAAGCTTAATATCTTTCATTATATTAAAGAGATGTTCAGAGTTTTTGATGAACGAAGAGGTCCAAACGATGCAGGGCTGTATTTGTTTCGTTACGTATTGTGCTAATTTGTACGTGGCAGAGCCTATTATACTAACTATTGGGTCTTAATGGGGCATCAGGTATGTACATTTTTGGTAGCCCATAAAGTCTTGGTGGTTTTGAAGCCCTTGGTTTGATCAGGTATTGCTCTTCCTTGGGAATTGATGACTTGGCAATGATTGCCGTTGTTTTACGTTCCAATGTGCTGGTTGGATCTCGTTTCATTTTAAGGTAGGTACCTTCATCGAGTAAATCTTTGATTTCATTATCATAGTCCTTACGGGGCATCACAACAGTTGATCGGCTCTCCAACACACCGGTGTGCTGTACTAGTGACGAATTGGTATGTTCTGTTTACGTGACAACCCTTACTAGTTGGCTGTGTCAGGTGGTGGCGGGTTTTAATGACACATTTATATATTTACGCGATCTAACCCAAAATAAACTATCATGGATGATATTGGTTGTGAAAGCCTACGTGTTAAACTGTTCTAACTATGTAGTGTTGCCGATAATAGACGGACTAAATATTAAGTGTGTTAATTCCGATGGTGCTCGCTAAGCAAAGAAGTGCCTCCAAGTCTTATCGTTTCCGAGTTAGTCACTACACGTGTTCACATATGTCCATGCACATCACTATGTGTGTGCGTAAGTGCGTTATGGGGAGTGGTAGTGTAGCAGTTAATGTGATGTGCTTTGATCCCTGGTGAATGGTTTTGACAGCTCCACGTGTTATCTCACAGGAGAAGGGACTACACTATGCCAGGTGATGAGTGGTGCCGAGTTATGGCTCATCCGGACCAATTGGGACCTCGAATTTCCACGTCCGTTCCCTCCCAACTTTATCTTTGTCGGGGGGCTCCACTGCAAGCCCGCAAAACCATTACCTGAGGTAAAAAAATCACTCGATTATACACTATTACAGTCTGTTCTCCTATGATACGTGTTTTTATAACACGAACTGGATACAACCCAATGAATGTATGAAGGGACACTTTTTTATATAACACAGATACGAACTGGAAACAATGCAATTGAGTGAACAGAACTACGTCGCACGAGTTGGAATAAGCAGTCATACAGCTGACTCGGTATAGCATCATCACAAAACACAGGACACTGCTGGATGCTTCTAGATGTTACCCACCCGCCTCAGTCTTTGTTCAGCCTGCATATGCATCTCACGTGGTATCGCGGACTGTGCTTTACCCCATGTTATTTAATATAACGCGATTTTTTTCCATAACGCGGCGTTCTTCTGGAATGCAACTACTACCACTTATAGTAGAACAGAGTGTACTCGGAAGCTGCTACTACAATCCGTGTCCAGTGAAGAACGTGTTCGGGTTTCCCTCTTCAACAATTGTCACTGTACGTTTTCTCTACATGTGCGTTACCAGGACTATGAAGAATTTGCCCAGAGCTCGGGTGAGCACGGCCTCATTGTGTTTTCGCTGGGCTCCATGATCAAATACATGCCTATGGAGAGAGCTGAAGTGATCGCCTCTGCACTGGCTCAGCTCCCACAGAAGGTACAGAAATTCCTCGCCTAACCGCGGGTGTTAGGTTCTTGGAAAAGGCCGCAGTAGGTAAATCCGCGGTTGGTAAAGTACAGGGGCCTATGGAAAATACGGAGTTAGGGGAACCTTTGAAGGCCGACTTCCACCCCACTGCCCTCGATGGGCAGGTGGGGCGCGACGTCCGCCCCCTCCACTTCCTCCTCCACCACGTCGATCAGCTCCCGCTGGGCCCCCGCTGACCCGGTGATCGCCCCCCTCGTGCTGGCGCTCTCTCTGAGGGGCATGGCTGTAGCGCTGACTCACCGCCACACGGGGTTACTCCACACACGCCCACATACATCACCACTAATACGAAAGCCGTTGCGTGAATATGCGCGCGCCTTCGGGTGGTTAAACCCTAATCCGCTTGCACACAAAGTCTAATGCCAAAGGGCTGGTCGAGTTTGCGCACGCGCCTCAGGGTGGTTAATGCCTATTGTTATTCTAGGTTCTTTCGGTAAAGTCACTCGCGCAGCACAGCTGCACGGACATGCGAGCATCGGCGGCCATTTATGTTTTACTCCATGCACGCCTCACACACACACAACTCAAATTACCAACACCACGCCGAGGTTCCACCCACAAACACACAAATCACATTGCACCGTTACTCTGTACTAAAGTTTATTAACGGCACGTCTAAAGAAAAACCCTGTGTGGCCCGGAGCAAATATTCTACGAGCAGTGCCTAACCTATTACTACCCAATCCCTTAGGTGTACCCCCAATGTATTACTCACCTCACAGATGCACTCACGGTGTCACATGGATGCTGTGGGAGTCAGAGGGTCGACAATCAGAGAGGGCTCTGGCTAGGGTTGACTCGTAGCGGCACCTGCTAGCGTCTCACGGATGCTGCGAGTGGCTGGGAGTCGGTCCGGATGGCTGAATGGCTGGAGGAGAAGTCCCTAACCGTTTTTCACTCCCTCCTATTATGCCCTGGGATTCCGAAAATCCAGGGTTATGTGACGTCATCCTGCGCAGCCAATCGTGCGCATAACTTAAAATTTTCGAACGTTTCGCAGCCGTTACCTAGGGCATTATGTCACACTATCCCCCCCGGTCCATTGTCTCCGCGCGCGCATGCCTCATCCCTGACTCAGCCGGTAAACCCTGAGCGGCCGCCCGGCTAATTACACACCCGCGGTGTCCACAGGGATTTCCTTCCTCCTTTGAGGGGGGCCGCAATGTAATTTGGCCTGGGGGGATCGGCCAAACTCTTGGCACCGGGAAATCGTGGGACATCCCTGCTAGGGGCCGTTCAGATGAAAACCCATGGTGCCAGGCGATTCCCCACCGGGACCCTACATGTGTGCGGCGTGTGTATGCGTTCAGGGCGGGATCGCAGCGCTTGCGGAGTATTCGTTATAGCCTAACGAAGTTGCCTGTTTTTTATTCACTAAACACTAATATAATATCGTACATTACACAATTACATAATAGAACATAATAACCATTCAATCAACGTTACACATCTCCAGTACGCAACTGGGGCGGTGCGTCCATATAGGCGAACTAGCCGATCGCCTTGGGCGCCAAGCTAAGTGGAGCGCTAATTTCGAAGAATAAAATACAACTTAAAAAATACGAATAAAATAACGAAGATATAATTTCAATTCTCATGCGCATACATAGGGAATATGAAATTTGATTCATTTCTCAACGTTTCCGAGAATTCATTCACGTAAAATATTTTATTTAATGCAAAAATAAATACCGTAAATCGGACTGAACTGTCGTCTCGCTGTCGTGTACAAACCTATTCTTAAAATGTGGTGTCTCTATTTTATCTGATCTGAGAAACATTGCTTGGACAGATGGACAGATGGACAAACCGAAAAATTATGACTTTTAAAAAAATTCTTAAAAAAACATTAAATGAGAAATAGGAGCGGTTAAATCTTGACTTCTTTCGTGACTGCAGGAATTCATATTCTTTGGATCTTTCAGTAAAGTAACGTAGATAGGTTCAAAGAAAATAACAAAGATAAAATACATTAATATCATACAGTACTCTACATATATTTTATGCATTTATGAGTTACTAAACTTTGTGTGTGTTGTCTGCTGGCCTTCGCGTGTCGTCTGCGTCTTTCACAAAACTCCCAAAAAATTCTCATTTAATTTCTTATGCCGACCCCGCTATATATCGAAACCGCAATGGGGAAATGTCACGATGCAGAAGGGTCGACTGTACGTGCATTGTTTGCTGGTTGTACCACAATCGTCGTGTTAGGTCGTGTGGAGATACACGGGAGAGAAGCCGTCTTCCCAGGGCTCCAACACCAAGCTGGTGCCCTGGCTACCACAGAACGACTTGCTGGGTACGTGCTGCTTGTGGTGGTGTCATGATTAAGCGGGGAGCGGTGGCGCAGTCGCTTGCGCACTGTGCTGCGAAGCCGGCGGCCCGAGTTCGATTCCCAACATCGGTGACGATTGTTTGAACCGGTCCTGGGCCTCCTCCCCTAGGTCGATTCGGCCTCAAATGAGTACCTAATGCGGTGTGTAAACATCGACCACTGGGGAGACAACGGCAGCCGTGCGTGTTGCTAGCCACCCACCCCATCATGTGCCGTTTCAGCCTTCTTGGGTGCTCGTTGGCAGAACTTGCCCCAACAGTCTGTTAAAGAATATATGGGGGATGTTTTTCGTTGGTGTCATGATATTAAAATATGATTCAACCGTCCTAAAAACCTACGTATTGAGTCCAAACCTGGACGTTGTTTTCCCTCTCCTTCCCTTTCGTAATCCCCAAGTACCCTCTATCACTATCACTCAATCCTTGTACAACCCCTGTCTGCTACATCATTCCATTGTGTCATCGTTTTGTCAGCTATCTATGCCAGGCAACTTGCGTGAAGGCGCTCTATGCATATACTGTAGAATTAGACTTGATTTTGAAGCTTAAGTATAGCAGTGACAATGGACATTAGCTCTGTCACAATACTCCAATCCCTCCAATGTCCGAAATCCTCCCTTACTCTGGAGCATCATATATTTTTCGTTCGTTTTATTGCCTTGCAAAAGGTGTCTATTTGTCGTCTGAACATCTTAACACTTGTTTTATTGCCAGAAAGGGTAAAACCTATTCCTATATTTATAATTTGTTTTGTTTGTTGTTCTTTCCCCGCACCTCCGATTAGCATGGTTGGCTACGTACGGTGCGAAAGAAGTTCAACATGCACACGTACATCACATATTTCCCCCTGCGAGCACTCTACCGCCTCTTCCCTTTCATCTCCATCTACTCTCCTGCTCACTCTTCGCTCCAGCAGTCAAAGCTCCTGGTCAATCTACGCTTAACCTCCTCTGCTAGAGCCTGGATCTCCGATGGCCTCTGGCGTCAATCTCCTGTCCCTTTTCAATGCCAGGCTCAGGATTTCCCTACATGTGACTGATTGACTGCCTCTCAATGTAAAATAAGTATGCTCACTGTTTCTGTACATAATGTTGAGATGTGGTCATAGTTATACGCGATATAAAGCCACAGTGTACTGTGTTAATTCTCCATAACAACGTTCTTTTTAGTGAGATCGCGCTAAACTAAACGTGTTGTTAAACCCACCACCACCCGATACAGCTAATTAGTAAGGCTTTTCCCGTAAACAAAACGTGCCATTTAGTTACTAGTTCAGCACACCCGCGTGTTGGAGAGTAAACCCATAACGTTTACAATTTGAGTTCAACGTTACATATATGTTGTGGGTTTACTCTCCAACAAACCGATGTGCTGAACCAGTAACTAATTGGCACATTTTATATACGTGACAAACTTTACTGATTGGCTGTGTTGAGTTTGTGGCAGGTTTAACGACACATTTATGTTGATGCGATCTAACTGAAAAAAAACCCTTCATCGTTGATAACATTGGTCGCGAAAGCCCACGTGTTAAACTAACATTAAAGACATTTGCACTGTCTCTCCCCTCTTTAGTAGGGGGCTGTTAATCGGTATTATTGACGCAAGCACTATCTCTTCTAACGCGAATCTGTTAAATTGTGACCGACTCTACCAAGGGGGTTGCTGCAAAAATCTAACATCAAAGCAAATCAATGACTTATCATCAGTGCACTAACGCTAACAGTGAGGATCCCTTGCTGTGAAAGGCCACCCAAAAACCCGTGCCTTCATCACGCATGGCGGGACTAACGGGGTCTACGAAGCCATCTACCACGGCGTCCCCATGCTCGGCTTCCCGCTTTTTGGTGACCAGAAGGACAACCTCTTGAGACTTCAAAAGCATGGGAGTGCCATCGTGCTGGACATCAACACGGTCACTGCCCCAGAGATCCGAGATGCACTCGTCTTGCTCATCCATAATAGCAGGTGCGTGTACAAAGACGTCAAGCCGAGATGTTAACTACCTCGCTTGGCATACAGGACGTCGTGGGTTCGATGATGACCCTGATGCCTGTTGTATATTTGTAGTTTGCATGTTCTCTCTTCCCGTAGTCGCGTGCATTTTTCTCTGGGTCCTCCAGTTTCTCCATCAAAATTTATAATCAATATGCGTTCAGAGTATTTGGCTGATATACATTTCCAATTGATAAGGCACTTCGTTCAGCTATCACTTGTGGCCAGGTCGCTTCTGATAAAATAATCTATATAGCTCAGTGGGCCCTACCTATATGTATAAAATATGTTTTATGTAGGTTGAACTTCTTTCGCACCATACGTAACTCACCGTGCTAATTGGAGTTGGGTTAGCTCAGCAACATTGACAAGGCGTACAACGCCATTGCCGATCTATGGAATGAATCCACCCACCGTACTTTAAACCGTGCTGGTTTTCCAATAATTATAATAATGCCATTTGTGATGGTCTGGAGAAGCCTTCATCCAGTTTTTGCGATGCTGAAAATAACATGTAAATTAGGCACCTTAATGCTTTTACTTCGGAGGCGTTTTAATGGAGCATTAGAAAGTGCATCAACCAGATTGCTGCACTTATGCTCTGGTAAAAAGTTCAGCAATCTGGTTTCCCGAAACAGTTATTATATTAACATAAGGGAATATCTACATGTTACACGTGAATATGTATGGATTCATTTAAAGATATACCACTAGAAAATTACTCTAGATACAATATATTAAGCTGTTACATCACAACTGCAGTTGTTTGAAATACAATTTAGCATGGTTCATCAGTTACACTAATGTGTATTGTTTCCAGTGTACTTAATGCAGCTTACCTCAGCAATGCCCACTCACCATGGCAGTCGTGGCCTAAGCTCGGCCACCTTGATAAACAAAACGTACATCCACAGTGGTAGCTTTAACCCATATCTACCCTTAACAGATAGTTCACATTTAAATCATAATCATTTACGATGGACGTCTTTTTCTCAATCGTGCACTTGCTTACACGAACAAGTTTGGCAAGTCCTCACTTAACGTGCACGGTATTCACACGACAACACATCTTTGCTAGAGCGCGGTTCTTCCATTCGGGAACACTTTTCACACAACGTGGAACGTGCCTCATTACAACACGGAATGCACCCCGTTATGACGCAAACACGCCGTAATAACGTGGGACGTGCTAGTTATAACGTGCAAGATGCCCATTGTAACGCGGAACAAGTACATAATATCTCGCCAAACGTGTCGTTTCTTGCCCGTTTTTCGCTGAACGAGGCACTTTTCAGGAACGCGTGAAAGATCACGTGTACACGTACATTATGTGACGATTTCCTGCGTGAGTTTGCTCGGGGAAGTATAGCATGGTATTTCGTTTTAAACAACATTGGTAGCGCTCATGCCAAGCGTGCAAGAAGCAAAACATGCAACAGGCCTTAGATAGACGCTTTTCCAAGGGAGAGTGCGCTTCGGGCCAGCAGAACTGTGACGATGAGGCATCTGTTTATAGAATCAGAATATTTATGTATGCTGGAGGAATCCGATGAGCTATGAAGCTCTTTTTCACAGATAGCCAGTCAGGGTGGGTACGAACGTAAGGACAACAAACAGTTCCAAAAACACAACAGGAGTGCAAAATATAGGGAAGGGGGGGGGAAGCAAATCACAAAAAAGCATATACATGAAACTAAACTATTTTATTTCACCATGTAAAGCCCACTCAACTATTAGATAATTATTTCAGAAGTGACCTGGCCACAAATGATCGCTCAACAAAGTGGCTTATCAGGTGGAAATGTATAGCAGACACGTAATCTGAAGGCACGTTGATTCTAAATGTGGAGGGAAAAACCAGAGGACCCAGAGAGAAAAAATCCACGTGACCACGGAGAGAGACACGTCAACTCCAAATATACAACAGGCGTCAGGGTCGGGATTGAATCCGCGACCTCCTGCATACCAGGCGAGGAAGTTAATATCTCGCCACTGGCTTGGGGATCCAAGTGTTAGGTAACCCATTTGATTTATTTTGCCAGTTCAACAAAAAAAAAACCTTTACGGTATAACTTTGGCGCTGCTATGTCTGCTACGCAGGCAACATGGGCCGGGGTTAGATTCCCTTGTTCATACCAGTTATGCCTGATATGGGTGAGAATGGAAACTAGCACGTGTTGTGAACGCATCTAGATAGAGATTCTGTTCTGGGCTCACTCTCGCATCCCCCCGTGACACTCACCTCTGACGCTTCGGCGTCTGGGAATACACAGGTAGCACTGCATTCATGCATGTTGAACTTCTTTCGCACCGTACATTGCCAACCATGTCACATTGATAACCGCAATGGATGGCCATTCCTTTGTTCTGCAACGCGTGACTTCCACAGCTACCAAGAGAGCATTGAGCGGCTCTCGCGCCTCCACCACGACCAGCCCGAGCGACCGATAGACCGCGCGGTGCACGCGCTGGAGTTCGTGATGCGTCACGGCAACGCGCGCCACCTACGCCCAGCGGCGCATCGACTCACCTGGTATCAGCTGCACTGCCTGGACGTGGTCGCCTTCCTGAGTGCTGCTGCAGGGCTCGCCCTCGCGCTGCCCGTCCTCCTCTGCCGCCTGTGCTGCCACCGCAGGAGGGCGGCCAAAGTGGCAGCCAAGAAGAGCAAGAAGGAGTGACCGGAGAGTGTGGACACCGTTTCGCATCTTCGAATCAAACAATAGTCGATGGTTTGATGCTCATGTAACACAGTGAGAATCACAACACCATTGTTATTTTCTCTAACCCATGAGGTGAATATGCTCGTGATTCTAGTGAACGAAATTTAGCAGGAGATATATGTTGTGGTCGTATTTCTTTGTCACGTTGGAGTGTGTTACCAAACGCCCTTTGTGTGAACACAGACAGCCGGAACGACAGAGATGAGAGTTAGCAGGGGATCATGTTTACTTCCGTTTTTACAATTACGTGGTATGAATCAATCGCACACGTTTCAGAGGAATGCTTATTCTCACCCTTCACATATCAAACTCTTTGACCATAAGGCTACATGAAGCCCAGACTTGCACGGTGAGCAAACATCAGTCCACAATAGAGCATATAGGACCATACTTTTGAACTTTTTTTTATTTTTGTGAATTATGTGCATGCGTAAATAGCTTCTGATGTTCACACAAGTCAGTTCATCAGCCTTGGACCACGTTTATTCACAGAACACGAAGCCACTTACGTTGCTTGAATTAATATGTTGTAGGATTTGGCATGTTTTTGTTATAACACAGCGTTGAGAACTTGTGGTGTCTGTGTTCATCGCCAAACACGTGTGAGCACTTCTACAGACCTATGAGATTTAGCGCAGTGCAGGCTACCATCTCAGTTTGAAGCCTGCGGTGCAACAGTAGTTCGGAGATGTTAACTCCGTCGCCTAGTATACGGGAGGTCGTAGGGTTTCGATCCCGACCCTGACGCCTGTGTATTTGGAGTCTGCATTTCTCTTTCTCTGTGGTTACATGGATTTTTCTCTAGGGTCCTCCGGTTTTTCCTTCCACATTTAGAATCAACATCACACGTTTAGAGTAATTTGGCTGATATACATTTCCACACGATGATAAGCCACTTTCGTTGAGTCATCATTTGTGATAGCCAGGTTGCTTCTGAAAAAGAGTGCTAAGACTCAGTGGGCCTTACCTATTAAAATAAAATAAAAAAATATATTTCGTAATAGTTTAGTAAAAAATGTTTAAATAGTTGCATGGCCTTGGAATGTTCAAAAATGTGCACATCATAAGTACTTTGATCTTTTTCAGCGCTCGCATCTGATGCCTGGGTGATTTCCTCACCTATTCTTACATTTGTGTGTCGCGCTTCATTCATAACGCTCACAATTTACATTTTTGTACATATCAGTTATCCAAATGGTTCACAGCATTGTTAAGTCACTACATAGGCAGGCAATATGTGACGTCATATTTGAGGGAGGGTCTGACTTTTTGTGACGCCGTGTGACGAGGGGAGGGGGGGGGTCAAAAATCATCCAAAATCGCGTGACGTCATTTATGGACGCCCCCTTATTACAGACCAATTCAGACCTTATTGGTCACCTCCGGTCCCTTATTAATCTGAACGTTCATCCTACAAAGTCCCATCACAAGGGAGAAACACAGACAATTGTTTTTTGCCCGTATTGAAACGGCTGTACGCTGTATGGACCTGATAACTCAATTTCCCTGTGCCAGAACACGGGTACACCGTATGGGTTGACAGGTATGAATTCGGTATGTAAACCAAATATTTCAAGAGCTGCAATGCATAGTGAATTACATCACGAAGCAGTCATTTAAAAGCTGCATGCAGCTTCGGAGCCGCAAGTTTCCGACCCCTAATTTAGACCGAAAACTATTTAAATGTAAAAAAAAAACTCCCATTAGAAACAAACTGCACTCTTGCAGGTTAATACGCAATTAAAACGAAACAAGGATGACAAGCTCAATTGGGTATGATATTTAATTTGAGGCTACCTCAAACATCCTCATGACAACATCTAGAAAATAGATTACGAATCCAGGAAAGACGGAATCACGGAGTCACCTGTAATGGCTTCCTTAAAGAGATGACACGACCTCACAAGAAAAAAAAACCAATCAGAATTAAAGTCGGTATTAACCATGAACATGAATTGATTATCATGTTATTATGATGCATGTGTGCCAATGGTTAAGACTATATGCTTCATCCGTTATAGCTCGTGAATATGCTAGCCTGTAGCAAAATGGAAATGTTATTTTCAAAAAGTGCTGAGAGTGTTATAGCATTGATGAGAGAAATAAACCATACTTTTAAATATACTTCCAAACCGCACTTCATGTATAGCTATCAGTTGAAATAAATATCGTTTTTTCTTATTCTTTGGTTCTTTCGGTAAAGTCACATAGATAGAAAATAAAAAATAAAAATAAAAAAATAAAGCAAAAAACCCACGACGTTTCGTTCTTTCGGTAAAGTCACATAGATAGAAAATAAAAAAAACCACGACCTTTCGTCGTGGGGTTTTGTCTTTGTGTTATTGGCTTCCCAAATTCCCCTCTGCAATATAATTTCGTTTTGCATAATACTTACATGTCCTGGCGTGGACAGATACGCTGGTCTGAGTACTTAATGCATCTCTGATGCTGTGCGCCGACTGGTAGCCGTGAGGACTAATCGCGAGTGGCAAAACAGCGCACAGTCTAATTATATGGGAGTGAGCACAAGAGGTGGAAGAACTAGGCCAAGGGTCAAAGAGGGGGTCTATCAGGAAGCTCCTAGGACTCGCGAGAGACTTCGCGAAGAGGGACGTGGCCAGGGGCTGGGCATGGCCGCGCTAGGGGGGATATAAGGGAGAGTGGAACGGGGTTCTGGGCGCGCGGGGAGTTCGGGGTCATCATCGTCGTCGCTCTGTGGCTGTCTCACGATATAGTTCAACATCGTCGTCGTTGCTATATAGTTGACCAGCTGTATAGTCAGACATCGCCACTGTCGCTGTATAGTCAGCCAGTTATATAGTCAGTCGGATAAGAATTAGTGACGGTGTCATTAAAGTCGTAACTGTATGCCGACGAGGAATAAATGAGAAGCCCTCTACAGTCCGTGTCTGAAGTCGCTACGGTACACCGTGATGTGAGCGCTCATCCTGTATCCTGTTTGAACAATGTATGAGTAGCCAAATTGCACCTTCTATGATATAGCAACAACAACGGCCAGTTGCTACTAAGCGGTGGTGACTTCTTTCGCACCGTGCATAGTCAACCGTGCTAATCAGAGGCTCGCTGGCAGGTCACGGGACCCATGGCACCTGGGTCTGTCACGGGGCAGAGCCAGGTGCCATGGGTTGACTGACTGAGATGAAAACAACCACCTCATCTAATATACACCCCTCAGATGCCAAATCAGGTTGTTTACATATAATCGGTGTTAAGATGTTGTATTTTATTTACGGTGATAATTTATAATTTCTTGTTCGCAAAGAAACTTATCAATACGATTGGCCATGCTGCTCATAAAGGCTCATTTCAATATTTTAACGGTTACAGTCTCTGTAATTTGGGCTATTTTATTTTTGCTGTGCATTAAGGTTCTTTACATATCATATGTTCTATACCCATTACACTGGACATGATGTGATTAACCTCTTCAGTGCTCAGCAATTTATCACAGTATTGGCCAGGTGAATGAGACTGGATGAGGGAGAATATTTGTATCAGAATGTGGTCTGATTTATACTTTACATAGGCATCAGTATGTTTAACAAAAATAAAGCTCCATTTACTTTTTTCCATGTGTATTATGTCCAAGCAGATCATACAGGAAGGGGAAGGTGTTTACCCTAATAGACTTCCGTGTTTTTTTAAAATAAAGGTTATTTCAGGTTATACCTCCCATGTTGCCAAGCAACAAATGTGATGTCCACACATCGGAACCAATGAGATGGTCAAAATGCACTCGCGTCTGATCTGGTGTCGTGCATGCCAGGGACAATTTCATGAACTTAAATGCCATTTGAACCCAAGGCCTAATCTTGGCACATTCTGACCTTAACTGTCGAATGTACAGTCTGTTCTCCTACAATACGTAGTTTTCATAACACGAACTGGATATAACGCGACGAATGTATTATGGAACACATTTTTTTTTGTTTATAACGCGGATGTGCATTGGATATAACAAGATCGAGTGAACGGAACTACTTCACATGAGTTGGAATAAGCGGTTGTGCGGCTGCCTCGGCGTAGCATTACTCAAGTTGGAATGCTGCTGGGTGCTTCTAGATGCTACCCACGTGCCCCAGTCTTTGTTTGGCCTGCGTACGCATCTCACGTGCTATCATGGACTGTGCATTTACCCTATACTAATCAGAGTGACCGCTTCATTTGACCGGAGTGGTGAACCTGGAATTCTGGATTGGTGACGTTTGCACGGCAGTGGGTTCAGCCTGCTTGAACAGTGCGTGGGCAAAACCTTCCCTGTCACTGAGAGAGGAGGCAGACTGACCAGTGGCTTCCACAGTCGGTGTGAGAGCCCTTGCCCTTTACACCCAAAGATCGCTTAGCGCTCCTCCAGATGCGTTGTTCCTGGAGAATTGAGCGCCAATAGATCAGCGCTACAAGGGGTCATCGTTACCCCATTGTATACTACTTAGGGATGCGTTTCTGACAATGTTATTTCTTTAGTATTAATAGCTAGCTTCTTTGCCCGTCCTAGGACGGAAGCTGTAATATTTACGAAAAAAATGAGCAAAGTATAATTGTATCTTGTGTAAATTAAATGGCAGTGAATCTTGCACGAAAGTATGTCATCAAACACTTCACTGCATTTCACTGTAGCACTGTATTAATAGCAGTGAATCTGGCACAAAACAAAGTCATAAAACACTTCACTCCAGTTCACTGTAACATATTAATGGCAGTGATTATCGCACAAAACTACGTTATAAAACACCTCACTTCATGTAACTGTAGGGCTGTATATTACTGACCTTCAATTTGTTCAAATTCACTGCTCAGATACTTTATTCTCTTCTGCTTTAAGTCGCTGGGGTTGAAATAAATTGGAAATGGATACAATATCTGGAAAATCACCAAGAAATGTATATTTTACCATGATGTAGAAGCATAAATTAGACTTACTGTTTGTCTCAAGTGCTGAAGAAATAAATAAAGACACCAAATCCACTTTGTTGCTGCGTAGAATAATTTATTAGATTCACTTTTAATAAAGAAACGTCAAAATTAAAGCGAATTTGCGAACAAATAAAAGTATTTCCTGCTCGATCTTCTGCGTTAGTGTAAAAATCCACCCGCTCATGAATATTCATGACGGGGGAGCGGCATGTGGAGTGACGTCACGCGTGGGACAGACATTCTTGGCTCATTATAGTAGTAATTATTTACTAGAACGCGATTTTTTCCACAATACGATGTTCTTCAGGAAATCGTGATAGGAGAGCAGACTGCATTGTAGATACTCATGCCAATCAGTATAGTTTGGTGCTATTTTTTCTCTGGAAAGAGATGCTATTGAGCGTGTAGTCACATATGCCAGTTGAGCACACTGCCGTAATATGTGCACACTGCATATGTAATAATAATAGTCCCTGTTCTTCCATAACATCCTTTATTGGAAAATCTGCACTATATGTAGCTAATTCATCATCCCTATTGTCAAACCCAATACGCCTAAGGCGTCCATCTAATTGCCTATTAAACATTAATTGAACAATAATTGGAATTGGTGCATACCTGTCAATCCCTTACCAGTGCCTCCCTTATTACAGACCAATTCAGACCGTATTTTGTCATCCCGTCTTCTCAAAGTTCATCCTGCAAAATCGCATCACAAGGAAGAAACACAAAGAGACAAAACATTTTTTTGCCCGTATTGAAACGGCTGTACGCCATATGGACCTAAAAACGATATTACCCTGTATAAAAAATACAAGTAAACCATATGGGTTGACAGGTATGTAGGTGCCAACATTTTGCAACAAGCTTGTTTCCTCCCTTAACGTCGTAAATGTTACTTTAAAGAATATCCTGAAGAAGAAGATTTGTGCTGGATATAAAGCCACATTTGCAAATGTGATTTGTAACTTTGATCATCACATGTGTATTATCGATTGTTCAATGTGTCATTTTTCTAGAGACTACTACTCTGTGGTGTTATATTGGTGTGGTATAGGACTGTTGTGTCGTTGTTCTTGCTGCCTTGCACAATCTTTCTAGGAACAAAAAAAACACATAATAAGAAAGTAATATTGTATGATTTTATATTTCTTGACTTGCTTACCATTTTCTCTATTTTGCTATCCTATTGTGTGGTTGTATTGTTTTCTGATGTAATTCACTGATCCACCCATATTGGACATCTGTGAAAAAGATCGGATTCCTCCTACAGTCTAAATTAATATTCTGATTCGGAGGTGAATTGTTGCATAATGCATAAGGAGTTGTTTGCTTGTAAAACAATTCGGGCCTTAATAACAATCATACTTTCATTTTATGTATGGTTATTTATACTAATTTCATCCCACAACGCGGTACATTAATTATATATAAGGAAAAAAATTCCATTAATAGCCACTACTAAGCAAATTAAACACTACTACCTTGCACTATAAAATAAAAAAAATAACAAGGAAAATATGGCACCAAAATAACAGTTATTTCAACGAAGAATTGCAACACCGTTATTTGCAATGTCTGTAAAATGAAACAACGTACAGTATGTCACACCGTGCTCTGTGCGTAATGAAAACTCTAATTATTAACTACTGACCAGGTGTGTGGATGGGATGTTATTTTATATGCAAATTGACTAGTGCTAAACTGTTGTGAATGTACGACTGAGTTTGTCATGGTTATAAGCAGAGTGACCCTGCATTATTGAAGGTGTGTGATAACGTAACTGCACTTCGTGTGAATAAGCATGATTGTGGCTGATTCCCTGATTTCACAGGGGATGGAATTACGTCTGTGTTTACTAGGACTGTGTGAGTCAACAAAGTGTGTGGTGCGTGCGATACCTCTTGTGTCATGCGTGAGAGCAGGGGCTTCGATTGGCTTGACACGAAGTGCGAAGGAGCACCACGGTGCCAAGATTTTAACTGCCTCGCCTGGTATAGAGGAGGTCGTGGGCTTTATCCCGACCCTGACGACTGCTCTATATTTGGAGTCTGCGGGTTCGCTCTCTCTCTCCCGGTCCACGGGTTTTTTTCCCTCCACATGTCGACTCAACATGCGTTTATAATATTTAGCTATTGCTATAAATTTCCACGTGATGATAAGTCACTTCGTTGTGCTATTATTTGTGTCCAGGTCACTTCTGAAAAAGACCTATATAACTCAGTTGGCCTTACTTGGTAAAAAAAATATGGTTTTTATAGGAATTCTAGGCAGCTTTGCCTTTAATAATTGCAGCAGACCCTCCCTCACTTCCTCTGTGCTGATCGCTGTAGGGGGGCCTAGTGAATAAATTGAGGGCATAGTCTGGTGTAATTCGCTTGATTATTTTGTCGAGCGTTGCCTTTGTGTTCTCCACTAGTTTGGAGGCTATAGAGTTTGGCAGGACTCTTGCAGTCCGGTATGCTGTTGCATTAGCAGGCACCGAGGTGTTCTCGCAGGGCCCCAAACACGGTGGCTGGAGTGTGTTATTTCGAGGGCCTTCAACGCACTAAATCCACTGCTGATGTCTGACTAGAGTCTAACGAGTCTAGCAGGGCCCTTTGCAACCTGCGGGCTGTCCGACTCGTTGTACTTGTCGGAGCCAATCCTGGGTCTCTTTTGTCCAGAACGGAGTAGATTCTTTTTGGAAGCCTCGGGGGATGATCTTCTTGGTGGTTGCAGTGAGGCAAACAAAACGGTGACGGCATTCGGGCACTACGGGAATTCGACTTGCCACTCCTGCTACAGCCTCCTCATAGTGGTCCCAGTCAGGGTTGTAATCAGGGAACAGCTGGATTGAGGTCCAATTTGTTATTCAGCATTCAGCTGGATTTAGGTTCAAAGTAGAATAGTATATCTTCTTTGGTTCTTTCGGTAAAGTCACGTAGAATGAGAATAAAATAATAAATTGATAAAATAAAATAACATAACACAATAATATTCTCACGACGTTTCGGCCACAACACAAGCGGCCTTCATCAGGTGAAGGGACGAAACTGTCTGGTAGGACAGTGCTGGAGTGAAAAAGCCACGTTCAGATCACGACCTTTAAGCTGTGTGAGAGGAAACAAAGCGCCTTGACAAAGGAATTAGCATATAATTTAGCATTGAAATGGCTGAGTGATTAGCTTGTGACTGGTCACAGAAATAGCTATGTTAAAAGTTAAAGCATACACATCCGCAGAGGCACCCCTTGATAAAGGAATTAGCATAGAATTTAGCATTGAAATAGCTAAGTTAAAGCATACACATCCGCAGAGGCACCCCTTGACAAAGGAATTAGCATAGAATTTAGCATTGAAATAGCTGAGTGATTAGCTTGTAACTGGTCACAGAAATAGCTACGTTAAAGTCAGAGCATACACATTCACCGAGGCACTTAGTACAAATCAAACAGGAGAATTTAGCATTGAAATAACTAGGTGAATTTAGCATTGAAATAACTGAGTGATTAGCTAGTGACTGGTCACATAAATTACTATGTTGAAGTCAAGGCCTACACATCTGAGCTATTCACAGTACTATATAGTGAACCAATAAAAAACTAAAATATAAATTACCTTAATGTTATCAATAAACTCTATATTCTCCAATCAGCTAAGTTACCAACAATAAGTCGTTATATATCACACGGCTATATGGCGAAAAAATGGGTGGATTTTTACCCTCAACTTTAGCACCACGGATAGCTACGGGCCCCGTTCAGACGGACGAGTTCATCCATGGTCGGAACAGAGGAGGGGGAGAGAGACAGCTGCGAGGTGCTATTATACTCCATGTTGTAAACCATACCATTAACCGTGGTGTGAGAGGTATTAAGAGTCAATGCTGGCGAAAGAGCTGCGGTCTGAAGGTCATTGTAAAAATACAATTAATTAAGAACAGAAATGGTTTAAAACATCTTTCCAGTGGTTACTAAGCCAGAATCCATCTTCTCGGTTGAAATTGTCTCTGTGTTTGTATATGTGAATGGCCTCATGAACGAATCCCTCATGGTAGCCGGTTGGTTTGCAAAGAACCTCCGTCTTGGAGAAGTCAATGTCATGTGAGCCCACTGAATTATAACAGTGATCTGCCACAGCAGAGGAGTTCGTCCTACCGTGTTTCAAGTCTGCTTTATGTTCGCGGATGCGGTCCGAGATATGTCGTTTGGTTTCTCCAATGTAGCTACTACCACAGAGACACTTTAGTTTGTAAACGCCCGGGTACTGTATGTCTGGAACAGCATCTTTTACAGATGGAACTGAATCACGGATTTTATGTACTGTGTTGAATCGGACCTGGATCTTGTGTTTATTCAGGATTTTGGAGATCTTTTTAGTGACCCCTGCAATGTAGGGTAAGGTGATGGTTTTGAGTGGCTCCACAAGAGGATCCTTCTTCATGACTGGAGTGATGGCTTTGCGGATTGTGTAGTCGGAGTAACCATTAGCCCTGAGAGCCTGGTGTACGTGCTTGAGTTCACTGGTAATGTGTTCCTGGTCGGAAATGCATTGGGCTCTATGGTATAGAGTCTTGATGAGGGAGTTCTTCTGGGATGGATGGTGGTGGGAATCCGGTTTCAAGTAAGCATCTGTATGGGTAGCTTTCCTGTAGACAGAGTGGCTCATTGAACCATCATGTCTCCTTTTAATTAAGACATCCAAAAAGGGTAGTTTGCCATCTTTTTCGACCTCCATGGTAAATCTGATGGCTGGGTGTATGGAATTGATGTGGTCGCGGAATTGGTCTAGAGCAGGCTGGCCATGTGGCCAGATGACAAAGGTGTCATCAACGTACCTCTTCCATAAGGTCGGGCGTAGAGTGGCAGTTTGGATGGCGTCAAGCACGTAAACCAGGCTCGCAGGGCTAATGGTTACTCCGACTACACAATCCGCAAAGCCATCACTCCAGTCATGAAGAAGGATCCTCTTGTTGAGCCACTCAAAACCATCACCTTACCCTACATTGCAGGGGTCACTAAAAAGATCTCCAAAATCCTGAATAAACACAAGATCCAGGTCCGATTCAACACAGTACATAAAATCCGTGATTTAGTTCCATCTGTAAAAGATGCTGTTCCAGACATACAGTACCCGGGCGTTTACAAACTAAAGTGCCTCTGTGGTAGTAGCTACATTGGAGAAACCAAACGACATATCTCTGACCGCATCCGCGAACATAAAGCAGACTTGAAACACGGTAGGACGAACTCCTCTGCCGTGGCAGACCACTGTTATAATTCAGTGGGCTCACATGAAATTGACTTCTCCAAGACGGAGGTTCTTTGCAAACCAACCGGCTACCATGAGAGATTCGTTCATGAGGCCATTCACATATACAAGCACAGAGACAATTTCAACGGAGAAGATGGATTCTGGCTTAGTAACCACTGGAAAGATGTTTTAAACCATTTCTGTTCTTAATTAATTGTATTTTTACGATGACCTTCAGACCGCAGCTCTTTCGCCAGCATTGACTCTTAATACCTCTCACACCACGGTTAATGGTATGGTTTACAACATGGAGTATAATAGCACCTCGCAGCTCTCTCTCCCCCTCCTCTGTTCCGACCATGGATGAACTCGTCCATCTGAACGGGGCCCGTAGCTATCCGTGGTGCTAAAGTTGAGGTAAGAATCCACCCATTTTTTCGCCATATAGCATTGTGATATATAACGACTTATTGTTGGTAGCTTAGCTGATTGGAGAATATAGAGTTTATTGATAACATTAAGGTAATTTATATTTTAGTTTTTTATTGGTTCACTATATAGTACTGTGAATAGCTCAGATGTGTAGGCCTTGACTTCAACATAGTAATTTATGTGACCAGTCACTAGCTAATCACTCAGTTATTTCAATGCTAAATTCGCCTAGTTATTTCAATGCTAAATTCTCCTGTTTGATTTGTACTAAGTGCCTCGGTGAATGTGTATGCTCTGACTTTAACGTAGCTATTTCTGTGACCAGTTACAAGCTAATCACTCAGCTATTTCAATGCTAAATTCTATGCTAATTCCTTTGTCAAGGGGTGCCTCTGCGGATGTGTATGCTTTAACTTAGCTATTTCAATGCTAAATTCTGTGCTAATTCCTTTATCAAGGGGTGCCTCTGCGGATGTGTATGCTTTAACTTTTAACATAGCTATTTCTGTGACCAGTCACAAGCTAATCACTCAGCCATTTCAATGCTAAATTATATGCTAATTCCTTTGTCAAGGCGCTTTGTTTCCTCTCACACAGCTTAAAGGTCGTGATCTGAACGTGGCTCTTTCACTCCAGCGCTGTCCTACTAGACAGTCTCGTCCCTTCACCTGATGAAGGCCGCATGTGTTGTGGCCGAAACGTCGTGAGAATATTATTGTGTTGTTATTTTATTTTATCAATTTATTATTTATTCTCATTCTACGTGACTTTACCGAAATAACCAAAGAAGACGATATATACGTTTCAATACGGGCAAAACAAAACCACATTTGTCTATTTGTGCTTCTTCCTTATGATGGGACTATGCAGGGTGAACATAGAAATGTATAAGGGCACGGGGTGATTAATAAGGTCTGAATTGGTCTGTAATAAAGATGGCACTGATAAGGGGTTGACAGGTATGGCGCTTACATACCTACCACCGATCCCAGACACAATCCAGTGTTAATAATTTAATATTAAAAATAACTTGGTTCCAGACAACATTAATTTGCTGTTCAAAGTACGCATTTTAAATACACATTTGAAACTGAGTAGTTTTGGTTTATTGGACTTTGTAAAAGTTTTCAGTAGTAAGTAATTACAGAGCCCACAGTCTGATTCCTTTCTGGTGCGTGACCTCCAACCACTCATAACGCTGGGAAATGAGATACAAACGGACAAAGCTGTTCGGTTTTTTGTATAAAAAATATTTTGCTATGGAAGAATACTCGAGAACTCCAATAACGGGAGTACGAACTCCACATTAAAAGGAACCCGAGTCTGGAATCGAACCCAGAACTCTTGTTATCAGGTGCGAGTTTTACCCATGCGAGGATGTAGCAGAAATTTACTCATCCCGTGACCTTGTGGGTAATAAACTTAATGTAACCCATTAAAACCGAATCTCGAAAACCCAGCTGTACGTACGGGTGTGGCAACAGTCTCACATCTAACGTGTATCAAAGTCTACAAGCCTTATTAGGTTTTTGATTGGGTGCGCACTCTCCTACATAAAGCGGGTGGTATTTCTGCCCACATTGTAAGTCGGGTTTGTCTACTGAATGCTCAGAGGACTGGCTCCGCGATCCGATACCGGTAAGCAAACAACAAAGCCACCCCTCACATTTCTATATGATGAGATGTTAACTCCCTAGCCTGGTATCCATGAGGTAGTGGGGTCCGACCCCGACCCTTCGTTGAGCTGTCATTTGTGGCTGCCCTTCGTTGAGCTATCATTTGTGGAAAGGTCGCTTCTGAAAAAGACCTATATAACTCGGTGTGCCTTACCTGGTAAAATACAAAAAATAGTTAATGTTTTTTATAGAAATTCTGGGGGGATACCATCTCTGCTTCCTGGAAGCCTCGCCTTTAATCATTGCAGCAAGACCCTCCCCTCACTTCCTCTATGCTGATCGCTGTGGGGAGTCTTGTGAAGAAATTGAGGGTATAGTCTGGTGTAAATGGTGATGGATCTCTCGCTTGATTATTTTGTCGAGCGCTCTTTTTGTGTTCTCCACTTGTTTGGAGGCTATAGAGTTTGGCAGAACTCCTTGCAGTCCGGTACGCTGTTGCATTAACAGGCACCGAGGTGTTCTAATAAAGCCCAGGCACGGCGGCTGGAGTGTGTTGTTTCCAGGGCCTTCAATGCACTCAATCCACTGCGGACGTCTGGCTGAGTCTAACAAGTGTAGCAGGGCCCTTTGCAACCTGCGGGCTGCCCCGACTCGTTGTACTTGTCGGAGCCAATCCTGGGTCTCTCTTGTCCAGCACGGAGTGGATCCTTTTCAGAAGCCCCTGGGGGTGATGCATTCTTGGTGGTTGCAGTAAGGAGGCAAACAAAACGGTGAAGGCATTCCGGCACCACGGGAATTCGACTTGCCACTCCTGCTACAGCCTCCTCATAGTGGTCCCTGTCAGGGTTGTAATCAGGGAACAGCTGGATTTGAAGCCAAATTTGTTATTCAGCATTCAGATGGTTTAAGCTTCAAAGTAGAATAGTATACTGTAGTTAATGTATATTTTACGTGACCTGGGAAATCGCTGTTTATGCACGATTTCCTTACCTCCCACGTTTTAGTCTCAGTGAAGTGTGGTACAACAATACCAACGTGCAGATACCTTCATATAGCAGTGGATTGATGAAAGGGCTGTACATGTGCACGTAAATGTGCTTCATGTATATCGGTGTGATATAAACCGTGAATAAATACAAGCAGAGCATATTAGGAGTATGCCAGTGCTGGAATGATGGTGGTATGAGCAATAGTTGATTGAAAACTCTTATTTTTAGATTAAAAACACATTTCTTTATAACTGCTTGTTGTGTTGAGTTTGGTGTCGTTCCCCCCGAGCCTCCGATGAGAATGGTTGGCTGCGTACGGTTCGAAATAAGTTTTACATATGTAGTGTTTGACTTTACGTGGACAACTTCTGTCTTTCTTCAAACACCACTTTATTTACAACATTCAACATGTCCTCTTCCACACTATCCTGGTCACCACGACTCGCTCACCGTACTCCGCCCGTCTCGCTCGCCACCTTTGTCTCTCTCCGTCTCAGCAACTCCGCACACAGCGACTTCGCACACAGCGACTTTAGCTCCGCTATCACTACGCTCACTCCACTGCTAGTTATCTCGTTCCCTATAACTCTTGTTAACTCTGCTGTCTCTTCTCAGCTCCGCTTTGCCCTCTCTACTGCTAGTTATCTCGTTCACTATAACTCTGTTAACTCTGCCGTCTCTTCTCAGCTCCGCTTTGCTCTCTCTACTGCTAGTTATCTCGTTCCCTATAACTCTGTTAACTCTGCCGTCTCTTCTCAGCTCCGCTTTGCCCTCTCCACTGCTGGCTATCTCGTTCACTATAACTCTGTTAACTCTGCTGTCTCTTCTCAGCTCCGCTTTGCTCTCTCTACTGCTAGTTATCTCGTTCCCTATAACTCTGTTAACTCTGCGGTCTCTTCTCAGCTCCGCTTTGCTCTCTCCACTGCTGGCTATCTCGTTCACTATAACTCTTGTTAACTCTGCGGTCTCTTCTCAGCTCCGCTTTGCTCTCTCTACTGCTAGTTATCTCGTTCACTATAACTCTGTTAACTCTGCGGTCTCTTCTCAGCTCCGCTTTGCTCTCTCTACTGCTAGTTATCTCGTTCCCTATAACTCTGTTAACTCTGCGGTCTCTTCTCAGCTCCGCTTTGCTCTCTCCACTGCTAGTTATCTCGTTCACTATAACTCTGTTAACTCTGCCGTCTCTTTTCAGCTCCGCTATGCTCTCTCTACTGCTAGTTATCTCGTTCACTATAACTCTTGTTAACTCTGCCGTCTCTTCTCAGCGCCGCTTTGCTCTCTCCACTGCTAGTTATCTCGTTCACTATAACTCTGTTAACTCTGCGGTCTCTTCTCAGCTCCGCTTTGCTCTCTCTACTGCTAGTTATGTCGTTCACTATAACTCTGTTAACTCTGCATTCTCTTCTCAGCTCCGCTTTGCTCTCTCTACTGCTAGTTATCTCGTTCACTATAACTCTGTTAACTCTCCTGTCTCTTCTCAGCTCCGCTTTGCTCTCTCTACTGCTAGTTATCTCGTTCACTATAACTCTGTTAACTCTGCGGTCTCTTCTCAGCTCCGCTTTGCTCTCTCTACTGCTAGTTATCTCGTTCACTATAACTCTGTTAACTCTGCGGTCTCTTCTCAGCTCCGCTTTGCTCTCTCCACTGCTAGTTATGTCGTTCACTATAACTCTGTTAACTCTGCCGTCTCTTCTCAGCTCCGCTTTGCTCTCTCTACTGCTAGTTATCTCGTTCACTATAACTCTGTTAACTCTGCCGTCTCTTCTCAGCTCCGCTTTGCCCTCTCTACTGCTAGTTATCTCGTTCACTATAACTCTGTTAACTCTGCCGTCTCTTCTCAGCGCCGCTTTGCTCTCTCTACTGCTAGTTATCTCGTTCACTATAACTCTTGTTAACTCTGCTGTCTCTTCTCAGCTCCGCTTTGCTCTCTCTACTGCTAGTTATGTCGTTCACTATAACTCTGTTAACTCTGCCGTCTCTTCTCAGCTCCGCTTTGGTCTCTCTACTGCTAGTTATCTCGTTCACTATAACTCTTGTTAACTCTGCCGTCTCTTCTCAGCTCCGCTTTGCTCTCTCTACTGCTAGTTATGTCGTTCACTATAACTCTGTTAACTCTGCCGTCTCTTCTCAGCTCCGCTTTGCTCTCTCTACTGCTAGTTATCGCGTTCCCTATAACTCTGTTAACTCTGCCGTCTCTTCTCAGCTCCGCTTTGCTCTCTCTACTGCTAGTTATCTCGTTCATTATAACTCTTGTTAACTCTGCGGTCTCTTCTCAGCTCCGCTTTGCTCTCTCTACTGCTAGTTATCTCGTTCACTATAACTCTTGTTAACTCTGCTGTCTCTTCTCAGCTCCGCTTTGCTCTCTCCACTGCTAGTTATCTCGTCCACTATAACTCTTGTTAACTCTGCGGTCTCTTCTCAGCTCCGCTTTGCCCTCTCTACTGCTAGTTATCTCGTTCACTATAACTGTTAACTCTGCTGTCTCTTCTCAGCTCCGCTTTGCTCTCTCTACTGCTAGTTATCTCGTCCACTATAACTCTGTTAACTCTGCCGTCTCTTCTCAGCTCCGCTTTGCTCTCTCTACTGCTAGTTATCTCGTCCACTATAACTCTGTTAACTCTGCAGTCTCTTCTCAGCTCCGCTTTGCTCTCTCTACTGCTAGTTATCTCGTTCACTATAACTCTGTTAACTCTGCCGTCTCTTCTCAGCTCCGCTTTGCTCTCTGCACTGCTAGTTATCTCGTCCACTATAACTCTGTTAACTCTGCCGTCTCTTCTCAGCTCCGCTTTGCTCTCTCTACTGCTAGTTATCTCGTCCACTATAACTCTGTTAACTCTGCCGTCTCTTCTCAGCTCCGCTTTGCTCTCTCCACTGCTAGTTATCTCGTCCACTATAACTCTGTTAACTCTGCCGTCTCTTCTCAGCTCCGCTTTGCTCTCTCTACTGCTAGTTATCTCGTCCACTATAACTCTTGTTAACTCTGCCGTCTCTTCTCAGCGCCGCTTTGCTCTCTATACTGCTAGTTATCTCGTTCACTATAACTCTGTTAACTCTGCGGTCTCTTCTCAGCTCCGCTTTGCTCTCTCTACTGCTAGTTATCTCGTTCACTATAACTGTTAACTCTGCGGTCTCTTCTCAGCTCCGCTTTGCTCTCTCTACTGCTAGTTATCTCGTTCACTATAACTCTGTTAATTCTGCTGTCTCTTCTCAGCTCCGCTTTGCTCTCTCCAATGCTAGTTATCTCGTCCACTATAACTCTGTTAACTCTGCCGTCTCTTCTCAGCTCCGCTTTGCTCTCTCCACTGCTGGCTATCTCGTTCACTATAACTCTGTTAACTCTGCCGTCTCTTCTCAGCGCCGCTTTGCTCTCTCTACTGCTAGTTATGTCGTTCACTATAACTCTGTTAACTCTGTTGCCTCTTCTCAGCTCCGCTTTGCTCTCTCCACTGCTGGCTATTCTCCTCTGCTCCTCCGCACACAGCGTCTTCAACTTCAACCCATCTCCAAGCTCTTCACCATTCAACCACCTCTCAACAAAACCCCTCAGTTGACTCCGACTCCCGCTCTTATACCCACTCTCATTACACCCCCAATTAATTAACCCGCGTCTCAACCGATGCTCCGCGTGACCATCGCACCTGTTTCTCGCCAGACTTCTCGACGTCTCTCCAGCCCCAGCAACAGTACCAACCAATCACCGCCGTTGCTGATCTTCTGGCTTAATTGGCCCAACCGTTACCTCATCATTTCAGCCTTTGCACCTGGCTGTCCTAAGACGACCCACACTGTTTACGCCTTCTCCATAGGCCGACCCCAAATAACCTCGGTGAATGTGTATGCTCTGACTTTAACGTAGCTATTTCTGTGACCAGTTACAAGCTAATCACTCAGCTATTTCAATGCTAAATTCTATGCTAATTCCTTTGTCAAGGGGTGCCTCTGCGGATGTGTATGCTTTAACTTTTAACATAGCTATTTCTGTGACCAGTCACAAGCTAATCACTCAGCCATTTCAATGCTAAATTATATGCTAATTCCTTTGTCAAGGCGCTTTGTTTCCTCTCACACAGCTTAAAGGTCGTGATCTGAACGTGGCTCTTTCACTCCAGCGCTGTCCTACCAGACAGTCTCGTCCCTTCACCTGATGAAGGCCACTTGTGTTGTGGCCGAAACGTCGTGAGAATATTATTGTGTTATTTTATTTTATCAATTTATTATTTTATTCTCATTCTACGTGACTTTACCGAAAGAACCAAAGAAGAAGATAACCCCACACTGTTCGTGTGATTATGCAATCGCGCAGTTTACACAACACACCTTTATACTCCACTCCACATACATACATACACGTGCCCCTCATGCTGTTCATTTCCAATATTTTCTCTCTATCTCTGACCATACTTCTCTCTGAACCCAATCTTGTTTTCACTATTTCTCCCTCCTTGCATCCCACCACTGAAATCAACTTCCCCTGTACAGCAGTGACGTGCGGTGAGGTCAATGGCTGGGAAGGCACTGGCTTGTGTCAGAGCCAGATTCACACACTGAGGGGGGCGTGACCTCACAGAGGCGGGCGTGGCCTCATTGAGAGGGCGTGTCCTCACTGAGGGGGGCGTGTTAGACATGTCCCCCTCAGTGAGGCATATGTGATAGCTGCCTCCCCTGGTGCTTTTCTATTGCAGTTTCATGACGAGACCAGCGAGCCTAAATATATTTATTCACATACGTGAAATAAGTTACCTGGAGTATGGAAGGCGAGGACACCGCTTAAGCACACCGCTTAAGCACACTTAAGCAGTGTGCTTTCGCTAAGTTGTCTCCACCTGAAAAAAGGACGCTTGTGTTGCTCCCGAAACGTCGTGATTTAATTTATTTTAATGTTTTACCTACGTGACTCTACCGAAAAAACCAAAGAGTATAAACTCAACACTGCCCATAGACTCAACACTTCACATAGACTCCACACTTCCCCTTCCGTAACCCCCTTCCGGTCCTGTCGTCAAGCATCACCTCTTCTCCATTGCCCATCCCCTTCCTTTTCCCTCCTCTCGCTCCTCCAATCCGTCCCTTCCATCCTCTGCATTTTTGTAATCTCCATGTGCCCTCAGTTACGGCGACACATTTTTCGGCCCTTGCACGCCCCTCGCCATCTAAATCACCCGGATTATATTTTTTTATTTAAAGCTTTCGTGATTGCAGGGATTCATATTCTTGGTTCTTTCGGTAAAGTCACGTAGAAGGGAAAAAATAAAATCATAAAAAATATATATAAAGCAATAAAATTCTCACGACGTTTCGACTGCAACACAAGCAATCATCATCAGGTGTGAAAACCACAGCAAGAAAATTTGAAAAAAGTGGAGGATTTTTTAGCGTTAGCACCACGGAGAGCGATTTGGCAGTTATTCAGATGGACGAGTCCATCTATGTTCGGAAAAGAGGAGGGGGGAGACGAAAATAATGGATGCGGTCTAAAAGCCACCATAAGCGTGAACAATCAATTAAGACCCGAAATGGTTTATCAAATCCTTCCAATGATTGCTAAGCCAGAATCCATCTTCTCGGTTGAAATTGTCTCTGTGCTTGTATATGTGGATAGCCTCATGAACGAATCTCTCATGGTAGCCAAATGGCTTGCAAAGAACCTCTGTCTTGGAGAAGTCAACGTCATGTGAGTCTACTGAATTATAACAGTGATCTGCCACGGCCGAGGTGTTGGTCCTACCGTGTTTTAGGTCTGCTTTGTGTTCACGAATGCGGTCCGAGACATGTCGTTTGGTTTCTCCAATGTAACTACTACCACAGAGGCAACTTAGTTTGTAGACGCCAGGGCACTGTATGTCCGGAATCACATATTTTACAGACGGAACCAGATCACGGATTTTATGTAATGTGTTGAATCGGACCTGGATCTTGTGTTTATTCAATATTTTGGAGATATTTTTTGTGATCCCCGCAATGTTGGGTAAAGTTATTGTTTGGAAAGGCTCCTCAAGAGGGTCCTTCTTTTATGTTACCGCTTTAAAACTTTGTAAAGCTCCTTAAGCGACAGTTGTCTCTACATATAAAACAAGAAATATATATAAATACAACTAAAGTCAACTGTTGTATTGTACAAGGTAATACCTACTGAGCTGTATAGCTGTTTTTAGAAGTGACCTGGCTATCACAAATGATAGCTCAATGAAGTGGCTTTTCAAGTGAAAATTTAAAGCAGCAAAATACTCTGAAGTGCATGTTTCTAAATATGTAGGGGAAACTCGAATGACCTGGATAACAATCCACACGACCTAGGGCAACACGTGCAGCCTCCAAATATATGGGATCAGGGTCCGGATCGAACCCACGACCTCCTGTATACCAGACGAGGTCATTAATATCTCGCCACTGCGGCGCCCTTGTTTCTGGCATTCGAGTATAATGGTTATGCAGGCGATGATGACAATGGATTTTTTCTGTTTCTGTTTGCAGACAATGCTGTTGGTATGGGCATCCCTTTGTCTCATCGCTGGTTTTCCACAAGTCACATATGCTGGGAATGTTCTCGTGTGGCCAGCCGATGCGAGTCACTGGTTAAACATCAGAGTCATCATGGACGAGTACGTAGAAAACCTATATATAATCAGTAGAATATGTACACAGATATGCGTGCAGGTGGCGAGGATGTTGGGTTTGATCCCGAAGCTGACACCTGCTGTATATTTCAAGTTTGCATGTTCTCCCCGTGGTAGAGTGGATTTTTCTTCGGGTCCTCCAGTTTCTCCCTCCACATTCATAATCAACATGCGTTTAGAGTATTTGGCTGCTATAAATTTCTACGTGATAAACGACTTTGTTGAGTTATCATTTGTGCCATGTCGCGTCTGAAAAAGGGCTATATAGGCTCAGTGGGCCTTGCCTGGGACATTTAAAGTTTAATAGTGGAAGCCTGTGTGTGTGCCTTAAAGACCACAATCCACTCGGATAATTCCAAGGCTATCATTGCTGCAATCATCAAAGGCAATGGTTGCTGCAGAATATACCAGTGTACACATGCCATTGTCGTAAATGTGAGCAATTCTGCTTCAAGATACCCCCTCCCCAAGTGGACAATCGGGGCAGCAACTTTCAATAGTATCAGAGACAGACACTACAGCATGAAAAGAAAATAGAGAGTCTATAGACGGATGGAGCAGAACACCTTCTAATTGTTTGCTAATCTGAAAATAAAAATATTGTATAGAGCAGTGGTTCTCAACCTTTTTTTGGCTACTATTATACCCCGTTGCCTGAACCAACATGGTTCTCAGAAATACATTTATTCATAATGAACGTCTTTATTTTAACCAGTTGTCCATTGAGGTATCCTAACTAGCTTTTAACTAAATGCGATTACAAACAAATCAACGGACGCTCTGCATGTGTGACGTAATTTGTTCTTGCTTTTTGGTTACTCTTGGTAACCCAAATTGTTTACTATGAATGAGTTTATAAAGGTATTTCATATCGTTCTAGCTTACCATATAGATTTAATTCTTATCGTAGTTAACATTGGAAAATTAATACAACATGATTATAATCATACATGATTATAATCATACATGATTACATGATTATAATCATACATGATTATAATCCATACATGATTGTAATCATGTATGATATAATTTCATGTATGATATAATTTCACGCATTTATAAATCACCTTACGGTACGTACCACCGTAGAAATGGCCACCTACCCCCAGGGGTCCTCATTTCACGGTTAATTGACTCGTAATAATGGACTACAGCATATAATGATTAGTGTCTAGGACTAGGTCTGATCCATCCCTAATCATCAGGTTAATTTATAGTCTGTAGACCAATCATTGTTCAGCATGCTAGCTTTAATTGACTAGAAAGTAGCGTGTCATTCCACTCCATCGCTCATGCTTAATGCATTGCCAGTGATGGTTGCCGACAATAATTTTCTTGAAATTTCCCGAGTGGATAATAGCATGCATGGAACATGAGGCGGCAGTGAGGAACGCGTGTGTATACGGCCATAGTCCATTATTTAATATATAAATGATTTACAGATATGTGTCACTCCACTGATGGATGGTGACTCCCTATGCTGTGCGGGTTCTAGGTGTTTGTTTCAGAATCAGAATATTTATTTAAACTGCAGGAAGAATCCGATGAGCTATCAAGCTCTAATTCACAAATGTCCAGTCGGGGCGGGTCAGAACGTTATAACAAATAATGCATAAACACGCTTTGAGGACAAAGTATAGGGAAGGTAAACAAATAAGTTTAAAATATACAAAACTAAACTTTATATCCTACCAGGTAAGGCCCACTGAGGTATTAACTTATTTTTCAGAAGCACCCTGGCCACAAATGATTACTCAAGTGGCTTATCAAATGGAAATGTATAGCAGCAAAAATTATCAAAATAATCTCAGAATCAGTGCGGATGGGTATAGTGCTGTCATATGATCATCTCATTAGTTAAAAAAATATTATGTTAATACATAGATTTGATGAAACAAAGTAGTTGTACTTACGTACCTGTGCCTAATTTGTGTTTCGATGATTTACCTTCTACAACAATCGGGCATGTCTTAAACCCCTAGGGGCTGCGTGCACCCCAGGTGAAGAACCACTGCCTTAAAGTTACTTTTTGTACACATCACGGAGGACAGTCGTTTCCCACACACGCTTCCGTATAATGTTCTCATAGCACTGAATTGTCAGAGCTAGAATTTAGACAAGTTTAACTGTGATTTTTTTCGTGATTAATGACCGCAACTGAGACCATCAACTCACTATAACTTGAGAATCTGGTTTAATCACAGGAGGCTGTCTGGATTAGAATCCAGTTCTCAGTATTGCCAGCTTGGCATTGTAATCTCCAAGCTATACAAGCTACCTTACCACGTCTTTGTTTTGTTTAAATAACATAATTGACTTTCTTTGTGCCAGACTCATTGAGCGTGGACACCAAGTCACCGTGATTGTCCCCACTGGGGCGATGTTCATGAAAACCGAGGACTTGGGTCACGTGCAGCACGAGCTCCTCAAAGTCAACTACACAAAGGAAGGGCAGGAGCTCATTATGAACGAGTTCTTTCGGTTTTGGATTTTTGAGTTCTCCACTTACTCATACTGGGAGATCTACAAGCGGCATTCTGCGATAATGATGGAATTTAAAAAAAGTAAGTCATGATAAAAATATAACGCCATATATTTAGGAAAGCATCACTGAGTTTCCATATATATTTTTTCAAGCACGGTGCTTTTCTGGAATTTATGGTCAATTCTTTCTTCTAGCCATGCCTCCTGGTGTACAGCTTTGCGTCATTTCCTCACAATCAATGTCACGTGTAAAATAGCTACAGCAGAACTCGAATAATCTATGCCCAAAAATGCAAATCATTGGAGTGGCTCTATTCTCTGTGAATCTACAGTATTTCGATTTAAAGCTTTCGTGACTGCAATGATTCATCTTCTTTGGTTCTTTCGGTAAAGTCACGTAGAATGAGAATAAAATAATAAATTGATAAAATAAAATAACACAATAATATTCTCACGACGTTTCGGCCACAACACAAGCGGCCTTCATCAGGTGAAGGGACGAGACTGTCTGGTAGGACAGCGCTGGAGTGAAAGAGCCACGTTCACATCACGACCTTTAAGCTGTGTGAGAGGAAACAAAGCACCTTGACAAAGGAATTTGATTAGCTTGTGACCAGTCACAAGCTAATCACTCAGCCATTTCAATGCTAAATTATATGCTAATTCCTTTGTCAAGGCGCTTTGTTTCCTCTCACACAGCTTAAAGGTCGTGATCTGAACGTGGCTCTTTCACTCCAGCGCTGTCCTACAAGATAGTCTCGTCCCTTCACCTGATGAAGGCCGCTTGTGTTGTGGCCGAAACGTCGTGAGAATATTATTGTGTTATTTTATTTTATCAATGTATTATTTTATTCTCATTCTACGTGACTTTACCGAAAGAACCAAAGAAGATGAATCTACAGTATACTGTGCCAGCGAGTATTATATTGTTTTTGTTGTATTACAGCTCTACGCAAATGTAACTGCTCAACCCGAGCGATTAATGTTTTTATATTTGCATTGTCTTCGTGATGTTTACATTTTGTCTTTCTCTGGTCGAACACTGGTAGTGAGACAAGGCCATAAAGGTTGTCTCTGGTGTAGGCCAAACAGTTTATTTGTTCGTTTCTCAATACACTTGTTCTGGTGAGGGTCAAGGCGGCAACATGTTGAACAGGGCAGTCCAGTTCTCCATTTTTCTGGCGACAGACTCTAGCTCTTCCTGAGAAATTCCCAGGCATTCCCAGGCCAGCCGAGTGACATATTTCCATGTCCTGGACCGGCCGCGGGATCTTCGCCCAGTGGGACGTGCTGCCTGGTAGAGTTCCAGGGGGACTCTATCGGGGGACATCCTTATAAGGTGCCACCTCAACTGGCTCCTCTTGATACGGAGGAGCAGCAGCTTGACTCTAAGGCTCACCTGGATTACCGAGCTCCTTACTCGTTCACAGAGAATGAGCCTGGCAACCCTGCGGAGAAACCTAATTTCGGCCCCATGTACCCGCAATCTCATCTTTTCGGTCGTTACCCAAAGCTCATGACCATAGGTGAGGGTGGAAAGGTAGTTCAACCTGTAAACCGATAGCTTCGTTCGAGAACTCAGCTTCCACTTCACTACCACAGAGCGATTCAGTGCCCACAATACTGTGGATACCGCACCGATCTGCCAGCCAATCTCCCGCTCCCACTTATCATCACTCGCGAAAGAGACCTCGAGGAAGTTAAACTCCTCCACTAAGGGCAGCTGTTCCCCCCTCAACTGGAGAGAACAATCCACCATCTCCTGCGAGTGAACCATGACCTCAGTTTTGGAGGTGCTGATCCTCATCCCAGCCGCTTCACACTCGGCATCAAACCGTTCAAGTGCATGCTGGAGATCACAGATTGACGAGGCAAAGAGGAAAAAGTCATCTGCAAAAAGCAGCAACGCCACCTCCATGCCACCGAACTGGATGCTCTCCATACCTCGGTTGCACCTTGAAATCATGTCCATGAAACTATCAAACAGGCATGGAGACAAGACGCACCCTTGGCGGAGTCCAAGACCAACAGTCAACGACTTTGAGTTAACACCAGGAATACGGACACAGCTCTCACTCTGGGAATAGACGGATCGGATAGCACACAAAAGCGGCATCGGTACAGCATACTCCCACAAGACATTGTGGGGAACACAGTCATATGCTTTCTCCAAGTCTACATAGCAGGCGTAAACTGGAGAAACACTCCCATGATCCCTCAAATATCTGTGGGAGGGAAAAGAGCTGGTCCATTATTCCATGATCATGACGGAATCCATATTGGTCCTTCTGAATCTGCGGTTTGACCACCGGGCGTAGCCTCCTCTCCAGCACTCTGGCATAAGCTTTACTTGGGATGCTGGGAAGTGTGATTACTCTGTAGTTGGAGTACATCCTCTGGTCCCCTTTTTGATTGGGAACCACGGCCTCAGTTTGCCAGTCCAGAGGTACTGTACCCTCCTTCCATACAACATTGAAGAGGCGTGTTAATCACGATACTCTGACACTGTCCAGTGCTTCCATCAACTCTGGGCAAATCTCGTCCACTCCAACAGCTTTGCCGCTATAAAGGCCCTCGACCGCCACAGCGACTTCAGCAACTGTGATATGATTTGGCTGCCTCATAAAAGGAGGACATGTTCCCCGAGTTGAGGAGCTCCTAAAAGTATTACTTCCACCTCTCCACTATCTCCTGAGTTGAGGTCAATGTTACACCACCCTTACGGAAAAGAGCCTGGGCCACGTCCCGTCGACCCCACCTAAGGTGTCGGATGGTTTGCCATAACATATTTGAGGCTGCCCGGTAGTCCCTCTCCATGGCCTCTCCAAACTCCTCCTCTGCCCGGGCTTTGGCTTCAGCGACTGCTGCAGCTGCTGCCCTCTTGGCAAGCCGTTACCTCTTCATCGAGTTGGGAAACTTTTTTTCCGAGCATGGTTCAGAAAGCCTCCTTCTTCAACTAGACAGCTTCCCTCACCACTAGTGTCCACCAGCGGGTCCTAAGATTGCCACCATGACAGAAACCAACTGCCTTCAGGCCACAGTTTTTCGCAGCTGCATCCACACTCGACGTCCTGAACATCATCCACTCAGACTCAATGTCCACGACCTGCCCTGGAGTGCAGGAGAATTTTCTGCGGAGGTGGGAGTTGAAATCTTTCTGCACTGGGTCTTCCACCAGACGTTCCGAAAAACCGCATTTTTCGTTTGGGCTTTCCACATCTATCTGGTTGGTGCCCCAAGTGTCGGATCAAACTTACCACTAGGTGGTCATCAATTGACAGCTCTGCCCCTCTCTTCACTCGAGTGTCCAGAACATACGGCCTTAAGTCCGATAATACAGCTATAAAGTCAATCATTGATCTTCAGCCCAAGGTACTCTGGCACCAAGTATACTTATGAGCATCCTTGTGTTCACACATGGTGTTTGTTATTGACATTCCGGGAATAGTGCAGAATTCTAATAAGATCTCACCATTGGGGTTTAGATCAGAGGGGCCATTCCTCCAAATCACGCCACTCCAGGTATCTCCATGTAATATTATGGAGTCGTTAGGCAGCACTTTGTTGAGCACTGCACCCACCATCCCCAAAAAGGCCGAATACCCTAAACTGCTGTTTGGTACATAAGCACAGACAACAGTCATGGTTTTCCTTTCTGAGACCCGAAGTCTCAATGAGGAGACTTTCTCATCCACTGAGACAAACTACAACTGAACAGCACCGAGGTGGCGGCTTGTGAGTATCCTCACACCTGTCTAGGGCCTCTTATCAGGGGTCACTCCAGAAAAGGAGAGAGACCATCCCCGATCGAGAAATTTAGTTCCAGTGACAATACTGTGTGGGGAGATGAGACCAACTATATTTAGTCGCAACCGATCCAGCTCTGGCTCCTTCCCCCCCAGTCACGTGACATTTGGTCCATCACCAAGGTCTAGTCCATCTGAGACTATCCCTCTCCCTGCCATAGGCCAATAAGTTTCAAGGAAAATGCATGCATTATCAAAGCATGTTTGTTTGCATGTTTCATCACAAGCACGTGTGGTTAATGCAAACTTGATGCCTTGTGATAAGTGTCTGTTTGATGTTTGAACATCTTTAAACCTTCCTGTATTCTTGCCAGAAGGGGTAAGGCCATTTTTTTCATCAGTCCGAAGTTAGCTGCACTTTGCCATTGAATACCCTCAATCCCTCATCTCGAAGGTTCACTCAGCCATTTGCAACTTAATTAAAAAAATTCCGCGTTTCCCTTTCAAATACCCTTTCCAGTCACAGCAGAGCTCGCCATATCAAATAATTAACTCTGATTGGTTTTTATTGTTCAGCTAGAATATATGAAATATGGCTCACCAATGACCAATCAGAGACTCCCTGTGCCGTTGAATTGGGACGCCATGGTGGCAAGATGTTAAGTACCTTGCCTGGTGTGCAGGAGGTCATGGGTTTGATTCCAACCCGAATGATGCCTGCTTTATATTTGGAGTTTGCATGTCTCTCTCTCTCCCCGTGGTTCACGTGGATTTTTGTCTGGGTCATCTGGCTTTTATCTCCAAATTTAGAATCAACATGCGTTTAAGAGTATTTGGATACACTAAATTTGCACTTGATGATAACTCATTTCATTTACCTATTTTTTTGCCAGGTCTTCTCTGAAAAAGAGTTATATAACTCAGTGGCCTAAGCTGGTTGAGTAATACTATTTTTGTTCTGTTTAAAATAGCGATTAAAATTACCACAAAGAGGACCGTCTGTTGAGTTCCTCTACATCTGTACTGTGCAGAGACGGCTTGCACACAGGCAGTATCGGACTCGTCTTTCTTTGTTTCAAGGTTTTCCTGCTGAAGTCTTCACATCGAATAAAGACGGTCACCGCATTGCGCACTGTCAGATGCGCTTCTGCGGCCGTCTGGAACGCTCTTCCTTCCGATATTATAAAGCCACCGCTTTTTACATTTAGTTTGTTGTCCTTAACCCACAACTCCGATTAGCACGGTTGGCTATGTACGGTGCAAAATTATTTATAAATACTTACACACTTGCGCCTTTCTCTCTGGTTCCACAAGGCTTTGTGAGGCATAATTTTCGTGAGACACAGAGCTTCGGATAGACAAATAGCTGCAGGGAGAAAAATGGAGCTGCAGATCCACAAAATTAACGCATGTTGACAAAGATGTGAAAATATATCTAGAGAGACAAGCGGAGCTCCAGAAGGACAAGCAAAGATGATATGTGGGGCTGCACAAAGATACACCTATGTCATTTGCACACATTTTAGTTGATTTTATACTGATACATATATTTCAAATGTAGACCCATGTGGCGGATTGGCTCAAGTTTGTTCTGATAAAAAAATAATCTGTTATAATCAGGGAATTCATCGCGGATCAATGAAGGTGCTATTCATCTGCTGCTCTTCCCATATAAAACATTTTCCCAAAATCGGCACGAAATATTTTTGGTGGATTTTTGGTAAGTCTCACCTCCATGGTGCATGGTAAGTTATAGGATTCACAATGCAGTTGCCCCATGTTGACACAGATTATTGGAGCACTGCTATATTACCCAAACTCGGTTGTTATTTTTTGTAAAATGTCACTGATAAGTGTTATAATTGTGTTATAATTTACAATAAAAAATGTATATTTCATAAACAAATATTGCCAACACTTTGGTGAAATGGTGGTGGTGATCTGTGTGCTAAGATTCTTAACGTTTGTTTTGGAGAATATTCAGCTTTAGTGACAATAGGAAGAGTCCTGAGAAAGACCCATACCAATACAGTACATAGCAAATGTGGGTCTCTTAAAATCAATAAAAAAAATTAAGTTAATGAGTTAGTAATTCTTCGTCTCTTGTTTAGCGTAAACGGTGTATGTATATCTGCACAAAGACAAAAAAAGACAAGGATTCCCCGTGTAGCCTTAATAGACTGTTGGGGCAAGTACTGCTAGCGAGCACCTATAAAGGCTGCCACAGCACACTTGAGGGTAGGTGGCCAACACCACGCCCGGCCGTCTTTGTCTATCTAGTGGTGATGTTTATCTACTGCACCAGGTACTAGTTTTAGGCTGAGTTGACCTAGGGGAGGCCCAGGACTGGTTTAGATAATTGTTACTGTTGTTGGCCGCCAGCGGAAATCGAACTCAGGCCACCGGATGAGTAGCGCAAGTCCGCAAACTGCTACATATCTGCACACGCACATTCACACAGACACCAAGGACACGTGCATGGCTTTGAAACGGGACAAGGGCCTGATCTCTCGTCTGCGGGACAGCCAGTTCGACGTTCTCCTCTCTGACCCCATCGCCTTCTGTGGTGATGCACTGGCGTTAATGCTGGGCATTCCCTACGTCTACTCCCTGCGCTTCACTCCGAGCTACATTATCGAGCGCTACTGTGGGGCGATGCCCGCGCCTCCATCCTACGTGCCCATGCCAGTGTCTAATCTCCCGGACCATATGCACTTCTGGCAACGAGTGCAAAACACTGTGATGTATTTTCTCAGTGACTTGATGCATATATTGATGGATGGAAACAATTCAAACAGAATATATGCTGAATTGCTCGGTAAGTGTTTGTGTTACCAACTTTTAAACTTTTGTCGAAAAATAACACTTATAAATCAATATATAAGATCAAAATACTGAAAGAGTTAATATTTAAGATTTTTACGGAATTTATTTTAGTTAAATATGTTTTTACGAATATGAGATTGTGACACTTGCATGTAATTGCCTATGAGAAAGTGCTGAAATGGTTGTTTCTTGAATTTGAATTGCATGGTTTAAAAAGCAACCCGCTTTCATTGCCAACTCCGACCTCACAGGAGAAGGTACAACAATTTGCGAGGTGATGAGCGGTGCCGAGTTCTGGCTCATCCGGAACAACTGGGACCTCGACTTTCCACGCCCGTTCCCTCCAAATTTCGTCTTCGTCGGTGGGCTCCACTGCAAGCCCGCAAAACCCTTACCCGAGGCAAGTTACGCGATGCAATAGCTTATTCAACAGCAACATCACCAAGAAACACCACGGTTATCAACAGCATACACAGCACCAGCATCGGGAGCACTAATGTCACCAGTTAGATAACAAAAATCATATACATAACACCAATTGAATAAGAAACACCACTACATATACCAATACATTCAGATGCACCACGAGAATCACATCACAAAAAATAAGTGAAATATCCAACACCATGGTATGGTGGAATACTTTTGTAAATATTAAGCAAGGACATTCGCACCTGAAATAGGCTGTGAGTTGAGTGGCTGGCGACGTGGAGGAAACGAACAGAGAATGCAGAAGTAGGATGAAGGGCAACAACTGTATCTTAGCTGTCAATGTTGGACTCCAAAAGTAGCATCGTCCTGTCCACATCATCGAACCTGGCAATGGAATGCATGTGTAGTGTAATAGCGCTGGCTGGTGGACAGCAGCGGCAGCTATGGTGGACAGACAGTACACACGCCGGAGAGCATGACCACGGGTGTGTTGGCAGAGCAGAGAAACTAGGGCAAGGGTCACGGAGGACCCCATCTGGAGGCCCCTTGGAACCCGCTATCAGGTTCGAGAAGAGAGGCGCGGTCAGGGCTGAGTCAGGCCTCGCTGGTAGCATAAAATGAGCCGAGAGTGGGGGCTCGGGACTGTCGGTTCTGGGAATGGACTCGTCTCGTCGTTGCTGTCATCTCGTCGCCGTCATCGCTAAACGTATCTGCTAGCTATTGCGTTATAAAGGATAGTAGTTGGCGATCTCAGTCAGCGCCGTCAGTGTTAGATGGCTAGTGTTGTATACAGGCTAGGCTAAGCTACTGCAGAGAGTGTGCAGGCGAGGCCATGGAAGTTGCTAATAACGAAAGTGCCTCCTAGAAACTCTGTCTCTGAATCGTTGACAATACACATATTTATATATATACCAGGCCCCACGGAGCTATATATATTTTTTCAGAAGTGACCTGGCCACGCAAATGATAGCTCAACGAAGTGGCTTATGACCACATGGGATATTTATAGCAGCCACACACTTTAAATGCACGTTGATTCTGAATGTGGAGGGAAAAAATCAACTCGACCACGGGGAGAACATGCAAACTCCAAATATACAGCCGGCATCACTGTCGGGATTGAATCCAACACCTCCTGCATACCAGGCGAAGTAGTTAACATCTTGCCAGGGGACAGCCTAACAGGGTGAAGTACGGTGATGTTTCGATTCTGTGAAGGCCTGTTAGGAACCCTGATAATACCCCAGTTGACGGGGCTCTGCCACAAGTCCGGCAACTGAAGAACAGGCAGAAGTGGGTACTTGCATCCTCAATGGCTGTGGAC
Source organism: Petromyzon marinus (assembly GCF_048934315.1). Classification (NCBI taxonomy): domain Eukaryota; kingdom Metazoa; phylum Chordata; class Hyperoartia; order Petromyzontiformes; family Petromyzontidae; genus Petromyzon; species Petromyzon marinus. The sequence goes on along the minus strand of NC_133741.1, from coordinate 2,119,813 downwards.
ATGGGGCAGCAGCAGTGCCTCTGATCTTAGGCAGAAGTTGCTGCTCTCTGGATCAACAGCAAAGCTGTTCTCTCTTGACTGCGCTCTTACCAATTGAGGACAGAGCATTGTGGGTAACCTAACAACTTTAAAATGTAAAGACAACCTTACAGCACCAGCGTTTCAGCCCCTGCTTTAAACCGAGTCCATTGCAGACAACGAGCAAGTAATGTTCGAATGACTGGTCTAGCTGAAAGCCACCGACCGCTTCTATAAGGTTTATGCCATAATATATTTGCCAGCAAGGATACCAAATAAATTCAAGCCAGACCTGCAAGAAACATTCCGGATTGGTGTCTCACCATGAACGGGACAGGATACCAGGAGGCCATCGTACACTATTGTACACCAACTGGAAAAATATAACATCATAATTGCTGATATCACTGAGGCCAGACGCATAGAAAGTGATCAAGCCACCGTCAATGGCACAGATATCCTGCATTCTGGAAGTGAACATCACGTTTGTGGTGGTCGCACGCATCATCGAGCCGCCTCTCAACAAATCCTTTGTATCATGGACACCTTTCTCACCACAAACTTTGCTGGTCAGAATGTAGCATCCAAATGGACATCTGTTGGTCATTGTTGCATATGCAACAACTGATGAAAAAGCCACTTCTATGATCAATTAAGTGGTTTGCTAGTTTATATTGCAAAGCATGACACAATCGTGATCCTTGGATATTTAAATATCGGAGTGGCTTAGAATCTGTAATAGGGCCTTTTGGCTCCAGGATTCCCAATGAAAACGCTGTCTGATGTTGACCTTTTGCTCATCTGAGCACTTCACTGCTGTCGACTCATGGTATCGTAGACTGAGCATCCACAGCCAAACTTAGATCTCAAAAGGTGGTCACACAATAAAACAGAAATAGATAATTTCCTGACCAAGGACAGAACAATCTTTGAGTCGTTCCTGGTTTTGCTGTGGAGTGGAGGCAACTGCTAACACCAACCACTGCCTAGCTGTAATACGAGTTGCCCTCCACCTATCAATACCCAGAAAATCTTCAGCCATAAAGCAGAGTGATGTCCAGAGACTCAAGGACAGCCATGATACTGCTGATACATTCTTCAGGACAGATAAGCCTCGTTTGGCATCCTCCACCGTTTCACCGAATGACGTTGATGTCGAACTTGCCTGGTGCAATGTACGAGACTCGATTACATTGGTTGCTAAAGCTATGGTAGGCCCTCAAAAGCCTACTTATACACCCTGGTTCTCCGATTCCACCTGAAAGGTTTAGAAACAGAAGGCAGCTGCACGGCAGACTGATAACACCAAGGAACATCGCAGGCTTCAGGGCATTTTCAGAGCTCGAGCAAAAGCTGACCAAGAGAAGTATCTGAACTCACTGGCTGATGGAGTTGAGTCGGGACTGTTACACAACGACATGAGGGTGAACATAGTGCCATGGCTCCTATCACCAAATTGTAAGGCTCTGCATGGTCATCGGTGGAGGAATTCCGTATACAATGGACTGAGCATTATGCACCAGTATTTAATCACCCACCAGCAGATGCTTGTCCCCCATTGCCAGACACTGCATCAGCAATCAATGCGGACTCCGACTGTGAAACCAACAAACCCTTCTACATCAGAGGAAGTTCAGCATGCGATCATGAAGAGTCATAATGATAAAGCAGCTGGGCTAGATGGTATTTCTCCAGAACTGTTGAAAGGTGCTCTGCATCTTATTATCAGAGGTTTACATCAGCTCTTCATCAAGGTCTGGATGTCCAGAGAGGCGTCTGCTGATTGGAGAGACAGTATAATTATGTATCTGTACAAAGGGAAAGGAATAATATACATATATTCCCACTACATTTAAATTGAAAACTAATTGTTATTTGAAAACTAATTTCTTTACAACTGTTTTTTGTGTTTAGTTTTCTGTCCTTCCTGCGCATCTCTGATTAGCACGGTTGGCGATGCACAATGCGAAAGAAGTTCAACATACTGTGTATACATTTCGACCCTGTTGGTAACAACCATCAGAAAATATAATCAGCTCCATAGCATTCTGTACAATATCAGCCTACCTCGTCTCTAGCTGGTACCATACCTATTTAGGCTCCCTATATTTGGAAAAATGGAACGTGCTTGGGTATGTGGCAGCTATGCATGTGGGCTACATGACTCAGCCAATGCAGGTTCTCCTGTTGGAGGTGCCCATTGATTTGGTCAGATCTTTCAAGGATCTGTGAGCTCCTCACAGATTATAGTCTGGTTAAACTCAGGATAGTTCATAGGCAGGGAAAATTTTAATTTAAAGAGGTCTACTTTTCACAAGCATAGAGAAGAAATTGTTTATATGGAGCCACTAAGACCACAAACTTCATATGCAGCAATAAGCCAGGAAGCTTCCACACAGCATTCTTCAGCCAATAAAAAACGCTGCTGCTCGTCATGAGCACAATATCCATGTCGTGGTGGAGCTGGGCTGATGTGAAGGTCTCATCTCTCAGTGGCATGCTCCAGGTAAAAAAGTTTAACATGCATACGTAGATACTCCAGTAGCAGGAAAGGTTTTTACATGTGTACTTCTGGGCAGGTTGCAACCAGTCCTGACAAAACACCAGCGCCCACAGCAATCAGGATTCATAGCTAACTGTTTTACGATGGATGCTGTGCTTGCAATCTACCTACTTGCAGAACTGCACTGACCGCCCATTGCATGTCGCTTACATGTATCTGAAGGTGGCTTTTTACTCTGTGGATCGATCCGATCTCTGGTCTGCCTTGAGAGGCATTGGGATTCCTGGCATCCTGCCGGACCTTGTAAAAGATCAGAATACAGGCACAAGCGCAAGGGTTTGTGTCGAGGCCATATCTGGGATGTGTCAAGGATGCATCCTCGCACTGGTGCTCTTCTGTTGGGTGATCAAAAGGATCTTTGACAACATGACCCGCGACCTTGGAGTCAGGATTGGCTGGCACCACTTCACTGACCTCGACTACGGTGATGATGGAGTCTTGTTTGTTTAGAAGTCTGAAACGTTCACAGCAGTCCACCAACATTTCCACAACATGAGAAAAAAATGGGACTAAATGGTTCATGTCAGACAAAACAAAGCCCAGAACTTGTGCTCCGGATCTTCAGAAGCACCCTGCGTAATCAATGGCAACGCTGTCAAACCAATGGAGGAATGTCTCGACCTGGGATTTGCACAAACCACTGATGGACAATCTAGACCTGCTGTCATGCGCTGGATTGGCCTGGCCTCAAGAATAATCGTCTGAACTGCAGTTGGTCCCAGAAACAAGTACGTCTGGGCACCAAATTAAGAGTCTACCAGTGCTGTGTTTTGTCAGTGTTGTTGTATGGTTTGGAGGCATAGACATTGCTTCAAGCTGATTTGGATCAGCTGCAGTCCTTCCACATGTGATGCCAAAGATTTCTTCTTGGCATCCAATGATTAGACTTCATTAGGACCGGTCTCCTAGCAATCGAGAGCTTAATTCGAGGGAGACAGCTGTCACTTTTAAACATGTCACCCATTTGGATGCATAAACCCCTGCAGCAAATTGTGTGCTTCAGTTATCGGTTAACATTCAAAGTGGACTGCGACCCTCAAAGGAACGACATCACCCTATGGCTCCCGCGTGAGATTACTGAAACTAGGGGAAAGTAATGCATTGTACAATCAAGTACATTTCTTATGTAAATTACAATAACTCACTTTTTGACCTTTTGACCAGGTTTATAGATGACCCACAACATTCGAACATGTTTGGTGGATAAATACTTGTTGCACTGAAGACATAAAAGAGAAATGCATTGGGAAACAGTTTGACTTTAGATGTATAAAGGGGGATAAATCGGTGTGGCACGGGCATGAGAGGGGATGGGCTGATGCAGTATAGGAGGACGTGGAGCTGAGTAGATTTTCCAGTGACTGGTACTCGTGCTGTCAAGATTGGCCTCTGTTGGTGAGGCTCATGAAATATCCTTCTGGGCAGTTGGAGATGGGTGCCCTTCAACAAGTTCAAGTTTTCAAGTTTCATTTATTAGGTATAGCCCTGTGAGCCATGCGGCTCTTGAGTCGGGTGCAACCGCAACAAACAAAATATGAACAGAGAAACATCTTAAAGCGATGACGCGCAACAGAAACATCCTGGGATAAACCAGCAAATCTTGCAGAAAAAAACCCCCCACACCGTATTACAACGCTGTGTACAAAAATCCCAGTGTGATGCAAGTCAAACAATATCAACCATAAGACACCATTGGAACCCCCTTTGCCAGTAGCAAAATATAATTGTTTTTTTTACCCTTTTATCGGTGCGCCTTTTGGCGTCATCTGGTCCACCACGATGGAGGACAGAAGAACGACGTCCACAGCATGGGGCAGAGGGCTATGCGGCAAAAATGCTGCAAGTTGGCACAGTACAGAACAGGTAGTGCCAGTCATCTCAGTCAATCCATTAAACCTGGGTCTGCCTGGTGACATACTGCCAAACACGCCTTCCACACTTCGCGTGATTTCAAGGTGCACCTTACCTGGCACAAGCGCCGTGGTGACATCACCATCCCTGGTGCATAGCAGGAGTATTTGCTATCTTTATGAGGGCAATTCAAAAATAAGTGATAGTGTCATACTAAACTATAAACTAAACTCTTACTCTTACTAAACTATACCACTCTTTTTTTCTCCTGATAACGATTGCTTTTGTTGCAATCGAAACGTCATAGTGTTTTGTCATTTTGTTATTTTCTTAGAACCTATCTACGTGACTTTACCGAAAGACCCTGCAGTCACAAAAGCTTTAAGTAAAAATATAAACTAAACTATTTCTATTTTGCCAAGTAAGGCCCATAATAGAGATTTTGGGTTATATCACGTAAACATATAAATGTGTCGTTGAAACCCGCCACCACCCGACACAGCCAACTAGTAAGGGTTGTCACGTAAAACAGAACATGCCAATTCGTCACTAGTACAGCACACCGGTGTGTTGGAGAGCCAAGCCACAACATTTACAAACTGAGTACGACGTTTCACCAGTAATTACAACTAGCTTCATCAGGTGACAGCCAGATTTGTGGCGAAGTCTAACTGTTTCGTTCCTTATATAGAGGCCTAGATGTGGTGACAACACTTCTGCGCTCTTGAGCAAAGGGGGGGGGGGGGGTGGGGTTGGATTACTGAGGCAAAGTACATTATGCATGTGCATTATGCGAGCCCATTGAACTTGTCCTCCCTGTTTATTGTTTATTAAAATAGCCCTACCAGAAGTATGCTGCCCTTTGTAGGCATGTATTTAAATAATGTGTTATTTGATTATTCGCTTCCACGCAAAACTAAGGCGGTAGCTATCCGAACGGTTAAAGGTACTTTGATTTCTTTCAATTTCGACAGATTATCTAATTAGTCTCAGCCAGTAGTAGCTAGTTTTGCACGCAACTTCAACATTATCAAAATCAATTGCGTGTCCTTGTTGGCACGCGTGTTCTGATGTTCTTTTAGTTTTGTGTCGATCATTCGTTCGGTTTGCCCAACATAACATTTACCACACGTGCAGCTAATCCTGTTCACACCTTCTGTTGATATCTTCGGTAATACATCTTTTGTACAAGATATTAACTCCTCTATTTTATGTACCGTGCCAAATCTGACGCGGATGTTTTGTTTTTCCAAACAACTGGCTATTTTATCAGTTACTACCGCAATGTACAGTATTTTTATCGTTTTAATTACTTGGGGAGGTTCAATGCTCTTGTTATTTGATTTGGTTTTGGTATTCAATGCCCTGTTGATTTGTGCATCATTGTAACCGTTCATTTGCAGCGCTTCTTTAACATGTTGAATTTCACTTCTCAGATAAGGCCCACTGAACTTTTTAGCAATTTTTCAGAAGCGATCTGGCCACGAATGATAATATATAGGCTTTCTATAGTCAGTATGACACGTCGCCTTTCGCGACCGATATTATATATAATAAAGGTTTTTAGGCTAGATCGCGTAAGTATAAATGTGTCGTAACCCGCCACCACCTGACACAGCCAACCAGAAAGATATGTCACATAAACAATACGTCCCAATGATTTACTACTTCAGCCCACCCGTGTGTTGGAGAGTAAATCCAAAACATTTACAATTTAAGTACGACATTTCGCTGGTAATTATAGCTAGCATCATTGGAAAATTTACCAGAATTGTAAAGCAATCCACCTGCTTCTGGTCTTAAATAGACAAAAATTACGTCATTGCTGTGAGCCAAACAGGTGGAAAAGTAGAGGGGTGGATAATTGTAATTCCACAATAATAGATTGTTAATAAGTTAATTAGTTTGTGATGCCTTTACAAGGCATGCACTTATAAGGTGTGTTACTTTATAATCCAACTAATACATTGGAAGGTCAGACTACTGCAATAAGTGGAAATTCATAAATTCCCAAGGCTGAGCAATACCAAATTAAACCAAAGCCTCAAAAACACGTAGACTTTAGGCGTCATCAAATATTAACAAAATTGGTGTCCCATTAAGACCAATAGTAAATACAATAGGCTCTGCCATGTATGAATTAGCACAGTATGTAACAAAACAAACACAGCCCTACATCGTTAGGACATCTTCATTCATAAGAAATGTTGTGAATGTGATTAAAGATATTAAACTTAACCCTAATAATATTCTAGTAAGCTCTCATGTAATTTCTCTGTTGACGAGGGTTCTGGATAACGATTCAATTGAGTTGCTCAATACGCTGGTACATGTGTGTGTCTCTCTCTGTTTGTCTCTGTGTGAGTCTCTCTCTGCTTGTGTGTCTGTTTGTGTGTCTCCGTGTCTATGTTTTGTCTATCTCTCAAATTTTGCAATCTTTGGAAGAACGTAATCAACAAGGTGGGGTGTTGACTGTTTTGTTGGCCGACTGTCTGTGTTGCATTGCATTGTTATTTCCAAGTTTACTATGTTTGTTTTCTCATTCATTTGTACCTGATGATGGTTGCTTGTGTTGCAATCGAAAGGTCGTATTCTATTATTATCTCATTTAATTAATTTTTACGTGAATTTACCGAAAGAACCAGAGTCATTCTTGCTGTCACGAAAGCTTCGAATCTAGTTTAAATAAGACAAGTTTACACAAAGATATTCTACAATTAGCTGAGCATTGTTTAAATAACACATTTCTTACGGAGGTGATTTCTAGAAACAAAAGGAATGAGCAGTATTGGTCTCTCCCTTTGTTTGCTGACAGTGAAAATATGTACATGGAAAACTTAAAAGCAAGAGCACTTGCTTCAAGTACACTGAAACCCTCTGTTTGGTTTAAATATATGGATGACACTTCGGTTATCTGGCCACAATTTATCAATCATCTCAATTCACAATACCCTGCCATGCAGTTCATCACGGTGGATAACGCTCTCCTATTCCTGGATATTTTGCTTGGACGTGGCCCAAACGGTAAAATAACACAAATGTGTTCCAAAAAGAAACACACACCGACGCCTGTCTGAATGCAGATTCACATCATCACCCCACATAGAAATCGTCTCTCACCAAGGGGCTCATACATTGGGCGAAAACAATGCCAAATGGAGAAAGTCTGAGGAACTAAATTAAACATGTTAGTAAAAAAGAAGTCTGGAATTAAATGGTTATAAATTTTGATTTAAAGCTTTCGTGACTGCAGGGATTCATATTCTTGGTTCTTTCGGTAAAGTCCCGTAGAAGGGAAACAATAAAATAATAAAAATATATAACAATAAAATTCTCACGACGTTTCGACTGCAACACAAGCAATCATCATCAGGTGTGAAAACCACAACAAGAAAATGTTAAAAAAGTGGCGGTTTTTTAACGTTAGCACCACGGATAGCGATTTGACAGTTTGTTCAGATGGACGAGTCCATCTATGTTCGGTCTTAATTGATTGATCACGCTTAAGGTGGCTTTCAGACTGCATCCATTATTTTTCGTCTCCCCCCTGTTGTATAGGTAGGTTATGAAAATTTGATGAAAATAATGAAAATTAAATGAAATTTGAAATTTGCATAATTTATCCGAAATTATGTTAGTTTGTGTAATTATGCGTATGAATGATGCTAATTCGAGAGATAATCGTATTAATTTATGCGAGTGGGTGTGGTTATGATAATGCAGGTCGTTATGATAATAGGGCCCAGCCTCGGTGACGAAGGTTGGTTATCAATTGGTAAAACGCAATTAATCGTATGCAGTTATGCAGGTGTTTTGAGCGTGAATGAGAGAGTTAACTCGACTTGTTGTTTAACTCCGTATTATCAATAAGGATACGATTATTCTCGCTTTAACATTTATTGATTATGTGTGTTAGTGTGCTTATGATAGGTCCCCCAAGGTTCAGATCTCAATTGCAGAACAATTCTTATGCGGAATTTCAGAAAGAATCACACACAACCCTTCTAATTTAATACATTTTATTTTCTAGCTAAACTTAAAATTTTGGATAATATGAGAACTCTCAATCTCGGAATTTCAACACAGCATTAACACGGTAACCATCACGATTGCATTGTTTCACTTCGATAACGGCACCTGTGGTTAATTCCCGACGCGTAACGCAATTAATCAGTTGTTGAGAGAGAGCTTAAAACATGCAGAACTATTCTACCAAAACCTTAACTCTATCATATGCAAATTCGTATACTTGAATTGATACACAACACGGCACTCGGTCATTGATCATACGCGACCCTTAATGCAAATTCTTGTCACGTTGTTAACCAGTAGGACGATTGGTTATTATGCAACGCTGTTCATATGAAAAGACACTCAAACCATTATTATTCCTAAAGGAACAAATATGCGTTCATAGATTCGTCATGTTCATTCATGGATACATCAGCAAGATTATACAATAAAAAAACGAACGACTCAAATACTCCCAAGTGACCGTATCCACGTAACTCAATGGCCGCAATGTTTAACTTTGAGATTCTTATCTTGGGCCAATCTTTTAATTAATTGTGGCCAGATCCCTGACAGGGAAACCGGTTGAACATGCTATTCTTCCCCGTGAGTGGCGCTCCGTGGTGAAGATGCCAAGGATTAATCCGTATTGATGGATCAGTTGGTAACTTATGCGATTTGAAGTATAGCCAGAAAACAAAATATTAATAAGGAAAATTATGAACACTCTTGTAAACGACGGATTGTTCACTCGGTCATTTCGATGCTCTCACAGTCACGGATGATTTGTTGACTTTCAGTAGTTGGTTCGGACTCGGCTGACGTCGGTTGACAAGTTGACACGTTGACACGTTGTTGTAGTTGCGATGGCCCGTCGGTAGATGGCGTTAGGAGCTCGCCCGCTCGCAGCGGCGTGGTTGTTGGTGAAGTTGCTTGCCGTGGGCGCTCTCTCCGTCGGTAGATGATGCTCGCAGTATGTCTGCGACTAGCTGGCACGCTGGTGCGCCGTCGGCGCTCTCTCTCTCTGGATGGCGCTGTTAGCTGACAGTGGGTAGCGTGTCGCCAATCGGCGAGCCTCGCCAATCTGGCGAGTTTGTAGAGGCTTCTCTTGCGTCGGTGGTGGCTGGTCTTCTGCTGAGATGAGTTGAGCTGGTCTTCTGGTGAGATGAGTTGAGCTGGTCTTCCGAGTTGAGCTGGCCCCGTGGGCTGATGAGTTGAATTCAATGCTGGAGCGGCTCATTTTTATGTCAAAATTTCTCCTTTTGGCTCCTCCTTACGAGGCGGAGCTACCTTTGATCTGGTTGTGTGTCGGTGGTGGGGTTTCGTGTGTCAGTGGGTATGTTTGTGTGTGTGTCATTTATGACATGGTTCTGTTCGGGTCTTCCTCAAGCCATAAACTATCAAGGGAAACAGACGCTTCAATTCATCTCGAAGGCGTCTGTCTGTCTACGCTATCCATCCGGAGGGAGGGGCGGTTCCCCCCTCCCCCCCCCCCCTTTGTACAAGTTTCCGACGCACAAAGAAATGGTTAGTTTTTAAATTTTAACATTTCTCATCACAGTTGGTATCGTATCACCCACAGTTATGATTCTGCCTGTGATTCAGGGTATTTGATTTTATTTCCAAGTGAAGATGCTCTCTCGAGCATATGCATATTCTTATCACGTGCTGCGGGGAGAGGCAATCTATTGTGATAGCATTACAATAATCCCCCCATCTGATCGCCACGCCTATTAGACTCACAGTGATGCAGTCATCTTGCTCTATTCAAGACCGGAAGCAGGTGGATCTCTTCACAATTCTTACAAATTGTTATTACCAGCGAAATGGCACAGTACTCGATGGGCTGAAGTAGTAACTAATTGGCACATTTTGTTCACGTGACAAACCTTACTGGTTGGCTGCATCGGGTGGTCGCGGTTTACGACACATTTATACTTACGCGATCTAACCCAAAAATACTTATTATGCTTTTTATGGTGGTTCCTAGCAAGTAACTCTGCATGTTTCTGCTCTGACTTCAGGACCTTGAAGAGTTTGCGCAGAGCTCGGGTGAGCACGGCCTCATTGTGTTCTCGCTGGGGTCCATGATCAAATACATGCCTATGGAGAGGGCTGAATTGATCGCCTCTGCACTGGCTCAGCTCCCACAGAAGGTAATACAAATACAATCCATACCCACAGTAGTGGGAATTTCTTTTTGGCAAAAACAAGCTTTTCAATACGCAAACCCTAGAATTAGTCAACTTTGATGTGCTGAATTAAAGTGGGTGGCTTCCTTTCAATATATTTAACTTGATTTATGCAAGCCACCCACTTTTATTCAGCACATCAAATTTAATTCATTCTGGGGTCAAAAAATATATTTTCTACTTTGGAGTGAAAATAATAGTGTGTGCATTGTAAAAAATATGAAACAATTTTTATACGTTTTTAGTCCCACAGTGGTGAATTTAGTAAACACTTGAACATAAATTCTGGTCATTTGCATACAGTAAGCTTATGTAAAGTTGAAGTGCAAAGAAATGGAAGTAGTATTCGTCTCTAGTTTATGAAAATAAAAAATGCGATTTACAGGGGGAGAAACATGTTAATGGCCAGTATTTAGTCGTCAACGTTAGGATGGAACTCAGGACCTCTTGTATACCAGGCAAGGTGGTAAATACTTCGCCACCGCATGTTAACTGTGAAGAACAGCAAGGCTGTAACCCTCAAGGTCTATGAATGAATCACCTTGACTTGGAATGTGGCCGATCTGTTGAGACCTCGAAAGTAAAGTAGATCTGAACGGGGACAGTGGCTGGAGGGGTGCCCACCATGCACAAGCAGGTTGTCATTGGGCTGCGGGGGGCTCGTTACGTGTGTATTATGCAGACTCTTGATATGCAGTTGTGCTATACGCCTATGCTGCCCGCCTTTAGCGATTCGGACTGACCAGTGGCGGGTGAAGTATGATCAAATGGCCTCCGCAACCAACGCGGCGTGTGGAGGCCGTCATCCAGCAGTGGAATGACAAAAGATCTCTATGCTCTCACGGGCATTCCACATTCCAATGGCAGGGGCCATGTTTAACAACCACTGGCGATTGCGCACGAAGTGAACCTATGTTATGAGCATGTATCGATGGCAACAATGGCTAGCCTATGCGAGAAGTTGAACATCGAGCAATTGAAAGCGTGCACATTGCCATATGACAGTGGAGTGAAATGACAATTTTAGCAAGGCGAGACGTATAGCGCATTTCTTTGTCGTGTTTGCGATCGTTAGGTACTGCAGTGTAGGAGAGACGGCAATACACATGGACTGCAATGTTATAACAATGCGTGCATACGCACAGCAGTGACATCGCGACAGCGTATTCAACGTGCACAGAGAGAGCACTTCAATTTAAAGTGGTTATATCAGCAGTCCTAATTAGAGCATTTTAACGATTCCAATAGCGATAGCGTGACGATATTTAAATGGAAATCGTGATCACGGCTCTCATCTGCGTGTGCAACTTGAGCATAAATATGCTGCTCTCAGCCTGTCAGAAGGGGCGTTGCTAAGCAAATGAAAACGCAATTTATAACGATTTCAAGGATGTCATTATGTTAAGAATCGCAATCGTAGTAATTAGTGTTGTGTACTTGTTGGTATCACGCGAAGGAAGAGGGAAGCACAGCGGCCTCTCCGACGCCGTGACGAGCGGCGATATAAGCGCTGGCCAGCAACAGCCGCTCGCTCTGATTGAAAAAAGGCGTTAAGATGTGCAAACTCCAAATAGAAACCTTTTAGAAGGTATCAAGTCTACATAATACACACATACTTGTGGTGAACATGCAAACAAGCATGCTTTGATAATATATGCAGATTTATATTAAGCGTCATAACATGACAATTTCAATAAAAGTGTGTAATAAAATGGGGCATTGTGTAGCTGCTTGGAACTACTTGTATTCTTGGTTCTTTCAGTAAAGTCACGTCGAAGGGAAACAATAAAATAATAAAAATATAAAACAATAACATTCTCACGATGTTTCGACTGCAACACAAGCAATCATCATCAGGTGTGAAAACCACAGCAAGAAGATTGGAAAAAAAAGTGGCGTTTTTTTAACGTTAGCACCACGCAGAGCGATTTGGAAGTTATTCTGATGGACGAGTCCATATATGTTCGGAAAAGAGGAGGGGGAGACGAAAATAATGGATGCGGTCTGAAAGCCACCATAAGCATGAACAATCAATTAAGACCCGAAATGGTTGATCAAATCCTTCCAATGATTGCTAAGCCGTAATCCATCTTCTCGGTTGAAATTGTCTCTGTTTGTATATGTGGATAGCCTCATGAACGAATCTCTCATGGTAGCCAGATGGCTTGTCAATGTCATATGAGCCTACTGAATTATAACAGTGATCTGCCACGGCCGAGGTGTTGGTCCTACCGTGGTTTAGGTCTGCTTTGTGTTCATGAATGCGGTCCGAGACATGTCGTTTGGTTACTCCAATGTAACTACTACCACAGAGGCAACTTAGTTTGTAGACGCCAGGGTACTGTATGTCCGGAATCACATCTTTTACAGACGAAACCGGACCACGGATTTTGTGGTTTTCACACCTGATGATGATTGCTTGTGTTGCAGTAGAAACGTCGTGATATTTATTTATTTATTATTTTATTGTTTCCCTTATACGTGACTTTACCGAAAGAACCAAGAATATGAATCCCTGCAGTCACGAAAGCTTTAAATCAAAACTACGTTCAGTGTTTAGTTTTTCCTTCCCCCCAGAAAACTCTGATGAGCACGGTTGGCTACATACATTGCGATAGACGTTCAACATGCATACATACATAGCTGGATCACGTTTATCTGGAGAGAATTATAAACCAATGCCACAATGCTAAAATGTCACCACCAACGTGTTTTGAATATTGTTTCATAAACTACACCACAATGTCACCGTTGTGCTGTTATGGCACACTGGTCGTAACGTCTTAATAAAATGTATCTTCATTAAAGTGAGCATCAGGCTTTTGTCAGCTCAAGACAACCAGTCTGGGAATGTGTCTACAACGTAAGAGCTGTGTAAGAGTGCTGGTTGCCTCTCCCTTCAACTGGAGTGTGTGACGCGATGCTGTTTGACCTGGTAGGTGGTGTGGAGATACATGGGAGAGAAGCCGTCTTCCCTGGGCTCCAACACTAAGCTGGTGCCCTGGCTGCCACAGAACGACTTGCTGGGTATGTAGCAAGCTCATGATATTACATCACAGCATCTATAGACCGTATATAGTTGTCCTATACTTATGTAGTGGTCGACTTGACGTGGACAACTTTCTTGTTCTCGCCGACACTTTTATTACAACTCTTCACATAACGTCTGTGACTCCGTCATTCCGCTTAGCCGCAGCTCGCTCGCCGCGCTCCGCCCGTCTCGCTCACCACACTTCCTCCCCTATTCCTCACTGTCCCTCTGCGTCATCCCTGTCTTTCTCCGTTGCTCGCTGTCTTTCCGTCGCTTGCTGTATCTCCGTCTCTCTCCGTCGCTCGCTGTCTCTCCGTCGCTCGCTGTCTCTCCGTCTCCCTCCGTCGCTCGCTGTCTCTCCGTCTCTCTCCGTCGCTCGCTGTCTCTCCGTCTCTCTCCGTCGCTCGCTGTATCTCCGTCTCTCTCCGTCGCTCGTTGTATCTCCGTCTCTCTCCGTCGCTCGCTGTCTCTCCGTCTCTCTCCATCGCTCGCTGTCTCTCCATCTCTCTCCATCGCTCGCTGTCTCTCCGTCTCTCTCCGTCGCTCGCTGTCTCTCCGTCTCTCTCCGTCGCTCGCTGTATCTCTGTCTCTCTCCGTCGCTCGTTGTATCTCCGTCTCTCTCCGTCGCTCGCTGTATCTCCATCGCTCTTCCGTTGTCTCTGCTTCTCTCTGGTTGTCTCTCTCTGCTCTACTGCTAGCCTGATCTGTCTCCTATGTCTTCACTCCGGTTCTCCCCGACCTGCTTCGTTCCAGTCCCAGCGACAACTCAACTCGTTCTTCCCGTCTCCCGAATATATCCCCGTTCTCATTACCAACCAATTAATTAGGCCGCGTGCCACCGACGCCCCGTGTCCCCCTGCACCTGTTACTTGCCCTCTCTATTCCCAGACATTCCGGCGCCACCTCGCCCTTGACAACAACCCCAGCCGTCCATCGCTCTCCAGCTTAATTGGCCCGTCATTACTGCACAGTTTCCCCGCTACCACACCTGGCCGGCCCGACGTAACCCCACTGTCCATAACTTGCGCGTCTTTACCATTCCCCCCTGTATGCGCGTGTTAATCCACTATGCTTATATCAGAACTGGCCAGGTAGTGCTGTAATGCCATCTCTTCCCTTTAATTAGGGGATTCTAGTTGCCTGACAGTATCATCAATGTCAACACATATTTAGAAACACTTGAGTCTTAGTTATTTTCCATTCGTGTTGCTGTCTTTGGAAATCACGAACATAAATGTTTTGAAGATTCATAATGCATGCAAAATCAGCCATCCCACATGCACAAATAGTGCACTTCCTATTGTAGTACGGATGGCTTATTGTGTTTTTATGACGTAAATGTTATTTATTTGTTTGTTCTTTGGGGTGTGTCTCGCAGGTGGACCAGCATTTATTGCCCATCCCTAGTTGCCCTGAGGAAGCTTGTCAGCTGCATCTTACCAAAGCAGTCAATTCCGTGAACTACAGATGCTTTTGTGCATGACGTTAATTAATACTGTATTGACATTTTGCGGGGATATTTAATCTCTCTAAAATATTACATTTGTTAATTTTCACGTGACATGTGTACGAAAGGGGACACACCTCGGAGTGCGTCCTCAAATGGCGTTGCAAATTATTTTGTGGGAATGACTTTTGGCGTGGCGTCCTGACAAGTATGCACAACGGCAATAACACAACGCGAGACTGAGACACTTTAAAAGTTCAAGCGGTTTATTTTCCACTCTCAACAACTTTAAGGGAGATTCTGGTGCAATGCTGCATGCATCACACCTCTAGTGAAACCCGCAAATGCAATGGAGCCAAGACCACTGAATGTTTTACTTACATCAAGTCTGAATGTGCCCTAATAAAAATAAGAGCTGATCAAATCAGCATTTGATGCCCCGATTGCCATCTGAATCATCTATTTATCTTGAAAATAATCCAACAAAATATTTAAGAGTGTATTGTCACTATCTGGATGTCAACACGTTGGTTACCACCATCTGGAACATACGAACAGTTAGGAGGGTTAGTGTTCCCAACACCTATGCAGCTAATGCATTTCAACAGAAACTTCACTTTCCACAGACCACAACACACAGTTAAAGACAACATGAAGGACAACACAGTTAAAAACTAATTTAAAATCTCTAATATGGATAATAGTGGTCAGGAAAGCCCACGTATTTACAATTACATGAAAGACATTTGCACCGTCTCTCCCTTCTCTTCAGGAAGGGGCTGTTAATCGGTATTATTTACGCAAGTACTACCTCTTCTAACGTGAATTTGTTTAACTAGCCTTTTGCGCGTCCAAGGATGAGTGTATTGCAGTAAATCTGAAACTTGCAAGCGAAAAGCAGACCGCAACGTGATTTTCATTGCATTAATGTGTGTGCAATTTGTAACGGCACGGTGACACAGACCTATTTTATTTCATGGTTATAATCCCTTGTTCATCATCACGTCCTTTTTACTTTGATGTCTCAATAGCGTTACGGAGATCGCGTAACGTGAGGGTTGTACGTTGACGCCGAGGAAGGGGGAGGAGGCTCCATGGCCCCCCATGTGGAGTGATGTCAGCCACTAATTATTATGAGGGGGTGTCCATTTGGAGGACGTCAACTTATAAAGATTATTAATGAGGGGAGTTGTTTGATGTGGAGTGAAGTCACCTGCTCATGATTATGAATGAGGGGGGGGGGGGTCCATGTAGAGGACGTAACCTGTTCATGATTTTGATTGAAAGCTTTCGTGACTGCAGTGATTCATATTCATGATTATTAATGAGGGGGGTT
The DNA here is from genome assembly GCF_048934315.1 of Petromyzon marinus. Classification (NCBI taxonomy): domain Eukaryota; kingdom Metazoa; phylum Chordata; class Hyperoartia; order Petromyzontiformes; family Petromyzontidae; genus Petromyzon; species Petromyzon marinus. Next base: position 2,103,364 of record NC_133741.1, on the reverse strand, counting down.
GGTCGACGTCGAGTGTCGTCACGAGTGTTGCACACAGACATTCTTGGCTCATTATAGTAGGTAATAATAATAGGGGGGTGTCCATTTGGAGGACGTCACCTGCTCATGATTATTAATGAGGGGGGCTGTTCGATGTGGAGTGACGTCACTTGCACATGATTGTTAGTGGGGGGGGGGGGAGTACTCCATATTGAGCCATATTGAGTGATGTCACCCGCTCATGATTGTTAATGAGGAGGGGTGGGGGGCTGTCCATTGGGAGGACGTCACCAGCTGATGAATATTAATGAGGGGGCTAGTCTATGTGGAGTGACAACACGAGCGTTAAGGACAGACATTCCTGGGTGATTATAGGAGCTATTGTGGCTGACTCTACGAAGGGTGTTGCTCCAAAAATCTAACATCGAAACAGATTAATCACTTACGAGTGCATTAATGCTAACAGTGATACTCCCTTGCTGTGAAAGGCCACCCAAAGACCCGCGCCTTCATCACGCACGGCGGGACTAACGGAGTATACGAGGCCATCTACCACGGCGTCCCCATGCTCGGCTTCCCGCTTTTTGGCGACCAGAAGGACAACCTCCTGAGAGTGCAGACGCGTGGGGTTGCTATCATATTGGACATAATCATGGTCACTGCCCCGGAGATCCAAGACGCACTCAGCTTGCTCATCAATAACAGCAGGTGCATACGCAAGAACAGAACATGTATCCTAGATTTAAAGCTTTCGTGACTGCTAGGATCCATACTCTTTGGTTCTATTGGGTAAAGTCACGTAGGTGAAAATAAAATAACAAAAAATCACGACGTTTCGGCCACAACACAAGCGGCCTTCATCAGGTGAAGGGACGAGACTGTCTGGAGGACAGCGCTGGAGTGGAAGAAGCCACGCTTAGATCACGACCTTTAAGCTGTGTGAGAAGAAAAAGACCAGGCGCCTTGATAAAGGAATTAGCATATAATTTAGCATTGAAATGGCTCATTGAAATAGCTAAGTTAAAGTATACACATCCGCAGAGGTACCCCTTGACAAAGGAATTAGCATCGAATTTAGCATTGAAATAGCTGAGTGATTAGCTTGTAACTGGTCACATAAATAGCTGTGTTAAAGTTAGAGCATATACATTCACCGAGGCACCTAGTACTCATCAAACAGGAGAATTTAGCGAAACGCAACCACGCTCAGACATCGGACCTGTGTGCGAGCAAACAAGGTGTTCTGACAAAGAAATTAGCATAAAAATTAGCATTTGATTGGCGGATTTTAGGAAAGAGGTGGTGTACGTGCCGGTGGACTTGCAGTTTGGCACGGGGGGGGGGGAAGGGGGGGAGGGGGAGTTTACCTATTGATGGTGTGAAAAGGGGGAATTTATAAGAGCTGCGAAAGTTTGGGGTACCACTACTTGAAACATATACTGTACCATTGAAATTAGTTTAATGTTTAGTTCGAATTAGAACATCTTTCCAATGGTTGCTGAATTTGAAACCATCCTCTCGGTTGAAATTGTGTCTGTGTTTGTAGATCTGAATTGCTTCATGAACAAATCTCTGATAAAAGCCCGTGGGTTTGCAAAGAACCTTGGTATCGGAGAAAATTATATCGTGATCCCCCACAGCGTTGTAACAGTGATCAGCCATGGCAGAAGAATTCGTTTTGCCGTGTTTCAAATCTGATTTGTGCTCGCGAATTCGGTCAGAGACATGTCGCTTTGTCTCACCGATGTAGCAATCACCGCAGGTACAACTCAATTTGTAAACCCCAGGGTACTGTAAATCAGGAATGACATCCTTCACGGATGGGATCAGATCACGAATTTTGTGTACTGTATTGAGGAATCCGATGAGATATGAAGTTATTTTTCAGATATCCAGTAAGGGGCACGGGGTCAGAACGTTACAACAACAAGCAATACCAAAACACAATAGCAGTGCAAAGTATAGAAAAGTACACAAATAACTTTAAAATATATACAAAATAAAACAGATTTTTTTTTTATCTTACCAGATAAAGCCCACAATTATAAACTTATAATAATTGCTCAACAAAGTGACTCATTGCATGAAAATATATAGCAGGAAAATAATTTAAATAATATAAATGCATGTTTTTAAATGTGGAGGGAAAAACTGGAGGACCCGGAGAAAAATCCACATGACCACGGGGAGAGAGAGACATGCAAGGTCCACATATACAGGCGTTAGGGTCGGAATCGAACCCACGACCTCCTGCATACCAGGCGACGTAGTTAACATCTCGCCACCGACGCTTCCCACGAGGCTGTCTGGGAAAAAAACCCCTAGGGGAACAGGTCTAATGGTTAGGGGCAATTCGTTAGGATTAAACTTAGTCGTGTGTCGTGATTCGTTCCTCCGGGCAGATTCTTGGCCAAAGCATATAATCACATTCTTTTTAAAACAAATAAGTAAAACACAAAATAGTTTTATATTAATCCTTAGTAAACATATACTATAGTAAACATATACTTTGTTAAAAATCAATAAAAAATAAAAAGGCCGTAACTAAGCGGTCTATTGCGTAACTGTTTGCCACGGTGGCGCCGCCCAGTATGCAGGAGGTGTTTGCTTTGATCCCAACCCTGACACCTTTATATTTGGAGTTTGCATGTCTCTCTCTCCCCGTTGGCTCGTGGATGAATCAACGTGCTTTAAGAGTATTTGGCTGCTACACATTTCCACGTGATAAGCCACTTCATTGGGCTATTATTTGCAGCCAGGTCGTTTCTGAAAAATGGCCATAGTTTAATAGTTTTAAATTGATTATGTCCTCCAACGCGTGATGTCCACAGCTACCAGCAGAGCATGGAGCGCCTCTCGCGCCTCCACCACGACCAGCCCGAGCGACCGATAGACCGTGCGGTGCACGCGCTGGAGTTCGTGATGCGTCACGGCCACGCGCGCCACCTGCGCCCAGCGGCGCATCGACTCGCCTGGTATCAGCTGCACTGCCTGGACGTGGTCGCCTTCCTGAGCGTTGCTGTAGGGCTCGCCCTCGCACTGCCCGTCCTCCTCTGCCGCCTGTGCTGCCACTGCAGGAGGGCGGCCAAAGTGGCAGCCAAGAAGGGCAAGAAGGAGTGACGGGAGCCGGATCACTGTGTCATCTCTTTGTAAAATTAAATTGATTGCGGTCCTTTTTGACGGCGTTGTGTGACTTGACAATTACGAAACAGCTCTTTCTGTACATCGTCTTTACATTTGATTGCATGTAAATGCGACCTGAATCCAAATTGTATTGTCTTGCATTTCCATCATGTTGTAACGTTCTTAGCCCGTGCCCCAAATAGACATTGTGAAAATAAGCTTTATAGATCATCGGATTCCTCCTGTAGTATAAATGCAGATTCTGATTTAGGATTTGGTGGAGGGTCCCTTAATAAAATTGAGCGACTATTGCTTGCTTGCTATATTGATCGATACAAGGTGTAATGCAAATGTAGCTTTATGTGAAATGCATAATATAAACGGGTCAGGATACCTTCGTAATAACCTTTCACGAACATGAAAGGTATGGAAGTGGTAATATCGTGCATGCAGCACATGCAGACATAAAATGGCTGTTTCTGAATTTAATTTACCTTTCAATGTACATTCATCTCATCATATGGGTCAGCAATGACATGAATTAAGTCCATAGCCATTATGCTTCATAATTATAGTTGATTTCGCTTTTCCCACATTAATTGGTTAATAATTATGGGACCGGATTAAAGCTGTAATCTCTCGAGAGATCTTTAGTCTTGCACCATGGGAAGGCTTTTATATGAACATATCCACATTTCTCAAAAATGACCCAGCAACAGCAGTCGCAGTATCATGACGGTTGCAATGGATATGGTATAACAGTGGTGAACGTATGTGCAATGTCTGTTCGTTTGTCCTGGTGAGGATCACGGTGGCAGCATGTTGAGTAGTGGCGGTCCAGACCTCCCTTTCCTTGGCGACAGACTCTAGCTTTTTCCTGGCGAGTTCACAGGCTGGCCAGGTGACATAGTCCCGCCAACGTGTCCTGGGCCGGACCAGGGGTCTTTACCCAGTGGGACGTGCCTGGTAGAGTTATAGGGGGACTCTATAGGAGGGTCATACTAACCAGGTGCCCGAACCACCTCGACTCGCCAAGACAAGGGATACCAGGACACTCCACTGGAGCCAAGCCTGGAGGTGGTGTTCACCAGCAAGCGCCTGGTGGCCGGGTGACCCACGTAAGCCGGTCGAGCCCAGCCCAAAATGGCTACGTGGTGCTGTCCTGGGGGCCCACCGTCCGCAGGATGAAGTGTGATGGGGGGCGATGCTAGTATGGCAGGGAGAGACATGGTCTCAGACGGACTGAACCTTGGCGATGATGCAATATCTGATTCCCTGAAAATGCGTCAGGAATTTCAAACTCGTGAGCGGTCTGCACTGCTCCAAGAGCAGTGGTTGTCAACCTTGTTTGGCTTCTGCTCTACCCCCCCCCACCCATTGTTGAGTTTAGTTTCAACCGAGTTCCCCCCTGCCTGACCCAATGTGGTTCTAAGAAATGCATTTATTAATAATGAACGTGAATATTTTAACCAAATATAAATTTTGGGAGGTATTATAACTAGCTAATAACTGCAAGCGAATAAAAACAAATTCAATGGATGCCCTGTATGTGTGATATAATTTGGTCATGCTCGCCGGTTGCTCTTGGAAAACTGCATTGTTTACGATAAAATGAGTTTAGAAAGGTCTTTTACATCATTTTACTTTTCCATTTGGATTGAAATTGTATCGTAGTTATTTTATATTGGCAGATTCATACAACATGATTAATCACCAATGACTCTCATATGATATAATTTCACACATGTATAAATTAGCTCACGTACACCCCATTAAACTCCCAGCGGTCTGCGTACCCCACTGTACTATCACTCTATCAATAAAATTTGCCTTGCCAGAACTGCCCATAATGTTGTCGACCTAAAATAGTTGGGAATGAAGCCATTTATACCTTTCAGAAAATATTACAGGATGCTTTTAATCAGATTTCTTCTCCTCAGAGGGTTAAGAATATGACCCAGGTAATTTTGCATTGTCCACCGATTCCCTAATGGTTTGTGAGTATAATGACAGGGTGACACCTGCTGGCCTGGGAAGGGATTCACGGGTACGGGCACAGAAGTAACAACCAATCAGGGAAGGAGGTGTATCTGGAGAAAAGGTAACAGATGTGGTTAGCCGAGGTACTCCGGGAACCTGCTCGAAGGTTCCACGAGAGGGCGTGGCCGGAGGCGGGGCCTAGCCACGCCTGGGGGGATATAAGGGGAAGCGGCCCCAGAGCTCGGGGCTTGCGTGTGGGGTCCTGGGTCCTGGCTGTGTCGCTGTTCACCGACATCTCTCTCCATCGTCCGGCCACGTGGGAGATCTCCTGCGTGGTTTCCATCGCCGTCATCGTCACGCTGCCAGCCAGCGGCATGACCGAGTGAGGGCGAGGGGACCACGCCGAGTGATCGGCTGTGCGTGTAGCCAGTGGAGGTGTTATTACCTAGAGTTATACTCAGTGTGAGGAAGAACAAGCGTTGGCCTGTGTTGTGCTCAGTGTGAGTAATAAAGAACAAGTACCCTCTCTACGACGTGTCGTGGAAGTCGCTCATTACACAAGTATGATTTCCAAGAGCGTTCTCATAGAAAAGGCCTTGGCATAGTTAAAGTCAATATCGGAGGTGTTTTACAGAAATTTGTGCCCTTCAAGGTGAAACTCAACAACTTGTGTCCTGAAATTGTCCGCCGTTCTGACATTAAATGTGAATGATCTGAACTTCCTAAACGAATTTTCAACCGGTCCCTTCAAGTTGGACCAGCTGTAAATAAGTGGTGGAGTTGCAATCTACATTCAAAACAAAAACTCCTGCTCTCTCCTTCACACTATCCATAAAATAAGATGCTTTGAAGCAATTGTGTTTAAACATTGATCTTCCTGGAAAACAGTCCTTTCCTGTTCCGTGTTGCTATAAACAACTTAATAGTTATTTCTAGATTTGAAGTTTTCGTGACTGCAATGATCCATACTCTTTTGTTCTTTCGGTAAAGTCACGTGGGTAAAACATAAAATAAAGTTAATCAAATCACGACGTTTCGGAAGCAACACAAGCCTCCGTCATCAGGTGGCATAGTCACAACAAGAAGTAATTTGCTGTAGTGGACTTAATGTCTTAATAGTTCTGGCACCATCCTTTCAAGTACCAGTAGTTTTTACCTTGAAATTTAAATCTCACAATCTATCGGTCCCAATGTAATAATCTCACCTGACCCACAATCTAAGATAGTTGGTAATTCCATTATCATTTGTTCATGTGGTTAGAATTCATCTGAGCAACCACTGCATTGCCTTCACTATTTGCACTTCACCAGATGCTCAAAATGCCTCAATTAAGTTAAATACGTATTTATTGATGTCCAGGCTTTGTATAATTATTTCCTCCATGCAGACCAGGAAACTGTCTGCAAAATCCCAGTGGTTGGCATTTCCTGGATGTAGCATTTGTACAAATAGTTGAGAATAAAAAATATGCCTTGATAAATGGATAACTTGCTCTGCTCAACTATTTAAAATATACAACCTCACGAGCCATAATCAGCGCATAACCCACCAAATTCCACATCCCCAAGATACCAGTCCACAGGCGTGTGTCAACATATCCACATCGAGCAAAGAGCAAAGTCAAAATTTACTTTGTCCCTACCCTGATAGACTTTGCACTGGCCGCACCCTATCACGGAGAGCATGTGTTTTTTTCCTGAACACATTGTATGTCAGGATTTGTTCTGTATATTCACGTGACTAGCTTCATGCGCAGATTCTGGTAAGAAAAATTACGTTTTTTTCATGAACTTTCACTGTTGGCAAGCTCTGAGTTGTATGTTTGTTCAATATCTGATGTGGCACGGGGAGTAGAGAGCTTGAGCTTTGGCTTGCAGAGTAATGCACATCCATTTCCGGATTAAATTAATTTTCAACTGTTAATGTCAAACCTTTGTATGTATGTACGTTGCACCTCTTTCGCACCGTACGTAGACAACCATGGTAATCTGATGTGCGAGGGAAGGACAACAAATGTGAATTGTACGATATTGATAAACACTTTAAACATCAAAGGCAAAGCATCCCCTTGTCAATATGAACGTAGATTGGCGCATGCCTACATTGATGCCCCGCAGCCATGGTTGAAAGTTTCAACGTTCCAATGGCCATGGCCAGCTTATCTAGAATGACCATTTTTGACATCCACGGAGTGATAACTATTTTATCAACCTGAATGAGATATTAGGGTTCAGTTAAGCCATGCTCCAGTGTCTGTATGTGTTTGTACTGAGGGCAACACCATTGACGATTATCTAAACCGGTCCTGGGCCTCCCCTAGGTAGATTCAAATAAGTACCTGGTCTTGCATGTAATAACATCGCCACTGGAGAGACAAAGGCGGCAGGGCGTGGTGCTGGTCACTCACCCCCTCGTGACCGTTGTGATAGCAACAAAACTGGGCCATCATGGTAAGATCATGAATCATCATTGACCTGGGAATATGCTGATACTTGCGACAGGAATAATATTAGCATGCAATAGTATGTGTATGTGACTCAAGCACCTGGATTGTTTCAGATCTCAGAAACTACGCATGCTTGAGGATTATGCTTGGGTGGGCAACTACCATGCAAACATGTATTATTGGCTGCAGGCCTACATGGTCCGCAGTACAAGTATAGTGCATTGCAGTAAAATGTATTATGGGACTGTATTCCAATGCTCCCAGATATTAACAAGCTGTACTGAGTGGCCTGGTGAAGTCTAATTGTACAAAGGCCAATACGACCTCGAGAGGTTTTCATCCAGAAGTGGATTAACAAAGTGTGAAAATTCGTACTTAATTGTATGACACATGAATTGCTTGCGGAAAAAATGAAACTGAGCGAAAAACACCTTCACCAGGGGCGTCACAACACCAAGGATATGTTAACCCTTTCCACTTTCTAAGACGCCTCCAGGTTACAGGGTGGGTGTCCCGTCCACCACTGAACTTCGGAACGCGCGAGCGGCTCAGCGTTTATTTTATTTAGAGGGGCACAGTAGCGACGCGACCGCCGGACTCTACAATAGCTGGTGCCAAAACTGTGCCACACGCCCTTGTGGGAGCCTCGGTACCGATAAAGTTATTTTAGCTTAGCTTATCGTAGACGTACGCATATGTCATCGCAATGGATAAGGGGTAAGCAGATTGAGGAACGATTAGCCCTGCGACTTAGACACAGAAAGAACAATGATTTGCTAGTACAGGTATTCTTCCACATATAGAACAGATAGTTAATAAAAAGTTGTCCGTAAAGTGAAATTCTGAATATTATTTAAATGGAGATGCGTTCCGACGGACAACAAAAAATCGGCCCCAAAACCTCAATAAAATCACACTTGAAAATGAAGAAAACCTTAAAAACTATTTAATATATCTAAAACAATTACAACAAACAAAAAGCATAAAAAAACAATGCAGAAACCCTTTTTAAATCACGTATTTGATGGGAAATGGATAATTTCACGATGAAATATAAATAATGATAAGTTGCTAAAATAAATACTCCACAGTACTCGCATCCACGTTCTCTTTTTTGTATTTCTGCCATAGAAACACGCGTTTAGTGCGTTTGGCTGCTATATATTTCCACGTGATAATTAACTTCGTTGAGCTGTCATTTGTCGCCAGGTCACTTCTGAAAAATAAGCTAATAGCATAGTGGGCTTTACCTGGTTAAATAAAAAGTTTATTTACATGTTTTATGATTTGCTTACCTTTCCAATACTTTGCACTCCTATCGTGTTTTTGTATTCTTTTGTTTCTCTAACTTTCTACTGGACATCTGTGAAAAAGAGCTTCATAGCTCATCGGATTCTTCCAGTATAACTTGCTGCATTCTAGCCAGTCGGCGCTCTGCTCATTGCTGTGAGCGTTGCTCCTCTGCCTTCCGTTGTTGTTGGAGGGCGACTGCCTCCAATTGCTTAGTAGCGTCATTCACGAGCCCCCTACATAGAGCCCGATCTTGGCACTGCTGGTACCAGTCAATCTCCTATTACCGCATCAGTCAATCTCTTCTGCAACTCACGCAGCACCTGTTGAATCCTCCTCTTTCCGGGGTTGGAGGGGGATTCAACGAGTACCCGCATGCGCAATGGTGGCTGGGCATGCGGGATAAATGATCACTCACTCAAACAAAGATCCCCCGTAAAGACTTAAAATAATGTTGAGGCAAGTGCTCTTAGCGAGCTCCTATGAAGGCAGGAACGACACACGAGGGAGTGGAAAGCCAGCTCCATGACCGGCCCCCTTTGCCTCCTGAATGAGGTTCTTTTTACACATCACACTAGGTACTCCTTGATGCTCAGTCAACCTAGGGGAGTCCCAGGACTGGTTCAGATAATCGTCACTGGTGATGGCCGTGGGCGGAAATCGTATTCGGGGAGCCAGGTTCGTAACACAGCGCGCTAACCACTGCACTGCCACTCACACATTTACACAAAGACCCAGGCGCTATGGGTTGACTGGTTGAGTTGATCCACAGATATACCGCCTGTGCTCTCCACTGTGCACACATACACAGTATACTCACCCTCACGACATACTGTAACCACATCGACCCAACCATCCATCGTCACTTCCTCAACAATCCCCTACCTCAACGCATATGCTATATCTCTATTAAACCAACATTCTATAAATCTCGCGAGGGTAATTACGTGCCAACCAGTGCTGGTGAAGTATGAATAAACAAATGTACAAACTTTCCACGTGTTAATAATAAGCTATACTCATTAGGCGCCTTTCACAATATTTCAATGGAATGGTGTGGCCATCAACCAGCAGTGGTTTCACAAATAACTCTAAACTGTACGTAGTACATGTCGATGTTTAAGTCTTTTCTGTATTCTCCAGTGTGCACAAGTGCTGTAGAAAGGCGCAGATTGCTATGGCTATTGCAGGTGGTATGCATTTTATTGATATGAATGACACTGCCGTGTATCTGCACTCCTGGCATATGGAGTATAAGGGACGTTCAAAGTGTAGCTCTGTGGTTCTCGACTGGGGGTACGCGGAGCCCTGGGGGTATGTGCCAATTTCCCAGGGGGTTATTTCTACATGTTTGAAATTATATCACACGTGAGTAATTGGTGACTGATCACGTATGCATCTACCGATAATATTGTAACCTGAAACGATGTGAAAAATACCTTTCTAAACTCATTGATTGTAAACAATGCGGTTTACAATAGTAACCAGTGAGCGGGAACAAATTATGTCACGCATGCAGAGAATCCGTTGACTTTTTTTTAATTCTCTTGCAGTTCCTCGCGTGTTAGGATACCTCCCAAAATGACAACGTCTTGTCTTTCCGTATATTTATTACTAGCTGTACTACCCGGCTTCGCCCGGGACTTGGATTCACCACGCCCGGCCGCCTTTGTCTCCCCAAGTGGCGATGTTCACACACCACACCAGTTACTTGTTTGAGGTTGAGTCGACCTAGGGGAGGCCCAGGACCGGTTAAAATAATCGTCACCGGTGGTGGTGGTGGTGGCCGTGAGCGGGAATCGAACTCGGGTCGCCGGGTTCGTAGCGTCGCGCGAATCACTACGCAGTCGATGCCCCCCCCCCTACACACACATAGGATATAGACAAAGATATCTCGTGTAGCCTGTAGGGGGCAAGTGCTGTTAGCGAGCCCCTATGAAGGCCGGCACGGCACACGAGGGGGTGGGTGGCCAGCACCACGGCCGGCCGCCTCTGTCTCCCCACACACCACAGCAGTTACTTGTTTGAGGCTGAGTCGACCTAGGGGAGACCCAGGACCGGTTAAAATAATCGTCACCGGTGGTGGCCGTGAGCGGGAATTGAACTCGGGTCGCCGGGTTCGTAGCGCAGCGCACTAACCACTACACTACAATGCGTTACGCTTCCACATGCGCGGGTCACGTGACAGATTTGACGTCACAGCTCACTTGCCGTGCAAAAAATATATGCATTATTGAGCCCCCCACCCAAAAAAAGTGTATTTTCATAATGTTTGCATGGTGTACAGTCTGGAAGGTACCCACATAGCAAATTTCAAGTTTGTTGCATGTCGGGAAGGACGCTAAACATTTTGAACAGACACACGTATTCACAACTGTGCCTTTTAAATATATGGAGATGAATAAAGTTCGCTGACAACTCAACGAGTAACCGCGAGTGACTATATACATTTGGGTAGTTAGACGACTCTATTCTGAGACAACATAGCATCTAGTCTCAAGACAACTTGAAGATGATGGAGACGACCCGTTCCATGCCGACGACGATGGCGATCCCCCAAACCAACAGCCCCCAGGTCTGGTTCACGCCGGCTCTTATGCCTCGCCCGATCCGGCCACGCCCCTATTCTCGAATTCTCCTCACCGCACCTGGCTCTGTCAATCGCCGCCCCTATTACACTTTCCCGCCATTGGATCCCGTGCTCCCCCTCACATGGCACTGTCAAACGCTTGTCTCATCAATCATCATTAGCACGTCCATTAGTAACCATGGTCCCGGGGAACCATACTGTCCCGCTATCGCTCCGTAGTGTCTTTACACGTATAGTGGCGTAACACGCACAGGGTTGCAAACAGCGGATGCATTCACGCGCACGGTAGCAAACAGCGAATGCATTCACACGCGGGGTTTGCAAACAGCGGGTGCATTTCAGGGCGAGCAGGTGCAAGCGTTACGACATGCAACAGCCGCCAGAGAGGCTCCAGCAATTAAGGGGAGAAGCAATAAATAGGTGGGTGCATTTAGGGACAGGCAGTTGCAAGCATGCAAACACAGAGTAGGCGCCGGAGAGATGGGAAATGGAGACAATAAGGGAGAGAAAGCATGTGCAGGAGGCGCCGCCGAGGTGCTGGCTTAATAGGGAGCAACTGAGGACCCTTAATGAGGAGGGGGATATAAAGGGGTGTGCAGAGAACATGGGGTTGAGTAAGTTGGAGCTGAAGGAATGAAGAGGACAAGAGCCGGAGACAAGAGGCCTGGGACCTTGCCCTTCACACCTCGTCCTCACCAGCGGTGTTGGCTGATCCCCCGCTGGGGGCACGGAAGATGTTGGAGGTGTGTGAGAAGGCTGAGTATTCAGTAACAAGCTAGCAGAGTATTAAGTAACAGGCTAGCGGAGTGTTTAGTAACAGGCTAGCGGAGTATTCAATAACAGGCTCGCAGAGTAAGAGAGAGAGTTTGGAGCAAGAGTGCGTTGTGTAAAGAGTGAGGAGCATCCATGTGTGATGCGAAGTAATGAAGTGACACAGGAGAAAAGCTGACAGTGTCCGTGTGAATACACCACTACACATGTGTAGCGACATAGAATTAGCTATGCAGCAGGATAGTGCTGGCTGCTGGCAGGGAACGGGATCTGCGGCTTACAACATTCCTGACATCAGCAGGCCAGGTGATACACCAGCGGGGATATCTAGGAGAAAAGTTACAGAAAGGGCATGTGGGGGGAGCCCGGGAGCCCGCTAGTAGGGCCCTGAGCGATAGCTCAGGCTGTCGTATGAAGTGGGATCCCCGTCGTGCAGTTGAAGATTGTCGCCATCATTGCTGTCGTCTCGTCGCCATTGTCGCTGTCATTTTAACTCGATATTGCACTGCTAGACAGTAGTTGGCTGTCTATGTTCAGTGCCGTAGGTGTTAGACGGCAAGTGTTGTGTATAGGCTAACAACCCACTTAGAGTTGTGTATAAACGAGCGACAGAAGAGTGTGTACCAGCATTAGCTGTGCATTGTGCAAAGGGTGCTCGGTTGAGAAAATAGTTCCTCCAAGTCTTCTAGTCTCCGAGTTCAGTCACTACACATGTGTAGTGGAGTAGGAAGGTGTGCTGGGGAAACTGCGCGATTGTATTGATCACACGGACAGTGTGAGGTTATTTGGGGGCTAGCGTATGGAAGGCGTAAACAGCGTGGGTCGCCTTAGGACAGGCACGTGCAGAAGCTGGAAGGTGAGGTAATCGGTTGGGCCAATTAAGGTAGACGGGAAGCAACGGTGGTGATTGGCTGGGACTGTTGTCGGGGCTGGAGAGGCGCCGGGATGTCTGAGAGGAGACAGGTGGTGGATGACGCGTTGTGTGCGGAGGCACGCGGCCCAATTAATTAGCAATAATGTGAAGGGGGATAAATTGGGAGGAGGGACGGAGAGTTGGGGAGTCGGAGCTGGAGAGAATGGTGAGTGGGAGCTGAGGAGAGTTGGGGTCCGGAGTTGGAAGCCAGGAGTGTGTGTAGAGTTAGCGGAGCTGAAGAAGACGGAACAGTTAGCGGTGGAGTGAGCGTAGAGTTAGTGGAGCTGAAGAAGACGAAGCAGTTAGCAGTGGAGAGAGCGTAGTAATAGAGGAGCTGGAGACGAGGTGTGCGGCGACAGAGAAGTGAGATTGGGTTTTGCTGTGTGCGACAAGGCTGTATAGCGGAGGAGCTGAGGAGGATAGCCAGCAGTGGAGAGAGCGTAGGAATAGAGTTGAAGACGTGTGTGCGGAGCAAGCAACATGATACTGGGAACCAAGGTGGTGAGTGAGACGGGCGAAGCACGGCGAGTGAGCCGTGGTGTCCAGGATACGGTGGAGTGTGGAGGACGTGTTAAACGATGAAAATAAAGAAGTGGTTGAAGAAAGACAAGAGTTGTTTGTGTGAAGTTAAACCACTACACATGTATTTCTCAGAACCATGTTGGGTCAGGCAAGGAGGTATTCGGTTGAAACAGTTGTAGCCAAACAAGGTTGAGAACCACTCTTGTAACTTGCTGAGTATTCTGTTTGAATACGGCGTGGAGAGCCTCCCATTGGTTTAGAGGCGAGCCGGGATTGCTCTAATTGGCTAGCAGGAGCAGCCAAACGACGCCTAATCGGCCAATGGCTGTCTGATTGGTCGCCCGATTTAAACGGTGAATGATCTGGAAGTTTGACTGTGCAACAGGCATGGAAATATCTAGAAAGAACATCATACAACATTTAATTAAAAAAGTGTTTTACCAGGTAAAGCCCACTAAGCTATATTGCTTTTTTTCAGAAACGACCTGGCTATCACAAATGAGAGCCCGACGAAGTGGCTTATCATCATTTGGGAATTGATAGCAGCCAACTACTTTGCATGCGTGATGTTTATTCTAAATGTGGATAGAAAACACAGAGGACCCGAATACAAATCCACGCGACCGTGCGGGGAGAGATGCAGACTCCAAATATACAGGAGGCATCAGGGTCGGGACCAAACCCACGACTTCCTGTATACCAGGCGAGTTAGTTAACATCTCACCACTGCGACGCGATGGTTAGTTATGGCTCTGGTGTAAAGCTCACTGCGCAGTGTGCATCATAAACACTACTCTGCAAACATCACCCATGTGTGCTGGCGTGTACCTCTCTTCATGAGTGCAAAGGCTATGAAAGCGATGATGACAATGTAAACTCACGTAGAAAAAATATATAATTAAATAGAATACGACGTTTCGATTGCAACACAAGCAGTCATCATCAGATAGAACTAAATTTGAGAGACAAAACACAGACACGGAGACACACAAACAGACATTCAAGCAGAGAGAGACAACACAGACACACAGAGAGAGACACACAACATAGACACACAGAGACCCAATGCCTCTGTGTCGTGGCCTTAAATAGAGAGGGAGGGGGCAAAGACAGAGGTGGGTCTGCTGGAGCAGAGAAATTAGCATGTCAATGAGAGAGCTGTGTGGACATCCACCTCGTGGTTGCCGGGGAAGAGAAGGAGCGAATGGACCTATGAGAGCCTGGTAAATCTTAGAGAGAGAAATAGGCAGTTTGAGAAAACAAACTTACCAATATTGGGGGGAAATGTAATGCAGTGCAACACAGAATGGGCTCACACACAGTTAACACATATCCTGGTTGATTACGTTCTCCAGAGATTGCTAAATTAGAGCCGTGTGGAAATCCACCCCACGGCGGCAGGGGGAGAGAATGACCCAGCAAGAATGGTCAATTTTAGAGAGAGTTGTGTGGAAATCCACCTCAAAGCGGCCGGGGGAAAGAAATTAGCATGTCAATGAGAGAGCTGTGTGAAATCCACCCCGCGGTGGCAGGGGGGGAGATTGAGCGAATGGACCTATGAGAGCCTGGTAAATTTTAGAGAGTGTCTCTCTGTGTGTCTCTCTCTGTGTTGTCTCTCTCTCTGCTTATGTGTCTGTCTGTGTGTCTCCGTGTCTGTGTTTTGTTTCTCTCTCAAATTTAGTTCTACCTGATGACGACTGCTTGTGTTGCAATCGAAACGTCGTATTCTATTATTTAATTTATTTTCTTTTTACGTGACTTTACCAAAATAACCAAAGAGTCATTCCTGCAGTCACGAAAGCTTAAAATAAAGTTTGATGACAATGTATTGATGTACATTTCTGTCTGCAGAAAATGCTGTTGGAGTGGGCATCCCTTTGTCTCATCGCTGGTTTTCCACAAGTCATACACGCTGGGAATGTTCTCGTGTGGCCAGCTGATGCGAGTCACTGGTTCAACATCAGAGTCATCATGGACGAGTACGTAGACCCGTGGGGCCACTGGCCGCCACTGGTTGCCTTTCATGCGGCCCCTGATGTGCGGACCCCCCGACAGTACACAACTGTGAAAAGATCTCCCATCATAATTCTGCTGTCAACCCCCATTGGTTTCAAATGTGTGGTGGCCCACACGCTGATGATGTCTTATCAGCAAAAGTGCCCCCCCCCCTGAAAATTAGCGAAGTACACTAACGTGGAGAGAACACCGCATCGTGATTTGTTGAGTTTTTACAGAACGTACGGTACATATTATTAGCCTACGTGCCCTATGGCCATGATCCGTGAGGGATATGTCAGGGCAACCATTACTAACCAACATAACTGTCCATCGTTGCCGCTTCGTGGGCAAAGATGGCAGCAGCCTGTAATCAGCCTGTAATCAGTCATGGTTTCTCCACCTGAAAAATATGGCATCTTTCGAACACAGCACGAGTGGGATCTACACGGATGGAAAAATACCTTCTGATGGATTGCTTTTATGCCAAGTGATGCAATGTGAATTTAAAATTTAGTCTTTTGCACCCAATATTAGAATTCGTAACATGCTTTGGATCAAATTTCATAAGTAAAATGTTTGTTGTAAACCCTCCTCCACCCAACACAGCCCATTAATAAAGTTGTCAGTTGAACAAACGTTGATACTCCTTCAGCACACGTTATTTTATAGAGCATTTTATAATATTTAACCTTTTCACCAGGTAGTCTCCATTGGTGTTGGACCAGAAGACGCCAAAAGGCGTAACACCAATGGAGACTAGGCTCTAAGAAAAGCTGTCTGGGGTGTGGACCAATCAAATTCAAGGACAGTGCATATTATTATCAGAGTTGTCTTTTTTGTTTGCATTTTGACTGCTTGTGTTGTGGTTATTGCAAACATGATGCCTTGAATAAAGGTGTCAGTTTTTGTGCCAGTTAAAAGGGTAAAACCTATTCCTATATCTTGTTACTGGCAAAGGAGGTCTCATAATGTAAACGCTCACCCCGAGCCCTCAATACTCTGATAGTGTGCTGTTTTTGAGTTGTACGCCTTTTGGCGTCTTCTGGTCCAACACCAATGGAGACTAGGCTCTAAGAAAAGCTGTCTCGGGTGTGGACCAATCAAATTCAAGGACAGTGCATATTATTATCAGAGTTGTCTTTTTTGTTTGCATTTTGACTGCTTGTGTTGTGGTTATTGCAAACATGATGCCTTGAATAAAGGTGTCAGTTTTTGTGCCAGTTAAAAGGGTAAAACCTATTCCTATATTGCACACACGTGTTAAACATTGTGGGTTGCACTCCAGCATACCGGTGTGCTGAAGCAGTAGAATATTGGCACATATGTCGATTTAACTCATTTATTAATTGGCTGTGTCAGGAGGAGGAGTGTTTACGGCACACATTTTGCTAATGCAATATGACCTAAAATATAAATGATTAAACGTAATATATTGTATTTACTGAGTGACTGGCTAACTGACTAGTAATAACGGACTGTATGAAGGAAGTACATTTCTCCACATCATCATCATCGTCACGAATAGGTGTCCACTGCACATTTTGTCATTTGTTTCCACTTTCCTCTGTTTGTACCAATATGCTCAAGTAACGCCACATCTTTCTGGCTCCAATCTCTTTTGTCGTCGTCAAGCCATTTTCTGTTAGGTCTTCCTCTCTTTCCGGTTCCTTCCGTTTTTCCCAACAACACACTTTTAATTTTCTTGCTGTTGTCAATCCCACAATTGTTCAAATGGTGCCAGTTTCCTTCTCATCGCTCCCTTAATGCATCAAGTCTTTTTCCGTGTGCAACCTATTTCTTACTTATACAAATTCCTTCACACCCTTTCATATTGGATTTTTCAGACCTCGAATTGAGAACTACGTTTAATGTGATGTTTCGTTCTGTTATTGATAACAGGGCTGAGACCATCAACTCACTATACAGTCTGTTCTCCGATAACACGTGTTTTCATAACGCAAATTGGATATACGCAATTGAGTAAATGGAACTACATCGCACGAGTAGGAATACGTGGTTGTACGGCTGCCTCGGCGTAGCATCATTGCACAAGGCAGGATTCTGCTGGATGATTTTAGATGCTATCTACGTGCCTAAGTCTTTGTTCGGTTTGCGTACACATCTCACGTGTTATCGTGGACTGCTTTACCCCCTATATTATATTTATTAGAACGCAATTTTCCAGAACGTGGTGTTCTTCATGAACGTAACTGCCACGATATAGGAGAACTGACTATACTTGAGAATGTGATTTAGTCAAAGGTGGTTACCTGGATTTCAAGCCCGGATCTCAGCAGTGCCGGTTCGCCACTCCAATCTCTGAGCCACTTAGCCACTTCACCACGTCTTTGTATTTTTTAAATCTACATAATTGACTTTCTTTGTGCCAGACTCATTGAGCGTGGACACCAGGTCACCGTGATTGTCCCCACTGGGGCGATGTTCATGAAAACCGAGGACTTGGGTCACGTGCAGCACGAGCTCCTCAAAGTCAACTACACAAAGGAAGGGCAGGAGCTCATTATGAACGAGTTCTTTCAGTTTTGGATTTTCGAATTCTCCAAACACTCGTACTGGGAGATCTACAAGCGGCACTCTGCGGTGATGGCGGAAAACCAAAGGGGTAAGTCGTTTTGTTACGTCGCCCTGCCAAAAACTGACCACTGTTAGAGCCGTGGGGCCTCTATTAATAACAATAGTAATAAACAAAACTTCTCACTAATATAGAAAAGCATCACTCAGTCTAAAGTGTTATTTTTCATGAGTGTGCAAGCCCTGGCATTTCTGGTCAATTCTGCTTATGTAAAGAAGTGTACCGTTTCTTCATAATGTCTTCTGGAAATGGCTGTAACTAAATCTCAGTTGTGTCTTGAATTGGTTCAATGTGACTCGTAATGCATTTTTACAATTATGCACGTTAACTGCACCTTTGTTCCAAATTGCGAGTGCCACTCACGCGGGTACACAATAAGAAATATCAGTTTCGTTAATTAAAAATAATAATAACCCATAACCCATAGGATGGATTCAATGCCACTGCTGTAACAGACAGCAATTACAATGTTAATTGCGTTTGCCAAGAAATAACTGTTAAACCAACAACCTCATCAGGACCAAATAGAACTCTTGGAGATGACCAATCTCTTGCTTGTGTAGCCAGTATGGGGTAAATGTAATGAATCACACGTATAATGACACTGGTCTACAGCCAAAATAGTTTCAAAATAAATGTAATCCAACTGTACTAATTCTGGGCCACTGAGAATGAAAATGATGCATTGTTGATTGGCTCTAGTTTTCAAGATACGCTACTGAGTTAGTATATACGATGCTTGACTTGTGAATGGCAGAGGATCTCAATTTAAACCATGAATTACTCAAATACATATTTGGCTGGATCTATGAATAAATATATGACTGGGTGTGGACAGTACTTGCTTTTTGAGCAAAAAAATGAATTATGCAATCTGAACCTGGTATTGCATCATACATGATATGAATTGCATCATATTCTTTGGGTCTTTCGGTAAAGCCACGTAGATAGAAATAATAAATGAATTCCTCCAGTCACGAAAGCTGTAAGTGAAGAATTGCATCATGTTATTCCTAGAAGTCATGGATGATGCAATTATAACTAGGCTTACATCCCTCTGCTGAACAAATTGCCCTATTTCAGCTCTAGAATCATGCTGTGCCGTGCTCTCTTATTTCTCAATGTTTGATTTTGCAAAGGGACACATTTCTATTTAACCAAAGGGAGCAAATATGCCTCGTACTTAGGTGAACAAAGCAGATAACTTCTGCTATGTTTTTGGTGAAGTGACTTTTGCATCACAAAAGCGAAGTATAACCACTATGGTTAAGAAAGCCTATCACGTTTATTTTGGCTGAAAAATTGGCGATCAAGACAAGATGTGGGCCCCACACATATGCTGCAACACTTGTGCAACAAATCTTCGCCTGTGGTTGAACAGTAAAAGGAAATATATGCCTCTTGCAGTGCCAATGGTTTGCAGAGAGCCAACATCATATCACCAATTGTTGCTTCTGCATGGCGCCTCCAGTTTGGAAAGGTGTGTCAAAAAAGAAAAAGTGGACTGTGCATTTTCCAAACATTACATCAGCTATATGCCCAGTACCCCACGGAGAAGGACTGCCGGTTCATGATGCACCAGAATCATTCTCACTTGAGTCAGACGTGGAAGAGGATGAAACTTCTGGTCTGGAACCATCAAGGTCACAGATTTTCTCCCATCCTCCTCCTCTGAACCACACCTCATAACACAAGGGGAACTGAAAGGCCTTGTCGGGGATTTGAAACTACCCAAGAGTAAGGCAGAGCTGATGGGCTCCAGACTGCAGCAGTGGAATCTCCTGGTAGGTGATGTTAGGGTTTCCATGTTCTTTGACCGTCAAAAGGATCTTGTATAATTCTTCTTCATTGAAGGTGATCTTGTAGCCTGCAACAACATCGATGGTGTGATGGCAGCCCTCAACATTGTTCATGATCCAGATGAGTGGATCGATTAATCGAAGATGAGTCTTAAAGCTGTTTTGCTGTATAATGGCAATGTTTTGCCATCAAATACAGTTGGTTATGCAGTCCATATGCAGGAAACCTATGACAACATGAAACAACTTTTGAGGTGCATAACTATGACCAACATCAGTGGCAGCTTTGTGTGGATTTGAAGGTTGCTGTTCTCTTGCTCGGTCTGCAGACTGGATACACAAAGTTCTGCTGTTTTCTCTGTGAATGGGATAGTCACGTGAGAGATTCCCACTACATCAATATAGATTGGCCACTCCGACAGTCATTGGTGCCTGGGAGGAAAAGTATTCAACATCCACCACTTTAGGGGAACTCCTTTGCCAGTACTAAAATATGATAATCGGGGTTTCCCCTTTTTTCTGGCAACAAAACGGGTGTTAAGATGTTAAAAAACCAAACTGAAACCTTTTACAGGGAATCATGTCTGCATTAACCACAATGCTTGTGGTAAGAATGCACACAAAAAACACACTGATGATATATGCATTGTCCTTGAAACTGGTCAACACCAGAGACAGTTTTCTTTTGAACCTCGTCTCAAACGGTGTGAGACCACAGGACGCCAAAAGGCGTACAGCCCAAAGACAATGCACTATCAAGAGTAATGAGAGCTCGGGGCCGAGCATCTACATCATGGGACCTCCTTTGCCAGTACCAAAATATAATAGGGTTTTCCCCTTTTTTTCTGGCAACAAAATAGGTGTTAGGATGTTAAAACACCAAACTGAAACCTTTGACAAGGAATCATGTCTGCATTAACCTCAATGCTTGTGGTCAGAATGTTGCCAGAAAAAGGGGAAAAACTTATGATATGAACAGGACAGGTGACATGTTATCATGTAAAGCAACCATAAACACATCAAAAGACCTAGGTTTACAATTAATGAGCAAAACACTACTATCTACCCAATGTTCATAGATATAAAATGTAAAAACTGTAATATCTTGGGAATAGTAGCCAATCATTTGTTTTAATTGTGATATTTGAATTCAGCACATCAAAATCCATAATAAACAGCACATTTCATCTCTGAAGCAGACCGTCCAAAACATTGTAGACCATTGTTTTCAATGCAGTTATTGATGACCATGTATTGGACCCAAAGACTCACGTGACTATCTTATTTGTGTGACTGCACAGTAGGCCACGCCCACCAGTGGAGTAATCAATTCAGGGTACAGGGCACCTATTCAGATTCAGATGTACGCTGTACAGGGATTTAGCATTGAGGTGTTGTGCAACGTGGGGTCGATTGGTGTTCATCTGGTCATAGTTACAAAGGGACGAATGCTCCTCAGAACACTTTGAAATGAAGAGTTGCCATTCCACAACCCTCTTATGTCCCTCGGTGGTGGAGTCACTCGATTCTCAAGAGGAGGGAAGAAAACAACGCAGAGTATCCACTCATAGCCTCTGAACTCCTATTATATTGTTGTCTTTATTAACCGGCCTATCCCCTCGTTTAGGTAATGGGAAGAGAGGGATAGGGATGAGCCCATTACACTTTTCTGAACTCCTTTCGCACCGTACGTAGTCAACCATTAAAATCAGATATGCGAGGGAAGGACAACAAACTAAATACAAAAATGATAATTCTATAGCGTATGGTGAATGTCATATGGATGGTGGATGGCATAAGCTAATTATGCCATCTAAAAAGGGATGTTGAAGGGGCAGATTTCTATACTGCCAACGAGATGGGACTATGAGATGTCTCTTGCCAATGATGTCTAATAATTTACAGAATCAGGATATCTTCTATATATAGGAGGAATCCGATTAACCATCAAGCTCGTATTTATAGATGCACGGGGCCAGAACGTGACAGCAACAAACTATTCAAGAACACAATAGGAGTGCAAAGTATATGAAAGCAAAGCAAATCACACAAAAACGTATGTACAGTACATATATGGTAGCAGGTAAAGCCCACTGAATTATTTCGTAAGCGACCTGGCCACAAATTATAGTTCAGCGAAGTGGCTTATCACTTGAAAATTTATAGCCGTCAAATAATCTAAATAATCTAAACGCATGTTGATTCTAACTGTGGAGCGAAAATAGGAGGACCCAGAGAAAAAAAACATCCTTGCGACCATGGGGAGAGAGACATGCAGACTCCAAATATACATGCCTCAGGGTCATAAACGAGCCCCTGACCTCTTGAATACCAGACAAGGAAGATAACATCACGGCACCGTGGTACTCCTTAAGTAGATAATTACTTGAAGACTGGATACAATACCTTCTCATTGATATTGTTTGATCATATTTTACCACACTGGTGTATGCAGCCGTGTGAAATTGAGGGACCTTAGAGCACTGATGTACTAATTGGGCTCAAACTCAATTGGCTGGATTCTTAGGTCGCGTGTCATGGGTGAAAGAGTATGGTAAATGATGTGTCTGCTCTCTGCGCCTGCTTGTGTTGATTCTTTCCAATATTTGGACCATGACACTTGGCACACGGCAGCCTCCACTTTTAAAGTAAACCCGCAAGGAAACGGTGTGATTCGAAAAGAGGATACGGCATTTACATTTACCGTTAGTACAACTCGCGTATCACCCGTGGTGGCCTGGACAAATTTGAACCAAGAACCTCTTAACCATGCAGCGAACATGCGACCGCTGAGCCATGTTACCAGTCCGTTATATTTTCCCCACTTGTAAATCACATTTGCATGTTTATTTGCTCATCGTTTTTTTGTGTGTAACCCATGCATGCATATCTGCACACGTACATCCACGCAGTCGCCAAGGAAATGTGCATGGCGTTGACACGCGACAAGGACCTGATCTCTCGTCTGCGGGATAGCCACTTCCACGTGCTCCTAGCTGACCCAGTCGCAGTGTGTGGTGATGCGCTGGCTCTAACACTGGGCATCCCCTACGTCTACTCACTGCGCTTTTCACTGGGCTATGTGGCTGAGCGCTACTGTGGGGCGATGCCCGCGCCTCCATCCTACGTGCCCGTGCCCCTGTCTGATCTCACGGACCAGATGCACTTCTGGCAACGAGTGCGAAATACAGCGATGTACGCATTTACCGACGTACTGACTTTCCTCATGGCCAGAGAGTTGAACAGAGCTTACAGTGAAGTGCTAGGTAAGTGCATGTGTGTCAAGCGTTTAAACTTTGTGTAAAAAGGTAAACGTATTGTATTACAGAAAGGTGTGGTGGATACATGACGTATTGGCGGTGCACTGGCGGTGTGCAGTGTTAAAAAAAAAGCTAAAATGTCACAATAATTATTTATTTTCCTGCGATTCGCAAGCCGGGGCAGAAAATCTTGCAGGGTGGTACATCAAAATCAGTTCTCGTGATCTCGAAGCATTCGGAAGGCGAATGTTTATGAGCAGCTGAACACGAAGCATCACATTCTGTTGCCGTATAGCAGCACCCAGCATGGTGACGTTTGGCTGGCTCAGTGTTCCAAAGGCAATATTTGACTCCTGCCCCATGACTTGATCGGACGGTTCCTCGATATATTTACAGAATCATTTCTGAGCGGACGGTGGCATCAAAAGATAACTATGACTCATGGTTTCACCGCACGTTCGAATTGGGAAAGCAGCTGCTGAATCTAAGTGCACATTTTGATGGAGTCTGCAGCCCATTCAAGGGTCAATAGTGACATTGTCAGACTTTTATTGGGACTGCTGTGTTGTTATGCTGCACCGGTGTACCACCAATATGTCTAAATGTCTTGTTTTTTTCTTTTTTACAAATATTAGATATCTGTGTGATTGCATGTGAAAGAGCTCTATAGTGATTCTCTCACATATTGAAATTGTACGCTATATACAAAATACATCCTGCTTGCACTGCCATCTCTGACCTCGCAGGAGAAGAAACGACAATCTGCCAGGTGATGAGCGGCGCCGAGTTCTGGCTCATCCGGAACAACTGGGACCTCGACTTCCCACGCCCGTTCCCCCCGAACTTCGTTTTCGTCGGAGGGCTCCACTGCAAGCCCGCAAAGCCCTTACCCAAGGCAAGTTAAGCAATGCGATAGCTTAATCCACAACATTATCATCAACGGTAATACTAATATGGTCATCATAAATGACATGTACGTTAAACCCTCTCAATCCGCGAGGGTTACATTCTTTGAAACCATTGCGAATGCAGAAACCTAGTGAATACAGGAGGGAAATGGAAAATTATTCATAACAATTACTACAATGCATAATATATATATAAAAGGGAAAGTTGTGAATATGTGTGCCTGTTCGAAATGTTAAGCTTACTTCCCAACATGGAACAAACTTGAAATTTGGCATGTGGGTAGCTTCCAGACTGTACACCATGCAAAAAGAATAAAAATAGACTTTTGTATTTTTTTTTGGGGGGGGGCAATAATGCATATATTTTGCACGGCAAGTGAGCTATGACGTCACATGTCATGTCTCCCGCGCATGCAGAAGCGTCACGGATCCCACCCCCCAACCCTCCGCGAGTAAAGTGCCATACAAATGTGTTGCAGGTCTAAGGCGTTCTTCGCGCAGCATTGCTTTATTATTTCAGTCGTTTACTGCCGTACGCACCCTGAAAGTTGTGTGTCTGCAGCAAGCGCGTGTATGTGTACCTATGGACGCGCGCGCGTGTGTGTGCGGGGAGAGACAAAGGCGGCTGGGCGTGGTAAATCCAAGTCCCGGGCGAAGACGGCTAGTAAATTATAAAGAACAATGTGTTTCATATTCTTAGTTTTTTCGGTAAAGTCACGTTGAAGGGAAACAACAAAATAATAAAATATATATTTCATATATTGTTGTTTCCCTTCAACGTAACTTTACCGAAAAAACTAAGAATATGAATTACTGCAGTCACGAAAGCTTTAAATCAAAACAATGTGTTTCTTTTTGGTATTACCTTTGATGATCATGATTTGACGACGATGGAGGCGAGCAATTCAGCAGCATGACTCCTCCGGAGTCATTCTTACTGAAGGGGAGTGCTAACCGCAACACACTCTCTGATTTCATTCGCGTTATTTTTAATGGACCTCACAGTTGACTCGTTTATACCAAAATGTCGGCCTACCACAAAGGCACTCTCAACAGTATCTAGCCAAACAATTATACCTTTTCACTAAACCTCATCACTTTTTTTCCGCCCTTTTTTCAGTAGACGCACTTTCTTCTCTCATTTGACGCCTGAGAACCATGATTAAGGGCAGTTAACTAGCAAGTGTGTACTGCATAAAGTAAAACATGCACAATAGCGAGTTCAGAGCGGGATGACTGCAAGACTGAGGACTGAACGGGCAGCCGAAGTGGCGTGCATAATCTTCACAGTTTTAAATGTAGTAACGTCTACGCACACCTCCACGGCGTCAGTGGTCCATAAGCACTACGTAGACTCGCGAATACTGAAGTCCGGCTGGGTCACGAAAAGGGAATTAGTGTACATTTAGTGCCTCCCGAATATGCAAAACTCGCGAATTGAGAACTCGCGCATAGCGAGGGTTTACTGCACTCAGCACCAGCATCAATGACACTGATGACATGACCGATCAGAGAGCAACATCAAATATAAAACATCAATAGCATCAAATATATCACTGTTCTTACCAAATATTAACGTGCACTATGATGCTCACATCGGACATACAACAGGGAACACGCCAAGAACGCCTCTAAATCATTTATATAGATTCGACACTTTGACATAGTGAAATACTTTTCCATAACATAAGTTTATTTTATTTATTTACAGTGATCGACATATTTCACATATAACAGTTCCCAATTGGGGTCATTAATGATCCCATAATAAAAAAATGACAGTCTTTTTTTTCACAAACATTAAGTACTATTTATTGGGCAAAACAACAACTGCATAATTATTTTATATGCATGATATTTGATCAATGATTAGTTTAACGATATAAATATTATGCAGATATATTTTTGTATTATTATATTAGTTCATTGACAATATTTTAAACATACCATATAATTTTTGAAAAATCAGATATTTTATTATAATTTAAACAACTACACATATGCATATTTGACTCAAAAGAAAAGCACTAATTCCAAAATCCAAAACTGAAATATAAATGAACACAAAGAACACCTGTAGTGTTACACTTGATTCGATGCAAACAACTTTACCCACAGTGAGTCCCTCTGGGTTCTCTTCCTCGGTCCCCTGCTGCTCCTATTGGTCCACCTCATTAATAACTTATTTTGTCAAAGTCTATTTCCACATAGGTGACAGCCTACTCAGCACCTACAATGATTCCAAAGATGTCGCTGGATACAAAAGGCTATCAGAATGTGCCCGCTACCTTGCACCAGCGATTCTGGGCCCATGGTCTCTTCTTGAATCACGTCCAGATTTAAAGCGACTCTGCTCAGACAGCCAATCATCACCTCCACGCTCCTTTCTAGCATATTCATCGCTGGCTCAAGTATTCAATTGTCAGAGCCGTCAGCATCAATATCGATTCCACATTATCCTTCAAAACAGCTCACCTCCGATTAGCACGGTTGGCTACATACGGTGCAAAAGAAGTTCCACATGAATACGAGCACATACAATGTGTAACTCTCCACAGCACAACGTACAACTTCCTCTCTACACCAAGAACCAGGATCGTTACTGCCCGGCGACATTTCTCCCTGGCAGCCCCAAATCTGAAATCCCAACCCTCTGCACATTTGCCCGGCTCTTTCGCCTGGCTTTAAGGTTTTTCGTCTTTCATGTTCATAATACACCGTGTGCATTACAGAATTGCATTATTAGTATCATTATCATGCATCTGCCTCATCCCATCTGTGTGTGGCTGTGTCACTTTGAGCACTCCAGATAAAAGTATGTACGTTGAACCTCTTTCGCACCGTATGTAGCCAACCGCGCTTATCGGAGGTGCAGTGAAAGGACAACAGCGTCACATACCCTGTCAGATAAATGTAACCGTGCACGTGTTTGCTTTATTTTTGTTAATTTCAGGACTTTGAAGAGTTTGCGCAGAGCTCAGGTGAGCACGGCCTCATTGTGTTCTCGCTGGGGTCCATGATCAAATACATGCCTTTGGAGAGGGCTGAAGTAATCGCCTCTGCACTGGCTCAGCTCCCACAGAAGGTAATACAAAAACAAATCTACGTCTACAGCAGTGGGAAAAAAGGGGGATTGTCTCGCTGCTTAGAACTGCTTTAAGTATTTAGTTTGTTGTCTTTCCCCTGCATGCTCTGACGAGCATGGTTGGCTACGTACCCGGCAAAATAAGTTCAACATACATAGCTGGATGAAGTTTACCTGGAGGAAATGCTCTACCAATGCCAAAATACTAATATACCACCATCCACTTGTTAAACATTGTTTTATCAACGTCACCACAATGTCACCGTTGTGCTATGATGGCAGATTGTTCGTAACCTTTAAGTCAATTTAATCTTCATTAAAGTCAGGATCAGGCTTTTGTCAGCTCAAGACAACCAGTCTGGGAACGTGTCTACAACGTAAGAGCTGTGTAAGAGTGCTGGTTGCCTCTTCCCTTCAACCGGAGTGTGTGACGCGACGCCGCGTGACCTGGTAGGTGGTGTGGAGATACGAGGGGGAGAAGCCATCTTCCCTGGGCTCCAACACTATGCTGGTGCCCTGGCTGCCACAGAACGACTTGCTGGGTACGCAGCACTTCCATGCAGTGGTTGTCAACCTTGTTTGGCTACTACTGTACCCCCCCTTTTGTTGAATTTAGTTTCAACCAAGCACCCCCTTGCCTGACCGCTCATGATTCTGATAAATAAATGTATGAATGATGTTAACCAATTGTTCATTTTGTGAGGTATCATAACTAGCGAGTAACTGCAAGCGAACAAAACAAATCACTGGACGCTCTGCATGTGTGGCGTAAATTGTTCGCGCTCGCAGGTTACTCTTCGATACCCGCTTTTTTTACGGTCAATTATTTTCGATTGGCAGATTCATGCATGATTATTCCCGAATGACTCATGTATGATATTTATACATCAGCTCACGTACCCCTTGGGACATTGCCACGTACCCCCAGGGATCCGCATACCACTGCTCAAATTATATGAAATGACAGCATCTAAAGACCGAATATATTTGTCCTACACTTTCATCAGAACTGGCCAGGTGGCGCTGTAATTCCATTTATGCCCTGTAATTAGGGGATTCTGGTAATAGATAACTTTCAAATTGGATCAATACCTGAGAATGTCATCAAAGTCAAAACTTGTTTAGAAGCATTGAAGTTTATGATGCTATTTTTGGTAATCACAAATGAAAATGTTTGTAAAATTAATAATGGATGCTCCATAGCAGCTATCCCAAATGCACGAATTATTTATGCACCTCGATGTCAGCTCAATGCAAAGAGAACCTGATTTACAAATTCAACCTCCTGTCTAAGAATAAGCCAGAGCCACACATTAAAAAGTTAGACTTTGATAAGATTGTTATCAATCAGAGTAACAGCCCAATTTCCGACAGCCTAAAATCGGTACTAGCTAAAGGGTTGAATTTCGTAGTCACCCCTAAACACATCCCAGTTTATGATATCATTGCCTAGGTCGACGTAGCCCTTAAAGGTTTGGGAAACATTCCTGCAGACGTGGCGAGGTCGGAAATCACTGGAATCTTTCAAAAAACGCTAAGAAATCCATTAGCAACATCAGCAAGGATGAACGCTTTAAACTTGCTCAACTGAAAAAGAGAGATGACATAGCCATCCTCGACAAGGGCAATGACACTGTCATCATGGACAAAACCACATACAGTAATAAAATTCAGGACCTACTTAATTATGGCAGCTATACCAAAATCAATAGAGATCCTACCAACCGCCTGGTTATGACAACCAACAATATCATCACTGATTCGACATCTTTAATCGAACCAACCAAGCGGCTCTCCCTAAAACCCTCTGCTGCTAGACCACCCAGATTTTATGGCCTACCAAAAAATATATAAAGAAGGTACACCACTCCGTCCTATCGTCTCCACCATTGACTCACCCACCTACAAACTGGCCTGATTTCTATCTGAGACCTGGCAAGACCACCTCAGCTGTACTTAATTTAGCTCACTTGGTATCTCTAATTAAAGATATCTCACTATCTCCAGGCGATTTGCTTGTCAGCTTCCATGTCGTTTCTTTGTTTACCAAAGTTCCTGTGCCTGACACGATTGCAATCATTGAATATTTGGTCCAACAAGGACTGACTGCTGATGTACCGGCCCTGGTGAGACACTACCTCACCAACACTTACTTCACCTGGAATGGTACATTCTACAAACAAGTTGAAGGTACCCCAATGGGTTATCCCTTATCTCCAGTGGTCGCCAATGTTTTAGTGGAAACTTTTTAGACATATGCCATCCAGGCATCCATCCTACGTCCTTCCTTGTGGAAGAGATACGTAGATGACACGTTTGTCATCTGGCCACATGGCCTGCCAGCTCTGATCCAATTCTTCAACCACATCAATTCCATACACCCAGCCATCAAATTCACCATGAAGGTGGAAAAGGATGGCAAGTTACCATTCTTGGATGTTTTAATCGAAAAGAGACCAGATGGCTCATTGGGACACTCTGTCTAGAGGAAAGCCACCAACACGGATGCCTGTCTAAAACCTGACTCCCACCACCATCCAGCCCAGAACTCTACACCACAGGGCTCGTTGTATTTCCAACCATCACCACCTAGCCAGTGAACTGGAGCACGAACATCAAGCCCTCAAGATGAATGGATATTCGGATTGCACAATCCGTAAAGCTGTCACCCCAACCGTTGGGAGAGAACCACCTGAGGACCCAATCAAAACCATAACCTTGCCATACATAGCAGGGGTCACCAAAAATATTGCCAAAATCATAAGCAAACCCAATATCCAGGTTCGATTCAACACAGTACATAAAATTCGTGATCTGATCCCATCTCTGAAGTATGTGATCCCTGATATGCAATACCCCAGTGTCTACAAACTAAGTTGTGTCTTCGGCAGTAGTTACATTGGAGAAACCAAGCGACATGTCTCAGACCGTGTTCGTGAATACAAAGCAGATCTGAAACACAGTAGGACTAATACCTCTGCCGTGGCTGATCATTATTTTAATGCTGTGGGCACATATGATATTGATTTATCCAAGATGAAGGTTCTATGCAAACCCACTGGCTATCAACAAAGATTTGTTCATGAAGCCATCCAGATATATAAACACTGACACAATTTCAACCGAGAAGATGGGTACAAACTGAGTAATCATTAGAAGGATGTTATTAACCAGGTAATGTCATAACTTGCTGTGATGCATTCCATAAAGCCTGCCGATGTTAACATTTATTTCCGATTCTTTGAGTTACATTACCTTGTTAAATGTCTTTACATTAACAGGCAAAATGTCTCACTAACATAGCCACTGCTTCCCTTTTCCTCGATGTGGCGGTGGCTCTCCTTGTTTAATAGGCTGAATGTGTCTCATTAACACAGTCGCTGCTGCGGGAGCCATCTCACATTGACATGCTAATCTCTAATCTCTAGCAATCCCATGGCTTCTTCAGCACCATAGTCGTGGGGTTACATTAACATATTGACATGCTAATCTCCAGAAATATAATTGCGAGTTATATTACTTGTAAATTCCATCTCTAGCCCCGCCCACTTACCCTTGAGTTGTACCCATCTAAAACCTACGTATATAACCTCTTGCTGCAGAAGTTGTCTTGCTATGTTTCTCCTGCCTCAGCAGTTCGCCTGTTGTATTTTCACCTGAATACAATTGCTTGTGTTGCGATCGAAACGTCGTGATTTTTTTTATTTTTTCTATCTACGTGACTTTACCGAAATACCCAAAGAGTACAACCTACATTTGGTATATAACCTTGCCCTGGCAATCCAAGCAGCCACTGTCAACGACATAAAATCCTCTCTGAAACGAGACCTACACACTATAGGGCAGGGTTATTCATTGCAAAGCCGGCGGGTCACTGGCGGCCCCTGGTGTCCTTTAGTGTGGCCCCTGATGTGGGATTCCTCGACAATACACAAATGTGAAAACAACCCCCATCATTATCGTGCTACTGTCACACCCCAAAGGTTTCACATGTGTGGCGGCCCTCAGACTGATGATGTCTTATCAGCGAAAGCGGCCCCCCTCTGAAAATCAGTGAAGAACACTGCCATGGGGGAATATTTCTAGAAATGGAGGCTCAAGCAAAATCCCCACACAACAACAGTCACTGCATTTCATCTTGACAATAGGAGCGTCAAGCACACCCTCTGAAAGTGACCTTCTTCAGAAACTCTGTGCAACATGACACCACTCCAACCTCTCTCGGAGTGAATCTGGACCTGCCATGACCACTTGAAAAATGTAACCGCCAAGTCCAAAACAAAGGTTAACCTTGTCCAGAAACTGGCAAGCACAAGCTGGGGAGCAACAGAACCCAGTGCTACGGACATCAATGATGGCCCTTGTGTACTCTGTAGCCATGTACTCTGCACCAGTATTGACCAGAAGTAGTCACACTCGACTTGTTGATGTCCAAGTGAAGACTGCAATGTGGTGTATTACTGGAACCTTCAAATTGACCCCAACACCCTGGCTACCCATGCTGTCACAAATCTCTCTCCCACCCAATCACTGCGACACTGCAACCAGTGCCGGATTAAGCTAGTGCGGGGCCTGTAGTATATATTATAAAGATAAGAAAAAAACGTAAATATTAAAACAATTTTTTACTTGCATAGTAAAGTTATTGTATTTTTTTAATTTGCTGTACAGCCAGACAATATGACAAACCGCTAAATTTACACACCCAGTCATTCATAAAAGTTGAAGGCAGTATAGTACTATAGTAATAGAGCATAATCACTGAACTGGAATTGATAGCTTGAAAGCATTTAGCCATATTTTTATTTTCTGATGCTGTAAACATAATTTGAAATTTAGATATTTTAAGTTGTGCCTGCCCACACGTAACACATTCGTATTTGGACACTTATGTTTAGCATCCAGAATCTTACGAAATGTAGTGCATTTGAAGTGGTTTTATTAGTGTTTCTCTGTGTGTGTCTCTCTCTGCGTGGGTGTGCCTCTCAGTGTGTGTGTCTCTCTCTCCTCCCTCGATGTGGTGTCGTTTGTTTGTCCAACGATCTAGATGTCTCACTAGCACAGCCACCGTTGCCGTTGGTTCGTTTACATTGACATGCTAATCTTTCACAATACAATGGTCACCTCCTCAGCTCTCGCAGCTCTCGCATCACCCCCCCCCCCCCCATCTCAGTTCCCATCTTTGGATTTCCCACTCGCTTAGGCACAATCTCTAGCCCCCACCCTCTTGCCCGATGCGGCAACCCCCCTCTCCCCCCTCTCGGCTCTTTCCCACCTGAAGACGATTGCTTGTGTGGCGATCGAAACGGCGTGATCTATTATTTTTTTCGACCTACGTGACTACCGAAAAAACAAAGAGTATGGATTCCTGCAGTCACGGAAGCTTCAAATCAAGTTTGAATATAAGATAATATACTTCCCCAGAGGCAGGCAATATATATATTCCAAGGGAAACATATAAAATTGTATCATATTGTATAATGATTGTGGTGGCACAAGCTGGATAAAGCTAAATCGGCAAACCAATCAATTACCGCGACTGGTATTGACTCTAACAATGAGGGTTTTTTTTGCTTTTAAAGGCCACCCGAAGACCTGCGCCTTCATCACGCACGGCGGGACTAACGGGGTCTACGAGGCAATCTACCATGCTGTCCCCATGCTCGGCTTCCCGCTTGTTGGCGACCAGAAGGACAACCTCCTAAGAGTGCAGATGCGTGGGGTTGCTATCGTGCTGGACATCAACACCGTCACTGCCCAGGAGATCCGAGATGCAATCGGCTTGCTCATCAACAACAGCAGGTGCGTGCACAGCAACGACATTACTTGTACGTGTACCATCCTTGCGAGTTCATTATAGACAGCAACAATTAATTAACACAAAGGAGTTGACATGTGGGATTATATAACGTCAATCCTATATCGATTAACCTACATTAAATACGGCAACACGAATGTAAAGAGATGATTCTCACATTGCTTGGGGTTGATGTGAGTGTTGCTCTGGGGGTCTGCAAACTCTAGTTCTACCA
The DNA here is from genome assembly GCF_048934315.1 of Petromyzon marinus. Classification (NCBI taxonomy): domain Eukaryota; kingdom Metazoa; phylum Chordata; class Hyperoartia; order Petromyzontiformes; family Petromyzontidae; genus Petromyzon; species Petromyzon marinus. The sequence goes on along the minus strand of NC_133741.1, from coordinate 2,070,074 downwards.
GCTCTGCGCAATGGTGAACGAATGTTAAAGTATCAGCAGTTATATTAGCTTAAGACATCAGTGTCAAGGGGCATGAATGGTCTAGCCCAGTGATTCTCAAACTTTTTTTTTGCACCTGTACCCATTATTGAATTTCGCTTCAACCAAGTACCCCCTTGCTTGACCCAACATGGTTCTGAGAAATAAATGTATTAATAACCAATTGCACATTTTGTGAGGCATCCTAACTAGTTAGTAACTGCAAGCAAATAACAAAAAAATAAACGGACGCTCACCATGCGTGACAAAATTTATTCACGCTCGCTCGCTGGTTACTCTTGGAAACCACATTGTTTACAATCAATGAGTTTCGAAAGGATCTTTATATCGTTATAGGTTACCATGTGGATTTACATTTTATTGTAGTTATTTTATATTGGGAAATTCCTATATTATTATTCACCAATGGTCCCCATGTATGATATTTCACACATTTATAAAGGACCTCACGTACACCCTGGAACATTGCCACATACTCCCAGTGGTCCATGTACCCCCAGTTGAGAATCACTGGTCTAACCTGCTGTTGGCATTGGGGCATTGGTCCTCTGCATCTGAAAAATATACCACACTTTACCCAGCAACCATAACTAAGGCTTTGGCCAATAATGCACTGCAATTTACCCACAGAGAACAACGTATCTACCCACAATGCACCGCACCCTTTCCCGTGATTCAATGCCCGCACCATGCCCTCTCCCGTCAGTGCTCCCTCACGAGGCTCATCCTCCCCAGGTATTATCCAAGAGCCTTCATCGCGTATTTCGACACTGATACAGCTTAGACAAACCACAGATCACCCTGACCACGAGTTTAAGAGTGGCAGATGGTGGCGCCTGCAACATTATCACTTAACGCATAGGAAAGATTAAGAAACTCTTGCGTCCCACCAACGCGATGCACCATATAATAAATTATTCCCACGATGCCTTTATTCCCCAGAAATGTCCCCAAAAAAATTCGTAGCAAATTATGTTATATCAATGCGATTCAAAGGCTCCGCACACTGTCCCGACCAAGTGTCTAAGATAGTTTTTGTTTTACTCCGAATAGACGCTCCTACCTCCTGTTTCCTGAGTACCATGCGACCCATTATGTGGGTTTGCAATATTCAAGTTATGGAGCCTCCGCTAGGCTGTGCTGGCCAGTTTCTGCTAGAAATAACTAAACCGACGTGGTGCCTATGCCCGCCACGTCTAGGTCAGACATGGCTACCCTATTCAAATCTACTCACTCACTGGGCACGCGCACATATAATATTTTCTCCTATAATGTGGCGGTAGCTGCATTCCTCAAGAACACCGTATTATGGAATATTCGCATTATAATAAATTAATGATATATTATTTTGGGTACAGCAAAGTCCGCGATAAAATGTGAGATGCGTACGCAGGCTGAACAAAGACTGAGGTTCGTGGGTAGCATCTAAAAGCATCCAACAGCATCCCACATTGTGTGATGCTATGCCAAGGCAGCATTACGTCCGCTTATTCATACTCGCGTGACGTAGTTCTGTTCACTCAATCTCCGATTTGCATCCGCGTTATAAAAAATGTGTTCCCTAATACATGAATCGCGTTTCATACAATTCACGCTATAAAAACTACACATAGGAGAACGGACTGTATTTAGTATTTTTTTTTGCAAAACATCTGCGCCGGTTTGAAACATTCAGGCTGGCCTTTCTTCGATTCACCCTGGGTTTAATCAGACTGGATTGTGTGAGCTCAAAGATCTTTAAAATATCTTGGCACAGTCCCATCAGTGAGCCTCTCTGGCAGGTGAGGCTGCATTGGCTCAATCATGTGGCCTGTATGGGGTATTAGCTCTGTCAAGATTGCCCTCTATAAAGGAGGCTCTGAAGGATGCTACCGGGCAGCTGAATGCAGCTGCACTGCAACAACAACTCAAAACGAGTGAGTTCCACGTGACTAAAACACAGCAGGTTTGCATAGTAGGGAGTACAGATGGTTCATCTGTAAGCTATCTTAGTGAGTAAATCCATAGCACCTTGGTCTGTCGCATGATCTCAGGGCAGCAAGCCTTCAATGCGTCACGTGGCCTCAGTCCACCTATACTGAAAGAAGTGCCGTGGTGACGTCGCCACCACTGAGTAGCGAATGGCCGTATCGTGACAATTAAATTAGTTTTACTTCAAACGTGGTTTGCAATAACCCTTGAAAAAACACGTGCTTGGAGGGAGATATGTAACAAGAATCTTTAAATACAAAAAAAACTGTGCTTTTGCGTAACGTTTCTGCCTGTTGGCCCTGCCCTCTGACCCGTGATGTCCACAGCTACCAAGAGAGCATGGAGCGCCTCTCGCGCCTCCACCACGACCAGCCCGAACGACCGATAGACCGTGCGGTGCACGCGCTGGAGTTCGTGATGCGTCATGGCCACGCGCGCCACCTGCACACAGCAGCGCATCAACTCGCCTGGTATCAGCTGCACTGCCTGGACGTGGTGGCCTTCCTGAGTGCTGCTGCAGGGTTTGCCCTCGCGCTGCCCGTCCTCCTCTGCTGCCTGTGCTGCCACCACAGGAGGGCGGCCAAAGTGGCAGGAAAGAAGAACAAGAAGGAGTGAGGGGAGCCGGGGTCACTGTTTTGTCTCTTATATGAAAATCAGTAATTTCCTTGGACAGAATTGAGTTAATTGAAACACAATAACACAATAATAGGTATTCTTTGGGTCTTTCGGTAAAATCATGTACATATGGTCAAAATAATAAAAGAAAAAAACTTCGACGTTTCGATCGCAACACAAGCAACTGTCATGAGGAGGACAAAAGGGGGGAAAGCTACTCAAGGCAAGCTATTTTAAAGGTTTAAAATGGGCGTAGCCCAAGTGTCAGAACGAAGTGGGTGGGGCACAAGTGCCGTGAAGTCGTAATTGGCTGTGATGTTCCAAATTTGTCACCTTCCGATGTTAGTTTTAGTTTACTAAAGATGGGACCTCCAGGACTCATGTCTAACCTTCCCTTGACTCCCAGATTTTACATTAACATGTTAATTTCTTACATTAACATAACCATCTCCACTTGTAATTAAATGTCACGCTCTTTTCGAAAATAACGTAGGTTTTGCTGAAAACATACTATAAAAACGTACATTTGTCGAAAACACTATTTAAAAGAACATGTATAAAATCCAATGCTTTGGGGAAGAGATATTTTTGATAGCACAGAGAGGCCAGAGAGATAGAGGGGATAAAAAAACGCTAAGATGCCAGCTAGCAACCTCAGCAAAGATGAGCGTTTTGAATTATATAAATTAAAAAAGAGGAATGATATTGTAGTTCTCTCAGCTGACAAAGGCAATGCTACTGTCATCATGGATAAAATAGAATACAACAACAAAATTAAAGAATTACTCGACGATGGTAGTTATACAAAAATAAAAAGAGATCCCACCAACAGCCTCGTCACACAAACCAACAAAATAATTTCTGATTCAACCGCATTAATTGATCAATCTAAACAGTTTTCGTTGAAACCTTCTGCTGCCAGGCCACCAAGATTATACGGCTTACCAAAAATACATAAAGTTGATACACCTCTTCGTCCCATAGTCTCTACTATCAGCTCCCCCACCTACAAACTAGCTCGTTTTTTGTCTGAAATCCTGCGTCCTTTCACTGGAAAGACCACCTCTGCGGTACAAAATTCTACTCACCTGGTATCAACAATCAAGGGTATTTCCCTGTCCCCAGACGACCTGCTTGTCAGTTTTGATGTAGTTTCCTTATTCACCAAGGTTCCTGTACCTGACACCATTGCAATCATTGAAGACTTGGTTCATCAAGGACTAAACACTGAGGTACCCCCCCCTGGTGAGACACTGTTTAACCAATACATACTTCACTTGGAATGGAACTTTCTACAAACAAACTGAGGGCACCCCAATGGGCTCCCCCCTTTCTCCAGTTATAGCTAACATTTTCATGGAGAAATTTGAGACTGACGCCATCCAGACTGCCACTCTGCGCCCAACCTTATGGAAGAGGTACGTGGATGACACTTTTGTCATCTGGCCACATGGCCGGCCTGCTCTAGACCAATTCTTCGACCACATCAATTCCATACACCCAGCCATCAGATTTACCATGGAAGTCGAAATAGATGGCAAGATACCTTTTTTGGATGTCCTAATTAAAAAGAGACCTGATGGTTCAATGAGCCACTCTGTCTACAGGAAAGCTACCCATACGGATGCTTATCTGAAACCGGATTCCCACCACCATCCATCACAGAAGAATTCTCTCATCAAGACTCTGTATCATAGAGCCCAATGCATATCCGACCAGGAACACATAAGCAGTGAACTCAAGCACGTACACCAAGCTCTTAGGGCTAATGGTTACTCCGACTATACAATCCGCAAAGCTATCACTCAAACCATGAAGAAGAACCCTCTTGAGGAGCCTTTCAAAACCATCACTTTACCCTACATTGCTGGGATCACAAAAAAGATCTCCAAAATCTTGAATAAACACAAGATCCAGGTCCGTTTCAACACATTACATAAAATCCGTGATCTGGTTCCGTCTGTAAAAGATGTGATTCCGGACATACAATACCCTGGTGTCTACAAACTAAGTTGCCTCTGTGGTAGTAGTTACATTGGAGAAAGCAAACGCCATATCTCGGACCGCATTCGTGAACATAAAGCAGACCTTAAACACGGTAGGACCAACACCTCGGCCGTAGCAGATCATTGTTCTAATTCAGTAGGCTCACATGCCATTGACTTTTCCAAGACGGAGGTTCTTTGTAAGCCATCTGGCTTCAATGAGAGATTCGTTCATGAGGCTATCCACATATACAAGCACAGAGACAATTTCAACCGAGAAGATGGATTCTATCTTAGCAATCATTGGAAAGATTTGATAAATCATTTCAGTTCTTGATTGATTGTTCACGCTTACAGTGGCTTTCAGACAGCATACATAAAAACAAATTTCGTCTCCCCCCTCCTCTTTTCAAAAAATAGATGGACTAGTCCTGGGCAAACTGCCAATCGTTGCGCGTGACGCAAACGTTATTTTTTATATATATAAATAAATAAATATGCCGTTTTCAAAATAAATTTATGCAAACCGACACACCTGATGATGACCGTTTGAGTTATGGTCGAAACGTCGTGAGAATTTTTTATTGTTTTATATATATTTTGTTATTTTGTTGTTTCTCTTCAACGTGACTTTACCGAAAAAACTAAGAATATGAATTACTGCAGTCACGAAAGCTTTAAATCAAAATTTAATCGCCTCTACGGGGAGGGTTTTCACGTAACTTTAAGATCCTTCAACAAACTCCGGGATAAGAAAGCTCAGCTGATCGAGTCTCTCACCTTCCTGAAGAGATGCCGCGACTCTGGGGTAATACCAATCGCATTTACACTCACCTCTGCTACTGTAACTTCTTCTAATGCGAAACGAATTATTTTCAAAACTAGCTTAGCTCTTATCTCAGAAAAAATCAGACTTATACGCACAGAACTAGATCAGTTAGACAAGACACTCTACAAATCACACTTATCATTGACGGCAATAATGTCCACATCGGATTGGGAACATGTAGACAATATGACTGCCTCTTCAGCTGCTACTATGTCGACCAAATGTAAGGAAAACCTGATTTCCAAATTTAACCTCCTCTTCAACAAAAGACCGGACCCACACACCAAAAAGTTAGACGTTAATAAAGTCGTAATTAATCGCAGTAACAGTTCTATTTCCGATGGTCTGAAATCCGTTTTAGCTAAAGGTCTAAACTTTGCAGTCACACCTAAACACATACCAGTTAATGATATAATTGCCCAAGTAGACGTTGCTCTCAGGGGCCTGAGTCACATCGCTGCAGACGTAGCAAGATCTGAAATCGCTGCAACCCTCAAAAACGCTAAGATGCCAGCTAGCAACCTCAGCAAAGATGAGCGTTTTGAATTATATAAATTAAAAAAAGAGGAATGATATTGTAGTTCTCTCAGCCGACAAAGGCAATGCTACTGTCATCATGGATAAAATAGAATACAACAACAAAATTAAAGAATTACTCGACGATGGTAGTTATACAAAAATAAAAAGAGATCCCACCAACAGCCTCGTCACACAAACCAACAAAATAATTTCTGATTCAACCGCATTAATTGATCAATCTAAACAGTTTTCGTTGAAACCTTCTGCTGCCAGGCCACCAAGATTATACGGCTTACCAAAAATACATAAAGTTGATACACCTCTTCGTCCCATAGTCTCTACTATCAGCTCCCCCACCTACAAACTAGCTCGTTTTTTGTCTGAAATCCTGCGTCCTTTCACTGGAAAGACCACCTCTGCGGTACAAAATTCTACTCACCTGGTATCAACAATCAAGGGTATTTCCCTGTCCCCAGACGACCTGCTTGTCAGTTTTGATGTAGTTTCCTTATTCACCAAGGTTCCTGTACCTGACACCATTGCAATCATTGAAGACTTGGTTCATCAAGGACTAAACACTGAGGTACCCCCCCTGGTGAGACACTGTTTAACCAATACATACTTCACTTGGAATGGAACTTTCTACAAACAAACTGAGGGCACCCCAATGGGCTCCCCCCTTTCTCCAGTTATAGCTAACATTTTCATGGAGAAATTTGAGACTGACGCCATCCAGACTGCCACTCTGCGCCCAACCTTATGGAAGAGGTACGTGGATGACACTTTTGTCATCTGGCCACATGGCCGGCCTGCTTTAGACCAATTCTTCGACCACATCAATTCCATACACCCAGCCATCAGATTTACCATGGAAGTCGAAATAGATGGCAAGATACCTTTTTTGGATGTCCTAATTAAAAAGAGACCTGATGGTTCAATGAGCCACTCTGTCTACAGGAAAGCTACCCATACGGATGCTTATCTGAAACCGGATTCCCACCACCATCCATCACAGAAGAATTCTCTCATCAAGACTCTGTATCATAGAGCCCAATGCATATCCGACCAGGAACACATAAGCAGTGAACTCAAGCACGTACACCAAGCTCTTAGGGCTAATGGTTACTCCGACTATACAATCCGCAAAGCTATCACTCAAACCATGAAGAAGAACCCTCTTGAGGAGCCTTTCAAAACCATCACTTTACCCTACATTGCTGGGATCACAAAAAAGATCTCCAAAATCTTGAATAAACACAAGATCCAGGTCTGTTTCAACACATTACATAAAATCCGTGATCTGGTTCCGTCTGTAAAAGATGTGATTCCGGACATACAATACCCTGGTGTCTACAAACTAAGTTGCCTCTGTGGTAGTAGTTACATTGGAGAAAGCAAACGCCATATCTCGGACCGCATTCGTGAACATAAAGCAGACCTTAAACACGGTAGGACCAACACCTCGGCCGTAGCAGATCATTGTTCTAATTCAGTAGGCTCACATGCCATTGACTTTTCCAAGACGGAGGTTCTTTGTAAGCCATCTGGCTTCCATGAGAGATTCGTTCATGAGGCTATCCACATATACAAGCACAGAGACAATTTCAACCGAGAAGATGGATTCTATCTTAGCAATCATTGGAAAGATTTGATAAATCATTTCAGTTCTTGATTGATTGTTCACGCTTACAGTGGCTTTCAGACAGCATACATAAAAACAAATTTCGTCTCCCCCCTCCTCTTTTCAAAAAATAGATGGACTAGTCCTGGGCAAACTGCCAATCGTTGCGCGTGACGCAAACGTTATTTATATATATATATATAAATAAATATGCCGTTTTCAAAATAAATTTATGCAAACCGACACACCTGATGATGACCGTTTGAGTTATGGTCGAAACGTAGTGAGAATTTTTTATTGTTTTATATATATTTTGTTATTTTGTTGTTTCTCTTCAATGTGACTTTACCGAAAAAACTAAGAATATGAATTACTGCAGTCACGAAAGCTTTAAATCAAAATTTAAAATTGTATTTTGTTATGTATTCTAATTACAAGTTTTGAAATTGGCATATGCATACTTACCTAGTCGTGGCTATTATGTATAATAATAAAACAACTATTTCTAAATATTCGTTGGGTCTTTCGGTAAAGTCACATAGATAGGTTGAAAGAAAATAACCAAACACTACGACATTTCGATCACAACACAAGCGATCATCATCAGGAGGAAAAAAGAGTAAAGCTGCTGAGGCAGACTATTTTAAAGGTTTAGAATTGGTGTAGCCCCAGGGTCATAAACAAAATGGACATGGCTAGTGATATTAATGTGAGAAATTAGCATGTTAATGTAAGATCGGAGGATGACGTCCACGCCGGAAGGTGCAGAGGTGGCTATGTTAGTGTGAGAGATTAGCATGTTAATGCAAGATCGCAGAGCCGCTGCTGTATTGGTGCGTGAGGTGGCTCTGTTGGTGTGATCAATTCAACCTGTTAATGCAAATGTTAAATCAGAGAGCCGAAAATAACAACTAACATCGGAAGGTAGGGTGGAAACACCACAGCCAGTTATGACTTAAACTGATTAATAACGTCCTTCCAATGATTGATCAGTTGTACCCATCTTCTCGGTTGAAATTGTGTCTGTCTATAAATATGGATGGCTTCATGAACGAATCTTTGTTGATAGCCAGTCAGTTTGCAAGGTACCTTCGTCTTGGAGAAATCAATTTCGCGTGCGCCCACTGCATAAAAATAATGATCAACCATGGCTGAGGTATTGGTCCTACCGTGTTTCAGATCTGCCTTATGTTCACGGTTTGAGACATGTTGCTTAGTTTCCCAAATGTAACTACTGCCACAGACACAGCTTAGTTTGTAGATGCCGGGGTATCGCATGTCAGGGTTCACATCCTTCACAGATGGGATCAGATCACGAATTTGATGTACTGTGTTAAATCGAACCTTGATCTTGTGTTTGTTCATGATTTTTCTAAATACATGTTCATATCAAGAGCAAGTTATTAAATGTTTCAGGCACTTAGTATTGTGGAATAATATGCTCTTGTGAACGCAAAGGCACATTCCACTTAGCAATGCGTTTCTGATCTCAATTATTTCAATCCGAGGAATTTAACTGACCTTACATTTCTGAGACTGAGAAATATAATGTGAGGTACACATATGAAACTAAAATAAAATGAAAAAAAAATGGATAATGTTTGTCTAGCACTCAATATTAAAGCTATACATGTGTAGTGACTGACTCGGAGACACTTAGTAACTACGGTTCCCAGTCAGGACAGCTGGTAGACTGCCTGACTGGGGACGCTGAGATGGGGAAGACGGAAACTACGGTAAAGACTCCAGCAGCACGACGGGATCCCACTGTAAACGACAGCCCCGAGGTCCCCTCCAGGGGTGCCCTCTTATACTGTGAGCCTGGCTACGCCCCAGCCATGCCCCCCTTCTGGAACCTGCTAGCGAGTTCTCGATGTGCCCCTTCCATAACCTTTCCCCTACATCCTTATCTGGTCTATCACGTGACCTGCTGTCAGTCAGGACTTCTGTAAGCTGCAGATCCCCTTCCCCGTGAGCAGCCAGCGCTATGCTGCTACGTGACCGATTCTATGTCACTACACATGTAAGTGAAGGTAAGATGTTGATTCAATCTACCAGTTGAACAGTATTCGGTTTAAATATGAGGCAGGCTTCTGTCCTTTTTCTGGTCTCATTCCCACCAGAAATCCATACGAGGCCATGCACTGAAATGTTACCGGCACTTGTCGTGACACTTACGGCAAGATCCGACTCCGTCCATCCAATGCTCACTGAGCTGCATTGGCTTCTGGTTGCTGAACGAATACATTATAATGTCGCACACATTACACACAAAGTGCTTGCCACAAACGTAGGTGCTGTTGACGATCACTACATCTCTGCTGTAGCAGACGGACAGAAAAAGTATCCATACAAGACCGCCCTGTCTGAAACCACATTCATGCTTCAAACGCCTTTCCTCAGCATGTCTGACAAGGCGATGTTGAATAATCATTTCCAGAACCTTTCGCAGCACATGGAGGAGGGGGATTCCATGTTTTAATCACAGAATCAGCACTCACAATAGATCTCCCTCATTGAGGTTTTAATCCCAGCAGCGAAGCATGAAATCTTGCAATTGGTTTTCCTAGTTGGGGATTAATTGGCATACTCTAGTATGAACAAAACTGTGTAGTTCCTGGACACTCAAGGGGGGAGTTTCATGTGAGACCACCCTCCCAGTGAGTCTGAGTGTTATAGTATAACATTATGTAACATGTGTGTTTGTCGTATCCATACTCAGCCAGCAACAAGTTAGATCATTGTTAAAGGAAAAAGGCCATGGTCGTACAAGGTTGAGCAATAAAAAAAGTTACAAGTCGTGCTAATTTGGTTTTAAATAGAGCCTAGAGTTTGGGAGACCTTTCCTGCTGAGGCTAATTTGTTTTTAAATAGTTTGTGGAGGATTTCTCAGAACAGGCTAATTTAGTTGTTAATAAACCCCAGAACTTTTCGATTTAAAGCTTTCGTGACTGCAAGGATTCATCTTCTTTGGTTCTTTCGGTAAAGTCACGTAGAATGAGAATAAAATAATAAATTGATAAAATAAAATAACACAATAAAATTCTCACGACGTTTCGGCCACAACACAAGCGGCCTTCATCAGGTGAAGGGACGAGACTGTCTGGAGGACAACAGCGCTGGAGCGAAAAAGCCACGCTCAGATCGCGATCTTTAAGCTGTGTGAGAAGAAACAAAGTGCCTTGACAAAGGAATTAGCATAGAATTTAGCATTGAAATAGCTGAGTGATTAGCTTATGACTGGTCACAGAAATGGCTATGTTAAAGTTAAAGCATACACATCCACAGAGGCACCCCTTGACAAAGGAATTAGCATAGAATTTAGCATTGAAATAGCTGAGTGATTAGCTTGTGACTGGTCACAGAAATAGCTATGTTAAAGTCAGAGCATACACATTCACAGAGGCACCTAGTACAAATCAAACAGGAGAATTTAGCATTGAAATAACTAGGATAATTTAGCATTGAAATAACTAGGAGAATTTAGCATTGAAATAACTCGGAACAGAGGAGGGGGAGAGAGACAGCTGCGAGGCGCTGTTATACTCCATGTTGTAAACCATACCATTAACCGTGGTGTGAGAGGTATTAAGAGTCAATGCCAGCGAAAGAGCTGCGGTCTGAAGGTCATCGTAAAATACAATTAATTAAGAACGGAAATGGTTTAAAACATCTTTCCAAGGGTTACTAAGCCAGAATCCATCTTCTCGATTGAAATTGTCTCTCTGCTTGTATATGTGAATGGCCTCATGAACGAATGTCTCATGGTAGCCGGTTGGTTTGCAAAGAACCTCCGTCTTGGAGAAGTCAATGTCATGTGAGCCCACTGAATTATAACAGTGATCTGCCACGGCAGAGAAGTTCATTCTACCGTGTTTCAAGTCTGCTTTATGTTCGCGGATGCGGTCCGAGATATGTCGTTTGGTTTCTCCAATTTAGCTACTACCACAGAGGCACTTTAGTTTGTAAACGCCCGGGTACTGTATGTCTCGCACAGCATCTTTTACAGATGGAACTAGATCACGGATTTTATGTACTGTGTTGAATCGGACCTGGATCTTGTGTTTATTCAGGATTTTGGAGATCTTTTTAGTGACCCCTGCAATGTAGGGTAAGGTGATGGTTTTGAGTGGCTCCACAAGAGGATCCTTCTTCATGACTGGAGTGATGGCTTTGCGGATTGTGTAGTCGGAGTAACCATTAGCCCTGAGAGCCTGGTGTACGGGCTTGAGTCACTGGTAATGTGTTCCTGGTCGGAAATGCATTGGGCTCTATGGTATAGAGTCTTGATGAGGGAGTTCTTCTGGGATGGATGGTGGTGGGAATCCGGTTTCAAATAAGCATCTGTATGGGTAGCTTTCCTGTAGACAGAGTGGCTCATTGAACCATCATGTCTCCTTTTAATTAAGATATCCAAAAAGGGGAGTTTGCCATCTTTTTCGACCTCCATGGTAAATCTGATGGCTGGGTGTATGGAATTGATGTGGTCGCGGAATTGGTCTAGAGCAGGCTGGCCAAGTGGCCAGATGACAAAGGTGTCATCCACGTACCTCTTCCATAAGGTCGGGCGTAGAGTGGCAGTCTGGATGGCGTCAGTTTTAAATTTTTCCATGAATACGTTGGCTACAACCGGAGATAGGGGGGAGCCCATTGGGGTGCCCTCAGTTTGTTTGTAGAAAGTTCCATTCCAGGTGAAGTATGTGTTGGTTAAGCAATGTCTCACCAGGGGGGGTACATCAGTATGCAGTCCTTGATGAACCAGGTCTTCAATGATAGCGATGGTGTCAGGTACCGGGACTTTGGTGAACAAGGACACCACATCAAAACTGACAAGCAGGTCGTCTGGGGACAGGGAAATTCCTTTGATTGTCGATACCAGGTGAATATAATTTAGTACCGCAGAGGTGTGTTATTTTATTTTATCAATTTATTATTTTATTCTCATTCTACGTGACTTTACCGAAAGAACCAAAGAAGATGAACCCCAGAACTGGTTGAACATTTTTACAGTGCATGCTAATTTGATATGGCCTCCTTCCGACCTTGGAGGAAGGAGGACGCTGGCAGAGTTGTTGCTGCTCCTGCTCTCCTAGCTTTAATCTGTCTTTTAGTTCCCCTTTTAAAGTTTGACTTATTTAAATTGTTTACTTATTTAAATATATATTTTTTCAAGTCGGTATCTATTTTTCGTATTTGATCTGTACAGTAGTTATTTTTAGTTTAATCTCAGGGCTGCAGAGGACTCCCCACAAAAGCATCTGCAGTTTGCGGCTCACAGTGCATTTTCGTATACACAGGCACGTGTAAGGATGTTAAACATCAGTTTAACACGTAGGCTTTTGCGACCAACATCATCTATAATATAGGTTTTGTTGGGTTATATCACCTGAATATAAATGTGTCGCTTGATAAAGTGAGTTGTAATTACTGGCGAAACGTCATACTCAGATTGTAAATGTTGTAGATTTGCTCTCCAACTCACTGGTGTGCTATATAAGTGTGGTGGGTTCACTGAGCAACACTAACTCAGGAGGAAACACATTTAATCTACAATAACCACAACGGGCTAACTGTATAACCGATAACCACAACGGGATAACAATATAGCCAGGTCAGGTCAGTCAGCACACTGCCTGAACCACTATGCCGAGCACGAAGATCAAAGAAGACGTAGCATGGCGGGTTCCATTCAAGAAGAGAGCTCCGATCCCCCTCGGGACCCTCTCTTTATCCTCCAGCTTGGCCTAGCTCCGCCCCTGGCCACGCCCCCTTCTGGAATCCTCCAGAAGGTTCCAGGCTATGCCCCATGTGTCCCTTCTGTCACCCCTATGCCTCACATACCTTACTTTGGCACATCACATGAACTTATTTATCTGTGCCCTTGTGGCTCATTACATGACACTACACTAGTAATGAATTTGTATGTACTGTTTACATGACAAACCTTACTAATTGGCTGTGTCAAGGGGTGACCAGTTTAACAATACAATTACATTTTCGCTATCTAATCCCAAAAAAACCTATATTATGGATGTTAGACAACCTTGGATAGAATATTTGTAGGACATGGGGTGAGAAGGATATCACATGCACCATAACCTCCATGACGGGACACTACTGCATGAGGACAGCAATGACGTGGTTTTCTATATGGTGATTGGTTGGAAAGTCTGAGAAAGAAGGAGGGTATATTCGAATGAGGCTAAGGGTGGGTTGAGTCGGTTATAAGGGGAGCAGAGGGATTGGTTTGACAGAAGGGATGAGCAGAGATTGGACATGGGGAGATAGAAGAGGATAAAAGGAAGTGGCGAGGGGGGAAAGGGAGCACTGGGGAGACAGAAAGCAAGGGACTTGTGTTGGTTGGTGGTGGGCGCTGGACGTTGTTATTGAGGGCAATCAACTTTATCCAAGAAGTGCTGCATTTGGAGTGTTTCAGTACATTTTATTCAGATCCTGTTATACGAGGGACTCCAGGAGAGACCTGTGGAAATGGAAGATGGAATGTTATGGGACAGCACGAAAGAGATGAGCGAGCCCGGGACGGCAGGTACTCACAAAGGCTCTACCCGATCACCAAGTCATCCAATACGTTCCACACGAGCCACAAGTGCTGCAAGGTCGACCCCGTCCAACAATAAATTGAGTGCAACGCGTGGAGAAGTTGGACAGACTGTTGGATGCTGTTATATTCGTACTGCAACAGAAAATGAGAGGGGCGTGCCCGCAGCCAGTACAGCCAGAATCAGAGTAAGAAAACAAGGGGCCAAGGCCACCTACTCAACCACCGATTCTCAGGGAAACCATGCCAGATTAACCTTCCTCGCCAGATCAACTGTTACCTCTCCAGCAACAGCAGAAGCCGCTGCAGCAGTAGGCAGCTCAAACAGCTTATTTCACCTCCAGGATCAGGAATAGGGGGCCCCGGGCTCACAGGATTCCATAGCAGCGACGTGAAGGTGCGAGGCAGCTGTGTCGGCTGGCACCTATAGAAAAGGTCGTGGCAGATGGAGGAAACGTGGGCGCCTTTGTGAAATAGTTTCAAGTATCAGCAAAGGTGCTGACATGGTTGGATGGAGATGAATTAGAGGCACTACCATCGGCCCTGAGTGATGGAGGGCTCAACATTTTTAGGGGGAATCGCACAAGAGGACGACTCTGCAAACAGTGCTCAAGGAGAGGCGGATATTTTTGAACCGCCATTTACCGTCAAACGGCGGTTTCAGGAGCACCAATGGGATGCTGCCGAATCGCTCCTGGTCTTTAGAGGAATGCTGCTGGCTCGGGCGTGGGAGGCATTAAAGGATGCCATGAATTCCATGGTAGCGGACCGCCTGCTTGAGTATGCACACCAGCACACCGTCTTCTTCCCACCGAGGAGGATGACTTACCTCCTTCCCTATGGATCGCTGGCCCCATCCAATCATTTGAGGGCATGCATAAGCTGTTCTGAATAGTAGGGCAGGTGGTGGAGCAAGCAACCTGTACTGGACAACTAGGAATGAAATGTGAGCAACCAGGGAAGGGTGCTTCACAAGGGTTGGAGTGGTTAGGAAACCCTCCCGTGGGGAGTCAATGGGGGAAATGGATGAATTGTTGGAGCAGGGAAAGCGAGTTCCCCTAGTTCGCAGATAGCAATTGCATGCTTATGTTGTGGCCAGGTGGATAATTTGGCCCGATGGTGTCGAAACCAGGTCACGAAAATTGAATCATCACCCCGGGATCCATTCTCCAAGAGTACTCTCAAGATGGGGAAGACAAGTGCAGACATCTCGGACACCCGGCGGGACATACTGAAAATGCATTGGCACAATGGGATTCAAGAGGGGATTCCTGCACAAGCTTCTCCCCACACACACGACACAGAAAAACATAGGATCAGGACATCCCTGATCGCAGTCATCCCACATCATCGAGTGAGCCTGTTCAGTGGGCAAACCTCCAGACAAAGTGGCGTAAATTAGATAGGAGGGTAGTCGCAGGGGCGTAGATAACGTATTTCCTGGTGGGGATAGTAGGGGCATCAGGGTACATGAGCAATTAGACACAAGTGCCTCTGTGGAAATTAGTTCCCTTTTAATTCTTGGGAAGCAAAATATACTACAGCTTCACAAGACCATTCCCAGCTATGGTACAGTAATTGTGTCATGCCCATCTGATAAGAGCCTCTTGTATTCGGTTCCCTACTTCCCATTCGAATGCTAATTCGCTTTGGTGCTTCTGGGTTTTCCACGCTCAAAACGCATTGAATGCACACTTTTGTCTACACAGATCTATGATATTAAAAATAGACAATACCACACTTAATATACATTTTGGAAAAGACATATATGTGTAATGACGACTTGACACACTTCTCTAGGGATGGCACTTCATTGAAGACATGTTCACTTGACATCAGGTGGAGATCCCACCGCAAAAGCCCGGAGTCTCCCGCGCATCTTCCTTATATATCAACACGAGGCTACGCCCCCCTTCTCGATCATTCCCGCTGACTCTGGACGCTCCCTCTATCGGAAGACTCTACTGTCCTCTTCCGTCACCCGACCACGCTCTCTTCTCGAGCATTCCTGTAGCCACCAGTCCATTCACACTCACTTCTGACACCCTTGTCATTACCTCCCGTGGCCACTAGTGCATTAATACTGAAAGCTGACCTCCGTCTCATTACCTCCCGTGGCCACTAGTCCCCTTACACCACATGCAGGCTCTATTGTCATTACATATACAAAACACCAATAGTGGCTGCCGCCGGTTGGCACTCCCTAGCAGCGGAGACACTCATGCGTATTGGTCGCCAGTTAATTATACAAGTGCTTAACGCATCAGAAGCGGTTATAACCATGCAGCCAGGAATGATCCTCACGCATGTTGACCAACTTACCAGTCACTCGGGATGGCGTGAGAATGGCCTGGTTAGGGTCTTTGGATCGATTAGATCCACATGATGACAACTCATAGATTGAGAACATTGCGATGGTAAACTCGGAATTGTTGCCTGTACAGATGCAACAACTGCGCTCCCTATTGGTGGAATTCGGTGATGTATTTAGTAAAATAAATCAACACCACTAACCATATATGATGCTCCTATAAGATTTAGCTTCGATTTCTCCTGCTTAAATAAGGTCACCATAGCCTATACATATCCTATCCCACGCATTGATGATACTCTTGGCGCTCTTGCAGAGCCATATATTTTTCCACGCTGGACCTTTTGTTGGGATGTTGGCAACTTCCATTAGATGATGAATCCTGCCCCAACAAAACATTGAAAACACCTCAGGGGTTGTTCAACTTTAATTATTTACCTATTCGGCTACAGACATCACCTGCCATGTTCCAGAGACTGATGGAACTAGTGTTAACCGGGCTTCAGTGGGAGATTTGCCTCAATATCATTGTGTTTTGTGGTACCTTTGAGGAACGTTAATATTGGCTAAGACAAGTGTTCACGAGGATGAGAGAGGCTAATTGAAAATGATAGCCATCCAAATGTCATCTAGTTCAAACCTCTGTGTGGTACCTAGGTTACGTTATTAGTACAAATGGTGTCACCACAGACACGGAGAAAACAGCTTGCAAACGGGAATGGCATAGCCCCCACTACAGTACCTGAGGTGCAGCATTTCTTAGAATGTACATTACCGTAGGTTTGTTCCCAAATTTGCTACTATCTAAAGGCCCTACACCTACTCACCAAATGTGTCGCAACCCTCCACCACCCAACACGGCCAATCAGTAAAAAATGTGTCACGTTGAATAGATGTGTCGGGTGGTGGCAGGTTGCAACACATTTATAAATAACGCGATCTAACCCAAAAACCTTTATTATGAATAATATTGGTCGTGAAAGCCTACCTGTTAAACAAAAAAACAATAACTTAAGTACATCCCATTGGCTCAGCGCTAGAACGAGCCAGCTTGGAATAAGAAGGTTATTTAGTAAAAGAGAGTTACAGGAAGAGGAAACGAACCAGATATTAAGCCATACTTAACAGAGCCAGGAATTCGACAGCACAGACCTGCCTGCGAAAATGATTCCGGATGACCTCATTGACGCTACAACATAAAACCTGAGTTGCTCGAGTAAAGAGATTGCTGGAGGGGGGTGTCGGGGGATTTGATTGAGATGAGAACAGAGAGATGTTGACAAATTGATAATATCGCTCAAGTTGTCTTCCCTCTGAACAAAAAAATCAAGAACAATAATCTGACGGAAAGAATTTCGCAATGTTCATGTGCGGTGTTGTCCAAGACATTTGACACAATTGCTCCTAAATTGAAATGAAACTTAGAAGTGAGAACTGACCTTTTGCAGTTCTTGTTGGAGCAATACTTGTGAATGTCACTTTAAACCCGTTCCCTGGACGAAGGGAATTCAAAAATGTGCGTTATTATATATTATTCATCTAAACTTACTTTCCCATTACCATTCGACAAATGTTCATCAGCCATGCTCGATTAACTGGCGATCTTTTTTCACAATTCACTGTCTTGCAATTGAATGGTCGTTCTAACTCCTGCCCCTTCTTTAACCTCTTTAGCTGATATAGTGCAGTGTTTTCACGTGCAGTGGAATGTTGATGATTAACCGTTTCCCATTTCGATGACGTACGTGTACATATGATAATTCACGTGAACATCATTAGTTTGTCTTCTGGTTCTATTCCGATGACGTATGTCTAAGTAAAATAAAATGATAAAATAACTTTATTGGTACCGAGGCTCCCACAAGGCCATGCGTGAGGGCCTGTGGCACAGTTTGGCGCCAGCTATTGTAAAGTGCCGTCGTGTCGCTACAGTTGTCTGTAGTTAGTACATTGTCTTTATAAAAGGAATGGCGCTATGCCTCTCTAAATGTAATGTATGCTGACTGCTTGCGTATTCCGAGATTCAGCGGTGAACGGGACCAACCCTGCAACTTGCAGACGTCTCGAAATGGGAAAGGGTTAACCTTATACAACAATGTACTCTTATGGATAATATAAATTTGCTCTCTTCATTTAGATGCATGCATTTAGATTATTTGGCTACCATGAATTCCCACACGTGATGAGTGACTTCGATGAGCTATTATGTATGGCCAGGTCACCTCTTAAAAAGAGCTACAGTATTATCTCAGTACGCTTTACCTTGTAAAGCGAACAGTAATATGTATGTTGAACTTATTTTGTACCGTACATAGTCAACTGTGATCAATGGAGTTTACAACTTGATTTTAAAAGTGCAGAGCTCCAGTGGCTTCTTAAAAAAAATAGTATTCCTGGCTACATCGTTATTGTGTCTGCGAACGCAAATCAACTGTTGCTAGGGTGGTTTTGGGAGGGATACATTTTGTATGGGATGGAGACTATGTGAAAGATGAAATTGGTAACAAATATGCAGGACCAAGCCCTTCAGAGCATAAATACACAAGGGTAATATTGAAGCAGATATCATTTTGAATTGAAATGTACTGGGGACTTCACATGAGCAAAATTCATCGACAGTTTCATGGGTTTAGTTCGATTAGTACAGTTGTCTACGTACGATGTGCGAAATAGGTTTACATACAGACATTATGTCACTGGTTTAGAACATACCTTCTAGAGGCTTCGAAGAGGAGAGCTTCAAGCTGATTCCCGGTCCCATAGATTGTATGGTGTTATGGACCCATTTGTTGTGCCACATAGTTGGGCTAGTATGTCCACACCAAAATTCACGTTCATCACCTCCACGCTTTGAGAGCACGGATATTCATTATTTTTTAAGCTGCACATACACACATACACATTGCCGTAGCGAATTGAGCTTTAACATTGTCGTATTTGTAGCGCTAGCTGAGTCAACACTTGTGCAGTCAGATATAGTGTGTCAGATTTGTGGTGACATTGCACTTCAGAAATATGTAAGCCTGTATAACCAGACAGGCTTGAAGCAAGATCAGCAGTTGCCCAAGAACAAGCCACGCCATCAGGAAGTCTGCAGGCATTTCTCAATGGACTCACAGATACCGAGCCAAAGATATTTGCGAACAGATTAATTATACACTAGGCAAAATAGCGGAGGGCAGAGGAGTGATGCTCACAACAACGAGTGGAGCTTCAGGTGGTTAAAACACAGCAAGCTAGCACAGTAGGGAGCACACGTGGTGCATCTTCCAGTCTTCTCAGTCAGTGAACCCATGGTACCTAGGTCTGTCCCGTGACCTCCTGCCAGCGAGCCTTCGAAACTGCATGTGACCTTAAAGTACACATAGCCTGGCACAACCGCCGTGGTGATGTAACCGCCAATTTGTGATGAATCGTGTTTGTTGTTATAGCGTACTAGAGAGCATAGTTCAGTATGACATTGGGCTTTGATGCACTGAACCGTGCTAACCAGCACACAACCCAGCAGCCTATAACAAGTTACTTTGTGCGTGGTGGTTAATCGTCCAATCACTATCCAAGCTTGGATGATGAACCTGGAATGCTCAAGATCCAGTGCATTCCAGGTTATTTGGTCATAGGTTCTTGTACACAGCGAGACTAAATATTCACTTGAACTATGATGTACTCTACTGTCTCCTACTGAGGGAAAAAAGTATTTGATCCCCTGCTGATTTTGTACGTTTGCCCACTGACAAAAAAATTATCAGTCTATAATGCTAATGGTAGGTTTATTTGAACAGTGAGAGACAGAATAACAACAAAAAAATCCAGAAAAACGCATGTCAAAATGTTATAAATTGATTTGCATTTTAATGAGGGAAATAAGTATTTGACCCCTTTGCAAAACATGACTTAGTACGTCTCTTGTAGTTGGCCACCAGGTTGGCACACATCTCAGGAGGGATTTTGTCCCACTCCTCTTTGCAGATCTTCTCCAAGTCATTAAGGTTTCGAGGCTGACGTTTGGCAACTCGAACCTTTAGCTCCCTCCACAGATTTTATATGGGATTAAGGTCTGCAAACTGGCTAGGCCTAGAGCCTTCGGGGGTGGCGGCTAGGATTCCCGTTGACGGTCTGGGCCCGTGGCCGGACACGGTTAATAATTGACGTTGTTTGGCCAGAAGGGTGGTGGCGGCCACGGCTGGGACATCCGTGTTGGTAGGCTCGGTGGAAGGGGTTAGCGTCTGCGTGTTAGTTGACACGGGTGCGTCGGCCAGCATCATATCCCTGCGCGTCTTTGACTTGTTACCGGAGTGACAGCGTCATCTCTCACCGGTTCAGGCAAGGTACATAGCCATAAATGGGGGAAGTATAGGGATAATAGGCCAAGTGGTAGTGCTTGTATTTCTTGCGTCCAGACGGGGAACCAATGCAGCTTCCACGAGTTCAGGCGCTGGTCGGGACTATGGTCTCGATCCCGCCTGGTGCGTAGGCTTTGGTGCCGCTTCGATATCGCACCCCGCTCGTCACTTCCCGGTCAGATGCGCCACTCATCGTCTCTGCAGTACCGTCGGTGGTGGGTCGTTATTGCCTAGCAGCAGCTGACACACTCGTGAGCAGGAATCAGCCACTGTTCCTGCAGGTTCTTAATACGGCTGACACACCCATTACTGTATAGGAAGGGACCTTGTTTGCAAATGTCAGCCCCATGCTTTCGAACCCTGAGGTGCAGACCGTCAACAATGTAAATATGGACGGTCCGTCAGTCGGCGCAGAGGATATGTCATGGATAGACGCGCTCCTGGCACAGAATACCGATCTGTCGGCAAAGGAATTGGGGGAGCTCAGGACTTTGTTGCGTTACTTTGCAGACGTGTTCAGTCAGGATCCTTACGATGTTGGTTGCACGACGCTGATGGAGCAGCACATTGATACTGGCGATGCACCACCCATTCAGCAGAATCCCTATAGGATGGGTCCTAGGAAGAAGGAGCATGTTTGGCGGGCAGTGCAGGAGATGATGAAGTCTGACATCATATCGCCATCTATGAGTCCGTGTGGGGAAAGAAATTGGATGGATCTATGCGGTTTTGAGTAGACTTCAGGCGGCTGAACAAAGTTACCTTAGCAGTGGTTTTCTATATGGTGGTTTTCTATATGGTGATTGGTTGGAAAGTCTGAGAAAGAAGGAGGGTATATTCGAATGAGGCTAAGGGTGGGTTGAGTCGGTTATAAGGGGAGCAGAGGGATTGGTTTGACGGAAGGGATGAACAGAGATTGAACATGGGGAGAGAGAAGAGGATAAAAAGAAGTGGCGAGGGGGGAAAGGGAGCACTGGGGAGACAGAAAGCAAGGGACTTGTGTTGGTTGGTGGTGGGCGCTGGACGTTCTTATTGAGGGCAATCAACTTTATCCAAGAAGTGCTGCATTTGGAGTGTTTCAGTACATTTTATTCAGATCCTGTTATATGAGGGACTCCAGGAGAGACCTGTGGAAATGGAAGAAGGAATGTTATGGGACAGCACGAAAGAGATGAGCGAGCCCGGGACGGCAGGTCCTCACAAAGGCTCTACCCGATCACCAAGTCATCCAATACGTTCCACACGAGCCACAAGTGCTGCAAGGTCGACCCCGTCCAACAATAAATTGAGTGCAACGCGTGGAGAAGTTGGACAGACTGTTGCATGCTGTTATATTCGTACTGCAACAGAAAATGAGAGGGGCGTGCCCGCAGCCAGTACAGCCAGAATCAGAGCAAGAAAACAAGGGGCCAAGGCCACCTACTCCACCACCGATTCTCAGGGAAACCATGCCAGATTAACCTTTCTCGCCAGATCAACTGTTACCTCTCCAGCAACAGCAGAAGCCGCTGCAGCAGCAGGCAGTGCAAACAGCTTATTTCACCTCCAGGATCAGGAATAGGGGGCCCCGGGCTCACAGGATTCCATGGCAGCGACGTGAAGGTGCGAGGCATCTGCGTCGGCTGGCACCTATAGAAAAGGTCGTGACAGATGGAGGAAACGTGGGCGCCTTTGTGAAATAGTTTCAAGTATCAGCAAAGGTGCTGACATGGTTGGATGGAGATGAATTAGAGGTACTACCATCGGCCCTGGGTGATGGAGGGCTCAACATTTTTAGGGGGAATCGCACAAGAGGACGACTCTGCAAACAGTGCTCAAGGAGAGGCGGATATTTTTGAACCGCCATCTACCGTCAAACGGCGGTTTCAGGAGCACCAATGGGATGCTGCCGAATCGCTCCTGGTCTTTAGAGGAATGCTGCTGGCTCGGGCGTGGGAGGCATTAAGGGATGCCATGAATTCCATGGTAGCAGACCGCCTGCTTGAGTATGCACACCAGCACACCGTCTTCTTCCCACCGAGGAGGATGACTTACCTCCTTCCCTATGGATCGCTGGCCCCATCCAATCATTTGAGGGCATGCATAAGCTGTTCTGAATAGTAGGGCAGGTGGTGGAGCAAGCAACCTGTACTGGACAACTAGGAATGAAATGTGAGCAACCAGGGAAGGGTGTTTCACAAGGGTTGGAGTGGTTAGGAAACCCTCCCGTGGGGAGTCAATGGGGGAAATGGATGAATTGTTGGAGCAGGGAAAGCGAGTTCCCCTAGTTCGCAGATAGCAATTGCATGCTTATGTTGTGGCCAGGTGGATAATTTGGCCCGATGGTGTCGAAACCAGGTCACGAAAATTGAATCATCACCCCGGGATCCATTCTCCAAGAGTACTCTCAAGATGGGGAAGACAAGTGCAGACATCTCGGACACCCGGCGGGACATACTGAAAATGCATTGGCACAATGGGATTCAAGAGGGGATTCCTGCACAAGCTTCTCCCCACACACACGACACAGAAAAACATAGGATCAGGACATCCCTGATCGCAGTCATCCCACATCATCGAGTGAGCCTGTTCAGTGGGCAAACCTCCAGACAAAGTGGCGTAAATTAGAAGGGAGGGTAGTCGCAGGGGCGTAGATAACGTATTTCCTGGTGGGGATAGTAGGGGCATCAGGGTACATGAGCAATTAGACACAAGTGCCTCTGTGGAAATTAGTTCCCTTTTAATTCTTGGGAAGCAAAATATACTACAGCTTCACAAGACCATTCCCAGCTATGGTACAGTAATTGTGTCATGCCCATCTGATAAGAGCCTCTTGTATTCGGTTCCCTACTTCCCATTCGAATGCTAATTCGCTTTGGTGCTTCTGGGTTTTCCATGCTCAAAACGCATTGAATGCACACTTTTGTCTACACGGATCTATGATATTAAAAATAGACAATACCACACTTAATATACATTTTGGAAAAGACATATATGTGTAATGACGACTTGACACACTTCTCTAGGGATGGCACTTCATTGAAGACATGTTCACTTGACATCAGGTGGAGATCCCACCGCAAAAGCCCGGAGTCTCCCGCGCATCTTCCTTATATATCAACACGAGGCTACGCCCCCCTTCTCGATCATTCCCGCTGACTCTGGACGCTCCCTCTATCGGAAGACTCTACTGTCCTCTTCCGTCACCCGACCACGCTCTCTTCTCGAGCATTCCCGTAGCCACCAGTCCATTCACACTCACTTCTGACACCCTTGTCATTACCTCCCGTGGCCACTAGTGCATTAATACTGAAAGCTGACCTCCGTCTCATTACCTCCCGTGGCCACTAGTCCCCTTACACCACATGCAGGCTCTATTGTCATTACATATACAAAACACCAATAGTGGCTGCCGCCGGTTGGCACTCCCTAGCAGCGGAGACACTCATGCGTATTGGTCGCCAGTTAATTATACAAGTGCTTAACGCATCAGAAGCGGTTATAACCATGCAGCCAGGAATGATCCTCACGCATGTTGACCAACTTACCAGTCACTCGGGATGGCGTGAGAATGGCCTGGTTAGGGTCTTTGGATCGATTAGATCCACATGATGACAACTCATAGATTGAGAACATTGCGATGGTAAACTCGGAATTGTTGCCTGTACAGATGCAACAACTGCGCTCCCTATTGGTGGAATTCGGTGATGTATTTAGTAAAATAAATCAACACCACTAACCATATATGATGCTCCTATAAGATTTAGCTTCGATTTCTCCTGCTTAAATAAGGTCACCATAGCCTATACATATCCTATCCCACGCATTGATGATACTCTTGGCGCTCTTGCAGGAGCCATATATTTTTCCACGCTGGACCTTTTGTTGGGATGTTGGCAACTTCCATTAGATGATGAATCCTGCCCCAACAAAACATTGAAAACACCTCAGGGGTTGTTCAACTTTAATTATTTACCTATTCGGCTACAGACATCACCTGCCATGTTCCAGAGACTGATGGAACTAGTGTTAACCGGGCTTCAGTGGGAGATTTGCCTCAATATCATTGTGTTTTGTGGTACCTTTGAGGAACGTTAATATTGGCTAAGACAAGTGTTCACGAGGATGAGAGAGGCTAATTGAAAATGATAGCCATCCAAATGTCATCTAGTTCAAACCTCTGTGTGGTACCTAGGTTACGTTATTAGTACAAATGGTGTCACCACAGACACGGAGAAAACAGCTTGCAAACGGGAATGGCATAGCCCCCACTACAGTACCTGAGGTGCAGCATTTCTTAGAATGTACATTACCGTAGGTTTGTTCCCAAATTTGCTACTATCTAAAGGCCCTACACCTACTCACCAAATGTGTCGCAACCCTCCACCACCCAACACGGCCAATCAGTAAAAAATGTGTCACGTTGAATAGACGTGTCGGGTGGTGGCAGGTTGCAACACATTTATAAATAACGCGATCTAACCCAAAAACCTTTATTATGAATAATATTGGTCGTGAAAGCCTACCTGTTAAACAAAAAAACAATAACTTAAGTACATCCCATTGGCTCAGCGCTAGAACGAGCCAGCTTGGAATAAGAAGGTTATTTAGTAAAAGAGAGTTACAGGAAGAGGAAACGAACCAGATATTAAGCCATACTTAACAGAGCCAGGAATTCGACAGCACAGACCTGCCTGCGAAAATGATTCCGGATGACCTCATTGACGCTACAACATAAAACCTGAGTTGCTCGAGTAAAGAGATTGCTGGAGGGGGGTGTCGGGGGATTTGATTGAGATGAGAACAGAGAGATGTTGACAAATTGATAATATCGCTCAAGTTGTCTCCCCTCTGAACAAAAAAATCAAGAACAATAATCTGACGGAAAGAATTTCGCAATGTTCATGTGCGGTGTTGTCCAAGACATTTGACACAATTGCTCCTAAATTGAAATGAAACTTAGAAGTGAGAACTGACCTTTTGCAGTTCTTGTTGGAGCAATACTTGTGAATGTCACTTTAAACCCGTTCCCTGGACGAAGGGAATTCAAAAATGTGCGTTATTATATATTATTCATCTAAACTTACTTTCCCATTACCATTCGACAAATGTTCATCAGCCATGCTCGATTAACTGGCGATCTTTTTTCACAATTCACTGTCTTGCAATTGAATGGTCGTTCTAACTCCTGCCCCTTCTTTAACCTCTTTAGCTGATATAGTGCAGTGTTTTCACGTGCAGTGGAATGTTGATGATTAACCGTTTCCCATTTCGATGACGTACGTGTACATATGATAATTCACGTGAACATCATTAGTTTGTCTTCTGGTTCTATTCCGATGACGTATGTCTAAGTAAAATAAAATGATAAAATAACTTTATTGGTACCGAGGCTCCCACAAGGCCATGCGTGAGGGCCTGTGGCACAGTTTGGCGCCAGCTATTGTAAAGTGCCGTCGTGTCGCTACAGTTGTCTGTAGTTAGTACATTGTCTTTATAAAAGGAATGGCGCTATGCCTCTCTAAATGTAATGTATGCTGACTGCTTGCGTATTCCGAGATTCAGCGGTGAACGGGACCAACCCTGCAACTTGCAGACGTCTCGAAATGGGAAAGGGTTAACCTTATACAACAATGTACTCTTATGGATAATATAAATTTGCTCTCTTCATTTAGATGCATGCATTTAGATTATTTGGCTACCATGAATTCCCACACGTGATGAGTGACTTCGATGAGCTATTATGTATGGCCAGGTCACCTCTTAAAAAGAGCTACAGTATTATCTCAGTACGCTTTACCTTGTAAAGCGAACAGTAATATGTATGTTGAACTTATTTTGTACCGTACATAGTCAACTGTGATCAATGGAGTTTACAACTTGATTTTAAAAGTGCAGAGCTCCAGTGGCTTCTTAAAAAAAATAGTATTCCTGGCTACATCGTTATTGTGTCTGCGAACGCAAATCAACTGTTGCTAGGGTGGTTTTGGGAGGGATACATTTTGTATGGGATGGAGACTATGTGAAAGATGAAATTGGTAACAAATATGCAGGACCAAGCCCTTCAGAGCATAAATACACAAGGGTAATATTGAAGCAGATATCATTTTGAATTGAAATGTACTGGGGACTTCACATGAGCAAAATTCATCGACAGTTTCATGGGTTTAGTTCGATTAGTACAGTTGTCTACGTACGATGTGCGAAATAGGTTTACATACAGACATATTATGTCACTGGTTTAGAACATACCTTCTAGAGGCTTCGAAGAGGAGAGCTTCAAGCTGATTCCCGGTCCCATAGATTGTATGGTGTTATGGACCCATTTGTTGTGCCACATAGTTGGGCTAGTATGTCCACACCAAAATTCACGTTCATCACCTCCACGCTTTGAGAGCACGGATATTCATTATTTTTTAAGCTGCACATACACACATACACATTGCCGTAGCGAATTGAGCTTTAACATTGTCGTATTTGTAGCGCTAGCTGAGTCAACACTTGTGCAGTCAGATATAGTGTGTCAGATTTGTGGTGACATTGCACTTCAGAAATATGTAAGCCTGTATAACCAGACAGGCTTGAAGCAAGATCAGCAGTTGCCCAAGAACAAGCCACGCCATCAGGAAGTCTGCAGGCATTTCTCAATGGACTCACAGATACCGAGCCAAAGATATTTGCGAACAGATTAATTATACACTAGGCAAAATAGCGGAGGGCAGAGGAGTGACGCTCACAACAACGAGTGGAGCTTCAGGTGGTTAAAACACAGCAAGCTAGCACAGTAGGGAGCACACGTGGTGCATCTTCCAGTCTTCTCAGTCAGTGAACCCATGGTACCTAGGTCTGTCCCGTGACCTCCTGCCAGCGAGCCTTCGAAACTGCATGTGACCTTAAAGTACACATAGCCTGGCACAACCGCCGTGGTGATGTAACCGCCAATTTGTGATGAATCGTGTTTGTTGTTATAGCGTACTAGAGAGCATAGTTCAGTATGACATTGGGCTTTGATGCACTGAACCGTGCTAACCAGCACACAACCCAGCAGCCTATAACAAGTTACTTTGTGCGTGGTGGTTAATCGTCCAATCACTATCCAAGCTTGGATGATGAACCTGGAATGCTCAAGATCCAGTGCATTCCAGGTTATTTGGTCATAGGTTCTTGTACACAGCGAGACTAAATATTCACTTGAACTATGATGTACTCTACTGTCTCCTACTGAGGGAAAAAAGTATTTGATCCCCTGCTGATTTTGTACGTTTGCCCACTGACAAAAAAATTATCAGTCTATAATGCTAATGGTAGGTTTATTTGAACAGTGAGAGACAGAATAACAACAAAAAAATCCAGAAAAACGCATGTCAAAATGTTATAAATTGATTTGCATTTTAATGAGGGAAATAAGTATTTGACCCCTTTGCAAAACATGACTTAGTACGTCTCTTGTAGTTGGCCACCAGGTTGGCACACATCTCAGGAGGGATTTTGTCCCACTCCTCTTTGCAGATCTTCTCCAAGTCATTAAGGTTTCGAGGCTGACGTTTGGCAACTCGAACCTTTAGCTCCCTCCACAGATTTTATATGGGATTAAGGTCTGCAAACTGGCTAGGCCTAGAGCCTTCGGGGGTGGCGGCTAGGATTCCCGTTGACGGTCTGGGCCCGTGGCCGGACACGGTTAATAATTGACGTTGTTTGGCCAGAAGGGTGGTGGCGGCCACGGCTGGGACATCCGTGTTGGTAGGCTCGGTGGAAGGGGTTAGCGTCTGCGTGTTAGTTGACACGGGTGCGTCGGCCAGCATCATATCCCTGCGCGTCTTTGACTTGTTACCGGAGTGACAGCGTCATCTCTCACCGGTTCAGGCAAGGTACATAGCCATAAATGGGGGAAGTATAGGGATAATAGGCCAAGTGGTAGTGCTTGTATTTCTTGCGTCCAGACGGGGAACCAATGCAGCTTCCACGAGTTCAGGCGCTGGTCGGGACTATGGTCTCGATCCCGCCTGGTGCGTAGGCTTTGGTGCCGCTTCGATATCGCACCCCGCTCGTCACTTCCCGGTCAGATGCGCCACTCATCGTCTCTGCAGTACCGTCGGTGGTGGGTCGTTATTGCCTAGCAGCAGCTGACACACTCGTGAGCAGGAATCAGCCACTGTTCCTGCAGGTTCTTAATACGGCTGACACACCCATTACTGTATAGGAAGGGACCTTGTTTGCAAATGTCAGCCCCATGCTTTCGAACCCTGAGGTGCAGACCGTCAACAATGTAAATATGGACGGTCCGTCAGTCGGCGCAGAGGATATGTCATGGATAGACGCGCTCCTGGCACAGAATACCGATCTGTCGGCAAAGGAATTGGGGGAGCTCAGGACTTTGTTGCGTTACTTTGCAGACGTGTTCAGTCAGGATCCTTACGATGTTGGTTGCACGACGCTGATGGAGCAGCACATTGATACTGGCGATGCACCACCCATTCAGCAGAATCCCTATAGGATGGGTCCTAGGAAGAAGGAGCATGTTTGGCGGGCAGTGCAGGAGATGATGAAGTCTGACATCATATCGCCATCTATGAGTCCGTGTGGGGAAAGAAATTGGATGGATCTATGCGGTTTTGAGTAGACTTCAGGCGGCTGAACAAAGTTACCTTAGCAGTGGTTTTCTATATGGTGGTTTTCTATATGGTGATTGGTTGGAAAGTCTGAGAAAGAAGGAGGGTATATTCGAATGAGGCTAAGGGTGGGTTGAGTCGGTTATAAGGGGAGCAGAGGGATTGGTTTGACGGAAGGGATGAACAGAGATTGAACATGGGGAGAGAGAAGAGGATAAAAAGAAGTGGCGAGGGGGGAAAGGGAGCACTGGGGAGACAGAAAGCAAGGGACTTGTGTTGGTTGGTGGTGGGCGCTGGACGTTCTTATTGAGGGCAATCAACTTTATCCAAGAAGTGCTGCATTTGGAGTGTTTCAGTACATTTTATTCAGATCCTGTTATATGAGGGACTCCAGGAGAGACCTGTGGAAATGGAAGAAGGAATGTTATGGGACAGCACGAAAGAGATGAGCGAGCCCGGGACGGCAGGTCCTCACAAAGGCTCTACCCGATCACCAAGTCATCCAATACGTTCCACACGAGCCACAAGTGCTGCAAGGTCGACCCCGTCCAACAATAAATTGAGTGCAACGCGTGGAGAAGTTGGACAGACTGTTGCATGCTGTTATATTCGTACTGCAACAGAAAATGAGAGGGGCGTGCCCGCAGCCAGTACAGCCAGAATCAGAGCAAGAAAACAAGGGGCCAAGGCCACCTACTCCACCACCGATTCTCAGGGAAACCATGCCAGATTAACCTTTCTCGCCAGATCAACTGTTACCTCTCCAGCAACAGCAGAAGCCGCTGCAGCAGCAGGCAGTGCAAACAGCTTATTTCACCTCCAGGATCAGGAATAGGGGGCCCCGGGCTCACAGGATTCCATGGCAGCGACGTGAAGGTGCGAGGCATCTGCGTTGGCTGGCACCTATAGAAAAGGTCGTGACAGATGGAGGAAACGTGGGCGCCTTTGTGAAATAGTTTCAAGTATCAGCAAAGGTGCTGACATGGTTGGATGGAGATGAATTAGAGGTACTACCATCGGCCCTGGGTGATGGAGGGCTCAACATTTTTAGGGGGAATCGCACAAGAGGACGACTCTGCAAACAGTGCTCAAGGAGAGGCGGATATTTTTGAACCGCCATCTACCGTCAAACGGCGGTTTCAGGAGCACCAATGGGATGCTGCCGAATCGCTCCTGGTCTTTAGAGGAATGCTGCTGGCTCGGGCGTGGGAGGCATTAAGGGATGCCATGAATTCCATGGTAGCAGACCGCCTGCTTGAGTATGCACACCAGCACACCGTCTTCTTCCCACCGAGGAGGATGACTTACCTCCTTCCCTATGGATCGCTGGCCCCATCCAATCATTTGAGGGCATGCATAAGCTGTTCTGAATAGTAGGGCAGGTGGTGGAGCAAGCAACCTGTACTGGACAACTAGGAATGAAATGTGAGCAACCAGGGAAGGGTGTTTCACAAGGGTTGGAGTGGTTAGGAAACCCTCCCGTGGGGAGTCAATGGGGGAAATGGATGAATTGTTGGAGCAGGGAAAGCGAGTTCCCCTAGTTCGCAGATAGCAATTGCATGCTTATGTTGTGGCCAGGTGGATAATTTGGCCCGATGGTGTCGAAACCAGGTCACGAAAATTGAATCATCACCCCGGGATCCATTCTCCAAGAGTACTCTCAAGATGGGGAAGACAAGTGCAGACATCTCGGACACCCGGCGGGACATACTGAAAATGCATTGGCACAATGGGATTCAAGAGGGGATTCCTGCACAAGCTTCTCCCCACACACACGACACAGAAAAACATAGGATCAGGACATCCCTGATCGCAGTCATCCCACATCATCGAGTGAGCCTGTTCAGTGGGCAAACCTCCAGACAAAGTGGCGTAAATTAGAAGGGAGGGTAGTCGCAGGGGCGTAGATAACGTATTTCCTGGTGGGGATAGTAGGGGCATCAGGGTACATGAGCAATTAGACACAAGTGCCTCTGTGGAAATTAGTTCCCTTTTAATTCTTGGGAAGCAAAATATACTACAGCTTCACAAGACCATTCCCAGCTATGGTACAGTAATTGTGTCATGCCCATCTGATAAGAGCCTCTTGTATTCGGTTCCCTACTTCCCATTCGAATGCTAATTCGCTTTGGTGCTTCTGGGTTTTCCATGCTCAAAACGCATTGAATGCACACTTTTGTCTACACGGATCTATGATATTAAAAATAGACAATACCACACTTAATATACATTTTGGAAAAGACATATATGTGTAATGACGACTTGACACACTTCTCTAGGGATGGCACTTCATTGAAGACATGTTCACTTGACATCAGGTGGAGATCCCACCGCAAAAGCCCGGAGTCTCCCGCGCATCTTCCTTATATATCAACACGAGGCTACGCCCCCCTTCTCGATCATTCCCGCTGACTCTGGACGCTCCCTCTATCGGAAGACTCTACTGTCCTCTTCCGTCACCCGACCACGCTCTCTTCTCGAGCATTCCCGTAGCCACCAGTCCATTCACACTCACTTCTGACACCCTTGTCATTACCTCCCGTGGCCACTAGTGCATTAATACTGAAAGCTGACCTCCGTCTCATTACCTCCCGTGGCCACTAGTCCCCTTACACCACATGCAGGCTCTATTGTCATTACATATACAAAACACCAATAGTGGCTGCCGCCGGTTGGCACTCCCTAGCAGCGGAGACACTCATGCGTATTGGTCGCCAGTTAATTATACAAGTGCTTAACGCATCAGAAGCGGTTATAACCATGCAGCCAGGAATGATCCTCACGCATGTTGACCAACTTACCAGTCACTCGGGATGGCGTGAGAATGGCCTGGTTAGGGTCTTTGGATCGATTAGATCCACATGATGACAACTCATAGATTGAGAACATTGCGATGGTAAACTCGGAATTGTTGCCTGTACAGATGCAACAACTGCGCTCCCTATTGGTGGAATTCGGTGATGTATTTAGTAAAATAAATCAACACCACTAACCATATATGATGCTCCTATAAGATTTAGCTTCGATTTCTCCTGCTTAAATAAGGTCACCATAGCCTATACATATCCTATCCCACGCATTGATGATACTCTTGGCGCTCTTGCAGGAGCCATATATTTTTCCACGCTGGACCTTTTGTTGGGATGTTGGCAACTTCCATTAGATGATGAATCCTGCCCCAACAAAACATTGAAAACACCTCAGGGGTTGTTCAACTTTAATTATTTACCTATTCGGCTACAGACATCACCTGCCATGTTCCAGAGACTGATGGAACTAGTGTTAACCGGGCTTCAGTGGGAGATTTGCCTCAATATCATTGTGTTTTGTGGTACCTTTGAGGAACGTTAATATTGGCTAAGACAAGTGTTCACGAGGATGAGAGAGGCTAATTGAAAATGATAGCCATCCAAATGTCATCTAGTTCAAACCTCTGTGTGGTACCTAGGTTACGTTATTAGTACAAATGGTGTCACCACAGACACGGAGAAAACAGCTTGCAAACGGGAATGGCATAGCCCCCACTACAGTACCTGAGGTGCAGCATTTCTTAGAATGTACATTACCGTAGGTTTGTTCCCAAATTTGCTACTATCTAAAGGCCCTACACCTACTCACCAAATGTGTCGCAACCCTCCACCACCCAACACGGCCAATCAGTAAAAAATGTGTCACGTTGAATAGACGTGTCGGGTGGTGGCAGGTTGCAACACATTTATAAATAACGCGATCTAACCCAAAAACCTTTATTATGAATAATATTGGTCGTGAAAGCCTACCTGTTAAACAAAAAAACAATAACTTAAGTACATCCCATTGGCTCAGCGCTAGAACGAGCCAGCTTGGAATAAGAAGGTTATTTAGTAAAAGAGAGTTACAGGAAGAGGAAACGAACCAGATATTAAGCCATACTTAACAGAGCCAGGAATTCGACAGCACAGACCTGCCTGCGAAAATGATTCCGGATGACCTCATTGACGCTACAACATAAAACCTGAGTTGCTCGAGTAAAGAGATTGCTGGAGGGGGGTGTCGGGGGATTTGATTGAGATGAGAACAGAGAGATGTTGACAAATTGATAATATCGCTCAAGTTGTCTCCCCTCTGAACAAAAAAATCAAGAACAATAATCTGACGGAAAGAATTTCGCAATGTTCATGTGCGGTGTTGTCCAAGACATTTGACACAATTGCTCCTAAATTGAAATGAAACTTAGAAGTGAGAACTGACCTTTTGCAGTTCTTGTTGGAGCAATACTTGTGAATGTCACTTTAAACCCGTTCCCTGGACGAAGGGAATTCAAAAATGTGCGTTATTATATATTATTCATCTAAACTTACTTTCCCATTACCATTCGACAAATGTTCATCAGCCATGCTCGATTAACTGGCGATCTTTTTTCACAATTCACTGTCTTGCAATTGAATGGTCGTTCTAACTCCTGCCCCTTCTTTAACCTCTTTAGCTGATATAGTGCAGTGTTTTCACGTGCAGTGGAATGTTGATGATTAACCGTTTCCCATTTCGATGACGTACGTGTACATATGATAATTCACGTGAACATCATTAGTTTGTCTTCTGGTTCTATTCCGATGACGTATGTCTAAGTAAAATAAAATGATAAAATAACTTTATTGGTACCGAGGCTCCCACAAGGCCATGCGTGAGGGCCTGTGGCACAGTTTGGCGCCAGCTATTGTAAAGTGCCGTCGTGTCGCTACAGTTGTCTGTAGTTAGTACATTGTCTTTATAAAAGGAATGGCGCTATGCCTCTCTAAATGTAATGTATGCTGACTGCTTGCGTATTCCGAGATTCAGCGGTGAACGGGACCAACCCTGCAACTTGCAGACGTCTCGAAATGGGAAAGGGTTAACCTTATACAACAATGTACTCTTATGGATAATATAAATTTGCTCTCTTCATTTAGATGCATGCATTTAGATTATTTGGCTACCATGAATTCCCACACGTGATGAGTGACTTCGATGAGCTATTATGTATGGCCAGGTCACCTCTTAAAAAGAGCTACAGTATTATCTCAGTACGCTTTACCTTGTAAAGCGAACAGTAATATGTATGTTGAACTTATTTTGTACCGTACATAGTCAACTGTGATCAATGGAGTTTACAACTTGATTTTAAAAGTGCAGAGCTCCAGTGGCTTCTTAAAAAAAATAGTATTCCTGGCTACATCGTTATTGTGTCTGCGAACGCAAATCAACTGTTGCTAGGGTGGTTTTGGGAGGGATACATTTTGTATGGGATGGAGACTATGTGAAAGATGAAATTGGTAACAAATATGCAGGACCAAGCCCTTCAGAGCATAAATACACAAGGGTAATATTGAAGCAGATATCATTTTGAATTGAAATGTACTGGGGACTTCACATGAGCAAAATTCATCGACAGTTTCATGGGTTTAGTTCGATTAGTACAGTTGTCTACGTACGATGTGCGAAATAGGTTTACATACAGACATATTATGTCACTGGTTTAGAACATACCTTCTAGAGGCTTCGAAGAGGAGAGCTTCAAGCTGATTCCCGGTCCCATAGATTGTATGGTGTTATGGACCCATTTGTTGTGCCACATAGTTGGGCTAGTATGTCCACACCAAAATTCACGTTCATCACCTCCACGCTTTGAGAGCACGGATATTCATTATTTTTTAAGCTGCACATACACACATACACATTGCCGTAGCGAATTGAGCTTTAACATTGTCGTATTTGTAGCGCTAGCTGAGTCAACACTTGTGCAGTCAGATATAGTGTGTCAGATTTGTGGTGACATTGCACTTCAGAAATATGTAAGCCTGTATAACCAGACAGGCTTGAAGCAAGATCAGCAGTTGCCCAAGAACAAGCCACGCCATCAGGAAGTCTGCAGGCATTTCTCAATGGACTCACAGATACCGAGCCAAAGATATTTGCGAACAGATTAATTATACACTAGGCAAAATAGCGGAGGGCAGAGGAGTGACGCTCACAACAACGAGTGGAGCTTCAGGTGGTTAAAACACAGCAAGCTAGCACAGTAGGGAGCACACGTGGTGCATCTTCCAGTCTTCTCAGTCAGTGAACCCATGGTACCTAGGTCTGTCCCGTGACCTCCTGCCAGCGAGCCTTCGAAACTGCATGTGACCTTAAAGTACACATAGCCTGGCACAACCGCCGTGGTGATGTAACCGCCAATTTGTGATGAATCGTGTTTGTTGTTATAGCGTACTAGAGAGCATAGTTCAGTATGACATTGGGCTTTGATGCACTGAACCGTGCTAACCAGCACACAACCCAGCAGCCTATAACAAGTTACTTTGTGCGTGGTGGTTAATCGTCCAATCACTATCCAAGCTTGGATGATGAACCTGGAATGCTCAAGATCCAGTGCATTCCAGGTTATTTGGTCATAGGTTCTTGTACACAGCGAGACTAAATATTCACTTGAACTATGATGTACTCTACTGTCTCCTACTGAGGGAAAAAAGTATTTGATCCCCTGCTGATTTTGTACGTTTGCCCACTGACAAAAAAATTATCAGTCTATAATGCTAATGGTAGGTTTATTTGAACAGTGAGAGACAGAATAACAACAAAAAAATCCAGAAAAACGCATGTCAAAATGTTATAAATTGATTTGCATTTTAATGAGGGAAATAAGTATTTGACCCCTTTGCAAAACATGACTTAGTACTTGGTGCCAAAACCCTTGTTAACAATCACAGAGGTCAGACGTCTCTTGTAGTTGGCCACCAGGTTGGCACACATCTCAGGAGGGATTTTGTCCCACTCCTCTTTGCAGATCTTCTCCAAGTCATTAAGGTTTCGAGGCTGACGTTTGGCAACTCGAACCTTCAGCTCCCTCCACAGATTTTATATGGGATTAAGGTCTGCAAACTGGCTAGGCCTAGAGCCTTCGGGGGTGGCGGCTAGGATTCCCGTTGACGGTCTGGGCCCGTGGCCGGACACGGTTAATAATTGACGTTGTTTGGCCAGAAGGGTGGTGGCGGCCACGGCTGGGACATCCGTGTTGGTAGGCTCGGTGGAAGGGGTTAGCGTCTGCGTGTTAGTTGACACGGGTGCGTCGGCCAGCATCATATCCCTGCACGTCTTTGACTTGTTACCGGAGTGACAGCGTCATCTCTCACCGGTTCAGGCAAGGTACATAGCCATAAATGGGGGAAGTATAGGGATAATAGGCCAAGTGGTAGTGCTTGTATTTCTTGCGTCCAGACGGGGAACCAATGCAGCTTCCACGAGTTCAGGCGCTGGTCGGGACTATGGTCTCGATCCCGCCTGGTGCGTAGGCTTTGGTGCCGCTTCGATATCGCACCCCGCTCGTCACTTCCCGGTCAGATGCGCCACTCATCGTCTCTGCAGTACCGTCGGTGGTGGGTCGTTATTGCCTAGCAGCAGCTGACACACTCGTGAGCAGGAATCAGCCACTGTTCCTGCAGGTCCTTAATACGGCTGACACACCCATTACTGTCTAGGAAGGGACCTTGTTTGCAAATGTCAGCCCCATGCTTTCGAACCCTGAGGTGCAGACCGTCAACAATGTAAATATGGACGGTCCGTCAGTCGGCGCAGAGGATATGTCATGGATAGACGCGCTCCTGGCACAGAATACCGATCTGTCGGCAAAGGAATTGGGGGAGCTCAGGACTTTGTTGCGTTACTTTGCAGACGTGTTCAGTCAGGATCCTTACGATGTTGGTTGCACGACGCTGATGGAGCAGCACATTGATACTGGCGATGCACCACCCATTCAGCAGAATCCCTATAGGATGGGTCCTAGGAAGAAGGAGCATGTTTGGCGGGCAGTGCAGGAGATGATGAAGTCTGACATCATATCGCCATCTATGAGTCCGTGTGGGGAAAGAAATTGGATGGATCTATGCGGTTTTGAGTAGACTTCAGGCGGCTGAACAAAGTTACCTTAGCAGTGGTTTTCTATATGGTGGTTTTCTATATGGTGATTGGTTGGAAAGTCTGAGAAAGAAGGAGGGTATATTCGAATGAGGCTAAGGGTGGGTTGAGTCGGTTATAAGGGGAGCAGAGGGATTGATTTGACGGAAGGGATGAACAGAGATTGAACATGGGGAGAGAGAAGAGGATAAAAAGAAGTGGCGAGGGGGGAAAGGGAGCACTGGGGAGACAGAAAGCAAGGGACTTGTGTTGGTTGGTGGTGGGCGCTGGACGTTCTTATTGAGGGCAATCAACTTTATCCAAGAAGTGCTGCATTTGGAGTGTTTCAGTACATTTTATTCAGATCCTGTTATATGAGGGACTCCAGGAGAGACCTGTGGAAATGGAAGAAGGAATGTTATGGGACAGCACGAAAGAGATGAGCGAGCCCGGGACGGCAGGTCCTCACAAAGGCTCTACCCGATCATCAAGTCATCCAATACGTTCCACACGAGCCACAAGTGCTGCAAGGTCGACCCCGTCCAACAATAAATTGAGTGCAACGCGTGGAGAAGTTGGACAGACTGTTGCATGCTGTTATATTCGTACTGCAACAGAAAATGAGAGGGGCGTGCCCGCAGCCAGTACAGCCAGAATCAGAGCAAGAAAACAAGGGGCCAAGGCCACCTACTCCACCACCGATTCTCAGGGAAACCATGCCAGATTAACCTTTCTCGCCAGATCAACTGTTACCTCTCCAGCAACAGCAGAAGCCGCTGCAGCAGCAGGCAGTGCAAACAGCTTATTTCACCTCCAGGATCAGGAATAGGGGGCCCCGGGCTCACAGGATTCCATGGCAGCGACGTGAAGGTGCGAGGCATCTGCGTCGGCTGGCACCTATAGAAAAGGTCGTGACAGATGGAGGAAACGTGGGCGCCTTTGTGAAATAGTTTCAAGTATCAGCAAAGGTGCTGACATGGTTGGATGGAGATGAATTAGAGGTACTACCATCGGCCCTGGGTGATGGAGGGCTCAACATTTTTAGGGGGAATCGCACAAGAGGACGACTCTGCAAACAGTGCTCAAGGAGAGGCGGATATTTTTGAACCGCCATCTACCGTCAAACGGCGGTTTCAGGAGCACCAATGGGATGCTGCCGAATCGCTCCTGGTCTTTAGAGGAATGCTGCTGGCTCGGGCGTGGGAGGCATTAAGGGATGCCATGAATTCCATGGTAGCAGACCGCCTGCTTGAGTATGCACACCAGCACACCGTCTTCTTCCCACCGAGGAGGATGACTTACCTCCTTCCCTATGGATCGCTGGCCCCATCCAATCATTTGAGGGCATGCATAAGCTGTTCTGAATAGTAGGGCAGGTGGTGGAGCAAGCAACCTGTACTGGACAACTAGGAATGAAATGTGAGCAACCAGGGAAGGGTGTTTCACAAGGGTTGGAGTGGTTAGGAAACCCTCCCGTGGGGAGTCAATGGGGGAAATGGATGAATTGTTGGAGCAGGGAAAGCGAGTTCCCCTAGTTCGCAGATAGCAATTGCATGCTTATGTTGTGGCCAGGTGGATAATTTGGCCCGATGGTGTCGAAACCAGGTCACGAAAATTGAATCATCACCCCGGGATCCATTCTCCAAGAGTACTCTCAAGATGGGGAAGACAAGTGCAGACATCTCGGACACCCGGCGGGACATACTGAAAATGCATTGGCACAATGGGATTCAAGAGGGGATTCCTGCACAAGCTTCTTCCCACACACACGACACAGAAAAACATAGGATCAGGACATCCCTGATCGCAGTCATCCCACATCATCGAGTGAGCCTGTTCAGTGGGCAAACCTCCAGACAAAGTGGCGTAAATTAGATAGGAGGGTAGTCGCAGGGGCGTAGATAACGTATTTCCTGGTGGGGATAGTAGGGGCATCAGGGTACATGAGCAATTAGACACAAGTGCCTCTGTGGAAATTAGTTCCCTTTTAATTCTTGGGAAGCAAAATATACTACAGCTTCACAAGACCATTCCCAGCTATGGTACAGTAATTGTGTCATGCCCATCTGATAAGAGCCTCTTGTATTCGGTTCCCTACTTCCCATTCGAATGCTAATTCGCTTTGGTGCTTCTGGGTTTTCCACGCTCAAAACGCATTGAATGCACACTTTTGTCTACACGGATCTATGATATTAAAAATAGACAATACCACACTTAATATACATTTTGGAAAAGACATATATGTGTAATGACGACTTGACACACTTCTCTAGGGATGGCACTTCATTGAAGACATGTTCACTTGACATCAGGTGGAGATCCCACCGCAAAAGCCCGGAGTCTCCCGCGCATCTTCCTTATATATCAACACGAGGCTACGCCCCCCTTCTCGATCATTCCCGCTGACTCTGGACGCTCCCTCTATCGGAAGACTCTACTGTCCTCTTCCGTCACCCGACCACGCTCTCTTCTCGAGCATTCCCGTAGCCACCAGTCCATTCACACTCACTTCTGACACCCTTGTCATTACCTCCCGTGGCCACTAGTGCATTAATACTGAAAGCTGACCTCCGTCTCATTACCTCCCGTGGCCACTAGTCCCCTTACACCACATGCAGGCTCTATTGTCATTACATATACAAAACACCAATAGTGGCTGCCGCCGGTTGGCACTCCCTAGCAGCGGAGACACTCATGCGTATTGGTCGCCAGTTAATTATACAAGTGCTTAACGCATCAGAAGCGGTTATAACCATGCAGCCAGGAATGATCCTCACGCATGTTGACCAACTTACCAGTCACTCGGGATGGCGTGAGAATGGCCTGGTTAGGGTCTTTGGATCGATTAGATCCACATGATGACAACTCATAGATTGAGAACATTGCGATGGTAAACTCGGAATTGTTGCCTGTACAGATGCAACAACTGCGCTCCCTATTGGTGGAATTCGGTGATGTATTTAGTAAAATAAATCAACACCACTAACCATATATGATGCTCCTATAAGATTTAGCTTCGATTTCTCCTGCTTAAATAAGGTCACCATAGCCTATACATATCCTATCCCACGCATTGATGATACTCTTGGCGCTCTTGCAGGAGCCATATATTTTTCCACGCTGGACCTTTTGTTGGGATGTTGGCAACTTCCATTAGATGATGAATCCTGCCCCAACAAAACATTGAAAACACCTCAGGGGTTGTTCAACTTTAATTATTTACCTATTCGGCTACAGACATCACCTGCCATGTTCCAGAGACTGATGGAACTAGTGTTAACCGGGCTTCAGTGGGAGATTTGCCTCAATATCATTGTGTTTTGTGGTACCTTTGAGGAACGTTAATATTGGCTAAGACAAGTGTTCACGAGGATGAGAGAGGCTAATTGAAAATGATAGCCATCCAAATGTCATCTAGTTCAAACCTCTGTGTGGTACCTAGGTTACGTTATTAGTACAAATGGTGTCACCACAGACACGGAGAAAACAGCTTGCAAACGGGAATGGCATAGCCCCCACTACAGTACCTGAGGTGCAGCATTTCTTAGAATGTACATTACCGTAGGTTTGTTCCCAAATTTGCTACTATCTAAAGGCCCTACACCTACTCACCAAATGTGTCGCAACCCTCCACCACCCAACACGGCCAATCAGTAAAAAATGTGTCACGTTGAATAGACGTGTCGGGTGGTGGCAGGTTGCAACACATTTATAAATAACGCGATCTAACCCAAAAACCTTTATTATGAATAATATTGGTCGTGAAAGCCTACCTGTTAAACAAAAAAACAATAACTTAAGTACATCCCATTGGCTCAGCGCTAGAACGAGCCAGCTTGGAATAAGAAGGTTATTTAGTAAAAGAGAGTTACAGGAAGAGGAAACGAACCAGATATTAAGCCATACTTAACAGAGCCAGGAATTCGACAGCACAGACCTGCCTGCGAAAATGATTCCGGATGACCTCATTGACGCTACAACATAAAACCTGAGTTGCTCGAGTAAAGAGATTGCTGGAGGGGGGTGTCGGGGGATTTGATTGAGATGAGAACAGAGAGATGTTGACAAATTGATAATATCGCTCAAGTTGTCTCCCCTCTGAACAAAAAAATCAAGAACAATAATCTGACGGAAAGAATTTCGCAATGTTCATGTGCGGTGTTGTCCAAGACATTTGACGCAATTGCTCCTAAATTGAAATGAAACTTAGAAGTGAGAACTGACCTTTTGCAGTTCTTGTTGGAGCAATACTTGTGAATGTCACTTTAAACCCGTTCCCTGGACGAAGGGAATTCAAAAATGTGCGTTATTATATATTATTCATCTAAACTTACTTTCCCATTACCATTCGACAAATGTTCATCAGCCATGCTCGATTAACTGGCGATCTTTTTTCACAATTCACTGTCTTGCAATTGAATGGTCGTTCTAACTCCTGCCCCTTCTTTAACCTCTTTAGCTGATATAGTGCAGTGTTTTCACGTGCAGTGGAATGTTGATGATTAACCGTTTCCCATTTCGATGACGTACGTGTACATATGATAATTCACGTGAACATCATTAGTTTGTCTTCTGGTTCTATTCCGATGACGTATGTCTAAGTAAAATAAAATGATAAAATAACTTTATTGGTACCGAGGCTCCCACAAGGCCATGCGTGAGGGCCTGTGGCACAGTTTGGCGCCAGCTATTGTAAAGTGCCGTCGTGTCGCTACAGTTGTCTGTAGTTAGTACATTGTCTTTATAAAAGGAATGGCGCTATGCCTCTCTAAATGTAATGTATGCTGACTGCTTGCGTATTCCGAGATTCAGCGGTGAACGGGACCAACCCTGCAACTTGCAGACGTCTCGAAATGGGAAAGGGTTAACCTTATACAACAATGTACTCTTATGGATAATATAAATTTGCTCTCTTCATTTAGATGCATGCATTTAGATTATTTGGCTACCATGAATTCCCACACGTGATGAGTGACTTCGATGAGCTATTATGTATGGCCAGGTCACCTCTTAAAAAGAGCTACAGTATTATCTCAGTACGCTTTACCTTGTAAAGCGAACAGTAATATGTATGTTGAACTTATTTTGTACCGTACATAGTCAACTGTGATCAATGGAGTTTACAACTTGATTTTAAAAGTGCAGAGCTCCAGTGGCTTCTTAAAAAAAATAGTATTCCTGGCTACATCGTTATTGTGTCTGCGAACGCAAATCAACTGTTGCTAGGGTGGTTTTGGGAGGGATATATTTTGTATGGGATGGAGACTATGTGAAAGATGAAATTGGTAACAAATATGCAGGACCAAGCCCTTCAGAGCATAAATACACAAGGGTAATATTGAAGCAGATATCATTTTGAATTGAAATGTACTGGGGACTTCACATGAGCAAAATTCATCGACAGTTTCATGGGTTTAGTTCGATTAGTACAGTTGTCTACGTACGATGTGCGAAATAGGTTTACATACAGACATATTATGTCACTGGTTTAGAACATACCTTCTAGAGGCTTCGAACAGGAGAGCTTCAAGCTGATTCCCGGTCCCATAGATTGTATGCTGTATGGTGTTATGGACCCATTTGTTGTGCCACATAGTTGGGCTAGTATGTCCACACCAAAATTCACGTTCATCACCTCCACGCTTTGAGAGCACGGATATTCATTATTTTTTAAGCTGCACATACACACATACACATTGCCGTAGCGAATTGAGCTTTAACATTGTCGTATTTGTAGCGCTAGCTGAGTCAACACTTGTGCAGTCAGATATAGTGTGTCAGATTTGTGGTGACATTGCACTTCAGAAATATGTAAGCCTGTATAACCAGACAGGCTTGAAGCAAGATCAGCAGTTGCCCAAGAACAAGCCACGCCATCAGGAAGTCTGCAGGCATTTCTCAATGGACTCACAGATACCGAGCCAAAGATATTTGCGAACAGATTAATTATACACTAGGCAAAATAGCGGAGGGCAGAGGAGTGACGCTCACA
Source organism: Petromyzon marinus (assembly GCF_048934315.1). Lineage (NCBI taxonomy): Eukaryota > Metazoa > Chordata > Hyperoartia > Petromyzontiformes > Petromyzontidae > Petromyzon > Petromyzon marinus. The sequence goes on along the minus strand of NC_133741.1, from coordinate 2,026,794 downwards.
ACAACGAGTGGAGCTTCAGGTGGTTAAAACACAGCAAGCTAGCACAGTAGGGAGCACACGTGGTGCATCTTCCAGTCTTCTCAGTCAGTGAACCCATGGTACCTAGGTCTGTCCCGTGACCTCCTGCCAGCGAGCCTTCGAAACTGCATGTGACCTTAAAGTACACATAGCCTGGCACAACCGCCGTGGTGATGTAACCGCCAATTTGTGATGAATCGTGTTTGTTGTTATAGCGTACTAGAGAGCATAGTTCAGTATGACATTGGGCTTTGATGCACTGAACCGTGCTAACCAGCACACAACCCAGCAGCCTATAACAAGTTACTTTGTGCGTGGTGGTTAATCGTCCAATCACTATCCAAGCTTGGATGATGAACCTGGAATGCTCAAGATCCAGTGCATTCCAGGTTATTTGGTCATAGGTTCTTGTACACAGCGAGACTAAATATTCACTTGAACTATGATGTACTCTACTGTCTCCTACTGAGGGAAAAAAGTATTTGATCCCCTGCTGATTTTGTACGTTTGCCCACTGACAAAAAAATTATCAGTCTATAATGCTAATGGTAGGTTTATTTGAACAGTGAGAGACAGAATAACAACAAAAAAATCCAGAAAAACGCATGTCAAAATGTTATAAATTGATTTGCATTTTAATGAGGGAAATAAGTATTTGACCCCTTTGCAAAACATGACTTAGTACTTGGTGCCAAAACCCTTGTTAACAATCACAGAGGTCAGACGTCTCTTGTAGTTGGCCACCAGGTTGGCACACATCTCAGGAGGGATTTTGTCCCACTCCTCTTTGCAGATCTTCTCCAAGTCATTAAGGTTTCGAGGCTGACGTTTGGCAACTCGAACCTTCAGCTCCCTCCACAGATTTTATATGGGATTAAGGTCTGCAAACTGGCTAGGCCTAGAGCCTTCGGGGGTGGCGGCTAGGATTCCCGTTGACGGTCTGGGCCCGTGGCCGGACACGGTTAATAATTGACGTTGTTTGGCCAGAAGGGTGGTGGCGGCCACGGCTGGGACATCCGTGTTGGTAGGCTCGGTGGAAGGGGTTAGCGTCTGCGTGTTAGTTGACACGGGTGCGTCGGCCAGCATCATATCCCTGCGCGTCTTTGACTTGTTACCGGAGTGACAGCGTCATCTCTCACCGGTTCAGGCAAGGTACATAGCCATAAATGGGGGAAGTATAGGGATAATAGGCCAAGTGGTAGTGCTTGTATTTCTTGCGTCCAGACGGGGAACCAATGCAGCTTCCACGAGTTCAGGCGCTGGTCGGGAATATGGTCTCGATCCCGCCTGGTGCGTAGGCTTTGGTGCCGCTTCGATATCGCACCCCGCTCGTCACTTCCCGGTCAGATGCGCCACTCATCGTCTCTGCAGTACCGTCGGTGGTGGGTCGTTATTGCCTAGCAGCAGCTGACACACTCGTGAGCAGGAATCAGCCACTGTTCCTGCAGGTCCTTAATACGGCTGACACACCCATTACTGTCTAGGAAGGGACCTTGTTTGCAAATGTCAGCCCCATGCTTTCGAACCCTGAGGTGCAGACCGTCAACAATGTAAATATGGACGGTCCGTCAGTCGGCGCAGAGGATATGTCATGGATAGACGCGCTCCTGGCACAGAATACCGATCTGTCGGCAAAGGAATTGGGGGAGCTCAGGACTTTGTTGCGTTACTTTGCAGACGTGTTCAGTCAGGATCCTTACGATGTTGGTTGCACGACGCTGATGGAGCAGCACATTGATACTGGCGATGCACCACCCATTCAGCAGACTCCCTATAGGATGGGTCCTAGGAAGAAGGAGCATGTTTGGCGGGCAGTGCAGGAGATGATGAAGTCTGACATCATATCGCCATCTATGAGTCCGTGTGGGGAAAGAAATTGGATGGATCTATGCGGTTTTGAGTAGACTTCAGGCGGCTGAACAAAGTTACCTTAGCAGTGGTTTTCTATATGGTGGTTTTCTATATGGTGATTGGTTGGAAAGTCTGAGAAAGAAGGAGGGTATATTCGAATGAGGCTAAGGGTGGGTTGAGTCGGTTATAAGGGGAGCAGAGGGATTGGTTTGACGGAAGGGATGAACAGAGATTGAACATGGGGAGAGAGAAGAGGATAAAAAGAAGTGGCGAGGGGGGAAAGGGAGCACTGGGGAGACAGAAAGCAAGGGACTTGTGTTGGTTGGTGGTGGGCGCTGGACGTTCTTATTGAGGGCAATCAACTTTATCCAAGAAGTGCTGCATTTGGAGTGTTTCAGTACATTTTATTCAGATCCTGTTATATGAGGGACTCCAGGAGAGACCTGTGGAAATGGAAGAAGGAATGTTATGGGACAGCACGAAAGAGATGAGCGAGCCCGGGACGGCAGGTCCTCACAAAGGCTCTACCCGATCACCAAGTCATCCAATACGTTCCACACGAGCCACAAGTGCTGCAAGGTCGACCCCGTCCAACAATAAATTGAGTGCAACGCGTGGAGAAGTTGGACAGACTGTTGCATGCTGTTATATTCGTACTGCAACAGAAAATGAGAGGGGCGTGCCCGCAGCCAGTACAGCCAGAATCAGAGCAAGAAAACAAGGGGCCAAGGCCACCTACTCCACCACCGATTCTCAGGGAAACCATGCCAGATTAACCTTTCTCGCCAGATCAACTGTTACCTCTCCAGCAACAGCAGAAGCCGCTGCAGCAGCAGGCAGTGCAAACAGCTTATTTCACCTCCAGGATCAGGAATAGGGGGCCCCGGGCTCACAGGATTCCATGGCAGCGACGTGAAGGTGCGAGGCATCTGCGTCGGCTGGCACCTATAGAAAAGGTCGTGACAGATGGAGGAAACGTGGGCGCCTTTGTGAAATAGTTTCAAGTATCAGCAAAGGTGCTGACTTGGTTGGATGGAGATGAATTAGAGGCACTACCATCGGCCCTGGGTGATGGAGGGCTCAACATTTTTAGGGGGAATCGCACAAGAAGACGACTCTGCAAACAGTGCTCAAGGAGAGGCGGATATTTTTGAACCGCCATCTACCGTCAAACGGCGGTTTCAGGAGCACCAATGGGATGCTGCCGAATCGCTCCTGGTCTTTAGAGGAATGCTGCTGGCTCGGGCGTGGGAGGCATTAAAGGATGCCATGAATTCCATGGTAGCAGACCGCCTGCTTGAGTATGCACACCAGCACACCGTCTTCTTCCCACCGAGGAGGATGACTTACCTCCTTCCCTATGGATCGCTGGCCCCATCCAATCATTTGAGGGCATGCATAAGCTGTTCTGAATAGTAGGGCAGGTGGTGGAGCAAGCAACCTGTACTGGACAACTAGGAATGAAATGTGAGCAACCAGGGAAGGGTGTTTCACAAGGGTTGGAGTGGTTAGGAAACCCTCCCGTGGGGAGTCAATGGGGGAAATGGATGAATTGTTGGAGCAGGGAAAGCGAGTTCCCCTAGTTCGCAGATAGCAATTGCATGCTTATGTTGTGGCCAGGTGGATAATTTGGCCCGATGGTGTCGAAACCAGGTCACGAAAATTGAATCATCACCCCGGGATCCATTCTCCAAGAGTACTCTCAAGATGGGGAAGACAAGTGCAGACATCTCGGACACCCGGCGGGACATACTGAAAATGCATTGGCACAATGGGATTCAAGAGGGGATTCCTGCACAAGCTTCTTCCCACACACACGACATTGAAAAACATAGGATCAGGACATCCCTGATCGCAGTCATCCCACATCAGGGAGTGAGGCTGTTCAGTGGCTAAACCTCCAGACAAAGTGGCGTAAATTAGATAGGAGGGTAGTCGCAGGGGCGTAGATAACGTATTTCCTGGTGGGGATAGTAGGGGCATCAGGGTACATGAGCAATTAGACACAAGTGCCTCTGTGGAAATTATTTCTCTTTTAATTCTTGGGAAGCAAAATATACTACAGCTTCACAAGACCATTCTCAGCTATGTTACAGTAATTGTGTCATGCCCATCTGATAAGAGCCTCTTGTATTCTGTTTCCCTACTTCCCATTCGAATGCTAATTCGCTTTGGTGCTTCTGGGTTTTCCACGCTCGAAACGCATTGAATGTACACATTTGTCTACACGGATCTATGATATAAAAAATAGACAATACCACACTTAATATACATTTTGGAAAAGACATATATGTGTAATGACGACTTGACACACTTCTCTAGGGATGGCACTTCATTGAAGACATGTTCACTTGACATCAGGTGGAGATCCCACCGCAAAAGCCCGGAGTCTCCCGCGCATCTTCCTTATATATCAACACGAGGCTACGCCCCCCTTGTCGATCATTCCCGCTGACTCTGGACGCTCCCTCTATCGGAAGACTCTACTGTCCTCTTCCGTCACCCGACCACGCTCTCTTCTCGAGCATTCCCGTAGCCACCAGTCCATTCACACTCACTACTGACACCCTTGTCATTACCTCCTGTGGCCACTAGTGCATTAATACTGAAAGCTGACCTCCCTCTAATTACCTCCCGTGGCCACTAGTCCCCTTACACCACATGCAGGCTCTATTGTCATTACATATACAAAACACCAATAGTGGCTGCCGCCAGTTGGCACTCCCTAGCAGCGGAGACAATCGTGCGTATTGGTCGCCAGTTAATTATACAAGTGCTTAACGCATCAGAAGCGGTTATAACCATGCAGCCAGGAATGATCCTCACGCATGTTGACCAACTTACCAGTCACTCGGGATGGCGTGAGAATGGCCTGGTTAGGGTCTTTGGATCGATTAGATCCACATGATGACAACTCATAGATTGAGAACATTGCGATGGTAAACTCGGAATTGTTGCCTGTACAGATGCAACAACTGCGCTCCTATTGGTGGAATTCGGTGATGTATTTAATAAAATAAATCAACACCACTAACCATATATGATGCTCCTATAAGATTTAGCTTCGATTTCTCCTGCTTAAATAAGGTCACCGTAGCCTATACATATCCTATCCCACGCATTGATGATACTCTTGGCGCTCTTGCAGGAGCCATATATTTTTCCACGCTGGACCTTTTGTTGGGATGTTGGCAACTTCCATTAGATGATGAATCCTGCCCCAACAAAACATTGAAAACACCTCAGGGGTTGTTCAACTTTAATTATTTACCTATTCGTCTACAGACATCACCTGCCATGTTCCAGAGACTGATGGAACTAGTGTTAACCGGGCTTCAGTGGGAGGTTTGCCTCAATATCATTGTGTTTTGTGGTACCTTTGAGGAACATTAATATTGGATAAGACAAGTGTTCACGAGCATGAGAGAGGCTAATTGAAAATGATAGCCATCCAAATGTCATCTAGTTCAAACCTCTGTGTGGTACCTAGGTTACGTTATTAGTACAAATGGTGTCACCACAGACACGGAGAAAACAGCTTGCATACGGGAATGGCATAGCCCCACTACAGTACCTGAGGTGCAGCATTTCTTAGAATGTATATTACCGTAGGTTTGTTCCCAAATTTGCTACTATCTAAAGGCCCTACACCTTCTCACGAAATGTGTCGCAACCCTCCACCACCCAACACGGCCAATCAGTAAAAAATGTGTCACGTTGAATAGCCGTGTCGGGTGGTGGAGGGTTGCAACACATTTATAAATAACGCGATCTAACCCAAAAACCTTTATTATGAATAATATTGGTCGTGAAAGCCTACCTGTTAAACAAAAAAACAATAACTTAAGTACATTCCATTGGCTCAGCGGTAGAACGAGCCAGCTTGGAATAAGAGGGTTATTTAGTAAAAAGAGAGTTACAGGAAGAGGAAACGAACGAGATATTAAGCCATACTTAACAGAGCCAGGAATTCGACAGCACAGACCTGCCTGCGAAAATGATTCCGGATGACCTCATTGACGCTACAACATAAAACCTGAGTTGCTCGAGTAAAGAGATTGCTGGAGGGGGGTGTCGGGGGATTTGATTGAGATGAGAACGGAGAGATGTTGACAAATTGATAATATCGCTCAAGTTGTCTCCCCTCTGAACAAAAAATCAAGAACAATAATCTGACGGAAAGAATTTCGCGATGTTCATGTGCGGTGTTGTCCAAGACATTTGACACAATTGCTCCTAAATTGAAATGAAACTTAGATCTGAGAACTGACCTTTTGCAGTTCTTGTTGGAGCAATACTTGAGAATGTCACTTTAAACCCGTTCCCTGGACAAAGGGAATTCAAAAATGAGCGTTATTATATATTATTCATCTAAACTTACTTTACCATTACCATTCGACAAATGTTCATCAGCCATGCTCGATTAACTGGCGATCTATTTTCACAATTCACTGTCTTGCAATTGAATGGTCGTTCTAACTCCTGCCCCTTCTTTAACCTCTTTAGCTGATATAGTGCAGTGTTTTCAGGTGCAGTGGAATGTTGATGATTAACCGTTTCCCATTTTGATGACGTACGTGTACATATGATAATTCACGTGAGCATCATTAGTTTGTCTTCTGGTTCCATTCCGATGACGTATGTCTAAGTAAAATAAAATGATAAAATAACTTTATTGGTACCGAGTCTCCCACAAGGCCATGCGTGAGGGCCTGTGGCACAGTTTGGCACCAGCTATTGTAAAGTGCCGTCGTGTCGCTACAGTTGTCTGCAGTTAGTACATTGTCTTTATAAAAGGAATGGCGCTATGCCTCTATAAATGAAATGTATGCTGACTGCTTGCGTATTCCGAGATTCAGCGGTGAACGGGACCAACCCTGCAACTTGCAGACGTCTCGAAATGGGAAAGGGTTAACCTTATACAACAATGTACTCTTATGGATAATATAAATTTGCTCTCTTCATTTAGATGCATGCATTTAGATTATTTGGCTACCATGAATTTCCACACGTGATGAGTGACTTCGATGAGCTATTATGTATGGCCAGGTCACCTCTTAAAAAGAGCTACAGTATTATCTCAGTACGCTTTACCTTGTAAAGTGAACAGTAATATGTATGTTGAACTTATTTTGCACCGTACATAGTCAACTGTGATCAATGGAGTTTACAACTTGATTTTAAAAGTGCAGAGCTCCAGTGGCTTCTTAAAAAAATAGTATTGCTGGCTCACATCGTTATTGTGTCTGCGAACGCAAATCAACTGTTGCTAGGGTGGTTTTGGGAGGGATAAATTTTGTATGGGATGGAGACTATGTGAAAGATGAAATTGCTAACAAATATGCAGGACCAAGCCCTTCAGGGTATAAACACACAAGGGTAATATTGAAGCAGATATCATTTTGAATTGAAATGTACTGGGGACTTCACATGAGCAAAATTCATCGACAGTTTCATGGGTTTAGTTCGATTAGTACAGTTGTCTACGTACGATGTGCAAAATAGGTTTATATACAGACATATAAAATGTTACTGGTTTAGAACATACCTTCTAGAGGCTTCGAAGAGGAGAGCTTCAAGCTGATTCCCGGTCCCATATATTTTATGCTGTATGGTGTTATGGACCCATTTGTTGTGCCACATAGTTGGGCTAGTATGTCCACACCAAAATTCACGTTCATCACCTCCACGCTTTGAGAGCACGGATATTCATTATTTTTTAAGCTGCACATACACACATACACATTGCCGTAGCGAATTGAGCTGTTGTCGTATTTGTAGCGCTAGCTGAGTCAACAGTTGTGCAGTCAGATACAGTGTGTCAGATTTGTGGTGACATTGCACTTCAGAAATATGTAAGCCTGTATAACCAGACAGGCTTGAAGCAAGATCAGCAGTTGCCCAAGAACAAGCCACGCCATCAGGAAGTCTGCAGCCATTTCTCAATGGACTCCACAGATACCGAGCCAAGGATATTTGCGAACAGATTAATTATACACTAGGCAAAATAGCGGAGGGCAGAGGAGTGACGCTCACAACAACGAGTGAAGCTTCAGGTGGTTAAAACACAGCAAGCTAGCACAGTAGGGAGCACACGTGGTGCATCTTCCAGTCTTCTCAGTCAGTCAACCCATGGTACCTAGGTCTGTCCCGTGACCTCCTGCCAGCGAGCCTTCGAAACTGCACGTGACCTTAAAGTACACATAGCCTGGCACAACCGCCGTGGTGATGTAAACGTCAATTTGTGATGAATCGTGTTTGTTGTTATAGCGTACTAGAGAGCATAGTTCAGTATGACATTGGGCTGTGATGCACTGAACCGTGCTAACCAGCACACAACCCAGCAGCCTATAACAAGTTGCTTTGTGCGTGGTGGTTAATCGTCCAATCACTATCCAAGCTTGGATGATGAACCTGGAATGCTCAAAATCCAGTGCATTCCAGGTTATTTGGTCATAGGTTCTTGTACACAGCGAGACTAAATATTCACTTGAACTATGATGTACTCTACTGTCTCCTACAGTGAGGGAAAAAAGTATTTGATCCCCTGCTGATTTTGTACGTTTGCCCACTTACAAAGAAATGATCAGTCTATAATGCTAATGGTAGGTTTATTTGAACAGTGAGAGACAGAATAACAACAAAAAAATCCAGAAAAACGCATGTCAAAAATGTTATGAATTGATTTGCATTTTAATGAGGGAAATAAGTATTTGACCCCTCTGCAAAACATGACTTAGTACTTGGTGCCAAAACCCTTGTTGGCAATCACAGAGGTCAAACGTTTCTTGTAGTTGGCCACCAGGTTTGCACACATCTCAGGAGGGATTTTGTCCCACTCCTCTTTGCAGATCTTCTCCAAGTCATTAAGGTTTCGAGGCTGACGTTTGGCAACTCGAACCTTCAGCTCCCTCCACAGATTTTATATGGGATTAAGGTCTGCAGACTGGCTAGGCCTAGAGCCTTTGGGGGTGGCGGCTAGGATTCCCGTTAACGGTCTGGGCCCGTGGCCGGACACAGTTAATAATTGACGTTGTTTGGCCAGAAGGGTGGTGGTGGCCACGGCTGGGACATCCGTGTTGGTAGGCTCGGTGGAAGGGGTTAGCGTCCGCGTGTTAGTTGACACGGGTGCGTCGGCCGCCATCATATCCCTGCACGTCTTTGACTTGTTACCGGAGGGACAGCGTCATCTCTCACCGGTTCAGGCAAGGTACATAGCCATAAATGGGGGAAATATGGGGATAATAGGCCAAGTGGTAGTGCCAGTCCGCATCGGGGAGCTGGGAGTATGGCCTCCGGTACTAGTCTCCAGTGTGCTCATGGTTCCCTGCTTGCTGGGCACGGACCTGTTGAGTCACATGCACCTTCGCATTCTGACGGACGAAGGCTGCGTCGAAACCACCGTCGGGGGGTTGCTTGTATTTCTTGCATCCAGACGGGGAACCAATGCAGCTTCCACGAGTTCAGGCACTGGTCGGGACTATGGTCTCGATCCCGCCTGGTGCATAGGCTTTGGTGCCGCTTCGATATCGCACCTCGCTCGTCACTTCCCGGTCAGATGCGCCACTCATCGTCTCTGCAGTACCATCGGTGGTGGGTCTTTATTGCCTAGCAGCAGCTGACACACTCGTGAGCAGGAATCAGCCACTGTTCCTGCAGGTCCTTAATACGGCTGACACACCCATTACTGTCTAGGAAGGGACCTTGTTTGCAAATGTTAGCCCCATGCTTTCGAACCCTGAGGTGCAGACCGTCAACAATGTACATTTGGACAGTCCGTCAGTCGGCGCAGAGGATATGTCATGGATAGACGCGCTCCTGGCACAGAATTCCGATCTGTCGGCAAAGGAATCGGGGGAGCTCAGGACTTTGTTGCGTTACTTTGCAGACATGTTCAGTCAGGGTCCTTACGATGTTGGTTGCACGACGCTGATGGAGCAGCACATTGATACTGGCGATGCGCTACCCATTCAGCAGAATCCCTATAGGATGGGTCCTAGGAAGAAGGAGCATGTTTGGCGGGCAGTGCAGGAGATGATGAAGTCTGACATCATATCGCCATCTACGAGTCCGTGTGGGGAAAGAAATCGGATGGATCTATGCGGTTTTGAGTAGACTTCAGGCGGCTGAACAAAGTTACCTTAGCAGATGCCTTCCCACTCCCGCGCATAGATCACTCATTGGATGCACTCGCAGGAGCTAAAATTTCTCCACACTAGACCTTTTGGCGGGATTCTGGCAGCTACCACTAGATGCCACATCCAGACCGAAAACAGCTTTCAGAACGCCTCAATGATGGGTTTACAGACGGCTACCGCCACTTCCAGTGATTGATGCAGCTGGTACTTGCGGGATTGCAGTGGGAGTCGTGCCTCATCTATCGGGATGATGCAATCATATTCGCTCACACATTCGAGGAGCACTTAACCCGGTTGTGACAGGTGTTTTCGAAAATTCGTGACGCGAACTTCAAGTTAAAACCCTCCAAGTGCCATCTCGTTCGCTCCTCCGTAATATACTTGGGTCATGTCGTTAATGTGTCGGGGGTCACGACAGATCCCGACAAAACGGCGTGCGTCCATGATTGGCCAACACCCACGTCCGTGCCTGAAGTCCACAGATTCGTGAGGTTTGTATCCTATTACCGCCGTTTTGTCGAGAACATTGCTACCATTGCTAAGCCCTCGCATGTGCTCACGACGCGTTCTTGACCACTGCGCCAGTGTTTGACAGAAGTGCCGCCTCTAGCATACCCCCATTTTTCGATTCTCTTCCTGCTGGATACGGATGCGAGCGACGCAGGCATCGTGGCTGTTCTCTCCCAGATTCAGGAGGGGAGAGAGGTTGTCGTGTCTTGTCGCAGGCTGAGCGGCGGTATTTCATTACGCACCGCGACCTGTTTGTCGTCGTCCCCTTTGTTCAGCAATTTAGGCCCTACCTCTATGGCCGTGACTTCACTGTTCGGACGGATCATGCGGCATTGCAGTACTCACTCCGCATTGACCAAGCGGCGGTCAGATGGCCCGATGGTTGGAGAGGCTGCAAGAGTACACTTATCGAGTGGTGCATCGTAAAGGAAACAGGAATACGAACGCCGAAGCATTGTCCAGACTGGCAGCCCCCGTTAAGTGTGCCTACGGCGACGGATCTGCGCTGTAGATCGCCGGCCGTGGCGCAACCCGAGATCGTGGCACCGGTTTCCACCGGGGACACGGACCGGGCGGAGCAGCTGATATCGCTTGATAGAGACTTGGGGCTCATGGAGGGACCGGCAGCAGGCAGACGCGGCTTTGGCACCGCTTTGCCGGCTGGCGGAGACGGCAAGCGCTGACGATCTCCCCACATCGGGAAAGTTTTTCCTCATGTGGGAAGGCTTCTTGATGCACTGGGACGTGACTGTGAACCGTAAAGTCCTGGTGGTGCCCTCTTCCTGCAGAGTCAGCTATGCTCCGATGTTCACGCCCGAAAGTTGCTCCATATAGGTAGCCGTAAGACTGAGGCTGTGCTACGTCTTCGCTATTTTTGGCTGGGCATGTCCGCCGATATCCGCCGTGTGGTATTGGCGTGCGCGGACTGCGTGTGCAGGAATCCGTCTCCATTCGTGCGAAGCGCTCGCCTGCAGTCTATTCAAGTTTCCCCGGTAAAAGTTTCCCGAGCTCGTTGCCCTCGAGGAAGTAGATACCTACTGGTGGGGATGGAGTACTTTACACGATGCTCCTTTGCCTGCCCATTGGCCAACCAGATGCCAGCACCGGATCCATCGGCGTCCGTGGCTGAAGACGCAGCCGGAGCATCGGCCAAGGACTTGGCGACAGGACGGGGATCCTTAACCCGCTCATGCTCATGCTGCCTCGTCGCAGCTGTGGACACGGACATCCCTGCAACCCTGTTGTGTTCGGTCGAGGGATTGGATCGTGGGGCAAGTCTGTGACAGAGGCGGCAGACTTGTTATCAAGGGGACGGAGGGAGAATTGTGTTGTGTTACTTTTGCCTTTATTGCACATTTTCGTTGTGTTACTTTGCCTTCATTGCACTTTTTGTTGTTTTTGTTGTTGAAATTACATGTGGCCGGCCGCAGTTGGCTTTGACCGGCTGAGGCACACAGTTGTTGAGGTGAGGACGGCTCTGTCTCAAGGCAGGGGGGGGTGGTGATGATGAAAGGGATCTGCGAGCGAACCTCACGCACTCACACCACGCAGACATGAAATCTCCGCACTCAGCATAGCACGCACCAATTTCACGCACGGGAATACACTAGACAGGGGTCAAGGGTTAAAGGGCACTGAAATCACATAAACCCGGCGTGCGAGACGAGGATGTGTATTGGGAACGAGGGCGGAGATGGAAGATTTAAAAGGGGCTGCGAGACGCGTGTTCGGGGTCGGTTTTCGGAACGAGTGTGGCTGTGGGGGGAAGAATAAACCAGTGTGTAAACAAGTCTCCAACGCCTCTCCATCTACATACCCAGTCATTGCTGATTTCAGCTGTGGCAGCTTAGCGATCTGATCTTTGCCTCTCCCGGTCACCCAAATGACGGCTGGATTACATTGCAATGCCTTCAATCTGCCAAACGAATACCGCGTTATAACTCATCACACACAAAGTCGCTCACCACAAATGAATCACAATACCTTGCTGATCTCATCAAGGAACATAAACCATCACGCAAACTCCGCTCATCCTCGCAACAGCGGCTTTTGACTAGCCATCGAACAAAGATGGTCACTGCATCGTGCGCTTTTAGATGTGCTTCTGTGGCCGTCTGGAACGCTCTTCCTTCTGATATTACGAAGCTACTGGAGCTATATACTTTAAAAACTATAGCGCACTCATTTTTTAGAATAATTTCTTATGTTTAGTTTGTTGTCCTTTCCCCACACCTCCGATTAGCGCATTTGGCTATGTACGGTGTGATAGAAGTGCAAAATGCATACATACATATGTATAGGAGTGAAATACACGGTGCACACAGTTAACCAAGGGTAACTGAGGGCAAACAGGTGCGCGTGTGCAACATGGGGTAGCATGGACAAACATCCACCTAATTAAGAAGATAATTGGGTGCAAACGGGGTCGAGCGGTTGTGCACGCTAAGGTCGGAGGTGTTGCCAGGGAGACGGGAGATAAGGGTTGATTGATGGGCAAACAGGCGCCAGCCTGGCTGGTCTTAAAGAGACACACGAGAGATGCTGTGTGAGGAGTCGCTGTGTGCGAAGACGCTGTGTGCGAAAACGCTGTGTGTGGAGACGCTCAGTGCGGAGATGCTGGGTGCGACTACATTGTGTGCGGAGTCATTGTGTGCGATGACTCTGTGTGCGGAGTCGCTGAAAGCAGAGCTGCCGAGGGCAGGATAAGTTAGGTGTAACGTAGATACGAGTGGGAAGAAGTTAGATCTAAGTGACCGTATAGATATTTCTAGGAGTGCCTACAACTGGTGCGAGAACAGGTGAATAAAGTGTAAGCAGGTGACTTGTTACGTGTCAGTGTGAGTAATTTTGAAAACACTACACAAACACAGTGCTCGTCATTATGAATGTGAATGGATCGTCATTGTAATAATCTTCCAATATTCAAGAAGTCAAAGGAAATATATATTTGTATTATGATTGTTTATTATATTAATGCAAAATTAAAACGTGATACTTTATAATCGTATGTTTTAGCACACATACCAAACCCACATTTCGAGCTTATGATACACTTGTAATGATAGTGCGGAGCGACAGCGGGACAGTGTGGCTCTCCAGAACCATGGTTACTAATGGAAGGGTTACCGGGACTATGGTTACTAATGAGGCGGGAGCCAATGGCGAGGATGTGCTAATAAGAGTTAATAAGCATTCATGAGACGGGAGCCAATGGTAGGGAAGGACGAGTTAATAAGCATTCATGAGATGGGAGCCAATAGCAGAGGATGAGTTAATGAGGATTCATTAGACGGGAACCACTTGGATTGAGGGGTGTGTGTTCATGTGGGGGATGGTGAGGGGAAAGCAGCGTCGGCCAGGCTGCTTTGTTGTGGTGGCATCGCAGGCGCGGCGCCGGCAGAGCGGTTTTGCTGCTGTGGCATCACAAGCCCTCTCTATGCCTGGGGATTTCATACCTGTCAACCCATACGGGTTACCCCGTATTCTTGTAGAGGGGCCGTCCATAAATGATGTCACGCACCTGGGGGGGGGGGGGTCAGACATTTGTGACGATGTGTGACGAGGGGGGGGGGTTGAGAAATGTGACATCACATCAAAATGCACAACTTTAAATAAATATAGACAACACGTTCTACATAATTAAATAGACTTTGTTTTAATAATTGTTTTCTCCTACAACATCAGAGTGCAACGCCGCATTAAATACGCATTTCAATGAAAATAGTTTAAAGCGATTTGAAGCATGTTTTATTTTTTTTGGGGGGGCAGAGCTTTGTGACGTCATATTTGAGGGGGGGGGGGGTCTGACTTTTTGTGATGTCGTGTGACGAAAGGGAGGGGGGGTCAAAAATCGTCCAAAATCGCGTGACGTCATTTATGGACGGCCCCAGAGGGAAATTGAATGTTCACGTCCATATGGCGTACAGCCGTTTTAATGAGGAAAACATTTTTTTGTCTTTTTGTCTGTGGTTCGCCCTTGTGATGGGACTTTATAGGATGACCGTTGAGATTTATAAGGGCAGGGGGTGACCAATAAGGTCTGAATTGGTCTGTAATAAGGTTGGCACTGATAAGGGGTTGGCAGGTATGGGATTGTAATGGGGCGTGCGTTGCAGACACGACTGAACTGTTGGCCCCAGTCCGTGTCAACCAATGTGGTGGAACGGGCAAGGTGGTGGTTCTTTTTGTGAGCCTGGGGTATTGAGTGACCACCACCTCGCCGCGTGCAACTGCGGCCTTCCGCTCCCCCTTCTACCCTCAGTGGCACGAGGACCTCACTCTCGGGGGGGGGGGGGGGGGGATTATTTAGTGGACTCGCCTCACCGCGCCCATCAGCTAGCGCCGTGGATCGTTCGGAACGATGTAGGGCAGGCGGTGGCACTGATGGCCTCTGGGTGTCCCCGGATGCTGGTTTTGATGGTGCTGGTATTCATGGTGATGATGATTATGTTGATTGTGCTGATGGTGTTGCTGATGATGGTGGTGACGGTGGTGGTGAGGATGGTGGTGGTGCTGATGATGATGACGGTGGTGCTGATGGTAGTGTTGATCGTGGTGGTGCTGGTGATGGTGCTGCTGATGGTGATGCTGACGATGGTGCTGTTGATGGTGCTGATGATGATGGTAATGATGGTACTGTTGCTTATGGTGGTGGTGCTGGTCGTGGTTATGATGGTGCTTCTAATGATGCTGCTGCTGATGATGGTGCAGATGACGATGATGGTGGTGGTGTGGATGATGTAGATGGTGGTGTTGATGATAATGATGATAGCGCGGATAATGGTGCGGATGGTACTGTATGGATGATGATGTTGCGGATTATGTTGCGGCTGATGATGGTGCAACAGATGATGATGGTGCAGCTGATGATAAAGATGGTGCAGATAACAGTGACACACAAATACAATTAACACGCATATATCATAACCACGCTTGGCAGGAGCAGCGGCATCAACTACAGCATCATAATTTAGAAAAGCGCGTTGTGATGGGTTAGGTAAGTGTGCAGAGTGAAGGATGGCAGATTGCCTAGATTGCAAAGTCCCTTTTATAACATTAATAACAGGCAGCCTATGTTCATTGCTCAAAAATAAAGTTATTTTTGTTTTGCGTTTAATTTTAGAACGCTCAAACATATTTCGATTGAGGCCACCTCTGGGAAACACCAGGAATGGTTCAGTTAGGACACCATCGACAACAACCGCCGTTCACCAAGTGGTGGTGACGTCACCGGGGCGCTTGTGCCATGCTCGGTGCACTTTGAGGTGCCATGGGTTGAACTGACCGGCGTTTTTAGCCATCCCATTACTCTTCTCATTGTATTGTGAATGCCGCTCCTCCGCCCTCCGTTGTTGAGGGCTATTGGCTTCCAACTGCCGAGTGGCGTCCACGAATCGTATCACTTCCACATCCTTCTGGATCACATTAGTCTATCTCTTCCTCTAGTCTGTACCGCGCCGGTTTAGCCCCCTCTATCCGGCCACAACAGAAGCTGCTTGTGCATGCCGTGGTTGGGCATGTGGGCTTCATGACCCGGCCATTGCAGCCTCGCCTGCCAGAGGGACTCGCTTGAAGATGATTGCTTGTGTTGCGATCGAAATGTCGTGATCTATTATTTTTCTATCAACGTGATTTTACCGTAAGAACCAAATAATATGAATTCCTGCAGTCAAGAAGGCTTCAAATCAAGATGGTCATTATGTTCAGTTCATGGCAATCAACGCAGCAGGGGAACTACATATTATTTTGTTACCAAAAGGATGGGGATAGAGCAAGGGCTAGTGAAAGACTGAATGTTATCCCAAAGCGTATTGTTCACAGCTTCATGAATGTGTACTCTCAAAGGAGCATTACCTTCAGTGGTGTATGAAGGAACACGATTGATGTACTGCACCCCCAGGTATCTTTAAATAGCATTTAAGGCTTGCCTGTTGGCTTGCCCGCACCAGGTCGGGCAGCTGGTTACAGCAGCAGGGCGGGGCACTCCTTCTGTGGTCATATTAAAGGAGTGACTCCAAGCAGAACCCTGTGAGCATAGTGACATCTGTAACAAAACTCGTTTGTGAACGAGTTTACATATTTGACTCAAACACTGACATGCGATGTTAAAGGAGCGTGAAAGTAGACCAGTTTGCTGCTTTTATGCAACTATGTCTGTTTTGTTTTTAATTCACACGTACAGTTCAGGAAATAGGCAATATTATTTATTTATTTAACTAGTATTCACCAACCGTCACTGCATGAAAATGGTGACAGCTCCAAACTAGACAGACTAACTGGTGACATAATTAAAGACGTGGGAACAGATATTGTAATGGAAAGTATAGCATACGTTTCACACGTAGGCTTTCGCGACCAATATTATTCATAATAAAGGTTTTTGGGTTAGATCGCGTTTATTTATAAATGTGTCGTAACCCTCCACCACCCGACACGGCCAATCAGCAAAAAAAGTGT
Organism: Petromyzon marinus; assembly: GCF_048934315.1. NCBI lineage: Eukaryota > Metazoa > Chordata > Hyperoartia > Petromyzontiformes > Petromyzontidae > Petromyzon > Petromyzon marinus. Next base: position 2,009,821 of record NC_133741.1, on the reverse strand, counting down.
CAGATGGTGAGAGTCTAGTGAGAGAGATTAAACACGTTAAAGACGCACTACGACAGAATGGCTATAATAATGCTCAAATTAACAGAGCACTGAATGCCAAATCACGATCGCAAAGCAATACTGCTGAAAGCGACCAGATTGTTAAAACAATAAAAATTCCATATATCTCAGGAGTAACTGACAAATTAGCCCGTGTTTTGCAAAAGCAAAACATTACAGTAAGATTTGGTACAGTACACAAAATTAAAAAAACTAGTATCTTGCACTAAAGACGCATTACCTAAATTATCAACAGGTGTATATCGGATTCATTGTTTATGTGGCAGCTGCTACATTGGACAGACGGGACGTAACATCAGCGTAAGACTAAAAGAACATCAGAGAAATATTAAATTATCTCAAACACAACTGTCGGCAGTGGCAGAACATGCTTGTCAACAAGGACACTCAATTGATTTTGACAATGTTGCAGTGGTGTGTAAAACTAATTATTACTGGCAAAGACTAATTAGAGAATCCATTGAAATTGAGAGGAACAAGAATAACTTTAATCGCTCTGACAGCTACAGGCTTAGTGCGGCCTGGAAGCGTATTATTAAATAATACACATTACATTTTGATTTAAAGAATTACTAATCTACAACTCATTACTAATCATAACCAATGACTGATTACTAATCGATTATATAATTACAATACCCCCCCCCCTCCGCCTCTAATCACTGCACCTGATATGAGTTAAGTGATGACGTCACCCTGCTGCTCAATATAAAACCGGGAGCAAGCGAGGGCTTTACCATTCTGGCGAATTGCTTGATGATGCTGGATGTATTTACCAGCGAAACGTCGTACTCAAACTGTAAATGTGGATTCACTCTTCAACACACCGGTGGGCTAAAGTAATGAACTATTTGTCTTTTTGTCAACGTGACACTTTTTTTGCTGATTGGCCGTGTCGGGTGGTGGAGGGTTACGACACATTTATAAATAAACGCGATCTAACCCAAAAACCTTTATTATGAATAGCATACGTTTGTAAAAAAAAATGACAAAAAAGTGAAACACCTATATCTTGGATTTATGACTTATTTTTTCTCCTTCGTAAAATATTTTACATTTATTTTAATTATAAGAGACCCATTTGCCTTTCTATGACATATACGTGAATTGTTCCCGAAGACCATAGACGACCGTGACATGGATAATTTAGAGGCCACCCAACCACGTGAACGAGGCGAATTTAATTTGTCTCTGCCTTACTCCATATAGCAATCTGTCACTTTGTTTCTCCATGTGGTCCGTGAGCCCATAACCATGCATGTTTGATGTTACTTAACAGTTCAAATTAATTTTCGAGGCCAATAACAGCACTCTGATGACCTCGTGTAATGAGTGGGTTATAAGGTAATTCGCTTTCAGTGGCCAAATAAATACATTGGTAACTAGAGTTTGAGGAGGTGGTTACAACGTCTGCACGTCTATTTCCCTCCCTCTCTGCTTTAAAGCCAGAAGCCGAGTTATTACACGAGGGTAACGACCTGGAATCGCTTCCTATTCTATACCTCTCCTCTTGTCCCATTCACTTCCCAATTATATTGTCCCACAGCATAGTTCAATCTCCCCGTCGGGCTCCCTTTGCTTCTCTCTGCCCTGCGACTCACATCCTCATTGGCTTCCTAATTACACGTTCCAATCTTTACTCAATACGCCATCAAACCATTTAAGCCTATGATTAATTAATTATTTAATTGCTTTTGTGTAAGAGCATGTAGCTGTCATCTTTGCTTTTACTATAAGCCTCCACCAACAGAAAGAGCCAATAAAATCAAGTTGTCACGTGGGCAATTTCAGAAAAGCCAATTGCTTTGGTTTGTCAGGAAACCATAATCTTAGCAAGCTATGTCTTGACAATTTCGCACAACGTTTTAATTGAGAATACATCCAACACTATCAGGTATTACTAAAGTTCAGCTCTCTCTCTCTCTGGGAGTAGTCTATTTCAAGTGTCCTATAGTAGGTAACCATGACATCATGAGGATATCGGAGCTGATGAACCGACTTAATCCAGTTGACTGGTTGTGAATGTCAAGTTATATCAGTGCAACAATGTGACTTGATTATAGTGCTTGGTGAACATAGGCTGTATTTATTACAACGCTACGTTACCTACATGAGCAGATCCCATCACAATCACGACACAATGTGAGTAGAAGCAGTGGATGTGGTCATGTATCATCGTCCTTCCCTTCATGGTTTGCCTCGGTACATTGCGTGCGCACGGTGTGTCGTGTCGTTCAAAGTACTCCCGGCTTGCAAAATGATGAACGTCGTTTTTTGAAGATCATGCTTTTTTATTATTGTTAAAGATAATTTGTGCTCTATATGTATATTCAATTTCGAGTCATAATCGTTGGGCAGCTTAAACCAGCAGGTAAAATTGGTCGGGTGGAAAAAAAGCTGGTGACATTTTCGTTTTGATCGTTTAAGATAACCCTCCACGTGTCTACAACATTGGCGGAGTTGCTCTATTTATAGAGTGGGGTAGATGCTGTCTCCCTTCTTCCGAGTTGACTCGCTGAATGACACGTGTACAATATATAAAGGCAGCGTTGAGCTTTTTCAGGAGTTGTCCTTCGGCAAGTTGCTCGTCATGGACACAGCAAGCGCGTCTACTATGGCTTCTCCAGGTAATCGTTCACACTTGTACTTCTTTAAGATATATATTTCATTTAAAAGTGTACATAGGAAAGGTAAAATGTCAATGTGCAGCCCCTAAACCACTGCTGGTGAGATATTATCTTCCTTGCCTGGTATTCAGGAGGTCGGAGGTTCAATCCCGACCCCGATGCACAGGCCGTGCATGAACAGGGCCGTGTGTGGAGGCTATGTTCAGGACTTTGTGCTCAGGCAATGTATGAATGGCCCCACGGTGGCGAGAAGGTGCCACGGTTGGCGAGATATTCGTTACCTTGCCTGGTATACAGGCGGATGCGGCTTCGAGCCCGACCCTCACGCCTATATATATGGAGTTTGCATGTTCTCCCCGTGGTCGCATGGATATATTTTTCCGGGTCCTCGGGTTTTTCCCCCCACATTTAGAAAACATGCGTTTAGACTATTTACATTATTTTGCTGGAATAAATGTCCAAACAATGGCCCATTTTGTTGAGCTATCATTTGTGGTCAGGTCGCTTTTTAAAAATAAGTTAATACCTAAGTGGGCTTTTTCTGGTAGGATGGGGATGGCTTAGTGTTGTATTTGTATGTGTTTGGGTGATTTGTTTACCTTTCTTATACTTTGCACTCCGATGTTTGTGAGTAGTGTTCTAGTTGTAGCATTCTTACCCACCCCTATTGGACACCTGTGATAGAGAGCTTTATAGTTAATCCTGCTGTATTCTAAATAAATATTCTGATTCTAAAGTAGAGGGAGATGTAGATAGTCTCTGGGGAGAGTGTTTTGTACTACTCTCCCATGATGGGCAGATGTCTTGTGAGCGCATATAAGTTGCCCCACCCACATGCGGCAAGACGATCGACTAAATGTGGTGTGCCATTCATGTATTTATACTGCTGGTTGGACATAGGCAGAGGATTTCAGAAACTCATTGTTCCAAATGTCATGCTGGAAGATCAAAACAGCGAGCTCTGAATTCATCCGGCGTGCTAACCTTTACACCACACAGTATCTCCTATGTATAATGGTTTCAAGATTATCTTACTGGTATTAAAGGCCTTAAATGGGCTTACATTTCCCAACATGCATGACCTACTTCAGCCACGTATATTCCATTAAAATCTTCAGATTGTTCACTGTATCACTGCCCCACGGTCCAGGCTACACACGTGGAGGTGACCGCTGCCTCTGCGGAACCTAAACTCTGTAACTCCTTTTGCCTTTCAAGGTCAGGACTTCCGGGACAATTACTGTACAGATCTTCAAAATGTCGACTCAAAACGTATCTGTCTAAAATGGCTTTCTCAACTACATTTCTCACTTCTTCTTTACCTGGTTGTTGTTCAACCATTTTCTGCCTTGCCATGCATATCGCCCCACTGAGAACGATTGTTTAAGGGCGTTTTATACGTTAAAATTATTACTATTGATGTAGATTTCGTTTAATTGATTTTCATATTAATTATGTTATCAACACGTAATCAATGTCTTACAATGCTATTTTGGGAGACATGGTGCCATGGATAATAAGCTACCCTATGAAATTACCCCCCCTGAGTTTGATTCCGCGTACAGATAATCACACGTACTTTGTATGCCTCCCCCACCACCCCCCACTCACCAATCCTTACTAATGGCACGTGGGTTCAGAGGGTTGTAAATGGATTTTATTGTATCATTGGTTGCTAACTCTGGCCTAAATCATATCTTAAAATCATATTCATGGCCTCCTCAACGTACGAACGAGTTAGTTTCCAGAGGTTTTGTTTGTAAGTCGTTTCGTTCATAAGTCTAACTTTACTCCAGTCGATTCCAAACGTGGAATGGCTTTAAAAGTTGTATATTCTCTTGTAAATGTAGATGCCACTGGTTCTTCACGTTTTGCGGATGTAGATGCCACCACCTCCATTGATTGCGGTTTAAATTACGACTCGGTTCCAACAGGCAACTGGACATACTGATGGGTTTGTTCATATCCCTGAAAGTTCGTAAGTCCAATGTTCATAAGTAGATGAGTCCCTTCTTTGGTTCTTTCGGTAAAGTCACATACAATGAGAATAAAATAATAAATTGATAAAATAAAATAACACAATAATATTCTCACGACGTTTCGGCCACAACACAAGCGGCCTTCATCAGGTGAAGGGACGAGACTGTCTGGTAGGACAGCGCTGGAGTGAAAAAAGCCACGCTCAGATCACGACCTTCAAGCTGTGTGAGAGGAAACAAAGCGTCTTGACAAAGGAATTAGCATATAATTTAACATTGAAATGGCTGAGTGATTAGCTTGTGACTGGTCACAGAAATGGCTATGTTAAAGTTAAAGCATACACATCCGCAGAGGCACCCCTTGACAAAGGAATTAGCATAGAATTTAGCATTGAAATAGCTAAGTTAAAGCATACACAACCGCAGAGGCACCCCTTGACAAAGGAATTAGCATAGAATTTAGCATTGAAATAGCTGAGTGATTAGCTTGTAACTGGTCACAGAAATAGCTATGTTAAAGTCAGAGCATACACATTCACCGAGGCACCTAGTACAAATCAAACAGGAGAATTTAGCATTGAAATAACTAGGCGAATTTAGCATTGAAATAACTGAGTGATTAGCTAGTGACTGGTCACAGAAATGGCTATGTTGAAGTCAAGGCCTACACATCTGAGCTATTCACAGTAACTGGGTATACAATACAATATATAATGAATACTATATAGTGAACCAATAAAAAAAGTAAAATATAAATTAACTTAATGTTATCAATAAACTCTATATTCTCCAATCAGCTAAGCTACCGACAATAAGTCGTTATATATCACAATGCTATATGGCGAAAAAATGGGTGGATTCTTACCCTCAACTTTAGCAACACGGATAGCTACGGGCCCCGTTCAGACGGACGAGTTCATCCATGGTCGGAACAGAGGAGGGGGAGAGAGACAGCTGCGAGGCGCTATTATTCTCCATGTTGTAAACCATACCATTAACCGGGGTGTGAGAGGTATTAAGAGTCAATGCTGGCGAAAGAGCTGCGGTCTGAAGGTCATCGTAAAATATAATTAATTAAGAACAGAAATGGTTAAAACATCTTTCCAATGGTTACTAAGCCAGAATCCATCTTCTCGGTTGAAATTGTCTCTGTGCTTGTATATGTGAATGGCCTCATGAACGAATCTCTCATGGTAGCCGGTTGGTTTGCAAAGAACCTCCGTCTTGGAGAAGTCAATGTCATGTGAGCCTACTGAATTATAACAGTGATCTGCCACGGCAGAGGAGTTCGTTCTACCGTGTTTCAAGTCTGCTTTATGTTCGCGGATGCGGTCCGAGATATGTCGTTTGGTTTCTCCAATGTAGCTACTACCACAGAGGCACTTTAGTTTGTAAACGCCCGGGTACTGTATGTCTGGAACAGCATCTTTTACAGATGGAACTAAATCACGGATTTTATGTACTGTGTTGAATCGGACCTGGATCTTGTGTTTATTCAGGATTTTGGAGATCTTTTTAGTGACCCCTGCAATGTAGGGTAAGGTGATGGTTTTGAGTGGCTCCACAAGAGGATCCTTCTTCATGACTGGAGTGATGGCTTTGCGGATTGTGTAGTCGGAGTAACCATTAGCCCTGAGAGCCTGGTGTACGTGCTTGAGTTCACTGGTAATGTGTTCCTGGTCGGAAATGCATTGGGCTCTATGGTACAGAGTCTTGATGAGGGAGTTCTTCTGGGATGGATGGTGGTGGGAATCCGGTTTCAAGTAATCATCTGTATGGGTAGCTTTCCTGTAGACAGAGTGGCTCATTGAACCATCATGTCTCCTTTTAATTAAGACATCCAAAAAGGGAAGTTTGCCATCTTTTTCGACCTCCATGGTAAATCTGATGGCTGGGTGTATGGAATTGATGTGGTCACGGAATTGGTCTAGAGCAGGCTGGCCATGTGGCCAGATGACAAAGGTGTCATCCACGTACCTCTTCCATAAGGTCGGGCGTAGAGTGGCAGTCTGGATGGCGTCAGTTTCAAATTTTTCCATGAATACGTTGGCTACAACCGGCGATAGGGGGGAGCCCATTGGGGTGCCCTCAGTTTGTTTGTAGAAAGTTCCATTCCAGGTGAAGTATGTGTTGGTTAAGCAATGTCTCACCAGGGGGGGTACATCAGTATGCAGTCCTTGATGAACCAGGTCTTCAATAATAGCGATGGTGTCAGGTACCGGGACTTTGGTGAACAAGGACACCACATCAAAACTGACAAGCAGGTCGTCTGGGGACAGGGAAATGCCTTTGATTGTCGATACAAGGTGAGTAGAATTTAGTACCGCAGAGGTGGTTTTTCCAGTGAAAGGTCGCAGTATATCAGCAAGAAAACGTGCCAGTTTGTAGGTGGGGGAGTTGATAGTAGAGACGATGGGACGAAGGGGTGTATCTTCTTTGTGTATCTTTGGAAGGCAATATAATCTTGGTGGTCTGGCAGCAGAGGGTTTCAACGAGAACTGTTTGATCTCATCAATTAATGCTGTTGAATCAGATATGATTTTGTTCGTTTTGGTAACCAGGCTGTTGGTGGGATCTCTTTTTATTTTTGTATAGCTGCCATCGTTGAGTAGTTCTTGAATTTTGTTGTTATATTCTGTTTTCTCCATGATGACAGTGGCATTGCCCTTGTCGGCTGAGAGGACGACAATATCATCCCTCTTTTTTTAATTGAGATAATTCAAAACGTTCGTCTTTGCTGATGTTCCTGGGTGGCAACTTAGCGTTTTTGGGGGTTGCAGCGATTTCAAATCTTGCTACGTCTGCAGAGATGTGACTCAAGCCCTTGAGTGCAACGTCGACATGGGCAATGATATCATTAACCGGTAAGTGTCTCGGTGTGACAGCAAAGTTTAGACCTTTAGCTAAAACGGATTTCAGACCATCAGAAATGGAACTGTTACTGCGATTAATTACGACTTTGTTGACGTCTATCTTTTCGGTGTGTGGATCCGATTTTTTGCTGGAGAGGTGATTGAATTTGGAAATCAAATTGTCCCTACATTTGGTCGACATAGTGGCAGCCGAAGAGGTAGTCATATTGTCTACATGTTCCCAATCCGATGTAAACATTAATTGCTGTCAATGTTAAGTGTGATTTGTAGAGTGTCTTGTCTAACTAATCGAGTTCGGTGCGTGTAAGTCTGATTTTTTCCGAGATAAGAGCGAAGCTAGTACTAGCTAGAATTCGTTTTGCATTGAGAGAAGTTGCAACAGCAGAGGTTAGTGTAAATGCGGTTGATATTACCTTAGAGTCGCGGCATCTCTTCAGAAAGGTGAGAGACTCGATTAGTTGAGCCTTCTTATCCCGGAGTCTGTTGAATGATCTTAAGGATGTGTGGAATCCCTCCCCGTAGAGGCGGTTAAATTTCGATTTAAAGCTTTCGTGACTGCAATGATTCATCTTCTTGGGTTCTTTCGGTAAAGTCACGTAGAATGAGAATAAAATAATGAATTGATAAAATAAAATAACGCAATAATATTCTCACGACGTTTCGGCCACAACACAAGCAGCCTTCATCAGGTGAAGGGACGAGACTGTCTGGTAGGACAGCGCTGGAGTGAAAAAAGCCACGCTCAGATCACGACCTTTAAGCTGTGTGAGAGGAAACAAAGCGTCTTGACAAAGGAATTAGCATATAATTTAGCATTGAAATGGCTGAGTGATTAGCTTGTGACTGGTCACAGAAATGGCTATGTTAAAGTTAAAGCATCCACATCCACAGAGGCGCCCCTTGACAAAGGAATTAGCATAGAATTTAGCATTGAAATAGCTAAGTTAAAGCATACACATCCGCAGAGGCACCCCTTGACAAAGGAATTAGCATATAATTTAGCATTGAAATAGCTAAGTTAAAGCATACACATCCGCAGAGGCACCCCTTGACAAAAGGAATTAGCATAGAATTTAGCATTGAAATAGCTGAGTGATTAGCTTGTAACTGGTCACAGAAATAGCTATGTTAAAGTCAGAGCATACACATTCACCGAGGCACCTAGTACAAATCAAACAGGAGAATTTAGCATTGAAATAACTAGGCGAATTTAGCATTGAAATAACTGAGTGATTAGCTAGTGACTGGTCACATAAATGGCTATGTTGAAGTCAAGGCCTACACATCTGAGCTATTCACAGTAACTGGGTATACAATACAATATATAATGAATACTATATAGTGAACCAATAAAAAAAGTAAAATATAAATTAACTTAATGTTATCAATAAACTCTATATTCTCCAATCAGCTAAGCTACCAACAATAAGTCGTTATATATCACAATGCTATATGGCGAAAAAATGGGTGGATTCTTACCCTCAACTTTAGCAACACGGATAGCTACGGGCCCCGTTCAGACGGACAAGTTCATCCATGGTCGGAACAGAGGAGGGGGAGAGAGACAGCTGCGAGGCGCTATTATTCTCCATGTTGTAAACCATACCATTAACCGTGGTGTGAGAGGTATTAAGAGTCAATGCTGGCGAAAGAGCTGCGGTCTGAAGGTCATCGTAAAATATAATTAATTAAGAACAGAAATGGTTTAAAACATCTTTCCAATGGTTACTAAGCCAGAATCCATCTTCTCGGTTGAAATTGTCTCTGTGCTTGTATATGTGAATGGCCTCATGAACGAATCTCTCATGGTAGCCGGTTGGTTTGCAAAGAACCTCTGTCTTGGAGAAGTCAATGTCATGTGAGCCCACTGAATTATAACAGTGATCTGCCACGGCAGAGGAGTTCGTTCTACCGTGTTTCAAGTCTGCTTTATGTTCGCGGATGCGGTCCGAGATATGTCGTTTGGTTTCTCCAATGTAGCTACTACCACAGAGGCACTTTAGTTTGTAAACGCCCGGGTACTGTATGTCTGGAACAGCATCTTTTACAGATGGAACTAAATCACGGATTTTATGTACTGTGTTGAATCGGACCTGGATCTTGTGTTTATTCAGGATTTTGGAGATCTTTTTAGTGACCCCTGCAATGTAGGGTAAGGTGATGGTTTTGAGTGGCTCCACAAGAGGATCCTTCTTCATGACTGGAGTGATGGCTTTGCGGATTGTGTAGTTGGAGTAACCATTAGCCCTGAGAGCCTGGTGTACGTGCTTGAGTTCACTGGTAATGTGTTCCTGGTCGGAAATGCATTGGGCTCTATGGTACAGAGTCTTCATGAGGGAGTTCTTCTGGGATGGATGGTGGTGGGAATCCGGTTTCAAGTAATCATCTGTATGGGTAGCTTTCCTGTAGACAGAGTGGCTCATTGAACCATCATGTCTCCTTTTAATTAAGACATCCAAAAAGGGAAGTTTGCCATCTTTTTCGACCTCCATGGTAAATCTGATGGCTGGGTGTATGGAATTGATGTGGTCGCGGAATTGGTCTAGAGCAGGCTGGCCATGTGGCCAGATGACAAAGGTGTCATCCACGTACCTCTTCCATAAGGTCGGGCGTAGAGTGGCAGCCTGGATGGCGTCAGTTTCAAATTTTTCCATGAATACGTTGGCTACAACCGGCGATAGGGGGGAGCCCATTGGGTGCCCTCAGTTTGTTTGTAGAAAGTTCCATTCCAGGTGAAGTATGTGTTGGTTAAGCAATGTCTCACCAGGGGGGGTACATCAGTATGCAGTCCTTGATGAACCAGGTCTTCAATGATAGCGATGGTGTCAGGTACCGGGACTTTGGTGAACAAGGACACCACATCAAAACTGACAAGCAGGTCGTCTGGGGACAGGGAAATGCCTTTGATTGTCGATACAAGGTGAGTAGAATTTAGTACCGCAGAGGTGGTTTTTCCAGTGAAAGGTCGCAGTATATCAGCAAGAAAACGTGCCAGTTTGTAGGTGGGGGAGTTGATAGTAGAGACGATGGGACGAAGGGGTGTATCTTCTTTGTGTATCTTTGGAAGGCAATATAATCTTGGTGGTCTGGCAGCAGAGGGTTTCAACGAGAACTGTTTGATCTCATCAATTAATGCTGTTGAATCAGAGATGATTTTGTTCGTTTTGGTAACCAGGCTGTTGGTGGGATCTCTTTTTATTTTTGTATAGCTGCCATCGTTGAGTAGTTCTTGAATTTTGTTGTTATATTCTGTTTTCTCCATGATGACAGTGGCATTGCCCTTGTCGGCTGAGAGGACGACAATATCATCCCTCTTTTTTTAATTGAGATAATTCAAAACGTTCGTCTTTGCTGATGTTGCTGGGTGGCAACTTAGCGTTTTTGAGGGTTGCAGCGATTTCAGATCTTGCTACGTCTGCAGAGATGTGACTCAAGCCCTTGAGTGCAACGTCGACATGGGCAATGATATCATTAACCGGTAAGTGTCTCGGTGTGACAGCAAAGTTTAGACCTTTAGCTAAAACGGATTTCAGACCATCAGAAATGGAACTGTTACTGCGATTAATTACGACTTTGTTGACGTCTATCTTTTCGGTGTGTGGATCCGATTTTTTGCTGGAGAGGTGATTGAATTTGGAAATCAAATTGTCCCTACATTTGGTCGACATAGTGGCAGCCGAAGAGGTAGTCATATTGTCTACATGTTCCCAATCCGATGTAGACATTAATTGCTGTCAATGTTAAGTGTGATTTGTAGAGTGTCTTGTCTAACTAATCGAGTTCGGTGCGTGTAAGTCTGATTTTTTCCGAGATAAGAGCGAAGCTAGTTCTAGCTAGAATTCGTTTTGCATTGAGAGAAGTTGCAACAGCAGAGGTTAGTGTAAATGCGGTTGATATTACCTTAGAGTCGCGGCATCTCTTCAGAAAGGTGAGAGACTCGATTAGTTGAGCCTTCTTATCCCGGAGTCTGTTGAATGATCTTAAGGATGTGTGGAATCCCTCCCCGTAGAGGCGGTTAAATTTCGATTTAAAGCTTTCGTGACTGCAATGATTCATCTTCTTGGGTTCTTTCGGTAAAGTCACGTAGAATGAGAATAAAATAATGAATTGATAAAATAAAATAACACAATAATATTCTCACGACGTTTCGGCCAAAACACAAGCGGCCTTCATCAGGTGAAGGGACGAGACTGTCTGGTAGGACAGCGCAGGAGTGAAAAAAGCCACGCTCAGATCACGACCTTTAAGCTGTGTGAGAGGAAACAAAGCGTCTTGACAAAGGAATTAGCATATAATTTAGCATTGAAATGGCTGAGTGATTAGCTTGTGACTGGTCACAGAAATGGCTATGTTAAAGTTAAAGTATACACATCCGCAGAGGCACCCCTTGACAAAGGAATTAGCATAGAATTTAGCATTGAAATAGCTAAGTTAAAGCAAACACATCCGCAGAGGCACCCCTTGACAAAGGAATTAGCATATAATTTAGCATTGAAATAGCTAAGTTAAAGCATACACATCCGCAGAGGCACCCCTTGACAAAGGAATTAGCATAGAATATAGCATTGAAATAGCTGAGTGATTAGCTTGTAACTGGTCACAGAAATAGCTATGTTAAAGTCAGAGCATACACATTCACCGAGGCACCTAGTACAAATCAAACAGGAGAATTTAGCATTTAAATAACTAGGCGAATTTAGCATTGAAATAACTGAGTGATTAGCTAGTGACTGGTCACAGAAATGGCTATGTTGAAGTCAAGGCCTACACATCTGAGCTATTCACAGTAACTGGGTATACAATACAATATATAATGAATACTATATAGTGAACCAATAAAAAATTTAAATATAAATTACCTTAATGTTATCAATAAACTCTATATTCTCCAATCACCTAAGCTACCAACAATAAGTCGTTATATATCACAATGCTATATGGCGAAAAAATGGGTGGATTCTTACCCTCAACTTTAGCAACACGGATAGCTACGAGCCCCGTTCAGACGGACGAGTTCATCCATGGTCGGAACAGAGGAGGGGGAGAGAGACAGCTGCGAGGCGCTATTATTCTCCATGTTGTAAACCATACCATTAACCGTGGTGTGAGAGGTATTAAGAGTCAATGCTGGCGAAAGAGCTGCGGTCTGAAGGTCATTGTAAAATATAATTAATTAAGAACAGAAATGGTTTAAAACATCTTTCCAATGGTTACTAAGCCAGAATCCATCTTCTCGGTTGAAATTGTCTCTGTGCTTGTATATGTGAATGGCCTCATGAACGAATCTCTCATGGTAGCCGGTTGGTTTGCAAAGAACCTCCGTCTTGGAGAAGTCAATGTCATGTGAGCCCACTGAATTATAACAGTGATCTGCCACGGCAGAGGAGTTCGTTCTACCGTGTTTCAAGTCTGCTTTATGTTCGCGGATGCGGTCCGAGATATGTCGTTTGGTTTCTCCAATGTAGCTACTACCACAGAGGCACTTTAGTTTGTAAACGCCCGGGTACTGTATGTCTGGAACAGCATCTTTTACAGATGGAACTAAATCACGGATTTTATGTACTGTGTTGAATCGGACCTGGATCTTGTGTTTATTCAGGATTTTGGAGATCTTTTTAGTGACCCCTGCAATGTAGGGTAAGGTGATGGTTTTGAGTGGCTCCACAAGAGGATCCTTCTTCATGACTGGAGTGATGGCTTTGCGGATTGTGTAGTCGGAGTAACCATTAGCCCTGAGAGCCTCGTGTACGTGCTTGAGTTCACTGGTAATGTGTTCCTGGTCGGAAATGCATTGGGCTCTATGGTACAGAGTCTTGATGAGGGAGTTCTTCTGGGATGGATGGTGGTGGGAATCCGGTTTCAAGTAATCATCTGTATGGGTAGCTTTCCTGTAGACAGAGTGGCTCATTGAACCATCATGTCTCCTTTTAATTAAGACATCCAAAAAGGGAAGTTTGCCATCTTTTTCGACCTCCATGGTAAATCTGATGGCTGGGTGTATGGAATTGATGTGGTCGCGGAATTGGTCTAGAGCAGGCTGGCCATGTGGCCAGATGACAAAGGTGTCATCCACGTACCTCTTCCATAAGGTCGGGCGTAGAGTGGCAGTCTGGATGGCGTCAGTTTCAAATTTTTCCATGAATACGTTGGCTGCAACCGGCGATAGGGGGGAGCCCATTGGGTGCCCTCAGTTTGTTTGTAGAAAGTTCCATTCCAGGTGAAGTATGTGTTGGTTAAGCAATGTCTCACCAGGGGGGGTACATCAGTATGCAGTCCTTGATGAACCAGGTCTTCAATGATAGCGATGGTGTCAGGTACCGGGACTTTGGTGAACAAGGACACCACATCAAAACTGACAAGCAGGTCGTCTGGGGACAGGGAAATGCCTTTGATTGTCGATACAAGGTGAGTAGAATTTAGTACCGCAGAGGTGGTTTTTCCAGTGAAAGGTCGCAGTATATCAGCAAGAAAACGTGCCAGTTTGTAGGTGGGGGAGTTGATAGTAGAGACGATGGGACGAAGGGGTGTATCTTCTTTGTGTATCTTTGGAAGGCAATATAATCTTGGTGGTCTGGCAGCAGAGGGTTTCAACGAGAACTGTTTGATCTCATCAATTAATGCTGTTGAATCAGAGATGATTTTGTTCGTTTTGGTAACCAGGCTGTTGGTGGGATCTCTTTTTATTTTTGTATAGCTGCCATCGTTGAGTAGTTCTTGAATTTTGTTGTTATATTCTGTTTTCTCCATGATGACAGTGGCATTGCCCTTGTCGGCTGAGAGGACGACAATATCATCCCTCTTTTTTAATTGAGATAATTCAAAACGTTCGTCTTTGCTGATGTTGCTGGGTGGCAACTTAGCGTTTTTGAGGGTTGCAGCGATTTCAGATCTTGCTACGTCTGCAGAGATGTGACTCAAGCCCTTGAGTGCAACGTCGACATGGGCAATGATATCATTAACCGGTAAGTGTCTCGGTGTGACAGCAAAGTTTAGACCTTTAGCTAAAACGGATTTCAGACCATCAGAAATGGAACTGTTACTGCGATTAATTACGACTTTGTTGACGTCTATCTTTTCGGTGTGTGGATCCGATTTTTTGCTGGAGAGGTGATTGAATTTGGAAATCAAATTGTCCCTACATTTGGTCGACATAGTGGCAGCCGAAGAGGTAGTCATATTGTCTACATGTTCCCAATCCGATGTAGACATTAATTGCTGTCAATGTTAAGTGTGATTTGTAGAGTGTCTTGTCTAACTAATCGAGTTCGGTGCGTGTAAGTCTGATTTTTTCCGAGATAAGAGCGAAGCTAGTTCTAGCTAGAATTCGTTTTGCATTGAGAGAAGTTGCAACAGCAGAGGTTAGTGTAAATGCGGTTGATATTACCTTAGAGTCGCGGCATCTCTTCAGAAAGGTGAGAGACTCGATTAGTTGAGCCTTCTTATCCCGGAGTCTGTTGAATGATCTTAAGGATGTGTGGAATCCTTCCCCGTAGAGGCGGTTAAATTTCGATTTAAAGCTTTCGTGACTGCAATGATTCATCTTCTTGGGTTCTTTCGGTAAAGTCACGTAGAATGAGAATAAAATAATGAATTGATAAAATAAAATAACGCAATAATATTCTCACGACGTTTCGGCCACAACACAAGCAGCCTTCATCAGGTGAAGGGACGAGACTGTCTGGTAGGACAGCGCTGGAGTGAAAAAAGCCACGCTCAGATCACGACCTTTAAGCTGTGTGAGAGGAAAAAAAGCGTCTTGACAAAGGAATTAGCATATAATTTAGCATTGAAATGGCTGAGTGATTAGCTTGTGACTGGTCACAGAAATGGCTATGTTAAAGTCAGAGCATACACATTCACCGAGGCACCTAGTACAAATCAAACAGGAGAATTTAGCATTTAAATAACTAGGCGAATTTAGCATTGAAATAACTGAGTGATTAGCTAGTGACTGGTCACAGAAATGGCTATGTTGAAGTCAAGGCCTACACATCTGAGCTATTCACAGTAACTGGGTATACAATACAATATATAATGAATACTATATAGTGAACCAATAAAAATTAAAATATAAATTACCTTAATGTTATCAATAAACTCTATATTCTCCAATCACCTAAGCTACCAACAATAAGTCGTTATATATCACAATGCTATATGGCGAAAAAATGGGTGGATTCTTATCCTCAACTTTAGCAACACGGATAGCTACGGGCCCCGTTTAGACGGACGAGTTCATCCATGGTCGGAACAGAGGAGGGGGAGAGAGACAGCTGCGAGGCGCTATTATTCTCCATGTTGTAAACCATACCATTAACCGTGGTGTGAGAGGTATTAAGAGTCAATGCTGGCGAAAGAGCTGCGGTCTGAAGGTCATCGTAAAATATAATTAATTAAGAACAGAAATGGTTTAAAACATATTTCCAATGGTTACTAAGCCAGAATCCATCTTCTCGGTTGAAATTGTCTTTGTGCTTGTATATGTGAATGGCCTCATGAACGAATCTCTCATGGTAGCCGGTTGGTTTGCAAAGAACCTCCGTCTTGGAGAAGTCAATGTCATGTGAGCCCACTGAATTATAACAGTGATCTGCCACGGCAGAGGAGTTCGTTCTACCATGTTTCAAGTCTGCTTTATGTTCGCGGATGCGGTCCGAGATATGTCGTTTGGTTTCTCCAATGTAGCTACTACCACAGAGGCACTTTAGTTTGTAAACGCCCGGATACTGTATGTCTGGAACAGCATCTTTTACAGATGGAACTAAATCACGGATTTTATGTACTGTGTTGAATCGGACCTGGATCTTGTGTTTATTCAGGATTTTGGAGATCTTTTTAGTGACCCCTGCAATGTAGGGTAAGGTGATGGTTTTGAGTGGCTCCACAAGAGGATCCTTCTTCATGACTGGAGTGATGGCTTTGCGGATTGTGTAGTCGGAGTAACCATTAGCCCTGAGAGCCTGGTGTACGTGCTTGAGTTCACTGGTAATGTGTTCCTGGTCAGAAATGCATTGGGCTCTATGGTACAGAGTCTTGATGAGGGAGTTCTTCTGGGATGGATGGTGGTGGGAATCCGGTTTCAAGTAATCATCTGTATGGGTAGCTTTCCTGTAGACAGAGTGGCTCATTGAACCATCATGTCTCCTTTTAATTAAGACATCCAAAAAGGGAAGTTTGCCATCTTTTTCGACCTCCATGGTAAATCTGATGGCTGGGTGTATGGAATTGATGTGGTCGCGGAATTGGTCTAGAGCAGGCTGGCCATGTGGCCAGATGACAAAGGTGTCATCCACGTACCTCTTCCATAAGGTCGGGCGTAGAGTGGCAGTCTGGATGGCGTCAGTTTCAAATTTTTCCATGAATACGTTGGCTACAACCGGCGATAGGGGGGAGCCCATTGGGTGCCCTCAGTTTGTTTGTAGAAAGTTCCATTCCAGGTGAAGTATGTGTTGGTTAAGCAATGTCTCACCAGGGGGGGTACATCAGTATGCAGTCCTTGATGAACCAGGTCTTCAATGATAGCGATGGTGTCAGGTACCGGGACTTTGGTGAACAAGGACACCACATCAAAACTGACAAGCAGGTCGTCTGGGGACAGGGAAATGCCTTTGATTGTCGATACAAGGTGAGTAGAATTTAGTACCGCAGAGGTGGTTTTTCCAGTGAAAGGTCGCAGTATATCAGCAAGAAAACGTGCCAGTTTGTAGGTGGGGGAGTTGATAGTAGAGACGATGGGACGAAGGGGTGTATCTTCTTTGTGTATCTTTGGAAGGCAATATAATCTTGGTGGTCTGGCAGCAGAGGGTTTCAACGAGAACTGTTTGATCTCATCAATAAATGCTGTTGAATCAGAGATGATTTTGTTCGTTTTGGTAACCAGGCTGTTGGTGGGATCTCTTTTTATTTTTGTATAGCTGCCATCGTTGAGTAGTTCTTGAATTTTGTTGTTATATTCTGTTTTCTCCATGATGACAGTGGCATTGCCCTTGTCGGCTGAGAGGACGACAATATCATCCCTCTTTTTTTAATTGAGATAATTCAAAACGTTCGTCTTTGCTGATGTTGCTGGGTGGCAACTTAGCGTTTTTGAGGGTTGCAGCGATTTCAGATCTTGCTACGTCTGCAGAGATGTGACTCAAGCCCTTGAGTGCAACGTCGACATGGGCAATGATATCATTAACCGGTAAGTGTCTCGGTGTGACAGCAAAGTTTAGACCTTTAGCTAAAACGGATTTCAGACCATCAGAAATGGAACTGTTACTGCGATTAATTACGACTTTGTTGACGTCTATCTTTTCGGTGTGTGGATCCGATTTTTTGCTGGAGAGGTGATTGAATTTGGAAATCAAATTGTCCCTACATTTGGTCGACATAGTGGCAGCCGAAGAGGTAGTCATATTGTCTACATGTTCCCAATCCGATGTAGACATTAATTGCTGTCAATGTTAAGTGTGATTTGTAGAGTGTCTTGTCTAACTAATCGAGTTCGGTGCGTGTAAGTCTGATTTTTTCCGAGATAAGAGCGAAGCTAGTTCTAGCTAGAATTCGTTTTGCATTGAGAGAAGTTGCAACAGCAGAGGTTAGTGTAAATGCGGTTGATATTACCTTAGAGTCGCGGCATCTCTTCAGAAAGGTGAGAGACTCGATTAGTTGAGCCTTCTTATCCCGGAGTCTGTTGAATGATCTTAAGGATGTGTGGAATCCCTCCCCGTAGAGGCGGTTAAATTTCGATTTAAAGCTTTCGTGACTGCAATGATTCATCTTCTTGGGTTCTTTCGGTAAAGTCACGTAGAATGAGAATAAAATAATGAATTGATAAAATAAAATAACACAATAATATTCTCACGACGTTTCGGCCACAACACAAGCGGCCTTCATCAGGTGAAGGGACGAGACTGTCTGGTAGGACAGCGCTGGAGTGAAAAAAGCCACGCTCAGATCACGACCTTTAAGCTGTGTGAGAGGAAACAAAGCGTCTTGACAAAGGAATTAGCATATAATTTAGCATTGAAATGGCTGAGTGATTAGCTTGTGACTGGTCACAGAAATGGCTATGTTAAAGTTAAAGCATACACATCCGCAGAGGCACCCCTTGACAAAGAAATTAGCATAGAATTTAGCATTGAAATAGCTAAGTTAAAGCAAACACATCCGCAGAGGCACCCCTTGACAAAGGAATTAGCATATAATTTAGCATTGAAATAGCTAAGTTAAAGCATACACATCCGCAGAGGCACCCCTTGACAAAGGAATTAGCATAGAATATAGCATTGAAATAGCTGAGTTATTAGCTTGTAACTGGTCACAGAAATAGCTATGTTAAAGTCAGAGCATACACATTCACCGAGGCACCTAGTACAAATCAAACAGGAGAATTTAGCATTTAAATAACTAGGCGAATTTAGCATTGAAATAACTGAGTGATTAGCTAGTGACTGGTCACAGAAATGGCTATGTTGAAGTCAAGGCCTACACATCTGAGCTATTCACAGTAACTGGGTATACAATACAATATATAATGAATACTATATAGTGAACCAATAAAAAATTAAAATATAAATTACCTTAATGTTATCAATAAACTCTATATTCTCCAATCACCTAAGCTACCAACAATAAGTCGTGGATGTTGCTGCCCTTAGTGAGACCCGACTGGCCAATACTGGACAGGTGACTGACGTGGGTGCAGGTTACACATTCTTCTGGAGCGGACGAGGCCAGGAGGAGAGACGTGATGCTGGTGTTGGTTTTACTGTAAAAAACCACCTTGTCAACCAACTGGCAAGCCAACCCAAGGGTATAAACGACCGTTTACTGACCTTAAAGCTCCACCTATTGGGTAAAAAGGAGGCCACCATCATCAGTGCCTATGCCCCTACCATGAACAACTCTGACGAGATCAAAACCAAGTTTTATAATGACCTGGAAGTCATTATTGCTGCCACAGCCAGCTCTGACAAACTCCTGATACTTGGTGACTTCAATGCCAGAGTTGTAAGTGACCATCAATCATGGAATGGAGTCAAAGATGCACATGGCATTGGAAAATGTAACAGCAACGTCCTTCTGCTGCTGAAAACATGCTCTGAATTTTACCTGCTCATCACCAACACGATATTCCAACTACTAAAGCGCAAGAAAACTTCATGGATGCATCCTCGTTCACACCACTGGCACTTGATTGACTACGTCATCATGAGGAGGAGTGACCGGCACAATGTCAGGGTGACCAAGGCAATGTGTGGTGCTGAATATTGGACTGACCATCGTCTCATCATCTCCAAACTTAACATCCGGATTAAGCCTCCCAGACGCCCAAATGGAAAAAGACGTGTCAAGCATCTTAACATCACTCACCTACAACAGGAACACACTAGACTGGCCTTTGTTGAGGCTCTAGACCATCACCTGGAGTTTCTAAGCTTCGAGCATACAGACGCTGAGGCAGACTGGACTGCTCTCAAGACTGTGTTGCATTCTACAGCCCTTGAATCACGTGGTGTTCCCATACGTACACATCAAGATTGGTTTGATGAGAACGATGCAGAAATCCAAGCACTCCTTGACGAAAAACATCACCTGTATAAAGCATATCTGAATTACAGCAGCTCAAGCTTAAAGACAACTGCCTTCCTCAACATTCGCAGGGTTGTCCAGCGGAGACTCAGAGTCGTGCAAGACACCTGGCTGTGCGCAAAAGCTGAGGAGATTCAGTCCTACGCTGACAGTAACAACACCAAGTGCCTCTATGATGCACTCAAGCAGGTCACAGAGAAGCACAAAATACTTTCAAGTTGGGCTGAACACTTCAGCGCAGTCCTCAACCAGCCATCGTGCATAAATGAGGAGGCAATTGCGAGACTGCCTCAAGTTGAAATAAACCAGTCCCCTGCTGTTCTACCATCCATTGAGGAAACCAGAAAACGCCATAAGCCTCCTCTCATCAGGCAAAGCTCCAGGGTGAGATGCCATTCCAGTGGAAATCTACAAGGCTGGAGGGCCTTGCTTAGTCAAGAAACTGACCGACCTCTTCCAGTATCTGTGCAAATCAGAAGCCGTTCCCCAGGAGTTCAAGGATGCCTCTATAATCCATCTCAATAAGAGGAAAGGCAATCGGCAGGCCTGCGACAACCACAGAGGCATCTCTATACTATCAATCGCTGGCAAAATATTGGCAAGAATCCTTCTGAAACGCATAATTGTCCAGCTAGACCAGGGTCTGCTACCTGAGAGTCAGTGTGATTTCAGAAAAGACCGCGGAACCACTGACATGGTATTTACTGCCCGGCAGTTACAGGAGAAATGCCAAGAACAAAATGCTGATCTATATATGGCTTTCGGTGATCTAACAAAAGCATTCGACACAGTCAGCCGCGAGGGCCTATGGAAGATCATGGCCAAGTATGAGTGTCCAGACAAGTTCATTGGCATCATGCGCAAACTCCATGATGACATGATGGCGGCGTCAGAGACCAGCAAGAGCTCTCTGATCCTTTCTCAATCACAAAAGGGATGAAGCAAGGCTGCGTTTTAGCACCAACGCTCTTCACCATGGTTTTTATGCCATGCTGCAAGACACATTCCAGAACCACAACACTGTTATTAGCTTCATCTGTTTTGACTGGGGTCTATTCAATCAGCGGAGGATGCAAGCCAAAACTAGAGTGGAGGAAGTCACTGTTCGAGAACTTTTGTTTGCTGATGACTGTGCTCTGGCTGCTGGTTCAAATAAAGATCTACACGACAGTATGGACCACTTCTCCTCAGCTTGTAACAACTTCGGCCGAACAATCAGTACAAAGAACACTGAAGTCATATACCAACCTGCTCCTGGAAACCCTACCACCATCTTTGTGAATGGGCAAACGCTTTCAGCCGTTGACAAGTTTACTGACCTTGGTAGTACTTTGTCTCGTGCTGTGCACATAGATGATGAAGTTAACATCAGGATTGTCAAGGCCAGTGCAGCCTTTGGACGTCTACGTGACTCGGTATGGGAAAGGACTGGCATCAAGCAGGAGACAAAACTGAAGGTCTACCAGGCTGTTGTCTTACCAACTCTTCTGTATGGGTGCGAAGCCTGGACAGTCTACCAGCGCCATGCCAAGAAATTGAACCATCTCCACTTGAGCTGTCTGAGGAAACTGCTGAGGATCAAGTGACAAGACAGAATCCCTGACACGGAAGTCCTCAGCAAGGCCAATATCCCCAGCATCCACACCTTGCTTGCGAAGGAACAGCTTAGATGGACTGGCCACGTGACCAGAATGCCCTGCGCAAGACTGCCAAAACAAGTCTTCTTTGGCGAGCTGAAGAATGGCAAGCGAGCGCAATGTGGCCCCAAAAATCGCTACAAGGACACCCTTAAAGCTTCCTTGAAGAGCTTTGAAATCGACCTGAAAAGCTGGGAACCCCTACCTCAGGACCGACCTGTGTGGAGAAGAAAATTACAGGATGATGTAGTCCTCTGTGAGAGCAGGAGAAGCTCATGTGCTATCTTGAAGAGGCAGCAGCGCAGATCTACCAAGGAAGGACTTGTGGCTGCACCTCATAGGTCTGTTGTATATGCCGGTTCTTGAATATTTTATTTAAAAAAGAATATAAATTAAATGAAGTTTGGAAAAATGCGGAATTGTCCGAAATAACGCCAATTTATGTAATTATGTGCATAAATTATGCTAATTAGAGATATAACGTATTAATTTATGCAAATGTGTGCGATTATGCTGTGGGCAGTTATGATAATTAAGCTCTGCCTCGTTGTCGATGGTAGTATTATCAATAGGGATCATACAATTAATTGTATGAAGTTATGCAGGTGTGCTGTAAGTATGCTAGATTAAGCTCGGCTTCGTTGTCTAGGTTTGTATTATCAATCGGTATAATACAATTATTCTCGCTTTAACATTTACTGATTATGTATTAGTGTGTTTATGTCAGGTCTCCAAATTCAAATCTCACCACAGGATACAGTTCTTATAATTAAGATTATTATGCATGAACTTAGGAAGGCACCACTCAGACACTTCTGTGTTCAGCAATTTTAATTTCTAAACAAAACCTTAACACTATAATATGCGAACTCTTATGCTTGGAATTGTCAACACAGTACTCCTGGAGATGTTCCCCTCATTGATCTATACATTTAACCCTCAATGATCACGTTTGTTAACTGGGTAACAATACAATCGATTATTCCTCAGAGTACGCGAGCATACACGGCGAGAGGAAAAGTCCTTAAATTCATGCAACGATATTCATACGAAGGCAATAAAGAAACATGTCCTGAAAGCAAGAGTAGTTATCAATTAATTCATTGGTAAGATTTTGCAATTAAAAAGAAAAAAAAGAACGAAAAAAAAGAACGATTAAAATACTTCTAAATGACCGTATCCACGTACCTCAATGGGCCGCAATGTAATTCGTTGTCAGCTATTAGTTGACGCACTTATCATGAGTCTTCTTGCGTGTGTTAATGTGTGAGTGTTGTTGGTCTTCTTGTGTTAATTCATTACGTTAAGCAGACGCTGGGGTTGGGCATCCCTTGCATCAAAAATATGTTTGTTCCCTGTGGAGCGGTGAGGGTGTGAGGGTGTGTGTATTCATACGGACAGCTTGGCACTCCTTCTTTCACACGGGCAGCCACAGTTCTTTCCACAGCTGGGTGGAAGAGTCGGCACGACGCTCGCCGTCGGTACGCGATGATCCGTCGTCAGATAGCGCCCGCAGCTCGTCCGCTGGCTGCAGTTCCTCACTCTTGTCTTGGTTCCCAGCTGGTGCTGGTCGGTGTGCGTGTGAGTCGAACCCACGGCGCGCTCGCTGGCGCTGACACTCTTGCTCATGGGCGGCTGGTCAGGCTCTTTCCCCTGCTGGATGAGCCGAGTCGGCACAACGCTTGTCCGCTGGCAGCTGGCACCCTTGCTTGGTGGCGCTGGTGGTGCTACTGCGCGCTCTCTCTTGCTCCGTCTCTCTCTGGCGGTGCCGATTGCGTGTGCAGCTGGTTTTCTGCAATGCTGGCTTGGTCGATGCTTGGCCCTCTCCGCCCTTTCTCCAGGTTGATTGCTTGATGCTGAGAATAACTTTTAGCGATACTGTCGGTCCATGCCGAACTCAGCACAGAGCATCACCTCGCCCCTCTTCTCTGTGATGCACCACACGCATTGTTGATCTCGAGGCCATGCCCCAGAGCTGGCTTGCTGTCCTCTTCCGAGCTGTCCCTTGCCGAGCTGTCCCTTGCCGAGCTGTCCCTTGCTGAGCTGTTGTGTTGAGTGGTGTCGCTGGTTATATCTGGAATTTCGCCCACCTCGGCTCGCCTTCTCACAAAGGACCGGAACTTCCTTTGATTTCGCTCTCAGCCTGTGTTGTGGGGGGGTTGTACGTGTGTCCGTGTGTGTGTGTGTCCTTGAAAGATCTGGGCAAGGTCCCATCGGTGAGCTCCTCCGGCGGGCAAGGCTGCGATGGCTGGGTCATGTAGCCCGCATGCCCAGCCACCGCATGCCGAAACAGCTTTTGTTCGGCCGGATTGAGGGGGCTAAACGGGCACGGCACGGGCTAGAGAAGAGATGGAGTGATGTGGTACAGGAGGACGTGGAGCTGAGTGGACTTGCCGATGACTGGTACCAGCAGTGTCAAGATCGGCCTCTGTGGAGGAGGCTCATGAAGGACGCTACTGGGCAGTTGGAGGTACTCTTGTGTTGGCGTTCAAGGCTGCCTGTTGCATTTGCGCGGCCTAGGGACAATCCGGCATAAGGTGGTCCATCTGCTAGTACTCTCAGGGGCCTGTTCAGTGGGCGGTGCTAGAGGCCTCTGTTTCCCCAGTGCCGCACACTCCACTTATGCACAGACAACGGCTTCCACCACCCGGATCTCCCCCAGGCCATCTTCTACCTTTGCCAAGTAGATCCTTGATCTCGGTTCCCAGGCCCCCCATGCACTAAGGACGTCAAAGACATGGTGAGGCCGACCACTTGGGCCGTCGCAGTCCCCCCATGACCCCCCTCCCCCCCACACTCTCTGATTGGACGCTGGGCCTGCACGTGCTCATTAGCAATATAAACGCTGATCTCATCTTTCCGTCTCTGCAGCGAAGTTTTGATGCAGTTTCGCCACCACTATGTGGTGCTCAGCCACCGGTCATCATGTTTTCTGCACTCTGCACAAGTCGATTGATTTTTTTAATGATCACATTAACATTCTATTTCCCTTGCGTGCATTCTTCGTGTTTGATATGCCTGTGTACATAACGTATTATTCGTATGTCATTGTAAGTCCGTGTATTTGTATGTGGGGAGCGGTGGCATACCGGTTAGCGCCACTGCGATACAAACCCAGCAACCCGAGTTTCATTCCCATCCACGGCCAACACCAGTGCTAGCGATTATCTGAACCGATCCTGGGCCTCCCCTAGGTTAACTCTGCCTGAAATGAGTACCTTGTGCGGTCTGAAAACATCGCCACTGGAGAGATAAAGGCGGCCGGGTATGGTGCTGGCCACCCACCCCCTCGTGTTGCTGTGCTGACCTTCATAGGTGCTGCTTGCTAACAGCACTTGCCCCAACAGTCTGTTGAGGCTATACAGGGGATCTTTGACTTTATACACATTGTACAGCACAGTTGAAACCTCGGCAAACCACACTAAAAGGTGCACTTTTCCAGCCAGCTGAAACATCTGACTGGTCACTACAACTATCAGGGCTTGTACTTACAGTGCCTTTGCACATCCGGTGGTAGTATTGGCAATCACCGGGGCTGTGTGCAATGATGCTAGGGCTCCGACTGTCCACTAACAGCTGCATTTTGTGTAGAGGTTGTGTTGCGGTGAAGGTTTCGTTCCTAGTTTGGTTCAGCGAAAGACAACTTACAAATTCGGAAACACTCACTATTTCTCATCAAATTTGCACCCTGCGGCTTATACGCGCTTCTGACTTTGAAGATACCGAAACGAACACGAGAGAAAGGAAATTAAAGGACCCCAAGAAGATGAGGCAGAAGCCAAGAAATGGAGATAAAAATGTAGGCCAGAAGAGGAACCCAGGAATCTGAGACTGCGTAATGGGGCCCACCAAGTGGCGCTAATACCCTGCGCTATGAAGCCTACAAACGATTAAATATAAATGTGTCTAACACTGGTAGTGATAGAAGGCCATGAAGAAGGCTGTCTCTGGTTTAGGCCAATCAAGTTTCAAGGAACATCCGTATATTATCAGAGCATGTTTATTTGCATGTTTTGCCACAAGTACGTGTGGTAAATGCAGACTTGATTCCTTGCAAATGGCGTCTAGTTGGTGTTTGAATATTTAACACAAGTCCTGTTTTATTGCCAGAAAGGGTAAAACCTAATATTATTTTTTCATAATTTTGATACTGGCAAAAAGGTCCCATAGATATAAATGTGTCGTCAAACCCACCACCACCTGACACAGACAATTTGTAAGATTTCTCAATTGTCATGTAAACAAAATACGCCAATTCTTTACTATTACAGCACACCGGTGTGTTGGAGAATAAACCCACAACAACATTGACAATTAGAGTACCATGAAGTTTCGCTGGTGATTACATCAACAACGACAAGCAGCCTCATTAGGCGACAGCCAGAGAGATTTGCAGAAACCTTTATTGGTTGGGTTATTCATAGTTAATCAACCTTACGTTTTAAGCTGGCGCTAATGCTTCACTATGTGGAATATCCACAAACAAAGTCCAAAACAGGCCGGGTTGAACAAGATGGCACTGCAGTACCACATTGTAAGATCACACTCATTACTCTCAAGGCCGCTTGCGACAAATGAACCACAGTTATCTCGCTGCTGATCTCGTCGATGAGCATAAATAACCATCACACGAACTCCGCTCATCCTCGCAGCAGCAGTGGCTTTTGGCTCAGCCATCAAGATAGTTGCATATACCTGTCAACCCATACGGTTTACCCATATTCTTCTACAGGGAAATTTAGTTTTCAGGTCGATACAAGGTACAGCCATTTCAATACGGGCAAAACATTTTTTTGGTCTATTTCTGTTTCTTCCTTATGATGCGACTTTCAAGCATGAACGTTGCGATTTATGGGGGCACTCAGTGACCAATAAGGTCTGAATTGGTCTGTATTAAGATAGGCACTGATAAGGGGTTGACAAGTACGTAGATGGCACCCTTGTCCATTGCTTGTTATGCTACAACGTCTGGACTCCCGACTCCCCATTGGCATCGCTTGTCCGACGTTCCCTCTCTACTACATTACAAACCCTCACACGTAGAGGACGCTGTCACTCCACTGCATGTTAACCTCTCGCACGTAGAGGATGCTGTATGTCTGCTGCATTAAAACCCCTCGCACGTAAGATGCTCGGTTACTATACCCAGCAGACTCTGCCTCCAGGCGACTTTTCCGATTGTCCCCACTTTAGGGAAACCATGGGCCCGATTTTCACTCTCTGAGCCAGTGGCTCTCAGACGGGGGTGGTACACGGACCTCTGAGAGTACACCTGGTAATATCCCAGGGGGTACGTGAGGTGATTTATCATTGTTTGAAATGATATCATATGTGAGAGTCATTGGTGAATAATCATGTTGTATGAATCTCTCAAAATAAAATAACTACGATAACATTTAAATCCATATGTAACCTAGAACGATATAAAATACCTTTGTAAACTTACTGATAGTAACAATGTGGGTTTCCAAGAGTAACCAGCGAACGTGAAAAGATCACGTCACGCATGCAGAGCGTCCGTTGAATTTATGTTTTAGTCACTTGCAGTTACTAGCTAGTTAGGATACCTCACAAAATGGACCATTAGTTACGAATATTGATGTTCATTATTCGTACATTTATTTATCAGAACCATGCTTGGTCAGGCAAGGGGGGTTCCTCGGTTGAAACAAATTTCAAGAAGGGGGGTAGTACAGTAGTAGTCAAACAAGGTTGAGAATATCAATGCATATATTATCATAGTATGTTTTTTGTTTGCAATTTGACTCCAAGTATTGTGGTTAATGCAGACATGAATCCTTGTAAAAAGGTTTCAGTTTTGTTACCAGAAAAAATGGGAAAAACCCTATTATTATATTTTGGTAGTGGCAAAGGAGGTCTAATGATGTAGATGCTCACCCCGAGCCCTCATTACTTTGATAGTGCATTGTCTTTGAGCTGTACGCCTTTTGGCGTCCTCTGGTCGAGCATCAATTGGGTCGAGGCTCAAAAGAAAGCCGTCCCTGGTGTGGACCAATCGGTTTCAAGGACAATGCATTTATTATCATAGTATGTTTTTTGTTTGCATTTTGACTGCAAGTATTGTGGTTAATGCAGACATGAATAATCGTAAAAGGTTTCAGTTTTGTTGCCAGAAAAAAGGGGAAAAACCATATTATTAATGTTGAAAATAACCACTTCTCTAGGCTGCCTATAGAGAACATCCGCACTCGGAGTGATGTGATGGCAGAGCTACTTTGTGAAATTCCTCCTAATGCATGGTTGTTGCATCAATACAACAATAAAAACCTGTCATTTCTAACATATCAATAATAACCACACCTAATATGTATTAAATATGTTATACAAGGACTCCTCTACTTACGAACAGTCGACCTATTAACTTTCAGATATACGAACAAACCCTTCCATATGTCCAGTTCCCTGTTTGGACCAAGAGTTTTTAAATTGCCGTGCAATAGATGGCGGTTGTGGCATTTACATCTGCAGAACACGAAGAACTAGTGGCATCTACATCAATAGGAGATTATATCACTTTTACAGGCATTCCCCGTGTTAAGTGTACATGCCCGTACAACATCTTTGGAATCGCCAGGAGTAAAGATTTACGAACCAACCGCTGGAACCTAACTCGTTCGTAGGTAGAGGAGTCATTGTGTATATATATTTTTTTCTTCTACTGTAAAAACTGTAATGTGTGGTAACATGAAGGTCACACAAATTACACTGCTACATGTATAGTGTTGTGTGTCCGCTCCGGGCTTGTTTTTTATACTACAGCAGTTTTTTTAAAAGTAAATGTAATTATCCAAGTCACGGCTCTGGAAAGACAACACCAGGCGATGCCGTATACCTTTTTAGAATGCATAATGGTCATTTCATTGAATTTTTATCCATTGAAGCATTGTATCTTGTCTTTGTGTCCGTTTAGAAGGTCCACAGGGGAAGATGATCAACGACCCAATACACGGGCTCATCGAACTGAAAAAGCCTTTGCTGCTTATTGTGGACACACCGGAGTTTCAAAGACTCCGATTCATCAAGCAGTTGGGTCTTTGCCACAAGGTCTATCCCAGCGCCGTGCACACACGCTTCGAGCATTGCATTGGGTAAGCTGCGCACTTCACCTCATCACTCCCTGTCACCCCCATTTAATGTTTTTGTTATATATCAGCCATGTCACAGGCACATTTTGTCAGTATATTTCTGAAAAAGGGCCTCCGTGGCAGTGAGTAATGGGGGTTAATGGTGAAGCAGAGTACAGAGACATGGGAGCGTAAAAGTAGAGCAAAACTATGCGTGCTTTAATTTCTTGAACCGTCCACCAAGTATCTCCACAGCTGTTTCTATCTCTAGTGACACGTCATTTTCTCAACGCCCTTCTCCATTTAAGTCTGTCCATGATATGGACTCAAGGACTTTCCACGAGATACTCCCTGCTGCAACCAATTGTTTACATTTCTTACGCAACTTAATTTCCTTGGGCTTCTTTGCACCTATAATTTTCCCAATCAACACATACTCAGTTTCTTGTTTTCACTCATCACATGTCCAAGACACGTCACTTGCCTTTTTTCTCATTGTTATTACATTTCTTCTCGTACCTGCTATCCGTAATATACGAATGTTACTCATCTTGTCTCTCCATGGGATATTTAACATCCTCGTTCTTTAAAATAATGCCTTCATCTTGCTTCGAAATCATATAGTAAATCAAAATTGTCTTATGGTTGTTGTTGTTGTTGGCTTGCACCACATTGTGATTTTTGCACACAGCGTTTTAATACTTTTTTTTGTGTGGAATATTTGCTGGTTTATTCCAGGATGTTTCTGTTGCGCGTCGTCACTTTGGGATGTTCTGTATTCATATTTTGTTTGTTGCGGTTGAAACTTCTAACTTGCTTCCAAATGTCTTCTCAATTGCCCGGCTTTTTCACTTCCATGTAATATTACAGACCAGATGTAACAATGCAGTGGTGTAATTGTTGTCAAATATATCTTATTTATCAATGTCATCCTATTGTCTGAAATACGGTATATATTATTCCAGTGAGATCCGTCTTTTAATCTCTGTCATGCACCTTTCACCTACTGTTTTCATGCTGCTTAAATATTTAAAATGCTCCACCTGATTAATTTTAGTCGCATTTATTTGTACTTGACATTCAGGTGTGATGTTCTTCTTTGATGTTACCACATACATTTTCTTTTTTTTACAGCTGATTGCGAATCGTTTTTATCCCGCATGTTTTGCAAATCGTTCTCAAGTTGTTCTATCGATACAATATTACCTATGAAGTGTCTGGAATTTTTTATAGGTTGGCCACCAACCACTATTCCACGCAACTCTATCTCTCTTACAATAATTTCATGAACAGGTGATAGCACTCGCCCTCGTCTAATTCCTCATATGTACGAGCACTCGCTCGCTTGTCCATCAACGCCGTTGTTTGCTCGAAATGTAAACGCCTTATTACTCTAAGGCAGTGGTTCTTCACCTGGGGTGCACGCACCCCCTGGTGGTGCGGGACATGGCAGATTTTTTTTTTAGAAGGTAAATCGTCGAAACACAAATTAAGCACTGGCACGTATGTACAACGAGGTTTCATTAAACCCTGTATATATTAACATACTTTTTTACGATTGAGAACCAAAGGGGTGGGGGGGGTGTACAAGCTGCAGTAAAGGTTAAGAACCACTGCTATAAGGTATTCTCAATCGAGATCAAATCTCCCGAGCTCTATAGTTAATTAGCCACGCCTACTTTAAACTATGTTACGTAATCAATGAGACGTAAATATATTTTTGAACTTTCATCGTCCGTTCACTCAACAATGCGATTGAAAATGTGTAATTTCTTGTTTCCTTGTCTTTCACAACGCCACCCTTTTCCTTTGCTATTTATTTCTGAGTTTAACTCATTCCTTTACTCTTTCAATAAACTCTCAATAGTATTTGTCACGCGGCTCATGATACTCCATTGTTTCATGTGATTCACATTCTGTTGCAGCAGGTGTTTTTACAGGAGCATTTTATATATTGTTTTGCCAATATCTGACTCACATGGAGCGACGCGCACACAGCGACTGACACAAACACACAGACATATCGACTCACACACACAAACACATCGACTTTGACACACAGACTCACACACACACATCGACCCACACACACACATGGACTTAGACGCAGGCCTTATTATTGTGAAAAGTAACTTAATTTAAAAAGAGTAGTTGTCTACACACGCACACCACACACACACATTGACTAACCCACACACATGGACTTACGCACACACACATCGACGGTATGCACTATTAATACAGCAGTGCATACCGACTGTGGTGTAACCTGCTATCACAAAGGCAGTGCATACTGACAGTGGTGGTACCTGGTATCACAAGAGCAGTGCATACTATGGTGGTACGTGCTTTCACTACAGCAGTGCATATTGACTGTGGTGGTAGCTGGTATGATTAGAGCAGTGCATATTGACTGTGGTGGTAGCTGGTATGATTAGAGCAGTGCATATTGTGGTGGTACCTGCTATGATGACAGCAGTGCATAGTGACTGTGGTGGTACCTGCTAGCACAACAGTAGTACATTGCTGACTGTATAGCAGTATATATGGAATGTATAGCAGAAAGTAGTAAGCAGACAGAGTGCAGTGGTGAGGCCTAGTCCCGTGCAGAGCCCCCCGGGCTCGCCTAGATTCCCCAGCCCGCCGAGGTGTGACCTTGGCAGGCTGGGGACTAGGCCGCTCCCCCTGGCCACGTGACAATAATGTGATGTAAGCGCTATAATAATGATATGTTGGGGCTCTATAGTAGTTTCAGGATGCATTGGGGTATCATTGTGGTGGGGTGGGGAGAAGAGGACATCACACTGTGAGGAATGTACATGTTTGGTGTGTTTTTGCTGCATGTGTAAGGCGAATGAAAATTTGTGGCGATCATGTGTGCGTTGCTAGGGGCAACCCATGTGAGCAGTGCAAAATGTAATGAGATAAATGCTCATAAGACAAATTAGTGGGACTTACGTCTTATATAAATGCATATAATACAAAAGTGTGCGACTTACCTTGGGCGATGGCGCGTGTGGATTGCTAGGGGATAACGTAGTGGGCACTGTGCCCAAGTGTAGCATGCTGCGTTGTGAGCCAGGCGCGGCAAAATGAAATAAATAGGTAAACTAACTAAATCATTTAATAAAACTGACCCAAAAAAACGCTAATTTAACTCATTTAAAGTTGACTGACTTGAAAAATGAATAGCCTATTCCCACCACGGGGCTTAGGACGTGCTGGCTGGAAAATTATTTTCGACGTAAAGCCCACCGTTCCAGAGCTAAATGCCTCGCAAGCGCGCGCGGACACTTTTATATATAAGATCGTACAGGACACATTACCAATCGGTACATTTAGATAATATGATAGTCTTATTATAACATTTAATTTCACTTACATTACAGTATCTCACACTTTTTCTCTTCCTCCTGTGCAGGACATCGCATTTGGCTGGACAGCTCGTAAGACATTTGAAAGAATGCAGCAAAGAACACAACATTACAGACATGGATGTTCTCTGCGTGGAGATTGCTGGCCTCTGTCATGACCTCGGTATGCCAGATTCAGAAATATGGCGCTGGCGGTAATTTTGGTGATGGTAACATCATCATCATCACGATCCTTGAGCAGATAGCCATAATAGGTGCCCACTCCACATATTGTCATTTGTTTTAACTTTCCTCTCTGTCTTGTAGTGCCAATATACTCAAGTAGTGCCACATCTTTCTGGCATGATGTCGTCGTCAAGCCATTCTATGTTAGAGTCTTCCTCTCTTTCCGTTTCCATCCATTTTTCCAAACAACACACTTTTAATTTTCCTGTTGTTCATCCTACATGTGTCCAAATGGTGCCAGTTTTCGTCCCATCACTGCCTGTATCATCATCAGGTTGTCTTATTCTATATGCATTATTTTTCTTACTTCTATGTTGGTCACTCTTTTAGTCCAGCTTAGATACAGCACTATTCCTCTGTAGCAATACATTCCGAGTGCCAATATCTTATCTCTGTCAGTCGTTTTTAATGTCCAAGTCTCGCAGGCATACGAAGCTGTACTCAACACGAATGTTCTTAATATGTTCAGGTTGATCTTGCTACTGATTTGTTTGCTTCTCCGGATGTAACTTGAATCCTGCCAATTTGGGGGCTGACGCCCACCTCCGCCCTCCCCGCGGGAACTTCTCGCCGGCCCACCGCCGATCGGGTGACCAGGCCCCCGTGCCAGCACCCTCTTGGAGAGACGTCTCACAGCTGGTTCACCACCGCCCTGGGATTATTACTATGTTTGCACTCCTATGGGCACTCTTCACTCCACAATATGCACGTCCGCACTCGCGGCGTTCCACCTGCCCGCGCTGATTGTGCAATATACCTGTGTGTGTCCGCGCTCTCCCCGCGGAGCCTCTACGGCAGCCACAGAGGCTCCGCAGCTGTTCGGATATTAGTTAACTAATCTGCACTCGCACGATACCCACCCACTGATTTTGTCTGTGCGATACACACGCGTATCTAGCCGTTAATACTGTGGTTCTCGCACGTACACGCACTGGCGTGGGCGAACGTTTATATTTTAATATGCGCACACGTCATACACACACTGATTTATATCACCCACACACCGCAGTGCGCAAATCGCTATTCCACCACTCTTCACACACACACACACACACGCACAACGCGTCAACCATCAATCTGTACTAAGGTTTTATTCCCGGCGCGAAGTGAACTCCAGTCTATGGCTGCCAGCGAACACCCTACGGGTAGCACCAAGTCTCTTATTTCCCACCCTTCGCAACGTGCAACTATCTCGCCCTCTTTACCCCCTTTCTATTGTCCCGTATCTGCGTTCCTCATCTCTGATTCACACTAATTTTCTGTGTCTCTCTTAAATCACTCCTCTTAGGGTGCCCAGGGATTTTCCCCCACCCCACTGTTTGCACTGCCTGTAGAGTGTTTGCCTTCGAGGCCCTATCTCCCATGTTGTGAATGCTTAATTGCAGCCAGCCTGTAAAGCTCTATGCGCCCCTACGACTTTTTTAAGTTGATCTTAGGGGGGCCGCCATGCAATCCGGCCTGGGGGGGGTCGTCCAATCTCCTGGCAACGGGAAACCGGTAGACAACCCTGCTAGGAGCCCTTTGGATGAAAACCCGTGGTGCCAGGCACCCCCCCTATCGAGACCCTATGTGGTGCGTGTGTGTGTTTAGTGGGGGTGTGCGTGCGTTCGTGTGGATGGGTGCGAGGGGATGGCGGCACCGGGGGAGTTGCTCCGTTGCTGTGGCACCACACCGTCACTTCTTTTGCCTTTGCTATCCTCGCTCCTCTTCATGTCTTTCGCACAGTCATTGTCCCATGTCAGTAGACTTCCCCAAGTACAGTAAGTCCCCGGGTTGCAGAAGACCTGCCTTACGAAAATTGTACTTTACAGAAATGCTCCCATAAATCATGTAAAAAATCAATATGCTTAGATGTTTGCATTAGTTATGCAAGCACAAATAGTGTAGCACGGTAAGGTTGTGGATGAATACTGCCAAAACGCCGCCTTCACCGAGCCCGAGCTTTATCAGGATTAAGTTAAATGGAATTTTTGTAGCGTTACCAAATGCTTTTCCTTTTGTTGCATTACGTAATTGTTTGTTTTTTAGGCTTAGAACTATCTTTTTTCGCCTATGTTTTTATTGCTAGTTTTCTTCATATTAAGTTTAGTTCATGAGTCATTTACTGTATGTACTTTATTTTACACAATTACACTTAGATTGCTTATGGCCTCAGCCTACAATGATCGTAGAAGCCTAGGCCTAAACTAATGCATGGTAAATGAACATTCGGAAGCAACTGCTTTCTGTCAACGATTAATATGAAAAAAATCGTGGTATTCATAAACAATTGGATACAGTATATGTCCCATTAGTTTAATTATGGGCAGTGTTAGGTAGATATTCGATTAAATGAAAGAATAATAGGAAGTGCAGTGCGTATGTACAGCGATACGACACAGGTAGCAATATAAAACAGACGACAGCGCAATATGATACTGAGAGAAAACGAACCTAGTAATCGGGTAGGGAAGGAACATCTATTTCTGCCTATGGAATTTTATCTTGATTTTGTGTGAAAATTGTTCAGTTTACGATGTATGGAAATGTCGGGCTACGGATCGTTCTGCAGAACCTAACCACTCGGTAATGCGGGGGACTGCCTGTACACAAATTCCTTTACATTCACAATCTTGCTTCTTTCTATTATTACTTATTTTGGTGATGACACCTGTACTGATTAGCAACTTGTTTTTTGTTTCACATTAAAGGTCATGGGCCCTTCTCACATGCATTCGAAACTGTCATGAAAAAGAAAGGAATAGAATGGAAGGTAAGTGATTAAGCATGCAATGCTATTGTTGATGTTGATAAGCAGTGCTTTGATATATGGTTCAGAACAAATTAACGTTCACAAAATGGAAAACAATTTAGAAGTGCCCAAAGATGCGTGAATTACTATATGCCATACATAAATAGAATTACATTAATTAGAGAACAAAGGCAGGTGAAGACAATATTCATACTCTATGGTTCTTTCGGTAAAGTCACACAGAAAATAATCATAATAAAAATAAAGTGAATAAAATATCACGACGTTTAGATCGCAACACAAGCGGCCGTCATCAGGCAAAGGAGTCAGCCTCTAAAGGTACAGTATGCTGTTTATAAAGGTTTGGGGATGGGCATAGCCCAAGTGTATCAACACAACCGGAAGTATGGGCGGTGCACTAGTGCGCCGCAACAATGCCAATGCAGCAGAATGCCAATGCAGCAGCAAAAATCCCTGCACCCCGCTCCACACACCGCACTGCTGACGGTGGAGGTTGCTTGACAATAAAACACAAGTCAAGTCATGATCCAAAGTGGTTGATGATATCTTCCCAATGATTGCTGAGTCAATAACCTTCCTCGCAGTTGAAATTGTCTCTGTGTCTGTATATATGGATGGCTTCATGAACGAATCTTTGTTGACAGCCAGTAGGCGAAAAACATTTCGTGTGAGCCAGCCACATTAAAATAATGATCAGCCACGGTAGAAGTATTGGTCCTACCGTGTTTCAAATCTGCCTTGTGTTCATGGACACGGTCCGAGACATGTCGCTTAGTTTCCCCAATGTAACTGCTGCCGAAGATACAGCTTAGTTTGTAGACGCCGGGATATTGCATGTCAGGAATGTTGTTTTTTACAGATAAGATCAGATCACGAATTGTATGCACTGTGTTAACTCGTACCTGGATCTTATGTTTGTTAATGATTTTGGAAATCTGTTTGTTTACCCCTGCTATGTATGGCGTGACTGATAATTATTTTAACGCGGCTGGCTCACGCGAAATTGATGTATCTAAGACGATGGGACTTTGCAAGCCTACTGGCTATCAACAAAGATTCATTCATGAAGCCATCCATATATATACACGGAGACAATTTCAACCGAGAGGAAGGTTATAGACTCAGCAATCATTGGAAAGATGTCATCAACCACTTTGGATCATTTGACTTGTTTTCTTGTCAATCAACCTCCACCATCAGCAGTGTGGTGTACAATGCGGCATGCAGGGATTTTTGCTGCTGTATTGGCATTCTGCTGCATTGGCATTGTTGCTGCATTGGCACTCGTGGACCGCCCATGCTCCTGGTTCTGTTGATAGCTGCATTGGCATTGTTGCGGCGCTCTAGTGCACCGCCCATACTTCCGATGCTGTTGATACACTTCGGCTACGCCCATCCCCAAACCTTTATCAAAAGCATACCTTTAGAGGCTGACTCCTTTGCCTGATGACGGCCGCTTGTGTTGCGATCGGAACGTCGTGATATTTGTATTCACTTTATTTTATTATTTTATTTGTATTTGTTCTATCTACCTGACTTTACTGAAAGAACCATAGAATATGAATTCGTGCAGTCACGAAAGTTTTAAGTCAAAATTTAAAATTCATACTGTTAATAAAAGTAAGTGGTTTTGGGATGACATTTCCATGGAAGGAATTATGTCAGTGTGTAGATTAATGACGGCCAAGGCAGAGAAAACACCTGACGGAGAAGTACGCCCAAAACATGGTGTGGCAAAATTACCTCTTGTACAGGCGCTACAGTAGTTGGACCTTTACAATGCAGCACAGTTTAGAGCTCCCAGTTATTTGGGAGCTTGAATCCAGCATCAGTGTGACAGATCATCGCTGATGGCAATGAGCGGGATTAAGACCAAAACACGTTTCTGAAAATGTGAGGTAACACGAATACCCCGGAACCCACAAAACCCCTCTCTCCCCACAATTTGGAGTCAGTCATCACCTGTAGACTTGTTCTATTACCCACACCATACACACACACCACCACCGCACTCCCTATTTCTCCACAGCAAAATAGATGACCAGGGACAATAATAGGGCTTCACTTTCCACTTATAGTCCATGGGTCAAAGGGGTCTGTCAGTACAAGCTGGAGTACCAAATGGTGTTCGCATGTGCCATGGTCAGTATCCTATAAACTAAACTATCTTTTAATTATCGCCAAAAGTGGAAGGAACCACTTGTGGTAAAACATGCAATATGTTGGCAGACACAAATCAGTTTCAAAGACAATGCATGTATTATAATATAATAATTATCAGAGCATATTTGTTTGCATGTTCACTACAAGTACTGTGTGTGGCTAATGCATAATTGATTATGCTTCCCAAAAGGCATGTATTTGGTGTTTGAGGATCTGAACACACCTCCTGTTTTTTTTTATTGCCAGAAAGGGTAAAACCCATTCTTATTTTTCATCATTTTTGATACTGGCAAAAAGTCCCCATAAGATATGATTCATACTGCAGGGGCATTAACCATATGATACGCACCTTCTGTATCACAGTGTAAAGAAATATCCCATTTGCGTTATTCGAAAAGCGCCAGGTCACGTCTGCTGGCTTTGTGGTCCATAGTTGGAAAAGTGACTTATGAATAACTTAAATGGAACAGCCAAAGGGCAAAATCACCCTCTACTCGCATACGAATACCCACTCGCAGGCTGGTGCTGCGTTTACTTATGCCACACAGGGACTGGCTGTGTGGGATAACAAAAAATCACTGTAAAATGTTTTGATAAACCATGGCCAAAATAGTCACGTAAGTATAATTGTTATCATCAATGACATCCCGTAACAACAGAATTGTACACGAATGAGCGATGATGCCCCCGCGTGTAAAAGCATGTCGTTTCGTGGCTTGCGCGAATTCCACTGTCGAATAACCAAACATTTTCACTCATTGCTTTTTCATTGTCATCGCAGCACGAATTAAAATCAGTGGAGATGCTGTGTCACTTGATTGAGAAAAACAGTCTGCAAAAAGATCTCGAAAATTGTGGTCTCCAATTCCCTCACCACTTAATCTTGATTGCAAGTTTGATTGTTGGTAAATTCCATGGAGCCTTGACAGAGATTATAAAAAAAAAGTACAAAGATGCAAAAGAGTCTTCTATGGAGGTATGCATGTATGGTGAATCTTTAATTTCATTATTCTGCTGAATGAGGAACCTCCCATGGAGTGCTTGCGATGAGGCTTATTTGCCTATACTTCGCTATGCTGAACAGTGCATATTGCTCAAGGCAGAGAGCATGTAAGTGAGGTCATCGATCAATATATTTAGCTACACTGTCATATGCAGCATACATTGCAGCCCTGCCAAGCAGCCTGTAATGCCTTATCACAATACAAATCTTCACTTATAAAGAAACGTTCACACCACAAGGAAATTCAAATAAGTGAAGATTATTAAAATCAAAGACATGCTGTAAACAAACACTCATATAAGAGTAAACCTATATAACAGAAGGAAACATGATTACAATACTAAAATAATCATTAGATGACACAATCGGGTGGAGACTTCCACTGTTTTTGTGGCCGTCTGGAATGTTCTTCCCATATTAGGAAGCCAACAGAGCTATGCACTTTTAAATAATCATCTAGATTGACGAACTCATTTATTTAGAAATGCTTATTGTGTTTAGTTCATTGTCCTTCCCACCGCACCTCCAATAAGCGCAGTTGGCTACATACGGTGCGAAAGAAGTTTAGCATACATGTTGCACACTCGAAATGAAGTACGTGGGCAGATGCTCCAAATAGAGGGCAAACACATTTATTTGTCACTATTTTACAACTTACTACTGTACATGTGTTCTATTCTTAATAGCATTGCAATTAGTCATAATATAGGTGCATGGACATGGTTATAGAATACGCAGTATTATTGTTAGAGAATTACCAGCATTAATTACAGTATGTCATCCTTTAAAGTGTACAGTGATAAACCCCCTCCTATTGAACATATCACAAACTACCAATTCACAGCCAAGCTTAAAGACTATAACCTTTCTATTACTATCAAAAACAACATTAGGGTCCATACTCTTTGGTTCTATTGGGTAAAGTCACGTAGGTG
This sequence comes from Petromyzon marinus, assembly GCF_048934315.1. Lineage (NCBI taxonomy): Eukaryota > Metazoa > Chordata > Hyperoartia > Petromyzontiformes > Petromyzontidae > Petromyzon > Petromyzon marinus. Next base: position 1,970,532 of record NC_133741.1, on the reverse strand, counting down.
AAAATAAAATAACAAAAAATCACGACGCTTCGGCCACAACACAAGCGGCCTTCATCAGGTGAAGGGACGAGACTGTCTGGAGGACAGCGCTGTCCTCCTAGCAATCCTAGCAATCACGAAAGCTTTAAATCTAGAACATTAGGGTCCTTTACCTATACATTGCAACCTCACGTCACCACAGCAATTTTCAAACGAGTTGCCATTAACCACGTGACTGGTACAGGTCAGATTACTCAATAACCCTGCCAGTCACCTACAGGCCCGACTCAGTATCGCATGCTGGTGTACACACATCCGGCAAAAACAATGCCCTACCTCCTCGTGGTGCCGGGTGGCAACACTGTGTTGGGAACTGCCGTGGGGGGGGAGGGCCAATTTAAATTGCCTTTTCCCCTCATGGCGTTTATAACCATCACATCAGCCAAATCGGGGCGCTGGATGGGTGCAAGGGGCTGGTAACCCCTCCACCTTCAATTAATTACCACAAAACCATGACGGAAATTTTTAATTACTAAGCTTGTGCCAGAGGTCCCGGGGGGATAGGTGTATATGACATCTCCTGGCCAAACCCAATTTGGCAGAGCCAGAAGACTGAATCATTACCCTTGGGACTCCTCCAGAAACAACAAAAAATCACTACGTGTGACCATATGGAATGTTCAAACGCTGCGGAGGAGAGGCTGCCACTCCTCTGTCGGGAGCTGGACCGGTACCGCCTGGATCTCTGTGGTAGTTAGGAGGTCCGGTGGACCGGCTCTGGCTCCTGCCATCATGAGGGGTGGACAGTCCTTTTCTCGGGGCAAGAGACTGCCAAACAACAGGGAGTGGCTCTTCTTCTGAACAAAATAATAAAGGGGGTGTGGGAGCATGGCGGTAAGGTGAGGGAAGCTGTAAGCCCCAGGCTACTTTGGGCTCGCTGTCCCATTAACCAGAGGCGAGGAGTGGTGGTCGTGGTTACTTATGCCCCCACCGAAGACGAACATCCATGGAGGGATGCAGGCAAGGCCGATGAGTCAGATGCCTACTATCACCTCCAGTCACAGGTGATAGCTAAAGTGGCCCCTCGGGATAGAGCCATCTTGTTGGGTGACTTCAATGCCCGAGTTGGTCATGATGCTTGCACCTGGTCTGGAATGATTGGAAGGCATGGGTCAGATCAGCTCAATAACAATGGCAGGAGGCTGCTAGATTTTTGTGCAGCCAATGGGCTTGTAATTACCAACACGCTGTTCCGGCATCAGCGCATCCACACAACATCATGGATGCATGCTGGGTCTACGCAAGAACATCTGCTGGACTACACAGTGATGGAACAGCGGATGTGGCCCATGTCCTTGACGCCAGGACCTACCGTGGAGCTGATCTGCCCTCTGATCATCGACTTGTCATCTGTAAGATGCGCCTGCCATTAATCCACTCCGGTGGTGGGTTTACACCCAGGACCCCATTCAAACCCTTAGTGACATGGTCTCAGCTAGCTGATTTAATCATTGCTTGTGGCTGTGGTTGGCATCGTCCCCCACTCCTCCTGATATCGAGGGGAAATGGGCGAGGTTTAGGACTGTGGCTCATGCAGCTGCAATGGCTACTTTGGGTACACGGTCCAGACCTCCCCAGATATCCTAGCTGAAAAAGAAAGGGTGTTCAAGCTGGCTGAGAAAAAGCAGGCCCACTCTCTTCAGCTACAGCATCCCACGTCGGAGAATGAGGAGGCATACCGCAGCCTTCGCTCGGAGGTTTGGGGAGCCGTGAGGTGCTGCAAGGATGGGTGGTGGTCGTGAGTTGCTGAGGAGATGGAGTCTGCCTCAAAGGCCTGTGATCACAAATCGCTTGTTAATTCCATCAAAAAGTAACCTGCAGCACCACACCAATTACCATCATTAGGGGAAAGAATGGTGATCCAATCTCCGACCCCCAGGAATAGGTTTTCAGATTTGCTGAGCATTTTTGTGAGGTCCTGATAGAGAGGAAATCCCTCAGCCTGGAAAACAATGTGGGACAAAGTGGGGATGACCCTGCCGAGGCTGCGGTGCCTCAAATATTGGAAGTGGCTGGCTGAGGTGCCATCTGTTGAGGAAGTACTGAAGGCGATCCAGAGCCTGAGCGCAGGAAAGGCACCGGGCAGAGATGATCTCCCAAGCGAAACGCTGAGGGAGGGTGTCGTTTGTACACAGACTGCCCTACATGACATCATAACAACAGTCTGGACCACTGGACGTGTTCTGCAGGATTGTGCAGGGGACCACACAAGACTGTATGTAACAACTACAGGGGCATCTCACTCCTTAGTGTGCCGGGAAAGGTCCTGGCAAGGATTATTGAACATCGCCTTGCTAGGCACGCTGAGGGGAGTCTTTCGGAGCCCCAATGCGGTTTCAGAAAAGGGCAGTCCTGCACAGATGCCATATCTTCTGTCCGTTTGCTACAGAGAGACAACACAGAGACACAGCGAGAGAAAATAAACTTAATAAAACAAATTTAGTAAAATTTGTGAAAGTAATGCAATGCAACACAGAGAGTCAGTCAACACACAATTAACGCATAGCCTGGTTTATTACGTTCTTCCAAAGATTGCTAAATTAGAAGTTAAGTGTGACTTTTGAGAGAGAAACAAGACACAGACACGGAGACAGAAAGACAGACACACATGCAGAGAGACACAACACAGAGACACAGAGAGAGAGAAAACAAACTTTAATCCTCCCTGTAGGGGTGGTGTAAACTTGATTTGGAGCTTTTGTGACTGCAGGAATTACTTTTTTGTTATTTCGGTAAAGTCACGTAGAAAGAAAATAAATTAAATAATAGAATACGACGTTTAGATTGCAACACAAGCAATCATGATTAGGTACAAATGAATGAGAAAAAAAACCTAGTAAACTTAGAAATATAATGCAATCCAACACAGAGAGTCGGCTAACATAAGTCAACACTCTACCTGGTTGATTACGTTCTTCCAAAGAGTGCTAAATTTGAGAGAGAGAAAATACAGAGACACGGAGACACATAGACAGACACATAAGCAGAGAGATACAAGACAGAGACACTCAGAGAGAGACACACACATAGGCACACAGAGAAACAATGCCTCTGTGTCGAGGCCTTAAATAGAGGGAGAAGGGGGCAGAGAGAGGGGGGGGGGGTAGATAAATTAGCATGTCAATGAGAGATTTGGAGCTTTCATGACTGCAGGAAATACTAGAGAGATAACACAGAGACATAGAGAGAGAATAAACTTAATTCAAACAAACTTAGTAAATTTTGTGAAAGTAATGCAACGCAACACAGAGAGTTGATCAACACATAATTAACACATAGCCTGGTTTATTACGTTCTTCCAAAGATTGCTAAATTATAAGGTAAGTGTGACTTTTGAGAGAGAAATAAGACACAGACACGGAGACACAAAAGCAGACACACAAGCAGAGAGAGATAACACAGAGACACAGAGAGAGAGAGAGACAACGAACTTAAATCTTACACGTAGAGGTGGTTTAATCTTGATGTGGAGCTTTCGTGACTACAGAAATTACTTTTTGGTTCTTTCAGTAAAGTCACGTCGAAAGAAAGAAATTCAATAATAGAATACGACGTTTCGATTGCAACACAAGAAAACATCATCAGGTACAAATGAATGAGAAAAAACAAACCCAGTAAACTTAGAAATATAATGCAATACAACACAGAGAGTCGGCTAACATAACAGTCAACACCCTACCTGGTTGATTACGTTCTTCCAAAGAGTGCTAAATTTGAAGATAAAGAGCCTCCTGAAGAGAAGAGCCCAATGGGCAGAGCCGTACCCCTGGCAAGGGTCGGCTCCAGCTTATATACCAGTGAAGACCCAGGTCCACTCAAGAAGGGTTAGAATAGCCAGTGTGAGGCGTATTCAGTCTGGAGGAACAACCTCCATAGTTATCGGGTGTGAGGGGCCGTTACCCCCCTCTTGTTATTGACCCACTACATATGCATGGTAGTAGTCAATTTAAGGACTATCCAGTTTCAACCTTGCCACAATATAGTTGATTATAACTGCGGGTGCAGTCAGAATAAACTCCAACATATGGCAGTTTAAGGAGACACACAATTGAATAACCCAGCAATAAAAGCAGCAACTTTCCCGATAAACAATTCTTGCAAACAATAAAACTCAAAAGGATCAAAAGAACATCTTCTTTGGTTCTTTCGGTAAAGTCACGTAGAATGATAATAAAATAATAAATTGATAAAATAAAATAACACAATAATATTCTCACGACGTTTCGGCCACAACACAAGCGGCCTTCATCAAGAACCAAAGAAGATGAATCCTTGCAGTCACGAAAGCTTTAAATCGAAATCAAAAGAACACTTTTGTTTTACAGGTGGCACAATGATTCAGACCGGTCGATATAGGGAATTGTTGTTTTCAGAATAGAATGTTTTTTCTCCACCGTCTCAACACCAGTACACATGTAATGTTTTATATATATGTGACATGCTTTTGCCTTACCAACACATCACAAGTCCTACACAGTTAGGCATTGCACCAGAGACTAGCAACATCAGAGATAAGACTTAACTTTACGTGGGTGCCTGTCCCTCGTTCTTGACCGTCTACTGGACATATGTGAACTACTGAACATGTTTGCATAAGAGCTTCATAGTTCATCAGATTCTTCCAGCATAAATACATATTTTGATTCTGATTCCGTGTAAACTTGTGCTCTCCCATGATAGGTCTCGTCTTGGTCACTTGACACGGACCCTCGATGGTGTTCTGCCACCTGGCTCCTGAAGTCTAAAATAAAATACAGCTTCAATTCCCTATTGTATTTCACACAGTTGTATTCACTCACTGATACCTAAAATGGGAGTGCAGTGCGTTAAGACGAGAATCCGTCTAAAGTATGGTTGTTGAGCCCTCCCTGGATAAGATGCCCATTCAATGTTGTCAATCTTTCGTGGGATATTCCTCCTCTGCTGCATGGCTCCAGATTGTGTTATCTAGAGAGAATGTAAGTTAAATCTTGACTTAAAGTTCTCAATTTAAAGCACACGACTTTATTTGAATGGGGATTCCCCAACCTATCGTGCTGGGGCTGTGATTCCCCCCTAGCTTTCAAAGGATACATACACCGTTGTTGATTGTTTTAGGTTAACGTCTTTATTACTTGATATTTATCCACTTTAGAATACTCTAAAGTTAGAATCCCTCAAACACAAATAAAAAAACTAATTAAAGTTCTCTGCAGCTGCAAAATATATTTCTGGTATAAAATAAGGATATATATTTTTTATAATTTACCATCACCATAAATCCAGCTTAAATTCTGAGATATGACGAGATTGCGTGTTTTCCTGGTAATTTGGTCATAGGCACAGTCAATGCAAAAATCATTACTAAGCCTATTGCCATCTGGAAAACTGCTGGGATGGACAATGTTCTCATTAGACCTCCAGTACATATGTGTCAGACAGCATGCAGTATTGCAAATACACATGTAAGTGTACTCTTAAAAATTTAAGAACCTTGAGTAACTAGACATTTTCTAAGTAATATAAAGACAAAGATCCCCCGTATAGCCTTAACAGACTTGGATAAAGTGCTGTTAGCAAGCACCTATGAAGGCCGGCATGGTGCATGAGGGGGTGGGTGGCCAGCACCACGTTATGCCGAGAATTACCTCGCGTATGTCAACAAAAGGTCTAAATACAAAGTATGCGTGATTCAAAAATAGCGTAACACAAAAGTGCGTAAACCGAGGATTTCCTGTACAGATAATTATTTTTTTGATTAACACGTAGGCTTTCGCGACCAAAATCATCTATAATACAGGGATTTTTTTTATTAGATCGCGTTAATATAAATGTGTCATTAAACCCGCCACCATCAGACATAAATGGGGTCTGATGAAGATAGTTGTAATTACAGGCTAAACATCGTACTCAAATTTTAAATGTTGTGGATTTGCTCTCCAACACACCAGTGTGCTGTACTAGTAACGACTTGATATGTTCTTTTTACGTGACAAACCTTACTAATTGGCTGTGTCGGGTGGTGGCGGGTTTAACGACACATTTATATTTACGTGATTTAATAATAAAAAAAAAAAAAAAATCTGTATTATTAATTATTTTTTTCTCGATGTCCATCAACATTTCCTTAGCTTTATATAAGTAATCGCTTGCCAGCTCAGGCTGAGCTCAGGCTGAGCTGGCATTGCTGAAATGCTGAGTTTGAATCCAAGCATCCATCTGTGATGTGACCAGATTTTCACGTGGAATAAGTTGATTTCCATGCAAGGATTCATTTATCTCGAGTGTGAAAGTGCATGACAAAGTTCTGGCCAAAACTGCGTGGGTCAGAGGTCACTTGAAGGAATCTTGGAGGTGGCTCTGTGATATATGTTTACGTGGTCCGTTTTCTTCGCACGAAAGAGGTTGCACTTCTTTGCTAAATTCCTGAATGAATTAATTGTCCTGTTCAAATAATAGCAGGAGACATTATTAAGGCCGCATGTTTTGTTAACTTTTCATGTTTTTGTTTGTGCAAATTCCACATCAGATTGAAAAGGAATATAAATGCAAAATGTTTCTCTTTGAGATTGTGGCAAACGACTTGAATTGCATTGACGTAGACAAGTTTGACTACTTTGCCAGGTAAGTTATCCCCAATGGATGCATCGATATTACTTGCTATTAAAATCTTAATACGGCATTCCACATGCATACCTGTCAACCCCTTATCAGTGCTTACCTTATTACAGACCAATTCAGACCTTATTGGTCACCCTGTGCCCTAATAAATCTCAACATTCCCCCCACAAAGTCCCATCAAAGGGAGAAACACAAACAAATAGAGAAAAACAATTGTTACTCAATTTACCTGTACAAGAATATGGGTCAACCATATGGGATGATAGGTATGCATATGTGTCATATTGTTTTCAAATCTGTCAAATTTGGGCAGTTTCTGTTTTGGTGAAAGAAGGTTTAATCAAAACCAACTCACTAATCCCTGTCGGTTTACACATATTAATAAAGTTATCTTTCCCATTGGAAGTGGTAAAGGCAAAATTTAAGGGCCAACTGGTGGTAAGCCTTGAGCCTCTTTTCATAGCTAAATGTCAGAAATTCTAATATTTCTGGAAAAAAATGCCCGTTAGCCCACCAAACCTGCAGAAGTGTGACCAATGGAATAGCCATAAGGGCAGCGATATTGAATATTTACAAAAGAGCAACCTAATATGTAACATTTCTATTGTGAGGCAGACATTGCTAATAAACGTATATTCAGTGTGTCATGTAATTCCTCAGTTTTCCAAATGCAGGTGAGGTTTCACTTCATGAATTGAATAAGAAACGCAATTTTAACAAGGTAGCACAACACATCCTGCACAAAACGCCTTTACCAATATTTTATACCAATAGAACACTTGAGTGGAAGATGGTACATTTAATTAGCACGGTTGGCTACCTATGGTGCGAACGAAGTTCAACATACATAACATGGCAGATGTCACGTGGCCCATTCTGTCGAATGAGAAAGTGACTAATACCATCAACCCAGTGACCAAACATTGACTATCAATCTCCCAATCTCCAGAGTAGCACGTCGAGCCACCACCAGGGCTTAGTGACATGCAAACAAAGGTCCTCCCGGGACAAGGATCATCCAACTCAGCATTGAGCGAATTTCCTCATCAAATTGCGAATTGCTGTAAGAAACCCACACCTCCAAGGACCAACAGGCCAGTCGCTACCTTATCTACTGTATGTGCAGTGACATCGTGGTATGTAACTGTGCAGTGCCGGCCCTAGAGAAGCACGGCATGCGGTGTAACGACATCGCAGATACCACAATGGTGTGGGTGTAGTACCGGCCATAGAGGGGCTTGGTGAGCGCTGATTGATAGCGCTGGATGGCACCACGCTTGGCGTGCAGTGCCAGCCCTATAGGGTGTGGGAGTGCCGGCCGTAGGAATGAGGTTATTAAAGGCCATGGCACTCTGGTGGACCCGAGAGGACACGTGACCAGTTAAGTCTAAAAAGAGGCCCCAAGTGGGGGCTAGGGGTGGTCCAGATCCTGCTCGAGGATTCTGGAAGGTGATCGTGGCCAAGGGCGGAGCCAGCCACGCCGCAGAGAATATAAGCCGGGTCCCCCAGAGGGACTGGCGTTGTTGTTCATCCTGAAGAAACCTTTGTCTACTTTCCACGTTCTACCGAGTCTACAACACGTGGACCTGGACCCGAGCTGTGGTCCCAGTCCGAAGTAGCTAGTTCCGTTGTAATTAGTGTAGTTAGCCTGGTGGTCACCACCATAGGTTGCTATTCTGTTAAAGGGAAGTTACCCCGTGTGTTGGTGTTAAATAAATGTGTTGCCTCCAAGTTTACGTCTGTGACTCAGTTGAACTCACTTCACATGGATACAACCCAATGACTCACTACGAGCACCCACGATTTGTCTTGGACTTTGACACCTTCCACCTCAGTGGTCCTTCACCTTTACTGGAGCCTTGCTACCGTTTGGTTCTCAATTGTGAAAAAATATGTGACGAAATATATAGGGCTTCATGAAACAAAGTAGTTTACGTACACCCCCCGTGTTTAATTTGTGTTTTCGATTATTTACATTCTAAAAAAATCTGACCATGTTTCACACCACCACCAGAAAGGGCATCTCGCACCCCCAGGGGGTGCGAGATGCCCTAGGTTAAGAACCACTGCATTACATGATCGCCATCAAGATCGATGAGCTGCACATTACTGACAAGTACAGAGCCCCCAATACCAGGCCAAATGTTGACATCGAGTCCACTTTGGACATGGATTCAAACCAAACCCCCACAATACAACGGTCACTGCATCCCATCTTGAAAACAGGAATCATAAGGACATGCTGAAAATGTCCTTTTACAGCACCACTGTGCAACATTACCCAACTGTGCTCTAATCTATTAGTGAATCTAGAGTACACATTAACCTTCCACAGCCACCTGGATAAGATAGCCACTAAGATGAAGACAAGTGGCAGCAACTGCAAAGAAAAGCTTGGAAGCATCAGTGCTATGGCCATCAGCAATGGCCCTTAATGTACTACATAGCCAAATACCTCGTACCGACATGGACCATAACCTGCCACACTCGACTTGTCGATGTCCAACTGAACACTACAAGGTGGTGCATCACTGGAACCCTCAAGTGAACCCCAACATTGTCTTCCTGTGTCGTCACACATTGCCACATCATTCGCCACAATAACGAAACCCTCCCAGGAGTTTCAAGTAAATATTGGAAAAACGTACATCTCACCATCCACCCAGGTCCCAATAATGTCCCTCACCACGACCTGAAGTCTCCCAAAGCCACTTTTGGACCCATGCACTTTACTGTCAACAATGCAATTTCAACCGTGCCGAGGCCTGGAAAGTCGAATGGAGTTTACGGGATGTCGCAAACAAACGCCTCGTGAAAAATCCCGGCGCTGAAGATCCCTGGCTTCAATGTTGCAACGAAGCTAATCAACTAACCATAAACCGCATCTGCCACAAAGCACAGCAGATGCGGATACTTGATGCTCAAATGCTAAATTACAAACTCAACAGTGCAACTGTGGTTACCAGAACAGACGAGGGAATATATAATGACTCAAATTTCCGATTCACAATTATAAAGGAGGCATGACAGCAAGAAATATGCTCCACTACTTATAATGCAACTAGCTGGCTCAACCACCGCAGTGTACAATTGTAGATTTTGCTTTACATCAACATCAGACATACAAATGTAATGATGTGCAATGAGTCACTGGAGCGGGTGCCGCTGGGAGATTGGTAGACAATATAATAAGGGGTAACAGCCCGTTCTACCAGTTGCACCTGTGGGCAAGGCACGGAGCAATCTGGGGGATGCAGAGGGGTGAGGGGCCGAGGGCGGAACCTGGCCACGCTATTCAGGATATAAGGCAAGCTCCGACTCACAGTGGGGGCTGCTGCGATGGGGAATGGAACTGGTCATGCTGGCGTCGTCGGCGTGATCGTCTCCACTCTGCAAGCCGTAGGCCTGGCAGCATGTTGGCTGTACCGGCCCGGTATGGCGTTATCCCCGAAGGCTGTGAAGGCTGGAAATAAAGAGAAAGAGCGAGTACTTCCAACTCGTGTCTCGAGTTTAGAACAGTACACAAAGAAGACTCCTGGAAAATAACAATGAATATAAAAAAATAATTAAAGTTACCCAGAGGAGGTTCAATCTTGACTTAAAGCTTTCGTCAATTCATATTCTTTGGGTCTTTCTGTAAAGTCACGTAGATAGGTTTCTAATTTTCTTTGAACCTATCTACGTGACTTTACCGAAGGACCCAAAGAATAAAAATTACCCAGATGATTTAAGTATACATCATTTTTATTCTCTCGTTCTCTGCCTCTGAACATGTATTTGGCTTAAATTTCCTCATTCCTGACCGATCTTGAGACGTTTTCTTCATTGCAATGTTATGAAGTCATCAATTGGCGGTATCTTTTTCTTCCAGAACTTCATCCAACTGTAAACTCGATCTGCACATTATATTTTGTTTACTGTTGCAATTGAACTTCTTTTTCTTGACTGTTCTATCAAAGTTCTGTCCTCTTCAACGTTGCTCGAGAACTGTCATTCACTCTTTTGGCATCAAAATAATGATTTTACCACAAACCACATTTCAAGACTTTTCATAATTATTTTTTTCCTTTCTCGGAGACAAAATTGCTGCAGCATGCAACATTGTTCTCCACGTTAAGGATCGCCTTAAGCTTACTTTACAATGTCTGCTCATTAGTTTTTATTCTAGTCACCTTTGAGTATCTGCCAGAATACTTCTTGGTAGCAAGATGTTATCTACCTCGCCTGGTATACAGGGAATCGTGGGTTCGACCCCGACCCTGACGCTTGCTGTAATTTTGCAGTTTGGGGGTGTCTCTCCAAGTGGTTGTGTGGATTTTTCTCCGGCTTCGGTTATTCCCTCCACTTTGAGAATCAACATCACGCGTTACGATATTTGGCTGCTAGCTATAAATGTCCACATGATGAGCCAATTCGTTCAGCTATCATTTGTGATTGCCAGGTCGCTTCTGAAAAATAAGCTAATAGCTCAGTGGAGCCTTACCTGGTATAGATAAATAGTGTATCATATTCTTGGTTCTTTCGGTAAAGTCACGTAGAAGGGAAATAATAACATAATAAAAAATATATAAAACAATAAAATCCTCACGACGTTTCAACTGCAACACAAACAATCATCATCATGTGTGAAAACCACAGGAAGAAAAAATAAAAAAGTGGCGTTTTTTTATTTTTCTTGCTGTGGTTTTCACACCTTAAGATGATTGCTTGTGTTGCAGTCGAAAGGTCGTGAGAATTTTATTGTTTTATATATTTTTTATTATTTAATTGTTTCCCTTCTACGTGACTTTACCGAAATAACCAAGAATATGAATCCCTGCAGTCACGAAAGCTTTAAATCAAAATCTAAATAGTGTATCATTAGTTTGTTTCAGAGATAGGAACAAACACGTCCGTATATCCAGTTGCAGCTATTCGGACCGAGAGTCGTAATATCAACCACCGTGCAATAAATGGCGGTGGTTGTTTGGTGTCTAGCACTGGCTTGTTTTGAGTCTCAGCACCACCCAAACACTGAAAGTATTATCAAGGTGTCGGCAGCTGTTTACGATGCTATAGCCTGTTACAAGTTGATTTATGAAGATAAATAGAAGAGAGCAAATGTGCAGATATCTTTATACGTTTTTCAAGAGGGTAGAGAGAAAACATGAGCGCCAAAGGGAATTGGCATATATATCTGCAGAACATGAAGAAGCAGTGGCATATAAATCTGCAGAACATGAACAACCAGAGGCATTTTCAGAACATGAATAACCAATGGCATCTACATCTGCAGAACATGAAGAACCAGAGGCATCTACATCTACAGAAGATGATACAACTTTTAACGCCATTCCCCGTGGTTAGTGTACACACCGTACAACATATTTGGAATCGACAGGAGTAAAGTTGGACTTGCGAACAAATAGATTTACGAACAGAACTCTGGAACCAAACTCGTTCATAAGAAAAGGAGTCCCTGTACATCTCATGTATAACGTGTACAAGGATATCCCTTTTGTCATACCACTGCTAGCCCAAGGACCTTCCCATTCCACGCTTGCAGTAGAGGCTTAAGTGAAGTTAATGACCGAATTAGTTATTCACACTTGCGTTAGACACTGAATGGGAGTTGAACCCAGCTTGTCAAGTTGATAGTGCAGTGTGAATCCATACCACACCACTCCACTCATATACTGTACATGTCATTCATAATAGTGTAGAGGTGTTAACTACGCACTGTTGGGTAACCTGCATTGCCACCAGGGCAGTGCAGCATTACCGCTGGGTACAACGGTTGGGGTCAGACGAGGTGAAGTGGATCGTAGCCACGGGTTGGTAAGAACCAATCAGACTGTTCCAAGTGGGAATGTGTGATTGGTTCTACCTGGCCACGAACGAGTATAAGAAGGGTGACCCAACAGAGCTAGGGGAGTTCTCTCCCTACACGATGACGGAAGACTGGGCTGAAGACTAACTAGGACCCTGGACCAGCCTTCCAGCCTTTTTGAAGACTAAGGCTCGGCATACCCAGTGGTCAGGACCCACCGGGCCAGCGGTGGGTCAGATAGCCTCCCCTAGGTCCTAGCCTGTTGACTCTAGGCTAGGATAGCGGTAGACATGTAAGTCCCGCCAAGTCCGGAGGCTGTACCTCCTTAGGTATCAAGGAGGTTAGCAGTAGACGTGCAAGTCCCACCAAGCTAGGAGGTTAGCGGTAGACGTGCAAGTCCCGCCAAGCTAGGAGGCTGTACCTCCCTAGGGTATCGGATGAGGGGACCGTATATCCCTCTGTGTGTGTTAAGGATAGTATAAGGAAATAGTACAGACATGGGCAAAGTACGGCCCCCGGGCCGTATACAGCCCGTTGGGCTTTTTAATCCGGTCCGTCGAACTTGTCCAAATATTATTATGATTCAATTAAATTTTACCTTTCTCCTGTAATGCCCTATTTCCCCATTAGATGGCGCACTTTGCCTTGGAAATAAATGCTTTGCTACCTGTTAAAGGCCAAATCCTTTCATGTAATGATTTTTACACATCATTTATATTAGTTCACACAAACACTCCATCCATCTGTTCCTGGCCCGGCCCCTCTGTCAAATTATAGAATCCATTGTGGCCCGCGAGTCAAAAAATTTGCCCACCCCTGAAATAGTACAATAAACAGAGTGTGCCTCCTAAGAAGTCTACTCGTCTTTACAACGCTACAACTGGAGTCAGAAGTGGTTGAAAATAGAAATGAGAAGTTCAGCCCACGCACGAAGCCAGAATGAAGATAACTCTGCCTCACCTGCGGGAACCGCCAGCTCCGCTGAGAATGCTGCCGCGTTGACAGCCGCCCAGCCACCGGTTGAGCAGCTGGTCACTCCTCCTGCCATGGGGGACGGACTCAGGGCAGCACACAGCCATCTCGCCCAACTTCTACACGCCGCGGCCTCCATTCTCGAAGAGATCAACTCGGAGGTCTCGGGCGGGCCGAGTCAACCTCCGGCAGATGTTCCCGCCATCGGCCAAGGCAGACATTTTGACTTTCCCGCCGAGGAACCACGTGATCCCGCCAGAAACGGAAGCCAGGGGCATCCTGGGAACGCGGGGGGCCAATCATGACCCGCAGCGTCATCAGCACGCGACGCTGCAAATTCAAGTTACTCAGCGGACGCCGTGTCATCACTGTACCGACAGGGTACAGTAGACGCTATCGGCCGGGAAATCACCGATCTCCGGCTCGAGACGGTGCAGGCTGAGGAGGAGACGACGTGCGCCCTCCAACAGCGCCTGCCAATCTTCCGGGAATTTGCGTCTGAAGGGGGCGACTGGGCGGCGTTCCAGCGTCGCTTCCTGAGCCACCAAGAAATGGTGGGGTGGTCGGACGCACAGGCGCTCCGAGCGCTACCGGCCACTCTGGACGACGACGCTCTCGCCTCGCTCCTCACCATCCCCAGGCAACAAAGGGCAACTCTTCAATCGGCCCTCCGACGGATGTCCGACGTCTACGGGCCTCCATCCGATGTCCGCAGCCGATTTTACGACAGGCGACGCCGCCCTAAAGAGTCTCCGTTGGCATTCCGGACCGCTCTACTGGCAATGGCAAGAGCGGGTTACCCCCGCATGGACGACGAGGCCATCGACGCCATCATTCTCCAGAAGATGCTGGAGCTGGCACGCGAGCTGCGCATCGTCATCCAAGCGGTGGACGACGACAGTATGTGCTCGCTACGAGCCGCTCGGAGCATCCACGCACATCTGCTGCTCCACACGGAATCGACCATCGCTGCCTCGGCTTCGACGTCGGAGCCTGCCAGCAGGGACGCCGAGTTCTCCCCCGACCGGGCCTTCATGGCGACCAGGTCAACGGGCCGGCGATCGTCCGACCACGCTGGTTGCCGCAACGACCAGCAGCAGGGACGGCCTCCTCCACGCGGCGACGTAATGTGTTTCAACTGTGGCCGACGAGGCCACATCTCCTCTGACTGCCATGCGCCTCGACGACGCTCTTCCGCATCCCGGGGCCAGGACTACAGGGCGCCCACGGCATCACGGCACAATCAGGCAAGTCGCAACGCCTCTCACGCTCGGCCCTCATTCACACCATACACACCGCAACGCACCATAAGAAAGCCTCGCGATTCGACGTGTGATGGGGGGTGTTCTGGCGATTCTTCACGGCCACTTGGACCTGGGCAGTGGTCTGAGTTGGCCCATAGGGTAGTCGCCCCGATGGCAGGTTCATCCGTGGTTGTCGGATCAATCGAGGGTGTGGAATTTTGCGTGTTGGTCGATACTGGTGCGTCGGCTATGATCATCTCTGATTTGATTTATAACATGCTGCCCATGCGATGCCGCCCCTTGGAACGGGTTTCTATCCCATGTTTCGCCGCTAATGGAAGTTCGCTGGGCATTATTGGGCAAATTTGTGCGCAAATTTCGATTGGTGACATCAAATTGGCAAGGCCTATTTTAGTCTCTTCTTCCCTCGCCATGCCGTGTTTGTTAGGCACTGATTTTCTCGCGAAAATGCCTATTAAGATCCTTGTAGATCAAGGCTGCATCGAACTCCCGTCGGGTCGATGGATGGGGTTCTTGCTCAAACCCTCACATCCATGCACGGCAAATGTCTCCGTGCAGGCGTTCGTCGCTAGCACAGTCCGCATTCCACCAGGGACACAAATGCTTGTGCCCTTGCGACTAAAAAAAACGCTCGCTCCGGATGCCTCTGTACATGGCATCTTGCTGGGACCTTCAAACACAGCTGCTAAGGGGTTGGATTCGGTGGCTGCAGAGACCCTCGTAGCAGCTGACAGGGAGCCGTTCCTGCAGGTTTTGAATGTCGGATTGTCCACGACCGTCATTCCGCAAGGAACTGTGCTCGCTCACGCGACCCTGGTGCCGTTGGGGACCGGAGTCGTGGGACACGCTCGCGACATGCCAAAGGTTCCACCTCCTTCCAAATCGGATGAGGAATGGTTGAACGCGCTCTGCGCAGACACAGGTGATCTGTCTCGTTCACAGCAAATTAAATTGTGCACTCTTCTGCGAGAATTTTCTGATGTATTCAGTAAATCTAAATTTGATGTTAGCTGCACCAAGCTACTGCGTCACCACATTTATACTGGTGACGCTGCCCCAATTAGACAAAACCCGTTTCGGCTTAGCCCGGCGGAGAAACAGCATGTTAAATCGGACGTGGATGACATGCTGGAGGCCGATATAATTTCTCCCTCCTCTAGTCCCTGGGGTGCTCTGATAGTGCTGGTTAAAAAGCACGATGGCAGTCGTCGTTTTTGTGTTGATTTTCGGCGCCTCAATAAAATCTCGGTAGCTGACGCCTACCCTCTTCCTCGTATGGACGAGTGATTGGATGCCATGGCAGGGGCGCACTATTTCTCCACTTTGGACCTTCTGTCGGGGTTTTGACAACTCCCCCTCGACGAAGCGTCAAAACCTAAGACTGCTTTTCGGACACCACAGGGCCTTTTCAAGTTTAATAGATTGCCCATGGGTCTCCACTCGGCCCCAGCTACGTTCCAGAGGCTCATGGAGCTGGTCCTCGCTGGGCTCCAGTGGGACTCATGTCTCATTTATCTTGACGTCATAGTTTTTAGCCGCACGTTCAGCGAACACATCGAACGATTGCGTGCTGTCTTCTTGAAAATGCGGGCCGCTAACTTAAAATTCAAGCCATAGAAGTGTCACCTTCTGCGTGAGTCTGTGCGCTATCTGGGCCACATAGTCAGCCGCTCGGGAATCTCTACCGATCCTGAAAAAACCAAATGTGTTCGCCAATGGCCGACCCCTACATCTGCGGGCGATGTTCGCAGTTTTATTGGTTTTGCGTCGTACTACCGCCGTTTTGTTGCTGGCTTCGCGATGATTGCCAAGCCCCTCCATGCCCTTACATCAAAAGGAGTGGTGTTTCATTGGGGGGATGCAAAACAGGCCGCGTTTGACTCTCTGCGGAACGCACTCGTGACGGCACCGTCCCTTGCATACCCCAATTTTTCAGTACCATTTGTGTTGGACACCGATGCTAGCAACACGGGGATTGGGGGTGTTCTATCTCAAAAGGTTGATGGCATTGAAAGGGTCGTTGCCTATGGTAGCAGAGTCTTGTCTCCTGCTGAACAAAGATACTGTGTTACCCGATGTGAGTTGCTGGCCATTGTCTTTTCATTCAGCAATACCGGCCGTACCTGTATGGTCAGCGTTTTACCGTGCGACCTGATCATTCGGCATTACAGTACGCTCTACTGGTTGACCAACCGTCCGGCCAGCTTTCTCAATGGCTCGAAGTCCTTCAGGACTACGATTTCTATGTCACTTACCATAAGGGTGCACAACACACGAATGCCGATGCATTGTCTCGCCTCCCGCCGGCTCAAAAGTGTGCGTGTTTTTTGGGCTCGGGCCATTGTAAGTGTCCACTGCCTGCGCAGGTTGCACCTCTCAAAACGGTGTCAGCCGCGCTTCCCGCCGCTTCAGCGCCGATGTCAGATCATGCAGATCCAATGGCCAGTGATGATTTGCTGGGGCTGACTTTGGCCGAATGGTGTCAGTACCTGAGCGATGACATGTCGTTATTGCGGTTGCGTCGTCACGTGAATAATGCGGCTCCACGACAGGGGAAATTTAATTCATTTGTCATGAATCACGGCTTGTTGATGCATTGGGATGCTGACTCATGTCAACATAAAATCGTCGTGCCGTCCGCCTTGCGATGCAAAGCTGTATGGGCAGCACATGAGCGTTTATTACACCTGGGTGTTCATAAAACCATTGGGTTGTTGCGGTTGCAATTTTCCTGGCCAGGCATGCTGCGCGACGTAACCGACATTCTGCTGGGGTGCACCCATTGCGCGCAACGTAAACCGCCGACTAAACCGGCATGTCCACCCCTGCAACCCATTTCGGTGTCTCGTATAAACGAGTTGGCGGCTCTCGATAATTTGGGCCTTTTTCCTACTACGCCACGTGGCAATAAGTACCTTCTGGTTGGGGTGGAGTATTTTATGCGGTGGCCTATGGCCTGGGCCCTCCCCAACCAGTCGGCAGCGGCCATCGTGGACGCCTTTGTTCAGGGCTACGTCCTGGACAAGGGCGCACCAGAACGGTTGCTGACCGATCAGGGAAGAAATTTTTCAGGAGTCCTGCTGAATGATGTGTGCCGCCTGTTGGGCACAAAGAAAGTGGGCACTTCGCCCTACCATCCCCAAACTGATGGCATGGTGGAGCGCCTTCATAGAACTCTCACCGCTATGTTATGCCATCAGGTCGATGAATCCCACCTCGATTGGGACTTGCAGGTTCCGGGGGTCCTCGCCGCGTACCGCATGGTGCCTCACGCTGCGACGGGATTTTCCTCGTTCTTTTTAATGTACGGCAGGGATGCCTTTCCTCCCGCCGACGTTCAGCTGGAGATCGAACAGCCACCGCAGAAATCCAAGCTCGTGCACCACTTGCGATTCAACCTCCGTAAGTTGGCCGAGGCACGGGAGGCTGGCATTGAGAATTCGGCTTCCCACCAATGAGCAAATTTGAGACTGCGTGACCCTCGAACGTCCACACATCGGTGGGCACCGGGAGACAAGGCATGGCTTCACTGCCCCCAGGTGCCGGTGTCCACATCGCCAAAACTCCTCAGGCCATGGCGGGGTCCGGTTGAGGTAGTGGAGGTCCTGCGTCCCCAATGTGTTAAAATTCGCTGGTGACGGCGTCGCTGGTTCGTTCACCCCTCTTGGTTGAAACCCTTTGTCATGCCGCGTGCCCCTCCACAGCACACACGACACGGGGGCCGAGTGTGCGACGCGTCCGACGAGCCAGATGTTGCCCCGTTGGTGCCTAACCCGCAGCGCAGGCGTGTCATTCCTCCTGCAGATGACACGGGAGTGACGGCTCCGTGCAGGCCACGTTCGGCCTCAATGGACCATGGAGCATCAGGTGTCCCCGTGGAGAGGCCTCGAGACCCACCAGATGTTGTTGCTCATCCTCCTCCTTCTCTTGTGCCACCGACAAAGCCTGCCATCCCCTACAATGGTCCCGCGAAACACACGCGCGCGAAATTTCGCCGTTTGTTATGATGTTTTCTTGCCTGCTTTATTGCCTTGTATATACGTTATGTTGTTCAGGGGGTATTTATATGGGTTTTTTTATTGTTCTTGTTCCTGTTGTTCGTGAGGCACACTCACAATTCTTTCATCGGTGAAAATTTCGGTGTTTCACATTGTTGCAGCCGGGACGGCTGGAGCTTCCGAAGGAGGGGGTGATGTAGAGGTGTTAACTATGCACTGTTGGGTAACCTGCATTGCCACCAGGGCAGTGCAGCGTTACCTCTGGGTACAATGGTTGGGGTCAGACGAGGTGAAGTGGATCGTAGCCATAGGTTGGTAAGAACCAATCAGACTTCCACATGGGAATGTGTGATTGGTTCTACCTGGCCACGAACGAGTATAAGGGTGACCAAACAGAGCTAGGGGAGTTCTCTCCCTACACGAAGTCGGAATACTGGGCTGAAGACTAGCTAGGACCCTGGACCAGCCTTCCAGCCCTTTTGAGGGCTAAGGCTCGGCATACCCAGTGGTCAGGACCCACCGGGCCAGCGGTGGGTCAGATAGCCTCCCCTAGGTCCTAGCCGGAGGACTCTAGGCTCAGATAGCGGTAGACGTGTAAGTCCCGCCAAGTCCGGAGGCTGTACCTCCTTAGGTATCAAGGAGGTTAGCGGTAGACGTGCAAGTCCCGCCAAGCTAGGAGGTTAGCGGTAGACATGCAAGTCCCGCCAAGCTAGGAGGCTGTGCCTCCCTATGGTATCGGGTGAGGGGACTGTATATCCCTCTGTGTATGTTAAGGATTGTATAAGGAAATAGTATAATAAACATAGTGTGCCTCCTAAGAAGTCTACTCGTCTTTACAACGCTACAATAGCATGGGAGCTGATGGTCTGTAATGGTTAGCACCATGGACTAGTAATACTGAGTTTCTTAAATGCCTCTCTCGATTAGCAGGTAGTGTGTGGTTGAGTAAGGTGTGAAATACGCCAATCTCTTCCAAGACATTTGGTCAGTGTGGAAGTCCAGGCTACATCCCCACGAGCTAGAGGGGTCACACGTTACATTGTTCCTTTATTGCTTAATTTATTTCTTATGCGTGTGGACAAAAATGTATTTGACTAATTTTGTTTCATGGTAATTGCCATCTTTGTGCGCAGGGACGCCTACTATCTGGGTTTTAACACTGGATTTGAGCATCAGCGTTACATTCAAAATGCACGGGTCTGTGAATTCCATGGGGATTTTCACATCTGCCAGCCAAAAAAGGCAAGTGAAATTCTTCTGGCATTGTTTTTCATTGGAGTAATTATATATGATTATATGTTGCCTATATTATATGTATAAATCAGTTTCTGAGCACAGCAAAGTTCTAATAGCTTGAGCAAATAGACAATGGAAGATACATTTTAATTCGAGCAGTAAGAGTGATGCAGTCGTGTGACCTGCAGTGTGATGGTTGATCGCAGTACACATGAGACAAGACTCAGTCTGGTAGATCTAGTCCTCGCCACACATTGGTAATTCATACTCTTTGGGTCTTTCTTTCAAGTCACGTAGATAGAAAATAATAGATCACGACGTTTTGATTGCAACACAAGCAATCGTCTTCCGGTGAGAGAGAGTTTCTTCTTTAGTACTCTCACCTGAAGACGATTGCTTGTGATAATAGGTTTTTACCCTTTTATCCAGAGACAGCTTTTATTATAGCTCAGTCGCATATGATGTCCGACCAGATAACGCCAAAAGGACAATGCATACATTATCAGAGTGCTGTTTTTTTGTTTGAATTTTGACCGCAAGTTTTGTGGTTAATGCAAAATGATCCCTTGTAAAAAGGTGTCAGGTTTGTTGCCAGATAAAAGGGTAAAAATCTATTACCATATTTTGCTACTGGCAAAGGAGGTCTCACGACGATTGCTTGTTGCTATCGAAACGTCGTGATCTATTATTTTCTATCCACGTGAGTTGACCAAAAGACCCATAGAGTATGAATTACTGCAGTCACGAAAGCTTTAAATCAAGATTTACACATTGGTAAATTAATTAATGACATTCACGGGAACAGTAAATGTAGTAGTAGCGAAAGAAGTGTAACCAGGGGGAGGTAAACCGCTGGAAAGTAATAGGAGTGAATCAATGAGTACTAGTGAATCAATGATTTTACGTATCTACATTAATAATATAGGACCGATAGCATCGAAAGTTACCATTTTTTCCCCGCAAACGTACTTTATTATATTTAAACAATGCTATTAATACATAGACACGAACACTATTATAATCATTTTAAAAGAAACATGGTTAATCAACTGTACCTGCAACAGCCCATCGTTGAAAGGGGAATGGTCGGTGAGCGAACACGTTGGGCTTTATGGAGGCCCGTCGTTAAGCAATTAATCGTTAACAGGGGTGGTTGTTTAAAGGGGTTCTACTCTACACTACTAAACACTACACAGCTATTTACGTGATCTATCCCAAAAACCTCTTATGGACTACACTGCTATACACTAATACTATATACTATACACTACGCTACTATACACTACACATTGCAGTTTATGGGAGGCCCAATGCTAAGCGAATAGTCGTTAACAGGGGTGCTCGATAATAGGGGTTATACTGTTACACCTATGAGCAAATTACTCAGTGACATCACGGGATGTGAGCACTGATGGATAGCGCTAGATGGTACCACGCTTGGCGTGCAGTGCCAACCCTACAGGACAGGGTGTGGGAGTGCCGGCCGTAGGAATGAGGTTATTAGAGGCCATGGCACTCTGGTTGACCCGAGAGGACACGTAACCAGTTAAGTCTACAAAGGGGCCCAAGTGGGGGCTAGGGGTGGTCACGTGGTTAGCATCCAGATCCTTCCTGAGGATTCTGGAAGGTGGTCGTGGCCAAGGGCAGAGCCAGCCAACGCTACAGAGAATATAAGTCGGGTCGCCAGAGGGACCGGCGTTGTTGTTCATCCTGGAAGAAACCTTCGTCTACGTTCTACATTCAACGAGTCTCCAAGACGTGGACCTGGACCCGAGCTGTGGTCCCGGTCTATAGCAGCAGTTACGTTGTAATCAGTGTAATTAGCCTGGTGGTCACCACCATAGGTTGTTATTCTGTTAAGGGGAAGGTACCCCGTGTGTTGGAGTTAAATAAATGTGTTTGCCTCCAAGTTTACGTGTGCAACTCAGTCGAACTCACTACACATTTATAAACTCTCAATTGGGGTGAAATTGGTCTTCACGAATGACCTCAACATTTCGAGAAAACATTGCTCTTAACGATTCAAGGACGGTGGCGTTATCACCGTTTTCCAAACGGTAATGAAATCTGGGATGGGATGCGGAAAAAGCTACAGTTGATGGAGAGAAGTAGGTTGTTGGGAGTTGCACAAGATGGTTTCAGTAGATTTGCCTTGCCTCAAACCGTATGGGTGATGAAACCATGAAGGAAGGTTTGAAGAGTTGGAAAACGACAATTTGATGGTGACATGGCCAAACAGCAGTGTTTTAAGCTTTTACAGAGATTCATGGTGCGAACCTCTGGCCACCCACTATTGAAAATTGTGGGTATATTAACCATTAAATACGTGTAACATGTAGGAGGCATTCACGACCAATATTATACATAATGGGGGTTTTGGGGTTAGATCGCGTAAATATAAATGTGACGTTAAACCGATATGTTGTGGTTTTACTCTCCAACACACAACCTATGCTGAACTAGTAACAAATTAGCATGTTTTGTTTACGTGACAAACCTTACTCATTGGCCTTGTTGGGTGGTGGGGCGATTAAGGGCACATCTAACAAATGAACCACGATACCTTGCTGATTTCGTCAAGGAGCATAAACCATCATCATGCAAACTCCGGTCATCCTCACAGTGGCTTCTGGCTGGCCATCGAACAAAGACGGTGGTCACCGCATCGCACGGCGCTTTCAGATGCGCTTCTGTGGCCGTCTGTAATGCACTTCCTTCTAATGTTAGGAAGCCACTGGAGCTGTACACTTTTAAATCATCTAGATTGAAAACTAACTTCTTTAGAACTGCTTTTTGTGTTTATTTTGTTGTTCTTACCTCGCACCTCTGATTAGCATGGTTGGCTACGTGCAGTGCAAAAGAAGTTCAACTATACATACAAATGTTTGAAGACTTGTAATTCCTTGCCTTTCAGCAATGGAGCAACCTCCTGGAGCTGTTTCACGTTCGAGAGAGGCTGCATAGAAATGCTTATCAACACAGGGTAACCAAGTTGATCGAACATAAGTAAGATACTCTTCGTTCTGTATGTCCACAAATAATTACATTCCCAGTCCGTGTCATGCACTTACAGTAGTCTTCCTTAAAAGCAAGTACAAAGATTGCAAACAATTCCGTTTTCAAAGAGAAGACGATTTCATTATCTGTCTCCCCATTTAGTTATTCGGCCAATATATCAAATGTAAATATCATGTAATTATTAAATTAATCTCGTATCTAAATTGATGGGTTATTTTTACACTAAGATATTGTAGTGGTAACTAACGAACAAATATTGCCATTCTTTAACGTCGTTTTGTCGAATGCAACACATTCTAGATTTTTTTATGATCAAAATGCATTGAATTACAAATAATACTGATTGCGTTACTGCACGATGTGTGACCCTTATTTTTTATGTAATTTTCGTAAACATGGATTGGGTACACTCTTGGTCATGAGACTCATTTTACAAATGTGATCCTGAACTGTGAAGAATATTTTTTTATATTGTTCAACGTTAGTGCCCTCATTAATCTCAATGTTCATCCTACAAAGTCTCATCACAAGGGAGAAACACAAACAAATATTTAAAAAAATGCCCATATTGAAACGATTCTACACCGTATGGACCTGAAAACTCAATTTTCCTGTTCAAGAATACCGATCAACCTTATTGGTTGACAGGTATGGATTTGTCCACATTATTTTCAATACAAACCAATCAAACGTGGAACCTTGTCACTTTTACACTGATTAATTCTGTCTGCCACTGCAGAACAGGTGGCCAGATGGCATTACTTACAAAAGCTACAATTAGGTAACATTATGGGACTAAAGTAGCATCGCTTTAAGCATACAAAAAATAATAACAAATCCATCTTAAGAGAATGATTTAGGTTTGAAACGCAGACTCAAAAGTTAGTAAATTAATGGACCAATATATTAATCCCTCATCCATTGTAATTTATCAACACTACATATTACATCACCATTGGTTTCCAATGACATCCACCATTGGTAAAGTTACAATTCTTAAATATAGACATACTTTTCTCCTTCAGGTTATGAATGATGCAAATTTTCTAGCTACTCGTGCCATGCCAGAATAATCTATCTAATGCTGTGCTAGCTCTAATCGCATAAGACTGTACATGAGCACGTATATAAGGCTGGTTAACTGTGACTGCAAGCACAGAAGTTTAATTGTAAAGTTGAATTTAATAACTCTTTGAAAATTTGGGAAATTAAATCGGGGAAATGAAAGAAGTAGCGAAATAATGAATCAATCGGGATAACTGAAGTTGATAATTAAGTTGATATTAAAAAGCAGCGTAACATTGTGCCTCAATTTTTTTCAATCATCAACTGTTAAAATGTTGCAATACGTAGACCAATATATTCAATGCAGGCAAACAAGAGGATAAAACGCTTTGAAAGTGTGCAAAAAAAAGCACGAATAGGTACAGAATTTAAGGGTCACTTGATGACGGAAAGGGGTACACAGATTATGAAAAAAATAGAGCACTTGGGCAGAATATCTGTAGAAGAGAGGTGGTGGTGGCTGATGGTGGAGAGAAATGACAAATGTCATTCAACAGCAGAGAGAGAATGGCAGAGAAGACGTCAGCCAACAGCAGAGAGAGTATGGCAGAGAGGGGATAAGCCAACAGCAGAGAGAGAGCATGGCAGAGAGGTGGTCAGCCAACAGTTGAGAGAGCATGACAGAGAGGAGGTCAGCCAACATCAGAGAGAGGATGGCAGAGAGGAGGTCAGCCAACAGAAGAGTAGCATGACAGAGAGGAGGTCAGCCAACATCAGAGAGAGCATTGCAGAGAGGAGGTCAACCAACAGTTGAGAGAGCATGGCAGAGAGGAAGTCATCCAACAGTTGAGAGAGAATGGCAGAGAGGTGGTCAGCCAACAGCAGAGAGAGCATGGCAGAGAGGGGATAAGCCAACAGCAGAGAGAGTATGGCAGAGATAAGGTCAGCCAACAGCAGAGAGAGTATGGCAGAGAGGAGGTCAGCCAACAGCAGAGAGAGTATGGCAGAGAGGAGGTCAGCCAACAGCAGAGAGAGTATGGCAGAGAGGAGGTCAGCCAACAGCAGAGAGAGTATGGCAGAGAGGAGGTCAGCCAACAGAAGAGTAGGATGGCAGAGAGGAGGTCAGCCAACAGCAGAGAGAGTATGGCAGAGAGGGGGTCAGCCAACAGCAGAGAGAGTATGGCAGAGAGGAGATCAGCCAACAGCAGAGAGAGCATGACAGAGAGGGGGTCAGCCAACAGCAGAGAGAGCATGGCAGAGAGGTGGTCAGCCAACAGCAGAGAGAGCATGGCAGAGGGGAAGTCAGCCAACAGCAGAGAGAGGATGACAGAGAGGAAGTCATCCAACAGTTGAGAGAGCATGGCAGAGAGGGGGTCAGCCAACAGCAGAGAGAGCATGGCAGAGAGGGGTCAACCAACAGCAGAGAGAGCATGACAGAGAGGGGGTCAGCCAACAGCAGAGAGAGCATGGCAGAGAGGGGATCAATCAACAGCAGAGACAGAATGTCAGAGAGGAGGTCATCCAACAGCAGAGAGAACATGGCAGAGAGGTGGTCATCTAACAGCAGAGAGAGCATGGCAGAGAGGGGGTCAGCCAACAGCAGAGAGAGCATGGCAGAGAGGGGGTTAGCCAACAGCAGAGAGAGCATGGCAGACAGGGAGCCAACAGCAGAGAGAGCATGGCAGAGAGGACGTCATGGAACAGCAGAGAGAGGATGGCAGAGAGGGGGCCAGCCAACAGCAGAGAGAGCATGGCAGAGAGGGGATCAATCAACAGCAGAGACAGAATGTCAGAGAGGTGGTCATCCAACAGCAGAGAGAGCATGGCAGAGAGGGGGTCAGCCAACAGCAGAGAGAGCATGGCAGAGAGGGGGTCAGCCAACAGCAGAGAGAGCATGGCAGACAGGGAGCCAACAGCAGAGAGAGCATGGCAGAGAGGGGGTCAGCCAACAGCAGAGAGAGCATGACAGAGAGGGGTTCAGCCAACAGCAGAGAGAGCATGGCAGAGAGGGGGTCAGCCAACAGCAGAGAAAGCATGGTAGACAGGCAGCCAACAGCAGAGAGAGCATGGCAGAGAGGACGTCATGGAACAGCAGAGAGAGGATGGCAGAGAGGGGGCCAGCCAACAGCAGAGAGAGCATGGCAGAGAGGGGATCAATCAACAGCAGAGACAGAATGTCAGAGAGGTGGTCATCCAACAGCAGAGAGAGCATGGCAGAGAGGGGGTCAGCCAACAGCAGAGAGAGCATGGCAGACAGGGAGCCAACAGCAGAGAGAGCATGGCAGAGAGGGAGTCAACCAACAGCAGAGAGAGCATGACAGAGAGGACGTCATGGAACAGCAGAGAGAGCATGGCAGACAGGGAGCCAACAGCAGAAAGAGGATGGCAGAGAGGAGCTCAGCCACCAGCCGAGAGAGCATGGAAGAGAGGGGGCTACCTGCTTATTTTCCAAGATGTGACGGGAGAGAGTGATGTGATCTAAATTGAAAACTCATTTTTTTCGAACAGTTTTTTTGTAGGTAAGTTTGTTGTCCTTCCCCCGCACCTCCGATTAGCCAGTTGGCTACGTACGGTGCGTTGAACACATACTACACAATACACTACAATATACGCGATATACTACACTACTATACACTACAATACAATACACGCTTTCCACTACACCACTTTCCTAAATTGAAAATAATTTCTTTCTAACTGTTTTTTTGCGTTTAGTTTACCTCCTCCCGCACCTCTATTGAGCGTGGTCGGCTTCGCATGGCGCCAAAGAAGTTCAACATACATGTGGCAACATTCCACCGCAAAGTGACAAGTTACAAAGTCTTACATATTTGTATTGTCATTGCTATTATTACATATACTCCTGATACGTACTGAGACAATCCATCATGGAAATGTGTATTGTTATTTGATGATGTGATACATTTAAAAAAAAAACTGCATTCAATAATAAAACTCTGATTGCATGAAACTTCCTGGAAAATGTATTCAAATAGTGAAATTCGAATTCCTAACAGGGTGGCAGAAGCCATAAAAGAGGGCTATTCCAAATTAATCGGTGATAAAGTGAACTCGATGGAGTCGTACAGCACACTAACTGGTAAGTAATTTGCTTCAGTCCACTTACTTTTTCTTGATCGTAGATTACATCGCGTTTCCGCATTCCTTCTGTTATGCTTTCTGTCTCTCAAGCTGCCATTCAAAACATTTTCTTCGGATATTTTTATGTTCATGATAACATTCGGTTTTTCAAACTCATTCCCATCTGCTCTCGTTTGCTCCTTTCTATTCCATCAGTATGATCCCAATCAGGCTCCGAAACGTCCCTCTGTCTGCATTCCACCTCCAGATCCCCGATGCATTGCCCCAAACATGATTCCTCTGAGCGCTGCGACGCCACAGTTGTCTCATCGTGTTGAACGATCTCGCGCCTCTATAAAGGTCTGCCCCTCTTTGACAATCTCCTTCATCCCCCGACACATAACAACTGCAATCGTTGAACAAGGCTTGGGAAATGTGGAAAAAAAATCCAGTTTTACAAGCTACTACCAGATATTGAAGACTTATCAAAGAGCATCAGCCAACTCAGCACACGGTGTGTTGGAGAGTAAACTCAACTCTGGCTGTCGTCTGATGATGCTAGTTGTTGTAATTACTGCCAAAACATCATGGTACTCGAATTGTAAATATTGCAGTGGGTTTTCAGTCCTGTTGCCAGAAAAAAGGGGAAAAACCTATTATATTTTGGTACTGGCAAAGGAGGTCTCATGATGTATTTTTATATTGTTATAGGTTAGCATATGGATTTAAATGTTATCGTAGTTATTTAATATTGGCAGATTCATACAACATGATTATTCACCAATGACTTCAATGTATAATATAATTTCACACATTTATACATAACCTCACGCATGTTATCCCCTGGGGATAATGGCACGTACACCGAGTTGAGATCCACTGCTTTACCATGCTGGTCCATTCAGCTTAGTGAAGGGAGCAGATTACCTTCGCCCCTCATTGATTATACGACTGGTGCGTGTGGCCATATTCAGTGTATGGCTCATGATCCAAAGTCTTTCATTCATGTTTCATTATGCCACTGAAACGTTGAGTTGCTTCCTGAAATCTTTAATGTGGTGTACTTTAAGTGCCGTTATTTTTGCTCTTTGTCTGTGTATTCAGACAGCATCTACGAGACCATTTTGCATTCGGATGATGAAGAGTTATGCAAAGCCAAGGACATAATCATGGGCATCGAAAGAAGAAATTTACCCAAATTCGTTGGAGAAATCACAATTTCACAAGTGGATGCATTTAAAAAGGTATGGTAAATACATTGTTTATACTTTTCTTAACTCATCAAATACAACTCTCTATGAAAATATTTCGATTATTGAACACTCACGTTACAATACTTAACAGCAAAATGTATTTTTCGCATTGATGTTCAATGATACTTCCATACAAGAAAATATCTAAAAACGGCTTCCAGTCATGATAAAAAAGACTGCCGTCTCTGAAACTATTCCATTTAACGTGCTCATGATAAATGTTTTTTTTTGCAGCGCTTAAAAGAGGGTCCCGACTTTGTCTACCTGGTAAGGGCGCACGTCTTGTTTTAGTCACCACCAGGTGACAATTGTCAACATAACCATAAAATATATTTGAGACCTAATTTAAATGTTACACTCTATATCCTGTCCATTCTACAGAATGTATACGGTTGTTCTTCAGACGACCGTGTGCATGCAATTATTTTGTTTTACCAATACATCTGCATTATGCATGCGTAGTGACATAGCGCTAACTGTTGGGCAGCAGCTGCAACTGCAGGTAGGCACTTAGCGCACACGCCGATGAGTGTATACGCGGGTATGCCTATAGGGCGGAGGAACCGGGGCAAGGGTCATGGTAGACCCTTGTGGAAGCCCCTGGAAACCTCTGGAGGATTCGAGAAGGGAGGCACGACTAGGGTAGAGCCATTTCTATGGTAGTTTATTGTTATTGCAACAATGTTCTCGTAAGATAGCTCTTGAAACATCACAATCAGACAACAAAGTGATGTTTTACAGATTCGAAAGAAAAAAAGTTAAACTTACAATCAAATTTACGTTTTTTTACATATATATAGATTTTACATGTATACATTGATTTTAAATGTCATGAAGATAATTGTATAAATCACACAAATACCGCTGACACACCGTGCTGAATCGCGAACAGAGAGCCAATGTTTACAAAGAGATGTAATGCCTATGGGGGGGAGACGATATTTACTTTTTGCTTGTTTAAACAAATGCCGCTGCACTCATTGATCTGGAAGGTCAAGATGAATATTAAACGCGTGACTAAGCATCCTTATGAGGAGAGATGGGAGGTGCTCTGCATATGCGAGAAAATCAGAATAGTTATTTATACTGCAGGAGGAATCCGATGAGCTATGAAGCTCTTTTTCACAAATGTCCAGTAGGGATACAGAGTAAGGACGTTACAACCGACACAGTAAACAATTACACGCTAGGATTGCAACGTTCAAGAAAGGTAAACAAATCATCCAAACACATACAGATAAATCTAAACCATCCACATCCTACCAGGCAAAGCCCACTGAGGTATTGACTTACTTTTTCAGAAGTGATCTGTATGTTTGATAATGGTGAGGTCATTTATACATCTATACAATCAACACTTGAAAAAGTCTGTACCACATATTTCATTCAGCATTGTGCTTTTTTGCAAAGTCAGGATCCCCCTTTTAATACTTGCGACCTCTCCACTAAAACTGCCTCCTTGTCACTCACTACAGAGGTATGTATTGTTTGAAGCATTTACTTATTCGGCACTTTAAAGCACATACTAAGTCACTGCAATAATATTTGTGGCTACCTATCTCAGAGTTAGGCCATAGCAACCTAAGATGTGCTTCACCATGCCGATGAAATGCAGTGAAACTAGTAGTAGATTAAATGTGGCTTCATCGGTCGCACTTTACGAATCTTAAAAAAGTGAGCGCACCTTTTAAATCGATTGGCTGTCCTCTCTATCCGTATTCTGCTATTTCAGCGCTCGGTCAATCATAATTCTATTCCTTAATTTGTCTTGATGTTTTCCCGCATACAAACTGGTTTGATTAATATCACTTTAAAGTTAGGTTATCCGTGGTATTGATATTTGGAGTGTGAATGTTTTTTTTAGCTACTATGCCTTCTCACCCGTGCGATTGTTTGCATTACATTCAACGAGCTCTCCATGAATATAGACTACATCAACAACTGAATTTTATTTTAGAGAACTTAATAACTAATTGTATGCGATAATGTTAATAAAATATATCCAGGCACTCCTTGACAAACGCGATGATAGATGCGTTCCTGGAAAAGTTGCGCGTATCTCAAAATCGCGCTGCGTCGAAAGCAATTTTCCCATCAGAAATAATGGCAAAGGAGGGGATTAGGAGATTTCACTCACACTCGCAAACATAATCGCCTTTATTATCCTAGCCTATATCAATACAATACACGTACACACAATATAATACGTTAAATTCAAAAGAAAATCACGTAATCTCTAATATACGTCCTATAAATAATACAGTATTGCTTACTTGGTAACTATGCTGGAGTTCATATTCTTAGTTTTTTCGGTAAAGTCACGTTGAAGAGAAACAACAAAATAACAAAATATATATAAAACAATAAACAATTCTCACGACGTTTCGACCATAACTCAAACGGTCATCATCAGGTGTGTCATGCAAACCGACACACCTGATGATGACCGTTTGAGTTATGGTCGAAACGTCGTGAGAATTTTTTATTGTTTTATATATATTGTTATTTTGTTGTTTCTCTTCAACGTGACTTTACCGAAAAAACTAAGAATATGAATTACTGCAGTCACGAAAGCTTTAAATCAAAATTTTATGCTGGAGTTGTGGAGACAAAGACAAGAGCGCCGGTGTACATGCGGCAAGATGCCATCGTACCGCACTCGCTGCTTGCAACGCCGTTGGGTCACGGTGCCAGTCTAGGGTTGGTGTACGCCGCGTTGCGGATGACGTTATGGTAATAATTACATCGCGCATGTCAACAAAAGGTCTAAATACGAGGCGCGCTTGATTCCAAAATAGCGTACGACAAAGGCGCATAAACCGAGGATTGCCTGTATACCTAAAATGCACGTGTAAATTATCGTGCTCTAATGGAGCAAGTGTGAGTGTATTACTCCGTCTGTCTGTCTGGATCTTTTATTTAAAGCCCTTTTTTATCTTGTAACATTTATGAAACATCGTTATGCAATTAAGTAGTGATTGTGTATTTTTTTAAATGTCGGTAAAAAAATGTCGCTTTAAAATGTGGGAAACAATACGTGCGACATACGAAACCGGATGTAATGCGACGTGTGTACAGCATGAGGCCCACCGCTGATTGATGTCCGACACGTATACTTCATAAACGCCCGATCTCCCAACACGGCTGAACACATTTGAACAGCGATGCTTCGACTGTGCAACATCGTAGAAAGTCAGCGAGATTGTTTGTTCTTCTCACAAGGTTAAGCCACTTACACGGGAAGGAATAAAATATAAGAAAAAAAAAATTTTTTACGTAAAAAATGAATTGTGTCAATTTCAGTAAAAAAAATGAAATTTTCAGTACTGCACTGAAAACTTAGCACTCTCGGCCTGTACATTTGTAATGACAGTGCGGAGCGATAGCAGGACAGTGTGGTTCCCTGGGACAATGGTTCCTAATGGACGAGCTACGGGGACCATGGTTAATAATGAACGGGCTCATGATGATTTATGAGACAAGCATTGACAGGGTCACGTGAGGGGAGGCACGTGATCCCATGGCGGGAGAGTGCAAGAAGGGCAGTGATCGGCAGGGCCAGGTGCGGCGAGGAGAATTCTGGAATAAGGGCGTGGCCGGACCGGCCGAGGATAAATAGCAGCGCGAGCAGAGGCTTGGGACCGCTTGGTATGGGCACCTGTCGTCGTCATCTTGGATCGGGCCGTCCCCATCGTCTGCAAGTTGTCTTGAGAGAGGAAGCTGTGTGTCTCAGAATAGAGTTTTCTCACTACCCCAGTGTACAGAATCACTCGCGATTTCTTGTTGAGTTGTCATTGGACTTTATTCTTACTAAATATACAGACGACAAGGCAGCGTCTCTGAGAGCTACATTACACATTTATAGCACTATGGAACTGTTTTGTAACATGTTACAGCATGAACAATCGTTTAATATCTCTAATTAATTCCCATGGTTCTAGCCTTTTTTGTACAGAATTAAGTTTCAGTAACGTAGCCCCCACTTGTAACGTTTCATCTACGAAAAATATCAATCTCATTTACGACGGGGTTTCCAATCGCGCGTTGCGTCGTACACGTGGGGACCACCTGTAGGACTCTTCTCGGTTTGTTGAATGTATAATTAGCGAAAGACTTGAAACTTTAACGACAATCTCGGGACTTTACAGATATTTCAGAGTTTTGCGGTAATCTTCGAATATATATTTCCTCGAGTCTGAGACTGTATGTGCTTGGACAAATAACAACGGGAAGCTTCTACACTTCAAAACCAGTGGCATTTACCTACTTCTTAAATTCGTTATGTTTATTTTATTTTACCACGTAAAGCCTACTGAGCTATTTAGCTCAACGAAGTGGCTTATCACGTGGAAATTTATAGCAGCCATACTTTAAATGCACGTTTCTAAATGTGCAGGGAACAACCGGAGGACCCAGAGAAAAATCCACGCACCCAGGGAGAACTGCAAATAAACAGCAGAGGTCAGGCTCGGGATCGAACCCAGGACCTCCTGTATACCAAGCGAGGTAGTTAACATCTCACTACTGTGGTATCTGAGAACCTCAGCGATTTCTATGATTTCGTCTTCCATGGCCCGAAGGATAACTTCCAAAGATGCTACATATCTGGTAAACCATGCCATCGTTGTTCCTACAAACAGTGCTGTTGATTCAATAAATTAAACGATGATCTACTATTTTCCTGGTCTACAAAAGCTCAGATCCAGTGGATGGTGAA
This sequence comes from Petromyzon marinus, assembly GCF_048934315.1. Taxonomy (NCBI): domain Eukaryota; kingdom Metazoa; phylum Chordata; class Hyperoartia; order Petromyzontiformes; family Petromyzontidae; genus Petromyzon; species Petromyzon marinus. Next base: position 1,937,539 of record NC_133741.1, on the reverse strand, counting down.
TTCATCAACCAGTACAACCCTTCTGGATTTCCACCTCACTTGCTCAAACTGAAGGTTGGCCTCCTGCATTTTGCTTCCCCAGAATTTCGATTTAAGCAATGGACACTGCATTGCTTGCCACGCCATCTAGACAAGGAAACATCACATCATCAAAGCCGCAAACATTTTCACTCCCGATGACACTAAAACCTTTTCTAATTCGTCCCACTTTTCGAGTCACCACCGACAAGAGCCAAGGACAAACGCTGCAGAACATTGGAATATTTCTCCCTTCTGGCATGTTTAGTCACACCTAATATTCGGTGGCAAACTCGCGCGTTGGATCCAGCAAAGCCATGATCCAAAAAAGTTCCGCACATCCGATGAGCACGGTTGGCTACGTACGGTGTAAAAGAAGTTCAACTTAGTACATACACCTCACCTCCGATTAGCACGATTGTCTACATACAGTGTGAGAAGAAGTTCAACATACATACATCAAGATTCTGGCTCATAAGGGCTCGTATGCGAACAAATAAGGAAGATGCATGGACAGTGAAGAGAGTGTACATTTATTACGCTGATTTTGCAATGCAACAACAAAATTCTGAATGTTATTTGTCATTTCTTACAGTAATTTACATTTTACTATTACATACAAATACATGAGTTTAGCCTTAATAGGTTACAGTGGAAGCCTGAAGGTGCCCGAGCACTTCGCAGGACCTAGGATGTGGGCGCCCACAGGGCCTGGAATTTTCTAGTACATATGATGGATTTTTTTATAGTTATCATCTAGTCTACGTATATGTCTATGAACCCGATATATGTATTTGTGTCAACTGCAATATTAAGTATGGAATTCAACTTTATTCAACAATATACACACAGTTATTAGTTCAAAACTGGAAACCATGGCGTTGAAAGGTACAAATATGAGTTCCCCCCCCCCCCCACCCACAGGAAGCATCATGGAACTACGGCAAAAAGGATAAGAATCCTCTGGATTATTTTGGTTTCTACACCAAGCATGCTACCAATGTTGCTAAAAATTTCATCAAAATGGTATGAATGCCTACACTCCGTAATACAATTCTCAAATCATTGAACTTGCCTTAACTCTCTGCTTATTTGAACGCATAGTCTATGCGGAAATAGGAAGTGCAAAAAACATGCATGTTTGAAGAGCATTTATTTTAAGATGTTCGTGTTTGGAGAAAAAAATAAAGAATTTTCCTGCATCAGACATTTCAATTTTTCTGAATGTCAACTCCCTTAGAGGTTTTTTTGGGTTAAATCACGTAAATATAAATATGTCGTTAAACCTGCCACCACCCAACACAGCCAATCAGTAAGGTTTGTCACGTAAACAAAACGTGCCAATTCGTTATTGGTAAAGTAGACCAGTGTGTTGGATAGTAAACCCACAACCTTTACAACTTGAGTACCGTGACGTTTCGCCAGTAATTATAACAAGCATCATTAGGCGACAGCCAGAGTTGTGGAGAAATCCTCCTCCTGTTTCGGCCTTAAAAAAAGAGCAATATATTGATAGCGAAAGCCTAGATATGAAAATGTCAACTCCCCTTAACAAAATGGGCATTTGCCTGTGCACGCTGACAACCCCAAGCCAATCAGGGAAAGCCGGCTTCATCACAGCATTTGCAATAACTGAAAGGTGCAGCACAGTGCGAGACCAGATGTCAGTCTCACCCATCAGCTGTCGGTCTCACCCATCAGCTGTCGGTCTCATCCATCAGCTGTCAGTCTCACCAATCAGCTGCTGGTCTCACCAATTAGCTGTCGGTCTCACCCATCAGCTATCGGTCTCACCCATCAGTTGTCGGCCTCACCCATCAGCTGTCGGTCTCACCCATCAGCTGTTAGCCTCAACCATCAGCTGTCGGTCTCACCCATCAGCTGCTGGTCTCACCCATAAGCTGCTGGTCTCACCCATCAGCTGCTGGTCTCACCCAACAGCTACCTGTCTCACCCATCAGCTGCTGGTCTTACCCAGCAGCTACCGGTCTCACCCATCAGCTGCTGGTCTCACAAATCAACACGTGTTGTCTTGAATGGTGTATCACTATTCCGCAACTGACAAAGCTGAGACTTTTAATAGGAGAGTCAAACCAATTGGTTTTCGGCACGGTTCGGGTGCATCAAAAAGTGTTTTAACTGATGATGGTTCTATTGAGCTCTGGTTTACCGTTCGCGCAAAAAAAACGGTTCCAACCGGTTCAAGTTTGCACGTTTGCTCTAAATTATCAAGGTAAAACCTCCATTTAACTTATATTGCAGGCTACAAGTGGGGATGAGGAGGGGAAATTATAGAACTTGGCCGTGATCTCCTTGCAGATTTCGCATCTAAGGAGCTTATCGGTGGGAAAATGGTGTTGCTGTCGTGCCACCACAGGGCAAACACTTTCTCTTTTATTACAACACACTCACACGCTCCACAGCACACTCACACGCTTACATTCCATTGACTCAGGTCAAAGGCTACAGACAAGATGTCCCATTATCAAAGTCCCTTTGAGGTCCATGCACACACTTATTGTTAGATACCAGATGCCAGTCATTCCGTGCCCACGAGGGGCGTGAATAGTTAACAGACCCTGCCCAGAAGCTAAACGAGAAGGCGATTAGTTGAACAGAGAGTCCCTGGCTGTTTGGGGTGGAAGAATATGTGCACCTCTCCGGCTGATGTCCAGTTCAAAAGAACTCGCATCCAGATGCGAGATCTTCATCTGACTTTTCAATGTTTAATGTAGCCCCAGTCGGTGTTGTGGTGGTTGGTGAGAATCCTGGGAAGGGCCAGGCAATGTCCGATTACTTAGTATACATTGATCATCATGGCTTGTCTGAGCCGGGTTTGAGATGACAGATATGCCTTTTTTGGTGGTCTATCCAAGGACTTTTGAAGTCCGTTGATGAGGTGGCAAGGAAATATTTTGCATTATTTATGGCTGCGATGAGATTTTATCCAAAGATCTTGTACTTTTGAGGTCTGCTTGCTGTGTTCAGCATGGGTCTCCCGAGCAGCAACAATGTTGATGTTGTTGGTTATTCGGGTCTCGCTGATGATGTCACATTTCCCAGGTGCCAGATTTATCATGACCACCCCCATCAGAGGCAGACGGACTGAAAAACAAATGAACAGAGCTAATGCATTAACTCTTTCAATCCTAGTGGAAAAGTGTTCAGATGAAGTTCTATTTTTCTCCAATGACTTACGTGACGGACAATCTAATAACATCGCACTTCTCCCATCAGAATTCAACGTCCTTACCACAGACGTTTGAAGAGCATGTTGTGTACATTTATTCCACGGGTGACATGGAAGAAGCAAAACGTATTTTCGATGCTGTTGCTCAAGAGGTAAGGTCATGTAATGTGCCACTGTTTTGTAACATCTAATACATACATTTTAGAAGCCTCACAGAGTTAAGTTAAAGTCACACCCAATAGGGGTTGGTGCTTTCCCACCTGCCATAGTAACGTAATTTTCTTAACATGACAATCCAAATTAACTCATTGTTTTTTTCGGTAAAGTCACGTATGTAGAAATACGAAAGCTTTAATAATTTATAATCCAAATTAAGTTAATTAACTAGAATTTAGCCAAATGTGTAGCGTCGGAAATACGTTTGCACACACTGCCCTATGCTTACTTACCTGCAATTGCGGCCAAGGGTCTATAGGGGGTGCCGACCTGTACAAGGGGATAGAGAGAGAGCCGGACCATAGAGAGGCCGGGTTTCCCTCCCCGACCCCAGGTGAGGGGTTGGGGGGGCCTCTCCAGGGCCCCCTGGAAGGTTCCAGAAAGGGGGCGGTACCGGAGGCGGAGAGTTCCCGGGAGATATATAAAAGGCGGCTCTCAGGTCGGCTCGAGGCAGTGCTATGAAGACGAAGACTGAAGACCAGCAAGGCTAGGACCCTGGGACTTCGGGACCCGATGTCCTTGTAAGGGCCGGAGCCGAGTACCGACCAGTGGTCGGGACCCGCACCTTGGTTGGGTCGGGTCAGTCAGCCTCCCCTTGGTCACCCTTAGCCGGAGGGCTCTGAGTAGTCCCAGTGGTAGGGCACTTTAGCCCTGAGGCTGTACCTCCCTAGAGAGCGGGGTAAGGGTTGTTGGGTTACCCTGTTATAAATAAAAGTGTCGCCTCTAAGTTACGTCTCAAATCTCCTGGAACCGACTACAAATGTAACGTGGTGGTTTTAATGTAGTCATTGGGAGACCGGACAGACACCAACTCACCAACTACACTTCAGAACCCGGGTTTTTTAAGCACCGGCAGCCGACTCTAACCCAGATCTCTCAGCAGTGCCAACTCTTCACTCTGACCTCCGAGCCATGTGATCATGTCAAAGAATAAACTTTGCATCGCTTGACGAACCCTTCCGATGCGAGTGGGATTCGGGCACAGTCTGACTAGGCCTACAAACGTAAATGACATAATTAATTTCCCAATGTGTGAGGTGGCATTTGCACTTAAGCAATTACAGCATTCCACAATTGGAATCGTGGTGTGCATAGAGAGCATCTGGGAGTATGTGATGCACATCAACGTGCCTGAAAATTAATGTGGACTTTCCCCAGCCAGACCCCGATCATTATCATCACCATCATTACCAGACTCACATGATCATCTGGAGCAGTTGAACGTCCTCGGTTACTTGCAGACGAGACTTGACAATGTCTAGGAGCTGCACTTTCCTGACTAAATTTGGATTTTCAGAATCGTTCAGTAACTTTCAGAAAGATAAAAACACCCATCATATCCTACATAGACTGAATTCAGACACATAAACTAATCATTATACATGTGTATGTCAGATACCTCCACGTTTGGCTAGATATTTCGCTATACATCATATTAGACTTTTATAAATTTTGTCATACATTCTATGTGAAAAACGCTTACTGAATTTTAACTAAATGTGTTTTGACTCTTAAAACGCTGCTGCCGATGTCATTTAAACATGTCACGTTCCTCACTGTTCATAAATCACCCCTGGTCTGTCCTCACATGGAAGGAAACATGATGTCGTTTGAACTGGATTTGACAACATTGTCTGTTGGGCAAAGTGGTAATGTGATGATAGTTTGTTATAGTTTGTTGTTCTTCCCCCGCACATCCGACTAACACGGTTGGCTACATATTCTGCCAAAAAAGTTCTACATTTACTGTATATAATGATAGATTAAGAATTCCAAACTCGTAAGTTAAACTCTAATTCAGGGTTAACTATAATTCATTTGAGGACAATAACTTGAATTCAACTTTGTGGAAATTTCACGACAGTTGTCCTTAAGGTGGTCAGATGGATTAGAAGTCAGAGCACTGAGCTTGCACCGCTGAAATCCTGGGTTCGAATACAAACAGTCGTCTGCCATTAAACTCTGCTCCCAAGTCGGTGTGTTGATGGTTTCTGCCTGGCCACGATTTCCTGCACAAAACAAATAACGTACAGGCTTCTGCACTTGATTTTTCTGAATAATGGCTCTGAGATTTAACAAAAATTGCATTGTAATTTTACAAACATCATTCTCGGTGGGAGTGTGCTCCCCATTACTCTGCGGAACAAAGGTCGCATGAAGGAATATCAGAGGGATCTGTGTGATATTCACTTCCGTGTGGCCATTCTCTAACATGAGGGCTTGCACTGCTCTGAAATATCTACGGATGCCTTCTTCATCACATGCTATGACGTAAATAGCACAAATATTGTCCGAAACTGTTTAGAGGCTGGCCCCTCCATCGATAGGTAATGTGTGTGACACTTCCTCCACTATCTCGCATGCTAATATACATTTCGACACTTTTTTTTCAGCAGATACAGTCGGTCTTCTGAACTCCCAGAAGACACAGCAGTGAATGGACTCCCCAGTGAATGAAGTCCCTATTTCTTTTTGTCCTTTCCTCTTCTAATTGCTACATTCCTGATTCACCTACATATCTATGTTATGCTTTATGAACACATTCAGAACATTCACCCAAGCGCAGGCATCCACAGACACTTAAGTGGGATTTATTTTTAAACCAGATGCGCATATGAACAAGGTGCGGTCTCGCCTCTACCCCCCCAATGAACCATTGCCGCGACAAACAAAAAATAATTCAACGTATTAGGTCTTAAAGATGTAGAGAATGTGATATACAAGGACTCCTCTATATACGAACAAGTTAGGTTCCAGGTCTGTTCGTAAGTCTATTTGTTTGTAAGTCCAACTTTACTCGTGTCGATTCCAAACATGTTGTACGGCATCCACACTAAACACGGTGAATGGCTTTACATTAACTACTATTATGAGCCAAGAATGTTTGTGTGTAATGCGCGTGACGTCACTCCACGTCGACCAGTCCCTCCATTAATAATCATGTACGGGTGACGTCACTCCACATCAAACAGCCCCCCTCATTAATAATAATGAAGAGGTGACTATTCCAAATGGACACCCCCTCCCCCCCCATTAACAATTAGCGGGTCACATCACTCCACATGGGGGGGCGAGGCGCCTCCTCACCCCTCCTCAGCATCAATTTACAACCCTCACTACAAAGGCAGAACCCTCACGTCACGCGATCTCCGTAACGCTATTGAGATATAGAAGTAAAAAGGACGTCATGATGAACAAGGGATTATAACCTTTAAATGAAATGTCTGTCACCACGGCATTACAAATTGCACACGAATTGATGCAATGAATATCACGTCGTGGTCTGCTTTTCGTTTGCAAGTTTCAGATTTACTGCAATACACCCGTCCTTGGACGGGCAAAAGGCTAGTTTTGTATAATCTCCTGTAAATGCCAGTGGTTATTCATGTTCTGCAGATGTAGATGCCACTGGTTTTTTTATGTTCTGCAGATGGAGATGCCACTGGTTCTTCATGTTCTGCAGATGGAGATTCCACACTTCTGAGACATAATGGGGGTTTATAATGTTCTTGAAAGGCACAGAGAACGTCCTAGTGAACCGCACAGCGACAACACAACAACAGCCAATGGTGCGTCCCAGGCAGAAATGCCGGGAATGCTGGGTAATGATACTGAACAACCACCGCCGTTGCGCGACAGTTGAATTTACGACTCTCGGTCCGAACAGGCAACTGGACATACGAGACAGGTTTGTTCGTATCTCTGAAAGTTTGTAAGTCAAATGTTCGTAAGTAGAGGAGTCCCTGTACAAGTCTTCATCAAATACATTTGATGACTGGTGATGTAGAAATAGTGCATGCTGGCAGGGCCGCTTGATGTCACACGTTACGTAGTACCACGATGTCATGAAATCTATATAAGTAACCACCAATGTGTAACTCGTGTTTCCACGTCGCTCATCTATCTTGCTTCTATCTACATCATCAAAAAAATCATATCTTGTATACAACTCTCACCTTTATCGCTCAAGTGTTGCTGTTTCATATTCCTCGTCTGTATCACTCCTTCTCTGTGGGCCACAGCTCAGATGCTTGCTCCCAACTAAGGGTCTTTTTCCCACCAGTTGAAAAACCCTGCTGTTTACATTCAGCAGCCGTTGCACACTCAATGAAAACCACTTCTGCAACGCGTGTTCTGAAGGCAGCTTGTATCGCATGCGAACCTTTACATTCTGCATTAAATCAATACAATATTTCGGAACCTTAAATAACGTAACATTTTGTTTTATCTACAGTAAAAGAGTAAGGGTCTCCCAGTATATCCTCTTAGGAGGTTACCCGACAGTAAAATAAGGCAATCCCTACAATGAACTTTCCAGCTCTTCACACAGAATGTATTTTTTTTAATTGATCGCACTTCTATCTGTTTATCCGAGTCAGCAAAACAACATCTGGTGAACACCTTACATGTTTAATCACCGCTCTAGATTTGCCACTGAAAATTATGCTCATTACATCATGCCCAGTGCTTTTTCAAGTATTTTCCGTGTTATGAGATGCTCCAGAAAGGAAGATGCACCTGTGAAATAAAAGTGTCTGTGTGTTTTTTAATAAGAAAAATAAGATGGGTTTTCCAGAAAATTATTATGAATGTAGTGACATTACATGAAAGATGATTCTGACCAATTGGATTCCGAGATGTTGTTTGGAAGATGACACATTAACTATGAATGGCTGTCTTCTGGAAGATGATATGAACAGCTAGGTTTAACATACCTATGGGACCATGTTTTGTCAGTATCAAAATGATGAAGAAAATAATCGGTTTAACCCTTTTTGACAATGATACAGTAGGTGCTCAGATGATCAAACGCCAAATAGACACCTAATGGGTGAAGCAGATGAGCTATTAAGCTCTTTTTCACAGATGTCCAGTCGGTGCACAGGATAAAAACGTTACAACAAACAATATAAAAACACGAAAGTAGTACAAGAAAGGTAAAAAATCACCCAAACACATAAAAATGAAACTAAACCATCCCCATCCTACCACAGAGCCCAGTGAGACATTAACTTATTTTCAGAAGTAACCTGGCCACAAATGATAGTTCAACAAAGTGGCTTATAATTTGGACATTCATAGCAGCAAAATAATCTCAATAGTCTAAACGCATGTTTATAAATATGGAGGGAAAAACTGCTAAACCCGAGCTATTCATGCTTTGACATTTGCATCGCCTTTTGGCGTTCTCTGGTCTAACACTGGTAGTGAGACAAAGCCATAAAGAAGGCTGTCTCTGGTGTAGGCCACTCAGTTTCCAAGATAATGCAGACATTATCAAAGCATGTTTTACCACGAGCACGTGTGGTTAATGCAGACTTGATGCTTAGCAAGAGGTGTGTCTATTTGATGTTTGAATATACATCTTAACACCTGTGTTATTTCCAGAAAGGGTAAAGCCGATTATTTTTTCGTTAGGTTAAGCATGTCGTTCAGAAAACACACATTTGTTCTAAGACCGCCCGCCCCACCTCCACCGTTTCTTTAATAGCCAGGGGAAAAAAGTGCTTCTTATAACATAGCATTAATAAAACTGGAGTAACATCACATTTTTGCAGCTAACTGCTGTGACCTTAACACTCATTTACTACTGTTTTAACATATTATAAAATATATTTATCCATATGTTTTTTTTCCCGTTTGTGTGTTAATTATATTTGAACATTTTTATATATACATACGTAAGATTCAAATCAATGTCAGATAGAATCGTGGATCACCAATACATATTCTCCAGTCCTGTTTGCTTAAGCAAGACGAACCGCTGGCCGATTATGACCACACTGTGTCTCATCAGCGTGGTGTGGGCTGTTTAACACATACACGACTGGTAAACAGGAATAGGCATTTCTGATCCTCGAGAACGGCTTGTTAATTTCAACGTAAGGATGAGGGATTATGTTTAATCAGTTGACATATGGTAATTTACATATTGTCGTTAGATGTTGATTTTTTTCATGATTTTGTTCTATATCTTTTAGAGGTGTATTATAATACGCGAGGTTAAATCAATGTTAATGTACGGTACAATTGGACAGCTAAACACATAATAGCCACATGAGAATTCAGGCTCTCAGAATTCCGAGATCATACAAATAATGCACAGTCAAGACTTGCAACTCTTTGTTAACCCGCTGCTGGATAAAGGCCTCCCATACCACGTCGGTCATGGGTGTTGTTTGACCATACCACTCCAGTGTCAATGCTGAAAGCTCACAATGTCAGCTGTGGCTGCTAATTGAAACGCAACTCTGAAGGATGAGTAGAGCAGTTGAGTGAAAAGCTCTGCACCGGTGGGACGATTGTATTTCCTTTTGAGTCTGATAATAATTCTACGAGTAGTCTCCAATTTGTCGAAAGGGACAGACAGATGATAGTGCACATTGGCCAATCAAGATACAGTAGAACCCCTCTTAACGACGGTAATTAGTTCCACTAAACCGCTCGTTACGTGATCTGTGCGTTAAGCGAGTATAGGAAATACAAGTTAAATTCTTAATATGTTCTGATAGCATCGAAAGTGACAATTTTTCACCCAAAAAACGTACTTTATAATGTTTAAATGGATATTAATACACAAAGATACAAACAACATTATAAACGCATAATAATTAAAGAAACATGGTTAACCAATGCAAAAATAAATATTTACTGTACCTAAAACAGCCGGTCGTTAACAGGGGAATGGTCGATAAGCGTACAGACTCTATGGAGGCCCGTCGTTAACTAATTAGTTGTTAACGGGGGTGATCGTGAAGAGGGGTTCTACTCTACACTAATATACACAACACTACTATATACTACACGACTTTACACTAAACACTACTAACACTTCTATACATTACTATACACTACACGACTATACACTAAACTATACACTACACAATGGGCTGGTATGATCACATGTGCTAGACCTCTGCATTATCGCCTCGTGTGTGACTTTTCTCTAGCCACTGGTTTTCGCTTGCGTGAAAAATTATCTCATTAAATGGAATTGGTTAAACGTTCCAATTGGCGGTACAATCTTGGGAAGAAAAAAAAAACCTCTTCGGACTCATTGAGACCTTATTTGTGGATAAATAAAGCATATTATAATTTAGCAACCGATTAATAAATGTGAGGATGTTATTGCAATACCACATCCCAGATGCAACTATCAGTATAGATTGCTCTGCCTAATGACATGTTGCAAATGTATACAAATACACATACTTCGGTTTAGCTCTGCATATGGTCTGTATTCAATATCTATCAGTATCGGCAGTATTCTCAATAATGAGGCTAAACTTTGGAAGAACCTATTCAAAACTCACTTCCGATAATTCAGACAGTTATGGCTATTTGTGTTTGGTAACACTGGCTGGAGAGACTATATATATGATTCGTGTGGATTTAAATAAAGATCATTACTGCAGATTAAACTCTTGTTTCTGTGTCCACACTGCTGCAAACACTACAATGCATGACCACGGTACTAGTGGTATCTCATTGTTTTAATATCAATAATAAACGCTGACAACCACGATGAATAAAAACTGGTCATTAATCTTAAGTATGGCACCTGCAAGTGTCGTTCGTTTCTGTATCAAGATAAAGTTTAGACATTTTCACCAGGCGATAACTGAAGAGACCGGGGTTAGTCTCCTTTGCAAGAGACCTGGGTCATTCAAACACAACTGAGGCAAGACAATGAAAACAAAGCAAAGCAGACATTCGGGGGACTTCCTGTGACGTCATGCTGGCTGGGGTGAGCTCCTCTTCTCGCCATGCTCCAGACGACACATTGCTCAGCGTGCCATCGAAAAAAGACGATGGTCACCACATCGCACGTGCTTTCAAATGTGCTTCTGCACAAAGAAAAGCACTTGGCCCTACAGACTGAAGGGCGACAAGCGCCTATGAAGACCAGCATAGCACACGTGGGGGTGGGTGGCCATCACCACGCCCGGCCGCCTTTGTGAGACTGAGTTGATCTAGAAGAGGCCCAGGTCCCATTCAGGTAATCGTCACTGGTGTTGTTCGTGAGCGGGAATTTCACTGCAGCACGCTAACCGTTGCACTACCACCCTATAACAGGGTGGGTGAGTGCTGTTGCGCCAGGGTAAGCACCGTCTGGAAGCAACGGTTCTACTCAATCTGGTCATAAATCTTGGCAGAACACAAATTGGCCAGTCAGGAAAGGCCACCTGGCTTGGGGTGTGGGCACTGCTGCAGTCATGTGGGCTGGCTGGTGCATGGGGCTGCTGGTGAACGGAGTCGCTGTGTGCAGTGCTGCGTGGTGGGTGGGTCTGTGGCCGAGATGGCTGTTGCACTGAGTCGCTGTGAGCGCTGTGGTGAGGGGGCGTCCATAAATGACGTCACGCGAGTTTAGACGATTTTTGACCCCCCCCCCCGCCTTCGTCACACGGCGTCACAAAAAGTCAGACCCCCCCTCAAATATGACGTCACAAAGCTCTGCCCCCCCAAAAATAAAACATGCTTCAAATCCTTAGTTCTTTCGGTAAGGTCACGTTGAAGGGAAACAACAAAATAATAATATATATAAAACAATAAAAATTCTCACGACGTTTCGACAATAACACAAACGGTCGTCTTCAGGTGTGTTGGTTTGCATAAATGTATTTTTAAACGGTGTCTTTATTTATTTCTAAAAAACTAGTCCATCTATGTTCTGAAAAGAGGAGGGGGGAGACGAAAAATGTATGTATGCTGTCTGAAAGCCACTGTAAGTGTGAACAATCAATTAAGACCTGAAATGGTTTATCAAATCTTTCCAATGATTGCTAAGCCAGAATCCATCTTCTCGGTTGAAATTGTCTCTGTGCTTGTATATGTGGATAGCCTCATGAACGAATCTCTCATGGTAGCCAGATGGCTTACAAAGAACCTCTGTCTTGGAAAAGTCAATGTCAATGTCATGCGGGGATCACAAAAAGATCTCCAAAATCTTGAATAAACACAAGATCCAGGACCGTTTCAACACATTACATAAAATCCGTGATCTGGTTCCGTCTGTAAAATATGTGATTCCGGACATACAGTACCCTGGTGTCTACAAACTAAGTTGCCTCTGTGGTAGCAGTAACATTGGAGAAACCAAACGCCATGTCTCGGACTGCATTCGTGAACACAAAGCAGACCTTAAACACGGTAGCACCAACACCTCGGCCGTGGCAGATCATTGTTATAATTCAGTAGGCTCACATGACATTGACTTTTCCAAGACAGAGGTTCTTTGTAAGCCATCTGGCAACCATGAGAGATTCGTTCATGAGGCTATCCACATATACAAGCACAGAGACAATTTCAACCGAGAAGATGCATTCTGGCTTAGCAATCATTGGAAAGATTTGATAAACCATTTCAGGTCTTAATTGATTGTTCACGCTTACAGTGGCTTTCAGACAGCATACATTAATTTTTCGTCTCCCCCCTCCTCTTTTCAGAACATAGATGGACTAGTCCTCCTAAATAAACTGCCAAATCGCTGCGCGTGGCGCTGACGTTTTTTATAAATAAATACACCGTTTAAAAATAAATTATTTAATGCAAACCGACACACCTGATGACGACCATTTCTGTTATGGTCGAAACGTCGTGAGAATTTTTATTGTTTTATATATATTTTATTGTTTCCCTTCACCGTGACTTTACCGAAAGAGCTAAGAATATTGTCATTGTAGTGCGTAATTAATGTGACGCTGCACTCTGATGTTGTAGGAGAATACATTTATTAAAAAGTCGATTTAATTAAGTAGAACGTGTTGTCTATATTTATTTAAAGTTGCTCATTTTGATGTGGTGCGTGATGTCATTTATGGACGGCCCCTGAGTACAAGCTGGTACCCGGGACTGCCACTGCGCCGTTGGAAGCACCAACCAAGTCCTGAGAAGGCCGTGATGTACCCTGGACTTCTGCTGCGTTGTCTCGTCGCCCAAAAGTGGAGCATGCCTGGAGGTTGCTACGAACTTTCGTCACAATCTTCTGTATCTGTTTTATTACCACGGTGCTCTGTTATTGTCAATGCACGGGGGCGCTTTGTAGCCGTGTGTTCGAGTTTGGGGCCATCCATAAATGACGTCACGCACCTAAGGGAGGGGGGGTCAGACATTTGTGACGATGTGTGACGAGGGGGGGGGGGGTTGGGAAATGTGACGTCACATCAAAATGCGCAACTTGAAATAAATATAGACAACACGTCCGACTTAATTAAATATACTTTTAAATCAATGTTTTCCCCTACAACATCAGAGTGCAGCGCCACATTAAATACGCACTACAATGACAAACATGGTTCAAAGCGATTTGAAGCATGTTTTATATTTTTTTTTTAGGGGGGCGAGGGTAGAGCTTTGTGACGTCACATTTGAGGGGGGTCTGACTTTTTGTGACGCCGTGTGACGAAGGGGGGGGGGGTCAAAAATCGTCCAAAATCACGTGACGTCATTTATGGACGGCCCCTTTCCAGGAGTCGGTAGTGCTCGGTGTTCCGTGATTTGTCGATGCGTGGTGGGGGCGCTATGCGAAAAGTCGGTTATTACTCGGTGATCTGTAATTAATCGACACGAGGGGGCGCTGTGCTGATGTGCGCTGTTAATGTTGCTGAAGGTTTGTACTCGGTGTTTCGTCTTTGTTGACGCGCGGGGGGGGGGGCTGCGGAGATGTGTGAAATTATTATCCGCCACTGTTTGATTCGCGTCCTTGGACAAAGAGTCTCAAGGTATAGTTAATCAATTCTAAATCTCGTTAAGACTCGCCATATTCCGGATCGAGTTATTGTCAATATTGTTGTCGCCGTTGCAGCATGTTGAAAACATAATATTGGTGCCTGACAATGTTGAGGGAAGTCCATGGGATAGATAAAAGAGCCGAACTCTCCCTTAGTAATAAAAAAGAGCAACCCTTGCATGCCCCTCCCCCACACACACGCGCGCACACACAAAGACCCCCGTATAGCCTTAATGGACTGTAGGAGCAAGTGCTGTCAGCGTGTAGCACTTATTAAGGCCGGTACAGCACACGAGGGGGTGGTCAGCACCACGACCGGCCGCCTCTGTCTTCCAAGTGGTGTTTACAGACCACACCAGGTACCGGTGTTGGCAGTGAGCAAGAATCGAACTCAGGTCGCCGCCTTTATAACGCAGCACGATAACCGCTATACTACCGTTTGCACACAAAGGCAAAGATCCCCCGTATAGCCTGAGTTGACCTAGGGGAGGCCCAGGACAGGTTCAGATAATCGTCACTGGTGTTGGCCGTGAGCGGGAATCGAACCTGGGTCACTGGGTTCGTAGCCCAGCTTGCTAACTGCTACACTACCGCTCCACACAACCGCCATTTGCCACTAAGTGGTGGTGACATCACCACGACGCTTGTGCCAGGCTATGTGCACGATGAGGCCACGTGAAGTGTTGAACGCCCGCTGGCAGGAGGTCACGGGGCAGACCCAGGTGCCACGGGTTGACTGAGATGACTGGCTGATGCACCACCTGTGCCCCCTACTGTGCCAACTTGCTGTGCTTTAGCCACCCGGCACTCCGCTCATTGTGAACGTCGCTCCTCCGCCCTCCATTGTTGTTGGAGGGCGACTGTCTCCAACTGCCCAGTAGCGTCCTTCACGAGCCTCGTCCACAGAGGCCGATCTTGACACCGCTGGTACCAGTCATTGGCAAGTCCACTTAACTCCACATCCTCCTGTACGACATCACTCCATCTCTTCTCTTGCCCGTGCCACACCCGTTTAGCCCCCTCGATCTGGCCAAACAAAAGACGTGATTTGATCCCATCTGTGAAGGATGTCATTCCTGACATGCAATACCCTGGTGTCTACAAACTAAGTTGTGTCTGCAGCAGCAACAGTTACATTGAGGAAATGAAACGACATGTCTCGGACCATGTTCGCGAACACACGGCAGATTTGAAACACGGCAGAACCAATACCTCTGCCATGGCTGATCATTGTTATAACGCAGTGGGCTCGCACGATATTGTTTTTTTTCCCGAGAACACGGTACTCTGCAAACCTTCGGGCTACCATCAAAGATTTGTTCACGAAGCCATCCTTATATATACACAGAGACAATTTCAACCTAGAAGATGGGTATGAGCTGAGCAATCATTGGAAGGACGTTATTAACCAAGTAAAGTCGTAACTTGCTGTGGTGCTTCCATTCTTCCCTGCATTTTGGCTGTTATCTCCGACTCGCTGAGTTGCATTGCCCTGTTAGGTACCTCTGCGTTAACGGGCTGGGGTCTCACTAACCTGGCCACCTCAGCTTAGCCTGGATGTATCGATGGTTCTGGTTGTGTGATGGGCTGTGTGTCTCACTGGCGCGACCACCATTGCGGTGGTTCCCTTGCGTTGACGTGCTTGCCTTCCACAGCACAGTTGGCAGTGCCACAGCTTGTGTTACACATAGACATGACATTAACTTGTTAATCTCCCTAATCTCTCTGCCTAATCTCTCCCATCAACATAGTGCTAATCTCCCATTAACACTGCTGTTGTGCGCATATGCAGGGACGACACTCTTATATGGCGATGGAAGCTCATTTCATGCTAATCTCTCTCCCTTATCTCTCTCTCCCTAATCTACCCCATTAATACAACTGCCGTGCTTGCGTGCGGGAATGGAATTCCTTTCCAGCTTAGACCCTGCCTGCTTGCCCTTCACAAACATATATAACCTTGTTGTAACAACTCTCTCGCTGTCTTCTTTCTGGTTCAGCAGTTCCACTGCTGGATTATTTTTTTCCGCCTGAGGACGACCGCTTGTGTTGCAATCGAAACGTTATGATATATATTTTTTTTTATTTAAAGCTTTCGTGACTGCAGGGATTCATTGTATTGTTTTATATTTTTTATTTTATTGTTTCCCTTCTACGTGACTTTACCGAAAGAACCAAGAATATATATTATTTTTTATTTTATTTTTTTACCTACGTGACTTTACTGAAAGAACCAAAGAGTATAAACAAAAGCTGTTTAGGCATGCCGTAGGAGCTCACCGATGGGACTTTGTCCAGATCTTTCAAGGATTTTTGAGCTCCTCACACAATCCAGCCTGATTAAACCCAGGATGGATCGTAGGCAGGCCAGTCTAAATGTTTCTAACCGGCGAAGATGTTCCATTAGGGGGGTCCACGTTTCGCAAGCGTAGAGAAGGGAGGGAATGGATGTGGCCGAACCTTCGTGCGGAGCGAGAGACCAGGTAGCTTCCACACAGCGTTATGCAACAGATGAATAGATTATGCTGCTCGACTGATTCGAATCAGTCGAGCCGCTCCCTACACACTTTCACACACACACAACCGCATCCGCGCACACACACAATCGCAAACACTCCCAGCGCGAGGCCGACTCATACCTCGCAGAGGATCACTCCTCTGCACAAATAGTTCTGTGGTTCTGTTTGCAATTGCGTGTTAGTGTTTTAAGTTTCTTTTTTTATATTTCGTTAAAGTTGGTTCTTAAGTAAGGGTGTTAGTAAATTGAGGACTGCCTGTATGATTTTTACATAACATCAAAATTACATGGTTTGTTATGGAATAATGTTGTCAAAATTGGTGGAGATAATCCTGCAATCTGAGCCACTTTAACGACAAGGGAGTGATATCACAATCAGTCCTAAGTCAACTTGGCCTAAATTGAGGATCTATAAAGATAATGAAGTCCTTAAGTTACACTTTAACGTTTTATTCCCGTTGTTGACTGCTCAACCTTTTTTCAACATGCTAGCATGCCTCTAAATCGACTTCTAGCATGAAGTGTCAATATCTCACACAGTAAGAGTCAAATCGCTGTACCCAATGTGACAGACGCTTTCGGCAGCACCCGTTCAGGTCAACTGGTATGTTTATGCATGGTTGACTGAAGGGATCTCTTAAGCCAGAAGAAAAATGAGCATAGAGACAATGTGGGCTATGGGTTTAAAGTAAATACAGGGCATTCCATAAGATAACCCATTGATGTAAAACCAGAAAGAACACATTCAAAGTTAAACCTAAAGTAAAACTCTTGAAATGTGTTTTCCAATACAATATACATATAAATATATAATTTTTGAAGATAAACTGGAGAATGCGAGTCATTTGTACTTTCACGTGATGTGACTTCTATGTTATGCAATCGTGGGAAACAGACTGTTATCTTAGGCATTCGGGTTGCTCGATTCATATTGTTGTAATCTGTTTTTATTTTTGGAAAAAAATATCGATCACTTGTTTGATTTACATTAAATAATGTAACATACTGCGACGTGCCTGATCTCTCCGGATCTCTGAAGCTGAACAGTATTGAACCTAGAAAGTACTTCGATAGGTGACCACCATGTACACCAGGTTTTGTTGGCTATTTAATGGGCATCAGAGAGCCCTGGAACACAATCCGTTCTTGCACTGGACAGTTATCTACAATCGAATGCCTTTCTGTCCCCACTTCAACTCGCATGGACGAAACGAGGTGAAGTTTATTATGGGACCATTTTGCCAGTATCAAAGTATGAAAAAAAATAGGTTTTACCCTTTTTGACACTAAAACAGGAGTTGTGTTAAGATGTTTAAATACCAAATAGATAGCTTTTGAAGGAATCAAGTCTGCATTAACCACACACTGTACATGTCGTGAACATACACCAATACATATATTATCAGAGCATGTGTTTGCATGTTCACTACAAGTGTAGTGTAGTGGAGTACGAAGGTGCGGTGTGGAAACAGCGTGATTACATGATAAAAAATACAGTACAGGTTATGTGAGGGCAATTAGGTTGGGAGAGCCAAGGACGGCTGTGATTGGTTGGTGCTATTGCCGGGGCTGGAGAGGCGTCTTGAAGTCTGGCGAGAAACAGATGTACGGATCACACGGAGTGCCATTGGGACGCGGGTTAATTAATTGGGGTGTGATGAGAGCATGGATAAATTGGGGGGTCGGCAATTGGAGCGGGAGTTGGAGTTTGGAGAGCTTGGAGTCAACAGGGAGAATTGAAGTGTGGAGAGTTTGAGAGACAGAGTTTGGAAGACAGAGTTTGAGAGACAGAGTTTGAGAGACAGAGTTTGGAAGACAGAGTGGAAGGGAGACGGAGTTGGAGACGGAGCTTGGAGAAAGCGTAGCGATAACGAAGCTGAACAAAGATGAAGTAGTTAGCAGTGGAGAGAGCGTAGCGATAGCGAAGCTGAACAAAGATGAAGTAGTTAGCGGTGGAGAGAGCATAGCGATAGCGGAGCTGAAGACGAGAATAGCCCACAGTGGAGAGAGCGTAGCGATAGCGGAGCTGGAGACGAGAATAGCCAGCAGTGGAGAGAGCGTAGCGATAGCGGAGCTGAAGACGAGAACAGCCAGCAGTGGAGTGAGCATAGTGACGATGATAGCGGTGAACAGAGATGAAGCAGTTAGCAGTGAAGTGAGCATAGTGAGGGTGATAGCGGTGAACAAAGACGAAAAAGGTAGCAGTGGAAAGAACATAGCGACGGTGATAGCGGAGATGAAGAAGTTAGTGGCGGAGTAAGCGAAGTAATCGTGGGGAGTGGAGAGACAAAGGTGGCGAGCGAGTCGAGTGAAGCACGGCGAGCGAGCCGTGGCGACCAGGATACTGTGGAATGTGGAGGACATGCTGAGAGTTGTAAATAAAGCGGTGTTCGGAGAAAGACGGAAGTTGTCCGAGTGAAATCGAACACTACACAAGCACTGTGTGGTTAATGTAGTACTTGTTTCCATGCAAAAGGTATCTATTTGGTGTTTAAAAATCTGAACACAACTCATGTTTTACTGCCAGAAAGAGTAAAGCCTCTTCTTATTTATCAGACAACAAAGCATCACAACGAGCATGGTGTGTGAACGCCATCATCTAGCAGTGGATGTACAAAGAACCGTACACGTACATTTTGCTCTGTAACAAAAATTGCAACGATTTTTACACAAAATCTGAATGATATGGGTTGATTGGGAATAATGTTATCAACATTGGTGGAGGCAAAGCTGCAATCCGAGCAACATGAGTTAGATATCCAGTCATGTATAACTGTAATGGTTGACTGAAGTGACCTCTTAACCCAGAGGACAAAACAGCATAGAGAAAAATGCGGGCTGAGTTGAAAGTAAATACTGGGGCATTCCGTATTATCATAAAACATCGCTGTAGAAACAGGAATAACACATTCAAAGTGAAACCTAAAGGGGAAGAAAACCCGCTATCTTAAAACGTTTTTAGTACTGTTATACACTAAATCAAACCGACCGTCTGTGTTGCTTTATATAGTTTCCAAATTTTGCTAAACTCTGTTTGATTAAGTGTGATGCTCCGTCTCCCTGTATCCCCTGGTATATCTGTGTTAATTCCCTCTACTTAAGGACTGTATATATCTGCGGTTATGTGTTTCCTCTACCTGATGAAGTAATTTTATTTTTTCTTATTTCTACGTGACTTTACCGAAAAAAACAAAGATTAATTCCTGCAGTCACGAAAGCACCAAATCTCGTAAGAAATGGGAAAACCTATTTTCATATGTTGGTACTGGCAAAGGAGGTCCCATGATGTAGCTCCTAACCCCTAGCCCTCATTACTTTGATAGTGCATTGTCTTTGTGCTGTACACCTTTTGGCGTCCTTTGGTCTAACACCATTTTGAAACTAGGCTCAAAATAAGCTGTCTCTGGTGTGGACTAATCAGTATGTTTTTTGTTTGCATTCTGACCACAAGTATTGTGGTTAATGCAGACATGATTCCTTGTAAAAGGTTTCAGTTTGGTGTTTTAACATCTTAACACCTGTTTTGTTGCCAGAAAAAAGGGTAAAACCCATTTTCAGCATTTAAACACGTATAAATTAAGAGTCCTCCAAAGCTCTCGAAAAACAAGGGGAAATCAAAATACATATTCAAAATAATACGTTTACAAGAACAGAAAACCCCAAAGAGGATTATATGAAAAAGTACCAAAATATGTAGGTGAAATTGAATCAAACAAGGTGACATACTGACACAAATACAGCAGTGTTTGTGTGTAACGATTCAATCACAACCGAAAATACTCACACGACGTTATGGACACGGCGTGCATAACACGAAGTCAGGAAGTAAAACCAAGCCCTCTGGTTGGTTACTTAATGGGCCTGAAAGGGGATTCGTTAGAGGCAGGGAATTGAAGGGATTGGAGGAGAAATACAAAATAAAAGATGATTGATAGGGATGTCGGTTGGGAATCCGTTACGAAAAGTGGGAAGGTGATTGGTTGGACGGAAAGTGGAAAGTCACGGAACCCACAGAAAAGGGGCTTGAGGGATATATGAGGGGGGAAACGAGAGAGTTGAAGGGAATCCTTGAAGACCGCGCGTGTCTCGTGCTGGAAGAAATAAAGACCCTTACTGTTGAAGACTGCTGTGTCGGATGTCACTGCAGGTGTACCTAGAGCAACTATTGATGGGCGGACTGGTATATAGCTATTCGGTGATGGAACCGACGAGAGTAGCGACCGGTGCTTTTCAAAATATGAAATTGAGAATATTTTCAAATAATATTTTCAAATAATATTTTCATCAATGTGTGCTTCTTGCCAATGTCATGTAGTTTAGACACACGGTTATAAAAAAAGAATACGCAAGGAAACATGAATACAGTAGAAACCCTCTTAACGACCACCCCTGTTAATGACTAATCGCTTAACGACGTGCCTCCACAGAGCCCAATGTGTTCACTTACTGACAATTCCCCTGTTAACTACGGGCTGTTGTAGGTACAGTAAATATTAATGAATGCATTAAGCAACCATGTTTATTTTAATATGATGTGTTTATAATGTTATTAGTATATTTTTTGTATTCATATTCATTGTTTAAATATTATAAAGTACGTTTTTTTAGATGAAACAGTAAATTTCAATGTTATCAGAACGAATTCAGCCTTTAACGTGTATTTCCTATACTCGCTTAATGACCAAATCACTTAGCGACCGGTTTAGTGGAACTAATTACCATCGTTGAGAGGGGTTCTGCTGCATATGGTTAGTTATATTTACAATGAGATGCAAAAAAAGGAACTTGTGGATTAACAAATATATGCAGGTTAATGAAATGTTTAAGTTGTTCAAAACGTAATTTGTCTTTGGCATGCCACGTTGCGGTCTCGCATGATAAAGAATCGTGGCTATCCAAGAGGTGGTCTTCAGAGGAGATAGAGTAATGAAATCAGATCACGTGATATGTGGATATGTGGCAGTGCAGGATCATGAGGGATTGTGGCAGTTTGAGAGGATTTCTTACAGGAGTGGACTGACCATGAATGGTGATAATTTCAGACAAAATATGTTTTCGGCGGACAGGATTCATTCCCAATGGTTGTATAATCAGTTTAACACGTAGGCTTTCGCGACCAATATCATCCATGATAGAGGTTTTTGGGTTAGATCGCGTAAATAAATAAAAATGTGTCGTTAAAATTCGTCACCACCCGATACAGCCAACTAGTAAGGGTTTTCACGTAAACAGAACAGCACACCAGTGTGTTGGAGAGCAAAGCCACAACATTTACAAACTTAGTACGACGTTTCACCAGTAATTACAACTAGCTTCATCAGACGACAGCCAGATTTGTGGCGAAGTCTAACTGTTTTGTTCCTTATATAGAGGCCTAGATGTGGTGACAACATTTCTGCGCTCTTGAGCAAAGGGGGGGGGGGTGGGGTTGGATTACTGAGGCAAAGTACATTATGCATGTGCATTATGCGAGCCCTTTGAACTTGTCCTCCCTGTCTATTGTGTTTATTAAAATAGTCCAACCAACGGTAATCCCTATTGAAGTACACTTCCCTTTGTAGGCATACATTTAAATCATGTATTATTTGATTATTCGCTTCCACGCAGCACTAAGACGGTGGCTATCCGAATGGTTAAAGTTATTTAGATTTCTTTCAATTTCGCTAGATTCTCTCATTCGTCTTGGCCAGTAGAAGCTAGTTTTGCACAAAACTTCAACATTATCAAAATCGACACGCGTGTTCTGCTACTGCTGACAGTTGCGTTTGGAATAATTTGATATTTCTCTGATGTTCTTTTAGTCTCGTGCTGATCATTCGTCCTGTTTGCCCAACATAACATTTACCACACGTACCGTTAATCCTGTGCACACCTTCTGTTGATAGCTTCGGTAATACATCTTTTGTACCAGATATTAAATTCCGTATTTTATTTACCATGCCAAATCTGACTCGGATGTTTTGTTTTTCCAAACATCTGGCTAGTGTATCAGTCACTCCCACCATGTACGGTATTTTGATCGTTTAAATTACTTGGGCAGTTTCAATACTCTTGTTATTTGATTTGGTTTTGGTATTCAATGCCCTGTTAATTTGTGCATCATTGTAACCGTTCATTTGCAGCGCTTCTTTAACGTGTTGAATTTCACTTCTCAGACTGTCACCATCTGACACTTTATTAGCTCGATGAATGACCGTCTTGATAAGAGCAGATTTCTGTGCGGGGGTGATGGTCTGAGTCTGCATTCAAATAGGCGTCAGTATGCACTTTCTTTCGGTAAACACTGTGTGTTATTTTACAATTTCTACCCCGTCTGAGCAGACTATCCAGAAATGGTAGAGTTCTGTCAGCTTACAATTCCATGGTGAACTGGATGGATGGGTTGTGTGATTTGAGATGATTTAGAAATGCGTTCCGTGTATCTTTGCCGTGTGGCCAGACCACCAATGTGTCATCCACATATCTAAAACGAGCAGATGGTTTTAGTGTGCTTGAAGCTATTGCTTTTGTTTCAAAGTCTTCCATGTACAAATTCGCTATCACAGGAAACATAGGAGAGCCCATTGCTGCTCCTTCCTTTTGTTTATAGAAGTCACCTTGCCACAAGAAGTAAGTGTTCTTTAGACAGTGTTCAGCTAATAATAGGGTTTTTCCAATTTTTTCTGGCAACAAAACTGAAACCTTTTTACAAGGATTCATGTCTGCATTAACCACAATACCTGCAGTCAAACTTCAAACAAAAACATACTATGATTTTTTTCTTTTTTTTGTTTGCAAGCCAACAGCAGTAGTAGATTTACAAAGGGCTGTACACAGATTAATAATGTGACAATTGATGCCAACACCTATGGCAAGCCAACACGTGTGTGTGATGTAGGGTCATGAGCGACTTATTCTATGTTTAAATAATATTTACTTTGGACGAATTGTTTGTAAAATGACTTCCTTTTTACGTTTCACTTCCCCGTGCGCTCACTTTTAAGAAGCTGCCCCTCTGTGTTTGGCTTTCTCAGACGAGCATTGTCGTGGCGGAGAGACGGACGCCTCTACACTAAACAGGTAGAGTCGACAGTTGCTCTCACGCCCACTCACACGGCACACATCCCCTCTTTCTCTGCATCTCGCTCTATTTCTCTCACACATGCACACATGCACCTTGATTAACTTTGCTTTTAAATGATTGTGCCAAGCCAGGAATAACGAGATCATGGACGTAAATATTTATCCTGCCAAAAACGCCGGCCAGCCGTAGCCAAGCGAATATCTCTTAACTAGCTTAAATGTGTTGTGAAAAAATCTGACGAATCTAGTTTACAAAAAAAGAGAAATGGTAAATCCAACATGAGTTATCATCCCGTTCAAATATTAAATGCCATGTGTTTTACTCATATTTATGTATTGAGCTAATCAGGGACAGAACAGAAAGTTTTACTTTTTAATCTCGCATTTTGTTACCTCTTTCCATTCAACCAACTCCTCGCTTTTCGAAGAAATGTATTCATGGCCCATTCATGAGTTTCTTTCGGCATAAATGTGCATGAGCAAAATTGCTAAATGTTTGCAAAAGTGATGTTTTGTAGCCTTTTCGCTACAACCTGAATTGGGGCATTGCACTGTTATTAAAATAAAAAAAAATAACTAGTTGATAAAGCCTGTCTTCATCAGGCAAAAGTTTTCAATAAATATAATAATTAACCTCATCTGATTTTTTTCTACAATTTTATCTACGATCAGACACTTAAAAACTACAAATACAATTGAATTTTCCGCTAAAAACACACAAATTGTTGACGGCTTCATTAATCTTCTTATATTTAAAGACGTACCTATCGGAAACTGCTCAATTTAAATTGCGTTCTTTTTTAATAGAAATAACAAAAAAATGCACTTAATACTCTATGAGAAGCTCCTATCTTTTACCATTTTCAAATTATTCAGATTTTAACATCATAAAATGCGGATTTTTTTTCGTTCAAAACCGCTTAAATCCGAAATACATATATATAAAATAGAACAATGGTTCTCGCTTTAATTGTATTTAACGCTCGAACAAACGAAAAAAACGCAAACTAAGATTTTAAACGATTTGTGAATGATACGCATAAACACGTTTATGGGGCACTTAAAATCAAGATTCGGGGGCTATAAAATGGAAAATCTCGGATTTTGTGACTTTTCCTGTTGTATGTGTCATAACAGGTACCTATGTTCAAAATGTGAGCTTTATACCTTGTCGGGAAGTACCCTAGATGTTTTTGAGATATAGAGATTACGGCTTTATTTATATCGTTGGTTAGACTGTGTAAATGTGTCGTACACCCCACCTCCATCTGACACAGCCAATTATTACGATTGTGACGTGAACAAAGCTTGATAATTTATTACTACTCGCGCGCTATACATTCCACATGATGATATGATGGTAAATTATTTTAAAATGTACAGGTAAGCCCCACTGAGCTGTGTAGCCCTTTTTCAGAAATGACCTGGCTACAAATGATAG
Source organism: Petromyzon marinus (assembly GCF_048934315.1). Taxonomy (NCBI): domain Eukaryota; kingdom Metazoa; phylum Chordata; class Hyperoartia; order Petromyzontiformes; family Petromyzontidae; genus Petromyzon; species Petromyzon marinus. Next base: position 1,912,365 of record NC_133741.1, on the reverse strand, counting down.
CTCAATGAAGTGGCTTATCGTGTGGAAATTTATAGCAGCCAAATGCTGTAAACGCATGTTTCTAAATGTAGAGGGAAAAACCAGAAAACCCAGAGAAAAATCCAACCGACCATGGTGAGAGAGACACGCAAGCTCCAAATATGCAGCAGGCGTCAGGGTGGGGATCGAACCCACGAACTCCTTGTATCCCATTCGAGGTAGTTAACATCTCCTAGCCACCACGGCATCCCAGATGAAGAGCGGGGCTCGGGAGTGTGCGTATCTGGGGTCCTTAAGACATCACCAATTGCCCAAGAAAGAGCCCAAGAATGAGAGATGGGTGAGCCACGCACTGAGTAGACGCTGGTGTCGAGAGAGAGAGGGCACATGAAACAGACGGGCGAGCTGTCCATAACGGAAATGCGGCAAAGAGAGAGCGAAAGACTGAAAGGCTTTCTGCGAGGAAGCTTGAGAAGCTATGGATAACCTACTCTGAGCTGGAGTAACCAAACTTAGGGAATGGTAAGGTTGATTGCTTATTGGGAACTTGTCAAAATGTAGGGGCAAACGAAAACCGAGCTTACTACTCGGAGCTAATTTAACCAATCCTCTTAAATGACGCTTAATTAAATACATACCATGAAATAACACGAGCCATTAAGGTGAAATAAAATAATGATGAATAAAAAATCTAACACCAATAATCTTTACAATCAATTTATATCACTAATTGCTCATTGTGAGCACCCCCATACTGCTCATTGAATTAAACATTAACCAATTAACGCTTTACTCGAATCACAAAAAAACTTTAACACTACAACTTTGTAATGAACAGCGATACTCCCGAAGATAATTAATAAAAGCCTATTGTCACCGATTAGAAATCGGAAGATACAGGTCAATGAGGATGGCGAGACGGTCATCCTTCTGACAGCCCCAGGCCCGGGGTCCTGGTTACGAAGCCTGTGGGCTGCTGGGCAGCAGAGGAGTCGCCATGGATCAGCGGGACAGCTGCTATGCAAATTTGCGGGCGAGCGGCTACGCATCCATGGAGGGAGAGCGCCTGAGCGTAAACGGTGAGAGCAGCTGGGCGTTGACGGCGAGGGTGGCAACGCAAGACAGCGGGAGTGGCTGCGCGTCGACGGCAAGAACGGCTATACGTCGACAGAGAGAGAGCTGCTGAGCATCGACGGCGACAATGGCTATGCCAGGTGGCGGGAGCGGCTGCGAGTCGTCGGCAAGAGAGGCTGCACGTCGATCGAGAGAGAGCGACTGCACATCAATCGAGAGAGCGCGACTGCATGTCGACGGAGAGAGAGCAGGGGCTGCACGTCAATGGAGAGAGCGGGAGCTGCACGTCGACAGGGGAGAGCGGCTGAGATTTCCCATGGTCACGTGCCGACCAAGCAGCATGGCGGAGGACCGCCATGGGGAGAGGGGCGCGGGTCGGCACGAGGCGCATACCCCAGGGGATGGCGTAGAGGAGAGTGGGGAAAACCATGCGGGAGCTTCCGTCGGAGTGGGAGAAAGGGGCTCCGGATGGGGGACCGCGCACGTGGTGGGCACCATTTTGTCTCTAGAGGCCCTCCCATGGCCAGCAGGCACCATTTTGAGGCGAGCGCGGGAGCGCACAGAGGATGTGCGAAGAGCGACGAAGCTGCAAGAAGCTGCTTCTGATCTGGTGTAGGAGGCTTGCACAAGATTTCTCCAGAGGGAGCAGATGGAGGACGAGACTCCCTATGCCTTCCGGGCAGGGCTGCTGGCGCTGGGACAGGAGGCATACTCACTTTTGGGTGAAGGGGCGCTCAACCTTCGAGTGGCGGAAAGGCTGTGGGAGCTGGCAAGAAAGCTGAGGGTTGCCCTGCCCTCTGCCGTCGGCAAAAAAATGTAATCCTCAACGGTGACCTGGAAGATACAGGTCTTCGAGGAGAAGCAGCAGCGGGCAAGGTGGGAGGCTGCAACATGGAGCATGGAAGATATTATGGCAGTGGTGGGGGGCTGGGGAGGGGACAGCTTCCCCTGCCCTGGGGACCCATGCTCAAGTACTTTGTGTGGTCGATCTGGCCACATCGCTGCGGAGTGTCAGGGTGACAAGTGACCACCAGCGGAGTCACCCGCACCCTCCAGCCCACTGGCAAAGTCAACTCAAGCCCCACCGGACCCAGGTCCCTGAGGCCAGCGAGACCGCCAAGTGCGAGGTCTCGGGTACTGGATCCGAGCGGGTGCTGCCGAGTGGTGAAGCACAATGCCCTTTGAGCCGAGGACTCCGTCTCCATCATCTCTTGGCCCAATGGGTTCCAGAGGTGCAAGATCCCGCTGAGACGGGGGTGACCGGTGCTATGGACCGGATCACGCGAGCTATGTCCCGGTATGGGGGGACTCTCCCTTGCACTGGGAAGCGCTTTAAGTATATGTAGGGGTTTCGCGATGGCCGCAAAATCCAGTACGAATCTGAGGTAATATGAAACAAAGCTCATACATCTTCTAACATCTGTCACGGATATGGTGTGGTCCATTCCCTAACACACCACGTTTTTTTATGGATCCGTTGTGCTGATTATGTCGCTTAAATATTTGACGAAGGGCCATGCAAGATGGCATTTATAAGGCTTGAGTTTAAAATGTGCTTCCCCGATTCGTGAGAAAACCAGCCTCAACCGGTGTAAGTGTTCTTGGAAGGATCATCCGAACACAATTACATCATACTCTTTGGTTCTATTCGGTAAAGTCACGTAGGTAAAAAAAATAAAACAACAAAAATCACGACGTTTCGGCCACAACACAAGCGGCCTTCATCAGGTGAAGGGACCAGCCTGTCTCGAAGACTGCGCTGGAGTGAAACAGAGCCAAGCTCAGACTACGACCTTTAAGCTGTGTGAGAAGGATTAAGGTGCCTCGACAAAGGAATTAGCTTAAAAAATAGCATTTGATTGGTGGACTTAGCATGATGAAAGGTGTAGCACGTGGCAGTGCACCTTTAAGCTGTGTGAGAGGGATTAAGGTGACTTAACAAAGGAATTAGCGTAAAAATTAGCATTAACACCCACTAATTACACCCTTCTCTAACACTTTAGTGTGAATATATGCACAATTTATTCGTAACATAGCCACACTGATTACACTTTTCAATCAACCCCCAAACCCCACATCCATGCTTTAAAATTACAACTACAAATGCTAGCTATTACATCATTTAATGTAGTGACATCTTTTTGATCATTTTGATTCCTCTAAGCAATTTAATGTGATATTTTAATGTTTGCTTTAATTTTACACTCGTGGGCTATGTTTAAGTGAAATTTGCTTTGCACCAGATTGTGATTGATACTAAAATACCTTTATTAAATCTGGTTTGCACACTAATTTGGTTCTCCCAGAAATATTACATCATTATGTTCCCAATGATCTTCGTGAGCAATATAGATACAGGTTTTAGGAGAATGATGGGTTGGGAATTATTCAAGTCAGATTCAGACTACCTTTGAATATTAATATATGAAGCATTGTTCAATGACTCAGTTCATGTAAAAATCTCACCACTTGTTTCTTCAGCTGATCTCGCATATTTTATGATGTCCACAGTTATCCCATCTATTTAAAAAATCTGCTTTTCCATGGTACAAATAGAAGAGGCTACGCATTCATTTAATACAGTAAGCTTACTTCTGCATAAATGTACTTGTTCCTATTGTTTTCAAATACAAGGAATTTGAGTGAACAAGCTTAAATATTTCTACAGGTCAACTTAGAACTTGCATCACATTTTATAAGCTGAGCTGTGAGCGTTCAACTTTTCCATTACGTTTTAGTTTGGCATCGGTAGTAAGTGGTGCAATGCAGTTATATATTTTTTACAAAACCAAATACAGGTCGCCATCGTGTAATTGTTATTATCACTAGACATTGACTTACCGAGTGCAAATATTCATGATTGCTTTAAACACTACTGACTGCACAACCTACAGTAGTCAACATACACATGAACACGTTTACACAGGTTCAATGTTTCAATTGCATAAGGCATCAAACTTTATTTTGGTTTAACACGTAGGCTTTCGAGACCATTATCATCCATAATACAGGTTTTTGGGTTAGATCGCGTAAATAGAAATGTGTCGTTCAACACGCCACCACCCGACACAGCCAATTAGTAAGGTTTGTTACGTAAACGAATTGGCATGTTCTGATTACGTCACAAACCTTACTAATTGGCTGTGCAGGGTGGTAGCGGGTTAAAAGACACATTTATATTTGTGATCTAATCCAAAAAACCTGTACTATGGAAGACTTTATTTTGTCTGGAAATACCCATGGGTGCTGTCTGTTATAGACTCAACAATAGTGCCCCAGTAGCATCAATGTTATCAGGAGAGGGCCATGGTTTGACAGTGCGAGGGCGGGGCTTGGTGCGGGTATGAGTTGTGTGTCTGTGTGTATATATAACATTTTGCATACAACACATATTTTCTTAGTTATTTTGTAAACTTAGTCATTTTTGTACAGCTATATATTTTTTTTCATTACAGTTTAAAATAAATATTAAATTATCTGCCTGCACATAAAAAAATACGTTGCTCTCTGGGCTGCAGAACCTGGAAGAAATCAAGCTAAAATACTCACCAGAGAGGAAGGTGCCTGAAGATAGCTGTAAAAAATAGTGAGGGGCAATCCACACCACTAACCAAGAAGGCCAGGTGTTTGACCGAACCTCCCAGGAAAATCGTCAAATGTGCTGTGATCTGCTCGCCGCGTGGCCAGCCTGCCCTTGCCTGGATACCATGCATTGGAGATGTCTCATCGGGTTCTTCTCAACAACCAGGAGCCACTCCCTCGGAGCTGCTATCTCGACGCCATAGCTGGCACAGTCTCCTTGGAGACCAATTGGGAGGCTTGACTGTGGGACTGCTCCCACGAGAAACACAGTGGTGAGAGGCAGGGCCATGGCAGCTCACACCGACCTCCCAGAGGTGGTGCCAGACCCCCAGGATGTGAAGCCATGCGAAACAGAGGCCGAGACCTGGATAATCCCCCAACCTCCACACCGCCAAACCCCCCCTCTCCCAACCCATCGCCCCCATCTCCCCACCCCCTGTCTCCAAACCACCACACACGTCCATCTCACACCCCACATTCCATACCACACACCCTTACCCCACAAGCCCACCCCACAAAAAACGAGGGACTCTCCCGGACAAAGTGCGAGTTGCTCGTGAAAATTATGAGCACACGTAACACGTTGATGTTTTGCCGCTCCAAAAGCATACCGTGAGGTGATGGTCAATGCCGTACCAAACAGGGCAAGCCAACCAACGACCTAGGAAGCTACAGGCCGATATCACACCTGTGCACAATCAGCTCCTGGAATGCATCATCCTCAGAATTGGTCCCCTCGTTGAGTCAGTGATCCCTGAAGAACAAGTGATGATTCCGGCCTGAAAACAGCTGCTGTTAACAAATTTGGGCCCTTGCGACACATTGAGGCCGGATTCCAGAAGAAATCCAAGAACGACACGGCCTTTGTGATCTTGTCATCGGCCTATGACACAGTCTGGATTAAGGACTTGATGTTGAAGCTCGCAAGGACCATTCCCTGCCTCCAAACACTATACCTGATATGGACGATTCTGAGCCATAGGCGACTGCATGTCTATATGGTCAACAGATCCAACTCACCCCGGTTCCTCAACAATGGATTGCCACAGCTTCGGTACTCGTGCAACATGCTCTTCAATGTCTATACAAGTGACATACCACCAAACGGTTCATGTACATGTTGTATATGTGGCTGACGTTGCTCTGGCAGTCACTTTCAACAACATCGAATCCAGTCTAAACCAAAGCAAAAAAAACGATTATTAATTTACCAGTTACGGCCCATTGAACTATATATCAATTTTTCAGCAGTGACCTGGCCACAAATGATAGCTCAACAAAGTAGCTTATGTGAAAATATATGGCAGCATACACTAAAATGCATGTTTTTTAAATGCGGAGGGAAAAACTGGAGGACCCAGAGAAAAATCCATGCGACTACGGGGAGAACATGGAATCTTCTTCTCTTATATATAAAAGTCTCCGCGTGCACGCGCTTGCGGGGGGTTTGGCTCTCAAACAGTGGGGTTCAAGTCCGAAAAAAATTGCCGGGTGGCACGCCCCGAGCCCCCTGCTTGGTATCGCCTATTCCGTTTTCCCAGCCGTCAACTTTAAATTAGTTTAATTAGCGATTTAGTGCCATTCTTACTTTAATTTTTACTTACAGCAGGAGCTCGACCGTACCAACTGACGCCAATTGCGTGGGGGGGGGGGCGGACCCTGCCAAGTGGGGAAGGGGGGGCGGACCCTGTCACGTGATGCGCGTTCAGTCGAGCTCACGGCCTCACCACGGCAGTCTGTCACGTGAGTACTTTGTGCTATAGAGTCACTAAATATACTGATATACAGTCAGCATGTACTACTGTACAGTCCATAAATACTGCTATAGAGTCAGCCTGTACTACTGAACAGTCCATAAATACTGCTATAGAGTCAGCATGTACTACTGTACAGTCCATTAATACTGCTATGGAGTCAGTATGTACTACTGTACAGTCCATAAATACTGCTATACGGTAAGCATGTACTACTGTACAGTCGATATATACTGCTATAGAGTCAGCATGTACTACTCTACTCATAGCAGGTACCACCACTGTCGCTTGCCCTGCTGTAATCATAGCTTACACCACAGTATACATGCACTGTTGCAGGGAAAGCAGGTACCACCACTGTATGCACTATTGTAATCATACCAGCTACCACAACAGTATGCATGCACTGCTGCAGGGAAAGCAGGTACCACCACAATATGCACTGCTGTAATCATACCAGGTACCAGCACATTCAGTATGCACTGCTGTTGCTAAACCATGTACCACCACAGTATGCACTGCTGTTATCATAGCTACCACCACAGTTAGTATGCACTGCTTTTGTAATAGCCGCTACCACCACTGTCAGTATGCACTGCCTTTGTGATAGCAGGTTCCACCACAGTCACTAGGCACTGCTGTAGTGATACCACAAACCACCACAGTCGGTTTGCACTGCTGTAGTTCAAGCAGGTACCACCACAGGCCGTGTGCACTGCTGTAGTGACAGCAGGTACCACCACAGTCGGTATGCACTGCTGTAGTCATAGTGCATACCGCGTCCTGGTGTGTGTGTGTGTGAGTCAATGTGTGTGCGTGGTGTGTGTGTGTAGAAAACTTCTCTTTTTTAATTAAGTTACTTCTTTCACAGTAATAATGCCTGCGTCTAAGTCCATGTGTGTGTGTGGGTCGATGTGCATGTCTGCGGCCATGTGTGTGGTGAGTCAATGTGTGTGTGTGCGTCGCTCCATGTCAGTCAGTGTAAGTACATTTCTTTCTATTTGTGTGTTTTTTTGTCCATGTGTGCGTGTGAGTCCATGTGTGTGTGTCTGTACGTACATGTGTGTGTGTGTGCATACGTCCATGTGTGTGTCTCAGTCCATGTTTGTGTGCCTCTATGTGCGTGTGTCAGTCCATGTATGTTTGTGTGGGAGTCTATGTGTGTCAGTCGATGTGTGTATGGCAATGTGTCTATGTGTGACAGTCCATGTGTGTGTGTGCGTCGATATGTATGTGTGTGTGTAAGTTCATGTCTCTGTGTGTGAGTCTATGTATGTGTGAGTCGATGTGTGGCTGTCAGTCCATGTGTGTGCGTGGGTCCATGTGTGTGTGTAAGTCCCTGTGTGTGTCTGTAAGTCCATGTGTGTGTGTAGGTCAATGTGTCTGTAAGTCTATGTATGTGTGTTCACTTGATGTGTGTGTGTAAGTCAATGTGTGTGTGTGTGTGTGACTTGATATGTGTGTGTGTCATTCCATGTGCATGTGTGTTCGTCGCTGTGTGTGTGTGGCTCCATGTTAGTCAGTGTTAGTCCATTTCGTTGCGTGCCTGTAGGTCCATGTGTGCGTGTTAGTCCATATGTGTGCTTTATTCACTTGCTCAGGGCCTATGATACCATCATTATGCCTGGGCTCTGGGTTGCTCCTCGTACTTTTCGAGTCCCTGACCCTCTGCTCACGATCCTTAAGGACCTTCATGATGGTGAGTGGCCCCACATCAAACTACGTGACCGTGAATCAGAGCCACTCCCTGTACATCTTGTGGTGTGACAGGGATGTCCACTGCCTCCCACATTCTTTTACATATATTTGGACCACGTACTTCGTTAAGCCTTCAATGCCTCTACCGGAAGAATTCACATCTGGTACAGATACAATGGGAGGCTGATCAATGCCCGGGTGTGGTCAAGGGATGGCTCCCTATTGGTCAACCACGTTATGTATGCCGATGATCTGGTAATTGCCGCTCACTCAGAAGAGGAGTTGGACGCGCTGCTGCTCAACCTGGAGCTTGCCACTAAGAGGTGGGGCCTTACCATCAGCCCACCAAAACTAAGCACCTGCCTGGGTATTTTGTACCATCGGAAAATCCACCCCCATAACTCACAATTGTTGATGGGCCAGTTGTGGAGAGTGCAGAGTTTCCCATACCTGCCCAGTGTACTCATGACCAGCTCCGGTTTAACACCAGAGGTCTCACTCTAAATTAGTTGAGCGGCATTATCTTTTCATCGGCTGTGTAACACTGTGTTGAAACTACCTGGTCTCTCGCGCCGCACGAAGCTCCACGTCGTCTCGCCCACGGTCATTCCCTCCCTTCTCTGCACTTGCGAAACTTGGACCCCCCTAATGCAACATTTTCGCCGGTTACAAACATTTACGCTGGCCTGCCTACGATCCATCCTGGGTTTCACCAGGCTGGATTGTGTGATGAGCTCACAAATATTTGAAAGATCTGGACAAAGTCCCATTGGTGACCTATGCCAGGCAAGGCTGCGTTGGCTGGGCCATGTAGCCTGCATGGCCAGGCAAGGCTGCGTTGGCTGGGCCATGTAGCCTGCATGCCCAGCCACCGCATGCCTAAAAACCTTTTGTTCCGCCGGATCGAGGTCTCTAAACGGGCGCGGCACAGGCTAGAGAAGAGATGGAGTGATGTGCTACAGGACGATGTGCAGCTGAGTGGACTTGTCGATGACTGGTACCAGCGATGTCAAGGTCGGTATCTGTGGAGGAGCCTCGTGAAGGATGCTACAGGCCAGTTAGAGGCAGTCGGCCTCCAACAACAATGGAGGGCGGAGGAGCGACACTCACAAGAACGAGCGGTGCACCGTGTGGCTAAAGCACAGCAAGTTAGCAGGGTACAGGGCATAGGTGGTGCATCTGCCAGTCATCTCAGTCGACCTGTGCCATCTGGGTCTGCCCCGTGACCTCCTGCCAGCAGGTGTTTGACAATTCACGTGGCCTCAAGGTGCACATAGCCTGCCACAAGCCTTGTGGTGACGTCACTGCCACTTAGTGGCGAATTTCGGTTGTTGTTGTCCAGTCTATGTATGTATGTGTGAGTCGATATGCGCGAAGTCGAAGCACGAGAAGTTGACCGTGCACTTCATGCGGGAGAAGAAATTCCGTTAGTCAGTATGGTGCTCAGACGTGATCGTCAGTCGGATCAACGATGATACAACGCACCAACATCAAATGAAGTTGTGATGGTCTTCGTCAATGAGGATGGCGAACCGCCGTTCCAGCGTGACATTCGCATCTACCCAAGGAATCCACAGAATCCCAATCAGCAGTTCATCAACCTCAATATCTTGAGTCCCAACATGGATCCCATGACATACGCGATTCTGTATCCGTACAGTGAGATGCTTTTGTGAGGGAGCGCCATTGGCGCCCCCGAACAACTAGTTTCAAAATATACAGATGTCAGGGTCTTGATCGAACCCACGACCTCCTGAATATCAGGCGAGGCAGATAACATCTCGCCACTGCGGCATCAGAGGCTCAAGCCAAATCCCCGTAAACAAGTAACTGCATTTCTTTATCATAGGAGCACCAAGCACACCCTGAAAGTGACCGTCTGTGGCAACACTGTGCAACACAACCCCACTCCATCCTATCTATAAGTGAAGCTGGACCGTATGCTAACCTTTCACGACCACGTAAAAAAGTAGCTGTCGAGATAAAAACAAGAGTCAACTTGGTCCAGAAACTGGTAAGCACAAGCTGAGGAGGATCAGCACCAGTGCTATGGACATCAACGATGGCCCTTGTGTGCTGTGCAGCCAAATAAGGTGCATCAGTATGGACCAGAAGTCGTCACACTCGACTTGTTTATGCCCAACCGAACACAGCAATGCGGTGGAACCCTCAAGTCGACCCCAACACCCTGGTTGCTCATGCTATCACAAATCTCTCCCCCACCCATCCACCACAATGCTGCAACCCTCCGGAAAGTCCTGAAAATCGAGGAATACAGTCACCTTCCCATTCATCAGGACCTCAATAACGTTCATCGTCATCGCTGAAAGTCACGTAAGCCCTTTTGAACCCATGAACTTCACCTTAAACAATGCAAATTCGACCCCAATGAAGCTTGGAGAGCTGAATGGAGTTCAAAAGAACTCACAAACACCTCGTGAAAGACCAAGTGTAGAAGATTCCTTGGTTTGATCTTCCACGAAGCTCATGGTCCTCCCTAAGCCACATCCGCACAAACCATGGCAGTAGATGCGGATACCTGATGCCAAAATGTAAAATTAAAAATAATACTTAAGTGTGTGACTGTGGTTATCCAGAACAGACTGTACAACATATTACGACGCAATGCCCAATCAACAAATACGGAGACATCACAGCGATTCACTCTGCTGCTCCTGATGCGGTTATTTGGCTTGACTACCTGATTGTGAAATTGTAGTTGTTGCTCTGTATCTACATCAGCAGCCATATGATAGGAAAAGTTCTGGATACAACCACATTTGCGAATGTGATTCGTAACTTTGATCCTGTACATCGATAGTTACATTTTAATGTTCGATTTTATTGAGGGGTTGTATATTGTCTTGGTGTGATCTGGGACCTTTTTGTCGTTGTTTGCTGCTTTGCCCAAGCTTGCATTTAGTGTTGAAAAATCTAACTTTATACATATTTTTATTGATTTCGTGACTTGCTTACCTTGCTCTCTATTTTGAACTCCTATAGTTTTTTTGTATTGTTTGTTATTGTAACTTGCTGACCCGCCTATACTGAACATCCGTGAAAAAGAGCTTCATCGCTCATTTGATTATTCTTTCAGTCTAAATAGAGATTCTGATTCAATGGCATTTTGAGCAAGTCTTTTACATGCAATGTTTATTTTCACCCCTAGATTGCAAAGAAGCTGGGCGTGCAATCATATTGGAGCCAAAGTTATCTCTAGAAACACTTAAGGACATCAACAGCCAGTGGAAATGGAGTGGATACGCAATGGAAGACCAAAGGTAGTATTGGATGAGGTAAAGGGTGCTTTTGTGTATGTTCTATCCAGTGGTAGTGTGAAAAAAAAAACGGATGTGGAAGCATCGTGGAGTGCTGAGGAGGGCGTGACATATTGAGAAAGTCATACACAGGACAAAATGAAAAAAAAGTGAGACAGAGAATACGCCATAAAAACAGACAAATAGATTGGGGAGAAATAAACGTTGATAGAGATACACGAGAAGACAGACAGATTGACATGGATACTTATGGATCACTACTAATTAAGCATATTGATTCATTAGCATTTCACTGCAGGGTGTGTGCATATTAATGTATGCCGAGGAAATCACGTGATGCTGAAACATGACTGCTTGGAGTTGGCCATAAAAAGGCACGGAGTTGACCATGAAAACATGAAAAGGCACAGAGTTTCATAAATGTATGGCACTACCTTATACAATTACTGGAACAGATACGTGCACTTTTCTTTCACGGGGAAAATGGTACCACAAGACATATTGCCCAGAAAAAAGGCGCCGCAAGTGATGGCCATCCAAATCACCTCTCGATTTCTTGCCTGTACAAAAGTCACAATAATAAAGCGGCGCAAACAATATGTACACAAAGATCTCCCTGAAATCGTGAGAAGCCTACCAACAAACTCCATTCTCCCATCTGTACTCAAGCGAACAGACAATTGACGCACTACGGGCCAGCAAAGCCAAAAAAGTCGCAGGCAAGGAAAATATCTATCATGAATTTCTCAAGAATTTGAGACCTATTGGCCAAGACTGGCGATTTAAGTGGCACAATCCCCAGGGCCTGGAAGACAGCAGACGTCATCACCTTGCTTAAACCTGGAAAACCAAAACATAATGCTTAAGGTTATAGGCCCATCTAACTGCTATTGGCATTATACACATTGATAGAGTGCACACGGCTGCTCACACGCATCGCGCAACACCTGCCCGTCGCAATGGTCTACTCCAGCACTGAGTACTGTCCGCCAGTCTGGGCATTAAGCGCCCACACACAGACATTGGACGTCCAGATCAACAACATCCTTTGCACAATAACAGGCACATCTGAAACGTGCTCCCACTGAGTAACTACTGGTTCTGTCCAACATTATGCCAGCAAACCTTTGCCAGGATGCCATGACATCAAACCCATAACACAAACGGTTGTCATTAGTCGTCATTAGACGACCGTTTGTGTTATGATCGAAACGTCGTAAGAATTTTTATTGTTTTATATATATTTTATTATTTTATTGTTTCCCTTCAACGTGACTTTACCGAAAGAGCTAAGAATATTGGAATACATCCTCCCCTGCTCTTCCCTATTGACCTCACAAAGCAACATCTGCTACTTCCCTGCCCTATTCATGGCTTCCTTGGTTTGAACACTTATCCACAATTATACTTACTTACTTTCTATTGACTCAACTACAACTTCCTCAAAGCCTTCCCAGTATGTCTCAGCTACTGGCTGACTCCCATTCTTTTGTAGCGTCGGAAATACATAGCACACGCCGCCCTATGTACACTTACCTGTAGTTGCGGGCATGAGTCTGTAGGGGGTGCCACCCTGAGATAGGGAGAGAGAGCCGGGCCATTGAGATGCCGAGTTCCCCCGACCCCAGGTGAAGGTTTGGGGGGTTATTCCAGAGCCCCCTAGAAGGTTCCAGAAAGGGGCGGTACCAAGGGCAGAGAGACCCCGAGGTGGATATAAAAGACGGACCTCAGGACAACTCGGGGCAGTGCTCTGAAGAAAAGGACTGAAGACCAGCTTGGCTAGGACCCTGGAGACCCCCGGGACCCGACGTCCTTTTAAGGGCTGGGGCCGAGCGTGGGCCAGTGGTCGAGACCCGTACCCTGGCTAGGTCGAGTCAGCGTAGCCTCCCCTAGGTCAGTTTTCAGTTCAATTTCTTTGGTATAGCCCTGTGAGCCATTTGGCTCTTGAATTGAGTGCAACTGCAACAAACAAAAAACAAAAACATGAACAAGAAAACATCTTAAAGTGACTATGTGACTGTGCAAACAGAAAATCCAGGAAAAAAACAGCAAAATATTACTGAAAAAGCCACATACACCAACGCTGTGGAGGGCTGAGAGCCCGTGGTCCCAGTGATAGGGCACGTAAGCCCGGTGGCCATATCTCCCCAGGTAGCGGGTAAAGGGGCCATCACCCCTTGTGTTAGGGACCGATAGCATTATTGTAACAGTTATTGAAATAAACGTGTTGCCTCTAAAAGCTTCGTCTCCAGTCTCCATGGGGACCCACTACACGTTTATCAAGTACGCAAGTACAGCAAGCATGCCTAAGATGCTTAGTAATATGTCACATAGGGCACTTACTCCCTAGCTTCAGTCTTAATTCTGCAACCACTAGTTTGTGTTCTGTATTAATATCTGCAGCACTTTTATCTCTGGTCCTAAGGTTAGATGGCCCATGTTGTTCCTTGGTTTCAATATATTCATTAGTCTCCATATTACCATCATTAATTTTTTTGTATGTAAGGTTGCGTGACTTCTGTTTAAAAGGTGTTCTAAATACTTCACCTAATTATGCTGCAAAACTTAACAAACCTGATTGCAATAGTATTCGCCCCCACTGATATAATGCCACCCGAGTAAACGTCCCTACTCATTATACTTGCCTCTCACCTCGGCATTGATGTCCCCTAAGAGTAGAAGGATGTCCTACTTGGGCACCATGCATAAACGCGACTGTTGCATTTGATAATAATTCCCCTTTGATATCCTCTTCTGTTGTCTCAGTAACTGCATAATGTTCCACTACTGATACAACTGAAAAGTTGCAATCTCTAAAATGGATGTAGGTTGACGTAAATATCTGCTCATTCACTCATACAAACTTGGTCATGGAGCGTTGCTTTCCTGTTGCTAATGACAATCTTTCTACCCTCTCTACCACAGAATATAATTCTAAATCTGGACCCGACCTGTTTCAATCCATCTATTTGAACTTAAATCGAAATGTGTTGATGTTTCATTTAGCTCAATTACAAGTTGCCCTTTTTGAATTGTATACTGCTCTTCCAATGACCCTATCCTGGTTCTTCTCTTGGTGTTGATCTCCACTCTTTTTCTTGGAATATGATTTCCTTATATTATCTGTCTATTTTTAGTAGCTGTTCTGTCATCAAACCCTGATTCTTGATCTCGGGAGGCAACTTTCACAGCTTTCACAGTACCGGAGCAGTCTGTGCAAATCGTGTTATTCTAATGTATCTAATTTGTGGGATTATGTTGTCATTGTGTGGTGATTGGTGTTTGTAATAAAAAAAAACACTCGAGGTGTAGTCACCCCTTCCCAGTACTTGTGGGTGTCATTGGCCTCCGAGAGGCTCATCTGCATTTTTTAAGTAAACAGATATCCCAGGGTCTCAAACTACCCTGTTGGACACTTCTACATTCAGCCTCAGTGAGAAATAACGATTGTGAACGTTGAATTGTCATTTTTTGTTCCAGGTCAAGAATGTCTTCATCCGTTACGATATAGTTCAAACTGTAGAATATGAGTGCTCCTGGTTGAAGCCTGCAAAGTATGTAGCATTGGCTGTCATCATCATCGCATACTATTTCATGTAAGTTTCCAACATACATTTTTCATTATCGTCTACCCCAGATACGAGAATGGTGCGAGGCAAGCTAAACTGTTTTTATATCATTCTAGACGCAGTGGTTCTTCACCTTTACTGCAGCCTTGCACCCTTTTGGTTCTCAATCGTTAAAATTCGGTTCAGTTTATGTTGAAGTACCCTGTGAGCCCAAGAAGCTCTAAAAACAGGGCTTCATCAACAAAAACAATACCGCCGCTTCTCCAACGTACGCAAGAAGTCAGTAAAATAAATCGATAATAAATAACAGATACGAGACAAAAATTGCGGGCAAATCATAATCGCAACGTAAAAATAATCCTTTTAAGAAGCAACAATTTAGTTAATTATAATCATCAAATATCACGCTGTATCTATAACAACAAAAATAATTTACATCTGCCATAGTAATAAAACTGTATAATGTTAACAAATACATAGGTTTAATTAAACCAAGTAGTTTTACTCACGTGCACGTGCTTAATTTGTGTTTTAGATTATTTACCTTTTAAAAAAATCCGCCCATGTCTTGCACACCTCCAGAAATGGCATTTCACACCCCCAGGGCTTGCGGCGTGCACCCAGGTTAAGAAGAACCACTGGTCTAGACGATTTGAAAGTAGTGATTTAAAGAAATGTACCCCCTTTCAAGAATACCTCTTTCTTCCTGATAAACATGTTTATTATTGGTGCTGTAAATACCCTTTACAGGAACCAGAACATTTTTTTGGAATATGTATACAGCCATTATCGGATATCTACTTCACATCCTAATATGTTTCACTGACTCCATAAACGATGTTGAACCATTCACATTATTGTATGAGATACATCTATCACCAAAACTGCACAGCTAGCCACCTATAAAATTCAGCTACTTTACATTTTCTTTTATCAAAAACATTATTGTACAATTCTGTTTGAACACATAGTTGACGTCACCTTTGGCATCCTATTTTTACACGAGATTGCTTTGCAGAGATGTGATATTACTTCACACAGAAATTGGCGGATGCTACTACCAGCACACCACATATATTAGGCAATTTATAATACAGGTTTTTTTGGGGTTAGATGACTTAAATATATAAATGTATCGTTAAACCCGCCACCTACCGACACAGTCAATTAGTAAGGTTTGTCATGCAAACAGAACATGCCAATTCGTTACGGGTACAGCACACCAATGTGTTGTAGAGCAAAGCTGCAACATTTACAATCTGACTACGACGTTTTGCCAGTAATTACAACTATTTTAATCAGGCAACAGCCAGATTGGTGGATACATTATCCTGTTTCGTTCCTTATATAGAGGGGTAGATGTCATGACATCAATTGTGAGCACTTCTTGAGCAATGTGTGTTGGGGGGGGGGGGTATTAATGAATGCATATAAATGACAATGCATGTCCATTGTCATGTGTACACTTAAATAGCTGTACCAACGGTAATACCTATCGAAGTATAATGACCTGTTTAAGGTATGCATTTAAACGATGTATTTTTTAATGATTCGCTTCCAAGCATCTTTAAGTCTGTAGCTATCCGAACGGTTACGATTATTTTTATTTCTCTCAATTTCGATAGATTATCTAATTAGTCTAGGCCATTAGTAACTAGTTTTGCAGAGAAATTCAACATTATTAAAATCAATTGAGCGCGTCTGTTGGAACGCGTGTTCTGCCACTGCTGACAGTTGTGTAGAGGAGTAAAATGGGGACGTGACGTCATGTGTGTCGTCCAGTGCGATGACGTCACGGAACGTGGCGTCATGCGCGCTGGGCGGCTCGATGACGTCATGTCTCTAGTATTTAAGGGGGACTCCGTGACGAAAACGGGGTCACCATGGGAACGGGTAGAGTGAGAAGGGTGGAGAGGGAACCAGGGGTAGAGAGGGATCGACGAAGAGTCAGGAGTCAAGCCGGTGGTAACCGTAGGAGGTGCTGCTCTTCCCGGTCGGTGGGGTTGGCTAGTGCCCCCATCCGACTCGAGGGAGAGAGACCGGAGCTAGCCGGGCTGGACCAGGACTTAGTGTAGGACCCCTAACCCCTGGGAAGTTGTCACACCCTTTGTGTAATTGTAATATACTATAATAAACCTTTGGCGAAAGTCCTTGCCTTCAAACCGTCTCCGAGTCGTCGTCGGGAACTCCTCAACAGTTGTATTTGGGATAATTTAATATTTGTTTGGTGTTCTTTTAGGCTCGTGCTGATCATTAGTCCTGTTTGCCCAAAATAGCATTTGCCACAGGTGCACTTAATCTGGTACACACCTTCTATTGATAGCTTCAGTAATACATCTTTTGTACTATATATGAATTTCTGTATTTTATGTACCATGCCAAATCTGACTCGGATCTGTTGTTTTTCCAAACATCTAGCTAGTTTATCAGTTACTCCCGCAATGTACAGTATTTTAATAATTGTAATTACTTGGTCAGTTTCAACAGTCGTGTTATTTGATTTGGTTTTGGCATTCAATGTCCTGTTGATTTGTGCATTAATTGTAACCGTTCAATTGCAGCCCTTCTTTAACATGTTTCATATCACTTCTCAGACTATCACCATCTGACACTTTCTAAACCAGATGTATAAGCGTCTTGATGAGAGATGATTTCTGTGTGGGGTGATGGTGTGACTGCATTCAGATAGGCGTCAGTGTGAGTTTTCTTTCGGTAAACGCTGTGTTATTTTACCATTTCTACCCGTCCAAGCAGAATATCCAGAAATGGTAAGAGTTCTGTCAGCTTCCACTTCCATGGTGAACTGAATGGATTGGTTTTCCGAGTTGAGATTATTTAGAAATTTGTTAAGTGTATCTTTGCCATGTGGCCAGATCATTGATGTGTCATATTTTTATATTTACGCAATCTAACCTGAAAAAAAACCTGTATTATGGATGATATTTGTCACAAAAGCCGATGTGATAACTTAAGCAATTTGTTTTTTCTTTTTAGATTATTATGAACAAAGTCAGGTGAGATAACCTCATGTATACCTAAGTGCTTAGATGGATTGCAAACTACTTGGACAGGTCCAAATTTTAGAGTTACAAGGAAAAAAAATGAACTGGCAGGAAGCATCGTCTACATTCTATGGTAGTGCACCCACCTCATCTATTGCCCTGTGCCGTGTCCACCCTGCTTAGGAAGATATATTGTAAGTCCCCAGAAGTCCTCACTTTTGCCATCGTCCTACCTGCAAAATATAGTTATGGTACTGGGTATTCAAGATCCCGAGTGAACAAGTACTAACAGACGCTGGTGAACTGCTCACAGCTTGTGACTATGAGGGGTGGATAGAGCTCTTCTTGTAGCAGAATAATGCCCAGCACCTCAGAGTGACGCTTCACTTGGTTGACACCATTCGGGACCCATTAAAAAGGGGATAACAGGGCAGTATAAACAGCCTAGACATTGCATTGGTTACGTGCAAAGCGTATTGTGTCACACATGTATAGAGATGTGCAGACGTTTAGAAAACCGCTGAAGATTTTTAGCATCAATTGCCCCCTAACTATACCAATAGTTTTACTAAATACACCAAAAATTTTCACCGATGCAAAATATTGTGATATGTTGGGCCTGCCATGGGAAACAACGGAGGAAAATAATGTTGCGTAGCTTTTTCTAAGTGGGTTGAAGTATAGCCATTCACAGACATGACGCCAGAAACGGCAACCTTCTTTTTAGAGAACTACATTGGTCAATATGTTTGTCCACTCATTTAAATTGGCCCTAGTTTAAAAACCGTTACACTAATTTTGTTTCAAGAATATTACAAAACATAACTAATGGTGAAACAGTTCAATAAACTATCATATTGAGATGTGTCAAACAAAACGACGGGGTTTGCCATGCAATATTTTTTTTTACCCAAGGGAATTGGTAATTGGATAAATGCAGGTGGAAATGTGTCAAGAATATCTACATGTCCACTGAGGACCTAAACGACACTATCAAATCACAATAAGAATATTTATTAAGCCTGCAGGAGGAATCTGATGAGCTATAAAGCTCAGTAGGGGCAACGGGTAAGAACACTACAACAACAATCAATATACAAACACGACAGTAGTGCACAGTACAAGAAAGGTAAACAAATGACCCAAACATACAAATAAAACTAAACCATCCCCATCGTACCAGACAAGCCCATCGAGGTATGGATAACCTTGTTGTTCAAAAGCAACCTGGCCACAATTGATAGCTTAACAAAGTGACCCATTATTTGGACATTCCTAGTAGCATAACAAATTAAATAGTCTAAATGCACGTTTCTAAATCTGAAGGGATAAACCGGAGGACCCAGAGAAAAAAAAATCCACGCGACCATGGGGAGAACACGCAAACTCCAAATATACAGCAGGTGTCAGGGTTGGGATAGAACCCCTGACCTCTTGCATACCAGGCGAGGAAGGTAACATCTCACCAACTGTGGTTCCCCTTAAATAAATAAAGTATATAAGTTGAAACTGCATCATCAATTCCAAAGCATTGAAAACAAATATCGCGGACCGATTCATATGGTTGTAAGGTGACAAAGCCTATTTGTCCGCGTCAGTAATTAAGATTGGCTTTGGCAACCTCCAATTGATTTTGGGATTGTTATTTTAGATATGAATATGCCGAATCAAGTTGACGCAAAGCACAACCCTTCCATGCAAAACTATTCTTCTGAATAAAGTAACAACCAGCACCAGACTGAGACTAATAGTACAAAATACATCACTCCCAAGCATACACGATACCATGACCATTGAGTGAGCCTGAACACCAACAACCAGTCAACCATGAGACAACATGGCAGTACACAGTCGAAAAACACAAAACTAATGCAAAGCACTATGACTTGACAGATTAGATATGTTCTATGCCTGCGATTCAAGCAAGTACTCCAAAACCTAGGGAATGGGAGGAATATGGAGATTGGAGGCACATATGTTATGATTGTGTCAGCGATAATCATAAGGGGGTACTGGGCAGAGATAATTTACTGTATACTTGGTCACATGATCATCATTAATCGTGTTTTCCTGTGTGACAAAACTATTACGATTTAATTTTTTCAGGTAAGGCCCACTGAGCTATGAAGCTTTTTGAGAAACAACCTGGCCATAAATGATAGCACAACGAAGTGTTTTATCATGTGGAAATGTATAGCGGCCAAATACTCGAAACGTGTGTTTCTAAATGTGGAGGGAAAAACCGGAGGACCAGAGAAAATTCCACGTGACCATGGGGAGAGAGAGACATTCAAACTCCAAATATACAGCAGGCTTCTGGGTCGGGATTGAACCCATGGCCTCCTGTATATCTGGCAAGGGAGAAAACATATCCTAGCCACTGCGGCACCAATAATCTGGGGGTATAATTTACTTCGGTGCTCGCAAAATTAAATCAGAATTAGGTCAGAGAAGATAATGTAGGAGGGAGAGTCAGGTAATAATAACGTGATGTGTTATTCAGGGTATGGTGCTAGAGAAGAGTAATTGTTTTTTTGTATGGAGGAGAGGAACAAGCAGATGCAGGCATGAGCTATTGGTGAGTTAGTAATCACTGTTTTGATGTCGTAATTTGGTAATACCATCAAACATCCAATGCAGGACACTTGTGAAAAATGGTTTGAGAGTGTACCGGATATTTATAATACTTAATTATTATGTTAATAAGTATGGTGTTTATTTCGTGCTTGCAGATATGTAGTGGGTTTTGAACATGCTTATCGAGAGTATGAGGATGTGACCAGCGCTGTCCGTGTGAAAGTGAAAGGCACGGCTAAAGTCGATATCCCCAATGAGGGAGTGAGAACGTTCGACTCGGCCGACTACGTCGTGCCTGACCAGGTATGTATTATTTTTTTATTTAGCTTTTCCATTTACAGTATATTCAATCTGTGATTTTCTATATTGACATGTTATGTAACCCCAACACCTTGAGCATTGTCACAGAAAGCAGTGTGACATCATTCCATGTTTGAGAATGGCCTATGGAAGGGGGCATTGCACAAGTACATCTGAGCCCGTAATCGACACTGTGGCGCATCTATTTATAGCTTCTGCAAAGAGTTATTCACATAGCAAAACAACCGAATATGTCATTCTCAGAGCTGAATCTGTCGAAAATATTTTTTATCCAAATACAAATATGGCTTTTGCGCAGTTATTAGTGACTGAACTCATACCAATCTGATGGCTTAATCACAAGGATTTGAACCACAGGTCTCAGTGGTTCCAACAGTGATTGTATACACGCCAGATTAACATTTTCTAAGTGACAAAAACTATTTTGTTACGTAAAATAGTAATATATAATTTCAAGTAATGGCAGAAATTAATAACATCAGTAATTTTTAAATGATGATTGCTAAGTGCAGTCCCATAGCCTCAAAGTACCAAGGCGCCAGCAGCAAGCAATATTATTGGAGGTATCGTAGATATGAGTTCAGTCGCTAATGCAAGTGAGCAAGGCGAAAAGAGCTTGGGGAATATAGATGGGAGAAGGTTTTAAAGTTCAGACGTGCGAGGGGGGAAGAAGAAGAAGCCTTGCGGTTTAGTGTTCCAGAGGATTCCAACATAGCCTTGAGCAGCCCCTACACAAAACAACAGATGGAAGCATGGAGACAAAGTGGGAATGCATCAGAGACGCCATCTTCAATGCAGCCATCAACACCTTTGGAAAAGCAGACAAAGACAGAACACAGACTGGTTTGAGGAACACCTGACTGTATTGGAACCCATCCTCCAAGCCAAGTGCACGGCACTCCTGAAGAACAAGCAAACCCCAAGTGCAGAATAATGAAGCACTCTGAAAGCTGCCCGCAGTGCAGCTCAAACGACCGCCAGACGCTGTGCCAACTACTGGCTGAACCTCAGCAGTAGGATCCAACTCGCCTTTATCCGTGCCATGTATGAAGGCTTCAAGACAGCTTTTGGTCCAAACATCAGGAGGACTGCCTCCCTGAAATCTAGCACAGGGGCCACCATCACTGATAAACACGAGCAAATGGCCGGATGGGTCGAACACTACTCAGAGCTCTACTGACGAGGCAACAGTGTGCCAGAGGCTGCCCTTGCTGCTGTAAAGCCCCGACCAAACCATGCACGAACTGGACAATGTTCCAACCTTGAAGGAACTTGACAACTCCGTCAACTCACAAGCCAGCAGCTAGTCCACGGGACAGGATGTCATCACAACTGATGTACTGAAACATGCGAAATCTGCCATCCTCATGAAACTCCACAAACGTCCCTGCCAGTGCTGGAAAGAAGGTGAAGTGCCTCAAGGCATGAGAGACTCCAACATCTTCACCCGATACAAAAATCAGGGTGACAATGGGGGCTGGAATAACTACCGCGGCATCTCTCTATTGAGCATCGGGGGACAAACCTTTGCCCATGTGGTCCTCAGCAGGTTGCAGATACTAGCTGAGAAGACGTATCCTGAGGCACAGTGTGACTTCAGAGCAGGAAGGTCCACCATCGTCATGCTCTCCTCCTTGCATCAGCAACAGGATAAGTGTCGTGAACAGAGAATGCCCCTGCATTTATCGATCTAACAAAGGCCTTTGACCTCATCAGCAAACTCCTGAAAGTGATCATCTGCCCACGCAAGCTGCTGGCAGTCATCTACTCTTTCCATGACCACATGAAAGGAACGATACAGCACAGCGGCACGACCTCAGAGGCATTTCCTGTGCTCAGCACTGGTTCGTGCTTGCCCCTACACTGTTTGCCATATTTTCCTCACTTCTGCTCACACAGGGAGTCTTTCTCCATACAAGATCTGATAGCAAACTCTTCAACCTTTTCCGCGTCAGATCCAAAGCCAAAGTCCGAAAAGTCCTCATCAGAGAACTCATATTCGCTGATGATGCCGCACTGACAGCTCACAAAACAAGGTCTGCAGACACTCATCAACCAGCTTGTCAATGCCTGCAACAACCTTGGCCTGACAATCAGCGTGAAAAAGACCAATGTCATGGGCCTGGATGTCAGAGACACCCCATCCATAAACATTGGAAGCTAAATCTTGAGTTAAAGCTTTTGTGACTGCAGGAATTCATATTCGTTGGGACTTTCGGTAAAGTCACGTATATACTGTAGGTTCAAAGAAAAAAATGACGTTTCAATCGCAACACAAGCAGTCATTTGTTTCGATCACAACACAAGCAGTCGCTTGTATTGCGATGGAAATGTAGTTTTTTTATTTTCTTTAAACCTATCTGGACGTTACAAATAAAACATTCCAACACCTCGGCTGTTAATTAATACAATAAATAATCTACAAAATGTATGTTTGTCCCCAAGGCATGTATTTCATACATATTCTTGCATTTATTCACGCTTGTTCTTCAATTTACGTGACTTAGTTAAGTCTGGAATAGATTGGTGCTATCTGTTTTTCCTCTGTTTCTAGCAGCTTGTTTGCTCATGATAATTTACTGGCAGGTGAGGCAAGTACTGGTGGTTTTGTATTTCGGTTCAGTAAAGATATCTAAAGTGCTAACTTTACCCTCAATTTATTGTTAATGTACCTGTTAAGATTATTAGTTAAGGCCAGGTACTACAGGCAAAAATATAATTTTTGTTCGGTTTGTCAATTTTGATATATTTTTGATATTTGCTTCTATAAATTGTAAACTTTCATAACATGCACACAATTATTACCAAAAACTGTTATTGGTAATGCACACAATAACTTTATTGGTCGTAACTTGGGCTCCACCATCACCTGCAACTTTTTACCGTGTCACAGAGATTGACAAGCACATTGAGAAGACGTCTACAGCTATGTTCAGATTGACAAAAATAGCTTGGGAGAACAATTCCCTAACTCTCAACACCAAAGTACAGGTGTACTGGGCCTGTGTCCTCCTCAGCATCCTCCTCTATGGGTCTTAGTCCTAGACAACATATGCCTGTCAAGAACATCGACTAAACACATTCCACCACCGCTGTCTCAGGCGCATCCTCGGTGTCAGATGGCAAGACTGCATTCCCAACACCTCAGTCCTCAACATGGCCAACATTCCCAGCATGTACTCTCTACTCAGTCAAAGTCACCTTAGATGGCATGGACACGTGCACTGCATGCAAGATGGCAGAATACACAAGGATGTCTTGTATGGCGAGCTGGCATCAGGCACACAACCCACTGGTTTCCCAGTACTGTGCTTCAAAGATGTCTGCAAAAGACACTGCATGGCAGACCAACAGAGAGTTACGTAAATATACGTAAAGCAACGACCATTTCTAGAGCTGCCACCGCATTCACTTGCAATGGTTGTGGTAAGGATTCCCACTCAAGAATTGGCCTACTAAGTAATTCTAGGCACTACAAATCCCACAGCTGACCTCGTAAGGCACGAAATAATTGTCTCCCGAGACACACAGGCCTCATCAACAGGCATATGCCTAAATGTCACTGGTGTCATTTGTCCACATTGATGGAGAAGTGATGTCATTGTATTGTGACTGCTGTACTTTTTAAAGCATCAATGAGTGTCGTGTCTGTTGCTCAGAAATATATTTTTTTACATGTGTTTTTTTCTCATTAATCAAGCTTAACTTCTATAAAACATCCTGGGATGCACAATCTCGGTACATAGTTACAAAAATAAGAGCTACTGTTTGGATAGGTGTCCTTTAAGTGTAAGAGTGCACTTTAATTAATACGTTTTGTGGTCACTGTGAAGTAAGGATGACGCCATCTCTATTAATGTGTTGCCTCGTCACATGTCCTACAGGAGCCCAATACGTTTTTTGTGATGACAAACTTCATTGTCACCAAGAACCAGACACAAGGGAAGTGTGCAGAGGTAAGCGATCACTCACACTGTGTGTCCCTATGTGCTGTACTCTTTCTGTGAACCCCCCCTTCCTCCAAATTATTATTGAGCAACACATTGGGATAATTATCAACAGTGTGAGGATAGATTAAGTGGAAATTAAGTAATAATTGAAAGCAGTTTTGTGTGTAACAAGATGAATGGGGTGGGACTAAATAAAATCCAGCAATCCCTTGCCAACCGCGGGGGTTAGATTCCTGGAAAAGGCCATGGTAGGCAAATCCGTGGTTGGTACGGGGGTCCCAGAGGAAATAAGGGGTTATGGGAACCACGGGCATGGTCAGACTCAGCATAGCTTAATTAAGTTGCCTGTTTATTAACTAAACACCGAAAAAATGCAGTACTTACGCAGTGACAAAAATAAAACAAGTAAAAATTACATTACCTTTACATACCTGTGTAGTGGAGTATGAAGGTGTGTTGTGGAAACTGCGCGATTGCATGATCACACGGACAGTGTGGGTTTATCTGGGGTCAGCCTATGGAGAAAGCGTAAACAGTGTGGGTCGTCTTAGGACAGCCAGGTGCAAAGGCTGAAATGATGAGGTAACGGTTGGGCCAATTTAGACAGAGGATCAGCAACGGCGGTGATTGGCTGTGGCTGTTGTCAAGGGCGAGGAGGCGTCGGGAGTAGAAACAGAGTTCGGGACAGAGCTGGAGACATAGTGAGAAACGGAGTTGGAGTAGCATTAGCGGAGCTGAAGCAAGACGAAGTAGTTAGCAGTGGAGTGAGTGTAGCGTTAGCGGAGCTGAAGCAAGACGAAGTAGTTAGCAGTGGAGAGAGCATAGCGATAGCGGAGCGAAGACGCTGTGTGCGAGTTGCTGAACGGAGACCCGCTGTGTGCGGAGGAGCTGAGGAGAATAGTTAACAGTGGACAGAGCGTAGCGGAGCGAAGATGCTGTGTGCGAGTTGCTGAACGGAGACTCGCTGTGTGCGAAGACGCTGTGTGCGGAGGAGCTGTGGAGAATATCTAGCAGTGGAGAGAGCGTAGCAATAGCGGAGCTGAAGACGCTGTGTGCGGAGCTGCTGAACGGAGACTCGCTGTGTGCGAAGACGCTGTGTGCGGAGAAGTGAAGTGATAGTGGGGAGACAAAGGTGGTGAGCGGGACGAGCGGAGTACGGCGAGCGAGCCGTTGTGACCAGGATACTGTGGAGTGTGGAGGACATGTTGAATGATGTAAATAAAGTGGTGTTTGAAGAAAGACAGAAGTTGTCCGCGTAAAGTCAAACACTACACCTGTAACATTAACGATGATGACTTAAAGCTTTCGTGACTGCAGGGATTCATACTCTTTGGGTATTTCGGTAAAGTCACGTAGATAGTAAAATAATAATAAATATCTATCTACGTGACTTTACCGAAAGACCCAAAGAGTCTTAATGATGATGATGACAACATTGAGATGAGGGAAGGGGTGGTTAGGAGGTGGAGGGCTCAGTCCACTCCACCCTTTTATTCTGGGTCACCAATGACAGATGAGTGGGCAGGAGAGGAGGTAGGCATAGAGGCGGGCACAGACAAGGAGGTAGGTACAGTGGCGCTATAAAATACACCCAATGAAATCGCCCATCAGATATTTGCCCATATATGGAAGAAAGTAGGCGTGGCGTTGGCCGAATGGGCATATCTTTGGCCACATATGGTCCTGTGGATCGTGAATCGAGACTAATTGTATTGATTCTGCTCAGTCAATCAGGCACCATGCTCAAAGTCTATTGGGCAGCCATCTTGAAAATATACGATTTTATCCATAATTACATTTTTCGGTTCACAGATCATACAAAACAATGGTATTGATGTGCGATTTTTACGTAAAATGTTACATTCATTTCTTTATATAGTCGATAAGACTGTTGTGTTAAATCGCTCTTAAAACTTGTCCTTTATACTTATAAATCAATATTATGCTAACGTCCAATTTTTTCATAGCCGCGATTCAGTGTATTCCGATGTCCTACTTCATCTTAAACTTGATTCTGTGTCAAAGTTTGTGTTATACTTCAGTGAGTGCAAACAATGACAAACACAAAAATGGAGATGTAAGCAGCACCTCAAATGGTGCCACACACAAAGCCACATGCATGAGGTGTAAGTCAGAACTTCACTCATGCCTATGGCCCTGCATAATCCTGTTACACTAAGTCCACCGATTCGATGTCTGCACAGCACATCCGCTCCAATGAACTTCAGCTGGGAGGCCAGCACTCATGCTTCAGCTGGCAGTCTTGTATTTATGTGTATAGAACTTCTTTGCACCGTACGTAGCCAACCGTGCTGATCGGAGGTGTGGAGGAAGGACAGCAAACAACACAAAGCAGTTCTAAAGGAATGCGTTTTCAATATTAATGTTAAAGTGCATAGCTCCAGTAGCTTCCTAATATCGGAAGGAAGTGTTTCAGATGCCCGCATAAGCGCATCTGAAAGCGTGCGATGCAGTGACTGTATTTGTTGGATGGCCAATCAAAAGTCGCTGCTGCGGGTATGACCGGAGGTCATGTGATGGTTTATGCTCCTTGACGAGATCAGCAAGAAAAAGTGGTTAATTTGTAACAAGCACGATGTGTGTAATGAGTGCTCTTATAATGTATTCGTTCGGCAACCAGAAGCCAATGCAAATCAGCGAATACTGGACGGACATGGTCGGATCTTGCAGTTCCCGTCATGACATGTGCCAAATTATTATGTACACCCCAAATAAAGGTTTTTGTGTTAGATCGTGTAAATATAAGTGCGTCATTAAACCCACCACCGCCTGGCACAGCCAATTAGTAAGGGCTGTCATGCAAACAAAACGTGGTAATTATTGACTAGATCAGCACACAGGTGTGTTGGAGAGTAAACCCACAACCATCTACAATTCAAGTATATCGTTTCGCTGGTGATTATAATCAGGTTCATCAAGCGATAGCCAGAATTGTGAGGAATTCCTCCTGTTTTGGTCTGAAATAGAGTGAAGGTGATGTCATCACTGTGGGCCTTTCGGGTGAAAAAATCTGACGAGGGGTAAATGTCGTCATATCCGTTACAAGGGATCATGTTAATCTGAAAATATACCATACGCATTATTGGTTGGGTTATTCATAATTATAACCATATAACCGTATTTATTTTAAATGTAATATGACCTCCACTGAATGGGTATCTAAATATCGTACACTAAAGTAAAAATGCAAAAACAATGAAATCATATTTAAGTAACAGCCATGAGAAAATGTTAACTCTTGCACTCCCTCCTAAACATACTGAGGCTCGTAGCATGCCAGATCACCACTGGCAAGGCATTCCAGAATCTTGGGGCAACACTTGAGAATGCCAGACCCCCCTGCGTTGAGCGCAAGAACCAAGGCTGGGAGAGTAGGTCATGCTCTCAAGAACATAGTGTATCAACCCCAGTCCTATGACTGATCAGTCGGGCCCGCAGGTACATTGGTCCAAGACCATGCAGCGCTTTATAGACCATCATAGCTAACTTATTCTGGATGTGAAGGCTTACTTGAAGCTAATGCAGATCATGGATAATGGGAGTAATGTGCTCGAAACAGGCGACATGCCTCAGAATTTGGGCTGCCACATTTATCACTAACTGAAACCGCCTCAACAAGACACGTGGAAGCCCTGCGTAAAAGACGAGTCGATACAAATGCATGAGATAATGACTTAAGGGCACAAGCTGAAATGAAAGGTAACAAACCACGGCGTTGGTGGAGTTTAAATAAACCAGACTTGACCACAGTCACCACCTGCGCATACATGTGTAGTGGGTTCCAGGACACGGAGACGGCAGAATAGAAGCAGCACTATTTATTTAAACCTTAACAAGGGTTACACTAGAAGGGGTAGCGGCCCCTCCACCCGTATAACCCAGGAACACACCCCAGGCTCTCTAGCCTAAGCTCTAGGCTCCCAGTTCCTCCTGGTAGGGCTCTAAGGGAGGCTATCAGATCCGGCCCTGGTTAGGCACAGATCTCGGCACCCCGCCGACCAGACCGGCCCTTAGAAGGACTCTGACTCTGGGGCTCTGGGGCCGCACCACTGGCTTGCTGTGCCGGCCCTGAAAAGGGCAGCGGTCACAGGAGTTCCAGGGTCTCACCTAGCTGGCCTTCTTTCTTCACTGGTTGCTTCAGCCTCGGGCCCCACACTCTGCCCCGAGCTCCCTGGCTCCCCGCACTTTATACCCACTGGAGCCTTAGCGGACGTTGTTGTAGCCACCAAGGTGTGGGTGAACCACACCTTCCCGTGCCATGTGTTTATTCCCCATAGCACCCCTACATCACCCCCTCCCGTGTAACCCGCAGCCGTCCCGGCTGCAACAATACTCGAACAATAAACACAACAAACCCCCACCCGTGCGTGCCTCATAAGAACGAACACCCCAATAAATAACCCAACCCACCTATACAAAATTACACTATATACACATATACATTGTACCCCCCCCCCCCCCATCAACGCAGCAAGAAAACTTAACAGTGAACAACAAGAGTAACAAGAACCATTTTTACAACAAGCGGCGCATTTTGGCGCGAGTCCGATTTGCGGGTCCATCGTAGGGGGAGGGTCCGGTCGGCCTGGCAGTGGGCACCGGCTGTGCAGGTGCACCGTCTTCCGTCACCCCGGAAGGGCAAACTCCGTCCCCACCGGGTGGCGCAGGCGCGCTGGAAGCCGTCATTCTTGAGGCGCCTGAAGGTGGAACAGTTAGCGAAGCATCAAGGGCAGGTGACGAAGACGCCGTCCGGGAGTCAGCGGAGACATCACATGCTCGGCCTGTGTAATGTGGTGGAGGGACGCGCGGCGCCACAAACGGCTTCAGACGCGAGGGGTGTACGTACCAGCGGCGTTTCCCCCACTGGATACGAACGCACTGCGGCCGCATAACCTTCACAATAACCACAGGGCCCCTCCAAGGCCGCAACAATTTCGCCGAGGTCGCCAACGGCACCTGAGGGCAGTGCAGCCAGGCTTGATCGCCTGGCTTCCACGCATGTGTGCGTGATTGGCGCGATCGCAACCTCTCGTTGGCCTTCTGCCGAGAGGAAGAGTTTTGGGCCGCTGCCTCCCGCGCCTCGGTCAACCTCAGGATATTAAATTTAACGTGGTCGGCCAATTTCGATTTTCTGCTGGTTTCCGAGACGCGGAGCTGATTCGCAATTGGTGGGTCAACGTCGCGACCGTACATCAAAAAGAACGGCGAGAAGCCGGTTGCCGCGTGAGGAGCCATTCTATAGGCGGCCAAAACCCCCGGAATGTGAAGGTCCCAATCGGTCTGGGAGTCACACACCTGGTGACACAACATAGATGTGAGCGTCCTATGCAGCCGCTCCACCATGCCATCGGTTTGTGGGTGATAGGGGGAAGTGCGAATCTTTTTCGTACCAAGAAGCGCACACACCTCGTGCAGAAGGACGCCAGAGAAGTTCTTCCCTTGGTCAGTCAGCAGCCGTTCGGGAGCACCCTTGTCGAGGACATAGCCCTGGACAAAGGCCTCGGCAACGGCTGCTGCTGACTGGTTAGCAAGAGGCCATGCCATAGGCCATCGGGTGAAATATTCCACGCCAACCAGCAGGTACTTGTTACCCCTAGGGGTCGCAGGGAAGGGCCCCAATATATCGAGTGCGACGAGTTTGTTAACCCGAGAGACCGTGATAGATTGTAGCGGTGGGCAGGCGCCTTTCGCTGGTGGTTGTCGTTGGGCGCACTGAGTGCATGCACCCAGGAGGTCATCCACATCCCTTGCCATACCCGGCCAGAAGAAATCCAGCTGGAGCACGGCAAGGGTCTTGTGGGTCCCCAGGTGCAAAAGTCGCTCGTGTGCGGCCCAAACGGCCTTACCCCGCAAAGCGGATGGCACCACAAGCCTGTGACGGCAGGCCCTTCCATCCCAATGCATTAGGAGCCCCTGGAGCAGCCCGTACGAATCAATCCCCGCGACCCCCCGCACGGAACCCCCTGCGCGACGACGCAACGCGAGGAGGGATGCGTCCTCCATCTGGAGGCGCCCCCATTCCGCAACGGACAACCCCAGCAAGGAGTCCGCACCTCCCTCCCCGACAGGACCCTCAGGCAAGGGGTCCTCAGTGGCAGCAGCGAGAACCGGGATATCTAAGGGGGGGCTATCCTCTGGCGGCTTACAACGCCCCGATCCCCTGAGACAAGCGCAATCTGAGGCGGGCGGCAGGCGAGACAGCGCATCCGCATTAGTGTGCCGAGCACCCTTCCGATATGTGGTCGTGAAATCATAATCCTGAAGGATTTCGAGCCATCGGGACAATTGCCCCGAAGGCTGTGTCACCCGCAAGGCATATTGTAATGCCGCATGGTCCGTACGGACAGTGAAATGCCGACCGTACAGGTATGGGCGATACTGTTGCATAAAAAATACAATAGCCAAGAGTTCCCGACGCGTGACGCAGTATCTCTGTTCCGCCGGAGACAAAACCCTACTGCCATAAGCCACGACGCGTTCCACACCACAGATCACCTGTGAGAGCACACCCCCAATGCCCGTATTGCTGGCGTCTGTATCGAGCAGGAAGGGTTCCGAAAAATCGGGGTAGCTCAATGGAGGGGCCCGCACGAGAGCGTCGCGAAGGGAACAAAAAGCGACCTCCTCCTCCTGGCCCCAGTGAAATTTCACTCCCTTCGCCGTCAGAGCGTGTAAGGGCTTAGCAATGGTCGCGAAATCCGCGACGAACCGCCGGTAATAAGACGCAAATCCAATGAAACTCCTGACCTCAGCCACCGAGGTGGGGGTTGGCCAGGAGTTGACACACTGCGTCTTTGCGGGATCGGTGGATATGCCCGAGCGGCTGACGATGTGCCCCAAATAGTGTACGGATTCCCGTAGCAGGTGGCACTTTTGCGGCTTAAATTTCAAATTCGCAGCACGCATTTTGAGGAACACGGCGCGCAAGCGCAAAAGGTGTTCGTCAAATGTCTTGCTGAACACGATGACGTCATCCAGATAGATCAAACAGACGTTCCACTGTAAGCCAGCCAAAAACAGTTCCATAAGGCGCTGAAATGTCGCCGGAGCGGAGTGTAATCCCATAGGTAACCGGTTAAATTGGAATAGGCCGTGTGGTGTGCGAAACACAGTCTTTGGCTTGGACTCATCATCCAATGGGAGTTGCCAGAATCCGGATAACAAGTCCAACGTAGAAAAAAAACGTGCGCCAGCCAGAGCATCCAGAGATTCGTCCATCCGGGGAAGTGGATACGCGTCGGCCACGGAGATCTTATTAAGGCGGCGAAAATCCACACAGAATCGCAAGGACCCATCGTGCTTTTTGACAAGCACTATGGGTGCTCCCCATGGACTGGTGGAAGGGGCTATAATGTCTGCAGCCAGCATGTCATCCACTGCCAATTTGACATGATCTTTTTCGGCCGGACTTAACCGAAAAGGATTCTGGCGTACCGGGGCATTGTCACCCGTGTCAATGTGGTGACGCAACAATTTCGTGCACCCAATGTCATATTTGTGTTTACTAAAAACATCGGAAAATTCCGTCAGAAGGGTGCGTAGGCCGGCACGCTGGGAGTCGGACAGATCACTCGTGCCCGAACATAGTGTGTCCATCCAACTATCGTCCCCCTCAGAATGCGGTTGAGCCAGAGGATCGGTCCCCACATTACCCATAACCGTGTCTACCACGGGGACCGGTGTCGCGTGTGCGAGCACAGTTCCTTGAGGAACGACGGCCGTCTGTACGCCAACGTTAAGGACGAGGATAAACGGGTCATCGCTCCCCTTAACGAGCGTTTGAGCGGCCACCAGATCCGGCCCGTTTTCCCCAGCCCTCGAGGGCCCTAACAGAATTCCCTGGTCCAGAACACCGGGCACGAAAGGCCGATGCAAGCGAAGGGGCACGAGCATTTGCGCCCCGGGAGGTACACGCACCGTCCGAGTGACGAACGCTTGTATCGACGCGCACGCTGCCCTTGAGGTGACAGGGGAAGGCAGGAATGTTACCCGTCGGCCCGAGGGAAGCTCGATGCAACCCTGATCAATTAGAATTTTAATCGGCATTTTGCCCAAAAAGTCCGTCCCCAACAAGCACGGAACCGCCAGCGAGGACGAGACTAATATCGGCCCGGAGAGTTTGATATTGCCAATGCAAATTTGTGCTCGAATTTGGCCTATGATACCCAGCGAACCCCCGTTCGCTGCGTAACACGGAACGGTGACTGGGAGCAAGGGGCGGCTTTGAACGGGAAGAATATTATAAATCAAGTCTGACACAATGGTCGCCGAAGCTCCCGTATCGACGAGGATACGCACCTCGACCCCGTCAATGCGACCCGCGACCACGGACGAGCCTGCCGACGCAGCAACAATGCGGTGGGCCAATTCCGTCCACTGCCCCGGCCCGAGCACCCTCTCGACCCCGCCGCCACCCAACAAACCAATGGGCGTACCCCGAGGCCCGTACACCGAAACGCGCGAGGTGGGGACAGGTGTGTGCACAGGCCGAGCATGTGGGGTGCCGCGACTTGCCGGGTTGCGATGCGGAGGCCTGTAGGCTGGAGCGCCGTCCGACCGTCCCGGCTGTCGTTGACGAGGCGCCCGGCATTCCGCAGCCACGTGGCCCTTGCGGCCACAGTTGTAGCACGTGATGAGCGCCTTGGGGTGCTCCTGGCGATCCGGTGTGGTCCGAGCCGGCCTCCCTCCGGATCTCCACTCCACCGGGCGACCCGCCGCGAAGACCTCCTCGGAGGGGGGGATGGTCGGCGTCCCAGCGCACACCGCAGCTGCGCCCTTGGGGACGAGAGGTGATCGACGCTGCGCTATCAGGTGCGCGTGGATGTGTCTTGCTGCCCGCAAGGAGCACATGTCCGCGTCGTCCTCTGCGACGATGACGATCTGTAGCTCCTGGGCCAACGCCAGGAGCTTCTCCGTCACCATCGTGTCCACCCCTTCGCCGTCCATCCGCGGGAAAGCCGCCTTTGCGAGGGCCAGGAGAGCCGTGCGATACGCCAGTGGTGGCTCCTTCTGGCCCCTGCACCGCTCGTGGAAGAGTTTGCGGCAGTCCGACGATGGCCCGTAGACTATGGTGAGGACCTGGAGCGCCGACTGTAGCGTAGATCGCGTTGATCTGGGAGCTGTGATGAGCGTAGCAAGGGCGTCATCGTCCAGCATGGCCGGTAGCGCACTCAACGCCTCGTTGTCCGTCCAGCCGGCCATCTCTTGATGAGCGAGAAAGCGGCGTTGAAAGGCCCCCCAGTCGCCGCCGTCTGAAACGAACTCCTTCAACACCGGCAGGCGTTGTTGAAACGATGGCTTCGTCTCTGAGAGGTGCCGCGCGCCATTTCCGGCCTCTCCACCGGTGTTTGAGGGGTTGGGGACACCCATCGGCGGTCGCGCAGGTGATGACGATGCGCCCGCCGATTGGTCCTGACAGCGGACGTCCGTTGGTGATGACGTCACCACCGCTGATTGGCCCACAGCGTCCACGTGGAGCTGCGACCCTCCAATCGCCGTGGCGGACACTGTCATGGCGGAAAATCCGAAATCTGGTGGCTGTGTTTCGGCGGGAATGGCCGTTGAACGGCGTTCGTCTCTCTGCCGCCTTTGCGCCCGCAGCCCCGCGCGGTTGATTTCCTCCAGCGTGGAAGCCGCGGCATACAGCAGCTCAGCCAGTCGAGAGTGAGCCGCCTGCAACCCGTCCTCCATCGGCGGTCACTCCTCCAGCGGCGGCTGCTGTTGGGGCGTCTGGGACATCCCAGGATCGTCGGCCGCGGCCTCTGGCGCAATCCCAGGCGAGCCGTCCCCCTCCTGGGGTTCCTGTGATCGGTTTGTACTCCTTGTGTCCATTTTAAGACCACTTCTGACACCAGTTGTAGTGGGTTCCAGGACACGGAGACGGCAGAATAGAAGCAGCACTATTTATTTAAACCTTAACAAGGGTTACACTAGAAGGGGTAGCGGCCCCTCCACCCGTATAACCCAGGAACACACCCCAGGCTCTCTAGCCTAAGCTCTAGGCTCCCAGTTCCTCCTGGTAGGGCTCTAAGGGAGGCTATCAGATCCGGCCCTGGTTAGGCACAGATCTCGGCACCCCGCCGACCAGACCGGCCCTTAGAAGGACTCTGACTCTGGGGCTCTGGGGCCGCACCACTGGCTTGCTGTGCCGGCCCTGAAAAGGGCAGCGGTCACAGGAGTTCCAGGGTCTCACCTAGCTGGCCTTCTTTCTTCACTGGTTGCTTCAGCCTCGGGCCCCACACTCTGCCCCGAGCTCCCTGGCTCCCCGCACTTTATACCCACTGGAGCCTTAGCGGACGTTGTTGTAGCCACCAAGGTGTGGGTGAACCACACCTTCCCGTGCCATGTGTTTATTCCCCATAGCACCCCTACACATGTGTAGTGTTGTAAGGACGAGCAGACTTCTTTAGGAGGCACACTCTGTTTATTGTATTATTTCCTTATACAACGCTTAACACACACAGAGGGATATTCGGCCCCCTCACCCGATACCCTAGGGAGGTACAGCCTCCGGACCTGGCGGGACTCACACGTCTACCGCTAACCTCCTTGATACCTAAGGAGGTACAACCTCCGGACTTGGCGGGACTCACACGTCTACCGCTATCCTAGTCCTCCGGCTAGGACCTAGGGGAGGCTATCTGACCCACCGCTGGCCCGGTGGGTCCTGACCACTGGGTATGCCGAGCCTTAGCCCTTAGAAGGGCTGAAAGGCTGGTCCAGGGTCCTAGCTAGGCTTCAGCCCAGTCTTCTATCTTCGTGCAGGGAGAGAACTCCCCGAGGTCCGTTGGGTCACCCGTCTTATACCCCTTCGTGGCCAGGTAGAACCAATCATACATTCCCACATGGAACCGTCTGATTGGTTCGCACCAAACCCTGGCCACGATCCGTTTCACCTCGGCTGACCCCAACCGTTGTACCCATGGATAATGCTGCACTGCCCTGGTGGCAATGCAGGTTACGCAACAGCGCGTAGTTAACACCTCTACACATGTTTAGGCTGCGATCAAGTAGAACCCCTAGGCTGCGTACTTTGGCAAGGGGTGACACTGATCCCAGTTAATAAGTGGAGTTCGATCTTGCACTGGCCCA
Organism: Petromyzon marinus; assembly: GCF_048934315.1. Taxonomy (NCBI): domain Eukaryota; kingdom Metazoa; phylum Chordata; class Hyperoartia; order Petromyzontiformes; family Petromyzontidae; genus Petromyzon; species Petromyzon marinus. The sequence goes on along the minus strand of NC_133741.1, from coordinate 1,876,469 downwards.
CCCTGAATCGAGCATCAGAGGCAACGATCATTACCTTGGTCTTGTCTGGACTTAGCCAATTTTGTTCTAGCCATGTTGCTACCTCGGACAGACATTTTGACAATGCAGAGACATGCAACGCAGGTTTACACATAAGCAAGACATATCTGCATGTCATCGGCATACTGGTGACAACATAGGTCATGCCTCTAGATAATATCCACCAGGGGCTGAACATACACGTTGAAAAGCAGTAAACAGGACGGACCCTTCAGGTAACACATGGGCACCCATGGACAGTCATTAGGATCTACCTGACAAGAAATAGGCAATCCAATTCAAGGTGGTTCCACCAATTTCTGCCATAGTTCTCAGGCACTGTAGTAGAACTGCATGGTCAACTGTGTCGAAAACCACTGAGAGATCAAGCAAGACAAGGGCAGATATCTGTCCCCTATCCATGGACTGAAGAAGGTCATCATCCACACAAATTAGTGTCGTCTCTGTGCTGTGACTAGCTCGAAAGCCAGACTGGGTAATATCATAAAAATTACCAGACTCAAGCCAATGTTCCAACTGGGTTGAGACCACCTTCTCCAACAACTTTCCAAGAAATCGTAGGTTAGATATTGGGCCGAAGTTTGCTAATACATCAACATCCAGTCCTGACTTCCTCAGAAGTGGTCACATCAGGGCCTTTTTAAAGGACACGGGGACCTCGCCGTTCGAAAAGGAGGAATTGATGATTGATGTAAGCATTGGGACTGCTGTCTCCAATGACGCGTTTAGGAGCCACGAAACGCAGGGATCCTAATCGAAGGCGGTCAAATTCAACCTAGAAGCAAGTTCCAAGAGGGCTGAGGAAGAAATTGGGGCAAAGCTATCCAGAACTAAAGGAGTCTTTGCTGTGAGGCTGACCATGGGACAATTTCATATTGTTGGCGTCATAAGTTCTGCACCTGTCACCTGTAGCATAAATATAACTCTTAAACATGTCTTTCTACATGTCAGCAAAAACGGCGTTTGGGACAGCACTCTTAGAAAAAAAATACTTTGTAAAACTATTATTATTATTGCCGCTCCTACCCCATTATCGTTTTATCTTTGTCTTTTAGCTTCACATTTCAATTACGTAATGAAACTACCCATTATCGTTTGAAAGTCTCCGTCTAGTTTTCGAGTTGTACATTATGCAGAGTTCTGTCGTTATTTTTAGATTAATCACAGAACAGCTGAGGGATCTTCACTGAATGCGACCACAGCCTGCGTGGGTCACATTGCAGCCTGCCTGAAGCTGCTACTCCCTGGGCTTGTCAGATATGGACAGCTGCCTGATCAGCGGCAGATTGTATTGCGGATGAGATCAATCTTAGCGGGAAAAAAAAAACTGATGGAATTCTCTACATCGCTCAATAGGAATAATCCTGATGGTCGTAATAATCCTGATGGTTTTCTGTACCTGGGGAGCGGTCTACGAAAGGTGACGCGCTGAATCATCTGAATGGCGCCCACTCAATAGAACCACGACCAGAGCCCCTATGGACATACTTGAGTCTGGGTAAGAGACCAAGTTTGCTAATAGCATTGGTAGTTTGAAAGGGGATGCTGCTGACAAAGGTACTAAATGTCAAACTTAATAAAAGCAGAGATAAGTCTGTTAACTATGACAATAACAATATCAAATAAAGTACAAGAATGGCAGACTATGAGCCTGTGTTAATAAAGAATTAAAGCTTTCGTGACTGCATAAATTACTCATTGGTTTTTTCGGTAAAGTCACATATGTAGAAATACAATAAAATTATATTAAAATAAATCACGACGTTTCGACCGCAACACAAGCAATCTTCATCAGGTGTAAAAAACAAATAGCGAGGGAGCACATAGGGTGACATCAACGCAACACATAGAGAGCGCCAAACTGCACGGAGGTAAACACAACAAGAAGAGAGACGAGAATTCAACAAACCTAAGAAAAAATTACGTGATGCACAACCAGTCGGCCAACAACACAGACACTTGCCTGGCGGACCACAATGAGTATGAGCCTGTGTCTCTTGGTGGAGGACAACAATGAACAGCAGGCCACCTCTAACCAGCACAGGTGTGCTGAACAGCAGGCCCCTCTCACCAGCACAGCTGCGCTGAATAGCAGGCCTCTCTCAGCAGCACAGGTGTGCTGAACAGCAGGCCCCTCTCATCATCACAGGTGCGCTGAACAGCAGGCCCCTCTCATCAGCACAGGTGTGCTGAACAGCAGGCCCCTCTCAGCAGCACAGGTGTGCTGAACAACAGGCCCCTCTTAGCAGCACAGGTGTGCTGAACAGCAGGCCCCTCAGCAGCACAGGTGTGCTGAATAGCAGGCCTCTCTCAGCAGCACAGGTGTGCTGAACAGCAGGCCCCTCTCATCAGCACAGGTGCGCTGAACAGCAGGCCCCTCTCATCAGCACAGGTGCGCTTAACAGCAGGCCCCTCTCATCAGCACAGGTGCGCTGAACAGCAGGCCCCTCCCATCAGCACAGGTGTGCTGAATAGCAGGCCCCTCTCAGCAGCACAGGTGTGCTGAACAACAGGCCCCTCTTAGCAGCACAGGTGTGCTGAACAGCAGGCCCCTCTCAGTAGCACAGGTGTGCTGAACAGCAGGCCCCTCTCAGCAGCACAGGTGTGCTGAACAGCAGGCCCCTCTCAGCAGCACAGGTGTGCTGAACAGCAGGCCCCTCTCAGCAGCACAGGTGTGCTGAACAGCAGGCCCCTCTCAGCAGCACAGGTGTGCTGAACAGCAGGCCCCTCTCAGCAGCACAGGTGTGCTGAACAGCAGCCCCCTCTCAGCAGCACAGGTGTGCTGAACAGCAGGCCCCTCTCACCAGCACAGGTGCGCTGAACAGCAGGCCCCTCTCACCAGCACGGGTGTGCTGAACAGCAGGCCTCTCTCAGCAGCACAGCTGCGCTGAACAGTAGGCCTCTCTCAGCAGCACGGGTGTGCTGAACAGCAGGTTCATCTCACCAGCACAGGTGCGCTGAAATAGCAGGCCTAAGGTAGCGGTGGGAGACGAGGCGGGGAGACGAGGTCGGCTGCTCCTGTGTGCTGTGTCCGGGGTGTACAGCTCGAAGACCGCTGATCAGGCAGCTGTCCATATCTGACAAGCCCCAGGGAGCAGCACCTTCAGCCAGGCTGCACTGTGAGCCGCGAAGGCTGTGGTCGCATTCAGTGAAGATTCCTCAGCTGCTCTGTGATTAATCTACAAATAACGGTAGTACTCTATAAAATGTACAACTCGGGAACTAGACGGCGACTTTCAAACGATAACGGATAGTTTCATTAAGTAATTGAAATATGTGAAGCTAAAGGACAAAGATAAAACGATAATGGGGTAGGAGCGGCAATAATAATAGTTTTACAAGGTATTTTTTTTTCTAATGGAGTGCTGTCCCAAACGCCGTTTTTGCTGACATGTAGAGATAAATGTCTAAGAGTTATCTTTATGCTACAGGTGACAGGTGCAGACCTTATGGCGCCAACAATGTCATTGTAGAAGTTTTGTAAACTGGAGGAAAAGAATTAACACTTTGGGAGGTACTTATTGGTTTTTTTTGGTAAAGTCACGTATGTAGGAAAACCATAAAATTATATTAAAACAAATCAATCACGACGTTTCGACCGCAACACAAGCGATTTTCATCAGGTGTAAAAAACAAATCACGGAGGTAAATACAACAAGAAGATGAGAGAAGAGAATTCAACAAACCCAAGAAAAAATATGTGATGCACAACCAGTCAGGTCAACAACACAGTTACACACTTACCTGGCGGACCACGAATTCAGAAGAGTGTTAAATTTCGTGTTCAACCTCTGAAGCTTGCCATAACGTAAGGGACCGTGGCCAATTACAGCCAACGTCAGTTGAGCGTGGACAATTAGACCCAAGCCAAAACATAATATATAAACAAGATTCTTTAAATATATTTTTTATGATATAATATAGTATTGTCATCAGAATGACATAATTATACCAAGTTTGCAGTCGATACCACATTGAGACGTGGGTTAAAATTGAGTTACAATATTTGAGGATACAACAACAGACAGTGAGTTAAATGAAAGCATGTAATGTAAAAAGCAGTAACATCACTGTGACTTAACCAACAAACAAGCAAACGATGTGGTTGCGATTCGGTATACACCGCTGCGTTGAACTGCAGCAACAGATCCGTGCTTACCCGTGGATACTCACATTTCCAGGCCCAGTGGATGGTAAATTGGTATACAAATGAAAAAAAACGTGTATACATGAATTCTGCGTTTGGCGAGGCATTGCTGTATATTAATTTAATGATGATAATATAACTGATAATGCAAATGGCGTTCAGGAAAAAGGGGTGTAAACGAGTGCATAGGCAGTACGCGAATTATGATAACGATTGCAATTATGCTGAAGTGGGGCAAGTGCGTGTAAGGAGAATGCAAAACGTGTGCAGAGTATTAAGTGCCATCCTCAAACCCGGGTATACCTTCACAATGAGCAATATCCACGATGTCGTGCTTTATTTGTAACGCATTATGACCGATTCACCACCCATCACTGCCGTGGACGCCTGACTACGCCGCTCCTCTGGTTCTCTCTGTCCAGCTGCGCCACAGGCATCTCCACCAGCTCTTCGCCCCCTTCTTTCACCCGCTTCTTTCCTACTCGTGCCCTTCCCACCACGTCAGGTGCCCCCCTCTTGCCCTCATCCGCATGGGCCCCCCAAAATGCTTCGTGGCGACTAGGCCTTGTTCGGGCCCAGTCTCAGTTTTTCTCGTTCTCCTCACTCCACTTATTTAATTTCTCCTGTCTCACTCCTCATCATAACTTGACCCCACCCATCTCTCTGCTCCTTGTCCTCCCACCTGGTTCTATATATTTCTGTTCTGCATACTCACCCCCTCCCTCCTCCACATTAATATCGCTCTCATCATCTCCTCCCCTTATTCCGTCAAACCCTTCCCCAACCCTCTGCCCCTCATATCTCCTTCCCGCTCCTCCCTTATCAATTCCTTCCTCCACTTCACCCCTCCTCCTTTGCCTTTTTCTCATGATCCTCTTCATTCTCTCCCTGTTTATTCCCTCTACCCAGCTTCCCACTCCTCCCCACGCAGGTCCCTTTCTCCCTTCGGAAAACAATCTTTGCTTCCACACCTCTATCTCGTTCGTTCATTCATTTCTCAATCCGCTTGTCCTGGTGATGGTCGCGGCGGCAGCATGTTGAGTAGGGTGGTCCAGACCTCCCTTTCACTGGCGACAGACTCTAGCTCATCCTGGGGAATTCCCTCTATCTCACGATTCTAAATGTTACTTCCCCAAAATGTCTGCGCTCCTAACCTGTCCTCCCTCTTCTACTAAACCCCTGCGATGGAGGCCCACTTTATGTAATCGAAAAAGCATTAGTAAGCTGTGAGTCTTGCTCCTCCTGTTCATAGGTGGGATATAATGCAAGTCTGGGCCTACACCATTTCTTCCTCCCTCTTCTTAATTTAGTGCTTCCGACTTTGCACATTGTTCCGGCTTGGGTATCCTACATATGACCACACATGGTATCCTCTAACATGCTGGACAATCTTCACTGGATATTGTATGCATCACCGAAACTTGCCTCTCGTCTGGGAAGAACACAATGTGACTTTGTATTTATAACTTCAACTATTTTAGACTCGACAAACTCTCGAATTAAGGTGGTGGTATTCTAATCTGCGTATGCTGCGACATCACATGTTCTTCCATCCATTCGACCATGGTCCAGGATCACCTCGATGCCCTCTCACAGAAGATAAACTCTCCCCAGAATCCTGTATGTGCCATCCTTTTGTGCTGCTACTCGCCACCAAAAAGCCATGCTTCCATGTCGTTGTTACTTCTGCGGAATGCCATCTCTGCTGTTACCTAAAGAGGAAGTGATTATCACTGGTGTCTTGAACTGGAACTGAGTCAATCCTCCGACTGAGGCTGTTGCCTTAAAATATTAATGTAAACGAACCCCGCGACTCATCTCTTCGCTGATGTGTCCTAATATCACCCTTGATGTCCCCATTATCATAATGATCCAGACATGTTTGTAAAAGTGGGTATCCTTGGATATCATTTTAGTGACCGCTCAACGATATTTGGCATTCTACAAATAAAACTGTTTAACGTTTCACATGCAGTATATTTAAGAGCTCTCTTAAGTAATTTTGACCGTCGACCCTTCATCTGCAACATTGCCAATTTTGACCGACCTCCATCTGTAAAATTTCCATATTGGACACAACTTGGTCTTTCTCCCAAAATACCTCCCCTTCTATAGTTGACAAACTTGCCCTTTATAAAAAAAAGTTTGGAGTCAGGGGAAATCAAGCCGATAGGTTTAACTCAGAAATGTCTCAGCTCATCTGCTTCAAAACGTAGCTTGTTAACTCGCTAAGCAAATGGGTTTGGACTCAAATTGGACCAATTATTCTTGTCTTGTGGAACCGCTGCATCAAATTAGTTCAGCAAAGCAAATAATGTCACTTTCAGGATCCCTTCTTGGATTCAAAATATGATCCCAAACTCTTCTGGTGGGCCAATAAAAAGCAATGAGGGTAAAATATCGCCAAGGCGTTTGATCGATAGCCATTGCCTTTCCAATCAATATGCAATTATGAATCTGTTTAACCCACACTTTGCATCTGCAGGCCACATCTTCAACCGTGACATCCAGCCGCATCACACTGCCATGCACCCGCCTCTTGTCCCACTCCCTCACCTCGAATCAGAAATTAGATTTCCTCATAATTTTCGAATTTGAACTCCTCACCTTGCATTTGTCATTCAAAGCAGTATGTCGATTATTTGCATTGTCTATGTTCGTATGTTGAACTTTTTCACACCACACGTAGCCAACCGCGCTAATTGGAGGTACAGTGTTGAGTCTACAGTGCAGTGTAGAGTCTATGAGCAGTGTTGAGTCTATGGACAGTGTTGAGTCTATGGGGAGTATGTATGTTGAACTTAGTTCGCACCGTACATAGCCAACCGTGCTAGTTGTAGGTGCTGCTGCTACTGATCCTGTATGTATGTGTAATTACCGAAAAATTGCCCCAAGCCAATGTACAGCCTATCAGTTACTCAAAATAAACCAAGGACTCCAATTGACCGAAATAGGCCTCCACAGGGATTGGTGTAGGCCCAGACTTGGTCGGGAGGCTGGCTTTTAAAGTGATTGGAGGAAAGAGTTTGAATGAGAATAGGCAGGAAAGAAAGTGTAACCCAGAGGCGATGGTTGGAATCCATTAGAGGGGAAGGACAAGGATTGGCTAAGGGAAATACAGTGGGGGAATATTCCAGAAAGGGAACTGGAATTATATTAAAGGGCAGAGCACAAGGGGAGGGGACGTTCGAGGGAAAATACAGCTTCAACTCCAAGCACGAAGCCCGGACCTAGATTATTCTGTGTTAAATAAAGTGGCTCCTAGTACTTCGTCGTTTGAGTCGTTACATATGTGTGTATGTTGAACTTCTTTCGCACCACCGTACATAGCCCACCGCGATAATCGGAGATGCGTGGGAAGCACAACAAACGAACCACTAAAAGCAACCTTTCTGAGTGTGAGGACCTCTTATATTTTGCGCATGCTACCAGTTATTCGAAATTGTATGTTTCCTTGATGAGAATGCTGTAATTTTAATTATTTTCCCTGGACCCCATGTAAGTAGCCTTGTAGACCACCAGGAACACCAGCTCTATGTTTAAGTGTTTAGCAATGCGATAGACTGCTAAATCTCATGCATTAAATCCATTTGCTGCAATCCTTATCTCCTGGCCAACGCTAAAAGCATTAGGCTCAAAGAATGTGACAAGTGTGTGTGTGTGATCGACCAGCATTCTCCTCCAAAGTGCTATATTACAGGCATGCGCCCTCTGCAAGCAAGAGCAATAAACAATGACCACAAATCAACAACGTGAACACAAGCGTTAGTTTATCGTGAATTTTCATGGATGATTTGTCTTTTTATTTTCCCATGCAGAAATTCAGTGTGAGCCCGTGTCAGAATGACGGTGACTGCACTCGAGACGCCTCAAAGCATCTGGGAAGCGGTAATTCTGGGAACTGCGTGGTTATTGCACTACTATGGCTGACATTTATGAACGTGACATGCTTTTGGTATCCAGTGCAAATATTTCAGACAGACAGGCATTGCATAAAACTTGATCTACATGGAACCAGGGATTAGACCTAATGATTAAACCTGATGATACTCAAGTAAATTTGAAACTGGTCCCAGGGTATCATAATTCAAATACCAGCATTATACCTTATTGGCATGTATATCATATTTTCATTATTTTACAATTGTGCTCTTGGCTTCACGTCAGAAGATAAATAAGTGCGTTTCAAAACTAGTCGGTTATTTTGCGTTCGAGTACAAACCCTGCTAGATAATAAAACTGAACGACTCATTTTCATTAGGTTGTATCATATGCACCGAATTTTCACAGGGCTCTACAATGTCTCAAACATGGCAATCATGTTTCTTTAAATCTTTTAGCTGGAATACACTGAATGAAATTACAGACCCAATGAAATGGATACTCACCTTATAGTATGATTTTTTTCCATTACGACCACACTCCAAATCTCAGTATTATCTCGCCACTATCGAGGAAAGACTTCCACTGAAAAATTGTTATTTCGCAATATATATTTCTGAGGAAGTTACTCGGTGGTGAGACTCCGTGATGTTGACACCTGTCCAGAATTTCCTAGTTAAGTAATAAAAAAATATCACCTACAGGGGAACAATGCTATTCATGGGTGCTCATAGACTTGTATTTTCTGTCAAAGATTATGCACTATAATTTGCAATGCATAACATCTAAATGCAATGCATTTTCAAGATGCTGCACAAATACAGTTCAGACATTTATTACGTCATGCAGTGGAAAATGGGAGGTCTTGAGCCTGGCATTGAACAAGTTGAGAGTTCCACATGAATCGTTAAGTAAACCCCCATTTTTCGTTTTACAACTTGGAAGGTTTCTCTGATGGTTGTGGTGTATGGGTCTGTCTCTATTGTGTGTGACGAGTATAGGAATTCAGACAGGCCGGTGCATACGCTATGACGCCACGTGCAAATCGTGCGAGGTGATGGGCTGGTGCCCCGTGGAACGCCGCACCAGCCCTCCCCAGTGAGCACAATCTCATGCTGTCTTTCTTAGCAGAGGGGAGGCCAGTCTGCCATTTATGCTGTTCAAAGATCCGTTTGAAATTGGTTTGGCAGTCCCTTGTCCAAATACAGTCGAACCCATCCACTTCATGATGGTAATTGGTTCCACAAAAACGGTCGATAAGCGATTTTGGTCATTAAGCCAATATAGGAAATATAAGCTAAAGGCTTAATTCGTTAGTATATCATTGAAAGTTACCCCTTTTCACCCAAAACACGTACTTTATAATATTTAAACAATGGATATTAATACATAAAGATACTAACAACATTATAAAGACTTAAAATTAAAAGAACATGGTTAATAAATGCATTAATTCATATTTTCTGTACCTACCACAGCCAGTCTTTAACAGGGGAACGGTGGGTAAGCGAACACATTGGGCTCTATGGAGGCCCGTTGTTAAGAGATTAGTCATTCACCGGGGTGGTCATTCAGAGGGGTTCTACTGTACTGCACTGAAAGTCACTGCTCTAGTCTTTTGCTTCAAATGTCTTCAACACAATTATTCAGTGATGGAAGATTATTTATAATAATAGAATTGGATAAACATATGCATACATACACACGGTTAAAACAAACAGGAAATGTTCGAGTACATCATCACAGAATGCTTAAAAGTTGGGTTTCAGCTAAACGAGCAAAGCAAAAGTCACGTACGAGTTAAAAAATAAATGTGGGCACATATGGAGCAAAACCTAACGAGTGAACAAAGAAGCGTTAAGAAGTTCATGCTCGGAAGTCATGGAGGCTGTTAGAATGGAAGTCAAGGGAGGGAACGGGCTTGGGAGGATGTCCACCAGGGCGAAGAAGCGATAGAATCAGCTCATCTGCAGTTGTGAAATAGAATTTTAAATAGCAAGAATGTGAGAGATGGCTTCTGCTTGGGAAGGCCTTCATCTAGCAGTGGATTAATCATGGCTTATGATCATTACAGCACCGTATCATGTTTCGCATTTGTCTTATCAGATGATCACTGTGAGAATTTTTCCACAGAAGTGTCTACCCTTGTCTGAAAGGGCCGTTGTGTGTTCTTGTATGCAGGCCACCATTGCTGCCTGCCACTGAGAACGCCACAGTCTACATTCAGAACCACGTGTATTTCATTAAGAACAACAAGGAACGGTGAGATTTAATCACATGCGCACATTTCAAGACGATACAATTTCCACAATACGATGCGTTATGTAAACTAGCTCGCAGGAGGGCGTGGGTTCGATCCCGACCCTGATGGCTCATGATTTGGAGTTTGCATCTTCTCGCCGTGGCTGCGTGGATGCTATACATTTTCACGTACAATAAGCCACGTCGTCGAGCTATCATATGTGGCGATGTTGCTTCTGAAAAGAGGTACATAGCTCGGTGGGCCTTTCCTGGTACAACTTGCTTTAGTTCCCCTAATGTTGTAATTGTATTTAAACATTGCATTGCATTGTTTTATTGGGGAGTAAACCCACTACAACATTTACAATTCGAGTAGCATGACGTTTCATGGGTAATTACAACCAGCATCATCGAGCAACAGCCATAATTATGGAGAAATCTTCCTACAGTTTTGGTCTTAAATAGAGGGGTAAATGTGATGTCATAATTTATTAGCCAAGGCGTGGGCTAATGTATTCATATAAATTACAATGGATATATAGCATTGGTTGGGTTATTAACAGTTAATAAATATACGTAATGTATGTACATCACGCAATCACATTATTAATCCATATTATTATTTTTATGTATTATGTATATATTATATATGTACATCCTGCTATTTTTGTGTGCAAAAATTGCATTGCCTGTTATTGGCTTCTCACAGGTAATCAATGGTGACCTGTATAGGCATGCAATTAAACAGTGTACGTATTACTTGGTAATACACTTCCAAGCTGCACTCAGCCTGTAGCTATCAGAACAGTTAATATCATTTTTGTTTCTCTAAATTTCAATACATGCCCTAATTAATCTTGACCAGTAGTAACTAGTTTTGCACAAAACCTCAACAATACCAAAACAAATGGAGTGTCCTTGTTGGCACGCGTGTTCTGGCACTGCCAACAGTTGTGTTTGAGAGTATTGAGATATAATTTCTGTGCGGGGTGATGGTGTGACTGAATTCAGATAGGCGTCAGTGTGTATTTTCTTTAAGTAAACGCTATGTGTTATATTTCCGTTTCAGCCACTCGAGCAGCATTTCTAGAAATGAGAGTTTTTTTATATATAAATTAATTGAGTGCATCTTTCTCGTGTGGCCAGACAACATATCTAAACCAACTAAAAAGGTTTTAGTGTACTTGAGCTATTGCTTTTGCTTCAAAGTTGTCCATGTGTAATGGGTTCAACTGAGTCGTAGACGTAGACTTGAAGGCAACACATTTCTTCAGTTCCAACACACGGGATAACTTTCCCCTTAACAGAATAACAACCTATGGTAGTGACCACCAGGCTAACTACACTAATTACAACGTAACTGCTACTATGGATCGGGACCAACAGCTTCGGCTCGGGTGCACGTGTTGGAGACTCGTTGAACGGAGAACGTAGACGAAGGGTTTCTTCCAGGATGAACAACAACCCTGCCACCTCTCGGGACCCGGCTTATATTCTCTGTGGCATGGCCGGATCCGCCCTTGGCCACGTCCACCTTCCAGAATCCTCGGGAAGGATCTGGGTTCCAATCATGTGACCACCCCCAGCCCCCTCTTGGGGCCCCTTTGTCAACTTACCCGATCACGTGTCCTCCCGGGTCAACCAGGGTGCCATGGCCTCACATAACCTCATCATTCAGCCGGCACTCACACACCCTGTCCTGTAGGGTCGGCACTGCACGCAAAGCGTGGTGCCATCTAGTGCTATTATTCAGCGAGTACTGGGCCCCTCTCGGGCCGGTACTACACCCACATCATTGTGGTATCTGCGATGTCGCTACACCGCACGCACCGTAGAGATTCTTAATTGCAGGAGACAAAGGAGAGCCCATTGCTGCTTCTTCCTTTTGTTGATAGAAATAACATTTCTACAAGAAATAGGTGTTCTTTAGACAGTGCTCAGCTAGTCGTGGGATAGCTTTGGGTAAACTTGTGTTCATTACCAGTGTCGAGTAACTTAATTCACTCTTTCACTGGAATCCTCGTGAACAGAGAAGTCACATCAAAACTTACCAGAATATCGTTCGGCTTAAGCTTAATACAGGGTGTTTTAAATGGTTGGACTCAATTTTAAAGCAGTATATTTCACGATGGCAACATGTTACAATTACACAAAAAGTTATACACGGTTTAATGAGTTAATATGTTTTACAAACCATTTTATAAATTATATGGGCCCTCCACCTGCTGTACGGACAGCATCGAGACGATAGTTGAATTCGTCCCAAACGCCTCTCTTCTCACATTTTCCTCTGAGGTGCGTGGTCGCCCTGTGCTCTTCCCCTTACATAAACAGCCTGTTTCCTCAAATTGTCGCTACCAATGACGAATGCTCTTTGACATTGGCGGATCAATGCCAAAACGCCGTTGAAATGCACGCTGTACCGCAATTACGGATTCAGTCTTGCTGAACTACAGAATGCAAAATGCCTTGTGTTGTGGGGTCACCATCTTGCGAATGACTGAGGCTATGGGCTGTTTGTGCACTGGGAGAGGCATCTAGCGGTAATAATTTAAAACTCTATGCCCCGCCAATTCAAGTGGTAACAGTTTCATTAATGGGCGGTTCGTGGTTGCAGAGATATAGCGATTTTAAATCGGGTCCATCAATTTAAAAACACCCTGTACATATATTTCATTATATTTACAAGAAGTTTTGAGTTTTCAATGAATGAAGAGGAAACTGCCGATGAATGGCTGTATTTGTTTTCGTTACGCATTGTGCTAATTTGCATGAGGCAGAGCCTATTGTACTAACCGTGGGTCTTAATGGCCAACATCAGGTCTGTGAACATTTGCAGCCCATAAATTCTTGGGTGGCTTTGACGCCCTTGGTTTGTTCAGGTATTGCTCTTGCTTGGGAATGACCGGTAATAACTTTGGAATTATTGCAATAGTCTTACATTCCAAGGCGTTGGTTGGGTCTCGTTTCATTTTCAGGTAGGTACCTTCATCCAGTAAATATCTCATTTTATCATCATAATCCTCACAAGGTATCACAAAAGTTGATTGGCTTTTTTATCAGCAGGAGGAATTTGGATATCTTAATTTGCTCTCAACTCCCTGAAGGCTTTTGATTCACTGCAACTAATATATATATTTTTGGGCAATTTACCATTCTCAATTATTCCTTGGGTTTCCTGCCTGCTGAGTGAGAAGGCCCTCTCCTTCTCACGGTAGATCCGATGTCACAAAGCATTCACAATCAATCCAAGCAACTACATTCCCAACAACTCTTGGTCCATTCACGGAGGAAGTTGCTGGTGGCAGATGGTGACTTATAATTGTGGTAAACTGCTCTGCCTGACACTGTAGAACATGATAATACATGTCAAAATGTCCATTGGCGGAATCTGACAAGTGGTAAATGCTGCACAACTCAGAATTGAAAAAATAAGTCCGAAACTTATCCCAATCCAGAATCAAATTCACTTTTAATTTTTACTGGAGGAATCCAGCTTGCTCTAGCCTCTCACTTCACTGTTCAGTGCAATTGGAGGCTACTGGTGTCGAGGTAAGGGCCAGCTGACCACACCATGATCAGAGATGACATCTGGTGGCTCGACTCTTACTAAATCAACGGTCTGATCTGATGGTGTGATAACGAGGTGAAGTGTCTCACCATCGTTATGTGTTCGGATCAGTGGCACATGTTGAATGCAGTCGAAAGCTGCTAAGAATACCTTGTAGACCTGTTACATCACTGTCATCCAATCTTTTCGAATGGATGTTGAAGTCTCCAGTGATGACAATGTGGCAATTGTAAAGTGACAGAACTTCCAGCTACATGGTCAATTCTGAAAAGAAAGCATCAGTGACAACCACTGAAGCCAGCTGGTACAGTAATAGTACCTGTATGGTGGTGAAAAAACGAATGGATTTTAATGTAGTCGGCCTTGTAGGTAGGGGGACGAACTTGTTTGTGAGTGGGTCTTTGATGATTCACTATGTAACAAAACAAAGTGTTCCTTGGTAGTAAGTGTTATTTCCTCATTGCTTATGCCTGAAAAGTACAGAAAATGGATATTATTCCCCACAAACTTTGCTTTTGTGACCAGGACAAAAAATCAAAGTTAATAATCTATTCCATTAATAACACTGTAAGAAAAATGTGTTTGGTTTCTGGGTAGTAAGTGTTATTTCCTAATTGCGTATGCCTCAAAAGTACAGAAAATAGATATTATTCCCCACAAACTTTGCTTTTGTGACCAGGACAGTGATATTTTGAAATTTACCTATTTTCAATGAGAAAACGTGTGCATTTTTGTCTTTCATTCACATAAAGTCCTGGTCACAAAAGCAAAGTTTGTGGGGAATAATAGCCATTTTCTATACTTTTTAGACATAAGCAATTAAAAAATAACACTCAGTACCCAGGAACAAAAATTGTGTTACGTAGTGATATGTAATGGCTGCAACTCCGCCATGGTTGATTGAGGGGAGGTGCGCCCATGACAGCCCGGAACTCACAACCTCCAATATCTCCAAATGTCTACCCCTCGTGAGAACAGTATCTGGGAGATTTTCACCAAGGGGCTGAGTACCAAACTCCTAAAACTATTCAACAAATTGCGTCAGCTGACATAACTTTTGTGAGACCGTATGGGAGGTCTGATATTACTCACATCCACACAACAGATCCTCTGGGCTTCCACTCGACATTTCTAAATTTGCGTTTGGGCTGTTTAGATTATTTTGCTGCTATAAATGCCCAAATGATGATATATATAATGGCTGCAACTCCACCATGCCTGTTGGTCCTCCCTTTGGCGATGGTCGGATGCGGCGTGTCGAGTGAGACAGACATAGCCCGGCGGAACCCAACAACGATGGAGATCCACATCTCTGTGAGAAGAAAAATGTCATCGTGTGCCTAGTCGATCAAACAGAATACGTTTGTTTACTTATTCCCGACGTGATCTCACGTTCAACAGTCTCAACTTCACTGAGTGGAGTGGAGCTCGATATTTGTCAGCAGCAGTAGAGGGCTTAAATACCGGAGACTCCGTTCACTGGATGTGCTCTCTTCAATTGTACTTCTTAAATGGTGGGATTTCAGAATGTATTGTACACTAGTGTAAGGTGCAATATTAAGGTAATGCATTATAAGGATGATCTAACAAAATCAAGAACATCCTAGGTTACTTTAAAATAGGTTTTATGCACAATACGATCCAAATAAATTATGTGAAGTTTATTTCAGCAATGCCCCCTACTCCCCATGGTCACTCACCATCAATCCAGTCATCTCATTTCCATCTTCATTTATTCCACGCATTGTCACCACCACCTCGTTTGACACATATAGTCCATCTACTCAACTTGTTTCATCTCGCCAACCATCTTGTACCATGGTTAGTTCAATGTACAGTGCCTTGTTTCAGACGCTTTATAAATGTATGATAAGATACTAGGTAAATTGAGGTTCTGCGCGTGTATTCATGCCTCCTCGTGTTTACTCCTCAGCGAAAACTTCCCTCTCAACTTGGAGGGCAAAGACTTATCCTCGTGCCGTTATCACCCTCGTGACGACCCCTCATGCCCCATCTTCCGCCTCGGTGACATCACTGCCATGGCAGGGCACAGCTTCTCGAGCATGTCTGTCCAGGTGAACGATGATAATTCATCAACACTTGTTTATGTCAAAAGAGAAACGTATTGAATGCTGATGACAAATGAATTTAGAATGTACACCATTGGAACCTCCTTTGCCAGGAGCAAAATATGATAATTGTTTTTTTACCCTTTTATCTGGCAACAAAACTGACACCTTTTTTACAAGGAGTCATATTTGCATTGACCACAATACCTGCGGTCGGAATGCAAACAAAAAACATAACTCTGATAATGTAAAAAAATATAAAAATGTGTACATATTGTTTCCAGATAAAAGGCTAAAAAAACAATTATCATATTTTGCTACTGGCAGAGGAGGTTCCAATGGTGTAAATGCTTACCCCGAGCTCTCATACTCTGATGGTGCGTTGTCTTTGAGTTGTGCGCCTTTTGGAGTCATCTGGTCCCAACACCATGTGAGACTAGGCTCTAAGGAAAACTGTATCGGGTGTGGACCAATCAGTTTCAAGGACAGTGCATACATTATCAGAGTTATGTTTTTTGTTTGCATTCGGACCGCAGGTATTGTGGTCAATGCAAACATGACTCCTTGTAAAAAAAGGTGTCAGTTTTGTTGCCAGATAAAAGGGTAAAAAACCAATGATCGAATTTAGAATGTCCCCATTCCCCAATCTCATCGGATCTCCAAAGCTCCAAGATGGACCCGATTTGAAATCGCTATATCTCTGCAGCAACGAACCGCCCATTAATTAAACTCTTAACACTTGAAAGGACAGGGCATAGAGTTTAAAATGATTACCGCTAGATGCCTCTCACAGCGCACAAACAGCCCCTAGCCTCAGTCATTCGCAAGATGGTGACCCCGCAACACAAGGTGTTTTGCGTTCTGTAGTTAAGCAAGACTGAATCCGTAATTTCGGTGCAGCGTGCGTTTCAAAGGCGTTTTGGCATTGATCCGCCAATGTCAAAGAGCATTCGTCATTAGTACCGACAATTAGAAGAAACAGGCTGTTTATGTAAGGGGAAGAGCACAGGGCGACCACGCACCTCAGAGGCAAACTTGAGAAGAGAGGCGTTTGTGACTAATTCAACTATCGTCTCGATGTTGTCCGTACAGCAAGTGGAGGGCACATAGAGCTTTTATAACATGGTTAGTAAAACGTGATAACTCATTAAACCGTTTGTAACTTTTTCTGTAATTGTAACATGTTGCCATCGTGAAATATACTGCTTTGAAATTGGGTCTATTTTGTTAAACAACCTGTATAACACCGCTGTTGGGCTACGTAGTGAGCAACACAGGGCAGTTAGGAACATTCATTGCTGCATTGCCTCTGTACTTTTTGTCATGACAATTACTATGCATAGTGCCTCTAAGCAAGTCAGCCAGGATGTGCATATCGTCAAAACTAAACTGAATATTGAAGCAAACATACCAATGTGCCTCTAAAGAAAGTGTTCAATCAGCGTTTATTTTGTCATGATATATGGATCAGAAACAAATGGACATTGATGAAGAGGATATGACAACAAACTGAATAGTACACAAAAAAGAATGGAAATATGCATGCTTCCAATTACACTGAGAGAGAAAGAGCAATGTATGAATAAAATAAATTAAATTTCGATTTAAAGCTTCCGTGACTGCAAGGATTCATCTTCTTTGGTTCTTTCGGTAAAGTCACGTAGAATGAGAATAAAATAATAAATTGATAAAATAAAATAACACAATAATATTCGCACGACGTTTCGGCCACAACACAAGCGACCTGATGAAGGACGCTTGTGTTGTGGCCGAAACGTCTTGAGAATATTATTGTGTTATTTTATTTTATCAATTTATTATTTTATTCTCATTCTACGTGACTTTACCGAAAGAACCAAAGAAGAAAAATTAATTAAAGCAGGTTAAATATATGATTTTGGCTGTCAAGAAAGGTAAGTGGGTTTTGGAGAGAATAGGTTGGTAAAAGAGACAATGGCCGGTGTGTGAGAATAACTGGAGTAGTAGCCAAGAAGGGAATGCACTAAAGGCGATGTCCACCAATGGAGTTGTAGCCATGTGATAAGATCAAGTACAAGTGCTGGGTGAATAGTGCATTGCTGGACAAGAGAGTTGACTCATAATGCTCGATGATGATGACTTTTCACTCATATGTAAGAATGGAGTTTTTACAGAAAGATATAGTAAGTCATAAGAAATAACGTTCACCCACGCTTCCTCACAGGAATCTAAAGCGCAGTATAAATTAATACGTGCATTGTTTAACCTCACCTGCAGGGTGGGATCATTGCCATTGTCATCTCCTGGGACTGCAAGCTGTCCGAAGTAGAGTGTTTCCCTGCATATTCCTTCCATCGCCTCGATAGAAACTACACCACCAAGCGTGGATACAACTTCCGGTGCGTTCACTCTTACACTCCCACAGCAATCAGACTCAGAATACTTATTTTTACTGGGGGAATCCAATGAGTTATAAAGCTGAGATCTCTCTTATACCTTATCAATCTGACATTGAAACTATTACTGTTATCTTCACCATTATGACCATAAATATTACCATACAATCCACTGTTATCATCCTGTAAATCCCAGGTACTTGCTAATGATAATCATTACCATCAGTATCGTCATCAGACAAGGGTTGGTGGTTCACATAGAGAGCGTACATAATGCACGGGTTTATGCCAGCGTTTAACATGTGGAGAGATCGTGTGAGGACAAGGGGGGTGAAGAGTAAGTGGATTTGAGGGGGATCGGTGGCTGCACTCGGGGTATTCCACGGATGTCAAGTCGGAGAAACAATCAGCAGCGGCATCAACGTGGGATGGAGGAACTTAGCAAATGTAATACGACACAGGGAAGGTTGAGTTTATTGGACGAACTATATTCTGTTCTTGCGTATGGCAATATGTTCGTGAGCGAAATGCCAATGCCAAGATCCGTTCGCTATGAGAGGGCTTCAGTGGAGAGTTTGTGTGTATTTTTGCTATTCCTCCATTGAAGAAGCACAAACTACAGCGGTTTGTTTATTCTATGGTCCATAGTTTGGGTTGCGTGGCCACAATCGCTCTGTGGCTTGTATTTCATGTTCCATTCATGAAGAAGATGTGCACAGAGGTGTGATGATGTTTTTACGTGATCGATGGTTAACTAGTGTATTCGAGAAATGGCAAAGCCAGGAGGTGTGATGTTTGGGCCTTGACTGAGGTGGTGTTGATTCTTGACGTCCACGTTTTTCCACTCCGATTGCCAGAATTTTACTGGATTCTGGTGAAATTCTAGGATGATGACAGCACGATCACAGAAGGGGCATCGGGACTTGAGTCGGTGGTGAGCGACACTGTTCAGGGCTTGGTGGATGAATAGTCGTTAGCTTGTCACTGAGAAGAAAATGTGGAAATTCCTTTGCAGTTTGCGTGTCTCTTCAGATATGGTGTGACGTCATATTCGTCATAACAGGGAGCTCCCAGAGATTGCTGTTGCTTTCAGTGCTCTGGTTATGAAGCACATTGCGTTATTAAATTGTTCATCTTGAGCAGTGGGTTTTAACCTTTACTGTAGCCTTACACCCCTTTGGTTCTCAATCGTAAACAAAACGATCATGTTAATAAACGCATAGGTTTGATGAAACAAAGTCGGTGTACTTACGTACCCGTGCTTAATTTGTGTTTCGATTATTAACCTTAAAAAAAATCTGGCCATGTCTCGCACCCCCAGAAAGGGCATCTCGCACCCCCAGGGGGTGCGACGTGCACCTCAGGTTAAGAAGAACCACTGCCTCTAGGAGTTTAGTGTACAAGCTCCCGAGCCAGGCTGGAGCAGGATACGGTGCCGCTGTGTAGATCAGCGCTCGGGCAGCCGTTTGCAGCGCATCAGCGGAGGTGGTCCAGGTCGGCCCTGCACATTGCTGTAGCAGGGCGATTCTTTGCTTGGCCTTTACAAAGATGTGGATTATGTGAGGTTTGAGGCCAGTGATTATTTCAGTGATAACCCCTAGATGTCTTGGAGTGAGGTCATAGCACATAGGGATGTGTGATTGCACGATTGTTCACATGGAAGGGAAGAGATAGCAAGGGAGGGTGGTGATAAAGGGAGGAGCGAGGTTATGAATGGGAAGGGGGAGGATGATTGAGGTTTTTAGGATGAGGACAGAAAGTAGTAGAGGGATACTCTATTGAAAGAATATGAGTCTTAAGGGAGGAACGAAAACTGTTGAGTGAGGTTGCCTGTTTAATGTGGGAGTTTATTCCAGTGGGGGGGGGGGGGGGGGCAGGAGGGAAAAGGAGCAGAGGCGTGACTGAGCAGATGGGGGGGGGCGGGGATAGTAGAGATTGTGAACGCAGGGGCCTAGATGGGATAGCGTAAGACATAAGAGAAGTGAGACAGGGTGGGGCAGAACCATGGAGCGATTTGTTAACAAGGGTGAGGAATTTGATTAAACAGCAGTAGTATTCTGGAAACCAGTTTAAATGAGGTTGGAATGAAGGCAACGCTCCGTCCTCAGCAGCTATGATCGATTCTACAACCTGCTTGTTCGGGAGGCAAGTTGGGTTGGTCTGAGCGTGGCAAGTTCCATCGGCATGGAAGTGGACACAAGATAGCGACCACTCTGTAAACATTTCATCACGGCCCTCATACTGCCACAACGACTGGCTTGCCCTCCTCACCCCTTCACAATTTGCGTGATCTCTTGACAATCTTCCACCGGCAGATATTCTGTGAAGTCAATGGAGACAGATGTTCAAACGCGCACGCTGGTCAAGGCCTTTGGAATCCGTTTCAACATTTTGGTGACTGGCCAAGTGAGTATACAAATCCACAATTTTAGACCTGCTCCCACTCGCTCCCATTACTGCCATTCGTGATGTGTACATTTTTTCGAGAGTTAATCCACAACATTTAGTTCGTGCTGAACAAGTAACGAATTGACACGTTTTTGACAAACCTTACTCATTGGCTGTGTTGTGGGTGGTGGCAGGTTTAACGACACATTTATATTTAAGCGAGCTAACCCACAAAAATCTATATTATGGTCAAAGTGAGATCAGCTGTTAGAATATTGGCAATGTCCCCGAGGTTTGTGCCCTGTGGAACAACGGCTACGCGATCTGCATCTATATATGCGCGAGATGATGTCACGTGTACATTCTGTTAAATACTGACCATACTAGTATTGAACCTTGAGAGAGGCCATGTTACGCCTCGCTCTGTGGCACTCATCTGCAAACTCACCGCGCTGCACTATTTGCACTTACGTAACTAAAGCAAACATTTATGGATGTTGAATTTTTTTTTATGATTCATGGGAACATTTCCATAAAGTCGGATTTCCCTAATTCGGGTCTTCCATAACCTGCCTGTAATGCACTTCTTATATTCGGGAACACTTTTGCAGAACGCAGAACTGCACCATTATACCATGAAATGCGCACATTATAATACGGAACGGGCACCGTTATGATGCAGAACACTCACCGTTATAACGCAAAACGTGCCCATTATAACACGGAATGCGTTCTATTATAACGCGGAACGCGCATCATTATATAACACGAAACGCACACCATTATAACGCGCCCTGTTATAATGCGGAATGCGCCCGCTTATAACGCGGCTTCTGAGCGGTCAGTGTGACGAATTACTTTATATTCTCAGTGTGCCTGAGCAGGACAGCGATGCAGAGTGATACAGTGGTGTACCTTCGGTTCATTGTCCTGCGATCTTACTGCGTGGTATGAGGAGTAATAGTACATTGTATGTCGCCAAACTTTACCATCACATCATTTATGGGGAAATTGTTGTTCGCTTATCGTGGCACTTTTCAGGAACTAATCTACTAGGATAATAGAGTTTTTCCCTTTTTTTCTGGCACCAAAACTGAAACTTTTTTTTACGAGGAATCATGTCTGCATTAACCACATTACTTGTGGTCAGAATGCAAAAAAACACACTATATCCTTAGCTCTTTCGGTAAAGTCACGTTGAAGGGAAACAATAAAATAATAAAATATATATAAAACAATAAAACATAATCTTAGTTCTTTCGGTAAAGTCACGTTGAAGGGAAACAAAAAAATAATAAAATATATATAAAACAAGAAAAATTCTCACGACGTTTCGACCATAACACAAACGGTCGTCTTCAGGTGTGTTGGTTTGCATAAATTTATTTTTAAACGGTGCATTTATTTATTTATAAAAAACGTTAGCGCCACGTGCAGCGATTTGGCAGTTTATTTAGGACTAGTCCATCTATATTCTGAAAAGAGGAGGGGGGAGACGAATTTTTTTTATGCTGTCTAAAAGCCACTATAAGCGTGAACAATCAATTAAAACCTGAGATGGTTTATCAAATCCTTCCAATGATTTCTAAGCCAGAATCCATCTTCTCGGTTGAAATTGTCTCTGTGCTTGTATATGTGGATAGCCTCATGAACGAATCTCTCATGGTAGCCAGATGGCTTACAAAGAACCTCTGTCTTGGAAAAGTCAATGTCATGTGAGCCTACAGAATTATAACAATGATCTGCCACGGCCGAGGTGTTGGTCCTACCGTGTTTAAGGTCTGCTTTGTGTTCACGAATGCGGTCCGAGACATGGCGTTTGGTTTCTCCAATGTAACTACTACCACAGAGGCAACTTAGTTTGTAGACACCAGGGTACTGTATGTCCAGTATCACATCTTTTACAGATGGAACCAGATCACGGATTTTATGTAATGTGTTGAAACGGACCTGGATCTTGTGTTTATTCAAGATTTTGGAGATGTTTTTTGTGATCCCCGCAATGTAGGGTAAAGTGATGGTTTTGAAAGGCTCCTCAAGAGGGTCATTCTTCATGGTTTGAGTGATAGCTTTGCAGATTGTATAGTCGGAGTAACCATTAGCCTTAAGAGCTTGGTGTATGTGCTTGAGTTCACTGCCTATGTGTTCCTGGTCGGATATGCATTGGGCTCTATGGTACAGAGTCTTGATGAGAGAATTCTTCTGTGATGGATGGTGGTGGGAATCCGATTTCAGATAAGCATCCATATGGGTAGCTTTCCTGTAGACAGAGTGGCTCATTGAACCATCAGGTCTCTTTTTTATTAGGACATCCAAAAAAGGTAGCTTGCCATCTTTTTCGACTTCCTCTTTTCAGAACATATATGGACTCGTCCTTCTAAATAAACTGCCAAATCGGTGCCCATGGCGCTAACGTTTTTTATATAAATGAATACACCGTTTAAAAATAAATAAATGCAAACCGCCACTTCTTTCAAATGTTTCTTGCCTTTGGTTTTTCACACCTGATGACGACCGTTTGTGTTATGGTCGAAACGTCGTGAGAATTTTTTATTGTTTTATACATATTTTATTATTTTATTGTTTCCCTTCAACGTGACTTTACCGAAAGAGCTAAGAATATGAATTGCTGCAGTCACGAAAGCTTTAAATAAAAAAAAAACACTGATAATATATGTATTGTCCTTGAAACTGATTGGTCCACACCAGATATGGCTTTCTTTTGAGCCTCGTCTCAATTGGTGCTAGACCAGAGGACACCAAAAGGCGTACAGCTCAAAGACAATGCTCTATCAAAGTAATGAGGGCTCGGGGTAACCATAATCTACTACGCGTTAAATGAGGACCATACACAAACCCACGCAAAAATACTTTCACGCACACGCATAAAGATCTTCCGTGCAAAGTTACTTACTCGCACATTGACAAAAATGGACTCTCACACACTCGAAAAAATTAATGCATGCAAAATCACACTCGCATGACTTTAAAATAAAAATAATAAAAAAACCCGCTTTATTGCCATACTTCGTATGGCAATAAAACGGGTTTTAAAATGTTAACACAAAAAATATAGCTTTCGCAAGGAATCATTATTTTTCGTACTTTTATACTGGCCAAAAAGGTCCCGTAAATATACTCACCCCAGCCACAGACCAGCAAAATGAATGGAGTGAACGGCATGTTTCGAGGTCATTCAAGAGACAATTCTGTTTCGTTTCATCCATGCACCTCATGTGCTGCTTTAGCTTCAATGTAACATCAGCATACAACTAACGCGTGAGTTGCATCTGTGGAACTTTTACCATCCGTCCTGCCAAGTCACCTATCTCAAACTGTCGACACATTGTTCTTCTCTTCCGTAGGGTTGGAAGGTCAGCCCTTTACCGACGTTGCTTTACTTAAGCTCGGCGTTCACCTTTTGCTCCATGGTGAGTGGCTTTCCGCAACACGCGTACTGTAAGGGGTGTGAAGATTTGCTGATCGAACTGAACTATAGGTCAGGGAAAATCAAATAAGCTATTTAAAACTGTTTTATTTTACCAGGTAAGGCCGCACTGAGCTATATAACGTTTGTTAGAAGCCACCTGGCCACAAATGATAGCTCAACGAAGTGGCTTATCATCACGTGGAAATGTATAGCAGCCAAATACGTTAAACGTGACGTTGATTTTAAATGTGGAGGGAAAAATCGGAGGACCTGGAGAAAAATCCACGGGGAGAGAGAACATGCAAACTCCAAATATACCAGACGTCAGCGGTCGGGATCGAACACACAACCCTCCTGCACACCAGACGGAGATAGGTAATATCTACTAGCCACCGGGGTGCCCTGGTGTCTTCGGCAAAGAAGTGATGGGGAAAGGTAAATTAAGAAGTGACAGCTCCCAGGGGTGACATACAGAGGGAGACTAGCAAGGGTCCACAGACAGACCTCTGGGGGAGTGGTTGGAAGCAACAGAGGAAATGCATGCAGAGAGAGAGAGAGACTGGAGCCAGGAGAGGAGCGTGCTGCAGATACCGAGACTGGACAGGGTGGAACGGAGTGTGGGGTGATCATCCGTGTCTATGGCTGCGGAAAACAAAGTTACCATCCATGGAGGGCAAAGCGGCGATCATTTATACTGGACATCTATGAAAAAGAGCTTTATAGCTCATCGGAATCCTCCACTATAAATACATATTCTAATTCTGATTTACATCAGTGAGCAGAGCACCTTGCGGCTGAAACGCAGCAGGTTTGCATATCGGGGAGCACATGCAGTGTCTCTATCAGTCATCTCAATGAGTTAGCCCATACATCGCCTGGGTCTGTAGAGTTACCTCCAGCCAGTAAGCCTTCCACAAATTACGTGGCCTCAAAGTAAATTGGCCTGGTACAGGCATCGTAGAGACGTCACCTTCACTGAAACATCACCGACATCACCGCCACTGTGTGTGTAGGTAAGTGCATGTATGCACGCAGTTTAGGCACATCCGAACATTGATTTTCATATTCTTATTCTTGGTTCTTTCGGTAAAGTCACGTTGAAGGGAAACAATAAAATAATAAAATATATAGTCAAGTTCAGCTTCACAAACCACGACAGCCTCCTCTTGTCTGCCTCATTGTTTCATCGTTCGTCTAATTTATTCATTGTTTTCGGTATACATATATATGGATTCACTGTATCCACGTTCTGTCCCTTCGACAAATATCTCCAGTGGTTTGGCAAAATTCTCGCATAAGACCTTTGATTTTGCTCATATTTATCTTGATCTCTTGAACTATGCACCCCGCATGATTTAGCACTTCTAAAATATCCTGCAGTTGATTGCCATTGGACCTCCATTAGTATTTACGCCTTCATTGACACGATCAAATTTTCGGAAAATATATTCTCACACCTCAGAATAACTTTGCAAATAGTAGGTCACCTTGACTGACCTCCATTTTATATTTATGTGGGTACATTTCTTGATATCAGTCACTTTGCCATTCTCTATTAGCATGCTACAATATTGGAATGATATTGTGACTTACACATTTCTATGTTGTTACGGCTATTGCCATATCAATTTCACTTAACTTTTTACATTTTTGTATTTAGCATTTCAGTTGTGCACGGCTGTAATTCCAGGATGTGTGAATATTTCCTAAACGTTCTTCAACAAATGTGACCTTAGGTCTTCGCTCATTTACCAGCTTCATAATTCCTTATTGCCATACAAATACTGGAGGAAGGGCCTTTACTATTGATGCCCCCAGGGTCTGGAATGCTATCGCCAATAAACTGCAACTTGGATTACTATCTGTGATATCTTCACTCAAAACTGCTCTAGAGGAGTTGTACACCCCTAGCTGCCACTGCTATTCAGTGGCCTGAAATCACATGTTTTTCTCCGGATGACCGCTGCAAAGTATGATCTTGTGTTTTGATTATAGTGTTCTGTTCTTAAAGGTGCATTGAAAAATTTGGATACTCCTACTGATACTCCTGCTGTTATGGAGTGACTCATGCAGCCAGATATGGCTGCAAAGTTTGGTAGTACATGTAATGTTTATCGTTTATTTTAAAATTTCAATCACAGTTCCTATGATCACTGTTACATTGCTTTTATAGCTTTATTTTGGTGAATTCGAAAACGTTTTGGTTTAGCCATATTTGTTTGTTGTAGTACAGAGTTAGACTGATAACTATAACCTAAATTGTCTTATGGTTGTTATTGTTTGACTTGCATCCCACTGGAATTTTTTCACACAGCATTGATAGACAATGCTTTTTCAGGAAGATTTAGCTGTTTTTTTCCTGGATTTTTCTGTTTGCGCGTTAGTTACTTTAATATGTTCTTGTTCATGTTTTTGTTTGTTGCGGTTGCACCCGATTCAAGAGCCGAATGGCTCACAGAGCTATATCAAATAAATGAAACTGAAGCTTCAGTTCACTCGTCATGAGCCTGCCATAAGTCGTATGCTCATTATCATATATATTCTTCATATTATTTTGCTACGTACCCTGTTGTCAACATACTGCTGCCACACACACATATACAGTGAGTGGGGAGCCGTAGCACACTGCGCTACGAACCTGCCGACCCGAGTTCGATTCCCGCTCACGGCCAACATCAGTGACAATTATCTGAACCGCCCCTGGGCCTCTGCTAGGTTGACTCAGCCTCAAATGAGTACCTGGTGCGGTACGTAAAAAAACATCGCCACTGGGGAAACAAAGGCGGCTGGGCGTGGTGCTGGCCACCCACCCTCTCGTGTGCCGTTCTGGCCTTAATTTGTGCTCGCTAACAGCACTTGCCCCAACAGTCTGTTAAGGCTATACGGGGGGTCTTAGTCTGTCTTCCCACTCACTGTAAATCTTGAGAAAAGTACTGTTTATAATTCCATTCATATATTTCCAGTTTGTCATCTTTTTCAACTTATTTGCCATCTGGTACTTGAAGAAAAACAACTGCAACGTCGTGGATAAATCGGTAAGTTTGTATGTTTGCGTGCATGTGCAAAAGATTTGGTAAAGTGGATAGCAGCACTGTATTACAACATTCCTGCCCCAAGTTAAATTCCCAGCCATGGATAACATCAGTGGTGAACATCTGAACCGGTCTTGAGCCCTCCAAATATTTAAAGCCGACTCAGCTTCAAATAAGTACCTGGTGTGGTGTGTAAACCTATTTAGATGCTTCTGCTTATTACATTTTTAATTGATCTAGTAAATGATTATTAAAATATATTTGTATTATTTTTATGCCGAGTGCTGCTGTTGTGTCCTGTACAGCGCTTTGAGATCCTTGATGAAAACCCGCTCTTATCAATTGTATTATTATTATTCCCATCATTGTTGAGCTTGTACCACTTGCCTCAACAGTCTTCAAAGGCAAATGTGGAGAATCATTGTCTTTGTTTGAGCATCTGAGTAAAAGGAACACATGCAACAGCTGCATACCTGTCAACCCATACGGTTTACTCCGTATTCTTGCACCGTACAATTGAGTTTTCATGTCCATACCGCATACAGCCGTTTCAATACGGGCAGCATTTTTTGTTTGTGTTTCTCCCTTGTGATATGACTTTGTCGGATGAACGTTGAGATTTATAAGGGAAAAGGGGTGACCAATAAGGTGTTAATTGGCCTGTAATAAGGTAGGCACTGATGAGGAATTTAAAGGTATGTATCTGCCAGGTAGCAATTGCAGGTCCCACCTAGATCGTAAATATGGACGCGGGTCAAGTCGTTTGTAGGATTGCAGCATCACTAAAAATCATACCAGCCAATCGCCGTAACGTGACCGCATTGAAATCCCTGGCCCAACCTGGCCACTGTGACATCGCTTGATCCGTGCGGCTGGTCTATGACCGAGGCAAGTTGTATATTTATGTTGTATGGTTTATTTAAAATAGCAATGTGAGAGAATGTGTGTGCGAATTCCCATCTGTGGATGCGTGAGAGTGCACAGGTGTAATTGTTCGAGTGTGTTGCTTTGAATGGGAATATCTTTGTGTGCGTATGTTAGAGAGATACTTTTTGAATGTATCTATTTATCGGATGCCATGCTAGCTTGCTAACAGTGTGTTAAAAGGCGATATGGGTCGAAGATAAGTTGTTTTGTATGTTTTCATGATAGTGCGTATTTGTGCAAAAAGAGCATTTGTACGTGATTAGGCGTGCATATCTTCATGAATTTGAGTGTGTGCATGTTTGTGAGAGTGTTTGGCTCTGCGTGAGTGTGTGGGAGGAGCGGTAGTGTAGCGGTTAGTGCACTGCACTATGAACTCGGGGACCCGAGTTTGATTCCCGCTCACGGCCAACACCAGTGCCGATTCTCTGAACCGGTCCTGGGCCTCCCCTAGGTCAACTCGGCCTCAGACGAGTATCTGGTGCGATGTGTAAACATCGTCACTGGGGAGACAAAGCCGACCGGGCGTGGTACTGGCCACCCACCTCCTCGTGTGCCATTCCGGCCTTCATAGGTGCTCGCTAACAGCACTTGCCCCAACAGTCTGTTAAGGCTATAAGAGGGATCTTTGTATTTGTGTGCCGACCTTCATAGGTGCCCGCAAGCATGATATGCTGTTAAAGGCTATATGGGGTATTGTTGTCTTTGTTTGTGATAGTGGGGAGCGGTTACTGCACTGCATTATGAACCTGGCGACCCAAGTTAGATTCCCACTCACGTCCAACACCAGTGAAATATATCTGAACCAGTTCTGGTACGGTGTGTCAACATCGTCACGAAGGTGCTTGTTAACAGCACTTGCCCCAACAACGTGTTTAGGCTATATGGGGAATCTTTGTCTGTGTAAGTGTGTTTTATTTCAGAATCAGAATATTTATTTATCCGGCTGGAAGAATCCGATGAGCTGTAAAGCTCTTTTTTCACAGATGTCTACTAGGGGGACTGAGTAATAACATTACAATAACAAAAATAACAAACAATATACACACGATAGGAGTATAAAGTATAAGAAAGGTAAACACATCACCCAAACACATACACAAACAACTAAACCATCCCCATCCTACCAGACAAAGCCCACTGAGGTATTAACTTATTTTTCAAAAGCGACCTGGCCACAAATGGTAGCTCAACAAAGTGGCTCATCATTTGGACATTTATAGCAGCAAAATGATCCAAATAGCCCAAACGCATATTTATAAATGTGGAGTGGAAGCCCAGAGCATCTGTTGTGTGGACGTGAGTAATATCAGACGTAAGGGGTGATATCGACCACCCATATGGTCTCACGGAATTTATGTCAGCTGACGCAATTTGTTGAATAGTTTTAGGAGTTTGGTACTCGGCCCCTTGGTGAATATCTCCCAGATCCTGTTCTCATGAGGGGTAGACATTTGGAGATATTGGAGGCTGTGAGTTCCGGGCTGTCGTGGTTATGTCCCCATCAAAGTAAAAAATCTATGGAGGTTTGTTGCAAAGATGATCCGTCTAATGCCTTCAATTACTTCTTTAAAAGGTCACAAAAACAGTTGAATGCCATCAACAAGTTAGTCTCAGCACTACCATTATGGTGAAGAATGTAGATGCGATTTATTACCCCTTGTGATCTGATCAGCTTACTTTCTGATCCTTTAGGTGATGTTTTCGCCGATTAAAAACCCATTAACTCAATCAACATCATGCCACGTGTTGAGGAAGTCCAGAGAGTGACATGGCCTTTGAGATCAGATCTAGTCAAGTGCAGGAATGACCTTCCAAGGGAACTGCTGAGCGAGGATGGTGATTCTGGACTAACATACCCAACATCATCGCTCCAGCTTGAAACCAAAAACACGTTCTGCAAGATTGGAAATATGACTCATGTCCTCCAAAAAATGCCATAGCATTTGTCCTGTTGAGCCAAAAGTTTTGCGGGATGGGCATACGGGCTACATGACCCAGCCAACGCAGCCTTGCCTGCTTGCCGCATCTACGAGTTGCACAGTATAGGGTGGTGGTCCAGATGTCGTCTGACCCCACCAATTAATTGACCCCTAATTGTTTTTCCATTTGCTTCCTCATTTCTGTTTTCACAACAACAACTGCCATTCACCACTAAGTGGCGGTGATGTCACCACAGCACTTGTGCCAGGTTATGTGCACGTTGAGGCCACGTGAAGTGTCGAATGCCCGCTGACAGGTCACGGGGCAGACTCAGATGCCACGGGTCGACTGACTGAGATGAATGACCGATCCACTCTTGTGCCCCCTACTGTGCCACCTTGCTGTGCTTTAGCCACCTGGCACTCCGGTCGTTGTTGTAAGCACCACTCGTTCGCTCCCCGTTGTTGTTGGAGGGCGACTACCTCTAACTGCCCAGTAGCGTCCTTCACAAGCCTCCTCCACAGAGGCCGATCTTGACACCGCTGGCACCAGTCATGGGCAAGTCCGCTTAGCTCCACATCATCCCATACCGCATCACTCCATCTCTTCTATAGCCCATGCCGCGCCCGTTTAGCCCCCTCAATCCGGCCGAACAAAAGCTGTTTAGGCATGCGGTGGCTGGGCATGCGGACTACATGACCCAGCCAATGCAGCCTTGCCTGCCAGAGGAGCTCACCGATGGGACTTTGTCCAGATCTTTCAAGGATTTGAGATTTGATAGCTACTCACACAATCCAGCCTGGTTAAACCCACGATGGATCTTAAGCAGGCCAGGCTAAATGTTTCTAATCGGCAAAGATGTTCCATTAGGGGGGTCCACGTTTCGGAAGCGTAAAGAACAGAGGGCATGATTGTGGCCGAGATGACCTGAAGTTTTGTGTGGAGCGACAGACCAGGTAGCTTCCACATAGCATTACACAACCGATGAAAAGATAATGCCGCTCAACTGATTCGGAGTAAAACATCTGCTGTCAAACCAGAGCCGCTCATGTGCACACTGCCCAGGTATTGGAAGCTCTCCACTCTCTCCACAACTGCCCCATCACCAATTGGGAGTTGTTGGGGTCGAGTGGCCCATGGTACAAAATACCCAGGCAGGTGCTTAGTTTTGGTGAAGCTGATGGTAAGGCCCACCTCTTAGTGGCAAGCTCCAGGTTCAGCAACAGCACCTCCAATTCCTCCTCTGAGTGAGCAGCAATTATCATATCATCGGCATACGTAACATGGTTGACCAATAGGGAGCCATCCCTTGACCACACCCGGGCATTGATCAGCCTCCCATTGTATTTGTACCAGATGTAAATTGCTTCGGTACAGCAATTGAAGGCTTCGAAATAGATGTTAAATGATGTGGTAGCCAGAGGACATCCCTGTCGCACCCCAAGGTGTACAGGGAATGGCTCTGACTCCCGGCCACGTAGTTTTACCCGGGCCCGCTCACCATCATGAAGGTTCTTAATGATCGTAAGAAGAGAGACAGGGACTCCAAAAGCACAAAGAACAACCCAGAGCCCAGGCCTACTGATGGTATCATAGGCCTTGACCAGCTCAATAAAGCAGAGACGTAAGTCTTATTGGAATTCCCTACACCTCTGCTGTAGCAGATGGACAGAAAATATGGCATCTGTGCAGGACCGCCCTTTCCTGAAACCACATTGGGGTTCCACAAGCCTCTTCTCAGCGTGCCTGGAATAATCCTTGCCAGGACCTTTCCCAGCACACTGAGGAGTCTGTGTGGCCCCCCTTCTTAAAGAGGGGGACCACCAGGGCATCTTTCAAATCCTGCGGAACCCGTACAGTGGTTCAGACTGTTATTATAATGTCATGTAGGGCTGTCTGTGCACAAACGCCACACTCCGTCAGCATTTCGCTTTGGAGATCATCTCTGCCCGGTGCCTTTCCTGGTCTCAGACTCTGGATTGCCTTCAGTACTTCCTTAACAGATAGAACCTCAGCCAGCCACTCATAGGGGGTGACTTCTTCCTCCAATATTTGAGGCACCGCAGCCTCAGCAGGGTCATTCCCACTTTGCCCCATGATGTTTTCCACTCTGAGGGATTTCCCCTCCCACAGGACCTCACAGAAATGCTCATCAAATCTGCAAACCATGACCACCACCCATCCTTGCTGCGCCTCACGGCTCTCTGAAGCTCCGAGCGAAGACTGCAGTAAGCCTCCTCATTCTCTGAAGTGGGATGCTGTCGACGATGAGAGTGGGCCTGTCGCTTTTTTTCAGCCAGCCTGAACACCTCTATCAGCCATGTTCTCTGGGGAGGTCTGGACCATGTACCCAACATAGCCATTGCAGCTGCATGAGCCACAGTCCTAAACCTTGCCTATTTCCCCTCGACATCAGGAGGAGTGGGGGGCGATGCCAACCCCAGCTGCAAGTGATGATGAATTTCTCGCTTGCAACTTTCATCAGCTAGCTAAGAGCAGACCACTATGGGATTGAATGGGGTCCTGGGTATACACCCACCCCCAGAGTGGAAGAATTGCAGGTGCATCTTACAGATGACAAGTCGATTGTCAGTGGGCATATCAGCTCCACGGTAGGTCCTGGTGTCAAGGACATGGGCTCGCATCTGCTGTTCTGTCACTATGTAGTCCCGCAGATGTTCTTGCTTGGACCCGGCATGCATCCATGATGTTGTGTGGATGCGCCAATGCCAGAACAGCGTGTTGCTATTTAAAACGCCCATGGGCTGCACAACAATCTAGCAACCTCCGCCCGTTGTTACTGAGCTGATCTGGCCCATGCCTTCCAATCACTCCAGACCAGATGCCCGCATCATGACCAACTCGGGCATTAAAATCACCTAACAGGATGACTTTATCCCGAGGAGCCACTTTAGCTAGCACCTGTGACAGGAGGTCATAGAAGGCATCTGACTCATCGGCCTTGCCTGCATCCCTCCATGGATGTTCGTCTTCGGTGGGGGCATAAGTAACCACGACCATGACTCCTCGCCTCTGGTTGATGGGAAGGCGAGCCTAAAGTAGCCTTGGGCTTACAGCTTCCCACATCTCACCGCCACGCTCCCACGCCCCCTTCATTCTCTTTTTTTCTACCCCTCGTTAGAAGAAGAGCCACTCCCTGTTGTTTGGCAGTCTCCTGCCCCAAGTAGAGGACTGTCCACCCCTCATGGTGGCACGAGCCAGAGCCAGACCACAGGACCTCCTGAATACTACAGAGATCCAGGCAGTACCGGTCTAGTTCCCGACAGAGGAGTAGCAGCTTCTCTTCTGCAGTGAGCCTTCGAACATTCCACGTGGCCACCCGCAGTAGTTTTTGCAGTTTC
The DNA here is from genome assembly GCF_048934315.1 of Petromyzon marinus. Taxonomy (NCBI): domain Eukaryota; kingdom Metazoa; phylum Chordata; class Hyperoartia; order Petromyzontiformes; family Petromyzontidae; genus Petromyzon; species Petromyzon marinus. The sequence continues at coordinate 1,843,086 of NC_133741.1, read as the reverse complement.
TGGAGGAGCCCCGAGGGTAAGCATTCAATCTCCTGGCTCCGTCAAATGGGGTTTGGCCAGGAGACGTCATGGGCGCCTGTCCTCCCGGGCCTCCGGCACAAGCTTTGTTCCATATTTTTCACGTGGTTTAGTGGTAAACAATTGAAGGTGGAGAGGTTACCAGCCCCTCACACCCATCCAGAGCCCCTATTTGGCCACTGTAGTGGTTACAAACGCCATGAGAGGGATGGCCAAACTAAATTGGCCCTCCCCCCACGGCAATGCTCGCCACAGCTTTGCCGTCCGGCACCAACAAGGAGGTAGGGTGTTGTTTTTTCACACCCATTGGTATACAAACATACTACGTTTTAGAACAGCCTTGCACCCCTTTGGTTCTCATCGTAAAAAATATATATACTGTATAATGTTAATTTGTGTTTCGATGATTTACCTTCTCAAAAATTATGGCCATGCCTCGCACCCCCGGGGGGGGGGGGGGGGGGGGGTCGTCACAAGACATCTGGACCAACCTGTCCATTAACAATGTGCCTAACTATTATTCAGCAAATCTATCAACATTTTTTTTAATACTTTGCAATACCAAGGCACCCTTCAAAAGTTAATCATTAACAATGGTCTAATTAGATGCGTATTAATAACTCATTAGCATGTTGTAGAGCGTTGGCACAGTAGATGATGCATTGTGCTATGAACCCAGTGACCTGAGTTCAGTTCCTGGTGACAGAAAACGCAGTGGCGAGTGATAATTTATTTTGCTCTTGTCCCCGCACCGCCAACCCCTTCCCCTTTGACAAAGGTCCCCCCTGTTGCCTCAACAGGCTGTCGGGGCAAGTGCTGTTAGCGAGCAGCACATATGAAGGCTGGCACTGTGAGACACAAGGGGGTGGGTGGCCAGCACCGCGACCGGCCGCCTTTGTCTCCTCAGTGACAATGTTGTCTATACACCGCACTAAGTACTCATTTGAAGCAGAGTCAACCTAGCGGAGGAGGCCCAGGACCAGTTCAGATCATCGCTATCACCGGTGTTTTGGGTTGTGAGTGGAAATCGAACTTGGGTCGCTGGGTTCATTGTGCAGTGTGCTAACTATCACACCACCCCAACTTGCTTCACCAACCCTCATTAACCAGAGTGGTGAAGTGTGATTATATAATCCCCACGACTCGCACGGTGTTGATGCACTTCTGGAATTTGAACTTATGTACTTTATTTATCTAAGGGTCGCCACGGTGGCTAGGAGATGTTATCTTCCTCGCCGCCTGGTATGCAGGAAGTCGGGGGTTGTATCCTAACTCTGACACCTGCTGTATTTTTGGAGTCTGCGTGTCTCTCTCCCCTTGGACGCATGGATGTTTTTCTCCTATTCCTCCGGGTTTTCCCTGTAAATTTAGAAACATGCATTGAGATGAATGAGATTATTTGGCGGTATACATTTCCACGTGATAAGCCACTTCATTGAGCTATCATTTGTGGCCAGGTCACTTCTGAAAAAGAAGCTAATAGCTCAGTGGGCCTTTCCTGGTAAGATAACATAGTTTAGTTTTATTTGTATGTTTTAAGTGATGGGCCTTTCCTGGTAAGGTAACATAGTTTAGTTGTATTTGTATGTCTTAAGTGATGTGCTTACCTTTCCTATACTTTTCTCTCCTATCGTGTATGTGTGTTTGTTGTTGCAACGTTCTGACCCTGTGCCCGTACTTGACATCTGTGAAAAAGAGCATGATAGATAATCGTATTCCTTCAGTATAAATACAGATTATGATTTTGAAATTATAATTTGTATGTTGTTATCATATTCACATTCGTTTAAACGTAGATTTGTTCTGTTGCTTTGCAGGTTGACCCCAAAGCAAGCAATGGCAAAGGTCCAGAGATTGAACGCCTGCAAAATGCCATTTAGAGATCCTCAGTCAGACGTCTAACTTCTCAAATGCCGAGACGATCTTATCCATTCATATAGTCGACTCTAGCAACGTCTTGCAGCACAAGCCTAATACATATAACGTACTCTATATATTGCATGTTTATTTTTGCTATGCATCAGGATAGCTTTTTTTGTTAATCCATTGCTGGATCAAAGAATGCCCATGCCCATCATCCCTCACCACGCTGGTCAGTGCAGGTTGAAGGTGAGGAGCATATATCTTGGGGTCCGTACAGTACAATAATGGATTTCCAATGAATTGTACGCTGCTGCCCACCGCTTATGCCAGCAGCAGACTATCGTCACCTGCTGTTTGCGTGTGTTGCCTATCCAAGCACTTATCCAGGCTAAATATTGCTTATCTTTAGATATATAAGAAGAGCTGGCACATTCGGGGTTGTTTTGCAATCTAAAGCTTGTATATACTGCCTTGTACTTTTCATATCAGTTACAGTTGCATATGTACGTGAGTTATATACTCCTTAACGACATAACAGACACAAACAAGTATTCAATTTAACAGAATTAGAAATGCTCTATATTAGTGCAGACTGCTCCTAACCACCAAAGGAAACAATAAACGCACATACACCATACACTATAAAATGTCCAGGTACCTGTAAGAAAGTACCGGTACTCCTCTACTTACGAACGAATTAGGCTCCAGAGATCTGTTCGTAAGTCGATGTGTTCGTAAGTTGAACTTTACTCTTTTCGATTCGAAACATCTTGTACGGCATGTACACTAAACACGGGGAATGACTTTTAAAGTTGTATACTCTCCTGTAGACGTAGATGCCACTGGTCCTTCATGTTCTGCAGATAAAGATGCCACCACCACCATCTATTGCACGGCAGTTGAACTTACTTCCCTCGGTCCGAACATAAAACTAGACGGGTTTGTTCATATCTCTGGAAGTTCGTAAGTCGAATGTTTGTAAGTAGAGGAGTCCCTGTAAATGTATTTTTTAATGAGAATTAAAGCATTACGTAGCTCATTTTTCAGAGCGGCAAAGCATTTTTAAAAGGTGGCCGTCCTTCTTTGAGCCACTCTCCCAGTCCTTGGAAAAAACATTGCCCTAAGGCATTTGCCTCTTTCTCCTGAAATACTTCCATGGTCTTAGTTTTGTAAGATAATCTATTGATTGTAAAGGTTGAAGAATCTTACACATTTTCACACATGCTCTACAGCAGTGGTTGTTAACGTTTACTGCAGCCTGCACCCCTTTGGTTCTCAATTGTACACAAATTTACAATGTTAATACATACATAGAGTTCGATTAAACAAATAAAATGTTGACTTCCATGTCCGTGCTTAATGTCTGTTTTCGATTATTTACCTTTCTAAATAAATCTGCCAATGTATTGTACCCACATATAGGGCATCCCGCACTCCCAGTGGGTGCGTGATGCACCCCACCTAAAGAAAAATCACTGCTCTACTGTAACGTGTAAAATTTCTTACAAGCTCTACAGCCGTGCCCTCAAACCTATAAAAACAAAGTGTTAAAGCCCTTCCTCAACAGATCACGAGGGGTACCCATTTCTCTTAACAGGAGTGAGTTGTAATGCTGTATTTAAATGCTCAATAAAAACGCATCCTAAAATAGCTTCCAAAACTGTTTAAACCACGGGTTTTTAAACAATGTGTGTGATTTTTGGCTCATCGCCACAGGATTTTATTTCTTCTCTCTCGATGTTTGTCCAGTGAGATAGAACGTAAGGACTTTCCTTCATACATATGTAATGACCGACGCAACAGACCACTTACCTAAAACAAGCATACATGCAAACGGACAGTAACGAAGTCAACCAAGGCCTCCAGTTGGTGCAGAGAGGCCTCCGGAGTGATTGGTTGGGAGGCGAGGTTTAAAGGGATTGGAGGATTGATTGGAACCTAAAAGGCAGGAAGCGAGGGTGGACAGTAGAGGGGTGATGGTTGACAACCGTTAGAGGAGGAGGGGGAGGATTGGATGAAGGAAGTGGAGTGAACTAAGCCTCCAGAAAGAGGGCTCAGGGAGTATAAAAAGGGGACAGCACACGGGGAGGGGACGTTCGGGGATAGTACGAGTCTCAAGCATCAAGAAAAGAAGCCCGGGCCGAGTGTTCGTGCTGTGGTCCAAATACAAAGGCTCAGAGTAGCAACTTGTGTCGGCAACTTTACACATATGTAGGGTACTGCACATGGTAAGGGTTATAGTGGGGTCAGTGGAGACAGGTGCAGGGTACTGTACGAGGGAAGGTACGAGAAGGGAAGTAGAAGATGGTTGTGTCTGCTGGAAGAATCTACCGGGGGAAAATGCTAGAAGTTACCAGCGCGTGGCCGAGCGGGTATATAAGGGGCAACATTGGGACTGAATGTTGCAGATTGACATCGTGGAAACACCGAGCCGACTGTTCGAGACCTACATGGTGGAAAATATCAAGAAAGACTGTCCAAGTTAAACTAGTGGAAACCAGCAGGGCTGCAGATAGTCATAGTCTTGTGAAACGTGTTAGTTATACTCTCACATTGTAAATACGTTACTGTAAAACAAATTGTCCAAAAAATGGAACCTGTGAAGGAGCTTCTATACATTGGTGGCAGTGGTGGGATTTCGTCAACAAGTCTAAGGAGAAAGACTCGCCAAGGAGCTCCTAATGAAGATGAGTCATCAATCCCAAGTGCCCCAGGTTTTCGAGACCCGGAAAATAAGAGCGAGAGCCGGACCCCATTGATGGCCAAGTTTCCGACGGAGGTAGAGGCCCTGCCAAAGACCCAAGAACCAGCATCGCCAGAAAAGGAAAATTAGCCGCAGATGTCAGAGAGATTAGACCACTTTACCTCAGTGGTGGATCGACTGGTGATGACGATGAAGAGAAGAGAGGAGGAGGGAGCAGGTGCTGTGTGGCTTGAGCCAGAGCCGCCACCACCATTGACCACGCGGCGAGGAGCAAGAGAACCGATCAACTGGTTCAACCGCAACTGGAAGCTGTGCTACAGACTTCGATTACCGTGAAGGAGAATACGAAAAGGCTGGGACCCTTAAAATTATTTAAGGCAATGGGAAGCGATTGGATGACGTTTATCAAAAGATTTGAAGCAGCTATCAAGAGTCAGCTAATGGAGTGATGAAGAAGCGCTACAAGCACTGACTATGGTGTTGGATGATGGAATGCTAACAGCCTTCATTACGATCCCGGAAAATCAACGCACCACACTCCAACAAGCTTGTGAAGGGATGTCCTCCGTCCAGTGCAAGGCAGCGATTTTCGGCCTTGAGAAGGGGAGAGAGCGAGCCGCCGTTGGTTTACAGAAGCACCTTGCTAGTGCTTGCAGGTGTGGCGTTCCCGAGGATGGACGAGGTGGCCCGGGATGTGCTGGTGGCGGAGCGGCTGCAAACTCTCCTCGACCAAAGCGGCATTACATTGCTGATTATGCCAGAGAGCAAACAAACTTCAATGCGATTTGCTAAATTTCTCTGTGCACATGAAGAACCCAGGGCGCCATGTGAAGTAGTGACACAGGTGACAAGAGTGATGGAGAATGGATGAGCAGGAGGACCAGCGGAGCCGACGGGGACAGCGACAACAAGGACCGCCGCAAAGCCCAGCATGGAGGGTGATCTGCAGGTGACCTTGGAAGAGATGGCAGCGGCCATCCGGGGGTTAAACAATCCAAGGCGCCAACTACAGCAGCAGTGACCATAGCAGAACTGCGGAGGAATCCGGGACCAAGCGGTGATCTACTGCTACCACTGTGGATGGCCGGGCCACATCGCGAGAGGATGCCAAGGGGAAGTTGATCCGAGACAACCAAGGCAGCTCCGGACAACATCGCGGGACTTTCCAAGAGCCAGGCAAGTCACGACTCCCCATACACCCGGCCAGACACACATGCACCTCATTTCCAATACCTTCATCACCATCATCACCAGCATACCACTCTATCACGGCGATCTGGAGTGACAAAGCAGGGCAAATTGAGCCAACATCTAGGGTGAAGTGGAAAAAAGTTAGCGTGACGGGTCATAGCAGCAACCTACGGGAACATCAGTTTTGGCGGGAGCGATTGAGGGAAATCCCGTGAGGGTGTTGGTGGACACGGGAGCATCAGTAACCATAATTTCTCCACTCGTGTTTGATATGTTACCAGCATAAAAAAACATTGGCTTGAACCAGTTGACAATATATTTGTGGAGGCTAATGGCTGTAGTCTAGGATTGTGGGAAACGTTAACACAGACATCCATATCGGAGGAATATGTTTTACGGACGCTGTTTTGGTCTCTCTTCCCTAGCAGTACCATGTCTAATGGGTACTGATTATTTAAAGTCGGCTACCCATTAAGATAACCATGGACCAGGGCTATTTTGAGATGCCATCAGGAAAAATGATATATTTTTTGCAGCCTGATGTGGATACAGGAAAGGCCGCCAGAGTACACGCCCTGGTGGGAGAGTCGATGACGATTCCGCCGCTAGCACAGGTGTTAATTCTCTTGTGATATCGATCACCATTAATCACCTAAAGCGCAGACAGCAATTATAATTGCACCATTGGGGCCAAGAATCAGTCGATATTTGCTAGCGGCGGTGGACACCATTTTAATATGGAACCAGCAGCTACAGTATGTATGCAAGTTTTAAAAACGTCAGAGCTGGCAATTATATTGCGAGAAGGGACGGTAATTGCGCAGATTTCCCCAGCGATTGAGATTCATGAGATGCAGTAGTAGCGGGGATACAGGGAGAGAAGGATGGGATAGGGTCTCCCTGGGCAGAGAAAATCGTTCAACGGAACCCTGAATTGACTCAAGGTCAAATAAACTGTTTTAAAAGTCTCCTTCTAGAATTTGAAGACGTTTTCAGTAATGGCCCACATGATCTTGGTTTTACGGGCTTGATGCAGCACCATATTGAAACAGGGAATGCTCAACCTGTTAGACAGAATTCATATAGAGTGGGACCAGCAGAAAAAGAGCAGATCCTTAGAGCTACAGATGAGATGTTGAGAGCGGTTATCGTTTCTCCATCAACCAACCCCTGGGGAGCACCAGTTGTACTAGTAAAAAAGCCAGATAGTTCTGTGATGCCGCCGCCACGGAGCCGATCGGCGGGTGGCCCACCTGCGATCTCGCCGCCCCGAGCGACGAGGCCGACATTGCTCCACCCCACCACCTCCCCACCCCCCCCCCCACCGGAACACACACGCACGCACTCCCCTCACCATTAGAGCGCGTGGGGAGACACCCTGGCCGACAGGTTTTCACCCAGAAGCCCTCGTAAAGGGATAATCTTCACGGTTTCCTGCGGCCAGGGAATTGGACGGTCTCCTCCGACGCTAACACACACCGTGGCGCCGTGACTTGAGTAGAAATGACATGTTCACGGCGGGGCTGCCCCGCCACCGCGGTTAGTACGCACCTCACGCACACGGGTCGGCAGGGCAGGTAAGGAGGAGGGCAGAGCCACGAGCGGCGGGAAAGCAGGGTCGCCCTCTGGCTGGATGGCCGCTGAGCAGGTAAATTTAGATGCGGACGTCGCTGAAAGCAACGGCCCGGGGGATGCTGGGATACAGATGGGCCTACCGATTGGCGGGTGATCCCAACGAGCTGATTGGCCCGCGAGTCGGCACCAGGTAGCCCCTTTGATGTAGAAAGAATAAAGCGGGTCAGGGCGAAGGAAAAAGGCTCTCTGGCTACTCGAGTCAACCCCAGGCCCGTCAACTCCCGAGTCCAGCCGCGCGAACGTCCGTGGGACGTATCGACGCGCCGCGAGGACCAGCCGGCAGTGACGGCGAACCGTGAGTAAGGGAGGGAGAGAAAGAGGGAGTTGGGACTTAGCTTAAGAAGAAAACCGGAGAGGGTAAAGGGGAGAAGGACAGGTAGAGTATAGTGCCGACTATCGAGAGATAGATTGGTCCTGCCCCGCCGATCCCGACTGACTCGGTTAAATAAGGGCTCGCCGACCCGGTGGAATAAATCGTCGGCGATTACATAACGGACTGGTGTGGTTTTTGCGAGGGTGTGGAAAGAGAGTGGAAGCGTGGGTGCGCTCGCTGTTCGCGGTGGTCGCCGCGTGTGTGGAGCGGCGCCGCGTGGGGTGTGGGCGCTACAAACCGTCGGCGGCGGACTCCCCCGTTGCGAGCGGATACCCATCTCGCACGCATGCCCATCGCATAGCCCTTTAAACGCGTTTAACCCAATCCCCCCAATCGCCGGAGTGGGTACGAACGACGTCGCTTACCCTCCGACCTCTAACCCCCGGTTACCCGCGTGTGATTGGTGCGTGGGACTGCGCGGGCGTGGAGCGTCGCGTTCGGGTGCCGGCGAAGCGCTAGCGGGCCCCAGGGCGGTCGAGGGCGATGCCTCACCGGCAGGAAACCCGGACTCGGGGGGGGACAGCACAGGGGGGGGGAACAGGAGCGCGGCGACCTTTCCCCGCCCGGTGAGGAGTGCAGCGGCGGCAGCTCCCACACTAGTGGGGAGTCTGGGAGCGTTGGTCCTTCGCGGACAGGGTCGCAGGCGGGAGAGATCCCGGGGGCCGGCGACCCTAACAGTTTGGCGTCAGAAGCGGTACGAACCCCCGCGTTACCCCACGCGAAAATAAGGCATATATTCACTGGCCGGGGTACACCTTCGTGGAAAGCATTTGCCCGCAACGTCCTAGGGGCTAAGGAAATTAATGGGTGGACGGACGCGCAGACGCTACGTCAACTTAATATGAATCTGGATGGGCGGGCAGCCGATTTTGTGGAAGCCCTACCCGCAAGCGCGCAGACACAGCTAGAGGAGCTGATGCGCCGACTTGATCTGCGTTTCGGTACGCGCGATGAGGAGGAGGCAAAAGCGGCCTTAGAGGCACGCCGTCGCCAACCCGGCGAGGACCTGCGCGATTATGCCGAGGATGTGCGTGAGCTAACAAAGATCGCACGCCCGAGGTACACCACGGAAGCGATTGAGGAGCTGGCCGCAGAGAAAATCCAGCGATACTTAACACGCACGGCGTGGTGGCAGCCAGACGTGAACTGTACGCGCCTCCCCTTTGATGCCCTTGTCGAGCGCGCGCGCAAATGTGAAAGAATTTCTAGCGAACGCGCACAGCTCCGAGGACTGGGACGGGAGCGCACCATCGCAAGTCTGTCCACCGAGGAGGAAGAGGAGGAACAAGAGCTCGCCAGGACGGTAGGGGGTCGGGGAAGGGAGCTTCCGGTATCCCGCGAGACCACCCCGGGATGGGTAGCGGGGATACAGGCGGGCATCGGGGGGATCGACAACAAGGTCACCCAAGTGGACAACAAGGTAACCCAAGTACGGGCACATATGACTATGCTGCAGACTACGGTAGAGACGGTTCAGACCGAGTTGGGAGGGCTGGCCGGGAGGGTAGCCCGAATAGAGGCGGAGTCTGGGCAGCGGCGTACGGGAGGGGAAAGAGGGAGCGGGCGGGGAGGCTCCTACGGGGCCGCCGCCCTTCCCCGAGCATGCTACCTGTGCGACCAGCGAGGGCACCTGGTGAGGGACTGTCCCCAGATCGCCCGCGCTAGAAAGGCGCCGGGGTTAAACGCCAACGCCCCCTAGAGGGTGGACCACCTAGGGGTGCAATCAACGAGGTCCCGAAACAAAACGACGATAATAATAATGGTAAGCAAGTGACACCCACACAGGTCCCGGCCACAACACCCAAGGATGCGGTGAGGACGGGCGACTGGCTACGGGAGCTGGTAGCAGGAATCACGGGGGCCACGTCACTGGTGGAAGGACAGGTGAACGGGCAGCGCACCCGGATCTTACTGGACACGGGGGCCGTAGCCTCACTCGTGAGCACCATGCACTGCAGCGTGCTCGGGGTTGACGTGAGCCGCCTGCAGGCCCCGGATTGCGCGCTGCACACAGCGAGCGGAGCCGGGATGGGGTTGCTGGGAAGGATCTCCCTCGAGGTCCGTCTCGGAAACCAGGTGTGCACTCAGGAGTTCTACGTCTCGAGTGTGCTGTGCCACGAGTGTATCGCAGGTACCGACCTCCTGGAAAAGCTGGGGCTCAACGTGCAGCCCCGACAGCGGTGCGCCACCGTGGAAGGCAGCGGGGAACGGATTCCATTCCTGGGACGGGAGCCGAATCGCCCCCGCTTCACATCCATGGCCGCTACCCTGACGACGGCCGTCACCATCGGGCCGCTCGCCGAGATGCTGGTGCCTGTGGCAACACCCTCGACCGACCCCGCGCACCGACCATCGGGGGACGTAATGCTAACTCCTCACCCGGAGTTGGCAAAACGATACGGGGTTGTGGGGTCAGCCACGTTGGTAAACGCCGATGGGGGCCGATTGTTTATGCGTGTGTTTAACCCCCACGGCACCCCAGCAATACTACGACGGCACACCACAGTAGCCACCGTGCACCCCCTACACGCGCGCCACTCCAGCGACTCGGTATTCGCACTCTGGGCGGAGGACCCCGGTCGCCCCGAGGACCACCAGGACCTGGCCTGGCGAGTCGGCCCGACTCCCCACGCCGAGGTCGTCCCCCTTCTTGACGCGGTACACGTACCTTGGGCAGATTTCCCCAAGGGAGAGGCCGATCAGCTACGCGGGTTACTGCGGGAGTACGCCGACGTGTTCAGCGAACACGATTCAGACGTGGGTCGCACAGATCTCGTTAAGCACCAAATCGACACCGGGGCCGCCCGACCCATAAAGCTCCCCGCGTACCGCGTGGGCGCACCCGAACGTGCCCAGATCAAAGAGGCGGTCAGGGACATGCTCCGCGATAACATAATTCAGCCCTCGGCGAGCCCCTGGTCTGCCCCGGTGGTACTAGTAACGAAAAAGGACGGGTCAACCCGTTTTTGCGTCGATTACCGCAAACTAAACGCAGTCACCCTCGGCGACGCCTTTCCCATACCGCGTATCGACGACACCTTTGACAGCCTCGCCGGAGCGCGGTATTTTTCCACCCTCGATCTCGCGTCCGGGTACTGGCAGGTGGAGATGACGGAGGAGGATCGGCCAAAAACCGCATTCACCACCCCGATGGGACTATTCGAGTTTCGAGTACTCCCGTTCGGGCTCACCAACGCGCCCGCGACGTTCCAGCGGCTGATGGAGTTGGTGATGCGGGGCTTGCAGTGGGAGCAATGCCTGATTTACCTGGATGATGTGATCGTGTTCAGTAGATCTCTGTCTGAGCACTGGTCCAGGTTACGGGAGGTGTTCCAGCGACTGCGAGCGGCTCATCTCAAGCTCAAGCCGCATAAGTGTTACATCGCACAGCGCGAGGTGGGGTACCTCGGACATCGCGTCAGCGAGGCGGGGGTGCGCACCGATCCGGACAAGGTACGCGCCGTAGTGGATTGGCCACAGCCAAGAAACTTGACGGAGATAAGATCATTTTTGGGGCTCGCCACCTATTATCGTCGATTTGTAAAGGGATTCAGCGAGATTGCACGCCCCCTCACCCAACTCACTTCCCCCAAGAACCGCTATCAGTGGACGGAGGCCTGCCAGACGGCCTTCACCACCCTCAAAGACCACCTCACACACACCCCCACACTGGCTTTCCCCGATTTTACCACCAACTTTATTTTGGACACCGACGCCTGCAGCAGCGGGCTGGGTGCGGTGTTGTCGCAGGTGCAGGAAGGGATGGAACGGGTGATTGCGTACGCCAGCCGGACCCTGAGCGGGGCCGAGCTGAACTACTGTGTGACCCGTCAGGAATTGTACGCAGTGATCTTCGCGTGTAAACAGTTTCGGCCGTATTTGTACGGCAGGAAATGTCGGGTGCGCACGGACCATTATGCTCTGCAGTTCCTCCTCACCTTCAAGGAACCGCGGGGGCAGATGACCCGATGGCTGGCGCAGCTGCAGGAGTACAACCTGCAGATCGAGTACCGGGCGGGGCGGACGCATGCAAACGCGGACGCATTATCACGGCGACCCGCGGTGTGTGCTGAGACGAGGGCGGAGGAGGCCTGCCCGTGCTTCACGGGGGGACGTTGCCGAAAGGCAACGGACCCCCGGGAACCCGCTGAACCTAACCCCCCCCCCGGCGAGAGAGAGTGCGGTATGCGCCACAGAGACCCCCACAGGTGGAGGCGCGGACCCAGTCGACCGCCCGGCGAGCGCAGGGCCCACGACTCGGGACCCAGCGGACCACCCCGCCCCGATCGGACGGATCCAGGAGGACGTCGGCTGCGCCTTCCCGGGCCTGAACGACGAGCAGCTGAGGCAGACCCAGCAGCGGGATCCGGATCTGGCGGCGGTGGAAGCGGCCCTGCGGGAGGAGAAAAGCACCCTACCAGGGCCCTGGAGCGGTTTGTATGGCCGGTTGTGTGTGCAGAACGGGGTGGTACGGGAGTTAACTGAGGCCGGCCAGCCGGGGTGCATCTGTGTTCTCACCCAGGTGCGACCCCAGCTGCTACGGCTGGTACACGACCACCCGCTCGGGGGCCATGACGGGGAACGGCGCACTCAGGAGACTCTGCGTCGCCAGTATCTCTGGCCCAAATTGACGCAAGATGTGGTTGCCTGGGTGCAGGGCTGCCGCGCTTGTCAGCAGTGCAGACCGAAACCGGCACGATACCAGGTACCCCTAAGGCCGTTCCGTGTCAGTCGGACGAACCAGCTGGTCGGCATCGATCTCCAGGGGCCGTTCCCACGATCCCACCGGGGCAACCGCTATATCCTCGTAGCGGTGGAATACTTCACCCGCTACCCCGTGGCGGTGGCCATCCCCGATAAAACGGCCCTGGTAGTGGCCCGGGCGTTCGTGGAGCACTATGTACTTAAGCCCGGGATCCCGGAGCGAGTCCTTACCGACCAGGGTAGCGAGTTCGAGGCCGAGTTGTTTCAGGCGCTGTGCCGGGAGTTCGGAATCCAGAAAGACCGAACCACGGCGTACCACCCCCAGGCGAACGGTATGGTTGAGCGTATGAATCAAACTCTGGCCGGAAAGCTCAAGCGTATGGCGGCCGCAAACCAACGGGATTGGGACGAACACCTCCCCTACGCCCTGTTCGCCTACGCCACCACGGTGCACACATCGATGGGACAAACCCCGTTCCTAATGATGTTTGGTCGTGAGTCTCGTCTACCCGCAGACTTGCTGTTCGGCATTCCTCCACCCCAAACGGAGGAAGGGAGTCGCCCCGTGGAGCATCTGATGGAGACCCTACGAGGGGCCCGGGACCGGGCCTACCCGCAAGGGGAGGCCGCGCATCGGCGACAGGAGCAGAGCACCCGACCCCGCGTGGAGCCCCCCCTTTTCTTGACAGGCACCAAGGTGTGGCTACACACCCCTCGCGTCGGGGCCGGACAGGTGGAGAAGCTGACCACCTACTGGCGGGGACCCTGGACCGTGGTACGGCAGATCTCTCCCTGGACGGTATTAATCCAGGGTGGAGAGAGGGGCCGAGAAACGGTGGTTAACGTCCGCCGCTTAAAACCATGGAGGGCAGCCCCGGTGGGGGAGAACCTCGCCGCCCGAGTACCGCGAAATCCCGGTGCCCCTGCGCCACCCGTGCCCGGGGGCCTCGCGCACTACATGGGCCCCGCCGGGCCCCCAGCCCCGAGGCGTCCCGGCCCCGCCAGAGGACGGCGGGGACGCCGCGCCTTAAATCCCGCTGCCGCGGAGTTTGTTCCCCAGCCCCCAGGTGCCGAGGGACAGGAGGAGCCACTGGAGTGGAGAAGGAGACCGCCGCAGGAAACCCCGAGGACGGAGCCACCTCCCCCGAGGCCAGCCACGAGATCCGGGCGGATCCCCCGGACCCCGCAGCGCTACCTCGTGGGCGCGGCCCAGGCGAGGTGCTCCAGTCAACCCGTGACGGGGACTGGCACCTCGGGGGGCTATGTGAAGCCACCGCCACGGAGCCGATCGGCGGGTGGCCCACCTGCGATCTCGCCGCCCCGAGCAACGAGGCCGACATTGCTCCACCCCACCACCTCCCCACCCCCCCCACTGGAACACACACGCACGCACTCCCCCCACCATTAGAGCGCTTGGGGAGACATCCTGGCCGACAGGTTTTCACCCAGAAGCCCTCGTAAAAGGATAATCTTCACGGTTTCCTGCGGCCAGGGAATTGGACGGTCTCCTCCGACGCTAACACACACCGTGGCGCCGTGACTTGAGTAGAAATGACATGTTCACGGCGGGGCTGCCCCGCCACCGCGGTTAGTACGCACCTCACGCACACGGGTCGGCAGGGCAGGTAGGGAGGAGGGCAGAGCCACGAGCGGCGGGAAAGCAGGGTCGCCCTCTGGCTGGATGGCCGCTGAGCAGGTAAATTTAGATGCGGACGTCGCTGAAAGCAACGGCCTGGGGGATGCTGGGATACAGATGGGCCTACCGATTGGCGGGTGATCCCAGCGAGCTGATTGGCCCGCGAGTCGGCACCAGGTAGCCCCTTTGATGTAGAAAGAATAAAGCGGGTCAGGGCGAAGGAAAAAGGCTCTCTGGCTACTCGAGTCAACCCCAGGCCCGTCAACTCCCGAGTCCAGCCGCGCGAACGTCCGTGGGACGTATCGACGCGACGCGAGGACCAGCCGGCAGTGATGGCGAACCGTGAGTAAGGGAGGGAGAGAAAGAGGGAGTTGGGACTTAGCTTAAGAAGAAAACCGGAGAGGGTAAAGGGGAGAAGGACAGAGAGATAGATTGGTCCTGCCCCGCCGATCCCGACTGACTCAGTTAAATAAGGGCTCGCCGACCCGGTGGAGTAAATCGTCGGCGATTACATAACGAACTGGTGTGGTTTTTGCGAGGGTGTGGAAAGAGAGTGGAAGCGTGGGTGCGCTCGCTGTTCGCGGTGGTCACCGCGTGTGTGGAGTGGCGCCGCGTGGGGTGTGGGCGCTACAAACCGTCGGCGGCGGACTCCCCCGTTGCGAGCGGATACCCATCTCGCACGCATGCCCATCGCATAGCCCTTTAAACCCGTTTAACCCAATCCCCCCAATCGCCAGAGTGGGTACGAACGACGTCGCTTACCCTCCGACCTCTAACCCCCGGTTACCCGCGTGTGATTGGTGCGTGGGACCGCGCGGGCAGGGAGCGTCGCGTTCGGGTGCCGGCGAAGCGCTAGCGGGCCCCAGGGCGGTCGAGGGCGATGCCTCACCGGCAGGAAACCCGGACTCGGGGGGGGACAGCACAGTGGGGGGGAACAGGAGCGCGGCGACCTTTCCCCGCCCGGTGAGGAGTGCAGCGGCGACAGCTCCCACACTAGTGGGGAGTCTGGGAGCGTCGGTTCTTCGCGGACAGGGTCGCAGGCGGGAGAGATCCCGGGGGCCGGCGACCCTAACAGTTCCATGAGGTTTTGTGAGGATTTCCGATGACTAAACAAGATTACGATCACGGACGTGTATCTCCTACCAGCATAACAAAAGGTGCAGCATAACAAAAGGTGTTTTTACGTGCAAGTACACCACCACCTTCCCCAGAACCCCCTGCAGAATAACAAAAGGCGGCTTAACCCACCCACGTCCCTTCCTGGCTCCTCCCCCCCCCCCCTTTAACCTGTATATAATCTCGTGTGTCCCTGAGCTGTTCACTTGATACAGCTAATTTTGCTGTGTCTGTTCCATCTGAAGACGGAAGCTTGTGTTGCCTCCGAAACGTCGTGATTTATTTTAGTTGTTTTCATTGATTTTATTTTACCTACGTGACTTTACCGAAAAAAAACAAAGAGTATGAATCCTTTCAGTCACGAAAGCTTCAAATCTAGAATTATCAGAGTTGTTTTTTTTTGCATTCTGACTGCAGGTATTGTGGTTAATGCAAACATGATTCCTCATAAAAGGTGTCAGTTTTGTTGCAAAAAAAGGGTAAAAAACCTATTATTATATTTTGCTACTGGCAAAGGAGGCCTCATGATATTGACGGCTTGTTGTAGATGTGTAGGGGTGTCAGGGGAAGGATTCCCACCAATAGGAGAGTTGGTGGGACGGTGACAGGAGAAGGGGGAGGGGTAATCGAGGAGATATAAGGAGAGAACTGGCGGGAAGAAGGGGCCTTGGGCGGGAAAGAGATTGAGGGACGGCTGGAGAGAGGTGTGGATGAAAACAGAGGAATAAACATCGAACCCCCTGCAACCCTTGTGTCGGCTCTCCTTTACAGATGTATGGCCAATGATGTCGTGTATGTCTTGCCTACTAATGTACAACCTTAATAGGGTAGCCCACATAAGAGTTTAGTTATGATACGGAAGGGTCAAGTTGGGTTGTAACGCCTTCCCCCCCTTTATTCAAGGGCCTATGCTATGCGTTAACCCAGAGGTTAAATGTTATGCACTCAATGCGCCCAGCGTTGAAACGCTTGTGCGATCCCATTGTTGCCAACATACAGTCCCGATTTGTAGCCGGGACGGTTTTTTTATGGGAGGGGAGGGGGGTGTAGGGTACTGTAGATGGCAAGGGTTATAGTAGGGTCAGTGGAAATGGGTGGAAACAGGTGCAGGGCATTGTACAAGGGAAGGTTTGAGAAGGGAAGTAGAAGACGGTAGAGTCCGCTGGAAGAATATACCGGGGGAAAGTGCTGGAAGTTACCAGGGCATGGCCGAGCGGGTATATAAAGGGGAGCGAGGCCCGCGATCAGGGTGCTGGCTCAGGGCTGAATGACGACTGCAGGTGGACATCGGGGCCGATTGCTGGAGATCGACAATGTTGAAAACATCAAGAAGGACTGTTCGAGATTAATCTAGTGGAAACCACTGGGCTGCAGATAGTCATAGCCTTGCGAAACGTGAGTCGTACTCTCACCTTGTAAATACATTACTGTAAAATAAATCGCCTCGAAAATGGAACCTGCAAAGGAGCTTTTTTACATAGGTAATGCAAACACGACAGGCTACCAGATTTGTAATGGATAAACCTACGGTCATATGAGGTGGTACCAGCGTGGTGCAACTCATATCTTACACCGTTGATACATGGGCTTGTAACTGACAACCTGTGAACCAACTGGCCGAGCATTAAGTTTGAGATTTTGTGTGTGTGTGTTAGGTAGTGGGAGCAGTAGTGTAGTGGTTAGCGCGCTGTGCTATGACCCCAGCGACCCGAGTTCCATTCCCGCTCGCAGCCAACACCAGTGACGAATATCTGAACCGATTCTGGCCCTCCCCTAGGTCGATTCAGCCTCAAATGATTACCTGGTGTGGTGTGTAAACATCTTCATTTGGGAGACAAACGCGGTCGGGCGTGGTGCTGGCCACCCATACCCTCGTGTATTGTGCCGGCCCTCATAGGTGCTCGCTAACAACACTTGCCCCAACAGTCTGTTAAGGCTACACGGGGGGGTTCTTTGTATGTGTGTTAGGTATAGCAGTGTTCTGGTTGTGCCGGCACTCTGCCATTCGATCTCTTTTCTATCCCGGAGGGGAGGGGTGAGTTCTGATATTAAAAGTGAATTCGGATCCTCTAACTCCACGCACGCTACATGCCCAAAGACTTGCCTGGGGTTTTTTTTTCTCAAGTGATCCCAACAACAGAGGGAAAGGGTCTGGTGAAGGTACCCTGGCATGGACCCTGAGTTTCCTCACATCCGAGTGTGCAGCCCGTGTGAGATCACCTGTGATTCATGATCGCACGTATGATCGTGCACTCTGCTCATTGCTACGGAGAGTCATGTGCGTTTTTAATTATAATTATTATTATATGAGCATGCAATGATGATCGGGGATGGGACGGCGAGCATTACATACACAGCAGAGTATAGGGTATGACCTCCATTTGCGGGCCGTCCATAAATGACGTCACGTACCTGGGGGGGGGGGGGTCAGACATTTGTGACGATGTGTGACGATCGGGGGGGGGGGTGTTTGAGAAACGTGACGTCACATCAAAATGCGCAACTTTAAATATAGACAACACGTTCTACTTATATTTTTGGTTCTTTCGGTAAAGTCACGTAGAAGGGAAACAATAAAATATTTAAAATATAAAACAATAAAATTATCACGACGTTTCGACTGCAACACAAGCAATCATCATCAGGTGTGAAAACCACAGCAAGAAAATTTGAAAAAAGTGGCGGTTTATTATTTTATTGTTTCCCTTCTACGTGAATTTACCGAAAGAACCAAGAATATGAATCCCTGAAGTCACGAAAGCTTTAAATCAAAACGTTCTACTTAATTAAATATTTTTTTAAATAAATGTTTTCTCCTACAACATCAGAGTGCAGCGCCACATTAAATACGCACTACAATGACAATAGTTTAAAACGATTTGGAGCATGTTTTTTTTTAATTGGGGGGGCAGAGCTTTGTGACGTCATATTTGAGGGGGGTCTGACTTTTTGTGACGCTGTGTGACGAAGGGAGGGGGGGGTAAAAATTCGTCCAAAATCGCGTGATGTCATTTATGGACGGCCCCTCAGGTTTGGGCAGACTCCGTGCTGAGGAACTCAGCTGCGGTGTTGCGACATGGAGCGGGTGAGTGTTGCCTGGTCATTGTTGCAAAACACTTTTCAAATAATGTTTTCGCCGTTCCACAAACCTCCCAGCGCTCAGCTGTTGTTGAGTGGCCCACTTCTCCCAGAGGACCAAACACAGCGCGGAGTGTGTCTGGTCATCATCGTCTCCGAACTTTGTTCTTTGTATTGTCCATTGAGCTGACCTGTCTCCATCGTTAGGATTCGCGGGAAGAGAGGGATCGGGTGATACCAGCTACCCCGAGCCTTCCGTGACAATCGTCGGGGCTGAGAGCAGAACCCTTTCGATGATTTGAGAATCTCGGCGAGGATCTCGGAGGAGCCAACTGGGTGCGCTCTGACGTGTGGCCCACATCCCCTAACGCGACCTTAACTACAGTGAACACATTTTTTGCAAATGTTGGTCAAAACTTTATTAAGACAAGCACGCAATAATTCGGCTGATATCATTACATCATCAAATGCTAGTTTTTTTTTACAAGATAATCGAATACAAAACACTTTCAAACAAGCATGAACATAAGCCTAATAATTAATCTACGTATCTTTGCCGTCGCTGGGTAAGTGTCCTTCGACGTGTGCAGACTTGTCACTGCAGGGCTAGTTTCATTTCCAAGGTTATTATCCATGGATCTGCTCTTTATTTGTCTGACCCGTTATTACCATTGGACAATCCTAAAAATCTGCGACGCGTGTCCATTAACAGTTCCCAGATTCCACGCGCAATTTGGAGTGGAAGCATTGAATGTACCCACCCCAAAGTATCTGGAACCACCTCGGTCTCCTCGCATCTCCATTCTGCCATCTCTGTCCTCACTTAAAGCGACTGGTATTAAAATAACTTAAAGTTTCAGTGTGAATGTAATTTTACAACATAATATCTATTCCGTGTTTCTATTCAGCTAAAACTATAAACTATTTATTTTACCAGATAAGGCCCACTGAGCTATGTAGCTCTTTCATTTCAGATGCGACCTGGCCATCACAAATGATAGCTCGACGAAGTGGCTTATCGTATGAAAATGTATAGCGGCCAAAGGCATGTTTATAAATGTGAAGGGAAAACCCGGAGGACCCGGAGAAAAATCCACGCGACCACGGGGAGAGACACGCGAACTCCAAATATAGAGCAGGCGACAGGGTCTGGATCCAACCCACGACCTCCTGTATACCAAGCAAGGAAACAAACATCTCCTAGTCACTGTGGTGAGATGTTGCGGAATGCTTTGTCTGCCAGCTGAGTCGCCCTTGGGGGAAAAAAGAGCGTCTTTGCTCAAGAGGCTTTACTCTGGAAACTCCAACTGATTCTGATCTTCATCTACTGTCAGGAATTTACTGCCTAACCCAAGCCCCTGTCACCCCCCACGATCGTGAAATGTAACAATACAGCCAACATACATTAATAGATTTCATCTTTCCATCTCCTCGGTGTATGTAACCACGTTGAACAGAAAATGTATTTAAACTGGAGGAATCTAAGCTTTTTCACAGATGTTGTCAAATGGGGTCACGGGGTCAGAATGTTACACAAAATAAATGCGATCCAAAAACATGATAGGAGTATAAACTATAGGAAAAGTTAGCAGATCACTAAAACATACAAATAAAACTGAACTCTTTATATTCCATGCGCCAAAGCCCAGTGAGTGATTGAATTCGTGAGTTATTTGAACCTGTGGCGTGGTGGTTGAATGCAGATTGCGTGCGATTAAAGTTAGTCTGGTAGATTCGACATCAACTTTGCTTGTATGTTGAACTTCTTTCGCATTGCACATCGCCAACGGTGCTAATCTGTGGGTCTCTATGAGTGTCTATATGGGTGTCTGTGGGTATGTGTGAGTCTCTATGGGTTTGGGTGTCTGTGGGTCTCTGTGTATTTATGTTGAACTTTTATCGAACCGTTCGCAACCAACCGCGCTAATTAGAAGTGCGGCAGAACGACAACAAACTCGACACAAAAGCAGTTCTAAAGAAATGCATCCCCCTCGGGCGAGATCCATTCCTGTGGCAAGCATCCCATGAACAGTATTCACGAACTCGGTGCGCTGTCATGTAGCCAAACAAGCAAGGAATTATCTACCCAGCACAATCAAGAATAACAACCTTAAGTTTAACCACTTAGACTCTTAGAGGGAGACCTTAACAGTCATTTGAATGAACACAACGTGACGAGACGGGCGATATGCACTCGAGATGCTAATTAGTTTAATTGTTTGCGTTTCTTAAATGACTTTACACCGAAGCAGCCTTGGCTACGAGCACAACGCTTGTGCACTTGTGGTGCAGATTGTTTTGCACATCGTGTAGGATTTGGTGAGATGGCGGCGGCAGCAGCGGCCATCTGCTCGATCCCTACTTTCCCTCTTCCATCCCCTACCTCCACCTACCCCTCTCTCTTTCTCCTCTCTTCCCCTTCTTCCCATCCTCCACCACTTATTTGTGGTGTTGGAGGCGCTGCTCCCCGACCACGTCTCTTGCCTTCCCCCCCCCCCCCCCCGCGCCCACCGGGCCTCCTCTTGGTGGCCCGGCTGCCGGCGGTTCGCCTGTCGAGCCGTGCCACTTTGCGCCAGCCGATGCATCGGCAAGCCCCAGGATGTTGGGGGCTTTGTTCAGACCGCCAGGATGAGAGGTCGAGCTCCTCTGCCCGCGGCGGGAGTCTTCAACCATGTCGGTGTAGCCGCGCACAGAGGGAAGCCTTGCATTTGTGGCAACGCTGCGCTTCCTGTCTCGTTACGGGCCCAGCCGGGACTCCACTGCTGCACCCCGCGGACGTTGCGGGAACGTCGCCGGCAGTGCAGAGGACTCGACCACGGTAGCCCTCTTCTCCCTCCTGGCTCCAGCTCCTCGCCACCCCCTCTTTGAATTTGATATTATCAAAGTTGTCTTTTTTGTTTGCATTTTGACTACTTGTGTTGTGGTTATCGCAAACATGATGCCTTGTATAAAGGTGTCAGTTTTTGTGCCAGATAAAAGGGTAAAAACCTATTACAATATCTTGTTACTGGCAAAAGGAGGTATAATGTAAGTGCTTACCCCGAGCTCTCAATCCTCTGATTGTGCGCTGTTTTTGAGTTGTATGCCTTTTGGCGTCTTCTCGTCCAACACCATTGGAGACTGGGTTCTAAGAAAAGCCGTCTCGGGTGTGGACCAATCAAATTCAAGGACAGTGCATATTATCAGAGTTGTCTTTGTTTGCATTTTGACTACTTGTGTTGTGGTTATCGCAAACATGATCCCTTGTATAAAGGTGTCAGTTTTTGTGCCAGATAAATGGGTAAAAACCTATTACTATATGTTGTTACTGGCAAAAGAGGTCTCATAAAGTGTGGAGACTTTTCAGTGTGGTGCTTTAACAGACAATGGATGAGACCCGATGGTTATCCATAACAAAAGTATATAGGGTTGGATCTCGTAAATAGAAATGTCGTTAACCCACCACCACCCGACACGGCCAATTAGTCAAGTTTGTCAAGTGAACAAAACGTGCCGATTAGCCACTACAGCACATGGCCTGTGACGTCGTACTCTCAAATAGTGAATTCCGTGGGTTTACTCTCCTTCAAACCCGTGTCGTGTCACGGCTGTCACGGTCGACGTTGTAACACTCGCTGATATTTTTTTATTTATTTTACCAGGTAAGGCCCCACTGAGCTATGTAGCTCCTTTTTCAGAAGCGACCTGCTTATCAAAAATCATAGCTTGGCGAAGTGGCTTATCATGTGGAAATTCATAGCAGTATCCAAATACCCTAAACGCGTGATGTTGATTCTAAATGTGGAGAGGAAAGAAAACGGAGGGACTCGGAGGAAAAATCCACACGACCACGGGGAGAAAATGCAAACACCAAATATATAGCAGGTGCCAAGGTCGGGATCAAACCCACGACCTCCTGCATAACAGGCGAGGTAGTTAACATCTCACCACTGGCACCCACGATCCGCCAGTACGGCCTGGATCTTGCTCCCTTCAGACTACCATTTTCGGAACCCTAAAAGACTATCCGTAAGCAAGGATATTTTTGGCGACGGTGAACCAAGTCACTTCGAGAGTTGGGACAGGACTTTTACTGACAAGACTGTCGCAGCTCTCGTTTTTCGATGGCGTATTCTCACTTACAATGCTGTTGTCGGTAGATCTGCTCATTGTTTGTCTCACCCGTTGTTATTAAAAAAAAATCTATGACGCACCTCTCATTTTTGTCTATGAATAGTTCCCCCGATTTGGCATGCAATTTGAATCGAAAGTATTCAATGGAGCCGCCCCAACGTGATTGGGACCACCCTGAGTGTCGTCCCTTTGCATCCTGTCAACCCATACTTCTATGATATTTTTGGCACGTACGTATACTTCTACAGGGAAATTGAGTTTTCAGGTCCATACGGCATACAGCCATTTCAATACGGGCAAAAAAAATGTGTCTCTTTGTTTGTGTTTCTCCCCTGTGATGGGATTTTGTAGGATGAACATTGAGACGTATAATGGCACAGGGTGACCAATAAGGTCTGAATTGATCTGCAATAAGATTGGCACTGATAAGGGGTTGACAGGTATGGTCATGTCATAACGTAACTACGTATTGTATTTAGATATGGGCCTCTGCTGTGTGGAGGAATGAAAATTGCTTTATGAATCTCGAGTAATATAATAACGTTGTGGTGAGTAATTTGGCAGCTTGTAGAGGCTACTATTCCAGCCCATTACTCGGTGCCAGAGAGTTGCGACACTCTAGAAGTTTCTTCCCTATCACGTCGACGTAGCACCCGTCGAACGACTTACCATTCTTGTGGCAATACGTATCTGGTGCACAGCAATATTCCCAGTTATTGTTCATGTCCGTGTAGCACCAGAAGTACTGCTTGGAGTGGGAGCCACACGGGAAATCAAATCGGCACCGTCTCCCACTCACGGTCATCATGGAGTATGCCGGCGAGCACGAGACCCACTTGATGGCCGACATGCACACGTACCCATTGTGTGACGCTTGATAGGTGCACTCCGAAGTGCAGCAGTGGTCCCAGTGCTTCGAGTAGCTGGTATAACACCACGATGCCTTGTGATCGTGGGTGCCGCACGCGAAGTCGGGTCTGCACGGGATCCCGTGGGCAGTGACTGCGTTCTGATTGTGCCTCTGCTCCTCCAGTATACAGGAAGTCGCTGCCGTCTGTAATGCTAGCTCACCGGACTCCGGCAATGAATCAGTGTGAACGCAGGCCAGACCGCTCTCTTTACGCAGCACCCGCACGTGGTCGAACCAGTCTTTGTTGCTGTCGAACTTCAACCTTATCCTGATGCTGTCCACGTTGGTCCTGGTGCTGCTTGTCCCGCCGGAGTAGATGTTGCCAAGGCTGCTGTTCAGGAGTTTCTGTTCAGATGGCGAAATCGACTGTGGAAACTCTGCAAAGGACGCTGTGTACCTCACGATGTTCGCCGTGATCAAAGCGACGATGACATTGGCCGCAATGCTATTTCTCCCATTGCATGCGTCATTGAAGAGACTCAGTCTGCCGTACGAGTATAACCTCGCCAACTCTCTTTCGAGATGCTCAATTGTCATTGGCCGAATTTCCACGGCGGGAATGTTTTTCCCAATGTAGCCAAAACTAAATCCTTCGTTCCTGTGTACGTGGTCACAGCACACTGCTGACCACACGTAATCTGGAATGGTGACTCTGTCATACGCTCTGGTTTCATTTTCCAGTGCGTCGTCGGGATCGATGGGAATTTTGAACTTTGAGGGAATGGCACCAGTGATGAAGTAAGCTACAGAAGGCGATGGGCACTTTTCCTTCACGATGTATTGGGTTTCATTTTGGTATTTTCTCCATTTCAATCCGTTGAAGGACCGATCCAGCGGGACGGCATTCGTCAAGGTGAAAGTGGCCGTTCTTTCCTCGTCGCAGTGATAAGAACTGGGGTTGAGGTGGCCTCGGTCGTAGCTTGTCACCGCATAATCTTCGTTCACCGCCTGCGTGTAGGCCACACCCATGACGCTTATTTCGGGCGCCATGTTGTTGTTGAAACTGCGATTGGTGACCTGGAAAAATGAAGTGTTATTAAGACTTAAGAACAAACGATTTAGTTTTGGCTACATTGGGAAAAAAACGTTCCCAGCGTGAATCTTCGTCATTTTAGTGGTGCTCGTTAAATTAAATCCAATAACGTTGATGATAAAAAAGATACCTTAAGCGTAAATCCGCATTTCATAAGAATGGGGAACAGGCTCTAGGGTGGTGGCGTGTTTAATGATACCTTTATATTTTGCGCAACCTAACACAAAAAAAAACGTTATGGATAATATTTGGTCGCGAAAGTCTACATGTTAAACTAATTAATATTTTGCTTATGCTATTTAATAAAAAATATAATTAGATAAACTACCCTGATTAAACTACCGTAACCCTAAGATCTAAACCATAGGGTGCTATGGTGGCGATGTTAACTACCTCGCTTGGAATGCAGGAGATCGTGGGTTCAATTCCGACCTAGACACCTTGTGTGTCTCTCTCCCCGTGGTCGTGTATGTTTTCTTTCTCCAGGTCCTCCGTTTCTTTTTTTCCCTCCACATTTATAAACATCCACTTAGAGTATTTAGATAATTTTGCTGCTGTATATTACTACATGACAAACCACTTCGTTGAGCTATCGTTTGTAATAGCCAGGTTCCTTCTGAAAAATAGCTACAGTACATAGCTCACTGGGGCCTTCACTGGTAAAATCGTAAATTGTTTAGTTTTAACAGTTGCAGTAGCCATACCGGCGAACCCCTTGTCAGTGCCTACCTTGTTACAGACCCATTCAGACCTTATTGGTAATCCTGTGCCCTTATAAAGTTCAACGTTCATTCTACAAAGTCCCATCACAAGAGAGAAACACAAACAAAGAGACATATTTTTACCCATATAGAAATGCAGTCAATTTCCCTGTACAAGAATACGGGGTAAACCACATGGGTTGACAGGTATGTGTTTCTGAGAACGCATTCTGATTTGATGTGCCATAGGCTCAATTGCAATGCATAGTACAGTGTGCAAAACACATTGATATGCAACAATGGTGTGGTCATTGGAATGCTAATCATTACCTGTGGTTCAACAAACCAAACTCTTCGTTTATTGGGCTCCCCTTCACACAACGACCTCGAACTGTGCTCGTATTTGTACGCAGAATAGACAGGGATACGGCTGTTGGGGTTGTACAGGGTGGCGAAGCGAGTCCTGCCATTGTATGTCTGGCAGATTTTGTTGCACCATCGGCAGTTGGTCACTCGCGGTTGAAGCTTCTTGTAGAAGAAGTCCTCGCACGCGCCGCGCTGAAAATCGTTCACCACTTTCGCTCGGGTGAGCATAACGCTCAGGGCCAGAGACGTGACCAAGAAAAGCAGAGCCGCCATCTCCTCGTCCACCTCTGCGGTTTACCTGTGTCAAATGTGTTAGACACAAAACGACAGTCTCCAGTTATTAATTATATCAAGAAGTACGTGTTTGTAAAACGTGCGATGTTCATACGTCATCAGCTCCATTAAACAGTTCTGGCTTGCATTTTCTACTGAACCGGTTAAATATCTGCAAATAAGTCTCGAACATCATGCAGCAGAAGTGATTTTCAGGCCAATGGACCACTGCCTGGGTGGGTGAGTGGGTGGGTAATGGTTGAATGGGTGGGTGAGTAGGTGAGTGGGTCGGTGAGTACCAAGCCGATGGACCGCTGAGTTGGTGGGTGAGTGGGTAGGTGAGTGGGTGGGTGGGTGAGTGGGTGGGTAGGTGGGTGGGTCGGTGAGTACCAGGCCTAGGGACCACTGCGTTGTTGGGTGGGTAAGTCGGTGAGTGAGTGGGTGGGTGAGTGGGTTGGTTTGTGGGTGGGTCAGTGGGTGAGTGGGTGGGTGGTGGGTGAGTGGTTGGGTGGGTGGATGGGTGAGTGGGTGAATAGGCGAGTGGATGGGCGAGTTGGTAGGTGCGCGAGTTCGTAGGTGTGTGAGTGCATGGGAGGGTGGATGAATGGGTGGTTGGGTGAGTAGGTGAGTGGGTAGGTGAGTACCAAGCCGATAGACCACTGAGTGGGTGAGTAGGTGGGTGAGTGGATGAGTAGGTGAGTGGGTGTGTATGTGAGTGGGTGGGTGAGTGAGTGGTTGGGTGGGTGAGTCATTGGGTGAGCAGCTGGGTGAGTGGATGGGTGAATAGGTGAGTGGGTGGGCGAGTAGGTGCCTGGGTGAGTAGGTGGGTAAAGACGGTAATTGGTTTAACGAAACCAATTGTTAAGTGATTTGATCATTAGGCGAGTATAGGAGATACACATTAAAGGGCTTAATTCGTTCCGACAGCATCGAAATTTAAATCCCATTTTAACCCCCACAAAAACGTACTATATCATATTTACACGATGGATATTAATACACAGAGATACGACCAATATTATAAACGCGTGATATTACAAGAAACTCGATTAATAAATCCATTAATAAATATTTACTCTACCTATAAAAGCCCGTAGTTAACAGGGGAGTGGTTAGTAAGTGAACATATTTGGCTGTATGGAGGAACTACACTACTATACACTACATTATAACTACACTACTGTAGTGAGTTCAACTGAGTCGCAGACGTATACTTGGAGGCAACACATTTATTTAACTCCAACACATGGGCTAACATCCCCGTAACAGAATAACAACCTATGGTGGTGACCACCAGGCCAACTACACTAATTACAACGTAACTGCTACTATGGACCGGGACCACAGCTCGGGTCCAGGTCTAAGTGTTGGAGACTCGTTGATCGGAGAACGTAGACGAAGGTTTCTTCAGGATGAACAACAACGCCGGTCCCTCTGGGGGACCCGGCTTATATTCTCTGCGTCGTGGCTGGCTCCACCCTTGGCCACGACCACCTTCCAGAATCCTCGAGCAGAATTTGGACCCTGACCACGTGACCACCCCTAGCCCCCACTTGAGGCCCCTATGTAGACTTAATTGGTCACGCGTCCTCTCGGGTCAACAAAAGTGCCATGGCCTTTAGTAACCTCATTCGTACAGCCGGCACTCCCACACCCTGTCCTGTAGGGCTGGCACTGCACGCCAAGCGT
The DNA here is from genome assembly GCF_048934315.1 of Petromyzon marinus. NCBI lineage: Eukaryota > Metazoa > Chordata > Hyperoartia > Petromyzontiformes > Petromyzontidae > Petromyzon > Petromyzon marinus. The sequence continues at coordinate 1,815,683 of NC_133741.1, read as the reverse complement.
GGTGCCATCCAGCGCTGTCAATCAGCGCTCACCGAGCCCCTCTAGGGCCGGTACTACACCCACACCATAGTGGTATCTGTGATGTCGTTACACTGCACGCCGTGCCTCTCTCGGGCCGGCACTATTGTACACTACATTATATACTACACTGCTTAAAACTACACTAACGTACACTACATTATATAATACACTACTGTACACTACACTACTATATACTATACTACTGTATACTACACTACTGTACACAATACACTACTACACACTATACACTTCAATACACTATACACTACACTACTCTACACTTTTCACGATACACTACATATTAGGCTCTATGGAGGCCTGTCGTTAAGCGATTAGTCGTCAACAGGGGTGCTCACTAAGAGGGGTTCTACTCTGTACTACTATACACTACACGACTATACACTACACTATACACTACAAATTGGGCTCTATGGAGGCCCATCGTTAAGCGATAAGTCATTAACAGGGGGTGGTTGTTAAGAAGGTTTCTTTTGTACACTTCTATACACTACATTATACACTACACTACTATACACTACACTACTATAAACCACACTACTAGACACTACATTATATACTAGACTACTTTACACTACACTACTATACACCACACTATACACTACACATTGGGTTCTATGGAGGCCCGTCTTTAAGCGATTAGTCTATAACAGGTAGTGGTCGTTAAGAGGGGTTCTTCTGTACCTATGTGCACAGCATTAAATCAACCCTTTGTTTATTTGGCAGCCAGTGCCGGCCATCTCACCAACGCTCGGTGTCACGTGGCCGTATTTGCCCCTTTTAGCACCATCAGACGCTGAGTTCAGGATGGGCCGGAGTAAATTCAAGTAAGGCATCGTTCCTAGAATATGTGCGTGCATACCGTGATATTCCCTTCATTTGCAACAAGCACAGGAACATCGTCTTAAATTGTCCTATTAACACACCAAATGGTGTCTTGTTTGTGTATTCCATTGGTACATAATAATTGTGTGTCCACAGTATACCCTCGTTATTCACGAACTTGCTACCCGCAATATTGGCTATTTGTGAATTGCATCTGGAACTCCACGCGACTGCATCGAGAAAGAGAGAAAGTGATGAGAGATAAAGTGATGAAAAATAATTGATGAGAGATAAAGTGATGAGAGATAAAGTGTTGCCTAGCATAATTTTAGGCAAGTTCATTTATCAAGTAATATTTAATACTTTATAATTTATATCATTTATGTTTATTATAACCAATTTTTATTTTTTGTCATAATTTTAATATATTTCATAGCTTAGTTATGTATTTTTATAAAAGATAAGAATTCGTAGGCCAACATCAATATTCACGAAATTTGCTATTCACGAGTATCTCGGGAACATATCCCTCATCGTGAATAACGAGAGTGCTGCAGTAGTAGTAGTAAGATTTAAATTCGGTAGTATCACCGATTTTGTAGAGGCAGTGCAGCTTCTTAACATGGGGATACGCGATACATGGCCAGATTTTTGGTAGATATTAATTAATCGAAAACACAAATGAAGCACGGTGCACGTAAGTGCAACTTACTTTGTTTCAATCTTGATTTGAAGCTTTCATGACTGCAGGAATCCATACTCTTTGGTTCTTTCGGTAAAGTCACGTAGATAGAAAATTGTTAATAGGTCACGATGTTCCGATCGCAACACAAGCGACCGTCTTTAGGTAAGAGAGAGAAAGCAACTGAAACAAGATCTTACGTAGTCTTGAGATGGGTGCAGCCTCAGGGTAAGAGGGCAGGGCTAGAGATGGTCTGCCTGAGGCTATGGAAGTGGCTATTGTATTGTGAAAGATTAGCATATCAATGCACGAGCTTAGTGTACCGCAGCATCGGTGACTTGCCTAGTATGTCGTAGCATCGGTGACTGAGAGAGAAGGACATCCAGCCCGTCAATACAAAGACATCCAACCTAATAATGCAACTCAGAGAGTCAGCTAAAATCGCAGGAAGGATGGAAACATCACCTGGTTAATCACGTCCTTCCAATGATTGCTCAATTTGTACCCATATTCTCAGTTGAAGTTGTGTCTGTGTTTCTTATCTGGATGGCTTCATGAACAAATCTCTGATGATAGCCAGTGGGTTTGCAGAGTACCTTTGCCTTGGAAATATCTATTTCGTATGTTCCCACAGTGTTAAAACAGATGTATTGGTCCTACTGTGCTTCAGATCTGCCTCGTGTTCGCGAACATGGTCCGAGACGTGTCGTTTCATTTCCTCAATGTAACTGCTGCCGCAGCCACAACTTAGTTTGTAGACACCAGGAAATTGCATGTCAGGAATCACATCCTTTACAGATGGGATCAAATCACGGATTTTGTGTACTGTACTTTGTTTCATCAAACCCTGTCTATTTTTTTACATTATACTTTGTTTTAAAGATTGAGAAGCAAAGGTGGTGCAAGGCTGCAGTAAAGGGTAATAACCACTTGTCTAGACACATGAGAGGACTGACACTTAATGGGCTGACTCCGCCCTTAGCCCCGCCCACCTTCCAGGCTTCTCGAGCTCCCTCTCGAAGGTTCCCGAAAGCTCTCCGGGACAACGTGACCGCCCCTCGGCCCCCGTCCACCGGTAGCCCCCCTCCAGTATCGTCTAGTCACGTGACAACAGGTCAGCCAGAATATCATGCTTCAGGGTAACCCTGGCTGGCTGACGCTCGCTCTCGCTCCCTCACTGGGAGCCGGCACCGCACGCTGCTCGCGGTGCCTTCGCGGTAACCAGGGATCACCCAACCACCACTAGAGTTGGTGCTGCAGCCCGCAACCCAGACTACCCGCAATGATAACATTACCAGCCGTGACTTCGTAAGTCCCGGCACCACACAGTGACAAGTACAGTCACTACAAATGCATCTAAATAAAGTATAGAAGTACAAACATTACTGCCAATTTGTCAACACCAAATGGAAGCTTGGGGCAAGGCAGCAAAACAACAACAGTCTCAGACCACACCAAGACAACAACAGTCCCAGACTACACCAAGACAATAACAAATACAGTCCGAGACCACACCACGACAATAATAACAGTCCCAGACTACAACAAGGCAACAATAGTCCCAGACTACATCAAGACAATAACAAAAACAGTCCGAAACCACAACATGACAATAAATTTCGATTTAAAGCTTTCGTGACTGCAATGATTCATCTTCTTTGGTTCTTTCGGTAAAGTCACGAAGAATGAGAATAAAATAATAAATTGATAAAATAAAATAACACAATAATATTCTCACGACGTTTCGGCCACAACACAAGCGGCCTTCATCAGGTGAAGGGACGAGACTGTCTGGTAGGACAGCGCTGGAGTGAAAGAGCCACGTTCAGATCACAAAGTTGAGGCTTAAAGGTCGTGATCTGAACGTGGCTCTTTCACTCCAGCGCTGTCCTACCAGACAGTCTCGTCCCTTCACCTGATGAAGGCCGCTTGTGTTGTGGCCGAAACGTCGTGAGAATATTATTGTGTTATTTTATTTTATCAATTTATTATTTTATTCTCATTCTACGTGACTTTACCGAAAGAACCAAAGAAGAAGAACACGACAATAGTAACAGTCCCAGACCAAACCAAGACAACAAGAACAGTCCCAGACTACACCAAGAAAACAACAGTCCCAGACCACACAGACAACAATAAGAGTCAATGGATAATTGAGTCATATTATACATATGCTACTTGATGGTGTCTATAACATTATAACTAATGTTTGTGAAAAACATTACTTTGCAGATTTCCAGGACGAAATATTTAAGGTATCACATTGATCTTTAAGTTAGACATCTGTTAATTCAACCTTGCAGATTATACATAGATGCTTTTGTCATTAGTCTATCAACTATTACACTTTTTATTTTAATTTACCAGGTAAGCCCCACGGTATAGACATTTTTCAGAAGCAGCCTGGCTATCACAAATGATCACATGATGGCCCAACGAAGTGGGCTTATCACGTGGAAATACCCGAAACGCGTGGCGATGTTGATAATCAATACATGTGGAGGAAAAAAACCGGAGGACTCGGAGAAAAATCCACGCGACCACGTGAAGAGAGACACGCAGACTCCATATATACAATCTAGATTTGAAGTTTTCGTGACTGCAGGAATCCATACTCTTTGGTTCTTTTGGTAAAGTCACGTAGGTATAAAATAAAATTTATGAAAGTCACGTAGGTATAAAATGATTAAAATACAATTTTATTTTATGTATACCTACGTGACTTAACCAAAAGAACCAAAGAGTATCCATTTATGCACTCACCACTCAATCGTATCGTCTCTTTCGCGCGAAGAAGCTCCTGCGAGATACGCCATAGGTCTCAAGAATGCGAGCAATATATATATACCTCTATTATATCAATATTATAAATATACAATGAATATAATGTGTGTAAATATATAAATATTGCTGTGGAAGGGGCCTCCACCTTTAAAACCACAGCCTGCGGTCATTGACCAATTATTGGTCCGAGACGAGGTTTGGGCAGACCGCCACATTGCGCAGTCATCAAATGCGAGACTGCGGGTTCGTCGCCGTTCCAGCGGACGCGTGGTATTGTGTGGTGTGCATGTGGTATGCGTGTGATGTGCATGTGGTGTGAGTGGTGTGCGTGGTGTGCTTGTGGTGTGCATGTGGTGTGCGTGTGGTGTGCTTGTGGTGTGCATACGATGTGCATGTGGTGTGCGTGGTGTGCGTGTGGTATGCATGTGGTGTGCGTGGTGTGCATGGTGTGCGTGTGGTGTGCATGTGGTGTGCGTGGTGTGCGAGTGGTGTGCATGTGGTGTGCGCGTGGTGTGTGCGTGGTGTGCGTGTGGTGTTGTGTGCATGTGGTGTGCGTGTGGTGTGCATGTGATGTGCGTGGTGTTGTGTGGTGTGCGTGTGGTGTTGTGTAGTGTGCATGGTGTGCGTGTGGTGTGCGTAGTGTGCATGTTCTGTGGTGTGTGTGTTGTCTGGGTATGTGCTTGTTGTTGTTTGGTGTAGTGTTGTGGGGTGTGCGTGTTGTTGTGGTGTGCGTGTTGTTTGGTGTGCGTGTTGTTTGGTGTTGCGTTGTGTGCGTGGTGTTGTGTGGTGTGTTGTGGCGTGCGGTGTCGTGTTGTTCGGTGTGCAAGGTTGTGGTGTTGTGTGGTGTGCGTGGAGTTGTAGGGTGTTTCGTGGTTTGCGCGTTGGTGTTTCGTGGTTGTGTGTGTTGTGGTGTGTTTTGTGGGGTTGTGTCCTGTGTGTGTTGTTGTGTGTTGTTCAGTGGTATTGTGTGGTGTTGCGTTGTGTGCGTGTTGTGGTGTGTTTTTGTGTGGTGAGCGTGTTGTTGTGTGTTGTTGAGTGGTGTTGTGTCGTGTGCTTGTTGTGTGGTGTTGTGTGGTGTGCGTGGAGTTGTGTGGTGTGTGGTGTTTTGAGGTGTGCGTGGTGTGTGGTTTGATGTTTCTTAGTGTGGGGTTGTGTGGTGCGTTTGGTGTTGTGTGGTGCACGTGTTGTTGTGTGGTGTTGTGTGGTGTTGTTGTGTTTCGTGGTGTGCGTGGTGTGGTGTTGTGGGGTGTGTGGTGCAGTTGTGTGGTCTTGTGTGGTGTGCGTGATTTGGTGTGTTGTGTCGTGTTGTGTGGTGTGTGTGGGGTGGTGTTGTGTGGTGTTGCGTGGTGTTGTGTGGTGTGCGTGTTGTGTGGGATTGTGTGGTGCGCGTGGTGTTGTGTGGGGTGTTGTTGTGTGGGGTGGTGTTGTGTGTTGTGTGGTGTGCGTGTTGTTGTGTTGTGGGGTGTGGGGTGTGTGGTGTGGTGTTGTGTGGTGTGTGTGCAGTTGTGTGGTCTTGTGTGGTGTGCGTGATATGGTGTGTTGTGGTGTTGTGTCGTGTTGTGTGGTGTGGTGTATGTGCAGTTGTGTGGTCTTGTGTGGTGTGCGTGATTTGGTGTGTTGTGGTGTTGTGTCGTGTTGTGTGGTGTGTGTGGGGTGGTGTTGTGTGGTGTGCGTGGTGTTGTGTGATGTGCGTGGTGTTGTGTGGGGTGTTGTTGTGTGGTGTGGTGTTGTGTGGTGTGCGTGGAGTTGTGGGGTGTGTGGTGTTTTGAGGTGTGCGTGGTGTGTGGTTTGATGTTTCTTAGTGTGGGGTTGTGTGGTGCGTTTGGTGTTGTGTGGTGCACGTGTTGTTGTGTGGTGTTGTGTGGTGTTGTTGTGTTTCGTGGTGTGCGTGGTGTGGTGTTGTGGGGTGTGTGGTGCAGTTGTGTGGTCTTGTGTGGTGTGCGTGATTTGGTGTGTTGTGTCGTGTTGTGTGGTGTGTGTGGGGTGGTGTTGTGTGGTGTTGCGTGGTGTTGTGTGGTGTGCGTGTTGTGTGGGATTGTGTGGTGCGCGTGGTGTTGTGTGGGGTGTTGTTGTGTGGGGTGGTGTTGTGTGGTGTGCGTGTTGTTGTGTTGTGGGGTGTGGGGTGTGTGGTGTGGTGTTGTGTGGTGTGTGTGCAGTTGTGTGGTCTTGTGTGGTGTGCGTGATATGGTGTGTTGTGGTGTTGTGTCGTGTTGTGTGGTGTGGTGTGTGTGCAGTTGTGTGGTCTTGTGTGGTGTGCGTGATTTGGTGTGTTGTGGTGTTGTGTCGTGTTGTGTGGTGTGTGTGGGGTGGTGTTGTGTGGTGTGCGTGGTGTTGTGTGATGTGCGTGGTGTTGTGTGGGGTGTTGTTGTGTGGGGTGGTGTTGTGTGCATGTTGGTGTGTGGTGTGCGTGTTGTGGTGTGTGATGTGGGGTTGTGTGGTGTGTGTGGTGTTGTGTGCGTGGTGTGGGGTTGTGTGGTGTTGTGTGGTGTGTGTGGTGTTGTGTGCGTGTTGTCCTGTGTGCGTGTGGTTGTGCGTTGTGTGGTGTGCGTGTTGTGTGGTATGCGTGTTTGGTGTTTCGTGGTGTGTGTGTGTTGTGGTGTGGTGCTTTGTGGGGTTGTGTGGTGAGCGTGTTGTTGTGTGTTGTTGTGTGTTGTTGAGTGGTGTTGTGTGGTGTTGTGTGGTGTTGCTTGGTGTGCGTGTTGTTGTTGTGTGTTGTGTAGGGTGCGTATTGTCGTGGTGTCGTGTTGCGTGGTGTGCGTGGTATGGTGTTTTGTGGTGTTGCGTGGTGTGCGTGGAGTTGTGTGGTGTAGTGTCGTGTGTTTTGTGGGGTTGTGTTTTTTGCGTGTTGTTGAGTGGTATTGTGTGGTGTTGTGTCGCGTGATTTGTTCTGGTGTCGTGTTGTGTGGTGTGCGTGGGGTGGTGTGCGTGGTGTTGTGTGGTGTGCATGGTGTGTGGTTTGGGGTTGTGTGGTGTGCGTGGTGTTGTGTCGGGTGGTGTGCGTGTGGTTGTGTGGTGTTGCGTGGTGTGCGTGTTGTGCTGTTTTGTGGTGTTGTGTGGTGTGCGTGTTGTTGTGGTGTGTGTGTGTTTTGTGGTGTGGTGTGTTTTGTGGTGTGATGTGTGGTGTGGTTTTGTGTGGTGTGCGTGTTGTCATGGTGTGGTGTGCTTGTTGTTGTGTGGTGTTGTGTGGTTGGTGTTGCATGGTGTGGTGTTACGTGGTGTTGTGTGTTGTGCGTGTTGCGTGTTCTTGAGTGGTGCTGTGTGTTGTGTGTTCTTGAGTGGTGTTGTGTGTTTGTTTGGTGTGCTTGTTGTTGTGTGGTGTTGCGTGTTGTTGTGTGGTGTTGTGTGGTGTTGCGTGGTGTGCGTGTTGTGGTGTTGTGTGGTGTTGTGTGTTGTGCATGGTATGGTGTTGTGTGGTGTTGCGTGGTGTGTGTGGAGTTGTGTGGTGTGGTGTTTCGTGGAATGCGTCTTGAGTGGTATGCGTGTTGTTGTGTGGTGTTCTGTGGTGTGTGTGTGTTATGGGGTTGAGTTTTGTGAATATTGTTGCGTGTTATTCAGTGATGTGCGTGATTTGGTGTGGTGTGCGTGGTGTTGTGTGGGGTGGCGTTGTGTGCATGCTGTCGTGTGTTGTGTGGTGTGCATGGTGTGGTGTTCTGTGGTGTGCGTGTTATGTGTTTCTGTGTGGTGTTCTGTGGTGTGCATGTTGATGTTTCGTGGTGTGCGTGTGTGTTGTGTGTTTTGTGGGGTTGTGTGTTGTGCGTGTTGATGAGTGTTGTGTGTTGTGTGGTGTGCTTGTTGTTGTGGTGTGGTGTGCTTGTTGTGTGGTGTGGTGTTGTGTGGTATGCGTGTTTGGTGTTTCGTGGTGTGTGTGTTGTGGTGTGTTGTTATGTCGTGTGATGTTGTGTGGTGTGCGTGGTGTTGTGTGGTATGGTTTTGTGTGGTGTTATATGGTGTTGCGTGGAGCTGTGTGGTGTGGTTTTGTTTGGTGTTGCGTGGTGTGCATGATTTGGTGTGGTGTTGTGTCGTGTTGTGTGGTGTGCGTGGTGTGGTGTTGTGTGTTGTGCGTCTTGTGGTGTGGTGTGCTTGTTGTGTGGAGTGCGTGTTGTTGTGGTGTGGTGTGCGTGTTTGGTTTGGTGTTGTGTGCGTGTTGGTTTTTGGTGTTGCTTGGTGTGTGTTGTGGTGTTGTGTGGTGTTGCTTAGTGTGCGTGTTTTGGTGTGCTGTGTGGTGTGCGTGTTGTCATGGTGTGGCATGCTTGTTGTTGTGTGGTGTTGTGTAGTGTGCGTGTTGTTTGGTGTGGTGTTGTGGGGCGTGCGTGTTGTCGTGGTGTGGTGTTGTGTGGTGTGGTGTTACGTGGTGTTGTGTGTTGTGCGTGTTGTGTGTCCATGAGTGGTGTTGTGTGTTGTGCGTGTTTTGTGGTGTTGTGTGTTGTGGTGTTGTGTGGTGTTGCATGGTGTGCGTGTTGTTGTGTGGTGTTGCGTAGTGCGCGTGGTGTGTGGTGTTGTGTGGTGTGCGTGGTATGGTGTTGTGTGGTGTTCTGTGGTGTGTGTGTTGTTTGGTGTCTCGCGGTGTGTGTGTTGTGTGTTTTGTGGGGATGAGTTTTGTGCATGTTGTTGTCTTGTTGAGTGGTATTGTGTGGTGTTGCGTGGTGTGTTGTTGCATGGTGTGCGTTGAGTTGTGTGGTGTTGTGTGGTATGGTTTTGTGTGGTGTTATATGGTGTTGCGTGGAGCTGTGTGGTGTGGTTTTGTTTGGTGTTGCGTGGTGTGCATGATTTGGTGTGGTGTTGTGTCGTGTTGTGTGGTGTGCGTGGTGTGGTGTTGTGTGTTGTGCGTCTTGTGGTGTGGTGTGCTTGTTGTGTGGAGTGCGTGTTGTTGTGGTGTGGTGTGCGTGTTTGGTTTGGTGTTGTGTGCGTGTTGGTTTTTGGTGTTGCTTGGTGTGTGTTGTGGTGTTGTGTGGTGTTGCTTAGTGTGCGTGTTTTGGTGTGCTGTGTGGTGTGCGTGTTGTCATGGTGTGGCGTGCTTGTTGTTGTGTGGTGTTGTGTAGTGTGCGTGTTGTTTGGTGTGGTGTTGTGGGGCGTGCGTGTTGTCGTGGTGTGGTGTTGTGTGGTGTGGTGTTACGTGGTGTTGTGTGTTGTGCGTGTTGTGTGTCCATGAGTGGTGTTGTGTGTTGTGCGTGTTTTGTGGTGTTGTGTGTTGTGGTGTTGTGTGGTGTTGCATGGTGTGCGTGTTGTTGTGTGGTGTTGCGTAGTGCGCGTGGTGTGTGGTGTTGTGTGGTGTGCGTGGTATGGTGTTGTGTGGTGTTCTGTGGTGTGTGTGTTGTTTGGTGTCTCGCGGTGTGTGTGTTGTGTGTTTTGTGGGGATGAGTTTTGTGCATGTTGTTGTCTTGTTGAGTGGTATTGTGTGGTGTTGCGTGGTGTGTTGTTGCATGGTGTGCGTTGAGTTGTGTGGTGTTGTGTGGTGTGTGGGGTTGTGTGGTGTGCGTGGGGTACGTGTTGTGTGGTGTGCGTGTTGTGGTGTTTTGTGGTGTACGTGTTGTGTGGTGTTGTGTGGTGTTGCGTCATACCCAGTGGCGTCTAGTGACATGTCCACGAGGTGGCGCTGTTGGGAGTGACCTCTGACAAGACGGTGTTCTCATTCAGAAAAACCTCGTCATGCTATTGTCCTTCCCGTGAAAGTGGTATCCCTGTCTTACCTACCAATGGTTGGCATTTATAAACAATACGACACAAAACAACAAAGCGCTAAAATGCTGTCCCCATGACCCTCAAGTCCACACTACACAACCCTTTTGACACTGCCAAATGCCTAGACTGTGTAGGAATGACTAATTCCTGGCAACCCCTTATTACAGACAAATTCAGACCTTATTGGTCACCCCGTGCCCTCATACATCTAAACTTTCATCCTACAAAGTCCCATCACAAGGGAGAGACACAGACAAATACACACAAAAAGTGTTTTGCCCCTCATGAAACGGCTGTATGCTGTATGGACCTGATAACTAAATTTCCCTGTACGAGAATACGGGTAAACCGTATGGGTTGACATGAATGCGTGTCTTGTGTGCTTTGCGTGTTGTTGTGTGCTGTTGTTCGTGTTGTTTGTTGTGCGTGTTATTGGTGTGTGTTGTGCGTGTTGTGTACATTGTTGTGCATGTTGTGTGTGCAAGATGGCGCCGATGATGGCAGCCTCGGCCGGTTGGTGCGCCCTGTTTTGTCCAGTTTTGTCTTGAGAGGGGCTTGCTGTTCAACACACTCGTGCTGGTGAGAGAGGCCTGCTGTTGAGGGGCCTGCTGTTCAGCACACCCGTGCTGGTGAGAGGGGCCTGCTTTTCAGCACACCCGTGCTGGTGAGAGGGGCCTGCTGTTCAACACACCCGTGCTGGTGAGAGAGGCCTGCTGTTCAGCACACCTGTGTTGAGGGGCCTGCTGTTCAGTACACCCGTGCTGGTGAGAGAGGCCTGCTGTTCAACACACTCGTGCTGGTGAGAGAGGCCTGCTGTTGAGGGGCCTGCTGTTCAGCACACCCGTGCTGGTGAGAGGGGCCTGCTGTTCAACACACCCGTGCTGGTGAGAGGGGCCTGCTGTTCAACACACCCGTGCTGGTGAGAGGGGCCTGCTGTTCATCACACCCGTGCTGGTGAGAGGGGCCTGCTGTTCAGCATACCCGTGCTGGTGAGAGAGGCCTACTGTTCATCACACCCGTGCTGGTGAGAGGGGCCTGCTGTTCAGCATACCCGTGCTGGTGAGAGAGGCCTTCTATTCATCACACTCGTGCTGGTGAGAGGGGCCTGCTGTTCAACACACCCGTGCTGGTGAGAGGGGCGTGCTGTTCATCACACCCGTGTTGGTGAGAGGGGCCTGCTGTTCACTTCCATGCTGGTGAGAGAGGCCTACTGTTCATCACACCCGTGTTGGTGAGAGGGGCCTGCTGTTCACCACTCCCATGCTGGTGAGAAGGGCCTACTGTTCAACACACCAGTGCTGGTGAGAGAGTCCTGCTGTTCAGCACACCCGTGCTGGTGCGAAGATGGCGCTGATGATGGTAGCCTCAGCTGGTCGGTGCGCCCTGTTTTGTCTTGTTTTGTCTGTCAATTCAGTGTTTTGCCAAGATTTTCGGAGTTCTCTAACAAGAGACGAACTTTTAAATATCAGGGAAACAACTCCTGTGGATTTAATTCCTACTTTTCTGCTTCCAGCGGCAGAATTAGTAGGCATTCTAGTCAATGCCGCGCTAGGCTTTGCTCAAGCAACGAAACGCCGCCCAAGGGGTAAACGGTCGGGGGCTCTAGTACGGCTACGCAGACGCGGGATCCGAACAGTGCTTCCGAGCTTTTTCCTCTCCAACGTACGTTCACTGTACAACAAAATGGATGAACTTCAGCTACTGATGGTAAAAAAACAAAGACTTTCTTTCAGCTTCTGCATTGTGCTTCACGGAAACATGGCTGTGTGATTTGATTCCGGACACTTCGCTACAACTAGCAGGATTCCATCTTGTAAGATCGGATCGTGACATAGCACTCTCCGGCAAGACGAAAGGCGGTGGTATTTGTTTTTACATTAACAGTGGCTGGTGTGTAGATGTCACAGTGATTCTGCAACATTGTTCTCCACTCCTTGAATCAATTTTTATAACCTGTAAACCGTTTTACTCGCCTCGCGAGTTCGCGTCGCTCATTTTGGTCGGAGTTTATTTGCCGCCTTGTTCTCAGGTTAAAGAGGCCCAACGCATGCTCGCCGATCAGATTCTGAGTGTGGTGCGAGCAAATCCAGATTCGTTGGTTATCGTACTTGGTGACTTTAACAAAGGTAATCTCAGCCACGAACTCCCCAAATACATACAATTCATTAAATGCCCAACCAGAGAAGGGAACACTCTGGATCACTGCTACACTACAGTCAGTAGAGCCTACCACGCCGTCCCCCGAGCAGCACTAGGACACTCTGACCATGCCATGGTCCACCTGATTCCTGCATACAGGCAGAAACTAAAACTCTGTAAACCTGCTGTGAGGACATCTAAACAGTGGACCAGTGAGGCTGTGGAAGATTTGCGGGCGTGCTTAGACTGTACTGACTGGGATATGTTCACGACTGCTACCAATAGTCTGGATGAACTCACAGAGGCTGTGACGTCCTACATCAGCTTCTGTGAGGACTGCTGTATCCCAACACGTACCAGGGTGAACTTTAACAACAATAAGCCCTGGTTCTCAGCAAAGCTCAGAAGGTTGAGTTTGGAGAAGGAGGAAGCGTTTAGGAGTGGAGATAGAGACAGATTCAAGGAGTCGAAGAACAGGTTTAGCAAAGTGGTGAGAGAGGCTAAACGACTGTACTCAGAGAGACTAAAACACCAGTTCTCTACAAAACGACGCTGCTTCTGTCTGGAGAGGGCTCAGGCAGATCACCAACTACAAACCCAGAGCCCCCCACACCACTAACGACTCCCGCCTAGCCAACGACCTGAACGAGTTCTACTGTAGATTTGAAAGACAATTGGACTGTCCTGAACCACCCCTTCCAACCCAAGAGGCCCCATCCCCCACCAATACTACAGAGACGACTATCTCCTTTCAGGAGGGAGAAGTTAATAGACTTTTCAAGAGGCAGAATCCACGCAAAGCAGCCGGGCCGGACTCTGTCTCTCCAGCCACCCTCAGGCACTGCGCTGACCAGCTGTCTCCGGTGTTCACCAACATCTTTAACACCTCCCTGGAGACATGCCATGTACCAGCCTGTCTCAAGTCCTCCACCATCATCCCTGTGCCCAAAAAGCTAAGGCCAACAGGACTAAATGATTACAGACCGGTCGCCCTTACATCTGTGGTAATGAAGTATTTTGAGCGCCTGGTCCTGGCACACCTCAAATCCATCACAGACCCTCTCCTGGACCCCCTTCAGTTTGCCTACAGAGCCAACAGGTCTGTGGACGATGCAGTTAACATGGCCCTCCACTTCACCCTACAGCATCTGGACACCCCAGCATCCTACGCCAGGATCCTGTTTGTGGACTTCAGCTCTGCCTTCAACACCATCATCCCTGCCCTGCTTCAGGACAAGCTCTTCCAGCTGAACGTGCCATACACCACCTGTAAATGGATCACAGACTTCCTGTCTGACAGGAAGCAGTGCGTTAAGCTGGGAACACAAGTCTCTGACTCCAGGTCCATCACCACCGGAACTCCTCAGGGCTGCGTCCTTTCCCCTCTGCTCTTCTCCCTGTATACCAACAGCTGCACCTCCAATCATCTGTCCGTCAAACTATTGAAGTTTGCGGATGACACCACCCTCATTGGGCTGATCTCTGGTGGGGATGAGTCTGACTATAGGTGGGAAGCTGACAACCTGGTGACCTGGTGTAGCCAGAACAACTTAGAGCTAAATGCTCTAAAGACAGTTGAGATGGTTGTGGACTTCAGGAAGAATACAGCACCACTCACCCCCATCACCCTGTTAGACTCCCCAGTCAAAATTGTAGAGTCCTTCCGCTTCCTGGGCACTATTCTCTCCCAGGACCTCAAGTGGGAATTGAACATCAGCTCCCTCACCAAGAAAGCTCAACAGAGGATGTACTTTCTACGGCAGCTGAAGAAATTCAACCTGCCAAAGACAATGATGGTGCAATTCTATACAGCGATCATTGAATCCATCCTCACCTCCTCCATAACCGTCTGGTACGCTGCTGCCACTGCCAAGGACAAGAGCAGACTGCAGCGTATCATCCACACTGCTGAGAAGGTAATTGCCTGCAATCTACCAACCCTCGAGGACCTGCACACGACAAGGTCAATGAGGCGAGCGAGGAAGATTATGGCCGATTTCTCCCACCCTGGACACTCTCTGTTTCAGCTACTCCCCTCCGGCAGAAGGCTTCGGTCCATCAGGACCAAAACCTCACGCCATAAAAACAGTTTCTTCCCATCTGCTGCTGGCCTGTTAAACAAGGCCAAGGGCTAACACTGTTTTTAACATTTGATCTACATAACGACACCTTGCCGATATTAACTATGTTACCCTATTTGTATTTTTTATTTTTAAATTATATCTTAAAGCTATTTTATATTCGATATTTATTAAATTTTATATACTTCAGCCCCTTGGTGTTAGACTTTTAACCCTTATTATAGTAAGACTTGTTTAAAACTTATTTAAGATTTTAGATTCCTATATGTTGAATGTATGCACCATTCTGCCAAAGTAAATTCCGTGTCGGTGTGAACTTACATGGCGAATAAAACCCTTTCTGATTCTGATTCTGTTGATGTGTGTTGTGCGTGTCGTGTGTTGTTGCGTGTTGTGTGTTATTTTGTGTGTTGTTGATGTGTTGCTGTATGTTGTTGTGTGGCAGTGTGTGGTGGTCAAAGTCATCGTTGTGCCCCATTGCCCCGAGCATCCATTTGGTGTTGACAAATCGACAGGAATTGTTGTGCCTGTGTGCAATCTGTACTTCTGTATTTACATATAAATGTTAATATACGTGAGGCACGAAAGAAGTTCTACATACATACACATTTGAAGCATGTTCAGAATGCGGCTGCTGGGGTGTTAACCAGAACAATCTTCAACATCGTATTACACCCGTGTTGGCCTCCTTGTACTGGCTTCCAGTTTCACACGGAACACGTTTCAAAATCCTCTTGTTAACTTCACAAAGCAGTGTCCTATCTTGCTCCAACCTACATCATTATCGTGCTGCACACCCCCATGTGTCGCCTCAAGGTCCCTAGGATCTGAGGGATGCAGATCTTTTCTCTGCATCCCCAGCACGATGTTTTGGTCTATGGGGTGATCGAGATTCGTCCCCGGGTTGCCCCCCAGGCGCTGGCATGCTCTCCCACACGAGATAGCAAAGATATCAAGGAGTCTGTGGACATTTTTTAAAAATGTCTCAAAACCTATTAATATACGCTTCGGCCTATTCAACTTTTAGTTAATTTAATAAATGGATTATGGTAAATGTTTATGCTGGTGCTGCTGCTGTGTGTCCTGTACAGCGCTTTGATATAATTGATGAAGATCCACTCTATCAATGGACTTATTATTATCATCATTAAATAACAAATCTAGGAAATATACAGCACAGCCGTGAAAACACAGGTAAGGAAGTCAGAATGACAACGCTGTTTGTGTGTGTACAGATACCAGTTTTGTCTGGACAGATTATCCAGCTTGCAAATTAACCCATGCTGCTTGAAATCAAATATGAATCATTAACAATTGCGTATTGTGACACCAGTGAGGCTTTCATGGAAAATAACAAGTTAAATATTTAATTAAACTGCTGAAAGCGGTAACTTACACGGAACATTTGGTTTTACCCACACCAACATTTTCAGTTTCTTCCTACCACTCAATTTGCAAGCACAAATGAGGCACGAGGCTTGCGTTGTGGTTTTACTGTGCCTTGCCGATACATTTTAAAGGAACTGTGCACTGAGAATTCATCTCCTATAGAAATAATTTTGGAAGTTTTAATATCCTTGTGTCTGTGTATGTCAGTATCACGCCGTGAGCGCGCTCCGCTTCAAACCCGGCAACCCGAGTTCGATCCCCGCTCAATAGCCAATACCCAGTGACGATTATCTGAATCGGTCATGGGCTTCCTCCCCTAGGTCGACTCAGCCTCAAATGAGTACCTGGTGCGGTGTATAAAAACATCGCCACTGTGGAGACAAAGGTGATCGAGCGTGGTGTTGGCCACCAATCCCCCCTCCCTCGTGCGTCGTGTCGGCCTTCACAGGTGCTTCTCGCTAACTAAACTTTTTTGAACTCATACACTTTACCCTGTCTGGCAATAACACGGGATAAAGAAGGCTGTGGTGTGTCGGCACATCCGTTTCAAAGACAACGCATGTAACATTATCAGAGCTTGTGTTGTTTGCATGTTGATCACAAGTACTGTGTGTGGTTAATGCAGTACTTGATGCCTTGCAAAATGTTTCATCTATTTGGTGTGTGAACATGTTGACACAACTCCTGTTTTATTACCAGAAAGGGTACAATCCTTTTCTTATTTTTCCATATTTTGATACTGGGCAAAAAGGTGTTCCACGATGTACGTATTGTGCTCTGGACTTTCAGCGGGTAAACATTTCATTCCCGGGCACACACGGCAAAGGGCAGAACGATGTGAATCGCCGAGTTGTCTTTAGCTTGGTGCTCGAGCAGTACCCTTTATGGGTCACAATGCGATAAATGAAATCGCTGAAATATACGAATGGGAGTCGAGTATATCCAACCAGTTGTCGAGGTAATGATTATAGTGACCCCATCCATCGGTGGTGGCCGCGTGGCTCAGAAGTTGGAGTGGTCAGAACTCGCCAACGAACACCGCCTTGTTGTGAAAGACCCAGCGCAGAAGGGTCTTGGGTTGAAAGTGTTGCGCAGGAGAAATATCCCAAGGCAAGCCGACATAACTCCCTGGGATATTCCGTCAGAGGAGACATCTTCACTGCAGGGCTATGTTCATTATTTACAAGGGGTTTTTTTTGTCTGTAGAGCTGCTATTTATGTCTGACCTGCTATTACCAGCGATCAATCCAAGACCGAATCTGCGACGTGCATCTGATTGTCCATTTATAGTTCTCAGATTTGCACACAAAGCAAAAGAGCCCTGGGGGTTTATCTTCCACGAAGCTGCTCATGGTCCACCCCGAACCACACAAACCATGGCCGAAGTAGATGCGGATACCTGATGATGCATAAATGGAAAATTAACAAACTCTCCAATAGTATGCGACTGTGGTCATCCAGAACAGACCGTTCCACGTATAGTGATACGACGCCCCGATCCACAAATACTAAGGAGACATCAAGCGATGATGATAATTCACTACTCCGATACTGCTCCTGACGCGGCTTGACCATCCTGAATGTGACATTGTGGTTGTTGGAAGAACATGAGACTCGTAGAGATCCTTTGAGATCCAGACCCATAGAGACGCACAGAGACTCAGAGACCCATAGAAACTCATACAGACACAGAAACTCGGAGATTCACAAAGACTCATAGAGACGTACAGAAACTCGGAGACCCACAGAGACTCGTAGAGATCCGTGGATACTCAAACCTCGAGACGCATGTAGACCCAGGCTCCGAGACCCACAGCAAAACAATTTTTGCTTTGGGTTTCCCACCTGATGATGATTGATTGTGTTGCAATCTAAACGTCGTGATTTAGCTTATTTCATTTTATACCTACGTGACTTTACCGAAAGAACCAAAGAGTAAGACGAGAACCGTCTCATGTGTTCAACAGAGATTGCTTAGAACGGATTGCGGAGGTCGTTTTGTGACATTACGATGTCGTGTACCGACCTCTCGAAGGGTTTCACTGATCTGAATGTATAATTTGTCTTATGAATATCATGACTTGGAACAGCGCAATAGGAATGGATTCCTGGAGAACAATATATGCGTATTAAACAAGTGGCCAGATTTGAGGGTGTGGATTCTCATCGTTGTTCACGATACATCATCCAAAGGAGCTTGACGGATCTGTTTTAATTATTTCAAATCTTCACCCCACCATTCTGTGGCCAGAGTAATAATAATCATACTCTATTATCGTTTGTATTATAATATATTAAGGATGTCATATTATAATATTATACTATTAATAATATTATATTAGAGCATCGTCAATGCAAAAGCTGCATCTCACAACGCTGTAACAAGGCAACATTAGTAAAATAAAATAAGTGAAATGTTGCGCTTTACAAAACGACAATTAAAGGCCGTTAGTGAACAACAACGTATTTTAAATGGCATTTAAATAGTGGAACAGGCGCCGCGTGGGCTATGAGATGTTAACTACCTCGCTTGGTATACAGGAAGTCGTGGGTTCAATCCCGGCCCTGACGCCTGATGTATATTTGGAGTTTGCATCTCTCTCTCTCTCCTCGTGGCTGCGTGGATTTGTCTCCGGGTCCTCCGCTTTTTCCCTCCACATTTTAGAACCAACATTTTAGAACCAACACCAGGCGTTTAGTATTTGGCTGCTATATATTTCCACCTGAGCAATGCAGCTCTCTTTTGGCTACAGATAACAGCTCAACGAAATGGCTTATCACCTGGAAATGTCAAAACCTCCTCCATCCCCCTACTTAGGCTCAATAAATAACTTATCTCTCTGAAAAAACCATCATACAATTGACCTCTTGTCTGCTTTAAATACAAAATCTATATCAATCGATTGACCGTGGTAACGAACGCCTCGATTGCTTTAAAGGAAAGTGCCGATGGGGCACGTTGCTTTGTGAAATCGACGGAATGCTCTCAGCTTGGCGCAGGTGGTCGACATGTTCAGTGTTCTCCCCCTTGCAGTGTGTGGGCTTTCGGAATTCACTCCATTGTCTACTTGTGTTCGCGTGCAGATAACGAGTGAGGTTTACCTCGGGGTCATAGTATTGCACACAGCTTGCTGAGCGCAGGTCCAAAATGGCCCCAACGTGGCAAGCGAGAGATTGAGCAGCAACATCGCAGACGCAGTCGGTAAGAAGAGAAAACATGTTATTCCATACCTGTCAACCCATGCGGTTTACCCAGTATTCTTGTCCAGGGAAATTGACTTTTCAGGTCCATACGGCGTACAGCCGTTTCAGTACGGGCACAAAAAAATTGTCTATTTGTTTGCGTTTCTCCCTTGTGATGGGAATTTGCAGGATGAACTTTGAGATTTATGAGGCTCGGGGTGACCCATAAGGTCTGAATCGGTCTCGAATAAAGCAGGATACTGATAAGGCGTGTGGAGAATGTGTTGGAAAGTTGTAGAGTAAATTCACAAAATTTACAATGAGTTAGAGAGTAAATCCAAAACACTTACAAAGTACGACGTTTCTGGCAAATCGCCCGATGATGCTGGATGTAATTCCCAGCAAAACAACGTACACACCGGTGGGCTGAAGTAGTAACTAATTGGTGCGTTTTGTTTACATCACAAACCTGACTGGCCGTGTCGGGTGGTGGATGGTATACAACACATTTATACTTATGCGATCTAACCCAAAACAAAATTGATCATGATAAATATGAATCTATTTACAATGGAGTATTGAAACCCAGTGAGGCTTTCATTGCAAATAACAAATTATATATTTAATTAAACTGCTGAATAGCGGTGACTTACACGGAACACATTTGGTTTTATCCACACCAATATTTTCAGTCTCTTACTCTCAATTTGCAAGCACAAATGAGGCACGAGGCTTGCCTTGTGTTTTTACTTTGGCTTGCGGTTACATTTTAAAGGAACTGTGCACTGAGCGAAGTTATCTCCTATAGAAATAATTTTGGAAGTTTCAATACCCGTGTGTCTGTGTTTGTTAGTATTCGCGCGCTGCGTTTCGAATCCAGCGACCCGAGTTCAATTCTCGCTCACGGCCAACACCCAGTGACAATTACCTTAACCGGTTCTGGGCCTCCTCCCCTAGGTCGACTCAGCCTCAAATAAGCACCTGGTGTGGTGTGTAAAAACATCGCCGCAGGGGGGACAAAGGCGATCGGGCACCACCCACTCCCTCGTGTGCTGCGCCGGCCTTCATAGGCGCTCGCTAACAGCGCTTGCCCAAACAGTCTGTTAAGACTATATGGGGGATATTTGTCTTTGTATCTATGGGACCTTTCTTGAAAAAAGGAGAATATCAGAATCAGATTATGTATGTACGAGTGTAATTGCTGTCATATGACGTGTTCATAAAAATGTAACTGAATGAAAAATACGAAAATGAAAATATTATATTGAATGTATTTACTCAAGAATGTATCTCTATATATCACATTTGGTGTAAATGGACGATCATCTCCCAAAAGTTTTCCTTGATATGAATTTTGTTCTCATTGGATTCTGTATTGATGTGAATAGAAACAAAATTTAAACTGTATATAATCCGGAAGGACAGGAGGTCGGTGTTCACTAATTTTCACAAATTTTGGCAACAAAATGTTAGCAGAAGGTCGCTCTTGCCACAATGAATATGGACTGAGTTACAATAACTTGCCAGATTCTGAATTGACGTGAATGTGGATAAAGTGAAACTATTTGTTATCAATCGGAAGGAGAGAGGTCAGTGTTCACACATTTTCATAACAATGATCACTCTTAGGTGCGAGCACAAATCATCAATGTAAAACTGCACCGAGTTCAAATTAAAAGCTGATTCTTCTTCTTTATTTCAACATCTATTCGATGTCCAAAACATACAAAAATTAACTATCGTCACGCATAAATTAAACGAAGAGATTATTTATTTATTGGTATTCTGTAATGAGTGCAAAACAAAAATATAAAATACTAAAAACAGCGGGGAGCACACGACTTTCATTGAATGCGGCCGCTGCGTATATTTATGGAGAAAACTGATCCTTTAACAGCAAACAAATAATGAACTACCATCTTAATAATAAGACTTTCATGGAAAACAACAACAACAACAACAATATTTCAATTGCATTAAAATCCAGGCAGTCTACCTGGGGCCGGAATAAGGCTTTAGGGGCTGCAGCCCAGGGGGCCTCCGCCAGCTGGAGGACCTCCAGAAATTAAGTGAAAAGCTGTTTAATTTATAAAAGCTGAATTTTATTTGTTGTTAGCCTTGTAAACATTTAATTTATTTTTCTTTAACTTTGTTTTCCTTTTGAAAATATTACTGGGGGCCTCACAGTACCTGTAGCCCAGGGGCCTACAAATCTTAATCCGACCCTGAGCCTACCCAGCGTTACAGCTTTACAGAGGTGTCAGGCATTAGCCACAGATCACCAAAACCATATGTACAATACTGCAAAAGAAATCCTATAAGCCGTAAAGCTATTTATTTCAGAGATGTCCAGTAAGGGGCACGGGGTCAGAACGTTATAACAACAAACACAATACTCAGAAACACAATAGGAGTGCAAAGTATAGGTAAAGGTAAACAAATCACTTTAAAAAAAGATAAGCTATGGTAGTTGAACACAGCATGCGTGGGATGAAAGTCAGTCTGGTAGACAGTTATCAACCATGCATGTATGTTCAACTTTTAAAACATTAAAATAATATACGGAATATATTTAAACAAACCCTACACTAAAATAGAGGAGCACAAAGAGCCAAATAAAAAGCGCGTCAGCATAAACCAGTGCAAGCAGAGCTATTAATGTTAATGCATATTTTGAATGCATGAGTATCAAGAAGAACAAGGTTACGTGAACAATAGTTTCGTTATCAATACCCACTATTTGTTTTTCTTCCAAAAACAAATGAGATCACATAGACCTTGAAGTTTTCCTATATTAATTCTCGACAATGCCGTAGTACATCGTCTCGTTTCTTTAATATATCCGCCCAATGGGCAGTCCTTGGCCGAGCAAACTCCATATTCTTTTTTACAATATTTGGTTTTCTTCTTAATTTGGGTGCGGTGGTGGCTAGGATATGTTAACTACCCAGCCTGGTATACAGTAGGTCGTGGGTTCAAACCCGACCCTGACGCCTGCTGCGTTTCTCTCTCTCACATCATCATCACGGTAGCTAGATGTTAACTACCTCGCTTGATATACAGGAGTTCGTGGGTTCAATCCCGACCCTGACAATGCCTGCTGTATATTTGGAGTTTAAATGTCTCTCTCCCCGTGGTCGCGTTAATTCTTCTCCGGTTTCCCACCCCACATGTAGATTCACGCGTTTAGAGTATTTGGCTGCTATAAATGTCCACATGATAAGCCACTTCGTTGGGCTATCATTTGTGATAGGCAGGTTGCTTCTGAAAAAAAGCTGCGTAGCTCAGTGGGGCCTTACCTGGTAAAATAAAAATCTTTAGTTTTAATTTCACTGCTCAAACTTTCATTAATGTCATAAAGAATCATCACCATCTCTTGCTCATTCCTATTCTCATGTTTGCCAAGCCTCCTTCCTTTCAGAACTTCTTTCATGAAGCTGCCACCTTCTGAGTATGCGTAACGAAAATAATACGTCCGGAATAAATGACTACTTGTGAAAACGAAAAACAAGGTTGGAAATTGTCATGTCAATAAATCATAGACTGGAAACTCAGAAAACCCAGAGAATACCCACTTGCAAAGAGTGTGTGCATAATAGAGGTTATTGGCTGTCATGTGGTGGCGGGTTTTAACGACAGATTATTATATTTACGCGATCCAACCCAAAAACCTCTTTCATGGATGATATTGATCACGAAAGCCTACGTTTCAAAGGGTGCGTGCCAAACATCCTCATTCAAACCCCTTCTAAAAATAATATTGAGACTTAAAGGAGGCTTTCACGATTCAACTATTTACATTTACGTAATTACGTATTAATGTGTGTGAGTGTTGAACATCTTTCGCACCGTACATAACCAACCATGGCGATGCAGGGGAAGGACAACAAACTACACGCAAAAAAACTTCTAAAGAAATTAGTTTTCATTCTGAAATATATGCCAATCTATGGGTGGTAAGTCTGTGGGTCTCTGTGTGGTGATGAGTATATGGGTCTCTGTGTAGTGAGTCTGTGGGTCTCTGTGTGGTGAGTCTATGGGTCTCTGTGTTGTGAGTCTATGGGTCTCTGTGTGGTGGTGAGTCTATGGGTTCTCTGTGTGGTGGTGAGTCTATGGGGCTCTGTGTGGTGAGTCCGTGGGTCTCTGTGTGGTGAGTCTCTGGGTCTCTGTGTGGTGAGTCTATGGGTCTCTGTGTCGTGAGTATATGGGTCTCTGTGTGTTGGTGAGTCTATGGGTTCTCTGTGTGGTGAGTCTATGGGTCTCTGCATGTATGTATGTTGATCTTCTTTTGCACCGTATGTAGCCAACTTTGCTAATCCAATGGGTGTCTCTATGGGTCTCTGTGTATCTCTATGTGTCCGGGTGTCTGCGGGTCTCTGTGTATATTAAACTTCTTTAGCACCGTGAGTAGCCATCCCTGGCGAATTGGAGGTGCGGGGGAAAGACAACGAACGAAACACAACCAAAAAATGCTGCAGAACAGCAATTCCTTTATAAGTGACTTATCTGCTGATACATTGCTAATTCCGACTTCCGCTTTCTACTTGTGTGCACGTGCAGATAATGAATGAGGTTGTATTGCGGTTGAATAGTTGTATTGTGGTAAAGAAAAGTGCAAACGAAAGGCA
Organism: Petromyzon marinus; assembly: GCF_048934315.1. NCBI lineage: Eukaryota > Metazoa > Chordata > Hyperoartia > Petromyzontiformes > Petromyzontidae > Petromyzon > Petromyzon marinus. The sequence continues at coordinate 1,792,254 of NC_133741.1, read as the reverse complement.
ATGACCACATTAAAACTCTTTAAGTTGCAAAGGCTCAAAGGTTGCTAAATACGCGCACCTCTTGAAAATCACTCACCGCTGTGCTATGTTCTTCCGTATGTGAGACCAGGACAATATAGCAGTGCGTGGTGAGCAGTGCACAACTCTGTGTTGGAAAAAGGCCATGGAAGACGACGTTACGTGACACGTTACCGTTACTCGTAGACCATCGCTGTTCGCTGCACTCGGGGCACACGTTGTCGTGTCTTACAACATGTTTTTTTAATTAATGAGCAAAATCACACGTTTACATTGTCACGGATTCAAATCCTGCGAAAGGTTAATGTGGTTGCGAGTGTAGATATACGGACATTGTTGATCGAGATGAAAACATAAACCCACTTGGAAAATCCCCCGTTTAATCACGGGTAACGAGATTCAAAGCCATGGCAATAATGATATGAAAAATTATAATGGGTGTATTCTTTGGGTCTTTCGGTAAAGTTACGTAGATAGGTTCAAAGAAAATAACAAAAAACTACGGCATTTTGATCGCAACACAAGCGTTCGTCATCAGGAAAAGGGGGGTTAGCTTCTAAAGGCAAACTGTTTATAAAGGTTTGAAATGGGCGTAGCCCAAATGTCAGCAGCCAATGTTAATGTAAGTGGTGGGCAGCGACTGCGGTGGTGGGGGGTTTCCACCAAAGGGCTGCCAGGTAAAAATGAGCATGTTAATGTAAGATTGCCGAGCATCCTCCACGGCGAGCGCGCCAAGGTGGCTATATTAATGTGAGAGATTAGCATGTTAATGGAAGGTGGCCGAGCATCCTCCACAGTGAGCGTGCCAAGGTGGCTATATTAATGTAAGAGATTAGCATGTTAATGGTAGATCGCCGAGCAGCGACATCGAGAATGGTGTGCGAGGTAGCTTTGTTAGTGTGAGAAATGTAATTTGTTAATGTAAAAATTCAGGGAGCCGAAAATAACAACTAACATCGGAAGGTGGTAAGATGGAAACATCACAGCCAGTTATGACTTAAACTGGTTAATAACGTCCTTCCAATGATTGCTCAGTTTGTACCCATCTTCTCGGTTGAAATTTGTGTCTGTGTCTATATATATATGGATGGCTTCATGAACAAATCTTTGTTGATAGCCAATGGGTTTGCAACGTACCTTTGTCTTAGAGAAATACATTTCGTGTGAGCCCACCGCATTAAAACAATGATCAGCTGCGGCCGAGGTATTGGTCCTACCGTGTTTTAGATCTGCCTTACGTTCACGAACACGCTCTGAGATATCTCGCTTAGTTTTCTCAGTGTAACTGCTGCCGCAGACACAGCTTAGTTTGTAGACACTGGGGTATAGCATGTCAGGGATCACATCCTTCACAAATGGGATCAAATTTTACGTACTGTTGAAAACGTACCTGGATCATGTGTTTGCTCATGATTTGGGAAATATTTTTGGTTACCCCTGCTATGTATGGCAATGTGATGCTTTTGATTGGGTCCTCAAATGGTTCTTTACCAACGGTTGTGGTGATAGCTTTATGGATTGTGTAGTCTGAATATCCATTCATGCTAAGAGCTTGGTGTACGTATTCCAGTTCACTGGCTAGGTGATGATGGTCAGAAATACATCAAGCTCTATGGTGTAGCGTTTTGATGATGTACATTGAACACTTCTGTCTCAATATACCACTCCTTGGCACACGTGATTCTCATGAGGCCTTGACCCGACTGGTTTTGTGACGACCTGCACCAGGTGACGCGCAACTTGATTTGGTGTAACCGGTGGACAGGTTGCAAGGTGGAGGTCGCTGGACAGCACCGATCTTGCTGACGAGTGTCCAGACCCTCTCTGCTGTTCAACCTAGAGAAGTCTGCATTGGTCAGCGGTTCCTCCCAACGAGCACGCCGCACAATGTCGAGGCTGTCTATCGGATGAGACGCTTATCTCCGGATCACTAGGACGGTTCTTTTATTGTTGAAGTAGTTCGGCACACTCAGCATCAAGGCACAGCGTGTATTGACGGACTAAACACCATGTGGTACGGTATTTGTGGCTGCTTTTGTCAGTGCCCCCATAAAGCGCGAATAGGCTTCATCTCTTCATAAGAGGTTTTTGGGTTAGATCACGTAAATATAAATGTGTTGTTAAACCAGCCAATTAGTAAGGATTGTCATGAAAACAGAACAGGAGGTGTAACTGTAGTCACTACTTGGCCGGGATCATGACAATTCGGCCCAGCTAGCTGCAGCTTTGGTTTCCCCCAGAACATGGCTGACATGGTCGGCTCTTGCAGGGGACACGACCAGGACGTAGCTGCATTTGTCCTTGATTTTTAGTAGCGCAGATCACTGTTGCACTACCGCTCCCCAAACAAGCACGCACACATGCTTTGGATCATCATCAGTAAGTACAGTTAACTTATTGTTAACCCATTCCACGAAAACTACTGCTTACCGAAATAACTGTTAATCACATATAGGAATTACAGGAGTCTGCAAGGGAGCTCTTTCCACTGCCAAAACAGAAAACATGCAATGTTAACAAAACTTGTCGAGGACTGAACCCACTCATAGATGGTTATCGCTGATTGGCTGAGGGCCTGGCTCAGTCCCCACTTACGAGTGCTCAGATTGGCCGAAATTTATACCCTGCGTGCGTACCGTAAACAGGTTCCATTTCGATTTAAAGCTTTCGTGACTGCAGGGATTCATATTCTTGGTTCTTTCGGTAAAGTCACTTAGAAGGGAACAATAAAATAATAAAAATATAAAACAATAACATTCTCACGACGTTTCGACTGCAACACAAGCAATCATCATTAGGTGTGAAAACCACAGCAATAATTTTTTTCAAATTTTCTTGCTGTGGTTTTCACACCTGATGATGATTGCTTGTGTTGCAGTTGAAACGTCGTGAGAAATTAATTGTTTTATATTTTTATTATTTTATTGTTTCCCTTCTAAGTGACTTTACCAAAAGAACCAAGAATATAGGTTCCCTTTCGTCACAATGGTAATGTTACTGGAAACCACGGGGGTCCTATGGGAGGTGAAATGTGAACTGAAAAACCGTTAACCGATGGCACTGTCAACCGAGTGTCGACTGCACAGTATTTAATTAGTATTTGAACTATTTATTGTCTAGGAATGTTTTTTCTGTTCGTTTTTTTTACATTTTTCAGTTATTTAGTTTTGTTTTTTGGCGTACAGCCTGGCACTTGTTTCAAACGTGATCTTGTCTACTTGTGGTTGTTGTGTTCCTTAACCCCATTATTCAGGTGCAGCTTAAGTACTGAGCATCGCGTTTTTTTGGTTTTCGCAGCATTTTCCAAGAACGTAACCCCCTCTCCTCGAGATATTCAGGATTGGGAACATGTAGAGAATATGACTACCTCTTCGGCTGCCGCTATGTCGACTAAATGTAGGGACAATTTGATTTCCAAATTCAATCACCTCTCCAACAAAAAATTTGGATCCACACACCGAAAAGATAGACGTCAACAAAGTCGTAATTAATCACAGTAACAGTTCCATTTCTGATGGCCTGAAATCCGTTTTAGCTAAAGGTCTAAACTTTGCTGTCACACCGAGACACATACCGGTTAATGATATCATTGCCCATGTCGACGTTGCACTCAAGGGCTTGAGTCACATCCCTGCAGACGTAGCAAGATCAGAAATCGCTGCAACCCTCAAAAACGCTAAGATGCCACCTAGCAACATCAGCAAAGATGAACGCTTTGAATTATCTCAATTAAAAAAGAGAGATGATATTGTCATCCTCTCAGCCGACAAGGGCAATGCCACTGTCATCATGGACAAAACAGAATATAACAACAAAATTCAAGAACTACTCAACGATGGCAGCTATACAAAAATAAAAAGAGATCCCACCAACAGCCTGGTTACCAAAACGAACAAAATAATCTCTGATTCAACAGCATTAATTGATCAGACTGAACAGTTCTCGTTGAAACCCTCTGCTGCCAGACCACCAATATTATATGGCCTCCCAAAGATACACAAAGAAGATACACCCCTTCGTCCCATCGTCTCTACTATCAACTCCCCCACCTATAAACTGGCACGTTTTCTTGCTGATATACTACGACCTTTCACTGGAAAAACCACCTCTGCGGTACTAAATCCCACTCACCTGGTATCGACAATCAAAGGCATTTCCCTGTCTCCAGACGACCTGCTTGTCAGCTTTGATGTGGTGTCCTTGTTCACCAAAGTTTCGGTACCTGACACCATCGCTATCATTGAGGACCTGGTTCATCAAGGACTGCACACTGATGTACCCCCCCTGGTGAGACATTGCTTAACCAACACATACTTCACCTGGAATGGAACTTTCTACAAACAAACTGAGGACACCCCAATGGGCTCCCCCCTATCTTCGGTTGTAGCCAATTCGAAACTGACGCCATCCAGACTGCCACTCTACGCCCGACCTTATGGAAGAGGTACGTGGATGACACTTTTGTCATCTGGCCACATGGCTAGCCTGCTCTAGACCAATTTCGCGACCACATCAATTCCATACACCCAGCCATCAGATTTACCATGGAGGTCGAAAAAGATGGCAAACTACCCTTTTTGGATGTCTTAATTAAAAGGAGACCTGATGGTTCAATGAGCCACTCTGTCTACAGGAAAGCTACCCATACAGATGCTTACTTGAAACCGGATTCCCACCACCATCCATCCCAGAAGAACTCACTCATCAAGACTCTATACCATAGAGCCCAATGCATTTCCGACCAGGAACACATTACCAGTGAACTCAAGCACATACACCAGGCTCTCAGAGCTAATGGTTACTCCGACTACACAATCCGCAAAGCCATCACTCCAGTCAGGAAGAAGGATCCTCTTGTGGAGCCACTCAAAACCATCACCTTACCCTACATTGCAGGGGTCACTAAAAAGATCTCCAAAATCCTGAATAAACACAAGATCCAGATCCGATTCAACACAGTGCATAAAATCCATGATCTGGTTCCATCTGTAAAAGATGCTCTTCCAGACATATCCGGGCATTTATAAAATAAAGTGCTTCTGTGGTAGTAGCTACATTGGAGAAACCAAACGACATATCTCGGACCGCATCCGAGAACATAAAGCAGACTTGAAACACGGTAGAACGAACTCCTCTGCCGTGGCAGTTCACTGTTATAATTCAGTGGGCTCACATAACATTGACTTCTCCAAGACAGAGGTTCTTTGCAAACCAACCGGCTACCATGAGAGATTCGTTCATGAGGCCATCCACATATACAAACACAGAGACAATTTCAACCGAGAAGATGGATTCTGGCTTAGTAACCACTGGAAATATGTTTTAAACCATTTCGGTTCTTAATTGTATTTTACGAGGCCCTTCAGACTGCAGCTCTTTCGCTGGCACTGACTCTTAATACCTCTCACACCACGGTTAATGGTATGGTTCATAACATGGAGTATAACAGTGCCTCGCAGCTGTTTCTCCCCTCCTTCCTCCTCCGCTCTAACCATTGATGGACTCGTCCGTCTGAACGTAGCTGTCCGTGGTGCTGAAGTGGAAGGTAAGAATCCACCCGTTTTTTCACCATATAACATTGTGATATAACATTGAGGTAGTTTATATTTTAGTTTGTATTGGTTTACTGTATGGTATTCATTATATAGTGTAGTGTATACCCAGTTAATGTTAATAGCTCAGCTTATTGAAGAATATATTGAGTACATTTATTATATTGATGTAATTTAGAATTAGGTTTTTCACATCGGTTTACTGTATGACAGTTGAGTTGTTGCAGCCCCCTTTGGCGTCCATGTACGAGGTGCCTCTGTGGATGTGTAGGCTTTGACTTTAACATCTATTTCTGTGACCAATCACAAGCTAATCCCTTAGCTATTTCAATGCTAAATTACTAGTTGCCTCTGTGGATGTGTAGGTTTTGACTTTAACATAGACATTTCCGTGACCAGTCACAAGCTAATCCCTCAGCTATTTGATATGTAAACCCCTTTGTCAAGGTGCCTCACTTCTCCCAACCAGCTTCAGACCGCAGCTCTTTCGCTGGCACTGACTCTTAATACCTCTCACACCACGGTTAATGGTATGGTTTATAACATGGAGTATAACAGCGCCTCGCAGCTGTTTCTCCCATCCTCCTCCGCTCCAACCATGGATGGACTCGTCCGTCTGAACGTAGCTGTCCGTGGTGCTGAAGTGGAAGGTAAGAATCCACCCGTTTTTTCACCATATAACATTGTGATATAACATTGAGGTAGTTTATATTTTCGTTTTTTTTGTTTACTATAATGTATTCATTATATAATGTAGTGTATACCCAGTTAATGTTAATAGCTCAGCTTATTGAAGACTATATTGAGTACATTTATTATATTGATGTAATTTAGAATTAGGTTTTTCACATCGGTTTACTGTATGACAGTTGAGTTGTTGCAGCCCCCTTTGGCGTCCATGTACGAGGTGCCTCTGTGGATGTGTAGGCTTTGACTTTAACATCTATTTCTGTGACCAGTCACAAGCTAATCCCTTAGCTATTTCAATGCTAAATTACTAGTTGCCTCTGTGGATGTGTAGGTTTTGACTTTAACATAGCCATTTCCGTGACCAGTCACAAGCTAATCCCTCAGCTATTTGATATGTAAACCCCTTTGTCAAGGTGCCTCACTTCTCCCAACCAGCGTAAAAGTCGCTACGAATCTTAACAGCGTTCATTGAAGCTCTGTGGATGTGTAGGCCTTTACTTTAACATCTATTTCTGTGACCAGTCACAAGCTAATCCCTTAGCTATTTCAATGCTAAGTTACTAGTTGCCTCTGTGGATGTGTAGGTTTTGACTTTAACATAGCCATTTCCGTGACCAGTCACAAGCTAATCCCTCAGCTATTTGATATGTAAACCCCTTTGTCAAGGTGCCTCACTTCTCCCAACCACCTTAAAAGTCGCTACGAATCTTAACATCGTTCATTGAAGCTCTGTTGTCCCGACAGGTCTGTACCTTTCACCTGAAGACGGCCGCTTGCGTTGTGGCCGACACGTCGTGAGAATTTTATTGTTATTTTATTATTTTATTCTCATTCTGCGTGACCTTACCGAAAGAACCAAAGAAGATATTCAGGGGTCTCCAGTAGTTGACGCATTGTTTCAACTTAAACACTCCAGTGCAACAAAATAATGTTGGTTGTCTTCGTAAAGGCTTTACGATTGTAATGCAACGCGTGCTACGCTGCACCAATGTGCAGCGCCCCGTTCGGTTCTTTTTTCGAAGTTTACACCCGTTGTGTAACTAATGAACACTTGCATGAGGCACGATCCGAGTGATAAATTAAGATTCGTGAGAATTGGTATAATGGTGTTTACACACAAATGCAAGAAGACTGGCCCTTTTCTTTGTCCACAAGGTAAGGTCTTTATTCCACAGCACGGGTCCACACCTTCGTTCTCGCTTTATCCTACAACGCCCCAAACTCCGCCTCAAGCTCCCGCTTTTAACCTCTTCCTGGCTCTGCCCCTTGTCGCACTGTCTTCCCCAATTGTTGCAAACAGGGCTGTTAGCGAGCACCAATGAAGGCCGGTATGACAAACGAGGGAGTGGATGGCCCACATCACGCCCGACCGCCTTTGTCTCCCCAGCAGCAATGTTTTTACACACTGCACCAATAACTCATTTGAGGCTAAGGCCCAGGGCAGGTTCAGATAATCGCCACTGGTGTTGGCTGCGAGCGGAAATCGAACCCGTGTTGCCGAGTTCGTAGCGCTAGCCACTCCACTACCGCTCTCCACCATACAACAACCGCCATTCGCCACTAAATGGCGGTGACGTCACCACGACGCTTGTGGCAGGCTATGTGCACCCTGAGGCCACGTGAAGTGTCGAACGCCCGCTGGCAGGAGGTCACGGGGCAGACCCAGGTGCCACGGGTCGACTGACTGAGATGACTGGCTGATGCACCACCTGTGCCCCCTACTGTGCCAACCTGCTGTGCTTTAGCCACCCGGCGCTCCGCTCGTTGTTGTGAGCGTCGCTCCTCCGCCCTCCATTGTTGTCGGATGGCGACTACCTCCAACTGCCCAGTAGCATCCTTCACGAGCTTCCTCCACAGAGGCCGATCTTGACACCGCTGGTACCAGTCATCGGCAAGTTCACTCAGCTCCACGTCCTCCTGTACCACATCACTCCATCTCCCCTCTAGCCCGTGCCACGCCCGCCCAGCCCCCTCAATCCGGCCGAACAAAAGCTGTCTCGGCATGCGGCGGCCGGGCACGCGGGCCACATGACCAAGCCATCGCAGCCCCGCCCGCCGGAGGAGCCCACCGATGGGACCTTGCCCAGATCTTTCAAAGATTTGTGAGCTCCTCACACAATCCAGTCTGGTCAAACCCAGGATGGATCGTAGGCAGGCCAGCCTAAATGTTTCTAACCGGCGAAGATGCTCCATCAGGGGAGTCCACGTTTCGCAAGCACAGAGAAGGGAGGGAATGACCGTGGCCGAGAAGACCTGAAGCTTAGTGCGGAGCGACAGACCAGGTAGCTTCTACACAGCGTTACGCAACCGATGAAAAGATATTGCCGCTCGACTGATTAGGAGTGAGACCTCTGCCGTTAAACTGGAGCCAGTCATAAGCACACCGCCCAGGTATGGGAAACTCTCCACTCTCTCTACAACTGCCCCATCACCGATTGGGAGTTGTGGGGGTGGAGTGTCCGATGGTACAAAATACCCAGGCAGGTGCTTAGTTTTGGTGGGGCTGATGGTAAGGCCCCACCTCTTAGTGGCACGCTCCAGTTTCAGCAGCAGCGTCTCCAACTCCTCCTCTGAATGAGCAGCAATTACCAAATCATCGGCATACATAACGTGGTTGAGCAATAGGGAGCCATCCCTTGACCGCACCCGGGCATCGATCACCCTCCCATTATATCTGTACCATATGGAGATTCCCCCGGTACAGCTATTGAAGGCTTCACAAACTACGTGGTCAAAATAGATGTTAAATAATGTGGGAGCCAGAGGACATCCCTGTCGCACCCCAAGGTGTACAGGGAATGGCTCTGACTTCCGGCCACGTAGTTTTACCCGGGCCCGCTCACCATCATGAAGGTCCTTAATGATCGTGAGCAGAGGGTCAGGTACTCCAAAAGCACGAAGAACGACCCAGAGCCCAGGCCTACTGATGGTATCATAGGCCTTGACCAGGTCAATAAAGCAGAGATGTAGGTCTTGTTGGAATTCCCTACACCTCTGCTGTAGCAGACGGACAGAAAATATGGCATCTGTGCAGGACCGCCCTATCCTGAAACCGCATTGGGGCTCCGCAAGCCTCTCCTCAGCGTGCCTGGCAAGGCGATGCTGAATAATCCTTGCCAGGACCTTTCCCGGCACACTGAGGAGTGAGATGCCCCTGTAGTTGTTACAGTCTGTGCGGTTCCCCTTCTTAAAAAGGGGGGCCACCAGGGCATCCTTCCAATCCTGCGGAACCCGTCCAGTGGTCCAGACTGTTGTTATGATGTCATATAGGGCAGTCTGTGCACAAACGCCACCCTCCCTCAGCATTTCGCTTGGGAGATCATCTCTTCCCGCTGCCTTTCCTGGTCTCAGACTCCGGATCGCCTTCAGTACTTCCTCAACAGATGGCACCTCAGCCAGCCACTCACAGGGGGTGACTTCTTCCAATATTTGAGGCACCGCAGCCTCAGCAGGGTCATCCTCACTTTGTGCCACGATGTTTTCCTGGCTGAGGGATTTTCCCTCCCCCAGGACCTCACAGAAATGCTCAGCAAATCTGCAAACCTGTTCCTGGGGGTCAGAGATTGGATCACCGTTTTTTCCCCTAATGATGGTAATAGGTGTGGCGCTGCAGGTTACTTTTTTGATGGACTTAAATAGAGATTTGTGATCACGGGCCACTGAGGCAGACTCCATCTCCTCAGCAACCCGCGACCACCACCCATCCTTGCAGCGCCTCACGGCTCTCCGAACCTCCGAGCGAAGGCTGCGGTAAGCCTCCTCATTCTCTGACGTGGGATTCTGTAGCCGATGACAGTGGGCCTGTCGCTTTTTCTCAACCATCCTGAACACCTCCTCTGTCAGCCAGGGTCTCTGGGGAGGTCTGGACCGCGTACCCAAAGCAGCCATTGCAGCTGCATGAGTCACAGTCCTAACCGCCCATTTACCCTCGACATCAGGAGGAGTCGGGGACGATGCCAATCCCAGTCGCAAGCGATGATGAAATTCTCGCTTGCAACTTTCATCAGATAACTGGGAACAGGCCACTTTAGGTCGGAATAGGGTCCTGGGTGTACACCCACCACCGGAGTGGAAGAATGGCAGGTGCATCTTACAGATGACTAGTCGATGGTCAGAGGGCAGATCAGCTCCACGGTAGGTCCTGGTGTCAAGGACATGGGCTCGCATCCGCTGGTCCGTCACTATGTAGTCCAGCAGATGTTCTTGCTTGGACCCGGCATGCATCCATGATGTTGTGTGGATGCGCCGATGCCACCATACGTACACACACACACAGACACATACACACGTACATAAGACACGTACATACACACACACACATGTACATACACACAGACACGTACATACACACATACATACACATGTACATACACAGACACATACATACACACATACATACACACGTACATATACACGTACATACACAGACACAAACATACATACACACGTACATACACACAGACACATACATACACATGTACATACACACGTACATACACACGGAGACATACATACACACGTACATACACACAGACACGTACACTACACACGTACATACACACATATATATGTAGTGACTCAACTCGGAGACAGTAATACTTAGAGGCACTTATTTATTTAACGAGCATCATCGGGATAAACACACACCCTACGCAGTTGCACACTATTATACTTAAGACCGTCGATTGTCGACGGCACTACTTAGAACAGTTGAACAGGCTGTCTGACTAGCAGCGCCCCGGGATGGTGAAGACGGAGACGGCGATGAGGGGATGGTGACGACGACGAGATGGTGACGACGACGATCTCGAACAGCACGAAGGGGATCCAACTTCCAGCAACAGCCCCGAGGTCCCCCACAGGGGCCCCACTTCGACTCTCCACGTGGCCTCGCCCCCCCTCTGGAACCTACCAGCGGGTTCCCGAGGCTTCCCGATGGGCCCCCTCCCTGACGTTTCCCCTAGACGCCCCCCCTCTCGTGTCTATCGTGGTCTGCTGACGTCAGTACTGCCGTACACCGCAGATCTCCTTTTTTGCCAGCAGCCGGCGCAATGCCGCTACACATGGATGAAAGCCAGAAGCAGTGGTGCTGACAGCATTGGTGCTGACAGCAGTGGTGCTGACAGCAGTGGTGCTGACAGCAGTGGTGCTCTTGTAATAAATGCGTCGGTGTATCGGGATTGAACAGTGTTTTGGGATCTAACCCACAACGTCCTGTACACCGAGCGAGGTAGTTAACATCTCCGAGCCACTACGACGTCCGTCACGGCGTGCCGGGCGGACCAGGAGTTGTTGCCCCCTGCTGGAGGTCGGAGAAGACTGTCACGTGGCTTTGACTACGTGGGGCTAACATCCATTCACACACAATGTAACTCTGACATGCATAATAATGTAATAAATGACTTTCAATTGTGTATCAGGTGCTCTAACTGCGTGAAAGTCAAGTGCAAAAGCATAATAACTAGTTTCATTTTACCAGGTATGGTTACGTGTAAAAGTATTTTATAAACAAAACTATGTATAGCAGTAGCCAAATAATATGAACACACGTTGACTCTAAATGTGGGGAAAACCCGGAGGACCTGGAGGAAAAACTATCACGGAGAGAGAGAGACAGGCAAACTCCAAATATACAGCAGGCATCTGGCTGAGGTAATTAACATCTCCGAGCCACCGCTATACAGTCATACCTCGGTATACGACCGCTTTGGAATACGTCGAATTTGCTATACGTCGTGTTTTGACGAGAAAAAAATGTCTTGGGATACGACGTCTTGCTTGGGATACGACGCGCTTGCTATAACTTGTATGGGTCGGGATGAGCCACCGCGTACAGTACCCGCGTATACCACACCCCCAATAAAGCTCTAACAAGCCGTAACAGTATTGTGTGGAATGACCAGACAATGTCACACTTCAGGAACATTTTTAGAAGAAGGCAAAAACAAACTTCAATGGACAGGTTTTTGGTAAAACTCAAACCTGGTGAGCCTCAACAAGGTCCAAGTCAAGAAAAAAGACAGCAAAGAGAAAGAGAAAAAAAATGCTGTATCACTTGATATAGCAATCACTTGATACAGCAATTTTGCTGTGACGGTTTCCACCTGAAGACGGAAGCTTGTGTTGCTTCCGAAACGTCGTGATTTAATTTAGTTGTTTTCATTTATTTTACCTACGTGACTTTACCGAAAAAAACAGAGTATGAATCCATGCAGTCACGACAGCTTCAAATCTACAACCACATTAATGTATTAATGCCATATAAAATATAATTTCTTATACTCTGGAACGGATTATTTCCTTTCCCTGTATTTCTTATGGGAAATATTCGTTTGGTATTCGTCATTTTCGGTATAAGTCCTTTCTTCTGGAACGAATTAACGACGTATACCGAGGTACCACTGGAAAAGCACCCACGCTGGGCGTATGGAAGCTGCAGCGCCACCTTCAGGAGAGGAGGTGATCTTTAGGTTGATGATGATGATGCTGTGCCGAATCTTCAGTGCATGGGTAGCTTGGCTGTGAGTCTGTGTGGCTATGTTGTTGATGATGTCGTTGGTGTCGATGAAGTTGCTGACTTTGACAATCATGTTGTTGATTATGATGATGGTGTTGATGTTTGATGATGATGTTGTTGACGAGGAACGATAATGATGATGCAATGCTACCGCTGATGATGTTCACAGCAACGCTGATGATATGGATGTTGGTGATGACGATGTTGAAGTGAAAACCCATCTCTTCTGCCTAGCCCAGCATCATCATCATTATTCTGCCCCACAGCTACGAACAGGCCGAGAACAACATCTACCACTACCCCTATCACTACCACTATCACTACCCCCACCACTACCCCCATCCCTATCACTACCCCCACTACTACCCCCACCACTACCACCACCCCTATCACTACCCCCACCACTACCACCACCCCTATCACTACCCCCACACGTAACACCACCCCTATCACTACCCCTACCATTATCACTACCCCCATCACTACCCCCACCCCTACCACTACCCAACCCTTCCTTAACCACCCCCATCTGTTGTCACCATAGCTACACCACCACTGTCGTCGTAACATGCATTTTTATCTATTATTGTAAAGCCTTGGAATAAGGCCCTATGTTATTTCGATTATGATGATGGAAGTGGTGCTGATAACGGTGCTGACGTTGATGCTGTTGATGTTGGAGATGGTGATTTTTAATGCTGGCGATGGGAAGATTGATGGCGGTTTTGATGATGATCCGTTTAACACGTAGTAGTAGGAGGCTTTTTTACCAATATTATCCATAGTAGGATTAGATCGCGTGAATATATGTGTCCTCAAACCTGCCACCACCCAACACAGCCAATTAGTAAGGTTTATCATGTCAACAGAACGTACCAATTCCTTACTAGTACAGCACACCGGTGTGTTGTAGAGTACTCAGATTGTAAATGTTGCGGCTTTGTTCTCCAACAAACATACCGGTGTGCTCTACTAGTAACGAATTGGCACGTTCTGTATACGCAACAAAACTTACTAAATGTCTGTGTCGGATTGTGCCGGGTTTAATGACACATTAATATAACAACGCGATCTAACCTAAAAAAACCTGTTATGGATATTGGTCGCGAAAGTCTACGTGTTAAACTGCAAAACGTGCCGATTAGTGAAGAGTTCAGCATTTACCAGTTGTGCTGGAGAGTAAATGGTGTAGTGGGATTACTCTCCAACACAACCAGTTAGTGCTGAATTAGTAACCAATTGTGTCGGGCGGTGGTGGCGGGCTTAACGACGCATTTATACTTAAGCGGTTTAACCCAACAACAGCAACAACAAAAAACTCCCCGTTATGAATTTTATGATGATGACGACAGTACCTTGAACTTAATAATATGTTCAGGGTAAGCTTGATTGTCATTGAAGATGACGAACATCGACGGCCGGCTGGTGTTGTCAACCACGCTGTCGTACAGCAGCACCGAGTTGACGATGGGATCCTTGGGCGGAGGCTCGAGCATGCCCACACTGCCCGCCGTGTAGTTGCCCGTGAGCACGCGTGCCCGGTAGACGTATTTGATGCCGTCGGAGTCCGGTGGGGAGTACGTGTCGCGCGCGGAGTACATCGCACTCACCGCAAAGTAGACTCCGTTGCCATAGGCCACGGCTGAAAAATGAAAAAGTGGAACGGCGAGGGTGAGAGGAGGCCCGCGGAACCGTCACGCTACTTGAGACCGAAAATGGAGGGGGGATTTCTCCACACCTCTGGCTGTCGCCTGATGATGCTGCTGCTGCTTGTTGTTGTTGTGATTACCGGCAAAACGTCACGGCTAGTCGAATTGTAAATGTGTGTAGTGGGTTTCCTCTTCAGCACACAACCAGTGTGTATGGAACGAGTAACGAATTGGCTGTGTTGGGTGGTGGCAGGTTTAACGACATTTATATTTATGCAATATAACCCAGAAAAAATATGTTATGATTCAACAGTCGTTTTGTAATGGGGAATTAAAGGTATAAACACACCTGTTTATATCCCAGGCGTGGAATGGGAGTTCCACACCTGGGGTTCCACCAGGAAAGAGTCCCACACCTGGGGTACCACCAGGAGAGAGTCCCACACCTATACGACCACCCCAGTAAATGTGCGATCACCCCAGGAGTTGTGTTAAGATGTTCAAACCCCAAATAGACAGCTTTTGCAAGGCATCAATTGCCGCATTAACCACACGTACTTGTGGTAAAACAGGCAAACAAACACACTCTGATAATACTGTTAAATGCATTGTATTTGAAGCTGATTGGCCTACATCAGAGACAGCAGCCTTCTTGGTGGTCTTGTCTCTGCACCACCGGTGTTAGACCAGAGAACATCAAGAGGCAAACAGTGCAAAGACATACTCTTTGGTTCTTTCGGTAAAGTCACGTAGGTATAAAATAAAATAAATCACTACGTTTCGGGCGCAACACAAGCGTCCGTCATGTGTTGCGCCCGAAACGTCGTGATTTACTTTATTTTATACCTACGTGACTTTACCGAAAGAACCAAAGAGTATGGATCCCTGCAGTCACGAAAGCTTCAAATCAAGAGTGCAAAGACAATGCAAATATCAGGACACTTATAGCTCGGTTTGAGCAGTTACGTTTCTGGCATACCTTTCTTTGCCAGCATTAACGTACGAAAAACAAGGATAGACTTTCCCCTTTCTGGCAATACAACAGGAGGTGTCAAGATGTTCAAACGCCTCGGCCAAAGCTGTATCTATTTTTTGGTGTTTGGACGTCTTCACACGACTCCTGTTTTACCAGAAAGGGTTCACGCCGATTCTTATTTGTCATCGTCGTCTATTGTAGGTGTGCCGCGTGCACGGTCCCGTTACCGTTTTTGCCGCAGTAGCTTCTGTTGAAGCCGTTGGCGTTAATTTTCTCGCAGGTATCGAGGGCCGTCCCGTGGAAGAGAATCTTCTCCACGGGCGTCTTCAATGGAGACGCTTTGTCCGCGTTTTCCATGTCCCTTTTCTTCGTCGTGTACAGATTCCACAGCTCGCGATTCTGCACTGATAAAATCTTGTACACGTAATAAATGAAGGTTCATGTTATTGACACTGGGGAGGCAAAGGAGACCGGGCATGGTGCTGGCCACCCACCCCCTCGTGTACCGTGCCGGCCTTCATAGGTGCTCGCTAGCAGCACTTGTCCAAACAGTCTGCTCAGTGTTAGTCTATGGGTGATGTTAGTCTATGTGTGATGTTAGTCTATGGACTACATTAGTCTATGGGCAGTGTTAGTCTATGGGCGATGTTAGTCTATGGGCAGTGTTAGTCTATGGGCAGTGTTACTCTATGGGTGATGTTAGTCTATGGGCAGTGTTAGTCTATGGGCGAAGTCAGTCTATGGGCAGTGTTAGTCTATGGGCAGTGTTAGTTAATGGGCAGTGTTAGTCTATGGGTGATGTTAGTCTATGGACGACGTTAGTCTATGGGCAGTGTTAGTCTATGGGCAGTGTTAGTCTATGGGCGATGTTAGTCTATGGGCAGTGTTAGTCTATGGGCGATGTTAATCTATGGGCAGTGTTAGTTAATGGGCAGTGTTAGTTTATGGGCAGTGTTAGTCTATGGGCAGTGTTAGTCTATGGGTGATGTTAGTCTATGGACGATGTTAGTCTATGGGCAGTGTTAGTTAATGGGCAGTGTTAGTCTATGGGTGATGTTAGTCTATGGGCAGTGTTAGTCTATGGGCAGTGTTAGTCTATGGGCAGTGTTAGTCTATGGGCGATGTTAGTCTATGGGCAGTGTTAATCTATGGGTGATGTTAGTCTATGGGCGATGTCAGTCTATGGGCAGTGTTAGTCTATGGACAGTGTTAGTCTATGGGCGATGTTAGTCTATGGACAGTGTTAGTCTATGGGCGATATCAGTCTATGGGCAGTGTTAGTCTATGGTCAGTGTTAGTCTATGGGCAGTGTTAGTCTATGGGTGATGTTAGTCTATGCTCAGTGTTAGTCTATGGACAGTGTTAGTCTATGGGCAGTGTTAGTCTATGGGCAGTGTTAGTCTATGGACGATGTTAGTCTATGGGCAGTGTTAGTTAATGGGCAGTGTTAGTCTATGGGCGATGTCAGTCTATGGGCAGTGTTAGTCTATGGTCAGTGTTAGTCTATGGGCAGTGTTAGTCTATGGGCAGTGTTAGTCTATGGGCAGTGTTAGTCTATGGGCAGTGTTAGTCTATGGGTGATGTTAGTCTATGGGCAGTGTTAGTCTATGGGCGATGCTAGTCTATGGCAGTGTTAGTCTATGGGCAGTGTTAGTCTATGGGCAGTGTTAGTCTATGGGTGATGTTAGTCTATGGGCAGTGTTAGTCTATGGGCGATGCTAGTCTATGGCAGTGGTTCTTAACCTTGTTGGAGGTACCGAACCCCACCAGTTTCATATGCGCATTCACCGAACCCCTCTTTAGTGAAAAATAAAATGTGATTTTTTTCAAATTCAAGACATAGATATGTTTTTTACTGGTACACAAAATGAGCCGTGCATGAACATTACCTTGTTCAAAGAATAAAACCAACACAATGCATAAACTCACAACAAATTACATACCTGGAAATCAATGTGACTTCTGCTGTTGCCTTTGAGAGATCAGTTCAGATATGCGTGGCTTCACCTTGGCAAGTGCCACTCTCATGTCATTTTCACAGCAAAGTCTGTTCCTTTTCTTCGTTTTTATGTCCAGCATCCTCGAAAAGGATTGCTCACAAAGATATGTTGTAACAAATGGTATAAAAAAAAATCCAGGGCTTTCTTAGCAATAACTGGATACTTGTTCATTTGTCGACACCAAAACGTTGAGAGCGTTGTTGTTCTGAAGAGTTGCTGTTGAACCTGGCTCTGCTGAATTTCAATGATTTCGTCGAGGAATTCATCATTGACATCTGCTGTTTCAACAGCAAACGTGAACGGCTGTCTCACCCATGCTGGATATGACTCTCTTGTAGGGAAATATCCGTCGAGAGACTTTGCAAGCTCATCTAAGTGCGTGGCAATTGTTTGCTTCAGTTCCGTGGATGCAGAAATATCTCCGATTCCAGACACATCTTCGATCTTACTTGCACAGTCGTCCAGAAGCGGGAAGTTTGCGAAGTTATTGTTCTCTGTTCGTCGTTTCCATAACGGTAGCTTTTTTTGAAAAGCCTTCAGGTGTTCTTCCGCTTCCATGATATTGACTCCACCACCCTGCATCTGCTGATTGAGATGATTGAGAGCTGCGAATATATCAGCCATGTACGCTAAAATGAGAATGAACTCAGGATTTTTGAAGCAATCTGCATGGCAGTGTTGGTGCTCTTGCAAAAACAGGGCTAATTCCACACGCATGGCAAAAACACGATTCAGCACCTGTCCCCGGGATAACCACCGAATATTAGAATGGAGCAGAAGTACCTAAAATTCAGAGCCCATTTCTTTACACAGCTCACTGAAGATGCGGTGCCTCAGAGCACTTTTTCGCACATAGTTCACACATTCCACCACAGTTTTTAATACTTCTGCCATTTTTGGAGGTAAGGTTTTTGTTGCCAACGCATGCCTGTGCAGAATACAATGCGTCACAATGATGTGTGGTGCATCGGCCTTTACTAGCGCACCAAAACCAGACTTTCTTCCCAGCATGACTGGAGCTCCGTCCGTACAAACTGCAGAAACCATATCCCATGAAAGATTGTTGTCTCTGAAGAAGTCATCCACAAGCTTCTTCACATCGGCTGCCTTCATTGTTGTTGTAAGAGGCTTACAAAATAAAAACTCTTCTTTTATCATGTCGTCTTTCACATAGCGTACAAAAACAGCAAGCTGGCTTAGATCAGAAACGTCTGTGGTTTCGTCGAGTTGAAGGCTGAATTTTGCCGGGCTTGAAATCAGATCCGCGACTACTTGAGCCAAGATGTCTTTACTCATGTCTTCTATTCTGTCACTGACGGTGTCATTTGAAAGGGGAATTTGGGATAATTTACCTTCGGCCGCTGTTCCGAGTATCAGATTCGCCATCTTTAATGCAGCTGGTTTCACAAGTGTTTCACCAATGGTGTGTGGCTTGCCCTGCTTTGCGATCAGGTAAGCAACTTCGTACGATGCTGTCAGGATCGGTTTGTTAACAGGTACAAATCCAAGAGCAGGCAGAGTGGCCCTTTCATCGAATCTGGCTCTCTTCACCCTGAATTCAGCAAGTGTTGTGTTCTTGTATTCCCCGTCTCCATGCAGCTTCAAGAAGTGTTCCTTTAGTTTTGCCGGTGCAAGACTAGAGTTGCTCAACTTGGCGTTGCAAATCATGCAGATAGGACGCTCACTCCCATCACGTTCCGTGATACATGAGAATCCATGTTGTACATATTCGTCCGACCACTTTCTTCTTTTGCCCGACATAGTTAGTATGGATAAAATATTAAAGAAATCACACGACGTACGACAACAGTCACACGTTGACTACTGAGTATGCACTAAATTCCCCGCAGCGCTGATTGGCCAAGCAGTGTAGCATGATCATCTGCAGCCAGTGATGGCCAAGCGGGCCGTGTGTGTCATCACAAATTTACACAATAATTCAAGTGTGTCCGGACCTCCGTGGCGGGGGCTCTGCCGAACCCCTGAGATCGACTCACCGAACCCCTGGGGTTCGATCGAACCCAGGTTAAGAACCACTGGTCTATGGACAGTGTTAGTCTATGGGCGATGTCAGTCTATGGGCAGTGTTAGTCTATGGGCAGTGTTAGTCTATGGGTGGTGTTAGTCTATGGGCAGTGTTAGTCTATGGGCGATGTCAGTCTGTGGTTTTCACACCTAATGATGATTGCGTGTGTTGCAGTCGAAACGTCGTGAGAATTTTATTGTTTTATATATTTTTTATTTTATTGTTTCCCTTCTACGTGAGTTTACCGAAAGAACCAAGCATATGTAGAATGATGACCAGAAATTTGAACGTGATCCGATGCAGATCCAAGCCGATGAGTGCGCTTCCAACAGGTGGCACGCGAATCAAGGTGAGAATTATTGTGAAAAATACGAACAGGTTTTTTTACCCTGTCTGGCAGTACTAAAACAGGTGTGTCAATATGTTCAAATAACTTTTGGAAGGAATCAAGTGCTGCATTAACCACAAACAGTGCTTGTGGTGAACATGTAAACAAACACGCTCTGATGCATGCAGTGTCTTTGTACTGTTTGCCTTTTGAAGTTCCCTGGTCTGACACTTATGGTGCAGAGACAAGGCCACGAAGAAGGCTGCTGCTGTCTCTGGTGTAGGACAATCAGCTTCAAGTACAATTAATGTCACATCATTATCAGAGCATGTTTGTTTCCATGTTCACCAAGTACTACATTAACCACGTGTGGTTAATGTAGTTTGAACATCTTTAAACAACTCCTGTTTTATTACCGCAAAGGGTTAAAACCTATTCTTAGTTTTCATACTTTGTTACTGGGCAAAAAGGTTCCATGGGAATTATGAATGATAAATATCCCTCTCTTCTCCTGCTTCTCCCATCCTCTCTCTTCCCTCCTCCCCCTCCTTCCTTCCTCCCTCCTTCCTCCTCCCCCCTCGTCCTCCCCCCTCGTCCTCCCCCCTCGTCCTCCCCCCTCCTCCTCCCCCCTCCTCCTCCCCCCTCTCTCCTTCCCCCTCTCTCCTTCCCCCTCTCTCCCTCCCCCTCTCTCCCTCCCGCTCCCCCCCTCCTGCTCCCCCCTCCTGCTTCCCCCTCCTCTCCCCCTCCTTTCTCCTTACCCCTCTGCCCCCCTCCTCGACTTGACAAAAACTACAACTTACAGTCCGTGGCGGTTGCGCTGTCAGACCACTTTCCCCGGTCAGATTTGCGTTGTCAATTCCCCCCCAGAGGTGTCTTTACTATATCGTGTTGACCCCCCCCTCCCCTCCTCCCCCCCCCCCCCAAGTGAGCGAATGTTAACCGAGACAGGGGGCATGCTTCCGACTGCTGGTCCCTTTTAATGACGATGAAATAACTTTTTTTTAAGTGTTGCGTTACCTGTACAACTTTAAATCCGGGCTGTTGCGAAACTTTTCCCAGGGACTTTCTGAATTCCTTTTCGATTTGCTGGTATGCTTTGGAGGAGCACTTTAAGACTTCGATGAGGACTCGCTGATTCACCAGCTCGTTCTCGTCTGCCCAGTGAAGAGGAATGTCGTCTGAAAAGAGACGACAAGAGCATGGGACGCATTTCTACAGCCTTAGCCCGTGCTTGCCTGTGCACCGAGATGTTTGAATTGACGATCAATAATTCGAATTATTTGTTTGTATGCATGTGCAGCTTAAATGTGCAGTTTAAAAAACAGAGCTAAAATAAGTTGACTCACTGTGTGTGTAGTGATAGGGGTAGGGGTAGCGATAGTGGTAGCAATAGTGATAGGGGAATGGGTAATTATAGGGGTAGGGATAGTAATAGGGGTAGTGATAGAGGTTGGGTAGTGATAGTGGTAGGGGTAGTGATAAGGGTTGGGGTAGTGATAGGGGTTGGGGTAGTGACAGGGGTTGGGGTAGTGACAGGGGTTGGGGTAGTGATAGGGGTTGTGGTAGTGATAGGGGTTGGGGTAGTGATAGGGGTTGGGGTAGTGACAGGGGTTGGGGTAGTGACTGGGGTTGGGGTAGTGATAGGGGTTGGGGTAGTGATAGGGGTTGGGGTAGTGATAGGGGTTGGGGTAGTGACAGGGGTTGGGGTAGTGACAGGGGTTGGGGTAGTGATAGGGGTTGTGGTAGTGATAGGGGTTGGGGTAGTGATAGGGGTTGGGGTAGTGACAGGGGTTGGGGTAGTGACAGGGGTTGTGGTAGTGATAGGGGTTGGGGTAGTCATAGGGGTAGTGAAAGGGGTAGAGATAGGGGTAGTGATAGGGGTAGTGATAGGGGTTGGGGTAGTGATAGGGGTTGGGGTAGTGATAGGGGTTGGGGTAGTGATAGGGGTTGGGGTAGTGACAGGGGTTGGGGTAGTGACAGGGGTTGGGGTAGTGATAGGGGTTGTGGTAGTGATAGGGGTTGGGGTAGTCATAGGGGTAGTGAAAGGGGTAGAGATAGGGGTAGTGATAGGGGTAGTGATAGGGGTTGGGGTAGTGATATGGGTTGGGGTAGTGATAGAGGTAGTGATAGAGGTAGTGATAGGGGTAGGGGTAGTGACAGGGGTTAGGGTAGTGATATGGGTGGGGTAGTGATAGGGGTTGGGGTAGTGATAGGGGTTGGGGTAGTGATAGGGGTAGTGAAAGGGGTAGATATAGGGGTAGTGATAGGGGTAGTTATAGGGGTTGGGGTAGTGATATGGGTTGGGGTAGTGATATGGGTTGGGGTAGTGATATGGGTTGGGGTAGTGATAGAGGTAGTGATAGAGGTAGTGATAGGGGTAGTGACAGGGGTTAGGGTAGTGATATGGGTGGGGTAGTGATAGAGGTAGTGATAGGGGTTGGGGTAGTGATCGGGGTTGTGGTAGTGATAGGGGTTTGGGTAGTGATAGGGGTAATGAAAGGGGTAGAGATAAGGGTAGTGATAGGGGTAGTGATAGGGGTTGGGGTAGTGATATGGGTTGGGGTAGTGATATGGGTTTGGGTAGTGATAGAGGTAGTGATAGGGGTAGGAGTAGTGACAGGGGTTGGGGTAGTGATATGGGTTTGGGTAGTGATAGAGGTAGTGATAGGGGTTGGGGTAGTGATATGGGTTTGGGTAGTGATAGAGGGAGTGATAGGGGTTGGGGTCGTGATAGGGGTAGTAATAGGGTAGTGGTAGTGATAGGGGTAGGGGTCGTGATAGGGGTTGGGGTAGTGATAGGGGTTGGGGTAGTGATAGGGGCAGAGATAAGGGCAGTGATAGGGGTTGGGTAGTGGTTAAATAATTAATCAAATGTTTTATTACGAATCTTAAACGTGACATTTAGTCAGAAATCAAATAAAAGATCAGCTCAGTTTAGCGGGGTTGGCTACGCATGGTGCGAAATTGGTTCAATATACACACATACATACAGTACAGCAGCAGGAGCAGCACCTCAGATTAGCGCGGTTGGCTACGCATGGTGCGAAATAAGTTTAGCATACAGCAAATGCGTTGGAGAACAGTGCCGCGTGAAGCAAAACAACAATTCCCCCGTAAATAATGAGGTAGCGATAAGATTTTAAAGTAGAGGTTCGTCAGATCGTTGTAACGGAATGCGCTCCGTGTTGTGAGGGTGAGCGTCGTGTGGGTGAACCTCGTGAGGGTGAGCGTCGTGTGGGTGAGCCTCGTGAGGGTGAGCGTCGTGAGGGTGACCCTCGTGAGGGTGAGCGTCGTGAGGGTGAGCGTCGTGAGGGTGAGCGTCGAGAGGGTGAGCGTCGTGAGGGTGAGCGTCGAGAGGGTGAGCGTCGTGTGGGTGAGCGTCGTGTGGGTGAGCGTCGTGAGGGTGAGCGTGAGCGTCGTGAGGGTGAGCGTCGTGTGGGTGAGCCTCGTGAGGGTGAGCGTCGTGAGGGTGACCCTCGTGAGGGTGAGCGTCGTGAGGGTGAGCGTCGTGAGGGTGAGCGTCGAGAGGGTGAGCGTCGTGAGGGTGAGCGTCGAGAGGGTGAGCGTCGTGTGGGTGAGCGTCGTGTGGGTGAGCGTCGTGAGGGTGAGCGGGGACTTCCTGGCCAGTACCCTTTCTGGCAATAAAACAGTTGTGTCAAGATATTAAAACACCAAATAGAAACATTTTGATAGGAAGAAAGTCTGCGTTAACCACACATGTTAGCTGTGGTGAACATGCAAACAAACATGCTCTTTCATAAAGGTGGTAGTGGTAATCACCAGCAGAACATCACGACTACTCCAATTATAAATGTTGTAGTGCGTTTACTCTCCAACACACAACCGGTGGGTTACTGAACTGGTCACTAATTGATTGGCGCATTTTTTTACGTGACCAAATCCTACCGATTGGCCGTGTCGGGTGGTGGAGGGTTTAACGACACATTTATACTCACGCGATCTAGCCCCGAAGATAACATTTTTAATGACTGCGAGTTAATGTCTGGCTGGAATTATGGTTCATAGCTTGTCGAGTGTGAATGCGAAATGCACAGTGATGCCTTGCGAAGGACGTAGATGCACTTCAAAAGCGTCTCATATGAATGACAATCGTGAGCGTAATACAATTGACAACGACGACGGTAATTTCGTAGCGGTACACACGCTCAACTTCCACGCAATTTCACCGACTTGCCTGCAGGCGTCACCCGCTTAACCCTGAACGTCTTCCCACGTTCAAAGGTCACATTCATTCTGCTGAAGTCGACGAGCACCTCTTGGCCTCGAATGGAAACGCGCCGCTCGTCCCTGCGCAGGGCCTTCTCCAGAGCGACATTGTCGGCTTTCGAGAAGGGGGTGAACTCCTCGTCCTCGCCAAGGAACATCCACGTCACGGCCTCCGCTAGCTTATCTTCCTCCTCGGCGTGCTGCCTCCTCTCCCTCGCCTTGTTGATCATCGCCTGCAGCTCCAGCGCCACTTGGCTCACGTCCGTGATGTTGCCGTGGATTTTCAAGCAGTCGCCCGCGACCGCCCGGATCACGACCTGGTGCTTCTTCTGTAGCGCGTTGATCTCGTCCCCCGCCTTGGCGTAAATCTCCCCGATGATGGCGTCCCTCAACTCCAGCTTGCTCTCCTCGGTCGTCATTTTCTTTTCAATCTCCATGAACACGTTCTCCACGTTCTCCAGTGTGGCAGAGTACACCTGCACGTGCACTGGCTCGATCTCAAATGACACTGGCTGAATTTCCCGTTGGGCTTCGCTGCCCCCCCCGGACATCAGCGATGTCATGTACTGAAAATTTCCTGCGGATCATGCAACAGCAGTAAGTGGCAATTCAAACAATTATATTATGAAATTATTTTTTTCTTTAACCAGGCGTAAGGCCCCCACTACTGAGCTAAGTAGCTATTTTTCAGAAGCGACCTGGCTATCGTAAATGATAGCTCAGCGAAGTGGCTTATCAAGTGGCAATTTATAGCGGCAGTCAAATACTCTAAAAGCGCAATGGTGTGGAGAGAAAAACCGGAGCACCCAGAGAAAAAATATCGCCGTGACCGCGGGGAGAAAAAGAGACACAAATTCCAAATATTCAAGCTTCAGGGTCAGGATCAAACCCACAACCTCCCGTATACTGGGCAAGGTAGTTAACATCTCCGAGCCACCTCAACGCCCTATATATCAGTGTACAATTCTGTAAAGGAATGGCAAATAGATTCGAGGCCTGGTAAATATGTAGCAGTGTGAGATGCAATGGCATTCTTGTCTTGATTTCTTAGTTTTTCTTCATTTGGCAGCACTGCTTTGCTTGGCCTCATCTCTACCTGCAACACCGCATCTCCCTCCAATCTTCGGGCACACTCAACACTCCTCAACTCCATTCCGTAGGAAGGGCCACACTTAGGACAGCCTAGGATTGAGCGTTCACCCGACGACGACACTCAGGTGGACGAAACCTTCCCGAGCACAGCCCCAAACAATCTGCAACTCCGCGCTGGCTGCCACGGGAACATCCAGAATGGAGCGCCGAGTGTGCCGCTCCATTCTGGAACAAAGCACCGAGCGTGCCGTTCCATTCCTGTAGCGCTATTTCCTATTATGCTGTGGGTACGCATCTCCATTGGAACCATGTTATAGTGACCTCGTATAGCACTGTGGGTAACGCATTTCTATAGGATTCTTGTTATATTGACCTCCTATAGCACTGTTTCCTGTTGCGCTGAGGGTAATGCATCTCCATTGCAACCGTGTTATAGTGCCCTCCTATAGCGCTGTTTCTTATAGCACTGTCGGTAACGCATCTCCATTGGAACCATGTTATAGTGACCTCCTAGAGCGCTGTTCCCTATTGTGCTGTGGGTAATGCATCTCCATTGGAACGATATTATATTGACCTCCTATAGCGCTGTTTCCTACAGCGCTGTGGGTATGCATATCCATTAGAACCATGGTATAGTGACCTCCTATAGTGCTGCTACCTATAGCGTTGTCAGTAACGCATCTCCATAGGAACGATGTTATAGTGACCCCTATAGCACTGTTTCCGGGTTGTGCTGTGGGTAATGCATCTCCATAGTAACCAAGTTACAGTGACCTCCTATAGCGCTGTTCCCTATTGTGGTGTGGGTAACGCATCTCCATTGGAACCATGGTATAGTGACCTCCTATAGCACTGTTTGCTATTGCGCCATAGATAACGCATCTCCATAGCAACTGTGTTATTAGGACCTCCTATAGCACTGTTTTGCACAGTGCTCCATATACCGCCAACAACACCTCCTGAGAGCTATCGGAAGAATGCCTGTGCATAAAAAGACTTAAATAACCATCGATGTCAAGCAGCATTTCACTGATGTCTATCTTATTGCGAGCAGCTGCGGAGACACAGTGTGCTCTATTTGGCATGCACTCCACCCTTATGATGTAAAGCAGGGTGACCGTAACATCGAGGCATCGTTCCAGGCCACTCTTTGCAAACGAGACCTATCCTGGTCTCCTGAGTTCTCAGAATCAATATAATGTTCACTTCCTGAGTAAAGCCCAATGAGCTGAGAATATCTTCTTCAAGCATTCCACAAAATGTGTAGGTTCTTAATTCGCGAGTTTTCGCGTATTCGCGAGTTACTAAATTGTGTACCAGTTCGCTCTTCGCGACTCCGGTATTCCTCGAGTGTACGTAGCACCAGACCACCGATACCGGGGAGGTATGCCCAGAATGTTGTTACATTTGAAACGGTCTGCGAAGATTAGGCACGCCATCTCAGCTGCCCGCTTAGTCCTCAGTCAATCATTAATGCCGTTCCGAACTCGCTACTGTGGATTTTTTACTTTATATACAGTACACATAGTCAACTCGTTTATACGTCTTGGTATAAACGAGTCGAATGTGAGGTCCGTTAAAAAGGTGATTGCAATCAGGAAAAGTGTTGTGGCGAGCAGTCCGCCAGAGTGCAAAACTGATGACAACTGTGTGGCATTGTTATCAAAAGCCTGCATCTCCCGAAGAGTCATCCTCCTGCGTTCCTCACCATCACCACAATCACCAACCACCTCATCCATCGTCGTCAAATCATCATCACTCCCGCCATCATCAAAGGTCATTTAAAAACACACCGTTCTTTATAACGCATCGTGTGTTGTAGTCATTGTTATTAAGCAGTTACCATTTTCCCCCTATGTTCACTCGTACCAGGAACCCAAGTCAATTGTTCCCCTTGGAACGAAGTTTCTGCTGTCACGAATTCTGCAAAGACGTAACGCCCACGCACAGATAGGCTTTACTGTTCTGCTAAACAAAAACAATACCAGTTATGTTGTGAAATTACATTCACACCTAAAACTTTAGCGATATTAATTGAGGCTAAACAAAACACACTTAGTGATGACACAGGATTCCTATGTACACCGTTGCCTACAAAGATCCAATGGTGGTCCTCCTGACTTCCATTGCTTGTCTGTTGACGATTATTCTCATAACTGCGTCTAGTCCTTTCATGATCAGCAATGTTAAATATATAATATATAAAAAACAATAATACATCATGGTTACGTACTTGTCACAGTGGACATAATTCCCTTTTGCAATGGTGCGGGTTTGGACTGTCTGTTGAGTAGCTCCCGATGGAAGTCCTGCAGCATCTCCTCCATGAACACCACAACTCTCACTTCCATGAGACTTTTGGGCTTCTTCTGGACGTAAAACTCCGCGATGGCGTCCAGGATGATGGTCGCTGATTCATGCGGGTTTAAGCCGCCCGCGCCTGGACAACAACAACAACGTGAACGCAGGTCAACAAGCGACAGACGCGCTCATGCCTCGTCTTGCCCAGTGTAGATTTGCACAGCGCCTTACTTCAAGGGGCTTTTACGACAAATTAGAGGCGCTCTAACAGGATAAAATGAATCCGTAACAGTATGAATGATATATTATATTCTTAGTTTTTTCGATAATATATATTTTATTATTTTGTTGTTTCCCTTCAACGTGACTTTACCGAAAAGACTAAGAATATGAATTACTGCAGTCACGAAAGCTTTAAATCAAAAGTATGAATGATAAATTATGTTAATGCAGGAAACCCATATATGGAGTAGTGGGGTGTCGCTTTGCTCATAAAAGGAATACTGGAACGGGGAATCGACGTGTTTTTTAACAATTCAATGCTGGAATAAATGGGAATCAACCTGGATCAAGCGTGGATCAAGCATGGTGATTCCTGTCACATTATTTCTGGATCTAAAGAGACGATTTGTGGATCTAAAATCCCTACATTAGTAGGCCACCCCTTGACACTGATTGGCATCCCTTCCACATTAACATAATTTATCACTCATTCTGCCGCGGATTAATTTTATCCTGTTACAGCACAACTAACTCATGGCGCTTGCCCCGACAGCCTGCTGAAGGCTATAGGAGGGGGATGTTTTTGTATTCTGTTCCACTGGTAATTGTTTTGATCTAGATTGAAAACTAATTTCCTTAGAACTGCTTTCTGTGTTTACCATTCCCCCTCAACTCCGATTAGTGCGGTTGGCTACGTCCAGTGCCAAAGAAGTTCAACATATATACTGTACATACTACACTATACACTAAAATACACACTATAGACTACACTTTACACTACACTAAGCACTCCACTATACACTACTCTATACTCTTTGGTTCTATTCGGTAAAGTCACGTAACAAACAACAACAAAAAAATAAAAAATTCACGACGTTTCGGCCACAACACAAGTGGCCTTCATCAGGTGAAGGAACCGTGCTGTCATGAGGACAGCGTTGGAGTGAAAACAGCCAAGCCCAGGTCGCGTCCTTTAAGCTGTGTGGGAGGAAGCAAAGCGCTTGACAAAGGAATTAGTATAGAAATGAGCACGATATACGTAGGAGGTGTATGGGCCATGATGGACCAGGAGCGGGTGGGGACCATAACGGACCAGCAGCAGGGGGGGGGGAGTAGAGTGAGTGGAGTGAGTGAGTGGAGTGAGTGGAGTGAGTGAGTGGAGTGAGTGGAGTGAGTGAGTGGAGTGAGTGGAGTGAGTGGAGTGAGTGAGTAGAGTGAGTGGAGTGAGTGAGTGGAGTGAGTGAGTGGAGTGAGTGGAGTGAGTGGAGTGAGTGAGTGGAGTGAGTGAGTGGAGTGAGTGGAGTGAGTGAGTGAGTGGAGTGAGTGAGTGGAGTGAGTGAGTGGAGTGAGTGAGTGGAGTGAGTGAGTGGAGTTAGTGGAGTGAGTGAGTGGAGTGAGTGAGTGGAGTGAGTGAGTGGAGTGAGTGAGTGAGTGGAGTGAGTGAGTGGAGTGAGTGAATGGAGTGAGTGAGTGGAGTGAGTGAGTGAGTGGAGTGAGTGAGTAGAGTTAGTGGAGTGAGTGGAGTGAGTGAGTGGAGTGAGTGAGTGGAGTGAGTGAGTGAGTGGAGTGAGTGAGTGAGTGGAGTGAGTGAGTGGAGTGAGTGAGTGAGTGGAGTTAGTGGAGTGAGTGGAGTGAGTGAGTGGAGTGAGTGAGCGGAGTGAGTGGGTGGAGTGAGTGAGTGGAGTGAGTGAATGGAGTGAGTGAGTGGAGTGAGTGAGTGGAGTGAGTGAGTGAGTGGAGTGAGTGAGTGAGTGGGGTGAGTAGAGTGAGTGAAGGGGACAAGACTGTCCAGAGGGCAGCGCTGGAGTCCACACAGTCAAGCTCAGACCGCGACCTCTAAGCTGTGTGAGAAGAAGCCGAGCGCCCTGACAAAGGAATTAGCATAAAAGTTAGCATTTCATTGGCGGACTTAGAAAGAAGGACGATGTACTGGGGGGGGGAGCATGTGCAGACAGGCGAGGGGGAGAGGGGGGAGCCCACATATTGATGGTGTGAAAAGGGAATTTAAGCAGCTGCAAAAGTTTGGGATACCACTGGGTGGGGACCATGACGGACCAACAGCGGGGGGGGGGGAGTAGAGTGAGTGAGTGGAGTGAGTGAGTGGAGTGAGTGAAGTGAGTGAGTCATGGTCCCCACCCGCTCCTGGTCCATCAATTAAGCAACCATTGGAAAGATGTTCTGAATCAAACCAAACATTAAGCTAATTTTCAATGGTACAGTATATTTTTTAAGCAGTGGTATCCCAAACTTTTGCAGCTGCTTAAATTCCCTTTTCACACCATCAATATGTGGGCTCCCCCCTCTCCCCCTCGCCTGTCTGCACATGCTCCCCCCCCCCAGTACATCGTCCTTCTTTCTAAGTGCGCCAATGAAATGCTAACTTTTATGCTAATTCCATTGTCAGGGCGCTCGGCTTCTTCTCACACAGCTTAGAGGTCGCGGTCTGAGCTTGACTGTGTGCACTCCAGCGCTGTCCTCTGGACAGTCTTGTCCCCTTCACCCACTCTACTCACTCCACTCACTCCACTCACTCACTCACTCCACTCACTCACTCCACTCACTCACTCCACTCCCCCCCCGATGCTGGTCCGTTATGGTCCCCACCCGCTCCTGGTCCATCATGGCCAATACACCTCCTACGTATATCGTGCTCATTTCTATACTAATTCCTTTGTCAAGCGCTTTGCTTCCTCCCACACAGCTTAAAGGACGCGACCTGGGCTTGGCTGTTTTCATTCCAACGCTGTCCTCATGACAGCACGGTTCCTTCACCTGATGAAGGCCGAAACGTCGTGAATTTTTTATTTGTTGTTGTTTGTTACGTGACTTTACCGAATAGAACCAAAGAGTATGGATCCTTGCAGTCACGAAAGCTTTAAATCTAGAATATACACTACTCTATACTAAATAACTACACTATACACTACTATACACTACACTACATATACTACACTACGATACACTACAATACACTACTGTATACTACACTACACTATACACTACATTACCATGCCCTGCACTATACACTACACTACCATACACTACTATATACTACACTGATTAATTCACAGTGATGATGTCATCTTACTTTATTTAAGACTATTCTGCCAAATCGCCCGACGATGCTGGATGTAATTACCAGTGATACGTCGTACTAATCAAATTGTAAAGGTTGTGCATTTACTCTCCAATACACCAGTGGGCTGAAGTGGGTAAGTAATTGGCGCGTTGTTTACGTGACAACCCTTACTGGCGGTGTCGGGTGGTGGAGGAATACGACACATTTACACTGAAGCGATCTAACCCAAAAACATTTATTATGAATAATATTGGTTGCGAAAGCCTCTGTGTTAAACTGAGTACTATACTCTATAATAGAGGTTTTTGGGTTAGATCGCGTAAATATATAAATGTGCCATTAAAACCTGCCACCAATTGACACAGCCAACTAGTAAGGATTGTCATGTAAACAGAACATGGCAATTCGTCACACGTACAGCACACCGGTATGTTGGAGAGCCAAGCCACACTAGTACAGCACACCGGTGTGTTGGAGAGCCAAGCCACAACAATTGTAAATGTGTTGGAGAGCCAAGCCACAACATTTTCAATCTTTATATAGAGGTGTAACGAAACAGTAAGACTTCTCCAAAATCTGGCTGTCGCCTGATGAAGCTTGTTGTAATTACTGGCGAAACATCGTACACAAATTGTAAATGTTGTAGCTTGGCTCTCCAACACACCGGTGTGCTGTACTCGTGATGAATTGGCATGTTCTGTTTATGTGACAACCCTTACTAGTTGGCTGTGTCAGGTGGTGGCGGGTTTTAACGACACATTTATACATTTAAGCACTATAACCCAAAAACCTCTCTTATGGATGATATTGGTTCTATACACGACACACTATACTATACGCTACACTATACACTACACTACGATACACTACACTACTATACACTACACTATGATACACTACACTACGATACACTACAATGCTAGATAGCATTCACCTGTTCCAACAGCTGGCAGAGCAATGGACTTCAGTTGGACGTCTTCACACACAACCAATGCATTGTAGACTTGCTTGGTGAAGAGATTCTTGGCAAAAATAAGGTGGATGATTTTTTTCAAATGCAAATCTCCAGAGTCGGTCACGACCACCCCGTTATAGGCTCCCTGACCTGAATAAAATCGCACGCACATACAAGTGCTGTTAACGAGCAGCAGCGCCTATGAAGGCCGCCCCGTCGCACTGGGTTTCAGTTTCATTTATTTGGTATAGCCCTGTGAGCCATTCGGCTCTTGAATCGGGTGCAACCGCAACAAACAATAAACAAAAACATGAACATTAACAAGAAAACATCTTAAAGTGACTATGCGAGGGGGGTGGTGGGGGCGGCCAGCACCACGCCCGACCGCCTTTGTCTCATCAGTGGCGATGTTTAAACACCGCATCAGGTACTCATTTGAGGCCGAGTCTACCTAAGGGAGGCCCAGGACCGGTTCAGCTATCGGTCACTGTTGTTCACCATGATCAGGAATCGAACTCGGGTTGCCGGACTCGTAGTACAGCGTAGTGCTAACCACTGCGCAAACGCTTACCAATACCCATAATACCAATACCCGACATTTGCCACTCAATGACGGTGACGTCACCACGGCGCCTGCGCCAGGCCAGATGCACTTTGAGGCCACGTGAAGTGTCGAAGGATCGCTGACAGGAGGTCTCGGGACAGGCCCAGGTGCCGTGGGTTGATTGACTGAGATGACCGGTAGATGCACCAGCTGTACCCCCTACTGTGTCAACTTGCTGCATTTTGGCCACCCGGCGCTCTGCTCGTTGTTGTGAACATCGCTTCTCTGCCCTCCGTTGTTGCTGGAGGACGACTGCCTCCAACTGCCCAGTAGCAGCGTCCTTGACAAGTCTATGGAGGATGCTCATGAAGGACGCTACTGGGCAGTTGGAGACTCCCCACAAAGATAAAACCCCCCGTATAGCCTTCAACAGACTGTTGGGGCAAGTGCTGTTAGAGAGCACCTATAAAGGCCAGAAACGGCACACGAGGGAGTGGGTGGCCAACACCACGCCCGACCGCCTTTGTCTCCCCAGTGGCGATGTTTACACACTGCACCAGGTACTCATTTGAGGCTGAGTCGACATAGGAGAGGAATCCCAGGACCGGTTCAGATAATTGTCACCGGCAGTTGGCCGTGAGCGGGAATCGAACTCAGGTCGCCGGGTTCGTAGCGCAGCGTGCTAACCGCTACAAAGCTGCTCCCCACTTTGGAGGCTCCCAACACGCACACATGCACAGACGCACGCCCCGTGAACACAATTTGAACTTGAAAACGAATTCAAACGAATGCGTGGCAGAGTGATGCGGTGCAATAATGATCGCTTACATTTTCGCAAAAACTCTTCCCGTACTCTCTCTCCAGCCGCCTTCAGAATTTCGCCGCAGACACCTGAAAGAGTGAAGTCCCAAACAGAGTGAAAGCTATGAAAAAATAAAACTAGGTGTTTTACCCTTCCTGGCAATATAACAGGAGGTGTTAAGATGTTCAAATACCAAATAGATAATATACATTTTTTGGGGGGTTAGTTCGCGTAAATATAAACATGTCGCTAAACCCGCCACCAGCTGACACAGCAAATTAATAAGGTTTGTTACGCAAACAGAACATGCTAATTCGTTACTAGTACAGCACACCGGTGTGTAGGAGAGCAAATCCACAACATGTACAATCTGAGTACAACGTTTCACCAGTAAATACAACTAGCTTCATCAGGCGACAGCCAGATCACTAATTGGCTGTGTCAGGTGGTGGCGATCTAACCCAAAAATAAAACCTATATTATGGATGACATTGGTCATGAAAGCCTATGTGTTAAACCAAATAGAAACCTTTTTGCAAGGAATCAAGTACTGCATTAACTACACACAGTACTTGTCGTGAACATGCAAACAATCATGCTCTGATAATAATGTGTGCATTGTCTTTGAAACGGATTGGCCTACACCAGAGACAGACTTCTTTAGGGCCTAGTTTCACCAGTGTCAAACCAGAGAATGGCAAAAAGCGAGCATTTATAGATCGGGTTGGGCAGCTACAAAATGGGACCGTTTTGCCAGTATCAAAGTATGAAAAAAGAATAGGTTTGACCCTTTCTGGCAATAAATCCTGTTTTAAATACTGTGTTAATGCCAGAAATGGTAAACACCTATTCTTATTTTTTCATACTTTGATAATGGCAAAAAGGTCCCATTTTGTAGAGTGAAAGCTCGCGACGTTACGGGAACGCCAACAGCAGCAGCAGCAGCACCGACGACGCCACGCGGCCTTCACGATATCGGAAGAGAGTGGTAAGGGGAAAGATCAAAGAAATGAAGAGATTTACAACATTGTCACAAAAGGCAACACGATATGCCCCTTCGTGACTTTGGAGGTACGGATCCAGGCTCAGGGATACTCCCTCACAAATCAGATTAACTAAAACTAAACTTTTTTGTTAATTTCACCAGGCAAGGACCCCCACTGAGCTACACAGCTCTTTGTCAGAAGCGACCTCGCAATAGCGAATTATAGCTCAACGAAGTGG
This sequence comes from Petromyzon marinus, assembly GCF_048934315.1. NCBI lineage: Eukaryota > Metazoa > Chordata > Hyperoartia > Petromyzontiformes > Petromyzontidae > Petromyzon > Petromyzon marinus. The sequence goes on along the minus strand of NC_133741.1, from coordinate 1,758,052 downwards.
CTTATCATGTGGACATTTATAGGAGCCAAATACATATCTATCAACCACTTATCAATGCCTACCTTATTACAGACTAATTCAGACCGTATTGGTCACCCCGTGGCCTTATAAATCTAAATGTTCATCCTAAAAAGTCCCATCACAAGGGAGAAATACAAAAAAATAGAAGAAAAAATTGCCCACATGGAAACGGCTTACACTGTGTGGACCTGAAAACTCAATTTCCTTGTACAAGAATACGGGTCAACCGTATGGTATGATAGGTATGCAAATACTCTAAGCAAGTGGTGATGTTGATTTGAAATGTGGAGAGACTACTATCCACGCGACCACTGGGAGAGAGAGAGAAAGACATGCAGACTCCAAACATACAGCAGGCATGAGGGTTGGCATAAAAGCCACGACCTCCTGCATACCAGGCGAGATAGGTAACATCTCACCAGCACGGTGTTGCATATTAATTGGTTGGCATATAATTAATGTACAGCGTTCTGAGATGCAATTAGAACATACTATATGTTGACGTATGGTGAATTTATTTCGCACTCTATGCTATGTAAAATTAAATGAATAATATTATAATGTAGATTTGAATATTATGTTGATGCTCAGGGAAATCGAGGAGATTCCCATTCCAGTATTCTTCATTTAGAAAAAAACAAATACTTAATTGGCCAAAGTGACTGCCCAATTGCTCCACATATGGGTCTGAAACAATTACGCAATCTTATCATTAATTATGTCTCTGTATTCATTCTGTCTCCTCAAGAGGAGGCATCTGCTGCTGTGCTGCGTGTTGCTGCTACTGCTGTCTGCTGCTAGTGCTATCTGCTGCTGTCTGCTCCTGCTGTCTGCTACTGCTGTCTGCTGCTGTTAGTGCTGTCTGCTGCTGTCTGCTCCTGCTGTCTGCTACTGCTGTCTGCTACTGTCTGCTGCTGTCTGCTGCTGCCCGCTGCTGCTGTCTGCTGCATGGGGCTGCTGCTGTCTGCTGCTGTCTGTAACTCAACAGATAATCCATCCGTGGTTGGTTACCGATAAAATTAACGATGAACCACCTGCGGGTATTTGGCTGCTGCTATACACGTGACCATCATACGCCACTTCCTTTCGGCTATCATTTGCGATAGCCAGGTTACTTCTGAAAAAAAAGACCCACATATCTCTATATATATAAAAGGCAAAGCTGTGATTGTGTGTTGTGTGTCTGTTCAAAATGTTTAGCGTACTTCCCGACATGCACCAAACTTGAAATTTGCCATGTGGGTACTTTCCAGACTGTACACCATGTAAAAATGATAAAAATACACTTTTTTCGGGGGGGGGGGGGGGGAGCTCAATAATGCATATACTTTTTGCACGGCAGGTGAGCTGTGACGTCAAATTTGTCACGTGACCCTCGCATGTGAAAGCGTAACGCATTGTAGTGTAGCGGTTAGCGCGCTGCGCTACGAACCCGGTGACCCGAGTTCGATTCCCGCTCATGGCCACCACCGGTAATGAATATTTTAACCGGTCCTGGGCCTCCTCTGGGTCGACTCAGCCTCAAACGAGTAACTGGTGTGGTATGTGAATATCGCAACTGGGGAAACATCGGCGGGCGGGCGTGGTGAATCCAAGTCCCGGGCGAAGCCGGGTAGTAAAGCTAGTATATACAGTGAGGAAAAAAAGTATTTGATCCCCTGCTGATTTTGTACGTTTGCCCACTGACAAAGAAATGATCAGTCTATAACTTTAATGGTAGGTTTATTTGAACAGTGAGAGACAGAATAACAACAAAAAAATCCGGAAAAACGCATGTCAAAAATGTTATAAATTGATTTGCATGTTAATGAGGGAAAAAAGTATTTGACCCCTCTGCAAAACATGACTTAGTACTTGGTGGCAAAACCCTTGTTGGCAATCACAGAGGTCAGACGTTTCTTGTAGTTGGCCACCAGGTTTGCACATATCTCAGGAGGGATTTTGTCCCACTCCTCTTTGCAGATCTTCTCCAAGTCATTAAGGTTTCGAGGCTGACGTTTGGCAACTCGAACCTTCAGCTCCCTCCACAGATTTTCTATGGGATTAAGGTTTGGAGACTGGCTAGGCCACTCCAGGACCTTAATGTGCTTCTTCTTGTTGCCTTGGCCGTGTGTTTTGGGTCATTGCCATGCTGGAATACCCATCCACGACCCATTTGCAATGCCCTGGCTGAGGGAAGGAGGTTCTCACCCAAGATTTGACGGTACATGGCCCCGTTCATCGTCCCTTTGATGCGGTGAAGTTGTCCTGTTCCCTTAGCAGAAAAATACCCCCAAAGCATAATGTTTCCACCTCCATGTTTGACGGTGGGGATGGTGTTCTTGGGGTCATAGGCAGCATTCCTCCTTCTCCAAACAAGGCGAGTTGAATTAATGCCAAAGAGCTCCATTTTGGTCTCATCTGACCACAACACTTTGACCCAGTTGTCCTCTGAATAATTCAAATGTTCATTGGCAAACTTCAGACGGGCATGTATATGTGCTTTCTTGAGCAGGGGGACCTTGCGGGCGCTGCAGGATTTCAGTCCTTCACGGCGTAGTGTGTTACCAGTTGTTTTCTTGGTGGCTATGGTCCCAGCTGCCTTGAGATCATTGACAAGATCCTCCCGTATAGTTCTGGGCTGATTCCTCACCGTTCTCATGATCATTGCAACTCCACGAGGTGAGATCTTGCATGGAGCCCCAGGCCGAGGAAGATTGACAGTTCTTTTATGTTTCTTCCATTTGCAAATAATCGCACCAACTGTTGTCACCTTCTCACCAAGCTGCATGGCAATGGTCTTGTAGCCCATTCCAGCCTTGTGTAGGTCTACAATCTTGTCCCTGACATCCTTGGAGAGCTCTATGGTCTTGGCCAAGGTGGAGAGTTTGGAATCTGATTGATTGATTGCTTCTGTGGACAGGTGTCTTTTATACAGGTAACAAGCTGAGATTAGGAGCACTCCCTTTAAGAGTGTGCTCCTAATCTCAGCTTGTTACCTGTATAAAAGACACCTGGGAGCCAGAAATCTTTCTGATTGAGAGGGGGTCAAATACTTATTTCCCTCATTAAAATGCAAATCAATTTATAACATTTCTGACATGCGTTTTTCTGGATTTTTTTGTTGTTATTCTGTCTCTCACTGTTCAAATAAAACTACCAATAAAATTATAGACTGTTCATTTCTTTACTCTTTGTTTTTTTCGATAAAGTCACGTAGGTAAAATAAAACAACTAAATAAAATAAAATAAATAAAGGAAAACTAAATTAAATCACGACGTTTCCATCTTCAGTTGGAACAGTCACAGCAAAATATCTTGACACAGATATTCTGCTGTGACTGTTCCACCTGAAGACGGAAGCTTGTGTTGCCTCCGAAACGTCGTGATTTAATTTAGTTGTTTCCTTTTATTTTATTTTACCTACGTGACTTTACCGAAAAAATCAAAGAGTATGAATCCTTGCAGTCACGAAAGCTTCAAATCTAGAATTGATAATTTCTTTGTCAGTGGGCAAACGTACAAAATCAGCACGGGATCAAATACTTTTTTTCCCTCACTGTACATATAACTCAGCGGGCCTTACCTGGTATGTAAAAAAATAGTTGAATTCATATATAAGGGCCGTATCCAACGTAATTTACCATTCATTTTGTCGCGGATTAATTGTGTCCTGTTACAGGACGTAATGATGGCGTCTTTGTTCTGATAACTTGTTTGCTGTTTGTGTCTTTTTTTTGCTTTGGTGCCACTTCTTAAATTTATTGATGCATTTGTAATTTTGCTCGGGAGTTGTATAGAGGTGCTTTTCATCTGCTGAGCAGTGGTGGCTGTATATCGGACTTGATCCTCATGTATAATTACTCTACAGCATTATGGGATGCAATTAGCATGAATGACGTTCTATGAAATGGACGTATTATTATTACAGCGCCAATTTGCAACTGCTTATGGCTGATGACATAGTTTGCGGTGTCTCTCTCCCCGTGGGTTTTCCGTACCGAGGTTTAGGATCGACGTCACGCGTTCGGAGCATTTACCTGCCACTATAAATTAACCTTATGGCGGGACCCCGGGGTCCCGAATAAACGGAAGTCAAAATCGTAATTCATTCATTTATTTTTGGCGACTCCGTCCCACCGCGCACATAAACGCCGCGACCCACCAGAAATCAATCCTCTCGTTCTTCACCAAGCATTCGTCGTTGCCAACATTGCCGTAATCATAAACAAAAATTTTAAACTTTGATTAGCGCATCGTGTAGAGATCGTTGAGAGGAATAACGTGCCATATCGTTCGCCTTCAACAGACATAAAATGACGTCGCAACGCAGTTTATGCAAGAGCCGGGGCTAATGGGACCCCGGGGTCCCGCTATAAGGTTCAAATGTCCACACGACGACGATAAACCGCTTATGTTGAGCTATCGTTTGTGACAGCCAGGTCACTATTGAAAGAGCTCAAGTACAGACAGGGGCAGCCCGTTGCCCAGGGTGACAAGTTAAGTGGGGGGGGGGAGGGGCACCAAATTCGAGTGATAAAAATACAAAATAAAATAACGAAGATGTCATTAGTTCAAACCCCGTACGCGTATGGAGGGAATATGAATTATACTACATTTCTCAACATTTCCGAGAATGTATTGACAACAAATCTTTAAAATTTACCGCGAAAATAAATGCAGTCAAATCGCGGCTTGGTGGTAATGGCAGTTAAAGCAGGATAGCGTAATGGGTGATGTTTGGATTTGTAATCATAAAAATTGTAATTGACATTTTAAACGCATTTTCATTTGAAATCGGACATATATCGTTTAGCTGTCGCACACAAATCTATGTTGAAAATGTCGCGCGTCTCTATTTTACCTGATCTCGGAAAGGTCGGTTGGACACACGGATGGACGGACGGACAAACCGAAAAATGATGCCTCTTTAAAAACGAATACGCTTACAAAACAATTAAACGGAAGATAGGGGCAAAAATATTTTTCCAGCCTAGATCTTGCCCTCGGAGTTTTGGGGTGGGGACGCTTTTTGTGTGGTTCTCCCTCAGGCGCTGCCAGTCGCTGGCAGCAGCTAGCCTAGGGCCGTGCTCTTATATAGCTCAGTGGGCTTTACCCGGTAAAATAAAAATAATTTAGAATGTTATAGTTTGCAGCGAACACAAGGATTAAAAAGGCCATTGTAACCCACGTAGGACTCTTACCTCGTTCTGCTATCCAAATACTGGTTGTTTTACTTGTTTTTGCATTCCAATCGATGCACATCTTGGAAGTTGTGCATTTTATGGGAAAAAAATTGGGTCATTTTCGGAGTGGAGATCGGCTCTCCCAAGCTGCATTGGCTTCTGGGTGCCGAGCGAATGCCACATTTCGAGGTCGCACTCATTACAAAGTCGCTCGCCACAAACGAACCACAATTATCTCGCTGCTGTTCTGGTGAAGGAGCATAAACCACCATCACATGAACTCCGCTCATCCTCTCAAGAGCAGAAAATGTTGAATGGCCATCAAACAAAGACGGTCACTGCATCGTGCACGTTCAGATGCGCTTCTGCGGCCAACTGGAACGCTTTTTGTTCAGAAATTCGGAAGCCACGTTTACATCATCTTCTAGATTGACAAACTCACTTCTTTACATCTGCTTTTATGTGCATAAGAGGTTTTTTTTTGTTATATCGCGTAAATATATAAATGTGTCGTTAAAAAGCGCCACCACCCGACACAGCCAACTAGTAAGGGTTGTCACCTAAACAGAACGTGCCAATTCGTCACCGGTACAGCACACCGGTGTGTTGGAGAGCCAAGCCACAACATTTACAATATTTATATAGAGGCGTAACGAAAAGTAAGACTTCTCCAAAAATCTGGCTGTCGCCTGATGAAGCTAGTTGTAATTACTGGCGAAACATCGTACTCAAATTGTAAATGTTGGGGCTTGGCTCTCCAACACACCGGTATGCTGTAATCGTGACGAATTGGCATGTTCTGTTTATGTGACAACCCTTACTAGTTGGCTGTGTCGGACGGTGGCGGGTTTTAACGACACATATATTTATGGCATCTAACCCAAAAACCTCTATTATGGATATTGGTCGCGAAAACCTACGTGTTCAACTGCTTTTATGTGTTTAGTTTGTTGTCCTTCCCCCGCACCTCCGATTAGTATAGTTGGCTACATACGGTGCGACAGAGGTTCAACATACACACTGCCTGTAGACTCAACACTCTCCATAGACTCAGCACTGTATGTAGACTCAACACTGTCCATAGACTAAACATTGCCCATAGACTCAACACTGCCCATAGACTCAACACTGCACCTCCGATTAGCATGGTTGGCTATATACAGTGTGGAACTAAAAGGTTGTGTGTCTTGATGTCATCGCCAATTGAAATTGACGCGTCGCGATGCGCTACGTGAACATGTTTCCGTCCGTAGTACCCGTTTTGATGCTGCACGAGCTGTTGGTCACGTTCATGATGGCCTCGGTGTCCTCCTTGACGATGTTCCCGTGCTTTATGAGCACTTTCCCCTTCCCGAAGTTCATCTGCAGCGATCCCAGCCCGGGATCTATCAGATTTGTGTAGAAGTCTGCGGAAAGTCAAATATCGGAGTGTTGATTCATGCCGTTAAGCCCGCCAGCACCACCCGACACAGCCAATCAGTCAGGTTTAGTCATGTAAACAAAACGTTACTGGTACAGCGGTCACTGCTCGTTTGTTGGAGCGTAAACCCACTACACACATTTACAATTCGAGTAACCGTGACGTTTCGGCAGTAATTACAACAAGCAGCAGCATCATCAGGCGACAGATACAGAGTTGTGGAGAAATCTTCATGTGTCGGTCTATTATGGATAATATTGGTCGCGAAGGGCTGCTACATGTTGAACTGTTTTTTTTTTATCTCTGTACAATTCTCTGAAAGCAATGCATTCACTTCGAAGACAAATCCGCTAAAGTCCATCTAAAATACGTATAAATAAGTATAGTTCAAGACCAACACCATGAAGTCTGGCATAAATACATGCGTTAGGATGTTCCAGCTCATTGTGTGTGTATATATATGATTAATGTATAGCATTGTGGGATGCTGTTGGCATGAATGACGCCGCTATGTGAAATGAAAGTATTATGATTAGAAATTATAAAGCATATTCTTCTTCTAATTCAATATCTCGATACTGGCAAAAAGCTCCCACGGTTACAATGGCTTCTCAATCCAAGCCATGAGCACGTTGTTGGTGTTTGCTTCGTCCGTGCGCTAGTCACCTGTCAGCAGCCTCTGGCCCAGCACTGGTGGTGAGACAGGGATACGGAGGAGGCAGCCTCCGGTGCAGGCCAGGTGCGCACACGAATCGAAGCGTGTTCGCTGGCAATTTTTCTTACCATGGAGTCAATCTATTTGATGTTTGAACACCCTCGCACATTGCATTTACGCAAGAAAACATTAAGCCCCTTTTTTACATACATTTATTTTAAGTTTACCCGTCTGTCCGTTTATATCCTTTCAAATCTTTGCCGCTCTTAATATTATCCGATCTACAAAGCCTACCGAGCTGAAATTTTCTACAGATTCGTCGTCTGGCGTGACAATTCAAGATTTCATTTAAAGAACCGGGGCCAGGTCCAGTCGATCCTGGGCCTCTTCCTGTTTTATTGAATGTTTCGTCGCACAATTTCCAATACGTTCGAATTATCCAGACAAGAATACACAAGTATTATTGCCTAGATTGACATCTTCGAATTAATATGTACACAAATTATGTTTTACTTTGATTGACCTTAAAATAATATAGGTAAAAAATTAGTTTATCAATGCACACATACATTCATTTATTTACACTCAAACGTAGAAAATTTAATAGAAATGTTGATGTGCTGAATAAAAGTGGGTGGCTTGTATAAAAGCAAATTAAACATATTTAAAGTAAGCCACTCACTTTTATTAAGCACATCAACTTTGATTAATTCTGGAATCACAATAACGTATTTGCTACTGTTGAGCACAAGCAAAAGTGTGTGCATTGCATCATTCAATACCTTTAACCATTACTCCACCGTGCTGTGCCTCCTGCTGTGCAGCTCGATAACTGGCATACAAAAAAGCATGCCATGACTCTCTCCAACCCTTTCCTTGATTGTCTTATTTTGTCTTGGAAGAAAATTCGGATGTAATGGTGGAGATGAGGCGATTGAAATACAGGCAACCTGCGCACCCATGACCTAATTGGTTCCCGGATGACAGTCAGCAACTTGAGTCGTCGTAAGTCGAACCCTCGTTTCCCATAGGACACGACGTTATTAATTGGGGGTTCCGTACCTGGAAACCCATTACGTACCATAAAAATACCAAAATTGACCACGAATATATATGAAAATAACCCTAACAAACATTTATTGTAACTCAACATTGCGTTTACAAACATTTACTTTAACGAGTAAAAGCAAATACTTACATTTGAAAATCCTTCAGTACTTTTCTGCATGTGCATCACATTTACTCTTCTCAGACGAAGCGAAAGGCGAACATTTTTCAAAATTGGAAGAAAATTTTCAAAAAAAAGTGAAGAGCGTTGAGAAAGATACTGCTGGGTTCGCTCTCGGCACAGCTGGAGACTGTCGGGCAACCATGTACATATGCATATGGCGGAAGAGCAAAGTAGCGGCATCTGGCGACGAGTCTGCACATGACATGTCGCCTGTACACTACACTACACACTACTATACACTACACTACTATACACATCATTAGGACTATATGATCTGTATAAGCAGACAGAGTTATTCTCATTTCTGGCTCATTAACGACGAGCCCTGAAAGCCTTCTCCTTAGCAGGCACAGAAAATATTTCCAGGACAACTGAATACAGCTGCCCCGACAGGGGACAGCCTTGACTAATCCCTCTGCTGAAAGGAATGGGTGCACATAGAGATCCTTTCATCTTTATCAAACACTCTGCACTGCTGTAGAGCAATACAACGTGCCGAAGCAAGTTTCCTTCCAGACCAAATGCGCTCAAATTACCCAGGAGGTATGTATGGTCTACACGATCAAAAGCCTTCTCCTGATCTAGAGACAAAAAAACTAGTGGGATATTAAAGTATCCGGACAAGGTGATTAGATCCCGTTATGATGAATATATTGTATTGAATTGTGCATCCCGGAACAATGTATGACTGGTCTGAGTGAATTATGTGTGCTAGAACGACTTCAAGCCTATTTCATAGTACTCTTGCTAGAATCTTATAGTCAGTGCAAAGCAAAGACATGGGGCACCAGTTCCTAAGGTGCGGCAGATAACCATTTTTGGTATGAGGGCAAGTACTGCCCGCCTCTAGGATTTTGGCATCTCTCCTTTGTCCGTTGCTTTGGTTAGCACTTGTAGATATTCATCCATAAGGAGCTCCCAGAAACTACAGTAAAACTCCATCATAAGGCCATCTAGTCGGAGGAATTAATTTCGAACCGGTCCTTTGAGGGCTGCTGTTATTCTCCTTCCAGTATTTCGTTCGTGAAGGTCTAGTCATCCCAGGCTTAATTTCGGTAACTCTTGCCAATGTTCTTGTTAAGCAGCAGGAGGCGCAGATTCAGGGAAGAACAGATCTGAGTAGAACTTCCTCGTCACTCCGCTCAGGCTTTCTCCGCTAACTAGCTGACCCACCTCCATTGTACAGGCACGGTATGTGGCTTAACTGACCGCTCCTCTTTTCAATGCCGGCAAAGAATGTGCAGCCTGCATCAGCCACCTTGAGAAAGCTGAATCTTGATGGAACGTAAGCCCCTTTCAGCCTTGTGCAACTGGACTTTTCGAAGCAACTCTTTTTCTTCGTCGTATCTGTGTACTGCAGCAACATCGCCTGGGCTAAGTTCAGCCTCCAGTTTTAGTGCCTCCCTTTTAAGTACAGCAACATCATGTCTTGTACCAACAACGGTGAATGCGGCTGTATTGGGGTGGCGTTCTCTCCATAAGTCTATCAGAGCCCTGTCTTTTAGCAGCCACATGAGTTGCACACTGGCATAAGGGCTCTATCCCAGACCTATCCATTGGTCCAATGGTGCAGTTGAAATTGTCACCTACTACACATTCGTCCATATACCTGATAAATATGCAGCTACATGCTTAAATAGGGAAACATCCCTATCAGAGGTAGGTGCCTAGACATTGATGAGGTGAACTGTAGTTCCATGGCATTTTGCAACAATGTGAAAGACTCTACCATCTACTACGTTTTTTGCATTGGACCCCTGATGAGAACCCTGGGAATACCAGAGTTGCCACCCCTGCAGTTTTGTTAGAAAGGTGATTGAAGAAAATCTTATAATCCAGTCAACCTTCCAGCATATCTCACCCTCCTCCATGAGATGTGTCTCTTGTAGGAAGAGTGAGCACTTTTGCTCTTTTGCTAAATCAATTACGCAAAATCTGCGAAGTGCACTCCTGCATCCATTTACATTTAAAGACGCCAAAAGCCACGTAGCTATTAGCTAGCACGTGACTTTCATCATTCCCTCTTGTTGATGTGGCCTCGTCATATTGCACATCCGGCATTGGTTCCTTCACACATGTTGGCTGTTCAGCTGGAGTGATTGAGGACTCCATTTAATCTGAATCATGCACTTCTGTTTGTGGGTGCTTCTTGTGTCCCCCTCATGCCTCTTTCCACTGAGGCATGTGCATTTCTGCTGTATTGAGCAATGACCTCATCACTCTGTTGACTACAGTGGAGGGATGTCGCTGTCGGTATCCACCACCTCCATCTCTGTTTCTTGTGAGCTGAAACTAGATCTGTTGAGCTTCCTCTTGTAAGACAGCACAGGGCAGGGACATGCTTAATCCTGCATCAATACACTCAATTCGGGAGTAGGAACCGACGTTTGGCAATGGAAGTCGCGGCCTGAGGATGCAGCCCTGCTTCCACTGGTTCTAGCTACACCTCCTTGCCTGTTTGCAGGCTGTACCACAGTTTCACCACCCTCCAGTCTCTTTTTTCTTTGATTTCCCTATTATTGATGACCCTGGGAGTAGGACAGTTCTTGTGGTAAACTGTGAGCAATATCCTAAAAATGTCCACAATTAAGGTCCCTTCGCACTGCTCTTGAGGATTGAGCAGCACTTGCACATGGCGTTGAAAGGAAAGCACGTGTCTTATCCTGGGAGTCTTGGTCCCCATAGGGAACGGATAGAGAGGCGGCGTGATCGTGCTAAGCTTGACAATATGCTCTCTCAGCATTTCATCATGGGTGTACGGGGAGATATTGGAGGGAGCGATCCTCGTGGTTGGAGAGTCCAGTCTCCACAGCACGGTTCACTGCAGACTCGGTTGAGATGTAGAACACTGCCTTGCCGCTAACCTTTGCAGCTGCGCATGTGATTTCACGAGCTGGGATGACATCTGCATATGCATCCACGTATGCCTCGATGGTTACATTCGACGAGGCAAAACAGCGCATGCCGCGGTGTCGCATAGCCGGCTCACGTACATGACCATTACAATTATTAAAACTATAACACGGTGCTACACTAACATCAATGCTACACTATCAATGCTAAAGCTTTAGAGCATTGGTAGCAATGCCTAACACTAGATGTATTCATCGCTACTGCAGTTATGCTCATGTGTTTATGGGGGGTCAGGACACTGTAGTCAAGCCAAAAATTGGAGGGCAATACACGCATAAGAAATGTATCAATGGCAGTGGAGACAGTGATGGAAAAATAACTAAATTATTGAAAAATAACTAAATAAGGGTTACAAAGGGAGGCTTGCCTAGATGGTAGGCCTCCACAAGGCCTGATGCAGCATTACAAGACACAATAACATAAACCAGCTAAATATCGACAAATATCACAACAGATAAACACAGAGAAAGCAACAGAGATGTGAGTTAACAGAGGGAGAAGGCGGGAGGGCAGGCGTTTAAGCAAAGGGCTAGGCTAGGCCGATCTAGGCTAGTCAGGCCTCGCCTACACAACAGGGTGACAAGGCCTCACTGCCAGAAACAATTGTCGCATAACTATTTTAAAAAAACGAAATACATACAAGAATAAGACACGTAAGTATTCACTACACCTCCGCTAACGAGAAAGCAACAGATATGAAGATGTCCAAATTGTGATATTAAAAAAAATCAGCTGAGCTAACTGCTGCATGACATCTTTAAGTTGGTGTGGGTGTGTGGGGAGCGGTGGTGCAGTGGTTAGCGCGCTGCGCTACGAACCCAGCCACCCGAGTTCGATTCCTGCCCACGGCCAAAACCATTGACGATTATTTGAACCGGTCCTGGGCCTCCCCCAGGTCGACTCAGCCTCAAACGAGTACCTGGTGTGGTGTGATAACATCGCCACTAGGGAGACAAAGGCGGTCGTGCGTGGTGCTGGCCACCCAGCCCCTCGTTTGCTGATCCGTAGGGCTGAACGATTAATCGATTTAAAATCGAGAAATCGCAATTTGAAACAAAATCGCAAAGGCTGCGATTTGAAAAGTCCTATTACTTATTGGAATTGTTATAATTTTTATTATTATAACTTAATAATTGTCAGTTTAACAATTGTTCTATGTTTCATTATTCTATTTCAATTAAAACATTTTAATAAATGCATGTTGGAAGCAAATAATATATTTTAAGCTATCATTCTTGCATTAGAATATATAGAGCAGTTCATATTTTGATGGTATCACGTGGCAATGCTCCATCACATGTTTTAAATCTATTACACAGTGAATATTGAACTAAAGCTTGATTTAAATTTTTTGTTATCGCAAATCAAATCGTAATATCTCTCAGAAAAATCGCAATTAGACATTTTCCCCAAATCGTTCAGCTACTTCTCCGCCCTTGATAGGTGCTCGCTAACAGCACTTGCCCCAACAGTCTGTGTAAGGTGTGTAAATGCGTACGTGTGGTAATTGCTGCTCATTCAGAGGAGTTAGAGACGCTTCTGCTGAAACTGGAGCATGCCACTACGAGGTGGGGCCTTACCATCAGCCCCACCAAAACTAAGCACCTGCCTAGTTATTTTGTACCATCGGACACTACACCCCCACAATTCCCAATCGGTGATGGGGCAGTTGTGGAAAGAGTGGAGAGTTTCCCATACCTGAGCAGCGTGCTCATGACCGGCTCCGGTTTGGCAGCGGAGGTCTCACTCCGAATCAGTCGAGCGGCAATACCTTTTCATCGGTTGCGTAACGCTGTGTGGAAGCTGCCTGGTCTGTCGCTCCGCACGAAGCTTCAGGTCTTCTTGGCCACGGTCATTCCCTCCCTTCTCTACGCTTGCGAAACGTGGACCCCCTCTTCGTCGGTTATAAACATTTAGGCTGGCCTGCCTACGATTCATCCTGGGTTTAACCAGGCTGGATTGTGTGAGGAGCTCACAAATCCTTGAAAGATCTGGTCAAAGTCCCATCGGTGAGCTTCTCCAGCAGGCAAAGCTGCGTTGGCTGGGTCATGTAGCCCACATGCCCAACCACCGCATGCCGAAACAGCTTTTGTTCGGCCGGATCGAGGGGGCTAAACGGGCGCATCACGGGCTGGAGAAGAGATGGATTGATGTGGTATAGGATGACGTGGAGCTGAGTGGACTTGCTGATGACTGGTACCAGCCGTGTCAAGATCGGCCTCAGTGGAGGACGATCGTGAAGGATGCTACTGGGCAGTTGGAGGCAGTTGCCGTCCAACAACAACAGAGGGCGGAGGAGCGACGCTCACAACAACGAGCGGAGCGCCAGGTGGCTAAAGCACAGCAAGTTGGCACAGTACGGGACACAGGTGGTGCATCAGTCAGTCATCTAAGTCATCTCAGTCGACCCGTGGCACCTGGGTCTGACCCGTGACCTGCCAGCGGGCGTTCGACACGTGGCCTCAAGGTGCACATGGCCAAGGCACAAGCGTCGTGGTGACGTCACCGCGACTTAGTGGCAAATGGCGGTTGTTGTTGTACGTGTGTGTACGTGTGTGTGTATGTGTGTATCTGTACGTGTGTGTGTGTGCGTGTGTGTGTGCACGTGTGTGTGTACTTTGGGCTCGCCTTCCCATGAACCAGAGGCGAGGAGTGGCGGTCGTGATTACTTATGCCCCCACCGAAGACGAACATCCATGGAGGGATGCAGGTAAGACCGATGAGTCAGATGCCTTCTCTGACCTCCTGTCACAGGTGCTGGCTAAAGTGGCCCCTTGGGATAAAGTCATCTTGTTGGGTGACTTCAATGCCAGAGTTGGTCATGATGCCGGCACCTGGTCTGGAGTGATTGGAAGGCATGGGCCAGATCAGCTCAATAACAACGGTTGGAGGCTGCTAGATTTTTGTGCAGCCCATGGGCTTGTAATTACCAACATGCTGTTCTGGCATCAGCGCATCCACACAACATCATGGATGCATGCTGAGTCCAAGCAAGAATATCTGCTGGACTACATAGTGACGGACCAGCGGATGCGAGCCCATTTCCTTGACACCAGGACCTACCGTAGAGCTGATGTGCCCTCTGACCATCGACTTGTCATCTGTAAGATGGTGGTCGGTGTAAACCCGGGACCCAATTCCAACCTAAGGTGGCCTGGTCTCAGTTAGGTGATGAAAGTTGCAAGCGAGAATTTCATCATCGCTTGCAGCTGGGATTGGCATCGTCCCCCACTTCTCCTGATGTCGCGGGTAAATGGGCGAGGTTTAGGACTGTGACTCATGCAGCTGCAATGGCTACTTTGGGTACGCGGTCCAGACCTCTCCAGAGACCCTGTCTGACAGAGGAGTTGTTCAGGCTAGTTGAGAAAAAGCGACAGGTCCACTGTCATCGGCTACAGATTCCCACGTCAGAGAATGAAGAGGCTTACCACAGCCTTCACTCGGAGGTTCGGAGAGCCATGAGGCGCTTCAAGGATAGGTGGTGGTCGCGGGTTGCTGAGGAGATAGAGTCTGCCTCAGTGGAATGCGCTCACAAATCCCTATTTAACTCCATCAAAAAAGTAACCTGCAGCGCCACACCTATTACCATAATTAGCGGAAAAAACGGTGATCCAATCTCCGACCCCCAGGAACAGGTTGGCAGATTTGCTGAGAATTTCTGTGAGGTCTTGGTGGAGGGGAAATCCCTCAGCCAGGAAAACAACGTGGCACAAAGTGGGGATGACCATGCTGAGACTGTGGTGCCTCAAATATTGGAAGAGGAAGTTACCCCCTTTGAGTGGCTGGCTGAGGTGCCATCTGTTGAGTAAGTACTGAAGGTGATCCAGAGTCTGAGACCAGGAAAGGCACCGGACAGAGATGACCTCCCCAGCAAAATGCTGAGGGAGGGTGGCGTTTGTGCACAGACTGCCCTACATGACATAATAATAAGTCTGGACCACTGGACGGGTTCCGCAGGATTGGAAGGATGCTCTGGTGGTCCCCCTCTTTAAGAAAGGAGACTGCACAGACTGTAACAACTACAGGGACATCTCACTCCTCAGTGTGCCGGGAAAGGTCCTGGCAAGGATTATTCAACATTGCCTTGCTAGGCACGCTGAGGAGAGGCTTGCGGAGCCCCAATGCGGTTTCAGGAAAGGGCGATCCTGCACAGATGCCATATTTTCTGTCCACCTGCTACAGCAGAGGTGTAGGGAATTCCAACAAGACCTACATCTCTGCTTTATTGACTTGGTCAAGGCATATGATACCATCAGTAAGCCTAGGCTCTGGGTTGTTCTTCGTGCTTTTGGAGTACCTGACCCTCTGCTCACGATCATTAAGGACCTTCATAATGGTGAGTGGGCCCGGGTAAAACTACGTGGCCGGGAGTCAGAGCCATTCCCTGTACACCTTGGGGTGCGACAGGGATGTCCTCTGGCTCCCACATTATTTAACATCTATTTTGACCACTTAGTTCGTGAAGCCTTCAATAGTTGTACCGGGGGAATTTCCATTTGGTACAGATATAATGGGAGGGTGATCGATGCCCGGGTGCGGTCAAGGGATGGCTCCCTATTGCTCAACCACGTTATGTATGCCGATGATTTGGTAATTGCTGCTCATTCAGAGGAGGAGTTGGATACGCTGCTGCTGAAACTGGAGCGTGCCACTAAGAGGTGGGGCCTTACCATCAGCCCCACCAAAACTAAGCACCTGCCTGGGTATTTTGTACCATCGGACACTCCACCCCCACAACTCCCAATCGGTGATGGGGCAGTTGTGGAGAGAGTGGAGAGTTTCCCCATACCTGGGAAGTGTGCTTATGACCGGCTCCAGTTTAACAGCAGAGGTCTCACTCCGAATCAGTCGAGCGGCAATATCTTTTCATCGGTTGCATAACGCTGTGTGGAACCTACCTGGTCTGTCGCTCCGCACTAAGTTTCAGGTCTTCTCGGCCACGGTCATTCCCTCCCTTCTCTACGCTTGCGAAACGTAGACCCCCCTAATGGAACATCTTCGCCAGTTAGAAACATTTAGGCTGGCCTGCCTACGATCCATCCTGGGTTTAACCAGGCTAGATTGTGTGAGGAGCTCACAAATCCTTGAAAGATCTGGGCAAAGTCCCATTGGTGAGCTCCTCCAGCAGGCAAGGCAGACTTGGCTGGGTCATGTAGCCCGCATGCCCAACCACCGCAGCTTTTTTTCCGGCTGGATAGAGGGGGCTAAACGGGCGCGGCACAGGCTAGAGAAGAGATGGAGTTATGTGGTACAGGAGGACGTGGAGCTGAGTTAACTTGCCGATGACTGGTACTAGCGGTGTCAAGATCGGCCTCAGTGGAGGAGGCTCATGAAGGACACTACTGGGCAGTTGGAGGCAGTCACCCTCCATCAACAACGGAGGGCGGAGCAGCGATGCTCACATCAATGAGCGGAGTGCCGGGTGGCTAAAGCATAGCAAGTTGACACAGTAGGGCGCACAGGTGGTGCATCAGCCATTCATCTCAGTCAGTCGACCCGTGGCACCTGCACCTGCTGAGTCTGCCCCGTGATCTCCTGCCAGCAGGCATTCGACACTTCACGTGGCCTCAAGTTGCACATAGCCTGGCACAAGCGTCGTGGTGACGTCAAAGCCACTTAGTGGCGAATGGTGGTTGTTGTTGTTGTGTGTACGTGTGTGTGTGTACGTGTGTGTGTATGTGTGTGTGCGTGTGTACGTGGCTTAGTGGCAATTTATTAAAGGTGGAGGGGTTACCAGCCCCTCGCACCCGTCCATGTAGCCCGCATGCCCAATCACCGCATGCCTAAACAGCTTTTCTTTGGCCGGATCGAGGGGGCTGGGCGGGCGTGGCATGGGCTAGAGAAGAGATGGAGTGATGTCGTACAAGAGAATGTGGAGCTGAGTGGACTTGCCGAAGACTGGTACCAACGGTGTCAAGATCGGCCACTGTGGAGGAGGCTCGTGAAGGACGCTGCTGCTGGGAAGTTGGAGGCAGTTGCCTTCCAACAACAACAGACGGTGGAGGAGCGACGCTCACGACAACGAGCTGAGCGTCGGGTGGCTAAAGCACAGCAAGTTGGCACAGTAGGGCGCACAGGTGCTGCATCAGCCAGTCATCTCAGTCAGTCAACCCGTGGCACCTGCACCTGCTGTGTCTGCCCCATGACCTCCTGCCAGCGGGCGTTTGACACTTCACGTGGCCTAAAGGTGCACATAGCCTGGCACAAGCGTCGTGGTGACGTCACCGCCACTTAGTGGCGAATGGTGGCTGTTGTTGTACGTGTGTGTGTGTACGTGTGTGTGTGTACGTGTGTGTGTGTGTGTGTACGTCCGGCAAAACAACCCCCTACCTCCTCGCGGTGCCGGACGGGCAACTCTGTCGTGGACAATGCTGTGGGGGGAGGGCCAATTCCGATTGGTTCCTCCCCTCATGGCATCTGTGACCACCACAGGGGCTAAACGGGGGCTCTGGACGGGTGCGAGGGGCTGGTAACCCCTCCACCTTCAAAAAATTACCACGAAACTACGACTTAAACTTAAATATGTACCAAATAAGCTTGTGCCGGAGGCCCCGGGGGGACAGGCGTCTATGACGTCTCCTGGCCAAACCCCAATTGGCAGAGCCAGGAGATTGAATCTCAACCCTCGGGGCTCCTCCAGAAACAACGAAAAGCCATTACGGATGGCCACGTGGAATGTTCGAATGCTCACTGCGGAGGAGAGGCTACCACTCCTCTGTCGGGAGCTGGACCGGTACCGCCTGGATCTCTGTGGCATTCAGGGGGTCCGGTGGACCGGTTTTGGCTCCTGCCACCATGAGGGGTGGACAGTTATCTACTCGGGGCAGGAGACTGCCAAACAACAGGGTGTGGCTCTTCTTTTGAACAAAAGAATGAAGGGGGCGTGGGAGCGTGGCGGTGAGGTGTGGGAAGCTTTAAGCCCCAGGCTACTTTGGGCTCGCCTTCCCATCAATCGGAGGCGAGGATTAGTGGTCGTGGTTACTTATGTCCCCACCGAAGATGAACATCTGTGGAGGGATGCAGGCAAAGCTGATGAGTCAGATGCCTTCTATGACCTCCTGTCACAGGTGCTGGCTAAAGTGGCCCCTCGGGATAGAGTCATCTTGTTGGGTGACTTCAATGCCCGAGTTGGTCATGATGCTGGCACCTGGCCTGGAGTGAGGGCATGGGCCGGATCAGCTTAATAACAATGGTAGGAGGCTTCTCGATTTTTGTGCAGCCCATGGACTTGTAATTACCAAAACGCTGTTCCGGCATCAGCGCATCCACACAACATCATGGATGCATGCCGGGTCCAAGCAAGTACATCTGCTGGACTACATAGTGACGGACCAGTGGATACGAGACCATGTCCTTGACACCAGGACCTACCGTGGAGCTGATCTGCCCTCTGACCATCGACTTGTCATCTGTAAGATGCGCCGCCCATTCTTCCGCTCCGGTGGTGGGTGTACACCCAGGACCCCATTCCAACCAAAAGTGGCCTGGTCTCGGTTATCTGATGAAAGTTGCAAGCGAGAATTTCATCATCGCCTGCGGCTGAGGTTGTCATCATCCCCCACTCCTCCTGATGTCGAGGGTAAATGGGCGAGGTTTAGAACTGACTCATGTGGCTGCAATGTCTGCTTTGGGCAAGCGGTCAGGACCTCGCCAGAGACCCTGGCTGACAGAGGAGGTGTTCAGGATGGTTGAGAAAAAGCGACGGGTCCACTGTCATCGGCTACAGAATCCCACATCAGAGAATTAGGAGGCTTACTGCTGCCTTCGCTCGGAGGTTCGGAGAGCCGTGAGGCGCTGCAAGGATGGGTGGTGGTCGCGGGTTGCTGAGGAGATGGAGTCTGCCTCAGTGGCCCGCGATCACAAATCTCTATTTAACTCCATCAAAAAAGTAACCTGCAGCGCTACACCATCATTAGGGAAAAAAACGGTGATCCAATCTCCGACCCCCAGGAACAGGTTTGTAGATTCGCTGAGCATTTCTGTGAGGTCCTGGGGGAGGGAAAATCCCTCAGCCAGGAAAACATCGTGGCACAAAGTGAGGATGACCCTGCTGAGGCTGCGGTGCCTCAAATATTGGAAGAAGTCACCCCCTGTGAGTGGCTGGCTGAAGTGCCATTTGTTGAGGAAGTACTGAGGGCGATCCGGAGTCTGAGACCAGGAAAGGCAGCGGGCAGAGATGATCTCCCAAGCGAAATGCTGAGGGAGGGTGGAGTTTGTGCACAGACTGCCCTATATGACATCATAACAACAGTCTGGACCACTGGACGGGTTCCGCAGGATTGGAAGTATGCTCTGGTGGTCCCCCTCTTTAAGAAGGGGGACCACACAGACTGTAACAACTACAGGGGCATCTCACTCCTCAGTGTGCCGGGAAAGGTCCTGGCAAGGATTATTCAACATCGCCTTGCCAGGCACGCTGAGGAGAGGCTTGCGGAGCCCCAATGCGGTTTCAGGAAAGGGCGGTCCTGCACAGATGCCATATTTTCTTTCCGTCTGCTACAGCAGAGGTGTAGGGAATTCCAGCAAGACCTACATCTCTGCTTTATTGACCTGGTCAAGGCCTATGATACCATCAAAAGGCCTGGGCTCTGGGTTGTTCTTCGTGCTTTTGGAGTACCTGACCCTCTGCTCACGATCATTAAGGACCTTCATGATGGTGAGCGGACCCGGATAAAACTATGTGGCCGGGAGTCCGAGCCTTTCCCTGTACACCTTGGGGTGCGACAGCGATGTCCTCTGGCTCCCACATTATTTAACATCTATTTCGACCACGTAGTTCGTGAAGCCTTCAATAGCTGTACCGGGGGAATCTGCATATGGTACAGATATAATGGGAGGCTGATCGATGCCCGGGTGTGGTCAAGGGATGGCTCCCTATTGCTCAACCACGTTATGTATGCTGATGATTTGGTAATAGCTGCTCATGTAGAGGAGGAGTTGGAGATGCTGCTGCTGAGACTGGAGCGTGCCACTAATAGATGGGGCCTTACCATCAGCCCCACCAAAACTAAGCACCTGCCTGGGTATTTTGTACCATCGGACACTCCACCCCCACAACTCCCAATCGGTGATGGGGCAGTTGTGGAGAGAGTGGAGAGTTTCCCATACCTGGGAAGTGTGCTTATGACCGGCTCCAGTTTAACAGCAGAGGTCTCACTCCGAATCAGTCGAGCGGCAATATCTTTTCATCGGTTGCATAACGCTGTGTGGAAGCTACCTGGTCTGTCGCTCCGCATTAAGTTTCAGGTCTTCTCGGCCACGGTCATTCCCTCCCTTCTCTACGCTTGCGAAACGTAGACCCCCCTAATGGAACATCTTCGCCGGTTAGAAACATTTAGGCTGGCCTGCCTACGATCCATCCTGGGTTTAACCAGACTGGATTGTGTGAGGAGCTCACAAATCCTTGAAAGATCTGGGCAAGGTCCCATCGGTGAGCTCCTCCGGCGGGCAAGGCTGCGATGGCTGGGTAATGTATCCCGCATGCCCAGCCACCGCATGCCGAAACAGCTTTTGTTCGGCCGGATCGAGGGGGCTAAATGGGCGCGGCACGGGCTACAGAAGAGATGGAGTGATGTGGTACAGGAGGACGTGGAGCTGAGTGGACTTGCCGATGACTGGTACCAGCGGTGTCAAGATCGGCCTCTGTGGAGGAGGCTCGTGAAGGACGCTACTGGGCAGTTGGAGGTAGTCGCCCTCCAACAACAACGGAGGGCGGAGGAGCGATGCTCACAACAACAAGCGGAGCGCCGGGTGGCTAAAGCACAGCAGGTTGGCACAGTAGGGGGCACAGGTGGTGCATCAGCCAGTCATCTCAGTCAGTCGACCCGTGGCACCTGGGTCTGCCCCGTGACCTCCTGCCAGCGGGCGTTCGACTCTCCACGTGGCCTCAAGGTGCACATGTCCTGGCACAAGCATCGTGGTGACGTCACCGCCACTTAGTGGCGAATGGCGGTTGTTGTTGTTGTACGTGTGTATATGTGTGTGTGTGCGTGTGCGTATTCACCATCCTGTTGGCTGTCTCGCGACTGTGCTGCATCTTGTGGGCTCGGCACATGGAGGGCCTCGCCGCTTGCTGACGATTTTGTCTTGCTCGCGCTTTTTTCTTTTTCCTTTTGCATTTGTGCCATGAACGCCTGGTGTGGAGAGAGTTACAAACGTAAATCGTGAGCATAAAAAAACCTCACATTTAAAAGCCTTAAGTAAATTTTCGGCCTCATTATTCACAAACTCGCTATCGGTCATTGTGGCTGTCCGCAAATATTCAAGATTTTGGAGATCTTTTTTTGTGATCCTCGCAATGTAGGGTAAACACAAGATCCAAGTCCGATTCAACACATCACATAATATCCGTGATCTGGTTCTGTCTGTAAAAGATGTGATTCCGGACATACAGTACCCTGGCGTCTACAAACTAAGTTGTCTCTGTGGTAGTAGTTACATTGGAGAAACCAAACGACATGTCTCGGACCGCATTCGTGAACATAAAGCAGACCTAAAACACGGAAGGACCAACACCTCGGCCGTGGCAGATCACTGTTATAATTCAGTAGGCTCACATGACATTTACTTCTCCCAGACAGAGGTTCTTTACAAGCCATCTGGCTACCATGAGAGATTCGTTCATGAGGCTTTCCACATACACAAACACAGAGACAATTTCAACCGAGAAGATGGATTCTGGCTTAGCAATCATTGGAAGGATTTGATAAACCATTTCGGGTCTTAATTGATTGATCACGCTTAAGGTGGCTTTCAGACCACTTCCATTATTTTCGTCTCCCCCCTCCACTTTTTCGAATATAGATGGACTCGTCCAGCTGAATAACTGACAAATCGCTCTCCGTGGTGCTAACGTTAAAACAAAAAAACGCCACTTTTTAAAAAAATTCTTGCTGTGGTTTTCACACCTGATGATGATTGCTTGTGTTGCAGTCGATACGTCGTGAGAATTTTATTGTTTTATATTTTTATTATTTTATTGTTTCCCTTCTATGTGACTTTACCG
Organism: Petromyzon marinus; assembly: GCF_048934315.1. Lineage (NCBI taxonomy): Eukaryota > Metazoa > Chordata > Hyperoartia > Petromyzontiformes > Petromyzontidae > Petromyzon > Petromyzon marinus. The sequence goes on along the minus strand of NC_133741.1, from coordinate 1,735,642 downwards.
AAAGAACCAAGAATATGAATCCCTGCAGTCACGAAAGCTTTAAATCAAAATTTAAGGGCAGTGTTAGTCTATGATGCAGTGTTGAGGCTAAGAGCAGTGTTGAATCTAAGGGCAGTATTGAGTTTATGGGATGTGTTGAGTCTATGGGCAGTGTTGAGTATGTGGGCAGTGTTGAGTCTATGGGCAGTGTTGAATCCATGGGCAGTGTTGAGTCTATGGACAGTGTTAGTTTATGGGCAGCAACAATCGCATATAGTCTGTGAGAATCATATCGCTTCATCGACCTAAATCGAACATGGACACACATTTAACTGAATAACAATGGGTATCCATGACATTTTTCGAGAAGAAAGTGCATCTAATGAAAAGCCTTTCTCGGACAATGAAAACATTGTGAACGAAATGCAATACACACGACAAACCCACCTGCACCCTAATTGGTTCCTGTCATAAGTCGAACCCTTGTTTCCCATACGGCACAATGTTATAAATTGGGAGTTCCGTTCCTGCAAGCCCGCTACGTACCATAAAATTCCAAAATTAACCACGAAAATAAATTAAAACTTCTTAAATAAATTAAAACTTCTTAAGTTTTAATTTATTTTAATTTATTAAAACTTAATTTGAAACTTCTTAAGTGCTTTTCTACATGGGCCTGGACTGGCTGAGGCTTCTTAAAATACGAGCCAATTGACACGGCGTCGGCAGCAGTCATTAGGCGGTCATAGATACGAGTTTTGGTTTGTAATTTTGGGACGGTGGGTAGCGTCTAACTCACTAAAATGAAGGTCGTAAAAGTGGGGGGGAGGGTCGCAAGTCGAGCCTTCATCAGTCGAGGGGGGTTATTCATTATTCGGTTATTTTTTGTCATTCTTGTGTCGGAACACAGGGAAGGGAGAATAGCAGGCGCCGGTGGTGTACACTCACTCTGAACACCTCCTCATCCTGCCCGTGCACGACGATCCTCACTGCTGTAAGTGACGACCGGGGGTTGCGTTTGCCAAAGCGTTTCACTTCGGAGAAAAATACTTCAGCGGTGACCTCCTTAGGGAATTGCAGGAAACCGGTGCCGATGACCGGGAAGGCGATGGTGCCATAGTTTGATTTGCTGGCCATGTTGAGGCAAGTTGAGATGATTTGCTCCAAAACCTTATGGATGAGGGAAAACAAAGGCGTTCATTTAACTTTTGCAAATTCACAACCGCGGGCATAAAACAATGTGGTGGGGTAGTTTTCTTCCTTTAAGAAAGGTTTTTGGGTTAGATCGCGTTATTTAGAAATGTGTCGCAACCCTCCACCACCCGACACGGCCAATCAGTAAAAAATGTGTCACGTTGACAAGAGACAAATAGTTCACTACTTTAGCCCACCGGTGTGTTGAAGAGTGAATCCACAACATTTACAATTTTTGAGTACGACGTTTCGCTGATTACTAATCATAACAATTGACTGATTGCTAATCTATCATATAATTACAATACCCCCCTCCGCCTCAAATCACTGCACCTAAATGGGTTAAATGATGACGTCACCCTTGCTCCTCTATTTAAGACCGGGAGCAAGTGGAGGGCTTCACTATTCTGGCAAATTGCCCGATGGTGCTGGATGTAATTACCAGCGAAACGTCGTACTCAAAAATAGTAAATGTTGTGGATTCACTTTTCAACACACCGGTGGGGTAAAGTAGTGAACTATTTTGTTTTTTGTTAAACGTGACACTTTTTTTTACTGATTGGCCATGTCGGGTGGTGGAGGGTTAAGACACATTTATAAATAACGCGATCTAACCCAAAAACCTTCATAATGAATAATATTGGTCGCGAAAGCCTACGTGTTAAACTGCCTTTCTCTATTGAACTTCACTTTTAATGGTTACGTTAACACTAGTTTCGTGATGTACAAGTCAACTACATTGCAGATGTATAATGTTCGATGAATGGAAAGTAGAGAGTGTGACAAATGTCTGTTTGTGTAGATAGTGATGTTGGTGTCTCGCGTTTACATAGTGGTCCGGTGTTTAGTCTAACGTTCATTAGTTCCCGCACCTCCGATAAGCACATTTGGCTATGCACGGTGTGAAAGAAGTTCAACATACATACTGTTTAACACATAGGCCTTCGCAATTTCTGGCGAAACGTTGTGGGTTTACTCCCCAACACACAGATTAGTGCTGTACAAGTTAATTGGCCACATTTGTGTTTACGTGACAAACCTTCACTAGGTGGCTATCGGGTGGTGGCGGGTTTAACGACACATTTCTATACGCGATCTAACCCAAAAACCTCTATTGTGGATATATACATACTACAGTAATAAAGATCCCATTCAAGAGAGGTATAAAAACAATGGAAAATGCTGAAACTGCATGAACCACAATACCTTGCTGATCTTATCAAGGAGCATAAAACATCATCCTCGCAGCTTTTGGCTAACCACCGAACAAAGACGGCGGTCACCGTATCACCGCGCGGCACTTCCGGGTGCGCTTCTGCGGCCTTCTGGAATGCTCTTCCCTTCCAATATTAGGAAGGCACTGTACCTATGCACTTTTAAATCATCATCTAGATTGACAAACTCATTTATTTACAACTGCTTTTTGTGTTTAGTTTGCTGTCCTTACCCCCACACCTCCAATGAGCACAGTTGGCTACATACGGTGCTAAAGAAGGTCAACGTATGCACATACATGTGGTTCTCATGCCTTTTTTGTGATACCCAATTATAGTTTACCTTTGTGGCATTTTTCGAGTTCCATCGACAACAGGCGGTGTGGTAGACCTCTTTGCAGGACAGGGTGGGCTGACTCCATCTCACAGCCATGGCGTCTCCGTCCGCGAGCGTTTTACTTTTTGAAACCTTCCAGGTGAGATCTTGCAGTAGTTGCCCAGCCTTCTTAAGGAGCGCTGCAGAAACGGCGCCTTGGGACAGGTCGAGGTTGTTGGAGACCGTGTTGACGATCACGTCTGCCTGTTCATGAGATCATCATTTCGCTCAAGACGTCCAATACACGGGACCCGTCGTGAAAAGTGGAACAATGTTTGACGAGTGCGTGGAGAAGCACGGCAGGGCGCATACTGGGAATTATTCCGCGACGCAGGAACAGGCAAACGCTTTTCACGGCTCTAGTAGGTAAGCGTTTGCGACCAATTCACGACGATCCACATTTACGATGTTTGTTCATGGCGTTCCCTCGTTATTCACGAACTTGCTATCTGCGATGCGTATATTGCACCTGGAACTCTGCACGACTGCCATCGAGAGAAAGATAGAGAGAGAAAGAAAGTGATAAAGTGACGAGAGATGAGAGATATAGTGATGAGAGATAAAGCGATGAAAGATAAAATGATGAGAGATAAAGTAATGAGATAATGCGATGAGAGATAAGGTGGTTGAGAGAAAGTGATGATGCACAGCATAATTATAATTTAAGGTAAGTTAATTAATAACCTATTATTTATGCTTTAACTCTTATTATTTACTTAATGTTTTATTATAACCTTTTTTATATTATGCTAATTTCCATAAATTTAAAGGTTCATTAACATATTTATTTAATGCAATTCATTTAAAAGATACGTTGTTGTAGGCCAATATTATTCATATCGAAATGTTGCTGTTCACGAGCATCTCCGAAGCGTGTCCTCATCGCGAATGACGAGGGAACACCGGAATGTGGATCGGTTTACGACCTTAAACTCGATCCACGATGCATCTTCCGACTCGACCCCTGGACGGGCTTGAGTAGCGTGGGTCTGTCTGGCTTCCCGACGTGACTTGGTGTTGAACTTTCTGTTGTTTTCACGTTGTTTGTTGTAATTTTTTGTGTGGATGTTTACCTCCATAATATAGGGTTTTTTGTGTCGCGTAAATATGAATGTGTCGTTAAACATGCCACAATTGTAAATGTTGTGGATTTGCTTTCCAACACACCGGTGTGCTATACTAGTAACAAACTAGCATGTTCTGTTTACGTGACAACCTTACTAGTTTGCTGTGTCGGGCTGTGGTGGGTTTAACGACATTGAAATTAACATGATCTAACCCAAAAACCTCGATTATGGACAACAATGTTAATAAAAAAATAACTAAACAAATTTCTTCATAAAAATCACCTGCAGTCTACCAATAGACCATACCCGATTAAGGCATCTGGCTACCATATATAGAGCAGCGTAATGGAGCGTGATCCACCAACAAAGCAAATCCTAGACCTATCAGGGTGGCATGAAATCCAGACGCACGATAACGTAATTGTGAGTAATTTTAAGCATTAAATCTTTTGATTATTGACTCTGTCACTGTGAGAAGGTCTTCCTCTACACCCAATACATGGTCCAGTAACTCAACTAACAATCATAAAATGTAGTTATAGACTAACATAGTATTGGACATACGGGGTTAAAACCCATCCATAGTCGCTAATTCAGTAAAAGTCGGGAGAAAGAAGGATCTTGCATAGCCCTCCACGCATATATATACATTATGTGTATACTATATATAGTATATATAAGGTAGCCCCTCACGCATATATTTTATATATAGTAATAATATATTATTAAATATATTTTATATATAAATTGGAAGAATATATTATATACTAGCTTTACTACCCAGCTTCGCCCGGGACTTAGATTCATCACGCCCGGCCGCCTTTGTCTCCCAAATGGCGATGTTCACACACCACAGCAGTTACTCGTTTGAGGCTGAGTCGACCTAGGGGAGGCCCAGGACCGGTTCAAATAATCGTCACCGGTGGTGGCCGTGAGCGGGGATCGAACTCGGCTCGCCGGGTTGGTAGCGCAGCGCGCGAATCGCTACGCAGTCGCTGCCACCCCCCCCCCACCGCTCACGGCCAACACCGGTGACAATTATCTGAACCGGTCCTGGGCCTCCCTTAGGTCGACTCAGCCTCAAACGAGTACCTGGTGTGGTGCGTTAACATTGCCACTAGGGAGACAAAGGCCGCCCGGGCGTGGTGCTGGCAACTCACCCCCTCGTGTGCTTTGCCGGCCATCACAGGCGCTCGCTAACAGCACTTGCCCCAACAGTCTGTTAAAGGTTATACGGGGGTATTCGTCTTTGGTATAGAATGAAAGGACGAGTGAACGGAAAGTTGATGTTTAAAAAAAATGTCAACTTACCATTTCGTTCTCTATATTTCCTTTCACAACGTTCATGCTCAGTCCAGACTTGGTTTTATACACATTCGACTGCAGGTGTGTCATCTGTTAAACATGAATGAAAACACATTGTGGAAATAAATATATTTATACACAAGTGTAGATATTGACCAAGCTGACCAGACGGGGTTCATAATCTTATACTGTACCTATTACAAGACGTAACAATACAGGGGCTCCTCTACTTATGAACATTCGACTTACGAACTTTCAGAGATACGAACAAACCCGTCCGTGCATCCAGTTACTTGTTTGGACCGACATTCGGAAGTGCATAGTGCATTGTACAGGCGATATGTTACGTTCACACTCGTCACCAGATGGCGGTGATTTGCTCTTCTATCTGCAGCTGCGCCGAGGGCGAACGCAACAGTATCTCTTTCTCAACGTTCTTAACTTTTTTTGTAAATATGCTACAAATTTTCACTTTTCGCTACGTCTGAGAAGAGGAAATGTGATGCACGTGCATAAACGTACTTAACGATTTTCATATGTAAGTGTTTGTTGTTACTCAATAAATTTTGGTAAAGGTTATGTTAAGTTACAATAAATGTTTGTTAGGGTTATTTAAATTATTTTCCTGGTCAATATTGGTATTTGTATGGTATGTAATGGGTTTCCATGAATGGAACTCCAACGTATAGCATTGGGTTTATGGGAAACGAAGGTTCGACTTACGACTGCTCGAATTGCGACACTCGTCCAGGAACCAATTATGTCGTAAGTGCCGGGGTCGCCTGTATACACTACACCACTATACACTAGTTTACACTACATTACTATAAACTACCGTATTGTACACTACTATACACCGCACTACTATACACTACGATACACTACTATACTATACACTACTATAAACTACACTACTATATAATCTTGAATCTAGATTTGAAGAGAGTATATAATCTTGATTTGAAGCTTTCGTGACTGCAGAAATCCATACTCTTTGGTAAAATTTTCTATCTACATGACTTTACCGAAAGAACCAAAGAGTATATGCTACCATACACTGCACCACTAGACTAAATTAAAAACACATTTCTTTAGAGCTGCATGTGGTGTTCAGCCTGCGATGCTCACCCTGAGCCATAAATACTCTGATAGTGCGTTATCTTTGTGCTGTTCGTCTTTTTGCGTTCACTGGTCTAACACTGGTTGAGACTAGACACTTAAGAAGGTTGTCTCTGGTGTGGGCCAATCAGTTCAATAGACAATGCCATGTTATCAGAGCATGTTTGTTTGCATGTTCACGACAAGTAATGTGTGTGGTTAATACAGATGGAGTGTTGTAAATACTGACAAATGAACTTCTTATGAGGCAACACTTTGGTTTATTGTCTTTACTACAAGGTCCCTACACGAAGGGTATACCGGTCTCCTCACCCGATACCTAGGGAGGTATGGCCTCCGAACTATATGGGATCTAACACTGGTAACCCGTTCCCTATCGTCCTCCGGCTGGCACCAAGGGGAGGCTGACTAACCCGACCTCCTGGTCCGTGGGTCCTGACCACTGGCCTCACTGAGCTCCGGCCCTTAGAAGGACTGCGGAGCTTGGGGTCCAGGGTCCTATTCTCCAGGGACCTATTCTCCCGTGACCACTGGCCTCATTGAGCTCCGGCCCTTAGAAGGACTGCGGAGCTTTGGGTCTAGGGTCCTATTCTCCAGCCCGGTCTTCAGTCTTCAGTGTGGAGATAACTGAGCCAGAGCTCTGAGTGCTCTGGCTTATATCACTGGTCTAACGTGGCTTGCTCCGCCCTAGCCATGCCCTCCTTCTGGAACTCTCTGGAAGGTGACATCATTCCTCCAGTTCCCCCCCACCCGGGAGCCTGGGGAATGTGTCCCAGGATCCATTTACTGGGATCTGCCATTGGCCCCTTTCTGGCCCATGGACATTTGCCCTGGCGAGGTAATGCCTCTGCCCCCTATTGACAATAGGTGAAACTACAGGCCTGCTGAATGGTGAGTAACAATCACCCCTACACAGACATGATTCTTTGAAAAAAAATTATATTTGGTGTTTGAACATCTTAACACCTGTTTAATTGCCAGAAAGGGTAAAACCTATTCTCATTTTTTTCAGACCTTTTCTTATTTTCATGCATGTTGTGTGTTAGTTTGCTGTCCTTCCCCTCCGCACCCTCCGATCAGCACAGTTGGCTATGCACGGTGCGAGGTTAGTTAAACATACATTGAATTAAAAAATACCCATAAAACATACCACAATCTTCTTTATGCATTATCCACGTCGTGTTACTTTCGCACAACGTTTTGAGATGATGCAGTTAGCATTCACACTCTCCATGAAGTCAAAGTGAAATGTATTTGCACAGAGTCTTGGCATTGTATTATTAGGTTTTTTTGTATCTAGATGCTTTGCAACGTTACATTTTACTGGGAGACGTAACTTTATACATGTACCGTAACAGGGCATGGGGAGAAGCAGTAGGTGTTAAACAACATTATTTATTGGTAATGTTTCGTCTTACCGTATTTGTTCGTTGCTGTTGTTTGTAATCGGGTCCAGGTGGTGATTGCTGAGCATCGTGAGGCACGCGACTGGCACTCGCTTCGCGCCCATGACGATGTTTAGCCAACGATTCCTCGCTCTCTGCAGCATTCAGCGGCAGTTCGCCTCTGGCAACGGGTCTGCGATCACCCCCATCGTGAATACTCCTCAAACACTTCTTGAATTCCATCACCGTGGCGTTGTCGATGCTCATCAGCTCCACGCGCCGTACCGACGTTGGCTCCTCCAAATGCCTCTCGCAGAAACCTCCCACCGCTGCAGTGATTGCCTCGCAGCACAGCGCGAGTGGGAAGCCAAAGCGCCTCTCGGTGCCAAGGGCGGGGATTATGATGGACTGGCACTTCATTTCCGCAGCGAGCTTCAGGCTCTGGGTGACCGAGTGCTTCAGGCCGTTCAGCATCGGAGTCGGTGGCTGATGGACATCCCACTTGATGCCAACCACATTGATCAGGAACTTGCATGGCAGCGTCCCCGCGCCCGTGAGCACCACGTCTCCTGATTTGAATGGGCCTCTGTTTGAAGCGACTTTCTTATCTCTTTCACTCTGAATGATTTGGCCACCCACGTCCACCAACGTCTTGGACAGGTGACCGACGATCTTCAGGTTTTTATCCACGGTATTGACCATCGCGTCCGCATGTCGAAGCTGCATCTCCCCCTTCTCGACAGACACTGTGATTCCATTAATGGCTGAAACACCATGTGGTGTTTCAGCCCTGAAGGCATTCTGCCAGGTCTCCTGTTGTTCTTCTCGTGGCTCTATCATAATAATGGATTTGTTTCTCAACTCCAAGAATTCCAAGAATATGGTGCCCCTGTCGTGTAAAAAATTGGCACCTCCTGGCTTTTGAATGCACTTCTTTTTCGAGACAATGCTCTTAGAGAGACTGTTAAAATGTTTGACCACCTCATCCTTGTCTTTAGCCATCAGAGTAACTGTGTAGCCGATCTTTTGATCGCTTTTCTCTTCTTTTATGAGCTTGCTAACTGCTGGTAGTTGGCTGTGCAGGTCACTAAATTTATCAATGTATTTCAGGACTCCCTTTGAATTGATTGGAATAAACACGGTTTCGGTTGAGTGATCAGCGATGAATTTTTTTACTTTTTGTACGACCCCATCAGTGACGTCACTCAGTCCCACGATAACTACTTCCCTGTCAACCTGCTTATCACAATGCACTTCAAAAGAGACTTTATCGGCTCCGGTAAGACCATCGTGGACATCACTGCTTCTAAGACTTCCCAAGAATTCTTCCCAATCACTTCCGTGCTGTTTTATGTCAAAGTCCTGTGTGAATTGGACTTTAGTGTCTACTAGCGCTTTACCAATCGCTCCAACCGCTCTGGTCATATCTTCAACGCTCGCTCCAATCACCATGACGACACCTTCCCTGTCATCAATCGTGGCCTTTATCCCTTCCCTGATGAATGTATTTTGAACGAAATCGTCATGGTTTAGGCCCAGAATGAAGGACTTAAGTTCTTGGGAAACATTCAATTGCGTAAAAGAAAACTGCATACACAACTGAACAAGCCTGGTGTACATTGCCGTACAAACTTCCTTGGGTCCTTTGAGAGCCACGGTGTTTTTTTGCAGGTCCTGGCGCATGTCAACTTCGGGGAATTGTTGTTGTAGTTTTGTGTCGTATGTGCTCTGTCTCATCAGATCCAAGCAACCCTGTTTCATAGTTAATTGGAACTGTGCTAGGTTTTGTATTTTGTCCAGCTCTGCCATCAGGCTCTCTTTGAGTGTGGACAACTGCTTCACGACAGCTTCCACCTCGGACTTTGGACCAATGACATCAACCCGACTGTCCCTCTCATCCGAAGTAATCTCAACGGTGTCTGTTTGGCATCGGAGAATCTTCGAAGCCAGGTCGTCGAATATGTGTGCATTCACTCGCTCAGAGTGGTGGGAATACCTGCCGAGAAATAATTGGATATGTTCACAAATATCTTGCGGCCATTTTTTACGCACAACGTAACTCGACGTGCGGAGAGACAAGGCTGGTGCGACTTGCAGGACCTGAGGGGAACGTTGGTTATCCCACAGAAATGTCGCTTTGTTCTGCGCCAAGAGCTCATCGAACTCGTCAGGGCGTTTCAGAATGAATTCCATGAAGCGCGGTTCCACCGAAATGGTCTGAGGATTCGGAAGCTCAATTTCTTCCGCGTCCAAAGAGATTAATGCCAACCGATGCTTCTCATAGTAACGGTGGGCCGTGAGAGCTTTTCCTTTGAAGGTCCACTTTCCATTCAGGACCTTCTCAACATCTGCAAAGGCAGATGCACGATCAAATTGTTATGATCACAGTATTTAAAATACATACGCACTAAATAAATCGATGTACAAATATTAGACGCGCCACATTCAAAGCATAAAGGTAATGGTAATACATTGGATATCCCAACACAGAAGATCTCTGGGTTTGATCTTCCACGAAGCTGCTCATCATCCACTGCAAAAACCATTGCAGTATATGCGGATACCTGATGAAAAAATGTAAAATGAAAAACTCTCCAGTGTGCGACTGTGGTCATCCAGAACAGACAATATAACGTATAACGACACAACGGCCCGATCCACAAATGAGGGAGAAATCACAGCGATTATGATGATACACTACTCCGCTACTACTCCTGACGCGGCTGTATGGGCTTGACCACCTGAATGTGACATTGTAATTGTTGCTCTGCATCTACATCAACAGCAGTACGGAAGAAGAAGAGACTCATAGAGACCCATAGATATACACCTCTATCTCTCACTTTACTCCCCCTCTCTTCCTCTATCTCTACCCCCCCCCCCCCTCTCCCCATATCTCTACCCCCTCCGTCCCCCCATTGTCTAACACACTTGGACTGCGCCCCTCGCCTTCAGCTCCACATCTATCTCGCATTTTATTCCTACATTAGCAGTGGCTGCCCCGCCCATGCTGTTTATGACGCACAGCTCTCCTCCTCGCAACCCTAGTCTCTCCGCCCACTCACTTTGGGAACCCTTATAAGCAGTTGCATTTGGAGGCTTGCCCCAAATGCACTTGTGTTGCGATTGAAACGTCGTGGGTTTTTTGCTTTTATTATTTTTACTTTATTTTTTTATTTTTATTTTCTATCGACGTGTCTTTACCAAACTAACCAAGAACATAGAGATCCACAGAGACGCACAGAGACTCGAAGACCCATACAGACTCACAGAGATGTGTAGACACCCACAGAGACTCGCAGAGATCCGTGGAGACTCAGACCCAGATACTCATGTAGACCCAGGATCAGAAACCCAAAGATTCATATAGATCCACAGAAACCTACAGAACGCATAGATCCATAGACTAATAGCGTCATCACATCAATGATGATGATGATTATACACTACTCTGCTACTGCTCCTGACATGGCTATCTGGGCTTGACCACCTGAATGCGAAGTTGTAGTTTGTGCAAAGGAATTTGAACATATAAGGGGCTTAAGGAGGGGAAGTGATTCATGTAAACGGGAAGATCATTCCAGTAATAAAAGTTTTCGCTTGTTGGTATGATGGTGATTGATTCATTCCAACTTATACAAAATGTATGTATGTTGTACGTATGTTGAACGTCTTTTGCACTGAATATAGCCAACCAGAGGTGATAAGAATCGATAAGGTGGGTGTTGTCTTGAAATTAAACACATTAAACTATCACTTTCACACGAAAAATGTGATTAGCCGTCAATTTCTACCCAACGCAAATTCAAGATCTTCCTCCTTTTGTATATAAGGCTGCCCTATGTCTGCCACAAAATGATATAAGCAGACTCTCGATTATCCACGTGCGGTTTATTCAATTTGTGGATTAACCGCGCATCTCAGATTTTGACAAATTAATAAACTCATGGATTTCCCCTTAAGTCCAAATTAATAATCTAAAAGCAGTTATACAAATTGTTATTCATGGAAATGTTATTACAAGTCAGACGGTGCTTAAACCAAAAAGATATGTGGCTCCACTTTAATCTGAAATCTGCGTGATCACCCTACAGTACAGTAGTTGCCATATCTTTACAACAGTTGGGCGTAGTTTGATTTATGTTTATTGGCTGTGGCTCTGCTATCATCCACTCAGTGGGATGAGTTTGATTGATGTTGATTGGCTGTGGCCCTGCGATCATTCTATCAGTAGGCAGAGTTTGAGTGATGTTGATTGGCTGTGGCTTTGCAATCATCCACGAAGTGGGCTGAGTTTAATATTGATTGGCTGTGGCTCTGCTATCGTCCACTTAGTGGGCTGAGTTTGATTGATGTTGATTGGCTGTGGCTCTGCTATCATCTACTCAGTGGGCCGATTCTTCTGCTTGGCAGCAGCCAGGAAAGTGTTATTATCACTGAGCATGTGCATCATCAATCGGTTGATTGTTAGTATTTGTTCGAAATCAAAAGAATAACAATCGATATAATCAGTTGTATTTCGTTTTGAGCGATTTGTCCGATAATTTATTTGGTGAGTTTTAACTTAAAAAGCCAGTTCATTGAAACAGAAACCCATTTTAGGAATTTTAAAACCCGTTTACGTCTGAGTGTGTTTTTTTGTTATGGACATTTGTATTTAAAAATATCAATACATTCTCTGTTACAAATGTTAATTTTGTTAAATAACAAACTACATTTTATTAACTTAAACACTAATTGGACAATCATTATTGTTGTTGAAAACAAGCTGACATTATATGGCTGCGGTCATGGTAGAGTCCTTGCTTTGTGATGGCTCTCATTGGTGATGAAGTTGGTTGATGTAATCAAGCATTGTGAACTCAAAACTGGAAATATGTTGCCGGTTCTCCAACGCGCAACCTGTGTGCTCAAGTGACAAATAAATTGGCATGTTTAACACAGAAGCTTTTGCGACCAATATCCACCCGAAACAGGTTTTTTGGGTTAGATCCCGTAAATATCAATGTGTTGCCAAACCCGCCACCACCCGAAACAGCCAACCAGTAAGGCTTGTCACGCAAACAGAATATGCCAATCCGTAAGTAGTACAGCACACCGGTGTGTTGGAGAGAAAATCCACAACATCCACAATTCAAGCACGACGTTTCACCAGGAATTACAACTAGCATTGTCAGGTGGCAGCCAGATAACAAATCAGCACACCGGTGTGTTGGGGAACAAATCCACAACATCGACAATCTGAGCATGTTCTGCTTGCGTGAAAAACCTTACTGGTCAGCTGCGTCAGGTGGTGGCGGGTTTAGCGACACATTTATATTTACGCGATCTAACCCAAAAAACCTGTATTATCGAAAAATTAGCATGTTTTGCCAACATGACGAACGTCACTGATCGGCTGTCGGCTAGAGGTGGGTTGATGACACATTTACATTCAAGTGTGCTGTGCACGTTGAACTTCTTAGGCACCGTACGTACCCAACCGTGCTCATTGGAGGTGCAGGGGAAGGACAACAAACAAAACACAAAAATAAGTGATTTGAAGCTTTCGTGACTGCAGGAATCCATACTCTTTGGTTCTTTCGGTAAAGTCACGTAGGTAGAAAAATCAAATAAAACAAAAAAAAACATATCACGACGTTTCGATCACAACACAAGTGGTCGTCCTCAGGCGGAAAAAACAATCCAGCAGTAGAACTGCTGAACCAGCGAGAGAGCCGTTACAACAAGAGGTTATTTACGTGGCGATGGGCAAGCAAACGGGGTCTGAGCTGGAAAGAAATTCCATCCCCGGACGCAAGCACGTCAGTTGTGTTAATGGGGGAGATTAGGGAGAGAGATTAGCATGAAATGAGGTTCCGTCGCCGTATAAGAGTATCGGCCCCGCATATGCGCACAACAGCAGTGTTAATGAGAGATTAGCAGCACTATGTTGATAGGAGAGATTAGGCAGGGAGATTAGAGGGATTAGCAAGTTAATGTCATGTCTATGTGTAACACAAGCTGCGGCGCTGCCAACTGCGCTGTGAGGCAAGCGCGTCCACGCAAGAAAACCACCGTAATGGTGGTCATTCCAGTGAGACACACAGCCCATCACACAGCCAGAACCATCGATACATCGAGGCTAAGGGAGCAGAGGTGGGAATGTTAGTGAGAGCCCGGCCCGTTAACGCAGAGGCACCTAACAGGGCAATGCAACTCAGAGAGTCGGAGATAACAGCCAAACGTCAGGGAAGAATGGAAGCACCACAGCAAGTTACGACTTTGCTTTGTTAATAATTTCTACCGACGTGACTTTACCGAAAGAACCAAAGAGTACACAAAAAGAAGCTCTAAAGAAATTAGTTTTCAATTTAGTAAAGTATTGTATAGTGTATAGTAGTGCAGTGTACAGCATAGTGTATGTAGTGTATAGTGTGCATTGTAGTTTATAGTCGAATGTATGTTGAACTTCTTTCACACCGTTCGTAGCCAACCATGCTAATCTGTGGGTCTCTGTAGGTCTCTATGAGTGCCTCTATGGTTGTCTCTGTGGGTGCTATCGCTCTATGGGTGTATATATGGGTCTCTGTAGGTAGCTATGGGTATGAGTGTCTGTAGGTCTCTTTAGTTGTATGTATGCTGAACTTCTATCCTTCCGTACATAGCCAACCATGCAAATAGGGGGTGCAAGGGGAAGGACAATGAACTAAACATAAAAATAAATTCGTTTTCAATTTAGATTTAAAAGTGCAGAGCAGATTTAGGCGATCTAACCCAACACAGCGTTATTTATCAATGGAGTCGCACAGACCACATCAGTGCATCACATTACCTTGCACACTGGACAGGTGTATCAGTGCTGTGTCGGCCGTCGATCCACGTTCTGCCGCCTCCACCTGAACGTTAGGCCCGCATCTGTTCTCCAAGTAAAGCATGAGGTGATCTTCGCTCCCCTCCTCTTTGAGGTTCTCGATGCGCACCACCTTCGTGATGGGAAGCTGCTCCGCCCTGATGACGACGTTTGCGAAACCTCTCACTTTGCAGCAATTGATGAAATACTCCATGTCTGCAGAAAGTGGGGCGCAGTTTTTTGCCATTGCTCACAAAACCCGCAGTCATCTCCTTCCTACGTACGTCGAACTTCCTTCATCGCACAGTACGTAGCCACCCGCACTGATCGGTATTGTAGGGGAAGGACGACAAACTAATACACAAAGAGCAGTTCTAAAGAAATTATTTTTAAATGATAGTATCGTGGTGCAGTTTATAGTAGTGTAAGCTTTTCTCCTGTGTCACTTCATTACCTTCGCATCCCATGGGGATGCTCCTTGCACGAACACAACACACCCTTGCTCCGAACTCCCTCTGTCTATACTCTGCGAGCCTGTCACTTTATCCTCTGCTAGCCTGTCACTCTATACTCCGCTAGCCTGTCACTCTATACTCCGCTAGCCTGTCCTGCTTCCCTCACACCTCCACCCTCGTCCTTGCCCCCAGCAGGGGATCAGCCAACACTGCTAGGGAGGACGAGGTGTGGGGGGCAAGATCCCAGGCTTCTTCTCCCCGACTCTTGTCCTCTTTATCCCTTGAGCTCCAACCAAAAACCACCCCATGTTGCTCCGCACACACCCTTATATACCCTCCTCATTAAGGGTCCTCAGTTACCCCCAATTTAGCTGGCGCCTCAGCGGCGCCTCCTGCACGTGCTCTCTCTCTTATCATCTCCATCTCCTGCCTCTCCGACGTCTACCCTGTGTTCTCACGCTCGCACCTGCCTGTCCCCAAATGCACCCGCTTAATTACCGCTTCTCCCCCTAATTGCTGGCGCCTCTCTGGCGGCTACTCCATGTCTTGACGCTTGCTCCTGCTCGCCCTCAAATGCACTCACTGTTTGCAAACCTCGTGCGTTACGCCACTACAGTAGTATAATGTACGTAGTATAAAGTATGTATTGTAGTGTATAGTGTATGTATGTTGAACTTCTTTCGCACTGTACATAGCCAACCGTGCTAATCGGAGGTGCGGCGGAAGGACAACAAACTAAACACAAAAATTAGTTCTATAGATATGATTTTGTCAATCTAGATGATGTAAAAGTACATGGCTCCAGCGGCTTCCTAATATCGAAAGGAAGAGCGTTCCGGACGGCCACAGAAGCACATCTGAAAGCGCACGATGCGGTGACAGTCTTTGTTCTATGGCCAGCAAAAAGCCACTGCTGGCAAGGATGACCGGAGTTTGTATGATGATGGTTTATGCTACTTGACGAGATCAACAAGGTATTGTGGTTCATTTGTGGCAAGCACTTTATGTGTAATGAGCACGACTGGATAATGTATTAATTTGGCAACCGTAAGCCAATGCAGCTCGACGAGCACCAGACGGACATGGTCGGATCTTGAAGTACCCATCAAGACACGCACCAGATAATTTTGTACACACTGCAGCTTGCTAATGAGTTGCAATAATCGAGCCTTGTCAATATACCACGCTACACGCCACCGTGTTTCCTACATGACAACTCATTAGTAGCCGAATGTGTCACAGAGCCCTGATATAAAAATTGCAGGACCTGACTACATATTGCATTTTGTTATCAATATCTGGTCGAGTATGGTGCCGAGGCTCTTTAATCAGAATCAATATTTAAGCTGCAGGAGGAATCTGATGAGCGATGAAGCTCTTTTTGAACAAATGTCCAGTAGGGGCACGGGGTCAGAACATAGCAAATACAATATTCACAAACACGATAGGAGTGCAAAGTACAGGAAAGGTAAACAATTACAAATAAACTACCAATAAACTATATTTATTCGACCAGGAAAAGTCCACTAAGCTATTCGTTTATTTAATAGAAGCGACCTGGCAAAAAATATTTGAGCACAATTTGTTTACATCTGGATGAGTATGTCGCCCAGACACCTCGCTTTCTTTACAGATGTCCAGTAGGGGCACGGGGTCAGAACGTTACAACAACAAACACACAAATACTCACAAACACGATAGGAGTGGAAAAGCAGGAAAGGTAAGCAAATCAAATGATGTATTCTGGTTCGCGTATGCTTCTGAGGCTCTTTAGAGGAGTACAAAACCGAATCCTGGAGTCCGCGACTGCCCTCGTCCTAATTCACCTTCTACCTTGACCCCGTGACCGATTCGATCGTCAGTATGACTCGATCGTCGCTATCTTGGGACTCCAAAAGCAGTCAGGGAAGGCTGAATCTTTTTTAGTTTTCAGCATTTTGATACTGGGAAATAAAAGGTCCCCTAGATATAGCTGCTCAACATGAGCTATAATTGATAAGCCACTTCGTTGAGCTATCATTTATAATAGCCAGGTCGCTTCTGAAAAAAGAACGTCGTAGCTCAGTGGGCCTTACCTGGTAAAAAAATATACTTTAGTTTCATTGTATTAATAATTTGATGCTTGCATTGCCTGTTTAATTATAGATTTTTCTTGTTTCATTATTTATTTTTCTTGTAAAAGCATTCGCTAAATTAAAATAGCATTTGTACTGTTCGCATTTGGCGTTGTTCGCTAACGCCTGTGGTAATAATACGTTTTTACCCTTTTTTCTGGCAACAAAACTGAAACCTTTTTACGAGGAATCATGTTCACATTAACCACAATGCCTGCAGTCAAAATGCAAACAAAAAACACACTGATAATGTATGCATTGTCCTTGAAATTGATTGGTCCACACCAGAGACCGCTTTTCTTAGAGCCTAATCTCATACGGTGTTCGACCAGATGACGCCAAAAGGCGCACTATGAAGAACAAGGCTGCTGTTTCTGGTGTAGGCCCATCAGTTTCAAAGACAACGCATGTAACATTGTTATCAGAGCTTGTGTTGTTTGCATGTTGACCACAAGTACTGTGTGTGGTTAATGCAGTACTTGATGCCTTACAAAATGTTTAATCTATTTCGTGTTTGACCATCTTAACACACCTGTTCTATTGCCAGAAAGGGTACAGCCTATTCTTGTATTATTATCACCAGCCTGGACAGTGTTTCTCCAATCCACTGTTCGACGTTTAAGAACCAGGGTCTTCCATTATCTGCCTTTCTTACACGTTGTAAAGGCGATGTTTAGCAGAGCGGAGATTTAATTGCTAAAAAAAAACGTAATGCTCTCCGCTAGCAGATCTGTACAATATTTTCCTTTAAGTTTACATCTTGCCTGGTAGATATGAGGCCATGACCAAATAAACACTCAGGTTTTTGCCTTTACTATGAGAGCATGAAAGAGTGTGTATTTAATTATTATAGCCCACTTCCAACCATGCAATTATTATTTTTGGTGTTTTTTTTAAAGACTCAGCACTGTCCAGAGACTCAGCACTGCACCGTAGACTCAACACTGCACCATCGACTCAACACTAACAATAGACTCAAAACTGCACCATAGACTCAACACTGTACCATAGACTCAACACTAACAATAGACTCAAAACTGCACTATAGATTCAACACTGCACCATAGACTCAACACTACCATAGACTCAACACTGCACCATAGACTCAACACTGCACCATAGACTCAACACTGCACAATAGACTCAACACTGCACCATAGACTCAACACTGCACCATAGACTCAACACTGCACCATAGACTCAACACTGCACTATAGACTCAGGACTGCCCATAGACTCAACCCTACTCATAGACTCAGCACTGCCCATAGACTCAGCACTGCACCATACTCAACACTGCCCATAGACTGAACACTGCCCATAAACTCAACATTGCCCCTGGACATGAAGCCTCCTCTCTCGAAGCCTCACCATTGCTTCTCCATCACCCTTTCCCTTCCTCTTCCCTCCCCTCACCCCTCCACTCCTTCCCCTCTCTCCCCGGTCGCCTTCCCTTGATCCCCTCTAAGCACCTCTCTATTATTATATTCTTAGTTTTTTCGGTAAAGTCACGTTGAAGGGAAACAACAAAATAATAAAATATATATAACAATATAAAAATTCTCACGACGTTTCGACCATAACTCAAACGGTCGTCTTCAGGTGTGTTGGTTTGCATAAATTTATTTTTAAACGGCACATTTATTTATTTATAAAAAACGTTAGCGCCACGCGCAACGATTTAGCAGTTTATTTAGGACTAGTCCATCTATATTCTGAAAAGAGGAGGGGGGAGACGAAATTTTTATAATATATGCTGTCTGAAAGCCACTGTAAGCGTGAACAATCAATTAAGACCTGAAATGGTTTATCAAATCTTTCCAATGATTGTTAAGATAGAATCCATCTTCTCGTTTGAAATTGTCTCTGTGCTTGTATATGTGGATAGCCTCATGAACGAATCTCTCATGGAAGCCAGATGGCTTACAAAGAACCTCTGTCTTGGAAAAGTCAATGGCATGTGAGCCTACTGAATTAGAACAATGATCTGCCACGGCCGAGGTGTTGGTCCTACCGTGTTTAAGGTCTGCTTTGTGTTCACGAATGCGGTCCGAGACATGGCGTTTGGTTTCTCCAATGTAACTACTACCACAGAGGCAACTTAGTTTGTAGACACCAGGGTATTGTATGTCCGGAATCACATCTTTTACAGACGGAACCAGATCACGGATTTTATGTAATGTGTTGAAACGGACCTGGATCTTGTGTTTATTCAAGATTTTGGAGATCTTTTTTGTGATCCCCGCAATGTAGGGTAAAGTGATGGTTTTAAAAGGCTCCTCAAGAGGGTTCTTCTTCATGGTTTGAGTGATAGCT
Source organism: Petromyzon marinus (assembly GCF_048934315.1). Classification (NCBI taxonomy): domain Eukaryota; kingdom Metazoa; phylum Chordata; class Hyperoartia; order Petromyzontiformes; family Petromyzontidae; genus Petromyzon; species Petromyzon marinus. Next base: position 1,716,286 of record NC_133741.1, on the reverse strand, counting down.
TTACGGATTGTATAGTCGGAGTAACCATTAGCCCTAAGAGCTTGGTGTACGTGCTTGAGTTCACGGCTTATGTGTTCTTGGTCGGATATGCTTTGGGCTCTATGATACAGAGTCTTGATGAGAGAATTTTTCTGTGATGGATGGTGGTGGGAATCCGGTTTCAGATAAGCATCCGTATGGGTAGCTTTCCTGTAGACAGAGTGGCTCATTGAACCATCAGGTCTCTTTTTAATTAGGACATCCAAAAACGGTATCTTGCCATCTATTTCGACTTCCATGGTAAATCTGATGGCTGGGTATATGGAATTGATGTGGTCGAAGAATTGGTCTAGAGCAGGCCGGCCATGTGGCCAGATGACAAAAGTGTCATCCACGTACCTCTTCCATAAGGTTGGGCGCAGAGTGGCAGTCTGGATGGCGTCAGTCTCAAATGTCTCCATGAAAATGTTAGCTATAACTGGAGAATGGGGGGAGCCCATTGGGGTGCCCTCAGTTTGTTTGTAGAAAGTTCCATTCCAAGTGAAGTATGTATTGGTTAAACAGTGTCTCACCAGGGGGGGTACCTCAGTGTTTAGTCCTTGATGAACCAAGTCTTCAATGATTGCAATGGTGTCAGGTACAGGAACCTTGGGAATAAGGAAACTACATCAAAACTGACAAGCAGGTCGTCTGGGGACAGGGAAATACCCTTGATTGTCGATACCAGGTGAGCAGAATTTTGTACCGCAGAGGTGGTCTTTCCAGTGAAAGGACGCAGGATTTCAGACAAAAAACGAGCTAGTTTGTAGGTGGGGGAGCCGATAGTAGAGACTATGGGACGAAGGGGTGTATCTACTTTATGTATTTTTGGTAAGCCGTATAATCTTGGTGGCCTGGCAGCAGAAGGTTTCAACGAAAACTGTTTAGATTGATCAATTAATGCGGTTGAATCAGAAATTATTTTGTTGGTTTGTGTGACGAGGCTGTTGGTGGGATCTCTTTTTATTTTGTATAACTACCATCGTCGAGTAATTCTTTAATTTTGTTGTTGTATTCTATTTTATCCATGATGACAGTAGCATTGCCTTTGTCAGCTGAGAGGACTACAATATCATTCCTCTTTTTTAATTCATATAATTCAAAACGCTCATCTTTGCTGAGGTTGCTAGCTGGCATCTTAGCGTTTTTTAGGGTTGCAGTGATTTCAGATCTTGCTACGTCTGCAGCGATGTGACCCAGGCCCCTGAGAGCAACGTCTACTTGGGCAATTATATCATTAACTGGTATGTGTTTAGGTGTGACTGCAAAGTTTAGACCTTTAGCTAAAACGGATTTCAGACCATCGGAAATAGAACTGTTACTGCGATTAATTACGACTTTGTTAACATCTAACTTTTTGGTGTGTAGGTCCGGTCTTTTGTTGAAGAGGAGGTTAAATTTGGAAATCAGGTTTTCCTCACATTTGGTCGACATAGTAGCAGCTGAAGAGGCAGTCATATTGTCTACATGTTCCCAATCCGATGTGGACATTGTTGCCGTCAATGATAAGTGTGATTTGTAGAGTGTCTTGTCTAACTGATCTAGTTCGGTGCTTATAAGTCTGATTTTTTCTAAAAATAAATTTATGCAAACCAACACACCTGAAGACGACCGTTTGAGTTATGGTCGAAACGTCGTGAGAATGTTTTATTGTTTTATATATATTTTATTATTTTGTTGTTTCCCTTCAACGTGACTTTACCGAAAAAACTAAGAATATGAATTACTGCAGTCACGAAAGCTTTAAATCAAAATTTTATCGCCTCTACGGGGAGGGTTTTCACATAACTTTAAGATCCTTCAACAAACTCCGGGATAAGAAAGCTCAGCTGATCGAGTCTCTCACCTTCCTGAAGAGATGCCGCGACTCTGGGGTAATACCAATCGCATTTACACTGACCTCTGCTGCTGTAACTTCTTCTAATGCGAAAGGAATTCTTTTCAAAACTAGCTTAGCTCTTATCTCAGAAAAAAATCAGACTTATACGCACCGAACTAGATCAGTTAGACAAGACACTCTACAAATCACACTTATCATTGACGGCAACAATGTCCACATCGGATTGGGAACATGTATACAATATGACTGCCTCTTCAGCTGCTACTATGTCGACCAAATGTAAGGAAAACCTGATTTCCAAATTTAACCTCCTCTTCAACAAAAGACCGGACCTACACACCAAAACGTTAGACGTTAACAAAGTAGTAATTAATCGCAGTAACAGTTCTATTTCCGATGGTCTGAAATCCGTTTTAGCTAAAGGTCTAAACTTTGCAGTCACACCTAAACACATACCAGTTAATGATATAATTGCCCAAGTAGACGTTGCTCCCAGGGGCCTGGGTCACATCGCTGCAGACGTAGCAAGATCTGAAATCGCTGCAACCCTAAAAAACGCTAAGATGCCAGCTAGCAACCTCAGCAAAGATGAGCGTTTTGAATTATATAAATTAAAAAAGGAATGATATTGTAGTCCTCTCAGCTGACAAAGGCAATGCTACTGTCATCATGGATAAAATAGAATACAACAACAAAATTAAAGAATTACTCGACGATGGTAGTTATACAAAAATAAAAAGAGATCCCACCAACAGCCTCGTCACACAAACCAACAAAATAATTTCTGATTCAACCGCATTAATTGATCAATCTAAACAGTTTTCGTTGAAACCTTCTGCTGCCAGGCCACCAAGATTATACGGCTTACCAAAAATACATAAAGTAGATACACCCCTTCGTCCCATAGTCTCTACTATCGGCTCCCCCACCCACAAACTAGCTCGTTTTTTGTCTGAAATCCTGCGTCCTTTCACTGGAAAGACCACCTCTGCAGTACAAAATTCTACTCACCTGGTATTGACAATCAAGGGTATTTCCCTGTCCCCAGATGACTTGCTTGTCAGTTTTGATGTAGTTTCCTTATTCACCAAGGTTCCTGTACCTGACACCATTGCAATCATTGAAGACTTGGTTCATCAAGGACTAAACACTGAGGTACCCCCCCCTGGTGATACACTGTTTAACCAATACATACTTCACTTGGAATGGAACTTTCTACAAACAAACTGAGGGCACCCCAATGGGCTCCCCCCATTCTCCAGTTATAGCTAACATTTTCATGGAGAAATTTGAGACTGACACCATCCAGACTGCCACTCTGCGCCCAACCTTATGGAAGAGGTACGTGGATGACACTTTTGTCATCTGGCCACATGGCCGGCCTGCTCTAGACCAATTCTTCGACCACATAAATTCCATACACCCAGCCATCAGATTTACCATGGAAGTCGAAATAGATGGCAAGATACCTTTTTTGGATGTCCTAATTAAAAAGAGACCTGATGGTTCAATGAGCCACTCTGTCTACAGGAAAGCTACCCATACGGATGCTTATCTGAAACCGGATTCCCACCACCATCCATCACAGAAGAATTATCTCATCAAGACTCTGTATCATAGAGCCCAATGCATATCCAACCAGGAACACATAAGCAGTGAACTCAAGCACGTACACCAAGCTCTTAGGGCTAATGGTTACTCCGACTATACAATCCGCAAAGCTATCACTCAAACCATGAAGAAGAACCCTCTTGAGGAGCCTTTCAAAACCATCACTTTACCCTACATTGCGGGGATCACAAAAAAGATCTCCAAAATCTTGAATAAACACAAGATCCAGGTCCGTTTCAACACATTACATAAAATCCGTGATCTGGTTCCGTCTGTAAAAGATGTGATTCCGGACATACAATACCCTGGTGTCTACAAACTAAGTTGCCTCTGTGGTAGTAGTTACATTGGAGAAACCAAACGCCATGTCTCGGACCGCATTCGTGAACACAAAGCAGACCTTAAACACGGTAGGACCAACACCTCGGCCGTGGCAGATCATTGTTCTAATTCAGTAGGCTCACATGCCATTGACTTTTCCAAGACAGAGGTTCTTTGTAAGCCATCTGGCTTCCATGAGAGATTCGTTCATGAGGCTATCCACATATACAAGCACAGAGACAATTTCAACCGAGAAGATGGATTCTATCTTAGCAATCATTGGAAAGATTTGATAAACCATTTCAGGTCTTAATTGATTGTTCACGCTTACAGTGGCTTTCAGACAGCATATATTATAAAAATTTCGTTTCCCCCCTCCTCTTTTCAGAATATAGATGGACTAGTCCTAAATAAACTGCCAAATCGTTGCGCGTGGCGCTAACGTTTTTTTATAAATAAATAAATGCGCCGTTTAAAAAATAATTTATGCAAACCAACACACCTGAAGACGACCGTTTGAGTTATGGTCGAAACGTCGTGAGAATTTTTTATTGTTTTATATATATTTTATTATTATTTTGTTTCCCTTCAACGTGACTTTACCGAAAAAACTAAGAATATGAATTACTGCAGTCACGAAAGCTTTAAATCAAAATTCACCCCTCTATTGTCGCTGTCACTCATTCCTCAACCCTCGTAGCAACTCCACTGTTCCATTCTGCCATTGTTTTCTAAGCCACGTCATTAAGTGCCTTCAGTGAGTTTCCCATCCAGACGGTACTGGATGCTGATGCCCCCACTTTATTCTGTCTGGTGAATGAGGCGGGGGCGATCACACATCCCAGTCTGACACCCGTTCGGATAGGAAAGGCGTCTATTTCAGATCTCCCAACTCGCCACGGTGGTGGTCGTGTCGTCCTGCAGGAGCCTCAGGATGGTGACAAACTTCTCTGGACATCCAAGACGGTGGAGGACACGCCAAAGGGCTTCCCGTTTTTAGGGAGTCAAATGCCTTGAAGTCAAATGCACAGGAGGGAGCTTTAGAACGACAGACAACAACAAAAAACGCCCACCCTACCGGCATTCGGCGTTCGTCCGACTTACTGATATCATCGAAGAAAGTGACGATTCGGCAGTGTTCGTCGTCCGTCTCGTGAAGTTGGAAATTTTGGGTGCCACTGCAGTTCTCGACGAACATCCTCAGTATGTCCACGTTCATGGGAGCCGTGAAGCCACTCAGCAGAACCCTCCATGGGTCCAGATACTCTGGTGATCTCTGCACCGCCGCCATCGGCCCACCCACAAAGCTAACGCACATTAGCTCGTGTCCCTTCAGGGAATGCTTCCGCTTCAGCACCCGCTCCCCCACTAGTAAACCACAGAGACATCGACCACACAGTGAACATAATCAACTTGTTGTACGTACATACGTGTTGTACGTTGAACTTCTTTGGCACCGTATGTAACCAACTGTGCTAATCAGGAGGCATGGGGATAAGGATAACTAACACATAAAGAACAGTTCTAAAGAAATTGGTTGTCAATTTGGTATAGCGGTGTAGTGTATGGTAGTGTATAGTAGTGTATAGTGTAGTGAACGGTAGTATAGTGTTGTGTATTGTAGAGTCGTGTATAGTAATGTATAGTGTAGTGTGTAATAATGTAATGTATGGTAGTGTAGTGTATAGTAATGTATAGTATAGGGTGTAGTCATGTAGTGTTTAGTGTAGTGTGTACAGTGTGTTGTGTAGTGCATTGGGTAGTATGTATGTGTAATGTAGAAACTTCAGACACGGACTGTAGAGGGCTTCTCATTTATTCCTCGTCGGCATAGAGTTACCACTTTAATGACACAGTCACTAATTCTTATCCCTGACTGACTATATAACTGGCTGACTATACAGCGACAGTGGCGATGTCTGACTATACAGGTGGTCAACTATATAGCAATGACGACGATGTTTAACTATATAGTGAGACAGCTACATAGCGACAATGACGAAGAGACAGCAGCGACGACGATGATGACAGCGGGGACGGGCGAGGACCCCGAACTCCTCGAGCGCCCAGAATCTCATTCCACTCTCCCTTATATGCCCCTAGCGCGGCCATGCCCCACCCCTGGCCATGCCCCTCTTCATGAAGTCTCTCGCGGGTTCTGGGAAATTCCTGATAGACCCTCTCTTTGACCCTTGGCCTAGTTTTTCCCCTCTTGTGGTCACTCCCATATAATTAGACTGTGTGCTGTTTTGCCAACCGCGATTAGTCCTTACGGCCACCAGTCAGTGCACTGACACTACATATGTATGTTTGTTGAACTTTTTTGCAACCGTACATAGCTAACCAGGCTATTCTGAGGTGTGGGGGAATGGCAACAAACTAAATGTAAAAAAGCATTCCAGATGGCCACAGGAGTGCATCTGAAAGCGCGCGATGAGGTGACCATCTTTGTTCAATGGCCAGCCAAGAGCCTCTTCTGCTGTGAGGATGATCGGAGTTTGCATGATGGTGGTTTATGCTCCATGTATTGTTGCATTAAAACCTTGCCCGTCGCGGGTTTTCCCATCGCAGATTTCATCATTCGCGCCAAACTTATCGATGCATGAGTTCACCGACCGCACCCCCTGTGGCTCTCGACCATTTCCGGTTTTAATTTTTTTTTTATTTTACCAGGTAAGGCCACACTGATCTGTGTAACTTTTTTTTCACGAATCTTTGTTGATGGCCAGTGGGTTTGCAGAGTACCTTCGTCTTGGAAAAATCAATTGTTATAACGCTGTGGGCACACACGAAATAGATTTTTCCAAGACGAAGGTACTCTGCAAACCCACTGACTATCAACAAAGATTCGTTCATAAAGCCATCCAGATATATAAACACAGACACAATTTCAACTGACAAAATGGGTACAAACTGAGCAATCATTGGAACGACGTTATTAACGAGTTTAAGTCATAACTGGCTGTGGTGTTTCCATCCTACCTGCCGATGTTAGCAGTCATTTCCGACTTTCTTTGTTACATTACCAGGCTAAATGTCTCACTAACAAAGCCACTGCTGCTTCTTTCCCTTGATGTGGTGGTGGCTCTCGTTTTTTAACAGGCTAAATGTCTCACTAACACAGCCACCATTGCGGTGGTTATCTTACATTGGCATGCTAATCTCTCACAATACAATAGCCACCTCCACAGCTTTGTTTTCCTCTATCTGGCGGTGGTGCCTGTTTTTTTTACATGGAAATGCTAATCTTACATTAGCCGGCCTAATTCTCTCAACACAGCCACTGTTGCGGTGGTTTTCTTACATTGACATGCTAATCTCTCACAATACAATGGCCACCTCCACTGCTTCAGTGGCGCCCGGCTTTCTTACATTGACATGCTAATCTTACATTAACAGATTGACATGCTAATCTCTCACCCACAGCTTCGTTATCGTGGAGGTATATCAGCTCTCCGATCTTACATTTACACGCAAATTCCATCTCTAGCCCACCCTACTTACCCTTGGGCTACACCCATCTCAAACATATATAACATCCTGCTTCAGCACCTCTCCCGCTATATTTTTTCCTGCCTCAGCAGCTCTCCCGCTATATTTTTTCACCTGATAACGATTGCTTGTGCTGCGATCGAAACGTGGTGATATTTTTTTTATTATTTATTCTTTTTCTATCTATGTGGCTTTACCGAAAGACCAAAAAATATGAATTCCTGCAGTCACGAAAGCTTTAAGTCATGATTGCAAATGAAGTAAGTGCACTGATATGACAGCTCTGTGAAGATGCCCACTGTCAAACAGCCACGTGAGTTGCACTGCTCGATGTGCGACAGTTGCTCACAGCATCTATCCTGGAGTGCCGTAAACATCAGAAGTACCAATTGGGTCGAGGCTCAAAAGAAAGCCGTCCCTTGGTGTGGACCAATCAGTTTCAAGGACAATGCATATATTATCGTAGCATGTTTTTTGTTTGCATTTTGACTGCAGGTATTGTGGTTAATGCGGACATGAATCCTCGTAACAAGGTTTCAGTTTTGTTGCCAGAAAAAGGGGAAAAACCCTATTATTATATTTTGGTACTGGCAAAGGAGGTCTAATGATGGAGATACAGAAGTATATATTTTCAGACCGCTCGCCATCGCACAAAAGCGGCAAATTCTTATCTTTGAAACAGGATTTTATTTTTTTCGTGAGCAAAAAAAAAACAATATGAAGGCATGGCGTGAGTGTCCCGTAAGTCACCTGTGGGGTCTTCGAAAGTGATGATCCAACATTCGGCCTCCTCCTCCATGCTTGCAATGTCTCCCCCACCAGACCGCTTTTCGCTTTCAAAATACATAGACACAAAATCCTTGTCCAGATGCGCTACTTTGTCCACTTTAATTCCGGACGGGGGCACTGAAACAAACAACCAAAAGATATCTAAATTATACTTATATATCTTCTTGGTTCTTTCGGTAAAGTCACGTAGAAGGGAAATAACACAAATAAAACATAATAAAATAAATCTGAAATAAAAATAAAATACATATATACTGTAAAACCTCGTTATTTCTATATTTGATCCTTCGTAATTGGGGATAATTCAGCACAGCTGTGCTTTAGGCATATACACAGTATTAGTAATTCGCCATGAGCTGAATTGCTATACCGAATGGTCCAATTTCGGCATACCCGTGGAGCAACACCGTGCACCACGACCAAAGCAATGACTCAGTCTAGTGGTGATGTGCATGGTGAACATTAGTGCAGGCCTGTTGCTTTAGACTTTACCTTGTTTGTGCACTGGGCAAGCCAACCCTCTCAGATGTGTTGTCTACACCTACATCAAGAGGTAATAGTAAGGGATTGAAGCATAAATACCTTCGTCTGCGAGACAAATACGACATTTTGGATGGAATTGATGCAGGAAGTGAGTCAATGCGTGTGGTATGTGAAGAGTTTGGAAGTAAATATGGATTTTTTTTTATATAGGGACAGGAGGAACTGGGGAATACCATTGTACATAATTCGGAATATTTGATAATTTGGCAAGGCCAGAGCCCCATATGTCTCAAATTAGCAAAGGTTTACTGTATGTATAAGTACAGTTTATCATCGATTATCTGGCAGCTTCCAACATTATCCAGCTGGTCCCAGGCCAATCCAGCGAAACCGGCAAACACCGCTTCAAAGGCTGCAACGCAGTCCGGTGATCAGCACCGTTTTCGCGAACAAAATAGCTATGCTTGTTTTTAGTGTGAAATATTACATGCACTACATTGTACACTACACACAGTTTAACACTAAGGAGGCTTTCGCGACCAATATTATTAATAACAGTTTTTTTTGTTAGATCGCATAAATATAAATGTGTTAGTAAACAAAATTTTAGGTTTTAATTTTGATTTCAAGCTTCCGTGACTGCAGTAATTCATATTCTTAGCTCTTTCGGTAAAGTCACGTTGAAGGGAAACAATAAAATATTCTCGTGAGAAACAATAAAATAAAATATATATTAAAAACAATAAACATTCTCACAATAATTTTTACTGTTTTATATATATTATTATTTTATTGTTTCCCTTCAACGTGACTTTACCGAAAGAGCTAAGAATATAAAAAAATTTAGGTGACAAATCTTACTAATTGTCTGTGTTGGGTGGTGGTGGGTTTAACGACACATTTATGTTCATGGGATCTAACCCAAACACCTGTATTATGGACACTACACTCAACTTAAACAATGAAAATACTGCACATAATATACATCACCCCATGATGCAGTCTTCGAGATTAAAGCGGTAAGTACGGTACAGTAAATACGGTCACTTGTTAAGGTAGGGTGTTTGTGTCTATTTGTATGTTTATTCATGCCAATTGCATAGGGTAAACATGTCAAAAACTAATAAAAACATATAATGATGACGAAAAACGTAATGTCATGAGAAGCCGCTGAATAATTGATCAATAATCTACTGTATAATCGATTATCTACAGTAGGATATCGAATATCCGCTGTAATGACGGGGAGGACGTTCGCGGATAATTAACAAAAATATATATCTATTTTCCGCGGATCTCTCTATGCCAAAAACTAACGATTGATTATCCTCGCACTCAGTGATAATAATACTTTCCTGCTCCCGCCCAGCAGAAGACTTGGCCCACTGAGCGTATGATAGCAACGGCACAGCCATTCAACATCAATCAACTCTGCACACTTAGTGGATAATAGAGCCACAGCCAATCAACATCAATCAAACTCAGCTCACTGAGTGGATGATAGCAGCATCACAGGCAATCAAAATCAATCAAGCTCTGCCCAAAGAGTGGATGACAGCAGAGCCACAGCCAATCAACATCAATCAAACTCAACCCACTAATTGGATTATAGCAAAGCCAATCAACATTAATCAAACTATGTCCACTAATTCTATAATAGCAGAGCTATCATCCAATTCGGTGCGGCGCGGCCAACGGCCGCCATTTTGTACGCAGTGTAGGAAAGCGAAAAGGGCGCGTCGCCCCCACGGTACACGAGGGTGCGATGTGCCAATCCATGACGGCTGCTTTCCCCAGATAGGCTTACTATGGCTAACACCACGGTCCAGGCCTTGGTGAAGGAATCAGTTGGCAAATTCCGAGGTGGGGGTCCTCTTAACCCCATCCAAACTCGGGGCCTCACGCTGGTGGGTGCTCAGTCGATCGTTAGGACAGACCAGGAGCTGTTCCTGCAGGTGTTAAATGTTGGATTGATTGCAGCGGTTGTCCAGGCTGGTACGGTCTTAGCTGACGCGGCAGCTGTGTGTTGCGAGGATGTCGACACAGCTGCAGCAGAGGTCGTGGGCACGGTGGAAGAGAGAGGCGAGTCAAACGAGACATGGGCTGATAAATTGTGTACCGAGAATCCGGACCTGTCTCGAGATCAACGGGACAAGTTGCGTGCTTTGCTGCAGGAGTTAACTGATATTTTCAACCAAAGGAAATTTTATATTGGCCGCACCTCATTGATGCAATACCGCATTGATATGGGTGGCGCAGCTCCCATTAGGCAAAACTCGTCCGCACCTCATTGATGCAATACCGCATTGATATGGGTGGCGCAGCTCCCATTAGGCAAAACTCGTCCAGGCTGAGCCCGAGGGAGAAAGAACATGTTCAACAGGCGGTTGAGGAAATGTTGGCCGCTGACATTATTTCCCCCTTTGTGCTAGTTTAAAAAAAACGGGACAGGAGCCTGTGGTTTTGGGTAAATATTCATAAATTAAATATGGTGTCAGTGGCAGATGCATACCTGCTCCCTCGGATGGACGATTCCCTGGATGCGTTATCAGGTGCTCGGTTCTTCTCAACTCTTGATTTTCTATCGGGGTTGTGGCAGTTACCCCTTGACGAGGGACTCTAAACCGAAGACCACATTTCGACCTCTCCAGGGCTTGTTTCAATTTAACTTCATGCCTATGGGATTGACATTTTTTTACACAAATATCTGTGTGGTATTTGCGTTACATTGTCAGTGCTTTCGTCAGGTTAGCATCTTATTACTGACAATTCATTCATAATTTCACGATGATTCCAAACCGCTCCATGCTTTGACCACTAAAAACCAAAAGTTTCGATAGGGGGAGGAGGAGGGGCTGTGTTTGTCACTTTATGTGATCACCTTGATAACGCGCCCCCCCGCCCCCCCTCGGCTATCCTGATTTCTCCCTGCCATTCGTTTTAGATACGGATGCCAGTGATACGGGCATAGGAGCTGTCTTGTCCCAAGTAAAAAACGGTGTGGAGAGAGTGGTCGTGTATGGTAGTCGCGTGCTGTCCACCGTGGAGCAGTGCTACTCTGTGCCATGCAGGGAATTTTTGGCCATGGTATATTTTATACAGCAGTATAGGCCATATCTTTATGGCAGGGACTTTGTAGTGCACACGGACCATGCGGCTCTCCAGTACTCCTTGCGAATTGACCAGCCGTCCGGGAAGCTTTCACGCTGGCTGGAAATGCTGCAAGAATACTTGTTTATGGTAATCTACAGAAAGGGTCTAAGGCACTGCAACGCAGATGCACAGTCCCGCCTGCCACTGAGTGAGCATTGTGCATGCTCGGCGGGTGCTCCCAGGTGTAAACCACCTGCGATGGATTGCCGACTGAGGTGTCACGCCTGGGAACAGTACATTGGGCCTCATGCACGCCGAGTGGGGACGGCTGCATGTCACTACTGAACTTGCGGCACCGCGCTGACGTGAAGCACGATGATTCTGCCCCAGCGGGAGTGTCCCGCATAGTCCTTCGTGAGGGACTTTTGATGAGGTGGGATGAGGAGCTGCAGCACCATTGTAAAATGGTTCCCACCACTTTGCGCGGAAGGGTGACGGGGGTGCACGAAAATAAATTACTGCACCTCGGAGTCCGGAAAACGTTGTTGACGCTGCAGAAATATTTTTATTGGCCAGGTATGTCAGACATTGTGTACCATCTGGTCAAGGGCTGTATTGATTGTGCACGCCGGAAACCACTGCTGAGAATGGATCAGACTCCATGGCAGTCCATCATAGTGTCCAGAATTAATGAGCTGGTTGCGCTTGATATTCTGGGGCCGTTTCTGGCTACCCAAAGGGGAAACAAATTCCTCCTGGTCAGTGTGGAATATTTTTCCTGTTGGTCAATGGCTTGGCCACTACCAGACCAATCTGCAGCAGCCATTGCCGATGCATTTTTGCGTGGCTATGTGATGGACAAGGGAGCACCTGGGCAGCTTCTCACGGATCAGGGGCATAATTTATCGTCGAAACTGCTGCAGGAGGTATGCTATGCTTTTGGCACCAAAAAGATTCGAACGTCACCATACCATCTTGAAATGGACGGTATGGAAGAACGCCTGCACAAGACCCTAACATCGATGCTCTGTCAGGTGGTTAATGAGGCGCAGATGGATTGGGATTTGCACATCCCAGGGGTCCTAGTGGCATACAGGATGGCCCTACACACCTCGACAGGATTTCCCCATTCTATCTTATGTATGGGCGAGAGAACGAACCCCCATGGTAAAAGAAGGCCGCCATGCCTGTGCCCATGCAGGTTAAGCTTGCACGATTGTCTGAGGCGCGCAAAGCAGAGAGGGAAAATTACGCCAAAAATCAGGGTGCTAATGAAAAGAGCGCCGAGCAGTGGAAGTACGTGCTCCCATGGAAGGCTGGGGAAAAGGCTTGGTTGAACTGCCCTCAGGTGCCGCCGGGTACATCCCCCAAATGACATCGGCCATGGCGGGGCCCGTTGAGGTGGTGGAGGCTCGACAACCGCAGTGTGCGTGGATACAGGCAGAGCATCACCGTTGATTCATTCACCCGTCACGCCTGAAGCCCTATGTTAATTCCCAGTTAGACAGTTCATCCCCAAATCCTGTACGGCCAGTGTCTGATGTATCCGACGAGCCGGGGCAGTCGGCCTCGGAAGCTGTGCCTCAGAAAAAGTGCGTTGTGCTACCCACAGGATCTGAGCCACTGATGTCTGGGAATCCTCCTGAAGCCACCTCGCGTGAAGAATCAAAGGCTGGAGCCTGGTTGAACTCTTCTGCAGGGAGGGTCCAGGCCCTTTAGGCCGCTTGTGCAAGAAGTACAAGACCCCGTCCAAGATGAGGGCCCAGCGTCCAGGACCCGGTCCAAGTGCGCTACATTCCGATGAGCGTGTCCCAAATTGTGTATTCTAATGCCATGGTCGGTTGAAAGGGGGATATGTGTTGGGGGATCGTAAAATGTTGTTGGGTGCCTCCAGATGGTTTTGCCTGCAGCATGTGCTGTGTTGCAGTCAGCTGGAGTGCTGTTGCCGTTGTCTATTCGCGTGTGCGTCAGGATTGTGTTCGTTAGTCAAGGGGTCGTTTTTTTATTCCCTCACCCTCATTGAGTGTTTCATTTACCGCGTTGTTAATTCTGCGGAGTTGCTCTGTCCTATATCAGTTGCTGCGGGTTGTTGTTTTGCCCTACTCATGTTGCTGTCGATTCTGCGGAGTATTACTCTGCCCTAATCACCTGGTTCGTTGCTAAGTGTTAGCCGGGAAGGGCTATATTTTTAAGAAGGGGGGGGGGGGGGTGATGTAGTGTAATAGCGCCGGCTGGTGACCAGAAGTGGCAACTGTGGTGTATAAACAGTACACACGCAAGTGAGCGACAGTTTCCAGGGGTGTTGTATATCAGGGTATTGAAAATTTTATGAAAATAATAACAATTAAATGAAATTTGGCAAATTTTGTAATTATTCGAAGTTATGTTAAGTGGTGTAATTATGCGCATAAATTATGCTATTACGAGGGATAAACGTATCAATTTATGCGAACACGTGCGATTATGCTAATGCGAGCCGCTATGATAATTAGGCCCTGCCTCGCTGACGAGGGCCGTATCATCAATCGGGATCGTACAGTTAATCGTATGAAGTTATGCAGGAGGGCTGTAAGTATGCCAGATTAAACTCGGCTTTGTTGTCTAGGTTCGTATTATCAATCGGTATAATACAATTGTTCTCGCTTGAACATTTACGGATTATGTATTAGTGTGTTTATGTCAGGTCTCCAAATTCAAATCTCACCGCAGGATACAGTTCTTATAAATAAGATTATTATTGCATGAACTCAGGAAAGAAACACTCAAACACTTTTGTGTTAAGCAATTTAAAATTCTAAACAAAACCTTAACACTATAATATGCGAACTCTCATGCTTGGAATTACCCCCGGTACCATCGGGGAATTTTCCTTGCGCGAACAGTACATTTAACCATCAATGGTTGCGTTGTTTCACTTTGGGAACCGCACATATGATTAATTCTACCGCGTAACACGAGCTTAGTAGGTGATAGGGAGCGTCTTTAAAACAGGTATGCAGCGATATTCTATACAAAAACCCCTACACTACAATATGCAAATTATTATGCTTGAAATTGTCAACACAGTGCTCAAGGCGATGTTCCCTTCATTGATCCATACATTTAACCCACAATGGTCATGTTGTTAATTGGGTAACAGAACAACCGATTATTCCTCAGAGTACGCGAGCATACATGGCGAGAGGAAAAGTCATTAAAAAGTCATGCAACCATATTCATGCGAAGGGCAATAAAGAAACATGTCCCGAAGGCAAGAGTAGTTATCAATTAATTAGTTTGTAAGCTTATGCAATTAGAAAAAAAACGAACTAAAATACTTCTAAATGACCGTATCCACGTAACTCAATGGGCAGCAATGTTCTTCACGATCAGTTGATTTTTAATGCACCACCTTGGAATGGCAACCCTTCTTGATTTGTCCCGATATGCGTGTTGGGTGTCTTCGTAAAGCAGACGCCGGGTGATGCGTCGTGAGGGTGTGGGTGTGGGGGAGGGTCATCCAAACGGCTTCGTTGCTTTTCTTGCTCGGGGTGTCGGCTTAGATGCTCGCCCGCTGGCAGATACAGGCTCTTTCCACTGCTGGAGTAGCTGCATCGGCACATTGCTTGTCCTTGAAGATGCTCGATCGCGCTCGCCGCTGGTCCACTGACAGCAGCAGGCTGGTCAGGCTCTTTCCCCTGCTGGATGAGCCGAGTCGGCACAGCGCTTGTCCGCTGGCAGCTGGCACCCTTGCTTGGTGGAGCTGGTTGCGCTGGTGCACGCTCTCTCTTGCTCCGTCTCTCGCTCTTTGGTGGACGATTGCTTTCGTCGCTCGTCACTCTTCCTCTCGGGCTGCAACTGCTGCTGGGAGCTGGCACTCGATGTAGAATAAAACTATTTTAGCGATACTTCGTCTTTGAGCTCTGAACTCACTCTCGATGACACATCGCTGCTTGCAAGCCTCGCCATCCTCGGTTGATTGCGGGGCCCACCCCGGAGTTTGCCGCTTTCCACCCTCTTCTGTAGCTCGCCGAGCTGTTCCTTGTCCAGTTCAATTGTTGAGCTGTGTTGTTGTTATATACGAAAAATCTCCCCTCTGCGCATCTCTTGCGAGAGAAAATAAACAGATGCTTACTCCACCTGCTCCCTCACGAAGGACCGGAATCCCTTTGAACTCGCCTGTGCGTGGCGTCTGATTGTCTGTGGCCTCCTTCCTCTGGGGAGGGGGGGGCGTGTGTGTGTTTTTTATGACTTTATGACTGACCCTCTCCGTTAATGGGAGGGGAGGGTGTCATTGTCTTTGAGAGGGTGACAAGGCAGCTGTTCGAAAGGGGGGGGGGGGGTGGGGGGTTTCGTTTGTTTGTGCTCCCAGCGACCCCACAAGTGATTAACAAAAAATATCGGCAAAATCATTATTAATATCAATTTTGGAAAAAGGCCTATATCGAAGAGTGTGTCGGCAGAGTGGAAGAACTGGGGCAAGGGTCATAGAGGGGGTCCATACAGAAGTTCTTAGAACCTGCTAATAAGGGTTCGAGAAGCTGGGCCACGTTGGTTGGTTAAAATAAGCTGAGAGCGGTGGCTGAGGGCTGTTGGTGGGAGTCGGATCATCTTGTCGTTGCTGTCGTCTTCGTCTTTGTAATCGCTCGACGTCACCACTGCTAGATAGTCAGCCAGCTGTGTAGTCAGTTAGCGCCGTCGATGCTAGGCAGCTAGTGTTGTGCTCAGGCTAGCAAGTGTCGAGTGTACAGTCCAGATCGTGTGTGTTAATAAAAAAGGTGCCTCTACACTACACAGGTATTACAAATATAAAAGATTGACACAATTCCGTAAGATGCAGATTTCACCAGGGGGACAGCCTCGCAATGCAGCTTGGTCAAACAGCAGCATTGCAAATGCTCCCAACAGGATGGCATGGCAACAATTCTGAAAATATTATAAACTGGCAGTTCCAAACTACCGTCATCCGGCAAGACTATTTAACATTTTTTTTATTTACCAGGTAAAGCTCAACGAAGTGGCTTATTGCGTGGAAATTTACAGCAGCCACATACTCTCAACACACTTTGATTCTAAATGTGGAGGTGAAAAACTGGAGTAGCCAGAGAAAAATCCACGCGACCACGGAGAGAGAGAGAGAGAGACACGCAAACTCCAAATATACAGCAGGCGTCAGGGTCGGGTTCGAACCCATGACCTCCTGTATGCCAGGTGAGGTGGTTAACATCTCCTAGCCACCATGGCACTCCTAACATCTCTATTGTGCAATTTTACATAAGACTGGGATGAAGATTTAATTCTACATTTTGGTATACAGATGGTCGTGGGTTCCATTCCAACCCCAACGCCTGCTGCATATTTGGAGTTTGCATGTCTCTCTCCCTGTAACCGCGTGTATTTTTTTAATCTGGGTCCTACGATTTTTTTTCCCTCCACATTTAGAATCCACATCAAGTGTTTAGAATATTTGGCTGCGACTGTAAATTGCCGCGCATTAAGCCACTTCGTAGAGCTATCATTTGTAAAAAAAAAAAGTTTACTGATTAGTCCCACCCACCCTCTATATGTATCCTAATAAGTGAGTAGAGTACATAATACATGCTCCCTCCCTTTGTCAATGCACTGCTAATTGAATGGTGGGGCTTTGGCACTAAAGATATCAACTAAAACGAACTATTTTACCAGGTGTAAGACCCCACTGAGCTATGGCCATCATCATAAATGATAGGTCAACGAAGTGGCTTATAATCATAACGTGGAGATTTATAGTAGCAGCCAAATACTCCAAATGCGTGACGTCGATTCTAAATGTGTAGTTTTTTTTAATTGACACGTTTTGACATCTATGAAGACCGATGAAAATCCCACGGCCCTGGATGTGCCACGCAGGCTCTGAATTAGAGTGATTACTAGAATTAAGTAGGGCCTGATGAGGGTTTACACCCACAAGATGAATATCGACCAGAGATACGCAAAAATACGCAAATCGCATCCCTAGTATCTCACACACACACACAGACGTTTAAGAAATCACGTAACAGACAAAAATTACAATAACGTTCTCCTATGGCTTTACTTACATTTTGGACACACGTCAGGGGTCATCGTTTTGGCAGAAGTCGGCTCCACCTAAACGAGAACAGTTGGCGGTTGTTCAGCTGATCAATTATTTCACAATTGGAAGCTTGCACTTATAGGAACTTGTGACAAACCAGGAGGTTTGTTTTGATTGGGTTAGATCGGGTAAATATAAATGTGTCGTTAAACCCGCCACCACCGCCCGATATAGCTAATCAGTGCGGGTTTGTCATATAAATAAAACGTGTCAATTGGTTACTAGTTCAGTAGACTAACCGCTTGTATGTTGGAGAGTAAACCCACTCCGACATTTAAAATTTCAGTTAACGGCATTCCGCCAGCTTCGTCAGGCGATTTGGGTGGGTTCATGACACATTTATATTTACGCAATCGAACCCAAAACATGCCTTTTAGTGTGAATAACATTGGGAGAGAAAGCCCAACTACTACTAAAATGATGACGGGTCGCACAATCAATTTATGTGACTGCAGTCGGGCGCCATACATTGAGATTATTTAGATTATTTTGCCGCTATAAATTTCCACGTAATGATGAGCCACTTTGTTGAGCTATCATTTACGGCCAGGGCATGAAAAAAAATAGTTTAATTGTATTTGTATGTTGGTTGGGTTCACAATGGCCATGTAGGAGGAGTTCACGATGGCCATGTGGGTGGGATTCACAATGGCCATATCGCTGGGGTTCATGATGGCCGTGTGGGTGGGTTCACGTTGGCCGTGTGGGTGGGGTTCACAATGGTCGTGTGGGTGGGGTTCACAATGGCCATGTGGGTGGTGTTCACGATTTCCGTGTGGGTAAGGTTCACAATGGCTGTGTTGGTGGAATTCACGATGGCCATGTGGGTGGGGTTCATGATGGCCGTGTGGGTGGGGTTCACAATGGCCATGTGGGTGGGGTTCATGATGACCGTGTCTGTGGGGTTCATGACGGCCGTGTGGGTGGGGTTCACAATGGCCTTGTGGATTGGGTTCACTATGGCCATGTGGGTGGGATTCACGATGGCTGTGTGAGTGGGGTTCACGATGGCCGTGTCGGTGGGATTCACGATGGCTGTGTGGGTGGGGTTCACGATGACCGTACGGGTGGGGTTCACGATGGCGTATGGGTGGGGTTCACAATGGCCGTGTGGGTGAGGTTGAGGATGGCCGTGTGTTTGGGGTTCACAATAGCCGTATGGGTGGGGTTCAAAATAGCCGTATCGGTGGGGTTTTTCGTAATTTATTTACCTTTTCTAGCATCCCAGTCGTGTTTTTAAGTATTATGCATGTTGTAACATTCTGGCCCCGTACCCCGCTACTGGACATCTGTGAAGAAAGAGCTCCTCCTGCAGTACACATAAATATTCTGATGATTCTAATTCTGATTATTGTCATCTTCACCTTCACAGCAGCAGGTCCGATGGGTTTGGGCTTTACCAGGCACTCGTCACCAGCCCAACGCACCTCCAGCAGGTACTGCTGCTCGTTGAGCTCCAGCGAGTGCTTGCTTCTCGCCAGCACCCTCTCCATTGCTGAGTCACAAGGAGACACGCGCAACACAACTTGATAAAATAAGAATAGGTGTTTACCCTTTCTGGCAATAAAACAGGAGTTATGTTAAGATGTTCAAACACCAAATAGAAACCTTTTGCAAGGAATCTAGTACTGCATTAACCACACTTACTTAAACATGCAAACAAACCTGCTCTGATAATATATGCATTGTCTTTGAAACTGATTGGCCTCCACCAGAGACAGCCTTCTTTTTTAGATCAGAAAACGTCAAAAGACGAACAGTACAAAGACAATGCAAGTATCAGAGTAGATACAAAATGGGACATTTTTGCTAGTACCAAAGTGAGGATTATCTGAGCACAGTCCTGCCCCCCCTAGGTTGACTCAGCCTCAAATTATATCCCGGTGCGATGTGTAGTCAACATCGCCACTGTAGAAAGAAAGGGGGCCAGGCAGCCCTCGCGTGGTGCTGGCCACCCACCCCTTTGTGTGGCACAGTTCCGGCCTCCATAGGTCCTGCTACTCACTAACAGCACTTGCCCCAACAGCCTGTCGAGGTTATACGGGGGAGTTTTGTCTTTGTTACAAAATGCTTGGGTAAAGATTTGTGGTGAAATTCTCTTCGATGTCAAATTGTAATCAACAACAACAAACAAGTTTGGGTTAGATCGCGTACATATAAATGTGTCGTTAAATCCGCCACCATCTTACACAGACAATTTGTAAGCTGTCACGTAAACAGAACGTGCCAATTCGTTACTAGTACAGCACACCAGTGTGTTGGAGAGCAAATCCACTACATTTACAATCTGAGTACGACGTTTTGCCAGTAATTACACTAGCTTCATCAGGCGACAGTCAGATTTGTGCTGTACTCGTAACGAATTGGCACGTTCTGTTTACGTGACAAACCTTACTAATTGGCCGTGTCGGGTGGTGGCGGGTTTGACGAAGCATTGATATTTATGCGAACTAACCCCAAAAAATCTCTATTATAGATGATATTGGTCGTGAAAAACCTTCGTATTAAAGTTCACCAATACTTATCTATTTAACCATTGCCTTCCGTGGCATGGCGATAGGTATACGAGGCACGTCACATAAGTATCAGACAAAAAAACGAACACGAAGACGAATGCCGTAAAAAAAAAAAACACTCCGGAATGAAAACATAAAAACTGTCGAAAAAAAACAACGAATCGAAATTCCACTCGAAAAAAGGTGGCCATAGTTTCCCGCGGGACGTTGGCCAAATCTGCGGCGAGGCTAGACGCTCTTGAAAACTGCGTGAATCCGTTCGGAAGCACGCTGTTGGCTCACTGCTATTTCATTTCAGCAGTTGTGTGCGAATGTGGTCATCCAGAACAGACCGTAGTAGAATGACGCAACGCCCCGATCCACAGATACAAAGGAGACAGAGCGATGATGATGCACTACACCGCTACTGCTCCTGATGCGGTTGTTATCTTGGCTTGACCACCTGAATGAGAAGTTGTAGTTGTTGCTCTGCATGTACATCAGCAACCGTCCCGAAGATGAAGAGATTCATAGAGACCCATAGAGAGCCAGACCCATAGAAACACACAGAGACCCATAGAGATGCATAGAGACAAAAATAAACTCGGAGACCCATAGAGATCTATAGAAATCCATATAAACCCATAGAACCACCACAGAGATGATACACTCTGGCTTGACCACCTAAATGTGACATTTTGGTTGTTGCTCTGCATCTACATCAGCAGCCGTCCGAAAGAAGAAGAGACTCATAAAGACACATTGCGATACAGACACAAAGAGATGCACAGAGACTCTTAGAGATGCACAAAGACCCAGAGACACATCAAGACTCACAGAGAGCCAAAAAGACTCAGAAACTCGTAGACCAATACAGGCAGTGGTGAGTCTATGTACAGTGTTGAGTCTATGGGCAGTGAGTGCATGACGACGATTATCTGAATCGGTCCTGGGCCTCCCCTAGGTCAACTCAACCTAAAATGAGTACCTGGTGTAGCGGTGTGTAGTAAACATCACCACTGGAGAGACAAAGGCGGCCGGGCGTGGTGCTGGCCACCCACACCCTCATGTGCCACAGTGCCGGTCTTCATAGATGCAAGATAAAACGCACCTGCCCCAAAAGTCTGTTAAGGTTATATGGGGCCAGCATCAGTGGCGAGTGATAACAGCACGGGTCATGGGCCTCCCCTAGGTAAACTCAGCCTTAAATGTGTATGTGCAGTGGGGTATGACCATAAGTGGTGGAGAAACAAAGAAGGTTGGACTTGGTGCTGCTGACCAAGCCCCTTCAGCAGTCCGGTACGGATCTGTTTTTGAATCTGCGCGTTCATCGACTGCAGTGGTCCTTAAGCTTTACCGCAACCTGGCACCCCTCTGGGTCTCAATCGTTACAAAAAGTGTACAATGTTAATAAACACATCGGGTTTTGAGAAAACAAAGTAAGTTGTAACTTAATGTGGCCCGTGCTTCATGTGTGGTTTCGATGATTTACCTTCGAGAAATAATCTGGCCATGTCTCACACCACCCCCAGAAAGGGCATCTCGCACCCCCAGTGGGTGCGAGATGCAACCCAGGTTAAGACGCAGCACTGATCTACAGCAGTGTGTGCATCCATCTCGGAATCTGTATTAAATACTACAGGAGGAATCCGATGAGCTATAAAGCTCTTTTTTCATAAATGTCCAGTGGAGGCATGGGGTCAGAACGTTCCAACAAAACAAACACAATACACGCAAATACGATAGGAGTGCAAAGTATAGGAAAGGTAAGCAAATCGCTTCAACTAAATATACAAATACAACTAAATCTTGATTTGAAGCATTCGTGACTGCAGGAATTCATACTCTTTGGTTCTTTCAGTAAAGTCACGTAGATAGAAAAATAACTAATATATTACGGCGTTTCGATCGCAACACAAGCAATCGACTTCAGGTGAAACAATACAGCAGGCGGACTGCTGAGGCAGGAAGGCATGTAGCGAGAGAGCTACTGCAACCAAAGGTTATGTAGGTTTTGAGGTGGGTACAACCCAAGGGTAAGTGGGCGGGGCTAGAGATGGAATTTGCAAGCAAATGCAACTAAACTAATTTTATCTTTCCCGGTGAAGCCCACTGAGCTATTAGCTTATCTTTAGACTGCTATAAATGTCCACACGATATGCCGAGCTATTATTTGTGATGGCCACGTGGTCGCGTCTGAAAGGTGGACACCTCGACAGGTGTCCACCTTTCTTGGAGTGGGCGAATGAACCACACACACGTGCTCGCCGCATCCGAGCGACATTGCACGTCAGACGTTTTGCGCGCAACGAGCGAAGGCAGAGTGTCTGAAATGACTCTCCTCGCCAGAGCCGCCTGCACTGAATGTGTTGAACTTCTTTGGCACCGTACGTGGCCAAGGTGTGGGAGAAGGACAGTAAACTAAACACAAAAATAATTTCTAGAGAAATTAGTTTTCAATTTAGTATAGTGGTGTAGTGTAAAGTAGTATAGTCTATAGCAGTGCAGTGTATAGTGGTGTAGTGTATAGTGTAGTGTATCGTCGTGTATAGTCGTGTAGTGTATAGTTGCATAGTCTATAGTAGTGCAGTGTATAGTCGTGCATAGTGTATACTGGTGCAGTGTTTAGTGGTGTAGTGTATCGGAGTATAGTCTATAGTAGTGTATAGTGTAGTACTTAGTAGTGTATAGTGTAGTGTTTCGTGGTGTCGTGTTTAGTGGTGTAATGTATAGGAGCATAGTGTATCGGAGTATCGTATATTATAGTGCAGTGCATAGTTGTAGATAGAAAAATAATAATAAATAATTTGATGACGACCGCTTGTGTTGCGAAACGTCGTGGTTTTTTTGTCTTCATATTTATTTTATTACCGAATGAACCAGAATACGTCTACAAAATAGACTGTCAAAATCCTCACTAGCTTAAAAAACAGGCTACAGTATACATTATAGACTGCCAATATGCTCACTAGCTTAAAAAACAGGCTACAGTCTACATTATAGACTGTCAGTACACTCACCCAGCTTAACAACCATTCTCTCTGGTTCTATTCGGTAAAGTCACGTAAAAAAAAATTCAGGACGTTTCGGCCACAACACAAGCGGCCTTCATCAGGTGAAGGGATCAGACTGTCTCGAGGACAGCGCTGGAGTGAACACAGCCAAGCTCAGACCGCGACCTTTAAGCTTGTGTGAGAGGAATTAAGGTGCCTTGACAAAGGAATTAGCATAAAAATTAGCATTCAATTGGCGGACTTAGCATGGTGAACGGTGTAGAGGGGGTGAACATGTGCAGACCGGCGAGGGGGGGAGGGGGAGTTTACATTTTGATGGTGTGAAAAGGGAATTTAAGCAGCTGCTTAAAGCTGCACATGTTCACCCCCTCTACACCGTTCACCATGCTAAGTCCGCCAATTGAATGCTCATTTTTATGCTAATTCCTTTGTCAAGGCACCTTAATTCCTCTCACACAAGCTTAAAAGTCGCGGTCTGAGCTTGGCTGTGTTCACTCCAGCGCTGTCGTCCCGACAGTTCTGTTCCTTCACCTGAAGAAGGCCACTTGTGTTGTGGCCGAAACGTCGTGATTTTTGTTTTATTTTTTACCTACGTGACTTTACCGAATAGAACCAAAGAGTATGGATCCTTGCAGTCACGAAAGCTTCAAATCTAGAATAAGGATACGATTATTCTCGCTTTAACGTTTATTGGTTATGTGTGTTAGTGTGCTTATGATAGGTCCCCCAAGATTCAGATTTCAATCGCAGAACAATTATTATGCAGAATCATGGAAAGAATCACACACAACCCTTCTGCTTTAATCAATTTTATTTTCTCGCTAAACTTAAATTTTTGGATAATATGAGAACTCTTAATCTCGGAATTTCAACACAGCATTAACACGGTAACTATCACGACTGCGTTGTTTCACTTCGATAACGGCACCTGTGGTTAATTCCCGACGCGTAACGCAATTAATCGGTTGTTGAGAGAGAGATTAAAACATGCAGAACTATTCTACCAAAACCTTAACTCTATCATATGCAAATTCGGATACTTTAATTGTTACACAACACGGCACTCGGTCATTGATCATACGCGACCCTTAATGCAAATTCTTGCCACGTTGTTAACCAATAGGACGTTTGATTATAATGCAACTCAATGACAGCAGTGTTTTTCGTTATCAATTGATTTTTTAATGCACCACCTTGGAGTGGCAACCCTTCTTGATTATCCCGATATGCGTATCGTGTGTCTTCTTTATCACTGGTTCAATTCTTTGCGTAAAGCAGACGCCGAGGTTGGCATCTCTTGTGTCAAAAATGTGTTTGTTCGTTGCGGAGCAGTGGGGGAGTGAGGGGGAGAGTGTGGGTGTTGTATACGGCCCCTTTTTCCACAATTAATATCCATTAGAATATTTACGGATGCATACACGTAGATTTCTTTTTCCTTTCTTTCGTGACAAACAATATATATTTTTTAATAATGAATAAAACCCGTAAGCCAGAAACACGAAAAACCAGATGTCGGTCATAAACAGGCTATATATATAAAGAAATAATAAAACTCTCAAGGCGAGGATGTAACAGCTATCGGCGAAAATCTCCAGATGAACAAGAGTTTGATGGGCCCCTTAGGACAGGTCCCTCAGAGGTCAGAACACCAAGAGAGTAGACACGGAGACGCCAACAGGGTAAATCGTATACATATTTTTTTCCTTATTTGCCAGTAAAACAACAACAAAAAATTAAAAGGCAACAACAAGAATAAGATAAAATTAGTGGTCCTAACGCTCACTCCAATTAAGAACAGGCCACCAGACACATCAGTGAATTATTATTCAATGATTAATTCGCTATCAAATGATTTTCACCTTTAATACATTTACTGTTAAAACAAAGCTTGGAGCAGGAATACCGAGTCACATCAAAGGTTATCGAGAAGGAATGAGGCGAACGGGCAAACTTACGAAAGAGTTTCAACAATATCCCAAGCAACCCCGACCACCTTTGTCTCTCTCACAGCGCGGAGAAGCAGGAATTACACCTTATCACAAGGGGCCATCTGGAAAAGCCAGCCGGGGTTGATGAGGAGACACACCCCACCCCACACACGGCAACCAGGCAAACACGTTTTAAAGGAAATTGCAATATAACATTAATAATAACGTTAAACGATATTCCATTATAGAACCTTACAGAACCAAGGGATATGGATTCCAACAATCTGGAAACGGACCCCTTAAACTCAGGATGAAAATTATTTATCTTTTTAATAATTCCATCATAACAATGCGAACCTCGTTAAACCGAGAGGGGTGTCGGGAGGACGTAGTTACAAACACGAGTCTTGGCGAACATGGGACCAAATGGTATTTGATAAATATAAAGTCGAAAGTATAAAGAGATAGGTACTCCCGACCACCTTTGTCTCTCCCTGCAGCACGTGATAAAATGCATATGCTCGGAAGAGCATCTTCACTTGGAAATAAATCAAATACTATGAATCACAAGCAGGATGATAACTGTGTATGATAAGATATCAACTGTGATGTGAAATGTCAAACTTTAAAAATCTTAACCATTTCTATGTGCGTCGAAAACGTGTACGAAAAAGGGGGGGGGGGGGGAACCCGCCCCTCTCTCTGGATGGATGGAGTAGACAACCAGACGCCTTCAAGATGAATCGAAGTGTCTGTTGTCTTGATGTTTATGGCTTGAGGAAAGACCCGAACAGAACCGTGTCATAAATGACACACACACAAACATACACACTGACACACGAACCCCCCCCACCACCGACACACGAACCCCCCCCCACCGACATACGATCAGATCAAAGATAGCTCCGCCTCGTGAGGAGGAGCCGAGAAGGAGAGAGATTTTTGGCATAAAAAGGAGCCGTTTCAGCATTGAAATAAACTCATCAGCCCTCGGGGCCAGCTCAACAGAAGAAAACTCATCTCAACTCAGCTCAACAGAAGAAGACTCATCTCAACTCATCTCAGCAGAAGACCCGCTCAACTCATCTCAGCAGAAGACCAGCCATCACCGACGCCGGAGACGCCTCTACAACTCGCCGAATTGGCGAGTGTCGCGGATTGGCGACCCGCTGCCGCTGTTGGCGGCCAGCGCCACCACGAGCGAATCGTGAGCCTGCAATCTACAACCGCCGACGACGGAGCACCAGCGTGCCAGCTGCTCGCAGACGCACTGCGCGCATTACCTACCGTCCGCGTACAACCGCGCCGCTGCGGGCGTGCTTCTAACGCCATCTACCAGACGGTCATCGCAGCTACAACAACGTATATACTCGTTCACCAACGTCCGTTGAGTCCGAACCAACTACTGAAAGAAGAATCAACTGATACGTATGATACACTGCCCCCCACTACACGACAAACCAGACGTCTGCTTGACGCAAAGAATCGATTCCGAACATTGGCCTACTCTTTCACCACTCATACCATTCAACACACACACACGGGTCATTAACAAAGCCTAAAACCTCAAGCTATTGAACCATCCGTGATTGTGGAAACATCGCAACGACCGAGTGAATAATCCATCGTTTTTAAGAGTGTTCATAATTTTCCTCTGTAATATTGTGCTGGGGCTGTACTTCTAACCGCATAAATTACCAACTGACCCATTAAGAAGGATTAATTCTTGGCACCTCACCACGGAGCGCCGCTCGCGGGGGTGAAGAGCGTGTTCAACCGGTTCCCTGTCAGGGGTCTGGCCACAATTAATTAAAAGATCGGCCCGAGATAAGGATCTTAAAAGGAAACATCGCCACCCATTGAGTCGCGTTGAGAAGTCGATTAGAAATACTTGAGTCGTTCGTTAATATTTTTCTTTCTACATAATCTTGCTGGTATCCACGAATGAAATAACGAATTCAAACGCATATTTGTGCCTCCAAGAATAATACTGGTTGGAGTGCCCTTTCAACGAGTAGCGTTGCATAATAATCAGTCATCCTATTGTTAACCACGTGACAATAATTGCATTAAGGGCCGCACATGATCAATGACCGAATGCTGTGTTGTGTGACAATTCAAGTAACGAAGCATTGCGGCCATCGAGTGGTGTTGATAAGGCAATTAGAAGTATTTCAGTCGAACGCTTTAAATTCATAATCGTTATGAATCAATGAACGAACATCAACGTGGTACTGTGCTGACGATTTCAAGCATAATAACTTCGCATATCAGAATGTATTAAGGATTGGATACGAATCAAAGACCAAGTGCCGTGTTGTGTAACAATTTAAGTATACGAGTTTGCATATTATAAAGTTAAGGTTTGATAGAATAGTTCGTATGTTTTTAATCTCTCTCTCAACAACCGATCGATTGCGTTACGCGTCGGGAATTAACCACAGGTGCCGCTATCGAGGTGAAACAACGCAATCGTGATGGTATCATGTTAACGCTGTGTTGAAATTCCAAAATCCCGAGATTGAGTTTTCATATTATCCAAAAATTAAAGTTAGCTAGAAATAAAATTGATTAAAGCAGAAGGTTTGTGTGTGATTCTTCCTGAAATTCTGTATAATATTGTTCTGCGTATGAGATCTGAATCCTGGGGACCTATCATAAGCACACTATCACCACACATAATTCATAACACACATAATTCGTAATGTTCAATCGAGAGTAATCGTATCCTTATCGATAATACGGAATTAAAGAGCAGAGTCGAATCGACTCTCTCTCATTCACGTTCACAACGCCTGCGTCACTGCATACGATTAATTGCGTCATTCCAATTCATAACACAATCCTAGTCACCGAGGCTCGACCTGATAATCCATAACGACCTGCATTATCCTAACCACGCCCACTCGCATAAATTAATACGATTATCTCTCAAATCAGCATAATTTATGCGCATAATTACACTAATTAACATAATTTCGGATAAATTATGCAAATTTCTATTTTCATTTAATTTTCATTATTTTCATCAATTTTCATAACACCTATATATACAACATATTGGGGGCGTCGTCCGGGATCTCTCGCAGACAGTTTATGCTTGAATTAAGGAACAAATCACTGTTGTATTAACAAGGTTTTATGATCTAACGTTGCCCTGTGACTGTAACGGGTGTAAAACAAACAAAAACGCACTCTGAAAGGAAATTCCAGAGTAGCAGGGTATAACAAAGACAGTTGAAGTAAGATTATTTGCTCGAGTCAAACTGACCATATCCTGTGATACAATTGTTTTATACGTGCTCTGAAGGGAATTTCCAGAGTAACTCACACCACACATGAAATGTCAGAATTAAGATACACTCTTAAGTCTATTAACTACACCACATAAGATAGATGGAACTGGATCTGCAACATTCGGAGGCTGACACCCCAACGCATACCACTGACTCAGAGGGGACCACCCCGGAAGAGATGGAATCTATGGAAAAACAATATCGTGAACTTATGTTAAAACGTACTGGCCGGACTGCTAAAGAGCAGGCAGAACAGAGAGACATATGGGAGGGGACACATATCGAGGACATTAAGGAACATCGGAAAAAAACTTCTTAAGGACGTGATAAAATGTAACAAAGCCGAACGTGATGTAAAAATTGCGGAAATAGCAAGGTTAGACTCACACCTCCTCATACAGACAGACAGGGAAAGGGCATGGAATGCGGAAAAATTTGAAAGGGAAAGAGAGGATAAACTGTCCCTGATGGGGGAGATAGAACGTCTGCGCGCCCTCGTGGGAGAGAAAGGATCAGAGCTAGCTGCACCAGTGAAACCCCCAGACGTTGATACACATAACACATACGAGAGTAGCAGTTTACCATACTCCGAGCCACGCGTACGTAGCCCAGGGCAAAAATCCCCAAAAAGTACGGCCACCAAAGAAAGCAATTTTGACAGAGAGACCCCTTGCAATTCGAGAGGAAGGAAGGAGAAATAGGGATAAAAGTGGGAAAACATGCGGACGACAACCTCGAAATTAGAGAGACACAAAAATCCAAAATAAAATTGCCAGGATACGCAGTACGAATAACACCAAAAGGGGCGGAACCAGGGCGGAATGAGCGGCACAGAGACAATTCGCCAGAAAGACGCACGCTACGCAAAAATGACCGATATGATGCAGAGGACAGAGACAGCTCACTAGGAAGACACATTCCACACAAGCCCGACCGACGTGGAACCCACAGCTCTCCAGAGAGGCGCACAGCACGCAAAAATGACCAGTCAGACACAGACGGCTCACCAGAGGAACGCACCTCACGTAAACATGACCGACATGACACGGGTACCAGGGACAGCTCCCCAGAGAGATGCGCAACACATAAAACTCACCAACGCAAAACAACCCGCACCACAGAGAACAGACACAAGAATCCTGACAGTCACAAAATACGAGACCAACGTAAACACAGCACATCACCCAGCAGACCCCACGCACGTGATAGACGGCATGAAGGTCAAGGACAAAGACACTCACCACATAGACACAGCTCAAGGAGATCACACACACCAACCCACAAGCACGATTCACCAGACCCACATAGGAAAAACAAAGGACACAAGCCACGGGACAGATACAAATCCTCGGACAGAGGGAGACCACGGCACAGGCAAGGGAAACATGACAGTGATAGCGAAGACAGGGACAGCTCGAGTGAGCACTCCTCAGGAACAGACACCACTGACGACGAACAACACACTTTTAACAGTAAAACCCTCAAACGAATGGATAAAGCGCTCGTGAGAATTCCCTACTTCGATCCACACAACAAGAACAGGGATATCCACACTCACATAGCCACAGTAGGACAGGAGGCTAAGATCCGGGGTCTGGGTAAATCAGCAGAAAAAGCATGTCTATTATCAAGGAGCTTGCATGAGTCAGCCAGACCATGGGTAACCTCCCTGCCCAATAGGGTCAGGAGCGATTTCAAGCAATTAAGCCGAGTAGTAGTTAAGAGATTCGGGGAATACTCCACACTGTCTGAAGGATTGAACGCGGCAAAATTGATGACTCAGCGTGCAGACGAGGACCCACGAGATTATCTCCTACGCCTCAAGAGAGCGTATTATGCAGGCAACGTGGATAACGCCCAAGAAGAAGGGAAAATATTAAAAGTTATGTTCTTCCAATCCCTAAGACCTGAAATAATGAAGATAGTAGGAATGATGTTGGATCCCGAGACTGCCTCCCTGTGCCAGATTGAAAGCAAGGCTCACACGGCCTGGGTGAACGGCCGAAGAACCACAAACATAGCCAAAACACACATCATCACCAAAGATAAAGAACGACTTGATCTGGAGGGAAGCGAATGTCCAAGAAATAATAACAACACCATACGGGACGGACATGAAACCCCCCTGGAGAGGGCGCCTAATCTACTACAATCAACACCCATCAACGGCATGCTGAATAACACTCCACGTGGGGAGAGGAGCGAGGCAAGAGGGACTTGGCATCCACGGACAACACAGCCATGGAATACAGAAGGAGGCGGATCCTGGAACTATGGAGGAGGAAGAGCGAGTGATGAATCATACCTACACCACGGGGGCCGACGCCCACCGAATCAAACACCATATCGTCTTCCACTGCCGCCTCCACTAGCAATCGAGCATAGACCACAGTCAGCCAACAGGAATCGATACGCCCACCACATTCGGATGGAAAGAGGACACCAAGAGAGTATGAAGATTCCGATACCAACATCAAAGACAAGAAGACCAACAGAACACACACAGGAAGAGGGCACACCCAACGCCAAAGTAGCCCAAGTAAACATAGGAAACTCAAGAAACACCAAAGCAGTCGCCGAGGTGATACCAGAGGGCAAAGGGTACCATCTGGGAGAATTAATTCCCGCAGGACCGGTCGGGCGAGTCCACATGGAAGTAACACTGCAAGACACACTGACCAGCCAGGGCCTTTGTGATACTGGAGCAGAAATATCAATGATATCCAGGGACCTATTTGACGAACTCCAGACTGCCCTCCAGAGGAAGAATGAAGCACTGCAGATGATGCCAAGCAAGCTTACCTACTCTGGATGTGAAGGGACCCACATGCGACCATTGGGCAAGGTCGCGATGAAGCTCAAGTTCAACGAAGTCAACATGAGCCATCCATTATATGTCGTACAGAACCCAGGAAAAGAGCTGATCATTGGGATCGAACTACTGAATCGCCTTAAACCCATTATGAACCTTGAATCCCGACAAATATGGGCACAGTCAATGCCGGAGCAGCATAGGGATCCAGAAGAGGAAGAAGTCGCAGAAGACTCTATGGGAATTCAAGTAACCACACCAGAACTCAACGACCTATCACAGACAACCAAGAACAGAACCAAGCGTCCAGCAGGAATACGAACCACTCAACTGCTGACAAATAAACTGGGAAAGGACCTTGAGGAAGCCGACCTACGACCAGCAGTTCCCAAGGACTGTCCCCTCGTGGGGTATATACCGCCCACTAGTGGTCAAACAGGTGAACAGGGGACTTTTGAAGGACAACACAAGATCAAGAGCATATTCCACTCCAGTAAAGCAAAGGCAATTCAACCGATAATAACACAAGGGAAACAACCCACTGAGCAACCAGGAATCACAGAAGCCTTAGACCCAGACCAAGGAAAAAGAGTCCCTACAATAGAAGAACAAATTGAACAACAAATTGAAGCGGCAGAGGCCCTTGAGAATGACACTCAACGAAACGAGCTCCGACAACTGCTCCAGAAATACCACTTCCTGTTCTCAGAAGACTCCTATGACTGCGGCAAAACCGACCTACATGTGGTATCTATTCCCACACTGGAGGGAGCACCAGCGGTATACGTGAAACAATACAAGATTCCACTGGCCGCCTACGAATCAATCCAAGAAACATTGGGAAACCTACTCAAGAAGAATATAAGTCGGGAATGCAATTCAACCTACAACTCACCAATTTGGCCTGTGCTAAAACCCACTGGCAAGTGGCGACTCACCATCGACTATAGGCAACTCAACAAAACGGTTCCCCTATCTCGATGGCCCATGGCGGAAATCGACCAAAGTCTCAACCAAATAAAAGGCACAAAAATACTCACCACAATGGACCTATCAAATGGTTTCTGGACCATGCCCGTGAAAGAAGCAGATCAATACAAGTTGGCCTTCACATTCAACGGGATACAGTATACTTGGAACTGATGCCCATTTGGATACTCAAATTCACCTGCAGACTTCAACATATTCCTACACAAGGCAATGGGTGACGCAAAAGAACGAGGCACCATCGTCTATGTCGACGACATTCTGGTCAAGGACTCCTCATGGGAAGAACACCTCGAGAACCTCCAGCATACCCTCGAGCAGTTAAAAGAAGCAGGTGCAAAGATATCAATACAAAAGGGACAGTGGGCACGTAAAAGGGTGGACTACCTCGGGTTCCAGATCGACACTGAAGGAATGTTACCCCAAACGAAAAGACTTGAAGCCCTCCACGTGCTCAAACCGCCCACCACAGTCACGACTCTTCGGAGCTTCTTAGGGATCTGCAACTACCTTCGACAGTTCATGGACGACTACGCAGGGATCGCTCGACCCCTAGTCAAACTACTTCAAAAAGATGAACCATGGGAATGGGGACAAGAACAGGAATCTGCAGTGGAGGAGTTAAAACGACAGATCACAGGGGCATCCTGCCTGGCAAACCCAGAGAAAGGAAAAGAATACTACCTAGAGACCGCATACTCAGATCATAGTATCAGCTCGGTACTGTACCAGATACAGGAAGCAGGGAAACGAATTATTGCCTATGCCAGCAAGGCCCTCCGTGGGGTAGAGACAAAGTTCTCTGAGTGCGAGAAGGCAATATTCGGAAACATCTGGGCTATACAACATTTTCGGAACTTGTTGAACGGAGAGAAAATCATCCTAGAAACGAATCATGAATCCTTGGCGTACCTCAACAGTAAGAAGATTCGAGAGGGCCGCGTAACCAGCAGCCGGATAGCCAATTGGGCACTGACACTCCAAGGCCTACCAATCACAGTAAAATACGCAAAAAACAAGAAAAGTCCAATGGCCCAAGGTCTGGCTGACTTACATGATTGCACCCTAAACAGCATAGAAGCATGTGCCGCAAAGGTACCTCCGGAGGACAACAGGCACCTGCCCTTCAAAAAGGAAACATGTGCCGACCTACCAATGGTGTACATCGATGGATGCTCCAAAATGAAGGAAAACAAACTCCACGCCGGATCAGGAATCGTTTGGGAAACTGGCCCACTCACAGGGATTCAAGTGGGATTTCAACTGGGACCAAAGTCCAACCAGTATGCAGAATTGGCCGGGGTACACATCGCCGTCCAAATGGCATCCAATAACCAAATACAGACCATGGTGGTGTGTACTGATTCCAACTACGTACAGCACAGCTTCCTACACCACTTGCCCATATGGAAAAAGAACGGTATGAAGAACCATAGAAATAAACCAATTCACCATCAAGAACTGTTCGAGGCCATAGATACGATGGTTCAGAACAAAGATATGAAGATATTTTGGAAAAAGGTCAAAGGGCACTCCAAGATACCTGGGCAAGAGAAAACTGGAAATGACCAGGCAGACGCCCTAGCAAAAGCGGGAAGCCTGGAAGGCACACCGTGGAAGCTAGAAAGCCAAACGGAAAGAGACGGACAACAAGAGTCGACGAACCAAGACCCCGCCGTAATAAGACTGATCACCAGAAGTGGGAAGAACCCTGCAGAAGTTGGAGCCAGAGCCCAATTGAGCAGTGCACAGCCTTCCGAAGATCTAGTCAGAATGCAACAAGAGGACGAAACACTAAAAACACTGGCTGATCATATCCAGGATCCAACAGGAAAACCAATCACTACCGACAACCTGAATGACAACAAAGAGCTCGAGATCATGCATAACCAAATCAAAAGGTTCTCAATGCGAAAAGGGCTACTGGTATATACGAACGAAAAAAACGGTAAAACTAGATGGGTAGTCCCCTCACAATATCGAGAGATAATGTTACAACACGCCCACGACGAACCATGCAGCGGCCACCGATGCGAGATGAACACAGGACAGATGCTGCGGCAGGTGGCCTACTGGCCTAAAATGAGTCAAGACATACACGAACATGTGTCCAACTGCCTCGTGTGTTGTAAGTACAAGCCAACGACCTCACAGCATAGGGCACCCCTACAGAAGAGGGGAACAGACTATCCACGGTCCAACCTACAAATCGACTGGATAGGACCTGTCAACCGATCAACCAAAGGAAATAAGTACATGCTGACTGTGACCTGTGCATTCTCCAAATGGATAGAGTGTTTACCAGCACCCAACAACACCGTGGAAACGACAGCTATCCTACTGATCAACCAAATATTCAGTAGGTGGGGCCTACCGTCAACAATCGATTCAGACAAAGGAAGCCACTTCACAGCCAAAGTCATCACAGAAGTGTGGAAGATGTTGGGAGTAAGAAGACAACTACACATCGCCTACCATCCACAATCCTCAGGACAGGTGGAAAGAGCCAACAGGACCATCGTGAGCCTCCTAAAGAAATATGTGTCCACCACGGGACGCGACTGGGATACGAAACTACCCCTAGACTTGATGGCCATGCGAGCCACACCCAACCGAGCTACAGGCAGGACACCATTCGAGATCATGACAGGGAGACTAATGACCCTCCCAGTGCACCTGCTGTATGTCCCACTGGAGGACGAGACCCCGACGGCAATGACGCCCACTGAATACCTAGCGGGACTGAACAGTCACCTACAGAGCACATTCGCTAGGGTCAGAGACCAGTTGCAAGCAGAGGCTCAGGGGAGCAAAGCATACTATGACCAAAAAGCCAGCCACGCAGAATACCAGCTCGGAGACCAGGTGTTGTACCTCAATTACGAAAAAAGAAAGCAGAAGTGCAGGAAATTCCTCCCTTCCTGGACAGGACCACACGAGATTGTTGACAAAATGTCCCCAGTTGTATATCAGCTAAAAATCACAAAGACAGGAAGAGGGCAGCAGTACAAGTGGGTACACATCAATCAAATCAAACCGTACCCTGTGTTGGGAGAACAAGAGGAAGAATAAAGAGACAAAAAGGGGGGGGGGGACTAAACTAAATTGGACATGTCACACTAAAATAATGTATAAATGTTTTCCAGGGAATGGCAGCCCTCCTGCTCGCGCTCCTGCTAACTTGCTTTGCCAAGCTAGAGGGCAGCCAAGATCTACTCAAGCCAGGACCAGAATCCGGGGTGATGCTGAGAGATTCTTCCGGCTTCCTAGTGACCGAAACGAAAATAATAACCCAACAAGTCTATGTTTCCTTGGAACCTGCCGTAGTAATAGAGAAACACTTCGAGAAGATACCACCCTCAGCTACCAGAGCAACCCGAATCTGGTACCATGACTTCCTAAGATACAGTAAACTGAATATCGGAACGATCCTGAAGCAATTACAAAGAACCATGATACTTCCCCCCACCACTGCCAACACCACACGCTCCAAGAGATCGATCGGCATGGGAGGGGCCTTCGGAATACTCTCCGGCCTTAGCTCTTTAATCACACTAGGAGTATCCATATCCAACGCCGTGAAGATTGGACACCTCACACAAGGCGTCGAGAATTTACAGCTCGATATGCGTCAAATCCGTCAGCAAATCCAACACCAACAAAATAATCTGATCGAAATGGCATCTACCCTCAGAGACACCGTAGTTCTTGTTAACCTGCATTCCGCCATGATTAACTTAACAATCCAAGAATTGGGTTTCGTAATCCGAGACCTATACGAAGAAGAGAGTACTCAACAGCCAATTCAATGGTTGATCCAAGACTGGTTGCGTAGCACCAGCGGCAGCATCAGTGATCTTATCCAAGGACAAATCCCTTCATATCTGGTAACTCCAACACTGATAAAGAATGTGCTGCAAGCAGCATCCCCAGAAACGATCAGTCCAACACAAGTACAAATTGCCTTTAACATGGGTACAGCCACACCCATACATGTAGACCCCCAAACCAGACAGCTGGCATTCCTGTTAAATTTACCACTGGTTAAACCCGGAAATGTATTTCGATTGCGGACCGTATTGAACGTGGGTACATGGAAAAATGACATTTACTCCAAGATGGAAACCCCCTTAGTGGTGGCCTACCAGGAAGAGGATCCCCTTAAGCACCTAGTGCCTGACCTAAACATGTGCCAAATAATGAAAGAAGTTCATTGGCTCTGCCCAGGGGAACCATTCCTAATCAATACAGCAGAAATAATGTGCGGTCTGTCAAACCTAAGCTCCAGGGAAACGTGCAAGTTCAAGTTAAGTAAACCCAAAGAAAGAACCGAAACAGTAGCCATGATAGCCGATGCTCAGTGGTTAGTAAGCACCCCTCTAGATACGGCAACCGTTTCCACGGACCAACACTCCGTAACCATGAAAGTGCCGATTCCAAGCCACGTCGCACTGATCACAGTACCAAGAGGAACATTCGTACACATAGGGGACAAGGTATTATATAATTTAGACAAAAGCCTACATCAAGCAGAAGTAGAAGTAGTAAACACACTCCGAAGCCACAAGTTCGAAATAAGCAGCACTCTGTCTAACCTGTTGAACAGCAAGGAATTTCATACGGTGAAATTAGCCATCAGCGAGTCAGAGATCAACGTAACAGACCTAACTTGGGCAACCGAAGAAGCCGGATATCAGAGGAATCAACAGATGGGACTGGGGATCACAGGGGCAACAGGAATGATCGTATTAACCATGGCTATCCTAACCCTAGCATACCATATGGCCAAAATGAATGCCGAACTTAAGAGACTAATCGCGGGTACAAGCCACATACCATTCGAGCCCAGGAACAAAGGTAGAGTCAAGGCCTGACAACCCTCCCCCCCCCCAGGGATAACAAAAAAAATTTCAATCAACAACTTCCCCTATAACATGTAGTCAGTAGAATACTTCCTTTTCTTATTACAAAAAAAATCCCTTAATTCAAATATAATCATGCTAAGTTGTGACACGTACACGCGCATTGTAAGGAATATCAGCCAAAAATTGAAGACAATCGATGGTTCATGGTGGAAAAAGGCATTTTTCTTTAATATTAAAAATAACCGGTGGCAGACCACCGATCATTTTCAAAAGGGCAGAATGTTGTATACGGCCCCTTTTTCCACAATTAATATCCATAAGAATATTTACGGATGCGTACACGTAGATTTCTTTTTCCTTTCTTTCATGACAAACAATATATATTTTTTAATAATGAATAAAACCCGTAAGCCAGAAACACGAAAAACCAGATGTCGGTCATAAACAGGCCATATATACAAAGAAATAATAAAACTCTCAAGGCGAGGATGTAACAGCTATCGGCGAAAATCTCCAGATGAACAAGAGTTTGATGGGCCCCTTAGGAAAGGTCCCTCCGAGGTCAGAACACCAAGAGAGTAGACACGGAGACGCCAACAGGGTAAATCGTATACATATTTTTTTTCCTTATTTGCCAGTAAAACAACAACAAAAAATTAACAGGCAACAACAAGAATAAGTTAAAATTAGTGGTCCTAACGCTCACTCCAATTAAGAACAGGCCACCAGACACATCAGTGAATTATTATTCAATGATTAATTCGCTATCAAATGATTTTCACCTTTAATACTTTTACTGTTAAAACAAAGCTTGGAGCAGGAATACCGAGTCACATCAAAGGTTATCGAGAAGGAATGAGGCGAACGGGCAAACTTACGAAAGAATTTAAACAATATCCCAAGCAACCCCGACCACCTTTGTCTCTCTCACAGCGCGGAGAAGCAGGAATTACACCTTATCACAAGGGGCCATCTGGAAAAGCCAGCCGGGTTTGATGAAGAGACACACCCCACCCCACACACAGCAACCAGGCAAACACGTTTTAAAGGAAATTGCAATATAACATTTATAATAACGTTAAACGATATTCCATTATAGAACCTTACAGAACCAAGGGATATGGATTCCAACAATCTGGAAACGGACCCCTTAAACTCAGGATGAAAATTATTTTTCTTTTTAATAATTCCATCATAACAATGCGAACCTCGGTAAACCGAGAGGGGTGTCGGGAGGACGTAGTAACAAACACGAGTCTTGGCGAACATGGGACCAAATGGTATTTGATAAATATAAAGTCGAAAGTATAAAGAGATAGGTACTCCCGACCACCTTTGTCTCTCCCTGCAGCACGTGATAAAATGCATACGCTCGGAAGAGCATCTTCACTTGGAAATAAATCAAAAACTATGAATCACAAGCAGGATCATAACTGTGCATGATAAGATACCAACTGTGATGTAAAATGTCAAACTTTAAAAACCTTAACCATTTCTTTGTGTGTCGAAAACGTGTACGAAAAAGGGGGGGGAACCCGCCCCTCTCTCTGGATGGATGGAGTAGACAACCAGACGCCTTCAAGATGAATCGAAGTGTCCGTTGTCTTGATGTTCATGGCTTGAGGAAAGACCCGAACAGAACCGTGTCATAAATGACACACACACAAACATACACACTGACACACGAACCCCCCCCCCACCACCGACACACGAACCCCCCCCCCCCCCCCCACCGACATACGATCAGATCAAAGATAGCTCCACCTCGTGAGGAGGAGCCGAGAAGGAGAGAGATTTTTGGCATAAAAAGGAGCCGTTTCAGCATTGAAATAAACTCATCAGCCCTCGGGGCCAGCTCAACAGAAGAAGACTCATCTCAACTCATCTCAGCAGAAGACCTGCTCAACTCATCTCAGCAGAAGACCAGCCATCACCGACGCCGGAGACGCCTCTACAACTCGCCGAATTGGCGAGTGTCGCCGATTGGCGACCCGCTGCCGCTGTTGGCGGCCAGCGCCACCACGAGCGAATCGTGAGCCTGCAATCTACAACCGCCGACGATGGAGCACCAGCGTGCCAGCTGCTCGCAGACGCACTGCGCGCATTACCTACCGTCCGCGCCGCTGCGGGCGTACTTCTAACGCCATCTACCAGACGGTCATCGCAGCTACAACAACGTATCTACTCGTTCACCAACGTCCGTCGAGTCCGAACCAACTACTGAAAGAAGAATCAACTGATACGTATGATACACTGCCCCCCACTACACGACAAACCAGACGTCTGCTTGACGCAAAGAATCGATTCCGAACATTGGCCTACTCTTTCACCACTCATACCATTCAACACACACACACGGGTCATTAACAAAGCCTAAAACCTCAAGCCATTGAACCATCCGTGATTGTGGAAACATCGCAACGACCGAGTTAATAATCCATCGTTTTTAAGAGTGTTCATAATTTTCCTCTGTAATATTGTGCTGGGGCTGTACTTCTAACCGCATAAATTACCAACTGACCCATTAAGAAGGATTAATTCTTGGCACCTCACCACGGAGCGCCGCTCGCGGGGGTGAAGAGCGTGTTCAACTGGTTCCCTGTCAGGGGTCTGGCCACAATTAATTAAAAGATTGGCCCGAGATAAGGATCTCAAAAGGAAACATCGCCACCCATTGAGTCGCGTTGAGAAGTCGATTAGAAATACTTGAGTCGTTCGTTAATATTTTTCTTTCTACATAATCTTGCTGGTATCCACGAATGAAATAACGAATTCAAACGCATATTTGTGCCTCCAAGAATAATACTGGTTGGAGTGCCCTTTCAACGAGTAGCATTACATAATAATCAGTCATCCTATTGTTAACCACGTGACAATAATTGCATTAAGGGCCGCGCATGATCAATGACCGAATGCTGTGTTGTGTGACAATTCAAGTAATGAAGCATTGCGGCCATCGAGTGGTGGCTCGACCTGATAATCCATAACGACCTGCATTATCCTAACCACGCCCACTCGCATAAATTAATACGATTATCTCTCAAATCAGCATAATTTAAGAGCATAATTACACTAATTAACATAATTTCGGATAAATTATGCAAATTTCAAATTTCATTTTATTTTCATCAATTTTCATAACACCTATATATACAACATGGGGGAGGGGGTGGGGCATACGAACGGCTTTGTTCTCTTGCTCGGCGTCTCTCACGCTGGATGAGCTGCGCCGGCACGCTCCCTCTCCTTGAAGATGCGCAAACGCGCTCATGCTGGTTCGCTGACAGCAAATTCTCTCCACTGCTGGATGACTCGTTCGAGGCGCTTGGTTGCTGGTTTGCTGGCAGCAGATTCTCTCCACTCCTGGATGACTCGTTCGAGGCGTCGGTTTTGCTGCTCATGCTGGCAGATACAGGCTCTTTCCGCTACTGGATGAGCCAAGTCGTACGCGCTCTCTCTGTAGAGACGCTCGAGCGCTCTCAGCGCTGATTCGCTGACAGCAACAGGCTTTCTTCACTGCTGTAGTAGCTGAATCGGCACAACGCTTGGCCGCTGGTTCGTTGACTCTTTTGTTTGTTTGCGCTGGACACGCTACAGCTGGATTCGATGTAGAAAATAAATGTCTTTAAACGATACTTTTGCGTGTCGGCTCTGAATTCACACTCAGCGACGCCTCGCCACCCTACGAGCCTCGCCATCCCTTGTGGATCTTCTGCAGCTCGCCGGCTGACAACTTGCTGAACTCCTGTGCCTTGTTGAACTTCTTGAACCGTTGATCTGTCTTGACTGAACTTTTGAAAGATGCTCAGCCGTTATATTCAAAAATAATTCTCCGCTCTGCGCAGTGAGGGGGGGGGGGGGGGCGTGGTCTGTGTGTGTGCGTTCGTGTATGTGTTCGTGTGTGTGTGTTCGTCAATCCATCTGCGTTATACAACCCTGGGGGGGAGGAGGGGGCGACCCTCTTCGTAACAACAGCCATCCCTCACTAGGGTGTTAAATTATTTTCTCGTGCTGCGGGGAGAGACAAAGACGGCCGGGAGGCTCTTCCTCTCTCTCTCTGCCTTTGAGTTAACTTCCCCTCCCCTCTTGGTGACCCTGGAGGCTGTGTCCATCAAACCGGTTTGTTTGTGAAATCGTCCCCTGGCCATCTGGTGATTCGCAGATAACGTAACCTCTCTTTGGCCTGGGAGTGTATTATTTATATATTTTATGGCCTTTTGACGATTTACATCTATCTGTGTTTACTGCGCTGGGTTTGTGTTTTTCATTAATTATTTCGGGTCATTAAAAATATATATGCAAATATTATTATTGATATTAATATTGGAAAAAGGTCGATATCCAACAGTAGTATATAGTGTAGTGAAGAATGTAGTAGTGTAGTGTATAACGGAGTATGTGTAGTGTACAGTGTGTATTGTTGTGTAGAGTGTAGAGTATGTATGTTGAACTTCTTTGGCACCATGACAAACTAAACACAGGCTCGTGAGCACGCACAACTATTCTGGCAACTGACCTCCAGACCTTGCCGAGGGTGACTCAGCCTAGAATTAGTTCGAATGTTCTCTGTCAACACGATAAAATGAAAGTGGAACTAAGTAGCCAGTTGTGGTTCTGCATCAACACCTCAGCATGCATCTCACCAGCCTCAACAACACCCATTGGCTCACCACACAAACACCCACAGACTCACCACACAGATACCCATCGACTCACCATACAAAGTCCTATAGATTCACCACATAGAGACCGATAAACTATTCACACAGAAACCCATAGACTCTCCACACAGATACCCATAGATTCACTATAAAGTCCCATATACTCATCACACAGAGACCCATAGACTCACCACACAGACCATTATACTCATCATACAAAGACCCATAAACGCTTCACACAGAAACCCATAGACTCTCGTTAAACCTGCCACCACCCGACACAGCAATTTAGTTGCTAGTTCAGCCACACATCGGTTGTGTGTTTGCAGAGTAAGCCCACTACACACATTCACAGTCCGAGGTGTGACGCTTCGCCGGTATTTACAACAGCAAAAAACAACCAACCGAAACAGGAAGAAATCCTTTTCCAGTTT
Source organism: Petromyzon marinus (assembly GCF_048934315.1). Lineage (NCBI taxonomy): Eukaryota > Metazoa > Chordata > Hyperoartia > Petromyzontiformes > Petromyzontidae > Petromyzon > Petromyzon marinus. Next base: position 1,674,053 of record NC_133741.1, on the reverse strand, counting down.
AGGTCTTAAATGTATTGAGTGAAAGAGAGAGATGAAAAAAAGAGATTAGTCGCGTGGAGCTGATGGTGGCTAGGAGATGTTATCTCCCTCGCCTGGTAGGCAATAACTCGTGGGTTTGGTCCCGACCCTGACGCCTACTGTAGATTTGGAGTCTGCGTCTCTCTCTCCGTGGTCACGTGGATATTTCTCCAGGTCCTCTGGGTTGAATCCCTCCGCATTTATAAATCAGAATCAAGCGTTTAGATTATGTTGGCATCTGCTATAAGGGGCCGTCCATAAATTACGTCACGCAATTTTGGACGATTTTTGACCCCACCCCCCATTCGTCACACGGCGTCACAAAAAGTCATACCCCCTCTAAAATATGACGTCACAAAGCTCTGCTCCCCCCCAAAAGAGATAAAACATCCTTCAAATCGCTCTAAACTATTGTCATTGTAGTGTGTATTTAATGTGGCGCTGCACTCTGATGTTGAAGGAGAAAACATTTATAAAAAATCCATTTAAGTAGAACGTGTTGTCTATATTTATTTAAAGTTGCGCTTTTTGATGTGACGTCACATTTATCAACAACCCCCCCCCCTCGGCACATATCGTCACAAATGTCTGACACCCCCCCCCCCCTCAGGTGCGTGACGTCATTTATGGACGGCCCCTAACAACGATGATAAGCCGCGTCGTTGCACTGTCGTTTTTGCTGTTGCCTAGGCTGCTTCTGAATAAAAGTGAAATGAAATAAAATCGTTTCATAGTTAAGTTCACTTGTATTTGGTGTGGTAGAGATATCTACTGCTGCACTGAAATGGATATTAGTTTGTGTGTATGTTTAACTTCTATGGCGCCGTGCGTAGCCAACCGTGCAAATCGGAGGTGCGGGGGAAGGACAACAAACTGAACACATAAAGCAGCTCTAAAGAAATTAGTTTGCAAGTTGGTATCGTGTATAACGCGTATTTTAGTGTAGTGAATAGTAGTGTTGTAATAAAATGTAGTCTATAGCAGTGTATAGTGTGTATATTATTGTAGTGTATAGTAGTGCTGTCTAGTGTAGCGTATAGTAGTGTAGTGTATCGTAGCGTAGTGTATACAGATAACCATAGAGACACATATATGATTAGTACGGTTGGCTACGCACGGTGTTAAAGAAGTTCAACATACTACACTATACACTACATTACATACTATACACTCCACTTACTACACTATACACGACATTACATACTATACACGCCACATACTACACCATACACTACACTACTATACACTACACGACGATACACTACACCACTATACACTCCTATACACTAATATTCACTACACAATACATTGCTGTACGCTATACTACTTGAAAAGTTCTTTAATGCTGCTTTTTTTGTTTAGTTTGTTGTCCTTTCCCCGCACCTCCGATTTGCACGGCTGGCTACGTACGGTGCCAAAAAAGTTTAAAATACACAGAGACCCACAGACACCTGGACCCATAGAGAATCATAGAGATATACAGAGACCCATAGACACAACCATAAGATTAGCACGGTTGGCTACGCACGGTGCCAAATACGTTTAACAAACATACATACTACACTATGCACTACATTACATACTAGACACTGCACATACTACGCCATACACTACACTACTATACACTATATCACTATGCACTACACTATGCACCACTATACACTACACCACTATACATGACACTACTATACACTACACCATACACTATTGCACACTACCCAACTAAACACTACACTACCATACACTACACCACTATCAGCAGGGACCTTATAAGTGTAGTGGATTAACACGCGCATACAGGGGGGAATGGTAAAGACGCGCGAGTTATGGACAGCGGGGTTAAGTCGGGCCGGCCAGGTGTGGCGGCGGGGAACTGTGCGGTAATGACGGGCCAATTAAGCTGGAGAGCGATGTACGGCTGTGATTGGCTGGGGTTGTTGTCAAGGGCGAAGTGGCGCCGGAATGTCTGGTAATAAGGGGCGTTGGGGGGCACGCAGCCTAATTAATTGGTTGGTAATGAGAACGGGGGATATATTCGGGAGACGGGAAGAACGAGGGGGAGTTGTCGCTGGGACTGGAACGAAGCAGGTCGGGGAGAACCGGAGCGAAGGCATAGGAGACGGAACAGGCTAGCAGTAGAGCAGAGAGAAGCAGAGACAACCAGAGACAGCCGAGACAAGCAGAGAGAGACAGGCAGAGACGGCGGGAGAGAGACCGAGGTACAGCGTGAGACAGAGACAACGGGAGAGAGGCCGAGATACAGCGTGGGACAGAGACAGCGGGAGAGAGACAGAGATACAGCGTGGGACAGAGACAGCGGGAGGGAGAGAGACAGAGATACAGCGTGGGACAGAGACAGCGGGAGAGAGACAGAGATACAGCGTGGGACAGAGAGAGAAAGAGACAACGGGAGAGAGACAGAGATACAGCGTGGGACAGAGACAGAGGCAACGGGAGAGAGACAGAGATAGAGCGTGAGACAGAGACAACGGGAGAGAGACCGAGATACAGCGTGAGACAGAGACAGAGAGAGACAGAGACAACGGGAGAGAGGCCGAGATACAGCGTGGGACAGAGACAGCGAGAGAGAGACAGAGATACAGCGTGGGACAGAGACAACGGGAGAGAGACAGAGATAGAGCGTGAGACAGAGATAGAGCGTGAGACAGAGATAGAGCGTGAGACAGAGACGGAGAGAGACAGAGACAGTGGGAGAGAGACGGAGATACAGCGGGAGACAGAAACAGCGAGCGACGGAGAGAGACAGGGACAACGCAGAGGGACAGTGAGGGATAGGGGAGGAAGCGGAGTGAGCGAGACGGGCGGAGCGCGGCGAGCGAGCTGCGGCTAAGCGGAATGACGGGGTCACAGACGTAATGTGAAGAGTTGCAATAAAAGTGGTGTCGGAGAAAACAAGAAAGTTATCCGCGTCAAGTCGACCACTACATAAGTGTGAGCGAGAGAGAACACGTGGAGGGGAAAATGTAGTGGGAAAAACCGGAAAAGAACCCGGAGAAAATTCCACGCGACCACTGGGAGAGAGACGCCGCAAACTCCCACAGTAGGCACTGGCACTGTGCATAGGGCCTACTCACACACCCACTCACTCACCCACTCAGTCACTCACCCAGTCACTCACCCACTCACTCACCCACCCACTCACCCAATCACCCACTCGCTCACTCACTCGCTCACTCACCCACTCAACCAATCACCCACTCACTCAACCACCTACCCACTAACTCACCCACCCACTAACTTACCTACCCACTCACTCACCCACCCACTCATTCACTCACCCACCCACTCCCCCACTCACTCACCCACCCACTAACTTACCCACCCACTCACTCATCCACCCACTCATTCACTCACCCACCCACTCACTCACCCGCTAACTCACCGACTCGCTAACCCACCCGCCCGCTCACTGACCCACTCACTCAGCACCTACTCACTCACCCACTCACCAGCGCCGTATTTATCAAAAGGCTCACAGGAGGCACTGTGCCTACGGCCTCCGAAAAGAAAATGTGACCCATGTTTTTTTTGATTGTACGATTTAAAAATGTTTTACAAAGCTATCGTTCAGAATAAATATATTTACAGAGAGCAAGGAATCTGCTTTTCTGCGGCACACAGCTCGCTACCATAGAATGAGGGCACAGACTAGGTACTAATGATAATTATTAATCGTGTCAGCAGTTGCGATATCTGTCCAGCGGCTGAACGAAACGGAAAAACAAGCGGAGTGACAGTGGCGGTGGTGGTAACACGGGGCAGCACTAACCAATTGTCGAGTTATCACTGAAGGCCACACGGTGCATAGAGCCTAAAATTATTTTCATCCGGCCCTGGCGGTGAGCGAGGCATATACTTAGGGGTAGGCATTATCCAGGAATACTCTCAAGTACCTGCCATCATCCCATTTAATTTTCTTTAGTCCATGATTATGCCTCTTGGCTTGCGTGCGGTGTGGGGAATAACTTCTACCGTTGCACTTACAGAAACACAATGGTTATTATGACATTGAGCGCGAGATGAAAGCAGGTTATTCCTCACACCGTCGAACCCACGACCTCCTGTATACCACGCGATGGAGTTAACATCTAGCCATCGTGGCGTCAGGGGTTCGGGATCGAACCCACCGCCTCCTGGATACCAGGCAAGGGAGTTAACATCTCTTAGCCACCGTGGAGTCAGGGGTTCGGGATCGAACCCACGACCTCCTGTATACCAGGCGAGGGAGTTAACATCTCCTAGCCATCGTGGCGTCAGGGGTTCGGGATCGAACCCATCCCTAACCTGTATACCAGGCGACGTAGTCAACGTCTCCGTGCCACCATGAGAGACAATGGAGTGGTCACCTTCTCTCTCCTTGAAGCGCAGGCGGACTCCTCCGCCAGGCAGCCGCGTGAGTTCCTCGCACTCGCCTCCCCCCGACAGCCGCTTGCTCTGGAAGTATTTGAGGAGCTTCGCCTCCACGGCTTTGTCTAGGGCTGGGAGGCCTCTCACGTCAACCTCGTTGCTGCCGCTGCAGCCTTCCATCGCAGCAGCAGTATCGGCACCTCCGACTAGCACGGTAGGCTATGCGCGGTGCGAATGAAGTTCAACATACAGCAGCAGCAGTTGCAGCAGGAGCCCCTGGTCGCGAGATGTTGCGCTGCTGCTGCAAGGTGGGCTAAAGGCGGTGGTGGAGCGTTCGAGTGTTAACGTGAAAATGTAATGGGAATAAATTGGAACGACGTTGGCGCATCCGCACCCAGCCCAGCACCCTTCCCACTTTCGACAGCGAAAACGAAACCGAGAAAGGGGAAGTTTACACTTGGCTCAGCCGTGACGCGCGTACACGCGCGCGGTGGGTGGCGGAGTGTCGCAGTTTCGATAAAAACAAGTAATGAAATGAAACATAAACTTAAAAATTATTAAATGTAATATTAGCAGAAGTTACTAAATACAAGCTAAATAAAAAAAATACTGAGATAAAATAAAACTAATTAGATTTAAAAAAATAAAGGTAAATAGAAATTGTAAAAAAAAATTAAGTTAAGAATAATTAAATAAAATCTACATAACATTATTAAATAAAATATAAATATAAAAATTCGAGTGAGCGTGATTGAATTTAACATAAAAACAATTTCAATTGAATTTAAATGAGAAAAAAATGCATTAAAATAATTAACTTGAATATAAGTAGATATAATAAAATAAGCTATGCGTGAGTGTTATTGAATTAAATTAACACAATTAAATGAAATATGAATAAGAATGATTGAATAAAATACAAAAAATTATTATACATACGTAAATATAGTTGAACACAAAATAAATAAACAGTATTTAAATACCAGCGCTAAACCATTCATGCGAAGTGAGTTTTGCGTGCATCAGCAGCGGGTCAGGCGTGCCGGTTAATACATTAATTATCGCGTATTTTAGTTGTGTTGTGGTTGTCCCTTTTGCTGTTTATCGTACTCTGTGGCAGTGTTTCCTCAAACTTGTTTTTGAGCGCGGTGACAGGACGCACCCACCTCCCTAAATGCCAGGAACACAGAACCATCACAATCTATATTTAGACCGCCGGAGGAATCCAGTAAGCTATGAAGCTTAGTTTCACAAACGTCCAGTAGTTATCTGTAGGATATCTTTTTATGCCGGTATCAAAATATAAAAAGTAAGAATAAATCTGGCTGCCGCCTGATGATATCGGTTGTAATTACTGGCGAAACATCGTACTCTGTAAATGTTGTGGATTTGCTCTCCAACACAACGGTGTGCTGTACTGGGTCTTTCGGTAAAGTCACGTAGATATGTTGAAAGAAAACAAAAAAATACAAAAAACTACGTTTCGATCACAACACAAGCGATCGTCCTGATGACTTTACCGAAAGACCCAACGAATATTAATTCCTACAGTCACGAAAGCTTTAGGTCAAGATGTAACAGTAGCCTTGTTCTTGATGGCCGTGTCTCAACCACCAGTGTTAGACTAGAACACAACGCCAAAGTGCGAACGGGACAGAGGCGAGTTTTTACTTATTAAATGCTCTTACACTTGGTATTCACACAGAAAACCAGATATACCAAAAAACATTGACCAGGCAATGCAAGTATCCCGTGGTGAACATGCAAACTAGCATCCTCTGCTAATGTATGCATTGTCTTCGAAACTGTTTTATTGCCAGAAAGTGTAAAAGCTACTCTTGTAATTGTTTTCCATCATCTGTGAAACTGGCAAAGAGGTATTTCAGAGATATCCCTGATGCTCGACCGGACATACAAATGCTCTGATGCGCGCATTGTCCTTGTACTGTTCGTCTTTTAACGCTGTTATCTGGTCTGATGCTGGTGGCAGAGACGAAGCCATGAAGCACACGGATGCTGTCTCTGTGTAATGAGTCTATAGGTCTCTATGTGGTGAGTCTGTGGGTCTCTATGTGTGGGGCTATGGGTATATGTGTAGTGAGTATATGGGTCTCTGTCTCTGTGTGGTGAGTCTATGGATCATTCTATGATGAGTCTGTGGTTTTCTATGTATGAGTCTATGGGTATCTGTGCAGTGAGTCTATGGGTCTCTATGTTTGAGTCTTTGGGTCTCTTTGTGGTGAGGTTATGGGTCTCTGTGTGGTAAGTATATGGATTTCTGTTTGAGGAGTCTATGAGTCTCTGTGTGATGAGCCTATGGGTATCTGTGTGGTGAGTCAGAGGGTCTCTATGTATGAATGTATGGGTCTCTGTGTGGATCTCTGTTTGAGGAGACTATGGGTCTCTGTGTGATGAGTCTATGGGTCTCTTTGTGTTGAGACTATGGGTCTCTATGTGGTGAGTTTATGATTCTCTGTGTGGTGAGTATATGGATCTCTGTTTGAGGAGACTATGGGTCTCTGTGTGCTGAGTCTATGGGTCTCTGTGTGGTGAGTCAGTGGGTCTCTATTTATGGGTATCTGATGGGTGTATGGGTCTCTATGTGGTGCGTCTATGGGTCTCTGTATGGTGAGTTTATGATTCTCTGTGTGGTGAGTATATGGATCTCTGTTTGAGGAGACTATGGGTCTTTGTAATGAATCTATGGGTCTCTTTGTGGTGAGACTATGGGTCTCTGTGTGGTGAGTCTGTGGGTCTCTATGTGTGAGTTGTGGGTCTCTATGTGTGAGTATATGAGTATCTGTGTGTTGAGTCTATGGGTCTATGTGTGGTGAGTTTATGATTCTCTGTGTGGTGAGTATATGCATCTCTGTTTGAGGAGACTATGGGTCTCTGCGTGATAAATCTATAGGTCTCTTTGTGGGGAGACTATGGATCTCTGTGGTGAGTTTATGATTCTCTGTGTGGTGAGTATATGGATCTCTGTTTGAGGAGACTATGGGTCGCTGTGTGATGAGTCTATGGGTCTCTTTGTGGTGAGACTATGGGTCTCTGTGTGGTGAGTCTGTGGGTCTCTATGTGTGAGTTTGTGGGTCTCTATGTGTGAGTATATGAGTTTCTGTGTGTTGAAGTCTATGGGTCTATGTGTGGTGATTCTACGCATCTCTGTGGGAGGAGTCTATATGTCTTTGTGTGGTGAGTCTATGGGTCTCTGTTTGAGTCTCGGTCTCTGTGTGGTGAGTCTGTGGGTCTCTATGTGTGAGTCTATGGGTCTCTGTTTGAGTCAGTTGGTCTCTGTCTGGTGAGTCTACGCATCTCTGCGTCTCTATGTGGTGAGTTTATGGGTCTCTGTGTGAGTTGGGTCACTGTGTGGTAAGTCTGTGGGTCTCTGTATGGGGAGTCTACAGTATGTATCTCTATTTATGGGTCTCTGATGAGTGTAGGGGTCTCTGTGGTGCGTCTATGGGTTTCTGTGTGATGAGCCTTTGCGTTTCTGTGTGTTGAGTCAGTGGGTAACTATGTGTGAGTCTATGGGCTCGGTGTCTCTGTGTGGATATTCTGTGGGGATTTATGTATGGGTGTATGAGTCTATGGGTCTCTGTGTCTCTGTGTGATGAGTCTATGCGTCTCTGTGTGGTGAGTCTATGGATCTCTGTGTCTCTGTGTGATGAGTCTATGAGTCTCTGTGTGGTGAGTCTGTATATCTATTTATGGGTTTCTGATGAGTCTATGGATCTTTGTGTGATGCGTCTATGTGTTTCTGTGTGATTAGTCTATGGGTCTCTTTGTGTTGAGTCTATGGGTCTATGTGTGGTGAGTCTACGCATCTCTGTGGGAGGAGTCTATGTGTCTTCGTGTGGTGAGTCTATAGGTCTCTGTTTGAGTCTGGGTCTCTGTGTGGTGAGTCTGTGGGTCTCTATGTGTGAGTATATGTGTCTGTGTATTTTGAGTCAGTGGGTCTCTGTCTGGTGAGTCTACGCATCTCTTAGTGAGGAGTCTATATGTGGGGTCGGCGTTCGCCGTGCCTTGCTGTGCAGGCGCTTGCAGACGTCACGGTGGAGGTTCCCCTGGCACACAAATGTTCATCCCATTACGCTATCGGAAACGTTTAGGGGAAGTTGACGCGACGGCAGGGGCTCTGCTGTCCCCATCTAACATCATTGCCAAGAGCTTTTCTCTTGTTGCTGCTCAGATCATTGTCGGAGTCGGTCAGGCCCCGTTCTTGCAAGTTTTGAACGAGGGCCCGGAAGGCATTGTGATCCCAGCCGGTACGGTTTTGGCTCACGCCACTACCGCGTTCACGGCCTACGAGGAGGGCCATCCGCACGGATTGGCTGCGGGAGTGGGCTACGGAGATGATTGTGACGATTGGTGGATCGCCGAATTGTGCCGGGAAAATTCGTCATTGACCATTCAGCAGCGTGGGGCGCTCGAGCACTGCTGTCTGACTACACGGACGTTTTTAGCAGGAACGATTTTGATTCGGGACGTATGTCTTTCTTGTCCCAGCACATTGACACCGGTGAGGCGATGCCCGGTACGAATTAACCCACACCGCATGAGTCCCAAGGAGAGGGACCATGTGCACAGCGCGGTGGAGGAAATGCTCGCCGCTGACATAATTTCGCCATCTAATAGCCCTTGGGGCGCTCCTGTTGTGCTCGTGTTTGCTAATAAGGTATCTGTGGCAGATGCATACCCTCTGCCATGGATGGACGATTCCCTCGCTGCCTTGTCTGGGGCGAAATTATTTTCCACCCTCGATTTCTCGTCGGGGTTTTGGCAGCTGCCCCTCGATGATATATCTAAACCGAAAACAGCGTTCCGTATGCCTCGAGGCCTGTTTGAGTTCAAATGCCTTCCCATGGGCCTGAACGCTGCTCCCGCCATGTTCCAGCGCTTGATGGAGATGGTTTTGGCCGGGTTGCAATGGGACACGTGTTTCATATACTTGGACGATATTATTGTGTTGGTCGTACGTTCGAGGAACACCTTCAATGGTTGAAGGTGGTTTTCGACAGGATGCGGTCCGTTAATCCTCAATTCAAGCCTAAAAAGTGTCATCTTCTGCAACACTCCATGCGTTACCTTGGTCACATTGTCAGCTCCGATGGTGTCGTCATGGACCCAGACAAAATCTCTTGCGCCCATGACTGGCCAACCCCTATCTCTGTGCGTCGATTTGTCGGGTTCGCGTCCTACTACCGTCGTTTCATTCCAAATTTTGCTACCATTGCGAAGCCTCTGCACATCCTGACAGGGAAGAATGAGATGTTTAAATGGGGATCGGAAGAGGAGTCGGCGTTCCGAACCCTCCGGGATCGATTGGCGACCGTGCCCACACTCGATTATCCGGACTTTTCATTGCCCTGTGTCTTGGACACTGACGCCAGTGATATCAGCATCAGCGTAAAAATGGCGCTGAAAGGGTGGTGGCATACGGTAGCAGGGTTCTCTCTCCGGCGGAAACTCACTACTGTGTTATGCGCAGGGAACTATTGGCGATCGTCCATTTTGTTCGCCAATATCGTCCTTACCTGTATGGCAGGAAATGTATTGTACGCACTGACCATGTGGCCCTGCAATACCCATTAAAGATCGAACAACCGTCAGGTCAGCTGTCGCGATGGCTTGAGACGTTACAGGAATTCTCTTTTGACATGTGCCACCGTAAAGGTGCTCGCCACGGTAATGCGGACGCGCTCTCCAGGTTGCCGCGGGGCTTCCCTTGTACATGCGCATCGGGCACAAATCGATGCATGATTCTTCATCAGCCCCCTCGGCCTGTCATGTGGCAGATTCCGCAGACCATGCCGGGCTGGGGCCGGCTGACAGCACGTTAAACCTGCCGCGATCAGTATGGATACGCGAGCAACTGTTGGATGACTCGTTGGTTTCGCTGCGAGGTCGGGCTGACAGATCGCGGATTGCCTCGTCCAAGGACGACTCCCAGCAGACTACCTTCCAAGGCGGGTTGTTTATGTGAAGGGATGATCTGTTGGGCCGTTGGAGTCTGGTGGTTCCAGTCGTGTTTAGGCACAAACTGATTTGGGCGCTGCATACCGAAAAATTGCTGCATCGGCATGAAGAAAACCTTGCTCACGATGCAAAGGGATTATTTTTGGTCCGGCATGACAGCCGATGTTGCCACGGCTATTCACGCATGCCCGGAATGCGCTTGGCGGAAACCTCCACGCAAGAAATATATTCCACCCTTAAAATCGATTAAGGTGACGCAAATTAATGAACTTGTGGCTCTCGATGTCCTCGGGCCATTTCCTCCTTACGTCGTGGGTAACAAATTCCTGTTGGTGGGGGTGGAATATTTTTCACGTTGACCGGTCGCTTGGCCCCTGCCTGATCAATTGGCAGCGTGCATCACCGATGCATTTCTTTTTGGTTATGTGATGGACAAAGGTGTTCCGGAACGGCTGCTCACAGACCAGGGCCGAAATTTCTAATCCAAATTGCTGCGGGATGTGTGTGATGCCTTGAGCACCAAAAAGATATGGACTTCATCTTACCATCCGCAGATGGATGGGATTGTGGAACGACTGAACCGTACCTTGTCGGCCATGCTTTGTCACACGGTGAGCGAAAAGCAGGCCGATTGGGACCTTCACATTGCCTACCGTATGGCCCCACATACTTCTACAGGTTACTAACGGTTCTTCCTCATGTACGATCGGGAGAACGTGCTGCCGATTGGCGTGCAACTGGGAGTGCCCACTAAGGAGCCCGCGCTGACAATACCGGAACATGTCCCCGAATTGGTTCGTCGTGTCACAGAAGCACGCGAAGCAGCTAGGATTGCTACGGCCAAGACGCAGGGACAGAACGAGCGATGTGCTCGTCGGTCACGACGCGACATGAAATGGGCTGTGAGCGACCGGGCCTGGCTCCATTGTCCCCAGGTGCCAGTGGGTACTTCTCCCAAACTGCACAGGCCATGGCAAGGGCCTGTTGAATTCATAGTAATACGCAATCCTCAATGTGTACATATCCGGGCTGGGTCGCGCCGTTGGTACATCTACACGTCTCGGTTGAAACCTTTCTTTGCTCCGCGTGTTCATCCTTCATCCCCATTGCCTACCCTGCCGGGGTTTGATGCGTCCGATGTGCCACCTCGGTTGCCGGTTGATCCCCAAAAGGGGCCTGTTTTGCCTCCCACAGACTCACAGGCCCTGAACCTCCTGGCTGCTGCCGACAACCCTGCTCCGGCTGGACCTTGCCCCGCCGCGGCGGAAGCTGAACCTTCCACCCTTCCGCCCCCTGTTGCGCTGGAACTGGTAGGGGCCTCGTGCTGTTGCTGGGGATGGACCGGCGTCGCGTACACGTTCCAAATCTGTTCCCTTTCGTTGATAATTGTTCTTACTTATTTTGCATCTTCTTGTTGTTGCTGTGCTGTGTTATTGTTATTCTTACTTACCTTGAGTAGTGCGTTCGTTATGCGCCTTATTATTGTTGTTGTTGTGTTGTTCCTCATTCTCAGTGGCTCTCGTATTGTGTGTTGCTTCATTCCTAGCTGGGACGGCTAGTCTTTTTCACCAGGTCGAGGGGATGATGTAATACGAGGGTTCCCCGACGGTCGCCGATCGGTGAGATAGGCTCCGCCGCTTCAGCCATCAGCCAATAATATGGATGCGCCAAGTTCAAGGGCGGAGCTCAAGGGCTCTTGTGGGTAACCATCCAGAAGGTTCGCGAAGATGGCGTGGCTATAGGCGGGGCTTAGTGATGCAGGTGATGGGATATAAGGGGAAGCAGGAAAAAAACTTGGGGTCAGTGTGTGGAGTCTAGAGGCGAGACCACGTCTCGCCCCTCCGGCACGCCAGTGGCCACGTGGCGAGCCGGAGGCTGTCTCCTTGCGTGCCGTCTGCCAGCGGCGCGCGGGAGCAGGGAGGGAGCGTGATCGAGCTGTGCGCGGAATGAGTGAAGCGGTGTCGTTGTGAAGAGAACGCGGAGCTGTCTGGCCGACGGGGAATAAATAATAAAGAAGACACGAACTTCAGATCGTCGTCGAAGTGCTTTATTACAAGTGTATGGGTCTCTGCGTGGTGAGTCAGTGGGTCTCTATGTATAAGTCTATGGATGTCTGTGTGGAGAGTCTAGGCATTTCTGTGTGAGGAGTCTGGGTTTCTATGTGATTGGTCTATTAGTCTCTGTGTGGTGAGTCTATGGGTCTCTGTGTAATGAGCCTATGGGTCTCTTTCTGCTGAGTCTATGGGTCTCTATTTATGGGTCTCTGATGAGTCTATGGATCTCTGTGTGATACGTCTATGGGTCTCTATGTAATTATCCTATGGGTATCTGTGTGATAAGTCGGTGTGCCTCTATGTATGAGTCTATGTGTCTCTGTGTCCCTGTGTGGTGACTCTGTGGGTCTCTGTGTCGAGAGTCCATGGGTCTCTATTTATGGGTCTCTGATTATTCTATGGATCTCTGTGTGATGCGTCTATGGTTATCTGTCTCATGAGTCTATGAGTCTCTTTGTGGTGAGTCTTTGGGTCTCTGTGTAGTGAGTCTATGGGTCTTCATGCGGTGAGTCTGTGAGTCTCTATGTGTGAATCTATGTTTATCTGTGCATTGAGTCTATGGTGCTCTGTGTGATGATTCCATGTATCTCTGTGTGAGGTGTCTATGGGTCTCTTTGTGGTGAGTCTATGGGTATCTCTGTGTTGAGTATATGAGTCTCTATGTAGTGAGTCTATGGGTCTCTGTGTGATTCTGGGTCACTGTGTGATGAGTCTGTGGATCTCTATGAGTCTATGGGTCTCTATGTATGAGCCTATGGGTCTCTGTGTTTCTCTGCGGTGAGTCTGTGAGTCTCTGTGTGATGAGTCTATGTATCTCTATTTATGGGTCTCTGATAGTGTAGGGGTCTCTTTGTGGTGCGTCTATGGGTTTCTGTGTGATGAGCCTTTGCGTCTCTGTGTGGTGAGTCAGTGGGTCTCTATGTGTGAGTCTATGGGTCTCGGTGTCTCTGTGTGGATAGTCTGTGGGGATCTATGTATGAGTCTATGGGTCTCTGTGTCTTTGTGTGATGAGTCTATGAGTCTCTGTGTGGTGAGTCTATGAGTCTCTGTGTCGCTGTGTGGCGAGTATGTGGGTCTCTGTGGTGAGTCTATGGGTCTCTGTGTGGTGAGTCGATGAGTCTATGTGTGGTGAGTCTATGTATTTCTATTTATGGTTCTCTGATGAGTCTCTGGATCTCTGTGTGATGCGTCTATGTGTTTCTGTGTGATAAGTCTATGGGTCACTTTGCGGTGAGTCTATGAGTCTCTGTGTGGTGAGTCTGTGGGTGAATCTCTGGTTCTCTATGTATGAGTATGCGGGTATCTGTGTTGAGTCAATGGGTCTTTGTCTGGTGAGTCTAGAAATCTCTTTGTGAGGAGTCTATGTGTCTCTGTGTGGTGAGTCTATGGGTCTCTGTGTGAGTCTGCCACTCTGTGTGGTGAGTCTGTGGGTCAATATTTACGAGTCTATTGGTCTCTATGTCGCTGTGTGGTGAGTCTTTTGGTCTCTGTGTAGTGAGTCAATCGATTTCTATTCATGGGTCTCTGATGAGTCTATGGGTCTCTCTGTGGTGAGTCTATGGGTGTTTGTGTGGTGAGTCTGTTGGTCTCTGTGTGATGAGTCTATGGGTCTTTTCTAGATTTGAAGCTTTCGTAACTGCAAGGATCCATACTCTTTGGTTCTATTCGGTAAAGTCACGTTGGTAAAAAATAAAACAGAAATCACGACGTTTCGGCTACAACACAAGTGGCCTTTTTCAGGTGAAGAAACATAACTCTCGGGACGACAGCACTTCAATGACCGCTGCTAAAATTCGCAGCGTCTTTTAAGCTCGGTGGGAGGTGCAGGGCGTCTTGACAAAGGAGTTTACATATAAAAAATAGCTGTGTTAAAGTGTTGAATCAGCAGGGTGTTAAAGTCAGAAAATTAGCTGGGGGATTAGCATGTTTTTGTGTAGAGGGTGCGGATGATGGGTCACTTCTCCGATACCAAGGTTCTCTGTAAACCTACAGGTTATCACCAGAGATTTGTCCACGAACCATTCAGATATACAAACACAGACATAACTTCAACCGAGAGGATGGTTTCAAATTAAGCAACCATTGGAAAGACGTTTTAAATCATACCAAACGTCAACTAATTTCTAACATAAATTTCAAATAATGGTATACCAAGCATATTCCTTCCGAACTTTCCATCAAACCCCTTTTTCCTACTCTCCCCTGACAGCACAATCTTGCCGATCTTTAATTTTGTCCGTTTCTATTGCACACACACAGTGACCCATCCTCCGCACCCTCTACACAAAAAAACATGCTAATCCCCCAGCTAATTTTCTGACTTTAACACCCTGCTGCTTCAACACTTTAACACAGCTATTTTTGATATGTAAACTCCGTTGTCAAGGCGCCCTGCTCCCCCCACCGAGCTTAAAAGACGCTGCGAATCTTAGCAGCGGTCATTGAAGTGCTGTCGTCCTGACAGTTCTGTTCCTTCACCTGAAGAAGGCCACTTGTGTTGTGGCCGAAACGTCGTGATTTTTGCCGTTTTATTTTGTACCTACGTGACTTTACCGAATAGAACCAAAGAGTATGGATCCTTTCAGTCATGAAAGCTTCAAATCTAGAATTTATAACCTCTACGGGGAGGGCTATCACCTATCTGTTAGAGCTTTCAACAGACAACGGGACAAGGAGTCACAGCTCATCGAGACGCTGACCTTCCTCAAAAGATGCCGCGACAACAAGGTAATACCCATCGCTTTGACACTCACATCTGCTGCTGTATCCTCACCGAATTCTAAACAGATTCTGTTTAAGGCCAGCCTATCTTTAATCTCAGAGTATAAGACAACTCCGTTTTGAACTCGATACTTTAGACACGACTCTCCTACAAGCTCATTTAACGTTAACACAAAAAATGTCACCTTATTGGAACCACCTAGACAACATGACTGCTTCTTCTGCCGATTCACTTTCAGTCAAATGCAAAGCTAACCTGATTTCTAAATTCAACCACCTATCGAAGAAGAACCCAGTACCACATATAACAAAACTAGACGTTAACAAAATCGTCATTAATCAGAGTAACACCCCGGTTTCGGACAATATGAAAACAGTACTGGCTAAAGGGCTAAATTTTGCTGTCAATCTGAAACATATTCCTGTAGATGATATCATCTCTCAAGTCGATGTAGCCCTCAAAGGCATAGGACACATCCTAGCAGACGTTGCGAGAGCTGAAATAGCCACTATTCTTAAGAATGCTAAGAAACCCATTAGCAACATCAGCAAAAATGAAAGCTTTGAACTCGCGAATAAAAAAAAGCAGAAGTGATATAGTCATCCACTCAGCTGACAAAGGCAACGCTACTGTAATTATGGATAAAGATTCGTACAACAACAAAATCCAGAACCTAATCAACGATGGAAGTTACTCAAAAATTTAAAATGACCCTACTAATAGCCTAACTATAAAAACCAACAAGATTATCACAAGTTCGACCTCCCTAATCGAACCAACTAAACGTCCCTCCCTAAAACCTTCTGCTGCTAGACCCTCTAGATTCTATGGTCTCCCCAAGATTCATAAAGAAGGAACTCCACTACGACCCATCGTATCCACGATCAACTCCCCTACCGATAAGCTAGCACGTTTTCTGTCAGATACCTTGCTACCTTTCACTGGCAAGACCTCCTCAGCAGTACTTAACTCAGCCTAATTGGTCTCTATGGTCAAAGACGTTGTACTGTCCCCTGACGATATCCTTGTCAGCTTCGATGTGTTCTCCCTGTTCACCAAGGTCCCGGTACCTGATACCATTGAAATAATTGAAAATTTGGTACAATATTGACTAGACCCCGATACACCTGAGCTGGTTAGACACTGCCTCAACAATACATACTTTACTTGGAATGGCACCTTCTACAAACAAAATGAGGGTACCCCCATGGGTTCTCCCTTATCACCAGTGATAGCCAATGTTTTCATGGAGATATTTGAATCAGACGCCATCCAGATTTCCACTCTCAGACCTTCCCCGTGGAAGAGATACGTGGATGACACTTTCGTAATTTGGCCACATGGCCTCCCAGCTTTGAACCATTTCCTACACCACATCAATTCCAGACACCCCGCCATCAAATTCACCATGGAAGTGGAGAAAGATGGCAAGCTACCATTCTTGCATGTTCTGTTTGAGAGAAGACCTGATGGCTCATTGGGGCATTCTGTCTACAGGAAACCCACCCACACAGATTCCTACTTGAAGCCTGATTCCCACCACCACCCAGCTCAAAAGAATTATCTCATCAAAACGTTATACCACAGGGCTCATTGCATTTCGGACCAATACCACCTGACCAGTGAATTAAAACATGTGCACCTGGCCCTCAAGAGAAACGGATACTCTGACCGTACCATCCGCCAAGCTGTTTCTCCCTCCATACAGAAACAACCACTTGATACTCCGGTCAAAACCATCAAACTACCTTATATAGCAGGCGTTACCAAAACGATCTACAAAATTCTAAACAAACAAAAGATCCTGGTCCGGTTCAATACAGTACACAAAATCCGTGACCTTATCCCATCCGTGAAGGATGTCATCCCTGACTTACAGTACCCCGGAGTTTACAAATTGAGTTGTACTGTGGTGATTGCTATATCGGGGAGACACAACAACATATATCTGACCGAATTCGCGAGCACAAATCAGATCTGAAACACGGCAGAACGAATTCATCTGCTGTAGCTGATCATTGTTACAACGCTATGGGTGATCATGAGATTGTCTTCTCCGATACCAAAGTTCTCTGTAAACCTACAGGTTATCACCAGAGATTTGTCCACGAAGCCATTCAGATATACAAACACAGACATAACTTCAACCGAGAGGATGGTTTCAAATTAAGCAACCATTGGAAAGACGTTTTAAATCATACCAAACGTCAACTAATTTCTAACAGCAATTTCAAATAATGGTATACCAAGCATATTCCTTCCGAACTTTCCATTAAACCGCTTTTTCCTACTCTCCCCTGACAGCACATTCTTGCCGATCTTTAATTTTGTCCGTTTCTATTGCACACAGTGACCCATCCTCCGCACCCTCTACACAAAAACATGCTAATCCCCCAGCTAAGTTTCTGACTTTAACACCCTGCTGCTTCAACACTTTAACACAGCTATTTTTGATATGTAAACTCCGTTGTCAAGGCGCCCTGCTCCTCCCACCGAGCTTAAAAGACGCTGCGAATCTTAGCAGCGGTCATTGAAGTGCTGTCGTCCCGACAGTTCTGTTCCTTCACCTGAAGAAGGCCACTTGTGTTGTGGCCGAAACGTCGTGATTTTTGCCGTTTTATTTTTTACCTACGTGACTTTACCGAATAGAACCAAAGAGTATGGATCCTTGCAGTCATGAAAGCTTCAAATCTAGAATTTATAACCTCTACGGGGAGGGCTTTCACCTATCTGTTAGAGCTTTCAACAGACAACGGGACAAGAAGTCACAGCTCATCGAGACGCTGACCTTCCTCAAAAGATGCCGCGACAACAAGGTAATACCCATCGCTTTGACACTCACATCTGCTGCTGCATCCTCACCGAATTCTAAATAGATTCTGTTTAAGGCCAGCCTATCTTTAATCTCAGAGTATAAGACAACTCCGTTTTGAACTCGATACTTTAGACACGACTCTCCTACAAGCTCATTTAACGTTAACACAAAAAATGTCACCTTATTGGAACCACGTAGACAACATGACTGCTTCTTCTGCGGATTCACTTTCAGTCAAATGCAAAGCTAACCTGATTTCTAAATTCAACCACCTATCGAAGAAGAACCCAGTACCACATGTAACAAAACTAGACGTTAACAAAATCGTCATTAATCAGAGTAACACCCCAGTTTCGGACAATCTGAAAACAGTACTGGCTAGAGGGCTAAATTTTGCTGTCAATCTGAAACATTCCTGTAGATGATATCATCTCTCAAGTCGATGTAGCCCTCAAAGGCATAGGACACATCCAAGCAGACGTTGCGAGAGCTGAAATAGCCACTATTCTTAAGAATGCTAAGAAACCCATTAGCAACATCAGCAAAAATGAACACTCTGAACTCGCGAATTAAAAAAAACAGAAGTGATATAGTCATCCACTCAGCTGACAAAGGCAACGCTACTGTAATTATGGATAAAGATTCGTACAACAACAAAATCCAGAACCTAATCAACGATGGAAGTTACTCAAAATTTTAAAATGACCCTACTAATAGCCTAACTATAAAAACCAACAAGATTATCACAAGTTCGACCTGCCTAATCGAACCAACTTAACGTCCCTCCCTAAAACCTTCTGCTGCTAGACCCCCTAGATTCTATGGTCTCCCCAAGATTCATAAAGAAGGAATTCCACTACGACCCATCGTATCCACGATCAACTCCCCTACCGATAAGCTAGCACGTTTTCTGTCAGATACCTTGCTACCTTTCACTGGCAAGACCTCCTCAGCAGTACTTAACTCAGCCCAATTGGTCTCTATGGTCAAAGACGTTGTACTGTCCCCTGACGATATCCTTGTCAGCTTCGATGTGGTCTCCCTGTTCACCAAGGTCCCGGTACCTGATACCATTGAAATAATTGAAAATTTGGTACAACATTGACTAGACCCCGATACACCTGAGCTGGTTAGACACTGCCTCACCAATACATACTTTACTTGGAATGGCACCTTCTACAAACAAAATGAGGTTACCCCCATGGGTTCTCCCTTATCACCAGTGATAGCCAATGTTTTCATGGAGATATTTGAATCAGACGCCATCCAGATTTCCACCCTCAGACCTTCCCCGTGGAAGAGATATGTGGATGACACTTTCGTAATTTGGCCACATGGCCTCCCAGCTTTGAACCTTTTCCTACACCACATCAATTCCAGACACCCCGCCATCAAATTCACCATGGAAGTGGAGAAAGATGGCAAGCTACCATTCTTGAATGTTCTGTTTGAGAGGAGACCTGATGGCTCATTGGGGCATTCTGTCTACAGGAAACCCACCCACACAGATTCCTACTTGAAGCCTGATTCCCACCACCACCCAGCTCAAAAGAATTCTCTCATCAAAACGTTATACCACAGGGCTCATTGCATTTCGGACCAATACCACCTGACCAGTGAATTAAAACATGTGCACCTGGCCCTCAAGAGAAACGGATACTCTGACCGTACCATCCGCCAAGCTGTTTCTCCCTCCATACAGAAACAACCACTTGATACTCCGGTCAAAACCATCAAACTACCTTATATAGCAGGCGTTACTAAAACGATCTACAAAATTCTAAACAAACAAAAGATCCTGGTCCGGTTCAATACAGTACACAAAATCCGTGACCTGATCCCATCCGTGAAGGATGTCATCCCTGACTTACAGTACCCCGGAGTTTACAAATTGAGTTGTACCTGCGGTGATTGCTATATCGGGGAGACGAAACAACATATCTCTGACCGAATTCGCGAGCACAAATCAGATCTGAAACACGGCAGAACGAATTCATCTGCTGTGGCTGATCATTGTTACAATGCTATGGGTGATCATGAGATTGTCTTCTCCGATACCAAAGTTCTCTGTAAACCTACAGGTTATCACCAGAGATTTGTCCACGAAGCCATTCAGATATACAAACACAGACATAACTTCAACCGAGAGGATGGTTTCAAATTAAGCAACCATTGGAAAGACGTTTTAAATCATACCAAACGTCAACTAATTTCTAACATAAATTTCAAATAATGGTATACCAAGCATATTCCTTCCGAACTTTCCATCAAACCCCTTTTTCCTACTCTCCCCTGACAGCACAATCTTGCCGATCTTTAATTTTGTCCGTTTCTATTGCACACACACAGTGACCCATCCTCCGCACCCTCTACACAAAAAAACATGCTAATCCCCCAGCTAATTTTCTGACTTTAACACCCTGCTGCTTCAACACTTTAACACAGCTATTTTTGATATGTAAACTCCGTTGTCAAGGCGCCCTGCTCCCCCCACCGAGCTTAAAAGACGCTGCGAATCTTAGCAGCGGTCATTGAAGTGCTGTCGTCCCGACAGTTCTGTTCCTTCACCTGAAGAAGGCCACTTGTGTTGTGGCCGAAACGTCGTGATTTTTGCCGTTTTATTTTGTACCTACGTGACTTTACCGAATAGAACCAAAGAGTATGGATCCTTGCAGTCATGAAAGCTTCAAATCTAGAATTTATAACCTCTACGGGGAGGGCTATCACCTATCTGTTAGAGCTTTCAACAGACAACGGGACAAGGAGTCACAGCTCATCGAGACGCTGACCTTCCTCAAAAGATGCCGCGACAACAAGGTAATACCCATCGCTTTGACACTCACATCTGCTGCTGTATCCTCACCGAATTCTAAACAGATTCTGTTTAAGGCCAGCCTATCTTTAATCTCAGAGTATAAGACAACTCCGTTTTGAACTCGATACTTTAGACACGACTCTCCTACAAGCTCATTTAACGTTAACACAAAAAATGTCACCTTATTGGAACCACGTAGACAACATGACTGCTTCTTCTGCCGATTCACTTTCAGTCAAATGCAAAGCTAACCTGATTTCTAAATTCAACCACCTATCGAAGAAGAACCCAGTACCACATATAACAAAACTAGACGTTAACAAAATCGTCATTAATCAGAGTAACACCCCGGTTTCGGACAATATGAAAACAGTACTGGCTAAAGGGCTAAATTTTGCTGTCAATCTGAAACATATTCCTGTAGATGATATCATCTCTCAAGTCGATGTAGCCCTCAAAGGCATAGGACACATCCTAGCAGACGTTGCGAGAGCTGAAATAGCCACTATTCTTAAGAATGCTAAGAAACCCATTAGCAACATCAGCAAAAATGAAAGCTTTGAACTCGCGAATAAAAAAAAGCAGAAGTGATATAGTCATCCACTCAGCTGACAAAGGCAACGCTACTGTAATTATGGATAAAGATTCGTACAACAACAAAATCCAGAACCTAATCAACGATGGAAGTTACTCAAAAATTTAAAATGACCCTACTAATAGCCTAACTATAAAAACCAACAAGATTATCACAAGTTCGACCTCCCTAATCGAACCAACTAAACGTCCCTCCCTAAAACCTTCTGCTGCTAGACCCTCTAGATTCTATGGTCTCCCCAAGATTCATAAAGAAGGAACTCCACTACGACCCATCGTATCCACGATCAACTCCCCTACCGATAAGCTAGCACGTTTTCTGTCAGATACCTTGCTACCTTTCACTGGCAAGACCTCCTCAGCAGTACTTAACTCAGCCTAATTGGTCTCTATGGTCAAAGACGTTGTACTGTCCCCTGACGATATCCTTGTCAGCTTCGATGTGTTCTCCCTGTTCACCAAGGTCCCGGTACCTGATACCATTGAAATAATTGAAAATTTGGTACAATATTGACTAGACCCCGATACACCTGAGCTGGTTAGACACTGCCTCAACAATACATACTTTACTTGGAATGGCACCTTCTACAAACAAAATGAGGGTACCCCCATGGGTTTTCCCTTATCACCAGTGATAGCCAATGTTTTCATGGAGATATTTGAATCAGACGCCATCCAGATTTCCACTCTCAGACCTTCCCCGTGGAAGAGATATGTGGATGACACTTTCGTAATTTGGCCACATGGCCTCCCAGCTTTGAACCATTTCCTACACCACATCAATTCCAGACACCCCGCCATCAAATTCACCATGGAAGTGGAGAAAGATGGCAAGCTACCATTCTTGGATGTTCTGTTTGAGAGAAGACCTGATGGCTCATTGGGGCATTCTGTCTACAGGAAACCCACCCACACAGATTCCTACTTGAAGCCTGATTCCCACCACCACCCAGCTCAAAAGAATTATCTCATCAAAACGTTATACCACAGGGCTCATTGCATTTCGGACCAATACCACCTGACCAGTGAATTAAAACATGTGCACCTGGCCCTCAAGAGAAACGGATACTCTGACCGTACCATCCGCCAAGCTGTTTCTCCCTCCATACAGAAACAACCACTTGATACTCTGGTCAAAACCATCAAACTACCTTATATAGCAGGCGTTACCAAAACGATCTACAAAATTCTAAACAAACAAAAGATCCTGGTCCGGTTCAATACAGTACACAAAATCCGTGACCTTATCCCATCCGTGAAGGATGTCATCCCTGACTTACAGTACCCCGGAGTTTACAAATTGAGTTGTACTGCGGTGATTGCTATATCGGGGAGACACAACAACATATATCTGACCGAATTCGCGAGCACAATTTAGATCTGAAACACGGCAGAACGAATTCATCTGCTGTAGCTGATCATTGTTACAACGCTATGGGTGATCATGAGATTGTCTTCTCCGATACCAAAGTTCTCTGTAAACCTACAGGTTATCACCAGAGATTTGTCCACGAAGCCATTCAGATATACAAACACAGACATAACTTCAACCGAGAGGATGGTTTCAAATTAAGCAACCATTGGAAAGACGTTTTAAATCATACCAAACGTCAACTAATTTCTAACAGCAATTTCAAATAATGGTATACCAAGCATATTCCTTCCGAACTTTCCATTAAACCGCTTTTTCCTACTCTCCCCTGACAGCACATTCTTGCCGATCTTTAATTTTGTCCGTTTCTATTGCACACAGTGACCCATCCTCCGCACCCTCTTCACAAAAACATGCTAATCCCCCAGCTAAGTTTCTGACTTTAACACCCTGCTGCTTCAACACTTTAACACAGCTATTTTTGATATGTAAACTCCGTTGTCAAGGCGCCCTGCTCCTCCCACCGAGCTTAAAAGACGCTGCGAATCTTAGCAGCGGTCATTGAAGTGCTGTCGTCCCGACAGTTCTGTTCCTTCACCTGAAGAAGGCCACTTGTGTTGTGGCCGAAACGTCGTGATTTTTGCCGTTTTATTTTTTACCTACGTGACTTTACCGAATAGAACCAAAGAGTATGGATCCTTGCAGTCATGAAAGCTTCAAATCTAGAATTTATAACCTCTACGGGGAGGGCTTTCACCTATCTGTTAGAGCTTTCAACAGACAACGGGACAAGAAGTCACAGCTCATCGAGACGCTGACCTTCCTCAAAAGATGCCGCGACAACAAGGTAATACCCATCGCTTTGACACTCACATCTGCTGCTGCATCCTCACCGAATTCTAAATAGATTCTGTTTAAGGCCAGCCTATCTTTAATCTCAGAGTATAAGACAACTCCGTTTTGAACTCGATACTTTAGACACAACTCTCCTACAAGCTCATTTAACGTTAACACAAAAAATGTCACCTTATTGGAACCACGTAGACAACATAACTGCTTCTTCTGCGGATTCACTTTCAGTCAAATGCAAAGCTAACCTGATTTCTAAATTCAACCACCTATCGAAGAAGAACCCAGTACCACATGTAACAAAACTAGACGTTAACAAAATCGTCATGAATCAGAGTAACACCCCGGTTTCGGACAATCTGAAAACAGTACTGGCTAGAGGGCTAAATTTTGCTGTCAATCTGAAACATTCCTGTAGATGATATCATCTCTCAAGTCGATGTAGCCCTCAAAGGCATAGGACACATCCAAGCAGACGTTGCGAGAGCTGAAATAGCCACTATTCTTAAGAATGCTAAGAAACCCATTAGCAACATCAGCAAAAATGAACACTCTGAACTCGCGAATTAAAAAAAACAGAAGTGATATAGTCATCCACTCAGCTGACAAAGGCAACGCTACTGTAATTATGGATAAAGATTCGTACAACAACAAAATCCAGAACCTAATCAACGATGGAAGTTACTCAAAATTTTAAAATGACCCTACTAATAGCCTAACTATAAAAACCAACAAGATTATCACAAGTTCGACCTGCCTAATCGAACCAACTTAACGTCCCTCCCTAAAACCTTCTGCTGCTAGACCCCCTAGATTCTATGGTCTCCCCAAGATTCATAAAGAAGGAATTCCACTACGACCCATCGTATCCACGATCAACTCCCCTACCGATAAGCTAGCACGTTTTCTGTCAGATACCTTGCTACCTTTCACTGGCAAGACCTCCTCAGCAGTACTTAACTCAGCCCAATTGGTCTCTATGGTCAAAGACGTTGTACTGTCCCCTGACGATATCCTTGTCAGCTTCGATGTGGTCTCCCTGTTCACCAAGGTCCCGGTACCTGATACCATTGAAATAATTGAAAATTTGGTACAACATTGACTAGACCCCGATACACCTGAGCTGGTTAGACACTGCCTCACCAATACATACTTTACTTGGAATGGCACCTTCTACAAACAAAATGAGGTTACCCCCATGGGTTCTCCCTTATCACCAGTGATAGCCAATGTTTTCATGGAGATATTTGAATCAGACGCCATCCAGATTTCCACCCTCAGACCTTCCCCGTGGAAGAGATATGTGGATGACACTTTCGTAATTTGGCCACATGGCCTCCCAGCTTTGAACCTTTTCCTACACCACATCAATTCCAGACACCCCGCCATCAAATTCACCATGGAAGTGGAGAAAGATGGCAAGCTACCATTCTTGAATGTTCTGTTTGAGAGGAGACCTGATGGCTCATTGGGGCATTCTGTCTACAGGAAACCCACCCACACAGATTCCTACTTGAAGCCTGATTCCCACCACCACCCAGCTCAAAAGAATTCTCTCATCAAAACGTTATACCACAGGGCTCATTGCATTTCGGACCAATACCACCTGACCAGTGAATTAAAACATGTGCACCTGGCCCTCAAGAGAAACGGATACTCTGACCGTACCATCCGCCAAGCTGTTTCTCCCTCCATACAGAAACAACCACTTGATACTCCGGTCAAAACCATCAAACTACCTTATATAGCAGGCGTTACTAAAACGATCTACAAAATTCTAAACAAACAAAAGATCCTGGTCCGGTTCAATACAGTACACAAAATCCGTGACCTGATCCCATCCGTGAAGGATGTCATCCCTGACTTACAGTACCCCGGAGTTTACAAATTGAGTTGTACCTGCGGTGATTGCTATATCGGGGAGACGAAACAACATATCTCTGACCGAATTCGCGAGCACAAATCAGATCTGAAACACGGCAGAACGAATTCATCTGCTGTGGCTGATCATTGTTACAATGCTATGGGTGATCATGAGATTGTCTTCTCCGATACCAAAGTTCTCTGTAAACCTACAGGTTATCACCAGAGATTTGTCCACGAAGCCATTCAGATATACAAACACAGACATAACTTCAACCGAGAGGATGGTTTCAAATTAAGCAACCATTGGAAAGACGTTTTAAATCATAGCAAACGTCAACTAATTTCTAACAGCATTTCAAATAATGGTATACCAAGCATATTCCTTCCGAACTTTCCATTAAACCGCTTTTTCCTACTCTCCCCTGACAGCACATTCTTGCCGATCTTTAATTTTGTCCGTTTCTATTGCACACACAGTGACCCATCCTCCGCACCCTCTACACAAAAACATGCTAATCCCCCAGCTAATTTTCTGACTTTAACACCCTGCTGCTTCAACACTTTAACACAGCTATTTTTTATATGTAAACTCCGTTGTCAAGGCGCCCTGCTCCTCCCACCGAGCTTAAAAGACACTGCGAATCTTAGCAGCGGTCATTGAAGTGCTGTTGTCCCGACAGTTCTGTTCCTTCACCTGAAGAAGGCCACTTGTGTTGTGGCCGAAACGTCGTGATTTTTGCCGTTTTATTTTTTACCTACGTGACTTTACTTAATATAACCAAAGACTATGGGTCTTTGTGTGGTGATTCGGTGGGTTTCTGTGTCCATGTGTGGTGTGTATGTTGGTCTCTGTGTGGTGTGTCTATGGGTCTCTGTATCCCTGTGTGGTGAGTCTGTGGTTTTCTCTGGGTCTCTATTTATGGGTCTCTGATGAGTCTATGGATTTTTGTGTGATAAGTCTATCGGTCTCTTTGTAGTGAGCCTATGAGTCTCTGCGTGGTGAGTCTATGAGTCTCTGTCTGGTGAGTCTGGATATCTGTGTGGTGAGTCTGCGGGTCTCTGTGTGAGTCTATGGGTCTCGGTTCTCTAGGCCGTGTATACGTCTCTGTGTGGTGCGTCTATGGGTCTTTAGGTGTTGAGTCTATGGATCTCTTTGTGGTGAGTCTCTGTGTGATGAGACTATGGGTCTCTTTGTGAGTCTGGGTCTCTGTTTGGTGAGTCTGTGGGTCCCTATGTGTGAGTACTTGGGTCTCCATTCATGGGTATCTGATGAGTGTATGGGTCTCTGCGTGGTGAGTCAGTGGGACTCTATGTCTGAGTCTATGGGTCTCTGTGTGTAGAGTCTAGGCATCTCTGTTTGAGGAGTCTATGGGTTTCTATGTGGTGAGTCTATTAGTCTCTGTGTGGTGAGTCTATGGATCTCTATTTATGGGTACCTGACGGATGTATGGGTCTCTATGTGGTGTGTCTCTGTGTCTCTGTGTGGTGACTCTATCAGTCTCTGTGTGGTGAGTCTGTGAGTCTCTATGTGTTAGTTTGTGGGTCTCTATATGTGAGTATATGAGTATCTGTTTGTTGCGTCTAAGGGTATGTGAGTCGACGCATCTCTGTGTGAGGAGGCTATGTGTCTTTACGTGGTGAGTCTATGGGTGTCTGTGTGTGAGTCTATGGGTCTCGGTGTCTCTGTGTGGTGTGTCTGTTGGTCTCTGTGTGGTGAGTCTAAGGGACTCTATTTATGGGTCAGTAATGAGTGTATGGGTCTCTGCGTGGTGAGTCAGTGGGTCTCTATGTATGAGTTTATGGGTCTTTGTGTGGAAAGTCTAGGCATCTCTGTTTGGTGAGTCTATGTATTTCTATTTACGGGTCTCTGATGAGTGTATGGGACTCTATGTGGTGCGTCTATGGCTCACTGTATGGTGAGTTTATAGGTCCTTTGTCGTGAATATATGGATCTTTTTTTAGGAGTCTATGGGTCTCTGTGTAATGAGCCTATGGGCCTCTGTGTGATGAGTCAGTGGGCCTCTATGTATAAGTTTACATGTCTCTGTCCCTGTGTGGTGAGTCTATGGGTCTCTATTTATGGGTATCTGATGAGTCTATGGATCTCTATGTGTTGCGTCTATGGGTCTCTGTGTCATGAGTCTATGAGTCTCGTTCTGGTGAGTCTATGGGTCTTTGTGTGGTGAGTCTGTGGGTCTCTATGTGTGATTCTACGTGTATCTCTGTGTTGAGTCTATGGGCTCTGTGTTGTGAGTCGGTGGGTCTCTGTCTGGTAAGTCAATGGTGATGATGGTGATTATGGTGGTGGTGTTAGTCACGATGTTAATGCCACCACTCTGCCCTGTCTGACTCGCGTCACAGCCGCTCATTCACCCACACTCACTCATCCACCAACTCACTTTCCCACCAACCCATTCACTCCCTTGCCCATTCATTCATCATGATACCTGCCCACTCACTTAGCTACTCACTAACTTAATAACACACCCACCCACACACCAACCCACACACTTTACCATCCATCCTCCCACCAACCCACTCTCCATTATGAACCCCACCGACACAGCCATTATGAACCCCACCCACACGGCCATCGTGAACCCCACCAACACGGCCATTGTAAGCCCAACCCATACGGCCATTGTGATCCTAACCCACACAGCCATTGTGAACCCCACACACACAGCCATTGTGAGCCGCACCCACGTGGCCACTGTGAGCCCCATCCACATGGCAATTGTGAACCCGACCAACACGGCCATTGTAAACCCCACCCACACGGCCATTGTGAGCTCCATCCACACGGCCAATGTGAGCCCCCACCCACACAGCCAATGTGATCTCCACCCACACAGCCATTGTGAACCCGACCAACACGGCCATTGTAAACCCCACCCACACAGCCATTGTGAACCCCATCCACACGGCTACTGTGAGCCCCATCCACACGGCCATTGTGAGCCCCATCCACACGGCCATTGTGAACCCAATCCACACGGCCAATGTGAGCCCCACCAACATGGAAATAGTGAACCCCACCAACACGGCCATTATAAACCCCACCGAAATGGCTATTGGGAACCCCATCCACACGACCATCGTGAGTCCCCACGAGCCAGGCAGCACTCGCGAAACATTGCAACATTATATTGAGTCCTCGAGGGTTTATAAAGCGAGATACAAACAACGACATACAACAATGATATATATACATTATAACTTTTTATGGATCCTAACTCTTAACACATCACATGGCCAGGCAGGCTCTGGCCATTGTCTGCACCAGGCATCCCCCTTCGTCTCCACTCCCTGGGGGGCGACTGCCCCCCTCCCCCCACCCCTCCATGTCCTGGAAATTGCTGGCGAGGTCATCCCCTTGAGGACTGCCATCGGATGAAAACTCGCATGGGTGGGAGCCTGGGGTAACGGTGCCTGGATGCACTACTAGGCTAGTCCCGTGTGGTGTGCATGTGATGAATGTAGTGTATGTGTGGTGTGAGTGTGGTGAGTGTGGTGTTCGTGCATGTAGTGTGTGTGTGTGTGCTGCGTGTGGTCAGTGTGGTGAGTGTAGTGTGTGTGCGTGTGGTGTGTGTGTGGGGAGTGTGGTGAGTGTAGTGTGTGTGTGGTGCGTGTGGTGAGAGCAGTGTCCAGTCCATTTCTGGTGTCTGCTCTTCAGTCTTCTGCCACAGCCTGTTCCATGGTGGTGAGTGTGTGTACATGTGGTGTGAGTGTGGTGAGTGTGCTGTTCGTGCATGTAGTGTGTGTGTGTGCTGCGTGTGGTCAGTGTGGTGAGTGTAGTGTGTGTGCGTGTGGTGTGTGTGTGGGGAGTGTGGTGAGTGTAGTGTGTGTGTGGTGTGTGTGTGGTGCGTGTGGTGAGTGCAGTATTCCAGTCCATTTCTGATGTCTGCTCTTCAGTCTTCTGCCACAGCCTGTTCCATGGTGGTGAGTGTTGTCAGTGTGGTGAGTGAGTGTGGTGTGTATCTGTGTGTGTAGTATGTGTGTGGTATCATGCGGGGGTGGGTGGTGGGTGCATGGTGCTGCTTGTGGTGGTGGTGGTTGGCACCGACTCCACCACCATCGCCACCCCCTACTGTGTGGTGGGCCGGCCACCACACAGCAGCATGCGGCGGAGAAGCGAGCGGAGTGAGCGGAGCACCCTGCCCACACACACCAGGCCCCCTCGCTTCCTCTTCTCCTGCTCCTGCTGCACCTCCTCCATCTTCTCCTCGTCCTCCTTGTTGTCCTCCTTCTGTGCCTTGTCCTCCCCCTCCTCTTCCTTGTCGTTACTCTTCTTCTTGTGCTCCTCCTTGTCGTCATCCTCCTTGTCGTCATCCTTCTCCTTGTCATCGTCCTCCTCCTTGTCATCCTCCTTGTCATCCTCCTTGTCATCCTCCTTGTCATTGTCCTTGTCATTGTCCTTGTCCTCCTCCTTGTCGTCATCCTTCTTGTCATTGTCCTCCTCGTCCTCCTTGTCATCCTCCTTGTCGTTATGCTTCTCCTTCTCGTCATCATCTTCGTCGTCCTCCTCATCATCCTTCTCGTCCTCAGACTCTTCCTTATCTGTCTCCATCTTCTCCT
The DNA here is from genome assembly GCF_048934315.1 of Petromyzon marinus. NCBI lineage: Eukaryota > Metazoa > Chordata > Hyperoartia > Petromyzontiformes > Petromyzontidae > Petromyzon > Petromyzon marinus. The sequence continues at coordinate 1,644,023 of NC_133741.1, read as the reverse complement.
CATCCCCTGTCTTCTTCTCCACCTCCGTCGCCACCACCTCCTTCTTCACCACCTCCTCCACATCCTCCGCCCTATCTCCCGAGTTCTGGGCGAGCGGTGAGGATGTTGATGATGATGATGATGGGGGCTGCTCCGGCTCCGCTCTGTGGAGAGAGATGCAGCACCACAGCAGTGCTCCAGCATACTGCGACTACAGCCAGAGGTCCAAATTTTGATTTAAAGCTTTCGTGACTGCAGGGATTCATATTCTTGGTTCTTTCGGTAAAGTCACGTAGAAGGGAAACAATAAAAGAATAAAAATATAAAACAATGCAATTCTCACGACGTTTCGACTGCAACACAAGCAATCATCATCTGGTGTGAAAACCACAGCAAGAAAATTTGAAAAAAGTTGCGGTTTTTTAACGTTAGCACCACGGAGAGCGATTTGACAGTTTATTCAGATGGACGAGTCCATCTATGTTCGGAAAAAAGGAGGGGGGAGACGAAAATAATGGATGTGATCTGAAAGCCACCTTAAGCGTGATCAATCAATTAAGACCCGAAATGGTTTATCAAATCCTTCCAATGATTGCTAAGCCAGAATCCATCTTCTCGGTTGAAATTGTATCTGTGTTTGTATATGTGGATAGCCTCATGAACGAATCTCTCATGGTAGCCAGATGGCTTGCAAAGAACCTCTGTCTTGGAGAAGTCAATGTCATGTGAGCCTACTGAATTCTAACAGGAATCTGCTACGGCCGAGGTGTTGGTCCTACCGTGTTTCAGGTCTGCTTTGTGTTCATGAATGCGGTCCGAGACATGTCGTTTGGTTTCTCCAATGTAACTACTACCACAGAGGCAACTTAGTTTGTAGACGCCAGGGTATTGTATGTCCGGAATCACATCTTTTTACAGATGGAACCAGATCACGAATTTTATGTAATGTGTTGAATCGGACCTGGATCTTGTGTTTATTCAAGATTTTGGAGATCTTTTTTGTGATCCCCGCAATGTAGGGTAAAGTTATGGTTTTGAAAGGCTCCTCAAGAGGGTCCTTCTTCATGGTTGGAGTGATAGCTTTTGCAGTCACACCTAAACACTGATGATGATTGCTTGTGTTGCAGTCGAAACGTCGTGAGAATTGTATTGTTTTAGCCAGAGGTCCCATTCGCACCCCCACCACCCGCCATTGCCCGTGGGTGGACTAACTGACTGACTGACTCTAAAACTAAACAATTTTTTGTTTATTTTACCAGGTAAGGCCCCACTGAGCTATGTGGCTATCTTTCAGCGAAGCGACCTGGCCATCACAAGTGAAAGCGGCTCAACGAGTGGCTGATATTATCAGCATTGTCACGTGCAAATTCATCATAGCAGCCAAATCCTCTAAATGCATGTTCCTACAGACTCTGAGCCCCATAGAAACCCATACTTAAAGAGATCCATACAGACCCACAGAGACCCGTACTCACAGAAGTCCATATATACCCACGGATACTCATACTCACAGAGACCTATAGAGATCCAGAGACTCATATGGAACAATACAGACCCACAGCAACCCAGAGAGACCCATACTGAAAATAAACTTTTTGTATTTCACCAGGTAAGGCCCCACTTAGCTATGTCGCTCTTTTTCAGATAATTTACCTGCCTATCACAGGTGATATCAGCTCAGTTAAATGTCTGATATCATCATCGTCCGGTGGGAATTCATAGCGGCAGCCAAATCCTCGAAAAGCACGTTTCAGTAGACTCGCAGAGACTTGTACAGACCCATACTCAGATACTCATTCAGATCCACAGAGCCCCATACAGACCCCCAGAGACTCATACTCACAGATACGCATACAGACCCACAGAGACCCATACTCGCAGAGACCCCTCCAGACCCACAGAGACCCATACTCGCAGAGACCCCTCCAGACCCACAGAGACCCATACAGACCCACAGAGACCCATACAGACCCACAGAGACCCATACAGACCCACAGAGATCCATACTCACAAAGACCCATACAGACCCACAGAGACCCATACTTGCAGAGACCCATACAGACCCACAGAGACCCATACTCATAGAGACCGATAACGACTCCCAGAGACCCATACTAATAGAGACCTATAGAGATCCAGAGAATCATACAGAACTAAGGGACTCACAGAGACTCACAGCAACCCACAGAGACCCGTACTAAAACTCAGCTTTTAATTTCACCAGGTAATGCCCCACTGAGCTATGTAGATATTCTTCAGAAGCGACCCGCCTATCAAAAGCGATAGCAGCCCAACGAAGTGGCTTATATCATCATCATCAACATCATCGTCTGGATATTCATAGTGACAGCCAAATACTCTAAACGCGTGATGTCGATTCTAAATGTGGAGAAAATTCGACGCAACCACCATGGAAAGAGAGAGCAAGAGACACGGATTCCAAATATACAGCAGCATGCATTGTCAGAGTTGGGATCGAACCCACGACCCCTGCATGCCAGGCGAGATAGTCAACATCTCCATACCACACAGCAGAGAGAGAGGCTTACCGTGGGTCGACAGCTCCAGAGCCAGGAGTGGCGGTGGTGGTGGTGGTGGTGGTGGTAGCGGTGTTGATCATTGTGGCACTGGTGGTTGTGGCGCTGGTGGTGGTGGTGGCGCTGGCGATCCTTTTGGTGGTGGCGGTGGTGGCGCTGTCAGCGATGGCACTGGCGGTGGTGGCGCTGGCAGTGGTGGTGGTGCTGGTGGCGGTGGTGGTGGTGGTGGTGGCGTTGGCGCTGCTGGCGGTGATGGCGGTGGTGGCGGCAGTGTTGGTGGTGGCGCTGGGGATCCTAGTGGTGGTGGTGCTGGTAGCGGTGGTGGTGGTGGTGGTGTTGGTGGTGGTGGTGGTGGTGGCGCTAGTTGTGGTGGTCGTGGTCGCGGTCTGCAGCCAGCTGTGACGCAGCGCCTGTTCGGGCGTCATGCGGATCTTGGGATCCCATCTGTTGAGAGATGGAGGGAGGGATCGCGGGAAGGGGCATGGGGGTGGAGGGGGTAGGGATCAAGGAGGGGGAAGGACAGACGCGTGGTAACGTTCATTATACGTTTGTTCTATGTGTGTCTCTATGGGTCTTTTTGGATCCGTATGCGTCTCTGTAAGTATTGGTCTCTGTGGGTCTCTATAGGCGTGGGTGGGGGGTAATTATTGGGGGGTGGAGGGGGTGGGAGGGAGTGGTGGTTAGGTGGATGAGAGGGGGTGGGTAGATGTGGGTGGGGATGGTGGGGTGGGAGGGTGTTGGTGGGTGTGGTGCTTATTTGATTTGATTGATTTGGTTGATTTGGTAATAGCTGCTCATTCAGAGGAGGAGTTGGAGACGCTGCTGCTGAGACTGGAGCATGTCACTAAGAGATGGGGCCTTACCATCAGCCCCACCAAAAGTAAGCACCTGCCTGGGTATTTTGTTCCATCGGACACTCCACCCCCACAACTCCCAATCGGTGATGGGGCAGTTGTGGAGAGAGTGGAGAGTTTCCCATACCTGGGCAGTGTGCTTATGACCGGCTCCAGCTTAACAGCAGAGGTCTCACTCCGAATCAGTCGAGCAGCAATATCTTTTCATCGGTTGCGTAACGCTGTGTGGAAGCTACCTGGTCTGTCGCTCCGCACTAAGCTTCAGGTCTTCTCAGCCACGGTCATTCCCTCCCTTCTCTACGCTTGCAAAACGTGGACCCCCCTAATGGAACATCTTCGCCAGTTAGAAACATTTAGGCTAGCCTGCCTACGATCCATCCTGGGTTTAACCAGGCTGGATTGTGTGAGGAGCTCACAAATCCTTGAAAGATCTGGGCAAGGTCTAATCGGTGAGCTCCTCCGGCAGGCAAGGCTGCATTGGCTGGGTCATGTAGCCCGCATGCCCAGCCACCGCATGCCGAAACAGTTTTTGTTCGGCTGGATCGAGGGGGCTAAACGGGGGCGGCACGGGCTAGAGAAGAGATGGAGTGATGTGGTACAGGAGGACGTGGAGCTGAGTGGACTTGCCGATGACTGGTACCAGCGGTGTCAAGATCGGCCTCTGTGGAGGAGGCTCGTGAAGGATGCTACTGGGCAGTTGGAGGCAGTCGCCCTCCAACAACAACGGAGGGCGGAGGAGCAACGCTCACAACAACGAGCGGAGCGCCGGGTGGCTAAAGCACAGCAGCTTGGCACAGTAGGAGGCACAGGTGGTGCATCAGCCAGTCATCTCAGTCATCTTAGTCAGTCGACCCGTGGCACTTGGGTCTGCCCCGTGACCTCCTGCCCGCGGGCGTTCGACGCTTCACGTGGCCTCAAGGTGCACATGGCCTGGCACAAGCGTCATGGTGACGTCACCGCCACTTAGTGGTGAATCGCGGTTGTTGTTGGTTCTTACCGCAGGCAGCAGCTGATGAAGTTTATCAGCTGTTGGCTGTGTCCCCAGAGTATGCGTTCCAGGGGGTACCTTCTCGGTATCCGTCGCTTTTCTGGGCTGTACGGTTTGCCCCGACGGTCTGCAGGTGGCACAGAGAAAGAGATAGACAGAGAGAAACACAGAGTCACCAACCACCATGTCGCCCACTGACCTGTCTACCCACCCACCTACCTATGAATCCACTCGCTCACCTATCCACCAACCCATTCGCTCACCTACCTACCAACCCACTCATGTACCCAGCAAACCACTCACCTCCCCACTAACCCACCCAGCTACCGAACTACCCACCCACCAACCTACCCACCCACTCCCCCACCACTCCCCCACCCATCCTGCCACCCCCTCTGCCACCCACTCCCCCACCCACTCCACCACCCACTCACCCACCCATCCACCGACCTATTTACCGATCTACCCACCCATCCACGTACCTACTCACCCACCGAGCTACTCATCCCTTCACACACCAAACCACTCACCCACCTATCCACTCACTCACCTACTCATCCACCCACTCCCCACTCAGCCACCCGCTCCCCCACTCACCCACCCATGTTCAGACCCAACCACCTATTCACCCACTTACCCACCGACTCATTCACCCACCCGCCTACCGACTCACCCAATCATTTAGCCACACACCCACTCACCAAACCCACCTACCGACCTACTCACCCACCTACCCACGCACTCACTCACTCACCCGCCTACAGACCCACTCACGCACCCATCCACCTTCCGACACACCCACTCACTCAAACACCTACCGACACACCCATTCACCCACCTAACCACTAACTCAAACACCCATTCACCCATATATCCACGCACTCTCCAACCTACGGACCCACTCAACCACTCACCCATCGACCATACCTACTGACCTACCCACCCACTCACCAAACCTATGGTTCTTGATGACCACAGGGGGTTACTGGGTGGCCCAAACAACAACAGCACCAGTGCCACCCCGTGAAACTGAATCCGGGCGCCACGGTGGCTAGCAGATGTTGACTACCTCGCATAGTATAGAGGAGGTTGTTGGTTCAATCCCAACCCTGACGATGCTTGCTGTATATTTTAAGTTTGCATCTCTCTCTCTCCCCTTGGTGATCGCGTGGATTTTTCTCCAGGTCCTCCGGTTTATTCCCCTCCACATTTAGAATCGACATCATACGTTTAAGAGTATTTGGCTGCTGCTATGAATGCCCACGTAACGATATCAGCCACTTCTGTCGAGCTATTATCATTTGGTGATAGCTATGTCACTTCTGAAAAAAGAGCTGCATAGCTCAGGGGGGCATCAAACCGTTCAAAATTAAAATAGTTTAGTGTTAGTGTAGTGAATCACTTCTGAGACACTAATAAGTAGGAGGCAACATACATTTATTCTACATTTTTAGAAACTGTTCACACACGGGATAACTACAAACAGGTCAGAGCAGCCGGCACGCTGTTTGAACCACGACGCCGGAGACGAAGACTTAGCACGTTGGGTTCCATTCCACCAACAGACAGCCCCTATCCAGCCTCAGTACTTCCCTTTTATGTCCTCCGGCGTGGCCTGGCTCTGCCCCCGGCTACGCCCCCTTCTGGAACCTACCAGAAGGTTCTGGGCCACCTTCCATGTGTCCCCTGCCTGGCTCCGCCCTTGGCTACGCCCCCTTCTGGAACCCACCAGAAGGTTCTGGGCTATACCCCACGTGTCCCCTCGGTCAACTTTGCCCCACATCCCTTACCCAGGCCTATCAAGTGCTCCGCCAGCCGGCCGGGGTGCTACGTCCGCATATGCCCCTCTCTGCCAGCAGCCAGCGCCACGCACCCTAGTGACCCACTCCGTGGCATTCCATGCTCGGCTGGCAAGTCGGCTGTTACGCCCATATTTCCTGTCAGTAACCAGCGCTACGCGCCGTAGTGACCCATTCTATGTAACTAAAATAGTATGGGCCTGTGGGTTTCTGTGGGTGTCTATGGTTCTATATGCGTCTCTGTCTTTATAGTTTTCTTTGAGTATGGCTCTATATGAGTATGGGTTTCTGGTTCTGTATAAGTCTGTAGAACTGTGCATTTAAGAGTATTTGGCTGCCACTATAAATTACCATGCCATGATGATTATGATATCAGCCACTTCGCTGAGCTGCTATCACTTGTGATCGCCAGGTCGCTTCTGAAAAAAAAGCTATGTATCTCCGTCGGGGCCTTATCCCTGGTAAATACAAAAAGGTTATAGTTTTAGCTCGCTCCCGCCCACCGCCAACCCTTCAACTCACCAAAGTATTGATTTCTGTAGGGGGCTCCATCCACCAAGCATCTTGGGGGCTTCCCGAGAATCTGCAGACACGGGGTTTACAGACAGAGACAAAAGGGTCACAACAGTCTTAGCCTCGACAGAGCCCTGTTTTTAGTAGCGAGTTAGCAGCAGGACTGCCTAGCAATGCCGGCACTGTGGCACACACATAGACTATCTGAGTGCGTGTGTGTGGAGTGTCGTGGTTAGAGCGCTGCACTATCAACCTGGCGACCCAGATTCCATTCCCGCTCACAGCTAACACCAATGACGATTTTTGAACCGGTCCTGGGCCTCCCCTAGGTAGACTCAGCCTCAAATGAGTACCTGCTGCGATGTGTAAACATTGTCAATGGGGAGACAAAGGCGGCCGGGCGAGGTGTTGACCACCCATCTCCTCGTGTGCTGTGCCTGCTCTTATAGGTTCTCGCTAAAAGCACTCGCCCCAACAGTCTGTTATAGGCTATACGGGGAATCATCGGCTTCAGCTTGTGTACACAGTGTGAAAAGACAACGATCTTTGACCCCGTATGCACAAAGTCAAAGAGCCCCGTATCGCCTTGTATGTGTGTATATTGAACTTCTTTCGGACCATACGTAGCCAACCATGCTAATTGGAGGTGTGGGGGAAGGACAATGAACTATACACAAAAAGCAGTTTAGTTAACAGATTTTTTTGGGGCGCAAGTGCTTTTAGCAGAGAGAGATCAGACCGGACCAGACTGGACCGGACTGCCCCGGACTGCCCCGGACCGCCTGCTCCGTTACCTCGATGCAGCAAGGGAGGTGGTCCTCGTTGCTCAGCGACGAGAAGAGCTCCCTGCCGGTAACCAACTCGGCCACGGTGCAACCCAGGGCCCACATGTCGATGGCATAGGTGACAAGGTAGCCCAGCAGCAGCTCCGGGGCCACGTAGAACCGTGTCCTACCCACGTGTGGGGCTGCAGCAATAACAACAACTATAAATATATATATACGTACATGTGTGTGTGTGTCATCATATGTCTGTGGCTGGGTAGCAGTGGTGTAGCGGTTAGCACTACGCTACGCTACGAACTCTGGCGGAGACTCGAGTTGGATTCCCCTTCATGGCCAGTTACGGTTGTCTGAACCGATCCTGTGCCTCCCCGAGGTCGACTCAGCCTCAGATGAGTACCTGGTGTGGTGTGTAAACATCGCCACTGGGGAGATGAAGTTGGCCGGACATGTTGTTGGCTACTCATCAAATCGTGTGCCGTGTCAGCTTTCATAGGTGCTACTTGCTAACAGCACTTCGTCCTACAGTCTGTTAAAGCTATACACTCATCTGTTAGTCATCTTAGTCAGTTAACCGCATGGCACCTGCTGGGTCTGTCCTGTGGCCTCCTGCCAGCGTTGCGTTCAACACTAAATTTTGCCTGAAGGTGCACATAGCCTGACACAGGCGCCGTGGTGACGTCACCGCCACTTAGCAAATGGTGGTTGTTTTTTTCACCGTGTGTGTGTCTGTGTGTCTCTGTCTTTGTGTGTGTGGGGAGAGGTGGCTGCAGCGGTTTGCACACTGCATTACGAACCCGGTGACTCGAGTTTGATTTCTGCTCATAGCCGACATCAACACTGGTGACGATTATCTGAACCGGTCCTGGGCCTCCGATAGGTCGAATGAGCCTCAAATGAGTACCTGGCTGCGGCGTGTGTAGTAAACATCGACACTAGGAAGACAAAGGGTGCTGGACACCCACCCCTCGTGTGTAGTGCCTGCCTTCATAGCTGCTACTCGCTAAAACCGCTTGCCTCTACAGTCTGCTTAGGCTACACAGGGGATCTTTGTCTTTGTGGAACTCAAAGAGCTTTGATCAACATCATCAGCACACAGTCACATATACACACATATACTCACATTTTGATATACCCACACACAGACACTCACGCACAGACACCCACATACACATACAGAGTCAGAGACAAAAAACAAAGACACGCCACTCACGTTGACTGTACATGAAGAAGCTGCACCCAAAGTCTGTGACCCTCACGGTGCCAGCCACAGTGTCTTTGACCAGAACGTTGTCCTGTACGAAGAGGAGAAGCAGGAAGGGGATTGACACTCGAGAGGTTATGGGGATAGCATTCAGCCAGCAGTGGATCGATGACGCACCGCCACAATACATGTATACACACGGGCAGTCCTTGAGTTACGAAACGGGCTATGTTCCCGAGATCCATTCGTAAAGTTGGATTTGTTCGTACGTCAGAACTCGCCAATTAATTGTATGTACAGTCAGTCATAAGATGTGTTGCGGTTCCACTAATGAAGTCATAAATTAGATTAAATGTTGTACATGATGCATCAAACGAACGTCAAATCCTTGAACCACCCCTCTGGCCAGTAGCAGTGCAAAAATAAATTGGTGTTATTTTCACTTACATTTAGTCGGAATGGTTTCACTGTTGTGGGTCACGTGGGATGCTGAGACTTTTTACGTCTTTGTGGAGGATCGCTCCGCCGAACAAAATAGTTCCGTGGTTCAGTTCGCAAGTCATGAGTCAGACGTCTTACGGCGGTCCGTTCATTCATTGCGGATGTTCGTGAGTGTGGACGTTTGTTTGTGCGGACGTGCATGAATGCGAATGTTCGTATCTCGGGGACTGCCTGTACTAAACAGGGGAATCAGATGGAGATAACGCATCGACCCTGCGATCCCTGTGACTGGGATTTGTCTGCACTACGAGTCCTCAACAGCGAATCGACTCTCCACACTGCGGTTTCGCTCGTACCAGATCATCTTCACCAGAGGTGTATCGTGACCCCTGCCTCCGCTACCACCACCTCCTCATTCCAGATTAGCGACTCGACCTCCGCACCCAAGTCACGCGCGCGAGCCTTAGCGCCGCGTGCGTACCCACTCACCGGCTTGATGTCCGCGTGGACGATGCCCCTCGACTTGACGTGGGACAGGAAGAGGAGAATGCCACAGGTGTACGTCTTCACCATGTCCATGTCGATGTGCTGTTCGCCCGCTTCCTTAATCACCTGATGGAGGTTCGCCCTGTGAGGGGAAAGGCAGCAACGACAGCAACAATGGCGCAGCGTCAGTGCCGTCCCCCTGCGGCGCTGCGTCGATTCTGATAACGACAACCCAATGGTGGTTAGGAGATGTTCACTACCTCGTCTGGTATACAGGAGAATCATGGGTTTGATTCTGATCCTGACCCTGATGCCCGCTGTATATTTTGAGTTTGCCTCTCTCTCCCCGTGGTGATCACGTGGATTTTTCTCCGGGTCTTCTGGTTTGTCCATTTACCACATTTCGAATCGACGTCGCGTTTTTCGAGTATTTGGCTGCTGTTATCAATTCCCACGCGATGATAAGCCACTTGGCCGAGCTATCATTTGTGATACCCAGGTCGCTTCTGAAAATTAGCTATACGTATATAGAATCGTGTGCCTTACCTGGTAAATAAAAAAAATATATACTTTTAATATATTTTGAGTTTCGGTTAGAATCTACAATACTCCACACAGAAAGGAGCCCGACTTTTTTAGTCGAACCCAGGCCCTTCCAATGAGAGGCTCGAGCGTGGCCACCGCGTCTTCAGGTGTGTGTGTGTGTGCGTGTGTGTGTGCGCGTGTGTGCGTGTGTGTGTGCGTGCGTGTGTGCGTGCGTGTGTGTGGGCGTGTGTGCGTGCGTGTGTGCGTCCACCGTTGAGCGGTGGACGCAGCAGCTAGCACTGTGTTACGAACCTGGCAGAGACCCGAGTTCAATTTCCGCTCACCACCACCACCGCCAGTGATAGCGAATTATCTGAACAACCTGTCTCAGGCCTCCCCCCCGGACAACTCAAATTAGAGGCCGTGGTATGTGTAGTGAACATCGCCACTGGGGGGAGAGACAAAGGCGGCTGAGCCCGCTTGGTGCTGGCTACCCACCCCCCCCCCCCATCGTGTGTCACAATGCTGACCTACATAGGCAGTGCTGCCACTTGCTACAAACAGCACTTGCCCCTACAGTCTGTTACAGGTTGCACGGGGGTAATGCGGGGGGGGGGGGCTCCACGATATCACGACACGTGGGTGGCGCTGGGCATCTCAAAAGTATCCACGCTATAGGGGGGGGGTGGGTGGCATAGGGAGGGGTGGAGAGACACACATACACGTGGTGGTGGTGTGCGTACTTCAACAGCTCCAGGACAATGCAGCTGTGCCCACGGAAGTGGAAAGTGGACAGGACTCTGATCACACCATGGTCCACATCGCTGCGCTCGCTCTGGAGCTCCCGGGATATCTGCAGCTCCCTGCCTTGCGACTTCTCGTCCATGGGGCTTTGTGAGTGGCGATCGCACGCAGAAAGGGATAGGGTGGAAGTCCACAAAATACAATGACGGCAATGTCAATGTGGGTGCTCCTCGCTGAAGTGATTGCCTCCCTCCCCTTACCCGAGAGATACAATTCTGTTTAGGAAATGAATCAATAATTCAACATTCCACAGGACACAATTGCTTACACAATTTCCAAAATCGTGCACGCACGAGCTCGACTCTCATTGGCCAGTCATCCTCGCAGTGGCAGCAGTGGCAGCGGCTTTTGGCTGCTCGCCGCGGTGCTTTCAGATGCTACTGTATATCCACTGCACAATACACTGCACTATACACTACTCTACACTGCTATACCCTACACTGTATTTTAAACTAAACTACACTATACACTACTTTACACTACTACACGATACACTACATTTAACATGACTATACACGATACTATATGATACACTACACAATACGCTACACGATACACTGCTATGCATAATTATACTATACACTACACTATACACTACACTATATACTCCTATACACTACACTATACATTACACTTTTGGCTGAATGTCGGACAAATAGGGTCACCGCATCATCATTGCACGGCGCTTTCAAATGTGGCGCTTCAAAGACAATCTGGAACGCTCTTTCCCTTCCGACATTAGGAAGCCACTGGGAGCTGTGCACTCTTAAATCATCATCTAGTTTGACAAATTCATGTTTTTAGAACTGCTTCTTAAGTGTATTTTGTTTTTCTTTCTACTGCACCTCCAATTAGCACGGTTGGCTACGTACGGTGCCAAAGAAGTTCAACGTATGTACGTACAAACTACTATACACTGTACATTACACAACCATACACCACCACGATGCAATACACTATACACTACACCACTTTGCTACACCACTTTACACGACACTATACACTACACCATAGATTGGCCAGGAGCTACTCCAGGGGGAGCAGCATAGACTGGCGTAGGCTGAGGTAGGCTAACGTTAGGGCTCCCAATCGGATTTGAAGGTGGAGATCCGTTCAAATCTGATTGGTCATGGGGGAAAACTAAATGTAAATGATGGGGGCCATGGCGGGTGTTGGTTGTGAAACACAGCCACGCTCAGACCGCGGACCTTTAAGCTGTGTGCGAGCAAGCAAGGTGTCCTGACAAAGAAATTAGCATAAAAATAGCATTTGATTGGCCAATTTTAGAAAAGAGGTGGTGTACGTGCCGGTTGACTTGCCGTTTGGCGCGGGGGCGGGGGGGAGTTTACCTATTGATGGTGTGAAAAGGGAATTTATAAGAGCATCGAAAGTTTGGGGTAGCACTACTTGAAAAATATACTGTACCATTGAAATTAGTTTAATGTTCAGTTCGATTTAGAACATCTTTCCAATGGTTGCTTAATTTGAAACCATCTTCTCGGTTGAAATTATGTCTGCGTTTGTAGATCTGAATTGCCTCGTGAACAAATCTCTGATAAAAACCCGTGGGTTTGCAAAGAACCTTGGTATCGGAGAAACTTATATCGTGATCACCCACAGCGTTGTAACAGTGACCAGCCACGGCAGAAGAAGTCCACCGGCACGTACACCACCTCTTTTCTAAAATCGGCCAATCAAATGCTATTTGTTATGCTAATTTCTTTGTCAAGACACCTTGTTTGCTCGCACACAGCTTAAAGGTCCGCGGTCTGAGCGTGGCTGTGTTTCACTCCAGCGCTGTCCTCGAGACAGCCTGATCCCTTCACCTGATGAAGGCCACTTGTGTTGTGCCCGAAACGTCGTGATTTTTGTTGTTTTATTTTTTTTACCTACGTGACTTTACCGAATAGAACCAAAGAGTATGGATCCTTGCAGTCACGAAAGCTTTAAATCTAGAATTAGGTGCTGGTTGGTTGGGCATGACAATTTGGGAGAATCTATGAACTGCTTAAATTACAAACTATTGTAAGTATCAGCTATATAAACTATAAACTGCAAAAAGATTTTAAATTATAAACTATTCAACACCTTTTTTTATTTTACCAGGTAAGGCCCACTACTCTGTGTAGCCCTTTTTCAGAAGCGATCTGGCCATCATAAATGATAGCGCAACGAAGTGGCTTATCATTACGTGGACATTTATAGTGTCAGCCAAACACTCTAAATGCGTGACGTCGATTCTAAATGTCTCTCTCCCCGTGGTCGTCACGTAGATTTTTCTCCGGGTCCTCCAGTTTTTCCCTCCACATTTAGAATCAACTTCAGAGTAATTTGGTTGCTGCTGCTACTGCTATATATTTCCATGTGATGATGATGATGATGGTGATATCAGGCACTTTGTTGGGCTATCATTTTTGATGATCACCAGGTCGCTTCTGAAAAAGAACTACAAAGCTCAGTGGGGCCTTACCTGGTAAAATAAAAAATATATATTTAGTTTTAGTGTGGGTTGCTGTGGGTTTCTGTGGGTCCCTATGGTTCTCTACGAGTCTCTCGATCTCAAAAGGTCTCTGGCTCTGTATGGTTCTATATGAATCTCTGGATCTCCGTAGGTCTCTGCGAGTTTGTGGTTCAATATGAGTCTCTGGATCTCTATAGGTCTTTGTGGATGTCTATGGTTCTATAGGAGTCTCACGTACTTGGAAGGCGACGCCAGTATCTTGACGGCCACCAGGTTGTTGGTCTTGTGGTCGAGGCACTTTACCACCAGGCCCTGACCTCCCTCTCCGATCATATTTAGCACCTGATAGCGGAAGTTGAGGTGCTCGTGCTGGACCTGCAGCGGTCACGGAGGGAGGTCACACGCAAAGGTCATGCGGAGGTCACATGGAGATCATGTGGACATCAGCACCAGCTCCATCGTCAACAAACATCCCCCCCACCCCGTTGATCCAGGGCTCGCTTGGACAGAGCTGTCACGCATGGGATCAGTCACTTACACGTAATCTATTAACAGCAGCAGTGCTGGGTACAGCAACCCCGCATCTGCAAACGTGATCTGTAATAGGAATAGGTTTTACCCTTTTTACTGGCACAAAAATTGACACCTTTATTCAAGGCATCATGTTTGCAATAACCACAACACAAGCAGTCAAAATGCAAACAAAAAAGACAACTCTGATAATAATATGCACTGTCCTTGAATTTGATTGGTCCACACCCGAGACAGCTTTTCTTAGAGCCTAGTCTCCATTGGTGTTGGACCAGAAGACGCCAAAAGGCGTCTTCTGGTCTTCTTGTCATGATCATCATCATGTCCCCAGCTATAGATGATAGATATATGCAGCAGCAGCATTAGCGGTAGTAATCCCCTTTGTGTACGAGCGAAGGCCTCACCGGCACGTAGTGTTCCTCATCGTTGTCGTAACCGCCATTGGAAAATCCCCCGGGTCTGTCGCCGCTATCCAGGGAGAAGTACCAAACCTCCCGCATGGCGGCAAGCTCCTTACGCTCGCGCCGGCTCAGATGAGGCCCGAATAGGTTCAGGATTGCTGCCAGACGTGAGAATGAATAAACAACAACAAACAGACAACATGATACAGGGACTCCTCTACTTATGAAGGAGTTAGGTTCCAGAGGTCTGGTCGTAAGTCGATTTGTCTGTAAGTCCTACTTTACTCCTGTCGATTCCAAACATGTTGTATGGTGTGTACACTAAACATGGGGAATGGCTTTACAAGTTGTATAATCTCCTGCAAATGTAGAAGCAACTGGTTCTTCATGCTCTGCAGATGTAGATGCAACTGGTTCTTCATGCATAATAAGTTTTTGGGTTAGATCGCTTAAATATATAAATGTGTCGTTAAAACCCTCCACCACCCGACACAGCCAACTACTTAGGGTTGTCACGTAAACAGAACATGCCAATTCGTCACTAGTACAGCACACCGGCGTTTTGGAGAGCCGAGCCAAAACAATTACAAACTGAGTACAACGTTTCGCCAGTGATTACAACTAGTTAGTGCTGTACTAGTGACGAATTGCCATGTTCTGTTTACGTGGCAACCCTTACTAGTTGGCTGTTTTTGGGTGGTGGTGGGTTTTAACGACAAATTTATATATTTACGCGATCTAACCCAAAAACCTCTATAATGGATGATATTGGTCTCGAAAGTCTACGTGTTCAAGTGGTTCTTCATGCACTGCAGATGCAGATGCCACTGGTTCTTCATTTACTGCAGATGTAGATGCCACTGGTTCTTTATGTTCTCCAGATGTAGATGCCTCTGGTTCTTCATGTTCTGTAGATGTAGATGTTACTGGTTATTCATATTCTGCAGATGTAGATGGCACTTGTTATTGATGTTCTGCAGATGCAGATGCCACTGGTTCTTCATGTTCTGTAGATGTAGATGCCAGTGATTCTTCATGTTCTGCAGATGTAGATGCAATCACCACCATCCATTGCGCAGCAGTTGAACTTAAGACTCTCGATTCGAACAGGCAAATTGACTTATGGTTAATGTATTCATTTAGATTACAACGGATATCTATTAACACACCAGTTATTCAGTCTCCAACACACCAGTTAGTGCTGAACAAGTAACTAATTGACCACGTTTGTGTTTACGTAACAAACTTTCACGAGCTGGTTGTGTGATGCGTGGTGGTGGTGGGTTTAACGACCCAAGAGTGATACTTACACGATCTAACACAACAAAAACCTCATGAATAATATTGGTCGCGACAGCCCAACTACCCCGTGTCAAACGGAACAACTAAAACTCTGGTCCGTTCTGCTCGTTCAAGGTTCATGTGCAATTGAATTGGGGGGACTGCTGTGTGGTGTTGTTGTCTTGTTTGTGGCCTCGGACTGTTATCGTTGTATCACGAAGCAGAATATTGATTGCTTGGACACAGCAACCGCGTCTGCAAGCCGTGATCTGTAACTTTGGTCCTTACCCATACGTGTATGTATGTGTGTGTTGAACTTCTTTGGCACCATCAGTAGCCAACCGTGCTAAGCTGCTAGTGTCTCTGTGGGTTTCTATGGGTCTCTGGGTGTCTGAGATTCTCTGTGGTTGTGTATAAGTTGAACTTCTTTGGCACTGTACATAGCCAACCGTGCTAATCTATCAGTGTCTCTGTGAATCCCTGTGGGTCTCTATTTGTCTGGGTGTCTGTGAGTGTGTGTTTGTACTATGTTGAACACTTTTGTGCTATACAAAGCCAACTGTGCAAATCAGAGGTGCGGGAGGAAGGGCACAAAATTCAACACGCCAAAAAGCAGTTCCTAAGAAATACGATCTCAATGTAATATAGCGATGTAGTGTATAGTAATTTATAATACTAGGGGTTGTTCAGGGGCACCTGCGGCGCTCCTCACAACGGGAGGATCTTGTCAATGATCTCAAGGCAGCTGGGACCATAGTCACCAAGAAAACAATTGGTAACACACTACGCCGTGAAGGACTGAAATCTTGCAGCGCCCGCAAGGTCCCCCCTGCTCAAGAAAGCACATATACATGCCCGTCTGAAGTTTGCCAATGAACATCTGAATGATTCAGAGGACAACTGGGTGAAAGTGTTGTGGTCAGATGAGACCAAAATGGAGCTCTTTGGCATCAACTCAACTCGCCGTGTTTGGAGGAGGAGGAATGCTGCCTATGACCCCAAGAACATCATCCCCACCGTCAAACATGGAGGGGGAAACATTATGCTTTGGGGGTGTTTTTCTGCTAAGGGGACAGGATAACTTCACCGCATCAAAGGGACGATGGACGGGGCCATGTACCGTCAAATCTTGGGTGAGAACCTCCTTCCCTCAGCCAGGGCATTGAAAATGGGTCGTGGATCGGTATTCCAGCATGACAATGACCCAAAACACACGGCCAAGGCAACAAAGGAGTGGCTCAAGAAGAAGCACATTAAGGTCCTGAAGTGGCCTAGCCAGTCTCCAGACCTTATTCCCATAGCAAATCTGTGGAAGGAGCTGAAGGTTCGAGTTCCCAAACGTCAGCCTCGAAACCTTAATGACTTGGAGAAGATCTGGAAAGAGGAGTGGGACAAAATCCCTCCTGAGATGTGTGCAAACCTAGTGGCCAACTACAAGAAACGTCTGACCTCTGTGATTGCCAACAAGGGTTTTGCCACCAAGTACTAATTCTTGTTTTGCAAAGGGGTCAAATACTTATTTACCGCATTATAATGCAAATCAATTCATAACATTTTTGACATGCGTTTTTCTGGATTTTGTTGTTGTTATTCTGTCTCTCACTGTTCAAATAAACCTACCATTAAAATTATAGACTGATCATTTCTTTGTCAGTGGGCAAACGTACAAAATCAGCAGGGGATCAAATACTTTTTTCCCTCACTGTACATAGCCAACCACGCTAATCGAAGGCGTGGACGAAGGACAAACAAACTAAACATGAAGCAATTATAATGAGATAAGTTATCAACTTACCATAGTGGTGTAGTGTATATTAGTGTAGTGTGTAGCAGTGTAGTGTATGTATGTTGAACTTATTTTTCAGCGTACATAGTGAACTGCACTAATCAAAAGGTGCGGGGAAGGGGCGGGGGGGCAACAAACTAAACACAACAACAAACACAGAAGCCAGTTTTATGATTGCCGCTGTTCTCACCTTGGGGCGATTGGCTGCGGATGGAGGCCGTGCCAGCCGAGGACAGCGCGCTCCACGTGGTGCCAGACATGGCATGGCTCACTGCCTCTCCAGCTGGGGTCGTCTACATACACACGCACATAGACACACATATGAAGATATACTTGAATTAGAGGAAGTCCCCACGAGAGGGTGACGTCATGAAGGACAAAGGGGAGAGCAGTTGGGGCAATAGAGGGAGGAGACTCCCCGGAAAGGGGTGACGTCAGCGGAAGAGGCGGGGATCGGGCCGCTTTCTCAGCGGGAAAGGAGTTAAGAGAATGCGAAATAAGGAACATTGTGCTCACCCGATCCCGGACTGGTCTACTCTTTACACATACATAGACACCTACATACACATACATAAACACATCACTCGATATCTTCTACAGCCCATGCTGCGCCCATTTAGGCCCCTCTATCTGGCTGAGGAAAAGCTGTTTAGGCATGCGATGACTGGGCATGCAGTCTACATGACCCAGCCTACACAGCCTTGATTGCCGGTGGAGCTCACCGATGGGACTTTGTCCAAACTTTTCAAGTATTTGCGAGCTCATCGCACAATCCAGCCTGGTTAAACCCTTTTTTAATCCAGGATGGGTTGTCGGCTGCCCAGCCTAAATGTATCTAACTGTTGATGTTCCATTAAAGGGGTCCACGTTTTGCAAGCATAGATAAGGGAGGGCATGACTGTGGCCGAGAAGACCCAAAGCTTTGTGTGGAGCGACAGACCAGTTAGCTTCCACACAGCCTTATCCAGCTGATGAAAAGATAATGCTGCTCGGCTGATTCGGAGTGAGACCCCTGCTGTCAAACTGGAGCCGGTCATGAGCACACTGCCCAGGTATGGAAAACTCTCCAATCTCTCCACAATTGCCCCATCATCAATTGGGAGTTGTGGGGGTGGAGTGTCTTATGTTAGAAAATACCCAGGCAGGTGCTAAGTTTTAGTGGGGCTGATGGAAAGGCCCCACCATTGAATGGCACGATCCAGGTTCAGCAGCAGTGCCTCTAACTCCTCTGAGTGAGCAACAATTACCAGATCATATGTAACATGGTTGACCAATAGGGAGCCATCCTTTGACCACACATACGAAAAAAATTCCCCCGTATAGCCTTTACAGACTTGGGGCAAGTGCTGTTAGCGTGCACCTATGAAGGTCGGCACGGCACACGAGGGGGTGGTTGGCCAGCACTACGCCCAGCCGCCTTTGTCTCCCCAGTGGTGATGTTTATACACCACACCAGGTACTCATTTGAGGCTGAGTTTATCTAAGGGAGGCCCAGGACCGGTTCAAATAATCGTCAATGGTATTGGCCGTGAGCGCGAATCAAACTCGTTTCTCTGCCGGGATCATAGCACAGCGCACTAACCACTACAATACCGCTCCATACGGAGATACAAACACTCTGGCGTGCGTACAAATGCACACCAATGTAGACAGGTAGGCACACGCAGAGTGGAGATCGCATACTTCACCACACGAGTGGAGGGCTCTATGCGTACCTTCATGGTGTTGATTGTGAGAGCGCCGTCGTCGTTTTGCTGCGTAGAGCTCATGGCGACTCTCGCGCGCTGCTCCCAAGGGTCTCTGCGTGGATAAGCGATGGGTGGGGTGGACGGGAGTGTAGGAGAGTGGCACGTGGAGCAGTCAGGGAGAGCGCGACGACACCATTACCCATGTCACAAGGACGTGGATTCGCATCACTACACAGACTCACAGAATCAAGAGGGACTCACATCATCAACACTTACTCGCATGATCAACCCGGACTCACATCCCAAGCACGAACCCACATCCTCACCCTGGAGCCACAACATGGACCCAAACACTCACCATGCCCATAACACGGACCCACATTCTCCCCAAAAACCCACAACACGGATCCATTTGATCATCAAGAAGCCATAAAACGGTCCCACACACTCACCACGAACCCACAACATGGACCCACACCTTCACCCCGGACCCACAACATGCACCCATACCATCCCCACAAACCCACAACATGGACCCTCACACTCATCACGAACCCACAACAAGGACCCACACACTCACCAAGAACCCACAAGAAGGACCCACACTCACCAAGAACCCACAACACAGACCCATACCCGCACCATGAACCCACAACACGAACCCACACCCTCCCCACGAACTCACAACACGGACCCACACACTCACCACGAACTCACAACACGGACCCACACACTCACCATGAACCCACAACACAGACCCACACACTCACCATGAACCCACAACACGGACCCACACCCTCCCCACGAACTCACAACACGGACCCACACACTCACCACGAACTCACAACACGGACCCACACACTCACCATGAACCCACAACACGGACACGCACACTCACCATGAACCCACAACACGGACCCACACCCTCCCCACGAACTCACAACACGGACCCACACCCTCCCCACGAACTCACAACACGGACCCACACCCTCCCCACGAACTCACAACACGGACCCACACACCTCTTCAAAAGTTTTTCTCGGATTGCTTCAGCATAAGCTTCTCGACGATGACGAAGAAACAGAAGCAGCTGCCTCCTACGCCTGTCTCGAACTCTGAGTAATCACGTGGTGCTGTGATGTCACCGGTGACGTTGAAGATCGCGCGTCGTAGCCACGCCCCTTCTAGCCACGCCCCAAGTGTCGCTAACGCTCGTGACCACGCCCCTTTTCGCGCGCCCTGTGCCCCCCCCTGGCTCCCCCCACCACCACCCCCCGCGGCTACTTCCGCTTCCGCCCTGGGCGAGTGGAGGTGGCGGGAAAATCTGAGCTGGTTCGCTGGCTGGGCCTCCTCTAGATCGACTCAAGTTTCATTTATTAGGTATAGCCCTGTGAGCCATGCGGCCTGAAGATGCGTACACGGGTCTCTGTGTGTGGGTCTATGGGTCTCTTGTGGTGAGTCTGTGGCTATCTATGTGTGAATCTACGTGTATCTGTGTGTTGAGTCTATGGGTCTCTGTGTGTTGAGTCTATGTATCTCTGTTTGAGGTGTCTATGGGTCTCTTTGTGATGAGTCTGGGAATCTGTGTGGATAGTCGATGGGTGTCTATGTGTTGATTCTATGGTTTTCCGTGCCGTGAGTCTATGGGTCTCTGTGTGGTGATTCTGCGTGTATCTGTGTGTTGAGTGTGTTGAGTCTATGGGTCTCTGTGTGTTGAGTCTATGGGTCTCTGTGTGGTCATTCTGTGGGTCTCGGTGTTGTGAGTCTCTGGGTCTCTTATGTTGTGAGTCTACGGATCTCTGTATGCTGAGTATGTGGGTCTCTCTGTGTGGTGAGTCGATGGGTTTTTGTGTGGTAAGTCTATGGGTCTCTGTATGGTGAATCTGGCTCTGTGTGTTTGCATGGGTCTCACCCACACAACCACCCACCCACTCACACACCCACACACATAACCAAGGTTCTCTGTAAACCTACACGTTATCACCAGAGATTTGTCCACGAAGCCATTCAGATATACAAACACAGACATAACTTCAACCGAGAGGATGGTTTCAAATTAAGCAACCATTGGAAAGACGTTTTAAATCATACCAAACGTCAACTAATTTCTAACAGCAACTTCAAGTAATGGTATACCAAGCATATTCCTTCCGAACTTTCTATTAAACCCCTTTTTCCTACTCTCCCCTGACAGCACATTCTTGCCGATCTTTATTTTTTTCCGTTTCTATTGCACACACACAGTGACCCATCCTCCGCACCCTCTACACAAAAACATGCTAATCCCCCAGCTAATTTTCTGACTTTAACACCCTTCTGCTTCAACACTTTAACACAGCTATTTTTTATATGTAAACTCCTTTGTCAAGGCGCCGTGCTCCTCCCACCGAGCTTAAAAGACGCTGCGAATCTTAGCAGCGGTCATTGAAGTGCTGTCGTCCCGACAGTTCTGTTCCTTCACCTGAAGAAGGCCACTTGGGTTGTGGCCGAAACGTCGTGATTTTTGTTGTTTTATTTTTTACCTACGTGACTTTACTGAATAGAACCAAAGACTATGGGTCTTTTTGTGGTGATTCTGTGGGTCTCTGTGTTCATGTGTGGTGTGTATGTTGGTCTCTGTGTGGTGTGTCTATGGGTCTCTGTATCCCTGTGTGGTGAGTCTGTGGTTTTCTCTGGGTCTCTATTTATGGGTCTCTGATGAGTCTCTGGATTTTTGTGTGATAAGTCTATCGGTCTCTTTGTCGTTAGCCTATGGGTCTCTGCGTGGTGAGTCTATGAGTCTCTGTCTGGTGAGTCTGGATCTCTGTGTAGTGAGTCTGCAGGTCTCTGTGTGAGTCTCTGGGTCTCGGTTCTCTGGGCAGTGTATACGTCTCTGTGTGGTGCGTCTATGGGTCTTTAGGTGTTGAGTCTATGGATCTCTTTGTGGTGAGTCTCTGTGTGGTGAGACTATGGGTCTCTTTGTGAGTCTGGGTCTCTGTTTGGTGAGTCTGTGGGTCCCTATGTGTGAGTATATGGGTCTGCATTCATGGGTATCTGATGAGTATACTCTTTGGTTCTATTGGGTAAAGTCACGTAGGTGAAAATAAAATAACAAAAAATCACGACGTTTTGGCCACAACACAAGCGGCCTTCATCAGATGAAGGGACGAGACTGTCTGGAGGGCAGCGCTGGAGTGAGAAAAAGCCACGCTTAGATCACGACCTTTAAGCTGTGTGAGAAGAAAACAAAGCGCCTTGACAAAGGAATTAGCATATAATTTAGCATTGAAATGGCTCATTGAAATAGCTAAGTTAAAGTATACACTTCCGCAGAGGCACCCCTTGACAAAGGAATTAGCATAGAATTTAGCATTGAAATAGCTGAGTGATTAGCTTGTAACTGGTCACAGAAATAGCTATGTTAAAGTCACAGCATATACATTCACCGAGGTACCTAGTACAAATCAAACAGGAGAATTTAGCGAAACACAACCACGCTCATACCTAGAGAGATTTGTTCATGAGGCAATTCAGATCTACAAACACAGACACAATTTCAACCGAGAAGATGGTTTCAAATTAAGCAACCATTGAAAAGATGTTTTAAATCGAACTAAACATTAAACTAATTTCAATGGTACAGTATATATTTTTTCAAGTAGTGGTACCCCAAACTTTTGCAGCTCTTATAAATTCCCTTTTCACACCATCAATAGGTAAACTCCCCCCCCCCCCCCGCGCCAAACTGCAAGTCCACCGGCACGTACACCACCTCTTTTCTAAAATCGGCCAATCAAATGATAATTTTTATGCTAATTTCTTTGTCAGGACACCGTGTTTGATCGCACACAGTTTAAAGGTCCGCGGTATGACCGTGGTTGTGTTTCGCTAAATTTTCCTGTTTGATTTGTACTAGGTGCCTCGGTGAATGTATATGCTCTGACTTTAACATAGCTATTTCTGTGACCAGTTACAAGCTAATCACTCAGCTATTTCAATGCTAAATTCTATGCTAATTCCTTTGTCAAGGGGTGCCTCTGCAGATGTGTATACTTTAACTTAGCTATTTCAATGAGCCATTTCAATGCTAAATTATATGCTAATTCCTTTGTCAAGGCGCTTTGTTTTCTTCTCACACAGCTTAAAGGTCGTGATCTAAGCGTGGCTTTTCTTACTCCAGCGCTGTCCTCCAGACAGTCTCGTCCCTTCACCTGATGAAGGCCGCTTGTGTTGTGGCCGAAACGTGATTTTTTGGTATTTTATTTTCACCTACGTGACTTTACCCAATAGAACCAAAGAGTATGGATCCTAGCAGTCACGCAAGCTTTAAATCTAGAATATCTGATGAGTGTATGGGTCTCTGCGTGGTGAGTCAGTGGGATTCTATGTCTGAGTCTATGGGTCTCTGTGTGGTGACTATCAGTCTCTGTGTGGTGAGTCTGTGAGTCTCTATGTGTTAGTTTGTGGGTCTCTATGTGTGAGTATATGAGTATCTGTTTGTTGCGTCTAAAGGTATGTGTGGTGAGTCGACGCATCTCTGTGTGAGGAGGCTATGTGTATTTACGTGGTGAGTCTATGGGTCTCTGTGTGTGAGTCTATGGGTCTCGGTGTCTCTGTGTGGTGTGTCTGTGGGTCTCTGTGTGGTGAGTCTATGGGACTCTATTACTGGTAGGAACGAAGTTGTAAACTGAGTGTACCAGCCTGCAATAGATTAATGTGTCCGTCCGTCCGTCCCCTTTCAATACTTTAACGAAGTGAAATCTCGTGCTGTTGGGTGTAAAATCAGCAATATACAGCGCAGAGACTTGTCCTACCAGCCCACCCTGCAGGGACCTGTTTATGGGTCAGTGATGAGCGTATGGGTCTCTGCGTGGTGAGTCAGTGGGTCTCTATGGATGAGTTTATGGGTCTCTGTGTGGAAAGTCTAGGCATCTCTGTTTGGTGAGTCTATGTGTTTCTATTTACGGGTCTCTGAGTGTATGGGACTCTATGTGGTGCATCTATGGCTCACTGTATGGTGAGTTTATGGGTCCTTTGTCGTGAATATATGGATCTCTTTTTGAGGAGTCTATGGGTCTCTGTGTAATGAGCCTATGGGCCTCTATGTATAAGTTTACGTGTCTCTGTCCCTGTGTGGTGAGTCTATGGGTCTCTATTTATGGGTATCTGATGAGTATGGATCTCTGTGTGTTGCGTCTATGGGTCTCTGTGTCATGAGTCTATGAGTCTCGTTCTGGTGAGTCTATGGGCCTTTGTGGTGAGTCTGTGGGTCTCTATGTGTGAATCTACGTGTATCTGTGTGTCGAGTCTATGTATCTCTGTGAGGTGTCTATGGGTCTCTGTGTGATGAGTCTGTGGGTCTCTGTCTGGTAAGTCAATGGTGATGATGGTGATTATGGTGGTGGTGTTAGTCACGATGTTAATGCCACCACTCTGCCCTGTCTGACTCGCGTCACAGCCGCTCATTCACCCACACTCACTCATCCACCAACTCACTTTCCCACCAACCCATTCACTCCCTTGCCCATTCATTCATCATGATACCTGCCCACTCACTTAGCTACTCACTAACTTAATAACACACCCACCCACACACCAACCCACACACTTTACCATCCATCCTCCCACCAACCCACTCTCCATTATGAACCCCACCGACACAGCCATTATGAACCCCACCCACACGGCCATCGTGAACCCCACCAACACGGCCATTATAAACCCCACCGAAACGGCTATTGGGAACCCCATCCACACGACCATCGTGAATCCCCACGAGCCAGGCTCTACTCGCGAAACATTGCAACATTATATTGAGTCCTCGAGGGTTTATAAAGCGAGATACAAACAACGACATACAACAATGATATATATACATTATAACTTTTTATAGATCCTAACTCTTAACACATCACATGGTCAGGCAGGCTCTGGCCATTGTCTGCACCAGGCCTCCCCCTTCGTCTCCACTCCCTGGGGGGCGGCTGCCCCCCTCCCCCCACCCCTCCATGTCCTGGAAACCGCTGGCGAGGTCATCCACTTGAGGACTGCCATTGGATGAAAACTCGCATGGGTGGGAGCCTGGGGTAACGGTGCCTGGATGCGCTACTAGGCTAGTCCCGTGTGGTGTGCATGTGGTGAATGTAGTGTGTGTATGTGTGGTGTGAGTGTGGTGAGTGTGTGTACGTGTGGTGTGAGTGTGGTGTTCGTGCATGTAGTGTGTGTGTGTGTGCTGCGTGTGGTCAGTGTGGTGAGTGTAGTCTGCGAGTGTAGTGTGTGTGGGGAGTGTGGTGAGTGTAGTGTGTGTGCGTGTTGTGTGTGTGGGGAGTGTGGTGAGTGTAGTGTGTGTGCGTGTGGTGTGTGTGTGGGGAGTGTGGTGAGTGTAGTGTGTGTGTGTGTGGTGCGTGTGGTGAGTGCAGTGTCCAGTCCATTTCTGGTGTCTGCTCTTCAGTCTTCTGCCACAGCCTGTTCCATGGTGGTGAGTGTTGTCAGTGTGGTGAGTGAGTGTGGTGTGTATCTGTGTGTGTAGGATGTGTGTGGTATCATGCGGGGGTGGGTGGTGGGTGCATGGTGCTGCTTGTGGTGGTGGTTGGCACCGACTCCACCACTACCACCACCCCTTACTGTGTGGTGGGTCGGCCACCACACAGCAGCATGCGGCGGAGAAACGAGCGGAATGAGCGGAGCGCCCTGCCCACACACACCAGGCCCCCTCGCTTCCTCTTCTCCTGCTCCTGCTGCACCTCCTCCATCTTCTCCTCGTCCTCCTTGTTGTCCTCCTTCTGTGCCTTGTCCTCCCCCTCCTCCTCCTTGTCGTTATTCTTCTTCTTGTGCTCCTCCTTGTCGTCATCCTCCTTGTCGTCATCCTTCTCCTTGTCATCGTCCTCCTCCTTGTCATCCTCCTTGTCATCCTCCTTGTCATCCTCCTTGTCATTGTCCTTGTCCTCCTCCTTGTCGTCATCCTTCTTGTCTTTGTCCTCCTCGTCCTCCTTGTCATCCTCCTTGTCGTTATGCTTCTCCTTCTCGTCATCATCTTCGTCGTCCTCCTCGTCATCCTTCTCGTCCTCAGACTCTTCCTTATCTGTCTCCATCTTCTCCTCATCCCCTGTCTTCTTCTCCACCTCCGTCGCCACCACCTCCTTCTTCACCACCTCCTCCATATCCTCCGCCCTATCTCCCGAGTTCTGGGCGAGCGGTGAGGATGTTGATGATGATGATGGGGGCTGCTCCGGCTCCGCACTGTGGAGAGAGATGCAGCACCACAGCAGTGCTCCAGCATACCGCGACTACAGCCAGAGGTCCAAATTTTGATTTAAAGCTTTCGTGACTGCAGGGATTCATATTCTTGGTTCTTTCGGTAAAGTCACGTAGAAGGGAAACAATAAAAGAATAAAAATATAAAACAATACAATTCTCACGACGTTTCGACTGCAACACAAGCAATCATCATCAGGTGTGAAAACCACAGCAAGAACATTTGAAAAAAGTTGCGGTTTTTTAACGTTAGCACCACGGAGAGCGATTTGACAGTTTGTTCAGATGGACGAGTCCATCTATGTTCGGAAAAGAGGAGGCGGGAGACGAAAATAATGGATGTGGTCTGAAAGCCACCTTAAGCGTGATCCAATCAATTAAGACCCGAAATGGTTGATCAAATCCTTCCAATGATTGCTAAGCCAGAATCCATCTTCTCGGTTGAAATTGTCTCTGTGTTTGTATATGTGGATAGCCTCATGAACGAATCTCTCATGGTAGCCAGATGGCTTGCAAAGAACCTCTGTCTCGGAGAAGTCAATGTCATGTGAGCCTACTGAATTATAACAGGGATCTGCTACGGCCGAGGTGTTGGTCCTACCGTGTTTCAGGTCTGCTTTGTGTTCATGAATGCGGTCCAAGACATGTCGTTTGGTTTCTCCAATGTAACTACTACCACAGAGGCAACTTCGTTTGTAGACCCCAGGGTACTGTATGTCCGGAATCACATCTTTTTACAGACGGAACCAGATCACGGATTTTATGTAATGTGTTGAATCGGACCTGGATCTTGTGTTTATTCAAGATTTTGGAGATCTTTTTTGTGATCCCTGCAATGTAGGGTAAAGTTATGGTTTTGAAAGGCTCCTCAAGAGGGTCCTTCTTCATGGTTGGAGTGATAGCTTTACGGATTGTGTAGTCGGAATAACCATTAGCCTTAAGAGCTTGGTGTACGTGCTTGAGTTCACTGGCTATGTGTTCCTGGTCGGATATGCATTGGGCTCTATGGTGCAGAGTCTTGATGAGGGAATTCTTCTAGGATGGATGGTGGTGGGAATCCGGTTTCAGGTAAGCATCCGTATGGGTATCTTTCGAAGAATTTTTCTAGAGCAGGCCGGCCATGTGGCCAGATGACAAAAGTGTCATCCACATACCTCTTCCATAAGGTTGGGTGCAGAGTGGCAGTCTGGTTGGCGTCAGTCTCAAATTTCTCCATGAAAATGTTGGCTACAACCGGAGATAGGGGGGAGCCCATTGGGGTGCCCTCAGTTTGCTTGTAGAAAGTTCCATTCCAAGTGAAGTATGTATTGGTTAAGCAGTGTGTCACCAGGGGGGGTACCTCAGTGTTTAGTCGTTGATGAACCAAGTCTTCAATGATTGCGATGGTGTCAGGTACAGGAACTTTGGTGAATAAGGAAACTACATCCAAACTGACAAGCAGGTCGTCTGGGGACAGGGAAATACCCTTGATTGTTGATACCGCAGAGGTGGTTTTTCCAGTGAAAGGCCGCAGGATTTCAGACAGAAAACGAGCCAGTTTGTAGGTGGGGGAGTTGATAGTAGAGACGATGGGACGAAGTAGTGTATCTACTTTATGTATTTTTGGTAAGCCGTATGATCTTGGTCGCCTGGCAGCAGAAGGTTTCAACAAGAACTGTTTGGTTTGATCAATTAATGCGGTTGAATCAGAAATGATTTTGTTGGTTTTTATGATGAGGCTGTTGGTGGGATCTCTTTGTATTTTTTGTATAGCTGCCATCGTTGAGTAATTCTTGAATTTTGTTGTTATATTATATATTTTATATTATATTTTATCCATGATGACAGTGGCATTGCCCTTGTCGGCTGAGAGGATGACAATGTCATCCCTCTTTTTTAATTTATATAATTCAAAACGCTCATCTTTACTGAGGTTGCTAGCTGGCATCTTAGCGTTTTTGAGGGTTGCAGTGATTTCAGATATTGCTATGTCTGCAGCGATGTGACCCAGGCCCTTGAGAGCCACGTCTACTTGGGCAATGATATCATTAACTGGTATGTGTTTAGGTGTGACTGCAAAAGCTGTCAATCCAACCATGAAGAAGGACCCTCTTGAGGAGCCTTTCAAAACCATCACTTTACCCTACATTGCGGGGATCACAAAAAAGATCTCCAAAATCTTGAATAAACACAAGATCCAGGTCCGATTCAACACATTACATAAAATCCGTGATCTGGTTCCGTCTGTAAAAAGATGTGATTCCGGACATACAGTACCCTGGCGTCTACAAACTAAGTTGCCTCTGTGGTAGTAGTTACATTGGAGAAACCAAACGACATGTCTCGGACCGCATTCGTGAACACAAAGCAGACCTGAAACACGGTAGGACCAACACCTCGGCCGTGGTAGATCCCTGTTAGAATTCAGTAGGCTCACATGACATTGACTTCTCCAAGACAGAGGTTCTTTGCAAGCCATCTGGCTACCATGAGAGATTCGTTCATGAGGCTATCCACATATACAAACACAGAGACAATTTCAACCGAGAAGATGGATTCTGGCTTAGCAATCATTGGAAGGATTTGATAAACTATTTCGGGTCTTGATTGATCACGCTTAAGGTGGCTTTCAGACCGCATCCATTATTTTCGTCTCCCCCCTCCTCTTCTCTGAACATAGATTGACTCGTCCATCTGAACAAACTGTCAAATCGCTCTCCGTGGTGCTAACGTTAAAAAACCGCCACTGTTTTCAAATTTTCTTGCTGTGGTTTTCACACCTGATGATGATTGCTTGTGTTGCAGTCGAAACGTCGTGAGAATTGTATTGTTTTAGCCAGAGGTCCCATTCGCACCCCCACCACCCGCCATTGCCCGTGGGTGGACTAACTGACTGACTGACTCTAAAACTAAACAATTTTTTGTTTATTTTACCAGGTAAGGCCCCACTGAGCTATGTGGCTATCTTTCAGCGAAGCGACCTGGCCATCACAAGTGAAAGCGGCTCAACGAGTGGCTGATATTATCAGCATTGTCACGTGCGAATTCATCATAGCAGCCAAATCCTCTAAATGCATGTTCCTACAGACTCTGAGACCCATAGAAACCCATACTTAAAGAGATCCATACAGACCCACAGAGACCCGTACTCACAGAAGTCCATATATACCCATGGATACTCATACTCACAGAGACCTATAGAGATCCAGAGACTCATATGGAACAATACAGACCCACAGCAACCCAGAGAGACCCATACTGAAAATAAACTTTTTGTATTTCACCAGGTAAGGCCCCACTTAACTATGTCGCTCTTTTTCAGAGAATTTACCTGCCTATCACAGGTGATATCAGCTCAGTTAAATGGCTGATATCATCATCGTCCGGTGGGAATTCATAGCGGCAGCCAAATCCTCGAAAAGCACGTTTCAGTAGACTCGCAGAGACTTGTACAGACCCATACTCAGATACTCATTCAGATCCACAGAGCCCCATACAGACCCCCAGAGACTCATACTCACAGATACGCATACAGACCCACAGAGACCCATACTCGCAGAGACCCCTCCAGACCCACAGAGACCCATACAGACCCACAGAGACCCATACAGACCCACTGAGACCCATACAGACCCACAGAGACCCATACAGACCCACAGAGATCCATACTCACAAAGACCCATACAGACCCACAGAGACCCATACTTGCAGAGACCCATACAGACCCACAGAGACCCATACTCATAGAGACCGATAACGACTCCCAGAGACCCATACTAATAGAGACCTATAGAGATCCAGAGAATCATACAGAACTAAGGGACTCACAGAGACTCACAGCAACCCACAGAGACCCGTACTAAAACTAAGCTTTTTATTTCACCAGGTAATGCCCCGCTGAGCTATGTAGATATTCTTCACAAGCGACCCGCCTATCAAAAGTGATAGCAGCCCAACGAAGTGGCTTATATCATCATCATCATCGTCTGGATATTCATAGTGACAGCCAAATACTCTAAACCGTGATGTCGATTCTAAATGTGGACAAAATTCGACGCAACCAACATGGAAAGAGAGAGCAAGAGACACGGATTCCAAATATACAGCAGCATGCATTGTCAAGAGTTGGGATCGAACCCACGACCCCTGCATGCCAGGCGAGATAGTCAACATCTCCATGCCACACAGCAGAGAGAGAGGCTTACCGTGGGTCGGCAGCTCCAGAGCCAGGAGTGGCGGTGGTGGTGGTGGTAGCGGTGTTGATAATTGTGGCACTGGTGGTTGTGGCGCTGGTGGTGGTGGTGGCGATCCTTTTGGTGGTGGCGGTGGTGGCGCTGTCAGCGATGGCACTGGCGGTGGTGGCGCTGGCAGTGGTGGTGGTGGCGGTGCTGGTGGCGGTGGTGGTGGTGGCGTTGGCGCTGCTGGCGGTGATGGCGGTGGTGGCGGCAGTGTTGGTGGTGGCGCTGGGGATCCTAGTGGTGGTGGTGCTGGTGGCGGTGGTGTTGGTGGTGTTGGTGGTGTTGGTGGTGGTGGTGGTGGCGCTAGTTGTGGTGGTCGCGGCCGCGGTCTGCAGCCAGCTGTGACGCAGCGCCTGTTCGGGCGTCATGCGGATCTTGGGATCCCATCTGTTGAGAGATGCAGGGAGGGGGAGGGATCGCGGGAAGGGGCATGGGGGTGGAGGGGGTAGGGATCAAGGAGGGGGAAGGACAGACGCGTGGTAACGTTCATTATACGTTTGTTCTATGTGTGTCTCTATGGGTCTTTTTGGATCCGTATGCGTCTCTGTGAGTATTGGTCTCTGTGGGTCTCTATAGGCGTGGGTGGGGGGTAATTATTGGGGGGTGGAGGGGGTGGGAGGGAGTGGTGGTTAGGTGGATGAGAGGGGGTGGGTAGATGTGGGTGGGGATGGTGGGGTGGGAAGGTGTTGGTGGGTGTGGTTCTTATTTGATTTGATTGATTTGGTTGATTTGGTAATAGCTGCTCATTCAGAGGAGGAGTTGGAGACGCTGCTGCTGAGACTGGAGCATGCCACTAAGAGATGGGGCCTTACCATCAGCCCCACCAAAACTAAGCACCTGCCTGGGTATTTTGTACCATCGGACACTCCACCCCCACAACTCCCAGTCGGTGATGGGGCAGTTGTGGAGAGAGTGGAGAGTTTCCCATACCTGGGCAGTGTGCTTATGACCGGCTCCAGCTTAACAGCAGAGATCTCACTCCGAATCAGTCGAGCAGCAATATATTTTCATTGGTTGCGTAACGCTGTGTGGAAGCTACCTGGTCTGTCGCTCCGCACTAAGCTTCAGGTCTTCTCGGCCACGGTCATTCCCTCCCTTCTCTACGCTTGCAAAACGTGGACCCACCTAATGGAACATCTTCGCCAGTTAGAAACATTTAGGCTAGCCTGCCTATGATCCATCGTGGGTTTAACCAGGCTGGATTGTGTGAGGAGCTCACAAATCCTTGAAAGATCTGGGCAAGGTCTCATCGGTGAGCTCCTCCGGCAGGCAAGGCTGCGTTGGCTGGGTCATGTAGCCCGCATGCCCAGCCACCGCATGCCGAAACAGTTTTTGTTCGGCTGGATCGAGGGGGCTAAACGGGGGCGGCACGGGCTAGAGAAGAGATGGAGTGATGTGGTACAGGAGGACGTGGAGCTGAGTGGACTTGCCGATGACTGGTACCAGCGGTGTCAAGATCGGCCTCTGTGAAGGAGGCTCGTGAAGGATGCTACTGGGCAGTTGGAGGCAGTCGCCCTCCAACAACAACGGAGGGCGGAGGAGCAACGCTCACAATAACGAGCGGAGCGCCGGGTGGCTAAAGCACAGCAGCTTGGCACAGTAGGAGGCACAGGTGGTGCATCAGCCAGTCATCTCAGTCATCTTAGTCAGTCGACCCGTGGCACTTGGGTCTGCCCCGTGACCTTCTGCCCGCGGGCGTTCAACGCTTCACGTGGCCTCAAGGTGCACATGGCCTGGCACAAGCGTCGTGGTGACGTCACCGCCACTTAGTGGCGAATCGCGGTTGTTGTTGGTTCTTACCGCAGGCAGCAGCTGATGAAGTTTATCAGCTGTTGGCTGTGTCCCCAGAGTATGCGTTCCAGGGGGTACCTTCTCGGTATCCGTCGCTTTTCTGGGCTGTACGGTTTGCCCCGACGGTCTGCAGGTGGCACAGAGAAAGAGATAGACAGAGAGAGACACAGAGTCACCAACCACCATGTCGCCCACTGACCTGTCTACCCACCCACCTACCTATGAACCCACTCGCTCACCTATCCACCAACCCATTCGCTCACCTACCTACCAACCCACTCATGTACCCAGCAAACCACTCACCTCCCCACTAACCCACCCAGCTACCGACCTACCCACCCACCCACTCACCTACCCACCCACTCCCCCACCACTCCCCCACCCACCCTGCCACCCCCTCTGCCACCCACTCCACCACCCACTCACCCACCCATCCACCGACCTAATTACCGATCTACCCACCCATCCACGTACCTACTCACCCACCGAGCTACTCATCCCTTCACACACCAAACCACTCACCCACCTATCCACTCACTCACCTACTCATCCACCCACTCCCCACTCAGCCACCCGCTCCCCCACTCACCCACCCATGTTCAGACCCAACCACCTATTCACCCACTTACCCACCGACTCATTCACCCACCCGCCTACCGACTCACCCACTCATCTAGCCACACACCCACTCACCAAACCCACCTACCGACCTACTCACCCACCTACCCACGCACTCACTCACTCACCTGCCTACAGACCCACTCACGCACCCATCCACCCATCCACCTTCCGACACACCCACTCACTCACCTAACCACTAACTCAAACACCCATTCACCCATATATCCACGCACTCTCCAACCTACGGACCCACTCAACCACTCACCCATCGACCATACCTACTCACCTACCCACCCACTCACCAAACCTATGGTTCTTGATGACCACAGGGGGTTACTGAGTGGCCCAAACAACAACAGCACCAGTGCCACCCCGTGAAACTGAATCCGGGCGCCACGGTGGCTAGCAGATGTTGACTACCTCGCATAGTATGGAGGAGGTTGTTGGTTCAATCCCAACCCTGACGATGCTTGCTATATATTTTAAGTTTGCATCTCTCTCTCTCCCCTTGGTGATCGCGTGGATTTTTCTCCAGGTCCTCCGGTTTATTCCCCTCCACATTTAGAATCATCATACGTTTAAGTGTATTTGGCTGCTGCTATGAATGCCCACGTAACGATATCAGCCACTTCTGTCGAGCTATTATCATTTGGTGATAGCTATGTCACTTCTGAAAAAAGAGCTGCATAGCTCAGGGGGGCATCAAACGTTTCAAAATTAAAATAGTTTAGTGTTAGTGTAGTGAATCACTTCTGAGACACTAATAAGTAGGAGGCAACATACATTTATTCTACACTTTTAGAAACTGTTCACACACGGGATAACTACAAACAGGTCAGAGCAGCCGGCACGCTGTTTGAACCACGACGCCAGAGACGAAGACTTAGCACGTTGGGTTCCATTCCACCAACAGACAGCCCATATCCAGCCTCGGTACTTCCCTTTTATGTCCTCCGGCGTGGCCTGGCTCCGCCCCCGGCTCCGCCCCCTTCTGGAACCTACCAGAAGGTTCTGAGCCACCTTCCATGTGTCCCCTGCCTGGCTCCGCCCTTGGCTACGCCCCCTTCTGGAACCCACCAGAAGGTTCTGGGCTATACCCCACGTGTCCCCTCGGTCAACTTTGCCCCACATCCCTTACCCAGGCCTATCAAGTGCTCCGCCAGCCGGCCGGGGTGCTACGTCCGCATATGCCCCTCTCTGCCAGCAGCCAGCGCCACGCACCCTAGTGACCCACTCCGTGGCATTCCATGCTCGGCTGGCAAGTCGGCTGTTACGCCCATATTTCCTGTCAGTAACCAGCGCTACGCGCCGTAGTGACCCATTCTATGTAACTAAAATAGTATGGGCCTGTGGGTTTCTGTGGGTGTCTATGGTTCTATATGCGTCTCTGTCTTTATAGTTTTCTTTGAGTATGGCTCTATATGAGTATGGGTTTCTGGTTCTGTATAAGTCTGTAGAACTGTGCATTTAAGAGTATTTGGCTGCCACTATAAATTACCATGCCATGATGATTATGATATCAGCCACTTCGCTGAGCTGCTATCACTTGTGATGGCCAGGTCGCTTCTGAAAAAAAAAGCTATGTATCTCAGTCGGCGCCTTATCCCTGGTAAATACAAAAAGGTTATAGTTTTAGCTCGCTCCCGCCCACCGCCAACCCTTCAACTCACCAAAGTATTGATTTCTGTAGGGGGCTCCATCCACCAAGCATCTTGGGGGCTTCCCGAGAATCTGCAGACACGGGGTTTACAGACAGAGACAAAAGGGTCACAACAGTCTTAGCCTCGACAGAGCCCTGTTTTTAGTAGCGAGTTAGCAGCAGGACTGCCTAGCAATGCTGGCACTGTGGCACACACATAGACTATCTGAGTGCGTGTGTGTTGAGTGTCGTGGTTAGAGCGCTGCACTATCAACCTGGCGACCCAGATTCCATTCCCGCTCACAGCTAACACCAATGACGATTTATGAACCGGTCCTGGGCCTCCCCTAGGTAGACTCAGCCTCAAATGAGTACCTGGTGCGATGTGTAAACATTGTCAATGGGGAGACAAAGGCGGCCGGGCGAGGTGTTGACCACCCATCTCCTCGTGTGCTGTGCCTGCTCTTATAGGTTCTCGCTAAAAGCACTCGCCCCAACAGTCTGTTATAGGCTATACGGGGAATCATCGGCTTTAGCTTGTGTACACACAGTGTGAAAAGACAACGATCTTTGACCCCGTATGCACAAAGTCAAAGAGCCCCATATCGCCTTGTATGTGTGTATATTGAGCTTCTTTCGGACCATACGTAGCCAACCATGCTAATTGGAGGTGTGGGGGAAGGACAATGAACTAAACACAAAAAGCGGTTTAGTTAACAGATTTTTTGGGGGGCAAGTGCTTTTAGCAGAGAGAGATCAGACCGGACCAGACTGGACCGGACTGCCCCGGACCGCCCCGGACAGCCTGCTCCGTTACCTCGATGCAGCAGGGGAGGTGGTCCTCGTTGCTCAGCGACGAGAAGAGCTCCCTGCCGGTAACCAACTCGGCCACGGTGCAACCCAGGGCCCACATGTCGATGGCATAGGTGACAAGGTAGCCCAGCAGCAGCTCCGGGGCCACGTAGAACCGTGTCCTACCCACGTGTGGGGCTGCAGCAATAACAACAACTATAAATATATATACGTACATGTGTGTCATCATATGTCTGTGGCTGGGTAGCAGTGGTGTAGGGGTTAGCACTACGCTACGCTACGAACTCTGGCGGAGACTCGAGTTGGATTCCCCTTCATGGCCAGTTACGGTTGTCTGAACCGATCCTGTGCCTCCCCGAGGTCGACTCAGCCTCAGATGAATACCTGGTGTGGTGTGTAAACATCGCCACTGGGGAGATGAAGTTGGCCGGACATGTTGCTGGCTACTCATCAAATCGTGTGTCGTGTCAGCTTTCATAGGTGCTACTTGCTAACAGCACTTTGTCCTACAGTCTGTTAAAGCTATACACTCATCTGTCAGTCATCTTAGTCAGTTAACCGCATGGCACCTGCTGGGTCTGTCCTGTGGCCTCCTGCCAGCATTGCGTTCAACACTAAATTTTGCCTGAAGGTGCACATAGCCTGACACAGGCGCCGTGGTGACGTCACCGCCACTTAGTAGCAAATGGTGGTTGGTTTTTTCACCGTGTGTGTGGGGAGAGGTGGCTGCAGCGGTTTGCACACTGCATTACGAACCCGGTGACTCGAGTTTGATTTCTGCTCATAGCCGACATCAACACTGGTGACGATTATCTGAACCGGTCCTGGGCCTCCGATAGGTCGAATGAGCCTCAAATGAGTACCTGGCTGCGGCGTGTGTAGTAAATATCGACACTAGGAAGACAAAGGGTGCTGGACACCCACCCCTCGTGTGTAGTGCCGGCCTTCATAGCTGCTACTCGCTAAAACCGCATGCCTCTACAGTCTGCTTAGGCTACACAGGGGATCTTTGTCTTTGTGGAACTCAAAGAGCTTTGATCAACATCATCAGCACACAGTCACATGCACACACATATACTCACATATAGATATACCCAGACACAGACACTCACACACAGACACCCACATACACATACAGAGTCAGAGACAAAAAACAAAGACACGCCACTCACGTTGACTGTACATGAAGAAGCTGCACCCAAAGTCTGTGACCCTCACGGTGCCAGCCACAGTGTCTTTGACCAGAACGTTGTCCTGTACGAAAAGGAGAAGCAGGAAGGGGATTGACACTCGAGAGGTTATGGGGATAGCATTCAGCTAGCAGTGGATCGATGACGCACCGCCACAATACATGTATACACACGGGCAGTCCTTGAGGTACGAAACGGGCTATGTTCCTGAGATCCATTCGTAAAGTTGGATTTGTTCGTACGTCAGAACTCGCCAATTAATTGTACGTACAGTCAGTCATAAGATGTGTTGCGGTTCCACTAATTAAGTCATAAATTAGATGAAATGTTGTACATGATGCATCAAACGAACGTCAAATCCTTGAACCACCCCTCCGGCCAGTAGCAGTGCAAAAATAAATTGGTGTTATTTTCACTTACATTTAGTCGGAATGGTTTCACTGTTGTGGGTCACGTGGGATGCTGAGACTTTTTACATCTTTGTGGAGGATCGCTCCGCCGAACAAAATAGTTCCGTGGTTCAGTTCGCAAGTCATGAGTCAGACGTCTTACGGCGGTCCGTTCATTTATTGCGGATGTTCGTGAGTGTGGACGTTTGTTAGTGCGGACGTGCATGAATGCGAATGTTCATATCTCGGGGACTGCCTGTACTAAACAGGGGAATCAGATGGAGAGAGCGCATCGACCCTGCGATCCCTGTGACTGGGATTTCTCTGCGCTACGAGTCCTCAACAGCGAATCGACTCTCCACACTGCGGTTTCGCTCGTACCAGATCATCTTCACCAGAGGTGTATCGTGACCCCTGCCTCCGCTACCACCACCTCCTCATTCCAGATTAGCGACTCGACCTCCGCACCCAAGTCACGCGCGCGAGCCTTAGCGCCGCGTGCGTACCCACTCACCGGCTTGATGTCCGCGTGGACGATGCCCCTCGACTTGACGTGGGACAGGAAGAGGAGAATGCCACAGGTGTACGTCTTCACCATGTCCATGTCGATGTGCTGTTCGCCCGCTTCCTTAATCACCTGATGGAGGTTCGCCCTGTGAGGGGAAAGGCAGCAACGACAGCAACAATGGCGCAGCGTCAGTGCCGTCCTCCTGCGGCGCTGCGTCGATTCTGATAACGACAATCTCATGGTGGTTAGGAGATGTTCACTACCCCGTCTGGTATACAGGAGAATCATGGGTTTGATTCTGATCCTGACCCTGATGCCCGCTGTATATTTTGAGTTTGCCTCTCTCTCCCCGTGGTGATCACGTGGATTTTTCTCCGGATCTTCTGGTTTGTCCATTTACCATATTTCGAATCGATGTCGCGTTTTTCGAGTATTTGGCTGCTGTTATCAATTCCCACGCAATGATAAGCCACTTGGCCGAGCTATCATTTGTGATACCCAGGTCGCTTCTGAAAATTAGCTATACGTATAGAGAATCGTGTGCCTTACCTGGTAATAAAAAAATATACACTTTTAATATATTTTGAGTTTCGGTTAGAATCTACAATACGCCACACAGAAAGGAGCCCGACTTTTTTAATCGAACCCAGGCACTTCCCCTGAGAGGCTCGAGCGTGGCCACCGCGTCTGCAGGTGTGCGCGTGTGTGCGTGTGTACGTGCATGCGTGTGTGTGTGTGCGTGTGTGCGTGCGTGTGTGCGTCCACCGTTGAGCGGTGGACGCAGCAGCTAGCACTGCTACGAACCTGGCAGAGACCCGAGTTCAATTCCCGCTCACCACCACCACCGCCAGTCATAGCGAATTATCTGAACAACCTGTCTCAGGCCTCCCCCCAGGACAACTCAAATTAGAGGCCGTGGTATGTGTAGTGAACGTCGCCACTGGGGGGAGAGACAAAGGCGGCTGAGCCCGCTTGGTGCTGGCTACCCCCCCCCCCCCTCCATCGTGTGTCACAATGCTGACCTACATAGGCAGTGCTGCCACTTGCTACAAACAGCAGTTGCCCCTACAGTCTGTTACAGGTTACACGGGGGTAATGGGTGGGAGGGGGGCTCCACGATATCATGACACGTGGGTGGCGCTGGGCATCAAAAGTATCCAAGCTATGGGGGGGGGTGGGTGGCATAGGGAGGGGTGGAGAGACACGCATACACGTGGTGGTGGTGTGCGTACTTCAACAGCTCCAGGACAATGCAGCTGTGCCCACGGAAGTGGAAAGTGGACAGGACTCTGATCACGCCATGGTCCACATCGCTGCGCTCGCTCTGGAGCTCCCGGGATATCCGCAGCTCCCTGCTTTGCGACTTCTCGTCCATGGGGCTTTGTGAGTGGCGATCGCACGCAGAAAGGGATAGGGTGGAAGTCCACAAAATACAATGACGGCAATGTCAATGTGGGTGCTCCTCGCTGAAGTGATTGCCTCCCTCCCCTTACCCGAGAGAAACAAATCTGTTTAGGAAATGAATCAATAATTCAACATTCCACAGAATACAATTGCTTACACCAGTTCCAAAATCGTGCACGCACGAGCTCGACTCTCATTGGCCGGTCATCATCCTCGCAGTGGCAGCAGTGGCAGCGGCTTTTGGCTGCTCGCCGCGGTGCTTTCAGATGCTACTGTATATCCACTGCACAATACACTGCACTATAGACTACTCTACACTACTATACCCTACACTATTTTAAACTAAACTACACTATACACTACTTTACACTACTACACGGTACACTACATTTAACATGACTATACACGATACTATATGATACACTACACAATACGCTACACGATACACTGCTATGCATAATTATACTATACACTACACTATACACTACACTATATACTCCTATACACTACACTATACATTACACTTTTGGCTGAATGTCGGACAAATAGGGTCACCGCATCATCATTGCACGGCGCTTTCAAATGTGGTGCTTCAAAGACCGTCTGGAACGCTCTTTCCCTGCCGACATTAGGAAGCCACTGGGAGCTGTGCACTCTTAAATCATCATCTAGTTTGACAAACTCGTGTTTTTGAACTGCTTCTTAAGTGTATTTTGTTTTTCTTTCTCCTGCACCTCCAATTAGCACGGTTGGCTACGTACGATGCCAAAGAAGTTCAACGTATGTACGTACAAACTACTATACACTGTACATTACACAACCATACACCACCACGATGCAATACACTATACACTACACCACTTTACACGACACTATACACTACACCATAGATTGGCCAGGAGCTACTCCAGGGGGAGCAGCATAGACTGGCGTAGGCTGAGGTAGGCTGACGTTAGGGCTCCCAATCGGATTTGAAGGTGGAGATCCGTTCAAATCTGATTGGTCATGGAGGAAAACTAAATGTAAATGAGGGGGGCCATG
This sequence comes from Petromyzon marinus, assembly GCF_048934315.1. NCBI lineage: Eukaryota > Metazoa > Chordata > Hyperoartia > Petromyzontiformes > Petromyzontidae > Petromyzon > Petromyzon marinus. Next base: position 1,604,117 of record NC_133741.1, on the reverse strand, counting down.
GCGGGTGCTGGTTGTGAAACACAGCCACGCTCAGACCGCGGACCTTTAAGCTGTGTGCGAGCAAGCAAGGTGTCCTGACAAAGAAATTAGCATAAAAAATATCATTTGATTGGCCGATTTTAGAAAAGAGGTGGTGTACGTGCCGGTGGACTTGCCGTTTGGCGCGGGGGCGGGGGGGGAGTTTACCTATTGATGGTGTGAAAAGAGAATTTATAAGAGCATCGAAAGTTTGGGGTACCACTACTTGAAAAATATACTGTACTATTGAAATTAGTTTAATGTTTAGTTCGATTTAGAACATCTTTCCAATGGTTGCTTAATTTGAAACCATCTTCTCGGTTGAAATTGTGTCTGTGTTTGTAGATCTGAATTGCCTCGTGAACAAATCTCTGATAAAAACCCGTGGGTTTGCAAAGAACCTTGGTATCGGAGAAACTTATATCGTGATCACCCACAGCGTTGTAACAGTGATCAGCCACGGCAGAAGAAGTCCACCGGCACGTACACCACCTCTTTTCTAAAATCGGCCAATGAAATGCTATTTGTTATGCTAATTTCTTTGTCAGGACACCTTGTTTGCTCGCACACAGCTTAAAGGTCCACGGTCTGAGCGTGGCTGTGCTTCACTCCAGTGCTGTCCTCGAGACAGCCTGATCCCTTCACCTGATGAAGGCCGCTTGTGTTGTGGCCGAAACGTCGTGATTTTTGTTGTTTTATTTTTTTTACCTACGTGACTTTACCGAATAGAACCAAAGAGTATGGATCCTTGCAGTCACGAAAGCTTTAAATCTAGAATTGGGTGCTGGTTGGTTGGGCATGACAATTTGGGAGACTCTATGAACTGCTTAAATTATAAACTATTGTAAGTATCAGCTATATAAACTATAAACTGCAAAAGATTTTAAATTATAAACTATTCAACACTTTTTTATTTTACCAGGTAAGGCCCACTACTCTGTGTAGCCCTTTTTCAGAAGCGATCTGGCCATCATAAATGATAGCGCAACGAAGTGGCTTATCATCACGTGGACATTTATAGTGTCAGCCAAACACTCTAAATGCGTGACGTCGATTCTAAATGTCTCTCTCCCCGTGGTCGTCACGTGGATTTTTCTCCGGGTCCTCCAGTTTTTCCCTCCACATTTAGAATCAACTTCAGAGTAATTTGGCTGCTCCTGCTACTGCTATATATTTCCATGTGATGATGATAATGATGATGGTGATATCAGGCACTTTGTTGGGCTATCATTTTTGATGATCACAGGTCGCTTCTGAAAAAGAACTACAAAGCTCGGTGGGGCCTTACCTGGTAAAATAAAAAAAATATATTTAGTTTTAGTGTGGGTTGCTGTGGGTTTCTGTGGGTCCCTATGGTTCTCTGCGAGTCTCTCGATCTCAAAAGGTCTCTGGCTCTGTATGGTTCTATATGAATCTCTGGATCTCCGAAGGTCTCTGTGAGTTTGTGGTTCAATATGAGTCTCTGGATCTCTATAGGTCTTTGTGGACGTCTATGGTTCTATAGGAGTCTCACGTACTTGGAAGGCGACGCCAGTATCTTGACGGCCACCAGGTTGTTGGTCTTGTGGTCGAGGCACTTTACCACCAGGCCCTGACCTCCCTCTCCGATCATATTTAGCACCTGATAGCGGAAGTTGAGGTGCTCGTGCTGGACCTGCAGCGGTCACGGAGGGAGGTCACACGCAAAGGTCATGCGGAGGTCACATAGAGATCATGTGGACATCAGCACCAGCTCCATCGTCAACAAACATGCCCCCCACCCCGTTGATCCAGTGCTCGCTTGGACAGAGCTGTCACGCATGGGATCAGTCACTTACACGTAATCTATTAACAGCAGCAGTGCTGGGTACAGCAACCCCGCATCTGCAAACGTGATCTGTAATAGGAATAGGTTTTACCCTTTTAACTGGCACAAAAATTGACATCTTTATTCAAGGCATCATGTTTGCAATAACCACAACACAAGCAGTCAAAATGCAAACAAAAAAGACAACTCTGATAATAATATGCACTGTCCTTGAATTTGATTGGTCCACACCCGAGACAGCTTTTCTTAGAGCCTAGTCTCCATTGGTGTTGGACCAGAAGACGCCAAAAGGCGTCTTCTGGTTTTCTGGTCTTCTGGTCCAACACCAATGGAGACTAGGCTCTAAGAAAAGCTGTCTCGGGTGTGGACCAATCAAATTCAAGGACAGTGCATATTATTATCAGAGTTGTCTTTTTTGTTTGCATTTTGACTGCTTGTGTTGTGGTTATTGCAAACATGATGCCTTGAATAAAGGTGTCAATTTTTGTGCCAGTTAAAAGGGTAAAACCTATTCCTATATCTTGTTTCTGGCAAAGGAGGTCTCATAGTGATCTGTAATGTTGATCCTTACCCGTGATATTATCGATGGTTCAATTGTTCATGTGCAATTTAATTGTGGGACTACTCCTGTGTTGTTTTTGTCTTGGTGTAGCCGGGGACTGTTTTTGTTGCTGCTTTGCTCCAAGCCTGCAATTGGTTGTTGGTACTTGGGGTGCAACAACAGGATGCCGCAAACTCCACTACTACTACATTGCCGGGGCCCTGTGACCCCACCTTGCCCACCCCCCTCACCCAAGCCCTTGGTGTTTGGAAGCGAGTGTCATCATCGACGTTGTCGTCATCATCATCCTCATCGTCGTCAACATCATCACTGTCATTGTCATCATTGTCATGATCATCATCATGTCCTCAGCTATAGATGATAGATATATGCAGCAGCAGCATTAGCGGTAGTAATCTCCTTTGTGTAAGAGCGAAGGCCTCACCGGCACGTAGTGTCCCTCATCGTTGTCGTAACCGCCATTGGAAAATCCCCCGGGTCTGTCGCCGCTATCCAGGGAGAAGTACCAAACCTCCCGCATGGCGGCAAGCTCCTTACGCTCGCGCCGGCTCAGATGAGGCCCGAATAGGTTCAGGATTGCTGCCAGACGTGAGAATGAATAAACAACAACAAACAGACAACATGATACAAGGACTCCTCTACTTATGAAGGAGTTAGGTTCCAGAGGTCTGGTCGTAAGTCGATCTGTCTGTAAGTCCTACTTTACTCCTGTCGATTCCAAACATGTTGTATGGTGTGTACACTAAACATGGGGAATGGCTTTACAAGTTGTATAATCTCCTGCAAATGTAGAAGCAACTGGTTCTTCATGCTCTGCAGATGTAGATGCAACTGGTTCTTCATGCATAATAGGTTTTTGGGTTAGATCGCTTAAATATATAAATGTGTCGTTAAAACCCTCCACCACCCGACACAGCCAACTACTTAGGGTTGTCACGTAAAAAGAACATGCCAATTCGTCACTAGTACAGCACACCGGTGTTTTGGAGAGCCGAGCCACAACAATTACAAACTGAGTACAACGTTTCGCCAGTGATTACAACTAGTTAGTGCTGTACTAGTGACGAATTGCCATGTTCTGTTTACGTGGCAACCCTTACTAGTTGGCTGTTTTTGGGTGGTGGCGGGTTTTAACGACACATTTATATATTTATGCGATCTAACCCAAAAACCTCTATAATGGATGATATTGGTCTCGAAAGTCTACGTGTTAAAGTGGTTCTTCATGCACTGCAGATGCAGATGCCACTGGTTCTTCATTTACTGCAGATGTAAATGCTACTGGTTCTTTATGTTCTACAGATGTAGATGCCTCTGGTTCTTCATGTTCTGTACATGTAGATGTTACTGGTTATTCATATTCTGCAGATGTAGATGGCACTTGTTATTGATGTTCTGCAGATGCCACTGGTTCTTCATGTTCTGTAGATGTAGATGCCAGTGGTTCTTCATGTTCTGCACATGTAGATGCAATCACCGCCATCCATTGCGCAGCAGTTGAACTTAAGACTCTCGATTCGAACAGGCAAATTGACTTATGGTTAATGTATTCATTTAGATTACAACGGATATCTATTAACACACCAGTTATTCAGTCTCCAACACACCAGTTAGTGCTGAACAAGTAACTACTTGACCATGTTTGTGTTTACGTAACAAACTTTCACGAGCTGGTTGTGTGATGCGTGGTGGTGGTGGTGGGTTTAACGACCCAAGAGTGATACTTACACGATCTAACACAACAAAAACCTCATGAATAATATTGGTCGCGACAGCCCAACTACCCCGTGTCAAACGGAACAACTAAAACTCTGGTCCGTTCTGCTCGTTCAAGGTTCATGTGCAATTGAATTGCGGGGACTGCTGTGTGGTGTTGTTGTCTTGTTTGTGGCCTCGGACTGTTATCGTTGTATCCCGAAGCAGAATATTGATTGTTTGGACACAGCAACCGCGTCTGCAAGCCGTGATCTGTAACTTTGATCCTTACCCATACGTGTATGTATGTGTGTGTTGAACGTCTTTGGCACCATCAGTAGCCAACCGTGCTAAGCTGCTAGTGTCTCTGTGGGTTTCTATGGGTCTCTGGGTATCTGAGATTCTCTGTGGTTGTGTATAAGTTGAACTTCTTTGGCACTGTACATAGCCAACCGTGCTAATCTATCAGTGTCTCTGTGAATCCCTGTGGGTCTCTATTTGTCTGGGTGTCTGTGAGTGTGTGTTTGTACTATGTTGAACACTTTTGTGCTATACAAAGCCAACTGTGCAAATCAGAGGTGCGGGAGGAAGGGCACAAAATTCAACACGCCATAAAGCAGTTCCTAAAAAAATACGATCTCAATGTAATATTGCGATGTAGTGTATAGTATTTTATAATACTAGGGGTTGTTCAGGGGCACCTGCGGCGCTCCTCACAACGGGAGGATCTTGTCAATGATCTCAAGGCAGCTGGGACCATAGTCACCAAGAAAACAATTGGTAACACACTACGCCATGAAGGACTGAAATCTTGCAGCGCCCGCAAGGTCCCCCCTGCTCAAGAAAGCACATATACATGCCCGTCTGAAGTTTGCCAATGAACATCTGAATGATTCAGAGGACAACTGGGTGAAAGTGTTGCGGTCAGATGAGACCAAAATGGAGCTCTTTGGCATCAACTCAACTCGCCGTGGTTGGAGGAGGAGGAATGCTGCCTATGACCCCAAGAACATCATCCCCACCGTCAAACATGGAGGGGGAAACATTATGCTTTGGGGGTGTTTTTCTGCTAAGGGGACAGGATAACTTCACCGCATCAAAGGGACGATGGACGGGGCCATGTACTGTCAAATCTTGGGTGAGAACCTCCTTCCTTCAGCCAGGGCATTGAAAATGGGTCGTGGATCGGTATTCCAGCATGACAATGACCCAAAACACACGGCCAAGGCAACAAAGGAGTGGCTCAAGAAGAAGCACATTAAGGTCCTGGAGTGGCCTAGCCAGTCTCCAGACCTTATTCCCATAGCAAATCTGTGGAGAGAGCTGAAGGTTCGAGTTCCCAAACGTCAGCCTCGAAACCTTAATGACTTGGAGAAGATCTGGAAAGAGGAGTGGGACAAAATCCCTCCTGAGATGTGTGCAAACCTGGTGGCCAACTACAAGAAACGTCTGACCTCTGTGATTGCCAACAAGGGTTTTGCCACCAAGTACTAATTCTTGTTTTGCAAAGGGGTCAAATACTTATTTACCGCATTATAATGCAAATCAATTCATAACATTTTTGACATGCGTTTTTCTGGATTTTGTTGTTGTTATTCTGTCGCTCACTGTTCAAATAAATCTACCATTAAAATTATAGACTGATCATTTCTTTGTCAGTGGGCAAACGTACAAAATCAGCAGGGGATCAAATACTTTTTTCCCTCACTGTACATAGCCAACCACGCTAATCGAAGGTGTGGACGAAGGACAAACAAACTAAAGATGAAGCAATTATAATGAGATAAGTTATCAATTTACCATATTGGTGTAGTGTATATTAGTGTAGTGTGTAGCAGTGTAGTGTATGTATGTTGAACTTATTTTTCAGCGCACATAGTGAATTGCACTAATCAAAAGGTGCGGGGAAGGGGCGGGGGGCAACAAACTAAACACAACAACAAACACAGAAGCCAGTTTTATGATTGCCGCTGTTCTCACCTTGGGGCGATTGGCTGCGGATGGAGGCCGTGCCAGCCGAGGACAACGCGCTCCACGTGGTGCCAGACATGGCATGGCTCACCGCATCTCCAGCTAGGGTCGTCTACATACACACGCACATAGACACACATATGAAGATATACTTATATTAGAGGAAGTCCCCACGAGAGGGTGACGTCATAAAGGACAAAGGGGAGAGCAGTTGGGGCAATAGAGGGAGGAGACTCCCCGGAAAGGGGTGACGTCAGCAGAAGAGGCGGGGGATCGGGCCACTTTCTCAGCGGGAAAGGAGTTAAGAGAATGCGAATTAAGGAACATTGTGCTCACCCGATCCCGGACTGGTCTACTCTTTACACATACATAGACACCTACATACACATATACATAAACACATCACTCGATCTCTTCTACAGCCCATGCCGCACCCATTTAGGCTCCTCTATCTGGCTGAAGAACAGCTGTTTAGGCATGCGATGGCTGGGCATGCAGTCTACATGACCCAGCCAACACAGCCTTGATTGCCGGAGGAGCTCACCGATGGGACTTTGTCCAGATCTTTCAAGTATTTGTGAGCTCATCGCACAATCCAGCCTGGTTAAACCCTGTTTTAATCCAGGATGGGTTGTCGGCTGCCCAGCCTAAATGTTTCTAACTGGTGATGTTCCATTAAAGTGGTCCACGTTTCGCAAGCATAGATAAGGGAGGGCATGACCGTGGCCGAGAAGACCCAAAGCTTTGTGTGGAGCGACAGACCAGTTAGCTTCTACACAGCCTTATCCAGCTGATGAAAAGATAATGCTGCTCGGCGAATTCGGAGTGAGACCTCTGCTGTCAAACTGGAGCCGGTCATGAGCACACTGCCCAGGTATGGAAAACTCTCCAAACTCTCCACAACTGCCCCATCTCCAATTGGGAGTTGAGGGGGTGGAGTGTCTTATGGTAGGAAATACCCAGGCAGGTGCTAAGTTTTGGTGGGGCTGATGGAAAGGCCCCACCTTTGAATGGCACGATCCAGGTTCAGCAGCAGTGCCTCCAACTCCTCTGAGTGAGCAACAATAACCAGATCATATGTAACATGGTTGACCAATAGGGAGCCATCCTTTGACCACACATACAAAAAAAATTCCCCCGTATAGCCTTTACAGACTTGGGGCAAGTGCTGTTAGCGTGCACCTATGAAGGTCGGCACGGCACACGAGGGGGTGGTTGGCCAGCACTACGCCCAGCCGCCTTTGTCTCCCCAGTGGTGATGTTTATACACCACACCAGGTACTCATTTGAGGCTGAGTTTATCTAGGGGAGGCCCAGGACCGGTTCAAATAATCGTCAATGGTATTGGCTGTGAGCGCGAATCAAACTCGTTTCTCTGCCGGGATCATAGCACAGCGCACTAACCACTACAATACCGCTCCATACGGAGATACAAACACTGGCGTGCGTGCAAATGCACACCAATGTAGACAGGTAGGCACACGCAGAGTGGAGATCGCATACTTCACCACACGAGTGGAGGGCTCCATGCGTACCTTCATGGTGTTGATTGTGAGAGCAGCGTCGTCGTTTTGCTGCGTAGAGCTCATGGCGACTCTTGCGCGCTGCTCCCCAGGGTCTCTGCGTGGATAAGCGATGGGTGGGGTGAACGGGGGTGTAGGAGAGTGGCACGTGGAGCAGTCAAGGAGAGCGCGACGACACCATTACCCATGTCACAAGGACGCGGATTCGCATCACTACACAGACTCACAGAATCAAGAGGGACTCACATCATCAACACTCACTCGCATCATCAACACGGACTCACATCCCAAGCACGAACCCACATCCTCACCCTGGAGCCACAACATGGACCCAAACACTCACCATGCCCATAACACGGACGCACATCCTCTCCAAAAACCCACAACACGGATCCATTCAATCATCAAGAAGCCATAAAACGGTCCCACACACTCACCATGAACCCACAACATGGACCCAAACCTTCACCCCGGACCCACAACATGGACCCACACCATCTCCACAAACCCACAACATGGACCCTCACGCTCATCACGAACCCACAAGGACCCACACACTCACCAAGAACCCACAAGAAACTCCCACACTCACCAAGAACCCACAACACAGACCCATACCCGCACCATGAACCCACAACACGAACCCACACCCTCCCCATGAACCCACAACAGGAACCCACACCCTCCCCACGAACTCACAACACGGACCCACACACTCACCACGAACTCACAACACAGACCCATACCCGCACCATGAACCCACTCCCTCCCCACGAACTCACAACACGGACCCACACACTCACCACGAACTCACAACACGGACCCACACACTCACCATGAACCCACAACACGGACCCACACCCTCCCCACGAACTCACAACACGGACCCACACACCTCTTCAAAAGTTTTGCTCGGATTGCTTCAGCATAAGCTGCTCGACGATGACGAAGAAACAGAAGCAGCTGCCTTCTTCACGCCTGTATCGAACTCTGAGTATCCACGTGGTGCTGCGACGTCACCGGTGACGTTGCAGATCGAGCGTCGTAGCCACGCCCCTTCTAGCCACGCCCCAAGTGTCGTTGAACGCGCGTGACCACGCCCCTTTTCGCACACCCTGAGCCCCCCCCCTGTCTCCCCCCACCACCACCCCCCGCGACTACTTCCGCTTCCGCCCTGGGCGAGTGGAGGCGGCGGGAAAATCTGAGCTCGTTCGCTGGCTGGGCCTCTTCTAGATCGACTCAGCCTGAAGATGCGTACACGGGTCTCTGTGTGTGAGTCTATGGGTCTCTTGTGGTGAGTCTATGGCTATCTATGTGTGAATCTACGTGTATCTGTGTGTTGAGTCTATGGGTCTCTCTGTGTTGAGTCTGGGAATCTGTGGTTAGTCGATGGGTGTCTATGTGTTGATTCTATGGGTTTAGGTGCCGTGAGTCTATGGGTCTCTGTGTGGTGATTCTGTGGGTCTCGGTGTTGTGAGTCTCTGGGTCTCTATGTTGTGAGTCTACGGATCTCTGTATGCTGAGTATGTGGGTCTCTCTGTGTGGTGAGTCGATGGGTTTTTGTGTGGTAAGTCTATGGGTCTCTGTATGGTGAATCTGGCTCTGTGTGTTTGCATGGGTCTCACTCACCCACACAACCACCCACCCACTCACACCCACTCACATAACTGGGGAGACAAAGGCGGCCGGGCGAGCGGTGGTGTTTGGCTTCCCCCTCGTGTGCCAGAGTTCCGGCCTTCATTGGCGCCGCTGCTGCTACTTGCTACTAACAGCACTTGCCCCATCAACCTGTGTGGGCTAAACGGGGGGGCTTTATCTCTGAAAATAGCGTCCTACAGGAGGGGACGGATTTGTGAATACATTGTCCCTTCACCATTTGTACGGACCATGAAGAAGGACCATTGCCCGGAACGTCGCCTGTTATTTATTCTCAGTACTGCGGCCACACACGACTCGTGGGGTTTTGTTTGAGCCCAGCTTGATCACAACACTCCCTGCCCCCCCCCCCCTGGATTGTCCTGAGTGGTACAGCCCACTGCGTTCATGCCGGGCTCTGGACAAGTCCACCTGGGAGCCTCGTGGGTTGGGGGGGGGCAAAGGTGCATCTCTACATTTGCTTTCTCACTCCACTGCTGGCGGAAGAGGCCTCTGCTAGAGGCCGCTATAGACAGTATTTGGTCTACTCTTCCACGTTGAGCCAGACGGAACAAGGTGAGCGTTCCCACACTTTACCCCACACACCCACCCACTGACCCACACACGCGCTCACCCACTCGCCCACCCACTTGCCACCCACTCGGCGACTCACTCACCTACCTACTCATTCACTCACCCACTCAGTCACTCACCCACTCAACCAATCCTCTTCCACCGTTTTCCACATTACGCCTCGGTTCTTCTGGGCCACAATCATGCCCTCTGTTCGTAACGCTTGCGAGATGTGGAGCCCTCTAAAGGAATATCTGCGCAGGGTTTAAACATTCAGTGCTGGCCCAGCCTATGATCCATCCTGAGTTTAACCAGATTGGATTGTGTAAGGAGAAGAGAATATTATTGTGCGTTACAGGGGAATGTGATGGTGGTGGTGTTAATCCCAATGTTACTGCTACCACTCCACACTGTCGGACTCGCCTCACAGCCGCTCACTCACCCACACTCACTCATCCACCCACTCACCCACATTCAATCGCTCACCTTCTTACTCATCCAACAACTCACTGTCCCACCAACCAATTCACTCCCTCACCCACTCATTCATGATGACACTCACTCACCTAATAACATACCCACCCACACATCAACTCATTCACTCACTCACCCACCCACCAACCCACTCTCCATTATGAACCCCCATGACTTTGCCATCGTAAACTTCACCCACATGTCCATCATGATCCTCACCGACCCGGCCATCATGAACCCCACCGACATGGCCATTGTAAACCACACCCACAGATCCATCGTGAACTGCACCCACACGGCCATCGTGAACCCCACCCATGGTCATCGTGAACAGCACCCACACGGCCATTGTGAACCCCAGCGACACGGCCATTGTGAATCTCACTGACATGGCCATCATGAACCCCATCCACCCAGCCATCATGAACCCTACCGAAAAGGCCATTGTAAACACCACCGACTCGGCCATCGTGAACCCCCACGAGCTGGGACACCGTGCTCACAGTCAAGTCAAAACCCAGGCAGCTCCCTCATAAAACATTGCAACGTTCTATTGAGTCACTGTGGATTTATTTCAGAGAGTTAACGATATACAAACAATAAAATATATATACATTATTACATTATAACTTTTTATAGATCCTTACTCTTAACGCACCATGTGGCTAGGCAGCCTCTGGCCATTGTCTCCGGCTCCGATCTGTGGAGACAGACGCAGCACTACAGCAGCGCAGCGTCCCGCTACGAAAGCCAGAAGTTCCAGTTGGTACCCCCTCCCCCATTGTCCGGGGGTGAACTTACTGACTGACTGCGTGGGGGATGAAAAATAAACTCTAAAACTCATCCCTAATAGAGGTGTTTTGGGTTAGATCGTGTAAGTATATGAAAGTGTCATTAAAACCCGCCATCATCCAACTCAGCCAACGAGTAAAGGTTGTCCCGTAAACAGAACATGACAATTCGTCACTAGTACAGCACACCGGTGTGTTGGAGAGCCAAGCCACAACATTTACAATCTGAGTACGACGTTTCGCCAGCAATTACAACTAGCTTCATCAGGTGACAGCCAAATTTGTGGAGAAGGCCCCACTGAGCTATGTGACTCTCTTTCAGCGAAGCGACCTGGTTATCACAAGTGATAAAAGCTCAACAAAGTGACTGATATCATCAGCATTGTCATGTGGGAATTCATAGCAGCAGCCACATTCGCTCCTCTATGATCACTGTGAAAACCTTTTAATATACCTACAAATACTGACCCCTCCATGCTCCACCATACTACTTATTCCTGAAATGCATTCTCTGTCATTTTTGTTCTGGAGCTGTCCTAATCATCTCCAAAACCAACCCCACCTTTTTTCTCCCTCGATCCCCTTCTGCCTTCCCTTCTTCCATCCATTTTCCCCACGATTATTCCATTTCTCTTGGATCTCTTTAACTCTTCCCTCTCCTGGAATCTTCCCCAACTCTTATACAAGCACCATCATCGTACCTCTTCTCAAAAAACCTTCTTTAGATCCTTCCTTATTTCTCCAAACTCCTTGAACGCCTTAGTTCACTCCCGCCTCTCACCTTACATTTCTACCCACTCACTATCTCCTCCATCAGTCTGGGTTCCTCCCTCTCCGTTCCAAAACCACCCTCCTTCACATCCACAACCACCTGGCCAACTCGCGTCACTCTGGCCTATCTTCCATCCTTATCTCTCTCGATCTGTATTCTGCCTTCGACACCCTCGATCACTCCATCCTCCTAGCCACTCTCTCCAAACTCAGCATCTCTGACACCCTGCTTTGTTGGATCCATTCCTACATGACTTCCCGTTTATTGACTTTCTTTTTCAATCACTGCTCTTCCTCCACCACCCCTCTCATGGTTGGTGTTTCCCAGAGCTCGGTACTTGGTCCCCTTCTGTTCTCCGTACACACATCTCCCTTAGAGTCTATTCTTTATTTGTTCGATATCTCCTATCATCTCTTTGCTGATGACACTCAAATTTTCTTCTTCCAATCATTCACCCCTGATATTTCCCTCTGTATCTCATCCTGCCTGACAGGCATACAAGCAGGAATGATGGAAAATATTCTTTCCATAAATACTACCAAAACCTCAGTGCTTTTCTTTCCATCGTCTCGCTCACCCCCTCGTGCACCCTCCATTTCTTCCCCCCCGCCCCCCCCCCCATGATCTCATCCCAAACTCTACCGCCCTAACTCTCAATGTTACCTTCGATTCCACTCTCTCCTTCACTTCCCACATTGCCAACACCTCTCGCAAATGCCGTTACCATTTGTGCAACATCAGGAAAATCTGCCCACTCATCACTACCACTGCTGCCAATCTCCTCATACAATCCCTCGTCTTCAATCATCTGGATTACCGCAACTCATTCCTGGTTGGTCTCCCTGCTTACGCAGTTATCCTCCAACACATCCACAATGCAGTTGCACGGACTGTACTCAACCTTCCATGCACATTTTACTGCTCTGCTCTCCTTCAACAACTTCACTGGCTTCCTGTCTATCACCGCTGTCTTTTTAAATTTCTCACTCTAGTATACAAAGCCTCACCCTACCTCTCTTCTCTCATTTCTTTATATGTCCTTTCATGCTCCCCTCGATCTCAATATTTCCGTTTACTCACTGTTCCATCATCTCCTTGCACCCAGTCTCACTTTCATTAATTCTTTCTCTCTTCTTGCCCCGTTGCACTGGAACAAACTCTTACTCCACATTAGATTATCACCCTCGATTTCCACCTTTCACTTGGCCCCCAGGCCTTTTCTATTCTCGATTGCTTCTTCTCTTCCACTGCCTCCACCCCTACCGGTTCCTTCACCTACTTGCAGCCCCCCAGTCATATTCCTCCGACGAACCTAATTCCTGACCCGCCTCCGACATCTTGCTTTTTATGTGCACCTGGCCACATCTCTCCCCCAGCCCTACACTGTGCTCCTCCATCGGCTCAACTGTCCGCCCACCAGACCTCTGCCCCTACCACCCTCCACCTATCCGAATCCATGCCCATTTCACAACTTCACGCATGTGCCCCATACCCCACTTCCTCTAATCTACGTTGCACCCATCAGACACCCTCACTCACCATCACATTGCGCCTTATTCTGCCTTACCTACCCCTGCAATATCAGTTCCATTCCCAGCTCCTGTCCCTCCATCCATCCATCACCTTCCTCACTGAATGCCATCGGATTGCATCTTAAAGCACCATCGAAATGGTGCTATATAAATCTGAAATAGACTAGAACATAACTCCTCTAAATGTACGTTTCTACAGACTGAGACCCACAGAGACACACTCACAGAGACCTATAGAAATCTAGACTCATGGAACCATACAGACCCACAGCAACCCACAGAGACCCATAATCCGTTTAGAGTTCGGTGAAGATACAGCAGCAGATGTGAGTGTGAAAGCGATGGGTATTACCTTGTTACCTTGAGTTTTACCTGCGGTGACTGCTATATCGGGGAGACGAAACGACATATTTCTGACCAAATTCGCGAGCACAAATCAGATTTGAAACACGGCAGATCGAATTCTTCGGCCGTAGCTGATCATTGTTTCAACACAGCGGGTTCTCATGATATTGTTTTCTCCGATACCAAAGTACTCTGCAAACCTCCCGGATACTACCAAAGATTTGTCCATGAAGCCATCCAGATATACAAACATAGACACAACTTCAACCGAGAGGATGGTTTTAAATTAAACAATCATTGGAAAGATGTCATCAACCAAGTCAAACTTTAGCTGCCTTATAATTGTACAGCCATTTCCATTCCGGTTGGTTTCTATTCCCAGCTTGATTAGCCCCTTTTTAACTAAGTTAAACCTAAGTTAAACTTTAGCAGCCTTATAGTTTATTGCAGTATACTGTAAAGCAACCAGTTTGTCAGCTTAAATACTGCCTCCTGACTCTTGTTCATGTGTGTAATTTTCTTCAACCACTTGCCACCACCTGCTCTCGTCGATCTCTCCATCCCCCTAACCCCCTGTAGCATAACAAAAGGCGGCTTAACTTAGCCCCCCCCCCACAGCCCTTCCTGGCTCCTCCCCCCCCTTAACCTGTATATAATCTCGGGTCTTAGAGCTCTCTTCACTTGATACAGCAATTTTGCTGTGACGGTTTCCACCTGAAGACAGAGGCTTGTGTTGCCTCCAAACCGTCGTGATTTAATTGAGTTGTTTTCATTTATTTTATTTATAGATTTTTACCTACGTGACTTTACCGAAAAAAACAAAGAGTATGAATCCTTGCAGTCATGAAAGCTTCAAATCTATAATTTGTTGTCCTTCCCCTGCACCTCCGATTAGCACGGTTGGCTACGTATGGCACGAAAGAAGTTCAGCATACACACATGCACCCCGATGCCTGCCAAACTTTACATATTACTCAATGAAACAATGATAGAAAATGTTTTCATCAGAAATTTGCCACGTTTTCAGCATTCATTCACCAGAATTATAATGAAATAAAAATGATTAATCACATAATCAAAACATTCCAAACATTCTAAAGGTTACGTGCCATTAACTAGACCTTGAACTAAAGCATGGTGCTTAAATGTGGATTTTGTAAAGATGTTACAATCAAGAGCAATGACTTTAACAACACGTTTCGATAAATTGTCACCGACAAATCGGTAACCAGGGCAGCAGTGGGCAGTGCAGGAACATTTACCGCTGAACATGGACGATGTACTCACCTCATCATGCATTGTTGTGAACGATTGCGGATAATATATTAATAAACAGAAACAGCTCCGTTTCTCGAACTAAAAATCCGCGGAGTAACTTGCATGGCCATCGGTATATTGGCCCTCTGAACTAATGTTTCAGAATGTTGTCTATTCCAGTCTAGGATGTCACGACTGTGGTGTGCAGCTCTCCGATGTGTTTTCGAGTTGAGGGATATGCTGGACATCAGATACACATCATGCTGAGCAACAGATGGTTATCTATCGTGGGATACCTTTTTTGCCATTATCAAATTATGAAAAATAATAGGATTCATTGCCAGGGAGGATAAAACCTATTCCTGTTTTTCACGCTTTGATATTGCCAAAAAAGGTCCCATGATATAGTTGCTCAACCCGAGCTATAAATGCACTGATACTTGCATTGTCTTTGTACTGTTTGCCTTTTGGCATCCTCTGGTCTGACACTGGTTGCGAGACTAGGCCATAAAGAAGTCTGTCTCTGGTGTAGGCAAAGACAATTCATATTATTATCAGAACATGTTTCTTTGTATGTGTTGCGTAGTAAATGACGACGCGGAGGTAGGTCTTCAAGTAAGGGCTTGCGCTGGTTTATTAACAAAGAAAGTAAATTTTGATTTAAAGCTTTCGTGACTGCAGTAATTCATATTCTTAGTTTTTTTTGTTGTTTCTCTTCAACGTGACTTTACCGAAAAAACTAAGAATAACAAAGAAAGTAGTTAACCACCAGGGTTAGGTGTCTTACACTCGGTCTTTCTCTTGGACCCTTAGCTCTCTTTACTGCTAGCCCACTGGCTGTCTCTTCGGGCTCTCTCACTCGAGTCGGAACGGGGGTTCAGCCAACACCGCCCGACCGAGGAGAGCAGCACCTTCCGTAACTACAGCCGGCTTTTTCAGACTTCTTAAGCTCTACCCCTGGCCATCTCTTCAACTCCCTTCAACCGCTCTCCATCCCGGGCTCCCACAACGACCCCGCTTTTGTCACGGGGCCCCCCTTAAATACTCCCAGGCTACATGACGTCATCGCACCTCACAGCGCGTATGACGTCACGTCCCCATATTACTTTTCTGCATATGTTGTGCCAGAAGTATGCGTGGTTAATGCAGACTTGATTTCATGCAAAATGTATCTATGTGGTATTTGAACATCTTAACACCGCTCCTGTTCTACTCTTATTTTTCATATCAGATGATCTGTTATTCGGCATGATGTCCAACGTATCTCTCCAAGAACCAATTCAATCCCTAAAACTAAACTTAAAACTATTTTTATTTTACCAGGTAAGGCCCACTGAGCTATCGAGCTCTTTTTCAGACACGACCTGGCTATTGCAAATGATAGCTCAAAAAAGTGGCTTATCATCACGTGGAAATTTATTGCATCAGCCAATTATTCTAAACAGGAGGACCCGGAGAAAAATCCACACGACCACTGGAAGAGAGACACGCAAACTCCAAATATACAGCAGGTGTCAGGGCCAGGATTGATCATATCTAGGGAATCTCAAAATAATGATAGCGATTTAAACCAAACGAAAATTCAGAAGACACCTATAGGGGAGTTCTTCAACCATCAACCTCCCTGATCATTTTAAATGAAAGCATGAAACTCAATTATGCACAGCAGGCTGACACAGTCCAACAATTTCACATACATTGTACGTATGTGTGTGCGTGTGTGTTGTGGAGAGCGGTGGTGTAGGTTAGCATGCTGCGCTATGATCCCGGCGACCCGGGTTCGATTCCTGCTCACGGCCAACAACAGTGACGATTATCTGAACCGGTTCCTGGACCTCCCCTAGTTCGATTCAGTCTTAAATGAGTACCTGGTGTGGTGTTGCAAACATTGCAACTGGGGAGACGAAGGCGGTCGGGCGTGGTTCTGGCCACCCACCCCCTCGTGTCTATGGTTCAGTGTTAGTCTATTGACACTGAGTCTGGTGCAATGTTGAGTATGTATGTACGTTGAACTTCTTTCGTACCGTACATAGCCAACCGTGCGAATCAGGTGCGGGGGGGTGGGGGGGAACAACAAGCTAAACAAAACAAGCAGTTCTAAACGAAAGAGTTTTCAAACTCATTCCTTTAGAACTGCTTTATAATGACTATATCATTTATTTATTGGTAGAAGCCTTTCTGTGGCACAAGACTCTGACAAGGCCCTGTTGTAAGATGTCTGGCCATCCACTGTTAAGGATGCTTCCAATATAAACCCACATGTTATTATAACAATAATGATTACAACAATTGTACCATCTTTCCTAGAGATATGTGAATCTGTGTTATCCTCTAAGGTGGATTTTTCCAAATTTTTAATGTTTTAATGTCTTTCTGGAACATACAAGGCCAGTTCACTTGGGACCTTTTTGCCAGTATCAAAGTAGCAACAATAAGAATAGGTACTCTTTGGTTTTTTCGGTAAAGGCACGTAGGCATAAAATGAAATAAATCACGACGTTTCGGGCGCAACACAAGCTTCCATCATCAGGTGGGAAAGCATGGTCTGCTGCTGAGGCAGATTGTTTTAAAAGGTGTGAAATGGGTGAAGCTCAAGGGTCTTAAAGAAGTGGCCGGGGCTAGTGATGTTAATGTGAGAAATTAGCATGTAACTGTAAGATAGGAGAGCGGCCTCCTCAACGAGGGCACGGAAGTGTGGCTATGTTAATGTGAGAGATTAGCATGATGTTAATGTAAGAAATTGGAGGGCACAGAAGTAGCTATGTTAATGTGAGAGATTAGCATGTAACTGTATACAAGGAGAAAAGAGCGGCCTCCTCGACGAGGGAGTGCAACCCAACGGGTGTAATCCAAATGGCCTGTGAGTATGAGAGTGCAATCCAAAAGACATGTGAGCATGAGAGTGCAACAAGGACTGAATCCAGATGTGCCAACTTTGCTAAGGCAGTGTCTTAACAACACTTACTTCACCTGGAATGGTACATTCTACAGACAAAATTAGGGTACCCCAATGCATTCTCCCTTATTGCCAGTGGTAGCGAATATTTTCATGGAAAATTTTGAGACAGATGCCATTCAGACATCCACCCTACGTCCTTCCTTGTGGTAGAGATACGTAGATGACACGTTCGTCATCTGGCCACATTGCCTGCCAGCACTGAACCAATTTCTCAATCGCATCAATTCCATACACCCATCTATCAAATTCACCTTGGAAGTGGAAAAGGATGGCAAGCTACCATTCCTTGATGTTTTGATCAAGAAAAGACCTGATGGCTCGTTGGGACATTCGGTCTACAGAATAGCCACCCACACGGATGCCTATCTAAAGCCTGACTCCCACCACCATCCAGCCCAGAATAATTCCCTCATCAAAACACTACACCATAGGGCCCGTTACATCTCCGACCGGCACCACCGAGGAAGTGAGTTGGAGCACGTACACCAAGCCCTCAGGACGAATGGATACTCGGACCGTACAATCCACAAAGCTGTCTCCCCAGCCATGCGGAGACAACCTTCTGAGGATCCAAACAAAACCATTAGTTTATCGTACATCGCAGGGTTTACCAAAAATATTTCCAAAATCTTAAACACAAGATCCAGGTTGGTTTCAATACAGTACACAAAATCCGTGATTTAACCCAACTGTAAAATATGTGATTCCTGACATGCAAACTGAGCTGTGGTTGCGGCCCAGTTTGGGGAAACGAAACGACATGTGTCGGACCGCGTCCGTGAACACAAGGCAGATCTGAAACACGGTAGTACCAATACCTCTGCCGTTGCCGATCATTGTTTTAATGCTGTGAGCTCACGCAAAATTGATTTTTCCAAGACGGAGGTACTCTGCAAACCTACCGGCTACCTTCAGACATTTGTTCATGAAGCCATCCAGATATATAAACACACAACTTCAAACTAGAGGATGGGTACAAATTGATCAATCATTGGAAGGATGTTATTAACAAGGTAAAGTCTTAACTGACTGTGATGTTTCCATCCAACCTGCATATGTCAGCTGTTATTTCGACTCTGTCTCTCTCTCTATGCCTCTTTCTGAGATCGCTCATGCTCACATGTCTTTTGGATTGCACTCTCATTCTCACAGGCCCTTTGGATTACACCCGTTGGGTTGCACTCCCTCGTTGAGGAGGCTGCTCTTCTTTTCTCCAGTTACATGCTAATTTCTCACATTAACATCATGCTAATCCCTCAAATTAACATAGCCACTTCCGTGCCCTCGTCTAGGAGGCCGCTCTATCTCACAGTTACATGATATTTTCTCATATTAACATGACTAGCCCCGGCCACTTCTTTATGACCCTTGAGCTACACCCATTTCAAACCTCTGCCTCAGCAGCAGACCATGCTTTCCTACCTGATGATGGATGCTTTTGTTGCGCCCAAAACGTCGTGATTTATTTTATACCTACGTTACTTTACCGAAAGAACCAAAGACTATGGATTCCTGCAGTCATGAAAGCTTCAAATCAAGATGAATAAGAATAGGTTTTACAATTTCTGGCTATAAACAGGTGGTAAGATGTTCAAACACCAAATAGATTCCTTTTGCAAGCAATCAACAAAGGGTTCAACCTATTCTTATTGTTCATGCTTTGATCCCGTGACATAGCTCCTCACCCCAAGATATAAATGCTCTGATACATACATTTTCTTTTTACTGTTTGCCTTTTGGCGTTCTCTGGTCTGACACTGGTGAGACTAGGCCATCAAGAAGGCTCTGGTGTAGACCAATCAGTTTCAAAGACAATGTATATATTTTTAAACTTAACTTTCGTGACTGCAGGAATTAATATTATTTGGTTCTTTTGGTAAGTCACAGATAGAAAAAATAAAATAAAAAAATAAGTGAATGCGAACAAAAAAAACACAACGTTTTAATCGCATCACAAGCGGTCGTCATCAGGAAAAATTGACGGTTTGCCTCGAAAGGCAAACTGTTTATAAAGGTTTAGAGATGGGCATAGTCCAAGTGTGTCAGCAGCATGGGTGGGGCAGCTAATGTTAATGTAGGAGAAAACAACTAACCGCCGGTTAGTTTTTCTTCATAAACAGTTCGCCTTTAGAGGCTAACCCCTCTTTTACTGATGATGACCACCTGTGTTGCGATCGAAACGTTGTGGTTTTTTGTTTTTATTTTTTATTATTTTTCATTTTATTTATTATTATTATTTTTCTATCTACGTGACTTTACTAAAAGAACCAAAGAATACAAATGGATATATTATCAGAGCATGTTTGTTTGCATGTTCACCACGTGTGGTTAATGCAAACTTGATGCATTGCAAAATCTATATCTTTGGTGCTTGATCATCTTAACACCTGTTTTATTTCCAGAAAGGGTAAAACCTATTCTTATTGTTCATACTCCAATTCACATGCTTCTGCCTATTTTAGGATTAGTGACGTCAAAATGGACTACCCTGCAACATTTGAATTGACAGAAATATGGTGTTTTAGTGATTTAATTAAGTGTTGTTATACACACTTTTTTTTCTCAAATTTTCTTGTTGTGGTTTTCACACCTGATGATGATTTCTTGTGTTGCAGTCGAAACGTGAGAATTTTATTGTTATATATATTTTTATTTTATTGTTTCCCTTCTACGTGACTTTACCGAAAGAACCAAGAATATTTTATACTATTTTAATTTAATATTATACATGCCAGGCGTTTATAGTATATTATTATTTTCAAAATATTTTTTTTGTATTTGAGCGCATGCATAAAAATGTGTCGTTAACCCACCACCACCCAACATAGCCAATTTGTAAGGTTTGTCACGTAAACAAAATGTGCCATACTCTCTGGTTCTCTCGGTAAAGTCACGTAGACAGCAAAAACAACAAAAGAAAACCTGACGTTTTGGTCGCAACACAAGCGTCCGTCTTCAGGTGAGAAAATAATCTGCTGTTGTGGCTTTAACTAAATATGCCAATTAGTTACTAGTACAGCACACCGGTGTGTTGAAGAGTAAACCCACTACAACATTGTCAACTCCAAAACACCCCGGTATGCGGAACAAGTAACGAATTGGCGTGTTTTGTTTAC
This sequence comes from Petromyzon marinus, assembly GCF_048934315.1. Taxonomy (NCBI): domain Eukaryota; kingdom Metazoa; phylum Chordata; class Hyperoartia; order Petromyzontiformes; family Petromyzontidae; genus Petromyzon; species Petromyzon marinus. The sequence goes on along the minus strand of NC_133741.1, from coordinate 1,583,087 downwards.
ATGACAAACCTTACTAATTGGCTGTGTCTGGTGGTGGCGGGTTTAACGACACATGTATATTTACGGAATCTAATAAAAAAAACGTCGAATATGGATACTGGTCACTAGCCTATGTGTTCAATTAGTATATGTTTTGAAAATTAAAATAAGTGAGTTTTGATCTTCTGATTAATAAGCTAATGATTACACGTACATTCTGCTGGACAACGGTGTGGAGACTGTTATTGTGATCTCTATTATAACCGGAACTTAATTAGGTACTCGGGGTAGGCTTGAGCATCGTTGAAGATTACAAACATTGCTGGATTGTGAATGTTATCAGTCACGCTGTCGTACAGCATTACGGAGCTCACGCTCGCGTCTATGGGTGGAGGTTCGAGCATGCCAGTCTTCCCCAACGTGTAATTCCCGGACAGGATGCGTGCCCGGTAGATGGATTTGATGCCATTGGCATCGGGTGGAGAGTACGTATGGTGAGCAGAATAGGCCGCGCTCACAGCAAAGTAGACTCCTTTCCCGTAGACCACAGCTGCAAATACAAAATGAAACAACTGTCATCGAGCCACATACCATCACCTCTTAATTGTGGCGATGCGTCTGTGCGCGAGTGACGGAATGGGACGTCATACCGTTTCTACCACAGTAGCTTCTGTTGAACCCATTCGTGTTGATGGCCTCGCAGGTCTCAAGAGCTGTCCCGTGATACAGAGTCCTTTCCACCGGTGCTTCCTTCAGGGGTCCCTGGTTGCAATTTTCCATCTCCGTCTTCTTTGTTGTGTACACTTTCCAAAGTGTAGGGTTTTGAATGTGGATAATCTGTAAAATGAGAGCAAACGTAGTTACGAGTGGAGACCCTTTTAGATGTAAGTGCTCAAACCCAGGCGATGGATGCTTTATATATTTGCATTGGTGTAGTGCTGTTTGATTTGTGGCGTTGTTCTCTGGTCTAACACCAGTTAGGCCATGAAGAAGGCTGTAGCTCTGGTGTCGGTCAATCAATTGCAAAGGCAATGCATGAATTGTCAAAGCATGCCTCAATAAATATTTTTTGGGTTAAATTGAGTGAATGTATGTGTCGTTAACCCACCACCACCCGACAAAGCCAATCAGTAAGGTTTGTCACATAAACAAAACATGCCAATACGTGACTACTTCAGCCCACCGGTGTGTTGGAGAGTAAATCCACAACATTTATAATTTGAGTATGATGTTTCGCTGGTAATTACATCCAGCATCAAAGGGCGATTTTACCAATTGTGGCAAAATAAGAGCAAAATGTAATTGTGGATTTACTCTCCAACACACCAGTGTGCTGAATTATTAACTGATTGGCACGTTTTGTTCGTGAAAAAGCTTACCAATTGGCCGTCTCAGGTGTTGGCTGGTTTAACGACATTTATATTTACGAGATCTAACCCAAAAACTTTTATTATGGATAATATTCTTGATTTGAAGCTTTCGTGACTGCAATAATTCATACTCTTTGGTTCTCTCGGTAAAGTCATGTAGGTATAAAAAAATAATAGATCACGACGTTTTGATTGCAACACAAGCAATCGTCATCAGGTGAGACAACTACAGCAAGAAAACTGCTGAAGTAGGCGAGAGAGCTTCTGTGACATGCGGTTATATAGGTATCGGCGGTGGGGTTGGGAGAGAGGAGGAAGGGGCAGAAAGTGGGGCGCGGGGAGCTGCGTGAGACACTAAGGGAGAAGGCCCAGCCACCAGAGGTGTGCCAATGACAAACCCCTAAGAGCAAGAGGTACACATGATGAGGGAGAGGCACACACAGAGTCGGAAATGACACTTGACATAGTCAGGTAGGATGGAAAACATCACAGTCAGTTAAGACTTTACTTGGTTAATAACGGCTTTCCAATGATTGCTTAGTTTGTACCATCTTCTTGGTTGAAGTTGTGTCTGTGTTTATATATCTGGATGGCTTCATGAACAAATCTCCGAAAGCCGGTGGATTTGCAGAGTACCTTCGTCTTGAAAAAATAAATTTAATGTGAGCCCACTCCGTTAAAACAATGATCAGCAACGGCAGAGGTATTGGTCCTACCGTGTTTCAGATGATCTGCCTTGTGTTCGCGAACGCGGTCAGAGACGTTTCGTTTCCCCAATGTAACTGCTGCCACAGCCACAGCTCAGTTTATGGACACCAGGGTATTGCATGTCAGGAATCACATCCTTTCCAGATGGGATCAAATCACTGATTCTGTGTACTGTGTTGAAATGAACCTGGATCTCGTGTTTGTTTAAGATTTAGGAAATATTTTTGGTAACCCCTATGTATGGCCAAGTGATGGTTTTGGTTGGATCCTCAGATGGTTGTCTCCCCATGGCTGGGGAGACAGCTTTGCGGATTGTACGGTCAGAATATGCGTTCATCCTGAGGGATTCGTGTACGTGCTCTAGCTCACTGGCTAGGTGGTGCTGGTCGGAGATGCAACGGGCCCTATGGTATAGTGTTTTGATGAGGGAATTCTTCTGGGCTGGATAGTGGTGGGAGTCGGGCTTTAGATAGGCATCCGTGTGGGTGGCTTTCCTCTAGACAGTGTCCCAACGAGCCATCAGGTCTCTTCTCGATCAAAACATCCAGGAATGGTAGCTTGCCATCCTTTTTCACTTCCATGGCCAATTTAATAGATGGGTGTATGGAATTGATGTGGTTGATAAATTGGTTCAGTGCTGGCAGGCAATGTGGCCAGATGACGAACGTGTCATCTTTGTATCTCTACCACAAGGAAGGACATAGGGAAAATGTCTGGATGGCATCTGTCTCAAATTCCTCCATGAAAACATTTGCTTCCACTGGCGATAAGGGAGAACCCATTGGGGTACGCTCATTTTGTTTGTAGAATGTACCATTCCAGGTGAAGTAAGTGTTGGTAAGGCAGTGCCTTACCAAAGTTGGTACATCTGGATTCAGTCCTTGTTGGACCAAATCTTCAATGATTGCAATGGTGTCAGGTCCAGGGACTTTGGTGAACAGGAAGACTACATCAAAACTGACAAGCAAATCATCTGGAGACAGATGTCCTTGATTAGAGAAACCAAGTGAGCTGATTCTAGATTTGAAGCTTTCGTGGCTGCAAGGATTCATACTCTTTGGTTTTTCGGTAAAGTCACGTAGGTAACATAAAATGAAAACAACTAAATTAAATCACGATGTTTCGGAGGCAACACAAGCTTCCGTCTTCAGGTGGAACAGTCACAGCAAAATAGCTGTATCAAGTGAAGAGCTCTGAGACATCTGAGATTATATACAGGTTAAGGGGGGAGGAGGAGCCAGGAAGGGACGTGGGTGGGGGGGAGGGCTCAGTTATAAGCCGCCTTTTGTTATGCTGCAGGGGGTTCGAGGAAAGAGATGCACGAGTACATACAACCCACTGAGAGCAATGGCAATGGCTGTACAATTATAAGGCAGCTAAACTTTGACTTGGTTTATAACATCTTTCCAATGGTTGCTCAATTTAAAACCATCCTCTCGGTTGAAGTTGTGTCTGTTTGTATATCTGGATGGCTTCATGGACAAATCTTTGGTAATAACCGGGAGGTTTGCAGAGCACTTTGGTATCGGAGAAAACAATGTCATGAGAACCCGCTGTGTTGAAACAATGATCAGCCACGGCCGAAGAATTTGTTCTGCCGTGTTTCAAATCTGATTTGTGCTCGCGAATTCGGTCAGAAATATGTCATTTCGTCTCCCCGACTCAATTTTTAAACACCGGGGTACTGTAAGTCAGGAATGACATCCTTTATGGATGGGATCAGATGATGGATTTTTTGTACTGTATTGAACCGGACCTGGATCTTGTGTCGAACTAGTGATGATCTTGTTGGTTTTTATCGTTATGCTGGTAGTATGATCACTTTTAATTTTTGAGTAACTCTATCATTGAGTAGGTCCTGGATTTTGTTGTATGAGTTTTTATCCATGATGACAGTAGCATTGCCCTTGTCGGCCGAGAGAATGACTATCATCCCTCTTTTTTTTTATTTGTGAGTTCAGAGCGTTCGTTTTGCTAATGTTCCTAATGGGTTTCTTAGCATTCTTGAGAATAGTGGCTATTTCAGCTCTCGCAACGTCCACTCGGCTGTGTCCTATGCCTTTGAGGGCTACATCGAGAGCAAAATTTGAATCAGACGCCATCTAGACATCCGCCCTTCGTCCTTTCCTATGGAAGAGATATGTGGATGACACTTTTGTCATTTGGCCACATGGCCTCCCAGCATTGAACCATTTCCTAGACCACATAAATTCCAGACACCCATCCATCAAATTCACCATGGAAGTGGAGAAAGATGGCAAGCTGCCATTCTTGGATGTTCTGTTTGAGAGGAGGACTGATGGCTCTTTGGGACATTCTGTTCACAGGAAGTCCACCCACACAGTCTCCTACTTGAAGCCTGATTCCCACCACCACCCGGCTCAAAATAATTATCTCATCAAAACATTATACCATAGGGCTCATTGCATTTCTGACCAACACCACCTGGCCAGTAAATGAAAACATGTACATCTGGCCCTCAAGATGAACGGGTACTCTGATCGTACTATCCGCCAAGCTGTTTCTCCCACCATACAGAAACAACCACCTGATACTCCGATCAAAATCATCACATTACCATACATAGCAGGCGTTACCAAAAAGATTTCCAAAATTCGAAACAAACACAAGATCCTGGTCTGGTTCAATACAGTACACAAAATCCGTGATCTGATCCCATCCGTAAAGGATGCATTCCTGACTTACAGAACCCCGGTGTTTACAAATTGAGTTGTACCTGCAGTGACTGCTATATCGGGGAGACGAAATGACATTTCTGTCCGAATTCGCGAGCACAAATCAGATTTGAAACACGGCAGAACGAATTCTTCGGCCGTGGCTGATCATTATTTCAACACAGCGGGTTCTCGTGACATTGTTTTCTCCGATACCAAAGTGCTCTGCAAACCTCCCGGTTATTACCAAAGATTTGTCCATGAAGCCATCCAGATATACAAACATAGACACAACTTCAACCGAGAGGATGATTTTAAATTGAGCAACCATTGGAAAGATGTTTTAAACCAAGTCAAACTTTAGCTGCCTTATAATTGTACAGCCATTGCTCTCAGTGGGTTGTATGTACTCGTGCATCCCTTTCCCCGAACCCCCTGCAGTATAACAAAAGGCGGCTTAACTGAGCCCTCCCCCCCACCCACGTCCCTTCCTGGCTCCTCCCCCCCCCCCCTTAACCTGTATATAATCTCGGGTGTCTCAGAGCTCTTCACTTGATACAGCTATTTTGCTGTGACTGTTCCACCTGAAGACGGAAGCTTGTGTTGCCTCCGAAACGTCGTAATTTAATTTACTTGTCTTCATTTTATGTTACCTACGTGACTTTACAAAAAAACCAAAGAGTATGAGTACAAGTGAGCTGAGTTAAGTACAGCTGAGGCGGTCTCTCCCGTGAAAGGAAGCAGGGTCTCAGACAGAAATCGGTCGAGTTTGTAGGTGGATGAGTTAATGGTGGAGACGATAGGACGGAGCAGGGTACCTTCTTTGTGGATTTTTGGAAGGCCATAAAATCTGGGTGGTCTAGCAGCCGAAGGTTTTAGAGAGCGCTGCTTGGTCTGATTGATTAGAGAAGCCGATTTAGTGATGATATTGTTGTTTTTGTGGCTAGGCGGTTGGTGGGATCTCTGTTGATTTTAGTTTAGCTGCCATAATTAAGAAGGTCCTGAATTTTGTTGTTGTAAGTTGTTGTATCCATGATGAGAGTGGCATTGCCCTTGTCGGCTGAGAGGATGACAATGTCACATCTGTTTTTTTGGTTGAGAGAGTTCAAAATGCTCGTCCTTGCTGATGTTGCTAATGGGTTTCTTAGCGTTTTGAGGATAGCAGCGATTTCAGATCTTGCAACGTCTGCCGGGATGGGTCCCAAACCTTTGAGGGCTACGTCGACCTAGGCAATGATATCATCCACTCGGATGTGTTTACGGGTGACTGTGAAATTCAACCCTTTAGTTAGTACCGATTTTAGGCTGTCGTAATTATTTTTTTATCCGCAGTCTAGCGCAATCTGTAAATCTGTTACCTCCGTGCATCGTCTCATCTCCCAGCTCTCGCCACCGCTCTTTTGCCACCAGCAGGTGGAGCTAGTGGGTGGGCAAATCTACTCTCCTCCTCCCCCTCCCCCATTACCTTATCTTCCTCATCACCATAGACTTCAACCCTCAGTATTGTAGTGCCATTGTTAGGTGGTATGGTTATATTCTTACCTGCAGTAGCGGACATGTGTCAACAGAGTTCGAGAAGGAAGGTGTGGCTAGGGGCGGAGAGACTCTGGAATGGGTATAAAAGCCGGACCCCTGAACGGGTCCGGCAGTCATCGTCCATTTGAAGACTTGGAGACCTGAACAACCGCTCGGAAGACCTGAAGCAAAGAGCTCAAAGGGCAGAACCTGAACCCCTAGTTAGGGTCGGGTTCAGAGCTTTCCAGTCTAGGGTAGAGCTATAACCAGAGTGAGGGCACATTAGTCATATCATATGCCAACTTGGACTTTGTTTTCATTGTTATGCTGATGACACTCAAATTTACATTAACATTGAATCCCCCCTCAATGCAGAAGTATCTTGTGTATCATCGTCTCTTGTGATTATTAAGGCTTGGATGCAGTCTAACTTTCTTAATTTCAAAGCTGATAAGACAGAGGTGCTGTATGTTGGGTCCCATCATTAATTGTCTAAGGCTGGCTCGGTCAGTGTGTTAATTGATGACCAAAATGTCGGTGCTGCTCAGACAGTTTCCAACCTTGGTGTTGTCCTTGATCCCTTACTAACCTTCGAAGCACCCATTAACAAGGTCATTAAGGCTGCCTTCTTTCACCTCAGAAATATAGCCGGATTGCACCCCATTATCTCGTTATCGAACATTAAGAAGCTGGTACACATGTTTGTCTTTTCACGTATCGATGTATGTCATGCATTATTAGCTATCATCTCTCTCAAGCTGTTAAACCGCCTCCAGCACATGCAGCTGCCAGAGGTTTTACTCGAACACCAGTTCCTGAGCACATCACACCTGTACTTGAGTCTCTTCATTGGTTACCGGTCAGGTTCCAAGTGGAGTTCAAGATCCTTCTCATCTACGAGGCCCTCAACTATGCCTCCCTCTCTTACATCAGTGACCTCCACCCATATGTCCCAACGCAAGTTCTTCAGTCATCTAAGTGTGGGGTCATGTGTGTTCCGAGGGCACACTGTTCAATGGGTGACCGGGCATTTTCCTGTGTGGCTCCCAACCTGTGGAATGCACTCCCATCTGATATTCACTCCACATGGGGGTAGGGGGGGTGCCTCCTCCCCCCTCCTCAGTGTCAACTTATAACCCTCACTGCAAAGGCAGAATCCTCATGTCACGCCATCTCGGTAACGCTATTGAGACATACAAGTAAAATGGACGTCATGATGAACAAGGGATTATAACGTTTAAATGAAATAAGTCTGTGTCACCGCGGCCTTACAAATTGCACACGAATGGATGCAATGAATATGACGTTGCAGTCTGCTTTTCACTTGAATGTTTCAGATTTACAGCAATACACCCATCCTCGGATGGGCTATAGGCTCGCCACCATTTACATGCACATTTTGATTCCTAAATGCACGTAAATGAAGTTTTTTCTTGTTCGTTTTACCTCTTCAATCGAATACCCGGACTGTTTGCAAAGTTTCCCCAGGGATTCTTCAAATTCAAGTTTGATTTTCTGAAAGGTTCTCGATCTTCTTTTCAACTCCACAGTGATCACACGGTGGCCCTTGAACTCAGCCTCGTCTGCCCAGTCTGCGGGTATTACATCTGAAAGAGAGGTAAACACAACAAATGCTTGTGTCCATGCGGCAATATGAGTTGGACTTTAGATAAGTAATACAATTTGTATTCCATGTGTAGATTATCATTATTTACGAGTACAATATTCAATGAGTAAGTAATGTGATGGTTATTTTTATAAGTGATGATCTGTTTTCGAACGCAGTATTTTCCAATACAATCGTAGTATGTTGCTGACAGTATACATTGTGTAGGCACACATCACATTTTTAATTTATACGATTTTGAGATTACAAAGGATTAAAAAACATCACACTGTGACGCAGCCCAAACAATTGGGTCAACTAAATGTTGGTACGGTCCCAACCTGAAGAGGTTACTCAATGGGCAGAAAAGAATGAAGCGGGCAGATTGAAATCGAATTTCTTTAGAACTGCTTTTTGTGTTTTGTTTGTTTATCCCCCACATCTCCGATTTGCACGGTTGGCTACGTACGGTGGGAAAGAAAATACAACATACACACATACAATATGCTTCATATAATGATACTGTTGATGATGACGATCATGTCGATGATTCTACAGCATTAATAATTGTGACAAATAATGCATTCATTGACTTACCCAAGGCTGTTTTCCGTTTAATTTTCCGTGTTGATTCATATTCATATGAAAATTCATTTCTATTGAATTTGACGTGTGCCTTCCTGTCATCTATAGAGAAAATTTGCTGTTTCTGTAAGTAAGCCTTTTCAATAGCAATATTTTCAGACTTGGTGAATGATACGTACTCTTCATTGCTATCCAGATACATCCATTTAACAGTCTTTTCCAATAATTCTTCCTCCTCAGCTGTCGTCAACCTTAACCTCACATCATTCATTATCTTGTGAAGTTCTACAACAACGTGACTCACGTCTGCGATATTGCCTTGGATTTTTAACCCACCGCTTGCATCTATTTTGATGATAACTTGATGTTTGTTTTGCAAAGCGTTCATTTGATCAAATTCTTCCGGGGAGAACTCCTGAATAAGGGGATCTTTAATTTCCCTTTCAGTCTCCTCGGTGCTCAGTTTCGTTTCAATCATTTCAAATACCTTCTCAATGTTCTCTTTCTTGTTTGAAAACACCTGCAACTGGACTGGCTCAATCTCAACAACCTCAAACGACGGCTGTATTTGAGCATGCGTTCGACCAGGTATAAATGATGTAATATACTGGAGACTCCCTGTAGGACAATATGCATGGATATTACACAGCAGAACACAAAATGTACATTATAAACCAACACACAAACTCCGGTCATCCTCACAGAAGCGGCTTTTATATTAACCATCAAACAAAGATGGTCACCACATCATGCGCTTTCAGATGCGCTTCTGCGGCTGTCTGGAACGCTCTTCCTTCCGATATTAGGAAACCACCGGAGTCATGCATTTTTAAATCTAGATTAAAAACTAATTTCTTTAGAACTGATTTTTGTGTTTAGTTTGTTGGCCTTCCCCCACACCTCCAATAAGCAGGGTTGGCTATATACAACGTGAAAAAAGTTCAACATACACTTATACATAAAAAGGAAATGCAGCAAAGCAGGCTTTAATGAGACATTTGCATTGTATATTTTCCATGATATTTCCCAGATTGCGTTAAGAGCATCACGTTATGAGGCAAAGCATGAATCGGAATATCTTGCAGATCAATGCAACCCTTAGTGCTGGAGAACGGACCATATAAAGATATCAGTGAGCTGCTTCTGAGACACCATCAAGGGCCTCTGTTCTAGATATTCAGCACAGCACTTTCCCTGCCCACTCTTGCCACGGCAAGTGATGTTTGTCGCCTGACAGTCGACCAGATACTTTAAAATTCTCAATGCGAGGCTTTATTTCAATAAAGTGCAAAACAAAATTCAATTTGATGGGTTTATTTGTTGTGTGCAGTCATTGTACAGAGTCTTACTTGAGAATAGGTTTTTTATACTCTTTGGTTCTTTCGGTAAAGTCACGTAGGTAGAAAGAATGAAATAAAATAAAAATATATCACAATGTTCTGATCGCAACACAAGCATTCGTCATCTTGCGATCGAAATGTCGTGATATATTATTTTCATTGTATTAATTTTTTTCTACCTATGTGAATTTACCGAAAGAACCAAAGAGTATGGATTCCTACAATCACGAAAGCTTCAAATCAATAGGTTTTTTCCCCTTTTTTCTGACAACAAAACAGGTGTTAAGATGTTAAAACACCAAACTGAAACCTTTTACAAGGAATCATGTCTGCATTAACCACAATACTTGTGGTCAGAATGCAAACAAAAACATACTCTGATAATATATGCATTGTCTTTGAAACTGATTGGTCCACACCAGAGACAGCTTTCTTTCGACCCTAGTCTCAAACAGTGTTAGACCAGAGGACGCCAAAAGCGTCTTACTTGTCACGGAAGATATGAAGCCTCTCTCCACCGGTGCCGATTTCTTGCTTCTGCTCAACAACTCTTCGTGAAAATCCTTCAGCATCTCAGCCATGAAGACCACAACCTTCACTTGCAGTAGGCTCCTGGGCTTCCTCTGCACAGAGAACTCAGCCACCGCATCCAGGATGAGAGCAGCAGCATTTCGAGGTGAAAGCCCATGCATGCCTGTTGATTAAATGATGCATGGAAATCAATTGTATGAGTGAACCGTAATCACCATCAGAAAATGCCGACTGCTTGATTAATTCTAGCCAAAACCATATCTTTGCTCCATATACCATATTAAACATACATACAGGTTGTAACCTTCGATTTACAAATGTTCAGCGTTACGAAATTTTGTGTTAATGCAATCGACAAGTTACAGACACTTCTCTATAAGAACAATCTAATTTTTTCGTGAACGAAATTTAACTACGGCCACGTGCCATGAGATCATCAAACGAGAAACACCATACGGGAGTCTGAGTAGTCATCCATCAGCCACTACAGAGTCACAGTGACCCTGCTGGTGGGAATCAGTGTATTCGGCCTTCAGCCACTACAGGGTCAGTGTTGTCACGGTGTCCCTACAGTGCAGCAGCAACGCCTTCACATTGCATTAACCAATTAGTCTGGCATGTAGCAGATCTTTTGGTGTGTTCCCTGAAAAGGTTAATTAATGTTTTTTTAATTAATATTAAATGGTTTTAATATTTATATCTATTGTTTTTGTATTGTGAAAAGTGATAGAAGTGTATACATTAGGTTAGGAGTAGAGTCGGAATAACTGTCCGAAACACATCCCTAATGTTTGGGATTAAGTTAATGGGAAATCCGTTCCGGTTAATGAGATTTCATTTAATGCATCCCCTGCAAATATCTAGGGATACCTGCATTTAGTTTTAACCTCAATGGGAATTAAATGTGGGGAATGTGTAAATTGCTGAATGGAAAAGGCAGACAGTGGGGTTCAAGATAAAGATGAGTAAAACTAAAGTTACATAAAAAAAACAGCTTGCCAGATAGTTGAAGATATCTGAAGATAAAAGCCCTGTAAGAATGCATCTGTTTAGTGTTTTATTTCTTTATGTTTAGCGTTTCATTAATAGCTGATCTATAAGCAGCGTCACAGGAATACACAACATAATATCATGAACATGCATTTTGACAATATAGTATTTACCTGTTCCAATGGCAGGCAGAGCAATAGATTTCATTTGATCCGCTTCACATGTCTCAAATGCATTGTATAGTTGTTTTGTAATATCTCTCTCGAGGCAAACCAAGTGAACGATATATTTGCAATTCAACCTTCCAGATGGGGTCACGATTATGCTGTTATTATTACTATCTGAAAAGGAAAAACGAAAACAACGTCAACGAATTCTTACGTAAAATAAAATGTCAAGAAATTCGAAAATAATGTTGACACTTTCATTGTTACCTACATTCTTTCAAAAACGCAGCCCGTACTGTTGGTCCAGCAGCGTCTATAATTGCTTTGGAAACACCTAAAGAGGGAAAACACATGTCCAGATTAGCATGACCGTCGAGAAGCCATTATCATAAAGGTTGACTGAAATAATACACGTACAATGTTATATTAAATATCTTAGATAAGGGGCAGTCATTCAACTGAAGATAATTGTAATTAATTAATTTATGTGGTGAAACATGTACTGTGGTTTATCCTCATTGATTGTTAGAATTCAAATGCAATCAATGAATGTGCAATGGTTCATATGTTCTCCAGTTTTATTAATCCCTTTGTTTAGCAAATATATATACATTTTTGGAAAATGTATTCTGTGATTGTAGATCAATTTGTTAAAGCATATTCCATTTTCTTACTCCACTTATATGTAGTGACATTCGACATTGCGGTCTTCAACAATGGGAGTCTTTATTTCTTCCAGCATGAGACATGTGGGTCTTCAAAGATCCCCTTCACTCCAAGCGTCCCAAACTCTCTTGCGTCCCCCCTCTTTTATAGCCATCAAGTCCCATTCCCGAAGTTTCCTTGATCTTCCACTTCCCCTCCAGCCAAATTACCTTCCCACTTTTCTGAACGGATTCCAACCGTCCTCCATGTAACGCATACTCCACTTTGTATTTCTCCTCCAATCCCTTCACTTCCCTGCCTGTGACGGTGGGTAACCAATTCTAGCGTCACATGTAATTAAATCCACCAGGGGGAAGTATGGTGTTGGGAGGTTGGTGATTGTTGGGAGGTGAGGGCACAACAACCCAAGGCTTACACAGATGTAAGGGTTTGAGCTCTTTATTTTGCACTCGCCTTAAATTATGAGAGGTGTGGTTGTGGCGATTTCGCCATAACAATGACACGCAGAAGCCCCGCATTATTGCTACACCATCCACGGCTTTCAGCACAACCATACTTAAAGTACATCAATAGAAGTGGCTGTTATTACACCACATGCTACTCACAGCTATATAACATGCAACAAGCCCACACACACATTCTGGAACCACTGCATAGGCTGCCACACAGCCTCAGTCTGACGCCGAATTAAAGACGGTCGAGAGCCAGGGTTTGTTATCTCCCCACTTGCTGCTCTCTCCTGGTCCTCCCAACACCCTCTTTGCTGTGTAGTCGCAGAGCTGCTGCCTCTGCACGCTGTCCCATCTGGGACCGAGCTGGGATATATACCTCTCCTGCTGGCACTGCTCTCGCGGTGGAGGGCTAGGGAGGTGCTGCTTTTCTGCCTCCTCCTTGCCCGACTGAGCTGCCTTTTATAGGTAGTCCCCAACCCGCCCAGGAGAGGGGAGGCCGAGACGCCCCTCGCCTTCTGCAGTGCACTATTGGCGCTAGCAAAGGCTGCCTTCCTGAAGATGGACCACGACGGAGTCGACTCGCTGGTCCTCGAGAGATTGTTGGCATTGGAAAAGGACCTCAACATTGTCCTGCCAGCCGTCGACGACAACAATCTGTTTACCCTGAACGTTGCAAGATGCATCCAGGCGTACCTGCTCTTGCAACGACATAAGGGGTTGGCGACGTGTACCGTGCCTCGTGAGATGAGTGATACACCTGAAGATGTGGAGCCCTTCCAAGCCTGCGCTTCGGCCCAAAGCAGAGACTGGAGGGGACGGCATGGTGCGACGCGATGAACAACTTCGATGGCGAAAGACCTCTCCTCATCCTGGGAGCGGGCTCGTCGTGTGCTACAACTGCGGCCTGCCGGGACACATCTCGTCGGGTTGCCGCGTGTCGCGACAACGCCACCCCGGATCACCGCCATCATCCGCCTGACCATCCTCCACTCGACTATATCCGAAGGCGAGTCGCGACACACCTCTCACTCGGCCCCTGAATCCACGTCACTCATCGCGTTCAGATGGTTTTCATTCTCGTCGTGTGTCAGGGCATGAGGGTTCGGATTTTGCTCTTGCTTACTGGCCGCTCCACCCTGGTCAGTGGTCGGAGTTGGCTCATAGGGTGGTTGCCGCGGTTGCAGGTTCTGAGTTTAATTGTTTTTGCATCCTATTACCGCCGTTTTGTCGCCGGGTTCGCCACTATCACCAAACCTCTCCATGCCCTGATGGCAAATGGTCAGAAGTTCCATTGGGGGGAGGAGGCCGCATCAGGAGATTGAATCTTTACCCTCGGGGCTCCTCCAGAAACAACAAAAAGCCACTACGGATGGCCATGTGGAATGTTTGAATGCTCACTGCGGAGGAGAGGCTGCCACTCCTCTGTCGGGAGCTGGACCGGTACCACCTGGATCTCTGGCATTCAGGAGGTCCGGTGGACCGGCTCTGGCTCCTGCTAACCATGAGGGGTGGACAGTCCTCAACTCGGGGCAGGAGACTGCTAAACAACAGGGTGTGGCTCTTCTAAACAAAAGAATGAAGGCAGCGTGGGAGCGTGGCAGTGAGGTGTGGGAAGCTGTCAGCCCCAGGCTACTTTAGGCTCGCCTTCCCATCAACCGGAGGCGAGGAGTGGTGATGGTGATTACTTATGCCCCCACCGAAGACGAACATCCGTGGAGGGATGCAGGCAAGGCCGATGAGTCAGATGCTTTCTCTGACCTCCTGTCACAGGTGCTGGCTAAAGTGGCCCCTTGGGATAGTCATCTTGTTGGGTGACTTCAATGCCCGAGTTGGTCATGATGCTGGCACCTGGTCTGGAGTGATTGGAAGGCATGGGTCAGATCAGCTCAATAACAATGGTAGGAGGCTGCTAGATTTTTCTGCAGCCCATGGGCTTGTAATTACCAACACGCTGTTCCGGCATCGGCGGATCCACACAACATCATGGATGCATGCCGTGTCCAAGCAAGAACATCTGCTGGACTACATAGTAAAGGAACAACGGATGCGAGTCCATGTGCTTGATACCAGGACCTACCGTGGAGCTGATCTGCCCTCTGACCATCGACTTGTCATCTGTAAGATGCGCCTGCCATTCTTCCACTCCGGTGGTGGGTGGACACCCAGGACCCCATTCCAACCTAAGGTGGCGTGGTCTCAGCTGATGAAAGTTGCAAGCGATAATTTCATCATCGCTTGCGGCTGGGGTTGGCATCGTCCCCCACTCCTCCTGATGTTGAGGGCAAATGGGCGAGGTTTAGGACTGTGACTCATGCAGCTGCAATGGCTGCTTTGGATACGCGGTCCAGACCTCCCCAGAGACCCTGGCTGACAGAGGAGGTGTTCAGGATAGTTGAGAAAAAACAACAGGCCCACTATAATAGTCTACAGCATCCCACGTCAGAGATTGAGGAGGCTTACCGCAGCCTTCGCTCGGAGGTTCGGAGAGCCGTGAGGCGCTGCAAGGATGGGTGGTGGTCGCGTGTTTCTGAGGAGATGGAGTCTGCCTCAATGGCCCGTGATCACAAATCCTTATTTAACTCCATCAAAAAAGTAACCTGCAGCACCACACCTCTTACCAGGTGCCATCTGTTGAGGAAGTACTAAAGGCGATCCAGAGTCTGAGACCAGGAAAGGCACCGTGCAGAGATCTCCAAAGCGAAATGCTGCGGGAGGGTGGCATTTGTGCACAGGCTGCCCTACATGACATAACAACAGTTTGGACCACTGGACGGGTTCCGCAGGATTGTAAGGATGCCCTAGTGGTCCCCCTCTTGAAAAAGGGGGACCGCACAGACTGTAACAACTACAGGGGCATCTCACTCCTCAGTGTGCCGGTAAGGTCCTGGCAAGGATTATTCAACATTGCCTTGCTAGGCATGCTGAGGAGAGGATTGCGGAACCCCATTGTGGTTTCAGGAAAGGGCGGTCCTACACAAATGCCATATTTTCTGTCCGTTTGCTACAGTAGAGGTGTATGGAATTACAACAAGACCTACATCTCTGCTTTATTGACCTGGTCAAGGCCTATGATACCATCAGTAGGCCTGGGCTCTGGGTTATTCTTCGTGCTTTCGGAGTCCCTGACCCTCTGCTCACGATCATTAAGGACCTTCATGATGGTGAGCGGGCCCAGGTAAAACTACGTGGCAGGGAGTCGGAGTCATTCCCTGTTCACCTTGGGGTGCGACAGGGATGTCCTCTGGCTCCCACATTATTTAACATCTTTTTTGACCACGTAGTCCGTGAAGCCTTCGATGACTGTACCAGAGGAATTTCCATCTGGTACAGATACAATGGGAGGCTGATCGATGCCCGGGCGCGGTGATGGGTTGGCTCCCTATTGGTCAACCATGTTATGTATGCTGATGATCTGGTAATTGCCACTCACTCAGAGGAGGAGTTGGAGGCACTGCTGCTGAACCTGGAGCGTGCCACTAAGAGGTGGGGCCTTACCATCAGCCCCACCAAAACTAAGCACCTGCCTGGGTTTTTTGTACCATCGGGCAACCCACTCACACAACTCCCAATCGGTGATGGGACAGTTGTGGAGAGAGTGGAGAGTTTCCCATACCTGGGCAGTGTGCTCATGACTGGCTCCGGTTTGACAGCAGAGATCTCACTTAGAATCAGTCGAGCTGCATTATATTTTCATCAGTTGCGTAATGCTGTGTGGAAGCTACCTGGTCTGTTGCTCCACACGAAGCTTCAAGTCTTCTGGCCACGGTTATTCCATCCTTTCTCTACGCTTGCGAAACGTGGACCCCCCTAATGGAGCATCTTCGCAGATTGAAAACATTTAGGCTGGCCTGCCTACGATCCATCCTGGGTTTAACCAGGCTACATTGTGTGAGTAGCTCACAAATCCTAGAAAGATCTGGGCAAAGTCCCATCGGTGAGCTCCGGCAGGCAAGGCTGCATTGGCTGGGTCATGTAGCCCGCATGCCCAGTCACCGCATGCCTGAACAGTTTTTGTTCGGCCGGATAGAGGGGGCTAACAGGCGCGGCATGGGCTAGAGAAGAGATGGAGTGATGTGGTACAGGAGGATGTGGAGCTGAGTAGACTTGCCGATGACTGGTACCAGCTGTGTCAAGATCGGCCTCTGTGGAGGAGGCTCATGAAGGACGCTGCTGGGCAGTTGGAGGCAGCTGCCCTCCAACAACAACGGAGGGCGGAGGAGCGACGCTCACAACAACGAGCGAAGCGCCAGGTGGTTAAAGTACAGCAAGTTGGCACAGTAGGGGGCACAGGTGGTGCATCAGCCGGTCATCTCAGTCGACCCGTGGCACCTGGGTCTGCCCCGTGACCTCCTGCCAGCGGGCGTTCGACACTTCACGTGGCCTCAAGGTACACATGGCCTGGCACAAGCATCATAGTGATATCACCGCCACTTATTGGCGAATGCCGGTTGTTGTTGGGGTAGCGGTCGAGCCCCAGCCTGCCAAGGTGCCACCTCGGCCTCCTGGGCAATCTAGGCTCTGCACGGCACTAGACCTCACCACTACACTGTCAAGTGAGTACTATTGTAGTGACGTCACCGGATGTCAACATGCTGGGTGCAGTGCCGGCCCGAGAGGGGCATGGCGTGTAGTGTAGCGACATCGTGGATACCACAGTGATGCGGGTGTAGTACCGGCCTTAGAGGGGCCCGGGGAGCGCTGATTTATACCGCAAGATGGCACCACGCTTTGCGTGCAGTACCGGCCCTCCAGGACAGGGCATGTGGGTGCCGGCCGAAGGATGAGGTTACGTTAGGCCATGGCACTCTGGTTGACCCGGGAGGACACATGACAGGTTAAGTCTACAGAGGGGCCCCATGAGGGGGCTAGGGGTGGTCACGAGATTGGGACCCAGATCCTTCCTGAGGATTCTGGAAGATGGATGTGGCCAAGGGCGGAGCTGGCCAAGCCACAGAGAATATAAGCCAGGCCCCTTCGTCTACGTTCTCCATTCAACAAGTCTCCAATATGTGGACCCGGGCAAAAGTTGTTGGTCCGTAGTGGCAGTTACGTGTAATTAGTGTAGTTAGCCTGGTGGCCACCATCATAGGTTATTCTGTTAAGGGGAAGTTACCCCATGTATTGGACTGAATAAATGTGTTGCCTCCAAGTCTACGTCTGCGACTCAATTGAACCCACTACACTATTATAGATTTTGACTTAACTTTCGTGACTGCAGGAATTCATATTATTTGGTTCGTTCGGTAAAGTCATGTAGATAGAAAAAATAATAATACAAATAAAGTGAATAGAGTTAGTAGTTACTACTATAGTCAGTGTTTACTACTATAGTTGGTAGTTACTACTATAGAGTCGGTAGATACTTCTATAGAGTCGGTAGACACTACTATAGAGTCGGTAGATAGTACCGTAGAGTCGGTAGATGCCACTATAGAGTCAGTAGATAATAGTACAGTCAGTAGATACCACTATAGTCAGTATATAATGCTGCAGAGTCGGTAGATACGGCTATAGTGAGTGGATACTACTATAGAGTCAATAGGTACGACTATAAATTCAGTAAAGTGAGCGTACTGCCAGTCTATAATGTAGACTTATTCTTGGTTCTTAATAACCATTGCTCCAGTCGACATTATAGATTGCCAGTACACTCACAAAACGTATTAACCAGGCTACAGTCTACATTATACACTGCCAGTACACTCACTCTGATTAAAAAAAACTAGGCGACAGTCTACATTAATGGTTATTTGTTTTTTTCTATTTTTTATTTTTTTCACCACTTTATTTTTCTATCTACGTGACTTTACCGAAAGAAACAAAGATTACTGTTATATAGTTAGTATAGATACTACTACAGCCAGTACACACTGCTATAGAGTTAGTATATAACTACTACTACAGCCAGTACACACTGCTATATAGTTAGTATAGCTACTACAGCCAGTACACACTGCTATAAAGTTAGTATATAACAGCTACTACAGCCAGTACACACTGCTATAGAGTTAGTATATAACTACTACTGCAGCCAGTACACACTGCTATAGAGTTAGTATAGCTCCTAATACAGTCAGTACACACTGCTATTCAGTTAGTTTAAATACTACTACAGCCAGTACACACTGCTATAGATTTAGTATAGCTACTACTGCAGCCAGTACACACTGCTATAGTGCTAGTATAGCTACTACTATGGCCATTACACACTACTATAGAGTTAGTATAGCTACTACTGCAGCCAGTACACACTGCTATAGAGTTAGTATAGCTACTACTACAGCCAGTACATACTGCTATAGAGTTAGTATAGCTACGACTACAGCCAGTAATCACTGCTATAGAGTTAGTATAGCTACTACTACAGCCAGTACACGCTGCTATAGAGTTAGTATAGCTACTGCAGCCAGTACACACTGCTATAGAGTTAGTATAATTACTACTACAGCCAGGACACACAGCTATAGAGTTAGTATAGCTTCTACTACAGCCAGTACGCACTGCTATAGAGTTAGTATAGCTCCTACTACAGCCAGTACACACTGCTATAGAGTTAGTATAAATACTATACGGCCAATACACTGCTAGAGAGTTAGTATAACTACTACAGCCAGTACACGCTGCTATAGAGTTAGTATAGCTACTGCAGCCAGTACACACTGCTATAGAGTTAGTATATAACTTACTACAGCCAGTACACACTGCTATATAGTTAGTATAGCTACTACAGCGAGTACACACTGCTCTAAAGTTAGTTTATAACAGCTACTACAGCCAGTACACACTGCTATAGAGGTAGTGTTTAACTACTACTACAGCCAGTACACACTGCTATAGAGTTAGTATAGCTACTGCAGCCAGTACACACTGCTATAGAGATAGTATAGCTACTACTACAGCCAGTACACACTGCTATAGAGTTAGTATAGCTACTGCAGTCAGTACACACTTATAGAGTTAGTATAGCTACTACTACAGCCAGTACACACTGCTATAGAGTTAGTATAGCTACTACTATAGCCAGTACACACTGCTATAGAGTTAGTATAACTCCTATTATAGCCAGTACACGCTGTTATAGATTTAGTATAGCTACTACTGCAGCCAGTACACACTGCTATAGCGCTAGTATAGCTACTACTGTGGCCATTACACACTGCTATAGAGTTAGTATAGCTACTACTACAGCCAATACACACTGCTATATAGTTAGTATAGCTACTACTACAGCCAGTACACACTGCTATAAAGTTAGTATAGCTACTACTACAGCCAGTACACACTGCTATAGTGTTAGTATAGCTACTACTACAGCCAGTACACACTGCTATAGAGTTAGTATCGCTCCGACTACAGTCAGTACACACTGCTATAGAGTTAGTACAAATACTACTACAGCTAGTACACACTGCTATAGAGTCATACCAGCCACTACTACAGCCAGTACACACTGCTATAGAGTTAGTATAGCTACTACTGCAGCCAGTACATACTGCGATAGCGCTAGTATAGCTACTACTACAGCCAATACACACTGTTATAGAGTTAGTGTAACTCCTACTACAGCCAGTACACACTGCTATAGAGTTAGTATAGCTACGACTGCAGCCAGTACACACCGCTATAGCGTTAGTATAGCTACTACTACGGCCATTACACACTGCTATAGAGTTAGTATAGCTACTACTACAGCCTGTACACACTGCTATAGAGTTAGTATAGCTACTGCAGCCAGTACACACTGCTATAGAGTTAGTATAATTACTACTACAGCCAGTACACACTACTATAGAGTTAGTAAAGCTTCTACTACAGCCAGTACGCACTGCTATAGAGTTAGTATAGCTCCTACTACAGCCAGTACACACTACTATAGAGTTAGTATAAATACTATTACGGCCAATACACTGCTATAGAGTTAGTATAGCTACTACTACAGCCAGTACACACTGCTATATAGTTAGTATATAACTGCTACTACAGCAAGTACACACTGCTATAGAGTTAGTATAGCTACTACTGCAGCCAGTACACTGCTATAGCGTTAGTATAGCTACTACTACGGCCATTACACACTGCTATAGAGTTAGTATAGCTACTACTACAGCCAGTACACGCTGCTATAGAGTTAGTATAGCTACTGCAGCCAGTATACACTGCTATAGAATTAGTATAAATACTATACGGCCAATACACTGATATAGAGTTAGTATAGCTACTACTACAGCCAGTACATACTGCTATAGAGTTAGTATAGCTACTGCAGCCAATACACACTGCTATAGAGTTAGTATATAACTGTTACTACAGGCAGTACACACTGCTATATAGTTAGTATAGCTACTACAGCCAGTACACACTGCTCTAGAGTTAGTATATAACAGCTACTACAGCCAGTACACACTGCTATAGAGGTAGTGTTTAACTACTACTACAACCAGTACACACTGAAATAGAGTTTGTATAGCTACTACTGCAGCCAGTACACACTGCTATAGAGTTAGTATAGCTAATACTCCAGCCAGTACACACTGCTATAAAGTTAGTATAGCTACTATTACAGCCAGTACCCACTGCTATAGAGTTAGTATAGCTACTGCAGCCAGTACACACTGCTATAGAGTTAGTATAGCTTCTACTATAGCCAGTACACACTGCTATAGAGTTAGTATAACTCCTACTATAGCCAGTACACGCTGTTATAGATTTAGTATAGCTACTACTGCAGCCAGTACACACTGCTATAGCGCTAGTATAGCTACTACTATGGCCATTACACACTGCTATAGAGTTAGTATAGCTACTACTACAGCCAGTACACACTGCTATAGAGTTAGTATAGCTACTACTACAACCAGTACACACTGCTATAGAGTTAGTATAGCTACTACTACAGCCAGTACACACTGCTATAGAGTTAGTATAGCTACTACTACAGCCAGTACACACTGCTATAGAGTTAGTATCGCTCCTACTACAGCCAGTACACACTACTATAGAGTTAGTATAAATACTATTATGGCCAATACACTGCTATAGAGTTAGTATAGCTACTACTACAGCCAGTACACACTGCTATATAGTTAGTATAGCTACTACTACAGCCAGTACACACTGCTATATAGTTAGTATAGCTACTACTACAGCCAGTACACACTGCTATAGAGTTAGTATAGCTACTACTACAGCCAGTACACACCGCTATAGAGTTAGTATAGCTACTGCAGCCAGTACACACTGCTATAGAGTTAGTATATAACTGCTACTACAGCCAATACACACTGCTATATAGTTAGTATAGCTACTACAGCCAGTACACACTGCTATAGAGTTAGTATATAACAGCTACTACAGCCAGTACACACTGAAATAGAGTTTGTATAGCTACTACTGCAGCCAGTACACGCTGTTATAGAGTTAGTATAGCTACTATTACAGCTAGTACACACTGCTATAGAGTTAGTATAGCTACTGCAGCCAGTACACGCTGCTATTGAGTTAGTATAGCTACTACTACAGCCAGTACACACTGCTATAGAGTTAGTATAGCTCCTACTACAGCCAGTACACACTGCTATAGAGTTAGTATAAATACTATTACGGCCAATACACTGATATAGAGTTAGTATAGCTACTACTACAGCCAGTACACACTGCTATAGAGTTAGTATAGCTTCTGCAGCCAGTACACACTGCTATAGAGTTAGTATATAACTGTTACTACAGCCAGTACACACTGCTATATAGTTAGTATAGCTACTACAGCCAGTATACACTGCTCTAGAGTTAGTATATAACAGCTACTACAGCCAGTACACACTGCTATAGAGGTAGTGTTTAACTACTACTACAGCCAGTACACATTGAAATAGAGTTTGTATAGCTACTACTGCAGCCAGTACACACTTCTATAGAGTTAATATAGCTACTATTACAGCTAGTACACATTGCTATAGAGTTAGTATAGCTACTGCAGCCAGTACACACTGCTATTGAGTTAGTACAGCTCCTACTACAGCCAGTACACACTGCTATAGAGTTAGTATAAATACTACTACGGCCAATACACTGCTATAGAATTAGTATAGCTACTACTACAGCCAGTACACACTGCTATAGAGTTAGTATAGCTACTACTACAGCCAGTACACTGCTATAGAGTTAGCATAGCTACTGCAGTCAGTACACACTGCTATAGAGTTAGTATAGCTACTACTACAGCCAGTACACACTACTATAGAGTTAGTATAAATACTATTACGGCCAATACACTGCTATAGAGTTAGTATAGCTACTACTACAGCCAGTACACACTGCTATAGAGTTAGTATATAACTGCTACTACAGCCAGTACACACTGCTATAGAGTTAGTATAGCTACTACTGCAGCCAGTACACTGCTATAGCGTTAGTATAGCTACTACTACGGCCATTACACACTGCTATAGAGTTAGTATAGCTACTACTACAGCCAGTACACGCTGCTATAGAGTTAGTATAGCTACTGCAGCCAGTACACACTGCTATAGAATTAGTATAAATACTATACGGCCAATACACTGATATAGAGTTAGTATAGCTACTACTAAAGCCAGTACACACTGCTATAGAGTTAGTATAGCTACTGCAGCCAATACACACTGCTATAGAGTTAGTATGTAACTGTTACTACAGCCAGTACACACTGCTATATAGGTAGTATAGCTACTACAGCCAGTACACACTGCTCTAGAGTTAGTATATAACAGCTACTACAGCCAGTACACACTGCTATAGAGGTAGTGTTTAACTACTACTACAGCCAGTACATACTGCTATAGAGTTAGTATAGCTACGACTACAGCCAGTAATCACTGCTATAGAGTTAGTATAGCTACTACTACAGCCAGTACACGCTGCTATAGAGTTAGTATAGCTACTGCAGCCAGTACACACTGCTATAGAGTTAGTATAATTACTACTACAGCCAGGACACACAGCTATAGAGTTAGTATAGCTTCTACTACAGCCAGTACGCACTGCTATAGAGTTAGTATAGCTGCTACTACAGCCAGTACACACTGCTATAGAGTTAGTATAAATACTATATGGCCAATACACTGCTAGAGAGTTAGTATAACTACTACAGCCAGTACACGCTGCTATAGAGTTAGTATAGCTACTGCAGCCAGTACACACTGCTATAGAGTTAGTATATAACTGTTACTACAGCCAGTACACACTGCTATATAGTTAGTATAGCTACTACAGCGAGTACACACTGCTCTAGAGTTAGTTTATAACAGCTACTACAGCCAGTACACACTGCTATAGAGGTAGTGTTTAACTACTACTACAGCCAGTACACAATGCTATAGAGTTAGTATAGCTACTGCAGCCAGTACACACTGCTATAGAGATAGTATAGCTACTACTACAGCCAGTACACACTGCTATAGAGTTAGTATAGCTACTGCAGTCAGTACACACTTATAGAGTTAGTATAGCTACTACTACAGCCAGTACACACTGCTATAGAGTTAGTATAGCTACTACTATAGCCAGTACACACTGCTATAGAGTTAGTATAACTCCTATTATAGCCAGTACACGCTGTTATAGATTTAGTATAGCTACTACTGCAGCCAGTACACACTGCTATAGCGCTAGTATAGCTACTACTGTGGCCATTACACACTGCTATAGAGTTAGTATAGCTACTACTACAGCCAGTACACACTGCTATATAGTTAGTATAGCTACTACTACAGCCAGTACACACTGCTATAGAGTTAGTATAGCTACTACTACAGCCAGTACACACTGCTATAGAGTTAGTATCGCTCCGACTACAGTCAGTACACACTGCTATAAAGTTAGTATAAATACTACTACAGCTAGTACACACTGCTATAGAGTCATACCACCCACTACTACAGCCAGTACACACTGCTATAGAGTTAGTAAAGCTTCTACTACAGCCAGTACGCACTGCTATAGAGTTAGTATAGCTACTACTACAGCCAGTACACACTACTATAGAGTTAGTATAAATACTATTACGGCCAATACACTGCTATAGAGTTAGTATAGCTACTACTACAGCCAGTACACACTGCTGTAGAGTTAGTATATAACTGCTACTACAGCCAGTACACACTGCTATAGAGTTAGTATAGCTACTACTGCAGCCAGTACACTGCTATAGCGTTAGTATAGCTACTACTACGGCCATTACACACTGCTATAGAGTTAGTATAGCTACTACTACAGCCAGTACACGCTGCTATAGAGTTAGTATAGCTACTGCAGCCAGTACACACTGCTATAGAATTAGTATAAATACTATACGGCCAATACACTGATATAGAGTTAGTATAGCTACTACTACAGCCAGTACACACTGCTTTAGAGTTAGGATAGCTACTGCAGCCAATACACACTGCTATAGAGTTAGTATATAACTGTTACTACAGCCAGTACACACTGCTATATAGTTAGTATAGCTACTACAGCCAGTACACACTGCTCTAGAGTTAGTATATAACAGCTACTACAGCCAGTACACACTGCTATAGAGGTAGTGTTTAACTACTACTACAGCCAGTACACACTGAAATAGAGTTTGTATAGCTACTACTGCAGCCAGTACACACTGCTATAGAGTTAGTATAGCTACTACTCCAGCCAGTACACACTGCTATAAAGTTAGTATAGCTACTATTACAGCCAGTACCCACTGCTATAGAGTTAGTATAGCTACTGCAGCCAGTACACACTGCTATAGAGTTAGTATAGCTTCTACTATAGCCAGTACACACTGCTATAGAGTTAGTATAACTCCTACTATAGCCAGTACACGCTGTTATAGATTTAGTATAGCTACTACTGCAGCCAGTACACACTGCTATAGCGCTAGTATAGCTACTACTATGGCCATTACACACTGCTATAGAGTTAGTATAGCTACTACTACAGCCAGTACACACTGCTATAGAGTTAGTATAGCTACTACTACAACCAGTACACACTGCTATAGAGTTAGTATAGCTACTACTACAGCCAGTACACACTGCTATAGAGTTAGTATAGCTACTACTACAGCCAGTACACACTGCTATAGAGTTAGTATAGCTACTACTACAGCCAGTACACACTACTATAGAGTTAGTATGAATACTATTATGGCCAATACACTGCTATAGAGTTAGTATAGCTACTACTACAGCCAGTACACACTGCTATATAGTTAGTATAGCTACTACTACAGCCAGTACACACTGCTATATAGTTAGTATAGCTACTACTACAGCCAGTACACACTGCTATAGAGTTAGTATAGCTACTACTACAGCCAGTACACACTGCTATAGAGTTAGTATAGCTACTGCAGCCAGTACACACTGCTATAGAGTTAGTATATAACTGCTACTACAGCCAATACACACTGCTATATAGTTAGTATAGCTACTACAGCCAGTACACACTGCTATAGAGTTAGTATATAACAGCTACTACAGCCAGTACACACTGAAATAGAGTTTGTATAGCTACTACTGCAGCCAGTACACGCTGTTATAGAGTTAGTATAGCTACTATTACAGCTAGTACACACTGCTATAGAGTTAGTATAGCTACTGCAGCCAGTACACACTGCTATTGAGTTAGTATAGCTACTACTACAGCCAGTACACACTGCTATAGAGTTAGTATAGCTACTACTACAGCCAGTACACAGTGCTATAGAGTTAGTATAGCTACTACTACAGCCAGTACACACTACTATAGAGTTAGTATGAATACTATTATGGCCAATACACTGCTATAGAGTTAGTATAGCTACTACTACAGCCAGTACACACTGCTATATAGTTAGTGTAGCTACTACTACAGCCAGTACACACTGCTATATAGTTAGTATAGCTACTACTACAGCCAGTACACACTGCTATAGAGTTAGTATAGCTACTACTACAGCCAGTACACACCGCTATAGAGTTAGTATAGCTACTGCAGCCAGTACACACTGCTATAGAGTTAGTATATAACTGCTACTACAGCCAATACACACTGCTATATAGTTAGTATAGCTACTACAGCCAGTACACACTGCTATAGAGTTAGTATATAACAGCTACTACAGCCAGTACACACTGAAATAGAGTTTGTATAGCTACTACTGCAGCCAGTACACGCTGTTATAGAGTTAGTATAGCTACTATTACAGCTAGTACACACTGCTATAGAGTTAGTATAGCTCCTACTACAGCCAGTACACACTGCTATAGAGTTAGTATAAATACTATTACGGCCAATACACTGATATAGAGTTAGTATAGCTACTACTACAGCCAGTACACACTGCTATAGAGTTAGTATAGCTTCTGCAGCCAGTACACACTGCTATAGAGTTAGTATATAACTGTTACTACAGCCAGTACACACTGCTA
Source organism: Petromyzon marinus (assembly GCF_048934315.1). Taxonomy (NCBI): domain Eukaryota; kingdom Metazoa; phylum Chordata; class Hyperoartia; order Petromyzontiformes; family Petromyzontidae; genus Petromyzon; species Petromyzon marinus. The sequence goes on along the minus strand of NC_133741.1, from coordinate 1,556,074 downwards.
TATAGTTAGTATAGCTACTACAGCCAGTATACACTGCTCTAGAGTTAGTATATAACAGCTACTACAGCCAGTACACACTGCTATAGAGGTAGTGTTTAACTACTACTACAGCCAGTACACATTGAAATAGAGTTTGTATAGCTACTACTGCATCCAGTACACACTTCTATAGAGTTAATATAGCTGCTATTACAGGTAGTACACACTGCTATAGAGTTAGTATAGCTACTGCAGCCAGTACACAATGCTATTGAGTTAGTACAGCTCCTACTACAGCCAGTACACACTGCTATAGAGTTAGTATAAATACTACTACGGCCAATACACTGCTATAGAATTAGTATAGCTACTACTACAGCCAGTACACACTGCTATAGAGTTAGTATAGCTACTACTACAGCCAGTACACTGCTATAGAGTTAGTATAGCTACTGCAGTCAGTACACACTGCTATAGAGTTAGTATAGCTACTACTACAGCCAGTACACACTACTATAGAGTTAGTATAAATACTATTACGGCCAATACACTGCTATAGAGTTAGTATAGCTACTACTACAGCCAGTACACACTGCTATAGAGTTAGTATAGCTACTACTACAGCCAGTACACTGCTATAGAGTTAGTATAGCTACTGCAGTCAGTACACACTGCTATAGAGTTAGTATAGCTACTACTACAGCCAGTACACACTACTATAGAGTTAGTATAAATACTATTACGGCCAATACACTGCTATAGAGTTAGTGTAACTCCTACTACAGCCAGTACACACTGCTATAGAGTTAGTATAGCTACGACTGCAGCCAGTACACACCGCTATAGCGTTAGTATAGCTACTACTACGGCCATTACACACTGCTATAGCGTTAGTATAGCTACTACTACGGCCATTACACACTGCTATAGAGTTAGTATAGCTACTACTACAGCCAGTACACGCTGCTATAGAGTTAGTATAGCTACTGCAGCCAGTACACACTGCTATAGAATTAGTATAAATACTATACGGCCAATACACTGATATAGAGTTAGTATAGCTACTACTACAGCCAGTACACACTGCTATAGAGTTAGTATCGTTCCTACTACAGCCAGTACACACTACTATAGAGTTAGTATAAATACTATTATGGCCAATACACTGCTATAGAGTTAGTATAGCTACTACTACAGCCACTACACACTGCTATATAGTTAGTATAGCTACTACTACAGCCAGTACACACTGCTATATAGTTAGTATAGCTACTACTACAGCCAGTACACGCTGCTATAGAGTTAGTATAGCTACTACTACAGCCAGTACACACCGCTATAGAGTTAGTATAGCTACTGCAGCCAGTACACACTGCTATAGAGTTAGTATATAACTGCTACTACAGCCAATACACACTGCTATATAGTTAGTATAGCTACTACAGCCAGTACACACTGCTATAGAGTTAGTATATAACAGCTACTACAGCCAGTACACACTGAAATAGAGTTTGTATAGCTACTACTGCAGCCAGTACACGCTGTTATAGAGTTAGTATAGCTACTATTACAGCTAGTACACACTGCTATAGAGTTAGTATAGCTACTGCAGCCAGTACACACTGCTATTGAGTTAGTATAGCTACTACTACAGCCAGTACACACTGCTATAGAGTTAGTATAGCTCCTACTACAGCCAGTACACACTGCTATAGAGTTAGTATAAATACTATTACGGCCAATACACTGATATAGAGTTAGTATAGCTACTACTACAGCCAGTACACACTGCTATAGAGTTAGTATAGCTTCTGCAGCCAGTACACACTGCTATAGAGTTAGTATATAACTGTTACTACAGCCAGTACACACTGCTATATAGTTAGTATAGCTACTACAGCCAGTACACACTGCTCTAGAGTTAGTATATAACAGCTACTACAGCCAGTACACACTGCTATAGAGGTAGTGTTTAACTACTACTACAACCAGTACACAGTGAAATAGAGTTTGTATAGCTACTACTGCAGCCAGTACACACTGATATAGAGTTAGTATAGCTACTACTCCAGCCAGTACACACTGCTATAGAGTTAGTATAGCTACTATTACAGCCAGTACACACTGCTATAGAGTTAGTATAGCTACTGCAGCCAGTACACACTGCAATAGAGTTAGTATAGCTACTAATACAGCCAGTACACACTGCTATAGAGGTAGTATAGCTACTACTACAGCCAGTGCACACTGCTATAGAGTTAGTATCGCTCCTAATACAGTCAGTACACACTGCTATAGAGTTAGTATTACTACTACTACAGCTAGTACACACTGCTATAGAGTTAGTATAGCTACTACTACAGCCAGTACACACTGCTATAGAGTTAGTATAGCTCCTACTACAGCCAGTACACACTGCTATAGAGTTAGTATAAATACTACTACAGCTAGTACACACTGCTATAGAGTTAGTATAACTACTACTACAGCCAGTACACACTGCTATTGAGTTAGTATAGCTCCTAATACAGTCAGCACACACTGCTATTGAGTTAGTATAAATTCTACTGCAGCCAGTACACACTGCTATAGCGCTAGTATAGCTACTACTATGGCCATTACACACTGCTATAGAGTTAGTATAGCTACTACTACAGCCAGTACACACTGCTTTAGAGTTAGTATAGCTACTACTACAGCCAGTACACACTGCTATAGAGTTAGTATAGCTACTACTACAGCCAGTACACGCTGCTATAGAGTTAGTATACCTACTACTACAGCCAGTACACACTGCTATAGAGGTCGTATAGCTCCTACTACGGTCAGTACACACTGCTATAGAGTTAGTATAAATACTACTACAGCTAGTATACACTGCTATAGAGTCATAACAGCCACTACTACAGCCAGTACACACTGCTATAGTTAGTATAGCTACTACTGCAGCCAGTACATACTGCTATAGCGCTAGTATAGCTACTACTACAGCCAGTACACACTGTTATAGAGTTAGTATAACTCCTACTACAGCCAGTACACACTTCTATAGAGTTAGTATAGCTACTACTGCAGCCAGTACACACTGCTATAGCGTTAGTATAGCTACTCCTACGGCCATTACACACTGCTATAGAGTTAGTATAGCTGCTACTACAGCCAGTACACACTGCTATATAGTTTGTATAGCTACTGCAGCCAGTACACACTGCTATAGAGTTAGTATAATTACTACTACAGCCAGGACACACTGCTATAGAGTTAGTATAGCATCTACTACAGCCAGTACGCACTGCTATAGAGTTAGTATAGCTCCTACTACAGCCAGTACACACTGCTATAGAGTTAGTATAGCTCCTACTACAGCCAGTACACATTGCTATAGAGTTAGTATAAATACTATTACAGCCAATACACTGATGTAGAGTTAGTATAGCTACTACTACAGCCAGTACACACTGCTATAGAGTTAGTATAGCTTCTGCAGCCAGTACACACTGCTATAGAGTTAGTATATAACTGTTACTACAGCCAGTACACACTGCTATATAGTTAGTATAGCTATTACAGCCAGTATACATAATAATGATTTTGCCGATGTAATTTTTTTAAAATTAATAGTCAATAAATAAATAAAGAACACACAGAAGCCCAGTCCCACAGCAAACAGCAGATGGAGATCGTAAAAAAGGCCAATTAAAATAATAATAATAAACTCCGGGGCAAAGGAAGGTTAGCGGTTATCTGCGAAATCTCCAGATGAACAAACCTGTTTGATGTAACACTGGGTCGGGGTCACCAAGAGGGGAGGGAAAGTTCCAAGCCGAGAGTTCGCCCCCTTCCCTTCCGTCAGTCGCAGACATAGGACGCCAGCACACAGATTCAAACAATTTTCCCCTTCATTGCTATTGGGGTAACGTTAAAAATTTAGAGCTTGGCAACAATGAGTCAACATCATAGGGAGTCCACACACTTACTGGGGCCAGGCTACAATCCGCATGACGGGTGTTGCTTCGCATACATAGTATTAACACGGACGTTGTGCACCTTAATATTACATCACATCTCGCCGTTACATAACCTTACAATGCCAAGGAATGTGAATTCGGGCAGTCAAGGAAGTGAGGACAAACGCATATCTCTGACCTCGAGAGTGGAAGGCACGTATACCTGTGTGCGGACTGTGTGAGCAAAGGAATACACCCTTTGGAATATCGGAGGAAACGTCTAATGGTGAACTGTTGAATCACAAATCTTGGGAACATAAATCAAAGGAAATATTTGTGCAGTGTTGAATCGGGGGTTGTCCAGAGGAGGTGAGGCAGATGGGTCAGGCTTGCGAGGCCAGAGAAAAGAAGAGAGCCTCCCGGCCGCCTTTGTCTTCCCGCAGCGCTGGAGAACAGAAATTTAACACCAGAGCGAGGAAATTGCTTGTTGTTGCAAAGAGGGAGCCATCTGTACCCCACGGATGAAGGGATACCTTGGGGAGGGGACGGTGACCAATGGAGTGACGCAGATGTCTTGATGGGATGACACACACACGGACCACGCCCCCCCCCCACTGCGTAGAGCGGAGATTTTTTTTCGAATGTAACAGCCCAACCAGCATCTCGACAGACCAGTTCAACAAGGCACAGTGAGTTCAACAAGTCAGTCAGCTCAGGAGCTACAGAAGAGGGCGGCGGGCGGCTGGCTCCAAGGAGCCCCGCGATCAACTAAGGATGGCAAGACTCGTAGGGTAGCGAGGTGCCACCGAGTGTGAGTTCAGAGCTGAAAGAAGAAGTATCGCTAAAATACTTTTATTCTTCATCGAGTGCCAGCGAGAGCGCGTGTGACTTGGCTCATCCAGCAGTGGATAGAGCCTGACCAAAAGAGTCAGCGAACCAGCGGCAAGCGTGATCGTTCGCATCTCCACAGAGAGAGCGCGTGCGGCAGCTACTACAGCAGTGGAAAGAACCGGCTGCTTCCAGCGAATCAGCGGCGAGCGTGATCGTTCGCATCTCCACAGAGAGAGCGCGTGCGGCAGCTACTACAGCAGCGGAAAGAACCTGCTGCTGCCACCGAATCAGCGGCGAGCGTGATCGTTCGTATCTCCACAGAGAGAGCCCGTGCGGCAGCTACTACAGCAGTAGAGAGAGACTGTATTTGCCAACACGAGCAGCCAAGCCGACGCCCTGAGCAAGAGAACAAAGCAGTTCGTATCACCCTCCCCCACACCACACTCTCACCCTCACGACGTATCACCCTGCGTCTAACTCACGAAGACACATAACACGCATATCGGGACGATCAATAAGATTGACATTCCAAGGTGTTGCATTAAATATCAACGGATCGTGAAGAACATTGTTGCCATTGAGTTACGTGGATACGGTCACTTTAGAAGTATTTGAGTCGTTCGTTTTTTTAAAATTGCATAATGTTGCATATGGATCAACGAATGAGTGCAGTAATGTGGCAATTTCAAGTATAAGAATTTGCATATTAGAATGTTAAGGTTTTTGCTTAGAATAGCTTGCATGCATATTTTAACGACTCTCTCTATCACCAATTGGGCTCGAGTTACGTGGTGGAGTTAATCACATGTGCCGTTGCCAAAGTGAAACAACGCAATCGTTGATGGTTACTGTGTTGGTACTGTATTGACAATCCCAATTCGAGAGTTGCATCTTCTAGAGTTAAGGTTTAGTTAGGAAATACAATTGATTAACGCAGAAGTAGTTGCGTGTTTCTCTCCGGAATTTAATGCATAATAATCTTATTTATGAGAACTGTATTCTCCGTTGAGATCTGAATTTGGAGACCTGACATAAACACACTAATACACTCAGTAAATGTTAAAGCGAGAATAATTGTATTACCGAGCGTTAATACGGACCTAAACAATAAAGCGGAGCTTACTCTGGCATACTCGCATCACACTGTCATAACTTCATACGATTAATTGTCTTATTCCGATTGATAACCCGACCCTCGTCAGCGAGGCGGGGCCTAATTATCATAACGGCTAGCATTAGCATAATCACACCCACTCGCGTAAGTTAATACGATTACCTCTTGAATTAGCATAATTTATGCGCTTAATTACATCAATTAACATAATTTCGGATAATTACACATTTTTCCAAAATTCATTTAATTTGTATTATTTTCATAAAAATTTTCATAATCGACATACAACAGGTGTCTGACCTATACTTCTCTTTATTTCAGTGCTCCTTTCAAAGACTAAAAAACTTGAACTCAGACATTAATTTCAATTTCAAATAGTTTACTACGATGCACACCACACTCTCGCCCATCACAGGGGTTATGTTCTTGAAAATTGGCGCAATCCGCAAATTGGAAAAACTCAATGGAGTTTGGTTCACCGTTCGTAAAGATAGCCTTAGTCAAAACAACCATTAAACAGGAATTATTGTGAATGTAAGATATGATTAATATATTCTACTGCTAAATATAACTTGCACGATAAATGGCTACGTACGGTGTAAAAAAAAGTTCAACATGTACGTACTCGTTCTAACAAAATTCATCATTCATATTGTAATTTTGGCCGTTAAACAGCCGAGATCGAATTTGTTCATGAATCATTTAAAAAGTAAAGCAATTTGTTGGAATTTCAGAAAGATCCACGAAGATTATCACACCTGTCCATCGTGAATACTGTAAGTCTACTGAAAAGCTCACCAAAATTAAATATTACCTGGCCTACATAAGCCACTTGATCTACAAAGCAATGCAAAATAATTTGATCATTGGCAAAGTTCAGACTTTTAATGAACGTAGTACAATCATTAAGTATTCCCAATCAGGGCCTTGGTGTTTTCTGTATTCCTTCAGACTGTCAAATGCAAAGAGAATGTATTGTGTGGTACATTTAAATAGCTCAGTCCGTCAATCAATTTCCACAAGTGTACCTGTTTCTGCAGCAAATTTGCTGTCTGTAACATTGATGATAGCTTCCGTGTTCTCCTTGACTATGTTCCCTTGTGTTATGAGCACCTCCACTTTCCCAAAATCCATCTGCAATGATCCTAGTCCAGTCTCTCGAAAATTTGCATAAAAACCTGGAAGTACAACATCAACCAGCTTAGGATTTAAACACGCAGTAGTATGCTTTTGCGACGAATATTTTTCATAATAAATGTTTGTTTTCAGTTAGATCATGTAAATATAAATGTGTCGTTAACACACCACCACCCAACATAGTCAATTAGTAAGGGTTGCTACGTGAACAAAACGTACCAATTCCTTAATACTTCAGCGCTAACCGGTTGTGTTGAAAAGTAAACACACAACATTTACAATCTGAATAAACGACGTTTCGCTGGTAATTACAACAACCAGCTTCATACATTTTTAGCGAATCACTTAATGTTGTTGATTTATTCTCCAACACACACTCGGTGTGCTGTACTAGTAACTAATTGTCAATTTTTGTTTACGTGACAAATCTCAATAATTGGCTGTGTCAGGTTGTTGGTGGGTTAATGACACATTTATATTTACACGATCTAACCCAAAACCCTTCATTATAAACAGTTTAGAATGAATGTAAGAAGGTTTTTGTTACGACATTTTCAGTGACCTCCACCTGGGTAAGAACATGTAATAAAATCTCATGTAAAATGACCAGTTCAGTTCATCCCACTCAGCCTCATAACTTCCACTTGCTCATATCCAGCATTGCGTTTTTTTTTTTGTTGTTTTATCACCCTTACACATTCCAAATATTAATGTTTAATGTTTTTGTCATGTCATATTTAAATGTTTAGATTAACACGAACCAAAATCATCCATAATAGAGGTTTTGGGGTTAGATCGCGTGAATATATAAATGTGTCATTAAACCAGCCCACCACCCGATACAGCCAACTAGTAAGGTTTGTCACGTAAACAGAACATGCCAATTCGTCACTAGTACAGGAGACCGGTGTGTTGGAGAGCCAAGCCACAACATTTGCAATCTGCGTATGATGTTTCGCCAGTAAGTCCAACTAGCTTCATCAGGCAACAGCCAGATTTGTGTGGAAGTCCACCTGTTTCATTCCATATGTAGAGGCGTAGATTTAGTGACCATACTTCTGCGCTCTTGAGTCACAATGTACATTATGCAAGCCCATTGATCTTGTCCTTCCTGTACATTGTGTGTATTAAAATAGCCGTACCAACGGTAATCTCTATTGAAGTATGGTGGCCTGTATAGGCATGCATTTAAACAATGTATAATTTCATGATTGGTTTCCATGCACCACCAAGTCAGTTTGATATCCGAACAGTTAAAATTATTTTAATTTCTTTCAATTCCGATAGATTCTCTAGTTAGTCTTGGCCAGTAGCAGCTAATTTTGCACAGAACTTCAACATTTAAATAAAGTGAGTGTCCTTGTTGGCACACATTTTCTACTACTGTTGACAGTTATATTTGGGAGCATTTAATATTTCTTTGTTCTTTTAGTCTCGTGTTGATCATTAGTCCTGTTTGCCCAACATAGCATTTGCCATAAGTGCAGCTATTTATTTTGTTTAAATATCTTCCATATACAAATTCGCTATCACAGGAGAAGTCACCTTGCCACAAGAAGTAGGTGTTCTTTAGACAGTGTTCAGCTAGTCTTGGGATATCTTTGGCTAATCCTTTGTTCATTACCAGTGTCGAGTAATGTAATTGACTTGTTGACCGGAACCCTCGTGAGCAAGTCACATCAAAACTTAGTAGAATATCATGAGGGTTAAGCTTCATATCTTTAATAATATTTAGATATTCAGAGTTTTTGATTAATGAAGAGGTTCTACCGATGTAGGGCTGTATTAGTTTAGTTACGTATTGTGCTAGTTTGTATGTGGCAGAGCCTATTGTCCTAACTATGGATCTTAATGGGACATGGTTTGTCAATTTTTGGTAGCCCATAAAGTCTTGGTGGTTTTGATGCCCTGGTTTGATCAGGTATTCCTCTTCCTTGGGAATTGATGACTTGGCAATGATATCCGTTGTTTTACATTCCAAGGTGTTGGTTGGGTCTCATTTAATTTCAAGGTAGGTACCTTAATCGAGTAAATCTTTTATTTTATTATCATAGTCCTTACGGGGCATCACAACAGTTAATCGTTCTTCATCAGCAGCAAGGTTTTGGATATCTTTATTTGCTCTCAATTCTCTTAAGGCTTTTGCTTCAGTGAAGTTAATATTTGTTTTTGCCAATTTGCTGTCCTCAATAATTTTGGCAACCTCATGCCTAGTCATCTCAGCTTGATTATGATTTACTTTTCTTTCAAGTAGAATTGTCTTTTGTTCACTGATGCCTGCTTTATTGAGGGCAATATCGGTCCATAAAATAAAGATTGACTAATTGATATTCGGTCACCCGATCCACGGCTATAATATAATTTGGTGTGTTCGAGGCAAGGTTATTGGACCGTGCAGAAATCACGATAGGTAATGCAGCATGTGTTACCAATCGTTCCTTGTTGATTTTAAGTGTACCCTTACATACGCATGACCACTCCTTCATTCATTAAATCGTTGCCCCAACATCACAGTGCACGGCCTTGTGAAGAGGCGAGCTGAAACCGAGTGTTCCCGCGTTATTCACGAGGGATACTTTCCGGTGATGTTCGTGAATATCAGATGTTGTGGATAACGATATTGGCGTATGGAAACCTATCATTTTCAATGAATTACCTGAAATAAATCCATAAATTAGATTAAAAAAAACACGACATTTACATATCTCTCTCATTTCTTTATCTGATCACTTTATCTCTCATCACTTTATCTGATCACTTTATCTCTCATCACTTCCTATTTCTCTCCTGCTCTCGATGCAGTAGTCATGTAGAGTTCCAGATGCGATTGATTCATGGACAGCCAGAATCGCGGATAGCGAGTTCATGAATAACGAGGTGAATACCATACTCACCATCCTCATAGCTTTGGGATGTCTGTGGTTGGCTTTCTTCCTGCCCTTTCATTCTGGGTTCGTCCAAGGATTTTGACATTGGCTTCATTGTCTTTTTGTCGTTTCTCTTTTGTAGCTCTGCATCAAAAGCCTGGGTGTGTAGGAATGTGCAGTGAAAAAAAAAACACACACATCGTATGGAAGACCCATTCGCTGATTCTAACTCGTGAAAATAAGATGAAAATCACCTTGGTGTCACTGTAAAAAGTCGCTTCATGTTGGTCAAGCTTAACCCTTTTTGGCAGAAAAACTAACAAAAAAAATAACTTCATCAATACTGAGGCTCACATAAGCCCATTTGAGAGGGCATGTGGCACCAGTTTGGCGCCAGCTATCGTAAAGTGTGGCGGTTGTGTCACTACAGTTCTCTGTCGTGAGTAACAATGTCTTCATATAAACAACGGCACTATGCTTCTGTAAATAAAATTGACGTTGAACGGCTTGCGCGTTCCGAGATTCAGCGGTGAGAGGGTCACCCATCCATTGTGTAACTTGCTATTTCAGAACGGGATCGGATGAAGAGGACAACAAAGGGCACTGCTCTATGAACCCGGCGATCTGATTTCGATTCCCAGTCACTGATAGCATCAGTAGTGAATGAAATCTGGACCGGTCCTACTCCAAACCAATCCTTCCATTTTACCAGCCCTCACTCCCCAACATGGTAAAATAGCCGACACGACCTAAAATTGCCGAGAATAAATAATGAGAAACCGGGTTAATATGTACGAATGTATGTTGAACTTCTTTTGCACCGTACGTAGCCAACCATGCTAATCGAAGGTGGGGGGGAAGGACAACAAACTAACCACAAAAAGCAGTTCTAAAGAAATTAGTTTTCAATCTAGATGACTAAAAGTGAATAGCTCCAGTGGTTTCCTACTATCAGAAGGAAGAGCATTCCAGATGGTCGCAGAAGCGCATCTGAAAGCACGCGATGCAGTGACCACCATCTTTGTTCCATGGTCAGCCAAAAGCCACTAGTGCTGTGAGGATGACTGGAGTTTGCTTGATGATGGTTTATGCTCCTTGAGTCAGCAAGATATATATAATGAGGAAAAACAATGGATTATTTTCAGTTTGCTTCAATCACCAACATATTGTGAGTGGTCCTATTTTCATTGTGCAATTCCTATCCTATCCAACTTTCTCTCGTTAACATTTGAACCTTATGGCAGGACCCCGGGGTCCCATAAGCCCCCGGCTCCCACATAAACTGCGTTGCGACGTCATTTTATGTTTGTCGAAGGTGAACGATACGGCAATCTATTCCTCTCGACGAGCTCTACATGATGCGCTAATCAAAGTTTCAAAGTTGTGTTTGTTTATGACTGACAATTTTGGCTACGATGGGTGCTCGGTGAAGAACGAGAAGATTGATTTCTGGTGGGTCACAGCGTTTATGTGCGAGGTGGGACAGAGTCGCCATAAATTCATTAATTACGATTTTGACTTCCGTTTATTCGGGACCCCGGGGTCCTGCAATAAGGTTAATTTCCGCATTGTCTGGACAATAGCTGGAATCGTTGCCATCGCAACTTTTCAGTATTCGCAGCAGCGGCTTTTGACTAACCATCGAACAAAGACGGTCACTGGTGCTTTCAGATGCGTTTCTGCAGCCGTCTGGGATTTCTTCCGATATTGAGGAAGCCATCTGAGCTATGCACTTTTAAATAAAGATTGAAAACTCATTTAATTACCACTGATGTTTGTGTTTAGTTTGTTGTCCATCCCCCACACCTCCGATTAGATACGTACGGAACGAATGACATTCAACATATATGCATACATCATGTTGCCCACCCACAAAGGGCAGTTTTATTACGTGGCTCCAGTGGGAAAATATACAGAGCTTGGTCTACGAATGATACGTTTTTTTGGGGTTAGGTCATGTAAACTGGTGTCGTGAACTCTCCACCACCCAACGCAGCCAATTAATAATTAAAGTGTCACGTGAATCAAACTTGCCAAATGTATGACTGCTTCAGCACAGCGGTGTGTATTGGAGAGTAGTATCACAACATTAAAATTTCAGATCTCGAACTCGAAGTCTGAGCTCCTGTTAACAAAGCGAGGCTGGTTGCAATTTCTAGCAAAACGTCATTAGTCAATGTTAATGCTTCGAGAGTACTCTTCAACACACTGGTGGTGTGCTGTTGAAGCAGTAATGCATTGGAATGTTTAATTCACGTGACACTTTTATTCATTGGCTGTGTCGGGTGGAGGAGGGCTTCTGAAATATTTTAAAAATACTCAGTTTAACAGTAGGCTTTCACGACCAATGTTATCCATGATAGAGGTTTTTTTTTGTTAGATCGCGTAAATATAAATGTGTCATAAAGACCGAGACAGGAGAAGGATTTATTCACAATTTTGGCTATCGCCTGATGAAGCTGGTTGTTGTAATTACCGGCGAAATGTCACGGTGCTCGAATTATAAATGTTGAAGTAGGTTTTCTCTCCAATACACTGGTGTGCTGAAGTAGTAACTAATTGTCACGTTCTGTTTACGTGACAAACCTTACTAATTGACTGTTGGGTGGTGGCGGATTTAACGACACATTTATATATTTACGATCTAACCCAAAAAAAACCTCAATTAAATTACTTAAGCAAAAAAAGTTAAGAATCATTATATTGGTCGTGAGAGCCTACGTTTAAAATTAAATTGGCCTGCATATTGCAAGAATGTAACTGTGGATTGTGCGCTTACTTTGAAGGTGTCTGCGTCCTGTCCGTACACCACGATTCTGATTTCCTTCAGCGTCGACTTTGGATTGCGTTTACTGAAGCGTTTGATTTCGTCAAAAAATGTTCCGGCTGTGACGTCTCTTGGAAAATTCAAGTTGCCCGTGCCGATGGCTGGAATGGCCATGGTGTTATAGTTCGATGCATCGGCCTTCTTAAGGCAACTTGACAGGATTTGCTCTAGAATCTGAGAAAGTATATGTTAAGTGACACAAACATACTTTGGCTGTGATAACAAGTGGCCATGTTGAATACATACAGCAAATCCTTCCCTCTCGTGGGTTTAGTTATCTCGCCATTTTGCGGTCTTGCACCAAACTTGTTGAGGCAGAATTCACCAATCGTGTGGCATATGTGGCTCGACCATTCGCGGTTGACCATGAGATTCCTGCACGACTCGTAAGTGCACTGCTCTCGATGACGATGCCATGGAAAAAACACACGCACCATCATCGCCAAGGTGGCTAGATGTTTACTACCTCACCCGGTATTCAGGAGGCTGTAGGTTCGATGCCAACCCTGACGACTAATGTATTTTTGGAGTTTGTGTCTCTCTCTCCCCGTGGTCGCATGGATTTTTCTCCGGGTCCTCCGGTTTTCCCCTCCACATTTAGAATCGACAACAAGCATTTCGAGTATTTTGCTGCTCTAAATTTCCACGTAACAAGCCACTTTGTTGAGCTATCATTTCTGGCCAGGTCGCTTCTGAAAAATCACTGTATAGGTCCCAGGTAACGTGATGTTCCCAGCCTCCAGTGAGAAGGCAGTGAGTTTCAGCTGCACCATTTTTCTTCCTGTTTGTGTACAATACTGTACACGAATACGTGTACTGTACACTACGTTAATTTTGTTTATCCTATACATTCACAAGTTACATTTAACACTAGAAAATATGAATCCTATCTTACATTCAATATAAGTCCTGTGCAATGTGTTGGATTGACACAGGGTGTCGTATTATGAACCAAACCCCATTGAGTTTTTTTCGATTTTCTCATTTGGTTTGCGGACGGCGGATTTAGGGAATTGCGGCGATTTTCAAGAACACAGCCATCATCCACGTAAGACCATATTTCATTCAGTTAACATGAAACATCTTGTTATGGCGAGCTAACAAAAACATGAACATTTTGCACTGCATGCAGTTCGTGTGGTTGTAATGAGAGAGTACACCGACGGACGCCGTCCGGCTGGATAGGCTCCTCTGCATCAGTCATAAGCCAATCAGGATAGGTGGGTTCATCTGGGCCAAAGTTCATGGGCGGAGCTCAAGGGTGCGCGTGGGGACTATTGGGAAGGTTCTAGAGGGGGCGTGGCTAGAGGCGGGGCCTGGCTCCGCGTGAGAGGGATATAAGGGGAAGCAGAAAGAGGCTCGGGGTCAGTGTGGGAAGCCTGGAAGTGGGACTGCGTCTCGTCCTCTCGGCACGCCAGCGGCCACGTGGGAGCTCGAGGATCGAATCCTTTGCTTGCCGCCAGCCAGCGATGCGCAAGAACGGAGAGAGTGAGAGAGCCGTGCGCGGGAGGGAGTCAACACACGCCCGCGCAGAAGAGATAGAGAGTGGTGACTCCCCATGAAGGAGCGCGGAGCTGTACAGCCAACATAGAAATAAAGAAAGTTGCCAGTCAGCGTTCGTCGTCGAAGTGTTTTATTACATACATGGTCACCGATGTCAAGAATTTACCTTTTTGCCCTGTGCGTTCCATTTACAGCAGACTGTGTGGTAGACCTCCTTGCAAGACAGGTTGCATTTGTTTATTTTGACCGCTATGGTATCTCCATCTAGCGCCGACTTATTTTGAGAAATCTCATTGGTAAGAGTTTGCAAGAGTGGCCCAGCCTTCTTGAGGAGGGCGCCAGAAACGGCTCCTTTGGACAGGTCGAGGTCATTGGAGACAGTGTTCACGATCACGTCCGCCTGTTAGGAACATGCACAGTTCACTTACGAATAAAGGAATGTGTATCACAGAGCTTCAGTGTCACAGTTGCTGAATACAGTAACATGAGCCCAACATAGCAAGCAGTAAGCAACAAAAACCAGCACAAATGAAGGTGTAATAAGATTAACAGTGTTTCTTCATTATGTCGCGAGGGATACGTTCCGGAGATGCTCGTGAAAAGCAAATTTGGCGGATAATGATTTGGCCATTGAAGACCTATCTTCGTAATCAATGACCGTAAATACATTCATAAAGAAGATATTAAATAAATGAAAAGCATCATAACAAACAAATAATTGGTTATAATAAACATAAAGTCAATACGAATACATCTTAAAGCATTAAATCATAGTTTATAAATGAACTTACCTTGATCTCATCACTATATCTCTCATCACTTTCTCGATTTCGATGCAGGAAATCGTGTAGAGTTCCAGATGCAAATCGCTGATAGCCAAAATCGCGGATAGCAAGTTCGCGAATAACGAGGGGATACCGTAATACGTTCCTTGAACGTTATTAACAAATGGCCTCACCTCTTCTCTGTCGCCTGTTCTCTTCCCTCCCCTGGCCCCTTCCACTCCTTCCCGTCCCTCCCCTATAGCCCTTTCATGACCCCCTAAGGATCCCTCTATTGGTCACTTATTCCTCAAACCTTGTAGCACGCCCCCTATCAATTACATCCCTCCATTCTGTGTCATCGCTTTGTAAACTAAGTTACAAAGCACCCTGAGTGAAAGTGCTCTATCGATGAGTATACAATTAGATATGAAAAAACAAGCTTGTGGATCGGGCCATGTGATGTTGAGGCGCGTGGGATCACAAAAAAGATCTCCAAAATCTTGAATAAACACAAGATCCAGGTCCGTTTCAACACATTACATAAAATCCGTGATCTGGTTCCGTCTGTAAAAGATGTGATTCCGGACATACAATACCCTGGTGTCTACAAACTAAGTTGCCTCTGTGGTAGTAGTTACATTGGAGAAACCAAACGCCATATCTCGGACCGCATTCGTGAACATAAAGCAGACCTTAAACACGGTAGGACCAACACCTCGGCCGTAGCAGATCATTGTTCTAATTCAGTAGGCTCACATGCCATTGACTTTTCCAAGACGGAGGTTCTTTGTAAGCCATCTGGCTTCCATGAGAGATTCGTTCATGAGGCTATCCACATATACAAACACAGAGACAATTTCAACCGAGAAGATGGATTCTATCTTAGCAATCATTGGAAAGATTTGATAAATCATTTCAGTTCTTGATTGATTGTTCACGCTTACAGTGCCTTTCAGACAGCATACATAAAAACAAATTTCGTCTCCCCCCTCCTCTTTTCAAAAAAATAGATGGACTAGTCCTGGCAAACTGCCATCGTTGCGCGTGACGCAAACGTTATTTTTTTATATATATAAATAAATATGCCGTTTTCAAAATAAATTTATGCAAACCGACACACCTGATGATGACCGTTTGAGTTATGGTCGAAACGTCGTGAGAATTTTTTATTGTTTTATATATATTTTGTTATTTTGTTGTTTCTCTTCAACGTGACTTTACCGAAAAAACTAAGAATATGAATTACTGCAGTCACGAAAGCTTTAAATCAAAATTTAATCGCCTCTACGGGGAGGGTTTTCACATAACTTTAAGATCTTTCAACAAACTCCGGGATAAGAAAGCTCAGCTGATCGAGTCTCTCACCTTCCTGAAGAGATGCCGCGACTCTGGGGTAATACCAATCGCATTTACACTCACCTCTGCTACTGTAACTTCTTCTAATGCGAAACGAATTCTTTTCAAAACTAGCTTAGCTCTTATCTCAGAAAAAATCAGACTTATACGCACAGAACTAGATCAGTTAGACAAGACACTCTACAAATCACACTTATCATTGACGGCAATAATGTCCACATCGGATTGGGAACATGTAGACAATATGACTGCCTCTTCAGCTGCTACTATGTCGACCAAATGTAAGGAAAACCTGATTTCCAAATTTAACCTCCTCTTAAACAAAAGACCGGACCCACACACCAAAAAGTTAGACGTTAATAAAGTCGTAATTAATCGCAGTAACAGTTCTATTTCCGATGGTCTGAAATCCGTTTTAGCTAAAGGTCTAAACTTTGCAGTCACACCTAAACACATACCAGTTAATGATATAATTGCCCAAGTAGACGTTGCTCTCAGGGGCCTGGGTCACATCGCTGCAGACGTAGCAAGATCTGAAATCGCTGCAACCCTCAAAAACGCTAAGATGCCAGCTAGCAACCTCAGCAAAGATGAGCGTTTTGAATTATATAAATTAAAAAAGAGGAATGATATTGTAGTTCTCTCAGCTGACAAAGGCAATGCTACTGTTATCATGGATAAAATAGAATACAACAACAAAATTAAAGAATTACTCGACGATGGTAGTTATACAAAAATAAAAAGAGATCCCACCAACAGCCTCGTCACACAAACCAACAAAATAATTTCTGATTCAACCGCATTAATTGATCAATCTAAACAGTTTTCGTTGAAACCTTCTGCTGCCAGGCCACCAAGATTATACGGCTTACCAAAAATACATAAAGTTGATACACCTCTTCGTCCCATAGTCTCTACTATCAGCTCCCCCACCTACAAACTAGCTCGTTTTTTGTCTGAAATCCTGCGTCCTTTCACTGGAAAGACCACCTCTGCGGTACAAAATTCTACTCACCTGGTATCAACAATCAAGGGTATTTCCCTGTCCCCAGACGACCTGCTTGTCAGTTTTGATGTAGTTTCCTTATTCACCAAGGTTCCTGTACCTGACACCATTGCAATCATTGAAGACTTGGTTCATCAAGGACTAAACACTGAGGTACCCCCCCTGGTGAGACACTGTTTAACCAATACATACTTCACTTGGAATGGAACTTTCTACAAACAAACTGAGGGCACCCCAATGGGCTCCCCCCTTTCTCCAGTTATAGCTAACATTTTCATGGAGAAATTTGAGACTGACGCCATCCAGACTGCCACTCTGCGCCCAACCTTATGGAAGAGGTACGTGGATGACACTTTTGTCATCTGGCCACATGGCCGGCCTGCTCTAGACAAATTCTTCGACCACATCAATTCCATACACCCAGCCATCAGATTTACCATGGAAGTCGAAATAGATGGCAAGATACCTTTTTTGGATGTCCTAATTAAAAAGAGACCTGATGGTTCAATGAGCCACTCTGTCTACAGGAAAGCTACCCATACGGATGCTTATCTGAAACCGGATTCCCACCACCATCCATCACAGAAGAATTCTCTCATCAAGACTCTGTATCATAGAGCCCAATGCATATCCGACCAGGAACACATAAGCAGTGAACTCAAGCACGTACACCAAGCTCTTAGGGCTAATGGTTACTCCGACTATACAATCCGCAAAGCTATCACTCAAACCATGAAGAAGAACCCTCTTGAGGAGCCTTTCAAAACCATCACTTTACCCTACATTGCTGGGATCACAAAAAAGATCTCCAAAATCTTGAATAAACACAAGATCCAGGTCCGTTTCAACACATTACATAAAATCCGTGATCTGGTTCCGTCTGTAAAAGATGTGATTCCGGACATACAATACCCTGGTGTCTACAAACTAAGTTGCCTCTGTGGTAGTAGTTACATTGGAGAAACCAAACGCCATATCTCGGACCGCATTCGTGAACATAAAGCAGACCTTAAACACGGTAGGACCAACACCTCGGCCGTAGCAGATCATTGTTCTAATTCAGTAGGCTCACATGCCATTGACTTTTCCAAGACGGAGGTTCTTTGTAAGCCATCTGGCTTCCATGAGAGATTCGTTCATGAGGCTATCCACATATACAAACACAGAGACAATTTCAACCGAGAAGATGGATTCTATCTTAGCAATCATTGGAAAGATTTGATAAATCATTTCAGTTCTTGATTGATTGTTCACGCTTACAGTGCCTTTCAGACAGCATACATAAAAACAAATTTCGTCTCCCCCCTCCTCTTTTCAAAAAAATAGATGGACTAGTCCTGGCAAACTGCCATCGTTGCGCGTGACGCAAACGTTATTTTTTATATATATAAATAAATATGCCGTTTTCAAAATAAATTTATGCAAACCGACACACCTGATGATGACCGTTTGAGTTATGGTCGAAACGTCGTGAGAATTTTTTATTGTTTTATATATATTTTGTTATTTTGTTGTTTCTCTTCAACGTGACTTTACCGAAAAAACTAAGAATATGAATTACTGCAGTCACGAAAGCTTTAAATCAAAATTTAGAGTACTGCTATTACGATAATACAATTTTTATTTTACCAGGTAAGTCCCCACTGAGCTATATAGCTCTTTTTCAAAAGCGACCTGGCTATCACAAATGATCGTTCAATGGCTTATGATGTTAAAATGTATAGTAGCCAAATACACTGAAACGTGTGATGTCGATTCTAAATGTGGAGGGAAAAACCGGAGGACATCTTGTAACTGAAAATAGTTAATGAAGTACGGGCCTGGGGAATTGACCTGGAGTTCAGCATCAGCGTCGGGACAGTGGTGTGCAGCGTGAGGCCATAGTCTAGGACTGTTGTTGTCTTGGTGTGGTCCGGGACTTGATGTCGTTGGTTTTCTGCCTTTCCCCAAGCTTGTATTTGGTGTTGACGTATCGGCATGAAATTATGTACTTGTGTGCAATTTTAAAAGGAAATTGGCACTATTTGGACACATTTAAGATAAACAACATGAAAATTAAAAGTGTGTTCTGAAAAACGGAAAGAACCAGAAAAAGAGGAAGACCTAATATAGAATGGCTTGACGACGACAAAAGAGATTGGTGCCAGCAAGATGTGGCACAAATCATGAAATGTGCAGTGGACACATTATGGCTATCTGCCCATGGATCGTGATGATGTACAATTTGTATTTTATAGTTTATATTAATTTTTAGCGACTTGCTTATCGTTCGCTGTTATATTGTTTTACTTATTGTTTGTTGATGTAACTCACTGGTACCCGTGCCCCTACTGTACATTTAAAGACGGTCACTGCATTTATGTGGCCGTCTGGAACGCTCTTTCTTCCGATTATTAGGAAGCCACTGGAGCTGCAGACTTTTACATTTCGATTGAAAACTAATTTACTTATGCATGCTTTTTGTGATTAGTTTGTTCTTCCTCTGCACCTCCGATTATCACAGCAACGTACGGTGCAAAAGAAGTTAAACATATATACGTACAGTTATGTAACTGAGGTATCTTCAAAGTTGTCATGAAGTAGCACATAACACATGCGTGTTAATGAAGCACACTACAGGAAACTGTTACTTACCACTTCATTTTCCAGATTCCCTTTGGCAAGTTGCACTCTCAGACCAGACTTTGTTTCATAAACATTGGGGTCAAATTGCATCTTTGTGCCTACCTTTGAATAATCTTCTTCAATCTGTTAAAAGAGAAAGATGCAATGTAATATTACGCAAATAAATAACTATTTAAGGAAGTGGTTACAATACGTATGTAAGGGTGTGTCATGTGTTTGCTAGCTGTCCGTGTATGCATTGTGAGCATGTTCCGGCATCGGCGCATCATCATGGATGCATGCCTGGTCCAAGCAAAATACATCTGCATGATTTAGTGATGGAACAGTGGAAGCGGGTCCATGTCCTTGACACCACGATCTACCATAGAGCTCAACTGCCCACTGACCATCGCCTTTTCATCTGTAAGGTGCATCTGCCATTCTTCCATTCCAGTGGTGGGTGTCCATCTAGAACCCCATTCAAACCCACAGTGGCCTGGTCTCAGCTAGCTGATGAAATTTGCAAGCAAGAATTTCATCATTGGTTGCAGCGGGGGTTGACATCGCCCCCCCTCCTCCTGATGCTGAGGGTAAATGGACGAGGTTTAGGACTGTGGTTCATGCAGCTGCAATGGCTTCTTTGGGTGCATGGTCCAAACCCCCCCATAGACCCTGGCTGACGGAGGAGGTGTTCCGGATAACTGAGAAAAAGTAACAGGCCCACTCCCACCATCTGCAGCTTCCCACATCGGAGGTTAGGAAAGCGGTGCGGTGACGCAAGGATGAGTGATGACCATGGTCTGTTGAGGAGATAGAATGTGCCTCAATAACCAGCAATCACAAATCACTATATAATATCAGTCTATAATTCCATCAAAAAAGTAACTTGCAGTGGCACACCCATCACCATTCTTAGGGGAAAGAACGGTGCTCCAGTCTCCGACCTCCAGAAACAGGCTTGTAGGTTTACAGAACATTTCCGTGAAGTCTTGGGGGAGAGGAAATCCCTAAACCCAGAAAACATCATGGCGCAAGGTGGGGATGACCCTGTTCGGCTGCGGTATTTCAATATTGGAAAATGTAGTCACCCCCAGTGAGTGACTGGCTGAAGTGCCATCTGTTGAGGATGTACAGAAGGGAATCCAGTGTCTGAGACCAGGAAAAGTGCCGAACAGAGATGATCTCCCAAGAAAACTGCTGAGGGAGTGTGGCATTAGTGTGCAGTCTGCCCTATACTACATCATAATGATAGTCTGGACCACTGGATGGGTTCCACAGGATTGGAACGATGCCCTGGCGGTTCCCATCTTTTAGAAGGGAGATTGCACAGACTTTAACAACTACTGCGGCATCTCCCTCCTCATTGCACCAGGAAAGGGTCTTGCAAGAATTATTCAATATCACCTTGCCAGGCACACTGAGGAGAGGCTTGTGAATCCCAAATGTGTTGTCAGATCAGGGCGGTCCTATACAGACGCCATATTCTATGGTCAAGGCCTATGATGCCATCAATAGGCTCAGGCTCTGATTTGTTCTTTGTGATTTTAGAGTCCCTGATTATCTGATCACAATCATTAAAACCCTTCATGATGGTGGGCAGACCCGGGTAAAGCTACGAGCCATTCCCTGTTCACATTGGGATACAACAGGGATGTCTTCTGGCTCCTACATTATTTCACATCCTTTTCGACCATGCACTTCGAGAAGCCTTCCATGGCTGTACCGGAAGAATCTCCATCTGGTACAGATACAATGGTAGGCTGATCGATGTCTGGGTGTGGTCGAGGGATGGCTTACTATTGGTCAATAATGTTATGTATGCTGATGATCTGGTGATTGATGCTCACTCAGTCCCATCGGTGAGCTCCTCTGGCAGGTAAGGGGGATATATGGGCATGGCACGGGCTGGAGAATAGATTAACTGATGCGGTACAGGAGGATGTGGAGCTGAGCGGACTTGCCAAAGACTGGTACCAGCGGTGTCAAGATCCTTACTCTGCCAACTTGCAGAAAGTTGGGACAGGAAGTGGCACAAATGGTGTATCTGCCACTCATCTCTGTCAGTCAATCCATGGCACCTGGGTCTGTCCTGTGACCTGTCAGTGAGTCTTGGAAACGTCACGTGGCCTGAGAGTACAATTCGCCTGGAACAGCTGTGGTGACGTTTCTACCACTTCATGGAAAATGGCGGCTGTTCTTGTGCTTGCTTAGCATTAGCTATATATAAGGGAAATGTGTGGATATGTGTCTGTTCGACATGTTTAGCATACTTCCCAACATGCTACAAACTTGAAATTTGGCATGTGGATAGGTTCCATACTGTACACAATGTAAAAAGTATAAATATCTACTTTGTATATTTTTTTTTGGGGGGGGGGGGGATGACCATGAAGTGTGTGGCATCAACCCGCAAGACACGAGTTAAGCGCTCTGCAATGCTTACCCCTACCATATGGCTCTTCGCGCGCCGTAGTTCTAGAGCTGTTAACAGCGTGCCGGGAGATTTTAGGTGGCGCTTCGCTCCTGACCAATGAAGCCATTGGCTTCTCGAAGTTTCAATACATGTCCGTGCGAAGAACGGGTACAACTGCTATCTTAAATATAAAGCGGAAAATACATCTGTTTGTTTGTGTGAAGCAGCAAAAACTCTCGAACGCTGAGCTCTGACGTCATGAAATTTGCACAGCTTATGCTGTCTGGAATTTCTAAGTGAACGCGAATATTTTAAGCTCGCCGCGTCATTCCCTTCCCGAGTTGCCAAAATCGACCTTACGTGTAAGTGAGTTAGGGTTGAAGTTCCTTGAGTGCAAAAACATTCGATTTAGGTAAATGTATTTGTTGTGGCTTTTTTCTTTCTAGCAAGAATCACATTTTTTCAGGGTTTTTCAGGAAAATATAAGGGAATATAAAAGTAATCCAAGACAAGAATCCAAGTCTCGGGCGAAGCCGTTTAGTAAAGCTAATAGCTGTATATAATACAAATGATGCATTAATTAATAGTGCATGAACATTTAGAAAATATATACCGTAAGTAAATTCATCTCAAAAGCCTTGGTGTGATCCCTTTGTAAACGTAACAGTAATATAAGTTTGCTAAATACTAAGTTCATTTATCTTCACCATGCAGCATTAATAATATGAGTAAGAGTCTATGGGACGCTTTTTTTCAATTAATTAATGACATGTGACCATAGTTCTCACCGTATTTTTTTTGCGTTGTAAGGACTCATAACGAAATGACGTGTTTTCCTTTACACTGTAAGGGAAGTCACGGGGCTTTGCTTTAGCTTCATAGTAAGGTTCTTCTCGTACTCGTTCTTCATTCTCAGTAGTGAAGAATAAACTACTACCAAATGAACGTGGATTCTCCTCACCGAGATAGACTCTTAAATATTGCGTCATGGCCATCGTCGTATCATCATCTGTGGTAGTCAGCTGGATGTCGGTCATGGAAGTTTCCTTCCGCGCGTGGCTGTCACAAAATTCCTTGACTGCCATCATAATTGTTTGACAGCATAAAGGCAGCGGGAAACCAAAGTGTGCCTCGGAGCTAAGGGCAGGGATGGCGATGGATTTGCATTTGTTTTGCACGGCGATCTCAAGACTTCGAACCACTGAATTTTTCAAGGCGTTCAATTGGGGAGTTGGTGGCTGATCATCATCCCATTTGACGCCGACCACGTTGATCAGGAACTTACAAGGCAGTGCTCCAGCACCAGTAAGTACTGCGTCTCCCATGCGAAAGGGCCCTCTGTTTGAGACCACCTTGTTATCTCTCTCGGTCTGAATGATCTGGCCACCCACGTCCACCAGCGTCTTAGATAGGCAACCAACACTCTTCAGATGCGTGTCCACGGCATTGACCATGACGGCCACACGTTGACGTTGCATTTCCCCTTTCTGTACGGATACTGCTATTCCATTCATATACGTCTTGTGTAGAACCTTAGCCTGGGATCTCTGCTGCTGCTGTTGCTGGTCTTCAGGTGGGTCTAGAATAATGATGGCCTTGTGTGTCACCTCCAAGCTGTCCAGAAATATTGTGCCCCTTTCGTGTAAAAATTTAGCACCTCCAGGTTTTTTAATGCACTTCCTTTTCGACATAATGCTCGTAGAAAGGCCTTCAAAATATTTGATAACTTCATCTTTGTCTTTCACCTTCAGAGTAACCATGTAGCCAATCGTTTGATCGCGTTCTTCTTTGTTTATCTTAGTAATAGCTGGTAGTTGATTGGATACATCACAGAATTTCTCAACGTAATTCTGGACCCCCTTTGACCGTAACGGTATAAACACAGTTTCTATTGAGTAATCAGAAATGAATTGTTTAATTTTTTCCCTCACGTCATCAGTGACACCTTTTAACCCTACAATGACTGCTTCCTTCCCCTCCTGCTTATCACAATGTATTTCGAACGATATATCATCTGCTCCAGGAAGGGAAACATTGCAACTGTTATTCAGACTTTCCATGAAATATTCCCAATCTGTGTAGTGTTGCTTTATGTCAAAATTATGTTCAAATTTGACGACAGTTTCTGTAATTGCATGCTCAAGAGCTCTAACTGCTGCTATCAGATCTTCATCACTTGCACCAATAACTACGATATCACCTCCCAGTTCTCCAATAGTGGCCTCTATTCCCTGTTTAATGAATGTATTTTGAACGAAATCGTCATGGTTCATGCGAAGGAGGAAAGATTTACGTTTTGGAGAAGCCTCCCAAAACTTCTCAGAAAACTGCATCGTCAGCTCGACAAGCTTGTTATACATTTCTGCACAGTCATCTTTAGGCCCTTCTAGAACCACCGCTCTCTTTCCCAAGTCCAGCTGTATCTTCACATCTGGGAATTTTTGCCCCACGCGTTTGTAAAAATAATTCTGTTTTATCAAATCAAATTGTCTTTGTTTCACAACTAGTTGCATTTGCTTATTGTTTTGTCTTTTTTTTAACTCAAACATAAGATCCTCTTGTAAAGCAGAGAGTTGTTCCATCACAATGTTGACTTCTGATTTTAGACCGACAATATCTAATTGATTATTTAACCTGTCCAAAGTAATCTCAACTGTGTCCTTTTGGTCTTTGAGAAGTCTTGATGCCAAATTGTCAAATATCCGTGAATCCACTTTCTCAGATGAGTGGGAATATTTATCGAAAAATGTTTTCATTTCTTCCTGTATAGTTTTTGGCCATTTTTTTTGCACAACGTAATGCAATTCACTTTCAGGCATGTCTGGTTCGATTGTTAAAAGTTCCTTCGAGCCTTGGGTGGGCCAATGAAAAGTTGCTTTATTCTGCTTCAAATGTTCCTTAAATTCGCCTGGATGCTTCACAACAAATTCCATCACGTGTGCGTCTACTTTGAGAGACTGAGCATCCGGTAGCTTCATTCCTTCTCCATCCCATGGGACCACCGCCAACGCGTACTTCTGATAGTAGCGATGGACGAGTAATGATCTATTTTTGTAACGCCATTTTATCTTGAGGACCTTTTCGACATCTGTATTAACAGTGAAACATGCATTTGTAATCGTTAGAATTGCAATATTTATAAACGTACAGTATATCAGCAATCGGTGTCTATGTCATCAACATAAACATCTCACGCTTTTGAATTATACAAACCCAAGACCAACATCGGAATTCCAAGTTAATTAAATTGTTATCAGAAAAATATTGGTCAAAGCCAAATTGGTTTTTACATTCATAAAATGCCTTCATAAAAGTCTTACTGGGGAAGATATTTGACGTGTGAAGCAATCGTGCATGTTATTGTAAACACATTACATTTTCAACATAATAGATATACACAGTTCCAAGAAAAAAGTTTGTGAACCCCAATGATAATTAAGGAAATTCCACAGATTTCACATGATAGCCTTCTTCAATCAACTGGTATTTTCTTAAATATCCAATAAGGTTTATATTCACCAATTCCATGTATTTTGTAACAAAATGATGTATCAATTAAACAATTATTGAGGTTCAGGGTATGTGAAAAAGTAAGTGAACCCCTGGTTTCATTAACTCAAAGGAATAATTGGAATCTGGTGTTTAAATAATTAGGTAGATCTTTATGGGTAAGTTTGAGAAGCCCCACCCTATTTAACGATCCGAAATGTTTTGAGTTTGGTCTTCATCATACAGGTGTGTGAAAACAAGTCATGCCATGATCAAATTAAACCTCTTGAGGACCTCAGAAAATGTATGCTCATCAGTCAGGGTTAAAATACCATTTCTAAGGATTTGAGGCTCCACCAATCCACTGTTAGACAAATATTCAACAAATGGTGAAAGTTCAAGGCCACAGTAATTCTCGCCAGGAGCAGTCGCCCTACCAAAATCTCTCCAAGAACAAACCTGAAAATGATCAAGGAAGTCACAAAGCACCCCAGAGAAACATCCAAAGATCTGCAAGCCACTCTTGCCATGGCTAATGTGAGTGTTCATGTCTCAACTATCAGAAAAAAATATTTACCAAGAATGGTGTTCATGGAAGGATAGCAAGGAGAACACCACTGCTCTCCAAAAATAACCTTGCTGCCTGTCTGAAGTTCGCCAAAGAGCACATCGATGATCCACAAGACTTCTGGAACAATGTTCTCTGGACAGACGAGTCAAATGTATAACTTTTTGGCCTCAATGAGAAACGTTATGTTTGGTGAAAACCAAACACTGCTTTTGAACAGAAGAACCTCATCCCAATCGCCAAGCGTGGTGGTGGGAATGTGATGGTTTGGAGCTGCTTTGCTGCCTCAGGACTTGCCATCCTGGAAACAACCATACATTCTGCATTGTATCAGAAGATTCTAGAGAATGTCAGGCTATCTGTTGACACTGAACCAAAAATGAGTCTTGCAGCACGACAATGATCCTAAACATACAAACAGATCTACAGAAGTATGGCTGCAGAAAAAAAATTCCACATTTTACAATGGCCTAGTCAAAGTCTGGACCTAAACCCCATCGAAATGTTGTGTGGCAGGACCTGAAGTGAGCTGTCCATGCAAGGCAACCCTCAAATGTCACCGAGTTGAAGGAGTTTTGTCAGAAAGAATGAGCCAAAATCCCTCAAATCCAATTTGACACTGACAAACAGTTATAGGAAACCCTTAGTTGCAGTCATTTGCTGCTCAAAGGGGTGTCGCCAGTTACTGAATCTAAAGGTTCACATACTTTTTCACACATGGTTATTGAATGGAGAAGCATTTGAGGATAAATAAATGTTGAAAGAGTATGACGTTTTTGCGTATTTTTTTAAATCAGGTTATCTGTATCTATTATTAGAACTTAGATTAAGATCTAATAACATTTTAGGTTTGAAATATGTAAAATATGTGAACTTTTTAACGGCACTATGCTAAAAAAATTCTGGAAATTGCTGGTTGTCCAACTTTATTTCAGCTTGCATCAGTGATTATCACTCATGAAGGGAGACAAGGAGGGTGTTTTGGCTCTAATTTACAATCCAGGGAGGTTCAGCAACCAAAATACCAAGAAAAAAGTTTTTTTCGAATTCGATAAAAATATCCCGTCAATATTTTCAAGAGCCGAAATGCACTGTGTGGTGAATACGAGACGGTGGTCCATAATAGATATCGCCATGAAGCGGCAGTCCTTAAAGAGCCCCATGTTGTCGGCAGCCAAACAGCCACAAGCGGGGGAGGGGCAGCCAAAGAGCCAAAAGGAGGCATCCAAATAGCCATAAGGGGCGGCCAAAGGGCCGCAGGTTTCCAATCCCTGACCTGGCAGGTTCACTCATTGCTCTTACCATTTTTCTCCCCAGTGGATTGCTATTAGAAGCCATCATTTTATTTCAGATCTTTTGTATGTTTTTAGTTGCGTAATGTATATAACGAAGCAGTTTTTACGGTAAATATGCAACAGTAAGCATGAAGGTAAGAGTTTTTTTTTTCTACGTATGTTTACCTGGCAAACTGCTCAAGTATATCATTGCCGTGCTGTCTGCAGTGCTAATTTCCACCCTTTCCACTTTGACATGTTTTCGATCAAAATGCGTCTCGAGATCTTCCTCAGCAACCTGCTCTGGCAGATTCTCAACCCGTACGATCTTCGTGACTGGAAGTTGCACTGCCTTGATCTTAATTTTTCTATGAGCCTTTGTCTCACAACGGCTGATGAATCGCTGTATGTCTGCAGAGAAACAGAAAGGGGGAGTACAACATAAATATTGTTTACAGATCTCCAATAATTTTTGTGTGTACTCTTTGGTTCTATTCGGTAAAGTCACGTAGGTAAAAATAAAACAACAAAAAATCACGACGTTTGGCCTTCATCAGGTGAAGGGACTGGACCGTCCAGAGGACAGCATTGGAGTGAAGACAGCAAGCCCAGGTCGCGTCCTTTAAGCTGTGTGGGAGGAAACAAAAAACGCCTTGACAAAGGAATTAGCATAAAATGATGTACTGGACCGGCACGGTGGGGGGGGGGGGGGGGAGTTGACATAATGTTGGAGTGAAGGCAAATAAGCTGCTGTGAAAGTTTGTAATACCACTACTTGAATAAATATACTGTACCATTGAAAATTAGTTTAATGTTTGGTTTGACTTAGAACATCTTTAAAATGATTGCTTAATTTGAAACCATCCTCTCGGTTGAAATTGTGTCTGTGTTTGTAAATCTGAATTGCCTCGTGGGCAAATCTCTGATAAGACGTTTCGGCCACAACACAAGTGGCCTTCATCAGGTGAAGGGACGACTGTCCAGAGGACAGCGTTGGAGTGAAGACGGCAAGCCCAGGTCGCGTCCTTTAAGCTGTGTGGGAGGAAACAAAAAACGCCTTGACAAAGGAATTAGCATAAAATGATGTACTGGACCGGCACGGTGGGGGGGGGGGGGGGGGAGTTGACATAATGTTGGAGTGAAGGCAAATAAGCTGCTGTGAAAGTTTGTAATACCACTACTTGAATAAATATACTGTACCATTGAAAATTAGTTTAATGTTTGGTTTGACTTAGAACATCTTTAAAATGATTGCTTAATTTGAAACCATCCTCTCGGTTGAAATTGTGTCTGTGTTTGTAAATCTGAATTGCCTCGTGGGCAAATCTCTGATAAGACGTTTCGGCCACAACACAAGTGGCCTTCATCAGGTGAAGGGACGACTGTCCAGAGGACAGCGTTGGAGTGAAGACGGCAAGCCCAGGTCGCGTCCTCTAAGCTTTTTGTCGCGGCATCTTTTGAGGAAGGTCAGCGTCTCGATGAGCTTTGACTTCTTGTCCCGTTGTCTGTTGAAAGCTCTAACAGATAGGTGAAAGCCCTCCCCATAGAGGTTATCAATTCTAGATTTGAAGCTTTCGTGACTGCAAGGATCCATACTCTTAAAGGACGCGACCTGGGCTTGCTGTCTTCATTCCAACGCTGTCCTCTGGACAGTCCAGTCCCTTCACCTGATGAAGGCCACTTGTGTTGTGGCCGAAACGTCGTGATTTTTTGTTGTTTTATTTTTACCTACGTGACTTTACCGAATAGAACCAAAGAGTATGGATCCTTGCAGTCACGAAAGCTTCAAATCTAGAATTTTTGTGTGCATTGTATTTAGCGTAATGTAACCAGTGTCAATTGTGAGGCTTAGCCAATCAAGGAAATACAGGCAGACCTCGCCGAACATGCCATGTTGGGCAACACTGTGTTCCACAATAAAAAAACCTTACGGGAAAAATAAGGATGAATTCCTGGGTCGGAAATTATCAGCCCCTCCCTCCTTCTTTGGTTAACTAATTCTATTAAATTTTTGCCGTTGGTATTGCGCTAAAGGATGCTGAGTCACTCTCCATTTCTTGTATGTGTGTGTACACTTTATTTTTCAATTGCACCTCAACACAAATCCCTCGTGTCCATTATTCTTTCAGAACCTCGGCAATCATCACACAGTGCTTGCCACAAATGAACCACAATACCGTGCTGTCGTCCAGGAGCATAAACCATCATCACATGAACTCTGGTCATCCTCACAGCAGGAGCTTTTGGCTAACCATCGAACAAAGACGGTCACCACATCGCACGCTTTCAGATGTGCTTTTGAGGCCGTCTGGAATGCTCTTCCTGGAGTTATATACTTTTAAATCTATATTGAAAACACATTCCTTTAGAACTGAGGTATTATTTATTTTTCATAAGCGACCTGGCAACAAATGAGAGCTCAACAAAGTGGCCTATGTTGACATTTATAGCAGCAAAATCTACATAATATCAATGCAGAGGGAAAAACTTGAAAACCCGGAGAAAAAAATCCACACAACCATGGGGGAGAACATGCACACTCCAAATATATAGCAGACATCAGGGTCGGTATCGAACCCCCGACCTCCTGCATTCCAGCACTGCACCCAGCATGTTGACATCCAGCGATGTCACTACAATTACAATGCAAGTATCAGAGCATTTATAGCTCTGGTTGAGCAGTTATATCTATGGGATACCTTTTTGCAAAAAAGGGTAAAACCCATTCTTACGTTTCCATACTTGTTGGGAAGTTTTACAGAAAATGCATGCATACGTATAACCTTGATTCCGTTTTTGACTTGATATCTAATAAAATAATTCAAATGATTCCCAAACATATCAGTGGTCACAATGCACATGCACATTACTCTCTCAATGCAGAATGTTTAACTTACCGATTTCAGTGAAGAAAGTTACAATTTTATAATGTTCATTGTCAGTGTCATCCATGTTGAACTCCTCTGTGGCACTGCAGTTTTCAATGAACATTTTCAGAGTTTCTTTGTCCACTGGTCCTTCAAAGCCACTGAGCAAAACCCTCCACGGGTCCAGAGATTCCACTTTTGGCTTTGCGGATACGACCACGAATTCAGAACACACTACTTCAGTGCCCTTGATGATGTGCTTCTGCTTTAGTACCCGTTCAGCCACTAATAAACAAAAAATCTAATGTTAATAGCACATTGATTATCGGCATGGCAAAGTTATTAAAATCGATAGATCATGTATGTATTTATTTTGAACTTCTTTGAAACTGTACATAGCGAATCATGCAAGGGAAGGCCAACAAACTCAACACGAAAAGCACATAGTGAATCGTGCAGGGGAAGGACAACAAACTAAACACAAAAAGCAGTTCTCAAAACAATGAGTTTTCAATTTAGTAGATTTTAAAGTTCATAGCTCCAGTGGCTTCCGAATATTTTGAGGAAGAGCGGACCAGACGACCACAGAAGCAGATCTGAAAGCGCGCAACGCAGTGACCACCGTCTTTAAAAGTTTAATATTAATATCTTGACTTAAAGCTTTCGTGACTGCAGGAATTCATATTCTTTGGGTCTTTCGGCAAAGTCACTTAGATAGGTTCAAAATAATAAAATAAACAAAAACTACGGCGTTTCCATCACAACACAAGCGATCGTCATCAGGAGGAAAAAAGGGGGTCAATATTAATAGCACATTGAACACCAGCATAGCAATGTTATTAAAATTGGTAGATCATACTGGCAGAGTTAATGTGACCTGTTGATCCATTCGGTTATTATGAGGTAGTTTTGTTATTAATTTAATTTGGAGCGTAATATTTATTTTAGAATGTAATTCACGACGTAATTCGATTTTAAATGGCTATTCATGTGTAGTGACATATGACGTCATGAGTCTATCGGGACTTTACGAGCGTAGGGACATATTATGTCACTACCGTGTCGGCTCGGTACGGGTGTCACGGGGATCGTGTCAGGCCGAGGCATTCCACGTGGACCCAACAGGATACGTGACCGGATAAAGGGGGGGGGGGGGGGGGGCAGGGGCCCCAGCCGGAAGCTTGGGTGTCATGTGGTTGGGGACCCGGACCTTCCTGAAGAATTGAGAAGGGGGGCGTGACCTGGGGCAGAGCCGGCCACGCTGGAGCGGTTAGAAGCGGGGTGTGAACGGGGAACTGGGCTGTTCTACTCCGGGATGAAGACGCCATGAGAAGTCCTCAAGTCTCTGATCATCGTTCGTGACCAGGCAGCCGTCACCTGCCCTGGGTCACGCTGTGTAGTGTTCCCCGAGTGTGTGAGATTTGGAAGGTGGTCACCACCTTATGTATAGTGTTCACGTTGGTGTTATGTGTTATGTGTTAATAAATAGTGTTGCCTCCAAGTCGAGCGTGCGCCTCAATCGAACCCATTACACATGTGTGAGCAATGGTTGGATTGCAGGATTAAGCCATCTCCCTTTGTTGTCAAGTGTTAGCCGAGTCTATCCAGCGATAGTAGTACTGTTACAGTGTAAACGCTCTACCACTAAAAGTATTTAAATGCATTTTAGAAAACTGAAACTAACCTTAGCGTATCCAAATCACTATGAATGTGCAGGACGCGTCTCAGTTACCTGATGGATCTGCAAATGTAATCACCCAATATTTATCCTCCTCCTCCTCAATCGTCCAGATGGACATCGGGTCTTCCAAGAAGGGCCGGTCCAGCCGGTCCCTTTGAAGGTGACGCTTGACCGGTTGTGAGAGGCACGGCAGGCCGCTTTCGAAAATTCCGCCAGCCGGCAGGTGGCTAATGAGCGCCTGCCCAAACACCAGGCTGCGGGTCTCCCATGGGTGGGGGCCAAAAGGCGTGGCTACATTGCCCCCAGGTTCCCATTGGCACATCTCCCAAATTACATCGCCCTTGGCAGGGCCCCATTGAGGTCGTGGAGGTCCGACGACCGCATTGCGTCCGGATTCGGTTCGGCCGCCGGCGGTGGATCGTACACCCGTCCCAGCTCAAGCGTTATGTACCATCTAGCCTGGAGGACCCACCCCCACTCCCGGAGTGGCCGGTGGGCGATGCGTCCGTCGTGCCTGACCGGCCGGGTCTCGTTGACGGAGGCGACGTTCGCCCTGTGTGTGTGCCCCCAGGCCCCTCCCAAGTAAGGCCAGCGGAGACTCCTCGGCCACCGGAGGCCAGGGCGGTGAGCCCATCGCCCGCTAACGGACCACTTGCATGGGCGGCGGATGCCACGTGCGGAAGCGGGCCGGCGGCGCATACCCGCTCGAGGGGGATGCGGCTCCGGTGATGGCCCTTGTGGCCATTCATCAGGCCCGGCGCCAGCTCGGCGCTGTTGGGTGGAAGATGCCCTCGGGCTCTCTCTCTTTGTTTTTGTTTTATTGTTGTGCCTGAGGGGCCGTGCTGCCCTAAGGTTGAGTTATTCTAGCAGCTGGTTTTGCCTTCAGGCCCAGGCATGTTCTTAGTTGTTCGGCCTTCGGTCCGGGGTTGAGCCCCGTTTGCTTGGTGGTTGCAGCCGGGTCGGCTGTTTTTTTTCACGGCGGGGTGGGGGGGGGGTAATGTAGAGGAGTAAAATGGGGACATGACGTCATGCATGCCGTCCGGTGCTATGACATCACGGAACGTGGCGTCATAGCGCTGTGTGACGTAAGCGGGGTCGTTGCTGGAGTCGGGGCTCGGAGTAGGGTGGAACAGGGAGCCAGGAGTGAGGGAGTAGGGATAGGAAGGAGCACAGCGCCAGGGCTGGAGGTGGCTGCGCTCCTTGGTCGGCCGTGTCGGATGAACCCACGGCCGGCACAGAGGAGGTAGCACAGGGCAGCTGGCTGTGTCGGGAATTAGTGGGACCTAGCCCGGGACCCCAAACGCCCGGGACCACAAACCCCTGGGAGTTGTTACACCCTTGTGTATTGTAAATAACCCTAAAAAAACTTACGGCGAAAGCCCTTAACCTTCAAACCGTCTCCGAGTCGTTGCCGACTACTCTTCTACACATGTATTGAATAATTTATATTTCCATGAATTTCTATTTGCAGCATTTACACAAATGTCCTGTCAATGCCAAATGTTATCCCGGTTTAGCCAATAAATTGGAGCGCTGCTCAAACTAAAATACCGTACCGGCGATCTTCTTTAAGTATCCTCTACTCGTTCGGGAAACTGGCTAAGAGGGATCATCCGTGTAACAAATCAAGATAAAGTAAGCCAGACTGATAAAGTATGAAAAATAAGTATAGGTGTTTTACTCTTTCTGGAAGAAAAAAAAACAGGTGTTTCGATGTTGAAACACCAAATATAAACATTTTGCAAGGAATCAAGTCCTGCATTCACCACACGAACTTGTGGTGAACATGCAAACATACTTTGATAATATATGATAATATATAGATTTATTTATGGCCTAGTCTCACTACCAGTGTCAGACTAGAGAATGCCAAATGGCGAGCAGTACAAAGACAATTTTAAAAATGTATCCCATGATAAAGCTGCTCAACCTGAGCTATAAATGCTCTGATACTTGCATTGTCTTTGTACTGTTCGCCTTGACATGAACTAATAAATGTAAACAATATTACAATATTTAAATTAGTGTATCATCGAATGTGCAGGATGTGTTTCAGTTACCTGTTGAGTCTGCAAAGGTAATCACCCAATATTTATCCTCCTCCTCGATCATTGCGATGTCTCCTCCACCAGACCTCCTCTCACTTTCAAAATACATCGACATGAACTCCGTGTCCACGTTTGCCGTCTTTTCTACTTTGATCTTTGCGAACAGCGCTGGAACACACATACATACACGCAAAACCTGTCGCATTTTAAGAAATGCGTTTGTATTTTTCAAAGAAATAGGCGAAAACATAATTTCCACCAGTGGTTCACCTGGATCCGTCATGGATTGACGCAAGAGACGTTTCAGAAAACGCGACTCTTGTGTATGTTTAGCACTTGATACCGTAAAGCATACGTCCAGTTCGATAGAAGAAAATCGATGAATTTTTATGTTAATGGGCACACAACAATGGACGTGGAGACTTTTTGCAGGTGGGTTTCTATTAATCCGTGACTCCAGCTCGAACCCTCAGCGCCTGTACACAAGAAGTAACACTTTTACTTCAGCCCGTTTCTCACTGCCTCACTGCTTAGCAACAGTGCCCGATTAAGCTAGAGCGGGCGTGTAGCATATGTTATAAAGGGTCCCTAAATAAATAAAAAACACGGAAATATTAAAACACATAAATGTTTAACTTGCATAGTAAAGTAATTGTATGTTTTCATTTGCTATAAGCCAGATACTACAACAAATCGCTAACCTTAAACACCCAGTCGTTCATAAAGTTGAAGGTGGTACTGTAGTAATAGAGCAATTGTAGAATCACTTGAACCAGAATTGATAGCTTGACAGCATTTATCGCGGGGCCCTTGACAGTGCGGGGCTCTTAGCATTTGTAGCTACTTTTGCTACTAGGATAATCCGGCACTGCTTAGCAACATTGCTGCTGTCAATCTGATATTGATTTCTCTATCAACCCACTGATTAATATAAATAACAACAATGTATTTACTGACATTCAACAGCATTTAACATTAAACGAACAATAACCTAAAATCAACACCACGTAGCACATTAAATAAACCCTTTTACAATAACTACAGTACTGTATTCATTTACGCAGCAGCTGACAACATCCAGCGAGTAAAGTACCACAAACATTAATCTAGTAAGTCACTTAAGGCTCTTTTGACCTGTACTCTCATGGAGTCGTTAATTATGTAAATGACTAGCGGTAAGTACCCGGCGTTGCCCGGGCGAAAAAGGCAGACACACACATGGACTTACACACAGACATTGACCCACACACATATAAATACATCGACTTACACACACACATATGGACTCACACACACAGACATCGACTTTAGACACACATATGTAGTTACACACACACATAGACTTACACATATCGACTCACACATACATACAGTGAGGGAAAAAAAGTATTTGATCCCCTGCTGATTTTGTACGTTTGCCCACTGACAAATAAATGATCAGTCTATAATTTTAATGGTAGGTTTATTTGAACACTGAGACAGAATAACAACAACAAAATCCAGAAAATGCATGTCAAAAATGCTATAAATTGATTTGCATTTTAATGAGGGAAAAACGTATTTGACCCCCACTCAATCAGAAAGATTTCTGGCTCCCAGGTGTCTTTTATACAGGTAAGCTGAGATTAGGAGCACTCCCTTTTATACAGGTAACGAGCTGAGATTAGGAGCACACTCTTAAAGGGAGTGCTCATAATCTCAGCTTGTTACCTGTGTAAAAGACACCTGTCCACAGAAGCAATCAATCAATCAGATTCCAAACTCTCCACCATGGCCAAGACCAAAGAGCTCTCCAAGGATGTCAGGGACAAGATTGTAGACCTACACAAGGCTGGAATGGGCTACAAGACCATTGCCAAGCTGCTTGTTGAGAAGGTGACAACATTTGGTGCGATTATTCGCAAATGGAAGAAACACAAGAGAACTGTCAATCTCCCTTGGCCTGGGGCTCCATGCAAGATCTCACCTCGTGGAGTTGCAATGATCATGAGAACGGTGAGGAATCATCCCAGAACTACACGGGAGGATCTTGCCAATGATCTCAAGGCAGCTGGGACCATAGTCACCAAGAAAACAATTTGTAACACACTACGCCGTGAAGGACTGAAATCCTGCAGCGCCCGCAAGGTCCCCCTGCTCAAGAAAGCACATATACATGCCCATCTGAAGTTTGCCAATTAACATCTGAATGATTCAGAGGACAACTGGGTGAAAGTGTTGTGGTCAGATGAGACCAAAATAGAGCTCTTTGGCATCAACTCAACTCGCCGTGTTTGGAAGAGGAGGATTGCTGCCTATGACCCCAAGAACACCATCCCCACCGTCAAACATGGAGGTGGAAACATTATGCTTTGGTGGTGTTTTTCTGCTAAGGGGACAGGACAACTTCACCGCATCAAAGGGACGATGGACCGTCAAATCTTGGGTGAGAACCTCCTTCTCTCAGCCAGGGCATTGAAAATGGGTGGTGGATGGGTATTCCAGCATGACAGTGACCCAAAACACACGGCCAAGAAGAAGCACATTAAGGTCCTGGAGTGGACTAGCCAGTCTCCAGACCTTAATCCCATGTAACATCTGTGGAGGGAGCTGAAGGTTCGAGTTGCCAAACGTCAGCCTCGAAACCTTAATGACTGGGAGAAGATCTGCAAAGAGGTGTGGGACAAAATCCCTCCTGAGATCTGTGCAAACCTGGTGGCCAACTGCAAGAAACGTCTGACCTCTGTGATTGCCAACAAGGGTTTTGCCACCAAGTACTAAGTCATGTTTTGCAGAGGGGTCAAATACTTATTTCCCTCATTAAAATGCGAATCACTTTATAACATTTTTGACATGCGTATTTCTGGATTTTGTTGTTGTGATTCTGTCTCTCACTGTTCAAATAAACCTACCATTAAAATTATAGACTGATCATTTATTTGTCAGTGGGCAAACGTACAAAATCAGCAGGGGATCAAATACTTTTTCCCCCATTGTACATAGACAACAACAACCGCCGTTCGCCACTAAGTGGCGGTGACGTAACTACAACGCTTGTGGCAGGCTATCTGCACCTTGAGGCCACGTGAAGTGTGGAACGCCTGCTGGCAGGAGGTCACGGGGCAGAGCCAGATGCCACACGTCGACTGACTGAGACGACTGGCTGATGCAGCACCTGTGCCCCCTACTGTGCCAACTTGCTATGCTGCAGCCACCCGGCACTCCGCTCGTTGTTGTGAGCGTCGTGTGTAGTGTTCGATGGTACATAGACTCACACACACATTTACCTACACAAACACACATATGGACTTACAAAGACACATCGACTAAGATACACAGGGACTGACGCACACACATGGACCCACGCACACACATCGACTTACAGACACACATCGACTCACACACACACATACACAGACTGACACACACACATATGAACTTACACACACATATCGACGCACACACATATGGATTCTCACACACATACACACATTGCCGAACACACATCGACTGACACACATAGACTCCCACACAAACATACATGTACTCACACACGCACATAGAGGCACACACACATGGACTGACACACACACATGGACTTATGCACACACACTACACATGTACGTAAAAACACACACACATGGACGCTTGTGTGTTAAACTGTGTGTACCCTTGATATTTTAAAGATGGCACTTATCCTACTGTGTACCCTACTGCTATCCCTCCCGGCCATATCTAGTGTCACACTCAACTCTACCACCGGCTACCCTCGTTACTTCTCGTCCATACTTGTTGCTTAATATGCTACTACACCTGTTAATGAAACAGCTTATTGACACTCATTGTTTTTTTCGGTAAAATCACGTATGTAGAAATACCATAAAATTATATTAAAATAAATCAATCACGACGTTTCGACCGCAACACAAGTGATCTTCATCAGGTGTAAAAAACAAATAGCGAGGGAGCATATAGGGCGACACCAACGCAACACATAGAGAGTGCCAAACTGCACGGAGGTAAATACAACAAGAAGATGAGAGACGAGAATTCAACAAACCTAAGAAAAAATTATGTGATGCAAAACCAGTCAGGCCAACAACACAGTTAGACACTTGCCTGGCGGACCACGAATTTCAGAAGAGTGCTACATTTTTAATATAATTTTATGGTATTTCTACATAAGTGACTTTACCGAAAAAAACAATGAGTAATTTATGCAGTCACGAAAGCTTTAATAGCTTATTGACACTTCTGCACTCCATCATTGTATCCTTTTAAACCCGATTTCTGTCCCATTACTTCACCAGCACTACTTCCAAACTTCATTCTGCTCTTAAAAATATCGCCATCTGCGAGCTGCTGCTATTCGTCCAAGGTTTGCCGCTCTTCATCCTTTCACAGAAAATACCTGTGCATACTATTAATTCAACTTTTCTTATTTCTGGGTGGTAGTGAACTTCATCCTGGCCCAAATGTAAAGAACTCGTTTAATTCTGTAGATTTTTCTGGCAGAAAAGGTGTTGGTGTTCTACATGTCAACATCAGAGGGCTCGTGATTAAATTAAGTCAACTAAAACTAGAACTGTCAAATCTGGACCCGGACATTTTTTGCCTAACAGAAACATTTCTTACTCCTGCTGTAAATGACTTGCAGATTACGATTGAAAACTACAACCTTTTTTGGCTTGAGCGAGGGTCTAATGGAGGTGGAATTGCCATCTTTATTCGTAATACTATTGCATGTTCACCAGCTCACTCCTTGTTAAAAAAGTATTGCTTTGAAGGTATGGCTCTCAGAATAACTCTCCCAAATAATCAACAAATATTGGTCGTGTGCTGCTATAGACCGCCCAGTGGTAAAGATGTTGAAGCTGCATCTGCACTAAGAGAGCTTATTGGGGGCCTCCCTAAAGATGAAATAGTGTTAGTGGTTGATCTAAATTGGAATAGGCTTAACCCGCCGGCCGTAGCCACAAATTTTGCAGATGAATTTAACCTATTTAAATGAATAAATGTCCCCACAAGACCCAAACTAAAAATTCCGGGACAGTCATCTGCTTGACGTCCTATTGACAAATGCCCCTCACAATTTCGCACTGACTGGTGTTCTGGGTAATAACCTTAGTGATCACTCCTTCATATTTGGGGGAGATCATCAGCCAGACCCAAAGCCCCCCCTAAATTGGTTGAGAAGCACTCCATGAGACATTTCCACACTCAGGCATTTACTAATGATGTGCTTCACTCAGATATTGACAAGGTCTGTGATATCCCCAACCTGACTACGACTTGGGAGACCGTCAGGTATACGTTTCTCCAAATTCTTAACAAACATGCTCCATTGGGTAGATTTAAAACTAAAGGCAACCGCCCACCATGGTTTGATCCTTTGATTACTAAGCTAACGACTCTGCCTCTGTCTGGAGAGGGCTCAGGCAGATCACCAACTACAAGCCCAGAGCCCCACACACCACTAACGACTCCTGCCTGGCCAACGACCTGAACGAGTTCTACTGCAGATTTGAAAGACAATTGAACTGTCCTGAACTACCCCTTCCCACCCAAGAGGCCCCATCCCCCACCCCTGCTACAGAGACGACTCTCTCTTTTCAGGAGGGAGAAGTTAATAGACTTTTCAAGAGGCAGAACCCACGCAAAGCAGCTGGGCCGGATTCTGTCTCTCCAGCCACCCTCAGGCACTGCGCTGACCAGCTGTCTCCGGTATTCACCAACATCTTTAACACCTCCCTGGAGACATGCCATGTACCAGCCTGTCTCAAGTCCTCCACCATCATCCCTGTGCCCAAAAAGCTAACGCCAACAGGACTAAATGATTATAGACCGGCCGCCCTTACCTCTGTGGTAATGAAGTCTTTTGAGCGCCTGGTTCTAGCACACATCAAAGCCATCACAGACCCTCTCCTGGACCCCTTCAGTTTGCCTACAGAGTCAACAGGTCTGTGGACGACGCAGTTAACATGGCCCTCCACTTCACCCAACAGCATCTGGACTCCCCAGCATCCTACGCCAGGATCCTGTTTGTGGACTTCAGCTGTGCCTTCAACACCATCATCCCTGCCCTGCTTCAGGACAAGCTCTTCCAGCTGAACGTGCCCGACTCCACCTGCAGGTGGATCACAGACTTCCTGTCTTACAGGAAGCAGTGCGTTAAGCTGGGAACACAAGTCTCTGACTCAAGGTCCATCAGCACCGGAACTCCTCAGGGCTGCATCCTTTCCCTACTGCTATTCTCCCTGTACACCAACAGCTGCACCTCCAATCATCTGTCCGTCAAACTCTTGAAGTTTGCGGACGACACCACCCTCATTGGGCTGATCTCTGGTGGGGATGAGTCTGGCTATAGGTGGGAAGCTGACAACCTGGTGACCTGGTGTAGCCAGAACAACTTAGAGCTAAATGCTCTAAAGACAGTTGAGATGAAATTTTGATTTAAAGCTTTCGTGACTGCAGTAATTCATATTCTTAGTTTTTTCGGTAAAGTCACGTTGAAGAGAAACAACAAAATAACAAAATATATATAAAACAATAAAAAATTCTCACGACGTTTCGACCATAACTCAAACGGTCATCATCAGGTGTGTCGGTTTGCATACATTTATTTTTAAAACGGCACATTTATTTATTTATAAAAAAACGTTGGCGTCACGCGCAGCGATTGGCAGTTTGCCCAGGACTAGTCCATCTATTTTTTTGAAAAGAGGAGGGGGGAGACGAAATTTTTTATAATGTATGCTGTCTGAAAGCCACTGTAAGCATGAACAATCAATCAAGAACTGAAATGATTTATCAAATCTTTCCTGATGATGACCGTTTGAGTTATGGTCGAAACGTCGTGAGAATTTTTTATTGTTTTCTATATATTTTGTTATTTTGTTGTTTCTCTTCAACGTGACTTTACCGAAAAAACTAAGAATACAGTTGAGATGGTTGTGGAATTCAGGAAGAATACAGCCCCACTCACCCCCATCACCTTGTGCGACTCCCCAGTTAAAACTGTAGAGTCCTTCCGCTTCCTGGGCACTATTCTCTACCGGGACCTTAAGTGGGAACTGAACATCAGCTCCCTCACCAAGAGAGCTCAACAGAGGATGTACTTCCTACGGCAGCTGAAGAAATTCAACCTGCCAAAGACAATGATGGTGCACTTCTATACAGCAATCATTGAATCCATCCTCACCTCCTCCATAACCGTCTGGTACGCTGCTGCCACTGCCAAGGACAAGAGCAGACTGCAGCATATCATCCACACTGCTGAGAAGGTGATTTCCTGCAATCTACCAACCCTCGAGGACCTGCACACCTCGAGGACCATGAGGCGAGCGAGGAAGATTGTGGTCGATTCCTCCCACTTTGGACACTCTCTGTTCCAGCTACTCCCCTCTGGCAGAAGGCTGCCGTTCATCAGGACCAAAACCTCACGCCACAAAAACAGTTTCTTCCCATCCGCTGCTGGCCTCTTCAACAAGGCCAAGGGCTTACACTGACTTTAACATTTTATCTACAAAATGACACCTTGCCATATTTACACTATGTTACCCTATTTGTATTTTTTTATTTTGTATCTTATAGCTACTTTATCTTCAATATTTATAAAAAAAATTACATACTTTAGCCACTTAGTGTTAGTTAGACTTTGTACCTTTAGTATAGTTAGACTTGTATACCACTTATTTTAGATAACTATATGTTGAATGTATGCACCTTCTTGCCAAAGTAAATTCCTTGTCTTGCGAACTTTCATGGCGAATAAAACCCTTTAATTTTTTTCTGATTCATGAAAACTAGGGACAAGGCTTGGGCATGTGCTCAGAAAAGTAATTTGGTCAATGACTGGCTAGAATACAGGCTTTTAAAGAATAGATGCGTCAAAAAAATACGCCATGCAAAAAATGCCTACTTTTCCTCCACTCCGCTGGAATCACATGCAAATGCCAGGATCTTCTGTAAAACAATCAAATGTGTCGAAAAGGCATCCAAAACAGATAATCTACCCATTGAGCTTAACCGAAATGGGGAATATTTTTCAGAGCCCCAAAAAATAGTTGACAATTTTAACCTTCATTTTTCTGAAGCTGGTCACCTTTTTGATAATGTATTGAGAGTCACCCCTGCTCATGCAAATTCTTACACCCCTGTCCAAACATTAAACGAATTTAGTTTCCAGCCAATCCACGAAAGTAATGTTCTGAAACAACTGTCCTACCTCACAGGGTCCTCCTTTACCGGAGCAGATAGTATTCCCGTCTTTGCTCTGCTAACTGTTGTTCTCTCTTTACAGTATGGGCACTGACCTGGATCATTCCAGGGTAAATCTTTTTGCAGATGACACGATACTGATTACTGCTGGCTGCTCTCTGCATGACGTGATTGTTAAGCTCCAGTGTAATTTCAACAAACTACAACATCAGCTAGTTGCTCTTAAACTAGTCCTGAATACCTCCAAAACCAAGGTGCTATGCTTCTCGCCAGGACTAAAGCAGTAAGTAATTTTACCTCCTTTACATTAATTTAATAATTATCAATCAGAGCAAGTCAAGATCTATAAGTATCTTGGGATCATCCTTGATTCAAAACTGAATTTTCAAGATCACATTAATTATATTGGTATAAAGACAAACATTTAAATAGGTTTTCTGTATCGACACAAGCACTGCTTCCCCCTATGTTCCGTTTGGAATTGATAAAAGGTACCATACTGCCTCTACTTGATTACTGTGACATTGTATATAAATCAGCCCCCAGTACTGTACTGAAAAAGCTTGACTCACTGTATCACTAGGCCTTAAGATTTGCATTGAACTGCCCATATAGGACTCACCACTGTGATCTCTACATTGGGTCAAACTTAACATCGACGGCTTGTGCATCAGATCTTATTTATTCTCGATGTAGTTACAAAAAAATCTGCAGACTACCTGCTGGCTCTCCTCACTGTTTAGAATAACAAATATGACCTAAGGTCTTCGCTCATTACCAGCTTCACATTCCTTATTGCTGTACAAATACTGGTGGAAGGGCCTTTGCTATTGATGCCCCCAGGGTCTGGAATTCTATCGCCAATAAACTGCAACTTGGATCACTACCTGCGAGATCTTCACTCAAAACTGCTCTCGAGGAGTTGTACAACCCTAGCTCCCACTGCTATTCAGTGGCCTGAAATCAAATATATCACTCCGGATGACTGCTGCAAAGTAAGATCTTGTGTTTTGATTATAGTGTGCTGATCTTTAAAGGTGCATAAAACATTTTTGATACTCCTACTGATGCTCCTGCTGTTGTGGAGTGACTCATGCAGCCATCTATTGCTACAGGGTTTGGTGGTACATGTTGTTTATGTCGTTTATTGTGAAATTTCGGTCACAGTTCCTGTGATCACTGTTACATTGCTTTTATGGCTTTATTTTGGTGATTTCGAAAACGTCTTTTGGTTTGGCCATGTTTGTTTGTTGTAGTATGGAATTAATTCTAGATTTAAAGCTTTCGTGACTGCAAGGATCCATACTCTTTGGTTCTATTCGGTAAAGTCACGTAGGTAAAAAATAAAACAACAAAAATCACGACGTTTCGGCCACAACACAAGTGGCCTTCATCAGGTGAAGGGACCAGACTGTCTAGAGGACAGCGCTGGAGTGAACACAGCCAAGCTCAGACCGCGACCTTTAAGCTGTGTGAGAGGAAACAGAGCGCCTTGACAAAGGAATTAGCATAAAAATTAGCATTTAATTGGCGGACTTAGCATGATGAACGGTGTAGAGGGGGTGAACATGTGCAGGTCGGCGAGGGGGGGAGGGGGGAGTTTACATATTGATGGTGTGAAAAGGGAATTTAAGCAGCTGCGAAAGTTTGGGATACCACTACTTGAAAAAAATATACTGTACCATTGAAAATTAGTTTAATGTTTGGTTCCTAGACCACATTAATTCCAGACACCCCGCCATCAAATTCACCATGGAAGTGGAGAAAGATGGCAAGCTGCCATCTTTCTGTTGAAAGCTGAAACCCACCCACACAGATTCCTACTTGAAACCTGATTCCCACCACCACCTGACGCAAAATAATTCTCTCATCAAAACGTTATACCACAGGGCTCATTGCATTTCGGACCAACACCACCTGACCAGTGAATTAAAACATGTACATCTGGCCCTAAAAAGGAATGGATACTCTGACCGTACCATCCGCCAAGCTGTTTCTCCCTCCATACAAAAACAACCACTTGATACTCCGATCAAAACCATCACACTACCATATATAGCAGGCGTTACTAAAAAGATCTCCAAAATTCTAAACAAACACAAGATCCTGGTCCGGTTCAATACAGTACACAAAATCCGTGACGTGATCCCTTCCGTGAAGGATGTCATTCCTGACTTACAGTACCCCGGAGTTTACAAATTGATCTGCACCTGTGGTGACTGCTATATAGGGGAGACAAAACGACATGTCTCTGACCGAATTCGCGAGCACAAATCAGATTTGAAACACGGCAGAACGAATTCTTCTGCCGTAGCTGATCACTGTTACAACACTGTGGGTGATCACGATGTAATTTTCTTCGATACCAAGGTTCTTTGCAAACCCACGGGTTTTATCAGATATTTGTTCACGAGGCATTTCAGATTTACAAACACAGACACAATTTCAACCGAGAGGATGGTTTCAAATTAAGCAACCATTGGAAAGATGTTCTGAATCAAACCAA
This sequence comes from Petromyzon marinus, assembly GCF_048934315.1. Taxonomy (NCBI): domain Eukaryota; kingdom Metazoa; phylum Chordata; class Hyperoartia; order Petromyzontiformes; family Petromyzontidae; genus Petromyzon; species Petromyzon marinus. The sequence goes on along the minus strand of NC_133741.1, from coordinate 1,511,094 downwards.
ACATTAAACTAATTTTCAATGGTACAATATATATTTTTCAAGTAGTGGTATCCCAAACTTTTCACAGCTGCTTAAATTCCCATTTCACACCATCAATATGTAAACTCCCCCCTCCCCTCCCCCCCTCGCCGACCTGCACATGTTCACCCCCTCTACACCGTTCATCACGCCAATTAAATGCTAATTTTTATGCTAATTCCTTTGTCAAGGCGCTCTGTTTCCTCTCACACAGCTTAAAGGTCGCGGTCTGAGCTTGGCTGTGTTCACTCCAGCGCTGTCCTCTAGACAGTCTGGTCCCTTAACCTGATGAAGGCCACTTGTGTTGTGGCCGAAACGTCGTGATTTTTGTTGTTTTATTTTTTTACCTACGTGACTTTACCGAATAGAACCAAAGAGTATGGAACTAGACTGAAGGTTTTAATCTAAGTTGTCTTGTGGTTGTTGTTGTTTGACTTGCATCCCACTGGGATTTTTGCACACAGCGTTGGTGTACGGTGCTTTTTCTGGAAGATTTTGCTGTTTTTTTCTGGATTTTTCTGTTTGCACATAGTCACTTCAAGATGTTTCTTGTTCATGTTTTTGTTTTTTGTTTGTTGCAGTTGCACCCGATTCAAGAGCCGAATGGCTCACAGGGCTATACCAAATAAATGCAACTTCAACTGAAACATAATCACAAATTTGCCTTTTATATACATGGAGATTACAGCAGTCACTTTAATAAAATAAACATTTAACAAATTATTTTCTGGTCTGGTCTAATTAATTCAACTTAATGGTATGTTATACTATTTTTTATATAATTGTTAAACCATTATTATGCTTTTATATCCCCTTAAGGAAATTAATGATTTCCCTCAAAACGTTAATTACAGAACATTTCCCCATCACATTTGCTTTTAATCATATGCAAACTTACAAGCGAGTTTTTAGAATCATGTACGCTAGGTAACTCTGTTTATCTGAATGCTTAAATATACCTATTAAATCTTTAATCTGCTCTTATAGACTTTATAACAGTTTTCAATACTGTATGTATTTATGTTAATAATGTTAATACAGCATTTTTACATATCATATTTTTGATTCTAGTCAAATTTACTCACGAGTTTTGAGAATAACCAAACTTTGTCCATGCAAGCTGTAACATTATCCTACTGCTCCCTGCCTCATAGTAGAGTGACTTTATTTCACGTGCCTGAACACAAAGAAGTAACGCTTTTACCTCAGCCCGTGATGAGGGAGAATGTGATGTGAGAAAGTGATGATATTTAGCGATGAGAGATAGTGTGATGTGATAATTTGCAAGTATTTAATATTTCATTAAAGCACTTACTGTAGATTATTAATTCTTAAATATGGGGGGGGGGGGGGGGAGGGTTTCCGCAGGCCAATATCATTGTCTGCTAAATGTGATATTCACAAGCATCTCCGGAACGTATTAGCGGGGGCACCACAGTGGCGAGATGTTAACTCCCTCGCCTGGTATACAGGAAGTTGTGGGTTCAAACTTGATCTGAACGCCTGCATATTTGGAGTTTGCATATACTCCCCGTGGTTGCGTAGATTTTTCTCCGCGTCATCTGGTTTTTTCCTCCTCATTTAGAGACATGCGTTTAGAGTATTTAGCTACCATAATCGTCTGCATGATAGCCCACTTTGTCGAGCTTTTATTTCTGATAGCCAGGTCGCTTCTGAAAAAAAAGAGCCATATAGCTCAGTGGGCTTTACCTGCTACAAAATAAAAAAATATATAGTATCCCTTCTTGTTCAACGGGGAATATTGTAATACCCATACTGTGTCGACGAGGTGGCAGCTTCAACAAAGGTGCGCCATCATGTTTGATTCACTATTGTCCAATGGGGACTCCCGCCAGGCCATCTTCACCAGCCCCAGCCTCCACCTAATAGCCGATACATTTGTAGAGATTGCATCACTACCAACACTACTCACCTGATGTGGTAGACACCACGTCATATGGATAATCAGGAAGTAAAAACAAAGCCCTCTGATTGGTACTCAACTTGCCTGAAAGAGGATTGGTTAGAGGCGGGCAAATTGAAGGGGATTAGATGGTTAGAGGCGGGCAAATTGAATGGGATTAGATGAGCAATACAAATTAACCTTATGGAGGGACCCCGGGGTCCTGAATAAACAGAAGTAAAAATGGTAACTAATTTATTTATTTTTGGCGACTCCGTCCAATCACGCACAATAAACGCCACAACCCACCAGAAATCAATCCTCTCATTCTTCACCAAGCATTCGTCGTTGCCAAAATTGCCGTAGTCGTAAACAAAACTTTGAAACTTTTATTAGCGCATCGTGTAGAGCTCGTGGAGAGGAATGCATTGCCGTATTGTTCGCCTTTAACAGACATAAATTGACATCACAACGCAGTTTATGCGAGAGCCGGGGGCTTATGGGACCCCGGGGTCCCGCCATCAGGTTCAAATGTAAAAATAGGGAAATGGAGGATGAATGACAGGGGGTCGGTTGAGATCCGTTAAGAAAAGTGGAAGGTGATTGGCTGGAGGGAAAGTGGGTCAAGGAGCCTTCGAGAAAGGAGCTTGAGGGATATATAAGAGGGGAGAAACACGAGAGCTCGACACCCTTGGAGTGAATGGAATCCATGAAGACCCGTGTCTCCTGCCTAAAGAACAAAGAGTCCTATTTGTTGAATACTGCCTTGTGGGGTGTCACTACACATTCACCTGGGGCTACCTCCTGGAGAGGGGTGTCCCTGAGCAGGTGTTGACTGATCATGGCCACATTTTCTCCTCTAAATCGATCCAGGTGTATTCAATTAAACTAAAGTACAAAATAACGTTTTTATTTTACCAGGTTAGGTCCCACTGAGCTGCATAACTCTTTTTATTCAGAAGCGACCTGGCTATTACAAATTATAGCTCAACGAAGTGTCTTATTGTGTGAACATTTGTAGCAGCCAAATACTCTGAACACATATTTATAAATGTGGAGGGGGAAAAAAACCACAGGGCCCAGAGAAAAATCTGCGTAACCACGGGGAGAGCATGCAAACTCCACATACACAGACGCCAGTGTTGGAATCGAACCCACGACCTCCTGTACACCAGGCGAGGTAGTTAACATCTTGCCACTGTGGCACCCTTACATTGTTATGCTCTTCTTAAATGCTCCCCACATATCACCAACCTGCACTATCCAACGTGAATTGTGATCAGATAATCCTCATTAACCACATCGTGTGATGAGATATTTCTTCAGGAGTGGATCAATACAAGGGTTGTACATGCAATCAGTGACGGACTGCGACTAAAAATTGGCCCAGGCATTTGTAAACACACCAGCCCCAAATTTGGACTATAGGCAATTACTTTCGTTTTTTAATGGGTTGTTGTGTGATGACAAACTGTGTAATACTCGTAGCTAGATGTTACGATGTAATGACGTGTGAGCGTGATTTTACCATGTGATCTCACTGGGCCCATTTGGGGGGGGGGGGAGGTGCAGTGAGGAAGAATCTTTGGGGGCTGCTGCCGAATATGTGGGAACTTAATGCCAACTGAGAGCATAAATAAACAATGAAGAGTACACATTCGAGGTAACATTATACAGGATGTTTCAAGATTGACCCAATTTTAAAGCAATATATTTCACGATGGCAACATGTTACAATTATACAAAAAGTTACAAACGGTTTAATGAGTTATCAAGTTTTACTAACAATTTTATAAATGCTCTGTGTGTCCTCCACCTACTGTACGGACAACATCGAGATGATAGTTGAATTCGTCCAAAACGCCTCTCAAAGTGTCTTCTTCCACTGAAGTCACTGCTGCCATAATTCTGTTTTTGAGGTCATCCAGATTAGTCGCTAATGGTGGCACAAAAACACGGTTTTTGACGTATCCCCGCAAGAAAAATTTGCAGGGTGTAATGTCTGGGGATCTTGGGAGCCAAAAGTGCAGCGCCAAGTCTTGGGGTCCCGTGCAACCTATCCAATGTTGAGGCAGTGTGTCTTGTGAATGACTGAGGCTAGGGGCTGTTTGTGCGCTGGATCAGGCATCTAGCAGCAATCATTTGAAACTCTATGGCCCGCCCTTTCAAGTGGTAAGAGTTTCATTCATGGGCGGTTCGTGGTTGCAGAGATACAGCGATTTCAAATCGAGTCCATCTTTTAAAACACCCTGTATATATAAAAAAAACTATTTATATATATTTTTTACTCTGATCACATTTGCAATTTCCTCCACAGAAACTGGGCATTTGCCTTATGGATTGCTGCTGCCCTATGGCCGTTCCAGGCCTGGGTGAAGAGGTTAAACCGTTCGTTGTCGAATCCACGAGGTATTATTCTTCACCATTCATGCTAATGCACGGGCGGGATCCCCCACCCTCCCACCCATCAAGGCATTATTAAGTTACATTATTACACTTAACCCGCAGATTCTCTGTCATGCTGTCACTGGAAACTTACATTATCACACGAAAACATACACATGAAAAGAAAGCACACCCGCGAAAGAACATGTGTGGGTAAAATAAATCGTCCTCACAATCACTTTATTCACACCTTAAATGGATGAAGTACTCTGCCACCGCTACTTTTCGACATGGAGATGAAAATCTTAGCAGCGTCAAAACCGCGTGTAGCCAAAACACGCGCATTCAATACGTGTTACGGAGGCTTTCTTGCGCTACACATTCACTCACGTTTAGAAGAGCTGTCGGTCGATGCTGGTTCCTGGGAAGATGTCTCGTCCTAAAGGGAAAAGATTCATGATTATGTATGCCGTAAAATTTACATTTTACAATGAAAGCATCCTGGTTGTATGTATGCTGAACTTCTTTCGCATCATAGTAGCCCACCGTGCTAAACATGCAGCCTGTAGCAGCATCTGTGGCGTTAACTGTTTGCTGCCTGCTGCATTTATTTGATTCTATGCTTTCATTCTCTTAAATCAGTCGGTTAGCAGCTCATGTTGGAAGCACTTCCCTATATACGGAATTGGGATAACTTGTTATTTTAACGTCTTTGTTAATTTTTAAGAGTCAGTGCATTTGTAGAGGTGTTAACTACGCGCTGTTGCGTAACCTGCGTTGCCACCAGGGCAGTGCAGCATTACCCCTGGGTACAACGGTTGGGGTCAGTCGAGGTGAAACGGATCGTGGCCAGGGTTTGGTGCGAACCAATCAGACGGTTCCACGTGGGAATGTATGATTGGTTCTACCTGGCCACGAAGGGGTATAAGACGGGTGACCCAACGGACCTCGGGGAGTTCTCTCCCTGCACGAAGATAGAAGACTGGGCTGAAGCCTAGCTAGGACCCTGGACCAGCCTTTCAGCCCTTCTAAGGGCTAAGGCTCGGCATACCCAGTGGTCAGGACCCACCGGGCCAGCGGTGGGCCAGATAGCCTCCCCTAGGTCCTAGCCGGAGGACTAGGATAGCGGTAGACGTGTGAGTCCCGCCAAGTCCGGAGGTTGTACCTCCTTAGGTATCAAGGAGGTTAGCGGTAGACGTGAGAGTCCCGCCAGGTCCGGAGGCTGTACCTCCCTAGGGTATCGGGTGAGGGGACCGAATATCCCTCTGTGTGTGTTAAGTGTTGTATAAGGAAATAATACAATAAACAGAGTGTGCCTCCTAAAGAAGTCTGCTCGTCCTTACAACACTACAACTGGAGTCAGAAGTGGTTGTAAATGGAAACCAGAAGTTCAGCCCACGCACGGAGCCAGAACAAAGATAACGCTGTCTCACCTGCAAGCACCGCCAGCTCCGCTGAACACGCTGCCGCGTTGACGGCCGCCCAGCCACCGGTTGAGCAGCCGGTTGCTCCCCCTGCCATGGGGGACGGACTCAGGGCAGCACACGGCCGTCTCGCTCAACTCCTACACGCCGCGGCCTCCATTCTCAAAGAGATCAACTTGGAGGTTGCGGGCAGGCCGAGTCAACCGCCGGCAGACGTTCCCGCCATCGGCCGGGGCAGACATTTTGATTTTCCCGCCGGGGAACCACGTGATTCCGCCGGAAGCGGAAGCCAGGGGCATCCTGGGAACGCGGGGGGCCAATCACAACCCGCAACGTCATCAGCACGCGACGCTGCGAATTCAAGTTCCTCAGCGGACGCCGCATCATCACTGTACCGACACGGTACAGTAGACTCTATCGGCCGGGAAATCGCCGATCTCCGGCTCGAGACGGTACAAGCTGAGGGGGAGACGACGTCCGCCCTCCAACAACGCCTGCCCATCTTCCGAGAATTCACATCTGAAGGGGGCGACTGGGCGGCGTTCCAGCGTCGCTTCCTGAGCCACCAAGAGATGGTGGGCTGGTCGGACGCACAGGCGCTCCTAGCACTACCGGCCACTTTGGATGACGACGCTCTCGCCTCGCTCCTCACCATCCACAGGCAACAAAGGGCGACTCTTCAATCGGCCCTCCGACGGATGTCCGACGTGTACGGGCCTCCATCCGACGTCCGCAGCCGATTTTACGACAGGCGACGCCGCCCTAAAGAGTCTCTGTTGGCATTCCGGACTGCTCTACTGGCGATGGCAAGAGCGGGTTACCCTCGCATGGACGACGAGGCCATCGATGCCATCGTTCTCCAGACGATGCTGGAGCTGGCGCGCGAGCTGCGCATCGTCATCCAAGCGGTGGACGACGACGGTATGTGCTCGCTACGAGCCGCTCGGTGCATCCACGCACATCTGCTGCTCCACACGGAATCGACCATCGCCGCCTCGGCTTCGACGTCGGAGCCTGCCAGCAGGGACGCCGAGTTCTCCCCCGACCGGGCCTTCATGGCGACCAGGTCAACGGGCTGGCGATCGTCCGACCACGCTGGTCGCCGCAACGACCAGCAGCGGGGACAGCCTGCTCCACGCGGCGACGTGACGTGCTTCAACTGTGGCCGACGAGGCCACATCTCCTCTGACTGCCGTGCGCCTCGACGACGCCCCTCCGCATCCCGGGGCCAGGACTACAGGACGTCCACGGCATCGCGGCAAAACCAGGCAAGTCGCGACGCCTCTCACGCTCGGCCCTCATTCACACCATACACACTGCAACGCACCATAAGAAGGGCTCGCGATTCAGCGTGTGATGGGGGGTATTCTGGCGTTTGTTCGCGGCCACTCAGACCTGGGCAGTGGTCTGAGTTGGCCCATAGGGTAGTCGCGGCGACGGCAGGTTCGTCCGTGGTTGTCGGATCAATCGAGGGTGTGGAATTTCGCGTGTTGGTCGATACTGGTGCGTCGGCTACGATCATTTCGGATTTGATTTACAATATACTGCCCGTACGATGCCGCCCCTTGGAACGGGTTTCTATCCCGTCTTTCGCCGCTAATGGCAGTTCACTTGGCATTATTGAGCAAATTCGGGCGCAAATTTCGATTGGAGACATTAAATTGGCAGGGCCTATTTTGGTCTCTTCTTCCCTCGCCGTGCCGTGTTTGTTAGGCACTGATTTTCTCGCGAAAATGCCTATTAAGATCTTTGTAGATCAAGGCTGCATCGAACTCCCGTCGGGTCGACGGATGGCGTTCTTGCCCACACCCTCACATCCGCGCATGGCTAGTGCCTCGGTGCAGGCGTTTGTCGCGAGCACAGTCCGCATTCCGCCAGGGACACAAATGCTCGTGCCCTTGCAACTAAAAAACCGCTAGCCCGGGAGGCCTCGGCACATGGCATTTTGCTGGGGCCTTCAAACGCAGCTGCTAAGGGGTTAGATTTGGTGGCTGCACAGACCCTCGTAGCAGCCGACAGGGAGCTGTTCTTGCAGGTTTTGAATGTTGGATTGTCCACAACCGTCATTCCGCAAGGAACTGTGCTCGCTCACGCGACCCCGGTGCCGTTGGGGACCGGAGTCGCGGGACACGTGCATGACACGCCGCAGGTCCCACCTTCTTCCGAATCGGATGAGAGATGGTTGGACGCGCTCTGCACAGACACGGGTGATCTGTCTCATTCGCAGCGAATTAAATTGCGCGCTCTTCTGCGAGAATTTTCCGATGTCTTTAGTAAATCTAAATTTGATATTGGCTGCACCAAGCTGCTGCGTCACCACATTGATACTGGTGACGCTGCACCGATTCGACAAAACCCGTTTCGGCTTAGCCCGGCGGAGAAACAGCATGTTAAATCGGCTGTGGATGACATGCTGAAGGCCGATATAATTTCTCCCTCCACTAGTCCCTGGGGTGCTCCAATAGTGCTGGTCAAAAAGCACGATGGCAGTCTCCGTTTTTGCGTTGATTTTCGGCGCCTAAATAAAATCTCGGTAGCGGACGCCTACCCTCTCCCTCGTATGGACGAGTCATTGGATGCCCTGGCAGGGGCGCACTATTTCTCCACCTTGGACCTTCTGTCGGGGTTTTGGCAACTCCCCCTCGACGAATCGTCAAAACCTAAGACTGCTTTTCAGACACCACAGGGCCTTTTCGAGTTTAATAGATTGCCCATGGGTCTCCACTCGGCCCCAGCGACGTTCCAGAGGCTCATGGAGCTGGTCCTCGCTGGGCTCCAGTGGGACTCATGTCTCATTTATCTTGACGACGTCATCGTCTTTAGCCGCACGTTCGGCGAACACATCGAACGGTTGCGTGCTGTCTTCTTGAAAATGCGGGCCGCTAACTTGAAATTCAAGCCGCAGAAGTGTCACCTTCTGCGTGAGTCTGTGCGCTATCTGGGCCACATAGTTAGCCGCTCGGGCATCTCTACCGACCCTGAAAAAACCAAATGTGTTCAACATTGGCCAACCCCTACATCTGCGGGCGATGTTCGTAGTTTTATTGGTTTTGTGTCGTACTACCGCCGGTTTGTTGCTGGCTTCGCGACGATTGCCAAGCCGCTCCTGCGCCCTTATGTCAAAAGGGGTGGCGTTTCATTGGGGGGACGCAGAACAGGCTGCGTTCGACTCCTTGCGGAACGCGCTCGTGACGGCACCGTCCCTTGCGTACCCCGATTTTTCCGTGCCATTCGTGTTGGACACCGACGCTAGCAATACGGGGATTGGGGGTGTTCTGTCCCAAAAAGTTGATGGCATTGAAAGGGTTGTTGCCTATGGTAGCAGAGTTTTGTCTCTTGCTGAACAAAGATACTGTGTGACCAGACGTGAGCTGCTGGCCATTGTTTTTTTTATTCAGCAATGCAGGCCGTACCTGTATGGTCAGCATTTTACCGTGCGATCTGATCATTCGGCTTTACAGTACGCTCTGCGGGTTGACCAACCATCCGGGCAGCTTTCTCGGTGGCTCGAAGTCCTTCAGGACTACGATTTCAATGTCACTTACCGTAGGGGTGCACAACACACGAATGCCGATGCGTTGTCTCGCCTTCCGCCGGCTCAAAAATGTGCGTGTTTTTTGGGCTCGGGCCGTTGTAAGCCGCCACTGCCTGCGCAGGTCGCGCCTCTCACAACGGTGTCAGCCACACTTCCCGCCGCCTCAACGCCGATGTTGGATCATGCAGATCCAATGGCCAGTGACGATTTGCTGGGGCTAACTTTGGCCGAATGGGGTCGGCACCAGGGCGAGGACATGTCGTTATTGAGGTTGCGTCGCCACGCGAATAATGCGGTTCCAAGACAGGGCAAATTTAATTCATTTGTCATGAAGCGCGGCTTGTTGATGCATTGGGATGCTGACTCGTGTCAACATAAAATCGTCGTGCCATCCGCCTTGCGATGCAAGGCCGTATGGGCGGCGCATGAGCGTTTATTGCACCTGGGTGTTCATAAGACCATTGGGTTGTTGTGGTTGCAATTTTTCTGGCCGGGCATGCTGCGCGACGTCACTGACATTTTGCTGGGATGCACCCATTGTGCGCAACGTAAACCGCCGGCTAAACCGGCATATCCACCACCTGCAACCCATTTCGGTCTCTCGTATAAATGAGTTGGTGGCTTTCGATTTAAAGCTTTCGTGATTGCAATGATTCATCTTCTTTGGTTCTTTCGGTAAAGTCACGTAGAATGAGAATAAAATAATAAATTGATAAAATAAAATAACACAGTAATATTCTCACGACGTTTCGGCCACAACACAAGCGGCCTTCATCAGGTGAAGGGGCGAGACTGTCTGGTAGGACAGCGCTGGAGTGAAAGAGCCACGTTCAGATCACTGCCTTTAAGCTGTGTGAGAGGAACAAAGCGCCTTGACAAATGAATTAGCATATAATTTAGCATTGAAATGGCTGAATGATTAGCTTGTGACTGGTCACAGAAATAGCTATGTTCAAAGTTACAGCATACACATCCGCAGAGGCACCCATTGTTAAAGGAATTAGCATAGAATTTAGCATTGAAATAGCTAAGTTAAGGCATACACATCCGCAGAGGCACCCCTTGACAATGGAATTAGCATAGAATTTAGCATTGAAATAGCTGAGTGATTAGCTTGTAACTGCTGCAGAAATAGCTACGTTAAAGTCAGAGCATACACATTCACCGAGGCACTTAGTACAAATCAAACAGGAGAATTTAGCATTGAAATAACTAGGCGAATTTAGCATTGAAATAACTGAGTGATTAGCTAGTGACTGGTCACAGAAATGACTACACATCTGAGCTATTCACAGTACTATATAGTGAACCAATAAAAACTAAAATATAAATTACCTTCATGTTATCAATAAACTCTATATTCTCCAATCAGCTAAGCTACCAACAATAAGTCGTTATATATCACAATGCTATATGGCGAGAAAATGGGTGGATTCTTACCCTCAAATTTCAGCACCACGGATAGCTACGGGCCCCGTTCAGACGGACGAGTTCGTTCCTGGTCGGAACAGAGGAGGGGGAGAGAGACAGCTGCGAGGCCCTAGTATACTCCATGTTGTAAAACTATACCATTAACCGTGGTGTGAGAGGTATTAAGAGGCAATGCTGGCGAAAGAGCTGCGGTCTGAAGGTCATCGTAAAAATACAATTAATTAAGAACAGAAATGATTTAAAACATCTTTCCAGTGGTTACTAAGCCTGAATCCATCTTCTCGGTTGAAATTGTCTCTGTGCTCCACAATTGTCTCTGTGCTCCATTCACATATACAAGCACAGAGACAATTTCAACCGAGAAGATGGATTCAGGCTTAGTAACCACTGGAAAGATGTTTTAAATCATTTCTGTTCTTAATTAATTGTATTTTTACGATGACCTTCAGACCGCAGCTCTTTCGCCAGCATTGCCTCTTAATACCTCTCACACCACGGTTAATGGTATAGTTTTACAACATGGAGTATACTAGGGCCTCGCAGCTGTCTCTCTCCCCCTCCTCTGTTCCGACCATGGACGAACTCGTCCGTCTGAACGGGGCCCGTAGCTATCCGTGGTGCTGAAATTTGAGGGTAAGAATCCACCCATTTTCTCGCCATATAGCATTGTGATATATAACGACTTATTGTTGGTAGCTTAGCTGATTGGAGAATATAGAGTTTATTGATAACATGAAGGTAATTTATATTTTAGTTTTTATTGGTTCACTATATAGTACTGTGAATAGCTCAGATGTGTAGTCATTTCTGTGACCAGTCACTAGCTAATCACTCAGTTATTTCAATGCTAAATTCGCCTAGTTATTTCAATGCTAAATTCTCCTGTTTGATTTGTACTAAGTGCCTCGGTGAATGTGTATGCTCTGACTTTAACGTAGCTATTTCTGCAGCAGTTACAAGCTAATCACTCAGCTATTTCAATGCTAAATTCTATGCTAATTCCATTGTCAAGGGGTGCCTCTGCGGATGTGTATACCTTAACTTAGCTATTTCAATGCTAAATTCTATGCTAATTCCTTTAACAATGGGTGCCTCTGCGGATGTGTATGCTTTAACTTTTAACATAGCTATTTCTGTGACCAGTCACAAGCTAATCATTCAGCCATTTCAATGCTAAATTATATGCTAATTCATTTGTCAAGGCGCTTTGTTCCTCTCACACAGCTTAAAGGCAGTGATGTGAACGTGGCTCTTTCACTCCAGCGCTGTCCTACCAGACAGTCTCGCCCCTTCACCTGATGAAGGCCGCTTGTGTTGTGGCCGAAACGTCGTGAGAATATTACTGTGTTATTTTATTTTATCAATTTATTATTTTATTCTCATTCTACGTGACTTTACCGAAAGAACCAAAGAAGAGTTGGTGGCTCTCGATATTTTGGGCCCTTTTCCTACTACGCCACGGGGTAATAAGTACCTTCTGGTTGGGGTAGAGTATTTTACACGGTGGCCTATGGCCTGGGCCCTCCCCAACCAGTCGGCGGCGGTCGTTGTGGACGCCTTTGTTCAAGGCTACGTCCTGGACAAGGGCGCACCAGAACGGTTGCTGACCGATCAGGGAAGAAATTTTTCGGGAGCCTTGCTGACTGATGTGTGCCACCTGTTGGGCACTAAGAAAGTGCGCACTTCGCCCTACCATCCCCAGACCGACGGCATGGTGGAGCGCCTTCATAGAACTCTCACCGCTATGTTATGCTATCAGGTCGATGAATCCCACCTCGATTGGGACTTGCAGGTTCCGGGGGTCCTCGCCGCATACCGTATGGCACCTCACGCGGCGACGGGATTTTCCCCGTTCTTCCTAATGTACGGCAGGGATGCCTTTCCTCCCGCCGACGTTCGGCTGGAAATCGAACAGCCACCGCAAAAGTCAAAGCTCGTTGACCACTTGCGATTCAACCTCTGTAAGTTGGCCGAGGCACGGGAGGCCGCCATTGAAAATTCGGCTTCCCGCCAACGGGCGAATTTGCGACTGCGGGACCCTCGGTCGTACACGCATCGGTGGGCACCGGGAGACAGGGCATGGCTCCACTGCCCCCAGGTGCCGGTGTCCACGTCGGTTAAACTCCTCAGACCATGGCGAGGCCCGGTTGAGGTAGTGGAAGTCCTGCGTCCCCAATGTGTTAAAATTAGCTGGGGACGGCGTCGCTGGTTGCGTTCACCCCTCTCGGTTAAAACCCTTCGTCACGCCACGCGTCCCTCCACAACACACACGACATGGGGGCCGAGTGTGCGACGCGTCCGACGAGCCGGATGTTGCCCCGTTGGTGCCTAACCCACAGCGCAGGCGTGTCATTCCTCCTGCAGATGACGCGGGAGTGACGGCTCCATGCAGGCCACGTTCGGCCTCAATGGACCGTGGAGCAGCAGGTGTCCCCGTGGAGATGCCTAAAGGCCCACCGGATGCTCTGGCTCATCCTCCTCCTTCCCTTGTGCCGCCGACAAAGCCTGCCATCCCCTACGATGGTCCCGCGAAACACACGCGCGCGAAATCTCGCCGGTTGTTATGTTTTTTTGGCATGTCTAGTGCCTTGTACATACGTTATGTTGTTAAGGGGGGTATTTATAGGGGTTTAATTGTTCTTGTTGTTCGTGAGGCACACTCACAATTCTTCTACCGTTGGTAATTTCGGAGTTTCCCATTGTTGCAGCCGGGATGGCTGGAGCTTCCGAAGGAGGGGGTGATGTAGAGGTGTTAACTACGCGCTGTTGCGTAACCTGCGTTGCCACCAGGGCAGTGCAGCATTACCCCTGGGTACAACGGTTGGGGTCAGTCGAGGTGAAACGGATCGTGGCCAGGGTTTGGTGCGAACCAATCAGACGGTTCCACGTGGGAATGTATGATTAGTTCTACCTGGCCACGAAGGGGTATAAGACGGGTGACCCAACGGACCTCGGGGAGTTCTCTCCCTGCACGAAGATAGAAGACTGGGCTGAAGCCTAGCTAGGACCCTGGACCAGCCTTTCAGCCCTTCTAAGGGCTAAGGCTCGGCATACCCAGTGGTCAGGACCCACCGGGCCAGCGGTGGGTCAGATAGCCTCCCCTAGGTCCTAGCCGGAGGACTAGGATAGCGGTAGATGTGTGAGTCCCGCCAAGTCCGGAGGTTGTACCTCCTTAGGTATCAAGGAGGTTAGCGCTAGACGTGAGAGTCCCGCCAGGTACGGAGGCTGTACCTCCCTAGGGTATCGGGTGAGGGGACCGAATATCCCTCTGTGTGTGTTAAGCGTTGTATAAGGAAATAATACAATAAACAGAGTGTGCCTCCTAAAGAAGTCTGCTCGTCCTTACAACACTACACATTTGCTGGAATTTGGCTCAGCCTGTTCTGATTATAGGTCACTTGTTTTCGCTTTCTCTTCCTCCTCAGGTCCCACCTCCCTCCTGTTTAGACCTCACCCCTTCCTCCTTATGACCCAACCCGTTCCTGTTTAGGCACCATATCCTTCCCATTCAGGTCCCACATTTCCCTCTTGGCCCCATCCCCTTTGTATTGAGGTCCCACCCCATCCGTCCAGATGCCTGGCTTCGACCTCCCAAGGTGCCAGTGGGTGCATTGGTGCCTTGGGAACCGTTTTTAGTGTAACCAGGGTGTGGCCAGGGAGTGTGTGCTGCTTACGAACATCGATGGAGTGTGCTACTACGTGACAGCCCACTACTGGGTGAATGCGGAAACCCAGGAGACCATAGCGCACATCGTCTTTGGCTGTGAAGTGCATCAGGGCGTGCCGAGCGGACTGGTTGCCCTGAACGTGATGGAGGAGGCTGTAAAGTGGCTATGTGGGGCTGACGCCCGCTCAAAGAACATTCATTTATCTATATATATTATAAATTGATCTGGTGTCTTGATTGCTTAAGCCCTGCACCCTTCCTGTTTTGGCCACACCCCTCCCTCTTTCGACCCTGCCCCCTTTTTGCTCAGGCCACTACCTTACTTCTCAGGCTCTGCTCTGTCCTCTTTAAGCCCCTCATGGTTCCCTCTAGACCGAGGGGGGTCGGCAACCCACACCTCCGGAGCCGCACGTGGTGGCTCTTTAAGGATTGGCTCTTATTATTTTGGTTGCCAACCCCTAACCATCGCAGTCCAGTTCACCATGGAAGCGCAGTTTACGATGGAAGTCCAGTTCACCATGGAAGTCCAATTCAACGTGGGAGTCCACTTCATCATGAGAGTCCAGTTTACCATGGGAGTCCAGTTTACTACCATGGGCGAGGGTCAGCAACTTGCAGCTCCAGAGCTGCATGCGGCTCTTTAAGGGCTACTTTATGATGTTATTTATGAATACCACCGTCTCGTACTCACATTTCATTGTGAGGCTCTTGAAATATTGAGGTTTATTACTAAATTCGAAAAAAAATCTCTTGTTTTGGTTGCTGACTCCTCCTGCTATAGACCCTGCCGTCTCTATCTTAAGGCCCCGCCTCCTCTTACACTGATCCCTCCCGTTTCTATTTAGGCTCAGCCTAACGTGTGCCTCTGGTGACGTACCAATTTCGGACACTCGTTGCTTTCATCGCCTTTCAAAGCTGAATGCTTCACAGGTTCCGGCTTCACCAACTCCTCGTGCCCGGCTCGACGAACCGCCAGCTCATATCGCTGTGCGCCGATGTCCAGGACATGCTCTCGTTTCACTAGCACCCGGTCCATTGCTTGAGCCACAAGGGTCACGCAGAGTAACAGAGAAAGAGATACATCATTTTTTATGGTTATTGCTTCACGATAGCTTGATTAAATTAAATGCATGGTTAGGATCGCAATGCTCTTTGGTGTAAACATGGAACCGAAGAGCACTTTTATGCTGCCAAAGCCATCACCATCTCTCATGGTATTGAAATTGTATAGTCCACCTCGCATTTGAGGGTACCATGGTGGCTAGAAGATGTTAGCTACCTCGCCTGCCATACAGGGGGTTGTGAGTTTGGTCCCGACTCCAAAGACTGCATATTTGGAGTTTGCATGTCTCTCTACCCGTGGTCGCATGTATTTTTCTCCGGGTTCTCTGGCTTTTCCCCTCCACATTGCAATACATTTCCACGTGATAAGCCACTTCGTTGAGCTATCATTTGTGGCCAGGCAGCTTCTGTTAAAGAGATACATAGCTCAGTGAGCCTTACCTGAAATCTTTTATTTGCACAGATACTCATTTGGTAACTATCTCATCTGCATGTGTCCTCTCAGATGCGTTCTATTGCTTGGCTAACACTCCGTCAATATTCTTGACTATCTGCTATCATAAATTCTAGCGATGTGTCCTGCCTAATTACTTTCATGAACAGTTTGAATTATGTATTCAACTTGGGGCATTTAAGCACCATAGTAATGCTAATGTCACTACTATTACATTACTAACTATAACTATCATTTTTTCCAGGTAAGGCCCACTGAGCTATATAGTTCTTTTTCAGAAGCGACCTGGCCACAAATGATAAGCCAATGAAGTGGACATTTAAAGGAACCGAATATTCTAAATTTACGTTTCTACATGTGGAAGGAAAAAAAAACGGAGGACCCGGAGAAAAATCCACGCAACTACGGGGAGAGAGACATGCAGACTCCAAATATACACCCACGTCAGGATGGGCATTCAACCCACGACCTTGTGTATACCGGTTGATGTAGTGAATATCTCATAGCCACCACGGTACATTGAGAGACAGAACGAGGAATACGTTGACTAGAGAACATATTTATATTAACAATTAAAACTGTTAATAAAGGTAAGTGTGCTTGGGCAGGACAAGTCATGGCAAGAAAGGACAATGGCCTATGGTCACAAATTATTTATGTTTGTATGTTTACATTCTTTCACACCGTATGTAGCCAACCGCACTAATAGGAGGTGCGGCGGAAGGACAACTAACACGCAAAAAACTGTTCTAAAGAAATGCGTTTTCAACATGTTATAGTGTAGTTTATAGTATTGTAGTGTATAGTAGTGTAGTGTATAGCATAATGTATTATGTATAGTGTAGTATGTACTGTATGTTGAACTTATTTCACAATGTACGTATCCAACCGTGCTAATCGGTGGTGTGGGGGGGAAGGACAAAAAACTCGTACAACAACAAGCAGTTCGAAAGAAATTCTAACGCAGGGGCAGCCAAGGAATGGAACACGTCCAGAAGGATGGAGTGATGAGATCAATTCTTATGCAGGTGCTCGGTGGTATTTTTACATTTTATAACTGAGTTGGCCTTCACCCAGCAGTGGATTGATTGTGGCTGATGACGACGATGATGTATATTCTACATAATAGAGTAAGCATAATGCGTGGATTTTACTTCACTACACTGGTCAGTGCAGGGTTGGTTTTGTAAATTGACACCACACCTCCGATTAGCACAGATGGCTATGCACAGTGCGAAAGATGTTCACCATACATACATAACATGGTATTATGATTGTAACACGACACATTTGTTATGTTACTTGATGGCCAAGGGGCAGATACATATACATGTTTGTTTTTCATCGTGTCAGACTGCAACATCACAATTGTAAGTTTTCTGTTGAATGCTGCAGATAACTTTGTTCCCGACACGAGACGAGAGTTGCAGCTATCAGTTGAGTTGGCAGTTGAAAGATCTATATCGAAGAACAGACTGTTTTTTTATTTGGCTATTTTAATTCTCGTTTATTATGTGAGGTTTTGTATCCACTTACACACGTTCTCATATCGTATTTATGTAATAATAGTAATTAAATTTTACATAGCGTCATTAATACAATTGCATCCCACAACCCTGCACATCAATTATCCAGTTCTGTACAAAAATAAAACCCTACTATTTCTAGATTTGAAGTTTTCGTGACTGCAAGGATCCATACTCTTTGGTTCTTTCGGTAAAGTCACGTGTGTTGCGCCCGAAACGTCGTGATTTAATTTAGTTTTCATTTTATTATTTTCATTATTATTTTTATTTCGATTTAAAGCTTTCGTGACTGCAGGGATTCATCTTCTTGGTTCTATCGGTAAAGTCACGTAGAAGGAAAATAATAAAATAATAATAAACATAATAAAATAAAATTCTCACGACGTTTCGGCCACAACACAAGTAGCCTTCCTCAGGTGAAGAAACAGAACTGTCAGGAAGACAGCGTCTTAATGAACACTGCTAAGCTTAGCGTATTTTAAGCTGGGTGGGAGGAGCAGAGCGCCTTGACAAAGGAGTTTACATATCAACAGAATAATTTAGCATTGAAGTAGCTGTGTTAATGTGATAGATTAGCAGGATGTTAAAGTCAGAAATTAGCATGTAACTGGGAGATTAGCATGATGTTAGTGTGAGGGATTAGCATGTAACTGGTCACGGAAGTAGCTATGTTAAAGTCAGAGTTTACATATCAACAGAGGTATTTAGTATATTGACGCTAAATAACTGCAACTACCCACCTATCATACAATAAACCGATGTGAAAGAACTAAATATAAACTACATCAATATAATCAATGTACTCAATATATTCTCCAATAAGCTGAGCTATTAAAATAAAGTAACTGGGTATACACTACACTATATAATGAATACCATATAGTAAACTGATAAAAAACTAAAATATAAACTACATCAATATTATCAATAAACTCAATATAAATTTCGATTTAAAGCTTTCGTGACTGCAATGATTCATCTTCTTTGGTTCTTTCGATAAAGTCACGTAGGATGATAATAAAATAATAAATTGATAAAATAAAATAACACAATAATATTCTCACGACGTTTCGGCCACAACACAAGCGGCCTTCATCAGGTGAAGGGGGCCAGACTGTCTGGTAGGACAGCGCTGGAGTGAGAGAGCCACGTTCAGATACGGCCATTAAGCTGTGTGAGAGGAACAAAGCGCCTTGACAAAGGAATTAGCATATAATTTAGCATTGAAATGGCTGAATGATTAGCTTGTGACTGGTCACAGAAATAGCTATGTTAAAAGTTAAAGCATACACACCCGCAGAGGCACCCATTGTTAAAGGGATTAGCATAGAATTTAGCATTGAAATAGCTAAGTTAAGGCATACACATCTTGACAATGGAATTAGCATAGAATTTAGCATTGAGATAGGTGAGTGATTAGCTTGTACCTGCTGCAGAAATAGAGCTTGTACCTGCTGTAGAAATAGCTACGTTAAAGTCAGAGCATACACATTCACCGAGGCCCTTAGTACAAATCAAACAGGAGAATTTAGCATTGAAATAACTAGGCGAATCCAGCATTGAAACAACTGAGTGATTAGCTAGTGACTGGTCACAGAAATGACTACACATCTGAGCTATTCACAGTACTATACAGTGAACCAATAAAAACTAAAATATAAATTACCTTCATGTTATCAATAAACTCTATATTCTCCAATCAGCTAAGCTACCAACAATAAGTCGTTATATATCACAATGCTATATGGCGAAAACATGGGTGGATTCTTACCCTCAAATTTCAGCACCACGGATAGCTACGGGCCCCGTTCAGACGGACGAGTTCGTCCATGGTCGGAACAGAGGAGGGGGAGAGAGACAGCTGCGAGGCCCTAGTATGCTCCATATTGTAAAACTATACCATTAACCGTGGTGTGAGAGGTATTAAGAGGCAATGCTGGCGAAAGAGCTGCGGTCTGAAGGTCATCGTAAAAATACAATTAATTAAGAACAGAAATGATTTAAAACATCTTTCCAGTGGTTACTAAGCCTGAATCCATCTTCTCGGTTGAAATTGTCTCTGTGCTTGTATATGTGAATGGCCTCATGAACGAATCTCTCATGGTAGCCGGTTGGTTTGCAAAGAACCTCCGTCTTGGAGAAGTCAATGTCATGTGAGCCCACTGAATTATAACAGTGATCTGCCACGGCAGAGGAGTTCGTCCTACCGTGTTTCAAGTCTGCTTTGTGTTCGCGGATGCGGTCCCGAGATATGTCTTTTGGTTTCTCCAATGTAGCTACTACCACAGAGGCACTTTAGTTTGTAAACGCCCGGGTACTGTATGTCTGGAACAGCATCTTTTACAGATGGAACTAAATCACGGATTTTATGTACTGTGTTGAATCGGACCTGGATCTTGTGTTTGTTCAGGATTTTGGAGATCTTTTTAGTGACCGCTGCAATGTAGGGTAAGGTGATGGTTTTGAGTGGCTCCACAAGAGGATCCTTCTTCATGACTGGAGTGATGGCTTTGCGGATTGTGTAGTCGGAGTAGCCATTAGCCCTGAGAGCCTGGTGTACGTGCTTGAGTTCACTGGTAATGTGTTCCTGGTCGGAAATGCATTGGGCTCTATGGTATAGAGCCCAATGCATTGATGAGGGAGTTCTTCTGGGATGGATGGTGGTGGGAATCCGGTTTCAAGTAAGCATCTGTATGGGTAGCTTTCCTGTAGACAGAGTGGCTCATTGAACCATCATGTCTTCTTTTAATTAAGACATCCAAAAAGGGTAGTTTGCCATCTTTTTCGACCTCCATGGTAAATCTGATGGCTGGGTGTATGGAATTGATGTGGTCGTGGAATTGGTCTAGAGCAGGCTGGCCATGTGGCCAGATGACAAAGGTGTCATCAACGTACCTCTTCCATAAGGTCGGGCGTAGAGTGGCAGTCTGGATGGCGTCAGTTTCAAATTTTTCCATGAATACGTTGGCTACAACCGGAGATAGGGGGGAGCCCATTGGGGTGCCCTCAGTTTGTTTGTAGAAAGTTCCATTCCAGGTGAAGTAAGTGTTGGTTAAGCAATGTCTCACCAGGGGGGGTACATCAGTATGCAGTCCTTGATGAACCAGGTCTTCAATGCTAGCGATGGTGTCAGGTACCGGGACTTTGGTGAACAAAGACACCACATCAAAACTGACAAGCAGGTCGTTTGGGGACAGGGAAATGCCTTTGATTGTCGATACCAGGTGAGTAGAATTTAGTACCGCAGAGGTGGTTTTTCCAGTGAAAGGTCGCAGTATATCAGCAAGAAAACGTGCCAGTTTGTAGGTGGGGGAGCTGATAGTAGAGACGATGGGACGAAGGGGTGTATCTTCTTTGTGTATCTTTGGAAGGCCATATAATCTTGGTGGTCTGGCAGCAGAGGGCTTCAACGAGAACTGTTTGATCTCATCAATTAATGCTGTTGAATCAGAGATTATTTTGTTCGTTTTGGTGACCAGGCTGTTGGTGGGATCTCTTTTTATTTTTGTGTAGCTGCCATCGTTGAGTAGTTCTTGAATTTTGTTGTTATATTCTGTTTTGTCCATGATGACAGTGGCATTGCCTTTGTCGGCTGAGAGGACGACAATATCATCCCTATTTTTTTATTGAGATAATTCAAAACGTTCGTCTTTGCTGATGTTGCTGGGTGGCAACTTAGCGTTTTTGAGGGTTGCAGCGATTTCAGATCTTGCTACGTCTGCAGAGATGTGACTCAAGCCCTTGAGTGCAACGTCGACATGGGCAATGATATCATTAACCGGTAAGTGTCTCGGTGTGACAGCAAAGTTTAGACCTTTAGCTAAAACGGATTTCAGACCATCAGAAATGGAACTGTTACTGCGATTAATTACGACTTTGTTGACGTCTATCTTTTCGGTGTGTGGATCCGATTTTTTGCTGGAGAGGTGATTGAATTTGGAAATCAAATTGTCCCTACATTTGTTCGACATAGTGGCAGCCGAAGAGGTAGTCATATTGTCTACATGTTCCCAATCCGATGTAGACATTGTTGCTGTCAATTTTAAGTGTGATTTGTAGAGTGTCTTGTCTAACTGATCGAGTTCGGTGCGTGTAAGTCTGATTTTTTCCGAGATAAGAGCGAAGCTAGTTCTAGCTAGAATTCGTTTTGCATTGAGCGAAGTTGCAACAGCAGAGGTTAGTGTAAATGCGGTTGGTATTACCTTAGAGTCGCGGCATCTCTTCAGAAAGGTGAGAGACTCGATTAGTTGAGCCTTCTTATCCCGAAGTCTGTTGAATGATCTTAAGGATGTGTGGAATCCCTCCCCGTAGAGGCGGTTAAATTTCGATTTAAAGCTTTCGTGACTGCAATGATTCATCTTCTTTGGTTCTTTCGGTAAAGTCACGTAGAATGATAATAAAATAATAAATTGATAAAATAAAATAACAATAATATTCTCACGACGTTTCGGCTACAACACAAGCGGCCTTCATCAGGTGAAGGGGGCCAGACTGTCTGGTAGGACAGCGCTGGAGTGAAAGAGCCACGTTCAGATACGGCCTTTAAGCTGTGTGAGAGGAACAAAGCGCCTTGACAAAGGAATTAGCATATAATTTAGCATTGAAATGGCTGAATGATTAGCTTGTGACTGGTCACAGAAATAGCTATGTTAAAAGTTAAAGCATACACACCCGCAGAGGCACCCATTGTTAAAGGGATTAGCATAGAATTTAGCATTGAAATAGCTAAGTTAAGGCATACACATCTTGACAATGGAATTAGCATAGAATTTAGCATTGAGATAGGTGAGTGATTAGCTTGTACCTGCTGCAGAAATATCATTGCCCATGTCGACGTTGCACTCAAGGGCTTGAGTCACATCTCTGCAGACGTAGCAAGATCTGAAATCGCTGCAACCCTCAAAAACGCTAAGTTGCCACCCAGCAACATCAGCAAAGACGAACGTTTTGAATTATCTCAATAAAAAAATAGGGATGATATTGTCGTCCTCTCAGCCGACAAAGGCAATGCCACTGTCATCATGGACAAAACAGAATATAACAACAAAATTCAAGAACTACTCAACGATGGCAGCTACACAAAAATAAAAAGAGATCCCACCAACAGCCTGGTCACCAAAACGAACAAAATAATCTCTGATTCAACAGCATTAATTGATGAGATCAAACAGTTCTCGTTGAAGCCCTCTGCTGCCAGACCACCAAGATTATATGGCCTTCCAAAGATACACAAAGAAGATACACCCCTTCGTCCCATCGTCTCTACTATCAGCTCCCCCACCTACAAACTGGCACGTTTTCTTGCTGATATACTGCGACCTTTCACTGGAAAAACCACCTCTGCGGTACTAAATTCTACTCACCTGGTATCGACAATCAAAGGCATTTCCCTGTCCCCAAACGACCTGCTTGTCAGTTTTGATGTGGTGTCTTTGTTCACCAAAGTCCCGGTACCTGACACCATCGCTAGCATTGAAGACCTGGTTCATCAAGGACTGCATACTGATGTACCCCCCCTGGTGAGACATTGCTTAACCAACACTTACTTCACCTGGAATGGAACTTTCTACAAACAAACTGAGGGCACCCCAATGGGCTCCCCCCTATCTCCGGTTGTAGCCAACGTATTCATGGAAAAATTTGAAACTGACGCCATCCAGACTGCCACTCTACGCCCGACCTTATAGAAGAGGTATGTTGATGACACCTTTGTCATCTGGCCACATGGCCAGCCTGCTCTAGACCAATTCCACGACCACATCAATTCCATACACCCAGCCATCAGATTTACCATGGAGGTCGAAAAAGATGGCAAACTACCCTTTTTGGATGTCTTAATTAAAAGAAGACATGATGGTTCAATGAGCCACTCTGTCTACAGGAAAGCTACCCATACAGACGCTTACTTGAAACCGGATTCCCACCACCATCCATCCCAGAAGAACTCCCTCATCAAGACTCTATACCATAGAGCCCAATGCATTTCCGACCAGGAACACATTACCAGTGAACTCAAGCACGTACACCAGGCTCTCAGGGCTAATGGCTACTCCGACTACACAATCCGCAAAGCCATCACTCCAGTCATGAAGAAGGATCCTCTTGTGGAGCCACTCAAAACCATCACCTTACCCTACATTGCAGGGGTCACTAAAAAGATCTCCAAAATCCTGAACAAACACAAGATCCAGGTCCGATTCAACACAGTACATAACATCCGTGATTTAGTTCCATCTGTAAAAGATGCTGTTCCAGACATACAGTACCCGGGCGTTTACAAACTAAAGTGCCTCTGTGGTAGTAGCTACATTGGAGAAACCAAAAGACATATCTCGGGACCGCATCCGCGAACACAAAGCAGACTTAAAACACGGTAGGACGAACTCCTCTGCCGTGGCAGATCACTGTTATAATTCAGTGGGCTCACATGACATTGACTTCTCCAAGACGGAGGTTCTTTGCAAACCAACCGGCTACCATGAGAGATTCGTTCATGAGGCCATTCACATATACAAGCACAGAGACAATTTCAACCGAGAAGATGGATTCAGGCTTAGTAACCACTGGAAAGATGTTTTAAATCATTTCTGTTCTTAATTAATTGTATTTTTACGATGACCTTCAGACCGCAGCTCTTTCGCCAGCATTGCCTCTTAATACCTCTCACACCACGGTTAATGGTATAGTTTTACAATATGGAGCATACTAGGGCCTCGCAGCTGTCTCTCTCCCCCTCCTCTGTTCCGACCATGGACGAACTCGTCCGTCTGAACGGGGCCCGTAGCTATCCGTGGTGCTGAAATTTGAGGGTAAGAATCCACCCATTTTTTCGCCATATAGCATTGTGATATATAACGACTTATTGTTGGTAGCTTAGCTGATTGGAGAATATAGAGTTTATTGATAACATGAAGGTAATTTATATTTTAGTTTTTATTGGTTCACTATATAGTACTGTGAATAGCTCAGATGTGTAGCCATTTCTGTGACCAGTCACTAGCTAATCACTCAGTTGTTTCAATGCTGGATTCGCCTAGTTATTTCAATGCTAAATTCTCCTGTTTGATTTGTACTAAGGGCCTCGGTGAATGTGTATGCTCTGACTTTAACGTAGCTATTTCTACAGCAGGTACAAGCTCTATTTCTGCAGCAGGTACAAGCTAATCACTCACCTATCTCAATGCTAAATTCTATGCTAATTCCATTGTCAAGATGTGTATGCCTTAACTTAGCTATTTCAATGCTAAATTCTATGCTAATCCCTTTAACAATGGGTGCCTCTGCGGGTGTGTATGCTTTAACTTTTAACATAGCTATTTCTGTGACCAGTCACAAGCTAATCATTCAGCCATTTCAATGCTAAATTATATGCTAATTCCTTTGTCAAGGCGCTTTGTTCCTCTCACACAGCTTAAAGGCCGTATCTGAACGTGGCTCTTTCACTCCAGCGCTGTCCTACCAGACAGTCTGGCCCCCTTCACCTGATGAAGGCCGCTTGTGTTGTGGCCGAAACGTCGTGAGAATATTATTGTGTTATTTTATTTTATCAATTTATTATTTTATTATCATTCTACGTGACTTTACCGAAAGAACCAAAGAAAACTCAATATACTCTCCAATCAGCTGAGCTACTAACAATAAGTCATTATACATTACAATTCAAAGTCGAAAAAAGTGGCGGTTTCTTTTTTCTCAACGTTAGCACCACGGAAAGTTGGCGTTTTCTGGTGCCAGTTAAAAGGGTAAAGCCTATTCCTATATCTTGTTACTGGCAAAGGAGGTCTCATAATGTAAATGCTCACCCCGAGCCCTCAATACTCTGATAGTGCGCTGTTTTGAGTTGTATGCCTTTTGGCGTTTTCTGGTCCAACACCAATGGAGACTAGGCTCTAAGAAAAGCCGTCTCGGGTGTGGATCAATCAAATTCAAGGACAGTGCATATTATTATTATCAGAGTTGTCTTTTTTGTTTGCATTTTCACTTCTTGTGTTGTGGTTATTGCAAACATGATGCCTTGAATAAAGGTGTCAGTTTTTGTGCCAGTTAAAAGGGTAAAACCTATTCCTATAAGAAATAAAGCAGTTTCAGTTGAGTAATTTTTTAAAAAACCTGATTGAATCTGATCATAGAGGTTAAACTGAACAAGATGATTAGTCATCATTACACATCCTCTGAGCGATAATCAGGATCACTGAAAGGGGAATGCGTAATCCTGGATTTCACCAGTGATGCCATTACTTGGGAGCTGTATAAGAAAATGTCTAGAGAGTATGCCAGGTAGTCAGAATCAGAATCGGTATTTAGACTGGAGGAGAAATCCAATGCGCTATGAAACTCATCGAAGTTACGAGATGTTATCTCCCTCGTCTGGTATACAGGAGGCCGTGGGCTCGATCCCAACCCTTACGCCTGCTGTATATTTGGAGTTTGCATATACTCCCCGTGGTCGCGTGGATTTGTATCCGGGTCCCTCCGGGTTTTCCCTCCACATTTAGAAACATCACACATTTAGATTATTTAGCTGCAATAAAATTCCATGTGCGAAGCCACTTCGTTCAGCTGTCATTTGTGGAAGCCAGGTCGCTTCTGAAAAATAGCTACATAGCTCAGTGAGCCTTACCTGGTAACAAGAAAACATTATTCGGAATGCAAAAGCACGATTGGAGTGCAATAATTTAGAAAAGGTAAGCAAGTTTCTATGCATGAATATAAATAAAGTATATCAGTATAAATTGCATAAGTTGAAAGAGTTGAGAGTACCCACGCTTTAAACCACCACGCGCCACCTGCAGATCATCCGTGGTATACCCTCTCTCACTGATGTTGGACATGGGAGGGGAAACAGTCAGTCCTCGACTTATGAACATATGTGCGTGCGCGCATGTGTGCGTGTGTATTGTGGGGAGCGGTAGTGCAATGGTTAGCGCTACCAACCCGGGGTCCTAAGCTTGATTCCCGCTCACGACCAATACCGGTGACGATTATCTGAATGGGTCCTGGGCATCCCCGAGGTCGAATCAGCCTCAAATGAGCACCTGGTGTGGTGTGTAAATATCGCCACTGGGGAGACAAAGGCGGTCAGGCATGGTGTTGGCCACCCACCCTCTCGTGTGCCGTGCCGGCCTTTATAGGTGCTCGCTAACAGCACTTGCCCCTACAGTCCGTTAAGGCTATACGGGGGATCTTTGTCTCTGGCAAAGTAGGGGGTAGAGCTGGTGCATCTACAAGTCATCTCAGTCAGCCAACTCGTGGCACCTGGGTCTGTCCTGATACCTCCTCTTGTCAGCGAGCCTTTGACATTTCAGGTGGCCTCAAAGTGCACCTGGCCTGGCACAGGCGCCGTGGTGACGTCACCGTCACTTAGTGGCGAATGGCGCAAGTGTTGGTATTGGTGTATCTGTGTGTGCATTGTGCGGCCTCATTACGTCCCTTCTGACAAGGAAGTCAGCATCGGGACTCAAGTGAAAATAAAACAGATTTTATTTTCTAAAAAACGTTATTTTTATTTTCTATTAATGTTACTTTATTTTATGTTTTATTTCAAATGCAATATTAATTATAGTATTACTTGAAAATGTAAAATGTTTTTTTCTTATTTATTAGTTTAACAAAGCTTCCATTTTGTGTTGAACTGTGACACATTTCATAACACCGACCGTATGTGAATTTAAAGACAGTGTATTATTGTATTCCGACTTACGAACAGGGCTCGGGAACGGATCTCGTTCGTAAGTCGAGGTCTACCCTATATATAAAACACATCATTGTCCACCTTTGGCTGACACTCCTTCAATACTCCACCAATCAAAATCCATTCTTGCAACATTACTTGCGCAACATTACTCATTTCTCATCACAGTCATAAGGAAACCTCGACATTTCTGTATAGCCTTAATAACACAAAGTGCAATAAAAGGCTGAACTATTTTCTTGTATTTTGCCAGACGAGGTAAGGCCCACTTAGCGATGTGGCTCTTTTTCAGAAGCCACCTGGCCACAAATAATAGCTGAATGAAGTGGATTTTCATCAAGTGGAAATGTATAGCAGCCAAATACTATGAACGCGTAATGTTGCTTTTAAATGTGTAGGGAAAACACGGAGGACCCGGAGAAAAAAATAAACATCTACGTGACCACGTGAACAGAAACATCGCTAACTCCAAATATACAGCACGCGTCATGGGTCGGGATCGAACCCACGCTTGCTGTATACCAGGAGAGGGAGTTGACATCTCCTAGCCACCGCGGCGTCAGGGGTCGGGATCGAACCCATCCCCACCTGTATACCAGGCGACGTAGTCAACGTCTCCGTGCCACCATGAGAGACAATGGAGTGGTCACCTTCTCTATCCTTGAAGCGCAGGCGGACTCCTCCGCCAGGCAGCCGCGTGAGTTCCTCGCACTCGCCTCCCCCCGACAGCCGCTTGCTCTGGAAGTATTTGAGGAGCTTCGCCTCCACGGCTTTGTCTAGGGCTGGGAGGCCGCTCACGTCCACCTCGCTGCCGCTGCCGCCTTCCATCGCAGCAGCACCACCTCCGACTTGCACGGTAGACTACGCACGGTGCAAAAGAAGTTCAACGTACACACATACAGGAGCAGCAGCCCGGTCGCCAGTCGTGTGCTGGCTAAATGCGAAAACGGAATGCGGCTGTGCAGGTTGTGGCTGGGTTCAAAGGAACAGAATGCGCATTGGCGATAGGATCATTACCCAAGAGCAAACACGAAACTCAAAATGTAGAAGTTCTTTCAAAAGGTGTGCAACAGGCAATACAACATGAGACAAGCACTGCATGACTGCATACATACGTTATTTGGTTTATTATACAGCTTTAGGGTTATTTTCACACAATCTCTTTTCATCCCTCGGGTATTATTATATTTACGATTACGTTAAGCTTAATAAGAATTCTGCCACGGTGTAAGGATTAGCACACTGGACTTTTTATGACCACGTTAGTCAATGCGGGTTGGTGAAGGAGTGAGGTAGGCAGGACCAGTCCAAACTCCAAATGTACAGCAGGTGTCAGGGTCGGGATGGAACCCACGACCTCCTGTATACCAGGCGAGGTAGTTCACACGGCAACATACTTTGAAGCTTCATGTTCAGCTGCTAACTTTCACCTTCCGACTGCTTCGACGTCACGGGAAGTTATTTTTGACACACACCCCGGGGCTGTGGATCGCGAGGAAAATCATGTTTTCGAAAATGTAGATATATTTTTTGTAAATATATATCGTGCACTACCGGTGTGTTACCGCCAATACGCTCACATCCACTCTCAGATTGTGCCTGTGTGTTGCGGTGCTGCTAAGCGGAACCAAAGAAAAGCTGGCGCTGAAAACAAAAATCATGGCCAACGCATTGTCTGAGAGCGTGTGGGGAGTCTGTGACCATGAGAGAAACACACAAGAGGCACTCCACTCTGAAAAACACAATAACATACCTTATCAGTGCCTACCTTATGACAGACCAATTCAGAACTTATTGGTCACCCCGTGGCCCTTATAAATCTCAGCGTTCATCCTACAAAGTCCTATCACAAGGGAAACACACGAAAAATATACTTTTTTTTAGCCGATATTGAAACTGATGTACGCCGTATGGACCGGAAAACTCAATTTCCCTGTACAAGAATTCGGGGTAAACGGTATGGGTTGACAGGTTTGCTATAAAAACATCCACGTATACAATGAGCAGACCATGTTCTCTACCTATGCTTTTATGGCCAATACGACTCGTACATCGATTTCCCTTGGGTTAGGTTGCGTAAAAATGTGCGTTGTTAAACCCTCCACCACGCGACACAGCCACTGAACAAAAGCGTCACGTGAATCAAGCATGCCAAACGTAATTATTTTCCAGCAGTGGAAAGCAATGTCACAGCATTATCTGTTTGAAAGTGGTTGTGTAGTTACGGTGACAGTTATGTCTCTACGTATGTTGTATGTATATACGTTGAACTTCTTTCGCACCGTACGTAGCCAACCGAACCACGATAATCGGAGGTGCGGGGGAAGGACGACAAACTAAACACGAAAAGCAGTTCAAAATAAATTAGTTGTCAATCGAGATGATTTAAAAGTGCATAGCTCCAGTGGCCCCCTAACTTCTTTGGCACCTTAGGTAGCCAACCGCGCTAATCGGGGGTGGCATGATGCGCCTGATTGCTTGCGTGCCCCCACACCACAAAATATGGCTTTGCCAACCCCTTTGTGGGCTCTTGGCACGCGTATGGACGTGACAATACACCATCGTAACGATGCCATTCTGCAGCCCGTGCCCTACGATTTCTGGGTAGATGTGCTGAGTCTGCTCTGGATGGTTGAAATTAACGAGGGTTGGGGGAGCCTTTTGCTCGGAGTCACGCAAGATATGCCGATTGGTTTGAATTGTGCTCCAAACGTCTTCACGCACACTGTAAACTCCCTAATCTATTTGTCGAGCTGGAGTTGATTGTCATGCATATTCTTAAACCTTTAAGTTCACGATTCTTATATTACAAGTAGCTGCTTTAATGTATTTGATTCTTGATAATAGGTTGTTTTCTCCTTTATTCACGCCTTTTGGCGTCCTCTGGTCTAACACCGTTTTTAGACGAGGCTCAAAAGAAAGCCGTATCTGGTGTGGACCAATCAGTTTCAATGACAAATCATATATTTCGATTTAAAGCTTTCGTGACTGCAATGATTTATCTTCTTTGGTTCTTTCGGTAAAGTCACGAAAGAAGTGACTTTACCGAAAGAACCAAAGAAAATCATATATTATCAGATTATGTTATTTGTTTGCATTCTGACCACAAGCATTGTGGTTTATGCAGACATGATTCCTTGTGTAGTGTCTTGTAAAATCACTCAGTCGGACACGTTGTTACAAGTCACCTGCTTACACTTTATTACTCTACTCTTGCACCAGTTGTAGGCACTCCTATCTCTGTCTATACGGTCACTTTGTTAACCAACTTCCCCTATCTACTTTACACCTCGCTGACCTGTCTGCGGCAGCTCTTTCTCTCAGCAACTCCGCACTCACAACTCCGCACACAGACCGCAGCTCACACAGAGCTTGCACGCAGCTGCGCTCACACAGAACTTGCACACAGCAGCGCTCACACAGAGCTTATACAAAGGCTTCGCTCATACAGAGCTTGTGCACAGCATCTCTAACCTCTGCGCCACTGCTCTTGCCTACGTTCCTTCAGACCCACTCACTCGTCCGATCTGGGCAGGGGGATCACCCGCCCGGCGACGCATGAGGGATGAGATCCGTCCCTGGCTTGAGCGGCAGCGGCAAAATGTCTTCACCTTGATCCCAGCAACCCGAACTCCCGCTCTACTCTCACGGACCTCCTCCCAATTATCCAGCTCCTCCCTTGTGTCTCTTTAGGGCCAGACAGGCTGGCGCCTGTCAGGCCATCATTCACCCCTTATCGCACGTCTCCCAGGCGCCACCTCCGGTGCCAGCGTACAACCCTGGGCCGACCCCGTCTGCACCTGATTCTCCCATTAAAGAGGTGGTGGTTTGCTCGTGCAATCTCACGTTACACACGCGCACCTGCCTGCCCTCGTTTGCCCTCGGCCAGCAGTGCGCACAGCGTATTTTACCACACTACACTTGTAAAAGGTTTCAGTTTGGTGTTTTAACATCTTAACACCTGTTTTGTTGCCAGAAAAAAAGGGGGACATACCTATTATATTTTGGTAATGGCAAAGGAGGTCCCATGATATTTGATTCTTATTTTGGGCAAAGGTTTAACTGCTTAAAGTCATACATATATAATTATAATTTTCACGTGTAATGCACCACACATTATGCACTGACTCTCGGAGAGAGAGAATGAATCAGAAGGGCGACAAGGAAGCACAGATGAGTGGGAAGGGAGCAGCCGGTGCCACCAATTTCCAAAGCTCTGCAGTCATCTAGATGTTGAGTTGTTAACAGATGATGAATGGGTGCATGCTTGCATGTGGGAACAAGCCGGAGCACCTAGAGAAAAACCCCCACGTGCGAGGAGGAAACACTTTCACAAACAGATGGAACGGGTGGAGTGGTGGCGCTACGGTGGCTAGGTGATATTTACTACCTTGCCTGGTATACAGCAGGTCGTGGGTTCGATCCCGACCCTGACGCTTGCTCTATATTTAGAGTGTGAGTATTCTCCCCCTGGTCGCGTGGATTTTTCTCTGGGTCCGCCGGTTTTTCCCTCCACATTTAGAAACATGTGATTAGAGTATTTGTCTACTATACATGTCCACATTATTATAAGCCATACTCTCTGGTTCTTTATTATAAGCCACTTCGTTGAGCTATCATTTGTGATAGCCAGGTCGTTCTGTAAAAGAGCTACTCAACTCCGTCTATGTTCAGAAAAGAATAGGGGGGAGACGGGTCTTAATTGATTGTTCACGCTTACGGTGGCTTTCAGACCGCATCCATTATTTTCGTCTCCCCCCCTCCTCTTTTCCGAACATAGATGGACGTAAAAAAAAAACGACACTTTTTTCAAAATTTCTTGCTGTGGTTTTCACACCTTATGATGATTGCTTGTGTTGCAGTCGAAACGTCGTGAGAATTTTATTGTTTTATATTTTTTATTATTTTATTATTTCCCTTCTACGTGACTTTACCGAAAGAACCAAGAATATGTCAAAGGTTGTTTCTACACTTCATCCACAACAAACCGTTGCAATAAAATTAATCGACCCTGATTCGGAGTCGATTTTGCTGCATTGCCCTCTGCTAACTCCCAGGTAACAATTCTACGATCCAAAAACATTGTCACAATGTCGCAGAATGCTTACGGTCACATTGGACTTGAACGTCTCAGCAATGTTCATTTCTACGTTTTGATAAACACCTTCCCGTTACATTGGAAAAGTGCATTGTAAATAGATTGCCAAAACCTGGTCATAACATCGTTACAGAATTTTCACGATGTCGTACTTTTACATTCAACATTTACGCAATATGCACGTGCACGTATGTAACAGTTATGGGAGGAAATTGGAGGTGCCAGAGGAAATCCGTGCACAGTAGGGGGAGAACAGAGAGACTCCACACAGAAAGGCACCCGAGTGGGTATCAAATCGAGGAAATCTAACTCTGAGGTACGAGTGTCACCAGAATCGAGTTGCTGTCATGTTGAGAGAGTGAGGCAGTACTATATCTTTATTCGGGGTCTTGTTTCTGGTCTCGTGGTGTGAGTTTTCACGTGACACTGTAGTTCAATTCTGGACAAGCAGAAACTATACATTTCCAGGCATTTCAGACCCGCGCATACACTGGTGACAAATCAACACATATTCTTAGCTCTTTCGGTAAAGTCATGTTGAAGGGAAACAATAAAATAATAAAAAAATATATAAAACAATAAAAAATTACCACGACGTTTCTACCATAACACAAACGGTCGTCATCAGGTGTGTCGGTTTGCATACATTTATTTTTTTTTAAACGGTGTATTTAATTATTTATAAAAACTGTCAGCGCCACGCGCAGCGATTTGTCAGTTTATTTAGAAGGACGAGTACATCTATGTTCTGAAAAGAGGAGGGGGGAGACGAAAAATTAATGTATGCTGTCTGAAAGCCACTGTAAGCGTGAACAATCAATTAAGACCTGAAATGGTTTATCAAATCTTTCCAATGATTGCTAAGCCAGAATCCATCTTCTCGGTTGAAATTGTTTCTGTGCTTGTATATGTGGATAGCCTCATGAACGAATCTCTCATGGTAGCCAGATGGCTTACAAAGAACCTCTGTCTTGACTTTTCCAAGACAGAGGTTCTTTGTAAGCCATCTGGCTACCATGAGAGATTCGTTCATGAGGCTATCCACATATACAAGCACAGAGACAATTTCAACCGAGAAGATGGATTCTGGCTTAGCAATCATTGGAAAGATTTGATAAACCATTTCAGGTCTTAATTGATTGTTCACGCTTACAGTGGCTTTCAGACAGCATACATTAATTTTTCGTCTCCCCACTCCTCTTTTCAAAACATAGATGGACTCGTCCTTCTAAATAAACTGACAAATCGCTGCGCGTGGCGCTGACGGTTTTTATAAATAAATAAATACACCGTTTACAAATAAATATATTTATGCAAACCGACACACCTGATGACGGCCGTTTGTGTTATGGTCGAAACGTCGTGAGAATTTTTTATTGTTTTATATATACTTTATTATTTTATTGTTTCCCTTCAACGTGACTTTACCGAAAGAGCTAAGAATATGAATAACTGCAGTCACGAAAGCTTTAAATCAAAAATCAACACATCTTGCGAATCAAGGTTGCTTTTGGGCTGCCACAGTATATGTACGTATGTTGAACTTCTTTCGCACTGTACATACCCAGCCGTGCTAATCGGAGGTGCGGCAGAAAGGACAACAAACCAAACACGTAAAATATTTTTAAAAAGTCAGTTTATCAAACTAGATGATTTAAAAGTGCAGAGCTCAAGTGGCTTCCCAATATCGGAAGGAAGAGCGTTCCAGACGGCCGCACAAGCGTGCCTGAAAGCGCCGCGCGATACGGTGATCACCGTCTTTGTTTGATGCTTCGCCAAAATCCGCACGTGCCACGAAGGCTCAATCATCGGCTACCAGCTGTTTGTAAACCAGCATCTCGACGGACTTGAGCCTTCTCAAATCGACCAACTTCCCATTGGCGATGTACTGAATGTACATCTCCGAGATCATTTGCATGGGTAACAGCGTTTAAACATTGAATATTCAAAGTATAAATAATGGGGGGTTTTTTCAGCGTGGAGGAATTTCCATTTGTCTCACCGAGTTAACATCCATATTCTCCCAGGGTGCGTTTTTTTTGCTACTCAACATCATCACATCACACATACGGCATCTACGGGTATATTTTCTCCCACGTTAGGATGTGTCCTTAGCACCCTCTCATCAGTCTATGCAGCGATACACAAAAAACCAGACTGGCAACACAACAGGGATTATACTTCGCTTCGTGTGAGCGATCTCATGTCCCTGGTCTCATTGCTCGCTTTCCAGTCTCAACTCCATGCTCTCCCAGACTCTGGAGATCCACTTGACTCGGGGAAGACGAGTCTGCTCTTATTCTTGGTTCTCGCGGTAAAGTCACGTAGATCGGAAACAATAAAATAATAAATAAATAAAACCGCCACTTTTTTCAAATTTTCTTGCTGTGGTTTTCACACCTGATGATGATTGCTTGTGTTGCAGTCGAAACGTCGTGAGAATTTTATTGTTTTATATTTTTATTATTTGATTGTTTCCCTTCTACATGACTTTACCGAAAGAATCAAGAATATGAATCCCTGCAGTCACGAAAGCTTTAAATCAAGAGTCTGCTCTTGTCCGCCCGCTACCAACCCTCCTTGGTGTCCACAAACATCTATACACCCGAAGGTTGAAGTCAAATATATTTCTAATACCATACGTCATTACAATCAGTCACTGCAATATTCAATGCGAGGGTAATACGTTCAGGCGACGTTCCATCGAAGTTGCACTCATTCAGCTCCTGCTGGCCCTTTGAAGAGATGCCCACCAAATTCTGCCGACCTGCCTTGGGATGTTCCTCCTCTGCAACGTGGCTCCGGCTTCGATCACCCCGTGCAGAATGTGAGGCACTGATTTAAAACTGTTAGCTGTTATAAAAAAGAGCTTCATAGCTCATCGGAATCCTCCTGCAGTCTAAATAAAAATTCCGAGTCTGATATTGGAACGCGCCCTTGCCCCTGCCACTTGATCCTTTCTTCCTCTGCTTTCCCCGTTTCCAATCGACTCGTGACCCCTTGTTGAGTCTGTGGGTCTCTGCGTGTTGGGTCTGTGGGTCAGCAAATTTTATGACTTTGTGTTTAACAACGCTGTACATTGCCCCTAAACAGGTCGTATAACCCACCACACGCCCTGTTTCAGCAACCTGGCGCAACTTTAGTCTACAATAAGCGTTGCAATGAATGTCTTTTGTAATTTTACGTCAAATTCTATTGGGGTCTATAAGGCCGTGAGTGCATTGTGGGAGGATGACTGCGTGGTGGGAGGTGGCTGCGTTGACCGGCCAGGGCCGGTAGTGGTGCTGCCATTATGCAGATATTTGCGCTATCGGTGACCTTGCTTTGAACTTGCGAGGTCGACGCGTGGTTTGTGGCTCCATTGTGCACGTCGCCTTTAGAACGACGTGACTAGGAGATGTTAACTACCTCGCCTGGTATACAAGAGGTCGTGAGTTCAATCAAGATCATGACGCCTGCTGTAGAGTTTGTCGGGAGGCATTCACCGAGCAGTGGATTGGCAAATGCACCGTGTATTATTATAGATGTATAGGGCGTGTGGGAATATAAATAAACCAGTTATCTGAGTTCGAATCCCATTCACAGCTACAATGTGATATATGAATCGATTGGCGGTAGCCCGGGTTACCGCAAAATATTGGTGGGCCGGGCATAGTTTAAGGTTTTTTTCTGGGAGCATCGCTGGAACTACCCTGTCCTGCCGGAGGGCGACGCTGGGAGCGATGTGGACGACGATGTCGATCCAGCCAGCACGACCATGACCACCGGAAATACCAAGAGAACGCCTGGTGCGCCATTGCTTCCATGTGGTTTCGCTCCCAAAGACAAGGGTGGCCGCCCCTGTAAGAAGCAGAACGTGCTGGGGAATGACCAGACCAGCATCCTGATGTACTTTCAAAACAAGCAATAAACAGCTGTTGCCACACACAATTCCCCAGCAGCCCCCTTTTTATGGGTGTTTTGCGTGTGTTTTTTATTTCCATATTTGGCGTGCGTATCGGGCTCAGTGACATCTCCCGTCTTCATAGGTCATCTGGTTTCGGAGTTATGGAGGTTTTGGCACCCCCGGGTCACGATGGTGACCCGGGTCACCGCCAATCCATTCATATGGACTGGGCCTGCCTGCCGCATCCCTTCACCAACCCACTTCGACTAACGTGGTGAGAAAAAAAAGTCCAGTGGCAGCATTCTCATGAAGTTTAATATAAACGTTATAACAATCCCCGAGGGCTGAAAAGAGATTGTTTGAAAATAACCTTAAGCTGTATAATCAACAAAATAACTTATTTATACAGTCATGCAGTGGTTGTCTTGTGTTGTACTGCCTTTCGCACACCTTTCAACTGAACTTCTACTTTTCGAGTTTCGTATTTGCTCTTGGGTAGTGATCCTATCGCCAATGCGCATTCTGTTACTTTGAACCCAGCCACAACCTGCGCAGTCGCATTCCGTTTGTCGCATTTAGCCAGCACGACTGGCGACCGAGCTGCTGCTGCTGCTGCTGTATGTGGGTACGTTGAACTTCTTTCGCACCGTACGTAACCAACCGTGATAGTCGAAGGTGCTGCTACTGCTGCTGTATGTGTTTGTATGTTGAACTTCTTTCGCAGCGTACATAGCCTACCGTGCTAGTCGGAGGTGCTGCTACTGCTGCTGCGATGGAAGGCGGCAGCAGCAACGAGGTGGACGTAAGCGCCCTCCCAGCCCTGAACAAAGCCGTGGATTCAAAGATCCTCAAATACTTCCAGAGCAAGCGGAACTCCAGGGGAGGCGAGTGCGAGGAATTAACACGGCTGCCTGGCGGAGGAGTCCGCCTGCGGTTCAAGGAGAGAGAAGGTGTGATGACCACTAACCTCCTGCTTTGTCTCGCATTCAATAAGTGCAGCGGTAGATGCTATTTCCACACCATGCGCAAGCCAAGAGGCATCATCATGGACTGAAGAAAAGTTATTGGGATTATGGCAGGGCCTTGAGAGTATTGATGGATATACCTACCTGTACGTACACACTAGCTCATCCTATATTCAGCCATGAGTTGAAAAGAGTCCACCGAAGTACACCCGTGCCTATTTAAAGACGGCTGGCCAGCGTCAAAGTGTCAGCCAGAACACATTCTCTAGATGGCTTTTCCAGAGCTCCCTTTAGGTGCATGGCCAATTAATTTACCAAAATTGTCAGAACTGTGGCTAGGAGATGTTAAATACCTTGCCTGGTATGCAGGAGGTTAACCCTGACGCCTGCTGTATATTTGGAGCTTGCATTTCTCTTTCCCCATGGTCAAGTACATTTTTCTCCAGGTCTTCCGGTTTTTCTCTTTTTCCCTCCATATTAAGAATCAACGCGCATTTAGAGGAGTTGGCTGCAATCAATTTCCACATGAGAAGCCACTTCGTTGAGGTTTCATTTATGGCCAGGTCGCTTCTGATTAACACCGTTTGCGACAGAAATGTATCATACATACAAAATAGAGCTTTATAGCTCAGTGGGCCTGACCTGAAAAAAATAAAATCGTTTTAGTTTCATTGCAGGGTTACACCTCTGTCGTTTAAGTACTGTAATGTTTATTATCGCTTAGAGGACATGGGATACTGGGCAGTCGTGGTGGCTCTGTAATGCAATTAAAATCAGACACCTGATGAATCACCGATCGTGGATCACGGATCTGCCCAGATGTGGAAGAAAGTGGGCGTGGCGTTGCCCGAATGGGGCGTGACTTTGCCCATGTACGGTCTTGTGGGTCTATGTGTCTATCGTTATCGATTCTGCTCTGTCCATTGGGCAGCCGTCTTGCAATTGTCAATTTTTATCTTACATTTTGCGGTTGAGAGTGCATAAAAAACATTGGTGTAAGATTTAATGTTAGTTCAACTGTTATGTTAATATGCTATATACAGGTCTAAAACAATGCTTTGCTGATGTCTGATTTCATCATAGCCTCGATCCTGTGAGTTCATACAAGACCATTGTATTCTGATGTCCTATTTCATTTTAAACTATATTCTGTGACTATCCAATTTTATGTTAACTTGTATTTGTGAGTCTATATAAGACAGTGGTATTCTGATGTCAGTTTTTATTTTGACATAGGTTATGTGAGTGCACACAAACCCACGGTATTCTGATATCCGATGTGATATGAACATTAATTCTGTAATATCGGCCACACTCCTCCGTGCTGTGATGTTCAGCGCGTTCACACGGGTGTCTGATTTAATGTGAGGCTGCTTATATGGCCGCATTTCATTGTACCAGATGAACGATGTCCATTTTTATTGACTGTATTCCTGAGTATGCAATCCAGTGGGAGCACCAGAGCCATGTGAAGATGCCCGAATTCATGTCCGGGTGCACTACGTGACAGAGTCCGTGCAATGCACACATAAGACGATATCACATTAGACCGCAACTTTGTTTCGTACGGAGTCCCAGGGGATACGTGAGGTGATTTATAAATGTGTGAAATTATATTATATGTGAGAGTCATTGGTGAATAATCACGTATGAATTTGCCAATATAAAATAACGATGATAAGATTGAAATCCATATGGTAACCTAAAACGATATAAAAATCTTGCTAAACTCACTGATAGTAAACAATGTGGTTTACAAGAGTAATCAGCACATTACATCACGAGGATACCTCGCAAAATGGACAATTGGATAAAATATTGATGGTTATTATGTTATTAATTTCTTTCTCAGAAACACGTTGGGTCAGGCAAGGGGTTACTTGTTTGGAACTAAATTCAACAAGGGGGGTGCAACAGTAGGAAACAAGAATTTAAACTTTCGTGACTGCATAAATTACTCATTGTTTTTTTCGGTAAAGTCACGTATGTAGAAATACCATAAAATTATATTAAAATAAAGAAATCACGACGTTTAGATCGCAACACAAGCGATCTTCATCAGGTGTAAACAAACAAATAGCGAGGGAGCATATAGGGCGATACCAACGCAACACATAGAGAGCGCAAAACTGCACGGAGGTAAATACAACAAGAAGATGAAAGACGTGAATTCAACAAATCTAAGAAAAAATTATGTGATGCAAAACCAGTCAGGCCAAAAACACAGTTAGACACTTGCCTGGTGGACCACGAATTTCGTACAATAGTCAGTAGCTACGAAATTTAGCACTCTTCTGAAATTCGTGGTCCGCCAGGCATCGTCTTGTACACACTCACAGACTACAGTCAGACTACATACAGTTCGATATCAAATCGGACGTGTGAATACCATTGCTTTGTATAAACTCACTGACACTTACATCTGTGAAAAAGAGCTTAATGGATCATTGAGTTCCTCCATTATGAATACATATTTTGATTCTGAATGGAGTTTAATATGAAATCGGACACTCACGGAATCAAGTGTAATGTAAAGGCAGACATGAATACCTTGGCTTTCTACGCACTGACAAGAAGAACAACTTTCTATTATGAAAGCCGGGCGTTCCGTGTGTCCGTCAACTGAATAATGAGAGGCTTTCAGATGGCCTGAATAAAATATTTACGGAAAATAATGGTCGGCCTCCCCTACAAAACAAAAAAATCAACCCTCCCCCCACACCCCCCAATTATTTTTTTCTTTTGTAAGCATATATGTCTACACACACTGCATACAATAGTCAGTAGTATCTACTATCTATTGCCTTTATATATGTCTACACACCCTACGTACAATAGTCAGTAGTATCTACTATCTACAGACTTTATATATACCTATACACCCGACATACAACATCAGTAGTAGCTACTATCTACTGACTTTATATATGCCTACACACCCTACGTACAATAGTCAGTAGAATCTATTATCTACTGACTTAATATATACCTATACACCCTACATACAATATCAGTAGTATCTACTATCTACTGACTTTATATATGCCTACACACCCTACGTACAATAGTCAGTAGTATCTATTATCTACTGACTTTATATATATCTACACACCTTACATACAATATCAATAGTATCTACGAGCTACTTACTTTATATATGCCTACACACCCTAATTACAATAGTCAGTAGTACCTACTATCTGCTAACATTATATATGCCTACACACCCTACTTACAAAAGTCAGTAGTATCTACTATCTATTGAATTTATATATACCTACACACCTTACATACAATAGTCAGTAGAATCTAGTATCTATTTAATTTATATATACCTACACACCCTACATACAATAGTCAGTAGTACCTATTATCTATTAACTTTAGATATGCCTACACACCCTAGGTACAATAGTCAGTAGTATCTATTATCTACTGACTTTATATATACCTACACACCTTACATACAATATCAATAGTATCTACGATCTACTTACTTTATATATGCCTACACACCCTAAATACAATAGTCAGTAGTACCTACTATCTATTGACTTTAAATATGCCTATGCACCCTACGTAAAATAGTCAGTAGTACCTACTATCTGCTAACTTTATATATGCCTACACACCCTACTTACAATAGTCAGTAGTATCTACTATCTATTGAATTTATATATACCTACACACCCTACATACAATAGTCAGTAGTACCTACTATCTATTCACTTTATATATGCCTACACACCCTACGTACAATAGTCAGTAGTATCTACGATCTATTGACTTTATATATACCTACACACCGTAAATACAATAGTCAGTAGTACCTACTATCTACTGACTTTATAAATACCTACACACCCTACATACAATAGTCAGTAGTACCTACTATCTTTTGACTTTATATATACCTACACACCCTACATACAATAGTCAGTAATACCTACTATCTACTGACTTTATATATACCTGCACACCCTACATACAATAGTCAGTAGTACCTACTATCTACTGACTTTATATAAACCTACACACCCTACGTACAATAGTCAGAAGTACCTACTATCTGCTAACTTTACATATGCCTACACACCCTACGTACAATAGTCAGTAGTATCTACTATCTACTGACTTTATATATACCTACACACCCTACATACAATAATCAGTAGTACCTACTGTCTACTGACTATATATGCCTACACACCCTAGATACAATTGTCAGTAGTATCTACTAGCTATTCACTTTACATATATCCTGCACACCCTACATACAATAGTCAGTAGTACCTACTATCTACTGACTTTATATATACCTACACACCCTACATACAATAGTCAGTAGTACCTACTATCTACTGACTTTATATATACCTACACACCCTACATACAATAGTCAGCAGTACCTACTATCTACTGACTTTATATATATACCTACACACCCTACATACAATAGTCAGTAGTACCTACTGTCTACTGACTTCATATATATACCTACACACCCGAGATACAATAGTCAGTAGTATCTACTAGCTATTGACTTTATATATACCTGCACACCCTACATACAATAGTCAGTAGTACCTACTATCTACTGACTTTACATATACCTACACACCCTACATACAATAGTCAGTAGTACCTACTATCTACTGACTTTTAATATACCTACACACCCTACATACAATTGTCAGTAGTACCTACTATCTACTGACTTTATATATACCTATATATAATAGTCAGTAGTACCTACTATCTATTGACTGTATATATACCTACACACCCTACGTACAATAGTCAGTAGTATCTAATATCTCTTGACTCTATATATACCTACACACCCTACATACAATAGTCAATTGTACCTACTGTCTGCTAACTTTATATAGGCCTACACACCCTCCATACAATAGTCAGTAGTATCTACTATCTATTGACTCTATATATACCTACACACCCTACATATAATAGTCAGTAGTACCTACTATCTACTGACTTTATATATACCTACACACCCTACATACAATAGTCAATAGTACCTACTATCTACTGACTTTTTATATACCTACACACCCTACATGCCATAGTCGGTAGTACCTACTATCTGCTAACTTTATATATGCCTACACACCCTCCATACAATAGTCAGTAGTATCTACTATCTACTGACTTTATATATACCTACACCCACTACATACAATAGTCAGTAGTATCTACTATCTATTGCCTTTATATATGTCTACACACCCTACGTACAATAGTCAGTAGTATCTACTATCTACAGACTTTATATATACCTATACACCCGACATACAACATCAGTAGTAGCTACTATCTACTGACTTTATATATGCCTACACACCCTACGTACAATAGTCAGTAGAATCTATTATCTACTGACTTTATATATGCCTACGCACTCTACATACAATAGTCAGTAGTATCTACTATCTACTGACTTTATATATACCTACACCCACTACATACAATAGTCAGTAGTATCTACTATCGACTGAATTTATTTCTACCTACACATCCTACATACAATAGTAGTATCTGCAAACATTGGGAGATTTGGGGGGTCGGAGAAGAGGACATCTTTGGGGGCAACAGGCGAGGCGTCAGGCGACCAGAAGCCCTCCGCAGGAGCTAGGATAAGGCAGCCACTGGCCGCCGAAATTCTCGTATTATCAAGTCAGACACTCAGAATACAGTTTAAAACCAAATCGAACGTAATAATATAATACAACTAACATGAAGAAATACGTTTGGTTTCCATGAACTCAATGCACAATCTGTAGCTCGTTGGAATAACAATCGGGAATCCATGAATGGCATTTCTCGTATCAGTAGATGTATTAGTATTGGTTCATATTTCGCGGGCGAATCACGAAGTCAATGCATTGCTAATTGATCCACATATAGAGTCATCCCATTGGTTAGTGTAGGATCACTTAAAACGCATTCCTTTTTATGATTCGCACGTTCGGCGATTCGCTCGCAGACCGTTTTGATTGTATCACAGCAGCATGGCTGCTGTAATCCAGCACCGTGGAGGCAGGGGTTGGTGGATCACCACACACATGTTGAGACATTCCCTTCCCGTGGGCGTAGGAGGAGCCATATACCCTGCGTCGCCATGAGAAGGCGGTAAAGCAAAACTGTGGAGGCCACTCTTTTCATCTGTATGGGATAAGTGTGTTCTCGCCCCGCCATTGACGAGATGTTAACTCCCTCGCCTGGTATGTAGGAGATCGTGGGTTTGATCCCGACCCTGACGCCTGTATATTTGGATTTTTCACGTGCCTGTCCTCGTGGTCACGTGGATTTTTCTCCGGGTCCTCCGGTTTTCCCTTCCACATTTATAAACACGCGTTTATAGTATTTTAGCTGCGATAAATGTCCACATGATAAGCCACTACGTTCATGTGTTATTTGTGGCCAGGTCGCTTCTGAAAAAAGCTACATAGCTCAGTGGGGCTTACCTGAAAAAAAATTGTTTCCGGTACTCCGGTTTCCTGCCAGATGCAAACACGCATTAATTGACCAATAACATTCATAATACAGTTTTTGGGTTAGATCACGTAAATATAAACGTGTTGTTAACCCACCACCACCCGACACAGCCAATTAGTAAGGTTTGTTACGTAAAGAAAACGTTCTGATTAATTACTAGTTCAGCACTAACCAGTTGTGTGTTGGAGAATAAACCCACTACAACATTCACAATTTGAGCTAACGACGTTTCGCTGGTGATTACAACGGCCAGCCTCATCAGGCGATTTGCCAGAATTGTGGTGGATTTATATTTCCGCGAACAAACACAAAAGAGCCTTTATTATTAAGAATAATAAGTCGCGAACACCTAATGTGTGTTAAACCGTCTGTCTTATTGTTATTGTCTTGTTGTCCCGGTCTGTATCTGTATCTCTCCTTGAGTGTTCTTCCTTGTCTCTGTGGTTTGTCTCTCGGTCTCGATGCTATAACACCGTCTCCTTGTTTTATTTCTCTCTCTTTAGAACTGCCGCTTGTTGTTGTGTTTAGTTTGTTATCCTTCCCCTGCACCTCCAATTAGCA
The DNA here is from genome assembly GCF_048934315.1 of Petromyzon marinus. Classification (NCBI taxonomy): domain Eukaryota; kingdom Metazoa; phylum Chordata; class Hyperoartia; order Petromyzontiformes; family Petromyzontidae; genus Petromyzon; species Petromyzon marinus. The sequence continues at coordinate 1,466,969 of NC_133741.1, read as the reverse complement.
CGGTTGGCTACGTAAGGTGCCAAATAAGTTCAATATAATGCATACTACGCTTTCCGCTATGATACATACTATATTCTACACTAATCACTACTATAGGCGCCATCCATTTCGTACATACGCATGGAGTTGGGGGGGTTAACCCAATTGTGTCTGCTTGCATGCGGGGGGTCTACTGACAATGTACATACGCATAGGAATCGTGGGGGGGGGGGGCGTGAAGCCTCGATAATAATGTGTCTACATTGGCCTTCAAATGAGTTAGATTGTCCGGCGGTGGACTATCTGTTTGCTTAAACACGTTAATATTATTAATCCTTGATCGTTTCTGCGTGGATTAAATATCGGCCATTCAATAGGATTCAGGGGGGTGGGGGGTCAAGCGTACGTACGCAGGGGGGGTTGTAAAAAGTACGCGTGCGTACAGGGAGGGGGGAAGGGGTCAAGTTTTGACAGATTTTTGCGTACATACTAAATGGATGGCCCCATACACTACACAACTATAGACTACACTACGATACACTACAATATACAATACGATACACTAAATTATACAATACACAATTTTACAAAAGTTAAAAAAATGTAATTTGAACAGTTTTTTGTGTTTGATTTAAAGCTTTCGTGACTGCAGGGATTCATATTCTTGGTTCTTTCGGTAAAGTCACGTAGAAGGGAAACAATAAAATAATACAAATATAAAACAATAAAATTATTCTACGTGACTTTACCGAAAGAACCAAGAATATAGTTTTTTGTGTGTTTAGTTTGTTGTCCTTCGCCCGCACCCTCGATTACAAGGCTCAACATAGTACACACTTACTATACGATAGACTACAACATAGTACACCCACACACTTGTCTGCGTTTATCCGTGTAATTTCGCGTCTCTCTTGCACGTTCAGACTGACGACTGCTCCCCCGCACCCCTTCAAGGGATCTCAGTACCGTCCCTCCTCCAGCACATTTCCAGCTTGGACACCTCCTTCTCTCTGGCTGCGACTTTGGTTGATGTTGAACCTCAAGGAAATGGAAATGAGTGACCACCCCACCCCTCCCAGAGGCAGTGCGGTGCTGTAGTGCCACCTGTTGGCACATGCTAGAATGTGTAGCTTTGTCGAGAGTGATAAAATAATGCAATGGGCCGCACACTTTTCATTATTTCCTCCAGTTCAATAGATTACCTATCCAATACATGTATTGGCCAATACCGGTATGAGTATCATATGCTATCAAGAAGGAGCATTGCCTGAAACGTCGACGATTATATATTTTATTAATTCAAGGCAGTGTTATTTAGGAGTACGTTGAGTTGTTTTCTTTGTCATTGTGCACCACTGTCAACACAGAGAACGGGGCATCCCATTCTAAACTAAACTGCTTTACTACAACTTTATTATTATTATTATTATGAGTTCTGCTCCATCGTCGGCGGCCGTGGGCGGAATCAGCTCTTCATCGTCTTCTTCGTCCGACGCCGTGTACGAACTCTGCGACGTGTAGACATGACTGTCTACCGTTAGCTATTTCCTCGCAAGTTGGCCACTTCCGACATCAGTTGTCCACTTCTGACACCAGTTATAGTGAGTCTAACTGAGTCGCAGACGTTGTCTTGGGAGCAACACATTTTATTGAACTCTTAGCACCACATACTCTAGGACAGTGGTTCTTAACCTTGTTGGAGGTACCGAACCCCACCAGTTTCATATGCGCATTCACCGAACCCCTCTTTAGTGAAAAATAAAATGTGATTTTTTTCAAATTCAAGACATAGATATGTTTTTTACTGGTACACAAAATGAGCCGTGCATGAACATTACCTTGTTCAAAGAATAAAACCAACACAATGCATAAACTCACAACAAATTACATACCTGGAAATCAATGTGACTTCTGCTGTTGCCTTTGAGAGATCAGTTCAGATATGCGTGGCTTCACCTTGGCAAGTGCCACTCTCATGTCATTTTCACAGCAAAGTCTGTTCCTTTTCTTCGTTTTTATGTCCAGCATCCTCGAAAAGGATTGCTCACAAAGATATGTTGTAACAAATGGTATAAAAACATCCAGGGCTTTCTTAGCAATAACTGGATACTTGTTCATTTGTCGGCACCAAAACGTTGAGAGCGTTGTTGTTCTGAAGAGTTGCTGTTGAACCTGGCTCTGCTGAATTTCAATGATTTCGTCGAGGAATTCATCATTGACATCTGCTGTTTCAACAGCAAACGTGAACGGCTGTCTCACCCATGCTGGATATGACTCTCTTGTAGGGAAATATCCGTTGAGAGACTTTGCAAGCTCATCTAAGTGCGTGGCAATTGTTTGCTTCAGTTCCGTGGATACAGAAATATCTCCGATTCCAGACACATCTTCGATCTTACTTGCACAGTCGTCCAGAAGCGGGAAGTTTGCGAAGTTATTGTTCTCTGTTTGTCGTTTCCATAACGGTAGCTTTTTTTGAAAAGCCTTCAGGTGTTCTTCCGCTTCCATGATATTGACTCCACCACCCTGCATCTGCTGATTGAGATGATTGAGAGCTGCGAATATATCAGCCATGTACGCTAAAATGAGAATGAACTCAGGATTTTTTAAGCAATCTGCATGGCAGTGTTGGTGCTCTTGCAAAAACAGGGCTAATTCCACACGCATGGCAAAAACACGATTCAGCACCTGTCCCCGGGATAACCACCGAATATTAGAATGGAGCAGAAGTACCTCAAATTCAGAGCCCATTTCTTTACACAGCTTACTGAAGATGCGGTGCCTCAGAGCACTTTTTCGCACATAGTTCACACATTCCACCACAGTTTTTAATACTTCTGTCATTTTTGGAGGTAAGGTTTTTGTTGCCAACGCATGCCTGTGCAGAATACAATGCGTCACAATGATGTGTGGTGCATCGGCCTTTACTAGCGCACCAAAACCAGACTTTCTTCCCAGCATGACTGGAGCTCCGTCCGTACAAACTGCAGAAACGATATCCCATGAAAGATTGTTGTCTCTGAAGAAGTCATCCACAAGCTTCTTCACATCGGCTGCCTTCGTTGTTGTTGTAAGAGGCTTACAAAATAAAAAACTCTTCTTTTATCATGTCGTCTTTCACATAGCGTACAAAAACAGCAAGCTGGCTTAGATCAGAAACGTCTGTGGTTTCGTCGAGTTGAAGGCTAAATTTTGCCGGGCTTGAAATCAGATCCGCGACTACTTGAGCCAAGATGTCTTTACTCATGTCTTCTATTCTGTCACTGACGGTGTCATTTGAAAGGGGAATTTGGGATAATTTACCTTCGGCCGCTGTTCCGAGTATCAGATTCGCCATCTTTAATGCAGCTGGTTTCACAAATGTTTCACCAATGGTGTGTGGCTTGCCCTGCTTTGCGATCAGGTAAGCAACTTCGTACGATGCTGTCAGGATCGGTTTGTTAACAGGTACAAATCCAAGAGCAGGCAGAGTGGCCCTTTCATCAAATCTGGCTCTCTTCACCCTGAATTCAGCAAGTGTTGTGTTCTTGTATTCCCCGTCTCCATGCAGCTTCAAGAAGTGTTCCTTTAGTTTTGCCGGTGCAAGACTAGAGTTGCTCAACTTGGCGTTGCAAATCATGCAGATAGGACGCTCACTCCCATCACGTTCCGTGATACATGAGAATCCATGTTGTACATATTTGTCCGACCACTTTCTTCTTTTGCCCGACATAGTTAGTATGGATAAAATATTAAAGAAATCACACGACGTACGACAACAACAGTCACACGTTGACTACGGAGTACGCACTAAATTCCCCGCAGCGCTGATTGGCCAAGCAGTGTAGCATGATCATCTGCAGCCAGTGATGGCCAAGCGGGCCGTGTGTGTCATCACAAATTTACACAATAATTCAAGTGTGTCCGGACCTCCGTGGCGGGGGCTCTGCCGAACCCCTGAGATCGACTCACCGAACCCCTGGGGTTCGATCGAACCCAGGTTAAGAACCACTGCTCTAGGATATTGACACAACACACTCTCGGGTGGTGACCACCCAACTAACCACGCTATGGCTGAACTAGACACGGTTCCACTATCCTAATCCGGACCACAAACTGGGTCCCGGACCGCGTGGCTGGAGGCTTCTTCAAGCTTGACGTGGATCTCCTGCCTCTCCAACAGTAAGAACCCCGAGTCCCTCACAGAGCCCCCCTTATATCGGGCCGGGCTGGGGCTGGCTCCACCTCTCGCCCCACCCACCTTTTCGATCTCTCTCGCCCTTGCCCAAAGGCTCTCGATAGTTCTTCTTGGACCATGTTACCATCCATTGGCCCCCTCCACCGGTGCCCCCCCCCCTCCATTATTATCCGGTCACGTGTCCTCAGGTCAGCCAGAGGATCATGCCCCCAACGTAACCCCAGCTGGCTGACACTCTCTCGCTCTCGCAACGGGAGCCCGCATGTTGCCTGCATTGGTATTTGCATGTCCATGCACGGTTACCCTTCCCTCTACAGCCTACGTATATAAGTCCCTGTACGTAATCCCTTTGGGCGTCTTTCTGTGTGTGCCTCTCCATGTGTGTATGTCTCTTGGTGTAGTGTTGCTCGTTGTGTCCCTCTGTACTGCCCAAAACACCTTTCCCTGTGTGTCTTCTCTGTGTATGTATCTCTGCTACCTAGTACCTCGTGTCTGTTCACGAGTGCTTATCCTCTGTTTATGTTGGTGTGTTCAATCTAAAAGATTAACTCAAGATTGTGTTGCTTTCAAAACGTCGTGATTTATTTAAAAAAATTCTACATACGTGACTTTACCGAAAAAAACAATGAGTATAGTAATTCCTGCAGCCACGAAAGCTTCAATCCATACTTAAGTTAAACACGTAATTGAAACTGGTGTAAAAATTAAGTGGGTGTAAGCAGGACACCGGGATGCGTCTGATTTAGGCCGAAGCTAAGTAAGCTGCAGCTTAGGGATTCACATTATGAGGGGCTTCTAAATCTGAAAACAATATATAATATGAAGAAAATAAAGGAGATAGAGAGAAAAAACTCACTAAACGTTCATTCCGATGTGACAAATATACACACACACACACTCATGGCCTAGCTTCGGGGCCCCAGCAATGCCATAATGCGGCCCTGAGGAGAACGTCACTAGAATTGATGGTGTCAGTTAGTGAAGATTGGTGACGGAGAGTCAGCCAAGGAATAGAATGCATTGGATAGTACGCGCACGGAGGAGATGGAGCGACTAAATGAGCGCGTGTGCAGGAACTAGTTGGATTGTTACATCGCAGAAGAGTGAGAGATCAGAATCATCAGAATATTTATACTGCAGTAGGAATCCGATGAGCTTTGAAGCTATTTTGTCCAGTAGGAGCACGGGGTCAGAACGTTACAACAACAAACACAATACTCACAAACACGAAAGGAGTGCAACGTATAAGAAAGGTAAAAACATCACTTAAAACATATACACAAATACAACTACGCTATGTTTTATTTTACCAAGTAAGGCCCACTGAGCTATTAGCTTCTTTTCAGAAGTGACCTGGTCCCAAATGATAGCTCAAAGAAATGGCTTATCACGTGTAAATTTATAGCAGAAAAATACTCCAAATAATCTAAACGCGTGATGTTGTTTCTAAACGTGGAGGGAAACCCCGAAGGACCCGGAGAAAAAAAATCCACGCGACCAGGGGGAGAGAGACATGCAAACTCCAAATATACAGCAGGTGTCAGGGTCGGGATCGAACCGCCGACCTTTCAGCATAGAAGGCGAGGAGGAAAACATCTCGTCACCGTGGCAACAACGTGGGGAAGGCCTCATCCGGCACTGGAATGAATCACGGCTGATGATGACGATTGTTAATTCGCTGCCATCCTACGATCCCACCCATGGCATCTCTCATCACCATCAGTCTCTTGCGGAACAGTCGCCATCGGTCAAACCAATTTCTCTCTGTTTCTGTTATCCTGCGTGACCCTTGTGTCTCAAGCAATGGACCGGGTGCTGGCGAAACGGGAGCACGTCCTGGACATCGGCCCGCAGCGTTACGAGTTGACGGTTCGTCGAGCCAGGCACGAACAGATCAAGCAACCCGAACCCGCTAATGCGCCTTTACAGGTAAAGCATTTACATATTCTTTTTTTTATACCAGTTGAGGTCCACTGAGCTGTATAGCTATTTTTCAGAAAGCGACCTGGTTATCACAAATGATAGCTCAACGAAGACGCTTATCACGTTGACATTTATAGCAGCTGCATACTCTTAATGCGTGATGTTGATTTTAAATGTGAAGAGAAAATCCGGAGGACCTGAAGATAAAAATCCACGCCACCACGGGGAGAGAGAGACACGTAAACCTCACATGTACAACAGGCGTCAGGTTCTGGATCGAAACCACGACCTCCTGTATACCAGACGAGGTAGTTAACAACTCCTAGCCACCGTGATGTTGATGAGAGACAGAGACGCAAACTCCAAATATACAGCAGGCATCAGGGTCGGGATCCAACCCAGGAACTCCTGTATACCAGGAGAGGTAGTTAATATATCCTAGCCACTGTGATGATGATAGAGAGAGACACGCAAACTTAACATATACAGCAGGTGTCATGGTCGGTATCAAATCGACGACCTCCTGTATACCAGGCGAGGTAGTTAACATACTCTAGCCACGCGGTGTCCTAAAGCCTCGCAGCAGCGACAGCGATCCGAGTTCATGTGACTGCCATACACTTAGAGCGCCGGATGTGCAAGAAATAAAAATAAACACGCAAATATCCATAATAGAGGTTTTTGGGTTAGATCGCGTAAATATAGAAATGTGTCGTTAAAACCGTCACCACTCGACACAGCCAACTGGTAAGGGTTGTCACGTAAACAGAACCTACCAATTCGTCACTAGTACAGCACACCGGTGTGTTAGAGAGCCAAGCCACAACATTTACAATCTGAGTGCGACGTTTCGCCAGTAACGACAACTAGCTTCAGCAGGCGACAGCCAGATTTGTGGAGAAGTCTTAGTGTTTCGTTCCTTATATAGAGGCGTAGAGGTGTTGACCACGCTTCTGCGCTGTTGCACAATGTGGGGGGGGGGGGGGGGGTTACTGAGGCAACGTACATTATGCATGTGCATTATGCGAGGCCTTTGAACTTGCCCTTCCTGCCTATTGTGTTTATTAAAATAGCCCTACCAACAGTAATCCCTATTGAACATAAACACGGTAATATGCCTCAGAACCACGCGACAGCCTCCTTGCACCTCCTACTCCACCACTTCCTCCTCCAGCAGAGCATTAACCGGTCCACCCAAGGCGCCGTGACGGACTTCACAGCCAGAGTCGATATCTTAGCCACTTCCGCCTGGCTCCCTGCATTCACACAGTGATCCTGTCGTGTAGTACTATGAGTAGTAGGAGTACAATGCTCCATCGATGTTTGGAAGCGGAGTCAGAACATGCCATGAGACCCGAGCCGCACGATCGCCTGTCCTGGATACAAACCACATTTGCAAAAGCTATTTGGCTGTAGTATTAATTAAAGTGGCAATTTCATACCCATGTGAAATTTAAATTGGAGAGGAATAGGTGACAAAGCCTTTGCCTTTGCAGCACTACCAACTTTTGGAACATCCTTGTTTGCTTCCTTAATATCGTAAATCTTTCTTCAAAACATATCCTGAAGCAGAAGATTAACGCTGGCTACAACCACATTTGCAAGTGTCATTTATAACTTGTATCATAGATATTTGAATTTGCAATTTAATTGAGGGGCTACTGTGTTGTTGTTGTCTTGTCGTGGTCTGGGATCACACCACTGGGCCCTGTTCATACAATCCCTTTTGGCAATACTGTGCCATACTGAGCTTATTCATTAACCCATTGTCAAACCAAATAAACCTAAGACGCCCATATAATTGCGTTGGAACTATCCCTATTGCAAGTCTAGGACTGTTGTTGTCTTGGTGTGCTCTGTGAATGCTGTTGTTGTTTTGGTGTGGTCTGGGACTAGTGTTGTTTGTGTGTGCTCTGGGATTGTTGTTGTCTTGGTGTGGTATAGGCCTGTTGCTATTGTCTTGGTGTGGTCTGGGACTGTTGTTGTTGTCTTGGTGTGGTCTGGGACTGTTGTTGTGTATGTTTTGCTGCCTTGCACCAAATCATGCATTTAGTGTTGAAAAATCAGCATGGATTGTCTGTACTTATGCAATTTGTAACTTACACACTTTATTTATTCTAAGTGACTTTGTTAGCTTTTCTCTATTTTACACTCATATCGTGTTGTGTGTGATGTTTGTTGTTGTAACTTTCTGACCGCATGCCCCTACTGGACATCTGTGATAATAAATCTCCATAGCTTCATCAGGTTCTTCCGCCTCCTTCAGTCTAAACATAGATTCTGATTCTGACCTCACGAAATATCAAAGTTTACACTTTGCGATGTTCATATGCCTCGATTGTGACACGTAACTTCTAATACCTAAATAAATGGCGAATGGTTTTTGTTTTTTCTCACCTTAGGACGAGCCGTCTTCCAAGACACGTGCACAATCCAGGGGATCTTCTGAACGTGAGTACATCCGCAGGGAATTCGTGAGGATTTGTCTCCATTCACTACCCAGAAGCACGTTGTTTTTTAGGCACTAGGGAGTGTTGCAATCTCCAGTTGTGGTGTTCGCTGATTAGAGTCCCTAATTAGGAGTTTGTCCAACATTCTGAGGATTTTTTTTCTCCCGCTCAGGCCAATCCGCGAACACAGTGCACAGCCAAGCAGACCAGCCTGTAAACACATCGTTATTAAATTATGTTCCCAATGACGATTACCGGAATGTTATCAAATATTGCTTCACCATCACAACCCTTGAGTAGAATAATTATGACACTCAGCAATCTAGCATTTAATATGATAATTAAACAACTCGACATTTTTCTGAATAACCACTAGATTATCAGCAAATATTGCTAAATAAGACGTTTAAGTTTAAACATTAAGCCTTGTCAATCACACGGAGGCTTTCGTGACCAATATTATCCGTACAAGATTTGTTTTTGTTTGGTTAGATCGCATAAATATACATGTGTTGATAAACCACCACCCGATACAGAACATTTGTAAGGTTTGTCACTTAAATTCAACGTGCCAATGAGTTACTATTTCAGCACTAACCAGTTGTGTGTTGGAGAGTAAACCCTCAACATTTACAATTCGAGGACCGTGACGTTTCGCCAATAATTACAACCAACTTCATCGAGAAATCCTCCTCCTGTTTCGGTCTTAAGTAGAGGAGTAAAGGTGATGTTGTTACTTAACAGCCAATCAGGTGCGAAGACCAGAAGAGGCTAAGTTAATGTTTCCATATAAATATCTATTATTAATTGGGTTATTCACAATTAAGCAACACACATAATGTACATAATGTATGTATTATGTATGTACGTTATCCTGAACCGGATCTAGTTCAATATATCTGATTAACCTGCAAGGCTGTAGTGATGACGTAATGGTGGCTACTAGAGGACCTGTAACAATAGGTGCATTCACTCCAGATCTGAGCTCTGGTTAACACCTGATGATGCTGGTTATGATCTCCAGAAAAACAGCATACATCACGTGTCAGATTTAAAACTTGCTTTTTCAACGTGCCAGTCTGTTGAAAAACAAAAATCAACTGGCATATTATCTAGGTGGCAACTTTGACTGATTCGGCCATGTTGGGTGGTGAATGATTGAATTGCACTCATTCGACATTACACTGACACGATCTAGCCCAACAATTGCACATCATGCAAGGGATGTTAACTCCCTTGCCACGTATACAGGATGTCGTGGGTTCGATCCCGACCCTGACACCTGCTGCATATTTGGAGTTTTCGTGTGTGTCTCCCCTGTGGTTGCGTGGATTTTTCTCCAAGTTATCTGGTTTTATACACCACTATACACTACTATACACTCCAATATACACTGAACTACTATACAGTACACTACACTATACACTACACTATATACTCCACTCTTATAGACTACACAATACACCTCTATAAACTACACTACTATACACTCCACTATACACTACACGATACACTACATTACTATACATTACACTATACACTACACTACTATACACTCCAACATACGCTGCACTACTATACACTGCGCTATTATACAGTACACTACACTATACACTACACTATATACTCCACTATTATAGACTACACTATACACTACTATAAACTACACTACTATACAGTACACTGTACACTAGACTATAAACTACTATAGACTACATTAATATACATTACACTATACACGACTATACACTACACTATATATTACACTACTATACACTACACTATACACGATACTACTATACACTACACTATACACTACTATACACGACTACACTATATGCTACAGTGTTACAGCCTCACGTCGGTTCACTGCTGTCACCCCCTCAGTATGGACCTCTCTACTTTCTATTCATTTGCACATCCGCAGCATTAAATGCACTCTACTTTAAATAAACATCTAAATACCTCGTATATCTGTCTGGGCCAAGCTTATGAGCATCCCTGAGCTTGGCTCCGCGCCTCTGAGTTGTTGACTTGTACGCAAAACCTGGCGAGTTATGCATTTAATTCTTATTCTTACAAAACCAGATTAATTATTTCTGAAAATGTCGTGTTACTGCAGTGGGCCACCAATAGCAATCGCCATTCTTGCTGTAAATGAGCTAAAGTTACAGCTTGTTGGGATTTTTTTCCGAGCAATGTTTTTTCATGTGTTTCAGAACCATTTGCCACAATAAAAGTGGAAAAGACAGAAAACGCGGATACGGAGTTCGTGTCGATGTATTTTGAAAGTGAGAGGAGGTCTGGTGGAGGAGACATCGCAACGATCAAGGAGGAGGAGAAATATTGGGTGATTACCTTTGCAGACCCAGCAGGTAACCGAAACAAATCCTGCACATTCGATGATACACTAATTTAAATATTATATTGTTTACTTTTATTAGTTCTTGTCAAGGCGAACAGTACAAAGACAATGCAATTATCAGAGCATTTATAGCTCAGGTTGAGCAGCTTTATCATGGGATACATTTTTTAAAATTGTCTTTGTACTGTTCGCCTTTTGGCGTTCTCTAGTCTGACACTGGTAGTGAGACTAGGCCATAAAGAAAGCTGTCTCTGGTGTAGGCCAATCAGTTTCAAAGACAATGCATATATTATCCAAGCATGTTTGCATGTTCACCACAAGTTCGTGTGGTAAATGCAGTAGTTGATTCCTTGCAAAATGTTTATATTTGGTGTTTCAACATCTTAACACCTGTTTTTTTTTTCAGAAAGAGTAAAACACCTATTCTTAATTTTCATACTTTTATCAGTCTAGCTTACTTTATCTTGATTTGTTACACGGATGATCCCTCTTCGCCAGTTTTCTGAACGAGTAGAGGATTCTTAAAGAAGATCGCCGGTACGGTATTTTAGTTTGAACAGTGCTCCAATTTATTGGCTAAACCGGGATAACATTTGGCATTGACAGGACATCTGTGTAAATGCTGCAAATATAAATTCGTGGTAATATAAATGATTCAATACATGTGTAGAAGAGTAGTCGGCGACGACTCGGAGACGGATTGAAGGTTAAGGGCTTTCGCCGTAAGTTTATTTAGGGTTATTAACAATACACAAGGGTGTAACAACTCCCAGGGGTTAGGGATCCCGGGCTAGGTCCCACTAGTTCCCGACACAGCCAGCTGCCCTGTGCTACCTCCTCTGTGTCGGACGTGGGTTCATCCGACACGGCCGACCGAGGAGCGCAGCCACCTCCAGCCCTGGCGCTGTGCTCCTTCCTATCCTTACTCCCTCGCCCCTGGCTCCCCGTTCCACCCTACTCCGAGCCGCGACACCAGCAACGACCCCGTTATGTCACACAGCGCGCATGACGCCACGTTCCGTGACGTCATCACACCGGACGGCACGCGTGATGTCACGTCCCCATTTTACTCCTCTACACATGCTATGCCATGCAATTATTATTGTGAAAGATAGCTATATATATCATAGTAACGTTATAAATCAACAATTTAATCTAACTGAACTGAAAACCAGAGCTAATAGCCAAGTTACAACCACTATTTTTCTAGAACGAAAAAAACCAAAATTGGTTAATAAAGAAATATATACTGCCATTTAAGGGGTCCAGAATAAACCCGTTAAAAATAAATAATTATGCTTGCTACTTGGATGGTAAATATATTAAAATTCCTGCGCCAATGATGTTCCAGGGCACATTGAGTATGGTCTGTCAGTCACTGGGTGACAGTGCAGCGTGTATTCTACATTCAGTCAGCACGGCTGGCTGCATACGGTGCGAAAGAAGTTCCACGTACGTGTATACAAGGGATCAAAGTGATAGGGTCACACTCACTAGGACGCGGGGATATACACATACATACAGTACAAAGATCCCCCGTATAGCCTCAACATATTGTTGGGGCAAGTGCTGTTAGCGAATAACATCCATGAAGGCCGGCACTGTGGCACACGAGGGGGTGGGTGGCCAGCACCACGAACCAGCCGCCTTTGTCTCCCCAGTGGTGATGTTGACTACACATCGCACCAGGTACTCATTCGAGGCTGAGTCGACCTAGAGGAGGAGGCCCATGACCAGTTCAGGTAACCGCCACTGGCATTAGCCACCACACTACCGCTCCCCATAATAATAATATGTGGGGGCGAATGTCCCCCGCCATCACCGAATTGTCGGGGCCGTTGGCTCCCGACTCGCCCGCAACATTTATCCCACTACCCCCCGGCTGCTCTGTGGGGTTCGGGCTAGCGACCTCCACTACCCCGCCCTCCTGCGCTGCTGACCGCGTCTGCATGTTTTAACTGATGGGTAGGGCGCGTTGCTTTACGCTCGTGGTGCGCTGCGGGGCGGCGTACCGCGGTGAGCACGCTCGCCCGTAAAAACTCCCTCCCGCCCATAAACAAACAGGTGCGGCGCGTGTCTCCCTCCCACCCCCGCTCCACCTGCTCCGGTAATAACAAACGCGCCTATACCCCCTGCCCAGCCCCGTACACCAATCGCATGCGAGGAAGTTGGAGTCGAGGGATGGGCGGGCGGGACGTTTGCCGTGCGCGCGCCGCTGATTGGGGAGGGTCGCCCAGCTCTGAGTTAACGGGCCTGTTCAAACAGTCGCGCGAATACGCGCGCGCTCCGCGCTTAGCTCGCTACTTCGCGATTAGACAATCGTGCGGGGGCGTGACTGCAACACAGCCACACAGGTACGCGATCGCTAAGCACTATGGTAAGCGATATCACGGGTACGCGAGCACTGGCCACCACCGAAAATCGCCACGTATGCCCATACGCGCCGCACAGTACTGTACACAATTGCACAGATGCGCGATCGCAACGCAGTCACACCGGTATGCGAGCGCTACGCGCTATTGTAAACAATCGTGCGGGTACATAAACACCACACCCTTCGTCTCGAGGTGAACAGCTGCGCATACACATAGACACCCAGCACACTCTACCCTCCGCTTCACGCTCCCAAAAGACCACACAACACAGTTTTATCCCCCCACTAGCGAATTTTTATTTACCTGAGCAACTCGTTTAAACTACACGTAGGTGTGTGTGTCAGTGGCTGCCAGCCTACTCTCCCGGGGATTCTAGGCTGAACCTACTCTGTCTATCGCTCCGCTCTCTACTCCCGATTAACTCACTCCGGACTCACTTCTCTCACACACGCTTACTTCCCCTCCGCTGGGCTGAACGTTGTAGAAGGAGGAGATGGTAGGTCGGCCTCGTCGAGAGTGGAGCCTGGCTGCGTTGGAGTTCGTCACATGGATGTCCCGAACGGCTGACTCTGTTGCTCCGTAGACCGCGAAGATTTTGAAGAAGACCCCTCACTACGCTAAGCCTCCGTCTTTTATCTACCCGATCGCAAAGCCTTTCGTCTCTCCTCCGTGCTCTTTTGCCCAATCAGAGGCCGAGTTATTTTCGCCCTTTTCACCTTCAGGTCTATTAGCTTACCTATAACAAAAGGCACTCCAATGCTTTCGCACCTATGCTGCCCGGCCCAATTGTAGGCCGAGTTATTTTTTATCTCATTGTCATCGAGTCCCTAATCCCATTCATAATAAAGGCGCACTGTGGTTCTCACACCCCAGGTGGCCCTGTCCATTCAGATGTTGGATATTCTTACCCCTTTGTTATCTAGATCCCTGATCCTAACAAAGGCATTCCGTCCTATGACCTTATCTAGCACAAAAGGTATTCAGATGATTCCGCCCCGCGTCGCCCTGCTCATTCAAAGGCCTGAATGCTCCTATCCTGTTGTCATTTGGATCTGTGAGCTCACCTATAATCAGGGGCATTCAGTTCCTAATTCCATCTATAACAACAGGCATCTCGTGGTTCACACGCCCCGTGCCGTGTGTGTATAATTTCGTCCCTGTGGCTTTACGGCCTCCGCCGCGACTACGTGATTTTAATATCAGGTCACGGCGCCGCGGTTCATGTCAGCTACGGGGGGAGATCGCCCAAATTCCCAGCCGTAGGAAACCATGAAACTTAATCCCATTAGAGGCTTCTGGAAAAAAAAAACCTATCGGCCAGGTGATCTCGCCTTCTGGCTCTACGTGAGGTGTGTGTGCGTTCGTGCGGGGGGAGGGGGGGGTGTGGTGCGGTGTGCCGTCGTCACTCCCCGGTGGCGGTGTCACGGTGGTGAATACGGCCCACGAAGGAGCTGCCCCGCTGCGGTGGTACCACACAGCCCCCCGAGGTGCCAGTCCCCGTCCCGGGTTGACTGGAGCACCTCGCCTGGGTTGCCCCTACGAGGTAGTGCCACGGGGTCCGCGGGACTCGTCCGACTCTCGTGGCTGGCCTCGGCGGTGGCGGTTCCATCTCCCGGGGTTCCGGGGGCGGTCTCCTCCTCCACTCCAGTGGTTCTCTCCTGTCCTGGGTACCTGCGGGCGGGGAGACAAACTCGGGGGCGGTGGGGTTCAGGGACCGTCGTCCCCATCTCTCCTGGTTTGGGTCGGTACCCCCTGGGGCCCGGGGCCCCGTGGGGCCCACATACTGTGCGAGGCCCCCGGGTATGGGGGGGTGGGGACCCGGGGGTTTCGGGGTCCTCGAGCGGCGAGGTTCTCCCTTGCTGGGGCCACCCTCCATGGTTTCAGTCGCCGGACATTGACTACCATCTCCCGGTCCCCTTCTCCCCCCTGAAGCAGTACCGTCCAGGGGGAGATCTGTCGCCCCACCATCCAGGGTCCCCGCCATTAGGTGGTTAACTTCCCCACCTGTCTGGCCCTGACGCGAGGGGTGTGCAGCCACACCTTAGAGCCCGCCAAGTAGAAGGGGGGCTCCATTCGGGGTCGGGCGCCCCGCTCCTGCCACTGGTGTGCGGTCTCGCCTTGTGGGTAGGCCCGGACCCTAGCTTCTCGTAGGGTCTCCATCAAGTGCTCCATGGGGCGGCTCCCTTCCTCCCTTTGCGGCGGAGGGACACCGAACAGCAGATCTGTGGATAAGCGAGACTCGCGACCAAACATCATTAGGAACGGGGTCTGTCCCGTGGATGTGTGTACTGTGGTGGCGTAGGCGAACAGAGCATAGGGGACGTGTTCATCCCAGTCCCGTTGATTCGCAGCTACCATGCGTTTCAGCTTCCCGGCTAGAGTCTGGTTCATCCTCTCTACCATCCCGTTTGCCTGGGGGTGATACGCCGTAGTTCGGTCCTTCTGGATCCCGAACTCGCGGCACAGCGCCTGGAATAGCTCTGCCTCGAACTCACTACCTTGGTCAGTAATGACTCGTTCGGGGATCCCGTGCTTAAGTACGTTCCACGAATGCTCGGGCCACTACGAGGGCTGTCTTATCGGGGATGGCTGCCGCTACGGGATAGCGTGTGAAGTATTCCACCGCTACGAGAATATATCGGTTGCCCCGGTGGGATCGCGGGAATGGTCCCTGCAGGTCGATCCCGACCAGCTGGTTCTTCTGGCTGACACAGAACGGCCTCAGGGGTACCTGGTATCGCGCTGGTCTCGGCCTGCATTGCTGACAATCGCGGCAGCCCTGCACCCTGGCGGCCACGTCTTGTGCCAACTTGGGCCAGAGATACTGGCGGCGTAGGGTTTCCCGAGTGCACCGTTCCCCGTCATGGCCCCCGAGCGGGTGGTCGTGCACTAGTCTCAGCAGCTGGGGTCGCACCTGGGCGGGAACGCAGATGCATCCCGGCTGGCCGGCTTTGTTTAGTTCCCGTACCACCCCGTTCTACACGCACAACCGGGCATACAAACCACTCCAGGGTCCTGGTAGGGCGTCCTCCTTCTCCCGTAGGGCTGCCTCCACCGCTGCCAGATCCGGATCCCGCAGCTGGGTCCGTCTCAGCTGCTCGTCGTCCAGGCCTGGGAAGGCGCAGCCGACGTCCTCCTGGATCCGATTAGGTGGGGTTGAGCGACCCGTCGGGCCCCAGGGTGTGGGCTCCGTGCCCGCCGAGTGGTCCCCCGGGTCCCTGGTTCCTCCTGTCGGGGTCTCTGTTGCACACACTGCACTGTCTCTCATCACAGGGGAGTTAGTCTCGGCGTGCTCCTGGGGGTCCGCCACCTACCGGCAACGGCCCCCCGTGAAGCACGGGGCAAGACTTCCTCCACCCTTGTCTCGGTGCACACCGCGGGTCGCCTTGACAAGGTGTCCGCATTTGCGTGTGTACGTCCAGCTCTGTACTCGATTTGCAGGTTGTACTCCTGCAGCTGCGCCAGCCATCGGGCCATCTGCCCCCGTGGTTCCTTGAACGTAAGGAGGAACTGCAGGGCATAATGGTCGGTGCGCACCCGACATTTCCTGCCGTACAAATACGGTCGGAACTGTTTGCACGCGAAGATCACGGCATATAGTTCTTGATGGGTCATGCAATAATTCAGCTCGGCCCCACTCAGGGTCCGACTGGTGTATGCAATGACCTGTTCCGTTCCACCCTACACCTATGACAGCACCGCGCCCAGCCCACTGCTGCAGGCATCGGTGTCTAAAATAATATCAGTGGTGAAGTCGGGGAAAGCTAGGGTGGGGGCATGGGTGAGGTGGTCTTTGAGTGTGGTGAAGGCCGTCTGGCAGGCCTCCGTCCACTAATAGGGGTTCTTAGGGGAGGTGAGTTGGGTGAGGGGGCGTGCAATCTCGCTGAATCCCATTACAAATAGACGATAATAGGTGGCGAGCCCCAAGAATGACCTGATCTCCGCCAGATTCCTTGGCCGTGGCCATTCCACTACGGCGCGCAAATTTTTCGGATCGGTGCGTACCCCCGCCTCGCTGACTCGGTGTCCGAGGTAACCCACCTCGCGCTGCGCAATGTAACACTTACGCGGCTTGAGCTTGAGATGGGCTGCTCGCAGTCGCTGGAACACCTCTCGCAGCCTGGACCAGTGTTCGGACAGAGATCTGCAGAACACTATCACGTCGTCCAGGTAAATCAGGCACTGTTCCCACTGTAAGCCCCGCATCACCAACTCCATCAACCACTGGAATGTCGCGGGCGCATTAGTGAGTCCGAACGGAAGCACTCGAAACTCGAACAGCCCCATCGGGGTGGTAAATGCGGTTTTCGGCCGATCCTCCTCCGCCATCTCCACCTGCCAGTACCCGGACGCCAGATCAAGGGTGGAAAAATACCATGCTCCTGCGAGGCTGTCAAAGGTGGTGTCGATGCGCGGTATGGGGAAGGCGTCGCCGAGGGTGACTGCGTTCAACTTTCGGTAATCAACGCAGAACCGGGTCGACCCGTCCTTTTTTGTCACTAGCACCACCGGGGCAGACCAGGGGCTCGCCGAGGGCTGAATCACATTATCACGTAGCATATCCGCGACTGCCTCCTTGATCTGGGTCCGTTCAGGCGCGCTCACCCGGTATGCGGGGAGTTTGATCGGTCAGGCTGCACCTGTGTCAATTTGGTGCTTTGCAAGGTATGTCCGGCCTACATCTGAATCGTGCTCACTGAACACGTCGGCGTACTCCTGCAACAACCAGCGCAGCTGATCGGCCTCCCCCTTAGGTAAATCTGCCCAAGGCACATGTAACGCATCATGCAGGGGAACGATCTCGGCCCGGGGGGTCAGGCCGACCCGCCAGGCCAGATCCTGGTTGTCCTCAGGGTGGCCAGGGTCTTCCGCCCAGAGTGCGAACACCGAGTCATTAGAGTGGCGCGCATGCAGGGGGTGTATGTTGGCTACTGTGGTGCGCCGTCGTAGCATCGCCGGGGTACTGTGTGGGTTAAACACCCGCATAAACAGTCGCCCCCCATCTGCGTTTACCAGCGTGGCTGACCCTATGACTCCGTACCGCACTGCCAACTCCAGGTGAGGGGTTAGCATTACCTCGCCCGATGGTCAGTGTGTGGGGTCGGCGGAGGGGGTTGCCACTGGCACCAGCATCTCGGCGAGCGGCCCAATGGTGACGGCCGACACCAGCGTAGCGGCTACGGGTGTGAAGCGAGGGCGATTCGGCTCGGGTCCCAGGAACGGGATCTGCTCCCCGCTGCCCTCCACGGTGGCGCATCGCTGGCGGGGTTGCACGTTGAGCCCCAGCTTTTCCAGGAGGTCTGTACCTGCAATACACTCGTGGCACAACACACTCGAGACGTAGAATTCCTGTGTGCACACCTGGTTTCCAAGACGGACCTCGAGGGAGATCCTTCCCAGCAACCCCATCCCGGCTCCGCTTGCTGTGTGCAGCGCGGGATCCGGGGCCTGCAGGCGGCTTACGTCAACCCCGAGCACGCTGCAGTGCGCGGCGCTCACGAATGAGGCTACGGCCCCTGTGTCCAGTAGGATCCGGGTGCGCTGCCCGTTCACCTGTCCTTCCACCAGCGACGTGGCCCCCGTGATTCCCGCCACCAGCTCCCGCAGCCAGTCGCCCGTGCTCACCGCGTCCCTGAGTGTTGTGGTCGGAATCTACGTGGGGATCACTCGCTCACCATTATTATTATTATCGTTTCGTTTCGGGACCTCGTCGATTGCACCCCTAGGTGGTCCACTCTCTAGGGGGCATTGGCGTTTAACCCCGGCGCCTGCCTCGCGTGAGCGACCTGAGGGCAGTCTCTCACGAGGTGCCCTCGGCGGTCACACAGGTAACATGCCCGGGGAACGGTTCCGTAGGGGGTCCCCTGTCCACCCCCTCTCCCCCTTCCTGTATGCAGCTGCCCAAGGTCGGCCTCTAACTGGGTCACCCGTCCGGCCAGCCCCCCCACTGTGGAGCGTAGCTCACCCATTTCAGATTGAATGGTCTTCACATTTTTGTTTGCTTCATCCCATATATCTTTTATACCAGTCTGTATCCCCGCTACCCAGCTCGGGGTTGTCTCGCGGGGCCCCGAAGACTCTCTTGCTCGACCCCTTACCGTGCGGCTGAGTCCCTCCTCCTCTTCCTCCTCCTCTGGGCCCAGGCTCGCGATAGCCCTCTCTCGTCCCGGCCCGCGGAGCTGCGTGCGTTGGCTGGAAAGTCTTTCACACTTACGCGCGCGCTCCACAAGAGCGTTAAAGGAAAGGCGAGTGCAGCTCAGATTGGGGTGCCACCACGAGGTGTGAGTCAAGTATCATAGGATTTTCTCAGAGGCGAGGTCCTCAACTGCCTCCGCCGTGTACCCCGGGCGTGCGAGCTGCGTTAGCGTGCGTACATCCTCGGCATAGTCACGCAAATCCTCGCCGGGTTGGCGGCGGCGTGCCTCTAAGGCGGTCTTCGCCTCCTCATTACTCATGCCAAACCGTAGGTCAAGTTGGCGCATTAGCTCTGCTAGCTGGGTTTGTGTGCTCGCGGGTACAGCTTCCGTGAAGTCAGCCGCCCGTCCATCTAAGTGTATGGTCAGTTGCTCTAACGCCTGTGCGTCTGTCCAACCATTAATTTTTTTAGCCCCTAAAACGTTGCGGGCAAATGCTTTCCATGACGGGGTCCCCTGGCCGGTGAATATATGTCTTATTTTTGCGTGGGGTAACGCGCTGCGGGTTCATGCCGCCTCTGACACCAAACTGTGGGGGCGAATGTCCCCCGCCATCACCGAATTGTCGGGGCCGTTGGCTCCCGACTCCCCCGCCACATTTATCCCATTACCCCCCGGCTGCTCTGTGGGGTTCGGGCTAGCGACCTCCACTACCCCGCCCTCCTGCGCTGCTGACCGCGTCTGCATGTTTTAACTGATGGGTAGGGCGCGTTGCTTTACGCTCGCGGTGCGCTGCGGGGCGGCGTACCGCGGTGAGCACGCTCGCCCGTAAAAACTCCCTCCCGCCCATAAACAAACAGGCGCGGCGCGTGTCTCCCTCCCACCCCCGCTCCACCTGCTCCGGTAATAACAAACGCGCCTATACCCCCTGCCCAGCCCCGTACACCAATCGCATGCGAGGGAGTTGGAGTGGAGGGATGGGCGGGCGGGACGTTTGCCGTGCACGCGCCGCTGATTGGGGAGGGTCGCCCAACTCTGAGTTAACGGGCCCGTTCAAACAGTCGCACGAATACGCGCGCGCTCCGCGCTTAGCTCGCTACTTCGCGATTAGACAATCGTGCGGGGGCGTGACCGCAACACAGCCACACAGGTACGCGATCGCTAAGCACTATGGTAAGCGATATCATGGGTACGCGAGCACTGGCCACCACCGAAAATCGCCACGTATGCCCGTACGCGCCGCACAGTACTGTACACAATTGCACAGATGCACGATCGCAACGCAGTCACACCGGTATGCGAGCGCTATGCGCTATTGTAAACAATCGTGTGGGTACGTAAACACCACACCCTTTGTCTCGAGGTGAACAGCCGCGCATACACATAGACACCCAGCACACTCTACCCTCCGCTCCCAAAAGACCACACAACACAGTTTTATCCCCCCACTAGCGAATTTTTATTTACCTGAGCAACTCGTTTAAACTACGCGTAGGTGTGTGTGTCAGTGGCTGCCAGCCTACTCTCCCGGGGATTCTAGGCTGAACCTACTCTGTCTATCGCTCCGCTCTCTACTCCCGATTAACTCACTCCGGACTCACTTCTCTCACACACGCTTACTTCCCCTCCGCTGGGCTGAACGTTGTAGAAGGAGGAGATGGTAGGTCGGCCTCGTCGAGAGTGGAGCCTGGCTGTGTTGGAGTTCGTCACATGGACGTCCCGAACGACTGACTCTGTTGCTCCGTAGACCGCGAAGATTTTGAAGAAGAAGACCCCTTCCTACGCTAAGCCTCCATCTTTTATCCACCCGATGGCAAAGACTTTCGTCTCTCCTCCGTGCTCTTTTGCCCAATCAGAGGCCGAGTTATTTTCGTCCTTTTCACCTTCAGGTCTATTAGCTTACCTATAACAAAAGGCACTCCGATGTTTTCGCACTCATGCTGCCTGGCCCAGTCGGAGGCCGAGTTATTTTTATCTCATTGTCATCGAGTCCCTAATCCCATTCATAATAAAGGCGCACTGTGGTTCTCACACCCCAGGTGGCCCTGTCCATTCAGATGTTGGATATTCTTACCCCTGTTATCTAGATCCCTGATCCTAACAAAGGCATTCCGTCCTGTGACCTTATCTAGCACAAAAGGTATTCAGATGCTTCCGCCCCGCGTCGCCCTGCTCTACGTGATTTTAATATCATGTCATGGCGCCGCGGTTCGTGTCATCTAGGGGGGGAGATCGCCCAAATTCCCGGCCGTAGGAAACCATGAAACTTAATCCCATTAGGGGCTTCTGGAAAAAAACTTATCGGCCAGGTGATCTCGTCTTCCGGCTCTACGTGGGGTGTGTGTGCGTTCGTGCGAGGGGGGGGGGGGGTGCGGCGCGGTGCACCGTTGTCACTCCCCGGTGGCGGTGTCACGGTGGTGAATACGGCCCCCGACGGAGCTGTCCCTCGCATATACACACACACACGTAGAACGATAACCAAAGGGCTAAATGCTAAAATGTGCGATATTTAACAGTACATTTAAATATTAAGGGGTTTACCAGGAGTATTGTAGTGGGTTCGAATTAGGTGCACACACACAGCTTGGAGGCAACACTATTTATTAGAACGGTAAGTAATGTAACACTGTACATACTTCCTCAACTCACTAACACTCTGGGACACTATACAGCGTGACCCGGGCAGGCAACGGGCTACCTGGTCACGGAAGACGACCCGGGGACTTGAGGACCAATGATGCCGTCTTCACTTCGGGGTTGAACAGCTCCGTTCTGCGTTCACACCCTGCTTATAACCGCTCCGGCGTGGCCGGCTCCGCCCAGGCCACGCCTCCCTTCCCGAACCTCCGGGAAGGTCCGGATCCTCCACCACTCGACCCCCCAGGCTCCCCCCTGGGGCCCCTAGCCCTCGTACGGGCCGACACGGTAGTGAGGTCCTATGTCACTACAGTATGATTTACAGTCGACTATATACAAACATTCAATTAGTTCTTTCAGTATACTTCAAAAATTCTAGGAAGTGTATTCTTTCTGTGTTTCTTGCTTATCACGTTCTATTTTTGCAATTACCAGCAAAACAAACACCTTCTGTGTAGCCTATATTATAACCTGTCATGTAAGCCTGTTCTTTGTTACGTTTTTGAGCCATCTGTCCAAGACTGGGCTCACCCGAGCCATACTTTCACCCAGACAAATGGACAGCAGCACAGACTAACTCAGTCTTACTAACCTTACCATTACAACTACACGATAACATGCAGTATTTAAGACATCACAATTAATAGACAATCACCATATATTACTATATATATTTTTGTTAACTTTAAATATCAACCCGCACCTCTGATTATCACAGTTGGGTAAATAGAGTGCAAAATAAGTTCAACATACATACTATAGTCTTCAAACTCTACCCAGTACACTGTTCTGGTACAGAACCAGGCTATTATTATGATTATTTAATGCAATTTAATAGCAGTTACTTGAATGTCATCGACCTGTGCAAGTAGTTCGTAAGTGTACATTTCACCTTCAAAACTAATGTTTGCCTATTAAACTGTAACCAGTTAAAACCCGTTTTGGTGCATCTGACCTGCACCCTAAAAAACTAATCAGTTCGATTCCCTGGAATTAACACTATACAGGTATCCCTCGACTTACGAATGTTCGGTTTTACAAAATTTTGCGTCAATGCAATTGACAAATTACGGACACTTTCTGATTAACGAAATCACGAGTTTGCGTGCTAACCAATTTTAACTATGGTGAGATCATGAAACGAGAAAACACCACCCGAGAGTCTGGGTAGTCAGCCATCGGCCACTACGGAGTCACGGTGTTCCTGCTGGGTGGGAGTCTGCATAGTCAGCCATCAGTCACTACGATACTATCGTTTTCCCTGTCTGTTTTTGAAGAACGCATCCCTTTCATAAGTCGAGGGATACCTGGACATAAAATAAAAAGCACTTCATAAAATAGAAGTTATTGTTATATATTAATCTGCCAATTTGGTTTACCGATGTTAACATTGCCATGCCGATGTTCAATGTGATGTCAACATTACAATTTTTTGTTTATTAGTGGCTGAGCGGGTACTCAAGCAGAAGCACATCATCAAGGGCACTGAAGTGGTGTGTTCTGAGTTCATCATCACATCCGCAAAGCCAAGAGAGGAATCTCTGGACCCACGGCGGATTCTGCTCAGTGGCTTCGCAGGACCAGAGGACAAAGACACCTTGAAAATGTTTATTGAAAACTGCGGTAAAACGGAGGAGTTCGACATTGAAGACACTGACAATATAAGTTATAAAGTTGTAACTTTCGTCACTGATATCGGTAAGTTAAATCCGTTACATTCTATAATTGAGATAGCAAAGCAAAAGGCGCATTTTTACAGCCACGAGATATTGGACTTTAAGTCATAATTGTTTCCTCGTACACCAAAGAAGACGACATCTTTCTCAATATACATGTATTCTGAGCCAATCTTGTCCTAGGAAGGATTTAATGAGAAAAAATTATGTAAGCACACACATACCAGGTCAGGGCTGGATGAAGGTTCTTCTAGGCCCGAGGCACTTCTGTTTCGTGTGGCCTTCTGTGACAACTCTCTACAGTTCGTACTGTTGCCCATGTTACTACCCTTGCACTATTTCTTTATTGAGAATAAGATTGTGTGAAAAACACCATTTGTAGATGTTATTTGCTAGTTTTGCAATTATTTTTTTTCAAAAATTTCATCCCCGGTGTTAATTCTTGCTCACCTTAAAAAAAAATGATTGACATGACTCTGCTTCTTTAAATATACACTGTGCCTATCCTTGCTATATAAATATATTTATTTATTCAAGAAGATATATTGGTTACATTTGTTTTATCATGCAAAAAATCGTCATTTTTTTCGTAGGCCTTTAGTTTTTGTAGGCCCTAGGCATTGCCTATTGTGGCCTATTGAATAATACGGCCTTGGTGGGTGAGTGAGTGGGCAGTGAGTGGATACATTAGTGGGTGAATGAGTGAGAAAGTGGGTGGCTGGGTGAGTGGGTGAGTGAGTAGGTGAGGGAGTGAGTGGGCGATTGAGTGGGTCAATGACTGAGAGAGTGGGTGGCTGGGTGAGTGAGTAGGCCCTAGGCACAGTGCCTACTGTGATCCTATTGGATAATAGGGCCCTGTGCCAGGTGTGCGGGAAACAGCAAGTCCAGGGGCCCGCATTGAGAATCCTGGCTTCTTCTATTGTGGCTCTGCCATGGAGGGTGCAGCTAGCTGGGATGTGGTGGTGCACACCTCTAAGCCAGTGATGTGGATCCGAGGGTTGGTGGATTACCGCATGGTTGTTGCAAAACTCCCTTCCCACGGATGTGCATGAGGTGCAGTACCCTCGCTCGCCAAGAGATGGCAGTACAGCAAAAATGTTCAAACTTTTACCAAGTAAGGCCCACTGAGATATTTTCAGAAGCAACCTGGCCACAAATGATAGCTCAATGAAGTGATCTACTACCTGCAGCACAGCAAAACCGTGGTCTTTACCTGTTCCACCTGTATGGGATAGGGTGCTTCCCCCTCGCATGCTTGTGTATCTTCTTTTAGTGCTGTTTTCCAGTGACATGTAAACACTCGTTAATTTTCCAATAACACCTTCATACGTAGAGGACCACAGAGCTCACGTGGCTGCCTTATAACTCGTCTTGTAACACCTCCTCGCGCCTCTGAGGATCTCTGTGCAATTCGTAAAAAAAGTTGAAATTATTATCGTTATGAGGCCTTAAGAGCTCATGTGTAGAAGAGGGAAATTATACACATTTGTCGTGTATGTAGAGCCTTACTCTTTGGTTCTTTCGGTAAAGTCACGTAGGTAGAAAAATTAAATAAAACAAAAAATAATATATCACGACGTTTCAATCGCAACACAAGCGGTCGTCCTCAGGCAGAAAAAAATAATCCAGCAATGGAACTGCTGAACCAGCGAGAGAGCTGTTACAACAAGGTTTTATATGTGACTAGCTGTACTACCCGGATTCGCCTGGGACTTGGATTCACCAGACCCGGCCGCCTTTGTCTCTCCAGTGGCGATGTTCACACCACCACAGTTACTCGTTTGAGGCTGAGTCGACCTAGGGGAGGCCCAGGACCGGTTCAAATAATCGTCACCGGTGGTGGCCATGAGCGGGAATCGAACTCGGGTCGCTGGGTTCGTAGCGCAGCGCGCGAATCGCTACGCAGTCCCCTCCCACACACACACACAGGATAAAGACAAAATCCCCTGTGTAGCCTGTCGGGGGCAAGTGCTGTTAGCGAGCACATATGAAGGCCGGCACGGCACACGAGGGGGTGGGTGGCCAGCAGCCTTTGTCTCCCCAGTGGCGATGTTGACACACCACAGCAGTTACTCGTTTGAGGCTGAGTTAAAATAATCGTCACCGGTGGTGGCCGTGAGCGGGAATCAAACTCGGGTCGCCGGGTTCGTAGCGCGGCGCGCTAACCGCTACACTACAATGCGTTACGCTTCCACATGCGAGGGTCACGTGACAGATTTGACGTCATAGCTCACTTGCCGTGCAAAAAATAATGCATTATTGAGCTCCCCCTCCCTAAAAAAAACAAGTGTATTTTTATAATTTTTGCATGGTGTACAGTCTGGAAAGTACCCACAAGGCAAATTTCAAGTTTGTTGCATGTCGGGAAGTACGCTAAACATTTTGAACAGACACACATTCACAACTTTGCCTTTTATATATATGGAGATTAGAAAAACCAAGTGAGCTGAATTCAGTACTGCTGAGGTGATCTTGCCCGTGAATGGAAGCAGGGTCTTAGCCAGAAATCGGGCCAGTTTGTCGGTAGGCGAGTTGATGGTAAAAAACGAT
The DNA here is from genome assembly GCF_048934315.1 of Petromyzon marinus. NCBI lineage: Eukaryota > Metazoa > Chordata > Hyperoartia > Petromyzontiformes > Petromyzontidae > Petromyzon > Petromyzon marinus. The sequence continues at coordinate 1,440,706 of NC_133741.1, read as the reverse complement.
AGGATGGAGTGGAGTACCTTCAGCTCAGACCCCGCTTGCTTGCCCATCACCACATATATAACCTTGTTGTAACAGCTCTCTCGCTGGTTCAGCAGTTCCACTTCTGGATAATTTTTTCCACCTGAGGACGACCGGTTGTGTTGCGATCGAAACGTCGTGATATATTATTTTTAAATTTTATTTTATACCTACATGACTTTACCGAAAGAACCAAAGAGTATGGATTCCTGCAGTCACAAAAGCTTCAAATCAAGATTCATGTAGAGCCGCTTTGGAGCTGTAAATAGCCAAGCATGCTAACCGGAGGTTGTGGGGGGAAAGATAACAAACTAAACATAAAAAGCAGTTATAAATACATGAGTTTGTCAATATAGACGATTTTACAGTGCATAGCTCGAGTGGCTTTGTTACCCAGGTCTGCTAATGAAGTGGGGAGGACCTTCATATCACGGAAAAAGAGAAATAAATCTTGGATTGTAATGACAGGAAGGTCGTTTTACATCGATAAGGGACACTTAATGACGTGTTTGGGGAGGAAGGGGTTGCACGGTGAACTCCTCAGGGCGATTATCTCTCATGCTGGGTGGTTTTATTTGTTTGTCTACAACTTTTGAGAAACAGTTTGATACATTTATATTTTTAAAGATCGGATAAGGCCATGAAAGTGTAGTGACAACCGACACAGCAGTCTTCAACAGTAAGAGTCTTTATTTCTTCCAGGACGAGGCAAACGCAGGTCTTCAAAGATCCCATAAACGCCAAGCGTCCCAAAATCCCTCACTTCCGCTCTTATGTATCCCTCAAGCCCCCCTTTCCCGAAGGTTCCTCGACCTTCCGCTTTCCCTCCAGCCAATCGCCTTCCCACTTTTCTGAACGGATTCCAACCGTGCACACTGTCAATGACATTCTCCATTTTGTATTTCTCGCTCCAATCCCTTTCACTCCCTGCCTCTTAACTAATCCCGTTTCAGTTCAGGCCCATTAAGTAACCAATCAGAGGGCTTTGATTTAACTTCCTGCCTCTCCGTGTCATCATGCACGCCGCGTCCATAACAAAGGGGGAGTATTTTCAGGTATGATTGAATAACTACAATAGTAGCGCGGCTTTATATGTATAAAATAAAAGGTTGTTTATATATTGGATGAATGTTTAAAACCCCCAGCAGTTGTTCCTTTAAGTAGCTCCACGTTTCCCAAGCATAGATAAGGGAAGGGCATAACTGTAGCCAAGAAGACCCGGAGCTTCGTAAAGAGCAACAGGCCAGGTAGCTTCCACACAGCATTAAGCAGCTAATGAAAATATAATGCCACAATCAATAGAGTTGGAATGAGATATGTTCTGCCAGACTGTCTGTGATCACACTTATTATCAACCACCGATGTCATCAGATCCATTGCCCCTGAGGCTATGTACTCTTTGTGTGTATGTTGAACTTCTTTCGCACCATACGTAGCCAACCATGGTAATCGGAGGTGCGGGTGGAAGGACAACACTCATGGCCTCTTGCCATGTCAACAGGCCATGAGTGTCCTGTGACACCCTCGCATCTCCGCTTTATTTGACTACCCCGATTGTATGGGGAGCGGTAGTGTCGCAGTCGGCTCGCTGCACTACTTAACCCGATGACTCAGGGTTTGATTTCGTGCTGACGGCCACCATCAGTGATGATTTATTGCATCGTAGGCGCCGATGATGGCAGCCTCGGCCGGTTGGTGCGCGCTGTTTTGGCCGGTTTTGTCTTGTTTTGCTTGATCACCTGTGCTGGTGAGAGAGGCCTGCTGTTCAGCACACCCGTGCTGGTGAGAGGGGCCTGCTGTTCAGCACACCCGTGCTGGTGAGAGGGGCCTGCTGTTCAGCACACCCGTGCTGGTGAGAGGGGCCTGCTGTTCAGCACACCCGTGCTGGTGAGAGGGGCCTGCTGTTCAGCACACCCGTGCTGGTGAGAGAGGCCTGCTGTTCAGCACACCCGTGCTGGTGAGAGGGGCCTGCTGTTCAGCACACCCGTGCTGGTGAGAGGGGCCTGCTGTTCAGCACACCCGTGCTGGTGAGAGGGGCCTGCTGTTCAGCACACCCGTGCTGGTGAGAGGGGCCTGCTGTTCAGCACACCCGTGCTGGTGAGAGAGGCCTGCTGTTCAGCACACCCGTGCTGGTGAGAGGGGCCTGCTGTTCAGCACACCCGTGCTGGTGAGAGGGGCCTGCTGTTCAGCACACCCGTGCTGGTGAGAGGGGCCTGCTGTTCAGCACACCCGTGCTGGTGAGAGGGGCCTGCTGTTCAGCACACCCGTGCTGGTGAGAGAGGCCTGCTGTTCAGCACACCCGTGCTGGTGAGAGGGGCCTGCTGTTCAGCACACCCGTGCTGGTGAGAGGGGCCTGCTGTTCAGCACACCCGTGCTGGTGAGAGAGGCCTGCTGTTCAGCACACCCGTGCTGTTGAGAGGGGCCTGCTGTTCAGCACACCCGTGCTGGTGAGAGGGTCCTGCTGTTCAGCACACCCGTGCTGGTGAGAGGGGCCTGCTGTTCAGCACACCCGTGCTGGTGAGAGGGGCCTGCTGTTCAGCACACCCGTGCTGGTGAGAGAGGCCTGCTGTTCAGCACACCCGTGCTGGTGAGAGGGGCCTGCTGTTCAGCACACCCGTGCTGGTGAGAGGGTCCTGCTGTTCAGCACACCCGTGCTGGTGAGAGGGGCCTGCTGTTCAGTACACCGGTGCTAGTGAGAGAGGCCTGCTGTTCAGCACACCTGTGCTGGTGAGAGGGGCCTGCTGTTCAGCACACCCGTGCTGGTGAGAGAGGCCTGCTGTTCAGCACACCCGTGCTGGTGAGAGGGGCCTGCTGTTCAGCACACCAGTGCTGGTGAGAGGGGCCTGCTGTTCAGCACACCCGTGCTGGTGAGAGGGGCCTGCTGTTCAGCACATCCGTGCTGGTGAGAGGGGCCTGCTGTTCAGCACACCCGTGCTGGTGAGAGAGGCCTGCTGTTCAGCACACCCGTGCTGGTGAGAGAGGCCTGCTGTTCAGCACACCCGTGCTAGTGAGAGGGGCCTGCTGTTCAGCACACCCGTGCTGGTGAGAGAGGCCTGCTGTTCAGCACACCCGAGCTGGTGAGAGGGGCCTGCTGTTCAGCACACCAGTGCTGGTGAGAGGGGCCTGCTGTTCAGCACACCCGTGCTGGTGAGAGAGGCCTGCTGTTCAGCACACCCGTGCTGGTGAGAGGGGCCTGCTGTTCAGCACACCCGTGCTGGTGAGAGGGGCCTGCTGTTCAGCACACCCGTGCTGGTGAGAGAGGCCTGCTGTTCAGCACACCCGTGCTGGTGAGAGGGGCCTGCTGTTCAGCACACCCGTGCTGGTGAGAGGGTCCTGCTGTTCAGCACACCCGTGCTGGTGAGAGGGGCCTGCTGTTCAGCACACCCGTGCTGGTGAGAGGGGCCTGCTGTTCAGCACACCCGTGCTGGTGAGAGAGGCCTGCTGTTCAGCACACCCGTGCTGGTGAGAGGGGCCTGCTGTTCAGCACACCCGTGCTGGTGAGAGGGTCCTGCTGTTCAGCACACCCGTGCTGGTGAGAGGGGCCTGCTGTTCAGCACACCGGTGCTAGTGAGAGAGGCCTGCTGTTCAGCACACCTGTGCTGGTGAGAGGGGCCTGCTGTTCAGCACACCCGTGCTGGTGAGAGAGGCCTGCTGTTCAGCACACCCGTGCTGGTGAGAGGGGCCTGCTGTTCAGCACACCAGTGCTGGTGAGAGGGGCCTGCTGTTCAGCACACCCGTGCTGGTGAGAGGGGCCTGCTGTTCAGCACATCCGTGCTGGTGAGAGGGGCCTGCTGTTCAGCACACCCGTGCTGGTGAGAGAGGCCTGCTGTTCAGCACACCCGTGCTGGTGAGAGAGGCCTGCTGTTCAGCACACCCGTGCTGGTGAGAGGGGCCTGCTGTTCAGCACACCCGTGCTGGTGAGAGGGGCCTGCTGTTCAGCACACCCGTGCTGGTGAGAGAGGCTTGCTGTTCAGCACACCCGAGCTGGTGAGAGGGGCCTGCTGTTCAGCACACCAGTGCTGGTGAGAGGGGCCTGCTGTTCAGCACACCCGTGCTGGTGAGAGGGGCCTGCTGTTCAGCACACCCGTGCTGGTGAGAGGGGCCTGCTGTTCAGCACACCCGTGCTGGTGAGAGAGGCCTGCTGTTCAGCACACCCGTGCTGGTGAGAGGGGCCTGCTGTTCAGCACACCCGTGCTGGTGAGAGGGTCCTGCTGTTCAGCACACCCGTGCTGGTGAGAGGGACCTGCTGTTCAGCACACCGGTGCTAGTGAGAGAGGCCTGCTGTTCAGCACACCTGTGCTGGTAAGAGGGGCCTGCTGTTCAGCACACCTGTGCTGGTGAGAGGGGCCTACTGTTCATCACACCAGTGCTGGTGAGAGAGGCCTGCTGTTCAGCACATCTGTGCTGGTGAGAGGGGCCTGCTGTTCAGTACACCCGTGCTGGTGAGAGAGGCCTGCTGTTCAGCACACCCGTGCTGGTGAGAAGATGGCGCCGATGATGGTAGCCTCAGCCGGTCGGTGCACCCTGTTTTGTCTTGTTTTGTCTGTTAATTCAGTGTTTTGCCAAATTTTTCGGAGTTCCCTATCAAGATACGAACTTTTAAACATCAGGGAAACAACTCCTGTGGATTTATTTTCCACTTTTCTACTTCCAGCGGTAGAATTAGTGGGCATTCTAGTCAAAGCCGTGCTAGGCTTTGCTCAAGCTGCGAAACGCCGCCAAAGGGGTAATCGGTCGGGGGCTCTAGTACGGCTATGCAGACGTGGGATCTGAACAGTGCTTCTGAGATTTTTCCTCTCCAACCTACGTTCACTGTGCAACAAAATGGACGAACTTCAGCTACTGATGGTGAAAAACAGAGACTTTCTTTCATCTTCTGTTTTGTGCTTCATGGAGACATGGCTGTGTGATTTGATTCTGGACACTGTGCTACAACTAGCAGGATTCCATCTTGTAAGATCGGATCATGACATAGCACTCTCCGGCAAGACGAAAGGCGGTGGTATTTGTTTTTACATTAACAGTGGCTGGTGTGTAGATGTGACAGTGAATCTGCAACATTGTTCTCCGCTCCTGGAATCATTTTTTATAAACTGTAAACCTTTCTACTTGCCTTGCGAGTTCGCGTCGCTCATTTTGGTCGGAGTTTACTTGCCGCCGGGTCCTCAGGTTAAAGAGGCCTAACGCATGCTCGCCGACCAGATTCTGAGTGTGGAGCGAGTAAATCCAGATTCGCTGCTTATCGTATTTGGCGACTTTAACAAAGGTAATCTCAGCCACGAACTCCCCAAATACATACAATTCATTTAATGCCCTACCAGAGAAGGGAACACTCTGGATCACTGCTACACTATAGTCAGTAGAGCCTACCACGCCGTCCCCCGAGCAGCACTGGGACACTCTGACCATGCCATGGTCCACCTGATTCCCGCATACAGGCAGAAACTAAAACTCTGTAAACCTGTTGTGAGGACATCTAAACAGTGGACCAGTGAGGCTGTGGAGGATTTGCGGGCATGCTAAGACTGTACTGACTGGGATATGTTCACGACTGCTACCAATAGTCTGGATGAACTCACAGAGGCTGTGACGTCGTACATCAGCTTCTGTGAGGACTGCTGTATTCCAACATGTACCAGGGTGAACTTCACCAACAACAATCCCTGGTTCTCAGCAAAGCTCAGAAGGTTGAGGATGGAGAAGGAGGAAGCGTTTAGGAGTGGGGATAGAGACAGATTCAAGGAGTCAAAGAACAGGTTTAGCAAGGCGGTGAGAGAGGCTAAACGACTGTACTCAGAGAGACTAAAACACCAGTTCTCTGCTAACGACTCTGCTTCTGTCTGTAGAGGGCTCAGTCAGATCACCAACTACAAGCCCAGAGCCCCCCACACCACTAACGACTCCCACCTGGCCAACGACCTGAACGAGTTCTACTGCAGATTTGAAAGACAATTGGACTGTCCTGAACTACCCCATCCCACCCGAGAGGCCCCATCCCCCACCCCTACTAAAGAGACGACTCTTTCCTTTCAGGAGGGAGACGTTAATAGACTTTTCAAGAGGCAGAACCCACGCAAAGCAGCTGGGCCGGACTCTGTCTCTCCAGCCACCCTCAGGCACTGCACTGACCAGCTGTCTCCGGTGTTCACCAACATCATTGACACCTCCCCGGAGACATGCCATGTACCAGCCTGTCTCAAGTCCTCCACCATCATCCCTGTGCCCAAAAAGCTAAGGCCAACAGGACTAAATGATTATAGACCGGTCGCCCTTACCTCTTTGGTAATGAAGTCTTTTGAGCGCCTGGTCTTGGCAGACCTCAAAGCCATCACAGACCCTCTACTGCACCCCCTTCAGTTTGCCTACAGAGCCAACAGGTCTGTGGACGACGCAGTTAACATGGCCCTCCACTTCACCCTACAGCATCTGGACTCCCCAGCATCCTATGCCAGGATCCTGTTTGTGGACTTCAGCTCTGCCTTCAACACCATCATCCCTGCCCTGCTTCAGGACAAGCTTTTCCAGCTGGACGTGCCTGACTCCACCTGCAGGTGGATCACAGACTTCCTGTCTGACAGGAAGCAGTGCATTAAGCTGGGAACACAAGTCTCTGACTCCAGGTTCATCAGCACTGGAACTCCTCAGGGCTGTGTCCTTTCCCCACTGCTCTTCTCCCTGTACACCAACAGCTGCAACTCCAATCATTTGTCCGTCAAACTCTTGAAGTCTGCGGATGACACCACCCTCATTGGGCTGATCTCTGGTGGGGATGAATCTGACTATAGGTGGGAAGCCGACAACCTGGTAACTTGGTGTAGCCAGAACAACTTAGAGCTAATGCTATAAAGACAGTTGAGATGGTTGTGGACTTCAGGAAGAATACAGCCCAACTCACCCCCATCACCCTGTGCGACTCCCCAGTCAAAACTGTGGAGTCCTTCCGCTTCCTGGGCACTATTCTCTCCCGGGACCTCAAGTGGGAGCTGAACATCAGCTCCCTCACCAAGAGAGCTCAACAGATGTACTTCCTACGGCAGCTGAAGAAATTCAACCTGCCAAAGACAATGATGGTGCACTTCTATACAGCAATCAGTGAATCCATCCTCACCTCCTCCATAACCATCTGGTACGCTGCTGCCACTGCCAAGGACAAGAGCAGACTGCAGCGTATCATCCACACTGCTGAGAAGGTGATTGCCTGCAATCTACCAACCCTCGAGGACCTGCACACCTCGAGGACCATGAGGCGAGCGAGGAAGATTGTGGCCAATTCCTCCCACCCTGGTCACTCTCTGTTCCAGCTACTCCCCTCCGGCAGAAGGCTGCGGTCCATCAGGACCAAAACCACACGCCACAAAAACAGTATCTTCCCAGCCGCTGCTGGCCTCTTAAACAAGGCCAAGGGCTTACAATGACATTAACATTTTATCTACAAAATGACACCTTGCCATATTTACACTGTTACCCTATTTGTATTTTTTGTATTTTTAGATTGTATCTTATAGATATTTTATATTCAACATTTATTCAAAATTTTACATGCTTTAGCCCCTTAGTGTTAGTTAGACTTTGTACCTTTAGTATAGTTAGACTTGTATACCACTTATTTAAGATTTAAGATTCCTATATGTTGAATGTATGCACCTTCCAAAGTAAATTCCTTGTCTGTGCGAACTTTCATGGCGAATAAAACCCCTTTATGATTATCTAAACCGGTCCTGGGCCTCCCCTATGATGACGCAAAATGAGTTCCTGGTGCGGCCTTCATATGTGCTACATCTCGCTGCAAACAGCACTCGCTTGCCCCAACAGTCTGTTAAGGCTACATGGGGGATCTTTGTCTTTAATGTGGGGTGGCTGCACACTCTCCTCGTCGTTGTGACTGAGATTTTCACGTAATTATGTTCCTCCCATACCGTCTCCACGCGCGCTCGTGCCGCTAACGCGTTGGGCTATGGTCTAAACGGTGTGGCTGTCTCTTCGTCACTGTTGCAGAGACAAACGCTACCCAAAAGTGCGCTTTATTTTGTTATGAAATAAAATGTTGCCATCACATGACCCACAAGTGTGGCCCATTCGTCGCGAAGCTGTCTGATCATCTCAAGCGGTCGCTTAATGTGGAAGGGCACACGAACACAAGAATGCAACGCAGGGTAACATCTATTGTCCCCGAATTTTTTTTAGCCGGCTTCTCGTTACGGTTACGGTATGTTTCATATCCGATGTGTGTCCATTTACATCAGCATCTGTAAAAAAAGAAACCTCCCTTATCGCGTATTTCACATATTATGCTTACATTGTTTTTATTTATTTAATTGGCTAAGCCTCATAGTGATACAGGTTGTGTAAATTACAAACAATACACAGAATAATAATTATTGGAGATCTGAAAACGATATTTATGTTGTACTCCCCCTTTCTCTGTCTCTCTGCAGACGTACAGCTATTCATCAGCCGCTGTGAGACAAAGTCTCATAGAAAAACTAAGATCAATGCAGTGCAACTTCCACTCACAAAGATCGTGCGGATTGAGAATCTGCCAGAGCTGGTTGCTGAGGAAGATCTCGAGATTTATTTTGATCGAAAACATGTCAAAGTGGAAAAGGTGGAAGTTAGCACTGCAGACAGCACTGCAATGATACACTTGAGCAGTTTGGAAGGTAAGAGTGCTTTTATTATACAAAAAAAGCTCTTAATTTTGTCTTTACAATAACTTTTGCATATATATAATAACTTTCGCATATATACACAGACAATGAAACTATTCTGAGCCTTCTAATACAGAGGCGTCACTGTGGCGAGATGTTAAATACCTCGCCTGGTATACAGGAGTTTGTGGGTTCGATTCTAACCCTGATGCCTGCTGTATATTTGGAGTTTGCACGTCTCTCTCTCCCCCCATGGTCGCGTGGATGTTTCTCCAGGTCCTCCGGTTTTTCCCTCAACATTTAGAATAAACGTATTAGATTATTCGGCTGCAATACATTTCCACATAATAAGCCACTTCATTGGGCTATTGCTTGTGGTAGGCAGGTTGCTTCTGAAAAAGAGCTACGTAGCTCAGTGGGCCGTACCTGGTAAAGTAAAAAATAATTTCAAAATATAATTTACAACAGGACTTTGATAATCTTCAACTTATTGCCCTAAAACTGGTGTTCCAAAGCTAACAAGGCCAAAGTTATGTTATTTTCCAGCTATATAGCTCCGTGGGCATTACCTGGTAATTTAAAAAAAGTTTTTTTTAGTTTAATACCAATCAACTGAGGAGATAAAAGCATGAGTGCACGTGCTAGGTCAATGATATGTAACTTAGAGAAGCCTTCATCAAGCTGTGAATTGATCATGCATGATGCTCATATGCTTTTTAATAACGTATCTGCTCAAAGAAATGTCCCTTTTGTTGCACAGCGAGGACTGAGTTTACTCTATGGTCGTGTCACAGATAACTTTTTTTAGAGAGGCTCTTAATTTTATTTTTCGCTTTAACTTGTATATGTTTTCCATATCAACAGCTTTATTCTGTAAATTACACAACACCCCAAAAGGCCCAGAGAGGCATGTAGGCGTTTAAAAAGCAGCATGTATGTGCATGTGCTATGTGGATAACGATATCACTTGAAGAGGCCTTCATCTGATTGTGGATGCATTGTAGATGATGATGCTGCATTTGTTTAACATCCATATGCTCACAAAATGCCCATTTTTCCACACAGCGAGGACAGAGTTTATGGTTTGAAGTGATGCGTATATAAATTCCTCCTCTGCATCAGAGACGGTGTGATTTTGATGACATAACTGTGCACTGTCAACAAAGCGGGACCAATTGTTGGAACAACATTATACAGGCTTGACACCGCGATCATGGAAGGATGCCTCCGTTATTTAATATTCTCTTCAAAAGAAGTCTCAAAAATCTGTCAATAAGAATGACTACTGGAAGGCAACCAAATAAATCTCCCCCCCCCCCCCCTTGCCTTTCTTCCACCTGTCTCTGCCATTGGCCAATAGATCCTCAATTACCCGATACCTTGTTCTATATATCGGCAACCTGCAGCTCCGGAGTCGCATGCAGTGGCTCTTTTAAAGCCTGCTTCGTGACGTTGTTTATTAAGAACCACCGTGTCGTATTAACTACGTACATTACGGCTCGTGGAATATAGTTTTTTTACCGAATTCGAAAAAAAACTGGCTCTTATTTTGGTTGCCAACCCCTGGTCTATAAATTGGAGACAAACTACACACTCCTTGTCTACCCTCATGAAGGAAGCCCACAATAAGACGCAATCGGAAAATGTAACAACCAGTAATTTTCTAAAACAAATTTAGTATATATTTGTATGTATGTGAAGCTTCTTTTGCACCGTACATAACTAACCATGCTAATCGGACGTGTCGTGGAAGGACAACAGACTAAGCACAAAAATCAGTTTTAAAGAAATGAAAAATAGCAAGAGTTATCTCTCTAATCAAAATATATAACAAGAGTTATATATATAACAAGAGTTATATATTTTACAAGAGTTATCTATCTTATTAAAAATGTAATGGGTTTACAATACAATGCACAATACTCTGACTATCTGACCCTACAAGCATCAGCTCAGTCTTGTCAGGATTCAGTCTTAGCCAGTTCTGCTGCATCCATGCAGCTACCTATGCCAACCAGTCTGTTAAGCCGGCAAGAGCTGCATCTGGGTCTCCTGAGAAGGAGACATATATTTGGGTGTCTTTGGCGTACTGGTGGCACTGAAACCCGTGCCTCTGGATGAAAGTACCCAGCGGCCTAACATAGATATTGAATAAAATGTGAGATGAGACTGACCCCTGAGGGGGATACCGTAAGGGGTGGGTCCAGCAGGGGACACATGGGAACCCAAGGCCACCTGCTAGTTCTTGCCCTGCATAAAATATCCAGTCCACTGTAAGCCAGTGCCTCCAATTCCTGTAGGCACCACAATAAAACCCCATGATCAATTGTATCAAAGGCCGCTGACAGGTCCATCGCCATGAGGAGATCCTCTGCTATGCAAACCAAGGAGGACTCAGTTCCATTATGGGCCCTGAAACCTGATTCCAAATGGCCACCTTTTCTATAATATTCCCTAAAAAGGGAAGATTGGAGATCGGGCAATAGCCAGGATATCAACATCCAGTACCGTTTTCTTCTATCTAGAAGTGGTCGAACTAAAGCCTTTTTCACGGGTCCCGGGAACAATCCTTCTGAAAGGGAAGAGTTGTCTAATTCGGTCACCATTGGGATCACTTACTCAAAGGATTCTTTAAGAGGCCAAGTGGGACAGTAGTCTGGATGAGGTTTTCCGGCAGGACTGGTATAAAAGCCTCAAAGAAGAGAGGTGCCCTTGGGTACAAGATAGGATCAGGAATAATTTCTGGGCAGATACCCTCTCTAATGTGATCGATCTTTTTATCAAATAACTGATGGAAATATTTGCAGTGCTCTTCAGAAGGAGCAACCTTTGTGGACGTAGAGTCGGTTGTAATCAAACTGTTCACCATCCTAAACAGCTCAGCAGTGCAGATGAGCCCTCTGTCCAATAAATGGTGTTGCTCATTCTTTGGCAATGATATAATTTCCAATATACAGCATTGACACCGCATGCTTGTATTATACACCTGTAAATATTGTAATTATAATGTATATATAAATGTATGTTGCCAACCATGCTAACGATTCCAAATGCATGTTTCACTGTTAATATAGATGTCGAAAAGATCCTGCTGGAAAAATGGCGTTTAAAAAATAGATCATTACTCATCCATCGCTACTATCAGAAGTATGTGTTGGCAGTGGTCCCATGGGATGGAGAAGGAATGAAGATACCGGATGCTCAGACTCTCAAAGTAGACGCACACGTGATGGGCTTTGTTGTGAAGCATCCAAGCGAATTTAAGGAACATTTGAAGCAGAATAAAGCAACTTTTCATTGGCCCACCCAAGGCTCGAAGGAACTTTTAACAATCGAACCAGACATGTCTGAAAGTGAATTGCATTACGTTGTGCAAAAAAATTGGCCAAAAACTATACAGGAAGAAATGAAAACATTTTTTGATAAATATTCCCACTCATCTGAGAAAGTGGATTCACGAATATTTGATGATCTTGAATCAAGACTTCTCAAATACCAAAAGGACACAATTGAGAATACTTTGGACAGGTTAAACAATCAATTGCATATTGTCGGTCTAAAATCAGAGGTCAACATTGTGATGGAACAACTCTCTGCTTTACAAGAGGATCTTATGTTTGAGTTAGAAAAAAACGAAAACAATAAGCAAATGCAACTAGTTGTGAAACAGAGACAATTTGATTTGATAAAACAGAATGATTTTTACAAACGCGTGGGGCAAAAATTCCCAGACGTGAAGATACAGCTGGACTTGGGAAAGAGAACGGTGGTCCTAGAAGGGCCCAAGGATGACTGTGCAGAAATGTATAACAAACTTGTCGAGCTAACGATGCAGTTTTCTGAGAAGTATTGGGAGGCTTCCCCAAAACGTAAATCCTTCCTCCTCCACATGAACCATGAAGATTTCGTTCAAGATACATTCATTAAACATGGAATAGAGGCCACTATTGGAGAAATGGGAGGTGATATCGTGGTTATTGGTGCAAGTGATGAAGATCTGATTACAGCAGTTAGAGCTCTTGAGAATACAATTACGGAGACTGTAGTCAAATTTGAACAGAATTTTGACATAAAGCAACACTCCACAGATTGGGAATATTTCGTAGGAAATCTAAATAACAGTGGCGATGTTTCTGTTGCTGGAGGAGAGGATGTGTCATTCGAAATACATTGTGATAAGCAGGAGGGGAAGGAAATAGTCATTGTAGGGTTGAGAGGTGTTACTGATGACGTGAGTGGAAAAATAAAACAATTCATTTCTGATTACTCAACAGAAACCGTTTTTATACCGTTACACTCAAAGGGGGTCCTGAATTACATTGATAAATTTTGTGATTTATCGAATAAACTTCCAGCTATCAGCAAGATCAAAAAAGGGGAAAGTGATCAAACGATTGGCTACACGGTTACTCTGAAGGCTAAAGACAAAGATGAAGTTATCAAACATTTTGACGGCCTCTCCACGAGCATTGTGTCTAAAATGAAGTGCATAAAAAAACCTGGAGGTGCAAAATTTTTACATGAAAGGGGCACAATATTTCTGGACAGCTTGGAAGTGACGCACAAGGTCATCATTATTCTAGACCCACCCGAAGAGCAGCAGGAGGAGGAATCCCAAAAGGCCAACCATCCTGAAGTCGTACACAAGACGTCCATGAATGGAATATCGGTGTCCATACAGAAAGGGAAAATGCAGCTTCAATGCATGGACGCGATGGTCATTACCGTGGATGAGCACCTGAAGAGCGTCGGTTACCTGGCCAAGATGCTGGTGGACGTGGGCGGCCTGACCATTCAGAGTGAGAGAGATGGCAAGGTCGCCTCGAACGGAGGCCCCTTCAACGCGGGAGATGCGGTACTCACGGGCGCGGGGACGTTGCCTTGCAAGTTCCTGATCAACATGGTCGGCGTCGAATGGGATGATAAATTGCCGGTGGAAACGATGTACAAGTTTAAACAAGCGATGACTCAAAGTATTGAGCGCAGCGTGGAAAAGCAATGCAAGTCGATTGCTATTCCTACCCTCAACTCTGAGGCACACTTTGAATTCTCACAGTCCATATATTGCCAGATGATCATAAAAGCAGTCAAAGCATTTTGTCAAATGCACGCAGAGGGAACCTCAATGCGCGACATCCGGCTGATCACAGCAGATGACACAACGGCGATGAAGGTTAAAGAATTTTTCCTCGTCTTATTTGGCAAAGAGAACGTGCCTGCGTCTGGGAGCGGTTTATTTCGCACCACCGAGAGTGAAAAACCGGCACGAGAAGAAGCTCGCTATGAACCTAAACCAATTCCACTTCACTACCCTTACCTCATGAAGAAATCGGTGAGAAATTATTTTTACGTGTAATCACTTTTGAATACAACGTGAAACAGCAATAAAACAACAGGGTAACTGCTATGGTGTTCCATGGAACATGTAATCAACCAACATTACCTTATTATTGATTCACGAGTCTTCTATGCATGGGCTGCCCAGGTGTTCAGGAAAATGAATCACTTGCAGTTGATATTTAACATTAACTCCACTGTCCCAATCGTCATCATCATGATCCATGGGCAGATAGCCCGTAGATGTCCACTGCACATTTTGTCAGTTTCCACTTTCCTCTCTGTCTTGTGCTAATATACTCGAGTAGTGCCACATCTTTCTGGCACTAATTTCTTATTTCGTTGTCAAGCCATTATCTGTTAGGTCTTCCTCTTTATTGGGTTCCTTTCATTTTTCCGAAGAACAGACTTTTAATTTTTATGTTGTCCATCACATATATATGTCCAAATATTTCCAGCTTCCTTCTCATCACTGCCTGCATCCGGGCTTCGTCGGGTGCCACGATGGCGAGATGTGAACTTCCTCGCCTGGTATTTAGGAGGTCGTGGGTTCTATCCCGACCCTGATGCCTGCTGTATATTTGGAGTTTGCATGTTTTCCAGGTTCTCCGCTTTTTCCCTTCACATTTAGATTAATTCGTTTAGAGTATTTGGCTTCTGTAAATGTCCACGTGCTAAGCCACTTCGTTGGGCTATCATATATGGCCAGGTCACTTCTAAAAAAAAGCTGTAAAAATAGTTCCCACAACCGTTCTTTTACACATGTGGCATACTGCTCGATTAAATGTTCGAATTATTTACTTATCCATATCGAGAGGTTTTTTTGGGTTACTCTCCAACACACCAGTGTGCTGAAACTAGTAACTAACTGGCACGTTTAGTTTACGTGACAACCCTTACTAATTGGTTGTGTTGGGTGGTGGCAGTGTTGACAACGCATTTATATTTACGTGATCTAACAAAAAACCCTTCATTATGGATAATATTGGTCATGAAAACCTTCGTGTTCAACTGATTTCTTTATCTTATGATATTGTGTCGATAGTGTAATTGACGTACATTGGAGGAAAGATAAAGTAATTTAAAGTGAGTGACAAAATGTTGAGAAAACAAGAGGTGTTTTTTACAGAGAAACCTGGAAAATGTATAATGTGAATGTGTAGTAACAAAAAACAAGGTGCCACATTTGTCTGATAGAATACCTCTCAAGGTCAAAGTAAGTATCATTAAATGCAGAAGGTGAGTGACCATACTATTCAATGGGAACCAGTTATATTAAGCATATCATTTTTGCATTATCACATGGTGATGAAAGGTGAACTTAGTATTTTACATTTGCATGTTAATATTATGATTTTAAAAGGCTACACTGGGGCTTTGGAAATATATTGACTTATTATACATACAAAATTATATGCTTTCAATTCATGCATTGGTTAAGATTGTATTTGTTTATAGCCAATAAAAAGTAAAAACACCGCACAGTTATGTACATAATTTAAAAACACTTACCTTATTATTATTTTAGTAGAATGTTACGTTACATCTTTCTGTTAACAGGCAGAAAGATATTCAGAATTCGACACGAATGTGGCATTGGACCCCAATGTTTATGAAACAAAGTCCGGTCTGAGAGTGAAACTTGTGAAAGGGAATCTGGAAAACGAATTGGTAAGAAACAATTTAATATCGTGTGCTTTATTAACTTGCATATGTTGTGTGCAACTCTGGGATAAGGTGGTAAATATTCGTTAATTTCTCAATCCGCTTGTCCTGGTGAGGGTCACAGTGGCAGCATGTTGAGTAGGGCTGTCCAGACCTCCCTTTCCCTGGTGACAGACTCTAGCTCTTCCTGGGGAATTCCCAGGTGTTCCCAGGCCAGCTGAGTGACATAGTCCTGCCAGCGTGTCCTGGGCCGGCCCGAGGTCTTTGCGTACCCGGTAAAGTTCCAGGGAGATTATACTGTGGGGCATCTTTACCAGGTGCCCGAACCACCTCAACTGGCTCCTCTTGATCCGGAGGTATAGCGGCTCGACTCTGAGGCTCTCCTGGATTACCGAGCTCCCCACCCAATCATGGAGAGTGAGCCCAGCAACCCTGCAGAGAAACCTAATTTTGGCCCCTTATACCCGTGATCTAATCCTTTCAGTCATTACCCAAAGCTTATGACCATAGGTGAGAGTGGGAACGTAGATCGACCTGTAAACCAAGAGCTTTGTTCGAGAACTCAGCTTCCGCTTTACTACCATTGAACGATGCAGCACCCACATCACTGCGGATGCCACACCGATCCGCCGGATGATCTCCTGCTCCCACTTACCATCACTGGCGAAAAGACCCCGAAGTACTTAAACGCCTCCACTAAGGGCAGTTATTCCCCCCTCGCCTGAAGAGCACACTCCACCGTCTTCCGGGAGTGAACCATGAGTTGCCGATCCTCATTCCAGCCGCTTCACACTTGGCATCAAACTGTTCAAGTGCACGCTGGGGATCACAGACTGACAAGGCAAAGAGGGCAACGTCATCTGCAAAAAGCAGCGACGCCACCTCCATGCCCCTGTACTAGATAATGTCCATACCTCGCCTGTGCCTTGATATCCTCTCCATGAAAATCACAAACAGGAGTGGAGACAAACTGCACCCTTGGTGGAGACCAACACCCACATTAAACGACTTTGATTTAACACCAAGAATACGGACACAGCTTTCACTCTGGGAATAGACGGAATGAATAGCACACAAAAGCAGTACCGGTACATCATACTCCCGCAGCACCTCCCACAAGACATTCTGAGGAACACGGTCATATGCTCCATAATAGAGGGTTTTTTTTGGGTTATATCGCGTAAGTATATAAATGTGTCGTTAAAACCCACCACCACCTGACACAGCCAACTAGTAAGGGTTGTCACGTAAACAGAACATGCCAATTCGTCACTAGTACAGCACACCAGTGTGTTTGAGAACCAAGCCACAACATTTACAATCTGAGTACGATGTTTCGCCATTAATTACAACTAGTTCATCAGGCGACAGCCAGATTTGTGGATAATTCCAACTGTCTAGTTCCTTATATAGAGGCGTAGATGTGGTGACCACACTTCTGCGCTCTTGCGCAAGTTGGGGGGGGGGGGGGGATTAACAAGTCAACGTACATTATGCATGATATTCTCGTACTTTTTGATGTGACTTCTCTGTTCAGGAGAGTTCCGGTCAACGAGTCAATTAAATTACTCGACACTGGTAACGAACACAGGTTTAGCCAAAGATATCCAAGACTAGCTGAACACTGTCTAAAGAGCACTTACTTCTTGTGGAAAGATGACTTCTATAAACAAAAGGAAGGGGAAGCAACGGGCTCTCCTTTGTCTCCTGTGATAGCGAATTTGTACATGGAAACCAATAGCTTCAAGCACACTAAAACCCTCCGCTTGGTTTAGATATGTGGATGACACATTGGTGGTCTGGCCACACGGCAAAGATACACTTAACAAATTTATAAATCATCTCAACTCGCAAAACCCATCCACCCAGTTCACCATGGAAGTGGAAGCTGACAGAACTGTACCATTTCTCGATATTCTGCCCGGACAGGGTCGAAATGGTAAAAGAACACAGCGTTTACCGAAAGAAAACATATACTGACGCCTACCTGAATGCAGAGTCACACCATCACCCCGCACACAGAAATCTGCTATTATCAAGACGCTCATTCATCGAGCTAAGAAAGTGTCAGATGGTGACAGTCTGAGAAGTGGAAAAAAAACGGCAAATGAACGGTTACAATGATGCACAAATCAACAGTGCATTGAATGCCAAAACCAAATCAATAACATGAGCATTGAAAATGACCAAGTAATTAAAACGATCAAAATACCATACATTGCAGGAGTAACTGATCAACTAGCAGATGTTTGTAAAACCAAACACATCCAAAATCAGAATAATTATTTCCCGTGGAATTTGAGTAAAAATGAAGATACCGATTGACATGTGCAAACATAAAAATAGTACGGTGGCCAAAACCGATGCGTGGTTACATTTACTCTTGTTTCGCATTTAAAATGTAAAGTTCAACCATGCTTTTGCTTGCTTGCTTACTCAAGCCTCTGCTGGCAGAAGAGTCCTTTAGGACAATTTGGTCAACTCTTCTATGCTGTCTAGACATCTTGGAAGACCTCACAAACACATACGACATATCGTTTAACTAATTGGGATGAAACCATTGATACTGCTAGGCACAAAAAGGCAATTAGCATGGTTGGCTATGTATGGTGCGAAATCAGTTCAACATAGAGTACTTACATACAAGGGGCGGAGACATTATTTCAAAAGCTGCCCCGGGAGATGTAATAAAACCAGTGTGCTCTCTGTATTGCAAGTGCAGTGTGCTAACCACTGCACCATGGAAGGTCCAGTCGTTTCTCAGCCGAAAAGGTCAAACTATTGTTTATTGCTGTAGGTAGGTGCAGAAAGAACGGTAACCGTTTCCTTTACATTTTTTTAGAAGTGGTTACTGTTAATAAAAATGGATTTAACATTCCTAGTACTAATACCATGTGTCCCTCCCGATAAGCTCACACTGTTTGTAACCCATCCAGTCACATAGACCAGGTTCATGCCCAACTTGAAAATATTCCTTGACAGTACACCGCTTTGTCTTTAAAGCCACGGATTTAAAGCCACGGATTTTAAAACATGTGCAGCGTCATAGTCGCGTGTCGCCGGGTGTGCAACTTACCGGGCCAAGGCACGCCACGCGACGTACTGCCAGGGTGGGGTGCGTACTGTAGCCGCACCTGTCAGGGTGGGGTGCGTACAGTACCTGCCCCAGGGCAAAGGGGGACCCGTGCCGGGGGAGGAGCGGGACTCGGGAGCCCGAATAGGGACATGGGACTGAGGGCGGTGCCCGGAGGGGAGAGGAGCAGTGTGGACTGCGGTGGAGACTCAACGCCCGAGCCAGAAGAGACGCTACATGGGGACCCGGACTCAAGTAGGGGTAGTAGGGTACTTACGCGGTAGCGTGTGCTAGGCCAGCTATGTCCGGTGGGTTACTACCTAGCTAACCGGGTGAAGGGGCCGTTACCCCTTTTGTGTGTTAGTAATACACGTTTCTAGATTTAAAGCTTTCGTGACTGCTAGGATCCATACTCTTTGGTTCTATTGGGTAAAGTCACGTAGGTGAAAATAAAATAACAAAAAATCACGACGTTTCGGCCACAACACAAGCGGCCTTCATCAGGTGAAGGGACGAGACTGTCTGGAGGACAGCGCTGGAGTGAGAAAAAGCCACGCTTAGATCACGACCTTTAAGCTGTGTGAGAAGAAAAACACAAAGCGCCTTGACAAAGGAATTAGCATATAATTTAGCATTGAAATGGCTCATTGAAATAGCTAAGTTAAAGTATACACATCCGCAGAGGTACCCCTTGACAAAGGAATTAGCATAGAATTTAGCATTGAAATAGCTGAGTGATTAGCTTGTAACTGGTCACAGACCCCCTAGATTCTATGGTCTTCCTAAGATTAATAAAGAAGGCACCCCACTTCAACCCATCGTATCCACGATCGACTCCCCTACCTATAGATTAGCCCGTTTTCTGTCAGATACCTTGCTGCCTTTCACTGGCAAGACCACCTCAGCAGTACTTAACTCAGCCCAATTGGTCTCTATGGTCAAAGACGTACTGTCCCCTGACGATATCCTTGTCAGCTTCGATGTGGTCTCTTTGTTCACCAAGGTCCCAGTACCTGATACCATTGAAATAATTGAAAATTTGGTCCAACATGGACTAGACCCCGACACACCTGCACTGGTTAGGCACTGCCTCAACAATACCTACTTTACTTGGAATGGCTCCTTCTACAAACAAAATGAGGGTACCCCCATGGGATCCCCCTTATCACCAGTGATAGCCAATATTTTCATGGAGAAATTTGAATCAGACACCATCCAGACTTCCACCCTCAGACCTTCCCTGTGGAAGAGATATGTGGATGACACTTTCGTCATTTGGCCACATGGCCTCCCAGCTCTGAACCTTTTCCTACACCACATCAATTCCAGACATCCCGCCATCAAATTCACCATGGAAGTGGAGAAAGATGGCAAGCTACCATTCTTAGATGTTCTGTTTGAGAGGAGACCTGATGGCTCATTGGGGCATTCTGTCTACAGGAAACCCACCCACACAGATTCCTACTTGAAACCTCATTCCCACCACCACCCAGCCCAAAAGAATTATCTCATCAAAACTTTATACCATAGGGCTCATTGCATTTCGGACCAACACCACCTGACCAGTGAATTAAAACATGTACACCTGGCCCTAAAAAGTAATGGTTACTCTGACCGTACCATCCGCCAAGCTGTCTCTCCCTCCATACAGAAACAACCACTTGATACTCCGGTCAAAACCATCACACTTCCATATATAGCAGGTGTTACTAAAAAGATTTCCAAAATTCTAAACAAACACAAGATCCAGGTCCGGTTCAATACAGTACACAAAATTTGTGATCTGATCCCATCCGTGAAGGATGTCATTCCTTATTTACAGTACCCCGGGGTTTACATATTAAGTTGTACCTGCGGTGATTGCTATATCGGTGAGACAAAGCGACATGTCTCTGACCGAATTCGCGAGCACAAATCAGATTTGAAACACGGCAAAACGAATTCTTCTGCCGTGGCTGATCACTGTTACAATGCTGTGGGGGATCACGATATAATTTTCTCCGATACCAAGGTTCTTTGCAAACCCACGGGCTTTTATCAGAGATTTGTTCATGAAGCAATTCAGATCTACAAACACAGACACAATTTCAACCGAGAGGATGGTTTCAAATTAAGCAACCATTGGAAAGATGTTCTAAATCGAACTAAACATTAAACTAATTTCAATGGTACAGTATATTTTTCAAGTAGTGGTACCCCAAACTTTCACAGCTCTTATAAATTCCCTTTTCACACCATCAATAGGTAAACTCCCCCTCCCCCCCTTCCCCCCCCCCCCCCCGCGCCAAACGGCACGTACACCACCTCTTTCCTAAAATCCGCCAATCAAATGCTAATTTTTATGCTAATTTCTTTGTCAGAACACCTTGTTTCCTCGCACACAGTTTAAAGGTCCGCTGTCTGAGCGTGGTTGTGTTTCGCTAAATTCTCCTGTTTGATGAGTACTAGGTGCCTCGGTGAATGTATATGCTCTGACTTTAACATAGCTATTTCTGTGACCAGTTACAAGCTAATCACTCAGCTATTTCAATGCTAAATTCTATGCTAATTCCTTTGTCAAGGGGTACCTCTGCGGATGTGTATACTTTAACTTAGCTATTTCAATGAGCCATTTCAATGCTAAATTATATGCTAATTCCTTTGTCAAGGCGCTTTGTGTTTTTCTTCTCACACAGCTTAAAGGTCGTGATCTAAGCGTGGCTTCTCCCACTCCAGCGCTGTCCTCCAGACAGTCTCGTCCCTTCACCTGATGAAGGCCGCTTGTGTTGTGGTCGAAACGTCGTGATTTTTTGTTATTTTATTTTCACCTACGTGACTTTACCCAATAGAACCAAAGAGTATAGTAATAAACGTGTTGCCTCCAATGCTTGACTTAGAGTGTAGTTATACCCACTACACGTGTAAGCATTCATTAGTGGTGTCACAAGTGAATAATGATTAATATATGTATATAATATATTTTTACCATGGCTTTATATATAGAATTTATCATTTTTTTAACTCGTAGTGTTATTCAAATGATCGTATACGTATTCCAGTTAATTTCTATTCGGGCAAATAATGAAATGCCCTGCTAGACACTACATGCGTCCTGAACTATGGCATCGCACTGCGCACCACTAGCCTGGCAACAATGCTGCTCTACACCGAGTATCTTAATTCGAAAATCCCAGAGCCATAGTGATTTATCCTTCCACTTGAATTATAGTTACAGTATCAACTTCAAGTACTATACTAATATCACCAAACTATTTTTTTTCCATTACTACATCACCTTGGGTTCCTCAAATAGCTCCCCACACCAGTAAACTAAACTATTAAAAAAAATATTTTACCAGGTAAGGTCCACTGGGTGATATAAGCTCCTTTTTCAGAAGCCACCGAGCTATCACAAATGATAGCTCAACGAAGTGGCTGATCATGTGGAAATTTATATCAGTCAAATACTCTTAAACGCATGTTTCTAAAATATGGAGGGAAAAATCCAGAGGACCCGAAGGAAAATCCACATGACCACGGGGTGGAGAGACATGCACACACCAAATATACAGCAGGCGTCGTGGTCGGGATCGAACCCACAACCTCCTGTATACCAGTTGAGGTAGTTAACATCTCCTAGCCACCATGGCGCCCCAGACAATGATTGCACCCATCCTCGCCTATCCTTTTTTAGGAAAAAAAAACCTCTCGCTTAAGCAACATTTGGTTTCCAACATGATGACCACGTGCACACACAAATAAGATACATGCACCGAGTCATTGCACCCTTTCACTGGCACGGTGAGATCACACTCCTCAAAATCACGTGGCCCAATCTACAACCGTATTAACTCATATATTGTACCTTTGATTGTGCTGTTTTGGGCATTTGGCCCTCTGCTCAGCACCTGTGGTAAATATATACACAGTATGTTATCCTATAACGTGTAGTTTTCATAATGCTAATTGTATATCACGATGAATGTATTAGGGAACACATTTCTTATTAACATGGATTCGAATTTGATATAACGCGATCGAGTAAACGGAACTACGTCACGCAAAAAGGAATACGCGGTTGTAGTGGCTGCCTCGGTGTAGCATCATTGCACAAGGCATTGGGATGCTGCTGGATGCTTCTAAATGCTACCCACGTATCTTAGTCTTTGGTCAGCCTGCATACATATCTCATGTGTTATCACGTATTGAGATTTAACCTATGTGAAATATTATAATGTGATTTTTGCATAACGCGGTGTTCTTCAGGAACGCAATTACTACCACGTTATAAGAGAAGAGACTGTATACAGTATAGGAGTATAAGAAGCTCTGTGATACATATTCATTTACTCATTAGTGAACTGAGCTTGTTCTGAACAGGCAGACGTGATCGTGAACACCGTCTCCAAAGATCTCGACTTGTCAAAAGGAGCCGTTTCTGGAGCCCTCCTCAAAAAGGCTGGGCCACTCCTGCAAACTCTCACCAATGAGATTTCTAAAAAAAAGTCGGTGACAGATGGAGACATCATCGCGGTCAAAATCATCAAGTGCAACTTGTCTTGCAAGGAGGTCTACCACACCATCTGCTGTCAATGGAACGCACAGGGCAAAAGGGTAAATTCTTGACATCAGTGATAACATGAAAACTGCATACAGTGAAATATTTTCCTTTATTTGTTACCGTCGTGGAACGTGATGTTTCCATCTCAACACGTAGTAGGCTTTCGCGACGAATGTTATCCATAATAGAGGTTTGTTTGGGTTAGTGCACGTAAATATAAGTAAATAAATGTGCGTTAAACCCGCCACTACCACACAGCCAATTACTAATTAGCTGCATCAGGTGGTGCCAGGTTTAACGACATTTATATGTATTAGATCTAACCCAAAACAACCTCTATTATATAGTTATTTCCTTGTTATTTAAAATATTTTGTAACGTGGCAAGATATATCAGGGTAGAGATAGGGGGGAGAGAGAGGGGGGTTAGAGACAAAGGGGAGAGAGGGGCGTACAAGTAGTGCGTTAGACAATGGGGGGAGGGAGGGGGCAGAGACAGGGGGAGAGAGGAGGGTAGAGATAGAGGTGGATCTGAAAGGCGAGGGCGCAGTCCAATTGTCTTTGACAATTGGGGGAGGAAGAGGGTAGAGATAGGGGGGAGAGAGAGGGGGGAGAGAGAGGGGGGTGTAGGGGGAGAGAGGGGGGTAGAGATGGGGGGGGGGGGATTGCACCTCACTACACCCATCCACACTGCTGACGGTAGAGGTTGACAAGAAAACACAAATCAAGTCATGACCCAAAGTGGTTGATGACATCTTTTCAATGATTGCTGAGTTTAAAACCGTCGTCTTGGTTGAAATTGTGTCTGTCTGTATATATGGATGGCTTCGTGAACGAATCTTTGTTGATAGCCAGTCGACTTGCAAAGTACCATCGTCTTATAGAAATCAATTTCATGTGAGCCAGCCGCATTAAAGTAATTATCAGCTACGGCAGAAGTATTGGTCCTGCCGTGTTTCAGATAAGCCTTATATTCACGAACACGGTCCGAGACATGTCGTTTAGTTTCCCCAATGTAACTGCTGCCGCAGATACAGCTTAGTTTGTAGACGCCGTGATATTGCATGTCAGGAATCTTGTCCTTCACAGATGGGATCAGATCACGAATTTTATGCACTGTGTTAAATCGGACGTGGATCTTGTGTTTGTTCAGGATTTTGGAAATATTTTTGGTTATCCCTGCTATGTAAGGCAAGGTGATGGTTTTGATTGGATCTTCAGATGGCCCCTTCCTCACGGTTGGGGTGATGGCTTTGCGGATTGTGTAGTCAGAATATCCATTCGCCATGAGAGCCTGGTGGACGTGTTTGAGATCTCTGGTCAGGTGTTCATGGTCGGAGATACGTTACAAAATATTTTAAAGTATGAACTTAAAAAGTTAAGAGTTGTTAATGACATTTCCCTATATGGTAAAACCCCTCTTAACGACCACCCCTGTTAACGACTAATCGCTTAATAACGGGCCTCCATAGAACCCAATGTGTTTGCTTAGCGACCATTGCCCTGTAAACGATGGGCATACACCGAGCATGCAACCGCCAAATTTGGCCAATCAGCGAGCTCTAAAGTGGTCTGACTGGACCTCGGGCCAATCAGCGACGTCCATTCTTGGGCATTGGAAGCATTGTTCAATTCAGTGTCCGCTGCGCTTTGAAGTGAAAACATCTACTCGCTTAACGTCTAAATCACTTAAAGACCAGTATCATAGAACCAATTACCATCGTTTAGAGAGGTTCTACAGTATTATATATCTGTTAGGTCTTTGACCTAAAATGATTCCCATTTCTAGATTGCTTCTCAAAATCTAAAAATGCTAAGCAAATCTGACATAATCCTTCCCGTTTCCAATAATTTAATGTGATGCACAACATTGTCACGTGCCTTTTTTTGTTAAGCCAAAGTACAGTTTTAGATTTGAAGCTTTCGTGACTGCAATAATTCATACTCTTTGGTTTTATTCGGTAAAGTCACGTAGGTAAAAAACAAAATAAAATAAAAGAAACAATTAAAACAAGACGAAGGCTTGTGTTGCCTCCGAAACGTCGTGTTTTAATCGTTTCTTTTATTTTAATTAGTTTTTTACCTACGTGACTTTACCGAATAAAACCAAAGAGTAAAGAGTACAGTTTGTTTTACTCATGGTTTTGCCTTCTCAGACTCTCGAGCATATCCTGGAAAGTTGCTGCAAGAAGGCCGACGCATCGAACTATGCCACCATGGCCTTCCCGGCCATTGGCACGGGCAACTTGAACTATCCGAAAAACGTCGTGGCCGAAATCTTTTTCAAGGAAATCAAACGCTTCAGTAAACGCAACCCCAAGTCGCCGCTGAAGGACATCAGCATTGTGGTGTACGGACAGGACACTGACACCTTTGAAGTGAGAGTGCAACCCACAGTTACATTCTTGCACTATGTAGACCAATTTAATTATTAACGTGGGCAATCAGATTCGTGGTGTACGGACAAGACTACGACGCCTTAGAAGTGGGCGCGGAACCCACAGATACATTCTGCACCTTAAAGGCTTCCAATGGAGTCACAGAATAGAATTGGCCTTAACTGGCAGGCCGCGTGATGTAACTTACTGTGATGTCACGGAGCATTGTGAAGTCACAGCAGATGTACATGTGACCTCTGAGCCAGTGGCTCTCAACTGGGGGTGGTACACGGAGCCCTGGGGGTACACGGGAATGTCTCAGGGGGTCACATGGGGTTATTTATAAATGTGAGAAATTATATGGTACGTGAAAGTCTTTACATACATACTCCACTATACACTGCTATACACTACACTATACACAAGACTATGATACACTACACGACTATACATTACACTACACTATAAATAACACTACGGTATACTACACTAATATACATACACTGCACTATACACTACTTAACACAACCAGTGGTTCTCAACTGGTGGTACGCGGTCCTTGGTGTATGTGACAATGTCCCATGGAGGTACGTGGGGTGAATTTATAAATGTGTGAAATTATGTCATCCGTGAGAGTCATTGGTGAATAATAATGTATGAATCTGCCAATATAAATAACTACGTTGACATTTAAATCCATATGGTAACCTAGAACGATATAAATACCTTTCTTAACTCACTGATAGTAAACAATGTGATCAATAAAAGAGGTTTTTGGGTTAGATCGCGTAAATACATAAATATGTTGTTAAAACCCGCCACCACCCGACACAGTCAACTAGTAAAATAAACAATGTGGTTTACAAGAGTAATCAGCGAGCACGAATACATTACATCACGCATGCAGAGCGTCCATTGAATTGTTTTTATTCGCTTGCATTTACTAGCAGCTAGTTAAGATACATCACAAACGGAGAATTAGTTCAAATATTGATGTTCATTATTCATACCTTTATTTCTCAGAAACACCAAATAATTGGATAATCCTTATATTGTTTTTTTGCAGGATAAAAACATAAATTACTATTTAGGGTATTTTTTAAAAGTAAACTTAAAATAATCCAGTGCTTTTGTTCATAATATTTTCACCTGGATGATAATGATGTATTCTATCTAAGGTACCCTTTATTGCCGGTATCAAGATGATAAAAAAATAGGCTTTACCCTTTCTGGTAATAATGCAGATTTTCAAACACCAAATAGATACACGTATTGCAAGGTATTAACTTTTGCATTAACCACAGATACTTGTGGTAAAACATGCAAACAAACATGCTTTGATGTTTGCATTGTCCTTGAAACTGATTGGCCTACACCAGAGACAGCCTCGTTTATGGCCTTGTCTCAGAAGTGGAAGGCCAGAGAATGCCAAAAGGCGAACCTCACAAATACAATGCAAATATGAAAACATGAACTTATTGCGCACTGTACATAGCCAACAAAGCTAATCGGAGGTGCAGGGGAAGGACAACAAACTAAACACAAAAAGTAGTTATCAAGAAATGAGTTTTCAATCTGGATTTGAAAGTGTATAGCTCCAGTGGCTTCATAATATCTCGGATTGAGCATCAATCGTCTTTGTGCTGTTCGCATTTCTCCACACCAGGCTTTTTATGCAGAACTGCAAAAGAAAAATGCAAAAAAAATGAAGTCAATTTTAGAAGTCGTGAAAGAAACCAGAAGGAAAGGGCATGAAGAAGGTCAACCACAAAAGCACCAAAGATACGATGGTGAGTGTTTTACACGGGACGCGCCGTTAGACTGCGAAAACTTTGTATTGAGCAAACGTTAGCAAATGCAATTGTGAGGCTACGGATGGAGTCAGAAGAACTAAGTGGTACATTCGTTAATTGCCAGATTTGTTTTAGAGGACCTTTTAGGAAGAAGATAGCACAGTGATGGGGGACAGTTTGAGTCACTGTGCAGGGTACAATGGTGAGCTCTATAGGGAGCATCAATGGCAAAACGTAGGGGAGAGTGGTATAATGTAATGAGCCGTGTTAAGGTAGATTCAGAATCTAGGCAGTAGATGGTAGCACAAATCAAATGTATGTTGAACTTCTTTTGCACCGTATGGAGGTGTGGGGGAAGGACAACAAACTAAACACAAGCAGTAAGTTTTCAATATAGATTTAAAAGTACATAGCTCCAGTGGCTTCCTCATATCGGAACAAAGAGCGTTCCACAGAAGCTAATCTGAAAGTGCAGGCATCAGAGTTGGCGTTGAGCCCACAACCTCCTGTATACCAGGCGAGGTAGTTAACATCTCCTAGCCACCGTGGCGGGATGTTAACTCGATGCCGTTGTGACTCGTCCATGGAATTTCCAGAAGCCGACAGAGCTGATCCATCAGCAATCAGCAAACAAACTTTTATCTAACTAACTCATGTCATAATGATGACAGTACTATATTATATCATAAACATTATTATTTTTAAACATTATTTTTCATATGTTATGTTTCGGCTTGGGTCGAATTGTCCACGCTCAACTGACGTTGGCTGTAAATCACCACGGTCCCTTACGTTATGGCAAGCTTCGAGGCCACTTCCTAGAATCGTGGAGTTTTGCCATTACGAGTACGGTACATTTCATTAAAGCGTGTTTCTAAAAAAAATATTTTTTAAATATTGCTTTTTTTAGTTGACGTCCAGACAAAAGAAAATAGGGCCAAGCACAGAGGAACTGAGGTGGTAATGTCAGTGTGAGATTGCCAAGTGCATGTCCAGTCCCAATTATCACCGGCAGCTCTGGGTGCATCAGGTATCGTTTCTTATGATTTGAAAAGTGAATAGTTGCACATGAATCGTGTATGTTTGAATCATACAAGTTTGATTACACCACAGTCGTTTGTAACAGTGAGATAATTTATCACCTTCGATTAGCACGGTTGGCTACGTACGGTGCGAAAGAAGTTCAACATACATTCATACATACAGTTCAAATCGTTATCAGTGAAAGAGTCCCTTTGCTCATTAGCCCTGAGATGCTGGCTTGCACTATCAGGTCTAATGACATTTTAAAGGGTGGCTTCTGGTGTGCTTCGTGATGCATTGAAGAACATTGATTTTAGGCTCTCAAGCCAATCAGAGTGTTTTTTTTAAAGGGGCTGTTACAAGAGAGGGCATAATTGGGACTTAGAGGTACAAAGCTGTGGGTGCCAGATGCACTTTCTGGGGGCGCGAGACATGGCCAGATTTTTTTTAGAAGGTAAATCATCGAAAGACATTAAGCACGGGCACATAAGTACACCTACTTTGTTTTTATCAAACCCATGTATTTGTTAATATACATTTTTTTTTACGATTGACAACCAAAGCGGTGCAAGGCAGCAGTAAAGGTTAAGAATCACTGGTTTAGATGATGATAGATATGTTGTGCGTATATCATGGTTACTGAGAGAGGTATGAGAGTGGTACCCATTGGTCAGTCAGTGATGAAGCGAAGGCCCAAGGTCGAGTGCTGCAAGAACAGACGTAAGGCGTTGACTGTGGAACAGTAATTGGATATTAGTAAATACCAGTGACAAGGCAGTGACGTTAATATAACGCCATAATACAGGTTTAATAGAACTGAAATAAACTGTTCATTTTTAGATGTGATGCGTTAACAATACATCACTCACTCAAGTGGGGTGATTGTGTTCACTGGGCATGGAACAAGAATAAAATCAACATTCATTCTCAACGTGTTGATGTGTTTTTTTCTGTACAGGTTTTTATTCTAATTTGCAAGAGACTGCACTGGGATCGTTACAGATGAATTTTGGAAAAGTGGAGGTGCTCATAACGCAGGGAAACATCGTCAAGGAGCACACGGATGCTATAATTAATGTTACAACTCGGGAATTTTATTCAAAAACAGGTACATTTGGGAAATCGATTTACCGACTGACCGATATAAATGTATAATTCAATAATTTGCCTGGCATTCTACGGTCTTACCTTACCATGAAAAAATGTTTAAAATATATTCTTCTGTTGTCCTTCCCCCTGCACCTCCGATGAGGACGGTTGGCTACATACGGTGCAAAAGAAGTTCATACATACAAAAACACCTAAGCCCTGATATAGAATTTCTTGATTGTGCAGGCATCAAGTATCAGCTTTTGCGCTCGGCGATATTATGGATCAAATCGCTTATTAATAGTAGCAAAAAACTATTTTCTTTAAATTCGGCATTTTAGTATAGTCAAAATAAATATTATTGGCACCAGCAAAATTAATGGCAATTGGCATCGGAAGATTTCTACGGTAACACACATTATAGCAAATGTCGTACTTTACAAGACCTGTCACACACACGGTGCCGATCGCTGGACTGGGTTACAGCCTTTCGAGCGGTTTTGCCGGTTTTGCCAGATCGGCCCAGAACCACCGGATAATGTTGGAAGCCGGATAATCGCACGATGCCGGATAATTGATGATAAACTGTATTTGGTGTTTGAACATCTTAACACCTACTCTTTGGTTTTATTCGGGAAAGTCACGTAGGTAAAATGAATTAAAATAAAAAAATAAACAATTAAAACACGACGTTTCTGAGGCAACGCAAGCTTCCGTCTTCAGGTGGGACCAGTCACAGCCAAAATCGCTGCACCAAGTGGCGAGGCTCAGGGAACCTAGCGCTTAAATACAGGTTAAGATGAGGGGGGGGGGGGTGTGGGAGGGGCCATGTGGGGGGACTTTAGTGGGGTGCGGAGGGGGGATGGGTCGTTGTGTGTGTGCAGGGATGAGTTAATCCGTCTTTTGTTGTGTGTAAGGTGCGGGAGATGGGTCACTGTGTGTGTGCAATATAAACGGAGTTAATCCTTCTTTTGTTGTGTAGAGGGAGCGGGGGATGGGTCGTTGTGTGTGTGCAGGGATGAGTTAATCCGTCTTTTGTTGTGTGGAGGGTGCGGGGGATGGGTCACTGTGTGTGTGCAATATAAACGGACAGAATATCGGCCAGGATGTGCTGTAAGGGAGCAGTAGAATAAAGGAAAATAGAAAAGTTCGGAAATAATGTTTGGTATACCACTGCTTGAAATTGCTGTTAGAAATTAGTTAGTGTTTAGTATGATTCAAAACGTCTTTCCAGTGGTTGCTTAATTTGAAACCATCCTCTCAGTTGAAATTATGCCCGTGTTTGTATATCTGAATGGCTTCGTGGACAAATCTTCGGTGATAACCTGTAGGTTTACAAAGAACCTTGGTATCGGAAAAGACAATCTCATGATCACCCATAGCATTGTAACAGTGATCAGCCACGGCAGAAGATTTCGTTTTGCCGTGTTTCAAATCTGATTTGTGCTCGCGAATTCGGTCAGAGACATGTCGCTTTGTCTCACCGATATAGCAATCACCGCAGGTACAACTCAATTTGTAAACCCCGGGGTACTGTAAATCAGGAATGACATCCTTCATGGATGGGATCAGATCACAAATTTTGTGTACTGTATTGAACTGGACCTGGATCTTGTGTTTGTTTAGAATTTTGGAAAACTTTTTAGTAACACCTGCTATATATGGAAGTGTGATGGTTTTGACCGGAGTATCAGGTGGTTGTTTCTGTATGGTAGGAGAAACAGCTTGGCGGATGGTACGGTCAGAGTATCTGTTCCTCCTAAGGGCCAGCGGTACCAATTTTAATTCACTGGTCAAGTGGTGTTTTTCTGAAATGCAATGAGGCCTATGGTGTAACGTTTTGATGACACTTTCGTCATTTGGCCACATGGCCTCCCAGCTTTGAACCTTTTCCTGGACCACATCAATTCCAGACACCCTTCCATCAGATTCACCATGGAAATAGAGAAAGATGGCAAGCTTCCATTCTTGGATGTTCTGTTTGAGAGGAGGTCTGATGGCTCGTTGGGACATCTGTTTACAGAAAGCCCACCCACACAGATTCCTACTTGAAACCGAATTCCCACCACCACCCGGCTCAAAAGAACTCTCTCATCAAAACGTTACACCATAGGGCTCATTGCATTTCAGACCAACACCACTTGACCAGTGAATTAAAATTGATACGGCTGGCCCTTAGGAGGAACAGATACTCTGACCGTACCATCCGCCAAGCTGTTTCTCCTACCATACAGAAACAACCACCTGATACTCCGATCAAAACCATCACACTACCTTACATAGCAGGCGTTACTAAAAAGATTTCCAAAATTCTAAACAAACACAAGATCCAAGTCCGGTTCAATACAGTACAGGAAATTCGTGATCTGATCCCAGCCGTAAAGGATGTCGTCCCTGACTTACAAATTGAGCTGTACCTGTGGTGATTGTTATATCGGGGAGACGAAACGACATATCTCTGACCGAATTCGCGAACATAAATCAGATTTGAAACACGGCAGAACGAATTCATCTGCTGTGGCTGATCACTGTTACAATGCTATGGGTGATCATGAGATTGTCTTTTCCAATACCAAGGTTCTTTGGAAACCTACAGGTTATCACCAAAGATTTGTCCACGAAGCCATTCAGATATACAAACACGGGCATAATTTCAACCGAGAGGATGGTTTCAAATTAAGCAACCACTGGAAAGACGTTTTGAATCATACCAAACACTAACTAATTTCTAACAGCAATTTCAAGCAGTGGTATACCAAACATATTCTTTCCTAACTTTTCTATTTTCCTTTATTCTACTGCTCCCTTACAGCACATCCTGGCCGATATTCTGTCCGTATATATTGCACACACACAGTGACCCATCCCCCGCACCCTCCACACAACAAAAGACGGATTAACTTCTTCTTTGGTTCTTTCGGTAAAGTCACGTAGAATGAGAATAAAATAATAAATTGATAAAATAAAATAACACAATAATATTCTCACGACGTTTCGGCCACAACACAAGCGGCCTTCATCAGGTGAAGGGAGCGAGACTGTCTGGTAGGACAGCGCTGGAGTGAGAGAGCCACGTTCAGATCACGGCTTTTAAGCTGTGTGAGAGGAACAAAGAGCCTTGACGAAGGAATTAGCATAAAATTTAGCATTGAAAAGGCTGAATTATTAGCTTGTGACTGGTCACAGAAATAGCTATGTTAAAAGTTAAAGCATACACATCCGCAGAGGCACCCATTGTTAAAAGGAATTAGCATAGAATTTAGCATTGAAATAGCTAAATTAAGGCATTCGCTTGTAACTGCTACAGAAATAGTTACGTTGAAGTCAGAGCATACACATTCACCGAGGCACTTAGTACAAATCAAAACAGGAGAATTTAGCATTGAAATAACTAGGCGAATTTAGCATTGAAATAACTGGGTGATTTGCTAGTGACTGGTCACAGAAATGCCTACACATCTGAGCTATTCACAGTACTATATAGTGAACCAATAAAAACTAAAATATAAATTACCTTCATGTTATCAATAAACTCTATATTCTCCAATCAGCTAAGCTACCAACCATAAGTCGTTATATATCACAATGCTATATGGCGAAAAAATGGGTGGATTCTTACCCTCAAATTTCCTTACCACGGATAGCTACGGGCCCCGTTCAGACGGACGGGGCCCGTAGCTATCCGTGGTACGGAAATTTGATTTGTACTAAGTGCCTCGGTGAATGTGTATGCTCTGACTTCAACGTAACTATTTCTGTAGCAGTTACAAGCGAATGCCTTAATTTAGCTATTTCAATGCTAAATTCTATGCTAATTCCTTTTAACAATGGGTGCCTCTGCGGATGTGTATGCTTTAACTTTTAACATAGCTATTTCTGTGACCAGTCACAAGCTAATCATTCAGCCTTTTCAATGCTAAATTTTATGCTAATTCCTTCGTCAAGGCTCTTTGTTCCTCTCACACAGCTTAAAAGCCGTGATCTGAACGTGGCTCTCTCACTCCAGCGCTGTCCTACCAGACAGTCTCGCTCCCTTCACCTGATGAAGGCCGCTTGTGTTGTGGCCGAAACGTCGTGAGAATATTATTGTGTTATTTTATTTTATCAATTTATTATTTTATTCTCATTCTACGTGACTTTACCGAAAGAACCAAAGAAGATGAATCATTGCAGTCACGAAAGCTTTAAAACGGATTAACTTATCCCTGCACACACACAACGACCCATCCCCCGCTCCCTCTACACAACAAAAGAAGGATTAACTCCGTTTATATTGCACACACACAGTGACCCATCTCCCGCAACCTACACACAACAAAAGACGGATTAACTCATCCCTGCACACACACAACGACCCATCCCCCCTCTGCACCCCACTCAAGTCCCCCCACATGCCCCCCCCTACCTTAACCTGTATTTAAGCGCTAGGTTCCCAGAGCCTCGCCATTTGGTGCAGCGGTTTTGGCTGTGACTGGCCCCACCTGAAGACGGAAGCTTGCGTTGCCTCCTAAACGTGTTTTAATTGTTTATTTTATTTAATCCGTTTTACCTACGTGACTTTACCGAATAAAACCAAAGAGTATGAATCCTTGCAATCACGAAAGCTTCAAATCTAGAATCTTAACACCTGTTTTGTTGCCAGAAATGGTAAAACCTATCTTTACTTTTCATACTTTGATACTGGCAAAAAAGGTATCCTATAGGACCACCCTGCCTCACAGCGTCATGCCACAGTTACAGCCGTGCTAATATTAACGTCTCTTCTTGTAGGTGCTTGCAGTGCAATTATAAACGCTGCCGGACCAACAGTGCAGGCCATGTTTTCTAAACAAGGTAAGTTAAAGTTAAGCGTCAACTTGATTTTTTACTTTATTTATGTTTTTTTTTCTGAGAAATGCATTAACTTGTTTTCTTTTTTTTCTATTCAGTTACCGATTCGGATGGCATCGTTGTCACTGAATCTGGAAATTTGAATTTCAAATATATTGTTCACATCGTTAATCTAAAAGAAAATTTTACAAAACAACTATGCTACACATTGTACCGATGTGAAATGCTTAAAATTGCATCTATTGCTCTGCCTGCCATTGGAACAGGTAAATACTATGTTGTCAAAATGCTTGTTAATATTATATTGTATATTCCTATGACGCTGCTTACATATCAGCTACTAATGAAACATTAAACAGACAAAAACCCACTTTATCATTCTGCTCTTCGATTTGCATTGGGCCTACCATACCAATCTCACATCACTTGATTCAAAACAATCTACATTTGGCCCCGTTGATCCATAAAATCACTCTTGGACGATATGTGCTATGCTTAGCCAATTCAATAACCTCATTGTCAAACCAAAGAAACATAAGAAAGCCATATAATGGCAATTTAACTATCCATAGAACAAGAATTGGAATAGGTGATAAAGCCTTTGCCTTTATAGCACCAACGGTTTGGAACGACCTTGTTTCCTCCCTTAACATTTAACATTTTCCTTCTAAAAATATCCTGAAGCAGAAGATTGGCGACAGATACGGCCACATTTTAAAATGTCATTTGTAACTTTGATCCTGTCCCTGTGTACCAATATAGTTCAATTTAAATTTGCAATATAATTGAGGACATGTGTGTTGTTGTCTTGGTGTGTTTTGGTGCTATTTGTTTTGCTGCCTTGCCCAAGCTTCTGCAATTTGTACTTCTATATTTTAGATAAATATATTTATTTAAATCTTGACTTAAAGATTTCGTGACTGCAGGAATTCATATTCTTTGGGTCTTTTGGTAAAGCCACGTAGATAGAAAAATGATAAAAATATTATAATAAAAATATAACGACGTTTCGATCGCAACACCTGATGATGATTGCTTGTGTTGCGATCGAAACGTCGTGATATTTTTATTATTTTTCTATCTCCGTGGCTTTACCGAAAGACCCAAAGAATATGTTTATTTAGGTGACCTGCTCACCTTTTCTCAATGTTGCTCTAATACCGGTTTTTTATTGTCTGTTGATCTGACTCGATGACCCGTCCCTACTGGACATCTGTAAAATAAAGAGCTTCATCGATCATCAGATTCCTCCAGAATATAAACAGATTCTGACTATATACTGTACATAACCAGCAGTAAACAAATGCAATGCATATACAGTGAGGGAAAAAAGTATTTGATCCCCTGCTGATTTTGTACGTTTGCCCACTGACAAAGCAATGATCAGTCTATAATTTTAATGGTAGGTTTATTTGAACAGTGAGAGACAGAATAACAACAAAATCCAGAAAAACGCATGTCAAAAATGTTATAAATTGATTTGCATTTTAATGAGGGAAATAAGTATTTGACCCCCTCTCAATCAGATTGATTTCTGGCTCCCAGGTGTCTTTTAAACAGGTAACGAGCTGAGATTAGGAGCACACTCTTAAAGGGAGTGCTCCTAATCTCAGCTTGTTACCTGTATAAAAGACACCTGTCCACAGAAGCAATCAATCAATCAGATTCCAAACTTTCCACCATGGCCAAGACCAAAGAACTCTCCAAGGATATCAGGGACAAGATTGTAGACCTACACAAGGCTGGAATGGGCTACAAGACCATTGCCAAGCAGCTTGGTGAGAAGGTGACAACAGTTGGTGCGATTATTCGCAAATGGAAGAAACACAAAAGAACTGTCAATCTCCCTCGGCCTGGGGCTCCATGCAACATCTCATCTCGTGGAGTTGCAATGATCATGAGAACGGTGAGGAATCAGCCCATAACTACACGGGCGGATCTTGTCAATGATCTCAAGGCAGCTGGGACCATAGTCACCAAGAAAACAATTGGTAACACACTACGCCGTGAAGGACTGCAATCCTGCAGCGCCCGCAAGGTCAACCTGCTCAAGAAAGCACGTAAACATGCCCGTCTGAAGTTTGCCAATGAACATCTGAATGATTCAGAGGACAACTGGGTGAAAGTGTTGTGGTCAGATGAGACCAAAATGGAGCTCTTTGGCATTAACTCAATTCGCCGTGTTTGGAGGAGGAGGGAATGCTGCCTATGACCCCAAGAACACCATCCCCACCGTCAAACATGGAGGTGGAAACATTATGCTTTGGGGGTGTTTTTCTGCTAAGGGGACAGGACAACTTCACTGCATCAAAGGGACGATGGACGGGGCCATGTACCATCAAATCTTCGGTGAGAACCTCCTTCTCTCAGCCAGGGTATTGAAAATGGGTCGTGGATGGGTTTTCCAGCATGACAATGATCCAAAACACACGGCCAAGGCAACAAAGGAGTGGTTCAAGAAGAAGCACATTCAGGTCCTAGAGTGGCCTAGCCAGTCTCCAGACCTTAATCCCATAGACAATCTGTGGAGGGAGCTGAAGGTTCGAGTTGCCAAACGTCAGCCTCGAAACCTTAATGACTTGGAGAAAATCTGCAAAGAGGAGTGGGACAAAATCCCTCCTGAGATGTGTCCAAACTTGGTGGCCAACTACAAGAAACGTCTGACCTCTGTGATTGCCAACAAGGGTTTTGCCACCAAGTACTAAATCATGTTTTGCAGAGGGGTCAAATACTTATTTCCCTCATTAAAATGCAAATCAATTTATAAAATTTTTGACATGCGTTTTTCTGGATTTTGTTGTTGTTATTCTGTCTCTCACTGTTCAAATAAACCTACCATTAAAATTACAGACTGATCATTTCTTTGTCAGTGGGCAAACGTACAAAATCAGCAGGGGATCAAATATTTTTTTCCCTCACTGTATTATCAGAGCATGTTTGTTTGCATGTTCACCCAAGCACGTGTGGTTATTGCTAACTTTATTCCTAGAAAAATGTGTCTATTTGGTGTT
This sequence comes from Petromyzon marinus, assembly GCF_048934315.1. NCBI lineage: Eukaryota > Metazoa > Chordata > Hyperoartia > Petromyzontiformes > Petromyzontidae > Petromyzon > Petromyzon marinus. The sequence continues at coordinate 1,403,302 of NC_133741.1, read as the reverse complement.
TGAACATCTTAACACCTGTTTTATTGCCAGAAAGGGTAAAACCTGTTCTTATTTTTCCATATAACCAGCAGCAGTTCCTTTGAACTAATTATGAACATTATAATATCACCAGGCAATCATGGGCTTTCACCTCGAGATGCTGCTGCTATCATCCTGGATGCGGTGGCTGAGTTCTCTGTGCAGAGGAAGCCCAGGAGCCTACTGCAAGTAAAGGTTGTGGTCTTCATGGCCGAGATGCTGAAGGATTTTCATGAAGAGTTGTTGAGCAGAAGCAAGAAATCGGCACCGGTGGAGAGAGGCATTATACCCTCTTTCACAAGTAAAACGCTGTACAATGACCGCACAAAAAAAAAACGATCAAACTTTATTTAATTTGGCACTTTATTGGGATAACGCCTAGCAGTGAGCATTAAAAACTATCTGGTCGACTGTCATGCGACAAACATCACTTGCCGTCGCAAGAGTGGGCAGGGAAAGTGCTGTGCTGAATATCTAGAACAGAGGCCCTTGATGGTGTCTCAGAAGCAGCTCACTGATATATCTTTATTCGGTCCGTTCTCTCCAGCACGAAAGGTTGCATTGCTCTGCAAGAGATCCCAATTGATGCTTTGCCTCATGACGTGATAATTTTCAGTTTCAGTTTTCAGTTGCATTTATTAGGTATAGCCCTGTAAGCCATGAGGCTCATGACTCGGGTGCAACCGCAACAAACAAAAACATGAACAGAGAACATCTTAAAGTGACGACGCACAACAGAAACGTCCAGGAAAAACCAGTAAAATCTTCCAGAAAAAAGTACCGTATATCAACGCTGTGTGCAAAAATCACAGTGGGATGCAAGTCGAACAATAACCATAAGACAATTTAGATAAAGTTATCAGGCTAACTCTGTACTTCAACAAACAAACATGGCTTAACCATACGTTTTCGAAATCACCAAAATAAATCGATAAAAAACAATGTAACAGTGATCATAGGAACTGTGAAAGCGCAATCTGGGAAAAATTATGGAAAACGGTGTAAACATATAAAATGCTTGTTTCTCAGTAAAGCCTTCTTTACTGCATGTCATTTTGTATGTATGTGTGTATGTTTAATTTATTTCACGTCGTACATAGCCAACTGTGCCAATCGGAAGGTGCGAGGGAAGGGTAAACTAAACACAAAAAGCAGTTATAAAGAAATTAATTTGTCAATCTAGATTATTTAAAAGTGCATAGCTCCAGTGGTTGCCTGATATCAGAAATAACGGTGTTCCAGACAGTCGCAGAAGCGCATCTGAAAGCGCCATTCGATGCAGTGACCATCTTTGTTTGATGGTTAGCCAAAAGCCGCTGCTGCGAGGATGACCGGAGTTTCTGTGATTGGTTTGTAATGCACACTTCGTGTTCTGCTGTGTAATGTCCACGCATTTTGACCTACAGGGACGTTCCAGAGTTGGCATAGTCGAATGCATCCTCAAACACAGCCCTCGTTTGAGGTTGTTGAGATTGAGCCAGTCCAGTTGCAAGTGTTTTCAAACAAGGAAGAGAACATTGACAAGGTATTTGAAATGATTGAAACGAAACTGAGCACCGAGGAGGCTGAAAGGGAAATTAAAGATCCCCTTATTCAGGAGTTCTCCCCCAAAGAATTTGATGAAATGAAGGCTTTGCAAAACAAATATCAAGTTATCATCAAAATAGATACAAGCGGTGGGTTAAAAATCCAAGGCAATATCGCAGATGTGAGTCACGTTGTTGTAGAACTTCACAAGATAATGAATGATGTGAGGTTAAGGTTGACGACAGCTGAAGAGGAAGAATTATTGGAAAAGACTGTTCAATGGATGTATCTGGATAGCGATGAAGAGTACGTAATATTCACCAAGTCTGAAAATATTGCTATTGAAAAGGCTTACTTACAGAAACGGAAAACGATTTATATCAAGGACAGGAAGGCATTCGTTGAATTCAATAGAAATGAATTGTCATATGAAGATGGACCAACACGGAAAATTAAACGGAAAAAAACCTTGGGTAAGTCAATTAATGCATTATTTTTCACAAATATTAATGCTGTAGAATAATCGCCACCACCACCATCATTATATCAAGCAACAAAAAATCCAAACACACTACAACACCTGGCAAGACCTAAGGGGCATACCAGGTCTTGTAGGGACACAGCCACATGGTGAGAGCCCCTGGCTTCTCTGGTTTCATCGCAGAAAAAAGAAAATAAACATTGAACCCTCGCTTATGCACGAGTTCTGGATTCGCGATTTTCGCATATTAATGCATTACATCTGGCTACTGTGGGGTGCCTGGTATACAAGAGGCCATGGGTTCGATACCATCCCTAACACCTGCTGTATATTTGGAGTTTGCATGTCTTTCTCCCCATGGTCGTGTGGATTTTTCTACTGGTCCTCCGATTTGTCCCTCTACATTTAGAAGCATGCCTGTAAGAGTATTTGGCTGCTATAAATTTACACATCATAAGTCACTTCGCCATCTTATGTCATTTGTGGCAAGATACTTCTGAAAAAAGAGCTTTTAGCTCAGTGGGCCTTACCCGGTAAAAATATTAATAGTTATTGAGTTACTAAATGTACTCGCTATTCGCTACTACGGTATTCGCGAGTGCACATAGTGCCAGACCACCAATACCAGGGAGGTGAGCGCAGAATGTTGTTACATTTAAAATGGTCTACCAAGATTAGACACGCACCCTCGGCTGTCCGCTTTGTTCTCAGTCTCGCAGTAATCCCGCTCCGAACTCGCTATTGTGCATTTTTACTTTTACACAGTAATTAGTCGACTCGTTTATACGTTTTTGTATAAACGGGTCGACTATTAGGGCCATTAAAACGAACACGAATGCATTCAGGGAAAGTGTTGTGGTGAGTGCTCCCCACAGTGATAAAGTGACAACATCTGTGCAGCGTTATTATGAAACGCCTATATCTCCCTAAGAGTCATGCTGCTGAATTCCTCACCATCACCACCACCTTATCCATGGTCATAAAACCATCATCACCACCATCATCAAAGGTAATAAAACAGTTTAATTTTATACGTTATTATTTATTATCGTCATTGTTATTAAACATTTGCCATTTCTCCCTTATGTTCACTCATACCAGGAACGTACCCCTATTGTTCCGATGGGAACGAGCTTTGTGCATTCACAAGCGTTTTCAAGTACGTAGCCCTCACGAATGGAGAGGCTTTACAGTATTGAATGCAATTGGCCAAATGCCTCATTGCAACAACACCATCTTAAAACATAGTCTTCAGAATTACTGGGGCTTTCCCGTAAACAATTGTTACCACCAACATCTGCACCAACATATTTGATATATTTACAATTGCTGACCACAGGCTCAAAGGCCCAAAAAATATTTTTAACTTGAGCAAGTTCAAGCCCACTTTGGAGGAACAAAAAGAGAGTCAATGGGAGGTAATAGCATAGTGAGGAGTGCGAGGGAAAAGGCAGAATGAGTCTTTCGATCTGTAGTCAGGTGGCTGAACTCAGGAAAGATGAGACTCCACAGTCCTGAAATGATCCCTGCGATCTTTGGATCTCCTTTAAGTCAGTGGTTCTTAACCTGTGGTGCATGCACCCCTCGGGGGTTTGAGACTTTTTAGAAGGTAAATCATTGTTAACACAAATTAAGCATGGACATGTAAGTCAACTACTTTGTTTCATCAAAGCTATGTATTTATTAGCATGAGACATGTTTGTAATGATTGAGAACCAAAGGGGTGCAAGGCTGTAGTTAAGGTTAAGAACCACTGATCTGAGTACTCCAAGGTCAAGGATCATTCCCTGCAGGGGCGATCATGCTTTTTCAGCTTCCAAGTTTTGGAACGCCTTGCCTTTGCTAATAATACAATCAGAATAGCTAGATGTGTTTAAGTCTGTTTTGAAAACTCAGCTCTTTAAACTGGCCTTCAGACCCTGTCTAGTTCTGTCCAATTACCCTGCAGGTTCTGTTTATTTCCTGCCTTCCATACATGGTGGTGCATTGGGATTTACCATATGAAATGCGCCTTGCAACGTAAATTATTTATTATACAGTACGAGGAGGAATCAGAGTGAAGTTCCTGGGAATATTAACCATAGTGATAGCGATAGAAGAGTGCCAAAGTGTCGGATGACCGCCAATGAACGAGTGACTGTTTATTGCGGTTGCACCCGACTCAAGAGCCGCATGGCTCACAGGGCTATACCTAATAAATGAAACTTGAAACTTGACTGTAGTCTTCTTTGGTTCTTTCGGTAAAGTCACGTAGAATGAGAATAAAATAATATAATAAAATAACACAATACAATTATCACGACGTTTCGGCCACAACACAAGTGGCCACAACACAAGTGGCCTTCATGTTGTGGCCGAAACGTCGCGAGAATTTTATCGTGTTATTTTATTTTATTATTTTATTCTCATTCTACGTGACTTTACCGAAATAACCAAAGAAGATGAATCCTTGCAGTCACGAAAGCTTTCAATCGAAATTTGACTGGAGTGACTCAGTGAGGAGCTGAATCGATTACCATGCCTGCCTTACATTGCATTCTATGATGTAAGGCAAGTCCTCGCTTAATGCGTGTTTACATAATGCATTTAAACGATAACGCGTTTCCACTATAACACGGGTCTTCCATTAGGGAATATTTTTCACACCGCGCGGAATGTGCTCTTTATAATGCAGAATGGGTTCTGAGCGGTCGATGAAGAAATATTTTCTTGAGCTGCACGGCTGAATGGTAGTGATACAGCTGCGGCATACCCTCAGTTATGTAGCCCGCCATCTTACTGTCTGTATATATCGTATGTCACAAACTGTATTGTTACATTATTTATGGGGAATTTAATTTCACTTAACGCACAACTTTTCAGGAACGCATCTACCACGTTAAACGTGGACTACCTCTAGGGTGATGTAGGATCTGGGTGCTTTACCATAGAAACCACAATAATATTATTATATTATTGGTTCTTTCGGTAAAGTCACGTAGAAGGGAAACAATAAAATAATGTTATTGTTTTATATTTTTATTATTTTATTGTTTCCCTTCTATGTGACTTTACCAAAAGAACCAAGAATATGAATCCCTGCAGTCACGAAAGCTTTAAATCACAATAGTATTGTTTCTCTTGTCTTCAGCCATCCTTGATCCGAGGGTTGGCCACACCATGGGCAATCCTTCGCCACCGATTTCTGTCTTCTGCTATCATAGTCTGTTCCAGCGTGAGCCTCATCCATGCTTTGATGTTGTCTATCTGCACACATGAACCAGGTATTGTCCCTTACATAACTTGCTCTACCAAACAAGTACTTTTTTCTCATGTTATGACCATAGTAGGTAAAGCTTTCTTGATTTTATCACTTCTACCAGTTTTCTTTCAACACCAGCTTTCTCCAGAACGCATTCATTTGTTTTATTTGCAGTCTACAATACACGCAGTAATATCTGCCTGAGCTCTTTGATTCCAAACGCGTTAATTCGTGCCTCATCGTTTTTCTTGATTGTCCAACTTCCACAACCATACGTAGCAACTGGCCACACAAGGGCATACAGAAGTCTGATGATCGTTCCAATGGGGATGCTGTAACTCTTACAAATTTGATTTGGGAATGACCCAATCACCTAATCCTTACTGAGTTTAGCAAGACTTTATTTTGGACACTTCTCGTCTTCAGTGATGACTGATCCAAGATATGGAAAGGTGTCCACTTGCTACAGCTGGATGCCTTGTATCCAAATATTCTTTGGGTCTTTCGGTAAAGCCACGTAGATAGAAAAATAATAAAATATCACGACGTTTCGATCGCAGCACAAGCAATCGTCATCAGGTGAAAAAATAGGGGGAGAGCTGCTGAGGCAGGATGTTATAAAGGTTTGAGATGGGTGTAGCCCAAGGGTCATAAGCGAGGTGGGCGGGGCTAGTGATGCAATTTGCATGTAAATATAAGATTGGAGAGAGCTACCTCCACGACGACGAGGCTGTGGAGGTGGCCATTGTATTGTGAGAGATTAGCATGTCAATGTAAGATCGCAACGAGGAGAAACGAGCACCGGTGGCTGTGTTTGTGAAACATTTAACCTGTTAATGTAACACCAGAGAGTCGAAAATAACTACTAACATCGGCAGGTAGGATAGAAACATCATAGCCAGTTATGAATTAAACTGGTTAATAATGTCCTTCCAATGATTGCTCAGTTTGTACTCATCTTCTCGGTTGAAATTGTCTGTGTTTACATATCTGTATGTTTGCTGATAGCCAGTTGGTTTGCAGAGTACCTTCGTCTTGGAAAAATCTATTTCGTGTGTGCCCACAGCGTTAAAACAATGATCAGCCACGGCTGAGGTTTTGGTCCTACCATGTTTCAGATCTGCATTATGTTCACGAACACGGTCCGAGGCGTGTCGCTTAGTTTCCCCAATATAACTACTGCCGCAGCCACAGCTCAGCTTGTAGACACTGGGGTATTGCATGCCAGGGATCACATCCTTCACAGATGGGATCAGATCACGAATTTTACGTACTGTGTTGAATCGAACCTGGATCTTGTGTTTGCTCATGATTATGGAAATATTTTTGGTAACCCCTGATATGTATGGCAAGGTGATGGTTTTGATTGGGTCCTCAGATGGTTCTTTCCCAACGGTTGGAGTGATAGCTTTAAGGATTGTGTAGTCTAAATATCCATTCATCTTGAGGGCTTGGTGTACGTGCTCCAGTTCACTGGCTAGGTGGTTTTGGTCGGAAATACGAGCTCTATGGTGTACAGTTTTGATGAGGGAATTCTTCTGGGATGGATGGTGGTGGGAGTCAGATTTTAGGTAGGCATCCATATTGGGTGGCTTTCCTGTAGACAGAGTGTCCCATTGAGCCATCAGGTCTCTTTTCGATTAAAACATCCAAGAATGGTAACTTGCCATCCTTTTCCACCGCCATAGTGAAATTTATGGCTGGGTATATGGAATTAATGTGGTTGAAGAATTGGCGCAGAGCTGGTAGGCCATATGGCCAGATGACGAACTTGTCATCTACATATCTCTTCCACAAGTGAGGACGTAGGGTGGATGCCTGGATGGCATCTGTCTCAAAATTTTCCATGAAAACATTGGCTACAACTGGAGATAAGGGAGAACCCATTGGAGTACCTTCAAGTTGTTTGTAGAATGTTCCATTCCAGGTGAAGTAAGTGTTGGTGAGGCAGTGTCTAACCAGGGCCGATACATCAGCATTCAGTCCTTGTTGGACCAAATCTTCAATGATTGCACTGGTGTCAGGCACAGGAACTTTGGTAAACAAAGATACTACATCAAAACTGACAAGCAAATCAACTGGAGATAGTGAGATGTCCTTAATTAAAGATACCAAGTGAGCTGAGTTAAGTACAGCTGAGGTGGTCTTACCAGTGAATGGTTATAAGGTCTCAGACAGAAATCGGCCAGTTTGTAGGTAGGTGAATCAATGGTGGAGACGATAGGATGGAGTGGTGTACCTTCTTTGTGGATTTTTGGTAAGCCATAAAATCTGGGTGGTCTAGCAGCAGAGGGCTTTAAGGAAAGCCGCTTGGTTGGTTCGATTAAATATTTTGACTCAGTGATGATATTGTTGGTTTTCGTAACCAGGCGGTTGGTAGAATCTCTATTGATTTTGGTATAGCTGCCATCATTAAGTATGTCCTTGATTTTGTTATTGTATGTGGTTTTGTCCATAATGACAGTAGCATTGCCCTTGTCAGCTGAGAGGATGATAATGTCATCTCTCTTTTTTAGTTGAGAAAGCTCAAAGCGCTCATCCTTGCTAATGTTGCTAATATGTGTCTTTGCGTTTTTGAGGATTTCAGCGATTTCCGATCTTGCCACATCTGCAGGAATGTGTCCCGAACCTTTAAGGGCTACGTCGACCTGGGTAATGATATCATCAACTGGGATGTGTTTAGGGGTGACTGAAATTCAACCCTTTAGCTAGAACCGATTTTAGACTGTCAGAAATTGGGCTGTTACTCTGATTGATAAGAATCTTGTCACTAACTTTTTAACATGTCTCCTTTGGGAGTCTGTTTTACTGTCTGGACAGGTTCTGATAAAAGCCATCCACTTCTTTCGTTCTTTCTTCTTGGCAGCCATTGTAGGTCCATAGACTTGAATCGAAGTGATGTTTCGCGGCTTAGTACTCAGCCTCACAGCAATAATTCTGTCACTGATTAGTTCATATCCAATGAGAGCTCTGGAAATGTTCCTGTGAATCCATATCACCACCGCGGACATGCCCAGCACATCACAGTCAGGGTAAACGATGGTATGTCCCTCTAATGTTGTGAAATGTCCTTGACCTTCCCAGCACACTTCAGACACTCCACACAAGTCCACTGCCAATCTATCTTACTCATGTCCAAGCAGCTGTACTTTACCTCGTTGCAGCCTTGTGTGAATGTTCCATGTGCCCAGTCTCAGTTTTTTTGCGCATCTGAAGTGGTTTGGATTGTCCTTGTGGCAACATCAGTGTCCTTGTTTCCTTTCCAGTAACCCATTTTCCAACCCTGTCCTGGTTACTCAGCAAGGAACCTTGTTTCACTGGGAGACATTAGAGCTGGCATTAATTTAGTGTTGTCTCCATTATCCATAGTGCTGTTTGGGGAAATAAGATGGTAGATCCCCTCATCTTTTCATCTCGCAGTGAGGAAGTATTTTACCAGTTGCACTAGATGTGCCTTCCTATCTTCACAAGCTGACCGTTGCCACAACATCTAGTTCTCCAGCCAACTAGTGATAGAACACCTGTTGCTGCCCAAGTTTTCGCCGCCCAAGTTAGCCAACTATTTTCAGAGTTCCTGTTGAGCCTGTCCACCTCGTGTAACTTCCTAGGTGGCACTTCAGTCATAGACTGTCACCCCTGATGACATAGCCTTAACAGGCAATCTCCTACTTAGCTGCTCACCTCTACACCACGTTGAAATGAAAAAATAATAGGCTTTACACTTTTTCTCAATAATACAGGTGGTGTGAAGATGTTCAAAAACCAAATAGACATACCTATTTGCAAGGCATTAAGTCTGAATTAACCACTCATGCTTGTGGTAAAACATACAAACAGACATGCTCGGATAATGTATGCATTATTCTTGACACTGATTGGCCTACACCAGAAACAACCTCCTTTATGGCCTTGTCTCAACAATATTAGACTAGAGAATGTCTAAAGGTGAACACCAGAAAGGCAATGCAAATATAAAAGCATTAATAGCTTGGGTTGAGAAGTGATATTTATAATTCTCAGAAAGGCTTAAGCCGATTCTTTTTTGATCATTTTGATCCCAGCACAAAGGGTCCGACCCATAGAAATTATCAGTTTAAGTCGGGTTTGTGTTTCTGGAAAACACGACTAAAACTGATACGACATAATCCATCAGATTTTCCCCATTGGAATTAACTCGGATACAGGAGATACGTTCCAGCACTCCATTACTCCATATGTAAAGTCTTAATAAATCATGAATGATACAATTGAGTGACAATTGCTTGCATGTTCCTAGATTCAGTGGTGAACGGGACACCCACCCTGCAACTTGCAGATGTCTCGGAACGGGAAAGGGTTAGACTGATCATAATGTTTCATTTTTGCCAACAATGTTAAGACGATAGATGTACACCGATACGACTTAATCTGATCATCGCCGGTATTGCCAGAGTTTATTTGGGCTGCATTAATTGTTCTAACAGATTTGATAGTGGAAATATCAAGTCTGTATCAAACAAAATATGTAACTTGTGTCTATAAAATATATAATTGCAAAAATATCAGTATTGCAAAATACTGCTTTGGAAAAAAAGTCGAGTGTAAAAATAAATATAACGTCATGTACTTATTGCATATTGCAGTTGTGAATAATTACAACCAAACATTGAATATAAATTGTATCACTTGTTTGAAATCCAGTCGTATTGACGTACTGACATGAGCGTTTGTTGTGTTCTCCTCTCTGCCAGATGTAATCCCCTCAGACTGGGTAGACGAAGCTGACTTCAGGGGTCGCCGTATGATCACTGTAGAGTTAAAAAGAAGATCGAGAAAATATCAGGAGATTGAACGCGACTTTAAACAATCCCTCGGGAAATATTCTCACAATCCTGGATTTGCTATTGAAGAGGTAAAACTAAGAAGCTACATTTTATTCACGTGTGTTTAGGATAAAAAAAAATGGGCAAGGATGCACAACGTTGAAAGTTGGGGTGCTAAATAAGATTAGTGACGCCAATTTGAGGTTCCTAGTTGGGAAACGTCAAGAGGTGGTCAGAGAACAAGAGGAGGATAGAGAAGAGAAGGAACAGATTCACAGAGCAGAATTCCATTCATGCTTTACTCAGATTTGTCGTTCTAATAACATTCAATATTTTTACATCTGCCAACTGATGGGGTAATTGGAGGTTCTGGGGATGCAAGCTTAAATCGTAATGGGAAAAGGGTGATATTTAAAAAGTTGATCAATCACAGTACAGTGGTGGGTAAATCAAAGCCAAACATGTTAACAGTTTTCCATTGTCTCTGACGGTGCGAAGGAAAGGTGTGATAGAGTAAATGGGAAAGTGTACAGGTAAAATACAATTTTACAATTTATTGGAGTTGCAAATTCGCTAAGGTCGTACACAATGTGGTGTTCTTAACATATTCAGCCGAATTCAATCGAGGACCTGTCGATAGATAAACTTGGGAAAGAAAAAATTATGGGGTGTCCAGTAAAAAATGCAGTTTCCATGGTGGTTGACCAAATGTTGTAAGATAGCATGATTGAGGTTCTGGCAGTGAGTGCGAGTTGAAGATTAAACCACTTGATAAATATCCTTGCATTTCAAAATAATATGTAAGTTAGTTAATATGGACTTTCATGGGTTGTTAATAAGGATATTAATATCTCAGCTATATATGTATGTATGTTGACGTTCTTTCGTTCCATACATAGGTAATCAGATGTGTGGGGGAAGGGCAACACTCTAAACATAAATAAACTCCTTAAAAAAGTTTTTTTTAAACAACGGTTTTATTAACAACTCCGTTTAACTCACGGTCAAGAAGTACGTCAATGGCGCCTGAGACACGTGGCACCTGCTTTTTGTGCGAGCCGATTCCACAGTTTAGAGACCGTGGCATTTTTGACGTACACAAAAAGATATTAATACGCCGACCATACAAAAAATGTAATTGTTTGAAAGGAGGCAATTAATTGATTAATTGATGCCGATTTTCCTTACATGCATGCATTGTCACCGGATCTGAGTACGTGTGCAAAATTTGGAATTGATTGGACAACAGTAAGTAGACTAACTTTTGATTACAAGATTTGACCACGACAAACAAGTGAAGTTAAATAAAACCGTTGAAAAAGTACTTTGAGCTGGTGGTGCTTATATAACTGTTCAATCCGAGATATAATTGCTAAATCCGAGATATTCATGCTTTGATAATTGCATTGTCTTTGTGCTGTTCGTCATTTGGCATTCTCTGGTCTCAAACTCATGAGACTAGGCCAGAAAGAAGGTGGTCTCTGGTGTAGGCCAATCAGTTTAAAAGACAATGCATACATTATCAGAGCATGTCTGTATGCGTATTTTCCCCACAAAATATGTAGAGTTAATTCAGACTTGATACTTTGTGATAGGTGTCTGTTATTTGAACATCTTAACACCTGTGTTATTGCCAGGAAGGGCAAAGTATTATTTTATCTAAATTCCTGTACTTCTGCATACGCACGCATATGGGTATCTTCAATCATTTACCTTATACTTTGGTTTGCCTTTATTTTACAGATCATCCAAATTCAGAATCCTGTGCTCTGGAAATTGTACGCGACTAAAAAAAGTGAAATGGATATTTCAAACAAAGGAAGCCGAATGGAAGCACCTGTGGAAAGAATTCTTTATCATGGCACAGCTCATGGGACCTGTGAGACCATCAACACAAACGGATTCAACAGAAGCTACTGTGGTAAAAACGGTACGAAGTTCCACTCCACCCATTTACACAGAGCAATGGCAACAGAATATGGATTGACAACAATTCAGGGGTATGCGTGATACGTTTATAACTTTGCTTGTTACTAGTTGGCTGTGTCGGGTGGTGGCGTTTTAACAACACATTTATATATTTACGCGATCTAACCTAAAACCCTCTATTATGTTTGCTTGTTTCATTGGTATATTTGCAGCTGTGGTCTACGGAAATGGAGTCTACTTCGCAGTGAATGCCTCCTATTCTGCAAATTACAAATACTCTCCGCCCGATGCGAATGGAAGAAAATGGATCTACCGGGCGCGCGTACTGACGGGGGATTACACGTTGGGGACCAAGGGTATGATTGAGCCTCCGCCCAAGGATCTGAGCGTGAGCTCCGCGCTGCTGTACGACAGCGTGACTGATGACAAAAATCCAGAAGTATTCGTCATCTTCAATGATACTCAAGCCTACCCCGAATACCTCATACAGTTTAAGTTGGCATAGGCAATGCAACATTAATACGTGTGTGTGTGTGCATATATGTATTTTTGTATGGGAAGCGGGAGTGCAGTAGTTAGCACGCTGCGCTACGAACCCTGACCCAAGTTCAATTCCCGCTCATGGCCAACACCAGTGACGATTATCTGAACCAGTCCTGGGCCTCCCCAAGATCGACTCAGCCTCAAATGAATACCTGGTGCGGTGTGTAAACTTCGCCACTAGGGAAACAAAGGTGGCCGGGCGTGATCCTAGCCACCCACCCCCTTATACGTCGGGCTGGATTACATAGGTGCTCGCTAACAGCACTTGCCCCAACAGTCTGGTACAGGCTATATTTGGGATTTTTTTTGTATATATGTATGGAAGCACTAGAATTTCATCAAACGTGTCTTTTGCTCAATTATATAATTTTATTTTTTATCGTATTCAGATAATTTCACTCGTACTTAATGATGTAGTTTGTTGTCCTTCCCCACACCTCCGATTAGCACGGTTGGCTACGTATGGCGTGAAAGAAGTTCAAAATACACATGCATGCAAAATCTACATGCAGCTATTACTTGAATTACATGTACTTGTATATGAAACGTACATTGTACTTAAATTACTGAAAACATATTCATAATTAGTTATTTTTGAGTAAGATCACATAGTGTGCAATGACAATTTTCATCTGTGCTCTCTGCCACCCGAAAGAGTCAATCAAATCAAGTTGTCACATCATGGGCAAATATACCATTTGATTTGGTTTGTCAGCAAACTGCAATGTTGAAAAGTAAGCGATATTTTGACGTTTGGAGGCACCTTGCCAGTTAGTCATCACCTGGGGAAAAGTCCTGGGCAATGACTGACTGGCAAGGATGGCAGAACAGGAAGAGAGAGTGAAAGCAGGGGGGAGTTATGAGTCCAGATTTGCTGGACCGTGTGTTACCTGCTATATGACCTGTTCTGTTACCTGTGGGTCATCAATAAAGATACCTTTTCTGAACACTGCATAAGCTGAATCCCTTCATCTGGTGGCAGTGATGGGATCATGTCTCAAGGACATCGCACAAAGTGTTTATTGAGAGGAGGAACTGGAGCAGGTGGGGATTCAGAATCTCGATGAACCCCACCAACTGACCTCCCCATGCCACAGAGGGACACAGGAAGACGGCCCTGCATCAATGACAGGGTCGACCGGTTGGCTGAGACGATGGCGATCATCATGCAACAGCTGGTTGGAAGGAAAGGGCCTGTTTGAGATGTCGCTCCAGGGTCTCCATAGAGGCCAACGCTTCGGCGGGGAGCTGCACAGTCCCCCTACCGAGTTCAGCACATCTCTGTCCGGTACCATTCAGGTCAGGAATCGCACTGCAGACTCCGGGAGCAGCAGCCTAGTAGGAGGAGACTGTGGAAGACCAGCAGCCACTCCCGCTGCCCCAAAAGCAGCCAAGCACCTGCCACAGCAGCGACCCTCAGTAAGGGGCTCCCAGGCCTGGGCCACCGAATTCAATTCACAGTGGACCGTGCAACCGCAGATGGAGGTCACCTAGGACCCACGAGGGTGGAAACACTTGCCGCTGCTGCTCCCACAGCGGCAGCAGGGATGTGTCCCTTATAGAGGGTCCTCTGGCTGCAGCATCGTTGGCGACGCTGCAGCCAGAGGGCACCTGGGATCAGAGGTCAGGTGGGCGAGGCCGACGTGCGACTTCAAGCTGCCGGGACAGCACGCAGCAGGAGAACGGCCGCCATGGCGAGTCCTCGCCTCAGTCACCACCTCTTCAGCTGCCGTCAGGGATCGGGGTGCAACCGCCGGGGCCACCACCACCGCTGCTGCTGCATCAGCAGGTGAGAGCCTTGCTGCTACTGGTGACGCTGCCAGAGGCTGGGCCGCCACCAACAGGGTGTGATGTCTGAAGTCGGAGGCCAGAGGGAGCTCGCGCAGCCGCAGTCGAACAAAGGGGGCAGGGTTACCCTGCCGGTGAACTCCAGTTCGCTGGAACGGGGGCAAAACGGCACCGACGGCTGGGAAATGTGGAAAAATTTTACTTCAGAGAAAGGGGATTTGTATGAATTTTGTCAGGCAATTCAGAGTCACTGATCAAGCCCAGGACTGGAGGGAAGAGGATTCTTAGAAATCGCTTCCCACTGTCCTGGACGAAGAGGTGCATTGAAAGAGGTTGCCTGTGTCTACGATTATCCAAAACGATCACAAAACAATCAACCTGTTCATGTCACCCCAAAAGTCACCCAAACGTGCAAAAGAGTCTTGACTCTGGTAACTCTTCCAGGTTTCATGCAGGAAAAGGCTTGCAGCCTCAGGCCCCTGGGTTCTCAAGCAAAAGCAGCTGGTTGCCTCAAACCCCTGAGGTAAACTCAGGGACAGCATGCAGCCTCAAACTCCTGGGTTCTGACACAGAAGCAGCTGGTCGCCTCAAAACCCCAGAGGTAAACTCAGGAGGAGTGTGCAGCCTGAAACTCCTGGGCTCTGATAGAGAGTGCAGAGCTGGTAGCCTCAGACCCCTGAGCTAGACTCAGGAGCAGCTTGCTCGTGAATAAAAAAAATTCACGGATAATTATATTGGCCTAAAAAACACCTATCTTTGTTATCTATTACCTTAAATAAATAGTAAATAAGCCGTTAAGTACACGTAAATCATCATAACACAATAGCATTTACATTGGTTATGATAAACATAACATAACGAACATATTAAAGTATTAAATAATAGTTTCTAAGTTAACTTACCTTAAATTATGATGATGTAACGTATCATCACTTTATCTCATCACTTTCTCGATGCGAGTCGTGTAGAGTTCTTGATGCGATTCGCGGATAGCTAAAATCACGGATAGCGAGTTGAATAACGAGGGAATTACCGTATAAGGAATTAGTGATTAAAGTATTAACCCTCTTTATTTATCTTGTCCAGCTCCCCTTACACAGCCATCTCTACCCGCCCACGACTCCCGCCCTCTCCGCCCCCCTCCAATCATGTCCCCCGTTGGGCCTATCCTCCAACGCTTCATGGGGTCAGTGGCTCATCCTCTAATGCAGCGGTCCCCAAACATTTTGGCACCAGGGACCAGTTTCGTGGAAGACATTTTTTTAAGGACTGGGGGGTGGGTGGGGGTTCATCATTGGGTCTTTCCCCCTTTTCAAAGAAGCTCTCCAGCGACGTTTGTTTTTTACTCATTTTGGATAGGGTTAGCTGTGACGGAGACAAGTGGTCAGTGCGGGAACGAGGCATGGACGTAAGTGGTAAATCAAATAATGGGCAGGCTACGCGCTGACTCACCGCTCACCTCCTGCTGTGCGGCCCGGTTCTTAACAGGCCACGGACTGGCTCTGCTGTCAGCTACGTGCAGCCGTGCTCATGACATCCGCCCTGAGTATCCTATAGTGGTATAAATAAGCTAAAAGTCAAAATAAAACATGAAAACAATGAATAGATTACAGATAAACACTGCATAAACAGAGAAGCAGAGCAGGAGTAGCAACAAGTCTGCCAGCATCCCCCCACTCTCAAAGTCACGACTCGAGTCATAGTCTAAGTTGCCCATTCCTTTGCTACACAAATAAAATAAAAACAATAAACCTACAGATAACATAATTTAAAAAAAATATGTTATTTAAAAAACGTTTTTACCAGGTAAGGTCAACCTAGCTATGTCGCTGTATTATCATAAGCGACCTGGCTATCACAAATGATAGCGCAACGAAGTGGCTTACCACATGGAAGTTTATCGCAGCAGCCAAATAATCTAAACGTATCGCAGCGTACTACCTTCAATACTGAGGGTTGAAGTTTATGGTGATGACGAAGTGACGGAATGGGGGAAGGAGTGGAGATTTGCCCACCCGCTAGCTCCACCTGCTGGTGGCAAGAGAGCGGTGGTGGGAGGTGGGAGACGCACGGAGGTGTCAGATTTACAGATTGCGCTAGACTGCGGATACACAAAACTCCATACCGACGCGGTTAGCAAATAGGTATGTAAATAACCGCGGATGCGAAAAACGTGGTTAGCGAGGGATTGCTGTATTTCTTTACAGTGAAACTAAATATAGCATGTAGGTTTATTTAACACAGGTTATGTTTTTATGGTTATGCTAAGGTGTGGAGAGAGTGATTTGGGAATGAATGTGGAGGAACAAGGGACGTTCCAAAGGTATTTCAACTGAACTATTTAAACCCGATCAGGCCCACTGAGCTGTGTAGCTCTTAAATTCAGAAGTGACCTGGCCACAAATGATAGCTCGACAAAGTGGCTTATCATCAGCAGCAAGTGACTTATCAGCAGTAGCCAAATACTCAACGCACAACTTACAAAGAGGGTAGAAGGTGTGTACATAGGCCATTCAGTTATCGAAGGTGGTTTGCAATACAAACGATTAGACAGCAATCCCTTGCCAACCACGGGGGTCAGGTTCCTTGAAAAGGCCGTGGAAGGCAAATCCACGGCTGGTAAAGTACAGAGGCCTATGGGAAATAGGGGGTTAGGAGAACCACGCTCGTGGTCAGACTTGTCATAGCATAACTAAGTTGCCTGTTTCTTCACTAGACACCAAATCAAATAGGGTACATTACACACTGCCATAATAAAACATAAATACGAGCAGTCCTTGGGTTAAGAACCTAATTCGTCCCTGAGACCTGTTCGTACATAGAACGGTTTGTAAGTCTGAACACAATAATGCACTATTTACATTTCCATACGGTCAGTGTTTGAAATGTGTTCCGGTTAAACAACAAGGGAAGCATTGTTAAACTCATAAATACGAATAAACATCGTACATTTGCATGTGACACTAAAAAAATACTTTATAGTAAATGAAACAACATAAATTAACATAACGGTAAACATCCTGATGCTAACTTAGTCGAAACGGGGTAATGGTTCACCACAATTAGAGACACACACATCTACCCCAATTACAAGGATCCCCCGTGTAGCCTTAACAAACTGTAGGAGCAAGTAATGTTAGCAAGAAAGCACTCATGAATGCCAGGGGGTGGGTGGCCAACACCAGACCCGGCGGCCATTGTTTCCCCAGTGGTGATGTGTACGCATCACACCAGGTACTGGTGTGAACAAGAATGAAACTCAGATCACCACTTTTGGAGTGCAGCACTGCTAACCGCAAAACTACCACTTCCCACACACTCATTTTCACACACAAACACACACACACAATCCCGGTGTCAGGCTGACTCATTAAACCTACCGGAGGATCGCTCCTCTAAACAAAAATAGTTCCGTGGGTCATTTTGCAAGTGCGAGTTCACGTTTCAAGTCAATGTACATTTTTTTTATATTTCATGGAATCTAGTTCGTAAGTACGGGCGCCGTAAGTACGAGTGTTTGTAAGTCGGGGACTGCCTGTAAACATTAAATTAACCTTGATTAATATGATGATGACAATGACAAGTCCGCCGTTAGCAAGGGATTGCTGTATAAGGATAATAATAAGCGGTGCTGAAACTGATAGGCCTACACCAGAGCTGGCAATAATACAGGAGGTGCTAAGACGTTAAAACACCAACTAGACACAGCTATTGCAAGGCATCATCAAGTCTGGTAAAACGTGCAAACAGGTATGTTTTGACACGTAGGTTTTCGCGACCAATATCCATAATAAAAGTTTTTGGGTTAGATCTCGGAAATATAAATGTGTCGTTAAACCAGCCAACACCCGAGATGGCCAATTAGTAAGCTTAGCCACGTAAACAAAACGTGGCAATCAGTTAATAATTCAGCACACTGGTATGTTGTAGAGTAAATCCACAATGACATTTTGCTATTGTTTTGCCACAATT
This sequence comes from Petromyzon marinus, assembly GCF_048934315.1. NCBI lineage: Eukaryota > Metazoa > Chordata > Hyperoartia > Petromyzontiformes > Petromyzontidae > Petromyzon > Petromyzon marinus. Next base: position 1,385,001 of record NC_133741.1, on the reverse strand, counting down.
GGCAAAATCGCCCGATGATTCTGGATGTAATTACCAGCAAAACGTCGTACTCAAATTACAAACGTTGTGGATTTACTCTCCAATACACCGGTGGGCTGAAGTAGTCATTGGAATGTTTTGTTTACGTGACAAACCTTACTGATTGCCTTTGTCGGGTGGTGGTGGGTTAACGACACATGCATGCAAACCCAAAATTGTATTACGAGGCATGCTTTTACAATGTATGCATTGCCTTTGAAACTGATTGGCCTACACGAAAGCTACAAACTGGTGTTTGACCAGAGAACAATGCCACAAATCGAACAGCACTACGCCACTGCAAATATATAAAGCATCCATAGCCCGGGTTTGAGCACCTCCATCTGAAAGGGTCCCCACTCGTAACTACGTTTGCTCTCATTTTACAGATTATCCACATTCAAAACCCTACACTTGAGAAAGTGTACACAACAAATAATACGGAGATGGAAAATTGCAACAAGGGACCCCTAAAGGAAGCACCGGTGGAAAGGACTCTATATCACGGGACAGCTCTCGAGACCTGCGAGGCCATCAACACGAATGGGTTCAACAGAAGCTACTGTGGTAGAAACGTACGACGTCCCGTTCTGCCACTCACGCACAGACGCATCGCCACTACAGCCAGTACACACTGCCATTGAGTTAGTATATAACAGCTACTACAGCCAGTACACACTGCTATAGAGTTAGTATAGCTACTACTGCAGCCAGTACACACTGCTATAGAGTTAGTATAGCTGCTACTCCAGCCAGTACACACTGCTATAGAGTTAGTATAGCTGCTTTTACAGCCAGTACACACTGCTATAGAGTTAGTATAGCTACTGCAGCCAGTACACACTATTGAGTTAGTATAGCTACTACTACAGCCAGTACACACTGCTATAGAGTTAGTATAGCTACTACTACAGCCAGTGCACACTGCTATAGAGTTAGTATAGCTACTACTACAGCCAGTACACACTGCTATAGAGTTAGTAGTTAGTATAGCTCCTAATACAGTCAGTACACACTGCTATAGAGTTAGTATAAATACTACTACAGCTAGTACACACTGCTATAGAGTTAGTATAGCTACTACTACAGCCAGTACACACTGCTATAGAGTTAGTATAGCTCCTACTACAGTCAGTACACACTGCTATATAGTTAGTATAAATACAACTACAGCTAGTACACGCTGCTATAGAGTTAGTATAACTCCTACTACAGCCAGTACACACTGCTATAGAGTTAGTATAGCTACTACTACAGCCAGTACACACTGCTATAGAGTTAGTATAGCTACTGCAGCCAGTACACACTGCTATAGAGTTAGTATGAATACTACTACAGTCAGTACACACTGCTATTCAGTTAGTTTAAATACTACTACAGCCAGTACACACTGCTATAGATTTAGTATAGCTCCTAATATGGCCATTACACACTGCTATAGAGTTAGTATAGCTACTACTACAGCCAGTACACACTGCTATAGAGTTAGTATAGCTACTACTACAGCCAGTACACACTGCTATAGAGTGAGTATAGCTATTCCTACAGTCAGTACACACTGCTATAGAGTTAGTATAAATATTACTACAGCTAGTACACACTGCTATAGAGTTAGTATAACTCCATCTACAGCCAGTACACACTGCTATAGAGTTAGTATAGCTACTACTGCAGCCAGTACATACTGCTATAGCGCTAGTATAGCTACTGCTGTGGCCATTTCACACTGCTATAGAGTTAGTATAGCTACTACTACAGCCAGTACACACTGCTATAGAGTTAGTATAACTCATACTACTGCCAGTACACACTGCTATAGAGTTAGTATAGCTACTACTGCAGCCAGTACATACTGCTATAGCGCTAGTATAGCTACTATTATGGCCATTACACACTGCTATAGAGTTAGTATAGCTACTACTGCAGCCAGTACACACTGCTATAGAGTTAGTATAGCTACTAATACAGCCAGTACACACTGCTATAGAGTTAGTATAGCTACTATTATGACAAATACACTGCTATAGAGTTCGTATATAACTACTACTACAGCCAGTACACACTGCTATAAAGTTAGTATAGCTCCTACTACAGCCAGTACACACTGCTATAGAGTTAGTATAAATACTCAAACGGCCAGTACACAATGCTGTAGTATTAGTATAGCTACTACTATGGCCATTACACACTGCTATAGAGTTAGTATAGCTACTACTACAGCCAGTACACACTGCTATAGAGTTAGTATAGCTACTACTACAGCAATACACACTGCTATAGAGTTAGTATAGCTACTACTACAGCCAGTACACACTGCTATAGAGTTAGTATAAATACTACTACAGCTAGTACACACTGCTATAGAGTTAGTATAACTCCTACTACAGCCAGTACACACTGCTATAGAATTAGTATAGCTACTACTGCAGCCAGTACATACTGCTATAGCGCTAGTATAGCTACTATTATGGCCATTACACACTGCTATAGAGTTAGTATAGCTACTACTGCAGCCAGTACACACTGCTATAGAGTTAGTATAGCTACTAATACAGCCAGTACACACTGCTATAGAGTTAGTATAGCTACTATTATGACAAATACACTGCTATAGAGTTCGTATATAACTACTACTACAGCCAGTACACACTGCTATAAAGTTAGTATAGCACCTACTACAGCCAGTACACACTGCTATAGAGTTAGTATAAATACTCAAACGGCCAGTACACAATGCTGTAGTATTAGTATAGCTACTACTATGGCCATTACACACTGCTATAGAGTTAGTATAGCTACTACTACAGCCAGTACACACTGCTATAGAGTTAGTATAGCTACTACTACAGCAATACACACTGCTATAGAGTTAGTATAGCTACTACTACAGCCAGTACACACTGCTATAGAGTTAGTATAAATACTACTACAGCTAGTACACACTGCTATAGAGTTTGTATAACTCCTACTACAGCCAGTACACACTGCTATAGAATTAGTATAGCTACTACTGCAGCCAGTACATACTGCTATAGCGCTAGTATAGCTACTATTATGGCCATTACACACTGCTATAGAGTTAGTATAGCTACTACTACAGCCAGTACACACTTCTATAGAGTTAGTATAAATACTACTACAGTTAGTACACACTGCTATAGAGTTAGTATAACTCCTACTACAGCCAGTACACACTGCTATAGATTTAGTATAGCTACTACTGCAGCCAGTACACACTGCTATAGCGCTAGTATAGGTACTATTATGGCCATTACACACTGCTATAGAGTTAGTATAGCTACTACTACAGCCAGTACACACTGCTATAGAGTTAGTATAGCTACGACTGCAGCCAGTACACACTGTTATAGAGTTAGTATAGCTACTAATACAGCCAGTACACACTGCTATAGAGTTAATATAGCTACTATTATGGCAAATACACTGCTATAGAGTTCGTATATAACTACTACTACAGCCAGTACACACTGCTATAGAGTTAGTATAGCTCCTACTACAGCCAATACACACTGCTATATAGAGTTAGTATAAATACTACTACGGCCAGTACACAATGCTATAGTATTAGTATAGCTACTACTTCAACCAGTACGTACTGCTATATAGTTAGTATAGCTACTACTACAGCCAGTACACACTGCTATAGCGCTAGTATAGGTACTATTATGGCCATTACACACTGCTATAGAGTTAGTATAGCTACTACTACAGCCAGTACACACTGCTATAGAGTTAGTATAGCTACGACTGCAGCCAGTACACACTGTTATAGAGTTAGTATAGCTACTAATACAGCCAGTACACACTGCTATAGAGTTAATATAGCTACTATTATGGCAAATACACTGCTATAGAGTTCGTATATAACTACTACTACAGCCAGTACACACTGCTATAGAGTTAGTATAGCTCCTACTACAGCCAATACACACTGCTATATAGAGTTAGTATAAATACTACTACGGCCAGTACACAATGCTATAGTATTAGTATAGCTACTACTTCAACCAGTACGTACTGCTATATAGTTAGTATAGCTACTACTACAGCCAGTACACACTGCTATAGAGTTAGTATAGCTACTATTACGGCCAATACACTGCTATAGATTTAGTATAGCGACTACTACGGCCATTAAATACTGCTATAGAGTTATTATAGCTACTAATACAGCTAGTACACTTCTTTAGAGTTAGATTAGCTACCGCTACAGTCAGTACGTACTACTATAGAGTTAGTGTAGCTACAGATACAGCCAGTACGTACTGCTATAGAGTTAGTATAGCTACTACTACAGCCAGTACGTACTGCTATAGAGTTAGTATAGCTACTACTACAGCCGGAACATACTACTGTAGTGATAGTAGCGACGACTACAGCCAGTACATACTACTGTAGTGATACTAGATACTGCTATCGAGTCGGTAGATACTACTAGTTACATATTCTTCTTCACTATAGTCAGTATATATTATTATAGAATTAGTAGCTATACAGTCAATATATACTATTATAGAGTCACTAGATACTACTATAGCATCAATAGATATGACTATAGATTCAGTAGATACTACTATAGTCAGTAGATACTACTGTGGAGTCGGCAGATACTACTATAGAGTCAGTAGATTCTACTACAGTCAGGAGATACCACTACCGTCAGTAAATACTGCTACAGTCAGTAGATACTAAACAGTCCATAGATACTACTGCAGTCAGTAGATACTACTATAGAGTCAGTAGATACTCCTGTTTAGTTCGTAGACACTACTACTTTCAGTAGATCCTTCTACAGTCAGTAAATACTACTACAGTCAGTAGATACTACTATAAAGTCAGTAGATACTACTGTAGAGTTAGTAGTTACTACTATAGTCAGTGTTTACTACTATAGTTGGTAGTTACTACTATAGAGTCGGTAAATACTATTATAGAGTCGGTAGATACTATAGAGTCAGTAGATAGTACCGTAGAGTCGGTAGATACCACTATAGAGTCAGTAGAAATCGTACAGTCAGTAGATTCCACTGTATTCAGTGTATAATGCTGCAGAGTCGGTAAATACAACTATAGTGAGTGGATACTACTATAGAGTCAATAGGTACAACTATAAATTCAGTAAATACTACTATAGTCATTAGATACTAGTGTAGAGTCAGTATTTACTACTTTAGAGTTGGTTAATACTCCTATAAAGTCGGCAGATACTACTGTAAAGTAAGCAGATACTACTATAGAGTCGGTAGATACTACTGTAGAGTCAGTGGATACTACTGTAGGGTCAATAGGTACTACTATACAGTCAATATATACTGCTGCAGATCCAGATACTACTGCAGAGCCAGATACTACTATAGAGTCACTAGATACGACTCACTCTATTGTATGTAGGGTGTGTAGGTAAATATGCCTACGGGGGGGCGGGGTAGAAATAGTTTTGTTGAGGGGGGGGTCGACAATTTTCGAAACTTTTTAGATCAACTATTTACCCACCACTTTCTATTACTTTTGGATTCACGACTTTTTCAAGCCTCTTATAATTTTGTTGATCGACAAAGGGACAGACAAACGGAACGCCGGGCTTTCACAATAGCTTAGTACTTGTGTATTTATATCTTAGCGAAATATATTTTTCCCCAGGCAACGCCGGGTACTTGCCGCTAGCTCTATATAAATGAACACCTTAATCTGTCTGTCTCAAAAACCTCCAGGGTACTTCCCGACAAGGTAGAAAGCTGAAATTTGGTATATTTAGCATATTTGTGCGTGTCATTCACAACTTGTTCAAAATATAAGTGCAATTATTTTTGCTCTTTCTAATAAAAAATATTTAAATTGAGCGGTTTCTGATGGGTATGTCTTTAAGTATAAGAAGTTGAATAAAGTTGTCAACAATTTTTATGGGTTTCTTTGCTGAAAAAAACAATTTTTTTGAAGTAGTTTTTGTCGGATCGTATATAAAAAATGGTTAAAAATCATATCAACACTGCCCATGTACATGAAGCAGTCCTCCTCCTTAGCCTCCTTCCATTCCTCTCACAAAGCCTCACCACATCATTACCTATTGTCTTCCTCTTCCCTCCCCTCACCCCTCCACTCCTTCCCATCCCTCCCCTATAGCCTTTCCATGTTCCCTAAGTGCCTCTTACAGTCACTTATTCCTTGGTCCTTTCCATCTAAATTCCTCAGTTTTGTAACACTGTTAAACTCTGTTATCAGGTGCCTTGAGCCATGGTGCTTTATAAATATAAAATACGTTACTTAACGAATTTAGGAAACTGCTTCATCCTCACAAAATATGAAAAACGTAGAGTTGGTGATGCTTTTCCCTACATTATATATATCTGTAAGGTGTGTTGGATATATCGGCCTTTCTCCAAAATTAATAATAATGATTTTGCCAATATAATTTTTTTAAATTAATAGTCAATGAATAAATAAAGAACACACACAAGCCCAGTCCCACAGCAAACAGCAGATGGAGATCATAAAAAGGACAATTAAAATAATAAATAATAAACTCCGGGGCAAAGGAAGGTTAGCGGTTATCTGCGAAATCTCCAGATGAACAAACCTGTTTGATGTAACACTGGGTCGGGGTCACCAAGATGGGAGGGAAAATTCCAAGCCGAGAGTTCGCCCCCCCTTCCGTCAGCCGCAGACATATGACGCCAGCACACAGATTCAAACAATTTTCCCCTTCATTGCTATTGGGGTAACGTTAAAAATTTAGAGCTTGGCAACAATGAGTCAACATCATAGGGAGTCCACACACTTACTGGGGCCAGGCTACAATCCACATGACGGGTGTTGCTTCGCATACATAGTATTAACACGGACGTGCACCTTAATATTACATGACATCTCGCCGTTACATAACCATACAATGCCAAGGAATCTGAATTCGGGCAGTCAAGGAAGTGAGGACAAACACATATCTCTGACCTCGAGAGTGGAAGGCACGTATACCTGTGTGCGGACTGTGTGAGCAAAGGAATAAACCCTTTGGAATATCGGTGGAAACGTCTAATGGTGAACTGTTGAATCACAAATCTTGGGAACATAAATCAAAGGAAATATTTGTGCAGTGTTGAATCGGGGGTTGTCCAGAGGAGGTGAGGCAGATGGGTCAGGCTTGCGAGGCCAGAGAAAGGAAGAGAGCCTCCTGGCCGCCTTTGTCTGCCCGCAGCGCTGGAGAACAGGAATTTAACACCAGAGCAAGGAAATTGCTTGTTGTTGCAAAGAGGGAGCCATCTGTACCCCACGAATGAAGGGATACCTTGGGGAGGGGACGGTGATCAATGGAGGGACGCAGATGTCTTGATGGGATGACACACACACGGACGCACACACACACAGGCCACGCCCCCACTGCGCAGAGCAGAGATTTTTTTTTCCGAATGTAACAGCTCAACCAGCATCTCGACAGACCAGTTCAACAAGGCACAACGAGTTCAACAAGTCAGTCAGCTCAGGAGCGACAGAAGAGGGCGGCGGGCGGCTGGCTCCAAGGAGCCCCGCGATCAACTAAGGATGGCGAGACTCGTAGGGTAGCGAGGTGCCACCGAGTGTGAGTTCAGAGCTGAAAGAAGAAGTATCGCTAAAAGACTTTTATTCTTCATCAATTGCCAGCTGCCAGCAAGAGCGCGTGCGACTTGGCTCATCCAGCAGCGGATAGAGCCTGACCAAAAGTGTCAGCGAACCAGCGGCAAGCGTGATCGTTCGCATCTGCACAGAGAGAGCGCGTGCGGCAGCTACTACAGCAGTGGAAAGAACCGGCTGCTGCCAGCGAATCAGCGGCGAGCGTGATCGTTCGCATCTCCACAGAGAGAGCGCGTGCGGCAGCTACTACAGCAGTGGAGAGAGACTGTATCTGCCAACACGAGCAGCCAAGCCGACGCCCTGAGCAAGAGAACAAAGCAGTTTGTATCACCCTCCCCCACACTCTCACCCTCACGACGTATCACCCTGCGTCTGCTTCACGAAGACACATAACACGCATATCGGGACAATAAAGAAGATTGACATTCCAAGGTGGTGCATTAAATATCAGCGGATCGTGAAGAACATTGTTGCCATTGAGTTACATGGATACGGTCACTTTTGAAGTATTTGAGTCGTTCGTTTTTTTAATTGCATAATGTTGCATATGGATCAACAAATGAGTGCAGTAATGTGTGGGCAATTTCAAGTATAAGAATTTGCATATTAGAATGTTAAGGTTTTTGCTTAGAATAGTTTGCATGCATATTTTAACGACTCTCTCTATCACCAATTGGGCTCGAGTTACGTGGTGGAGTTAATCACATGTGCCGTTGCCAAAGTGAAACAACGCAATCGTTGGTGGTTACTGTGTTGGTACTGTATTGACAATCCCAAGTCGAGAGTTGCATCTTCTAGAGTTAAGGTTTAGTTAGGAAATAAAATTGATTAACACAGAAGTAGTTGCGTGTTTCTCTCCGGAATTTAATGCATAATAATCTTATTTATGAGAACTGTATTCTGCGTTGAGATCTGAATTTGGAGACCTGACATAAACACACTAATACACTCAGTAAATGTTAAAGCGAGAATAATTGTATTACCGAGCGTTAATACGGACCTAAACAATAAAGCGGAGCTTACTCTGGCATACTCGCATCACACTGTCATAACTTCATACGATTAATTGTCTTATTCCGATTGATAACCCGACCCTCGTCAGTGAGGCGGGGCCTAATTATCATAACAGCTTGCATTAGCATAATCACACCCACTCGCGTAAGTTAATACGATTACCTCTTGAATTAGCATAATTTATGTGCTTAATTACATCAATTAACATAATTTCGGATAATTACACATTTTTCCAAAATTCATTTAATTTGTATTATTTTCATCAAAATTTTCATAATCGACATATACAACAGGTGTCTGACCTATACTTCTCTTTATTTCAGTGCTCCTTTCAAAGACCAAAAAACGTTGAACTCAGACATTTATTTCAATTTCAAATAGTTTACTACGATGCACAGCAAACTCTCGCCCATCACAGGGGTTATGTTCTTGAAATTGCCGCAATCCGCAAATCGGAAAAACTCAATGGAGTTTGGTTCACCGTTCGTAAAGACAGCCTTCGTCAACACAACCATTAAACAGGAATTATTGTGAATGTAAGATATGATTAACATATTCTACTGATAAATATAACTTGCACAATAAATGGCTACGTACGGTGTGAAAAAAGTTCAACATGTACGTACTCGTTCTAACAAAAATCAACATTCATATTGTAATGTTGGCCGTTAAACAGCTGAGATCGAATTTGTTCATGAATCATTTAAAAAGTAAAGCAATTTGTTGGAATTTCATAAAGTTCCACGAAGATTATCACACCTGTCCATCGTGAATACTGTAAGTCTACTGAAAAGCTCACCAAAATTAAATATTACCTGGCCTACATAAGCCACGTGATCTACAAAGCAATGCAAAATAATCTGATCATTGGCAAAGTTCATACTTTTAATGAACGTAGTACAATCATTAAGTATTCCCAATCAGGGCCTTGGTGTTTTCTGTATTCCTTCAGACTGTCAAATGCAAAGAGAATGTATTGTGTGGTACATTTAAATAGCTCAGTCCGTCAATCAATTTCCACAAGTGTACCTGTTTCTGCAGCAAATTTGCTGTCTGTAACATTGATGATAGCTTCCGTGTTCTCCTTGACTATGTTCCCTTGTGTTATGAGCACCTCCACTTTCCCAAAATCCATCTGCAATGATCCTAGTCCAGTCTCTAGAAAATTTGCATAAAAACCTGGAAGTACAACATCAACCAGCTTAGGATTTAAACACGCAGTAGTATGCTTTTGCGACGAATATTTTTCATAATAAATGTTTGTTTTGAGTTAGATCATGTAAATATAAATGTGTCGTTAACACACCACCACCCATCATAGCCAATTAGTAAGGGTTGCTACGTGAACAAAACGTACCAATTCCTTAATACTTAAGCGCTAACCGGTTGTGTTGAAAAGTAAACACACAACATTTACAATCTGAATAAACGACGTTTCGCTGGTAATTACAACAACCAGCTTCATACATTTTTAGCGAATCACTTAATGTTGTGGATTTATTCTCCAACACACACCCGGTGTGCTGAACTAGTAACTAATTGTCAATTTTTGTTTACGTGACAAATATCAATAATTGGCTGTGTCGGGTTGTTGGTGGGTTAATGACACATTTATATTTACACGATCTAACCCAAAATCCTTCATTATAAACAGTTTACAATTAATGTAAGAAGGTTTTTGTTATGACATTTTCAGTGACCTCCACCTGGGTAAGAACATGTAATAAAATCTCATTTAAAATGACCAGTTCAGTTCATCCCACTCAGCCTCATCACTTCCATTTGCTCATATCCAGCATTGCATTTTTGTTTTTGTTTTATCAACCTTACACATTCCAAATATTAATGTTTTTGTCATGTCATATTTAAATGTTTAGATTAACACGTAGGCTTTCACGAACCAAAATCATCCATAATAGAGGTTTTGGGGTTAGATCGCGTGAATATATAAATGCGTCATTAAACCAGCCCACCACCCGACACAGCCAACTAGTAAGGTTTGTCACGTAAACAGAACATGCCAATTCGTCACTAGTACAGGAGACCGGTGTGTTGGAGAGCCAAGCCACAACATTTACAATCTGCGTATGATGTTTCGCCAGTAAGTCCAACTAGCTTCATCAGGCAACAGCCAGATTTGTGGGAAGTCCACCTGTTTCATTCCATATGTAGAGGCGTAGATTTAGTGACCACACTTCTGCGCTCTTGAGTCACAATGTACATTATGCAAGCCCATTGATCTTATCCTTCCTGTACATTGTGTATTAAAATAGCCGTACCAACGGTAATCTCTATTGAAGTATGGTGGCCTGTATAGGCATGCATTTAAACGATGTATAATTTGATGATTCGTTTCCATGCACCACCAAGACAGTTTGATATCCGAACAGTTAAAATGATTTTAATTTCTTTCAATTCCGATATATTCTCTAGTTAGTCTTGGCCAGTAGCAGCTAGTTTTGCACAGAACTTCAACATTAAAATAAAGTGAGTGTCCTTGTTGGCACGCATTTTCTACTACTGCTGACAGTTATATTTGGGAGCATTTAATATTTATTTGATGTTATTTTAGTCTCGTGTTGATCATTAGTCCTGTTTGCCCAAAATAGCATTTGCCACAAGTGCAGCTATTTATTTTGTTTAAATATCTTCCATATACAAATTCGCTATCATAGGAGAAGTCACCTTGCCACAAGAAGTAGGTGTTCTTTAGACAGTGTTCAGCTAGTCTTGGGATATCTTTGGCTAAACCTTTGTTCATTACCAGTGTCGAGTAATGTGATTGACTTGTTGGCCGGAACCCTCGTGAGCAAGTCACATCAAAACTTAGGAGAATATCATGAGGGTTAAGCTTCATATCTTTAATACTATTTAGATGTTCAGAGTTTTTGATGAATGAAGAGGTTCTACCGATGTAGGGCTGTATTAGTTTTGTTACGTATTGTGCTAGTTTGTATGTGGCAGAGCCTATTGTCCTAACTATGGATCTTAATGGGACATGGTTTGTCAATTTTTGGTATCCCATAAAGTCTTGGTGGTTTTGATGCCCTGGTTTGATCAGGTATTGCTCTTCCTTGGGAATTGATGACTTGGCAATGATAGCCGTTGTTTTACATTCCAAGGTTTTGGTTGGGTCTCGTTTAATTTCAAGATAGGTACTTTCATCGAGTAAATCTTTTATTTTATTATCATAGTCCTTACGGGGCATCACAACAGTTGATCGTTCTTTATTAGCAGCAAGGATTTGGATATCTTTATTTGCTCTCAATTCTCTTAAGGCTTTTGCTTCACTGGAGTTAATATTTGTTTTTGCCAATTTGCTGTCCTCAGTAATTTTGGCAACCTCATGCCTAGTCATCTCAGCTTGATTATGATTGAGTTTTCTTTCAAGTAGAATTGTCTTCTGTTCACTGATGCCTGCTTTAATGAGGGCGATATCGGTCCATAAAATAAAGATTGACTAATTGATATTTGGTCACGCGATTCAAGGCTATAATATAATTTGGTGTCATCTTCTTTGGTTCTTTCGGTAAAGTCACGTAGAATGAGAATAAAATAATAAATTGATAAAATAAAATAACACAATAATATTCTCACAACGTTTCGGCCACAACACAAACGGCCTTCATCAGGTGAAGGGGACGAGACTGTCTGGAGGACAGCGCTGGAGTGAGAAAGCCACGCTGAGATCATGACCTTTATGCTGTGTGAAAAGAAACAAAGCGCCTTGACAAAGGAATTGGCATATAATTTAGCATTGAAATGGCTGAGTGATTAGCTTGTGACTGGTCACAGAAAAGGCTATGTTAAAGTTAAAGCATACACATCCGCAAAGGCACCCCTTGACAAAGGAATTAGCATAGAATTTAGCATTGAAATAGCTAAGTTAAAGTATACACATCCGCAGAGGCACTCCTTGACAAAGGAATTAGCATAGAATTTAGCATTGAAATAGCTGAGTGATTAGCTTGTAACTGATCACAGAAATAGCTATGTTAAAGTCAGAGCATATACATTCACCTAGGCACCTAGTACAAATCAAACAGAATAATTTAGCATTGAAATAACTAGGCGAATTTAGCATTGAAATAACTGAGTGATTAGCTTGTGACTGGTCACAGAAATGGCTATGTTGAAGTTAAGGCCTACACATCTGAGCTATTCACAGTAACTGGGTATACAATACAATATATAATGAATACTATATAGTGAACCAATAAAAAATACTAAAATATAAATTACCTCAATGTTATCAATAAACTCTATATTCTCCAATCAGCTAAGTTACCAACAATAAGTCGTTATATATCACAATAGTATATGGCAAAAAATGGGTGGATTCTTACCCTCAACTTTAGCAACACGGATAGCTACGGGTCCCGTTCAGATGGACGAGTTCATCCATGGTCGGAACAGAGGAGGGGGAGAGAGACAGCTGTGAGGCGCTGTTATACTCCATGTTGTAAACCATACCATTAACCGTGGTGTGAGAGGTATTAAGAGTCAATGCCAGCGAAAGAGCTGCGGTCTGAAGGTCATCGTAAAATACAATTAATTAAGAACGGAAATGGTTTAAAACATATTTCCAATGGTTACTAAGCCAGAATCCATCTTCTCGGTTGAAATTGTCTTTGTGCTTGTATATGTGAATGGCCTCATGAACGAATCTCTCATGGTAGCCGGTTGGTTTGCAAAGAACCTCCGTCTTGGAAAAGTCAATGTCATGTGAGCCCACTGAATTATAACAGTGATCTGCCACAGCAGAGGAGTTCGTTCTTACCGTGTTTCAAGTCTGCTTTATGTTCGCGGATGCGGTCCGAGATATGTCGTTTGGTTTCTCCAATGTAGCTATTACCACAGAGGCACTTTAGTTTGTAAACGCCCAGGTACTGTATGTCTGGAACAGCATCTTTTACAGATGGAACTAGACGACGGATTTTATGTACTGTGTTGAATCGGACCTGGATCTTGTGTTTATTCAGGATTTTGGAGATCTTTTTAGTGACCCCTGCAATGTAGGGTAAGGTGATGGGTTTGAGTGGCTCCACAAGAGGATCCTTCTTCATGACTGGAGTGATGGCTTTGCGGATTGTGTAGTCGGAGTAACTATTAGCCCTGAGAGCCTGGTGTACGTGCTTGAGTTCACTGGTAATGTGTTCCTGGTCGGAAATGTGGACAGGTGTCTTTTACACAGGTAACAAGCTGAAATTAGGAGCACTCCCTTTAAGAGTGTGCTCCTAATCTCAGCTCGTTACCTGTATAAAAGGGAGTGCTCCTAATCTCAGCTTGTTACCTGTATAAAAGACACCTGGGAGCCAGAAATCTTTCTGATTGAGAGGGGGTCAAATACGTTTTTCCCTCATTAAAATGAAAATCAATTTATAGCGTTTTTGACATGCGTTTTCTGGATTTTGTTGTTCTTCTTTCTCTCACTGTTCAAATAAACCTACCATTAAAATTATAGACTGATCATTTCTTTGTCAGTGGGCAAACGTACAAAATCAGCAGGGGATCAAATACTTTTTTCCCTCACTGTACATAGACAACAACAACCGCCATTCGCCACTAAGTGGAGGTGACGTAACTACAACGCTTGTGGCAGGCTATGTGCACCTTGAGGCCACGTGAAGTGTGGAACGCCTGCTGGCAGGAGGTCACGGGGCAGAGCCAGATGCCACAGGTCGACTGAGACGACTGGCTGTTGCAGCACCTGTGCCCCCTACTGTGCCAACTTGCTGTGCTGTAGCCACCCGGCACTCCGCTCGTTGTTGTGAGCGTCGCGTGTAGTGTTCGATGGTACATAGACTCACACACACATTTACCTACACAAACACACATATGGACTTACAAAGACACATTGACTAAGACACACAGGGACTGACGCACTGTTGTATATATAGGTGTTATGAAAATTGATGAAAATAATGAAAATTAAATGAAATTTGAAATTTGCATAATTTATCCCAAATTATGTTAATTGGTGTAATTATGTGCATAAATTATGCTGATTCGAGAGATAATCGTATTAATTTATGCGAGTGGGCGTGGTTAGGATAATGCAGGTCGTTATGGATTATCAGGTCGAGCCTCGGTGACTAGGATTGTGTTATGAATTGGAATGACGCAATTAATCGTATGCAGTGATGCAGGCGTTGTGAGCGTGAATGAGAGAGAGTCGATTCGACTCTGCTCTTTAATTCCGTATTATCGATAAGGATACGATTACTCTCGATTGAACATTACGAATTATGTGTGTTATGGATTATGTGTGGTGATAGTGTGCTTATGATAGGTCCCCAGGATTCAGATCTCATACGCAGAACAATATTATGCAGAATTTCAGGAAGAATCACACACAAACCTTCTGCTTTAATCAATTTTATTTCTAGCTAACTTTAATTTTTGGATAATATGAAAACTCAATCTCGGGATTTTGGAATTTCAACACAGCATGAACATGATACCATCACAATTACGTTGTTTCACCTCGATAGCGGCACCTGTGGTTAATTCCCGACGCGTAACGCAATCGATCGGTTGTTGAGAGAGAGATTAAAAACATGCGAACTATTCTATCAAAACCTTAACCTTATAATATGCAAACTCGTATTCTTGAATGATTACACAACACGGCACTCGGTCTTGGATTCGTATCCAATCCTTAACACATTCTGATATGCGGAATTATTATGCTTGAAATCGTCAGCACAGTACCACGGCGATGTTCGTTCATTGATTCATCAACGATTATGCAATTAAAGCGTTCGACTGAAATAATTCTGATTGCCTCATCAACGTAACTCAATGGGTGGCGATGTTTTTCGTTATCAGCTAATAGTTGACGCAGTTATCATGAGTCTTGTATGTTTAATGGGAGGGTTGTTGATTTCTTGCGTTGAGCAAACGCCTAGGTTGATTTCCTTGTCAAAAAAAATTGTTTGTTCGTTGTGTAGTGGTGGGGGAGTGAGGAGGGGGGAGAGTGTGGGGGGGCATACGAACGACTGCCAGTTTCTGTCCACCGCTGGCTGGATGAGTCAGCACGACGCTCGCCGTCGTCGCGCCGATGGGTGTTGAGTGCAGGACCGCTGCCCTCTCAGCCCTGGTGACGCGAAGTTGCGCGCTGTAGCACGCTGGTGGCACGCTGTTGGCACGCGCTGGTGCTGGTGCTGGTGGCACGCTGGTGGCGCGCGCTCCCTCTCCTTGAAGATGCGCGAACGCGCCCGTGCTGGTTCGCTGACAGCAGTTTCCTCCACTGCTGGATGAGCTACGCCGGCGCGCGCTCTTTCCGCTGCTGTAGTATCTGACGCTGCACTCGCGAGCGACAGGTCAAGTTTTTCTTCTGCTGAGTGAGCCGAGTCGCACGCGCTCTCTTTGTTGAGGTTGTTGGCGGCTCTCTGACAGCAGGTTTCCTCCACTGCTGTATGACTCAAGTCGCACGCGCTTGGTCACTGGTTTGCTGAAGTTGTTGGCGGCTGCCCAAGCTTTTCCGCTGCTGGTTGAGCCACGTTGCACGTGCTTGCTTTGTGGAGATGCTCGAGCGCTCTCAGCGCTGATTCGCTGATACTTTGTTGGCGGCTGGCCAAGCTTTTTCTTCAGTTGAGTGAGTTGAGTCGCACGTGCTCTCTCTGTTGAAGTGCGCGAACGCGCCCGTGCTGGTTCGCTGACAGCAGGTTTCCTCCACTGCTGTATGACTCAATTTTGTTGATACATCGCGACTCAGCGATCCTCGCTACTCAGCGAGGCTCGGAGCCAGCCGCTCCATGCGACTGCTCGTCCTGTGGACGTCTTGACTCGCTGATCTGTCTTGACTCTTGACTTCACTTCACTGACTTTTTGAAAATGCGGCTGACTGTTATATTCAGACAATTCTCTCTGCGCAGTGGAAAAGGGGGGGGGGGCGGGGTCTGTGTGTGTGAGTTCGTGTGTGTGTGTACAGATGGCTCCTGCGATAACGATCTGTTTGCCCTGGCGTGAAATTCCTCTCTCGCGCTCTTCGGGAGAGACAAAGGTGGTCGGGGTTGCTTGGGATATTGTTTAAACTCTTTCGTAAGTTTGCCCGTTCGCCTCATTCCTTCTCGATAACCTTTGATGTGACTCGGTATTCCTGCTCCAAGCTTTGTTTTAACAGTAAAAGTATTAAAGGTGAAAATCATTGGATAGCGAATTAATTATTGCATAATAATTCACTGATGTATCTGGTGGCCTGGTCTTAATTGGAGTGAGCGCGAGGACCGCTAACTTTAGCTTATTCTTATTATTGCATTTTAATTTTGAACCGTTGTTTTAATGACAGAGGAAAATATATATATGGTTTAACCCGTGGGCGTCCTCGTTTCTGACTTGCGATGGGCTTCCCTCTGCGTGACCTCCCTTAGGGCACATCAAACTCTTGTTCATCTGGAGATCTTCGCAGATAGCTGCTAACATCCTCGCCTCGAGAGTTTTATTATTTCTTTATTTTTTTAATGGTCTGTTTATGACCGACATCTGGTTTTTCGTGTTTCTGGCTTACGGGTTTTATTCATTATAAAAAAATATATATTGTTTGTCACGAAAGAAAGGAAAAAGAAATCTATGTGTATGCATCCGTAAATATTCTTATGGATATTAATTGTGGAAAAAGGGCCGTATACAACAGCACACACATGGACCCACGCACACACATCGACTTACAGACACACATCGACTCACACACACATACATAGACTGACACACACATATGAACTTACACACATACACACATTGCCGAACACACATCGACTGACACACATAGACTCCCACAAAAACATACATGTACTCACATACGCACATAGAGGCACACACACATGGACTGACACACACACATGGACTTACGCACACACACACACATGTACGTAAAAACACACACACATGGACTCACACACACACGTGGACCAAAACACACACACAGAAAGAAATGGACTTACACTGACTCACATGGAGCGAGACACACAGCGACTAACACACACGCACATCGACTGACACAAACACACAGACATATCGACTCACACATAAACGCATCGACTCTGACACACAGACTCACACACACAGATTGACTCACACACAGACACATCGACTTACACACATCGCCACAGACACGCACATTGACCCACACGCACACATGGACTTAGGCGCAGGCATTATTATTATTGTGAAAAGAAGTAACTAAATTTAAAAAAGCGTAGTTGTCTACACATGCACACCACGCACACACATTGACTAACACATACACATGGAATTACGCACACACACATTGACGGTATGCACTATCACTACAGCAGTGCACACGGACAGTGGTGGTACCTGCTTAAACTACAGCAGTGCAAACCGACTGTGTTGGTTCGTGGTGTCACTACAGCAGTGGCTAGTGACTGTGGAGTAACCTGCTATTAATACAGCAGTGCATACTGTGGTGGTACCTGCTTTCCCTACAGCAGTGCATGCATACTGTGGTGTAAGCTACTATGATTAGAGCAGGGCAAGCGACAGTGGTGGTACCTGCTATGATGACAGCAGTGCATAGTGACTGGTGGTACCTGCTAGTACTACAGTAGTACATGCTGACTGTATTACAGTATATATGGAATGTATAGCACAAAGTAGTAAGCAGACAGAGTGCAGTGGAGAGGCCTAGTCCCGTGCAGAGCCCCCGGGCTCGGCTAGATTTCCCAGCCCGCCGAGGTGTTACCGTGGCAGGCTGAAGGCTGGGCCGGTCCCCCCGGCAACGCGATAATAATGTTATGTAAGCGCTATAATAATGATATGTAGGGGCTCTATAGTAGTTTCAGGACGCATTGGGGTATCATTGGGGTGCGGTCGGGAGAAGAGGACATCGTACAGTGAAGAATGTACATGTTTGGTGTGTTTTACCTGGATGTGTAAGGCGAAAGAAAATTTGTGGCGATCGTGTGTGCGTTGCTAGGGGCAACCCATGTGGGCAGTGCAAAGTGTAATGAGATAAATAACTATAAGACAAATTAGTGGGACTAACGTCTTATCTAAAAGCATATAATACAAAAGTGTGCGACTTACCTTGGGCGATGGCGCGTGTGGATTGCTGGGGGTAACCTCGTGGGCGCTGTGCCCAAGTGTAGCTGGCTGATTTGTGACCCAGTACGCGGCGAAGAGAAATAAGTAAATACTAGGCAGACTAACTTAAAAGTTTAATAAATATATCCAAAAAAACGCTAAGAAACTAATTTAAAGGTGAAGGACGTTAAAAGGAAATAGCCTATTCCCACCGCGGGGCTTAGGGCGTGCTGGCTGGCAAATTTTTTGGGACATAAAGGTCACCGTTCGAGAGGCAAATCCCTCGCAAGAGTACGCGCGCGTGCGGAGACTTTTATAGATAAGCAAGAGAAGAGAATGGAGAGGGCAAGTGCTGTTAGCGAGCACCTATGAAGGCCGGCACGGCACACGAGGGAGTGGGTGACAGCCCCACGCCCGGCCGCCTTTGTCTCCCCAGTGGCGTTTGAGGCTGAGTCGACCTAGGGGAGGCCCAGGAGCGGTTCAAATAATTGTCACCGGTGGTGGCCGTGAGCGGGAATCGAACTCGGGTCGCCGAGTTCGTAGTGCGGCATAGCGCTAACCACTACACTACAATGCGCTACGCTTCCACATGTGCGGGTCACGTGACAGATTTGACGTCACAGCTCACTTGCCATGCAAAAAATAAATGCATTATTGCGCTATTCCCCCCCCCCCAAAAAAAAAAGACCACAAGTGTATTTTAATATTTTTTGCATGGTGTACAGTCTGGAAAGTACCCACATGGCAAATTTAAAGTTTTGTTGCATGTCGGGAAGTACGCAAAACATTTTGAACAGACACACATGGCTCGAAGATGGCGGCGGCGTGTGAGTGAGCTGAGTGTGAGCTGTGCTTGGGTGAGAATGAGCTGCGTGTGAGCTGAGTGTGTGAGTGTGAGTGAGCTGTGTGTGTTTAAATTGAGATTGGCGGGTGCAATCGTTTAGTCGGGTTTTATCGTGTGTTCTTTCTCCATCTGTCCATCATCATCTCTTTCCTTCATCTATATCGGTTTATGAATAAATATGAGGAAGCCACTGGAGCAGATTGAAAACTACTTTCTTTAGAACAGTTTTTTTGCGCATTTGGGTTGTTGTCCTTCCCCTGCACCTTCGATTATCGAGGTCGGCTGTGTACGGTGCGAAAGAAGTTCAACATAGGTCTGTGAGCTGCTCACACGAGATGGCCTGGTGACACCCAAGACGGCAGGCCTCCCGAGACGTTGAAAATTGCGCAGATATTAAACTCAACACTCACACACACCCACACACAACAACAACAACCGCCATTCGCCACTAAGTGGCGGTGACGTCACCACGATGCTTGTGCCAGGCTATGTGCTCGACCCAGGTGCCAAGGGTTGACTGACACACAAACACACTCAGACGAAGACCCCCCCCATTTAGCCTTAATGTACTTTTGGGGAAAGTGCTGTTCCCGAGCAACATAAATGGGTGCCGGCATGGCAGAGGTGTGTGGGTAGCACCATGCCCGGCCATCTTTGTCCCTCGAAGTCACAGGAAGCAGCACCCAGGCCCCTGCGGACTGCCGTGGTCGTGGTGGTGAGGAGTGACGCGTCGCTCATGCTCGTGTGAAGTGCACGGACAGTCTGTGGCGGAGTGCTTGAGCAGACCGAGAGAGCCACGGCAGAAGGACTACGACGCCATGGCAGAGGTGACGGTGGTGAAGGAGGGCTGGCTCTGCAAGCGTGCTGCAAGAATATGACTCAGACGATGAGAAATCAGGCGCACAGGCCGACAAGACGGAACTGCAGACCACGCTCCGCTCGCTGTCCTACAAGCTCGAGGATATGAGCACACGCAACGACCTGATCGGTAAGTACTGAGCCGCCCTCCAGCGCTCGCTCAACGACCTAGAAATCCTTTAACTGCTGCCCGAGTGCAGCAAGAAGCTAAAGGCCGTCAATGATCGTGCCACCCTCTTCCGCGTCACCTCTTCCGCGTCACCTCCAATGCTATGATCAATAGTGATCTCTTGCTCTGATGTCACATTGAGGGCGGTGCTCATCTGCATAAACTCAAGCACACGGGTGAGAAGCCGTGCATGTGTGACGAGTGTGGCAAGACGTTCCTCGCGCTCGCCCTACGAGTATTTTTTCGCTTGTGTGTTAAACTGTGTGTGCCCTTGGTATTTTAAAGATGGCACTTCTCCTACTGTGTACCCTACTGCTATCCCTCCCGGCCATATCTAGTGTCACACTCAACTCTACCACCGGCTACCCTCGTTACTTCTCGTCCATACTTGTTGCTCAATATGCTACTACACCTGTTAATGAAACAGCTTATTGACACTCATTGTTTTTTTCGGTAAAATCACGTATGTAGAAATACCATGAAATTATATTAAAATAAATCAATCACGACGTTTCGACGCAACACAAGCGATCTTCATCAGGTGTAAAAAACAAATAGCGAGGGAGCATATAGGGCGACACCAACACAACACATGGAGAGCGCCAAACTGCACGGAGGTAAATAGAACAAGAAGATGAGAGACGAGAATTCAACAAACCTAAGAAAAAATTATGTTATGCAAAACCAGTCAGGCCAACAACACAGTTAGACACTTGCCTGGCAGACCACGAATTTCAGAAGAATGCTAAATTTTTTATATAATTTTATGGTATTTCTACATACGTGACTTTACCGAAAAAACCAATGAGTAATTTATACAGTCACGAAAGCTTTAATAGCGTCGTGAATTTTTTATTTTTTGTTGATTTTTTACATCACCTGATGAAGGCCACTTGTGTTGTGGCCGAAACGTCGTGAATTTTTTATTTTAATTTTTTTGTTGTGTTTTTACGTGACTTTACCGAATAGAACCAAAGAGTATGGATTCTTGCAGTCACGAAAGCTTTAAATCTAGAATTTAATAGCTTATTGACACTTAAACCCTATCTCTGTCCCATTACTTCACCAGCACTACTTCCAAACTTCATTCTGCTCTTAAAATATCGCCATCTCCGAGCTGCTGCTATTTGTCCAAGGTTTGCCGCTCTTCATCCTTTCACAGAAATACCTGTGCATACTATTAATTCAACTTTTCTTATTTCTGGGTGGTATTGAGCTTCATCCTGGCCCAAATGTAAAGAACTCGTTTAATTCTGTAGATTTTTCTGGCAGAAAAGGTGTTGGTGTTCTACATGTCAACATCAGAGGGGTCGTGATTAAATTAAGTCAACTAAAACTAGAAGTGTCAAATCTGGGCCCGGACATTTTTTGCCTAACAGAAACATTTCTTACTCCTGCCGTAAATGACTTGCAGATGACGATTGACAACTACAACCTTTTTCAGCTTGAGCGAGGGTCTAATGGAGGTGGAATTGCCATCTCTGTTCGTAATACTATTGCATGTTCACTAGCGCACTCCTTGTTAAAAAATGTTGCTTTGAAGGTCTGGCTCTCAGAATAACTCTCCCAAATAATCAACAGATAGTGGTAGTGTGCTGCTATAGACCGCCTAGTGGTAAGGATGTTGAAGCTGCATCTGCACTGAGAGGCTAGGAGAGTGAGAGCGAGAGCAGGATAGCAGTGGAGAGGCTAGAAGAGTGAGAGAGAGCAGGCTAGCAGTAGAGAGGCTAGGAGAGTGAGAGAGAGAGAGAGCAGGCTAGCATTGGAGAGGCTAGGAGAGTGAGAGCGAGAGTAGGATAGCAGTAGAGAGGCTACGAGAGTGAGGGAGAGAGCAGGCTAGCAGAAGAGAGGCTAGGAGAGTGAGAGCGAGAGCAGGCGAGCAGTAGAGAGGCTAGGAGAGTGAAAGAGAGAGCAGGCTAGCAGTAGAGAGGCTAGGAGAGTGAGAGGGAGCAGGCTAGCAGTAGAGAGGCTAGGAGAGTGAAAGAGAGAGCAGGCTAGCAGTAGAGAGGCTAGGAGAGTGAGAGAGAGCAGGCTAGCAGTAGAGAGGCTAGGAGAGTGAGAGGGAGCAGGCTAGCAGTAGAGAGGCTAGGAGAGCGAGAGGGAGCAGGCTAGCAGTAGAGAGGCTAGGAGAGTGAGTGAGAGCAGGCTAGCAGTAGAGAGGCTATGAGAGTGAGAAAGAGAGCATGCTAGCAGTAGAGAGGCTAGGAGAGTGAGTGAGAGAGAGCAGGCTAGCAGTGGAGAGGCTAGGAGAGTGAGAGTGGGAGCAGGCTCGCAGTAGAGAGGCTAGGAGAGTGAGTGAGAGCAGGCTAGCAGTAGAGAGGCTAGGAGAGTGAGAGTGGGAGCAGGATAGCAGTAGAGAGGCTAGGAGAGTGGGAGAGAGCAGGCTAGCAGTAGAGAGGCTAGGAGAGTGAGAGCGAGAGCAGGATAGCAGTAAAGAGGCTAGGAAATTGATAGAGAGAGCAGGCTAGCAGTAGAGAGGCGAGGAGAGTGAGTGAGAGAGAGCAGGCTAGCAGTAGAGAGGCTAGGAGAGTGAGAGAGAGAGAGCAGGCTAGCAGTGGAGAGGCTAGGATAGTGTGAGTGGGAGCAGGCTAGCAGGAGAGACGCTAGGAGAGTAAGAGAGAGAGAGCAGGCTAGCAGTAGAGAGGCTAGGAGAGTAAGAGAGAGAGCAGGCTAGCAGTAGAGAGGCTAAGCTGTTTCTCCCTCCATACAGAAACAACCACTTGATACTCCGGTCAAAACCATCACACTACCTTATATAGCAGGCGTTACTAAAAAGATCTCCAAAATTCTAAACAAACACAAGATCCTGGTCCGGTTCAATACAGTACACAAAATCCGTGACCTGATCCCATCCGTGAAGGATGTCATCCCTGACTTACAGTACCCCGGAGTTTACAAATTGAGTTGTACCTGCGGTGATTGCTATATCGGGGAGACGAAACAACATATCTCTGACCGAATTCGCGAGCACAAATCAGATCTGAAACACGGCAGAACGAATTCATCTGCTGTGGCTGATCATTGTTACAACGCTATTGGGTGATCATGAGATTGTCTTCTCCGATACCAAGGTTCTCTGTAAACCTACAGGTTTTCACCAGAGATTTGTCCACGAAGCCATTCAGATATACAAACACAGACATAACTTCAACCGAGAGGATGTTTTCAAATTAAGCAACCATTGGAAAGACGTTTTAAATCATACCAAACGTCAACTAATTTCTAACAGCAATTTCAAGTAATGGTATACCAAGCATATTCCTTCCGAACTTTCTATTAAACCCCTTTTTCCTACACTCCCCTGACAGCACATTCTTGCCGATCTTTAATTTTTTCCGTTTCTATTGCACACACACAGTGACCCATCCTCCGCACCCTCTACACAAAAACATGCTAATCCCCCAGCTAATTTTCTGACTTTAACACCCTGCTGCTTCAACACTTTAACACAGCTATTTTTGATATGTAAACTCCGTTTTCAAGGCGCCCTGCTCCTCCCACCGAGCTTAAAAGACGCTGCGAATCTTAGCAGCGGTCATTGAAGTGCTGTCATCCCGACAGTTCTGTTCCTTCACCTGAAGAAGGCCACTTGTGTTGTGGCCGAAACGTCGTGATTTTTGCCGTTTTATTTTTTACCTACGTGACTTTACTGAATAGAACCAAAGACTATGGGTCTTTGTGTGGTGATTCTGTGGGTCTCTGTGTCCATGTGTGGTGTGTATGTTGGTCTCTGTGTGGTGTGTCTATGGGTCTCTGTATCCCTGTGTGGTGAGTCTGTGGTTTTCTCTGGGTCTCTATTTATGGGTCTCTGATGAGTCTATGGATTTTTGTGTGATAAGTCTATCGGTCTCTGTAGTGAGCCTATGGGTCTCTGCGTGGTGAGTCTATGAGTCTCTGTCTGGTGAGTCTGGATCTCTTTGTGGTGAGTCTGCGGGTCTCTCTGTGAGTCTATGGGTCTCGGTTCTCTGGGCCGTGTATACGTCTCTGTGTGGTGCGTCTATGGGTCTTTAGGTGTTGAGTCTATGGATCTCTTTGTGGTGAGTCTCTGTGTGGTGAGACTATGGGTCTCCTTGTGAGTCTGGGTCTCTGTTTGGTGAGTCTGTGGGTCCCTATGCGTGAGTATATGGGTCTCCATTCATGGGTATCTGATGAGTGTATGGGTCTCTGCGTGGTGAGTCAGTG
This sequence comes from Petromyzon marinus, assembly GCF_048934315.1. NCBI lineage: Eukaryota > Metazoa > Chordata > Hyperoartia > Petromyzontiformes > Petromyzontidae > Petromyzon > Petromyzon marinus. Next base: position 1,360,246 of record NC_133741.1, on the reverse strand, counting down.
GGACTCTATGTCTGAGTCTATGGGTCTCTGTGTGTAGAGTCTAGGCATCTCTGTTTGAGGAGTCTATGGGTTTCTATGTGGTGAGTCTATTAATCTCTGTGTGGTGAGTCTATGGATCTCTATTTATGGGTACCTGACGGATGTATGGGTCTCTATGTGGTGAGTCTATGGGTCTCTGTGTGGTGACTCTATCAGTCTCTGTGTGGTGAGTCTGTGAGTCTCTATGTGTTAGTTTGTGGGTCTCTATATGTGAGTATATGAGTATCTGTTTGTTGCGTCTAAGGGTATGTGAGTCGACGCATCTCTGTGTGAGGAGGCTATGTGTCTTTACGTGGTGAGTCTATGGGTCTCTGTGTGTGAGTCTATGGGTCTCGGTGTCTCTGTGTGGTGTGTCTGTGGGTCTCTGTGTGGTGAGTCTATGGGACTCTATTTATGGGTCAGTAATGAGTGTATGGGTCTCTGCGTGGTGAGTCAGTGGGTCTCTATGTATGAGTTTATGGGTCTTTGTGTGGAAAGTCTAGGCATCTCTGTTGGTGAGTCTATGTATTTCTATTTACGGGTCTCTGATGAGTGTATGGGACTCTATGTGGCGCGTCTATGGCTCACTGTATGGTGAGTTTATTGGTCCTTTGTCGTGAATATATGGATATTTTTTTAGGAGTCTATGGGTCTCTGTGTAATGAGCCTATGGGCCTCTGTGTGATGAGTCAGTGGGCCTCTATGTATAAGTTTACATGTCTCTGTCCCTGTGTGGTGAGTCTATGGGTCTCTATTTATGGGTGTCTGATGAGTCTATGGATCTCTATGTGTTGCGTCTATGGGTCTCTGTGTCATGAGTTTATGAGTCTCGTTCTGGTGAGTCTATGGGTCTTTGTGTGGTGAGTCTGTGGGTCTCTGTCTGGTAAGTCAATGGTGATGATGGTGATTATGGTGGTGGTGTTAGTCACGATGTTAATGCCACCACTCTGCCCTGTCTGACTCGCGTCACAGCCGCTCATTCACCCACACTCACTCATCCACCAACTCACTTTCCCACCAACCCATTCACTCCCTTGCCCATTCATTCATCATGATACCTGCCCACTCACTTAGCTACTCACTAACTTAATAACACACCCACCCACACACCAACCCACACACTTTACCATCCATCCTCCCACCAACCCACTCTCCATTATGATCCCACCGACACAGCCATTATGAACCCCACCAACACGGCCATTGTGAGCCGCACCCACGCGGCCACTGTGAGCCCCATCCACATGGCCATCCCGACCAACACGGCCATTGTAAACCCCACCCACACAGCTATTGTGAGCCGCACCCACGCGGCTACTGTGAGCCCCATCCACACAGCCATTGTGAACCCCATCCACATGGCCACTGTGAGCCCCACCAACATGGAAATAGTGAACCCCACCAACACGGCCATTATAAACCCCACCCACACTACCATTGTGAGCGCCACCCACACGGCCAATGTGAGCCCCCACCCACACAGCCATTGTGATCTCCACCCACACAGCCATTGTGAACCCGACCAACACGGCCATTGGAAACCCCACCCACACAGCCATTGTGAACCCCATCCACACGGCTACTGTGAGCCCCATCCACACGGCCATTGTGAGCCCCATCCACACGGCCATTGTGAACCCAATCCACACGGCCAATGTGAGCCCCACCAACATGGAAATAGTGAACCCCACCAACACGGCCATTATAAACCCCACCGAAATGGCTATTGGGAACCCTATCCACACGACCATCATGAATCCTCACGAGCCAGGCAGCACTCGCGAAACATTGCAACATTATATTGAGTCCTCGAGGGTTTATAAAACGAGATACAAACAACGACATACAACAATGATATATATACATTATAACTTTTTATGGATCCTAACTCTTAACACATCACATGGACAGGCAGGCTCTGGCCATTGTCTGCACCAGGCATCCCCCTTCGTCTCCACTCCCTGGGGGGCGACTCCCCCCACCCCTCCATGTCCTGGAAATTGCTGGCGAGGTCATCCCCTTGAGGACTGCCATCGGATGAAAACTCGCATGGGTGGGAGCCCGGGGTAACGGTGCCTGGATGCACTACTAGGCTAGTCCCGTGTGGTGTGCATGTGGTGAATGTAGTGTATGTGTGGTGTGGGTGTGGTGAATGTGTGTACGTGTGGTGTGAGTGTGGTGAGTGTGGTGTTCGTGCATGTAGTGTGTGTGTGTGCTGCGTGTGGTCAGTGTGGTGAGTGTGGTGAGTGTAGTGCGTGTGCGTGTGGTGTGTGTGTGGGGAGTGTGGTGAGTGTAGTGTGTGTGCGTGTGGTGTGTGTGTGTGGTGCGTGTGGTGAGTGCAGTGTCCAGTCCATTTCTGGTGTCTGCTCTTCAGTCTTCTGCCACAGCCTGTTCCATGGTGGTGAGTGTTGTCAGTGTGGTGAGTGAGTGTGGTGTGTATCTGTGTGTGTAGTATGTGTGTGGTATCATGCAGGGGTGGGTGGTGGGTGCATGGTGCTGCTTGTGGTGGTGGTGGTTGGCACCGACTCCACCACCACCGCCACCCCCTACTGTGTGGTGGGCCGGCCACCACACAGCAGCATGCGGCGGAGAAGCGAGCGGAGTGAGCGGAGCGCCCTGCCCACACACACTAGGCCCCCTCGCTTCCTCTTCTCCTGCTCCTGCTGCACCTCCTCCATCTTCTCCTCGTCCTCCTTGTTGTCCTCCTTCTGTGCCTTGTCCTCCCCCTCCTCCTCCTTGTCGTTATTCTTCTTCTTGTGCTCCTCCTTGTCGTCATCCTCCTTGTTGTCATCCTTCTCCTTGTCATCATCCTCCTCCTTGACATCCTCCTTGTCATCCTCCTTGTCATCCTCCTTGTCATTGTCCTTGTCCTCCTCCTTGTCGTCATCCTTCTTGTCATTGTCCTCCTCGTCCTCCTTGTCATCCTCCTTGTCGTTATGCTTCTCCTTCTCGTCATCATCTTCGTCGTCCTCCTCGTCATCCTTCTCGTCCTCAGACTCGTCCTTATCTGTCTCCATCTTCTCCTCATCCCCTGTCTTCTTCTCCACCTCCGTCGCCACCACCTCCTTCTTCACCACCTCCTCCACATCCTCCGCCCTATCTCCTGAGTTCTGGGCGAGCGGTGAGGATATTGATGATGATGATGGGGGCTGCTCCAGCTCCGCTCTGTGGAGAGAGATGCAGCACCACAGCAGTGCTCCAGCATACCGCGACTACAGCCAGAGGTCCAAATTTTGATTTAAAGCTTTCGTGACTGCAGGGATTCATATTCTTGGTTCTTTCGGTAAAGTCACGTAGAAGGGAAACAATAAATAATAAAAATATAAAACAATACAATTCTCACGACGTTTCGACTGCAACACAAGCAATCATCATCAGGTGTGAAAACCACAGCAAGAAAATTTGAAAAAAGTGGCGGTTTTTTAACGTTAGTACCACGGAGAGCGATTTGACAGTTTGTTCAGATGGACGAGTCCATCTATGTTCGGAAAAGAGGAGGGGGGAGACGAAAATAATGGATGTGGTCTGAAAGCCACATTAAGCGTGATAAATCAATTAAGACCCGAAATGGTTTATCAAATCCTTCCAATGATTGCTAAGCCAGAATCCATCTTCTCGGTTGAAATTGTCTCTGTGTTTGTATATGTGGATAGCCTCATGAACGAATCTCTCATGGTAGCCAGATGGCTTGCAAAGAACCTCTGTCTTGGAGAAGTCAATGTCATGTGAGCCTACTGAATTATACCAGGGATCTGCTACGGCCGAGGTGTTGGTCCTACCGTGTTTCAGGTCTGCTTTGTGTTCATGAATGCGGTCCGAGACATGTCGTTTGGTTTCTCCAATGTAACTACTATCACAGAGGCAACTTAGTTTGTAGACGCCAGGGTACTGTATGTCTGGAATCACATCTTTTTACAGACGGAACCAGATCACGGATTTTATGTAATGTGTTGAATCGGACCTGGATCTTGTGTTTATTCAAGATTTTTGAGATATTTTTTGTGATCCCTGCAATGTAGGGTAAAGTTATGGTTTTGAAAGGCTCCTCAAGAGGGTCCTTCTTCATGGTTGGAGTGATAGCTTTACGGATTGTGTAGTCGGAATAACCATTAGCCTTAAGAGCTTGGTGTACGTGCTTGAGTTCACTGGCTATGTGTTCCTGGTCGGATATGCATTGGGCTCTATGGTGCAGAGTCTTGATGAGGGAATTCTTCTGGGATGGATGGTGGTGGGAATCCGGTTTCAGGTAAGCATCCGTATGGGTATCTTTCGAAGAATAGTTCTAGAGCAGGCCGGCCATGTGGCCAGATGACAAAAGTGTCATCCACATACCTCTTCCATAAGGTTGGGCGCAGAGTGGCAGTCTGGTTGGCGTCAGTCTCAAATTGCTCCATGAAAATGTTGGCTACAACCAGAGATAGGGGGGAGCCCATTGGGGTGCCCTCAGTTTGCTTGTAGAAAGTTCCATTCCAAGTGAAGTATGTATTGGTTAAGCAGTGTGTCACCAGGGGGGGTACCTCAGTGTTTAGTCCTTGATGAACCAAGTCTTCAATGATTGCGATGGTGTCAGGTACAGGAACTTTGGTGAATAAGGAAACTACATCCAAACTGACAAGCAGGTCGTCTGGGGACAGGGAAATACCCTTGATTGTTGATACCGCAGAGGTGGTTTTTCCAGTGAAAGGCCGCAGGATTTCAGACAGAAAACGAGCCAGTTTGTAGGTGGGGGAGTTGATAGTAGAGACAATGGGACGAAGGGGTGTATCTACTTTACGTATTTTTGGTAAGCCGTATAATCTTGGTGGCCTGGCAGCAGAAGGTTTCAACGAGAACTGTTTGGTTTGATCAATGCGGTTGAATCAGAAATGATTTTGTTGGTTTTCATGATGAGGCTGTTGGTGGGATCTCTTTGTATTTTTTGTATAGCTGCCATCGTTGAGTAATTCTTGAATTTTGTTATATTATATTTTATCCATGATGACAGTGGCATTGCCCGTGTCGGCTGAGAGGATGACAATGTCATCCCTCTTTTTTAATTTATATAATTCAAAACGCTCATCTTTACTGAGGTTGCTAGTTGGCATCTTAGCGTTTTTGAGGGTTGCAGCGATTTCAGATATTGCTATGTCTGCAGCGATGTGACCCAGGCCCTTGAGAGCCACGTCTACTTGGGCAATGATATCATTAACTGGTATGTGTTTAGGTGTGACTGCAAAAGCTATCACTCCAACCATGAAGAAAGACCCTCTTGAGGAGCCTTTCAAAACCATCACTTTACCCTACATTGCGGGGATCACAAAAAAGATCTCCAAAATCTTGAATAAACACAAGATCCAGGTCCGATTCAACACATTACATAACATCTGTGATCTGGTTCCGTCTGTAAAAAGATGTGATTCCGGATATACAGTACCCTGGCGTCTACAAACTAAGTTGCCTCTGTGATAGTAGTTACATTGGAGAAACCAAACGACATGTCTCGGACCGCATTCATGAACACAAAGCAGACCTGAAACACGGTAGGACCAACACCTCGGCCGTAGCAGATCCCTGGTATAATTCAGTAGGCTCACATGACATTGACTTCTCCAAGACAGAGGTTCTTTGCAAGCCATCTAGCTACCATGAGAGATTCGTTCATGAGGATATCCACATATACAAACAGAGACATTTTCAACCGAGAAGATGGATTCTGGCTTAGCAATCATTGGAAGGATTTGATAAACCATTTCGGGTCTTAATTGATTGATCACGCTTAAGGTGGCTTTCAGACCGCATCCATTATTTTCGTCTTCCCCCTCCTCTTTTCTGAACATAGATGGACTCGTCCATCTGAACAAACTGTCAAATCGCTCTCTGTGGTGCTAACATTAAAAAAACCGACACTGTTTTCAAATTTTCTTGCTGTGGTTTTCACACCTGATTATGATTGCTTGTGTTGCAGTCGAAACGTCGTGAGAATTGTATTGTTTTAGCCAGAGGTCCCATTCGCACCCCCACCACCCGCCATTGCCCGTGGGTGGACTAACTGACTGACTGACTCTAAAACTAAACAATTTTTTGTTTATTTTACCAGGTAAGGCCCCACTGAGCTATGTGGCTATCTTTCAGCGAAGCGACCTGGCCATCACAAGTGAAAGCCGCTCAACGAGTGGCTGATATTATCAGCATTGTCACGTGCGAATTCATCATAGCAGCCAAATCCTCTAAATGCATGTTCCTACAGACTCTGAGACCCATAGAAACCCATACTTAAAGAGATACATACAGACCCACAGAGACCCGTACTCACAGAAGTCCATATATACCCACGGATACTCATACTCACAGAGACCTATAGAGATCCAGAGACTCATATGGAACAATACAGACCCACAGCAACCCAGAGAGTCCCATACTGAAAATAAACTTTTTGTATTTCACCAGGTAAGGCCCCACTTAGCTATGTCGCTCTTTTTCAGAGAATTTACCTGCCTATCACAGGTGATATCAGCTCAGTTAAGTGGCTGATATCATCGTCCGGTGGGAATTCATTAGCGGCAGCCAAATCCTCGAAAAGCACGTTTCAGTAGACTCGCAGAGACTTGTACAGACCCATACTCAGATAATCATTCAGATCCACAGATCCCCATACAGACCCCCAGAGACTCATACTCACAGATACGCATACAGACCCACAGAGACCCATACTCGCAGAGACCCCTCCAGACCCACAGAGACCCATACTCGCAGAGACCCCTCCAGACCCACAGAGACCCATACAGACCCACAGAGACCCATACAGACCCACAGAGACCCATACAGACCCACAGAGATCCATACTCACAAAGACCCATACAGACCCACAGAGACCCATACTTGCAGAGACACATACAGACCCACAGAGACCCATACTCATAGAGACCGATAACGACTCCCAGAGACCCATACTAATAGAGACCTATAGAGATCCAGAGAATCATACAGAACTAAGGGACTCACAGAGACTCACAGCAACCCACAGAGACCCGTACTAAAACTAAGCTTTTTATTTCACCAGGTAATGCCTAATGAGCTATGTAGATATTCTTCAGAAGTGACCCGCCTATCAAAAGTGATAGCAGCCCAACGAAGTGGCTTATATCATCATCATCATCATCGTCTGGATATTCATAGTGACAGCCAAATGCTCTAAACGCGTGATGTCGATTCTAAATGTGGAGAAAATTCGACGCAACCACCATGGAAAGAGAGAGCAAGAGACACGGATTCTAAATATACAGCAGCATGCATTGTCAGAGTTGGGATCGAACCCACGACCCCTGCATGCCAGGCGAGATAGTCAACATCTCCATGCCACACAGCAGAGAGAGAGGCTTACCGTGGGTCGGCAGCTCCAGAGCCAGGAGTGGCGGTGGTGGTGGTAGCGGTGTTGATCATTGTGGCACTGGTGGTTGTGGCGCTGGTGGTGGTGGTGGCGCTGGCGATCCTTTTGGTGGTGGCGGTGGTGGCGCTGTCAGCGATGGCACTGGCGGTGGTGGCGCTGGCAGTGGTGGTGGTGCTGGTGGTGGTGGTGGCGGTGGTGGTGGTGGCGTTGGCGCTGCTGTCGGTGATGGCGGTGGTGGCGGCAGTGTTGGTGGCGATGGGGATCCTAGTGGTGGTGGTGTTGGTGGTGGTGGTGTTGGTGGTGGTGGTGGTGGTGGCGCTAGTTGTGGTGGTCGTGGCCGCGGTCTGCAGCCAGCTGTGACGCAGCGCCTGTTCGGGCGTCATGCGGATCTTGGGATCCCATCTGTTGAGAGATGCAGGGAGGGGGAGGGATCGCGGGAAGGGGCATGGGGGTGGAGGGGGTAGGGATCAAGGAGGGGGAAGGACAGACGCGTGGTAACGTTCATTATACGTTTGTTCTATGTGTGTCTCTATGGGTCTTTTTGGATCCGTATGCGTCTCTGTAAGTATTGGTCTCTGTGGGTCTCTATAGGCGTGGGGTAATTATTGGGGGGTGGAGGGGGTGGGAGGGAGTGGTGGTTAGGTGGATGAGAGGGGGTGGGTAGATGTGGGTGGGGATGGTGGGGTGGGAGGGTGTTGGTGGGTGTGGTACTTATTTGATTTGATTGATTTGGTTGATTTGGTAATAGCTGCTCATTCAGAGGAGGCGGCACGGGCTAGAGAAGAGATGGAGTGATGTGGTACAGGAGGACGTGGAGCTGAGTGGTCTTGCCGATGACTGGTACCAGCGGTGTCAAGATCGGCCTCTGTGGAGGAGGCTCGTGAAGTAGGCTACTGGGCAGTTGGAGGCAGTCGCCCTCCAACAACAACGGAGGGCGGAGGAGCAACGCTCACAACAACGAGCGGAGCGCCGGGTGGCTAAAGCACAGCAACTTGACACAGTAGGAGGCACAGGTGGTGCATCAGCCAGTCATCTCAGTCATCTTAATCAGTCGACCCGTGGCACTTGGGTCTGCCCCGTGACCTGGCCGCGGGCATTCAACGCTTCACGTGGCCTCAAGGTGCACATGGCCTGGCACAAGCGTCGTGGTGACGTCACCGCCACTTAGTGGCGAATCGCGGTTGTTGTTGGTTCTTACCGCAGGCAGCAGCTGATGAAGTTTATCAGCTGTTGGCTGTGTCCCCAGAGTATGCGTTCCAGGGGGTACCTTCTCGGTATCCGTCGCTTTTCTGGGCTGTACGGTTTGCCCCGACGGTCTGCAGGTGGCACAGAGAAAGAGATAGACAGAGAGAGATACAGAGTCACCAACCACCATGTCGCCCACTGACCTGTCTACCCACCCACCTACCTATGAACCCACTCGCTCACCTATCCACCAACCCATTCGCTCACCTACCTACCAACCCACTCATGTACCCAGCAAACCACTCACCTCCCCACTAACCCACCCAGCTACCGACCTACCCACCCACCCACTCACCTACCCACCCACTCCCCCACCACTCCCCCACCCACCCTGCCACCCCCTCTGCCACCCACTCCCCCACCCACTCCACCACCCACTCACCCACCCATCCACCGACCTATTTACCGATCTACCCACCCATCCACGTACCTACTCACCCACCGAGCTACTCATCCCTTCACACACCAAACCACTCACCCACCTATCCACTCACTCACCTACTCATCCACCCACTCCCCACTCAGCCACCCGCTCCCCCACTCACCCACCCATGTTCAGACCCAACCACCTATTCACCCACTTACCCACCGACTCATTCACCCACCCGCCTACCGACTCACCCAATCATCTAGCCACACACCCACTCACCAAACCCACCTACCGACCTACTCACCCACCTACCCACGCACTCACTCACTCACCCGCCTACAGACCCACTCATGCACCCATCCACCTTCCGACACACCCACTCACTCAAACACCTACCGACACACCCATTCACCCACCTAACCACTAACTCAAACACCCATTCACCCATATATCCACGCACTCTCCAACCTACGGACCCACTCAACCACTCACCCATCGACCATACCTACTCACCTACCCACCCACTCACCAAACCTATGGTTCTTGATGACCACAGGGGGTTACTGAGTGGCCCAAACAACAACAGCACCAGTGCCACCCCGTGAAACTGAATCCGGGCGCCACGGTGGCTAGCAGATGTTGACTACCTCGCATAGTATGGAGGAGGTTGTTGGTTCAATCACAACCCTGACGATGCTTGCTGTATATTTTAATTTTGCATCTCTCTCTCTCCCCTTGGTGATCGCGTGGATTTTTCTCCAGGTCCTCCGGTTTATTCCCCTCCACATTTAGAATCATCATACGTTTAAGAGTATTTGGCTGCTGCTATGAATGCCCACGTAATGATATCAGCCACTTCTGTCGAGCTATTATCATTTGGTGATAGCTATGTCACTTCTGAAAAAAGAGTTGCATAGCTCAGGGGGGCATCAAACCTTTCAAAATTAAAATAGTTTAGTGTTAGTGTAGTGAATCACTTCTGAGACACTAATAAGTAGGAGGCAACATACATTTATTCTACACTTTTAGAAACTGTTCACACACGGGATAACTACAAACAGGTCAGAGCAGCCGGCACGCTGTTTGAACCACGACGCCGGAGACGAAGACTTAGCACGTTGGGTTCCATTCCACCAACAGACAGCCCCTATCCAGCCTCGGTACTTCCCTTTTATGTCCTCCGGCGTGGCCTGGCTCCGCCCCCGGCTCCGCCCCCTTCTGGAACCTACCAGAAGGTTCTGGGCCACCTTCCATGTGTCCCCTGCCTGGCTCCGCCCTTGGCTACGCCCCCTTCTGGAACCCACCAGAAGGTTCTGGGCTATACCCCACGTGTCCCCTCGGTCAACTTTGCCCCACATCCCTTACCCAGGCCTATCAAGTGCTCCGCCAGCCGGCCGGGGTGCTACGTCCGCATATGCCCCTCTCTGCCAGCACCCAGCGCCACGCACCCTAGTGACCCACTCCGTGGCATTCCATGCTCGGCTGGCAAGTCGGCTGTTACGCCCATATTTCCTCTCTGTCAGTAACCAGCGCTACGCGCCGTAGTGACCCATTCTATGTAACTACAATAGTATGGGCCTGTGGGTTTCTGTGGGTGTCTATGGTTCTATATGCGTCTCTGTCTCTATAGTTTTCTTTGAGTATGGCTCTACATGAGTATGGGTTTCTGGTTCTGTATAAGTCTGTAGAACTGTGCATTTAAGAGTATTTGGCTGCCACTATAAATTACCATGCCATGATGATTATGATATCAGCCACTTCGCTGAGCTGCTATCACTTGTGATGGCCAGGTCGCTTCTGAAAAAAAAGCTATGTATCTCAGTCGGGGCCTTATCCCTGGTAAATACAAAGAGGTTATAGTTTTAGCTCGCTCCCGCCCACCGCCAACCCTTCAACTCACCAAAGTATTGATTTCTGTAGGGGGCTCCATCCACCAAGCATCTTGGGGGCTTCCCGAGAATCTGCAGACACGGGGTTTACAGACAGAGACAAAAGGGTCACAACAGTCTTAGCCTCGACAGAGCCCTGTTTTTAGTAGCGAGTTAGCAGCAGGACTGCCTAGCAATGCCGGCACTGTGGCACACACATAGACTATCTGAGTGTGTGTGTGTGGAGTGTCGTGGTTAGAGCGTTGCACTATCAACCTGGCGACCCAGATTCCATTCCCGCTCACAGCTAACACCAATGACGATTTTTGAACTGGTCTTGGGCCTCCCCTAGGTAGACTCAGCCTCAAATGAGTACCTGCTGCGATGTGTAAACATTGTCAATGGGGAGACAAAGGCGGCCGGGCGAGGTGTTGACCACCCATCTCCTCGTGTGCTGTGCCTGCTCTTATAGGTTCTCGCTAAAAGCACTCGCCCCAACAGTCTGTTATAGGCTATACGGGGAATCATCGGCTTCAGCTTGTGTACACAGTGTGAAAAGACAACGATCTTTGACCCCGTATGCACAAAGTCAAAGAGCCCCGTATCGCCTTGTATGTGTGTATATTGAACTTCTTTCGGACCATACGTAGCCAACCATGCTAATTGGAGGTGTGGGGGAAGGACAATGAACTAAACACAAAAAGCAGTTTAGTTAACAGATTTTTTTGGTGCGCAAGTGCTTTTAGCAGAGAGAGATCAGACCGGACCAGACTGGACCGGACTGCCCCGGACCGCCCCAGACCGCCTGCTCCGTTACCTCGATGCAGCAGGGGAGGTGGTCCTCGTTGCTCAGCGACGAGAAGAGCTCCCTGCCGGTAACCAACTCGGCCACGGTGCAACCCAGGGCCCACATGTCGATGGCATAGGTGACAAGGTAGCCCAGCAGCAGCTCCGGGGCCACGTAGAACCGTGTCCTACCCACGTGTGGGGCTGCAGCAATAACAACAACTATAAATATATATACGTACATGTGTGTGTGTGTCATCATATGTCTGTGGCTGGGTTGCAGTGGTGTAGCGGTTAGCACTACGCTACGCTACGAACTCTGGCGGAGACGAGTTGGATTCCCCTTCATGGCCAGTTACGGTTGTCTGAACCGATCCTGTGCCTCCCCAAGGTTGACTCAGCCTCAGATGAGTACCTGGTGTGGTGTGTAAACATCACCACTGGGGAGATGAAGTTGGCCGGACGTGTTGCTGGCTACTCATCAAATCGTGTGTCGTGTCAGCTTTCATAGGTGCTACTTGCTAACAGCACTTCGTCCTACAGTCTGTTAAAGCTATGCACTCATCTGTCAGTCATCTTAGTCAGTTAACCGCATGGCACCTGCTGGGTCTGTCCTGTGGCCTCCTGCCAGCGTTGCGTTCAACACTAAATTTTGCCTGAAGGTGCACATAGCCTGACACAGGCGCCGTGGTGACGTCACCGCCACTTAGTAGCAAATGGTGGTTGGTTTTTTCACCGTGTGTGTGTCTGTGTGTCTCTGTCTTTGTGTGTGTGGGGAGAGGTGGCTGCAGCGGTTTGCACACTGCATTACGAACCCGGTGACTCGAGTTTGATTTCTGCTCATAGCCGACATCAACACTGGTGACGATTATCTGAACCGGTCCTGGGCCTCCGATAGGTCGAATGAGCCTCAAATGAGTACCTGGCTGCGGCGTGTGTAGTAAACATCGACACTAGGAAGACAAAGGGTGCTGGACACCCACCCCTCGTGTGTAGTGCCGGCCTTCATAGCTGCTACTCGCTAAAACCGCATGCCTCTACAGTCTGCTTAGGCTACACAGGGGATCTTTGTCTTTGTGGAACTCAAAGAGCTTTGATCAACATCATCAGCACACAGTCACATGTACACACATATACTCACATATAGATATACCCACACACAGACACTCACACACAGACACCCACATACACATACAGAGTCAGAGACAAAAAACAAAGACACGCCACTCACGTTGACTGTACATGAAGAAGCTGCACCCAAAGTCTGTGACCCTCACGGTGCCAGCCACAGTGTCTTTGACCAGAACGTTGTCCTGTACGAAGAGGAGAAGCAGGAAGGGGATTGACACTCGAGAGGTTATGGGGATAGCATTCAGCCAGCAGTGGATCGATGACGCACCGCCACAATACATGTATACACACGGGCAGTCCTTGAGTTACGAAACGGGCTATGTTCCTGAGATCCATTCGTAAAGTTGGATTTGTTCGTACGTCAGAACTCGCCAATTAATTGTACGTACAGTCAGTCATAAGATGTGTTGCGGTTCCACTAATGAAGTCATAAATTAGATGAAATGTTGTACATGATGCATCAAACGAACGTCAAATCCTTGAACCACCCCTCCGGCCAGTAGCAGTGCAAAAATAAATTGGTGTTATTTTCACTTACATTTAGTCGGAATGGTTTCACTGTTGTGGGTCACGTGGGATGCTGAGACTTTTTACATCTTTGTGGAGGATCGCTCCGCCGAACAAAATAGTTCTGTGGTTCAGTTCGCAAGTCATGAGTCAGACGTCTTACGGCGGTCCGTTCATTTATTGCGGATGTTCGTGAGTGTGGACGTTTGTTAGTGCGGACGTGTATGAATGCGAATGTTCGTATCTCGGGGACTGCCTGTACTAAACAGGGGAATCAGATGGAGATAACGCATCGACCCTGCGATCCCTGTGACTGGGATTTCTCTGCGCTACGAGTCCTCAACAGCGAATCGACTCTCCACACTGCGGTTTCGCTCGTACCAGATCATCTTCACCAGAGGTGTATCGTGACCCCTGCCTCCGCTACCACCACCTCCTCATTCCAGATTAGCGACTCGACCTCCGCACCCAAGTCACGCGCGCGAGCCTTAGCGCCGCGTGCGTACCCACTCACCGGCTTGATGTCCGCGTGGACGATGCCCCTCGACTTGACGTGGGACAGGAAGAGGAGAATGCCACAGGTGTACGTCTTCACCATGTCCATGTCGATGTGCTGTTCGCCCGCTTCCTTAATCACCTGATGCAGGTTCGCCCTGTGAGGGGAAAGGCAGCAATGACAGCAACAATGGCGCAGCGTCAGTGCCGTCCCCCTGCGGCGCTTCGTCGATTCTGATAACGACAATCTCATGGTGGTTAGGAGATGTTCACTACCTCGTCTGGTATAGAGGAGAATCATGGGTTTGATTCTGATCCTGACCCTGATGTCCGCTGTATATTTTGAGTTTGCCTCTCTCTCCCCGTGGTGATCACGTGGATTTTTCTCCGGGTCTTCTGGTTTGTCCATTTACCACATTTCGAATCGACGTCGCGTTTTTCGAGTATTTGTCTGCTGTTATCAATTCCCACGCGATGATAAGCCACTTGGCCGAGCTGTCATTTGTGATACCCAGGTCGCTTCTGAAAATTAGCTATACGTATATAGAATCGTGTGCCTTACCTGGTAAATAAAAAAATATATACTTTTAATATATTTTGAGTTTCGGTAAGAATCTACAATACTCCACACAGAAAGGAGCCCGACTTTTTTAATCGAACCCAGGGCCTTCCCCTGAGAGGCTCGAGCGTGGCCACTGCGTCTGCAGGTGTGTGTGCGCGTGTGTGTGTGTGCGTGTGTGCGTGTGTGCGTCCACCGTTGAGCGGTAGACGCAGCAGCTGGCACTGTGCTACGAACCTGGCAGAGACCCGAGTTCAATTCCCGCTCACCACCACCACCGCCAGTGATAGCGAATTATCTGAACAACCTGTCTCAGGCCTCCCCCCAGGACAACTCAAATTAGAGGCCGTGGTATGTGTAGGCAGTGCTGCCACTTGCTACAAACAGCACTTGCCCCTACAGTCTGTTACAGGTTACACGGGGGTAATGGGGGGGGGGGGGGGGGGCTCCACGATATCACGACACGTGGGTGGCGCTGGGCATCTCAAAAGTATCCACGCTATAGGGGGGGGGGGTGGGTGGCATAGGGAGGGGTGGAGAGACACGCATACACGTGGTGGTGGTGTGCGTACTTCAACAGCTCCAGGACAATGCAGCTGTGCCCACGGAAGTGGAAAGTGGACAGGACTCTGATCACGCCATGGTCCACATCGCTGCGCTCGCTCTGGAGCTCCCGGGATATCCGCAGCTCCCTGCTTTGCGACTTCTCGTCCATGGGGCTTTGTGAGTGGCGATCGCACGCAGAAAGGGATAGAGAGGAAGTCCACAAAATACAATGACGGCAATGTCAATGTGGGTGCTACTCGCTGAAGTGATTGCCTCCCTCCCCTTACCCGAGAGATACAATTCTGTTTAGGAAATGAATCAATAATTCAACATTCCACAGGATACAATTTCTTACACCAGTTCCAAAATCGTGCACGCACGAGCTCGACTCTCATTGGCCGGTCATCATCCTCGCAGTGGCAGCAGTGGCAGCGGCTTTTGGCTGCTCGCCGCGGTGCTTTCAGATGCTACTGTATATCCACTGCACAATACACTGCACTATACACTACTCTACACTGCTATACCCTACACTGTATTTTAAACTAAACTACACTATACACTACTTTACACTACTACACGATACACTACATTTAACATGACTATACACGATACTATATGATACACTACACAATACGCTACACGATACACTGCTATGCATAATTATACTATACACTACACTATACACTACACTATATACTCCTATACACTACACTATACATTACACTTTTGGCTGAATGTCGGACAAATAGGGTCACCGCATCATCATTGCACGGCGCTTTCAAATGTGGCGCTTCAAAGACAATCTGGAACGCTCTTTCCCTTCCGACATTAGGAAGCCACTGGGAGCTGTGCACTCTTAAATCATCATCTAGTTTGACAAACTCATGTTTTTGAACTGCTTCTTAAGTGTATTTTGTTTTTCTTTCTCCTGCACCTCCAATTAGCACGGTTGGCTACGTACGGTGCCAAAGAAGTTCAACGTATGTACGTACAAACTACTATACACTGTACATTACACAACCATACACCACCACGATGCAATACACTATACACTACACCACTTTACACGACACTATACACTACACCATAGATTGGCCAGGAGCTACTCCAGGGGGAGCAGCATAGACTGGCGTAGGCTGAGGTAGGCTAACGTTAGGGCTCCCAATCGGATTTGAAGGTGGAGATCCGTTCAAATCTGATTGGTCATGGGGGAAAACTAAATGTAAATGAGGGGGGCCATGGCGGGTGTTGGTTGTGAAACACAGCCACGCTCAGACCGCGGACCTTTAAGCTGTGTGCGAGCAAGCAAGGTGTCCTGACAAAGAAATTAGCATAAAAATAGCATTTGATTGGCCAATTTTAGAAAAGAGGTGGTGTACGTGCCGGTTGACTTGCCGTTTGGCGCGGGGGCGGGGGGGGAGTTTACCTATTGATGGTGTGAAAAGGGAATTTATAAGAGCATCGAAAGTTTGGGGTAGCACTACTTGAAAAATATACTGTACCATTGAAATTAGTTTAATGTTCAGTTCGATTTAGAACATCTTTCCAATGGTTGCTTAATTTGAAACCATCTTCTCGGTTGAAATTATGTCTGCGTTTGTAGATCTGAATTGCCTCGTGAACAAATCTCTGATAAAAACCCGTGGGTTTGCAAAGAACCTTGGTATCGGAGAAACTTATATCGTGATCACCCACAGCGTTGTAACAGTGACCAGCCACGGCAGAAGAAGTCCACCGGCACGTACACCACCTCTTTTCTAAAATCGGCCAATCAAATGCTATTTGTTATGCTAATTTCTTTGTCAAGACACCTTGTTTGCTCGCACACAGCTTAAAGGTCCGCGGTCTGAGCGTGGCTGTGTTTCACTCCAGCGCTGTCCTCGAGACAGCCTGATCCCTTCACCTGATGAAGGCCACTTGTGTTGTGCCCGAAACGTCGTGATTTTTGTTGTTTTATTTTTTTTACCTACGTGACTTTACCGAATAGAACCAAAGAGTATGGATCCTTGCAGTCACGAAAGCTTTAAATCTAGAATTAGGTGCTGGTTGGTTGGGCATGACAATTTGGGAGAATCTATGAACTGCTTAAATTACAAACTATTGTAAGTATCAGCTATATAAACTATAAACTGCAAAAAGATTTTAAATTATAAACTATTCAACACCTTTTTTATTTTACCAGGTAAGGCCCACTACTCTGTGTAGCCCTTTTTCAGAAGCGATCTGGCCATCATAAATGATAGCGCAACGAAGTGGCTTATCATTACGTGGACATTTATAGTGTCAGCCAAACACTCTAAATGCGTGACGTCGATTCTAAATGTCTCTCTCCCCGTGGTCGTCACGTAGATTTTTCTCCGGGTCCTCCAGTTTTTCCCTCCACATTTAGAATCAACTTCAGAGTAATTTGGTTGCTGCTGCTACTGCTATATATTTCCATGTGATGATGATGATGGTGATATCAGGCACTTTGTTGGGCTATCATTTTTGATGATCACCAGGTCGCTTCTGAAAAAGAACTACAAAGCTCAGTGGGGCCTTACCTGGTAAAATAAAAAATATATATTTAGTTTTAGTGTGGGTTGCTGTGGGTTTCTGTGGGTCCCTATGGTTCTCTACGAGTCTCTCGATCTCAAAAGGTCTCTGGCTCTGTATGGTTCTATATGAATCTCTGGATCTCCGTAGGTCTCTGCGAGTTTGTGGTTCAATATGAGTCTCTGGATCTCTATAGGTCTTTGTGGATGTCTATGGTTCTATAGGAGTCTCACGTACTTGGAAGGCGACGCCAGTATCTTGACGGCCACCAGGTTGTTGGTCTTGTGGTCGAGGCACTTTACCACCAGGCCCTGACCTCCCTCTCCGATCATATTTAGCACCTGATAGCGGAAGTTGAGGTGCTCGTGCTGGACCTGCAGCGGTCACGGAGGGAGGTCACACGCAAAGGTCATGCGGAGGTCACATGGAGATCATGTGGACATCAGCACCAGCTCCATCGTCAACAAACATCCCCCCCACCCCGTTGATCCAGGGCTCGCTTGGACAGAGCTGTCACGCATGGGATCAGTCACTTACACGTAATCTATTAACAGCAGCAGTGCTGGGTACAGCAACCCCGCATCTGCAAACGTGATCTGTAATAGGAATAGGATTTACCCTTTTTACTGGCACAAAAATTGACACCTTTATTCAAGGCATCATGTTTGCAATAACCACAACACAAGCAGTCAAAATGCAAACAAAAAAGACAACTCTGATAATAATATGCACTGTCCTTGAATTTGATTGGTCCACACCCGAGACAGCTTTTCTTAGAGCCTAGTCTCCATTGGTGTTGGACCAGAAGACGCCAAAAGGCGTCTTCTGGTCTTCTTGTCATGATCATCATCATGTCCCCAGCTATAGATGATAGATATATGCAGCAGCAGCATTAGCGGTAGTAATCCCCTTTGTGTACGAGCGAAGGCCTCACCGGCACGTAGTGTTCCTCATCGTTGTCGTAACCGCCATTGGAAAATCCCCCGGGTCTGTCGCCGCTATCCAGGGAGAAGTACCAAACCTCCCGCATGGCGGCAAGCTCCTTACGCTCGCGCCGGCTCAGATGAGGCCCGAATAGGTTCAGGATTGCTGCCAGACGTGAGAATGAATAAACAACAACAAACAGACAACATGATACAGGGACTCCTCTACTTATGAAGGAGTTAGGTTCCAGAGGTCTGGTCGTAAGTCGATTTGTCTGTAAGTCCTACTTTACTCCTGTCGATTCCAAACATGTTGTATGGTGTGTACACTAAACATGGGGAATGGCTTTACAAGTTGTATAATCTCCTGCAAATGTAGAAGCAACTGGTTCTTCATGCTCTGCAGATGTAGATGCAACTGGTTCTTCATGCATAATAAGTTTTTGGGTTAGATCGCTTAAATATATAAATGTGTCGTTAAAACCCTCCACCACCCGACACAGCCAACTACTTAGGGTTGTCACGTAAACAGAACATGCCAATTCGTCACTAGTACAGCACACCGGCGTTTTGGAGAGCCGAGCCAAAACAATTACAAACTGAGTACAACGTTTCGCCAGTGATTACAACTAGTTAGTGCTGTACTAGTGACGAATTGCCATGTTCTGTTTACGTGGCAACCCTTACTAGTTGGCTGTTTTTGGGTGGTGGTGGGTTTTAACGACAAATTTATATATTTACGCGATCTAACCCAAAAACCTCTATAATGGATGATATTGGTCTCGAAAGTCTACGTGTTCAAGTGGTTCTTCATGCACTGCAGATGCAGATGCCACTGGTTCTTCATTTACTGCAGATGTAGATGCCACTGGTTCTTTATGTTCTCCAGATGTAGATGCCTCTGGTTCTTCATGTTCTGTAGATGTAGATGTTACTGGTTATTCATATTCTGCAGATGTAGATGGCACTTGTTATTGATGTTCTGCAGATGCAGATGCCACTGGTTCTTCATGTTCTGTAGATGTAGATGCCAGTGATTCTTCATGTTCTGCAGATGTAGATGCAATCACCACCATCCATTGCGCAGCAGTTGAACTTAAGACTCTCGATTCGAACAGGCAAATTGACTTATGGTTAATGTATTCATTTAGATTACAACGGATATCTATTAACACACCAGTTATTCAGTCTCCAACACACCAGTTAGTGCTGAACAAGTAACTAATTGACCACGTTTGTGTTTACGTAACAAACTTTCACGAGCTGGTTGTGTGATGCGTGGTGGTGGTGGGTTTAACGACCCAAGAGTGATACTTACACGATCTAACACAACAAAAACCTCATGAATAATATTGGTCGCGACAGCCCAACTACCCCGTGTCAAACGGAACAACTAAAACTCTGGTCCGTTCTGCTCGTTCAAGGTTCATGTGCAATTGAATTGGGGGGACTGCTGTGTGGTGTTGTTGTCTTGTTTGTGGCCTCGGACTGTTATCGTTGTATCACGAAGCAGAATATTGATTGCTTGGACACAGCAACCGCGTCTGCAAGCCGTGATCTGTAACTTTGGTCCTTACCCATACGTGTATGTATGTGTGTGTTGAACTTCTTTGGCACCATCAGTAGCCAACCGTGCTAAGCTGCTAGTGTCTCTGTGGGTTTCTATGGGTCTCTGGGTGTCTGAGATTCTCTGTGGTTGTGTATAAGTTGAACTTCTTTGGCACTGTACATAGCCAACCGTGCTAATCTATCAGTGTCTCTGTGAATCCCTGTGGGTCTCTATTTGTCTGGGTGTCTGTGAGTGTGTGTTTGTACTATGTTGAACACTTTTGTGCTATACAAAGCCAACTGTGCAAATCAGAGGTGCGGGAGGAAGGGCACAAAATTCAACACGCCAAAAAGCAGTTCCTAAGAAATACGATCTCAATGTAATATAGCGATGTAGTGTATAGTAATTTATAATACTAGGGGTTGTTCAGGGGCACCTGCGGCGCTCCTCACAACGGGAGGATCTTGTCAATGATCTCAAGGCAGCTGGGACCATAGTCACCAAGAAAACAATTGGTAACACACTACGCCGTGAAGGACTGAAATCTTGCAGCGCCCGCAAGGTCCCCCCTGCTCAAGAAAGCACATATACATGCCCGTCTGAAGTTTGCCAATGAACATCTGAATGATTCAGAGGACAACTGGGTGAAAGTGTTGTGGTCAGATGAGACCAAAATGGAGCTCTTTGGCATCAACTCAACTCGCCGTGTTTGGAGGAGGAGGAATGCTGCCTATGACCCCAAGAACATCATCCCCACCGTCAAACATGGAGGGGGAAACATTATGCTTTGGGGGTGTTTTTCTGCTAAGGGGACAGGATAACTTCACCGCATCAAAGGGACGATGGACGGGGCCATGCACCGTCAAATCTTGGGTGAGAACCTCCTTCCCTCAGCCAGGGCATTGAAAATGGGTCGTGGATCGGTATTCCAGCATGACAATGACCCAAAACACACGGCCAAGGCAACAAAGGAGTGGCTCAAGAAGAAGCACATTAAGGTCCTGAAGTGGCCTAGCCAGTCTCCAGACCTTATTCCCATGGCAAATCTGTGGAGGGAGCTGAAGGTTCGAGTTCCCAAACGTCAGCCTCGAAACCTTAATGACTTGGAGAAGATCTGGAAAGAGGAGTGGGACAAAATCCCTCCTGAGATGTGTGCAAACCTAGTGGCCAACTACAAGAAACGTCTGACCTCTGTGATTGCCAACAAGGGTTTTGCCACCAAGTACTAATTCTTGTTTTGCAAAGGGGTCAAATACTTATTTACCGCATTATAATGCAAATCAATTCATAACATTTTTGACATGCGTTTTTCTGGATTTTGTTGTTGTTATTCTGTCTCTCACTGTTCAAATAAACCTACCATTAAAATTATAGACTGATCATTTCTTTGTCAGTGGGCAAACGTACAAAATCAGCAGGGGATCAAATACTTTTTTCCCTCACTGTACATAGCCAACCACGCTAATCGAAGGCGTGGACGAAGGACAAACAAACTAAACATGAAGCAATTATAATGAGATAAGTTATCAACTTACCATAGTGGTGTAGTGTATATTAGTGTAGTGTGTAGCAGTGTAGTGTATGTATGTTGAACTTATTTTTCAGCGTACATAGTGAACTGCACTAATCAAAAGGTGCGGGGAAGGGGCGGGGGGGCAACAAACTAAACACAACAACAAACACAGAAGCCAGTTTTATGATTGCCGCTGTTCTCACCTTGGGGCGATTGGCTGCGGATGGAGGCCGTGCCAGCCGAGGACAGCGCGCTCCACGTGGTGCCAGACATGGCATGGCTCACTGCCTCTCCAGCTGGGGTCGTCTACATACACACGCACATAGACACACATATGAAGATATACTTGAATTAGAGGAAGTCCCCACGAGAGGGTGACGTCATGAAGGACAAAGGGGAGAGCAGTTGGGGCAATAGAGGGAGGAGACTCCCCGGAAAGGGGTGACGTCAGCGGAAGAGGCGGGGATCGGGCCGCTTTCTCAGCGGGAAAGGAGTTAAGAGAATGCGAAATAAGGAACATTGTGCTCACCCGATCCCGGACTGGTCTACTCTTTACACATACATAGACACCTACATACACATACATAAACACATCACTCGATATCTTCTACAGCCCATGCTGCGCCCATTTAGGCCCCTCTATCTGGCTGAGGAAAAGCTGTTTAGGCATGCGATGACTGGGCATGCAGTCTACATGACCCAGCCTACACAGCCTTGATTGCCGGTGGAGCTCACCGATGGGACTTTGTCCAAACTTTTCAAGTATTTGCGAGCTCATCGCACAATCCAGCCTGGTTAAACCCTTTTTTAATCCAGGATGGGTTGTCGGCTGCCCAGCCTAAATGTATCTAACTGTTGATGTTCCATTAAAGGGGTCCACGTTTTGCAAGCATAGATAAGGGAGGGCATGACTGTGGCCGAGAAGACCCAAAGCTTTGTGTGGAGCGACAGACCAGTTAGCTTCCACACAGCCTTATCCAGCTGATGAAAAGATAATGCTGCTCGGCTGATTCGGAGTGAGACCCCTGCTGTCAAACTGGAGCCGGTCATGAGCACACTGCCCAGGTATGGAAAACTCTCCAATCTCTCCACAATTGCCCCATCATCAATTGGGAGTTGTGGGGGTGGAGTGTCTTATGTTAGAAAATACCCAGGCAGGTGCTAAGTTTTAGTGGGGCTGATGGAAAGGCCCCACCATTGAATGGCACGATCCAGGTTCAGCAGCAGTGCCTCTAACTCCTCTGAGTGAGCAACAATTACCAGATCATATGTAACATGGTTGACCAATAGGGAGCCATCCTTTGACCACACATACGAAAAAAATTCCCCCGTATAGCCTTTACAGACTTGGGGCAAGTGCTGTTAGCGTGCACCTATGAAGGTCGGCACGGCACACGAGGGGGTGGTTGGCCAGCACTACGCCCAGCCGCCTTTGTCTCCCCAGTGGTGATGTTTATACACCACACCAGGTACTCATTTGAGGCTGAGTTTATCTAAGGGAGGCCCAGGACCGGTTCAAATAATCGTCAATGGTATTGGCCGTGAGCGCGAATCAAACTCGTTTCTCTGCCGGGATCATAGCACAGCGCACTAACCACTACAATACCGCTCCATACGGAGATACAAACACTCTGGCGTGCGTACAAATGCACACCAATGTAGACAGGTAGGCACACGCAGAGTGGAGATCGCATACTTCACCACACGAGTGGAGGGCTCTATGCGTACCTTCATGGTGTTGATTGTGAGAGCGCCGTCGTCGTTTTGCTGCGTAGAGCTCATGGCGACTCTCGCGCGCTGCTCCCAAGGGTCTCTGCGTGGATAAGCGATGGGTGGGGTGGACGGGAGTGTAGGAGAGTGGCACGTGGAGCAGTCAGGGAGAGCGCGACGACACTATTACCCATGTCACAAGGACGTGGATTCGCATCACTACACAGACTCACAGAATCAAGAGGGACTCACATCATCAACACTTACTCGCATGATCAACCCGGACTCACATCCCAAGCACGAACCCACATCCTCACCCTGGAGCCACAACATGGACCCAAACACTCACCATGCCCATAACACGGACCCACATTCTCCCCAAAAACCCACAACACGGATCCATTTGATCATCAAGAAGCCATAAAACGGTCCCACACACTCACCACGAACCCACAACATGGACCCACACCTTCACCCCGGACCCACAACATGCACCCATACCATCCCCACAAACCCACAACATGGACCCTCACACTCATCACGAACCCACAACAAGGACCCACACACTCACCAAGAACCCACAAGAAGGACCCACACTCACCAAGAACCCACAACACAGACCCATACCCGCACCATAAACCCACAACACGAACCCACACCCTCCCCACGAACTCACAACACGGACCCACACACTCACCACGAACTCACAACACGGACCCACACACTCACCATGAACCCACAACACAGACCCACACACTCACCATGAACCCACAACACGGACCCACACCCTCCCCACGAACTCACAACACGGACCCACACACTCACCACGAACTCACAACACGGACCCACACACTCACCATGAACCCACAACACGGACACGCACACTCACCATGAACCCACAACACGGACCCACACCCTCCCCACGAACTCACAACACGGACCCACACCCTCCCCACGAACTCACAACACGGACCCACACCCTCCCCACGAACTCACAACACGGACCCACACACCTCTTCAAAAGTTTTTCTCGGATTGCTTCAGCATAAGCTTCTCGACGATGACGAAGAAACAGAAGCAGCTGCCTCCTACGCCTGTCTCGAACTCTGAGTAATCACGTGGTGCTGTGATGTCACCGGTGACGTTGAAGATCGCGCGTCGTAGCCACGCCCCTTCTAGCCACGCCCCAAGTGTCGCTAACGCTCGTGACCACGCCCCTTTTCGCGCGCCCTGTGCCCCCCCCTGGCTCCCCCCACCACCACCCCCCGCGGCTACTTCCGCTTCCGCCCTGGGCGAGTGGAGGTGGCGGGAAAATCTGAGCTGGTTCGCTGGCTGGGCCTCCTCTAGATCGACTCAAGTTTCATTTATTAGGTATAGCCCTGTGAGCCATGCGGCCTGAAGATGCGTACACGGGTCTCTGTGTGTGGGTCTATGGGTCTCTTGTGGTGAGTCTGTGGCTATCTATGTGTGAATCTACGTGTATCTGTGTGTTGAGTCTATGGGTCTCTGTGTGTTGAGTCTATGTATCTCTGTGTGAGGTGTCTATGGGTCTCTTTGTGATGAGTCTGGGAATCTGTGTGGATAGTCGATGGGTGTCTATGTGTTGATTCTATGGTTTTCCGTGCCGTGAGTCTATGGGTCTCTGTGTGGTGATTCTGCGTGTATCTGTGTGTTGAGTGTGTTGAGTCTATGGGTCTCTGTGTGTTGAGTCTATGGGTCTCTGTGTGGTCATTCTGTGGGTCTCGGTGTTGTGAGTCTCTGGGTCTCTTATGTTGTGAGTCTACGGATCTCTGTATGCTGAGTATGTGGGTCTCTCTGTGTGGTGAGTCGATGGGTTTTTGTGTGGTAAGTCTATGGGTCTCTGTATGGTGAATCTGGCTCTGTGTGTTTGCATGGGTCTCACCCACACAACCACCCACCCACTCACACACCCACACACATAACCAAGGTTCTCTGTAAACCTACACGTTATCACCAGAGATTTGTCCACGAAGCCATTCAGATATACAAACACAGACATAACTTCAACCGAGAGGATGGTTTCAAATTAAGCAACCATTGGAAAGACGTTTTAAATCATACCAAACGTCAACTAATTTCTAACAGCAACTTCAAGTAATGGTATACCAAGCATATTCCTTCCGAACTTTCTATTAAACCCCTTTTTCCTACTCTCCCCTGACAGCACATTCTTGCCGATCTTTATTTTTTTCCGTTTCTATTGCACACACACAGTGACCCATCCTCCGCACCCTCTACACAAAAACATGCTAATCCCCCAGCTAATTTTCTGACTTTAACACCCTTCTGCTTCAACACTTTAACACAGCTATTTTTTATATGTAAACTCCTTTGTCAAGGCGCCGTGCTCCTCCCACCGAGCTTAAAAGACGCTGCGAATCTTAGCAGCGGTCATTGAAGTGCTGTCGTCCCGACAGTTCTGTTCCTTCACCTGAAGAAGGCCACTTGGGTTGTGGCCGAAACGTCGTGATTTTTGTTGTTTTATTTTTTACCTACGTGACTTTACTGAATAGAACCAAAGACTATGGGTCTTTTTGTGGTGATTCTGTGGGTCTCTGTGTTCATGTGTGGTGTGTATGTTGGTCTCTGTGTGGTGTGTCTATGGGTCTCTGTATCCCTGTGTGGTGAGTCTGTGGTTTTCTCTGGGTCTCTATTTATGGGTCTCTGATGAGTCTCTGGATTTTTGTGTGATAAGTCTATCGGTCTCTTTGTCGTTAGCCTATGGGTCTCTGCGTGGTGAGTCTATGAGTCTCTGTCTGGTGAGTCTGGATCTCTGTGTAGTGAGTCTGCAGGTCTCTGTGTGAGTCTCTGGGTCTCGGTTCTCTGGGCAGTGTATACGTCTCTGTGTGGTGCGTCTATGGGTCTTTAGGTGTTGAGTCTATGGATCTCTTTGTGGTGAGTCTCTGTGTGGTGAGACTATGGGTCTCTTTGTGAGTCTGGGTCTCTGTTTGGTGAGTCTGTGGGTCCCTATGTGTGAGTATATGGGTCTGCATTCATGGGTATCTGATGAGTATACTCTTTGGTTCTATTGGGTAAAGTCACGTAGGTGAAAATAAAATAACAAAAAATCACGACGTTTTGGCCACAACACAAGCGGCCTTCATCAGATGAAGGGACGAGACTGTCTGGAGGGCAGCGCTGGAGTGAGAAAAAGCCACGCTTAGATCACGACCTTTAAGCTGTGTGAGAAGAAAACAAAGCGCCTTGACAAAGGAATTAGCATATAATTTAGCATTGAAATGGCTCATTGAAATAGCTAAGTTAAAGTATACACTTCCGCAGAGGCACCCCTTGACAAAGGAATTAGCATAGAATTTAGCATTGAAATAGCTGAGTGATTAGCTTGTAACTGGTCACAGAAATAGCTATGTTAAAGTCACAGCATATACATTCACCGAGGTACCTAGTACAAATCAAACAGGAGAATTTAGCGAAACACAACCACGCTCATACCTAGAGAGATTTGTTCATGAGGCAATTCAGATCTACAAACACAGACACAATTTCAACCGAGAAGATGGTTTCAAATTAAGCAACCATTGAAAAGATGTTTTAAATCGAACTAAACATTAAACTAATTTCAATGGTACAGTATATATTTTTTCAAGTAGTGGTACCCCAAACTTTTGCAGCTCTTATAAATTCCCTTTTCACACCATCAATAGGTAAACTCCCCCCCCCCCCCCGCGCCAAACTGCAAGTCCACCGGCACGTACACCACCTCTTTTCTAAAATCGGCCAATCAAATGATAATTTTTATGCTAATTTCTTTGTCAGGACACCGTGTTTGATCGCACACAGTTTAAAGGTCCGCGGTATGACCGTGGTTGTGTTTCGCTAAATTTTCCTGTTTGATTTGTACTAGGTGCCTCGGTGAATGTATATGCTCTGACTTTAACATAGCTATTTCTGTGACCAGTTACAAGCTAATCACTCAGCTATTTCAATGCTAAATTCTATGCTAATTCCTTTGTCAAGGGGTGCCTCTGCGGATGTGTATACTTTAACTTAGCTATTTCAATGAGCCATTTCAATGCTAAATTATATGCTAATTCCTTTGTCAAGGCGCTTTGTTTTCTTCTCACACAGCTTAAAGGTCGTGATCTAAGCGTGGCTTTTCTTACTCCAGCGCTGTCCTCCAGACAGTCTCGTCCCTTCACCTGATGAAGGCCGCTTGTGTTGTGGCCGAAACGTGATTTTTTGGTATTTTATTTTCACCTACGTGACTTTACCCAATAGAACCAAAGAGTATGGATCCTAGCAGTCACGCAAGCTTTAAATCTAGAATATCTGATGAGTGTATGGGTCTCTGCGTGGTGAGTCAGTGGGATTCTATGTCTGAGTCTATGGGTCTCTGTGTGGTGACTATCAGTCTCTGTGTGGTGAGTCTGTGAGTCTCTATGTGTTAGTTTGTGGGTCTCTATGTGTGAGTATATGAGTATCTGTTTGTTGCGTCTAAAGGTATGTGTGGTGAGTCGACGCATCTCTGTGTGAGGAGGCTATGTGTATTTACGTGGTGAGTCTATGGGTCTCTGTGTGTGAGTCTATGGGTCTCGGTGTCTCTGTGTGGTGTGTCTGTGGGTCTCTGTGTGGTGAGTCTATGGGACTCTATTACTGGTAGGAACGAAGTTGTAAACTGAGTGTACCAGCCTGCAATAGATTAATGTGTCCGTCCGTCCGTCCCCTTTCAATACTTTAACGAAGTGAAATCTCGTGCTGTTGGGTGTAAAATCAGCAATATACAGCGCAGAGACTTGTCCTACCAGCCCACCCTGCAGGGACCTGTTTATGGGTCAGTGATGAGCGTATGGGTCTCTGCGTGGTGAGTCAGTGGGTCTCTATGGATGAGTTTATGGGTCTCTGTGTGGAAAGTCTAGGCATCTCTGTTTGGTGAGTCTATGTGTTTCTATTTACGGGTCTCTGAGTGTATGGGACTCTATGTGGTGCATCTATGGCTCACTGTATGGTGAGTTTATGGGTCCTTTGTCGTGAATATATGGATCTCTTTTTGAGGAGTCTATGGGTCTCTGTGTAATGAGCCTATGGGCCTCTATGTATAAGTTTACGTGTCTCTGTCCCTGTGTGGTGAGTCTATGGGTCTCTATTTATGGGTATCTGATGAGTATGGATCTCTGTGTGTTGCGTCTATGGGTCTCTGTGTCATGAGTCTATGAGTCTCGTTCTGGTGAGTCTATGGGCCTTTGTGGTGAGTCTGTGGGTCTCTATGTGTGAATCTACGTGTATCTGTGTGTCGAGTCTATGTATCTCTGTGAGGTGTCTATGGGTCTCTGTGTGATGAGTCTGTGGGTCTCTGTCTGGTAAGTCAATGGTGATGATGGTGATTATGGTGGTGGTGTTAGTCACGATGTTAATGCCACCACTCTGCCCTGTCTGACTCGCGTCACAGCCGCTCATTCACCCACACTCACTCATCCACCAACTCACTTTCCCACCAACCCATTCACTCCCTTGCCCATTCATTCATCATGATACCTGCCCACTCACTTAGCTACTCACTAACTTAATAACACACCCACCCACACACCAACCCACACACTTTACCATCCATCCTCCCACCAACCCACTCTCCATTATGAACCCCACCGACACAGCCATTATGAACCCCACCCACACGGCCATCGTGAACCCCACCAACACGGCCATTATAAACCCCACCGAAACGGCTATTGGGAACCCCATCCACACGACCATCGTGAATCCCCACGAGCCAGGCTCTACTCGCGAAACATTGCAACATTATATTGAGTCCTCGAGGGTTTATAAAGCGAGATACAAACAACGACATACAACAATGATATATATACATTATAACTTTTTATAGATCCTAACTCTTAACACATCACATGGTCAGGCAGGCTCTGGCCATTGTCTGCACCAGGCCTCCCCCTTCGTCTCCACTCCCTGGGGGGCGGCTGCCCCCCTCCCCCCACCCCTCCATGTCCTGGAAACCGCTGGCGAGGTCATCCACTTGAGGACTGCCATTGGATGAAAACTCGCATGGGTGGGAGCCTGGGGTAACGGTGCCTGGATGCGCTACTAGGCTAGTCCCGTGTGGTGTGCATGTGGTGAATGTAGTGTGTGTATGTGTGGTGTGAGTGTGGTGAGTGTGTGTACGTGTGGTGTGAGTGTGGTGTTCGTGCATGTAGTGTGTGTGTGTGTGCTGCGTGTGGTCAGTGTGGTGAGTGTAGTCTGCGAGTGTAGTGTGTGTGGGGAGTGTGGTGAGTGTAGTGTGTGTGCGTGTTGTGTGTGTGGGGAGTGTGGTGAGTGTAGTGTGTGTGCGTGTGGTGTGTGTGTGGGGAGTGTGGTGAGTGTAGTGTGTGTGTGTGTGGTGCGTGTGGTGAGTGCAGTGTCCAGTCCATTTCTGGTGTCTGCTCTTCAGTCTTCTGCCACAGCCTGTTCCATGGTGGTGAGTGTTGTCAGTGTGGTGAGTGAGTGTGGTGTGTATCTGTGTGTGTAGGATGTGTGTGGTATCATGCGGGGGTGGGTGGTGGGTGCATGGTGCTGCTTGTGGTGGTGGTTGGCACCGACTCCACCACTACCACCACCCCTTACTGTGTGGTGGGTCGGCCACCACACAGCAGCATGCGGCGGAGAAACGAGCGGAATGAGCGGAGCGCCCTGCCCACACACACCAGGCCCCCTCGCTTCCTCTTCTCCTGCTCCTGCTGCACCTCCTCCATCTTCTCCTCGTCCTCCTTGTTGTCCTCCTTCTGTGCCTTGTCCTCCCCCTCCTCCTCCTTGTCGTTATTCTTCTTCTTGTGCTCCTCCTTGTCGTCATCCTCCTTGTCGTCATCCTTCTCCTTGTCATCGTCCTCCTCCTTGTCATCCTCCTTGTCATCCTCCTTGTCATCCTCCTTGTCATTGTCCTTGTCCTCCTCCTTGTCGTCATCCTTCTTGTCTTTGTCCTCCTCGTCCTCCTTGTCATCCTCCTTGTCGTTATGCTTCTCCTTCTCGTCATCATCTTCGTCGTCCTCCTCGTCATCCTTCTCGTCCTCAGACTCTTCCTTATCTGTCTCCATCTTCTCCTCATCCCCTGTCTTCTTCTCCACCTCCGTCGCCACCACCTCCTTCTTCACCACCTCCTCCATATCCTCCGCCCTATCTCCCGAGTTCTGGGCGAGCGGTGAGGATGTTGATGATGATGATGGGGGCTGCTCCGGCTCCGCACTGTGGAGAGAGATGCAGCACCACAGCAGTGCTCCAGCATACCGCGACTACAGCCAGAGGTCCAAATTTTGATTTAAAGCTTTCGTGACTGCAGGGATTCATATTCTTGGTTCTTTCGGTAAAGTCACGTAGAAGGGAAACAATAAAAGAATAAAAATATAAAACAATACAATTCTCACGACGTTTCGACTGCAACACAAGCAATCATCATCAGGTGTGAAAACCACAGCAAGAACATTTGAAAAAAGTTGCGGTTTTTTAACGTTAGCACCACGGAGAGCGATTTGACAGTTTGTTCAGATGGACGAGTCCATCTATGTTCGGAAAAGAGGAGGCGGGAGACGAAAATAATGGATGTGGTCTGAAAGCCACCTTAAGCGTGATCCAATCAATTAAGACCCGAAATGGTTGATCAAATCCTTCCAATGATTGCTAAGCCAGAATCCATCTTCTCGGTTGAAATTGTCTCTGTGTTTGTATATGTGGATAGCCTCATGAACGAATCTCTCATGGTAGCCAGATGGCTTGCAAAGAACCTCTGTCTCGGAGAAGTCAATGTCATGTGAGCCTACTGAATTATAACAGGGATCTGCTACGGCCGAGGTGTTGGTCCTACCGTGTTTCAGGTCTGCTTTGTGTTCATGAATGCGGTCCAAGACATGTCGTTTGGTTTCTCCAATGTAACTACTACCACAGAGGCAACTTCGTTTGTAGACCCCAGGGTACTGTATGTCCGGAATCACATCTTTTTACAGACGGAACCAGATCACGGATTTTATGTAATGTGTTGAATCGGACCTGGATCTTGTGTTTATTCAAGATTTTGGAGATCTTTTTTGTGATCCCTGCAATGTAGGGTAAAGTTATGGTTTTGAAAGGCTCCTCAAGAGGGTCCTTCTTCATGGTTGGAGTGATAGCTTTACGGATTGTGTAGTCGGAATAACCATTAGCCTTAAGAGCTTGGTGTACGTGCTTGAGTTCACTGGCTATGTGTTCCTGGTCGGATATGCATTGGGCTCTATGGTGCAGAGTCTTGATGAGGGAATTCTTCTAGGATGGATGGTGGTGGGAATCCGGTTTCAGGTAAGCATCCGTATGGGTATCTTTCGAAGAATTTTTCTAGAGCAGGCCGGCCATGTGGCCAGATGACAAAAGTGTCATCCACATACCTCTTCCATAAGGTTGGGTGCAGAGTGGCAGTCTGGTTGGCGTCAGTCTCAAATTTCTCCATGAAAATGTTGGCTACAACCGGAGATAGGGGGGAGCCCATTGGGGTGCCCTCAGTTTGCTTGTAGAAAGTTCCATTCCAAGTGAAGTATGTATTGGTTAAGCAGTGTGTCACCAGGGGGGGTACCTCAGTGTTTAGTCGTTGATGAACCAAGTCTTCAATGATTGCGATGGTGTCAGGTACAGGAACTTTGGTGAATAAGGAAACTACATCCAAACTGACAAGCAGGTCGTCTGGGGACAGGGAAATACCCTTGATTGTTGATACCGCAGAGGTGGTTTTTCCAGTGAAAGGCCGCAGGATTTCAGACAGAAAACGAGCCAGTTTGTAGGTGGGGGAGTTGATAGTAGAGACGATGGGACGAAGTAGTGTATCTACTTTATGTATTTTTGGTAAGCCGTATGATCTTGGTCGCCTGGCAGCAGAAGGTTTCAACAAGAACTGTTTGGTTTGATCAATTAATGCGGTTGAATCAGAAATGATTTTGTTGGTTTTTATGATGAGGCTGTTGGTGGGATCTCTTTGTATTTTTTGTATAGCTGCCATCGTTGAGTAATTCTTGAATTTTGTTGTTATATTATATATTTTATATTATATTTTATCCATGATGACAGTGGCATTGCCCTTGTCGGCTGAGAGGATGACAATGTCATCCCTCTTTTTTAATTTATATAATTCAAAACGCTCATCTTTACTGAGGTTGCTAGCTGGCATCTTAGCGTTTTTGAGGGTTGCAGTGATTTCAGATATTGCTATGTCTGCAGCGATGTGACCCAGGCCCTTGAGAGCCACGTCTACTTGGGCAATGATATCATTAACTGGTATGTGTTTAGGTGTGACTGCAAAAGCTGTCAATCCAACCATGAAGAAGGACCCTCTTGAGGAGCCTTTCAAAACCATCACTTTACCCTACATTGCGGGGATCACAAAAAAGATCTCCAAAATCTTGAATAAACACAAGATCCAGGTCCGATTCAACACATTACATAAAATCCGTGATCTGGTTCCGTCTGTAAAAAGATGTGATTCCGGACATACAGTACCCTGGCGTCTACAAACTAAGTTGCCTCTGTGGTAGTAGTTACATTGGAGAAACCAAACGACATGTCTCGGACCGCATTCGTGAACACAAAGCAGACCTGAAACACGGTAGGACCAACACCTCGGCCGTGGTAGATCCCTGTTAGAATTCAGTAGGCTCACATGACATTGACTTCTCCAAGACAGAGGTTCTTTGCAAGCCATCTGGCTACCATGAGAGATTCGTTCATGAGGCTATCCACATATACAAACACAGAGACAATTTCAACCGAGAAGATGGATTCTGGCTTAGCAATCATTGGAAGGATTTGATAAACTATTTCGGGTCTTGATTGATCACGCTTAAGGTGGCTTTCAGACCGCATCCATTATTTTCGTCTCCCCCCTCCTCTTCTCTGAACATAGATTGACTCGTCCATCTGAACAAACTGTCAAATCGCTCTCCGTGGTGCTAACGTTAAAAAACCGCCACTGTTTTCAAATTTTCTTGCTGTGGTTTTCACACCTGATGATGATTGCTTGTGTTGCAGTCGAAACGTCGTGAGAATTGTATTGTTTTAGCCAGAGGTCCCATTCGCACCCCCACCACCCGCCATTGCCCGTGGGTGGACTAACTGACTGACTGACTCTAAAACTAAACAATTTTTTGTTTATTTTACCAGGTAAGGCCCCACTGAGCTATGTGGCTATCTTTCAGCGAAGCGACCTGGCCATCACAAGTGAAAGCGGCTCAACGAGTGGCTGATATTATCAGCATTGTCACGTGCGAATTCATCATAGCAGCCAAATCCTCTAAATGCATGTTCCTACAGACTCTGAGACCCATAGAAACCCATACTTAAAGAGATCCATACAGACCCACAGAGACCCGTACTCACAGAAGTCCATATATACCCATGGATACTCATACTCACAGAGACCTATAGAGATCCAGAGACTCATATGGAACAATACAGACCCACAGCAACCCAGAGAGACCCATACTGAAAATAAACTTTTTGTATTTCACCAGGTAAGGCCCCACTTAACTATGTCGCTCTTTTTCAGAGAATTTACCTGCCTATCACAGGTGATATCAGCTCAGTTAAATGGCTGATATCATCATCGTCCGGTGGGAATTCATAGCGGCAGCCAAATCCTCGAAAAGCACGTTTCAGTAGACTCGCAGAGACTTGTACAGACCCATACTCAGATACTCATTCAGATCCACAGAGCCCCATACAGACCCCCAGAGACTCATACTCACAGATACGCATACAGACCCACAGAGACCCATACTCGCAGAGACCCCTCCAGACCCACAGAGACCCATACTCGCAGAGACCCCTCCAGACCCACAGAGACCCATACAGACCCACAGAGACCCATACAGACCCACAGAGACCCATACAGACCCACAGAGATCCATACTCACAAAGACCCATACAGACCCACAGAGACCCATACTTGCAGAGACCCATACAGACCCACAGAGACCCATACTCATAGAGACTGATAACGACTCCCAGAGACCCATACTAATAGAGACCTATAGAGATCCAGAGAATCATACAGCACTAAGGGACTCACAGAGACTCACAGCAACCCACAGAGACCCGTACTAAAACTCAGCTTTTAATTTCACCAGGTAATGCCCCACTGAGCTATGTAGATATTCTTCAGAAGCGACCCGCCTATCAAAAGTGATAGCAGCCCAACGAAGTGGCTTATATCATCATCATCAACATCATCGTCTGGATATTCATAGTGACAGCCAAATACTCTAAACGCGTGATGTCGATTCTAAATGTGGAGAAAATTCGACGCAACCACCATGGAAAGAGAGAGCAAGAGACACGGATTCCAAATATACAGCAGCATGCATTGTCAGAGTTGGGATCGAACCCACGACCCCTGCATGCCAGGCGAGATAGTCAACATCTCCATACCACACAGCAGAGAGAGAGGCTTACCGTGGGTCGACAGCTCCAGAGCCAGGAGTGGCGGTGGTGGTGGTGGTGGTAGCGGTGTTGATCATTGTGGCACTGGTGGTTGTGGCGCTGGTGGTGGTGGTGGCGCTGGCGATCCTTTTGGTGGTGGCGGTGGTGGCGCTGTCAGCGATGGCACTGGCGGTGGTGGCGCTGGCAGTGGTGGTGGTGGCGGTGCTGGTGGCGGTGGTGGTGGTGGTGGCGTTGGCGCTGCTGGCGGTGATGGCGGTGGTGGCGGCAGTGTTGGTGGTGGCGCTGGGGATCCTAGTGGTGGTGGTGCTGGTAGCGGTGGTGGTGGTGGTGTTGGTGGTGGTGGTGGTGGCGCTAGTTGTGGTGGTCGTGGTCGCGGTCTGCAGCCAGCTGTGACGCAGCGCCTGTTCGGGCGTCATGCGGATCTTGGGATCCCATCTGTTGAGAGATGGAGGGAGGGGGAGGGATCGCGGGAAGGGGCATGGGGGTGGAGGGGGTAGGGATCAAGGAGGGGGAAGGACAGACGCGTGGTAACGTTCATTATACGTTTGTTCTATGTGTGTCT
This sequence comes from Petromyzon marinus, assembly GCF_048934315.1. Lineage (NCBI taxonomy): Eukaryota > Metazoa > Chordata > Hyperoartia > Petromyzontiformes > Petromyzontidae > Petromyzon > Petromyzon marinus. Next base: position 1,325,145 of record NC_133741.1, on the reverse strand, counting down.
CTATGGGTCTTTTTGGATCCGTATGCGTCTCTGTAAGTACTGGTCTCTGTGGGTCTCTGTAGGCGTGGGTGGGGGGTAATTATTGGGGGGTGGAGGGGGTGGGAGGGAGTGGTGGTTAGGTGGATGAGAGGGGGTGGGTAGATGTGGGTGGGGATGGTGGGGTGGGAGGGTGTTGGTGGGTGTGGTTCTTATTTGATTTGATTGATTTGGTTGATTTGGTAATAGCTGCTCATTCAGAGGAGGAGTTGGAGACGCTGCTGCTGAGACTGGAGCATGCCACAAAGAGATGGGGCCTTACCATCAGCCCCACCAAAACTAAGCACCTGCCTGGGTATTTTGTACCATCGGACACTCCACCCCCACATCTCCCAATCGGTGATGGGGCAGTTGTGGAGAGAGTGGAGAGTTTCCCATACCTGGGCAGTGTGCTTATGACCGGCTCCAGCTTAACAGCAGAGGTCTCACTCCGAATCAGTCGAGCAGCAATATCTTTTCATCGGTTGCGTAACGCTGTGTGGAAGCTACCTGGTCTGTCGCTCCGCACTAAGCTTCAGGTCTTCTCGGCCACGGTCATTCCCTCCCTTCTCTACGCTTGCAAAACGTGGACCCCCCTAATGGAACATCTTCGCCAGTTAGAAACATTTAGGCTAGCCTACCTACGATCCATCCTGGGTTTAACCAGGCTGGATTGTGTGAGGAGCTCACAAATCCTTGAAAGATCTGGGCAAGGTCTCATCGGTGAGCTCCTCCGGCAGGCAAGGCTGCGTTGGCTGGGTCATGTAGCCCGCATGCCCAGCCACCGCATGCCGAAACAGTTTTTGTTCGGCTGGATCGAGGGGGCTAAACGGGGGCGGCACGGGCTAGAGAAGAGATGGAGTGATGTGGTACAGGAGGACGTGGAGCTGAGTGGACTTGCCGATGACTGGTACCAGCGGTGTCAAGATCGGCCTCTGTGGAGGAGGCTCGTGAAGGATGCTACTGGGCAGTTGGAGGCAGTCGCCCTCCAACAACAATGGAGGGCGGAGGAGCAACGCTCACAACAACGAGCGGAGCGCCGGGTGGCTAAAGCACAGCAGCTTGGCACAGTAGGAGGCACAGGTGGTGCATCAGCCAGTCATCTCAGTCATCTTAGTCAGTCGACCCGTGGCACTTGGGTCTGCCCCGTGACCTCCTGCCCGCGGGCGTTCGACGCTTCACGTGGCCTCAAGGTGCACATGGCCTGGCACAAGCGTCGTGGTGACGTCACCGCCACTTAGTGGTGAATCGCGGTTGTTGTTGGTTCTTACCGCAGGCAGCAGCTGATGAAGTTTATCAGCTGTTGGCTGTGTCCCCAGAGTATGCGTTCCAGGGGGTACCTTCTCAGTATCCGTCGCTTTTCTGGGCTGTACGGTTTGCCCCGACGGTCTGCAGGTGGCACAGAGAAAGAGATAGACAGAGAGAAACACAGAGTCACCAACCACCATGTCGCCCACTGACCTGTCTACCCACCCACCTACCTATGAATCCACTCGCTCACCTATCCACCAACCCATTCGCTCACCTACCTACCAACCCACTCATGTACCCAGCAAACCACTCACCTCCCCACTAACCCACCCAGCTACCGAACTACCCACCCACCAACCTACCCACCCACTCCCCCACCACTCCCCCACCCACCCTGCCACCCCCTCTGCCACCCACTCCCCCACCCACTCCACCACCCACTCACCCACCCATCCACCGACCTAATTACCGATCTACCCACCCATCCACGTACCTACTCACCCACCGAGCTACTCATCCATTCACACACCAAACCACTCACCCACCTATCCACTCACTCACCTACTCATCCACCCACTCCCCACTCAGCCACCCGCTCCCCCACTCACCCACCCATGTTCAGACCCAACCACCTATTCACCCACTTACCCACCGACTCATTCACCCACCCGCCTACCGACTCACCCACTCATCTAGCCACACACCCACTCACCAAACCCACCTACCGACCTACTCACCCACCTACCCACGCAGTCACTCACTCACCCGCCTACAGATCCACTCACGCACCCATCCACCTTCCGACACACCCACTCACTCAAACACCTACCGACACACCCATTCACCCACCTAACCACTAACTCAAACACCCATTCACCCATATATCCACGCACTCTCCAACCTACGGACCCACTCAACCACTCACCCATCGACCATACCTACTCACCTACCCACCCACTCACCAAACCTATGGTTCTTGATGACCACAGGGGGATACTGAGTGGCCCAAACAACAACAGCATCAGTGCCACCCCGTGAAACTGAATCCGGGCGCCACGGTGGCTAGCAGATGTTGACTACCTCGCATAGTATGGAGGAGGTTGTTGGTTCAATCCCAACCCTGACGATGCTTGCTGTATATTTTAAGTTTGCATCTCTCTCTCTCCCCTTGGTGATCGCGTAGATTTTTCTCCAGGTCCTCCGGTTTATTCCCCTCCACATTTAGAATCGACATACGTTTAAGAGTATTTGGCTGCTGCTATGAATGCCCACGTAACGATATCAGCCACTTCTGTCGAGCTATTATCATTTGGTGATAGCTATGTCACTTCTGAAAAAAGAGCTGCATAGCTCAGGGGGGCATCAAACCGTTCAAAATTAAAATAGTTTAGTGTTAGTGTAGTGAATAACTTCTGAGACACTAATAAGTAGGAGGCAACATACATTCATTCTACACTTTTAGAAACTGTTCACACACGGGATAACTACAAACAGGTCAGAGCAGCCGGCTCGCTGTTTGAACCACGACGCCGGAGACGAAGACTTAGCACGTTGGATTCCATTCCACCAACAGATAGCCCCTATCCAGCCTCGGTACTTCCCTTTTATGTCCTCCGGCGTGGCCTGGCTCCGCCCCCGGCTACGCCCCCTTCTGGAACCTACCAGAAGGTTCTGGGCCACCTTCCATGTGTCCCCTGCCTGGCTCCGCCCTTGGCTACGCCCCCTTCTGGAACCCACCAGAAGGTTCTGGGCTATACCCCACGTGTCCCTCAGTCAACTTTGCCCCACATCCCTTACCCAGGCCTATCAAGTGCTCCGCCAGCCGGCCGGGGTGCTACGTCCGCATATGCCCCTCTCTGCCAGCAGCCAGCGCCACGCACCCTAGTGACCCACTCCATGGCATTCCATGCTCGGCTGGCAAGTCGGCTGTTACGCCCATATTTCCTCTATGTCAGTAACCAGTGCTACGCGCCGTAGTGACCCATTCTATGTAACTACAATAGTATGGGCCTGTGGGTTTCTGTGGGTGTCTATGGTTCTATATGCGTCTCTGTCTCTATAGTTTTCTTTGAGTATGGCTCTATATGAGTATGGGTTTCTGGTTCTGTATAAGTCTGTAGAACTGTGCATTTAAGAGTATTTGGCTGCCACTATAAATTACCATGCCATGATGATTATGATATCAGCCACTTCGCTGAGCTGCTATCACTTGTGATGGCCAGGTCGCTTCTGAAAAAAGAGCTATGTATCTCAGTCGGGGCCTTATCCCTGGTAAAATACAAAAAGTTTATAGTTTTAGCTTGCTCCCGCCCACCGCCAACCCTTCAACTCACCAAAGTATTGATTTCTGTAGGGGGCTCCATCCACCAAGCATCTTGGGGGCTTCCCGAGAATCTGCAGACACGGGGTTTACAGACAGAGACAAAAGGGTCACAACAGTCTTAGCCTCGACAGAGCCCTGTTTTTAGTAGCGAGTTAGCAGCAGGACTGCCTAGCAATGCCGGCACTGTGGCACACACATAGACTATCTGAGTGCGTGTGTGTGGAGTGTCGTGGTTAGAGCGCTGCACTATCAACCTGGCGACCCAGATTCCATTCTCGCTCGCAGCTAACACAAATGACGATTTTTGAACCGGTCCTGGGCCTCCCCTAGGTAGACTCAGCCTCAAATGAGTACCTGGTGCGATGTGTAAACATTGTCAATGGGGAGACAAAGGCGGCCGGGCGAGGTGTTGACCACCCATCTCCTCGTGTGCTGTGCCTGCTCTTATAGGTTCTCGCTAAAAGCACTTGCCCCAACAGTCTGTTATAGGCTATACGGGGAATCATCGGCTTTAGCTTGTGTACACACAGTGTGAAAAGACAACGATCTTTGATCCCGTATGCACAAAGTCAAAGAGCCCCGTATTGCCTTGTATGTGTATATATTGAACTTCTTTCGGACCATACGTAGCCAACCATGCTAATTGGAGGTGTGGGGGAAGGACAATGAACTAAACACAAAAAGCGGTTTAGTTAACAGATTTTTGGGGGGGGCAAGTGCTTTTAGCAGAGAGAGATCAGACCGGACCAGACTGGACCGGACTGCCCCGGACCGCCCCGGACCGCCTGCTCCGTTACCTCGATGCAGCAGGGGAGGTGGTCCTCGTTGCTCAGCGACGAGAAGAGCTCCCTGCCGGTAACCAACTCGGCCACGGTGCAACCCAGGGCCCACATGTCGATGGCATAGGTGACAAGGTAGCCCAGCAGCAGCTCCGGGGCCACGTAGAACCGTGTCCTACCCACGTGTGGGGCTGCAGCAATAACAACAACTATAAATATATACGTACATGTGTGTGTGTGTCATCATATGTCTGTGGCTGGGTAGCAGTGGTGTAGCGGTTAGCACTACGCTACGCTACGAACTCTGGCGGAGACTCGAGTTGGATTCCCCTTCATGGCCAGTTACGGTTGTCTGAACCGATCCTGTGCCTCCCCGAGGTCGACTCAGCCTCAGATGAGTACCTGGTGTGGTGTGTAAACATCGCCACTGGGGAGATGAAGTTGGCCGGACGTGTTGCTGGCTACTCATCAAATCATGTGCCGTGTCAGCTTTCATAGGCGCTACTTGCTAACAGCACTTCGTCCTACAGTCTGTTAAAGCTATACACTCATCTGTCAGTCATCTTAGTCAGTTAAGCGCATGGCACCTGCTGGGTCTGTCCTGTGGCCTCCTGCCAGCGTTGCATTCAACACTAAATTTTGCCTGAAGGTGCACATAGCCTGACACAGACGCCGTAGTGACGTCACCACCACTTAGTAGCAAATGGTGGTTGTTTTTTCACCGTGTGTGTGTGTCTGTGTGTCTCTGTCTTTGTGTGTGTGGGGAGAGGTGGCTGCAGCGGTTTGCACACTGCATTACAAACCCGGTGACTCGAGTTTGATTTCTGCTCATAGCCGACATCAACACTGGTGACGATTATCTGAACCGGTCCTGGGCCTCCGATAGGTCGAATGAGCCTCAAATGAGTACCTGGCTGCGGCGTGTGTAGTGAACATCGACACTAGGAAGACAAAGGGTGCTGGACACCCACTCCCTCGTGTGTAGTGCCGGCCTTCATAGCTGCTACTCGCTAAAACCGCTTGCCTCTACAGTCTGCTTAGGCTACACAGGGGATCTTTGTCTTTGTGGAACTCAAAGAGCTTTGATCAACATCATCAACACACAGTCACATGTACACACATATACTCACATATAGATATACCCACACACAGACACTCACACACAGACACCCACATACACATACAGAGTCAGAGACAAAAAAACAAAGACACGCCACTCACGTTGACTGTACATGAAGAAGCTGCACCCAAAGTCTGTGACCCTCACGGTGCCAGCCACAGTGTCTTTGACCAGAATGTTGTCCTGTACGAAGAGGAGAAGCAGGAAGGGGATTGACACTCGAGAGGTTATGGGGATAGCATTCAGCCAGCAGTGGATCGATGACGCACCGCCACAATACATGTATACACACAGGCAGTCCTTGAGTTACGAAACGGGCTATGTTCCTGAGATCCATTCGTAAAGTTGGATTTGTTCGTACGTCAGAACTCGCCAATTAATTGTACGTACAGTCAGTCATAAGATGTGTTGCGGTTCCACTAATGAAGTCATAAATTAGATGAAATGTTGTACATGATGCATCAAACGAACGTCAAATCCTTGAACCACCCCTCTGGCCAGTACCAGTGCAAAAATAAATTGGTGTTATTTTCACTTACATTTAGTCGGAATGGTTTCACTGTTGTGGGTCATGTGGGATGCTGAGACTTTTTACATCTTTGTGGAGGATCGCTCCGCCGAACAAAATAGTTCCGTGGTTCAGTTCACAAGTCATGAGTCAGACGTCTTACGGTGGTCCGTTCATTCATTGCGGATGTTCGTGAGTGTGGACGTTTGTTAGTGCGGACGTGCATGAATGCGAATGTTCATATCTCGGGGACTGCCTGTACTAAACAGGGGAATCAGATGGAGAGAACGCATCGACCCTGCGATCCCTGTGACTGGGATTTCTCTGTGCTACGAGTCCTCAACAGCGAATCGACTCTCCACACTGCGGTTTCGCTCGTACCAGATCATCTTCACCAGAGGTGTATCGTGACCCCTGCCTCCGCTACCACCACCTCCTCATTCCAGATTAGCGACTCGACCTCCGCACCCAAGTCACGCGCGCGAGCCTTAGCGCCGCATGCGTACCCACTCACCGGCTTGATGTCCGCGTGGACGATGCCCCTCGACTTGACGTGGGACAGGAAGAGGAGAATGCCACAGGTGTACGTCTTCACCATGTCCATGTCGATGTGCTGTTCGCCCGCTTCCTTAATCACCTGATTGAGGTTCGCCCTGTGAGGGGAAAGGCAGCAACGAGAGCAACAATGGCGCAGCGTCAGTGCCGTCCCCCTGCGGCGCTGCGTCGATTCTGATAACGACAACCTCATGGTGGTTAGGAGATGTTCACTACCTCGTCTGGTATACAGGAGAATCATGGGTTTGATTCTGATCCTGACCCTGATGCCCGCTGTATATTTTGAGTTTGCCTCTCTCTCCCCGTGGTGATCACGTGGATTTTTCTCCGGGTCTTCTGGTTTGTCCATTTACCACATTTCGAACCGACGTCGCGTTTTTCGAGTATTTGGCTGCTGTTATCAATTCCCACGCGATGATAAGCCACTTGGCCGAGCTATCATTTGTGATACCCAGGTTGCTTCTGAAAATTAGCTATACGTATACAGAATCGTGTGCCTTACCTGGTAAATAAAAAAATATATACTTTTAATATATTTTGAGTTTCGGTTAGAATCTACAATACTCCACACAGAAAGGAGCCCGACTTTTTAAATCGAACCCAGGCCCTTCCAATGAGAGGCTCGAGTGTGGCCACCGCGTCTGCAGGTGTGTGTGTGTGTGCGCGTGTGTGCGTGTGTGAGTGTGTGCGTGTGTGTGTGTGCGTGTGTGCGCCCACTGTTGAGCGGTGGACGCAGCAGCTAGCACTGTGCTACGAACCTGGCAGAGACCCGAGTTCAATTCCCGCTCACCACCACCACCGCCAGTGATAGCGAATTATCTGAACAACCTGTCTCAGGCCTCCCCCCAGGACAACTCAAATTAGAGGCCGTGGTATGTGTAGTGAACGTCGCCACTGGGGGGAGAGACAAAGGCGGCTGAGCCCGCTTGGTGCTGGCTACCCACCCCCACCCCCCCCCCCCATCGTGTGTCACAATGCTGACCTACATAGGCAGTGCTGCCACTTGCTACAAACAGCACTTGCCCCTACAGTCTGTTACAGGTTACACGGGGGTAATGCGGGGGGGGGGGGGGGGGGGGCTCCACGATATCATGACACGTGGGTGGCGCTGGGCATCTCAAAAGTATCCACGCTATAGGGGGGGGATGGGTGGCATAGGGAGGGGTGGAGAGACACGCATACACGTGAAGGTGGTGTGCGTACTTCAACAGCTCCAGGACAATGCAGCTGTGCCCACGGAAGTGGAAAGTGGACAGGACTCTGATCACGCCATGGTCCACATCGCTGCGCTCGCTCTGGAGCTCCCGGGATATCCGCAGCTCCCTGCTTTGCGACTTCTCGTCCATGGGGCTTTGTGAGTGGCGATCGCACGCAGAAAGGGATAGGGTAGAAGTCCACAAAATACAATGACGGCAATGTCAATGTGGGTGCTCCTCGCTGAAGTGATTGCCTCCCTCCCCTTACCCGAGAGATACAATTCTGTTTAGGAAATGAATCAATAATTCAACATTCCACAGGATACAATTGCTTACACCAGTTCCAAAATCGTGCACGCACGAGCTCGACTCTCATTGGCCGGTCATCATCCTCGCAGTGGGAGCAGTGGCAGCGGCTTTTGGCTGCTCGCCGCGGTGCTTTCAGATGCTACTGTATATCCACTGCACAATACACTGCACTATACACTACTCTACACTGCTATACCCTACACTGTATTTTAAACTAAACTACACTATACACTACTTTACACTACTACACGATACACTACATTTAACATGACTATACACGATACTATATGATACACTACACAATACGCTACACGATACACTGCTATGCATAATTATACTATACACTACACTATACACTACACTATATACTCCTATACACTACACTATACATTACACTTTTGGCTGAATGTCGGACAAATAGGGTCACCGCATCATCATTGCATGGCGCTTTCAAATGTGGTGCTTCAAAGACCGTCTGGAACGCTCTTTCCCTGCCGACATTAGGAAGCCACTGGGAGCTGTGCACTCTTAAATCATCATCTAGTTTGACAAACTCATGTTTTTGAACTGCTTCTTAAGTGTATTTTGTTTTTCTTTCTCCTGCACCTCCAATTAGCACGGTTGGCTACGTACGATGCCAAAGAAGTTCAACGTATGTACGTACAAACTACTATACACTGTACATTACACAACCATACACCACCACGATGCAATACACTATACACTACACCACTTTACACGACACTATACACTACACCATAGATTGGCCAGGAGCTACTCCAGGGGGAGCAGCATAGACTGGCGTAGGCTGAGGTAGGCTAACGTTAGGGCTCCCAATCGGATTTGAAGGTGGAGATCCGTTCAAATCTGATTGGTCATGGGGGAAAACTAAATGTAAATGAGGGGGGCCATGGCGGGTGTTGGTTGTGAAACACAGCCACGCTCAGACCGCGGACCTTTAAGCTGTGTGCGAGCAAGCAAGGTGTCCTGACAAAGAAATTAGCATAAAAATAGCATTTGATTGGCCAATTTTAGAAAAGAGGTGGTGTACGTGCCGGTTGACTTGCCGTTTGGCGCGGGGGCGGGGGGGGAGTTTACCTATTGATGGTGTGAAAAGGGAATTTATAAGAGCATCGAAAGTTTGGGGTAGCACTACTTGAAAAATATACTGTACCATTGAAATTAGTTTAATGTTCAGTTCGATTTAGAACATCTTTCCAATGGTTGCTTAATTTGAAACCATCTTCTCGGTTGAAATTATGTCTGCGTTTGTAGATCTGAATTGCCTCGTGAACAAATCTCTGATAAAAACCCGTGGGTTTGCAAAGAACCTTGGTATCGGAGAAACTTATATCGTGATCACCCACAGCGTTGTAACAGTGACCAGCCACGGCAGAAGAAGTCCACCGGCACGTACACCACCTCTTTTCTAAAATCGGCCAATCAAATGCTATTTGTTATGCTAATTTCTTTGTCAAGACACCTTGTTTGCTCGCACACAGCTTAAAGGTCCGCGGTCTGAGCGTGGCTGTGTTTCACTCCAGCGCTGTCCTCGAGACAGCCTGATCCCTTCACCTGATGAAGGCCACTTGTGTTGTGCCCGAAACGTCGTGATTTTTGTTGTTTTATTTTTTTTACCTACGTGACTTTACCGAATAGAACCAAAGAGTATGGATCCTTGCAGTCACGAAAGCTTTAAATCTAGAATTAGGTGCTGGTTGGTTGGGCATGACAATTTGGGAGAATCTATGAACTGCTTAAATTACAAACTATTGTAAGTATCAGCTATATAAACTATAAACTGCAAAAAGATTTTAAATTATAAACTATTCAACACCTTTTTTATTTTACCAGGTAAGGCCCACTACTCTGTGTAGCCCTTTTTCAGAAGCGATCTGGCCATCATAAATGATAGCGCAACGAAGTGGCTTATCATTACGTGGACATTTATAGTGTCAGCCAAACACTCTAAATGCGTGACGTCGATTCTAAATGTCTCTCTCCCCGTGGTCGTCACGTAGATTTTTCTCCGGGTCCTCCAGTTTTTCCCTCCACATTTAGAATCAACTTCAGAGTAATTTGGTTGCTGCTGCTACTGCTATATATTTCCATGTGATGATGATGATGGTGATATCAGGCACTTTGTTGGGCTATCATTTTTGATGATCACCAGGTCGCTTCTGAAAAAGAACTACAAAGCTCAGTGGGGCCTTACCTGGTAAAATAAAAAATATATATTTAGTTTTAGTGTGGGTTGCTGTGGGTTTCTGTGGGTCCCTATGGTTCTCTACGAGTCTCTCGATCTCAAAAGGTCTCTGGCTCTGTATGGTTCTATATGAATCTCTGGATCTCCGTAGGTCTCTGCGAGTTTGTGGTTCAATATGAGTCTCTGGATCTCTATAGGTCTTTGTGGATGTCTATGGTTCTATAGGAGTCTCACGTACTTGGAAGGCGACGCCAGTATCTTGACGGCCACCAGGTTGTTGGTCTTGTGGTCGAGGCACTTTACCACCAGGCCCTGACCTCCCTCTCCGATCATATTTAGCACCTGATAGCGGAAGTTGAGGTGCTCGTGCTGGACCTGCAGCGGTCACGGAGGGAGGTCACACGCAAAGGTCATGCGGAGGTCACATGGAGATCATGTGGACATCAGCACCAGCTCCATCGTCAACAAACATCCCCCCCACCCCGTTGATCCAGGGCTCGCTTGGACAGAGCTGTCACGCATGGGATCAGTCACTTACACGTAATCTATTAACAGCAGCAGTGCTGGGTACAGCAACCCCGCATCTGCAAACGTGATCTGTAATAGGAATAGGATTTACCCTTTTTACTGGCACAAAAATTGACACCTTTATTCAAGGCATCATGTTTGCAATAACCACAACACAAGCAGTCAAAATGCAAACAAAAAAGACAACTCTGATAATAATATGCACTGTCCTTGAATTTGATTGGTCCACACCCGAGACAGCTTTTCTTAGAGCCTAGTCTCCATTGGTGTTGGACCAGAAGACGCCAAAAGGCGTCTTCTGGTCTTCTTGTCATGATCATCATCATGTCCCCAGCTATAGATGATAGATATATGCAGCAGCAGCATTAGCGGTAGTAATCCCCTTTGTGTACGAGCGAAGGCCTCACCGGCACGTAGTGTTCCTCATCGTTGTCGTAACCGCCATTGGAAAATCCCCCGGGTCTGTCGCCGCTATCCAGGGAGAAGTACCAAACCTCCCGCATGGCGGCAAGCTCCTTACGCTCGCGCCGGCTCAGATGAGGCCCGAATAGGTTCAGGATTGCTGCCAGACGTGAGAATGAATAAACAACAACAAACAGACAACATGATACAGGGACTCCTCTACTTATGAAGGAGTTAGGTTCCAGAGGTCTGGTCGTAAGTCGATTTGTCTGTAAGTCCTACTTTACTCCTGTCGATTCCAAACATGTTGTATGGTGTGTACACTAAACATGGGGAATGGCTTTACAAGTTGTATAATCTCCTGCAAATGTAGAAGCAACTGGTTCTTCATGCTCTGCAGATGTAGATGCAACTGGTTCTTCATGCATAATAAGTTTTTGGGTTAGATCGCTTAAATATATAAATGTGTCGTTAAAACCCTCCACCACCCGACACAGCCAACTACTTAGGGTTGTCACGTAAACAGAACATGCCAATTCGTCACTAGTACAGCACACCGGCGTTTTGGAGAGCCGAGCCAAAACAATTACAAACTGAGTACAACGTTTCGCCAGTGATTACAACTAGTTAGTGCTGTACTAGTGACGAATTGCCATGTTCTGTTTACGTGGCAACCCTTACTAGTTGGCTGTTTTTGGGTGGTGGTGGGTTTTAACGACAAATTTATATATTTACGCGATCTAACCCAAAAACCTCTATAATGGATGATATTGGTCTCGAAAGTCTACGTGTTCAAGTGGTTCTTCATGCACTGCAGATGCAGATGCCACTGGTTCTTCATTTACTGCAGATGTAGATGCCACTGGTTCTTTATGTTCTCCAGATGTAGATGCCTCTGGTTCTTCATGTTCTGTAGATGTAGATGTTACTGGTTATTCATATTCTGCAGATGTAGATGGCACTTGTTATTGATGTTCTGCAGATGCAGATGCCACTGGTTCTTCATGTTCTGTAGATGTAGATGCCAGTGATTCTTCATGTTCTGCAGATGTAGATGCAATCACCACCATCCATTGCGCAGCAGTTGAACTTAAGACTCTCGATTCGAACAGGCAAATTGACTTATGGTTAATGTATTCATTTAGATTACAACGGATATCTATTAACACACCAGTTATTCAGTCTCCAACACACCAGTTAGTGCTGAACAAGTAACTAATTGACCACGTTTGTGTTTACGTAACAAACTTTCACGAGCTGGTTGTGTGATGCGTGGTGGTGGTGGGTTTAACGACCCAAGAGTGATACTTACACGATCTAACACAACAAAAACCTCATGAATAATATTGGTCGCGACAGCCCAACTACCCCGTGTCAAACGGAACAACTAAAACTCTGGTCCGTTCTGCTCGTTCAAGGTTCATGTGCAATTGAATTGGGGGGACTGCTGTGTGGTGTTGTTGTCTTGTTTGTGGCCTCGGACTGTTATCGTTGTATCACGAAGCAGAATATTGATTGCTTGGACACAGCAACCGCGTCTGCAAGCCGTGATCTGTAACTTTGGTCCTTACCCATACGTGTATGTATGTGTGTGTTGAACTTCTTTGGCACCATCAGTAGCCAACCGTGCTAAGCTGCTAGTGTCTCTGTGGGTTTCTATGGGTCTCTGGGTGTCTGAGATTCTCTGTGGTTGTGTATAAGTTGAACTTCTTTGGCACTGTACATAGCCAACCGTGCTAATCTATCAGTGTCTCTGTGAATCCCTGTGGGTCTCTATTTGTCTGGGTGTCTGTGAGTGTGTGTTTGTACTATGTTGAACACTTTTGTGCTATACAAAGCCAACTGTGCAAATCAGAGGTGCGGGAGGAAGGGCACAAAATTCAACACGCCAAAAAGCAGTTCCTAAGAAATACGATCTCAATGTAATATAGCGATGTAGTGTATAGTAATTTATAATACTAGGGGTTGTTCAGGGGCACCTGCGGCGCTCCTCACAACGGGAGGATCTTGTCAATGATCTCAAGGCAGCTGGGACCATAGTCACCAAGAAAACAATTGGTAACACACTACGCCGTGAAGGACTGAAATCTTGCAGCGCCCGCAAGGTCCCCCCTGCTCAAGAAAGCACATATACATGCCCGTCTGAAGTTTGCCAATGAACATCTGAATGATTCAGAGGACAACTGGGTGAAAGTGTTGTGGTCAGATGAGACCAAAATGGAGCTCTTTGGCATCAACTCAACTCGCCGTGTTTGGAGGAGGAGGAATGCTGCCTATGACCCCAAGAACATCATCCCCACCGTCAAACATGGAGGGGGAAACATTATGCTTTGGGGGTGTTTTTCTGCTAAGGGGACAGGATAACTTCACCGCATCAAAGGGACGATGGACGGGGCCATGCACCGTCAAATCTTGGGTGAGAACCTCCTTCCCTCAGCCAGGGCATTGAAAATGGGTCGTGGATCGGTATTCCAGCATGACAATGACCCAAAACACACGGCCAAGGCAACAAAGGAGTGGCTCAAGAAGAAGCACATTAAGGTCCTGAAGTGGCCTAGCCAGTCTCCAGACCTTATTCCCATAGCAAATCTGTGGAGGGAGCTGAAGGTTCGAGTTCCCAAACGTCAGCCTCGAAACCTTAATGACTTGGAGAAGATCTGGAAAGAGGAGTGGGACAAAATCCCTCCTGAGATGTGTGCAAACCTAGTGGCCAACTACAAGAAACGTCTGACCTCTGTGATTGCCAACAAGGGTTTTGCCACCAAGTACTAATTCTTGTTTTGCAAAGGGGTCAAATACTTATTTACCGCATTATAATGCAAATCAATTCATAACATTTTTGACATGCGTTTTTCTGGATTTTGTTGTTGTTATTCTGTCTCTCACTGTTCAAATAAACCTACCATTAAAATTATAGACTGATCATTTCTTTGTCAGTGGGCAAACGTACAAAATCAGCAGGGGATCAAATACTTTTTTCCCTCACTGTACATAGCCAACCACGCTAATCGAAGGCGTGGACGAAGGACAAACAAACTAAACATGAAGCAATTATAATGAGATAAGTTATCAACTTACCATAGTGGTGTAGTGTATATTAGTGTAGTGTGTAGCAGTGTAGTGTATGTATGTTGAACTTATTTTTCAGCGTACATAGTGAACTGCACTAATCAAAAGGTGCGGGGAAGGGGCGGGGGGGCAACAAACTAAACACAACAACAAACACAGAAGCCAGTTTTATGATTGCCGCTGTTCTCACCTTGGGGCGATTGGCTGCGGATGGAGGCCGTGCCAGCCGAGGACAGCGCGCTCCACGTGGTGCCAGACATGGCATGGCTCACTGCCTCTCCAGCTGGGGTCGTCTACATACACACGCACATAGACACACATATGAAGATATACTTGAATTAGAGGAAGTCCCCACGAGAGGGTGACGTCATGAAGGACAAAGGGGAGAGCAGTTGGGGCAATAGAGGGAGGAGACTCCCCGGAAAGGGGTGACGTCAGCGGAAGAGGCGGGGATCGGGCCGCTTTCTCAGCGGGAAAGGAGTTAAGAGAATGCGAAATAAGGAACATTGTGCTCACCCGATCCCGGACTGGTCTACTCTTTACACATACATAGACACCTACATACACATACATAAACACATCACTCGATATCTTCTACAGCCCATGCTGCGCCCATTTAGGCCCCTCTATCTGGCTGAGGAAAAGCTGTTTAGGCATGCGATGACTGGGCATGCAGTCTACATGACCCAGCCTACACAGCCTTGATTGCCGGTGGAGCTCACCGATGGGACTTTGTCCAAACTTTTCAAGTATTTGCGAGCTCATCGCACAATCCAGCCTGGTTAAACCCTTTTTTAATCCAGGATGGGTTGTCGGCTGCCCAGCCTAAATGTATCTAACTGTTGATGTTCCATTAAAGGGGTCCACGTTTTGCAAGCATAGATAAGGGAGGGCATGACTGTGGCCGAGAAGACCCAAAGCTTTGTGTGGAGCGACAGACCAGTTAGCTTCCACACAGCCTTATCCAGCTGATGAAAAGATAATGCTGCTCGGCTGATTCGGAGTGAGACCCCTGCTGTCAAACTGGAGCCGGTCATGAGCACACTGCCCAGGTATGGAAAACTCTCCAATCTCTCCACAATTGCCCCATCATCAATTGGGAGTTGTGGGGGTGGAGTGTCTTATGTTAGAAAATACCCAGGCAGGTGCTAAGTTTTAGTGGGGCTGATGGAAAGGCCCCACCATTGAATGGCACGATCCAGGTTCAGCAGCAGTGCCTCTAACTCCTCTGAGTGAGCAACAATTACCAGATCATATGTAACATGGTTGACCAATAGGGAGCCATCCTTTGACCACACATACGAAAAAAATTCCCCCGTATAGCCTTTACAGACTTGGGGCAAGTGCTGTTAGCGTGCACCTATGAAGGTCGGCACGGCACACGAGGGGGTGGTTGGCCAGCACTATGCCCAGCCGCCTTTGTCTCCCCAGTGGTGATGTTTATACACCACACCAGGTACTCATTTGAGGCTGAGTTTATCTAAGGGAGGCCCAGGACCGGTTCAAATAATCGTCAATGGTATTGGCCGTGAGCGCGAATCAAACTCGTTTCTCTGCCGGGATCATAGCACAGCGCACTAACCACTACAATACCGCTCCATACGGAGATACAAACACTCTGGCGTGCGTACAAATGCACACCAATGTAGACAGGTAGGCACACGCAGAGTGGAGATCGCATACTTCACCACACGAGTGGAGGGCTCTATGCGTACCTTCATGGTGTTGATTGTGAGAGCGCCGTCGTCGTTTTGCTGCGTAGAGCTCATGGCGACTCTCGCGCGCTGCTCCCAAGGGTCTCTGCGTGGATAAGCGATGGGTGGGGTGGACGGGAGTGTAGGAGAGTGGCACGTGGAGCAGTCAGGGAGAGCGCGACGACACCATTACCCATGTCACAAGGACGTGGATTCGCATCACTACACAGACTCACAGAATCAAGAGGGACTCACATCATCAACACTTACTCGCATGATCAACCCGGACTCACATCCCAAGCACGAACCCACATCCTCACCCTGGAGCCACAACATGGACCCAAACACTCACCATGCCCATAACACGGACCCACATTCTCCCCAAAAACCCACAACACGGATCCATTTGATCATCAAGAAGCCATAAAACGGTCCCACACACTCACCACGAACCCACAACATGGACCCACACCTTCACCCCGGACCCACAACATGCACCCATACCATCCCCACAAACCCACAACATGGACCCTCACACTCATCACGAACCCACAACAAGGACCCACACACTCACCAAGAACCCACAAGAAGGACCCACACTCACCAAGAACCCACAACACAGACCCATACCCGCACCATAAACCCACAACACGAACCCACACCCTCCCCACGAACTCACAACACGGACCCACACACTCACCACGAACTCACAACACGGACCCACACACTCACCATGAACCCACAACACAGACCCACACACTCACCATGAACCCACAACACGGACCCACACCCTCCCCACGAACTCACAACACGGACCCACACACTCACCACGAACTCACAACACGGACCCACACACTCACCATGAACCCACAACACGGACACGCACACTCACCATGAACCCACAACACGGACCCACACCCTCCCCACGAACTCACAACACGGACCCACACCCTCCCCACGAACTCACAACACGGACCCACACCCTCCCCACGAACTCACAACACGGACCCACACACCTCTTCAAAAGTTTTTCTCGGATTGCTTCAGCATAAGCTTCTCGACGATGACGAAGAAACAGAAGCAGCTGCCTCCTACGCCTGTCTCGAACTCTGAGTAATCACGTGGTGCTGTGATGTCACCGGTGACGTTGAAGATCGCGCGTCGTAGCCACGCCCCTTCTAGCCACGCCCCAAGTGTCGCTAACGCTCGTGACCACGCCCCTTTTCGCGCGCCCTGTGCCCCCCCCTGGCTCCCCCCACCACCACCCCCCGCGGCTACTTCCGCTTCCGCCCTGGGCGAGTGGAGGTGGCGGGAAAATCTGAGCTGGTTCGCTGGCTGGGCCTCCTCTAGATCGACTCAAGTTTCATTTATTAGGTATAGCCCTGTGAGCCATGCGGCCTGAAGATGCGTACACGGGTCTCTGTGTGTGGGTCTATGGGTCTCTTGTGGTGAGTCTGTGGCTATCTATGTGTGAATCTACGTGTATCTGTGTGTTGAGTCTATGGGTCTCTGTGTGTTGAGTCTATGTATCTCTGTGTGAGGTGTCTATGGGTCTCTTTGTGATGAGTCTGGGAATCTGTGTGGATAGTCGATGGGTGTCTATGTGTTGATTCTATGGTTTTCCGTGCCGTGAGTCTATGGGTCTCTGTGTGGTGATTCTGCGTGTATCTGTGTGTTGAGTGTGTTGAGTCTATGGGTCTCTGTGTGTTGAGTCTATGGGTCTCTGTGTGGTCATTCTGTGGGTCTCGGTGTTGTGAGTCTCTGGGTCTCTTATGTTGTGAGTCTACGGATCTCTGTATGCTGAGTATGTGGGTCTCTCTGTGTGGTGAGTCGATGGGTTTTTGTGTGGTAAGTCTATGGGTCTCTGTATGGTGAATCTGGCTCTGTGTGTTTGCATGGGTCTCACCCACACAACCACCCACCCACTCACACACCCACACACATAACCAAGGTTCTCTGTAAACCTACACGTTATCACCAGAGATTTGTCCACGAAGCCATTCAGATATACAAACACAGACATAACTTCAACCGAGAGGATGGTTTCAAATTAAGCAACCATTGGAAAGACGTTTTAAATCATACCAAACGTCAACTAATTTCTAACAGCAACTTCAAGTAATGGTATACCAAGCATATTCCTTCCGAACTTTCTATTAAACCCCTTTTTCCTACTCTCCCCTGACAGCACATTCTTGCCGATCTTTATTTTTTTCCGTTTCTATTGCACACACACAGTGACCCATCCTCCGCACCCTCTACACAAAAACATGCTAATCCCCCAGCTAATTTTCTGACTTTAACACCCTTCTGCTTCAACACTTTAACACAGCTATTTTTTATATGTAAACTCCTTTGTCAAGGCGCCGTGCTCCTCCCACCGAGCTTAAAAGACGCTGCGAATCTTAGCAGCGGTCATTGAAGTGCTGTCGTCCCGACAGTTCTGTTCCTTCACCTGAAGAAGGCCACTTGGGTTGTGGCCGAAACGTCGTGATTTTTGTTGTTTTATTTTTTACCTACGTGACTTTACTGAATAGAACCAAAGACTATGGGTCTTTTTGTGGTGATTCTGTGGGTCTCTGTGTTCATGTGTGGTGTGTATGTTGGTCTCTGTGTGGTGTGTCTATGGGTCTCTGTATCCCTGTGTGGTGAGTCTGTGGTTTTCTCTGGGTCTCTATTTATGGGTCTCTGATGAGTCTCTGGATTTTTGTGTGATAAGTCTATCGGTCTCTTTGTCGTTAGCCTATGGGTCTCTGCGTGGTGAGTCTATGAGTCTCTGTCTGGTGAGTCTGGATCTCTGTGTAGTGAGTCTGCAGGTCTCTGTGTGAGTCTCTGGGTCTCGGTTCTCTGGGCAGTGTATACGTCTCTGTGTGGTGCGTCTATGGGTCTTTAGGTGTTGAGTCTATGGATCTCTTTGTGGTGAGTCTCTGTGTGGTGAGACTATGGGTCTCTTTGTGAGTCTGGGTCTCTGTTTGGTGAGTCTGTGGGTCCCTATGTGTGAGTATATGGGTCTGCATTCATGGGTATCTGATGAGTATACTCTTTGGTTCTATTGGGTAAAGTCACGTAGGTGAAAATAAAATAACAAAAAATCACGACGTTTTGGCCACAACACAAGCGGCCTTCATCAGATGAAGGGACGAGACTGTCTGGAGGGCAGCGCTGGAGTGAGAAAAAGCCACGCTTAGATCACGACCTTTAAGCTGTGTGAGAAGAAAACAAAGCGCCTTGACAAAGGAATTAGCATATAATTTAGCATTGAAATGGCTCATTGAAATAGCTAAGTTAAAGTATACACTTCCGCAGAGGCACCCCTTGACAAAGGAATTAGCATAGAATTTAGCATTGAAATAGCTGAGTGATTAGCTTGTAACTGGTCACAGAAATAGCTATGTTAAAGTCACAGCATATACATTCACCGAGGTACCTAGTACAAATCAAACAGGAGAATTTAGCGAAACACAACCACGCTCATACCTAGAGAGATTTGTTCATGAGGCAATTCAGATCTACAAACACAGACACAATTTCAACCGAGAAGATGGTTTCAAATTAAGCAACCATTGAAAAGATGTTTTAAATCGAACTAAACATTAAACTAATTTCAATGGTACAGTATATATTTTTTCAAGTAGTGGTACCCCAAACTTTTGCAGCTCTTATAAATTCCCTTTTCACACCATCAATAGGTAAACTCCCCCCCCCCCCCCCCCCCGCGCCAAACTGCAAGTCCACCGGCACGTACACCACCTCTTTTCTAAAATCGGCCAATCAAATGATAATTTTTATGCTAATTTCTTTGTCAGGACACCGTGTTTGATCGCACACAGTTTAAAGGTCCGCGGTATGACCGTGGTTGTGTTTCGCTAAATTTTCCTGTTTGATTTGTACTAGG
The DNA here is from genome assembly GCF_048934315.1 of Petromyzon marinus. NCBI lineage: Eukaryota > Metazoa > Chordata > Hyperoartia > Petromyzontiformes > Petromyzontidae > Petromyzon > Petromyzon marinus. The sequence goes on along the minus strand of NC_133741.1, from coordinate 1,305,295 downwards.
TGCCTCGGTGAATGTATATGCTCTGACTTTAACATAGCTATTTCTGTGACCAGTTACAAGCTAATCACTCAGCTATTTCAATGCTAAATTCTATGCTAATTCCTTTGTCAAGGGGTGCCTCTGCGGATGTGTATACTTTAACTTAGCTATTTCAATGAGCCATTTCAATGCTAAATTATATGCTAATTCCTTTGTCAAGGCGCTTTGTTTTCTTCTCACACAGCTTAAAGGTCGTGATCTAAGCGTGGCTTTTCTTACTCCAGCGCTGTCCTCCAGACAGTCTCGTCCCTTCACCTGATGAAGGCCGCTTGTGTTGTGGCCGAAACGTGATTTTTTGGTATTTTATTTTCACCTACGTGACTTTACCCAATAGAACCAAAGAGTATGGATCCTAGCAGTCACGCAAGCTTTAAATCTAGAATATCTGATGAGTGTATGGGTCTCTGCGTGGTGAGTCAGTGGGATTCTATGTCTGAGTCTATGGGTCTCTGTGTGGTGACTATCAGTCTCTGTGTGGTGAGTCTGTGAGTCTCTATGTGTTAGTTTGTGGGTCTCTATGTGTGAGTATATGAGTATCTGTTTGTTGCGTCTAAAGGTATGTGTGGTGAGTCGACGCATCTCTGTGTGAGGAGGCTATGTGTATTTACGTGGTGAGTCTATGGGTCTCTGTGTGTGAGTCTATGGGTCTCGGTGTCTCTGTGTGGTGTGTCTGTGGGTCTCTGTGTGGTGAGTCTATGGGACTCTATTACTGGTAGGAACGAAGTTGTAAACTGAGTGTACCAGCCTGCAATAGATTAATGTGTCCGTCCGTCCGTCCCCTTTCAATACTTTAACGAAGTGAAATCTCGTGCTGTTGGGTGTAAAATCAGCAATATACAGCGCAGAGACTTGTCCTACCAGCCCACCCTGCAGGGACCTGTTTATGGGTCAGTGATGAGCGTATGGGTCTCTGCGTGGTGAGTCAGTGGGTCTCTATGGATGAGTTTATGGGTCTCTGTGTGGAAAGTCTAGGCATCTCTGTTTGGTGAGTCTATGTGTTTCTATTTACGGGTCTCTGAGTGTATGGGACTCTATGTGGTGCATCTATGGCTCACTGTATGGTGAGTTTATGGGTCCTTTGTCGTGAATATATGGATCTCTTTTTGAGGAGTCTATGGGTCTCTGTGTAATGAGCCTATGGGCCTCTATGTATAAGTTTACGTGTCTCTGTCCCTGTGTGGTGAGTCTATGGGTCTCTATTTATGGGTATCTGATGAGTATGGATCTCTGTGTGTTGCGTCTATGGGTCTCTGTGTCATGAGTCTATGAGTCTCGTTCTGATGAGTCTATGGGCCTTTGTGGTGAGTCTGTGGGTCTCTATGTGTGAATCTACGTGTATCTGTGTGTCGAGTCTATGTATCTCTGTGAGGTGTCTATGGGTCTCTGTGTGATGAGTCTGTGGGTCTCTGTCTGGTAAGTCAATGGTGATGATGGTGATTATGGTGGTGGTGTTAGTCACGATGTTAATGCCACCACTCTGCCCTGTCTGACTCGCGTCACAGCCGCTCATTCACCCACACTCACTCATCCACCAACTCACTTTCCCACCAACCCATTCACTCCCTTGCCCATTCATTCATCATGATACCTGCCCACTCACTTAGCTACTCACTAACTTAATAACACACCCACCCACACACCAACCCACACACTTTACCATCCATCCTCCCACCAACCCACTCTCCATTATGAACCCCACCGACACAGCCATTATGAACCCCACCCACACGGCCATCGTGAACCCCACCAACACGGCCATTATAAACCCCACCGAAACGGCTATTGGGAACCCCATCCACACGACCATCGTGAATCCCCACGAGCCAGGCTCTACTCGCGAAACATTGCAACATTATATTGAGTCCTCGAGGGTTTATAAAGCGAGATACAAACAACGACATACAACAATGATATATATACATTATAACTTTTTATAGATCCTAACTCTTAACACATCACATGGTCAGGCAGGCTCTGGCCATTGTCTGCACCAGGCCTCCCCCTTCGTCTCCACTCCCTGGGGGGCGGCTGCCCCCCTCCCCCCACCCCTCCATGTCCTGGAAACCGCTGGCGAGGTCATCCACTTGAGGACTGCCATTGGATGAAAACTCGCATGGGTGGGAGCCTGGGGTAACGGTGCCTGGATGCGCTACTAGGCTAGTCCCGTGTGGTGTGCATGTGGTGAATGTAGTGTGTGTATGTGTGGTGTGAGTGTGGTGAGTGTGTGTACGTGTGGTGTGAGTGTGGTGTTCGTGCATGTAGTGTGTGTGTGTGTGCTGCGTGTGGTCAGTGTGGTGAGTGTAGTCTGCGAGTGTAGTGTGTGTGGGGAGTGTGGTGAGTGTAGTGTGTGTGCGTGTTGTGTGTGTGGGGAGTGTGGTGAGTGTAGTGTGTGTGCGTGTGGTGTGTGTGTGGGGAGTGTGGTGAGTGTAGTGTGTGTGTGTGTGGTGCGTGTGGTGAGTGCAGTGTCCAGTCCATTTCTGGTGTCTGCTCTTCAGTCTTCTGCCACAGCCTGTTCCATGGTGGTGAGTGTTGTCAGTGTGGTGAGTGAGTGTGGTGTGTATCTGTGTGTGTAGGATGTGTGTGGTATCATGCGGGGGTGGGTGGTGGGTGCATGGTGCTGCTTGTGGTGGTGGTTGGCACCGACTCCACCACTACCACCACCCCTTACTGTGTGGTGGGTCGGCCACCACACAGCAGCATGCGGCGGAGAAACGAGCGGAATGAGCGGAGCGCCCTGCCCACACACACCAGGCCCCCTCGCTTCCTCTTCTCCTGCTCCTGCTGCACCTCCTCCATCTTCTCCTCGTCCTCCTTGTTGTCCTCCTTCTGTGCCTTGTCCTCCCCCTCCTCCTCCTTGTCGTTATTCTTCTTCTTGTGCTCCTCCTTGTCGTCATCCTCCTTGTCGTCATCCTTCTCCTTGTCATCGTCCTCCTCCTTGTCATCCTCCTTGTCATCCTCCTTGTCATCCTCCTTGTCATTGTCCTTGTCCTCCTCCTTGTCGTCATCCTTCTTGTCTTTGTCCTCCTCGTCCTCCTTGTCATCCTCCTTGTCGTTATGCTTCTCCTTCTCGTCATCATCTTCGTCGTCCTCCTCGTCATCCTTCTCGTCCTCAGACTCTTCCTTATCTGTCTCCATCTTCTCCTCATCCCCTGTCTTCTTCTCCACCTCCGTCGCCACCACCTCCTTCTTCACCACCTCCTCCATATCCTCCGCCCTATCTCCCGAGTTCTGGGCGAGCGGTGAGGATGTTGATGATGATGATGGGGGCTGCTCCGGCTCCGCACTGTGGAGAGAGATGCAGCACCACAGCAGTGCTCCAGCATACCGCGACTACAGCCAGAGGTCCAAATTTTGATTTAAAGCTTTCGTGACTGCAGGGATTCATATTCTTGGTTCTTTCGGTAAAGTCACGTAGAAGGGAAACAATAAAAGAATAAAAATATAAAACAATACAATTCTCACGACGTTTCGACTGCAACACAAGCAATCATCATCAGGTGTGAAAACCACAGCAAGAACATTTGAAAAAAGTTGCGGTTTTTTAACGTTAGCACCACGGAGAGCGATTTGACAGTTTGTTCAGATGGACGAGTCCATCTATGTTCGGAAAAGAGGAGGCGGGAGACGAAAATAATGGATGTGGTCTGAAAGCCACCTTAAGCGTGATCCAATCAATTAAGACCCGAAATGGTTGATCAAATCCTTCCAATGATTGCTAAGCCAGAATCCATCTTCTCGGTTGAAATTGTCTCTGTGTTTGTATATGTGGATAGCCTCATGAACGAATCTCTCATGGTAGCCAGATGGCTTGCAAAGAACCTCTGTCTCGGAGAAGTCAATGTCATGTGAGCCTACTGAATTATAACAGGGATCTGCTACGGCCGAGGTGTTGGTCCTACCGTGTTTCAGGTCTGCTTTGTGTTCATGAATGCGGTCCAAGACATGTCGTTTGGTTTCTCCAATGTAACTACTACCACAGAGGCAACTTCGTTTGTAGACCCCAGGGTACTGTATGTCCGGAATCACATCTTTTTACAGACGGAACCAGATCACGGATTTTATGTAATGTGTTGAATCGGACCTGGATCTTGTGTTTATTCAAGATTTTGGAGATCTTTTTTGTGATCCCTGCAATGTAGGGTAAAGTTATGGTTTTGAAAGGCTCCTCAAGAGGGTCCTTCTTCATGGTTGGAGTGATAGCTTTACGGATTGTGTAGTCGGAATAACCATTAGCCTTAAGAGCTTGGTGTACGTGCTTGAGTTCACTGGCTATGTGTTCCTGGTCGGATATGCATTGGGCTCTATGGTGCAGAGTCTTGATGAGGGAATTCTTCTAGGATGGATGGTGGTGGGAATCCGGTTTCAGGTAAGCATCCGTATGGGTATCTTTCGAAGAATTTTTCTAGAGCAGGCCGGCCATGTGGCCAGATGACAAAAGTGTCATCCACATACCTCTTCCATAAGGTTGGGTGCAGAGTGGCAGTCTGGTTGGCGTCAGTCTCAAATTTCTCCATGAAAATGTTGGCTACAACCGGAGATAGGGGGGAGCCCATTGGGGTGCCCTCAGTTTGCTTGTAGAAAGTTCCATTCCAAGTGAAGTATGTATTGGTTAAGCAGTGTGTCACCAGGGGGGGTACCTCAGTGTTTAGTCGTTGATGAACCAAGTCTTCAATGATTGCGATGGTGTCAGGTACAGGAACTTTGGTGAATAAGGAAACTACATCCAAACTGACAAGCAGGTCGTCTGGGGACAGGGAAATACCCTTGATTGTTGATACCGCAGAGGTGGTTTTTCCAGTGAAAGGCCGCAGGATTTCAGACAGAAAACGAGCCAGTTTGTAGGTGGGGGAGTTGATAGTAGAGACGATGGGACGAAGTAGTGTATCTACTTTATGTATTTTTGGTAAGCCGTATGATCTTGGTCGCCTGGCAGCAGAAGGTTTCAACAAGAACTGTTTGGTTTGATCAATTAATGCGGTTGAATCAGAAATGATTTTGTTGGTTTTTATGATGAGGCTGTTGGTGGGATCTCTTTGTATTTTTTGTATAGCTGCCATCGTTGAGTAATTCTTGAATTTTGTTGTTATATTATATATTTTATATTATATTTTATCCATGATGACAGTGGCATTGCCCTTGTCGGCTGAGAGGATGACAATGTCATCCCTCTTTTTTAATTTATATAATTCAAAACGCTCATCTTTACTGAGGTTGCTAGCTGGCATCTTAGCGTTTTTGAGGGTTGCAGTGATTTCAGATATTGCTATGTCTGCAGCGATGTGACCCAGGCCCTTGAGAGCCACGTCTACTTGGGCAATGATATCATTAACTGGTATGTGTTTAGGTGTGACTGCAAAAGCTGTCAATCCAACCATGAAGAAGGACCCTCTTGAGGAGCCTTTCAAAACCATCACTTTACCCTACATTGCGGGGATCACAAAAAAGATCTCCAAAATCTTGAATAAACACAAGATCCAGGTCCGATTCAACACATTACATAAAATCCGTGATCTGGTTCCGTCTGTAAAAAGATGTGATTCCGGACATACAGTACCCTGGCGTCTACAAACTAAGTTGCCTCTGTGGTAGTAGTTACATTGGAGAAACCAAACGACATGTCTCGGACCGCATTCGTGAACACAAAGCAGACCTGAAACACGGTAGGACCAACACCTCGGCCGTGGTAGATCCCTGTTAGAATTCAGTAGGCTCACATGACATTGACTTCTCCAAGACAGAGGTTCTTTGCAAGCCATCTGGCTACCATGAGAGATTCGTTCATGAGGCTATCCACATATACAAACACAGAGACAATTTCAACCGAGAAGATGGATTCTGGCTTAGCAATCATTGGAAGGATTTGATAAACTATTTCGGGTCTTGATTGATCACGCTTAAGGTGGCTTTCAGACCGCATCCATTATTTTCGTCTCCCCCCTCCTCTTCTCTGAACATAGATTGACTCGTCCATCTGAACAAACTGTCAAATCGCTCTCCGTGGTGCTAACGTTAAAAAACCGCCACTGTTTTCAAATTTTCTTGCTGTGGTTTTCACACCTGATGATGATTGCTTGTGTTGCAGTCGAAACGTCGTGAGAATTGTATTGTTTTAGCCAGAGGTCCCATTCGCACCCCCACCACCCGCCATTGCCCGTGGGTGGACTAACTGACTGACTGACTCTAAAACTAAACAATTTTTTGTTTATTTTACCAGGTAAGGCCCCACTGAGCTATGTGGCTATCTTTCAGCGAAGCGACCTGGCCATCACAAGTGAAAGCGGCTCAACGAGTGGCTGATATTATCAGCATTGTCACGTGCGAATTCATCATAGCAGCCAAATCCTCTAAATGCATGTTCCTACAGACTCTGAGACCCATAGAAACCCATACTTAAAGAGATCCATACAGACCCACAGAGACCCGTACTCACAGAAGTCCATATATACCCATGGATACTCATACTCACAGAGACCTATAGAGATCCAGAGACTCATATGGAACAATACAGACCCACAGCAACCCAGAGAGACCCATACTGAAAATAAACTTTTTGTATTTCACCAGGTAAGGCCCCACTTAACTATGTCGCTCTTTTTCAGAGAATTTACCTGCCTATCACAGGTGATATCAGCTCAGTTAAATGGCTGATATCATCATCGTCCGGTGGGAATTCATAGCGGCAGCCAAATCCTCGAAAAGCACGTTTCAGTAGACTCGCAGAGACTTGTACAGACCCATACTCAGATACTCATTCAGATCCACAGAGCCCCATACAGACCCCCAGAGACTCATACTCACAGATACGCATACAGACCCACAGAGACCCATACTCGCAGAGACCCCTCCAGACCCACAGAGACCCATACAGACCCACAGAGACCCATACAGACCCACTGAGACCCATACAGACCCACAGAGACCCATACAGACCCACAGAGATCCATACTCACAAAGACCCATACAGACCCACAGAGACCCATACTTGCAGAGACCCATACAGACCCACAGAGACCCATACTCATAGAGACCGATAACGACTCCCAGAGACCCATACTAATAGAGACCTATAGAGATCCAGAGAATCATACAGAACTAAGGGACTCACAGAGACTCACAGCAACCCACAGAGACCCGTACTAAAACTAAGCTTTTTATTTCACCAGGTAATGCCCCGCTGAGCTATGTAGATATTCTTCACAAGCGACCCGCCTATCAAAAGTGATAGCAGCCCAACGAAGTGGCTTATATCATCATCATCATCGTCTGGATATTCATAGTGACAGCCAAATACTCTAAACCGTGATGTCGATTCTAAATGTGGACAAAATTCGACGCAACCAACATGGAAAGAGAGAGCAAGAGACACGGATTCCAAATATACAGCAGCATGCATTGTCAAGAGTTGGGATCGAACCCACGACCCCTGCATGCCAGGCGAGATAGTCAACATCTCCATGCCACACAGCAGAGAGAGAGGCTTACCGTGGGTCGGCAGCTCCAGAGCCAGGAGTGGCGGTGGTGGTGGTGGTAGCGGTGTTGATAATTGTGGCACTGGTGGTTGTGGCGCTGGTGGTGGTGGTGGCGATCCTTTTGGTGGTGGCGGTGGTGGCGCTGTCAGCGATGGCACTGGCGGTGGTGGCGCTGGCAGTGGTGGTGGTGGCGGTGCTGGTGGCGGTGGTGGTGGTGGCGTTGGCGCTGCTGGCGGTGATGGCGGTGGTGGCGGCAGTGTTGGTGGTGGCGCTGGGGATCCTAGTGGTGGTGGTGCTGGTGGCGGTGGTGTTGGTGGTGTTGGTGGTGTTGGTGGTGGTGGTGGTGGCGCTAGTTGTGGTGGTCGCGGCCGCGGTCTGCAGCCAGCTGTGACGCAGCGCCTGTTCGGGCGTCATGCGGATCTTGGGATCCCATCTGTTGAGAGATGCAGGGAGGGGGAGGGATCGCGGGAAGGGGCATGGGGGTGGAGGGGGTAGGGATCAAGGAGGGGGAAGGACAGACGCGTGGTAACGTTCATTATACGTTTGTTCTATGTGTGTCTCTATGGGTCTTTTTGGATCCGTATGCGTCTCTGTGAGTATTGGTCTCTGTGGGTCTCTATAGGCGTGGGTGGGGGGTAATTATTGGGGGGTGGAGGGGGTGGGAGGGAGTGGTGGTTAGGTGGATGAGAGGGGGTGGGTAGATGTGGGTGGGGATGGTGGGGTGGGAAGGTGTTGGTGGGTGTGGTTCTTATTTGATTTGATTGATTTGGTTGATTTGGTAATAGCTGCTCATTCAGAGGAGGAGTTGGAGACGCTGCTGCTGAGACTGGAGCATGCCACTAAGAGATGGGGCCTTACCATCAGCCCCACCAAAACTAAGCACCTGCCTGGGTATTTTGTACCATCGGACACTCCACCCCCACAACTCCCAGTCGGTGATGGGGCAGTTGTGGAGAGAGTGGAGAGTTTCCCATACCTGGGCAGTGTGCTTATGACCGGCTCCAGCTTAACAGCAGAGATCTCACTCCGAATCAGTCGAGCAGCAATATATTTTCATTGGTTGCGTAACGCTGTGTGGAAGCTACCTGGTCTGTCGCTCCGCACTAAGCTTCAGGTCTTCTCGGCCACGGTCATTCCCTCCCTTCTCTACGCTTGCAAAACGTGGACCCACCTAATGGAACATCTTCGCCAGTTAGAAACATTTAGGCTAGCCTGCCTATGATCCATCGTGGGTTTAACCAGGCTGGATTGTGTGAGGAGCTCACAAATCCTTGAAAGATCTGGGCAAGGTCTCATCGGTGAGCTCCTCCGGCAGGCAAGGCTGCGTTGGCTGGGTCATGTAGCCCGCATGCCCAGCCACCGCATGCCGAAACAGTTTTTGTTCGGCTGGATCGAGGGGGCTAAACGGGGGCGGCACGGGCTAGAGAAGAGATGGAGTGATGTGGTACAGGAGGACGTGGAGCTGAGTGGACTTGCCGATGACTGGTACCAGCGGTGTCAAGATCGGCCTCTGTGGAGGAGGCTCGTGAAGGATGCTACTGGGCAGTTGGAGGCAGTCGCCCTCCAACAACAACGGAGGGCGGAGGAGCAACGCTCACAATAACGAGCGGAGCGCCGGGTGGCTAAAGCACAGCAGCTTGGCACAGTAGGAGGCACAGGTGGTGCATCAGCCAGTCATCTCAGTCATCTTAGTCAGTCGACCCGTGGCACTTGGGTCTGCCCCGTGACCTTCTGCCCGCGGGCGTTCAACGCTTCACGTGGCCTCAAGGTGCACATGGCCTGGCACAAGCGTCGTGGTGACGTCACCGCCACTTAGTGGCGAATCGCGGTTGTTGTTGGTTCTTACCGCAGGCAGCAGCTGATGAAGTTTATCAGCTGTTGGCTGTGTCCCCAGAGTATGCGTTCCAGGGGGTACCTTCTCGGTATCCGTCGCTTTTCTGGGCTGTACGGTTTGCCCCGACGGTCTGCAGGTGGCACAGAGAAAGAGATAGACAGAGAGAGACACAGAGTCACCAACCACCATGTCGCCCACTGACCTGTCTACCCACCCACCTACCTATGAACCCACTCGCTCACCTATCCACCAACCCATTCGCTCACCTACCTACCAACCCACTCATGTACCCAGCAAACCACTCACCTCCCCACTAACCCACCCAGCTACCGACCTACCCACCCACCCACTCACCTACCCACCCACTCCCCCACCACTCCCCCACCCACCCTGCCACCCCCTCTGCCACCCACTCCACCACCCACTCACCCACCCATCCACCGACCTAATTACCGATCTACCCACCCATCCACGTACCTACTCACCCACCGAGCTACTCATCCCTTCACACACCAAACCACTCACCCACCTATCCACTCACTCACCTACTCATCCACCCACTCCCCACTCAGCCACCCGCTCCCCCACTCACCCACCCATGTTCAGACCCAACCACCTATTCACCCACTTACCCACCGACTCATTCACCCACCCGCCTACCGACTCACCCACTCATCTAGCCACACACCCACTCACCAAACCCACCTACCGACCTACTCACCCACCTACCCACGCACTCACTCACTCACCTGCCTACAGACCCACTCACGCACCCATCCACCCATCCACCTTCCGACACACCCACTCACTCACCTAACCACTAACTCAAACACCCATTCACCCATATATCCACGCACTCTCCAACCTACGGACCCACTCAACCACTCACCCATCGACCATACCTACTCACCTACCCACCCACTCACCAAACCTATGGTTCTTGATGACCACAGGGGGTTACTGAGTGGCCCAAACAACAACAGCACCAGTGCCACCCCGTGAAACTGAATCCGGGCGCCACGGTGGCTAGCAGATGTTGACTACCTCGCATAGTATGGAGGAGGTTGTTGGTTCAATCCCAACCCTGACGATGCTTGCTATATATTTTAAGTTTGCATCTCTCTCTCTCCCCTTGGTGATCGCGTGGATTTTTCTCCAGGTCCTCCGGTTTATTCCCCTCCACATTTAGAATCATCATACGTTTAAGTGTATTTGGCTGCTGCTATGAATGCCCACGTAACGATATCAGCCACTTCTGTCGAGCTATTATCATTTGGTGATAGCTATGTCACTTCTGAAAAAAGAGCTGCATAGCTCAGGGGGGCATCAAACGTTTCAAAATTAAAATAGTTTAGTGTTAGTGTAGTGAATCACTTCTGAGACACTAATAAGTAGGAGGCAACATACATTTATTCTACACTTTTAGAAACTGTTCACACACGGGATAACTACAAACAGGTCAGAGCAGCCGGCACGCTGTTTGAACCACGACGCCAGAGACGAAGACTTAGCACGTTGGGTTCCATTCCACCAACAGACAGCCCATATCCAGCCTCGGTACTTCCCTTTTATGTCCTCCGGCGTGGCCTGGCTCCGCCCCCGGCTCCGCCCCCTTCTGGAACCTACCAGAAGGTTCTGAGCCACCTTCCATGTGTCCCCTGCCTGGCTCCGCCCTTGGCTACGCCCCCTTCTGGAACCCACCAGAAGGTTCTGGGCTATACCCCACGTGTCCCCTCGGTCAACTTTGCCCCACATCCCTTACCCAGGCCTATCAAGTGCTCCGCCAGCCGGCCGGGGTGCTACGTCCGCATATGCCCCTCTCTGCCAGCAGCCAGCGCCACGCACCCTAGTGACCCACTCCGTGGCATTCCATGCTCGGCTGGCAAGTCGGCTGTTACGCCCATATTTCCTCTCTGTCAGTAACCAGCGCTACGCGCCGTAGTGACCCATTCTATGTAACTACAATAGTATTGGCCTGTGGGTTTCTGTGGGTGTCTATGGTTCTATATGCGTCTCTGTCTCTATAGTTTTCTTTGAGTATGGCTCTATATTAGTATGGGTTTCTGGTTCTGTATAAGTCTGTAGAACTGTGCATTTAAGAGTATTTGGCTGCCACTATAAATTACCATGCCATGATGATTATGATATCAGCCACTTCGCTGAGCTGCTATCACTTGTGATGGCCAGGTCGCTTCTGAAAAAAAAAGCTATGTATCTCAGTCGGCGCCTTATCCCTGGTAAATACAAAAAGGTTATAGTTTTAGCTCGCTCCCGCCCACCGCCAACCCTTCAACTCACCAAAGTATTGATTTCTGTAGGGGGCTCCATCCACCAAGCATCTTGGGGGCTTCCCGAGAATCTGCAGACACGGGGTTTACAGACAGAGACAAAAGGGTCACAACAGTCTTAGCCTCGACAGAGCCCTGTTTTTAGTAGCGAGTTAGCAGCAGGACTGCCTAGCAATGCTGGCACTGTGGCACACACATAGACTATCTGAGTGCGTGTGTGTTGAGTGTCGTGGTTAGAGCGCTGCACTATCAACCTGGCGACCCAGATTCCATTCCCGCTCACAGCTAACACCAATGACGATTTATGAACCGGTCCTGGGCCTCCCCTAGGTAGACTCAGCCTCAAATGAGTACCTGGTGCGATGTGTAAACATTGTCAATGGGGAGACAAAGGCGGCCGGGCGAGGTGTTGACCACCCATCTCCTCGTGTGCTGTGCCTGCTCTTATAGGTTCTCGCTAAAAGCACTCGCCCCAACAGTCTGTTATAGGCTATACGGGGAATCATCGGCTTTAGCTTGTGTACACACAGTGTGAAAAGACAACGATCTTTGACCCCGTATGCACAAAGTCAAAGAGCCCCATATCGCTTTGTATGTGTGTATATTGAGCTTCTTTCGGACCATACGTAGCCAACCATGCTAATTGGAGGTGTGGGGGAAGGACAATGAACTAAACACAAAAAGCGGTTTAGTTAACAGATTTTTTTGGGGGGCAAGTGCTTTTAGCAGAGAGAGATCAGACCGGACCAGACTGGACCGGACTGCCCCGGACCGCCCCGGACAGCCTGCTCCGTTACCTCGATGCAGCAGGGGAGGTGGTCCTCGTTGCTCAGCGACGAGAAGAGCTCCCTGCCGGTAACCAACTCGGCCACGGTGCAACCCAGGGCCCACATGTCGATGGCATAGGTGACAAGGTAGCCCAGCAGCAGCTCCGGGGCCACGTAGAACCGTGTCCTACCCACGTGTGGGGCTGCAGCAATAACAACAACTATAAATATATATACGTACATGTGTGTCATCATATGTCTGTGGCTGGGTAGCAGTGGTGTAGGGGTTAGCACTACGCTACGCTACGAACTCTGGCGGAGACTCGAGTTGGATTCCCCTTCATGGCCAGTTACGGTTGTCTGAACCGATCCTGTGCCTCCCCGAGGTCGACTCAGCCTCAGATGAATACCTGGTGTGGTGTGTAAACATCGCCACTGGGGAGATGAAGTTGGCCGGACATGTTGCTGGCTACTCATCAAATCGTGTGTCGTGTCAGCTTTCATAGGTGCTACTTGCTAACAGCACTTTGTCCTACAGTCTGTTAAAGCTATACACTCATCTGTCAGTCATCTTAGTCAGTTAACCGCATGGCACCTGCTGGGTCTGTCCTGTGGCCTCCTGCCAGCATTGCGTTCAACACTAAATTTTGCCTGAAGGTGCACATAGCCTGACACAGGCGCCGTGGTGACGTCACCGCCACTTAGTAGCAAATGGTGGTTGGTTTTTTCACCGTGTGTGTGGGGAGAGGTGGCTGCAGCGGTTTGCACACTGCATTACGAACCCGGTGACTCGAGTTTGATTTCTGCTCATAGCCGACATCAACACTGGTGACGATTATCTGAACCGGTCCTGGGCCTCCGATAGGTCGAATGAGCCTCAAATGAGTACCTGGCTGCGGCGTGTGTAGTAAATATCGACACTAGGAAGACAAAGGGTGCTGGACACCCACCCCTCGTGTGTAGTGCCGGCCTTCATAGCTGCTACTCGCTAAAACCGCATGCCTCTACAGTCTGCTTAGGCTACACAGGGGATCTTTGTCTTTGTGGAACTCAAAGAGCTTTGATCAACATCATCAGCACACAGTCACATGCACACACATATACTCACATATAGATATACCCAGACACAGACACTCACACACAGACACCCACATACACATACAGAGTCAGAGACAAAAAACAAAGACACGCCACTCACGTTGACTGTACATGAAGAAGCTGCACCCAAAGTCTGTGACCCTCACGGTGCCAGCCACAGTGTCTTTGACCAGAACGTTGTCCTGTACGAAAAGGAGAAGCAGGAAGGGGATTGACACTCGAGAGGTTATGGGGATAGCATTCAGCTAGCAGTGGATCGATGACGCACCGCCACAATACATGTATACACACGGGCAGTCCTTGAGGTACGAAACGGGCTATGTTCCTGAGATCCATTCGTAAAGTTGGATTTGTTCGTACGTCAGAACTCGCCAATTAATTGTACGTACAGTCAGTCATAAGATGTGTTGCGGTTCCACTAATGAAGTCATAAATTAGATGAAATGTTGTACATGATGCATCAAACGAACGTCAAATCCTTGAACCACCCCTCCGGCCAGTAGCAGTGCAAAAATAAATTGGTGTTATTTTCACTTACATTTAGTCGGAATGGTTTCACTGTTGTGGGTCACGTGGGATGCTGAGACTTTTTACATCTTTGTGGAGGATCGCTCCGCCGAACAAAATAGTTCCGTGGTTCAGTTCGCAAGTCATGAGTCAGACGTCTTACGGCGGTCCGTTCATTTATTGCGGATGTTCGTGAGTGTGGACGTTTGTTAGTGCGGACGTGCATGAATGCGAATGTTCATATCTCGGGGACTGCCTGTACTAAACAGGGGAATCAGATGGAGAGAGCGCATCGACCCTGCGATCCCTGTGACTGGGATTTCTCTGCGCTACGAGTCCTCAACAGCGAATCGACTCTCCACACTGCGGTTTCGCTCGTACCAGATCATCTTCACCAGAGGTGTATCGTGACCCCTGCCTCCGCTACCACCACCTCCTCATTCCAGATTAGCGACTCGACCTCCGCACCCAAGTCACGCGCGCGAGCCTTAGCGCCGCGTGCGTACCCACTCACCGGCTTGATGTCCGCGTGGACGATGCCCCTCGACTTGACGTGGGACAGGAAGAGGAGAATGCCACAGGTGTACGTCTTCACCATGTCCATGTCGATGTGCTGTTCGCCCGCTTCCTTAATCACCTGATGGAGGTTCGCCCTGTGAGGGGAAAGGCAGCAACGACAGCAACAATGGCGCAGCGTCAGTGCCGTCCTCCTGCGGCGCTGCGTCGATTCTGATAACGACAATCTCATGGTGGTTAGGAGATGTTCACTACCCTGTCTGGTATACAGGAGAATCATGGGTTTGATTCTGATCCTGACCCTGATGCCCGCTGTATATTTTGAGTTTGCCTCTCTCTCCCCGTGGTGATCACGTGGATTTTTCTCCGGGTCTTCTGGTTTGTCCATTTACCATATTTCGAATCGATGTCGCGTTTTTCGAGTATTTGGCTGCTGTTATCAATTCCCACGCAATGATAAGCCACTTGGCCGAGCTATCATTTGTGATACCCAGGTCGCTTCTGAAAATTAGCTATACGTATAGAGAATCGTGTGCCTTACCTGGTAATAAAAAAATATACACTTTTAATATATTTTGAGTTTCGGTTAGAATCTACAATACGCCACACAGAAAGGAGCCCGACTTTTTTAATCGAACCCAGGCACTTCCCCTGAGAGGCTCGAGCGTGGCCACCGCGTCTGCAGGTGTGCGCGTGTGTGCGTGTGTGTGTGTGTGTACGTGCATGCGTGTGTGTGTGTGTGCGTGCGTGTGTGCGTCCACCGTTGAGCGGTGGACGCAGCAGCTAGCACTGCTACGAACCTGGCAGAGACCCGAGTTCAATTCCCGCTCACCACCACCACCGCCAGTCATAGCGAATTATCTGAACAACCTGTCTCAGGCCTCCCCCCAGGACAACTCAAATTAGAGGCCGTGGTATGTGTAGTGAACGTCGCCACTGGGGGGAGAGACAAAGGCGGCTGAGCCCGCTTGGTGCTGGCTACCCACCCCCCCCCCCCCCATCGTGTGTCACAATGCTGACCTACATAGGCAGTGCTGCCACTTGCTACAAACAGCAGTTGCCCCTACAGTCTGTTACAGGTTACACGGGGGTAATGGGTGGGAGGGGGGCTCCACGATATCATGACACGTGGGTGGCGCTGGGCATCAAAAGTATCCAAGCTATGGGGGGGGTGGGTGGCATAGGGAGGGGTGGAGAGACACGCATACACGTGGTGGTGGTGTGCGTACTTCAACAGCTCCAGGACAATGCAGCTGTGCCCACGGAAGTGGAAAGTGGACAGGACTCTGATCACGCCATGGTCCACATCGCTGCGCTCGCTCTGGAGCTCCCGGGATATCCGCAGCTCCCTGCTTTGCGACTTCTCGTCCATGGGGCTTTGTGAGTGGCGATCGCACGCAGAAAGGGATAGGGTGGAAGTCCACAAAATACAATGACGGCAATGTCAATGTGGGTGCTCCTCGCTGAAGTGATTGCCTCCCTCCCCTTACCCGAGAGAAACAAATCTGTTTAGGAAATGAATCAATAATTCAACATTCCACAGAATACAATTGCTTACACCAGTTCCAAAATCGTGCACGCACGAGCTCGACTCTCATTGGCCGGTCATCATCCTCGCAGTGGCAGCAGTGGCAGCGGCTTTTGGCTGCTCGCCGCGGTGCTTTCAGATGCTACTGTATATCCACTGCACAATACACTGCACTATACACTACTCTACACTGCTATACCCTACACTATTTTAAACTAAACTACACTATACACTACTTTACACTACTACACGGTACACTACATTTAACATGACTATACACGATACTATATGATACACTACACAATACGCTACACGATACACTGCTATGCATAATTATACTATACACTACACTATACACTACACTATATACTCCTATACACTACACTATACATTACACTTTTGGCTGAATGTCGGACAAATAGGGTCACCGCATCATCATTGCATGGCGCTTTCAAATGTGGTGCTTCAAAGACCGTCTGGAACGCTCTTTCCCTGCCGACATTAGGAAGCCACTGGGAGCTGTGCACTCTTAAATCATCATCTAGATTGACAAACTCATGTTTTTGAACTGCTTCTTAAGTGTATTTTGTTTTTCTTTCTCCTGCACCTCCAATTAGCACGGTTGGCTACGTACGATGCCAAAGAAGTTCAACGTATGTACGTACAAACTACTATACACTGTACATTACACAACCATACACCACCACGATGCAATACACTATACACTACACCACTTTACACGACACTATACACTACACCATAGATTGGCCAGGAGCTACTCCAGGGGGAGCAGCATAGACTGGCGTAGGCTGAGGTAGGCTGACGTTAGGGCTCCCAATCGGATTTGAAGGTGGAGATCCGTTCAAATCTGATTGGTCATGGAGGAAAACTAAATGTAAATGAGGGGGGCCATGGCGGGTGCTGGTTGTGAAACACAGCCACGCTCAGACCGCGGACCTTTAAGCTGTGTGCGAGCAAGCAAGGTGTCCTGACAAAGAAATTAGCATAAAAAATATCATTTGATTGGCCGATTTTAGAAAAGAGGTGGTGTACGTGCCGGTGGACTTGCCGTTTGGCGCGGGGGCGGGGGGGGAGTTTACCTATTGATGGTGTGAAAAGAGAATTTATAAGAGCATCGAAAGTTTGGGGTACCACTACTTGAAAAATATACTGTACTATTGAAATTAGTTTAATGTTTAGTTCGATTTAGAACATCTTTCCAATGGTTGCTTAATTTGAAACCATCTTCTCGGTTGAAATTGTGTCTGTGTTTGTAGATCTGAATTGCCTCGTGAACAAATCTCTGATAAAAACCCGTGGGTTTGCAAAGAACCTTGGTATCGGAGAAACTTATATCGTGATCACCCACAGCGTTGTAACAGTGATCAGCCACGGCAGAAGAAGTCCACCGGCACGTACACCACCTCTTTTCTAAAATCGGCCAATGAAATGCTATTTGTTATGCTAATTTCTTTGTCAGGACACCTTGTTTGCTCGCACACAGCTTAAAGGTCCGCGGTCTGAGCGTGGCTGTGCTTCACTCCAGTGCTGTCCTCGAGACAGCCTGATCCCTTCACCTGATGAAGGCCGCTTGTGTTGTGGCCGAAACGTCGTGATTTTTGTTGTTTTATTTTTTTTACCTACGTGACTTTACCGAATAGAACCAAAGAGTATGGATCCTTGCAGTCACGAAAGCTTTAAATCTAGAATTGGGTGCTGGTTGGTTGGGCATGACAATTTGGGAGACTCTATGAACTGCTTAAATTATAAACTATTGTAAGTATCAGCTATATAAACTATAAACTGCAAAAGATTTTAAATTATAAACTATTCAACACTTTTTTATTTTACCAGGTAAGGCCCACTACTCTGTGTAGCCCTTTTTCAGAAGCGATCTGGCCATCATAAATGATAGCGCAACGAAGTGGCTTATCATCACGTGGACATTTATAGTGTCAGCCAAACACTCTAAATGCGTGACGTCGATTCTAAATGTCTCTCTCCCCGTGGTCGTCACGTGGATTTTTCTCCGGGTCCTCCAGTTTTTCCCTCCACATTTAGAATCAACTTCAGAGTAATTTGGCTGCTCCTGCTACTGCTATATATTTCCATGTGATGATGATAATGATGATGGTGATATCAGGCACTTTGTTGGGCTATCATTTTTGATGATCACAGGTCGCTTCTGAAAAAGAACTACAAAGCTCGGTGGGGCCTTACCTGGTAAAATAAAAAATATATATTTAGTTTTAGTGTGGGTTGCTGTGGGTTTCTGTGGGTCCCTATGGTTCTCTGCGAGTCTCTCGATCTCAAAAGGTCTCTGGCTCTGTATGGTTCTATATGAATCTCTGGATCTCCGAAGGTCTCTGTGAGTTTGTGGTTCAATATGAGTCTCTGGATCTCTATAGGTCTTTGTGGACGTCTATGGTTCTATAGGAGTCTCACGTACTTGGAAGGCGACGCCAGTATCTTGACGGCCACCAGGTTGTTGGTCTTGTGGTCGAGGCACTTTACCACCAGGCCCTGACCTCCCTCTCCGATCATATTTAGCACCTGATAGCGGAAGTTGAGGTGCTCGTGCTGGACCTGCAGCGGTCACGGAGGGAGGTCACACGCAAAGGTCATGCGGAGGTCACATGGAGATCATGTGGACATCAGCACCAGCTCCATCGTCAACAAACATGCCCCCCACCCCGTTGATCCAGTGCTCGCTTGGACAGAGCTGTCACGCATGGGATCAGTCACTTACACGTAATCTATTAACAGCAGCAGTGCTGGGTACAGCAACCCCGCATCTGCAAACGTGATCTGTAATAGGAATAGGTTTTACCCTTTTAACTGGCACAAAAATTGACACCTTTATTCAAGGCATCATGTTTGCAATAACCACAACACAAGCAGTCAAAATGCAAACAAAAAAGACAACTCTGATAATAATATGCACTGTCCTTGAATTTGATTGGTCCACACCCGAGACAGCTTTTCTTAGAGCCTAGTCTCCATTGGTGTTGGACCAGAAGACGCCAAAAGGCGTCTTCTGGTTTTCTGGTCTTCTGGTCCAACACCAATGGAGACTAGGCTCTAAGAAAAGCTGTCTCGGGTGTGGACCAATCAAATTCAAGGACAGTGCATATTATTATCAGAGTTGTCTTTTTTGTTTGCATTTTGACTGCTTGTGTTGTGGTTATTGCAAACATGATGCCTTGAATAAAGGTGTCAATTTTTGTGCCAGTTAAAAGGGTAAAACCTATTCCTATATCTTGTTTCTGGCAAAGGAGGTCTCATAGTGATCTGTAATGTTGATCCTTACCCGTGATATTATCGATGGTTCAATTGTTGATGTGCAATTTAATTGTGGGACTACTCCTGTGTTGTTTTTGTCTTGGTGTAGCCGGGGACTGTTTTTGTTGCTGCTTTGCTCCAAGCCTGCAATTGGTTGTTGGTACTTGGGGTGCAACAACAGGATGCCGCAAACTCCACTACTACTACATTGCCGGGGCCCTGTGACCCCACCTTGCCCACCCCCCTCACCCAAGCCCTTGGTGTTTGGAAGCGAGTGTCATCATCGACGTTGTCGTCATCATCATCCTCATCGTCGTCAACATCATCACTGTCATTGTCATCATTGTCATGATCATCATCATGTCCTCAGCTATAGATGATAGATATATGCAGCAGCAGCATTAGCGGTAGTAATCTCCTTTGTGTAAGAGCGAAGGCCTCACCGGCACGTAGTGTCCCTCATCGTTGTCGTAACCGCCATTGGAAAATCCCCCGGGTCTGTCGCCGCTATCCAGGGAGAAGTACCAAACCTCCCGCATGGCGGCAAGCTCCTTACGCTCGCGCCGGCTCAGATGAGGCCCGAATAGGTTCAGGATTGCTGCCAGACGTGAGAATGAATAAACAACAACAAACAGACAACATGATACAAGGACTCCTCTACTTATGAAGGAGTTAGGTTCCAGAGGTCTGGTCGTAAGTCGATCTGTCTGTAAGTCCTACTTTACTCCTGTCGATTCCAAACATGTTGTATGGTGTGTACACTAAACATGGGGAATGGCTTTACAAGTTGTATAATCTCCTGCAAATGTAGAAGCAACTGGTTCTTCATGCTCTGCAGATGTAGATGCAACTGGTTCTTCATGCATAATAGGTTTTTGGGTTAGATCGCTTAAATATATAAATGTGTCGTTAAAACCCTCCACCACCCGACACAGCCAACTACTTAGGGTTGTCACGTAAAAAGAACATGTCAATTCGTCACTAGTACAGCACACCGGTGTTTTGGAGAGCCGAGCCACAACAATTACAAACTGAGTACAACGTTTCGCCAGTGATTACAACTAGTTAGTGCTGTACTAGTGACGAATTGCCATGTTCTGTTTACGTGGCAACCCTTACTAGTTGGCTGTTTTTGGGTGGTGGCGGGTTTTAACGACACATTTATATATTTATGCGATCTAACCCAAAAACCTCTATAATGGATGATATTGGTCTCGAAAGTCTACGTGTTAAAGTGGTTCTTCATGCACTGCAGATGCAGATGCCACTGGTTCTTCATTTACTGCAGATGTAAATGCTACTGGTTCTTTATGTTCTACAGATGTAGATGCCTCTGGTTCTTCATGTTCTGTACATGTAGATGTTACTGGTTATTCATATTCTGCAGATGTAGATGGCACTTGTTATTGATGTTCTGCAGATGCAGATGCCACTGGTTCTTCATGTTCTGTAGATGTAGATGCCAGTGGTTCTTCATGTTCTGCACATGTAGATGCAATCACCGCCATCCATTGCGCAGCAGTTGAACTTAAGACTCTCGATTCGAACAGGCAAATTGACTTATGGTTAATGTATTCATTTAGATTACAACGGATATCTATTAACACACCAGTTATTCAGTCTCCAACACACCAGTTAGTGCTGAACAAGTAACTACTTGACCATGTTTGTGTTTACGTAACAAACTTTCACGAGCTGGTTGTGTGATGCGTGGTGGTGGTGGTGGGTTTAACGACCCAAGAGTGATACTTACACGATCTAACACAACAAAAACCTCATGAATAATATTGGTCGCGACAGCCCAACTACCCCGTGTCAAACGGAACAACTAAAACTCTGGTCCGTTCTGCTCGTTCAAGGTTCATGTGCAATTGAATTGCGGGGACTGCTGTGTGGTGTTGTTGTCTTGTTTGTGGCCTCGGACTGTTATCGTTGTATCCCGAAGCAGAATATTGATTGTTTGGACACAGCAACCGCGTCTGCAAGCCGTGATCTGTAACTTTGGTCCTTACCCATACGTGTATGTATGTGTGTGTTGAACGTCTTTGGCACCATCAGTAGCCAACCGTGCTAAGCTGCTAGTGTCTCTGTGGGTTTCTATGGGTCTCTGGGTATCTGAGATTCTCTGTGGTTGTGTATAAGTTGAACTTCTTTGGCACTGTACATAGCCAACCGTGCTAATCTATCAGTGTCTCTGTGAATCCCTGTGGGTCTCTATTTGTCTGGGTGTCTGTGAGTGTGTGTTTGTACTATGTTGAACACTTTTGTGCTATACAAAGCCAACTGTGCAAATCAGAGGTGCGGGAGGAAGGGTAACAAAATTCAACACGCCATAAAGCAGTTCCTAAAAAAATACGATCTCAATGTAATATTGCGATGTAGTGTATAGTATTTTATAATACTAGGGGTTGTTCAGGGGCACCTGCGGCGCTCCTCACAACGGGAGGATCTTGTCAATGATCTCAAGGCAGCTGGGACCATAGTCACCAAGAAAACAATTGGTAACACACTACGCCATGAAGGACTGAAATCTTGCAGCGCCCGCAAGGTCCCCCCTGCTCAAGAAAGCACATATACATGCCCGTCTGAAGTTTGC
Source organism: Petromyzon marinus (assembly GCF_048934315.1). Taxonomy (NCBI): domain Eukaryota; kingdom Metazoa; phylum Chordata; class Hyperoartia; order Petromyzontiformes; family Petromyzontidae; genus Petromyzon; species Petromyzon marinus. The sequence continues at coordinate 1,283,371 of NC_133741.1, read as the reverse complement.
CAATGAACATCTGAATGATTCAGAGGACAACTGGGTGAAAGTGTTGCGGTCAGATGAGACCAAAATGGAGCTCTTTGGCATCAACTCAACTCGCCGTGGTTGGAGGAGGAGGAATGCTGCCTATGACCCCAAGAACATCATCCCCACCGTCAAACATGGAGGGGGAAACATTATGCTTTGGGGGTGTTTTTCTGCTAAGGGGACAGGATAACTTCACCGCATCAAAGGGACGATGGACGGGGCCATGTACCGTCAAATCTTGGGTGAGAACCTCCTTCCTTCAGCCAGGGCATTGAAAATGGGTCGTGGATCGGTATTCCAGCATGACAATGACCCAAAACACACGGCCAAGGCAACAAAGGAGTGGCTCAAGAAGAAGCACATTAAGGTCCTGGAGTGGCCTAGCCAGTCTCCAGACCTTATTCCCATAGCAAATCTGTGGAGAGAGCTGAAGGTTCGAGTTCCCAAACGTCAGCCTCGAAACCTTAATGACTTGGAGAAGATCTGGAAAGAGGAGTGGGACAAAATCCCTCCTGAGATGTGTGCAAACCTGGTGGCCAACTACAAGAAACGTCTGACCTCTGTGATTGCCAACAAGGGTTTTGCCACCAAGTACTAATTCTTGTTTTGCAAAGGGGTCAAATACTTATTTACCGCATTATAATGCAAATCAATTCATAACATTTTTGACATGCGTTTTTCTGGATTTTGTTGTTGTTATTCTGTCGCTCACTGTTCAAATAAACCTATCATTAAAATTATAGACTGATCATTTCTTTGTCAGTGGGCAAACGTACAAAATCAGCAGGGGATTAAATACTTTTTTCCCTCACTGTACATAGCCAACCACGCTAATAGAAGGTGTGGACGAAGGACAAACAAACTAAAGATGAAGCAATTATAATGAGATAAGTTATCAATTTACCATATTGGTGTAGTGTATATTAGTGTAGTGTGTAGCAGTGTAGTGTATGTATGTTGAACTTATTTTTCAGCGCACATAGTGAATTGCACTAATCAAAAGGTGCGGGGAAGGGGCGGGGGGCAACAAACTAAACACAACAACAAACACAGAAGCCAGTTTTATGATTGCCGCTGTTCTCACCTTGGGGCGATTGGCTGCGGATGGAGGCCGTGCCAGCCGAGGACAGCGCGCTCCACGTGGTGCCAGACATGGCATGGCTCACCGCATCTCCAGCTGGGGTCGTCTACATACACACGCACATAGACACACATATGAAGATATACTTATATTAGAGGAAGTCCCCACGAGAGGGTGACGTCATAAAGGACAAAGGGGAGAGCAGTTGGGGCAATAGAGGGAGGAGACTCCCCGGAAAGGGGTGACGTCAGCAGAAGAGGCGGGGGATCGGGCCACTTTCTCAGCGGGAAAGGAGTTAAGAGAATGCGAATTAAGGAACATTGTGCTCACCCGATCCCGGACTGGTCTACTCTTTACACATACATAGACACCTACATACACATATACATAAACACATCACTCGATCTCTTCTACAGCCCATGCCGCACCCATTTAGGCTCCTCTATCTGGCTGAAGAACAGCTGTTTAGGCATGCGATGGCTGGGCATGCAGTCTACATGACCCAGCCAACACAGCCTTGATTGCCGGAGGAGCTCACCGATGGGACTTTGTCCAGATCTTTCAAGTATTTGTGAGCTCATCGCACAATCCAGCCTGGTTAAACCCTGTTTTAATCCAGGATGGGTTGTCGGCTGCCCAGCCTAAATGTTTCTAACTGGTGATGTTCCATTAAAGTGGTCCACGTTTCGCAAGCATAGATAAGGGAGGGCATGACCGTGGCCGAGAAGACCCAAAGCTTTGTGTGGAGCGACAGACCAGTTAGCTTCTACACAGCCTTATCCAGCTGATGAAAAGATAATGCTGCTCGGCGAATTCGGAGTGAGACCTCTGCTGTCAAACTGGAGCCGGTCATGAGCACACTGCCCAGGTATGGAAAACTCTCCAAACTCTCCACAACTGCCCCATCACCAATTGGGAGTTGAGGGGGTGGAGTGTCTTATGGTAGGAAATACCCAGGCAGGTGCTAAGTTTTGGTGGGGCTGATGGAAAGGCCCCACCTTTGAATGGCACGATCCAGGTTCAGCAGCAGGGCCTCCAACTCCTCTGAGTGAGCAACAATAACCAGATCATATGTAACATGGTTGACCAATAGGGAGCCATCCTTTGACCACACATACAAAAAAAATTCCCCCGTATAGCCTTTACAGACTTGGGGCAAGTGCTGTTAGCGTGCACCTATGAAGGTCGGCACGGCACACGAGGGGGTGGTTGGCCAGCACTACGCCCAGCCGCCTTTGTCTCCCCAGTGGTGATGTTTATACACCACACCAGGTACTCATTTGAGGCTGAGTTTATCTAGGGGAGGCCCAGGACCGGTTCAAATAATCGTCAATGGTATTGGCCGTGAGCGCGAATCAAACTCGTTTCTCTGCCGGGATCATAGCACAGCGCACTACCCACTACAATACCGCTCCATACGGAGATACAAACACTGGCGTGCGTGCAAATGCACACCAATGTAGACAGGTAGGCACACGCAGAGTGGAGATCGCATACTTCACCACACGAGTGGAGGGCTCCATGCGTACCTTCATGGTGTTGATTGTGAGAGCAGCGTCGTCGTTTTGCTGCGTAGAGCTCATGGCGACTCTTGCGCGCTGCTCCCCAGGGTCTCTGCGTGGATAAGCGATGGGTGGGGTGAACGGGGGTGTAGGAGAGTGGCACGTGGAGCAGTCAAGGAGAGCGCGACGACACCATTACCCATGTCACAAGGACGCGGATTCGCATCACTACACAGACTCACAGAATCAAGAGGGACTCACATCATCAACACTCACTCGCATCATCAACACGGACTCACATCCCAAGCACGAACCCACATCCTCACCCTGGAGCCACAACATGGACCCAAACACTCACCATGCCCATAACACGGACGCACATCCTCTCCAAAAACCCACAACACGGATCCATTCAATCATCAAGAAGCCATAAAACGGTCCCACACACTCACCATGAACCCACAACATGGACCCAAACATTCACCCCGGACCCACAACATGGACCCACACCATCTCCACAAACCCACAACATGGACCCTCACGCTCATCACGAACCCACAAGGACCCACACACTCACCAAGAACCCACAAGAAACTCCCACACTCACCAAGAACCCACAACACAGACCCATACCCGCACCATGAACCCACAACACGAACCCACACCCTCCCCATGAACCCACAACAGGAACCCACACCCTCCCCACGAACTCACAACACGGACCCACACACTCACCACGAACTCACAACACAGACCCATACCCGCACCATGAACCCACACCCTCCCCACGAACTCACAACACGGACCCACACACTCACCACGAACTCACAACACGGACCCACACACTCACCATGAACCCACAACACGGACCCACACCCTCCCCACGAACTCACAACACGGACCCACACACCTCTTCAAAAGTTTTGCTCGGATTGCTTCAGCATAAGCTGCTCGACGATGACGAAGAAACAGAAGCAGCTGCCTTCTTCACGCCTGTCTCGAACTCTGAGTATCCACGTGGTGCTGCGACGTCACCGGTGACGTTGCAGATCGAGCGTCGTAGCCACGCCCCTTCTAGCCACGCCCCAAGTGTCGTTGAACGCGCGTGACCACGCCCCTTTTCGCACACCCTGAGCCCCCCCCCTGTCTCCCCCCACCACCACCCCCCGCGACTACTTCCGCTTCCGCCCTGGGCGAGTGGAGGCGGCGGGAAAATCTGAGCTCGTTCGCTGGCTGGGCCTCTTCTAGATCGACTCAGCCTGAAGATGCGTACACGGGTCTCTGTGTGTGAGTCTATGGGTCTCTTGTGGTGAGTCTATGGCTATCTATGTGTGAATCTACGTGTATCTGTGTGTTGAGTCTATGGGTCTCTCTGTGTTGAGTCTGGGAATCTGTGGTTAGTCGATGGGTGTCTATGTGTTGATTCTATGGGTTTAGGTGCCGTGAGTCTATGGGTCTCTGTGTGGTGATTCTGTGGGTCTCGGTGTTGTGAGTCTCTGGGTCTCTATGTTGTGAGTCTACGGATCTCTGTATGCTGAGTATGTGGGTCTCTCTGTGTGGTGAGTCGATGGGTTTTTGTGTGGTAAGTCTATGGGTCTCTGTATGGTGAATCTGGCTCTGTGTGTTTGCATGGGTCTCACTCACCCACACAACCACCCACCCACTCACACCCACTCACATAACTGGGGAGACAAAGGCGGCCGGGCGAGCGGTGGTGTTTGGCTTCCCCCTCGTGTGCCAGAGTTCCGGCCTTCATTGGCGCCGCTGCTGCTACTTGCTACTAACAGCACTTGCCCCATCAACCTGTGTGGGCTACACGGGGGGGCTTTATCTCTGAAAATAGCGTCCTACAGGAGGGGACGGATTTGTGAATACATTGTCCCTTCACCATTTGTACGGACCATGAAGAAGGACCATTGCCCGGAACGTCGCCTGTTATTTATTCTCAGTACTGCGGCCACACACGACTCGTGGGGTTTTGTTTGAGCCCAGCTTGATCACAACACTCCCTGCCCCCCCCCCCCCTGGATTGTCCTGAGTGGTACAGCCCACTGCGTTCATGCCGGGCTCTGGACAAGTCCACCTGGGAGCCTCGTGGGTTGGGGGGGGCCAAAGGTGCATCTCTACATTTGCTTTCTCACTCCACTGCTGGCGGAAGAGGCCTCTGCTAGAGGCCGCTATAGACAGTATTTGGTCTACTCTTCCACGTTGAGCCAGACGGAACAAGGTGAGCGTTCCCACACTTTACCCCACACACCCACCCACTGACCCACACACGCGCTCACCCACTCGCCCACCCACTTGCCACCCACTCGGCGACTCACTCACCTACCTACTCATTCACTCACCCACTTAGTCACTCACCCACTCAACCAATCCTCTTCCACCGTTTTCCACATTACGCCTCGGTTCTTCTGGGCCACAATCATGCCCTCTGTTCGTAACGCTTGCGAGATGTGGAGCCCTCTAAAGGAATATCTGCGCAGGGTTTAAACATTCAGTGCTGGCCCAGCCTATGATCCATCCTGAGTTTAACCAGATTGGATTGTGTAAGGAGAAGAGAATATTATTGTGCGTTACAGGGGAATGTGATGGTGGTGGTGTTAATCCCAATGTTACTGCTACCACTCCACACTGTCGGACTCGCCTCACAGCCGCTCACTCACCCACACTCACTCATCCACCCACTCACCCACATTCAATCGCTCACCTTCTTACTCATCCAACAACTCACTGTCCCACCAACCAATTCACTCCCTCACCCACTCATTCATGATGACACTCACTCACCTAATAACATACCCACCCACACATCAACTCATTCACTCACTCACCCACCCACCAACCCACTCTCCATTATGAACCCCCATGACTTTGCCATCGTAAACTTCACCCACATGTCCATCATGATCCTCACCGACCCGGCCATCATGAACCCCACCGACATGGCCATTGTAAACCACACCCACAGATCCATCGTGAACTGCACCCACACGGCCATCGTGAACCCCACCCATGGTCATCGTGAACAGCACCCACACGGCCATTGTGAACCCCAGCGACACGGCCATTGTGAATCTCACTGACATGGCCATCATGAACCCCATCCACCCAGCCATCATGAACCCTACCGAAAAGGCCATTGTAAACACCACCGACTCGGCCATCGTGAACCCCCACGAGCTGGGACACCGTGCTCACAGTCAAGTCAAAACCCAGGCAGCTCCCTCATAAAACATTGCAACGTTCTATTGAGTCACTGTGGATTTATTTCAGAGAGTTAACGATATACAAACAATAAAATATATATACATTATTACATTATAACTTTTTATAGATCCTTACTCTTAACGCACCATGTGGCTAGGCAGCCTCTGGCCATTGTCTCCGGCTCCGATCTGTGGAGACAGACGCAGCACTACAGCAGCGCAGCGTCCCGCTACGAAAGCCAGAAGTTCCAGTTGGTACCCCCTCCCCCATTGTCCGGGGGTGAACTTACTGACTGACTGCGTGGGGGATGAAAAATAAACTCTAAAACTCATCCCTAATAGAGGTGTTTTGGGTTAGATCGTGTAAGTATATGAAAGTGTCATTAAAACCCGCCATCATCCGACTCAGCCAACGAGTAAAGGTTGTCCCGTAAACAGAACATGACAATTCGTCACTAGTACAGCACACCGGTGTGTTGGAGAGCCAAGCCACAACATTTACAATCTGAGTACGACGTTTCGCCAGCAATTACAACTAGCTTCATCAGGTGACAGCCAAATTTGTGGAGAAGGCCCCACTGAGCTATGTGACTCTCTTTCAGCGAAGCGACCTGGTTATCACAAGTGATAAAAGCTCAACAAAGTGACTGATATCATCAGCATTGTCATGTGGGAATTCATAGCAGCAGCCACATTCGCTCCTCTATGATCACTGTGAAAACCTTTTAATATACCTACAAATACTGACCCCTCCATGCTCCACCATACTACTTATTCCTGAAATGCATTCTCTGTCATTTTTGTTCTGGAGCTGTCCTAATCATCTCCAAAACCAACCCCACCTTTTTTCTCCCTCGATCCCCTTCTGCCTTCCCTTCTTCCATCCATTTTCCCCACGATTATTCCATTTCTCTTGGATCTCTTTAACTCTTCCCTCTCCTGGAATCTTCCCCAACTCTTATACAAGCACCATCATCGTATCTCTTCTCAAAAAACCTTCTTTAGATCCTTCCTTATTTCTCCAAACTCCTTGAACGCCTTTGTTCACTCCCGCCTCTCACCTTACATTTCTACCCACTCACTATCTCCTCCATCAGTCTGGGTTCCTCCCTCTCCGTTCCAAAACCACCCTCCTTCACATCCACAACCACCTGGCCAACTCGCGTCACTCTGGCCTATCTTCCATCCTTATCTCTCTCGATCTGTATTCTGCCTTCGACACCCTCGATCACTCCATCCTCCTAGCCACTCTCTCCAAACTCAGCATCTCTGACACCCTGCTTTGTTGGATCCATTCCTACATGACTTCCCGTTTATTGACTTTCTTTTTCAATCACTGCTCTTCCTCCACCACCCCTCTCATGGTTGGTGTTTCCCAGAGCTCGGTACTTGGTCCCCTTCTGTTCTCCGTACACACATCTCCCTTAGAGTCTATTCTTTATTTGTTCGATATCTCCTATCATCTCTTTGCTGATGACACTCAAATTTTCTTCTTCCAATCATTCACCCCTGATATTTCCCTCTGTATCTCATCCTGCCTGACAGGCATACAAGCAGGAATGATGGAAAATATTATTTCCATAAATACTACCAAAACCTCAGTGCTTTTCTTTCCATCGTCTCGCTCACCCCCTCGTGCACCCTCCATTTCTTCCCCCCCGCCCCCCCCCCCATGATCTCATCCCAAACTCTACCGCCCTAACTCTCAATGTTATCTTCGATTCCACTCTCTCCTTCACTTCCCACATTGCCAACACCTCTCGCAAATGCCGTTACCATTTGTGCAACATCAGGAAAATCTGCCCACTCATCACTACCACTGCTGCCAATCTCCTCATACAATCCCTCGTCTTCAATCATCTGGATTTCCGCAACTCATTCCTGGTTGGTCTCCCTGCTTACGCAGTTATCCTCCAACACATCCACAATGCAGTTGCACGGACTGTACTCAACCTTCCATGCACATTTTACTGCTCTGCTCTCCTTCAACAACTTCACTGGCTTCCTGTCTATCACCGCTGTCTTTTTAAATTTCTCACTCTAGTATACAAAGCCTCACCCTACCTCTCTTCTCTCATTTCTTTATATGTCCTTTCATGCTCCCCTCGATCTCAATATTTCCGTTTACTCACTGTTCCATCATCTCCTTGCACCCAGTCTCACTTTCATTAATTCTTTCTCTCTTCTTGCCCCGTTGCACTGGAACAAACTCTTACTCCACATTAGATTATCACCCTCGATTTCCACCTTTCACTTGGCCCCCAGGCCTTTTCTATTCTCGATTGCTTCTTCTCTTCCACTGCCTCCACCCCTACCGGTTCCTTCACCTACTTGCAGCCCCCCAGTCATATTCCTCCGACGAACCTAATTCCTGACCCGCCTCCGACATCTTGCTTTTTATGTGCACCTGGCCACATCTCTCCCCCAGCCCTACACTGTGCTCCTCCATCGGCTCAACTGTCCGCCCACCAGACCTCTGCCCCTACCACCCTCCACCTATCCGAATCCATGCCCATTTCACAACTTCACGCATGTGCCCCATACCCCACTTCCTCTAATCTACGTTGCACCCATCAGACACCCTCACTCACCATCACATTGCGCCTTATTCTGCCTTACCTACCCCTGCAATATCAGTTCCATTCCCAGCTCCTGTCCCTCCATCCATCCATCACCTTCCTCACTGAATGCCATCGGATTGCATCTTAAAGCACCATCGAAATGGTGCTATATAAATCTGAAATAGACTAGAACATAACTCCTCTAAATGTACGTTTCTACAGACTGAGACCCACAGAGACACACTCACAGAGACCTATAGAAATCTAGACTCATGGAACCATACAGACCCACAGCAACCCACAGAGACCCATAATCCGTTTAGAGTTCGGTGAAGATACAGCAGCAGATGTGAGTGTGAAAGCGATGGGTATTACCTTGTTACCTTGAGTTTTACCTGCGGTGACTGCTATATCGGGGAGACGAAACGACATATTTCTGACCAAATTCGCGAGCACAAATCAGATTTGAAACACGGCAGATCGAATTCTTCGGCCGTAGCTGATCATTGTTTCAACACAGCGGGTTCTCATGATATTGTTTTCTCCGATACCAAAGTGCTCTGCAAACCTCCCGGATACTACCAAAGATTTGTCCATGAAGCCATCCAGATATACAAACATAGACACAACTTCAACCGAGAGGATGGTTTTAAATTAAACAATCATTGGAAAGATGTCATCAACCAAGTCAAACTTTAGCTGCCTTATAATTGTACAGCCATTTCCATTCCGGTTGGTTTCTATTCCCAGCTTGATTAGCCCCTTTTTTAACTAAGTTAAACCTAAGTTAAACTTTAGCAGCCTTATAGTTTATTGCAGTATACTGTAAAGCAACCAGTTTGTCAGCTTAAATACTGCCTCCTGACTCTTGTTCATGTGTGTAATTTTCTTCAACCACTTGCCACCACCTGCTCTTGTCGATCTCTCCATCCCCCTAACCCCCTGTAGCATAACAAAAGGCGGCTTAACTTAGCCCCCCCCCCACAGCCCTTCCTGGCTCCTCCCCCCCCTTAACCTGTATATAATCTCGGGTCTTAGAGCTCTCTTCACTTGATACAGCAATTTTGCTGTGACGGTTTCCACCTGAAGACAGAGGCTTGTGTTGCCTCCAAACCGTCGTGATTTAATTGAGTTGTTTTCATTTATTTTATTTATAGATTTTTACCTACGTGACTTTACCGAAAAAAACAAAGAGTATGAATCCTTGCAGTCATGAAAGCTTCAAATCTATAATTTGTTGTCCTTCCCCTGCACCTCCGATTAGCACGGTTGGCTACGTATGGCACGAAAGAAGTTCAGCATACACACATGCACCCCGATGCCTGCCAAACTTTACATATTACTCAATGAAACAATGATAGAAAATGTTTTCATCAGAAATTTGCCACGTTTTCAGCATTCATTCACCAGAATTATAATGAAATAAAAATGATTAATCACATAATCAAAACATTCCAAACATTCTAAAGGTTACGTGCCATTAACTAGACCTTGAACTAAAGCATGGTGCTTAAATGTGGATTTTGTAAAGATGTTACAATCAAGAGCAATGACTTTAACAACACGTTTCGATAAATTGTCACCGACAAATCGGTAACCAGGGCAGCAGTGGGCAGTGCAGGAACATTTACCGCTGAACATGGACGATGTACTCACCTCATCATGCATTGTTGTGAACGATTGCGGATAATATATTAATAAACAGAAACAGCTCCGTTTCTCGAACTAAAAATCCGCGGAGTAACTTGCATGGCCATCGGTATATTGGCCCTCTGAACTAATGTTTCAGAATGTTGTCTATTCCAGTCTAGGATGTCACGACTGTGGTGTGCAGCTCTCCGATGTGTTTTCGAGTTGAGGGATATGCTGGACATCAGATACACATCATGCTGAGCAACAGATGGTTATCTATCGTGGGATACCTTTTTTGCCATTATCAAATTATGAAAAATAATAGGATTCATTGCCAGGGAGGATAAAACCTATTCCTGTTTTTCACGCTTTGATATTGCCAAAAAAGGTCCCATGATATAGTTGCTCAACCCGAGCTATAAATGCACTGATACTTGCATTGTCTTTGTACTGTTTGCCTTTTGGCATCCTCTGGTCTGACACTGGTTGCGAGACTAGGCCATAAAGAAGTCTGTCTCTGGTGTAGGCAAAGACAATTCATATTATTATCAGAACATGTTTCTTTGTATGTGTTGCGTAGTAAATGACGACGCGGAGGTAGGTCTTCAAGTAAGGGCTTGCGCTGGTTTATTAACAAAGAAAGTAAATTTTGATTTAAAGCTTTCGTGACTGCAGTAATTCATATTCTTAGTTTTTTTTGTTGTTTCTCTTCAACGTGACTTTACCGAAAAAACTAAGAATAACAAAGAAAGTAGTTAACCACCAGGGTTAGGTGTCTTACACTCGGTCTTTCTCTTGGACCCTTAGCTCTCTCTACTGCTAGCCCACTGGCTGTCTCTTCGGGCTCTCTCACTCGAGTCGGAACGGGGGTTCAGCCAACACCGCCCGACCGAGGAGAGCAGCACCTTCCGTAACTACAGCCGGCTTTTTCAGACTTCTTAAGCTCTACCCCTGGCCATCTCTTCAACTCCCTTCAACCGCTCTCCATCCCGGGCTCCCACAACGACCCCGCTTTTGTCACGGGGCCCCCCTTAAATACTCCCAGGCTACATGACGTCATCGCACCTCACAGCGCGTATGACGTCACGTCCCCATATTACTTTTCTGCATATGTTGTGCCAGAAGTATGCGTGGTTAATGCAGACTTGATTTCATGCAAAATGTATCTATGTGGTATTTGAACATCTTAACACCGCTCCTGTTCTACTCTTATTTTTCATATCAGATGATCTGTTATTCGGCATGATGTCCAACGTATCTCTCCAAGAACCAATTCAATCCCTAAAACTAAACTTAAAACTATTTTTATTTTACCAGGTAAGGCCCACTGAGCTATCGAGCTCTTTTTCAGACACGACCTGGCTATTGCAAATGATAGCTCAAAAAAGTGGCTTATCATCACGTGGAAATTTATTGCATCAGCCAATTATTCTAAACAGGAGGACCCGGAGAAAAATCCACACGACCACTGGAAGAGAGACACGCAAACTCCAAATATACAGCAGGTGTCAGGGCCAGGATTGATCATATCTAGAGAATCTCAAAATAATGATAGCGATTTAAACCAAACGAAAATTCAGAAGACACCTATAGGGGAGTTCTTCAACCATCAACCTCCCTGATCATTTTAAATGAAAGCATGAAACTCAATTATGCACAGCAGGCTGACACAGTCCAACAATTTCACATACATTGTACGTATGTGTGTGCGTGTGTGTTGTGGAGAGCGGTGGTGTAGGTTAGCATGCTGCGCTATGATCCCGGCGACCCGGGTTCGATTCCTGCTCACGGCCAACAACAGTGACGATTATCTGAACCGGTTCCTGGACCTCCCCTAGTTCGATTCAGTCTTAAATGAGTACCTGGTGTGGTGTTGCAAACATTGCAACTGGGGAGACGAAGGCGGTCGGGCGTGGTTCTGGCCACCCACCCCCTCGTGTCTATGGTTCAGTGTTAGTCTATTGACACTGAGTCTGGTGCAATGTTGAGTATGTATGTACGTTGAACTTCTTTCGTACCGTACATAGCCAACCGTGCGAATCAGGTGCGGGGGGGTGGGGGGGAACAACAAGCTAAACAAAACAAGCAGTTCTAAACGAAAGAGTTTTCAAACTCATTCCTTTAGAACTGCTTTATAATGACTATATCATTTATTTATTGGTAGAAGCCTTTCTGTGGCACAAGACTCTGACAAGGCCCTGTTGTAAGATGTCTGGCCATCCACTGTTAAGGATGCTTCCAATATAAACCCACACGTTATTATAACAATAATGATTACAACAATTGTACCATCTTTCCTAGAGATATGTGAATCTGTGTTATCCTCTAAGGTGGATTTTTCCAAATTTTTAATGTTTTAATGTCTTTCTGGAACATACAAGGCCAGTTCACATGGGACCTTTTTGCCAGTATCAAAGTAGCAACAATAAGAATAGGTACTCTTTGGTTTTTTCGGTAAAGGCACGTAGGCATAAAATGAAATAAATCACGACGTTTCGGGCGCAACACAAGCTTCCATCATCAGGTGGGAAAGCATGGTCTGCTGCTGAGGCAGATTGTTTTAAAAGGTGTGAAATGGGTGAAGCTCAAGGGTCTTGAAGAAGTGGCCGGGGCTAGTGATGTTAATGTGAGAAATTAGCATGTAACTGTAAGATAGGAGAGCGGCCTCCTCAACGAGGGCACGGAAGTGTGGCTATGTTAATGTGAGAGATTAGCATGATGTTAATCTAAGAAATTGGAGGGCACAGAAGTAGCTATGTTAATGTGAGAGATTAGCATGTAACTGTATACAAGGAGAAAAGAGCGGCCTCCTCGACGAGGGAGTGCAACCCAACGGGTGTAATCCAAATGGCCTGTGAGTATGAGAGTGCAATCCAAAAGACATGTGAGCATGAGAGTGCAACAAGGACTGAATCCAGATGTGCCAACTTTGCTAAGGCAGTGTCTTAACAACACTTACTTCACCTGGAATGGTACATTCTACAGACAAAATTAGGGTACCCCAATGCATTCTCCCTTATTGCCAGTGGTAGCGAATATTTTCATGGAAAATTTTGAGACAGATGCCATTCAGACATCCACCCTACGTCCTTCCTTGTGGTAGAGATACGTAGATGACACGTTCGTCATCTGGCCACATTGCCTGCCAGCACTGAACCAATTTCTCAATCGCATCAATTCCATACACCCATCTATCAAATTCACCTTGGAAGTGGAAAAGGATGGCAAGCTACCATTCCTTGATGTTTTGATCAAGAAAAGACCTGATGGCTCGTTGGGACATTCGGTCTACAGAATAGCCACCCACACGGATGCCTATCTAAAGCCTGACTCCCACCACCATCCAGCCCAGAATAATTCCCTCATCAAAACACTACACCATAGGGCCCGTTACATCTCCGACCGGCACCACCGAGGAAGTGAGTTGGAGCACGTACACCAAGCCCTCAGGACGAACGGATACTCGGACCGTACAATCCACAAAGCTGTCTCCCCAGCCATGCGGAGACAACCTTCTGAGGATCCAAAGAAAACCATTAGTTTATCGTACATCGCAGGGTTTACCAAAAATATTTCCAAAATCTTAAACACAAGATCCAGGTTGGTTTCAATACAGTACACAAAATCCGTGATTTAACCCAACTGTAAAATATGTGATTCCTGACATGCAAACTGAGCTGTGGTTGCGGCCCAGTTTGGGGAAACGAAACGACATGTGTCGGACCGCGTCCGTGAACACAAGGCAGATCTGAAACACGGTAGTACCAATACCTCTGCCGTTGCCGATCATTGTTTTAATGCTGTGAGCTCACGCAAAATTGATTTTTCCAAGACGGAGGTACTCTGCAAACCTACCGGCTACCTTCAGACATTTGTTCATGAAGCCATCCAGATATATAAACACACAACTTCAAACTAGAGGATGGGTACAAATTGATCAATCATTGGAAGGATGTTATTAACAAGGTAAAGTCTTAACTGACTGTGATGTTTCCATCCAACCTGCATATGTCAGCTGTTATTTCGACTCTGTCTCTCTCTCTATGCCTCTTTCTGAGATCGCTCATGCTCACATGTCTTTTGGATTGCACTCTCATTCTCACAGGCCCTTTGGATTACACCCGTTGGGTTGCACTCCCTCGTTGAGGAGGCTGCTCTTCTTTTCTCCAGTTACATGCTAATTTCTCACATTAACATCATGCTAATCCCTCAAATTAACATAGCCACTTCCGTGCCCTCGTCTAGGAGGCCGCTCTCCTATCTCACAGTTACATGATATTTTCTCATATTAACATGACTAGCCCCGGCCACTTCTTTATGACCCTTGAGCTACACCCATTTCAAACCTCTGCCTCAGCAGCAGACCATGCTTTCCTACCTGATGATGGATGCTTTTGTTGCGCCCAAAACGTCGTGATTTATTTTATACCTACGTTACTTTACCGAAAGAACCAAAGACTATGGATTCCTGCAGTCATGAAAGCTTCAAATCAAGATGAATAAGAATAGGTTTTACAATTTCTGGCTATAAAACAGGTGGTAAGATGTTCAAACACCAAATAGATTCCTTTTGCAAGCAATCAACAAAGGGTTCAACCTATTCTTATTGTTCATGCTTTGATCCCGTGACATAGCTCCTCACCCCAAGATATAAATGCTCTGATACATACATTTTCTTTTTACTGTTTGCCTTTTGGCGTTCTCTGGTCTGACACTGGTGAGACTAGGCCATCAAGAAGGCTCTGGTGTAGACCAATCAGTTTCAAAGACAATGTATATATTTTTAAACTTAACTTTCGTGACTGCAGGAATTAATATTATTTGGTTCTTTTGGTAAGTCACAGATAGAAAAAATAAAATAAAAAAATAAGTGAATGCGAACAAAAAAAACACAACGTTTTAATCGCATCACAAGCGGTCGTCATCAGGAAAAATTGACGGTTTGCCTCGAAAGGCAAACTGTTTATAAAGGTTTAGAGATGGGCATAGTCCAAGTGTGTCAGCAGCATGGGTGGGGCAGCTAATGTTAATGTAGGAGAAAACAACTAACCGCCGGTTAGTTTTTCTTCATAAACAGTTCGCCTTTAGAGGCTAACCCCTCTTTTACTGATGATGACCACCTGTGTTGCGATCGAAACGTTGTGGTTTTTTGTTTTTATTTTTTATTATTTTTCATTTTATTTATTATTATTTTTCTATCTACGTGACTTTACTAAAAGAACCAAAGAATACAAATGGATATATTATCAGAGCATGTTTGTTTGCATGTTCACCACGTGTGGTTAATGCAAACTTGATGCATTGCAAAATCTATATCTTTGGTGCTTGATCATCTTAACACCTGTTTTATTTCCAGAAAGGGTAAAACCTATTCTTATTGTTCATACTCCAATTCACATGCTTCTGCCTATTTTAGGATTAGTGACGTCAAAATGGACTACCCTGCAACATTTGAATTGACAGAAATATGGTGTTTTAGTGATTTAATTAAGTGTTGTTATACACACTTTTTTTTCTCAAATTTTCTTGTTGTGGTTTTCACACCTGATGATGATTTCTTGTGTTGCAGTCGAAACGTGAGAATTTTATTGTTATATATATTTTTATTTTATTGTTTCCCTTCTACGTGACTTTACCGAAAGAACCAAGAATATTTTATACTATTTTAATTTAATATTATACATGCCAGGCGTTTATAGTATATTATTATTTTCAAAATATTTTTTTTGTATTTGAGCGCATGCATAAAAATGTGTCGTTAACCCACCACCACCCAACATAGCCAATTTGTAAGGTTTGTCACGTAAACAAAATGTGCCATACTCTCTGGTTCTCTCGGTAAAGTCACGTAGACAGCAAAAACAACAAAAGAAAACCTGACGTTTTGGTCGCAACACAAGCGTCCGTCTTCAGGTGAGAAAATAATCTGCTGTTGTGGCTTTAACTAAATATGCCAATTAGTTACTAGTACAGCACACCGGTGTGTTGAAGAGTAAACCCACTACAACATTGTCAACTCCAAAACACCCCGGTATGCGGAACAAGTAACGAATTGGCGCGTTTTGTTTACATGACAAACCTTACTAATTGGCTGTGTCTGGTGGTGGCGGGTTTAACGACACATGTATATTTACGGAATCTAATAAAAAAAACGTCGAATATGGATACTGGTCACTAGCCTATGTGTTCAATTAGTATATGTTTTGAAAATTAAAATAAGTGAGTTTTGATCTTCTGATTAATAAGCTAATGATTACACGTACATTCTGCTGGACAACGGTGTGGAGACTGTTATTGTGATCTCTATTATAACCGGAACTTAATTAGGTACTCGGGGTAGGCTTGAGCATCGTTGAAGATTACAAACATTGCTGGATTGTGAATGTTATCAGTCACGCTGTCGTACAGCATTACGGAGCTCACGCTCGCGTCTATGGGTGGAGGTTCGAGCATGCCAGTCTTCCCCAACGTGTAATTCCCGGACAGGATGCGTGCCCGGTAGATGGATTTGATGCCATTGGCATCGGGTGGAGAGTACGTATGGTGAGCAGAATAGGCCGCGCTCACAGCAAAGTAGACTCCTTTCCCGTAGACCACAGCTGCAAATACAAAATGAAACAACTGTCATCGAGCCACATACCATCACCTCTTAATTGTGGCGATGCGTCTGTGCGCGAGTGACGGAATGGGACGTCATACCGTTTCTACCACAGTAGCTTCTGTTGAACCCATTCGTGTTGATGGCCTCGCAGGTCTCAAGAGCTGTCCCGTGATACAGAGTCCTTTCCACCGGTGCTTCCTTCAGGGGTCCCTGGTTGCAATTTTCCATCTCCGTCTTCTTTGTTGTGTACACTTTCCAAAGTGTAGGGTTTTGAATGTGGATAATCTGTAAAATGAGAGCAAACGTAGTTACGAGTGGAGACCCTTTTAGATGTAAGTGCTCAAACCCAGGCGATGGATGCTTTATATATTTGCATTGGTGTAGTGCTGTTTGATTTGTGGCGTTGTTCTCTGGTCTAACACCAGTTAGGCCATGAAGAAGGCTGTAGCTCTGGTGTCGGTCAATCAATTGCAAAGGCAATGCATGAATTGTCAAAGCATGCCTCAATAAATATTTTTTGGGTTAAATTGAGTGAATGTATGTGTCGTTAACCCACCACCACCCGACAAAGCCAATCAGTAAGGTTTGTCACGTAAACAAAACATGCCAATACGTGACTACTTCAGCCCACCGGTGTGTTGGAGAGTAAATCCACAACATTTATAATTTGAGTATGATGTTTCGCTGGTAATTACATCCAGCATCAAAGGGCGATTTTACCAATTGTGGCAAAATAAGAGCAAAATGTAATTGTGGATTTACTCTCCAACACACCAGTGTGCTGAATTATTAACTGATTGGCACGTTTTGTTCGTGAAAAAGCTTACCAATTGGCCGTCTCAGGTGTTGACTGGTTTAACGACATTTATATTTACGAGATCTAACCCAAAAACTTTTATTATGGATAATATTCTTGATTTGAAGCTTTCGTGACTGCAATAATTCATACTCTTTGGTTCTCTCGGTAAAGTCATGTAGGTATAAAAAAATAATAGATCACGACGTTTTGATTGCAACACAAGCAATCGTCATCAGGTGAGACAACTACAGCAAGAAAACTGCTGAAGTAGGCGAGAGAGCTTCTGTGACATGCGGTTATATAGGTATCGGCGGTGGGGTTGGGAGAGAGGAGGAAGGGGCAGAAAGTGGGGCGCGGGGAGCTGCGTGAGACACTAAGGGAGAAGGCCCAGCCACCAGAGGTGTGCCAATGACAAACCCCTAAGAGCAAGAGGTACACATGATGAGGGAGAGGCACACACAGAGTCGGAAATGACACTTGACATAGTCAGGTAGGATGGAAAACATCACAGTCAGTTAAGACTTTACTTGGTTAATAACGGCTTTCCAATGGTTGCTTAGTTTGTACCATCTTCTTGGTTGAAGTTGTGTCTGTGTTTATATATCTGGATGGCTTCATGAACAAATCTCCGAAAGCCGGTGGATTTGCAGAGTACCTTCGTCTTGAAAAAATAAATTTAATGTGAGCCCACTCCGTTAAAACAATGATCAGCAACGGCAGAGGTATTGGTCCTACCGTGTTTCAGATGATCTGCCTTGTGTTCGCGAACGCGGTCAGAGACGTTTCGTTTCCCCAATGTAACTGCTGCCACAGCCACAGCTCAGTTTATGGACACCAGGGTATTGCATGTCAGGAATCACATCCTTTCCAGATGGGATCAAATCACTGATTCTGTGTACTGTGTTGAAATGAACCTGGATCTCGTGTTTGTTTAAGATTTAGGAAATATTTTTGGTAACCCCTATGTATGGCCAAGTGATGGTTTTGGTTGGATCCTCAGATGGTTGTCTCCCCATGGCTGGGGAGACAGCTTTGCGGATTGTACGGTCAGAATATGCGTTCATCCTGAGGGCTTCGTGTACGTGCTCTAGCTCACTGGCTAGGTGGTGCTGGTCGGAGATGCAACGGGCCCTATGGTATAGTGTTTTGATGAGGGAATTCTTCTGGGCTGGATAGTGGTGGGAGTCGGGCTTTAGATAGGCATCCGTGTGGGTGGCTTTCCTCTAGACAGTGTCCCAACGAGCCATCAGGTCTCTTCTCGATCAAAACATCCAGGAATGGTAGCTTGCCATCCTTTTTCACTTCCATGGCCAATTTAATAGATGGGTGTATGGAATTGATGTGGTTGATAAATTGGTTCAGTGCTGGCAGACAATGTGGCCAGATGACGAACGTGTCATCTTTGTATCTCTACCACAAGGAAGGACATAGGGAAAATGTCTGGATGGCATCTGTCTCAAATTCCTCCATGAAAACATTTGCTTCCACTGGCGATAAGGGAGAACCCATTGGGGTACGCTCATTTTGTTTGTAGAATGTACCATTCCAGGTGAAGTAAGTGTTGGTAAGGCAGTGCCTTACCAAAGTTGGTACATCTGGATTCAGTCCTTGTTGGACCAAATCTTCAATGATTGCAATGGTGTCAGGTCCAGGGACTTTGGTGAACAGGAAGACTACATCAAAACTGACAAGCAAATCATCTGGAGACAGATGTCCTTGATTAGAGAAACCAAGTGAGCTGATTCTAGATTTGAAGCTTTCGTGGCTGCAAGGATTCATACTCTTTGGTTTTTCGGTAAAGTCACGTAGGTAACATAAAATGAAAACAACTAAATTAAATCACTATGTTTCGGAGGCAACACAAGCTTCCGTCTTCAGGTGGAACAGTCACAGCAAAATAGCTGTATCAAGTGAAGAGCTCTGAGACATCTGAGATTATATACAGGTTAAGGGGGGAGGAGGAGCCAGGAAGGGACGTGGGTGGGGGGGAGGGCTCAGTTATAAGCCGCCTTTTGTTATGCTGCAGGGGGTTCGAGGAAAGAGATGCACGAGTACATACAACCCACTGAGAGCAATGGCAATGGCTGTACAATTATAAGGCAGCTAAACTTTGACTTGGTTTATAACATCTTTCCAATGGTTGCTCAATTTAAAACCATCCTCTCGGTTGAAGTTGTGTCTGTTTGTATATCTGGATGGCTTCATGGACAAATCTTTGGTAATAACCGGGAGGTTTGCAGAGCACTTTGGTATCGGAGAAAACAATGTCATGAGAACCCGCTGTGTTGAAACAATGATCAGCCACGGCCGAAGAATTTGTTCTGCCGTGTTTCAAATCTGATTTGTGCTCGCGAATTCGGTCAGAAATATGTCATTTCGTCTCCCCGACTCAATTTTTAAACACCGGGGTACTGTAAGTCAGGAATGACATCCTTTATGGATGGGATCAGATGATGGATTTTTTGTACTGTATTGAACCGGACCTGGATCTTGTGTCGAACTAGTGATGATCTTGTTGGTTTTTATCGTTATGCTGGTAGTATGATCACTTTTAATTTTTGAGTAACTCTATCATTGAGTAGGTCCTGGATTTTGTTGTATGAGTGTTTATCCATGATGACAGTAGCATTGCCCTTGTCGGCCGAGAGAATGACTATCATCCCTCTTTTTTTTTATTTGCGAGTTCAGAGCGTTCGTTTTGCTAATGTTCCTAATGGGTTTCTTAGCATTCTTGAGAATAGTGGCTATTTCAGCTCTCGCAACGTCCACTCGGCTGTGTCCTATGCCTTTGAGGGCTACATCGAGAGCAAAATTTGAATCAGACGCCATCTAGACATCCGCCCTTCGTCCTTTCCTATGGAAGAGATATGTGGATGACACTTTTGTCATTTGGCCACATGGCCTCCCAGCATTGAATCATTTCCTAGACCACATAAATTCCAGACACCCATCCATCAAATTCACCATGGAAGTGGATAAAGATGGCAAGCTGCCATTCTTGGATGTTCTGTTTGAGAGGAGGACTGATGGCTCTTTGGGACATTCTGTTCACAGGAAGTCCACCCACA
This sequence comes from Petromyzon marinus, assembly GCF_048934315.1. Taxonomy (NCBI): domain Eukaryota; kingdom Metazoa; phylum Chordata; class Hyperoartia; order Petromyzontiformes; family Petromyzontidae; genus Petromyzon; species Petromyzon marinus. Next base: position 1,262,897 of record NC_133741.1, on the reverse strand, counting down.
CAGTCTCCTACTTGAAGCCTGATTCCCACCACCACCCGGCTCAAAATAATTATCTCATCAAAACATTATACCATAGGGCTCATTGCATTTCTGACCAACACCACCTGGCCAGTAAATGAAAACATGTACATCTGGCCCTCAAGATGAACGGGTACTCTGATCGTACTATCCGCCAAGCTGTTTCTCCCACCATACAGAAACAACCACCTGATACTCCGATCAAAATCATCACATTACCATACATAGCAGGCGTTACCAAAAAGATTTCCAAAATTCGAAACAAACACAAGATCCTGGTCTGGTTCAATACAGTACACAAAATCCGTGATCTGATCCCATCCGTAAAGAATGCATTCCTGACTTACAGAACCCCGGTGTTTACAAATTGAGTTGTACCTGCAGTGACTGCTATATCGGGGAGACGAAATGACATTTCTGTCCGAATTCGCGAGCACAAATCAGATTTGAAACACGGCAGAACGAATTCTTCGGCCGTGGCTGATCATTATTTCAACACAGCGGGTTCTCGTGACATTGTTTTCTCCGATACCAAAGTGCTCTGCAAACCTCCCGGTTATTACCAAAGATTTGTCCATGAAGCCATCCAGATATACAAACATAGACACAACTTCAACCGAGAGGATGATTTTAAATTGAGCAACCATTGGAAAGATGTTTTAAACCAAGTCAAACTTTAGCTGCCTTATAATTGTACAGCCATTGCTCTCAGTGGGTTGTATGTACTCGTGCATCCCTTTCCCCGAACCCCCTGCAGTATAACAAAAGGCGGCTTAACTGAGCCCTCCCCCCCACCCACGTCCCTTCCTGGCTCCTCCCCCCCCCCCCTTAACCTGTATATAATCTCGGGTGTCTCAGAGCTCTTCACTTGATACAGCTATTTTGCTGTGACTGTTCCACCTGAAGACGGAAGCTTGTGTTGCCTCCGAAACGTCGTAATTTAATTTACTTGTCTTCATTTTATGTTACCTACGTGACTTTACCAAAAAACCAAAGAGTATGAGTACAAGTGAGCTGAGTTAAGTACAGCTGAGGCGGTCTCTCCCGTGAAAGGAAGCAGGGTCTCAGACAGAAATCGGTCGAGTTTGTAGGTGGATGAGTTAATGGTGGAGACGATAGGACGGAGCAGGGTACCTTCTTTGTGGATTTTTGGAAGGCCATAAAATCTGGGTGGTCTAGCAGCCGAAGGTTTTAGAGAGCGCTGCTTGGTCTGATCGATTAGAGAAGCCGATTTAGTGATGATATTGTTGTTTTTGTGGCTAGGCGGTTGGTGGGATCTCTGTTGATTTTAGTTTAGCTGCCATAATTAAGAAGGTCCTGAATTTTGTTGTTGTAAGTTGTTGTATCCATGATGAGAGTGGCATTGCCCTTGTCGGCTGAGAGGATGACAATGTCACATCTGTTTTTTTGGTTGAGAGAGTTCAAAATGCTCGTCCTTGCTGATGTTGCTAATGGGTTTCTTAGCGTTTTGAGGATAGCAGCGATTTCAGATCTTGCAACGTCTGCCGGGATGGGTCCCAAACCTTTGAGGGCTACGTCGACCTAGGCAATGATATCATCCACTCGGATGTGTTTACGGGTGACTGTGAAATTCAACCCTTTAGTTAGTACCGATTTTAGGCTGTCGTAATTATTTTTTTATCCGCAGTCTAGCGCAATCTGTAAATCTGTTACCTCCGTGCATCGTCTCATCTCCCAGCTCTCGCCACCGCTCTTTTGCCACCAGCAGGTGGAGCTAGTGGGTGGGCAAATCTACTCTCCTCCTCCCCCTCCCCCATTACCTTATCTTCCTCATCACCATAGACTTCAACCCTCAGTATTGTAGTGCCATTGTTAGGTGGTATGGTTATATTCTTACCTGCAGTAGCGGACATGTGTCAACAGAGTTCGAGAAGGAAGGTGTGGCTAGGGGCGGAGAGACTCTGGAATGGGTATAAAAGCCGGACCCCTGAACGGGTCCGGCAGTCATCGTCCATTTGAAGACTTGGAGACCTGAACAACCGCTCGGAAGACCTGAAGCAAAGAGCTCAAAGGGCAGAACCTGAACCCCTAGTTAGGGTCGGGTTCAGAGCTTTCCAGTCTAGGGTAGAGCTATAACCAGAGTGAGGGCACATTAGTCATATCATATGCCAACTTGGACTTTGTTTTCATTGTTATGCTGATGACACTCAAATTTACATTAACATTGAATCCCCCCTCAATGCAGAAGTATCTTGTGTATCATCGTCTCTTGTGATTATTAAGGCTTGGATGCAGTCTAACTTTCTTAATTTCAAAGCTGATAAGACAGAGGTGCTGTATGTTGGGTCCCATCATTAATTGTCTAAGGCTGGCTCGGTCAGTGTGTTAATTGATGACCAAAATGTCGGTGCTGCTCAGACAGTTTCCAACCTTGGTGTTGTCCTTGATCCCTTACTAACCTTCGAAGCACCCATTAACAAGGTCATTAAGGCTGCCTTCTTTCACCTCAGAAATATAGCCGGATTGCACCCCATTATCTCGTTATCGAACATTAAGAAGCTGGTACACATGTTTGTCTTTTCACGTATCGATGTATGTCATGCATTATTAGCTATCATCTCTCTCAAGCTGTTAAACCGCCTCCAGCACATGCAGCTGCCAGAGGTTTTACTCGAACACCAGTTCCTGAGCACATCACACCTGTACTTGAGTCTCTTCATTGGTTACCGGTCAGGTTCCAAGTGGAGTTCAAGATCCTTCTCATCTACGAGGCCCTCAACTATGCCTCCCTCTCTTATATCAGTGACCTCCACCCATATGTCCCAACGCAAGTTCTTCAGTCATCTAAGTGTGGGGTCATGTGTGTTCCGAGGGCACACTGTTCAATGGGTGACCGGGCATTTTCCTGTGTGGCTCCCAACCTGTGGAATGCACTCCCATCTGATATTCACTCCACATGGGGGTAGGGGGGGTGCCTCCTCCCCCCTCCTCAGTGTCAACTTATAACCCTCACTGCAAAGGCAGAATCCTCATGTCACGCCATCTCGGTAACGCTATTGAGACATACAAGTAAAATGGACGTCATGATGAACAAGGGATTATAACGTTTAAATGAAATAAGTCTGTGTCACCGCGGCCTTACAAATTGCACACGAATGGATGCAATGAATATGACGTTGCAGTCTGCTTTTCACTTGAATGTTTCAGATTTACAGCAATACACCCATCCTCGGATGGGCTATAGGCTCGCCACCATTTACATGCACATTTTGATTCCTAAATGCACGTAAATGAAGTTTTTTCTTGTTCGTTTTACCTCTTCAATCGAATACCCGGACTGTTTGCAAAGTTTCCCCAGGGATTCTTCAAATTCAAGTTTGATTTTCTGAAAGGTTCTCGATCTTCTTTTCAACTCCACAGTGATCACACGGTGGCCCTTGAACTCAGCCTCGTCTGCCCAGTCTGCGGGTATTACATCTGAAAGAGAGGTAAACACAACAAATGCTTGTGTCCATGCGGCAATATGAGTTGGACTTTAGATAAGTAATACAATTTGTATTCCATGTGTAGATTATCATTATTTACGAGTACAATATTCAATGAGTAAGTAATGTGATGGTTATTTTTATAAGTGATGATCTGTTTTCGAACGCAGTATTTTCCAATACAATCGTAGTATGTTGCTGACAGTATACATTGTGTAGGCACACATCACATTTTTAATTTATACGATTTTGAGATTACAAAGGATTAAAAAACATCACACTGTGACGCAGCCCAAACAATTGGGTCAACTAAATGTTGGTACGGTCCCAACCTGAAGAGGTTACTCAATGGGCAGAAAAGAATGAAGCGGGCAGATTGAAATCGAATTTCTTTAGAACTGCTTTTTGTGTTTTGTTTGTTTATCCCCCACATCTCCGATTTGCACGGTTGGCTACGTACGGTGGGAAAGAAAATACAACATACACACATACAATATGCTTCATATAATGATACTGTTGATGATGACGATCATGTCGATGATTCTACAGCATTAATAATTGTGACAAATAATGCATTCATTGACTTACCCAAGGCTGTTTTCCGTTTAATTTTCCGTGTTGATTCATATTCATATGAAAATTCATTTCTATTGAATTTGACGTGTGCCTTCCTGTCATCTATAGAGAAAATTTGCTGTTTCTGTAAGTAAGCCTTTTCAATAGCAATATTTTCAGACTTGGTGAATGATACGTACTCTTCATTGCTATCCAGATACATCCATTTAACAGTCTTTTCCAATAATTCTTCCTCCTCAGCTGTCATCAACCTTAACCTCACATCATTCATTATCTTGTGAAGTTCTACAACAACGTGACTCACGTCTGCGATATTGCCTTGGATTTTTAACCCACCGCTTGCATCTATTTTGATGATAACTTGATGTTTGTTTTGCAAAGCGTTCATTTGATCAAATTCTTCCGGGGAGAACTCCTGAATAAGGGGATCTTTAATTTCCCTTTCAGTCTCCTCGGTGCTCAGTTTCGTTTCAATCATTTCAAATACCTTGTCAATGTTCTCTTTCTTGTTTGAAAACACCTGCAACTGGACTGGCTCAATCTCAACAACCTCAAACGACGGCTGTATTTGAGCATGCGTTCGACCAGGTATAAATGATGTAATATACTGGAGACTCCCTGTAGGACAATATGCATGGATATTACACAGCAGAACACAAAATGTACATTATAAACCAACACACAAACTCCGGTCATCCTCACAGAAGCGGCTTTTATATTAACCATCAAACAAAGATGGTCACCACATCATGCGCTTTCAGATGCGCTTCTGCGGCTGTCTGGAACGCTCTTCCTTCCGATATTAGGAAACCACCGGAGTCATGCATTTTTAAATCTAGATTAAAAACTAATTTCTTTAGAACTGATTTTTGTGTTTAGTTTGTTGGCCTTCCCCCACACCTCCAATAAGCAGGGTTGGCTATATACAACGTGAAAAAAGTTCAACATACACTTATACATAAAAAGGAAATGCAGCAAAGCAGGCTTTAATGAGACATTTGCATTGTATATTTTCCATGATATTTCCCAGATTGCGTTAAGAGCATCACGTTATGAGGCAAAGCATGAATCGGAATATCTTGCAGATCAATGCAACCCTTAGTGCTGGAGAACGGACCATATAAAGATATCAGTGAGCTGCTTCTGAGACACCATCAAGGGCCTCTGTTCTAGATATTCAGCACAGCACTTTCCCTGCCCACTCTTGCCACGGCAAGTGATGTTTGTCGCCTGACAGTCGACCAGATACTTTAAAATTCTCAATGCGAGGCTTTATTTCAATAAAGTGCAAAACAAAATTCAATTTGATGGGTTTATTTGTTGTGTGCAGTCATTGTACAGAGTCTTACTTGAGAATAGGTTTTTTATACTCTTTGGTTCTTTCGGTAAAGTCACGTAGGTAGAAAGAATGAAATAAAATAAAAATATATCACAATGTTCTGATCGCAACACAAGCATTCGTCATCTTGCGATCGAAATGTCGTGATATATTATTTTCATTGTATTAATTTTTTTCTACCTATGTGAATTTACCGAAAGAACCAAAGAGTATGGATTCCTACAATCACGAAAGCTTCAAATCAATAGGTTTTTTCCCCTTTTTTCTGACAACAAAACAGGTGTTAAGATGTTAAAACACCAAACTGAAACCTTTTACAAGGAATCATGTCTGCATTAACCACAATACTTGTGGTCAGAATGCAAACAAAAACATACTCTGATAATATATGCATTGTCTTTGAAACTGATTGGTCCACACCAGAGACAGCTTTCTTTCGACCCTAGTCTCAAACAGTGTTAGACCAGAGGACGCCAAAAGCGTCTTACTTGTCACGGAAGATATGAAGCCTCTCTCCACCGGTGCCGATTTCTTGCTTCTGCTCAACAACTCTTCGTGAAAATCCTTCAGCATCTCAGCCATGAAGACCACAACCTTCACTTGCAGTAGGCTCCTGGGCTTCCTCTGCACAGAGAACTCAGCCACCGCATCCAGGATGAGAGCAGCAGCATTTCGAGGTGAAAGCCCATGCATGCCTGTTGATTAAATGATGCATGGAAATCAATTGTATGAGTGAACCGTAATCACCATCAGAAAATGCCGACTGCTTGATTAATTCTAGCCAAAACCATATCTTTGCTCCATATACCATATTAAACATACATACAGGTTGTAACCTTCGATTTACAAATGTTCAGCGTTACGAAATTTTGTGTTAATGCAATCGACAAGTTACAGACACTTCTCTATAAGAACAATCTAATTTTTTCGTGAACGAAATTTCACTACGGCCACGTGCCATGAGATCATCAAACGAGAAACACCATACGGGAGTCTGAGTAGTCATCCATCAGCCACTACAGAGTCACAGTGACCCTGCTGGTGGGAATCAGTGTATTCGGCCTTCAGCCACTACAGGGTCAGTGTTGTCACGGTGTCCCTACAGTGCAGCAGCAACGCCTTCACATTGCATTAACCAATTAGTCTGGCATGTAGCAGATCTTTTGGTGTGTTCCCTGAAAAGGTTAATTAATGTTTTTTTAATTAATATTAAATGGTTTTAATATTTATATCTATTGTTTTTGTATTGTGAAAAGTGATAGAAGTGTATACATTAGGTTAGGAGTAGAGTCGGAATAACTGTCCGAAACACATCCCTAATGTTTGGGATTAAGTTAATGGGAAATCCGTTCCGGTTAATGAGATTTCATTTAATGCATCCCCTGCAAATATCTAGGGATACCTGCATTTAGTTTTAACTTCAATGGGAATTAAATGTGGGGAATGTGTAAATTGCTGAATGGAAAAGGCAGACAGTGGGGTTCAAGATAAAGATGAGTAAAACTAAAGTTACATAAAAAAAACAGCTTGCCAGATAGTTGAAGATATCTGAAGATAAAAGCCCTGTAAGAATGCATCTGTTTAGTGTTTTATTTCTTTATGTTTAGCGTTTCATTAATAGCTGATCTATAAGCAGCGTCACAGGAATACACAACATAATATCATGAACATGCATTTTGACAATATAGTATTTACCTGTTCCAATGGCAGGCAGAGCAATAGATTTCATTTGATCCGCTTCACATGTCTCAAATGCATTGTATAGTTGTTTTGTAATATCTCTCTCGAGGCAAACCAAGTGAACGATATATTTGCAATTCAACCTTCCAGATGGGGTCACGATTATGCTGTTATTATTACTATCTGAAAAGGAAAAACGAAAACAACGTCAACGAATTCTTACGTAAAATAAAATGTCAAGAAATTCGAAAATAATGTTGACACTTTCATTGTTACCTACATTCTTTCAAAAACGCAGCCCGTACTGTTGGTCCAGCAGCGTCTATAATTGCTTTGGAAACACCTAAAGAGGGAAAACACATGTCCAGATTAGCATGACCGTCGAGAAGCCATTATCATAAAGGTTGACTGAAATAATACACGTACAATGTTATATTAAATATCTTAGATAAGGGGCAGTCATTCAACTGAAGATAATTGTAATTAATTAATTTATGTGGTGAAACATGTACTGTGGTTTATCCTCATTGATTGTTAGAATTCAAATGCAATCAATGAATGTGCAATGGTTCATATGTTCTCCAGTTTTATTAATCCCTTTGTTTAGCAAATATATATACATTTTTGGAAAATGTATTCTGTGATTGTAGATCAATTTGTTAAAGCATATTCCATTTTCTTACTCCACTTATATGTAGTGACATTCGACATTGCGGTCTTCAACAATGGGAGTCTTTATTTCTTCCAGCATGAGACATGTGGGTCTTCAAAGATCCCCTTCACTCCAAGCGTCCCAAACTCTCTTGCGTCCCCCCTCTTTTATAGCCATCAAGTCCCATTCCCGAAGTTTCCTTGATCTTCCACTTCCCCTCCAGCCAAATTACCTTCCCACTTTTCTGAACGGATTCCAACCGTCCTCCATGTAACGCATACTCCACTTTGTATTTCTCCTCCAATCCCTTCACTTCCCTGCCTGTGACGGTGGGTAACCAATTCTAGCGTCACATGTAATTAAATCCACCAGGGGGAAGTATGGTGTTGGGAGGTTGGTGATTGTTGGGAGGTGAGGGCACAACAACCCAAGGCTTACACAGATGTAAGGGTTTGAGCTCTTTATTTTGCACTCGCCTTAAATTATGAGAGGTGTGGTTGTGGCGATTTCGCCATAACAATGACACGCAGAAGCCCCGCATTATTGCTACACCATCCACGGCTTTCAGCACAACCATACTTAAAGTACATCAATAGAAGTGGCTGTTATTACACCACATGCTACTCACAGCTATATAACATGCAACAAGCCCACACACACATTCTGGAACCACTGCATAGGCTGCCACACAGCCTCAGTCTGACGTCGAATTAAAGACGGTCGAGAGCCAGGGTTTGTTATCTCCCCACTTGCTGCTCTCTCCTGGTCCTCCCAACACCCTCTTTGCTGTGTAGTCGCAGAGCTGCTGCCTCTGCACGCTGTCCCATCTGGGACCGAGCTGGGATATATACCTCTCCTGCTGGCACTGCTCTCGCGGTGGAGGGCTAGGGAGGTGCTGCTTTTCTGCCTCCTCCTTGCCCGACTGAGCTGCCTTTTATAGGTAGTCCCCAACCCGCCCAGGAGAGGGGAGGCCGAGATGCCCCTCGCCTTCTGCAGTGCACTATTGGCGCTAGCAAAGGCTGCCTTCCTGAAGATGGACCACGACGGAGTCGACTCGCTGGTCCTCGAGAGATTGTTGGCATTGGAAAAGGACCTCAACATTGTCCTGCCAGCCGTCGACGACAACAATCTGTTTACCCTGAACGTTGCAAGATGCATCCAGGCGTACCTGCTCTTGCAACGACATAAGGGGTTGGCGACGTGTACCGTGCCTCGTGAGATGAGTGATACACCTGAAGATGTGGAGCCCTTCCAAGCCTGCGCTTCGGCCCAAAGCAGAGACTGGAGGGGACGGCATGGTGCGACGCGATGAACAACTTCGATGGCGAAAGACCTCTCCTCATCCTGGGAGCGGGCTCGTCGTGTGCTACAACTGCGGCCTGCCGGGACACATCTCGTCGGGTTGCCGCGTGTCGCGACAACGCCACCCCGGATCACCGCCATCATCCGCCTGACCATCCTCCACTCGACTATATCCGAAGGCGAGTCGCGACACACCTCTCACTCGGCCCCTGAATCCACGTCACTCATCGCGTTCAGATGGTTTTCATTCTCGTCGTGTGTCAGGGCATGAGGGTTCGGATTTTGCTCTTGCTTACTGGCCGCTCCACCCTGGTCAGTGGTCGGAGTTGGCTCATAGGGTGGTTGCCGCGGTTGCAGGTTCTGAGTTTAATTGTTTTTGCATCCTATTACCGCCGTTTTGTCGCCGGGTTCGCCACTATCACCAAACCTCTCCATGCCCTGATGGCAAATGGTCAGAAGTTCCATTGGGGGGAGGAGGCCGCATCAGGAGATTGAATCTTTACCCTCGGGGCTCCTCCAGAAACAACAAAAAGCCACTACGGATGGCCATGTGGAATGTTTGAATGCTCACTGCGGAGGAGAGGCTGCCACTCCTCTGTCGGGAGCTGGACCGGTACCACCTGGATCTCTGGCATTCAGGAGGTCCGGTGGACCGGCTCTGGCTCCTGCTAACCATGAGGGGTGGACAGTCCTCAACTCGGGGCAGGAGACTGCTAAACAACAGGGTGTGGCTCTTCTAAACAAAAGAATGAAGGCAGCGTGGGAGCGTGGCAGTGAGGTGTGGGAAGCTGTCAGCCCCAGGCTACTTTAGGCTCGCCTTCCCATCAACCGGAGGCGAGGAGTGGTGATGGTGATTACTTATGCCCCACCGAAGACGAACATCCGTGGAGGGATGCAGGCAAGGCCGATGAGTCAGATGCTTTCTCTGACCTCCTGTCACAGGTGCTGGCTAAAGTGGCCCCTTGGGATAGTCATCTTGTTGGGTGACTTCAATGCCCGAGTTGGTCATGATGCTGGCACCTGGTCTGGAGTGATTGGAAGGCATGGGTCAGATCAGCTCAATAACAATGGTAGGAGGCTGCTAGATTTTTCTGCAGCCCATGGGCTTGTAATTACCAACACGCTGTTCCGGCATCGGCGGATCCACACAACATCATGGATGCATGCCGTGTCCAAGCAAGAACATCTGCTGGACTACATAGTAAAGGAACAACGGATGCGAGTCCATGTGCTTGATACCAGGACCTACCGTGGAGCTGATCTGCCCTCTGACCATCGACTTGTCATCTGTAAGATGCGCCTGCCATTCTTCCACTCCGGTGGTGGGTGGACACCCAGGACCCCATTCCAACCTAAGGTGGCGTGGTCTCAGCTGATGAAAGTTGCAAGCGATAATTTCATCATCGCTTGCGGCTGGGGTTGGCATCGTCCCCCACTCCTCCTGATGTTGAGGGCAAATGGGCGAGGTTTAGGACTGTGACTCATGCAGCTGCAATGGCTGCTTTGGATACGCGGTCCAGACCTCCCCAGAGACCCTGGCTGACAGAGGAGGTGTTCAGGATAGTTGAGAAAAAACAACAGGCCCACTATAATAGTCTACAGCATCCCACGTCAGAGATTGAGGAGGCTTACCGCAGCCTTCGCTCGGAGGTTCGGAGAGCCGTGAGGCGCTGCAAGGATGGGTGGTGGTCGCGTGTTTCTGAGGAGATGGAGTCTGCCTCAATGGCCCGTGATCACAAATCCTTATTTAACTCCATCAAAAAAGTAACCTGCAGCACCACACCTCTTACCAGGTGCCATCTGTTGAGGAAGTACTAAAGGCGATCCAGAGTTTGAGACCAGGAAAGGCACCGTGCAGAGATCTCCAAAGCGAAATGCTGCGGGAGGGTGGCATTTGTGCACAGGCTGCCCTACATGACATAACAACAGTTTGGACCACTGGACGGGTTCCGCAGGATTGTAAGGATGCCCTAGTGGTCCCCCTCTTGAAAAAGGGGGACCGCACAGACTGTAACAACTACAGGGGCATCTCACTCCTCAGTGTGCCGGTAAGGTCCTGGCAAGGATTATTCAACATTGCCTTGCTAGGCATGCTGAGGAGAGGATTGCGGAACCCCATTGTGGTTTCAGGAAAGGGCGGTCCTACACAAATGCCATATTTTCTGTCCGTTTGCTACAGTAGAGGTGTATGGAATTACAACAAGACCTACATCTCTGCTTTATTGACCTGGTCAAGGCCTATGATACCATCAGTAGGCCTGGGCTCTGGGTTATTCTTCGTGCTTTCGGAGTCCCTGACCCTCTGCTCACGATCATTAAGGACCTTCATGATGGTGAGCGGGCCCAGGTAAAACTACGTGGCAGGGAGTCGGAGTCATTCCCTGTTCACCTTGGGGTGCGACAGGGATGTCCTCTGGCTCCCACATTATTTAACATCTTTTTCGACCACGTAGTCCGTGAAGCCTTCGATGACTGTACCAGAGGAATTTCCATCTGGTACAGATACAATGGGAGGCTGATCGATGCCCGGGCGCGGTGATGGGTTGGCTCCCTATTGGTCAACCATGTTATGTATGCTGATGATCTGGTAATTGCCACTCACTCAGAGGAGGAGTTGGAGGCACTGCTGCTGAACCTGGAGCGTGCCACTAAGAGGTGGGGCCTTACCATCAGCCCCACCAAAACTAAGCACCTGCCTGGGTTTTTTGTACCATCGGGCAACCCACTCACACAACTCCCAATCGGTGATGGGACAGTTGTGAAGAGAGTGGAGAGTTTCCCATACCTGGGCAGTGTGCTCATGACTGGCTCCGGTTTGACAGCAGAGATCTCACTTAGAATCAGTCGAGCTGCATTATATTTTCATCAGTTGCGTAATGCTGTGTGGAAGCTACCTGGTCTGTTGCTCCACACGAAGCTTCAAGTCTTCTGGCCACGGTTATTCCATCCTTTCTCTACGCTTGCGAAACGTGGACCCCCCTAATGGAGCATCTTCGCAGATTGAAAACATTTAGGCTGGCCTGCCTACGATCCATCCTGGGTTTAACCAGGCTGCATTGTGTGAGTAGCTCACAAATCCTAGAAAGATCTGGGCAAAGTCCCATCGGTGAGCTCCGGCAGGCAAGGCTGCATTGGCTGGGTCATGTAGCCCGCATGCCCAGTCACCGCATGCCTGAACAGTTTTTGTTCGGCCGGATAGAGGGGGCTAACAGGCGCGGCATGGGCTAGAGAAGAGATGGAGTGATGTGGTACAGGAGGATGTGGAGCTGAGTAGACTTGCCGATGACTGGTACCAGCTGTGTCAAGATCGGCCTCTGTGGAGGAGGCTCATGAAGGACGCTGCTGGGCAGTTGGAGGCAGCTGCCCTCCAACAACAACGGAGGGCGGAGGAGCGACGCTCACAACAACGAGCGAAGCGCCAGGTGGTTAAAGTACAGCAAGTTGGCACAGTAGGGGGCACAGGTGGTGCATCAGCCGGTCATCTCAGTCGACCCGTGGCACCTGGGTCTGCCCCGTGACCTCCTGCCAGCGGGCGTTCGACACTTCACGTGGCCTCAAGGTACACATGGCCTGGCACAAGCATCATAGTGATATCACCGCCACTTATTGGCGAATGCCGGTTGTTGTTGGGGTAGCGGTCGAGCCCCAGCCTGCCAAGGTGCCACCTCGGCCTCCTGGGCAATCTAGGCTCTGCACGGCACTAGACCTCACCACTACACTGTCAAGTGAGTACTATTGTAGTGACGTCACCGGATGTCAACATGCTGGGTGCAGTGCCGGCCCGAGAGGGGCACGGCGTGTAGTGTAGCGACATCGTGGATACCACAGTGATGCGGGTGTAGTACCGGCCTTAGAGGGGCCCGGGGAGCGCTGATTTATACCGCAAGATGGCACCACGCTTTGCGTGCAGTACCGGCCCTCCAGGACAGGGCATGTGGGTGCCGGCCGAAGGATGAGGTTACGTTAGGCCATGGCACTCTGGTTGACCCGGGAGGACACATGACAGGTTAAGTCTACAGAGGGGCCCCATGAGGGGGCTAGGGGTGGTCACGAGATTGGGACCCAGATCCTTCCTGAGGATTCTGGAAGATGGACGTGGCCAAGGGCGGAGCTGGCCAAGCCACAGAGAATATAAGCCAGGCCCCTTCGTCTACGTTCTCCATTCAACAAGTCTCCAATATGTGGACCCGGGCAAAAGTTGTTGGTCCCGGTCCGTAGTGGCAGTTACGTGTAATTAGTGTAGTTAGCCTGGTGGCCACCATCATAGGTTATTCTGTTAAGGGGAAGTTACCCCATGTATTGGACTGAATAAATGTGTTGCCTCCAAGTCTACGTCTGCGACTCAATTGAACCCACTACACTATTATAGATTTTGACTTAACTTTCGTGACTGCAGGAATTCATATTATTTGGTTCGTTCGGTAAAGTCATGTAGATAGAAAAAATAATAATACAAATAAAGTGAATAGAGTTAGTAGTTACTACTATAGTCAGTGTTTACTACTATAGTTGGTAGTTACTACTATAGAGTCGGTAGATACTTCTATAGAGTCGGTAGACACTACTATAGAGTCGGTAGATAGTACCGTAGAGTCGGTAGATGCCACTATAGAGTCAGTAGATAATAGTACAGTCAGTAGATACCACTATAGTCAGTATATAATGCTGCAGAGTCGGTAGATACGGCTATAGTGAGTGGATACTACTATAGAGTCAATAGGTACGACTATAAATTCAGTAAAGTGAGCGTACTGCCAGTCTATAATGTAGACTTATTCTTGGTTCTTAATAACCATTGCTCCAGTCGACATTATAGATTGCCAGTACACTCACAAAACGTATTAACCAGGCTACAGTCTACATTATACACTGCCAGTACACTCACTCTGATTAAAAAAAACTAGGCGACAGTCTACATTAATGGTTATTTGTTTTTTTCTATTTTTTATTTTTTTCACCACTTTATTTTTCTATCTACGTGACTTTACCGAAAGAAACAAAGATTACTGTTATATAGTTAGTATAGATACTACTACAGCCAGTACACACTGCTATAGAGTTAGTATATAACTACTACTACAGCCAGTACACACTGCTATATAGTTAGTATAGCTACTACAGCCAGTACACACTGCTATAAAGTTAGTATATAACAGCTACTACAGCCAGTACACACTGCTATAGAGTTAGTATATAACTACTACTGCAGCCAGTACACACTGCTATAGAGTTAGTATAGCTCCTAATACAGTCAGTACACACTGCTATTCAGTTAGTTTAAATACTACTACAGCCAGTACACACTGCTATAGATTTAGTATAGCTACTACTGCAGCCAGTACACACTGCTATAGCGCTAGTATAGCTACTACTATGGCCATTACACACTACTATAGAGTTAGTATAGCTACTACTACAGCCAGTACACACTGCTATAGAGTTAGTATAGCTACTACTACAGCCAGTACATACTGCTATAGAGTTATAGCTACGACTACAGCCAGTAATCACTGCTATAGAGTTAGTATAGCTACTACTACAGCCAGTACATGCTGCTATAGAGTTAGTATAGCTACTGCAGCCAGTACACACTGCTATAGAGTTAGTATAATTACTACTACAGCCAGGACACACAGCTATAGAGTTAGTATAGCTTCTACTACAGCCAGTACGCACTGCTATAGAGTTAGTATAGCTCCTACTACAGCCAGTACACACTGCTATAGAGTTAGTATAAATACTATACGGCCAATACACTGCTAGAGAGTTAGTATAACTACTACAGCCAGTACACGCTGCTATAGAGTTAGTATAGCTACTGCAGCCAGTACACACTGCTATAGAGTTAGTATATAACTGTTACTACAGCCAGTACACACTGCTATATAGTTAGTATAGCTACTACAGCGAGTACACACTGCTCTAGAGTTAGTTTATAACAGCTACTACAGCCAGTACACACTGCTATAGAGGTAGTGTTTAACTACTACTACAGCCAGTACACACTGCTATAGAGTTAGTATAGCTACTGCAGCCAGTACACACTGCTATAGAGATAGTATAGCTACTACTACAGCCAGTACACACTGCTATAGAGTTAGTATAGCTACTGCAGTCAGTACACACTTATAGAGTTAGTATAGCTACTACTACAGCCAGTACACACTGCTATAGAGTTAGTATAGCTACTACTATAGCCAGTACACACTGCTATAGCGCTAGTATAGCTACTACTGTGGCCATTACACACTGCTATAGAGTTAGTATAGCTACTACTACAGCCAATACACACTGCTATATAGTTAGTATAGCTACTACTACAGCCAGTACACACTGCTATAAAGTTAGTATAGCTACTACTACAGCCAGTACACACTGCTATAGTGTTAGTATAGCTACTACTACAGCCAGTACACACTGCTATAGAGTTAGTATCGCTCCGACTACAGTCAGTACACACTGCTATAGAGTTAGTATAAATACTACTACAGCTAGTACACACTGCTATAGAGTCATACCAGCCACTACTACAGCCAGTACACACTGCTATAGAGTTAGTATAGCTACTACTGCAGCCAGTACATACTGCGATAGCGCTAGTATATCTACTACTACAGCCAATACACACTGTTATAGAGTTAGTGTAACTCCTACTACAGCCAGTACACACTGCTATAGAGTTAGTATAGCTACGACTGCAGCCAGTACACACCGCTATAGCGTTAGTATAGCTACTACTACGGCCATTACACACTGCTATAGAGTTAGTATAGCTACTACTACAGCCTGTACACACTGCTATAGAGTTAGTATAGCTACTGCAGCCAGTACACACTGCTATAGAGTTAGTATAATTACTACTACAGCCAGTACACACTACTATAGAGTTAGTAAAGCTTCTACTACAGCCAGTACGCACTGCTATAGAGTTAGTATAGCTCCTACTACAGCCAGTACACACTACTATAGAGTTAGTATAAATACTATTACGGCCAATACACTGCTATAGTTAGTATAGCTACTACTACAGCCAGTACACACTGCTATAGAGTTAGTATATAACTGCTACTACAGCAAGTACACACTGCTATAGAGTTAGTATAGCTACTACTGCAGCCAGTACACTGCTATAGCGTTAGTATAGCTACTACTACGGCCATTACACACTGCTATAGAGTTAGTATAGCTACTACTACAGCCAGTACACGCTGCTATAGAGTTAGTATAGCTACTGCAGCCAGTATACACTGCTATAGAATTAGTATAAATACTATACGGCCAATACACTGATATAGAGTTAGTATAGCTACTACTACAGCCAGTACACACTGCTATAGAGTTAGTATAGCTACTGCAGCCAATACACACTGCTATAGAGTTAGTATATAACTGTTACTACAGGCAGTACACACTGCTATATAGTTAGTATAGCTACTACAGCCAGTACACACTGCTCTAGAGTTAGTATATAACAGCTACTACAGCCAGTACACACTGCTATAGAGGTAGTGTTTAACTACTACTACAACCAGTACACACTGAACTAGAGTTTGTATAGCTACTACTGCAGCCAGTACACACTGCTATAGAGTTAGTATAGCTAATACTCCAGCCAGTACACACTGCTATAAAGTTAGTATAGCTACTATTACAGCCAGTACCCACTGCTATAGAGTTAGTATAGCTACTGCAGCCAGTACACACTGCTATAGAGTTAGTATAGCTTCTACTATAGCCAGTACACACTGCTATAGAGTTAGTATAACTCCTACTATAGCCAGTACACGCTGTTATAGATTTAGTATAGCTACTACTGCAGCCAGTACACACTGCTATAGCGCTAGTATAGCTACTACTATGGCCATTACACACTGCTATAGAGTTAGTATAGCTACTACTACAGCCAGTACACACTGCTATAGAGTTAGTATAGCTACTACTACAACCAGTACACACTGCTATAGAGTTAGTATAGCTACTACTACAGCCAGTACACACTGCTATAGAGTTAGTATAGCTACTACTACAGCCAGTACACACTGCTATAGAGTTAGTATCGCTCCTACTACAGCCAGTACACACTACTATAGAGTTAGTATAAATACTATTATGGCCAATACACTGCTATAGAGTTAGTATAGCTACTACTACAGCCAGTACACACTGCTATATAGTTAGTATAGCTACTACTACAGCCAGTACACACTGCTATATAGTTAGTATAGCTACTACTACAGCCAGTACACACTGCTATAGAGTTAGTATAGCTACTACTACAGCCAGTACACACCGCTATAGAGTTAGTATAGCTACTGCAGCCAGTACACACTGCTATAGAGTTAGTATATAACTGCTACTACAGCCAATACACACTGCTATATAGTTAGTATAGCTACTACAGCCAGTACACACTGCTATAGAGTTAGTATATAACAGCTACTACAGCCAGTACACACTGAAATAGAGTTTGTATAGCTACTACTGCAGCCAGTACACGCTGTTATAGAGTTAGTATAGCTACTATTACAGCTAGTACACACTGCTATAGAGTTAGTATAGCTACTGCAGCCAGTACACACTGCTATTGAGTTAGTATAGCTACTACTACAGCCAGTACACACTGCTATAGAGTTAGTATAGCTCCTACTACAGCCAGTACACACTGCTATAGAGTTAGTATAAATACTATTACGGCCAATACACTGATATAGAGTTAGTATAGCTACTACTACAGCCAGTACACACTGCTATAGAGTTAGTATAGCTTCTGCAGCCAGTACACACTGCTATAGAGTTAGTATATAACTGTTACTACAGCCAGTACACACTGCTATATAGTTAGTATAGCTACTACAGCCAGTATACACTGCTCTAGAGTTAGTATATAACAGCTACTACAGCCAGTACACACTGCTATAGAGGTAGTGTTTAACTACTACTACAGCCAGTACACATTGAAATAGAGTTTGTATAGCTACTACTGCAGCCAGTACACACTTCTATAGAGTTAATATAGCTACTATTACAGCTAGTACACATTGCTATAGAGTTAGTATAGCTACTGCAGCCAGTACACACTGCTATTGAGTTAGTACAGCTCCTACTACAGCCAGTACACACTGCTATAGAGTTAGTATAAATACTACTACGGCCAATACACTGCTATAGAATTAGTATAGCTACTACTACAGCCAGTACACACTGCTATAGAGTTAGTATAGCTACTACTACAGCCAGTACACTGCTATAGAGTTAGCATAGCTACTGCAGTCAGTACACACTGCTATAGAGTTAGTATAGCTACTACTACAGCCAGTACACACTACTATAGAGTTAGTATAAATACTATTACGGCCAATACACTGCTATAGAGTTAGTATAGCTACTACTACAGCCAGTACACACTGCTATAGAGTTAGTATATAACTGCTACTACAGCCAGTACACACTGCTATAGAGTTAGTATAGCTACTACTGCAGCCAGTACACTGCTATAGCGTTAGTATAGCTACTACTACGGCCATTACACACTGCTATAGAGTTAGTATAGCTACTACTACAGCCAGTACACGCTGCTATAGAGTTAGTATAGCTACTGCAGCCAGTACACACTGCTATAGAATTAGTATAAATACTATACGGCCAATACACTGATATAGAGTTAGTATAGCTACTACTAAAGCCAGTACACACTGCTATAGAGTTAGTATAGCTACTGCAGCCAATACACACTGCTATAGAGTTAGTATGTAACTGTTACTACAGCCAGTACACACTGCTATATAGGTAGTATAGCTACTACAGCCAGTACACACTGCTCTAGAGTTAGTATATAACAGCTACTACAGCCAGTACACACTGCTATAGAGGTAGTGTTTAACTACTACTACAGCCAGTACATACTGCTATAGAGTTAGTATAGCTACGACTACAGCCAGTAATCACTGCTATAGAGTTAGTATAGCTACTACTACAGCCAGTACACGCTGCTATAGAGTTAGTATAGCTACTGCAGCCAGTACACACTGCTATAGAGTTAGTATAATTACTACTACAGCCAGGACACACAGCTATAGAGTTAGTATAGCTTCTACTACAGCCAGTACGCACTGCTATAGAGTTAGTATAGCTGCTACTACAGCCAGTACACACTGCTATAGAGTTAGTATAAATACTATACGGCCAATACACTGCTAGAGAGTTAGTATAACTACTACAGCCAGTACACGCTGCTATAGAGTTAGTATAGCTACTGCAGCCAGTACACACTGCTATAGAGTTAGTATATAACTGTTACTACAGCCAGTACACACTGCTATATAGTTAGTATAGCTACTACAGCGAGTACACACTGCTCTAGAGTTAGTTTATAACAGCTACTACAGCCAGTACACACTGCTATAGAGGTAGTGTTTAACTACTACTACAGCCAGTACACAATGCTATAGAGTTAGTATAGCTACTGCAGCCAGTACACACTGCTATAGAGATAGTATAGCTACTACTACAGCCAGTACACACTGCTATAGAGTTAGTATAGCTACTGCAGTCAGTACACACTTATAGAGTTAGTATAGCTACTACTACAGCCAGTACACACTGCTATAGAGTTAGTATAGCTACTACTATAGCCAGTACACACTGCTATAGAGTTAGTATAACTCCTATTATAGCCAGTACACGCTGTTATAGATTTAGTATAGCTACTACTGCAGCCAGTACACACTGCTATAGCGCTAGTATAGCTACTACTGTGGCCATTACACACTGCTATAGAGTTAGTATAGCTACTACTACAGCCAGTACACACTGCTATATAGTTAGTATAGCTACTACTACAGCCAGTACACACTGCTATAGAGTTAGTATAGCTACTACTACAGCCAGTACACACTGCTATAGAGTTAGTATCGCTCCGACTACAGTCAGTACACACTGCTATAAAGTTAGTATAAATACTACTACAGCTAGTACACACTGCTATAGAGTCATACCAGCCACTACTACAGCCAGTACACACAGCTATAGAGTTAGTATAGCTACTACTGCAGCCAGTACATACTGCGATAGCACTAGTATAGCTACTACTACAGCCAATACACACTGTTATAGAGTTAGTGTAACTCCTACTACAGCCAGTACACACTGCTATAGAGTTAGTATAGCTACGACTGCAGCCAGTACACACCGCTATAGCGTTAGTATAGCTACTACTACGGCCATTACACACTGCTATAGAGTTAGTATAGCTACTACTACAGCCTGTACACACTGCTATAGAGTTAGTATAGCTACTACTAAAGCCAGTACACACTGCTATAGAGTTAGTATAGCTACTGCAGCCAATACACACTGCTATAGAGTTAGTATGTAACTGTTACTACAGCCAGTACACACTGCTATATAGGTAGTATAGCTACTACAGCCAGTACACACTGCTCTAGAGTTAGTATATAACAGCTACTACAGCCAGTACACACTGCTATAGAGGTAGTGTTTAACTACTACTACAGCCAGTACATACTGCTATAGAGTTAGTATAGCTACGACTACAGCCAGTAATCACTGCTATAGAGTTAGTATAGCTACTACTACAGCCAGTACACGCTGCTATAGAGTTAGTATAGCTACTGCAGCCAGTACACACTGCTATAGAGTTAGTATAATTACTACTACAGCCAGGACACACAGCTATAGAGTTAGTATAGCTTCTACTACAGCCAGTACACACTGCTATAGAGTTAGTATAGCTGCTACTACAGCCAGTACACACTGCTATAGAGTTAGTATAAATACTATACGGCCAATACACTGCTAGAGAGTTAGTATAACTACTACAGCCAGTACACGCTGCTATAGAGTTAGTATAGCTACTGCAGCCAGTACACACTGCTATAGAGTTAGTATATAACTGTTACTACAGCCAGTACACACTGCTATATAGTTAGTATAGCTACTACAGCGAGTACACACTGCTCTAGAGTTAGTTTATAACAGCTACTACAGCCAGTACACACTGCTATAGAGGTAGTGTTTAACTACTACTACAGCCAGTACACAATGCTATAGAGTTAGTATAGCTACTGCAGCCAGTACACACTGCTATAGAGATAGTATAGCTACTACTACAGCCAGTACACACTGCTATAGAGTTAGTATAGCTACTGCAGTCAGTACACACTTATAGAGTTAGTATAGCTACTACTACAGCCAGTACACACTGCTATAGAGTTAGTATAGCTACTACTATAGCCAGTACACACTGCTATAGAGTTAGTATAACTCCTATTATAGCCAGTACACGCTGTTATAGATTTAGTATAGCTACTACTGCAGCCAGTACACACTGCTATAGCGCTAGTATAGCTACTACTGTGGCCATTACACACTGCTATAGAGTTAGTATAGCTACTACTACAGCCAGTACACACTGCTATATAGTTAGTATAGCTACTACTACAGCCAGTACACACTGCTATAGAGTTAGTATAGCTACTACTACAGCCAGTACACACTGCTATAGAGTTAGTATCGCTCCGACTACAGTCAGTACACACTGCTATAAAGTTAGTATAAATACTACTACAGCTAGTACACACTGCTATAGAGTCATACCAGCCACTACTACAGCCAGTACACACTGCTATAGAGTTAGTATAGCTACTACTGCAGCCAGTACATACTGCGATAGCACTAGTATAGCTACTACTACAGCCAATACACACTGTTATAGAGTTAGTGTAACTCCTACTACAGCCAGTACACACTGCTATAGAGTTAGTATAGCTACGACTGCAGCCAGTACACACCGCTATAGCGTTAGTATAGCTACTACTACGGCCATTACACACTGCTATAGAGTTAGTATAGCTACTACTACAGCCTGTACACACTGCTATAGAGTTAGTATAGCTACTGCAGCCAGTACACACTGCTATAGAGTTAGTATAATTACTACTACAGCCAGTACACACTGCTATAGAGTTAGTAAAGCTTCTACTACAGCCAGTACGCACTGCTATAGAGTTAGTATAGCTACTACTACAGCCAGTACACACTACTATAGAGTTAGTATAAATACTATTACGGCCAATACACTGCTATAGAGTTAGTATAGCTACTACTACAGCCAGTACACACTGCTATAGAGTTAGTATATAACTGCTACTACAGCCAGTACACACTGCTATAGAGTTAGTATAGCTACTACTGCAGCCAGTACACTGCTATAGCGTTAGTATAGCTACTACTACGGCCATTACACACTGCTATAGAGTTAGTATAGCTACTACTACAGCCAGTACACGCTGCTATAGAGTTAGTATAGCTACTGCAGCCAGTACACACTGCTATAGAATTAGTATAAATACTATACGGCCAATACACTGATATAGAGTTAGTATAGCTACTACTACAGCCAGTACACACTGCTTTAGAGTTAGGATAGCTACTGCAGCCAATACACACTGCTATAGAGTTAGTATATAACTGTTACTACAGCCAGTACACACTGCTATATAGTTAGTATAGCTACTACAGCCAGCACACACTGCTCTAGAGTTAGTATATAACAGCTACTACAGCCAGTACACACTGCTATAGAGGTAGTGTTTAACTACTACTACAGCCAGTACACACTGAAATAGAGTTTGTATAGCTACTACTGCAGCCAGTACACACTGCTATAGAGTTAGTATAGCTACTACTCCAGCCAGTACACACTGCTATAAAGTTAGTATAGCTACTATTACAGCCAGTACCCACTGCTATAGAGTTAGTATAGCTACTGCAGCCAGTACACACTGCTATAGAGTTAGTATAGCTTCTACTATAGCCAGTACACACTGCTATAGAGTTAGTATAACTCCTACTATAGCCAGTACACGCTGTTATAGATTTAGTATAGCTACTACTGCAGCCAGTACACACTGCTATAGCGCTAGTATAGCTACTACTATGGCCATTACACACTGCTATAGAGTTAGTATAGCTACTACTACAGCCAGTACACACTGCTATAGAGTTAGTATAGCTACTACTACAACCAGTACACACTGCTATAGAGTTAGTATAGCTACTACTACAGCCAGTACACACTGCTATAGAGTTAGTATAGCTACTACTACAGCCAGTACACACTGCTATAGAGTTAGTATCGCTCCTACTACAGCCAGTACACACTACTATAGAGTTAGTATGAATACTATTATGGCCAATACACTGCTATAGAGTTAGTATAGCTACTACTACAGCCAGTACACACTGCTATATAGTTAGTATAGCTACTACTACAGCCAGTACACACTGCTATATAGTTAGTATAGCTACTACTACAGCCAGTACACACTGCTATAGAGTTAGTATAGCTACTACTACAGCCAGTACACACCGCTATAGAGTTAGTATAGCTACTGCAGCCAGTACACACTGCTATAGAGTTAGTATATAACTGCTACTACAGCCAATACACACTGCTATATAGTTAGTATAGCTACTACAGCCAGTACACACTGCTATAGAGTTAGTATATAACAGCTACTACAGCCAGTACACACTGAAATAGAGTTTGTATAGCTACTACTGCAGCCAGTACACGCTGTTATAGAGTTAGTATAGCTACTATTACAGCTAGTACACACTGCTATAGAGTTAGTATAGCTACTGCAGCCAGTACACACTGCTATTGAGTTAGTATAGCTACTACTACAGCCAGTACACACTGCTATAGAGTTAGTATAGCTCCTACTACAGCCAGTACACACTGCTATAGAGTTAGTATAAATACTATTACGGCCAATACACTGATATAGAGTTAGTATAGCTACTACTACAGCCAGTACACACTGCTATAGAGTTAGTATAGCTTCTGCAGCCAGTACACACTGCTATAGAGTTAGTATATAACTGTTACTACAGCCAGTACACACTGCTATATAGTTAGTATAGCTACTACAGCCAGTATACACTGCTCTAGAGTTAGTATATAACAGCTACTACAGCCAGTACACACTGCTATAGAGGTAGTGTTTAACTACTACTACAGCCAGTACACATTGAAATAGAGTTTGTATAGCTACTACTGCATCCAGTACACACTTCTATAGAGTTAATATAGCTGCTATTACAGCTAGTACACACTGCTATAGAGTTAGTATAGCTACTGCAGCCAGTACACACTGCTATTGAGTTAGTACAGCTCCTACTACAGCCAGTACACACTGCTATAGAGTTAGTATAAATACTACTACGGCCAATACACTGCTATAGAATTAGTATAGCTACTACTACAGCCAGTAAACACTGCTATAGAGTTAGTATAGCTACTACTACAGCCAGTACACTGCTATAGAGTTAGTATAGCTACTGCAGTCAGTACACACTGCTATAGAGTTAGTATAGCTACTACTACAGCCAGTACACACTACTATAGAGTTAGTATAAATACTATTACGGCCATTACACTGCTATAGAGTTAGTATAGCTACTACTACAGCCAGTACACACTGCTATAGAGTTAGTATAGCTACTACTACAGCCAGTACACTGCTATAGAGTTAGTATAGCTACTGCAGTCAGTACACACTGCTATAGAGTTAGTATAGCTACTACTACAGCCAGTACACACTACTATAGAGTTAGTATAAATACTATTACGGCCAATACACTGCTATAGAGTTAGTGTAACTCCTACTACAGCCAGTACACACTGCTATAGAGTTAGTATAGCTACGACTGCAGCCAGTACACACCGCTATAGCGTTAGTATAGCTACTACTACGGCCATTACACACTGCTATAGCGTTAGTATAGCTACTACTACGGCCATTACACACTGCTATAGAGTTAGTATAGCTACTACTACAGCCAGTACACGCTGCTATAGAGTTAGTATAGCTACTGCAGCCAGTACACACTGCTATAGAATTAGTATAAATACTATACGGCCAATACACTGATATAGAGTTAGTATAGCTACTACTACAGCCAGTACACACTGCTATAGAGTTAGTATCGTTCCTACTACAGCCAGTACACACTACTCTAGAGTTAGTATAAATACTATTATGGCCAATACACTGCTATAGAGTTAGTATAGCTACTACTACAGCCACTACACACTGCTATATAGTTAGTATAGCTACTACTACAGCCAGTACACACTGCTATATAGTTAGTATAGCTACTACTACAGCCAGTACACACTGCTATAGAGTTAGTATAGCTACTACTACAGCCAGTACACACCGCTATAGAGTTAGTATAGCTACTGCAGCCAGTACACACTGCTATAGAGTTAGTATATAACTGCTACTACAGCCAATACACACTGCTATATAGTTAGTATAGCTACTACAGCCAGTACACACTGCTATAGAGTTAGTATATAACAGCTACTACAGCCAGTACACACTGAAATAGAGTTTGTATAGCTACTACTGCAGCCAGTACACGCTGTTATAGAGTTAGTATAGCTACTATTACAGCTAGTACACACTGCTATAGAGTTAGTATAGCTACTGCAGCCAGTACACACTGCTATTGAGTTAGTATAGCTACTACTACAGCCAGTACACACTGCTATAGAGTTAGTATAGCTCCTACTACAGCCAGTACACACTGCTATAGAGTTAGTATAAATACTATTATGGCCAATACACTGCTATAGAGTTAGTATAGCTACTACTACAGCCACTACACACTGCTATATAGTTAGTATAGCTACTACTACAGCCAGTACACACTGCTATATAGTTAGTATAGCTACTACTACAGCCAGTACACACTGCTATAGAGTTAGTATAGCTACTACTACAGCCAGTACACACCGCTATAGAGTTAGTATAGCTACTGCAGCCAGTACACACTGCTATAGAGTTAGTATATAACTGCTACTACAGCCAATACACACTGCTATATAGTTAGTATAGCTACTACAGCCAGTACACACTGCTATAGAGTTAGTATAAATACTATTACGGCCAATACACTGATATAGAGTTAGTATAGCTACTACTACAGCCAGTACACACTGCTATAGAGTTAGTATAGCTTCTGCAGCCAGTACACACTGCTATAGAGTTAGTATATAACTGTTACTACAGCCAGTACACACTGCTATATAGTTAGTATAGCTACTACAGCCAGTACACACTGCTCTAGAGTTAGTATATAACAGCTACTACAGCCAGTACACACTGCTATAGAGGTAGTGTTTAACTACTACTACAACCAGTACACAGTGAAATAGAGTTTGTATAGCTACTACTGCAGCCAGTACACACTTCTATAGAGTTAGTATAGCTACTACTCCAGCCAGTACACACTGCTATAGAGTTAGTATAGCTACTATTACAGCCAGTACACACTGCTATAGAGTTAGTATAGCTACTGCAGCCAGTACACACTGCTATAGAATTAGTATAGCTACTACTACAGCCAGTAAACACTGCTATAGAGTTAGTATAGCTACTACTACAGCCAGTACACTGCTATAGAGTTAGTATAGCTACTGCAGTCAGTACACACTGCTATAGAGTTAGTATAGCTACTACTACAGCCAGTACACACTACTATAGAGTTAGTATAAATACTATTACGGCCATTACACTGCTATAGAGTTAGTATAGCTACTACTACAGCCAGTACACACTGCTATAGAGTTAGTATAGCTACTACTACAGCCAGTACACTGCTATAGAGTTAGTATAGCTACTGCAGTCAGTACACACTGCTATAGAGTTAGTATAGCTACTACTACAGCCAGTACACACTACTATAGAGTTAGTATAAATACTATTACGGCCAATACACTGCTATAGAGTTAGTGTAACTCCTACTACAGCCAGTACACACTGCTATAGAGTTAGTATAGCTACGACTGCAGCCAGTACACACCGCTATAGCGTTAGTATAGCTACTACTACGGCCATTACACACTGCTATAGCGTTAGTATAGCTACTACTACGGCCATTACACACTGCTATAGAGTTAGTATAGCTACTACTACAGCCAGTACACGCTGCTATAGAGTTAGTATAGCTACTGCAGCCAGTACACACTGCTATAGAATTAGTATAAATACTATACGGCCAATACACTGATATAGAGTTAGTATAGCTACTACTACAGCCAGTACACACTGCTATAGAGTTAGTATCGTTCCTACTACAGCCAGTACACACTACTCTAGAGTTAGTATAAATACTATTATGGCCAATACACTGCTATAGAGTTAGTATAGCTACTACTACAGCCACTACACACTGCTATATAGTTAGTATAGCTACTACTACAGCCAGTACACACTGCTATATAGTTAGTATAGCTACTACTACAGCCAGTACACACTGCTATAGAGTTAGTATAGCTACTACTACAGCCAGTACACACCGCTATAGAGTTAGTATAGCTACTGCAGCCAGTACACACTGCTATAGAGTTAGTATATAACTGCTACTACAGCCAATACACACTGCTATATAGTTAGTATAGCTACTACAGCCAGTACACACTGCTATAGAGTTAGTATATAACAGCTACTACAGCCAGTACACACTGAAATAGAGTTTGTATAGCTACTACTGCAGCCAGTACACGCTGTTATAGAGTTAGTATAGCTACTATTACAGCTAGTACACACTGCTATAGAGTTAGTATAGCTACTGCAGCCAGTACACACTGCTATTGAGTTAGTATAGCTACTACTACAGCCAGTACACACTGCTATAGAGTTAGTATAGCTCCTACTACAGCCAGTACACACTGCTATAGAGTTAGTATAAATACTATTACGGCCAATACACTGATATAGAGTTAGTATAGCTACTACTACAGCCAGTACACACTGCTATAGAGTTAGTATAGCTTCTGCAGCCAGTACACACTGCTATAGAGTTAGTATATAACTGTTACTACAGCCAGTACACACTGCTATATAGTTAGTATAGCTACTACAGCCAGTACACACTGCTCTAGAGTTAGTATATAACAGCTACTACAGCCAGTACACACTGCTATAGAGGTAGTGTTTAACTACTACTACAACCAGTACACAGTGAAATAGAGTTTGTATAGCTACTACTGCAGCCAGTACACACTTCTATAGAGTTAGTATAGCTACTACTCCAGCCAGTACACACTGCTATAGAGTTAGTATAGCTACTATTACAGCCAGTACACACTGCTATAGAGTTAGTATAGCTACTGCAGCCAGTACACACTGCAATAGAGTTAGTATAGCTACTAATACAGCCAGTACACACTGCTATAGAGGTAGTATAGCTACTACTACAGCCAGTGCACACTGCTATAGAGTTAGTATCGCTCCTAATACAGTCAGTACACACTGCTATAGAGTTAGTATTACTACTACTACAGCTAGTACACACTGCTATAGAGTTAGTATAGCTACTACTACAGCCAGTACACACTGCTATAGAGTTAGTATATCTCCTACTACAGCCAGTACACACTGCTATAGAGTTAGTATAAATACTACTACAGCTAGTACACACTGCTATAGAGTTAGTATAACTACTACTACAGCCAGTACACACTGCTATTGAGTTAGTATAGCTCCTAATACAGTCAGTACACACTGCTATTGAGTTAGTATAAATTCTACTGCAGCCAGTACACACTGCTATAGCGCTAGTATAGCTACTACTATGGCCATTACACACTGCTATAGAGTTAGTATAGCTACTACTACAGCCAGTACACACTGCTTTAGAGTTAGTATAGCTACTACTACAGCCAGTACACACTGTTATAGAGTTAGTATAACTCCTACTACAGCCAGTACACACTTCTATAGAGTTAGTATAGCTACTACTGCAGCCAGTACACACTGCTATAGCGTTAGTATAGCTACTCCTACGGCCATTACACACTGCTATAGAGTTAGTATAACTGCTACTACAGCCAGTACACACTGCTATATAGTTTGTATAGCTACTGCAGCCAGTACACACTGCTATAGAGTTAGTATAATTACTACTACAGCCAGGACACACTGCTATAGAGTTAGTATAGCATCTACTACAGCCAGTACGCACTGCTATAGAGTTAGTATAGCTCCTACTACAGCCAGTACACACTGCTATAGAGTTAGTATAGCTCCTACTACAGCCAGTACACATTGCTATAGAGTTAGTATAAATACTATTACAGCCAATACACTGATGTAGAGTTAGTATAGCTACTACTACAGCCAGTACACACTGCTATAGAGTTAGTATAGCTTCTGCAGCCAGTACACACTGCTATAGAGTTAGTATATAACTGTTACTACAGCCAGTACACACTGCTATATAGTTAGTATAGCTATTACAGCCAGTATACATAATAATGATTTTGCCGATGTCATTTTTTTAAAATTAATAGTCAATAAATAAATAAAGAACACACACAAGCCCAGTCCCACAGCAAACAGCAGATGGAGATCGTAAAAAAGGCCAATTAAAATAATAAATAATAAACTCCGGGGCAAAGGAAGGTTAGCGGTTATCTGCGAAATCTCCAGATGAACAAACCTGTTTGATGTAACACTGGGTCGGGGTCACCAAGAGGGGAGGGAAAGTTCCAAGCCGAGAGTTCGCCCCCTTCCCTTCCGTCAGTCGCAGACATAGGACGCCAGCACACAGATTCAAACAATTTTCCCCTTCATTGCTATTGGGGTAACGTTAAAAATTTAGAGCTTGGCAACAATGAGTCAACATCATAGGGAGTCCACACACTTACTGGGGCCAGGCTACAATCCGCATGACGGGTGTTGCTTCGCATACATAGTATTAACACGGACGTTGTGCACCTTAATATTACATCACATCTCGCCGTTACATAACCTTACAATGCCAAGGAATGTGAATTCGGGCAGTCAAGGAAGTGAGGACAAACGCATATCTCTGACCTCGAGAGTGGAAGGCACGTATACCTGTGTGCGGACTGTGTGAGCAAAGGAATACACCCTTTGGAATATCGGAGGAAACGTCTAATGGTGAACTGTTGAATCACAAATCTTGGGAACATAAATCAAAGGAAATATTTGTGCAGTGTTGAATCGGGGGTTGTCCAGAGGAGGTGAGGCAGATGGGTCAGGCTTGCGAGGCCAGAGAAAAGAAGAGAGCCTCCCGGCCGCCTTTGTCTTCCCGCAGCGCTGGAGAACAGAAATTTAACACCAGAGCGAGGAAATTGCTTGTTGTTGCAAAGAGGGAGCCATCTGTACCCCACGGATGAAGGGATACCTTGGGGAGGGGACGGTGATCAATGGAGTGACGCAGATGTCTTGATGGGATGACACACACACGGACCACGCCCCCCCCCCACTGCGTAGAGCGGAGATTTTTTTTTCGAATGTAACAGCCCAACCAGCATCTCGACAGACCAGTTCAACAAGGCACAGTGAGTTCAACAAGTCAGTCAGCTCAGGAGCTACAGAAGAGGGCGGCGGGCGGCTGGCTCCAAGGAGCCCCGCGATCAACTAAGGATGGCGAGACTCGTAGGGTAGCGAGGTGCCACCGAGTGTGAGTTCAGAGCTGAAAGAAGAAGTATCGCTAAAATACTTTTATTCTTCATCGAGTGCCAGCGAGAGCGCGTGTGACTTGGCTCATCCAGCAGTGGATAGAGCCTGACCAAAAGAGTCAGCGAACCAGCGGCAAGCGTGATCGTTCGCATCTCCACAGAGAGAGCGCGTGCGGCAGCTACTACAGCAGTGGAAAGAACCGGCTGCTTCCAGCGAATCAGCGGCGAGCGTGATCGTTCGCATCTCCACAGAGAGAGCGCGTGCGGCAGCTACTACAGCAGCGGAAAGAACCTGCTGCTGCCACCGAATCAGCGGCGAGCGTGATCGTTCGTATCTCCACAGAGAGAGCCCGTGCGGCAGCTACTACAGCAGTAGAGAGAGACTGTATTTGCCAACACGAGCAGCCAAGCCGACGCCCTGAGCAAGAGAACAAAGCAGTTCGTATCACCCTCCCCCACACCACACTCTCACCCTCACGACGTATCACCCTGCGTCTAACTCACGAAGACACATAACACGCATATCGGGACGATCAATAAGATTGACATTCCAAGGTGTTGCATTAAATATCAACGGATCGTGAAGAACATTGTTGCCATTGAGTTACGTGGATACGGTCACTTTAGAAGTATTTGAGTCGTTCGTTTTTTTCAAATTGCATAATGTTGCATATGGATCAACGAATGAGTGCAGTAATGTGGCAATTTCAAGTATAAGAATTTGCATATTAGAATGTTAAGGTTTTTGCTTAGAATAGCTTGCATGCATATTTTAACGACTCTCTCTATCACCAATTGGGCTCGAGTTACGTGGTGGAGTTAATCACATGTGCCGTTGCCAAAGTGAAACAACGCAATCGTTGATGGTTACTGTGTTGGTACTGTATTGACAATCCCAATTCGAGAGTTGCATCTTCTAGAGTTAAGGTTTAGTTAGGAAATACAATTGATTAACGCAGAAGTAGTTGCGTGTTTCTCTCCGGAATTTAATGCATAATAATCTTATTTATGAGAACTGTATTCTCCGTTGAGATCTGAATTTGGAGACCTGACATAAACACACTAATACACTCAGTAAATGTTAAAGCGAGAATAATTGTATTACCGAGCGTTAATACGGACCTAAACAATAAAGCGGAGCTTACTCTGGCATACTCGCATCACACTGTCATAACTTCATACGATTAATTGTCTTATTCCGATTGATAACCCGACCCTCGTCAGCGAGGCGGGGCCTAATTATCATAACGGCTAGCATTAGCATAATCACACCCACTCGCGTAAGTTAATACGATTACCTCTTGAATTAGCATAATTTATGCGCTTAATTACATCAATTAACATAATTTCGGATAATTACACATTTTTCCAAAATTCATTTAATTTGTATTATTTTCATAAAAATTTTCATAATCGACATACAACAGGTGTCTGACCTATACTTCTCTTTATTTCAGTGCTCCTTTCAAAGACTAAAAAACTTGAACTCAGACATTAATTTCAATTTCAAATAGTTTACTACGATGCACACCACACTCTCGCCCATCACAGGGGTTATGTTCTTGAAAATTGGCGCAATCCGCAAATTGGAAAAACTCAATGGAGTTTGGTTCACCGTTCGTAAAGATAGCCTTAGTCAAAACAACCATTAAACAGGAATTATTGTGAATGTAAGATATGATTAATATATTCTACTGCTAAATATAACTTGCACGATAAATGGCTACGTACGGTGTAAAAAAAAGTTCAACATGTACGTACTCGTTCTAACAAAATTCATCATTCATATTGTAATTTTGGCCGTTAAACAGCCGAGATCGAATTTGTTCATGAATCATTTAAAAAGTAAAGCAATTTGTTGGAATTTCAGAAAGATCCACGAAGATTATCACACCTGTCCATTGTGAATACTGTAAGTCTACTGAAAAGCTCACCAAAATTAAATATTACCTGGCCTACATAAGCCACTTGATCTACAAAGCAATGCAAAATAATTTGATCATTGGCAAAGTTCAGACTTTTAATGAACGTAGTACAATCATTAAGTATTCCCAATCAGGGCCTTGGTGTTTTCTGTATTCCTTCAGACTGTCAAATGCAAAGAGAATGTATTGTGTGGTACATTTAAATAGCTCAGTCCGTCAATCAATTTCCACAAGTGTACCTGTTTCTGCAGCAAATTTGCTGTCTGTAACATTGATGATAGCTTCCGTGTTCTCCTTGACTATGTTCCCTTGTGTTATGAGCACCTCCACTTTCCCAAAATCCATCTGCAATGATCCTAGTCCAGTCTCTCGAAAATTTGCATAAAAACCTGGAAGTACAACATCAACCAGCTTAGGATTTAAACACGCAGTAGTATGCTTTTGCGACGAATATTTTTCATAATAAATGTTTGTTTTCAGTTAGATCATGTAAATATAAATGTGTCGTTAACACACCACCACCCAACATAGTCAATTAGTAAGGGTTGCTACGTGAACAAAACGTACCAATTCCTTAATACTTCAGCGCTAACCGGTTGTGTTGAAAAGTAAACACACAACATTTACAATCTGAATAAACGACGTTTCGCTGGTAATTACAACAACCAGCTTCATACATTTTTAGCGAATCACTTAATGTTGTTGATTTATTCTCCAACACACACTCGGTGTGCTGTACTAGTAACTAATTGTCAATTTTTGTTTACGTGACAAATCTCAATAATTGGCTGTGTCAGGTTGTTGGTGGGTTAATGACACATTTATATTTACACGATCTAACCCAAAACCCTTCATTATAAACAGTTTAGAATGAATGTAAGAAGGTTTTTGTTACGACATTTTCAGTGACCTCCATCTGGGTAAGAACATGTAATAAAATCTCATGTAAAATGACCAGTTCAGTTCATCCCACTCAGCCTCATAACTTCCACTTGCTCATATCCAGCATTGCGTTTTTTTTTGTTGTTTTATCACCCTTACACATTCCAAATATTAATGTTTAATGTTTTTGTCATGTCATATTTAAATGTTTAGATTAACACGAACCAAAATCATCCATAATAGAGGTTTTGGGGTTAGATCGCGTGAATATATAAATGTGTCATTAAACCAGCCCACCACCCGATACAGCCAACTAGTAAGGTTTGTCACGTAAACAGAACATGCCAATTCGTCACTAGTACAGGAGACCGGTGTGTTGGAGAGCCAAGCCACAACATTTGCAATCTGCGTATGATGTTTCGCCAGTAAGTCCAACTAGCTTCATCAGGCAACAGCCAGATTTGTGTGGAAGTCCACCTGTTTCATTCCATATGTAGAGGCGTAGATTTAGTGACCATACTTCTGCGCTCTTGAGTCACAATGTACATTATGCAAGCCCATTGATCTTGTCCTTCCTGTACATTGTGTGTATTAAAATAGCCGTACCAACGGTAATCTCTATTGAAGTATGGTGGCCTGTATAGGCATGCATTTAAACAATGTATAATTTCATGATTGGTTTCCATGCACCACCAAGTCAGTTTGATATCCGAACAGTTAAAATTATTTTAATTTCTTTCAATTCCGATAGATTCTCTAGTTAGTCTTGGCCAGTAGCAGCTAATTTTGCACAGAACTTCAACATTTAAATAAAGTGAGTGTCCTTGTTGGCACACATTTTCTACTACTGTTGACAGTTATATTTGGGAGCATTTAATATTTCTTTGTTCTTTTAGTCTCGTGTTGATCATTAGTCCTGTTTGCCCAACATAGCATTTGCCATAAGTGCAGCTATTTATTTTGTTTAAATATCTTCCATATACAAATTCGCTATCACAGGAGAAGTCACCTTGCCACAAGAAGTAGGTGTTCTTTAGACAGTGTTCAGCTAGTCTTGGGATATCTTTGGCTAATCCTTTGTTCATTACCAGTGTCGAGTAATGTAATTGACTTGTTGACCGGAACCCTCGTGAGCAAGTCACATCAAAACTTAGTAGAATATCATGAGGGTTAAGCTTCATATCTTTAATAATATTTAGATATTCAGAGTTTTTGATTAATGAAGAGGTTCTACCGATGTAGGGCTGTATTAGTTTAGTTACGTATTGTGCTAGTTTGTATGTGGCAGAGCCTATTGTCCTAACTATGGATCTTAATGGGACATGGTTTGTCAATTTTTGGTAGCCCATAAAGTCTTGGTGGTTTTGATGCCCTGGTTTGATCAGGTATTCCTCTTCCTTGGGAATTGATGACTTGGCAATGATATCCGTTGTTTTACATTCCAAGGTGTTGGTTGGGTCTCATTTAATTTCAAGGTAGGTACCTTCATCGAGTAAATCTTTTATTTTATTATCATAGTCCTTACGGGGCATCACAACAGTTAATCGTTCTTCATCAGCAGCAAGGTTTTGGATATCTTTATTTGCTCTCAATTCTCTTAAGGCTTTTGCTTCAGTGAAGTTAATATTTGTTTTTGCCAATTTGCTGTCCTCAATAATTTTGGCAACCTCATGCCTAGTCATCTCAGCTTGATTATGATTTACTTTTCTTTCAAGTAGAATTGTCTTTTGTTCACTGATGCCTGCTTTATTGAGGGCAATATCGGTCCATAAAATAAAGATTGACTAATTGATATTCGGTCACCCGATCCACGGCTATAATATAATTTGGTGTGTTCGAGGCAAGGTTATTGGACCGTGCAGAAATCACGATAGGTAATGCAGCATGTGTTACCAATCGTTCCTTGTTGATTTTAAGTGTACCCTTACATACGCATGACCACTCCTTCATTCATTAAATCGTTGCCCCAACATCACAGTGCACGGCCTTGTGAAGAGGCGAGCTGAAACCGAGTGTTCCCGCGTTATTCACGAGGGATACTTTCCGGTGATGTTCGTGAATATCAGATGTTGTGGATAACGATATTGGCGTATGGAAACCTATCATTTTCAATGAATTACCTGAAATAAATCCATAAATTAGATTAAAAAAACACGACATTTACATATCTCTCTCATTTCTTTATCTGATCACTTTATCTCTCATCACTTTATCTGATCACTTTATCTCTCATCACTTCCTATTTCTCTCCTGCTCTCGATGCAGTAGTCATGTAGAGTTCCAGATGCGATTGATTCATGGACAGCCAGAATCGCGGATAGCGAGTTCATGAATAACGAGGTGAATACCATACTCACCATCCTCATAGCTTTGGGATGTCTGTGGTTGGCTTTCTTCCTGCCCTTTCATTCTGGGTTCGTCCAAGGATTTTGACATTGGCTTCATTGTCTTTTTGTCCTTTCTCTTTTGTAGCTCTGCATCAAAAGCCTGGGTGTGTAGGAATGTGCAGTGAAAAAAAAAAACACACATCGTATGGAAGACCCATTCGCTGATTCTAACTCGTGAAAATAAGATGAAAATCACCTTGGTGTCACTGTAAAAAGTCGCTTTATGTTGGTCAAGCTTAACCCTTTTTGGCAGAAAAACTAACAAAAAAAATAACTTCA
Organism: Petromyzon marinus; assembly: GCF_048934315.1. Taxonomy (NCBI): domain Eukaryota; kingdom Metazoa; phylum Chordata; class Hyperoartia; order Petromyzontiformes; family Petromyzontidae; genus Petromyzon; species Petromyzon marinus. Next base: position 1,226,888 of record NC_133741.1, on the reverse strand, counting down.
TCAATACTGAGGCTCACATAAGCCCATTTGAGAGGGCATGTGGCACCAGTTTGGCGCCAGCTATCGTAAAGTGTGGCGGTTGTGTCACTACAGTTCTCTGTCGTGAGTAACAATGTCTTCATATAAACAACGGCACTATGCTTCTGTAAATAAAATTGACGTTGAACGGCTTGCGCGTTCCGAGATTCAGCGGTGAGAGGGTCACCCATCCATTGTGTAACTTGCTATTTCAGAACGGGATCGGATGAAGAGGACAACAAAGGGCACTGCTCTATGAACCCGGCGATCTGATTTCGATTCCCAGTCACTGATAGCATCAGTAGTGAATGAAATCTGGACCGGTCCTACTCCAAACCAATCCTTCCATTTTACCAGCCCTCACTCCCCAACATGGTAAAATAGCCGACACGACCTAAAATTGCCGAGAATAAATAATGAGAAACCGGGTTAATATGTACGAATGTATGTTGAACTTCTTTTGCACCGTACGTAGCCAACCATGCTAATCGAAGGTGGGGGGGAAGGACAACAAACTAACCACAAAAAGCAGTTCTAAAGAAATTAGTTTTCAATCTAGATGACTAAAAGTGAATAGCTCCAGTGGTTTCCTACTATCAGAAGGAAGAGCATTCCAGATGGTCGCAGAAGCGCATCTGAAAGCACGCGATGCAGTGACCACCATCTTTGTTCCATGGTCAGCCAAAAGCCACTAGTGCTGTGAGGATGACTGGAGTTTGCTTGATGATGGTTTATGCTCCTTGAGTCAGCAAGATATATATAATGAGGAAAAACAATGGATTATTTTCAGTTTGCTTCAATCACCAACATATTGTGAGTGGTCCTATTTTCATTGTGCAATTCCTATCCTATCCAACTTTCTCTCGTTAACATTTGAACCTTATGGCAGGACCCCGGGGTCCCATAAGCCCCCGGCTCCCACATAAACTGCGTTGCGACGTCATTTTATGTTTGTCGAAGGTGAACGATACGGCAATCTATTCCTCTCGACGAGCTCTACATGATGCGCTAATCAAAGTTTCAAAGTTGTGTTTGTTTATGACTGACCATTTTGGCTACGATGGGTGCTCGGTGAAGAACGAGAAGATTGATTTCTGGTGGGTCACAGCGTTTATGTGCGAGGTGGGACAGAGTCGCCATAAATTCATTAATTACGATTTTGACTTCCGTTTATTCGGGACCCCGGGGTCCTGCAATAAGGTTAATTTCCGCATTGTCTGGACAATAGCTGGAATCGTTGCCATCGCAACTTTTCAGTATTCGCAGCAGCGGCTTTTGACTAACCATCGAACAAAGACGGTCACTGGTGCTTTCAGATGCGTTTCTGCAGCCGTCTGGGATTTCTTCCGATATTGAGGAAGCCATCTGAGCTATGCACTTTTAAATAAAGATTGAAAACTCATTTAATTACCACTGATGTTTGTGTTTAGTTTGTTGTCCATCCCCCACACCTCCGATTAGATACGTACGGAACGAATGACATTCAACATATATGCATACATCATGTTGCCCACCCACAAAGGGCAGTTTTATTACGTGGCTCCAGTGGGAAAATATACAGAGCTTGGTCTACGAATGATACGTTTTTTTGGGGTTAGGTCATGTAAACTGGTGTCGTGAACTCTCCACCACCCAACGCAGCCAATTAATAATTAAAGTGTCACGTGAATCAAACTTGCCAAATGTATGACTGCTTCAGCACAGCGGTGTGTATTGGAGAGTAGTATCACAACATTAAAATTTCAGATCTCGAACTCGAAGTCTGAGCTCCTGTTAACAAAGCGAGGCTGGTTGCAATTTCTAGCAAAACGTCATTAGTCAATGTTAATGCTTCGAGAGTACTCTTCAACACACTGGTGGTGTGCTGTTGAAGCAGTAATGCATTGGAATGTTTAATTCACGTGACACTTTTATTCATTGGCTGTGTCGGGTGGAGGAGGGCTTCTGAAATATTTTAAAAATACTCAGTTTAACAGTAGGCTTTCACGACCAATGTTATCCATGATAGAGGTTTTTTTTTGTTAGATCGCGTAAATATAAATGTGTCATAAAGACCGAGACAGGAGAAGGATTTATTCACAATTTTGGCTATCGCCTGATGAAGCTGGTTGTTGTAATTACCGGCGAAATGTCACGGTGCTCGAATTATAAATGTTGAAGTAGGTTTTCTCTCCAATACACTGGTGTGCTGAAGTAGTAACTAATTGTCACGTTCTGTTTACGTGACAAACCTTACTAATTGACTGTTGGGTGGTGGCGGATTTAACGACACATTTATATATTTACGATCTAACCCAAAAAAAACCTCAATTAAATTACTTAAGCAAAAAAAGTTAAGAATCATTATATTGGTCGTGAGAGCCTACGTTTAAAATTAAATTGGCCTGCATATTGCAAGAATGTAACTGTGGATTGTGCGCTTACTTTGAAGGTGTCTGCGTCCTGTCCGTACACCACGATTCTGATTTCCTTCAGCGTCGACTTTGGATTGCGTTTACTGAAGCGTTTGATTTCGTCAAAAAATGTTCCGGCTGTGACGTCTCTTGGAAAATTCAAGTTGCCCGTGCCGATGGCTGGAATGGCCATGGTGTTATAGTTCGATGCATCGGCCTTCTTAAGGCAACTTGACAGGATTTGCTCTAGAATCTGAGAAAGTATATGTTAAGTGACACAAACATACTTTGGCTGTGATAACAAGTGGCCATGTTGAATACATACAGCAAATCCTTCCCTCTCGTGGGTTTAGTTATCTCGCCATTTTGCGGTCTTGCACCAAACTTGTTGAGGCAGAATTCACCAATCGTGTGGCATATGTGGCTCGACCATTCGCGGTTGACCATGAGATTCCTGCACGACTCGTAAGTGCACTGCTCTCGATGACGATGCCATGGAAAAAACACACGCACCATCATCGCCAAGGTGGCTAGATGTTTACTACCTCACCCGGTATTCAGGAGGCTGTAGGTTCGATGCCAACCCTGACGACTAATGTATTTTTGGAGTTTGTGTCTCTCTCTCCCCGTGGTCGCATGGATTTTTCTCCGGGTCCTCCGGTTTTCCCCTCCACATTTAGAATCGACAACAAGCATTTCGAGTATTTTGCTGCTCTAAATTTCCACGTAACAAGCCACTTTGTTGAGCTATCATTTCTGGCCAGGTCGCTTCTGAAAAATCACTGTATAGGTCCCAGGTAACGTGATGTTCCCAGCCTCCAGTGAGAAGGCAGTGAGTTTCAGCTGCACCATTTTTCTTCCTGTTTGTGTACAATACTGTACACGAATACGTGTACTGTACACTACGTTAATTTTGTTTATCCTATACATTCACAAGTTACATTTAACACTAGAAAATATGAATCCTATCTTACATTCAATATAAGTCCTGTGCAATGTGTTGGATTGACACAGGGTGTCGTATTATGAACCAAACCCCATTGAGTTTTTTTCGATTTTCTCATTTGGTTTGCGGACGGCGGATTTAGGGAATTGCGGCGATTTTCAAGAACACAGCCATCATCCACGTAAGACCATATTTCATTCAGTTAACATGAAACATCTTGTTATGGCGAGCTAACAAAAACATGAACATTTTGCACTGCATGCAGTTCGTGTGGTTGTAATGAGAGAGTACACCGACGGACGCCGTCCGGCTGGATAGGCTCCTCTGCATCAGTCATAAGCCAATCAGGATAGGTGGGTTCATCTGGGCCAAAGTTCATGGGCGGAGCTCAAGGGTGCGCGTGGGGACTATTGGGAAGGTTCTAGAGGGGGCGTGGCTAGAGGCGGGGCCTGGCTCCACGTGAGAGGGATATAAGGGGAAGCAGAAAGAGGCTCGGGGTCAGTGTGGGAAGCCTGGAAGTGGGACTGCGTCTCGTCCTCTCGGCACGCCAGCGGCCACGTGGGAGCTCGAGGATCGAATCCTTTGCTTGCCGCCAGCCAGCGATGCGCAAGAACGGAGAGAGTGAGAGAGCCGTGCGCGGGAGGGAGTCAACACACGCCCGCGCAGAAGAGATAGAGAGTGGTGACTCCCCGTGAAGGAGCGCGGAGCTGTACAGCCAACATAGAAATAAAGAAAGTTGCCAGTCAGCGTTCGTCGTCGAAGTGTTTTATTACATACATGGTCACCGATGTCAAGAATTTACCTTTTTGCCCTGTGCGTTCCATTTACAGCAGACTGTGTGGTAGACCTCCTTGCAAGACAGGTTGCATTTGTTTATTTTGACCGCTATGGTATCTCCATCTAGCGCCGACTTATTTTGAGAAATCTCATTGGTAAGAGTTTGCAAGAGTGGCCCAGCCTTCTTGAGGAGGGCGCCAGAAACGGCTCCTTTGGACAGGTCGAGGTCATTGGAGACAGTGTTCACGATCACGTCCGCCTGTTAGGAACATGCACAGTTCACTTACGAATAAAGGAATGTGTATCAGAGCTTCAGTGTCACAGTTGCTGAATACAGTAACATGAGCCCAACATAGCAAGCAGTAAGCAACAAAAACCAGCACAAATGAAGGTGTAATAAGATTAACAGTGTTTCTTCATTATGTCGCGAGGGATACGTTCCGGAGATGCTCGTGAAAAGCAAATTTGGCGGATAATGATTTGGCCATTGAAGACCTATCTTCGTAATCAATGACCGTAAATACATTCATAAAGAAGATATTAAATAAATGAAAAGCATCATAACAAACAAATAATTGGTTATAATAAACATAAAGTCAATACGAATACATCTTAAAGCATTAAATCATAGTTTATAAATGAACTTACCTTGATCTCATCACTATATCTCTCATCACTTTCTCGATTTCGATGCAGGAAATCGTGTAGAGTTCCAGATGCAAATCGCTGATAGCCAAAATCGCGGATAGCAAGTTCGCGAATAACGAGGGGATACCGTAATACGTTCCTTGAACGTTATTAACAAATGGCCTCACCTCTTCTCTGTCGCCTGTTCTCTTCCCTCCCCTGGCCCCTTCCACTCCTTCCCGTCCCTCCCCTATAGCCCTTTCATGACCCCCTAAGGATCCCTCTATTGGTCACTTATTCCTCAAACCTTGTAGCACGCCCCCTATCAATTACATCCCTCCATTCTGTGTCATCGCTTTGTAAACTAAGTTACAAAGCACCCTGAGTGAAAGTGCTCTATCGATGAGTATACAATTAGATATGAAAAAACAAGCTTGTGGATCGGGCCATGTGATGTTGAGGCGCGTGGTCTCACAGTGACTAGAGTACTGCTATTACGATAATACAATTTTTATTTTACCAGGTAAGTCCCCACTGAGCTATATAGCTCTTTTTCAAAAGCGACCTGGCTATCACAAATGATCGTTCAATGGCTTATGATGTTAAAATGTATAGTAGCCAAATACACTGAAACGTGTGATGTCGATTCTAAATGTGGAGGGAAAAACCGGAGGACATCTTGTAACTGAAAATAGTTAATGAAGTACGGGCCTGGGGAATTGACCTGGAGTTCAGCATCAGCGTCGGGACAGTGGTGTGCAGCGTGAGGCCATAGTCTAGGACTGTTGTTGTCTTGGTGTGGTCCGGGACTTGATGTCGTTGGTTTTCTGCCTTTCCCCAAGCTTGTATTTGGTGTTGACGTATCGGCATGAAATTATGTACTTGTGTGCAATTTTAAAAGGAAATTGGCACTATTTGGACACATTTAAGATAAACAACATGAAAATTAAAAGTGTGTTCTGAAAAACGGAAAGAACCAGAAAAAGAGGAAGACCTAATATAGAATGGCTTGACGACGACAAAAGAGATTGGTGCCAGCAAGATGTGGCACAAATCATGAAATGTGCAGTGGACACATTATGGCTATCTGCCCATGGATCGTGATGATGTACAATTTGTATTTTATAGTTTATATTAATTTTTAGCGACTTGCTTATCGTTCGCTGTTATATTGTTTTACTTATTGTTTGTTGATGTAACTCACTGGTACCCGTGCCCCTACTGTACATTTAAAGACGGTCACTGCATTTATGTGGCCGTCTGGAACGCTCTTTCTTCCGATTATTAGGAAGCCACTGGAGCTGCAGACTTTTACATTTCGATTGAAAACTAATTTACTTATGCATGCTTTTTGTGATTAGTTTGTTCTTCCTCTGCACCTCCGATTATCACAGCAACGTACGGTGCAAAAGAAGTTAAACATATATACGTACAGTTATGTAACTGAGGTATCTTCAAAGTTGTCATGAAGTAGCACATAACACATGCGTGTTAATGAAGCACACTACAGGAAACTGTTACTTACCACTTCATTTTCCAGATTCCCTTTGGCAAGTTGCACTCTCAGACCAGACTTTGTTTCATAAACATTGGGGTCAAATTGCATCTTTGTGCCTACCTTTGAATAATCTTCTTCAATCTGTTAAAAGAGAAAGATGCAATGTAATATTACGCAAATAAATAACTATTTAAGGAAGTGGTTACAATACGTATGTAAGGGTGTGTCATGTGTTTGCTAGCTGTCCGTGTATGCATTGTGAGCATGTTCCGGCATCGGCGCATCATCATGGATGCATGCCTGGTCCAAGCAAAATACATCTGCATGATTTAGTGATGGAACAGTGGAAGCGGGTCCATGTCCTTGACACCACGATCTACCATAGAGCTCAACTGCCCACTGACCATCGCCTTTTCATCTGTAAGGTGCATCTGCCATTCTTCCATTCCAGTGGTGGGTGTCCATCTAGAACCCCATTCAAACCCACAGTGGCCTGGTCTCAGCTAGCTGATGAAATTTGCAAGCAAGAATTTCATCATTGGTTGCAGCAGGGGTTGACATCGCCCCCCCCTCCTCCTGATGCTGAGGGTAAATGGACGAGGTTTAGGACTGTGGTTCATGCAGCTGCAATGGCTTCTTTGGGTGCATGGTCCAAACCCCCCCATAGACCCTGGCTGACGGAGGAGGTGTTCCGGATAACTGAGAAAAAGTAACAGGCCCACTCCCACCATCTGCAGCTTCCCACATCGGAGGTTAGGAAAGCGGTGCGGTGACGCAAGGATGAGTGATGACCATGGTCTGTTGAGGAGATAGAATGTGCCTCAATAACCAGCAATCACAAATCACTATATAATATCAGTCTATAATTCCATCAAAAAAGTAACTTGCAGTGGCACACCCATCACCATTCTTAGGGGAAAGAACGGTGCTCCAGTCTCCGACCTCCAGAAACAGGCTTGTAGGTTTACAGAACATTTCCGTGAAGTCTTGGGGGAGAGGAAATCCCTAAACCCAGAAAACATCATGGCGCAAGGTGGGGATGACCCTGTTCGGCTGCGGTATTTCAATATTGGAAAATGTAGTCACCCCCAGTGAGTGACTGGCTGAAGTGCCATCTGTTGAGGATGTACAGAAGGGAATCCAGTGTCTGAGACCAGGAAAAGTGCCGAACAGAGATGATCTCCCAAGAAAACTGCTGAGGGAGTGTGGCATTAGTGTGCAGTCTGCCCTATACTACATCATAATAATAGTCTGGACCACTGGATGGGTTCCACAGGATTGGAACGATGCCCTGGCGGTTCCCATCTTTTAGAAGGGAGATTGCACAGACTTTAACAACTACTGCGGCATCTCCCTCCTCATTGCACCAGGAAAGGGTCTTGCAAGAATTATTCAATATCACCTTGCCAGGCACACTGAGGAGAGGCTTGTGAATCCCAAATGTGTTGTCAGATCAGGGCGGTCCTATACAGACGCCATATTCTATGGTCAAGGCCTATGATGCCATCAATAGGCTCAGGCTCTGATTTGTTCTTTGTGATTTTAGAGTCCCTGATTATCTGATCACAATCATTAAAACCCTTCATGATGGTGGGCAGACCCGGGTAAAGCTACGAGCCATTCCCTGTTCACATTGGGATACAACAGGGATGTCTTCTGGCTCCTACATTATTTCACATCCTTTTCGACCATGCACTTCGAGAAGCCTTCCATGGCTGTACCGGAAGAATCTCCATCTGGTACAGATACAATGGTAGGCTGATCGATGTCTGGGTGTGGTCGAGGGATGGCTTACTATTGGTCAATAATGTTATGTATGCTGATGATCTGGTGATTGATGCTCACTCAGTCCCATCGGTGAGCTCCTCTGGCAGGTAAGGGGGATATATGGGCATGGCACGGGCTGGAGAATAGATTAACTGATGCGGTACAGGAGGATGTGGAGCTGAGCGGACTTGCCAAAGACTGGTACCAGCGGTGTCAAGATCCTTACTCTGCCAACTTGCAGAAAGTTGGGACAGGAAGTGGCACAAATGGTGTATCTGCCACTCATCTCTGTCAGTCAATCCATGGCACCTGGGTCTGTCCTGTGACCTGTCAGTGAGTCTTGGAAACGTCACGTGGCCTGAGAGTACAATTCGCCTGGAACAGCTGTGGTGACGTTTCTACCACTTCATGGAAAATGGCGGCTGTTCTTGTGCTTGCTTAGCATTAGCTATATATAAGGGAAATGTGTGGATATGTGTCTGTTCGACATGTTTAGCATACTTCCCAACATACTACAAACTTGAAATTTGGCATGTGGATAGGTTCCATACTGTACACAATGTAAAAAGTATAAATATCTACTTTGTATATTTTTTTTGGGGGGGGGGGGGGATGACCATGAAGTGTGTGGCATCAACCCGCAAGACACGAGTTAAGCGCTCTGCAATGCTTACCCCTACCATATGGCTCTTCGCGCGCCGTAGTTCTAGAGCTGTTAACAGCGTGCCGGGAGATTTTAGGTGGCGCTTCGCTCCTGACCAATGAAGCCATTGGCTTCTCGAAGTTTCAATACATGTCCGTGCGAAGAACGGGTACAACTGCTATCTTAAATATAAAGCGGAAAATACATCTGTTTGTTTGTGTGAAGCAGCAAAAACTCTCGAACGCTGAGCTCTGACGTCATGAAATTTGCACAGCTTATGCTGTCTGGAATTTCTAAGTGAACGCGAATATTTTAAGCTCGCCGCGTCATTCCCTTCCCGAGTTGCCAAAATCGACCTTACGTGTAAGTGAGTTAGGGTTGAAGTTCCTTGAGTGCAAAAACATTCGATTTAGGTAAATGTATTTGTTGTGGCTTTTTTCTTTCTAGCAAGAATCACATTTTTTCAGGGTTTTTCAGGAAAATATAAGGGAATATAAAAGTAATCCAAGACAAGAATCCAAGTCTCGGGCGAAGCCGTTTAGTAAAGCTAATAGCTGTATATAATACAAATGATGCATTAATTAATAGTGCATGAACATTTAGAAAATATATACCGTAAGTAAATTCATCTCAAAAGCCTTGGTGTGATCCCTTTGTAAACGTAACAGTAATATAAGTTTGCTAAATACTAAGTTCATTTATCTTCACCATGCAGCATTAATAATATGAGTAAGAGTCTATGGGACGCTTTTTTTTAATTAATTAATGACATGTGACCATAGTTCTCACCGTATTTTTTTTGCGTTGTAAGGACTCATAACGAAATGACGTGTTTTCCTTTACACTGTAAGGGAAGTCACGGGGCTTTGCTTTAGCTTCATAGTAAGGTTCTTCTCGTACTCGTTCTTCATTCTCAGTAGTGAAGAATAAACTGCTACCAAATGAACGTGGATTCTCCTCACCGAGATAGACTCTTAAATATTGCGTCATGGCCATCGTCGTATCATCATCTGTGGTAGTCAGCTGGATGTCGGTCATGGAAGTTTCCTTCCGCGCGTGGCTGTCACAAAATTCCTTGACTGCCATCATAATTGTTTGACAGCATAAAGGCAGCGGGAAACCAAAGTGTGCCTCGGAGCTAAGGGCAGGGATGGCGATGGATTTGCATTTGTTTTGCACGGCGATCTCAAGACTTCGAACCACTGAATTTTTCAAGGCGTTCAATTGGGGAGTTGGTGGCTGATCATCATCCCATTTGACGCCGACCACGTTGATCAGGAACTTACAAGGCAGTGCTCCAGCACCAGTAAGTACTGCGTCTCCCATGCGAAAGGGCCCTCTGTTTGAGACCACCTTGTTATCTCTCTCGGTCTGAATGATCTGGCCACCCACGTCCACCAGCGTCTTAGATAGGCAACCAACACTCTTCAGATGCGTGTCCACGGCATTGACCATGACGGCCACACGTTGACGTTGCATTTCCCCTTTCTGTACGGATACTGCTATTCCATTCATATACGTCTTGTGTAGAACCTTAGCCTGGGATCTCTGCTGCTGCTGTTGCTGGTCTTCAGGTGGGTCTAGAATAATGATGGCCTTGTGTGTCACCTCCAAGCTGTCCAGAAATATTGTGCCCCTTTCGTGTAAAAATTTAGCACCTCCAGGTTTTTTAATGCACTTCCTTTTCGACATAATGCTCGTAGAAAGGCCTTCAAAATATTTGATAACTTCATCTTTGTCTTTCACCTTCAGAGTAACCATGTAGCCAATCGTTTGATCGCGTTCTTCTTTGTTTATCTTAGTAATAGCTGGTAGTTGATTGGATACATCACAGAATTTCTCAACGTAATTCTGGACCCCCTTTGACCGTAACGGTATAAACACAGTTTCTATTGAGTAATCAGAAATGAATTGTTTAATTTTTTCCCTCACGTCATCAGTGACACCTTTTAACCCTACAATGACTGCTTCCTTCCCCTCCTGCTTATCACAATGTATTTCGAACGATATATCATCTGCTCCAGGAAGGGAAACATTGCAACTGTTATTCAGACTTTCCATGAAATATTCCCAATCTGTGTAGTGTTGCTTTATGTCAAAATTATGTTCAAATTTGACGACAGTTTCTGTAATTGCATGCTCAAGAGCTCTAACTGCTGCTATCAGATCTTCATCACTTGCACCAATAACTACGATATCACCTCCCAGTTCTCCAATAGTGGCCTCTATTCCCTGTTTAATGAATGTATTTTGAACGAAATCGTCATGGTTCATGCGAAGGAGGAAAGATTTACGTTTTGGAGAAGCCTCCCAAAACTTCTCAGAAAACTGCATCGTCAGCTCGACAAGCTTGTTATACATTTCTGCACAGTCATCTTTAGGCCCTTCTAGAACCACCGCTCTCTTTCCCAAGTCCAGCTGTATCTTCACATCTGGGAATTTTTGCCCCACGCGTTTGTAAAAATAATTCTGTTTTATCAAATCAAATTGTCTTTGTTTCACAACTAGTTGCATTTGCTTATTGTTTTGTCTTTTTTTAACTCAAACATAAGATCCTCTTGTAAAGCAGAGAGTTGTTCCATCACAATGTTGACTTCTGATTTTAGACCGACAATATCTAATTGATTATTTAACCTGTCCAAAGTAATCTCAACTGTGTCCTTTTGGTCTTTGAGAAGTCTTGATGCCAAATTGTCAAATATCCGTGAATCCACTTTCTCAGATGAGTGGGAATATTTATCGAAAAATGTTTTCATTTCTTCCTGTATAGTTTTTGGCCATTTTTTTTGCACAACGTAATGCAATTCACTTTCAGGCATGTCTGGTTCGATTGTTAAAAGTTCCTTCGAGCCTTGGGTGGGCCAATGAAAAGTTGCTTTATTCTGCTTCAAATGTTCCTTAAATTCGCCTGGATGCTTCACAACAAATTCCATCACGTGTGCGTCTACTTTGAGAGACTGAGCATCCGGTAGCTTCATTCCTTCTCCATCCCATGGGACCACCGCCAACGCGTACTTCTGATAGTAGCGATGGACGAGTAATGATCTATTTTTGTAACGCCATTTTATCTTGAGGACCTTTTCGACATCTGTATTAACAGTGAAACATGCATCTGTAATCGTTAGAATTGCAATATTTATAAACGTACAGTATATCAGCAATCGGTGTCTATGTCATCAACATAAACATCTCACGCTTTTGAATTATACAAACCCAAGACCAACATCGGAATTCCAAGTTAATTAAATTGTTATCAGAAAAATATTGGTCAAAGCCAAATTGGTTTTTACATTCATAAAATGCCTTCATAAAAGTCTTACTGGGGAAGATATTTGACGTGTGAAGCAATCGTGCATGTTATTGTAAACACATTACATTTTCAACATAATAGATATACACAGTTCCAAGAAAAAAGTTTGTGAACCCCAATGATAATTAAGGAAATTCCACAGATTTCACATGATAGCCTTCTTCAATCAACTGGTATTTTCTTAAATATCCAATAGGGTTTATATTCACCAATTCCATGTATTTTGTAACAAAATGATGTATCAATTAAACAATTATTGAGGTTCAGGGTATGTGAAAAAGTAAGTGAACCCCTGGTTTCATTAACTCAAAGGAATAATTGGAATCTGGTGTTTAAATAATTAGGTAGATCTTTATGGGTAAGTTTGAGAAGCCCCACCCTATTTAACGATCCGAAATGTTTTGAGTTTGGTCTTCATCATACAGGTGTGTGAAAACAAATTAAACCTCTTGAGGACCTCAGAAAATGTATGCTCATCAGTCAGGGTTAAAATACCATTTCTAAGGATTTGAGGCTCCACCAATCCACTGTTAGACAAATATTCAACAAATGGTGAAAGTTCAAGGCCACAGTAATTCTCGCCAGGAGCAGTCGCCCTACCAAAATCTCTCCAAGAACAAACCTGAAAATGATCAAGGAAGTCACAAAGCACCCCAGAGAAACATCCAAAGATCTGCAAGCCACTCTTGCCATGGCTAATGTGAGTGTTCATGTCTCAACTATCAGAAAAAAATATTTACCAAGAATGGTGTTCATGGAAGGATAGCAAGGAGAACACCACTGCTCTCCAAAAATAACCTTGCTGCCTGTCTGAAGTTCGCCAAAGAGCACATCGATGATCCACAAGACTTCTGGAACAATGTTCTCTGGACAGACGAGTCAAATGTATAACTTTTTGGCCTCAATGAGAAACGTTATGTTTGGTGAAAACCAAACACTGCTTTTGAACAGAAGAACCTCATCCCAATCGCCAAGCGTGGTGGTGGGAATGTGATGGTTTGGAGCTGCTTTGCTGCCTCAGGACTTGCCATCCTGGAAACAACCATACATTCTGCATTGTATCAGAAGATTCTAGAGAATGTCAGGCTATCTGTTGACACTGAACCAAAAATGAGTCTTGCAGCACGACAATGATCCTAAACATACAAACAGATCTACAGAAGTATGGCTGCAGAAAAAAAATTCCACATTTTACAATGGCCTAGTCAAAGTCTGGACCTAAACCCCATCGAAATGTTGTGTGGCAGGACCTGAAGTGAGCTGTCCATGCAAGGCAACCCTCAAATGTCACCGAGTTGAAGGAGTTTTGTCAGAAAGAATGAGCCAAAATCCCTCAAATCCAATTTGACACTGACAAACAGTTATAGAAAACCCTTAGTTGCAGTCATTTGCTGCTCAAAGGGGTGTCGCCAGTTACTGAATCTAAAGGTTCACATACTTTTTCACACATGGTTATTGAATGGAGAAGCATTTGAGGATAAATAAATGTTGAAAGAGTATGACGTTTTTGCGTATTTTTTTAAATCAGGTTATCTGTATCTATTATTAGAACTTAGATTAAGATCTAATAACATTTTAGGTTTGAAATATGTAAAATATGTGAACTTTTTAACGGCACTATGCTAAAAAATTCTGGAAATTGCTGGTTGTCCAACTTTATTTCAGCTTGCATCAGTGATTATCACTCATGAAGGGAGACAAGGAGGGTGTTTTGGCTCTAATTTACAATCCAGGGAGGTTCAGCAACCAAAATACCAAGAAAAAAGTTTTTTTCGAATTCGATAAAAATATCCCGTCAATATTTTCAAGAGCCGAAATGCACTGTGTGGTGAATACGAGACGGTGGTCCATAATAGATATCGCCATGAAGCGGCAGTCCTTAAAGAGCCCCATGTTGTCGGCAGCCAAACAGCCACAAGCGGGGGAGGGGCAGCCAAAGAGCCAAAAGGAGGCATCCAAATAGCCATAAGGGGCGGCCAAAGGGCCGCAGGTTTCCAATCCCTGACCTGGCAGGTTCACTCATTGCTCTTACCATTTTTCTCCCCAGCGGATTGCTATTAGAAGCCATCATTTTATTTCAGATCTTTTGTATGTTTTTAGTTGCGTAATGTATATAACGAAGCAGTTTTTACGGTAAATATGCAACAGTAAGCATGAAGGTAAGAGTTTTTTTTTTCTACGTATGTTTACCTGGCAAACTGCTCAAGTATATCATTGCCGTGCTGTCTGCAGTGCTAATTTCCACCCTTTCCACTTTGACATGTTTTCGATCAAAATGCGTCTCGAGATCTTCCTCAGCAACCTGCTCTGGCAGATTCTCAATCCGTACGATCTTCGTGACTGGAAGTTGCACTGCCTTGATCTTAATTTTTCTATGAGCCTTTGTCTCACAACGGCTGATGAATCGCTGTATGTCTGCAGAGAAACAGAAAGGGGGAGTACAACATAAATATTGTTTACAGATCTCCAATAATTTTTGTGTGTACTCTTTGGTTCTATTCGGTAAAGTCACGTAGGTAAAAATAAAACAACAAAAAATCACGACGTTTGGCCTTCATCAGGTGAAGGGACTGGACCGTCCAGAGGACAGCATTGGAGTGAAGACAGCAAGCCCAGGTCGCGTCCTTTAAGCTGTGTGGGAGGAAACAAAAAACGCCTTGACAAAGGAATTAGCATAAAATGATGTACTGGACCGGCACGGTGGGGGGGGGGGGGAGTTGACATAATGTTGGAGTGAAGGCAAATAAGCTGCTGTGAAAGTTTGTAATACCACTACTTGAATAAATATACTGTACCATTGAAAATTAGTTTAATGTTTGGTTTGACTTAGAACATCTTTAAAATGATAGCTTAATTTGAAACCATCCTCTCGGTTGAAATTGTGTCTGTGTTTGTAAATCTGAATTGCCTCGTGGGCAAATCTCTGATAAGACGTTTCGGCCACAACACAAGTGGCCTTCATCAGGTGAAGGGACGACTGTCCAGAGGACAGCGTTGGAGTGAAGACGGCAAGCCCAGGTCGCGTCCTCTAAGCTTTTTGTCGCGGCATCTTTTGAGGAAGGTCAGCGTCTCGATGAGCTTTGACTTCTTGTCCCGTTGTCTGTTGAAAGCTCTAACAGATAGGTGAAAGCCCTCCCCATAGAGGTTATCAATTCTAGATTTGAAGCTTTCGTGACTGCAAGGATCCATACTCTTAAAGGACGCGACCTGGGCTTGCTGTCTTCATTCCAACGCTGTCCTCTGGACAGTCCAGTCCCTTCACCTGATGAAGGCCACTTGTGTTGTGGCCGAAACGTCGTGATTTTTTGTTGTTTTATTTTTACCTACGTGACTTTACCGAATAGAACCAAAGAGTATGGATCCTTGCAGTCACGAAAGCTTCAAATCTAGAATTTTTGTGTGCATTGTATTTAGCGTAATGTAACCAGTGTCAATTGTGAGGCTTAGCCAATCAAGGAAATACAGGCAGACCTCGCCGAACATGCCATGTTGGGCAACACTGTGTTCCACAATAAAAAAACCTTACGGGAAAAATAAGGATGAATTCCTGGGTCGGAAATTATCAGCCCCTCCCTCCTTCTTTGGTTAACTAATTCTATTAAATTTTTGCCGTTGGTATTGCGCTAAAGGATGCTGAGTCACTCTCCATTTCTTGTATGTGTGTGTACACTTTATTTTTCAATTGCACCTCAACACAAATCCCTCGTGTCCATTATTCTTTCAGAACCTCGGCAATCATCACACAGTGCTTGCCACAAATGAACCACAATACCGTGCTGTCGTCCAGGAGCATAAACCATCATCACATGAACTCTGGTCATCCTCACAGCAGGAGCTTTTGGCTAACCATCGAACAAAGACGGTCACCACATCGCACGCTTTCAGATGTGCTTTTGAGGCCGTCTGGAATGCTCTTCCTGGAGTTATATACTTTTAAATCTATATTGAAAACACATTCCTTTAGAACTGAGGTATTATTTATTTTTCATAAGCGACCTGGCAACAAATGAGAGCTCAACAAAGTGGCCTATGTTGACATTTATAGCAGCAAAATCTACATAATATCAATGCAGAGGGAAAAACTTGAAAACCCGGAGAAAAAAATCCACACAACCATGGGGGAGAACATGCACACTCCAAATATATAGCAGACATCAGGGTCGGTATCGAACCCCCGACCTCCTGCATTCCAGCACTGCACCCAGCATGTTGACATCCAGCGATGTCACTACAATTACAATGCAAGTATCAGAGCATTTATAGCTCTGGTTGAGCAGTTATATCTATGGGATACCTTTTTGCAAAAAAGGGTAAAACCCATTCTTACGTTTCCATACTTGTTGGGAAGTTTTACAGAAAATGCATGCATACGTATAACCTTGATTCCGTTTTTGACTTGATATCTAATAAAATAATTCAAATGATTCCCAAACATATCAGTGGTCACAATGCACATGCACATTACTCTCTCAATGCAGAATGTTTAACTTACCGATTTCAGTGAAGAAAGTTACAATTTTATAATGTTCATTGTCAGTGTCATCCATGTTGAACTCCTCTGTGGCACTGCAGTTTTCAATGAACATTTTCAGAGTTTCTTTGTCCACTGGTCCTTCAAAGCCACTGAGCAAAACCCTCCACGGGTCCAGAGATTCCACTTTTGGCTTTGCGGATACGACCACGAATTCAGAACACACTACTTCAGTGCCCTTGATGATGTGCTTCTGCTTTAGTACCCGTTCAGCCACTAATAAACAAAAAATCTAATGTTAATAGCACATTGATTATCGGCATGGCAAAGTTATTAAAATCGATAGATCATGTATGTATTTATTTTGAACTTCTTTGAAACTGTACATAGCGAATCATGCAAGGGAAGGCCAACAAACTCAACACGAAAAGCACATAGTGAATCGTGCAGGGGAAGGACAACAAACTAAACACAAAAAGCAGTTCTCAAAACAATGAGTTTTCAATTTAGTAGATTTTAAAGTTCATAGCTCCAGTGGCTTCCGAATATTTTGAGGAAGAGCGGACCAGACGACCACAGAAGCAGATCTGAAAGCGCGCAACGCAGTGACCACCGTCTTTAAAAGTTTAATATTAATATCTTGACTTAAAGCTTTCGTGACTGCAGGAATTCATATTCTTTGGGTCTTTCGGCAAAGTCACTTAGATAGGTTCAAAATAATAAAATAAACAAAAACTACGGCGTTTCACAACACAAGCGATCGTCATCAGGAGGAAAAAAGGGGGTCAATATTAATAGCACATTGAACACCAGCATAGCAATGTTATTAAAATTGGTAGATCATACTGGCAGAGTTAATGTGACCTGTTGATCCATTCGGTTATTATGAAGTAGTTTTGTTATTAATTTAATTTGGAGCGTAATATTTATTTTAGAATGTAATTCACGACGTAATTCGATTTGAAATGGCTATTCATGTGTAGTGACATATGACGTCATGAGTCTATCGGGACTTTACGAGCGTAGGGACATATTATGTCACTACCGTGTCGGCTCGGTACGGGTGTCACGGGGATCGTGTCAGGCCGAGGCATTCCACGTGGACCCAACAGGATACGTGACCGGATAAAGGGGGGGGGGTGGCAGGGGCCCCAGCCGGAAGCTTGGGTGTCATGTGGTTGGGGACCCGGACCTTCCTGAAGAATTGAGAAGGGGGGCGTGACCTGGGGCAGAGCCGGCCACGCTGGAGCGGTTAGAAGCGGGGTGTGAACGGGGAACTGGGCTGTTCTACTCCGGGATGAAGACGCCATGAGAAGTCCTCAAGTCTCTGATCGTCGTTCGTGACCAGGCAGCCGTCACCTGCCCTGGGTCACGCTGTGTAGTGTTCCCCGAGTGTGTGAGATTTGGAAGGTGGTCACCACCTTATGTATAGTGTTCACGTTGGTGTTATGTGTTATGTGTTAATAAATAGTGTTGCCTCCAAGTCGAGCGTGCGCCTCAATCGAACCCATTACACATGTGTGAGCAATGGTTGGATTGCAGGATTAAGCCATCTCCCTTTGTTGTCAAGTGTTAGCCGAGTCTATCCAGCGATAGTAGTACTGTTACAGTGTAAACGCTCTACCACTCAAAGTATTTAAATGCATTTTAGAAAACTGAAACTAACCTTAGCGTATCCAAATCACTATGAATGTGCAGGACGCGTCTCAGTTACCTGATGGATCTGCAAATGTAATCACCCAATATTTATCCTCCTCCTCCTCAATCGTCCAGATGGACATCGGGTCTTCCAAGAAGGGCCGGTCCAGCCGGTCCCTTTGAAGGTGACGCTTGACCGGTTGTGAGAGGCACGGCAGGCCGCTTCCGAAAATTCCGCCAGCCGGCAGGTGGCTAATGAGCGCCTGCCCAAACACCAGGCTGCGGGTCTCCCATGGGTGGGGGCCAAAAGGCGTGGCTACATTGCCCCCAGGTTCCCATTGGCACATCTCCCAAATTACATCGCCCTTGGCAGGGCCCCATTGAGGTCGTGGAGGTCCGACGACCGCATTGCGGCGGCGTACACCCGTCCCAGCTCAAGCGTTATGTACCATCTAGCCTGGAGGACCCACCCCCACTCCCGGAGTGGCCGGTGGGCGATGCGTCCGTCGTGCCTGACCGGCCGGGTCTCGTTGACGGAGGCGACGTTCGCCCTGTGTGTGTGCCCCCAGGCCCCTCCCAAGTAAGGCCAGCGGAGACTCCTCGGCCACCGGAGGCCAGGGCGGTGAGCCCATCGCCCGCTAACGGACCGCTTGCATGGGCGGCGGACGCCACGTGCGGAAGCGGGCCGGCGGCGCATACCCGCTCGAGGGGGATGCGGCTCCGGTGATGGCCCTTGTGGCCATTCATCAGGCCCGGCGCCAGCTCGGCGCTGTTGGGTGGAAGATGCCCTCGGGCTCTCTCTCTTTGTTTTTGTTTTATTGTTGTGCCTGAGGGGCCGTGCTGCCCTAAGGTTGAGTTATTCTAGCAGCTGGTTTTGCCTTCAGGCCCAGGCATGTTCTTAGTTGTTCGGCCTTCGGTCCGGGGTTGAGCCCCGTTTGCTTGGTGGTTGCAGCCGGGTCGGCTGTTTTTTTTCACGGCGGGGTGGGGGGGGGGTAATGTAGAGGAGTAAAATGGGGACATGACGTCATGCATGCCGTCCGGTGCTATGACATCACGGAACGTGGCGTCATAGCGCTGTGTGACGTAAGCGGGGTCGTTGCTGGAGTCGGGGCTCGGAGTAGGGTGGAACAGGGAGCCAGGAGTGAGGGAGTAGGGATAGGAAGGAGCACAGCGCCAGGGCTGGAGGTGGCTGCGCTCCTTGGTCGGCCGTGTCGGATGAACCCACGGCCGGCACAGAGGAGGTAGCACAGGGCAGCTGGCTGTGTCGGGAATTAGTGGGACCTAGCCCGGGACCCCAAACGCCCGGGACCACAAACCCCTGGGAGTTGTTACACCCTTGTGTATTGTAAATAACCCTAAAAAAACTTACGGCGAAAGCCCTTAACCTTCAAACCGTCTCCGAGTCGTTGCCGACTACTCTTCTACACATGTATTGAATAATTTATATTTCCATGAATTTCTATTTGCAGCATTTACACAAATGTCCTGTCAATGCCAAATGTTATCCCGGTTTAGCCAATAAATTGGAGCGCTGCTCAAACTAAAATACCGTACCGGCGATCTTCTTTAAGTATCCTCTACTCGTTCGGGAAACTGGCTAAGAGGGATCATCCGTGTAACAAATCAAGATAAAGTAAGCCAGACTGATAAAGTATGAAAAATAAGAATAGGTGTTTTACTCTTTCTGGAAGAAAAAAAAACAGGTGTTTCGATGTTGAAACACCAAATATAAACATTTTGCAAGGAATCAAGTCCTGCATTCACCACACGAACTTGTGGTGAGCATGCAAACATACTTTGATAATATATGATAATATATAGATTTATTTATGGCCTAGTCTCACTACCAGTGTCAGACTAGAGAATGCCAAAAGGCGAGCAGTACAAAGACAATTTTAAAAATGTATCCCATGATAAAGCTGCTCAACCCGAGCTATAAATGCTCTGATACTTGCATTGTCTTTGTACTGTTCGCCTTGACATGAACTAATAAATGTAAACAATATTACAATATTTAAATTAGTGTATCATCGAATGTGCAGGATGTGTTTCAGTTACCTGTTGAGTCTGCAAAGGTAATCACCCAATATTTATCCTCCTCCTCGATCATTGCGATGTCTCCTCCACCAGACCTCCTCTCACTTTCAAAATACATCGACATGATCTCCGTGTCCACGTTTGCCGTCTTTTCTACTTTGATCTTTGCGAACAGCGCTGGAACACACATATACATACACGCAAAACCTGTCGCATTTTAAGAAATGCGTTTGTATTTTTCAAAGAAATAGGCGAAAACATAATTTCCACCAGTGGTTCACCTGGATCCGTCATGGATTGACGCAAGAGACGTTTCAGAAAACGCGACTCTTGTGTATGTTTAGCACTTGATACCGTAAAGCATACGTCCAGTTCGATAGAAGAAAATCGATGAATTTTTATGTTAATGGGCACACAACAATGGACGTGGAGACTTTTTGCAGGTGGGTTTCTATTAATCCGTGACTCCAGCTCGAACCCTCAGCGCCTGTACACAAGAAGTAACACTTTTACTTCAGCCCGTTTCTCACTGCCTCACTGCTTAGCAACAGTGCCCGATTAAGCTAGAGCGGGCGTGTAGCATATGTTATAAAGGGTCCCTAAATAAATAAAAAACACGGAAATATTAAAACACATAAATGTTTAACTTGTATAGTAAAGTAATTGTATGTTTTCATTTGCTATAAGCCAGATACTACAACAAATCGCTAACCTTAAACACCCAGTCGTTCATAAAGTTGAAGGTGGTACTGTAGTAATAGAGCAATTGTAGAATCACTTGAACCAGAATTGATAGCTTGACAGCATTTATCGCGGGGCCCTTGACAGTGCGGGGCTCTTAGCATTTGTAGCTACTTTTGCTACTAGGATAATCCGGCACTGCTTAGCAACATTGCTGCTGTCAATCTGATATTGATTTCTCTATCAACCCACTGATTAATATAAATAACAACAATGTATTTACTGACATTCAACAGCATTTAACATTAAACGAACAATAACCTAAAATCAACACCACGTAGCACATTAAATAAACCCTTTTACAATAACTACAGTACTGTATTCATTTACGCAGCAGCTGACAACATCCAGCGAGTAAAGTACCACAAACATTAATCTAGTAAGTCACTTAAGGCTCTTTTGACCTGTACTCTCATGGAGTCGTTAATTATGTAAATGACTAGCGGTAAGTACCCGGCGTTGCCCGGGCGAAAAAGGCAGACACACACATGGACTTACACACAGACATTGACCCACACACATATAAATACATCGACTTACACACACACATATGGACTCACACACACAGACATCGACTTTAGACACACATATGTAGTTACACACACACATAGACTTACACATATCGACTCATACATACAGTGAGGGAAAAAAAGTATTTGATCCCCTGCTGATTTTGTACGTTTGCCCACTGACAAATAAATGATCAGTCTATAATTTTAATGGTAGGTTTATTTGAACACTGAGACAGAATAACAACAACAAAATCCAGAAAATGCATGTCAAAAATGCTATAAATTGATTTGCATTTTAATGAGGGAAAAACGTATTTGACCCCCACTCAATCAGAAAGATTTCTGGCTCCCAGGTGTCTTTTATACAGGTAAGCTGAGATTAGGAGCACTCCCTTTTATACAGGTAACGAGCTGAGATTAGGAGCACACTCTTAAAGGGAGTGCTCCTAATCTCAGCTTGTTACCTGTGTAAAAGACACCTGTCCACAGAAGCAATCAATCAATCAGATTCCAAACTCTCCACCATGGCCAAGACCAAAGAGCTCTCCAAGGATGTCAGGGACAAGATTGTAGACCTACACAAGGCTGGAATGGGCTACAAGACCATTGCCAAGCTGCTTGTTGAGAAGGTGACAACATTTGGTGCGATTATTCGCAAATGGAAGAAACACAAGAGAACTGTCAATCTCCCTTGGCCTGGGGCTCCATGCAAGATCTCACCTCGTGGAGTTGCAATGATCATGAGAACGGTGAGGAATCATCCCAGAACTACACGGGAGGATCTTGCCAATGATCTCAAGGCAGCTGGGACCATAGTCACCAAGAAAACAATTTGTAACACACTACGCCGTGAAGGACTGAAATCCTGCAGCGCCCGCAAGGTCCCCCTGCTCAAGAAAGCACATATACATGCCCATCTGAAGTTTGCCAATTAACATCTGAATGATTCAGAGGACAACTGGGTGAAAGTGTTGTGGTCAGATGAGACCAAAATAGAGCTCTTTGGCATCAACTCAACTCGCCGTGTTTGGAAGAGGAGGATTGCTGCCTATGACCCCAAGAACACCATCCCCACCGTCAAACATGGAGGTGGAAACATTATGCTTTGGTGGTGTTTTTCTGCTAAGGGGACAGGACAACTTCACCGCATCAAAGGGACGATGGACCGTCAAATCTTGGGTGAGAACCTCCTTCTCTCAGCCAGGGCATTGAAAATGGGTGGTGGATGGGTATTCCAGCATGACAGTGACCCAAAACACACGGCCAAGAAGAAGCACATTAAGGTCCTGGAGTGGACTAGCCAGTCTCCAGACCTTAATCCCATGTAACATCTGTGGAGGGAGCTGAAGGTTCGAGTTGCCAAACGTCAGCCTCGAAACCTTAATGACTGGGAGAAGATCTGCAAAGAGGTGTGGGACAAAATCCCTCCTGAGATCTGTGCAAACCTGGTGGCCAACTGCAAGAAACGTCTGACCTCTGTGATTGCCAACAAGGGTTTTGCCACCAAGTACTAAGTCATGTTTTGCAGAGGGGTCAAATACTTATTTCCCTCATTAAAATGCGAATCACTTTATAACATTTTTGACATGCGTATTTCTGGATTTTGTTGTTGTGATTCTGTCTCTCACTGTTCAAATAAACCTACCATTAAAATTATAGACTGATCATTTATTTGTCAGTGGGCAAACGTACAAAATCAGCAGGGGATCAAATACTTTTTCCCCCATTGTACATAGACAACAACAACCGCCGTTCGCCACTAAGTGGCGGTGACGTAACTACAACGCTTGTGGCAGGCTATCTGCACCTTGAGGCCACGTGAAGTGTGGAACGCCTGCTGGCAGGAGGTCACGGGGCAGAGCCAGATGCCACACGTCGACTGACTGAGACGACTGGCTGATGCAGCACCTGTGCCCCCTACTGTGCCAACTTGCTATGCTGCAGCCACCCGGCACTCCGCTCGTTGTTGTGAGCGTCGTGTGTAGTGTTCGATGGTACATAGACTCACACACACATTTACCTACACAAACACACATATGGACTTACAAAGACACATCGACTAAGATACACAGGGACTGACGCACACACATGGACCCACGCACACACATCGACTTACAGACACACATCGACTCACACACACACATACACAGACTGACACACACACATATGAACTTACACACACATATCGACGCACACACATATGGATTCTCACACACATACACACATTGCCGAACACACATCGACTGACACACATAGACTCCCACACAAACATACATGTACTCACACACGCACATAGAGGCACACACACATGGACTGACACACACACATGGACTTACGCACACACACTACACATGTACGTAAAAACACACACACATGGACGCTTGTGTGTTAAACTGTGTGTACCCTTGATATTTTAAAGATGGCACTTATCCTACTGTGTACCCTACTGCTATCCCTCCCGGCCATATCTAGTGTCACACTCAACTCTACCACCGGCTACCCTCGTTACTTCTCGTCCATACTTGTTGCTTAATATGCTACTACACCTGTTAATGAAACAGCTTATTGACACTCATTGTTTTTTTCGGTAAAATCACGTATGTAGAAATACCATAAAATTATATTAAAATAAATCAATCACGACGTTTCGACCGCAACACAAGTGATCTTCATCAGGTGTCAAAAACAAATAGCGAGGGAGCATATAGGGCGACACCAACGCAACACATAGAGAGTGCCAAACTGCACGGAGGTAAATACAACAAGAAGATGAGAGACGAGAATTCAACAAACCTAAGAAAAAATTATGTGATGCAAAACCAGTCAGGCCAACAACACAGTTAGACACTTGCCTGGCGGACCACGAATTTCAGAAGAGTGCTACATTTTTAATATAATTTTATGGTATTTCTACATAAGTGACTTTACCGAAAAAAACAATGAGTAATTTATGCAGTCACGAAAGCTTTAATTAATTTTTTTCTGATTCATGAAAACTAGGGACAAGGCTTGGGCATGTGCTCAGAAAAGTAATTTGGTCAATGACTGGCTAGAATACAGGCTTTTAAAGAATAGATGCGTCAAAAAAATACGCCATGCAAAAAATGCCTACTTTTCCTCCACTCCGCTGGAATCACATGCAAATGCCAGGATCTTCTGTAAAACAATCAAATGTGTCGAAAAGGCATCCAAAACAGATAATCTACCCATTGAGCTTAACCGAAATGGGGAATATTTTTCAGAGCCCCAAAAAATAGTTGACAATTTTAACCTTCATTTTTCTGAAGCTGGTCACCTTTTTGATAATGTATTGAGAGTCACCCCTGCTCATGCAAATTCTTACACCCCTGTCCAAACATTAAACGAATTTAGTTTCCAGCCAATCCACGAAAGTAATGTTCTGAAACAACTGTCCTACCTCACAGGGTCCTCCTTTACCGGAGCAGATAGTATTCCCGTCTTTGCTCTGCTAACTGTTGTTCTCTCTTTACAGTATGGGCACTGACCTGGATCATTCCAGGGTAAATCTTTTTGCAGATGACACGATACTGATTACTGCTGGCTGCTCTCTGCATGACGTGATTGTTAAGCTCCAGTGTAATTTCAACAAACTACAACATCAGCTAGTTGCTCTTAAACTAGTCCTGAATACCTCCAAAACCAAGGTGCTATGCTTCTCGCCAGGACTAAAGCAGTAAGTAATTTTACCTCCTTTACATTAATTTAATAATTATCAATCAGAGCAAGTCAAGATCTATAAGTATCTTGGGATCATCCTTGATTCAAAACTGAATTTTCAAGATCACATTAATTATATTGGTACAAAGACAAACATTTAAATAGGTTTTCTGTATCGACACAAGCACTGCTTCCCCCTATGTTCCGTTTGGAATTGATAAAAGGTACCATACTGCCTCTACTTGATTACTGTGACATTGTATATAAATCAGCCCCCAGTACTGTACTGAAAAAGCTTGACTCACTGTATCACTAGGCCTTAAGATTTGCATTGAACTGCCCATATAGGACTCACCACTGTGATCTCTACATTGGGTCAAACTTAACATCGACGGCTTGTGCATCAGATCTTATTTATTCTCGATGTAGTTACAAAAAAATCTGCAGACTACCTGCTGGCTCTCCTCACTGTTTAGAATAACAAATATGACCTAAGGTCTTCGCTCATTACCAGCTTCACATTCCTTATTGCTGTACAAATACTGGTGGAAGGGCCTTTGCTATTGATGCCCCCAGGGTCTGGAATTCTATCGCCAATAAACTGCAACTTGGATCACTACCTGCGAGATCTTCACTCAAAACTGCTCTCGAGGAGTTGTACAACCCTAGCTCCCACTGCTATTCAGTGGCCTGAAATCAAATATATCACTCCGGATGACTGCTGCAAAGTAAGATCTTGTGTTTTGATTATAGTGTGCTGATCTTTAAAGGTGCATAAAACATTTTTGATACTCCTACTGATGCTCCTGCTGTTGTGGAGTGACTCATGCAGCCATCTATTGCTACAGGGTTTGGTGGTACATGTTGTTTATGTCGTTTATTGTGAAATTTCGGTCACAGTTCCTGTGATCACTGTTACATTGCTTTTATGGCTTTATTTTGGTGATTTCGAAAACGTCTTTTGGTTTGGCCATGTTTGTTTGTTGTAGTATGGAATTAATTCTAGATTTAAAGCTTTCGTGACTGCAAGGATCCATACTCTTTGGTTCTATTCGGTAAAGTCACGTAGGTAAAAAATAAAACAACAAAAATCACGACGTTTCGGCCACAACACAAGTGGCCTTCATCAGGTGAAGGGACCAGACTGTCTAGAGGACAGCGCTGGAGTGAACACAGCCAAGCTCAGACCGCGACCTTTAAGCTGTGTGAGAGGAAACAGAGCGCCTTGACAAAGGAATTAGCATAAAAATTAGCATTTAATTGGCGGACTTAGCATGATGAACGGTGTAGAGGGGGTGAACATGTGCAGGTCGGCGAGGGGGGGAGGGGGGAGTTTACATATTGATGGTGTGAAAAGGGAATTTAAGCAGCTGCGAAAGTTTGGGATACCACTACTTGAAAAAAATATACTGTACCATTGAAAATTAGTTTAATGTTTGGTTCCTAGACCACATTAATTCCAGACACCCCGCCATCCGCCAAGCTGTTTCTCCCTCCATACAAAAACAACCACTTGATACTCCGATCAAAACCATCACACTACCATATATAGCAGGCGTTACTAAAAAGATCTCCAAAATTCTAAACAAACACAAGATCCTGGTCCGGTTCAATACAGTACACAAAATCCGTGACGTGATCCCTTCCGTGAAGGATGTCATTCCTGACTTACAGTACCCCGGAGTTTACAAATTGATCTGCACCTGTGGTGACTGCTATATAGGGGAGACAAAACGACATGTCTCTGACCGAATTCGCGAGCACAAATCAGATTTGAAACACGGCAGAACGAATTCTTCTGCCGTAGCTGATCACTGTTACAACACTGTGGGTGATCACGATGTAATTTTTTTCGATACCAAGGTTCTTTGCAAACCCACGGGTTTTATCAGATATTTGTTCACGAGGCATTTCAGATTTACAAACACAGACACAATTTCAACCGAGAGGATGGTTTCAAATTAAGCAACCATTGGAAAGATGTTCTGAATCAAACCAAACATTAAACTAATTTTCAATGGTACAATATATATTTTTCAAGTAGTGGTATCCCAAACTTTTCACAGCTGCTTAAATTCCCATTTCACACCATCAATATGTAAACTCCCCCCTCCCCTCCCCCCCTCGCCGACCTGCACATGTTCACCCCCTCTACACCGTTCATCACGCCAATTAAATGCTAATTTTTATGCTAATTCCTTTGTCAAGGCGCTCTGTTTCCTCTCACACAGCTTAAAGGTCGCGGTCTGAGCTTGGCTGTGTTCACTCCAGCGCTGTCCTCTAGACAGTCTGGTCCCTTAACCTGATGAAGGCCACTTGTGTTGTGGCCGAAACGTCGTGATTTTTGTTGTTTTATTTTTTTACCTACGTGACTTTACCGAATAGAACCAAAGAGTATGGAACTAGACTGAAGGTTTTAATCTAAGTTGTCTTGTGGTTGTTGTTGTTTGACTTGCATCCCATTGGGATTTTTGCACACAGCGTTGGTGTACGGTGCTTTTTCTGGAAGATTTTGCTGTTTTTTTCTGGATTTTTCTGTTTGCACATAGTCACTTCAAGATGTTTCTTGTTCATGTTTTTGTTTTTTGTTTGTTGCAGTTGCACCCGATTCAAGAGCCGAATGGCTCACAGGGCTATACCAAATAAATGCAACTTCAACTGAAACATAATCACAAATTTGCCTTTTATATACATGGAGATTACAGCAGTCACTTTAATAAAATAAACATTTAACAAATTATTTTCTGGTCTGGTCTAATTAATTCAACTTAATGGTATGTTATACTATTTTTTATATAATTGTTAAACCATTATTATGCTTTTATATCCCCTTAAGGAAATTAATGATTTCCCTCAAAACGTTAATTACAGAACATTTTCCCATCACATTTGCTTTTAATCATATGCAAACTTACAAGCGAGTTTTTAGAATCATGTACGCTAGGTAACTCTGTTTATCTGAATGCTTAAATATACCTATTAAATCTTTAATCTGCTCTTATAGACTTTATAACAGTTTTCAATACTGTATGTATTTATGTTAATAATGTTAATACAGCATTTTTACATATCATATTTTTGATTCTAGTCAAATTTACTCACGAGTTTTGAGAATAACCAAACTTTGTCCATGCAAGCTGTAACATTATCCTACTGCTCCCTGCCTCATAGTAGAGTGACTTTATTTCACGTGCCTGAACACAAAGAAGTAACGCTTTTACCTCAGCCCGTGATGAGGGAGAATGTGATGTGAGAAAGTGATGATATTTAGCGATGAGAGATAGTGTGATGTGATAATTTGCAAGTATTTAATATTTCATTAAAGCACTTACTGTAGATTATTAATTCTTAAATATGGGGGGGGGGGGGGGGGGAGGGTTTCCGCAGGCCAATATCATTGTCTGCTAAATGTGATATTCACAAGCATCTCCGGAACGTATTAGCGGGGGCACCACAGTGGCGAGATGTTAACTCCCTCGCCTGGTATACAGGAAGTTGTGGGTTCAAACTTGATCTGAACGCCTGCATATTTGGAGTTTGCATATACTCCCCGTGGTTGCGTAGATTTTTCTCCGCGTCATCTGTTTTTTTCCTCCTCATTTAGAGACATGCGTTTAGAGTATTTAGCTACCATAATCGTCTGCATGATAGCCCACTTTGTCGAGCTTTTATTTCTGATAGCCAGGTCGTTTCTGAAAAAAAAGAGCCATATAGCTCAGTGGGCTTTACCTGCTACAAAATAAAAAATATATAGTATCCCTTCTTGTTCAACGGGGAATATTGTAATACCCATACTGTGTCGACGAGGTGGCAGCTTCAACAAAGGTGCGCCATCATGTTTGATTCACTATTGTCCAATGGGGACTCCCGCCAGGCCATCTTCACCAGCCCCAGCCTCCACCTAATAGCCGATACATTTGTAGAGATTGCATCACTACCAACACTACTCACCTGATGTAGTAGACACCACGTCATATGGATAATCAGGAAGTAAAAACAAAGCCCTCTGATTGGTACTCAACTTGCCTGAAAGAGGATTGGTTAGTGGCGGGCAAATTGAAGGGGATTAGATGGTTAGAGGCGGGCAAATTGAAGGGGATTAGATGAGCAATACAAATGAACTTTATGGAGGGACCCCGGGGTCCTGAATAAACAGAAGTAAAAATGGTAACTAATTTATTTATTTTTTGCGACTCCGTCCAATCACGCACAATAAACGCCACAACCCACCAGAAATCAATCCTCTCATTCTTCACCAAGCATTCGTCGTTGCCAAAATTGCCGTAGTCGTAAACAAAACTTTGAAACTTTTATTAGCGCATCGTGTAGAGCTCGTGGAGAGGAATGCATTGCCGTATTGTTCGCCTTTAACAGACATAAATTTACTTCACAACGCAGTTTATGCGAGAGCCGGGGGCTTATGGGACCCCGGGGTCCCGCCATCAGGTTCAAATGTAAAAATAGGGAAATGGAGGATGAATGACAGGGGGTCGGTTGAGATCCGTTAAGAAAAGTGGAAGGTGATTGGCTGGAGGGAAAGTGGGTCAAGGAGCCTTCGAGAAAGGAGCTTGAGGGATATATAAGAGGGGAGAAACACGAGAGCTCGACACCCTTGGAGTGAATGGAATCCATGAAGACCCGTGTCTCCTGCCTAAAGAACAAAGAGTCCTATTTGTTGAATACTGCCTTGTGGGGTGTCACTACACATTCACCTGGGGCTACCTCCTGGAGAGGGGTGTCCCTGAGCAGGTGTTGACTGATCATGGCCACATTTTCTCCTCTAAATCGATCCAGGTGTATTCAATTAAACTAAAGTACAAAATAACGTTTTTATTTTACCAGGTTAGGTCCCACTGAGCTGCATAACTCTTTTTATTCAGAAGCGACCTGGCTATTACAAATTATAGCTCAACGAAGTGTCTTATTGTGTGAACATTTGTAGCAGCCAAATACTCTGAACACATATTTATAAATGTGGAGGGGGAAAAAAACCAGAGGGCCCAGAGAAAAATCTGCGTAACCACGGGGAGAGCATGCAAACTCCACATACACAGACGCCAGTGTTGGAATCGAACCCACGACCTCCTGTACACCAGGCGAGGTAGTTAACATCTTGCCACTGTGGCACCCTTACATTGTTATGCTCTTCTTAAATGCTCCCCACATATCACCAACCTGCACTATCCAACGTGAATTGTGATCAGATAATCCTCATTAACCACATCGTGTGATGAGATATGTCTTCAGGAGTGGATCAATACAAGGGTTGTACATGCAATCAGTGACGGACTGCAACTAAAAATTGGCCCAGGCATTTGTAAACACACCAGCCCCAAATTTGGACTATAGGCAATTACTTTCGTTTTTTAATGGGTTGTTGTGTGATGACAAACTGTGTAATACTCGTAGCTAGATGTTGCGATGTAATGACGTGTGAGCGTGATTTTACCATGTGATCTCACTGGGCCCATTTGGGGGGGGGGGGAGGTGCAGTGAGGAAGAATCTTTGGGGGCTGCTGCCGAATATGTGGGAACTTAATGCCAACTGAGAGCATAAATAAACAATGAAGAGTACACATTCGAGGTAACATTATACAGGATGTTTCAAGATTGACCCAATTTTAAAGCAGTATATTTCACGATGGCAACATGTTACAATTATACAAAAAGTTACAAACGGTTTAATGAGTTATCAAGTTTTACTAACAATTTTATAAATGCTCTGTATGTCCTCCACCTACTGTACGGACAACATCGAAATGATAGTTGAATTCGTCCAAAACGCCTCTCAAAGTGTCTTCTTCCACTGAAGTCACTGCTGCCGTAATTCTGTTTTTGAGGTCATCCAGATTAGTCGCTAATGGTGGCACAAAAACACGGTTTTTGACGTATCCCCGCAAGAAAAATTTGCAGGGTGTAATGTCTGGGGATCTTGGGAGCCAAAAGTGCAGCGCCAAGTCTTGGGGTCCCGTGCAACCTATCCAATGTTGAGGCAGTGTGTCTTGTGAATGACTGAGGCTAGGGGCTGTTTGTGCACTGGATCAGGCATCTAGCTGCAATCATTTGAAACTCTATGGCCCGCCCTTTCAAGTGGTAAGAGTTTCATTCATGGGCGGTTCGTGGTTGCAGAGATACAGCGATTTCAAATCGAGTCCATCTTTTAAAACACCCTGTATATATAAAAAAACTATTTATATATATTTTTTACTCTGATCACATTTGCAATTTCCTCCACAGAAACTGGGCATTTGCCTTATGGATTGCTGCTGCCCTATGGCCGTTCCAGGCCTGGGTGAAGAGGTTAAATCGTTCGTTGTCGAATCCACGAGGTATTATTCTTCACCATTCATGCTAATGCACGGGCGGGATCCCCCACCCTCCCACCCATCAAGGCATTATTAAGTTACATTATTACACTTAACCCGCAGATTCTCTGTCATGCTGTCACTGGAAACTTACATTATCACACGAAAACATACACATGAAAAGAAAGCACACCCGCGAAAGAACATGTGTGGGTAAAATAAATCGTCCTCACAATCACTTTATTCACACCTTAAATGGATGAAGTACTCTGCCACCGCTACTTTTCGACATGGAGATGAAAATCTTAGCAGCGTCAAAACCGCGTGTAGCCAAAACACGCGCATTCAATACGTGTTACGGAGGCTTTCTTGCGCTACACATTCACTCACGTTTAGAAGAGCTGTCGGTCGATGCTGGTTCCTGGGAAGATGTCTCGTCCTAAAGGGAAAAGATTCATGATTATGTATGCCGTAAAATTTACATTTTACAATGAAAGCATCCTGGTTGTATGTATGCTGAACTTCTTTCGCATCATAGTAGCCCACCGTGCTAAACATGCAGCCTGTAGCAGCATCTGTGGCGTTAACTGTTTGCTGCCTGCTGCATTTATTTGATTCTATGCTTTCATTCTCTTAAATCAGTCGGTTAGCAGCTCATGTTGGAAGCACTTCCCTATATACGGAATTGGGATAACTTGTTATTTTAACGTCTTTGTTAATTTTTAAGAGTCAGTGCATTTGTAGAGGTGTTAACTACGCGCTGTTGCGTAACCTGCGTTGCCACCAGGGCAGTGCAGCATTACCCCTGGGTACAACGGTTGGGGTCAGTCGAGGTGAAACGGATCGTGGCCAGGGTTTGGTGCGAACCAATCAGACGGTTCCACGTGGGAATGTATGATTGGTTCTACCTGGCCACGAAGGGGTATAAGACGGGTGACCCAACGGACCTCGGGGAGTTCTCTCCCTGCACGAAGATAGAAGACTGGGCTGAAGCCTAGCTAGGACCCTGGACCAGCCTTTCAGCCCTTCTAAGGGCTAAGGCTCAGCATACCCAGTGGTCAGGACCCACCGGGCCAGCGGTGGGTCAGATAGCCTCCCCTAGGTCCTAGCCGGAGGACTAG
The DNA here is from genome assembly GCF_048934315.1 of Petromyzon marinus. Lineage (NCBI taxonomy): Eukaryota > Metazoa > Chordata > Hyperoartia > Petromyzontiformes > Petromyzontidae > Petromyzon > Petromyzon marinus. The sequence goes on along the minus strand of NC_133741.1, from coordinate 1,194,406 downwards.
GATAGCGGTAGACGTGTGAGTCCCGCCAAGTCCGGAGGTTGTACCTCCTTAGGTATCAAGGAGGTTAGCGGTAGACGTGAGAGTCCCGCCAGGTCCGGAGGCTGTACCTCCCTAGGGTATCGGGTGAGGGGACCGAATATCCCTCTGTGTGTGTTAAGTGTTGTATAAGGAAATAATACAATAAACAGAGTGTGCCTCCTAAAGAAGTCTGCTCGTCCTTACAACACTACAACTGGAGTCAGAAGTGGTTGGAAATGGAAACCAGAAGTTCAGCCCACGCACGGAGCCAGAACAAAGATAACGCTGTCTCACCTGCAAGCACCGCCAGCTCCGCTGAAAACGCTGCCGCGTTGACGGCTGCCCAGCCACCGGTTGAGCAGCCGGTTGCTCCCCCTGCCATGGGGGACGGACTCAGGGCAGCACACGGCCGTCTCGCTCAACTCCTACACGCCGCGGCCTCCATTCTCGAAGAGATCAACTTGGAGGTTGCGGGCAGGCCGAGTCAACCGCCGGCAGACGTTCCCGCCATCGGCCGGGGCAGACATTTTGATTTTCCCGCCGGGGAACCACGTGATTCCGCCGGAAGCGGAAGCCAGGGGCATCCTGGGAACGCGGGGGGCCAATCACAACCCGCAACGTCATCAGCACGCGACGCTGCGAATTCAAGTTCCTCAGCGAACGCCGCATCATCACTGTACCGACACGGTACAGTAGACTCTATCGGCCGGGAAATCGCCGATCTCCGGCTCGAGACGGTACAAGCTGAGGGGGAGACGACGTCCGCCCTCCAACAACGCCTGCCCATCTTCCGAGAATTCACATCTGAAGGGGGCGACTGGGCGGCGTTCCAGCGTCGCTTCCTGAGCCACCAAGAGATGGTGGGCTGGTCGGACGCACAGGCGCTCCTAGCACTACCGGCCACTTTGGATGACGACGCTCTCGCCTCGCTCCTCACCATCCACAGGCAACAAAGGGCGACTCTTCAATCGGCCCTCCGACGGATGTCCGACGTGTACGGGCCTCCATCCGACGTCCGCAGCCGATTTTACGACAGGCGACGCCGCCCTAAAGAGTCTCCGTTGGCATTCCGGACCGCTCTACTGGCGATGGCAAGAGCGGGTTACCCTCGCATGGACGACGAGGCCATCGATGCCATCGTTCTCCAGACGATGCTGGAGCTGGCGCGCGAGCTGCGCATCGTCATCCAAGCGGTGGACGACGACGGTATGTGCTCGCTACGAGCCGCTCGGTGCATCCACGCACATCTGCTGCTCCACACGGAATCGACCATCGCCGCCTCGGCTTCGACGTCGGAGCCTGCCAGCAGGGACGCCGAGTTCTCCCCCGACCGGGCCTTCATGGCGACCAGGTCAACGGGCTGGCGATCGTCCGACCACGCTGGTCGCCGCAACGACCAGCAGCGGGGACAGCCTGCTCCACGCGGCGACGTGACGTGCTTCAACTGTGGCCGACGAGGCCACATCTCCTCTGACTGCCGTGCGCCTCGACGACGCCCCTCCGCATCCCGGGGCCAGGACTACAGGACGTCCACGGCATCGCGGCAAAACCAGGCAAGTCGCGACGCCTCTCACGCTCGGCCCTCATTCACACCATACACACTGCAACGCACCATAAGAAGGGCTCGCGATTCGGCGTGTGATGGGGGGTATTCTGGCGTTTGTTCGCGGCCACTCGGACCTGGGCAGTGGTCTGAGTTGGCCCATAGGGTAGTCGCGGCGACGGCAGGTTCGTCCGTGGTTGTCGGATCAATCGAGGGTGTGGAATTTCGCGTGTTGGTCGATACTGGTGCGTCGGCTACGATCATTTCGGATTTGATTTACAATATACTGCCCGTACGATGCCGCCCCTTGGAACGGGTTTCTATCCCGTCTTTCGCCGCTAATGGCAGTTCACTTGGCATTATTGAGCAAATTCGGGCGCAAATTTCGATTGGAGACATTAAATTGGCAGGGCCTATTTTGGTCTCTTCTTCCCTCGCCGTGCCGTGTTTGTTAGGCACTGATTTTCTCGCGAAAATGCCTATTAAGATCTTTGTAGATCAAGGCTGCATCGAACTCCCGTCGGGTCGACGGATGGCGTTCTTGCCCACACCCTCACATCCGCGCATGGCTAGTGCCTCGGTGCAGGCGTTTGTCGCGAGCACAGTCCGCATTCCGCCAGGGACACAAATGCTCGTGCCCTTGCAACTAAAAAACCGCTAGCCCGGGAGGCCTCGGCACATGGCATTTTGCTGGGGCCTTCAAACGCAGCTGCTAAGGGGTTAGATTTGGTGGCTGCACAGACCCTCGTAGCAGCCGACAGGGAGCTGTTCTTGCAGGTTTTGAATGTCGGATTGTCCACAACCGTCATTCCGCAAGGAACTGTGCTCGCTCACGCGACCCCGGTGCCGTTGGGGACCGGAGTCGCGGGACACGTGCATGACACGCCGCAGGTCCCACCTCCTTCCGAATCGGATGAGAGATGGTTGGACGCGCTCTGCACAGACACGGGTGATCTGTCTCATTCGCAGCGAATTAAATTGCGCGCTCTTCTGCGAGAATTTTCCGATGTCTTTAGTAAATCTAAATTTGATATTGGCTGCACCAAGCTGCTGCGTCACCACATTGATACTGGTGACGCTGCACCGATTCGACAAAACCCGTTTCGGCTTAGCCCGGCGGAGAAACAGCATGTTAAATCGGCTGTGGATGACATGCTGAAGGCCGATAGAATTTCTCCCTCCACTAGTCCCTGGGGTGCTCCAATAGTGCTGGTCAAAAAGCACGATGGCAGTCTCCGTTTTTGCGTTGATTTTCGGCGCCTAAATAAAATCTCGGTAGCGGACGCCTACCCTCTCCCTCGTATGGACGAGTCATTGGATGCCCTGGCAGGGGCGCACTATTTCTCCACCTTGGACCTTCTGTCGGGGTTTTGGCAACTCCCCCTCGACGAATCGTCAAAACCTAAGACTGCTTTTCAGACACCACAGGGCCTTTTCGAGTTTAATAGATTGCCCATGGGTCTCCACTCGGCCCCAGAGACGTTCCAGAGGCTCATGGAGCTGGTCCTCGCTGGGCTCCAGTGGGACTCATGTCTCATTTATCTTGACGACGTCATCGTCTTTAGCCGCACGTTCGGCAAACACATCGAACGGTTGCGTGCTGTCTTCTTGAAAATGCGGGCCGCTAACTTGAAATTCAAGCCGCAGAAGTGTCACCTTCTGCGTGAGTCTGTGCGCTATCTGGGCCACATAGTTAGCCGCTTGGGCATCTCTACCGACCCTGAAAAAAACAAATGTGTTCAACATTGGCCAACCCCTACATCTGCGGGCGATGTTCGTAGTTTTATTGGTTTTGCGTCGTACTACCGCCGGTTTGTTTCTGGCTTCGCGACGATTGCCAAGCCGCTCCTGCGCCCTTATGTCAAAAGGGGTGGCGTTTCATTGGGGGGATGCAGAACAGGCTGCGTTCGACTCCTTGCGGAACGCGCTCGTGACGGCACCGTCCCTTGCGTACCCCGATTTTTCCGTGCCATTCGTGTTGGACACCGACGCTAGCAATACGGGGATTGGGGGTGTTCTGTCCCAAAAAGTTGATGGCATTGAAAGGGTTGTTGCCTATGGTAGCAGAGTTTTGTCTCTTGCTGAACAAAGATACTGTGTGACCAGACGTGAGCTGCTGGCCATTGTTTTTTTTATTCAGCAATGCAGGCCGTACCTGTATGGTCAGCATTTGACCGTGCGATCTGATCATTCGGCTTTACAGTACGCTCTGCGGGTTGACCAACCATCCGGGCAGCTTTCTCGGTGGCTCGAAGTCCTTCAGGACTACGATTTCAATGTCACTTACCGTAGGGGTGCACAACACACGAATGCCGATGCGTTGTCTCGCCTTCCGCCGGCTCAAAAATGTGCGTGTTTTTTGGGCTCGGGCCGTTGTAAGCCGCCACTGCCTGCGCAGGTCGCGCCTCTCACAACGGTGTCAGCCACACTTCCCGCCGCCTCAACGCCGATGTTGGATCATGCAGATCCAATGGCCAGTGACGATTTGCTGGGGCTAACTTTGGCCGAATGGGGTCGGCACCAGGGCGAGGACATGTCGTTATTGAGGTTGCGTCGCCACGCGAATAATGCGGTTCCAAGACAGGGCAAATTTAATTCATTTGTCATGAAGCGCGGCTTGTTGATGCATTGGGATGCTGACTCGTGTCAACATAAAATTGTCGTGCCATCTGCCTTGCGATGCAAGGCCGTATGGGCGGCGCATGAGCGTTTATTGCACCTGGGTGTTCATAAGACCATTGGGTTGTTGCGGTTGCAATTTTTCTGGCCGGGCATGCTGCGCGACGTCACTGACATTTTGCTGGGATGCACCCATTGTGCGCAACGTAAACCGCCGGCTAAACCGGCATGTCCACCCCTGCAACCCATTTCGGTCTCTCGTATAAATGAGTTGGTGGCTCTCGATATTTTGGGCCCTTTTCCTACTACGCCACGGGGTAATAAGTACCTTCTGGTTGGGGTAGAGTATTTTACACGGTGGCCTATGGCCTGGGCCCTCCCCAACCAGTCGGCGGCGGCCGTTGTGGACGCCTTTGTTCAAGGCTACGTCCTGGACAAGGGCGCACCAGAACGGTTGCTGACCGATCAGGGAAGAAATTTTTCAGGAGCCTTGCTGACTGATGTGTGCCGCCTGTTGGGCACTAAGAAAGTGCGCACTTCGCCCTACCATCCCCAGACCGACGGCATGGTGGAGCGCCTTCATAGAACTCTCACCGCTATGTTATGCCATCAGGTCGATGAATCCCACCTCGATTGGGACTTGCAGGTTCCGGGGGTCCTCGCCGCATACTGTATGGTCTCTGTGCTCCATTCACATATACAAGCACAGAGACAATTTCAACCGAGAAGATGGATTCAGGCTTAGTAACCACTGGAAAGATGTTTTAAATCATTTCTGTTCTTAATTAAATGTATTTTTACGATGACCTTCAGACCGCAGCTCTTTCGCCAGCATTGCCTCTTAATACCTCTCACACCACGGTTAATGGTATAGTTTTACAACATGGAGTATACTAGGGCCTCGCAGCTGTCTCTCTCCCCCTCCTCTGTTCCGACCATGGACGAACTCGTCCGTCTGAACGGGGCCCGTAGCTATCCGTGGTGCTGAAATTTGAGGGTAAGAATCCACCCATTTTCTCGCCATATAGCATTGTGATATATAACGACTTATTGTTGGTAGCTTAGCTGATTGGAGAATATAGAGTTTATTGATAACATGAAGGTAATTTATATTTTAGTTTTTATTGGTTCACTATATAGTACTGTGAATAGCTCAGATGTGTAGTCATTTCTGTGACCAGTCACTAGCTAATCACTCAGTTATTTCAATGCTAAATTCGCCTAGTTATTTCAATGCTAAATTCTCCTGTTTGATTTGTACTAAGTGCCTCGGTGAATGTGTATGCTCTGACTTTAACGTAGCTATTTCTGCAGCAGTTACAAGCTAATCACTCAGCTATTTCAATGCTAAATTCTATGCTAATTCCATTGTCAAGGGGTGCCTCTGCGGATGTGTATACCTTAACTTAGCTATTTCAATGCTAAATTCTATGCTAATTCCTTTAACAATGGGTGCCTCTGCGGATGTGTATGCTTTAACTTTTAACATAGCTATTTCTGTGACCAGTCACAAGCTAATCATTCAGCCATTTCAATGCTAAATTATATGCTAATTCCTTTGTCAAGGCGCTTTGTTCCTCTCACACAGCTTAAAGGCAGTGATCTGAACGTGGCTCTTTCACTCCAGCGCTGTCCTACCAGACAGTCTCGCCCCTTCACCTGATGAAGGCCGCTTGTGTTGTGGCCGAAACGTCGTGAGAATATTACTGTGTTATTTTATTTTATCAATTTATTATTTTATTCTCATTCTACGTGACTTTACCGAAAGAACCAAAGAAGAGTTGGTGGCTCTCGATATTTTGGGCCCTTTTCCTACTACGCCACGGGGTAATAAGTACCTTCTGGTTGGGGTAGAGTATTTTACACGGTGGCCTATGGCCTGGGCCCTCCCCAACCAGTCGGCGGCGGTCGTTGTGGACGCCTTTGTTCAAGGCTACGTCCTGGACAAGGGCGCACCAGAACGGTTGCTGACCGATCAGGGAAGAAATTTTTCGGGAGCCTTGCTGACTGATGTGTGCCACCTGTTGGGCACTAAGAAAGTGCGCACTTCGCCCTACCATCCCCAGACCGACGGCATGGTGGAGCGCCTTCATAGAACTCTCACCGCTATGTTATGCTATCAGGTCAATGAATCCCACCTCGATTGGGACTTGCAGGTTCCGGGGGTCCTCGCCGCATACCGTATGGCACCTCACGCGGCGACGGGATTTTCCCCGTTCTTCCTAATGTACGGCAGGGATGCCTTTCCTCCCGCCGACGTTCGGCTGGAAATCGAACAGCCACCGCAAAAGTCAAAGCTCGTTGACCACTTGCGATTCAACCTCTGTAAGTTGGCCGAGGCACGGGAGGCCGCCATTGAAAATTCGGCTTCCCGCCAACGGGCGAATTTGCGACTGCGGGACCCTCGGTCGTACACGCATCGGTGGGCACCGGGAGACAGGGCATGGCTCCACTGCCCCCAGGTGCCGGTGTTCACGTCGGCCAAACTCCTCAGACCATGGCGAGGCCCGGTTGAGGTAGTGGAAGTCCTGCGTCCCCAATGTGTTAAAATTAGCTGGGGACGGCGTCGCTGGTTGCGTTCACCCCTCTCGGTTAAAACCCTTCGTCACGCCACGCGTCCCTCCACAACACACACGACATGGGGGCCGAGTGTGCGACGCGTCCGACGAGCCGGATGTTGCCCCGTTGGTGCCTAACCCACAGCGCAGGCGTGTCATTCCTCCTGCAGATGACGCGGGAGTGACGGCTCCATGCAGGCCACGTTCGGCCTCAATGGACCGTGGAGCAGCAGGTGTCCCCGTGGAGATGCCTAAAGGCCCACCGGATGCTCTGGCTCATCCTCCTCCTTCCCTTGTGCCGCCGACAAAGCCTGCCATCCCCTACGATGGTCCCGCGAAACACACGCGCGCGAAATCTCGCCGGTTGTTATGTTTTTTTGGCATGTCTAGTGCCTTGTACATACGTTATGTTGTTAAGGGGGGTATTTATAGGGGTTTAATTGTTCTTGTTGTTCGTGAGGCACACTCACAATTCTTCTACCGTTGGTAATTTCGGAGTTTCCCATTGTTGCAGCCGGGACGGCTGGAGCTTCCGAAGGAGGGGGTGATGTAGAGGTGTTAACTACGCGCTGTTGCGTAACCTGCGTTGCCACCAGGGCAGTGCAGCATTACCCCTGGGTACAACGGTTGGGGTCAGTCGAGGTGAAACGGATCGTGGCCAGGGTTTGGTGCGAACCAATCAGACGGTTCCACGTGGGAATGTATGATTGGTTCTACCTGGCCACGAAGGGGTATAAGACGGGTGACCCAACGGACCTCGGGGAGTTCTCTCCCTGCACGAAGATAGAAGACTGGGCTGAAGCCTAGCTAGGACCCTGGACCAGCCTTTCAGCCCTTCTAAGGGCTAAGGCTCAGCATACCCAGTGGTCAGGACCCACCGGGCCAGCGGTGGGTCAGATAGCCTCCCTTAGGTCCTAGCCGGAGGACTAGGATAGCGGTAGATGTGTGAGTCCCGCCAAGTCCGGAGGTTGTACCTCCTTAGGTATCAAGGAGGTTAGCGCTAGACGTGAGAGTCCCGCCAGGTCCGGAGGCTGTACCTCCCTAGGGTATCGCGTGAGGGGACCGAATATCCCTCTGTGTGTGTTAAGCGTTGTATAAGGAAATAATACAATAAACAGAGTGTGCCTCCTAAAGAAGTCTGCTCGTCCTTACAACACTACACATTTGCTGGAATTTGGCTCAGCCTGTTCTGATTATAGGTCACTTGTTTTCGCTTTCTCTTCCTCCTCAGGTCCCACCTCCCTCCTGTTTAGACCTCACCCCTTCCTCCTTATGACCCAACCCGTTCCTGTTTAGGCACCATATCCTTCCCATTCAGGTCCCACATTTCCCTCTTGGCCCCATCCCCTTTGTATTGAGGTCCCACCCCATCCGTCCAGATGCCTGGCTTCGACCTCCCAAGGTGCCAGTGGGTGCATTGGTGCCTTGGGAACCGTTTTTCGTGTAACCAGGGTGTGGCCAGGGAGTGTGTGCTGCTTACGAACATCGATGGAGTGTGCTACTACGTGACAGCCCACTACTGGGTGAATGCGGAAACCCAGGAGACCATAGCGCACATCGTCTTTGGCTGTGAAGTGCATCAGGGCGTGCCGAGCGGACTGGTTGCCCTGAACGTGATGGAGGAGGCTGTAAAGTGGCTATGTGGGGCTGACGCCCGCTCAAAGAACATTCATTTATCTATATATATTATAAATTGATCTGGTGTCTTGATTGCTTAAGCCCTGCACCCTTCCTGTTTTGGCCACACCCCTCCCTCTTTCGACCCTGCCCCCTTTTTGCTCAGGCCACTACCTTACTTCTCAGGCTCTGCTCTGTCCTCTTTAAGCCCCTCATGGTTCCCTCTAGACCGAGGGGGGTCGGCAACCCACACCTCCGGAGCCGCACGTGGTGGCTCTTTAAGGATTGGCTCTTATTATTTTGGTTGCCAACCCCTAACCATCGCAGTCCAGTTCACCATGGAAGCGCAGTTTACGATGGAAGTCCAGTTCACCATGGAAGTCCAATTCAACGTGGGAGTCCACTTCATCATGAGAGTCCAGTTTACCATGGGAGTCCAGTTTACTACCATGGGCGAGGGTCAGCAACTTGCAGCTCCAGAGCTGCATGCGGCTCTTTAAGGGCTACTTTATGTTGTTATTTATGAATACCACCGTCTCGTACTCACATTTCATTGTGAGGCTCTTGAAATATTGAGGTTTATTACTAAATTCGAAAAAAAATGTCTCTTGTTGTTTTGGTTGCTGACTCCTCCTGCTATAGACCCTGCCGTCTCTATCTTAAGGCCCCGCCTCCTCTTACACTGATCCCTCCCGTTTCTATTTAGGCTCAGCCTAACGTGTGCCTCTGGTGACGTACCAATTTCGGACACTCGTTGCTTTCATCGCCTTTCAAAGCTGAATGCTTCACAGGTTCCGGCTTCACCAACTCCTCGTGCCCGGCTCGACGAACCGCCAGCTCATATCGCTGTGCGCCGATGTCCAGGACATGCTCTCGTTTCACTAGCACCCGGTCCATTGCTTGAGCCACAAGGGTCACGCAGAGTAACAGAGAAAGAGATACATCATTTTTTATGGTTATTGCTTCACGATAGCTTGATTAAATTAAATGCATGGTTAGGATCGCAATGCTCTTTGGTGTAAACATGGAACCGAAGAGCACTTTTATGCTGCCAAAGCCATCACCATCTCTCATGGTATTGAAATTGTATAGTCCACCTCGCATTTGAGGGTACCATGGTGGCTAGAAGATGTTAGCTACCTCGCCTGCCATACAGGGGGTTGTGAGTTTGATCCCGACTCCAAAGACTGCATATTTGGAGTTTGCATGTCTCTCTACCCGTGGTCGAATGTATTTTTCTCCGGGTTCTCTGGCTTTTCCCCTCCACATTGCAATACATTTCCACGTGATAAGCCACTTCGTTGAGCTATCATTTGTGGCCAGGCAGCTTCTGTTAAAGAGATACATAGCTCAGTGAGCCTTACCTGAAATCTTTTATTTGCACAGATACTCATTTGGTAACTATCTCATCTGCATGTGTCCTCTCAGATGCGTTCTATTGCTTGGCTAACACTCCGTCAATATTCTTGACTATCTGCTATCATAAATTCTAGCGATGTGTCCTGCCTAATTACTTTCATGAACAGTTTGAATTATGTATTCAACTTGGGGCATTTAAGCACCATAGTAATGCTAATGTCACTACTATTACATTACTAACTATAACTATCATTTTTTTCCAGGTAAGGCCCACTGAGCTATATAGTTCTTTTTCAGAAGCGACCTGGCCACAAATGATAAGCCAATGAAGTGGACATTTAAAGGAACCGAATATTCTAAATTTACGTTTCTACATGTGGAAGGAAAAAAAAACGGAGGACCCGGAGAAAAATCCACGCAACTACGGGGAGAGAGACATGCAGACTCCAAATATACACCCACGTCAGGATGGGCATTCAACCCACGACCTTGTGTATACCGGTTGATGTAGTGAATATCTCATAGCCACCACGGTATATTGAGAGACAGAACGAGGAATACGTTGACTAGAGAACATATTTATATTAACAATTAAAACTGTTAATAAAGGTAAGTGTGCTTGGGCAGGACAAGTCATGGCAAGAAAGGACAATGGCCTATGGTCACAAATTATTTATGTTTGTATGTTTACATTCTTTCACACCGTATGTAGCCAACCGCACTAATAGGAGGTGCGGCGGAAGGACAACTAACACGCAAAAAACTGTTCTAAAGAAATGCGTTTTCAACATGTTATAGTGTAGTTTATAGTATTGTAGTGTATAGTAGTGTAGTGTATAGCATAATGTATTATGTATAGTGTAGTATGTACTGTATGTTGAACTTATTTCACAATGTACGTATCCAACCGTGCTAATCGGTGGTGTGGGGGGGAAGGACAAAAAACTCGTACAACAACAAGCAGTTCGAAAGAAATTCTAACGCAGGGGCAGCCAAGGAATGGAACACGTCCAGAAGGATGGAGTGATGAGATCAATTCTTATGCAGGTGCTCGGTGGTATTTTTACATTTTATAACTGAGTTGGCCTTCACCCAGCAGTGGATTGATTGTGGCTGATGACGACGATGATGTATATTCTACATAATAGAGTAAGCATAATGCGTGGATTTTACTTCACTACACTGGTCAGTGCAGGGTTGGTTTTGTAAATTGACACCACACCTCCGATTAGCACAGATGGCTATGCACAGTGCGAAAGATGTTCACCATACATACATAACATGGTATTATGATTGTAACACGACACATTTGTTATGTTACTTGATGGCCAAGGGGCAGATACATATACATGTTTGTTTTTCATCGTGTCAGACTGCAACATCACAATTGTAAGTTTTCTGTTGAATGCTGCAGATAACTTTGTTCCCGACACGAGACGAGAGTTGCAGCTATCAGTTGAGTTGGCAGTTGAAAGATCTATATCGAAGAACAGACTGTTTTTTTTTATTTGGCTATTTTAATTCTCGTTTATTATGTGAGGTTTTGTATCCACTTACACACGTTCTCATATCGTATTTATGTAATAATAGTAATTAAATTTTACATAGCGTCATTAATCCAATTGCATCCCACAACCCTGCACATCAATTATCCAGTTCTGTACAAAAATAAAACCCTACTATTTCTAGATTTGAAGTTTTCGTGACTGCAAGGATCCATACTCTTTGGTTCTTTCGGTAAAGTCACGTGTGTTGCGCCCGAAACGTCGTGATTTAATTTAGTTTTCATTTTATTATTTTCATTATTATTTTTATTTCGATTTAAAGCTTTCGTGACTGCAGGGATTCATCTTCTTGGTTCTATCGGTAAAGTCACGTAGAAGGAAAATAATAAAATAATAATAAACATAATAAAATAAAATTCTCACGACGTTTCGGCCACAACACAAGTAGCCTTCCTCAGGTGAAGAAACAGAACTGTCAGGAAGACAGCGTCTTAATGAACACTGCTAAGCTTAGCGTATTTTAAGCTGGGTGGGAGGAGCAGAGCGCCTTGACAAAGGAGTTTACATATCAACAGAATAATTTAGCATTGAAGTAGCTGTGTTAATGTGATAGATTAGCAGGATGTTAAAGTCAGAAATTAGCATGTAACTGGGAGATTAGCATGATGTTAGTGTGAGGGATTAGCATGTAACTGGTCACGGAAGTAGCTATGTTAAAGTCAGAGTTTACATATCAACAGAGGTATTTAGTATATTGACGCTAAATAACTGCAACTACCCAACTATCATACAATAAACCGATGTGAAAGAACTAAATATAAACTACATCAATATAATCAATGTACTCAATATATTCTCCAATAAGCTGAGCTATTAAAATAAAGTAACTGGGTATACACTACACTATATAATGAATACCATATAGTAAACTGATAAAAAACTAAAATATAAACTACATCAATATTATCAATAAACTCAATATAAATTTCGATTTAAAGCTTTCGTGACTGCAATGATTCATCTTCTTTGGTTCTTTCAGTAAAGTCACGTAGGATGATAATAAAATAATAAATTGATAAAATAAAATAACACAATAATATTCTCACGACGTTTCGGCCACAACACAAGCGGCCTTCATCAGGTGAAGGGGGCCAGACTGTCTGGTAGGACAGCGCTGGAGTGAGAGAGCCACGTTCAGATACGGCCATTAAGCTGTGTGAGAGGAACAAAGCGCCTTGACAAAGGAATTAGCATATAATTTAGCATTGAAATGGCTGAATGATTAGCTTGTGACTGGTCACAGAAATAGCTATGTTAAAAGTTAAAGCATACACACCCGCAGAGGCACCCATTGTTAAAGGGATTAGCATAGAATTTAGCATTGAAATAGCTAAGTTAAGGCATACACATCTTGACAATGGAATTAGCATAGAATTTAGCATTGAGATAGGTGAGTGATTAGCTTGTACCTGCTGCAGAAATAGAGCTTGTACCTGCTGTAGAAATAGCTACGTTAAAGTCAGAGCATACACATTCACCGAGGCCCTTAGTACAAATCAAACAGGAGAATTTAGCAGTGAAATAACTAGGCGAATCCAGCATTGAAACAACTGAGTGATTAGCTAGTGACTGGTCACAGAAATGACTACACATCTGAGCTATTCACAGTACTATAGAGTGAACCAATAAAAACTAAAATATAAATTACCTTCATGTTATCAATAAACTCTATATTCTCCAATCAGCTAAGCTACCAACAATAAGTCGTTATATATCACAATGCTATATGGCGAAAAAATGGGTGGATTCTTACCCTCAAATTTCAGCACCACGGATAGCTACGGGCCCCGTTCAGACGGACGAGTTCGTCCATGGTCGGAACAGAGGAGGGGGAGAGAGACAGCTGCGAGGCCCTAGTATGCTCCATATTGTAAAACTATACCATTAACCGTGGTGTGAGAGGTATTAAGAGGCAATGCTGGCGAAAGAGCTGCGGTCTGAAGGTCATCGTAAAAATACAATTAATTAAGAACAGAAATGATTTAAAACATCTTTCCAGTGGTTACTAAGCCTGAATCCATCTTCTCGGTTGAAATTGTCTCTGTGCTTGTATATGTGAATGGCCTCATGAACGAATCTCTCATGGTAGCCGGTTGGTTTGCAAAGAACCTCCGTCTTGGAGAAGTCAATGTCATGTGAGCCCACTGAATTATAACAGTGATCTGCCACGGCAGAGGAGTTCGTCCTACCGTGTTTCAAGTCTGCTTTGTGTTCGCGGATGCGGTCCCGAGATATGTCTTTTGGTTTCTCCAATGTAGCTACTACCACAGAGGCACTTTAGTTTGTAAACGCCCGGGTACTGTATGTCTGGAACAGCATCTTTTACAGATGGAACTAAATCACGGATTTTATGTACTGTGTTGAATCGGACCTGGATCTTGTGTTTGTTCAGGATTTTGGAGATCTTTTTAGTGACCCCTGCAATGTAGGGTAAGGTGATGGTTTTGAGTGGCTCCACAAGAGGATCCTTCTTCATGACTGGAGTGATGGCTTTGCGGATTGTGTAGTCGGAGTAGCCATTAGCCCTGAGAGCCTGGTGTACGTGCTTGAGTGTGGTGTCTTTGTTCACCAAAGTCCCGGTACCTGACACCATCGCTATCATTGAAGACCTGGTTCATCAAGGACTGCATACTGATGTACCCCCCCTGGTGAGACATTGCTTAACCAACACTTACTTCACCTGGAATGGAACTTTCTACAAACAAACTGAGGGCACCCCAATGGGCTCCCCCCTATCTCCGGTTGTAGCCAACGTATTCATGGAAAAATTTGAAACTGACGCCATCCAGACTGCCACTCTACGCCCGACCTTATGGAAGAGGTACGTTGATGACACCTTTGTCATCTGGCCACATGGCCAGCCTGCTCTAGACCAATTCCACGACCACATCAATTCCATACACCCAGCCATCAGATTTACCATGGAGGTCGAAAAAGATGGCAAACTACCCTTTTTGGATGTCTTAATTAAAAGAAGACATGATGGTTCAATGAGCCACTCTGTCTACAGGAAAGCTACCCATACAGATGCTTACTTGAAACCGGATTCCCACCACCATCCATCCCAGAAGAACTCCCTCATCAAGACTCTATACCATAGAGCCCAATGCATTTCCGACCAGGAACACATTACCAGTGAACTCAAGCACGTACACCAGGCTCTCAGGGCTAATGGCTACTCCGACTACACAATCCGCAAAGCCATCACTCCAGTCATGAAGAAGGATCCTCTTGTGGAGCCACTCAAAACCATCACCTTACCCTACATTGCAGGGGTCACTAAAAAGATCTCCAAAATCCTGAACAAACACAAGATCCAGGTCCGATTCAACACAGTACATAAAATCCGTGATTTAGTTCCATCTGTAAAAGATGCTGTTCCAGACATACAGTACCCGGGCTTTTACAAACTAAAGTGCCTCTGTGGTAGTAGCTACATTGGAGAAACCAAAAGACATATCTCGGGACCGCATCCGCGAACACAAAGCAGACTTGAAACACGGTAGGACGAACTCCTCTGCCGTGGCAGATCACTGTTATAATTCAGTGGGCTCACATGACATTGACTTCTCCAAGACGGAGGTTCTTTGCAAACCAACCGGCTACCATGAGAGATTCGTTCATGAGGCCATTCACATATACAAGCACAGAGACAATTTCAACCGAGAAGATGGATTCAGGCTTAGTAACCACTGGAAAGATGTTTTAAATCATTTCTGTTCTTAATTAATTGTATTTTTACGATGACCTTCAGACCGCAGCTCTTTCGCCAGCATTGCCTCTTAATACCTCTCACACCACGGTTAATGGTATAGTTTTACAATATGGAGCATACTAGGGCCTCGCAGCTGTCTCTCTCCCCCTCCTCTGTTCCGACCATGGACGAACTCGTCCGTCTGAACGGGGCCCGTAGCTATCCGTGGTGCTGAAATTTGAGGGTAAGAATCCACCCATTTTTTCGCCATATAGCATTGTGATATATAACGACTTATTGTTGGTAGCTTAGCTGATTGGAGAATAAAGAGTTTATTGATAACATGAAGGTAATTTATATTTTAGTTTTTATTGGTTCACTATATAGTACTGTGAATAGCTCAGATGTGTAATCATTTCTGTGACCAGTCACTAGCTAATCACTCAGTTGTTTCAATGATGGATTCGCCTAGTTATTTCAATGCTAAATTCTCCTGTTTGATTTGTACTAAGGGCCTCGGTGAATGTGTATGCTCTGACTTTAACGTAGCTATTTCTACAGCAGGTACAAGCTCTATTTCTGCAGCAGGTACAAGCTAATCACTCACCTATCTCAATGCTAAATTCTATGCTAATTCCATTGTCAAGATGTGTATGCCTTAACTTAGCTATTTCAATGCTAATTTCTATGCTAATCCCTTTAACAATGGGTGCCTCTGCGGGTGTGTATGCTTTAACTTTTAACATAGCTATTTCTGTGACCAGTCACAAGCTAATCATTCAGCCATTTCAATGCTAAATTATATGCTAATTCCTTTGTCAAGGCGCTTTGTTCCTCTCACACAGCTTAAAGGCCGTATCTGAACGTGGCTCTTTCACTCCAGCGCTGTCCTACCAGACAGTCTGGCCCCCTTCACCTGATGAAGGCCGCTTGTGTTGTGGCCGAAACGTCGTGAGAATATTATTGTGTTATTTTATTTTATCAATTTATTATTTTATTATCATTCTACGTGACTTTACCGAAAGAACCAAAGAAAACTCAATATACTCTCCAATCAGCTGAGCTACTAACAATAAGTCATTATACATTACAATTCAAAGTCGAAAAAAGTGGCGGTTTCTTTTTTCTCAACGTTAGCACCACGGAAAGTTGGCGTTTTCTGGTGCCAGTTAAAAGGGTAAAACCTATTCCTATATCTTGTTACTGGCAAAGGAGGTCTCATAATGTAAATGCTCACCCCGAGCCCTCAATACTCTGATAGTGCGCTGTTTTGAGTTGTATGCCTTTTGGCGTTTTCTGGTCCAACACCAATGGAGACTAGGCTCTAAGAAAAGCCGTCTCGGGTGTGGATCAATCAAATTCAAGGACAGTGCATATTATTATTATCAGAGTTGTCTTTTTTGTTTGCATTTTCACTTCTTGTGTTGTGGTTATTGCAAACATGATGCCTTGAATAAAGGTGTCAGTTTTTGTGCCAGTTAAAAGGGTAAAACCTATTCCTATAAGAAATAAAGCAGTTTCAGTTGAGTAATTTTTTAAAAAACCTGATTGAATCTGATCATAGAGGTTAAACTGAACAAGATGATTAGTCATCATTACACATCCTCTGAGCGATAATCAGGATCACTGAAAGGGGAATGCGTAATCCTGGATTTCACCAGTGATGCCATTACTTGGGAGCTGTATAAGAAAATGTCTAGAGAGTATGCCAGGTAGTCAGAATCAGAATCGGTATTTAGACTGGAGGAGAAATCCAATGCGCTATGAAACTCATCGAAGTTACGAGATGTTATCTCCCTCGTCTGGTATACAGGAGGCCGTGGGCTCGATCCCAACCCTTACGCCTGCTGTATATTTGGAGTTTGCATATACTCCCCGTGGTCGCGTGGATTTGTATCCGGGTCCCTCCGGGTTTTCCCTCCACATTTAGAAACATCACACATTTAGATTATTTAGCTGCAATAAAATTCCATGTGCGAAGCCACTTCGTTCAGCTGTCATTTGTGGAAGCCAGGTCACTTCTGAAAAATAGCTACATAGCTCAGTGAGCCTTACCTGGTAACAAGAAAACATTATTCGGAATGCAAAAGCACGATTGGAGTGCAATAATTTAGAAAAGGTAAGCAAGTTTCTATGCATGAATATAAATAAAGTATATCAGTATAAATTGCATAAGTTGAAAGAGTTGAGAGTACCCACGCTTTAAACCACCACGCGCCACCTGCAGATCATCCGTGGTATACCCTCTCTCACTGATGTTGGACATGGGAGGGGAAACAGTCAGTCCTCGACTTATGAACATATGTGCGTGCGCGCATGTGTGCGTGACTGTGTGCGTGTGTATTGTGGGGAGCGGTAGTGCAATGGTTAGCGCTACCAACCCGGGGTCCTAAGCTTGATTCCCGCTCACGACCAATACCGGTGACGATTATCTGAATGGGTCCTGGGCATCCCCGAGGTCGAATCAGCCTCAAATGAGCACCTGGTGTGGTGTGTAAATATCGCCACTGGGGAGACAAAGGCGGTCAGGCATGGTGTTGGCCACCCACCCTCTCGTGTGCCGTGCCGGCCTTTATAGGTGCTCGCTAACAGCACTTGCCCCTACAGTCTGTTAAGGCTATACGGGGGATCTTTGTCTCTGGCAAAGTAGGGGGTAGAGCTGGTGCATCTACAAGTCATCTCAGTCAGCCAACTCGTGGCACCTGGGTCTGTCCTGATACCTCCTCTTGTCAGCGAGCCTTTGACATTTCAGGTGGCCTCAAAGTGCACCTGTCCTGGCACAGGCGCCGTGGTGACGTCACCGTCACTTAGTGGCGAATGGCGCAAGTGTTGGTATTGGTGTATCTGTGTGTGCATTGTGCGGCCTCATTACGTCCCTTCTGACAAGGAAGTCAGCATCGGGACTCAAGTGAAAATAAAACAGATTTTATTTTCTAAAAAACGTTATTTTTATTTTCTATTAATGTTACTTTATTTTATGTTTTATTTCAAATGCAATATTAATTATAGTATTACTTGAAAATGTAAAATGTTTTTTTCTTATTTATTAGTTTAACAAAGCTTCCATTTTGTGTTGAACTGTGACACATTTCATAACACCGACCGTATGTGAATTTAAAGACAGTGTATTATTGTATTCCGACTTACGAACAGGGCTCGGGAACGGATCTCGTTCGTAAGTCGAGGTCTACCCTATATATAAAACACATCATTGTCCACCTTTGGCTGACACTCCTTCAATACTCCACCAATCAAAATCCATTCTTGCAACATTACTTGCGCAACATTACTCATTTCTCATCACAGTCATAAGGAAACCTCGACATTTCTGTATAGCCTTAATAACACAAAGTGCAATAAAAGGCTGAACTATTTTCTTGTCTTTTGCCAGACGAGGTAAGGCCCACTTAGCGATGTGGCTCTTTTTCAGAAGCCACCTGGCCACAAATAATAGCTGAATGAAGTGGATTTTCATCAAGTGGAAATGTATAGCAGCCAAATACTATGAACGCGTAATGTTGCTTTTAAATGTGTAGGGAAAACACGGAGGACCCGGAGAAAAAAATAAACATCTACGTGACCACCTGAACAGAAACATCGCTAACTCCAAATATACAGCACGCGTCATGGGTCGGGATCGAACCCACGCTTGCTGTATACCAGGAGAGGGAGTTGACATCTCCTAGCCACCGCGGCGTCAGGGGTCGGGATCGAACCCATCCCCACCTGTATACCAGGCGACGTAGTCAACGTCTCCGTGCCACCATGAGAGACAATGGAGTGGTCACCTTCTCTCTCCTTGAAGCGCAGGCGGACTCCTCCGCCAGGCAGCCGCGTGAGTTCCTCGCACTCGCCTCCCCCCGACAGCCGCTTGCTCTGGAAGTATTTGAGGAGCTTCGCCTCCACGGCTTTGTCTAGGGCTGGGAGGCCGCTCACGTCCACCTCGCTGCCGCTGCCGCCTTCCATCGCAGCAGCACCACCTCCGACTTGCACGGTAGACTACGCACGGTGCAAAAGAAGTTCAACGTACACACATACAGGAGCAGCAGCCCGGTCGCCAGTCGTGTGCTGGCTAAATGCGAAAACGGAATGCGGCTGTGCAGGTTGTGGCTGGGTTCAAAGGAACATAATGCGCATTGGCGATAGGATCATTACCCAAGAGCAAACACGAAACTCAAAATGTAGAAGTTCTTTCAAAAGGTGTGCAACAGGCAATACAACATGAGACAAGCACTGCATGACTGCATACATACGTTATTTGGTTTATTATACAGCTTTAGGGTTATTTTCACACAATCTCTTTTCATCCCTCGGGTATTATTATATTTACGATTACGTTAAGCTTAATAAGAATTCTGCCACGGTGTAAGGATTAGCACACTGGACTTTTTATGACCACGTTAGTCAATGCGGGTTGGTGAAGGAGTGAGGTAGGCAGGACCAGTCCAAACTCCAAATGTACAGCAGGTGTCAGGGTCGGGATGGAACCCACGACCTCCTGTATACCAGGCGAGGTAGTTCACACGGCAACATACTTTGAAGCTTCATGTTCAGCTGCTAACTTTCACCTTCCGACTGCTTCGACGTCACGGGAAGTTATTTTTGACACACACCCCGGGGCTGTGGATCGCGAGGAAAATCATGTTTTCGAAAATGTAGATATATTTTTTGTAAATATATATCGTGCACTACCGGTGTGTTACCGCCAATACGCTCACATCCACTCTCAGATTGTGCCTGTGTGTTGCGGTGCTGCTAAGCGGAACCAAAGAAAAGCTGGCGCTGAAAACAAAAATCATGGCCAACGCATTGTCTGAGAGCGTGTGGGGAGTCTGTGACCATGAGAGAAACACACAAGAGGCACTCCACTCTGAAAAACACAATAACATACCTTATCAGTGCCTACCTTATGACAGACCAATTCAGAACTTATTGGTCACCCCGTGGCCCTTATAAATCTCAGCGTTCATCCTACAAAGTCCTATCACAAGGGAAACACACGAAAAATATACTTTTTTTTAGCCGATATTGAAACTGATGTACGCCGTATGGACCGGAAAACTCAATTTCCCTGTACAAGAATTCGGGGTAAACGGTATGGGTTGACAGGTTTGCTATAAAAACATCCACGTATACAATGAGCAGACCATGTTCTCTACCTATGCTTTTATGGCCAATACGACTCGTACATCGATTTCCCTTGGGTTAGGTTGCGTAAAAATGTGCGTTGTTAAACCCTCCACCACGCGACACAGCCACTGAACAAAAGCGTCACGTGAATCAAGCATGCCAAACGTAATTATTTTCCAGCAGTGGAAAGCAATGTCACAGCATTATCTGTTTGAAAGTGGTTGTGTAGTTACGGTGACAGTTATGTCTCTACGTATGTTGTATGTATATACGTTGAACTTCTTTCGCACCGTACGTAGCCAACCGAACCACGATAATCGGAGGTGCGGGGGAAGGACGACAAACTAAACACGAAAAGCAGTTCAAAATAAATTAGTTGTCAATCGAGATGATTTAAAAGTGCATAGCTCCAGTGGCCCCCTAACTTCTTTGGCACCTTAGGTAGCCAACCGCGCTAATCGGGGGTGGCATGATGCGCCTGATTGCTTGCGTGCCCCCACACCACAAAATATGGCTTTGCCAACCCCTTTGTGGGCTCTTGGCACGCGTATGGACGTGACAATACACCATCGTAACGATGCCATTCTGCAGCCCGTGCCCTACGATTTCTGGGTAGATGTGCTGAGTCTGCTCTGGATGGTTGAAATTAACGAGGGTTGGGGGAGCCTTTTGCTCGGAGTCACGCAAGATATGCCGATTGGTTTGAATTGTGCTCCAAACGTCTTCACGCACACTGTAAACTCCCTAATCTATTTGTCGAGCTGGAGTTGATTGTCATGCATATTCTTAAACCTTTAAGTTCACGATTCTTATATTACAAGTAGCTGCTTTAATGTATTTGATTCTTGATAATAGGTTGTTTTCTCCTTTATTCACGCCTTTTGGCGTCCTCTGGTCTAACACCGTTTTTAGACGAGGCTCAAAAGAAAGCCGTATCTGGTGTGGACCAATCAGTTTCAATGACAAATCATATATTTCGATTTAAAGCTTTCGTGACTGCAATGATTTATCTTCTTTGGTTCTTTCGGTAAAGTCACGAAAGAAGTGACTTTACCGAAAGAACCAAAGAAAATCATATATTATCAGATTATGTTATTTGTTTGCATTCTGACCACAAGCATTGTGGTTTATGCAGACATGATTCCTTGTGTAGTGTCTTGTAAAATCACTCAGTCGGACACGTTGTTACAAGTCACCTGCTTACACTTTATTACTCTACTCTTGCACCAGTTGTAGGCACTCCTATCTCTGTCTATACGGTCACTTTGTTAACCAACTTCCCCTATCTACTTTACACCTCGCTGACCTGTCTGCGGCAGCTCTTTCTCTCAGCAACTCCGCACTCACAACTCCGCACACAGACCGCAGCTCACACAGAGCTTGCACGCAGCTGCGCTCACACAGAACTTGCACACAGCAGCGCTCACACAGAGCTTATACAAAGGCTTCGCTCATACAGAGCTTGTGCACAGCATCTCTAACCTCTGCGCCACTGCTCTTGCCTACGTTCCTTCAGACCCACTCACTCGTCCGATCTGGGCAGGGGGATCACCCGCCCGGCGACGCATGAGGGATGAGATCCGTCCCTGGCTTGAGCGGCAGCGGCAAAATGTCTTCACCTTGATCCCAGCAACCCGAACTCCCGCTCTACTCTCACGGACCTCCTCCCAATTATCCAGCTCCTCCCTTGTGTCTCTTTAGGGCCAGACAGGCTGGCGCCTGTCAGGCCATCATTCACCCCTTATCGCACGTCTCCCAGGCGCCACCTCCGGTGCCAGCGTACAACCCTGGGCCGACCCCGTCTGCACCTGATTCTCCCATTAAAGAGGTGGTGGTTTGCTCGTGCAATCTCACGTTACACACGCGCACCTGCCTGCCCTCGTTTGCCCTCGGCCAGCAGTGCGCACAGCGTATTTTACCACACTACACTTGTAAAAGGTTTCAGTTTGGTGTTTTAACATCTTAACACCTGTTTTGTTGCCAGAAAAAAAGGGGGACATACCTATTATATTTTGGTAATGGCAAAGGAGGTCCCATGATATTTGATTCTTATTTTGGGCAAAGGTTTAACTGCTTAAAGTCATACATATATAATTATAATTTTCACGTGTAATGCACCACACATTATGCACTGACTCTCGGAGAGAGAGAATGAATCAGAAGGGCGACAAGGAAGCACAGATGAGTGGGAAGGGAGCAGCCGGTGCCACCAATTTCCAAAGCTCTGCAGTCATCTAGATGTTGAGTTGTTAACAGATGATGAATGGGTGCATGCTTGCATGTGGGAACAAGCCGGAGCACCTAGAGAAAAACCCCCACGTGCGAGGAGGAAACACTTTCACAAACAGATGGAACGGGTGGAGTGGTGGCGCTACTGTGGCTAGGTGATATTTACTACCTTGCCTGGTATACAGCAGGTCGTGGGTTCGATCCCGACCCTGACGCTTGCTCTATATTTAGAGTGTGAGTATTCTCCCCCTGGTCGCGTGGATTTTTCTCTGGGTCCGCCGGTTTTTCCCTCCACATTTAGAAACATGTGATTAGAGTATTTGTCTACTATACATGTCCACATTATTATAAGCCATACTCTCTGGTTCTTTATTATAAGCCACTTCGTTGAGCTATCATTTGTGATAGCCAGGTCGTTCTGTAAAAGAGCTACTCAACTCCGTCTATGTTCAGAAAAGAATAGGGGGGAGACGGGTCTTAATTGATTGTTCACGCTTACGGTGGCTTTCAGACCGCATCCATTATTTTCGTCTCCCCCCCTCCTCTTTTCCGAACATAGATGGACGTAAAAAAAAAACGACACTTTTTTCAAAATTTCTTGCTGTGGTTTTCACACCTTATGATGATTGCTTGTGTTGCAGTCGAAACGTCGTGAGAATTTTATTGTTTTATATTTTTTATTATTTTATTATTTCCCTTCTACGTGACTTTACCGAAAGAACCAAGAATATGTCAAAGGTTGTTTCTACACTTCATCCACAACAAACCGTTGCAATAAAATTAATCGACCCTGATTCGGAGTCGATTTTGCTGCATTGCCCTCTGCTAACTCCCAGGTAACAATTCTACGATCCAAAAACATTGTCACAATGTCGCAGAATGCTTACGGTCACATTGGACTTGAACGTCTCAGCAATGTTCATTTCTACGTTTTGATAAACACCTTCCCGTTACATTGGAAAAGTGCATTGTAAATAGATTGCCAAAACCTGGTCATAACATCGTTACAGAATTTTCACGATGTCGTACTTTTACATTCAACATTTACGCAATATGCACGTGCACGTATGTAACAGTTATGGGAGGAAATTGGAGGTGCCAGAGGAAATCCGTGCACAGTAGGGGGAGAACAGAGAGACTCCACACAGAAAGGCACCCGAGTGGGTATCAAATCGAGGAAATCTAACTCTGAGGTACGAGTGTCACCAGAATCGAGTTGCTGTCATGTTGAGAGAGTGAGGCAGTACTATATCTTTATTCGGGGTCTTGTTTCTGGTCTCGTGGTGTGAGTTTTCACGTGACACTGTAGTTCAATTCTGGACAAGCAGAAACTATACATTTCCAGGCATTTCAGACCCGCGCATACACTGGTGACAAATCAACACATATTCTTAGCTCTTTCGGTAAAGTCATGTTGAAGGGAAACAATAAAATAATAAAAAAATATATAAAACAATAAAAAATTACCACGACGTTTCTACCATAACACAAACGGTCGTCATCAGGTGTGTCGGTTTGCATACATTTATTTTTTTTTAAACGGTGTATTTAATTATTTATAAAAACTGTCAGCGCCACGCGCAGCGATTTGTCAGTTTATTTAGAAGGACGAGTACATCTATGTTCTGAAAAGAGGAGGGGGGAGACGAAAAATTAATGTATGCTGTCTGAAAGCCACTGTAAGCGTGAACAATCAATTAAGACCTGAAATGGTTTATCAAATCTTTCCAATGATTGCTAAGCCAGAATCCATCTTCTCGGTTGAAATTGTTTCTGTGCTTGTATATGTGGATAGCCTCATGAACGAATCTCTCATGGTAGCCAGATGGCTTACAAAGAACCTCTGTCTTGACTTTTCCAAGACAGAGGTTCTTTGTAAGCCATCTGGCTACCATGAGAGATTCGTTCATGAGGCTATCCACATATACAAGCACAGAGACAATTTCAACCGAGAAGATGGATTCTGGCTTAGCAATCATTGGAAAGATTTGATAAACCATTTCAGGTCTTAACTGATTGTTCACGCTTACAGTGGCTTTCAGACAGCATACATTAATTTTTCGTCTCCCCACTCCTCTTTTCAAAACATAGATGGACTCGTCCTTCTAAATAAACTGACAAATCGCTGCGCGTGGCGCTGACGGTTTTTATAAATAAATAAATACACCGTTTACAAATAAATATATTTATGCAAACCGACACACCTGATGACGGCCGTTTGTGTTATGGTCGAAACGTCGTGAGAATTTTTTATTGTTTTATATATACTTTATTATTTTATTGTTTCCCTTCAACGTGACTTTACCGAAAGAGCTAAGAATATGAATAACTGCAGTCACGAAAGCTTTAAATCAAAAATCAACACATCTTGCGAATCAAGGTTGCTTTTGGGCTGCCACAGTATATGTACGTATGTTGAACTTCTTTCGCACTGTACATACCCAGCCGTGCTAATCGGAGGTGCGGCAGAAAGGACAACAAACCAAACACGTAAAATATTTTTAAAAAGTCAGTTTATCAAACTAGATGATTTAAAAGTGCAGAGCTCAAGTGGCTTCCCAATATCGGAAGGAAGAGCGTTCCAGACGGCCGCACAAGCGTGCCTGAAAGCGCCGCGCGATACGGTGATCACCGTCTTTGTTTGATGCTTCGCCAAAATCCGCACGTGCCACGAAGGCTCAATCATCGGCTACCAGCTGTTTGTAAACCAGCATCTCGACGGACTTGAGCCTTCTCAAATCGACCAACTTCCCATTGGCGATGTACTGAATGTACATCTCCGAGATCATTTGCATGGGTAACAGCGTTTAAACATTGAATATTCAAAGTATAAATAATGGGGGGTTTTTTCAGCGTGGAGGAATTTCCATTTGTCTCACCGAGTTAACATCCATATTCTCCCAGGGTGCGTTTTTTTTGCTACTCAACATCATCACATCACACATACGGCATCTACGGGTATATTTTCTCCCACGTTAGGATGTGTCCTTAGCACCCTCTCATCAGTCTATGCAGCGATACACAAAAAACCAGACTGGCAACACAACAGGGATTATACTTCGCTTCGTGTGAGCGATCTCATGTCCCTGGTCTCATTGCTCGCTTTCCAGTCTCAACTCCATGCTCTCCCAGACTCTGGAGATCCACTTGACTCGGGGAAGACGAGTCTGCTCTTATTCTTGGTTCTCGCGGTAAAGTCACGTAGATCGGAAACAATAAAATAATAAATAAATAAAACCGCCACTTTTTTCAAATTTTCTTGCTGTGGTTTTCACACCTGATGATGATTGCTTGTGTTGCAGTCGAAACGTCGTGAGAATTTTATTGTTTTATATTTTTATTATTTGATTGTTTCCCTTCTACATGACTTTACCGAAAGAATCAAGAATATGAATCCCTGCAGTCACGAAAGCTTTAAATCAAGAGTCTGCTCTTGTCCGCCCGCTACCAACCCTCCTTGGTGTCCACAAACATCTATACACCCGAAGGTTGAAGTCAAATATATTTCTAATACCATACGTCATTACAATCAGTCACTGCAATATTCAATGCGAGGGTAATACGTTCAGGCGACGTTCCATCGAAGTTGCACTCATTCAGCTCCTGCTGGCCCTTTGAAGAGATGCCCACCAAATTCTGCCGACCTGCCTTGGGATGTTCCTCCTCTGCAACGTGGCTCCGGCTTCGATCACCCCGTGCAGAATGTGAGGCACTGATTTAAAACTGTTAGCTGTTATAAAAAAGAGCTTCATAGCTCATCGGAATCCTCCTGCAGTCTAAATAAAAATTCCGAGTCTGATATTGGAACGCGCCCTTGCCCCTGCCACTTGATCCTTTCTTCCTCTGCTTTCCCCGTTTCCAATCGACTCGTGACCCCTTGTTGAGTCTGTGGGTCTCTGCGTGTTGGGTCTGTGGGTCAGCAAATTTTATGACTTTGTGTTTAACAACGCTGTACATTGCCCCTAAACAGGTCGTATAACCCACCACACGCCCTGTTTCAGCAACCTGGCGCAACTTTAGTCTACAATAAGCGTTGCAATGAATGTCTTTTGTAATTTTACGTCAAATTCTATTGGGGTCTATAAGGCCGTGAGTGCATTGTGGGAGGATGACTGCGTGGTGGGAGGTGGCTGCGTTGACCGGCCAGGGCCGGTAGTGGTGCTGCCATTATGCAGATATTTGCGCTATCGGTGACCTTGCTTTGAACTTGCGAGGTCGACGCGTGGTTTGTGGCTCCATTGTGCACGTCGCCTTTAGAACGACGTGACTAGGAGATGTTAACTACCTCGCCTGGTATACAAGAGGTCGTGAGTTCAATCAAGATCATGACGCCTGCTGTAGAGTTTGTCGGGAGGCATTCACCGAGCAGTGGATTGGCAAATGCACCGTGTATTATTATAGATGTATAGGGCGTGTGGGAATATAAATAAACCAGTTATCTGAGTTCGAATCCCATTCACAGCTACAATGTGATATATGAATCGATTGGCGGTAGCCCGGGTTACCGCAAAATATTGGTGGGCCGGGCATAGTTTAAGGTTTTTTTCTGGGAGCATCGCTGGAACTACCCTGTCCTGCCGGAGGGCGACGCTGGGAGCGATGATGACGACGATGTCGATCCAGCCAGCACGACCATGACCACCGGAAATACCAAGAGAACGCCTGGTGCGCCATTGCTTCCATGTGGTTTCGCTCCCAAAGACAAGGGTGGCCGCCCCTGTAAGAAGCAGAACGTGCTGGGGAATGACCAGACCAGCATCCTGATGTACTTTCAAAACAAGCAATAAACAGCTGTTGCCACACACAATTCCCCAGCAGCCCCCTTTTTATGGGTGTTTTGCGTGTGTTTTTTATTTCCATATTTGGCGTGCGTATCGGGCTCAGTGACATCTCCCGTCTTCATAGGTCATCTGGTTTCGGAGTTATGGAGGTTTTGGCACCCCCGGGTCACGATGGTGACCCGGGTCACCGCCAATCCATTCATATGGACTGGGCCTGCCTGCCGCATCCCTTCACCAACCCACTTCGACTAACGTGGTGAGAAAAAAAAGTCCAGTGGCAGCATTCTCATGAAGTTTAATATAAACGTTATAACAATCCCCGAGGGCTGAAAAGAGATTGTTTGAAAATAACCTTAAGCTGTATAATCAACAAAATAACTTATTTATACAGTCATGCAGTGGTTGTCTTGTGTTGTACTGCCTTTCGCACACCTTTCAACTGAACTTCTACTTTTCGAGTTTCGTATTTGCTCTTGGGTAGTGATCCTATCGCCAATGCGCATTCTGTTACTTTGAACCCAGCCACAACCTGCGCAGTCGCATTCCGTTTGTCGCATTTAGCCAGCACGACTGGCGACCGAGCTGCTGCTGCTGCTGCTGTATGTGGGTACGTTGAACTTCTTTCGCACCGTACGTAACCAACCGTGATAGTCGAAGGTGCTGCTACTGCTGCTGTATGTGTTTGTATGTTGAACTTCTTTCGCAGCGTACATAGCCTACCGTGCTAGTCGGAGGTGCTGCTACTGCTGCTGCGATGGAAGGCGGCAGCAGCAACGAGGTGGACGTAAGCGCCCTCCCAGCCCTGAACAAAGCCGTGGATTCAAAGATCCTCAAATACTTCCAGAGCAAGCGGAACTCCAGGGGAGGCGAGTGCGAGGAATTAACACGGCTGCCTGGCGGAGGAGTCCGCCTGCGGTTCAAGGAGAGAGAAGGTGTGATGACCACTAACCTCCTGCTTTGTCTCGCATTCAATAAGTGCAGCGGTAGATGCTATTTCCACACCATGCGCAAGCCAAGAGGCATCATCATGGACTGAAGAAAAGTTATTGGGATTATGGCAGGGCCTTGAGAGTATTGATGGATATACCTACCTGTACGTACACACTAGCTCATCCTATATTCAGCCATGAGTTGAAAAGAGTCCACCGAAGTACACCCGTGCCTATTTAAAGACGGCTGGCCAGCGTCAAAGTGTCAGCCAGAACACATTCTCTAGATGGCTTTTCCAGAGCTCCCTTTAGGTGCATGGCCAATTAATTTACCAAAATTGTCAGAACTGTGGCTAGGAGATGTTAAATACCTTGCCTGGTATGCAGGAGGTTAACCCTGACGCCTGCTGTATATTTGGAGCTTGCATTTCTCTTTCCCCATGGTCAAGTACATTTTTCTCCAGGTCTTCCGGTTTTTCTCTTTTTCCCTCCATATTAAGAATCAACGCGCATTTAGAGGAGTTGGCTGCAATCAATTTCCACATGAGAAGCCACTTCGTTGAGGTTTCATTTATGGCCAG
Source organism: Petromyzon marinus (assembly GCF_048934315.1). NCBI lineage: Eukaryota > Metazoa > Chordata > Hyperoartia > Petromyzontiformes > Petromyzontidae > Petromyzon > Petromyzon marinus. The sequence goes on along the minus strand of NC_133741.1, from coordinate 1,165,783 downwards.
GTCGCTTCTGATTAACACCGTTTGCGACAGAAATGTATCATACATACAAAATAGAGCTTTATAGCTCAGTGGGCCTGACCTGAAAAAAATAAAATCGTTTTAGTTTCATTGCAGGGTTACACCTCTGTCGTTTAAGTACTGTAATGTTTATTATCGCTTAGAGGACATGGGATACTGGGCAGTCGTGGTGGCTCTGTAATGCAATTAAAATCAGACACCTGATGAATCACCGATCGTGGATCACGGATCTGCCCAGATGTGGAAGAAAGTGGGCGTGGCGTTGCCCGAATGGGGCGTGACTTTGCCCATGTACGGTCTTGTGGGTCTATGTGTCTATCGTTATCGATTCTGCTCTGTCCATTGGGCAGCCGTCTTGCAATTGTCAATTTTTATCTTACATTTTGCGGTTGAGAGTGCATAAAAAACATTGGTGTAAGATTTAATGTTAGTTCAACTGTTATGTTAATATGCTATATACAGGTCTAAAACAATGCTTTGCTGATGTCTGATTTCATCATAGCCTCGATCCTGTGAGTTCATACAAGACCATTGTATTCTGATGTCCTATTTCATTTTAAACTATATTCTGTGACTATCCAATTTTATGTTAACTTGTATTTGTGAGTCTATATAAGACAGTGGTATTCTGATGTCAGTTTTTATTTTGACATAGGTTATGTGAGTGCACACAAACCCACGGTATTCTGATATCCGATGTGATATGAACATTAATTCTGTAATATCGGCCACACTCCTCCGTGCTGTGATGTTCAGCGCGTTCACACGGGTGTCTGATTTAATGTGAGGCTGCTTATATGGCCGCATTTCATTGTACCAGATGAACGATGTCCATTTTTATTGACTGTATTCCTGAGTATGCAATCCAGTGGGAGCACCAGAGCCATGTGAAGATGCCCGAATTCATGTCCGGGTGCACTACGTGACAGAGTCCGTGCAATGCACACATAAGACGATATCACATTAGACCGCAACTTTGTTTCGTACGGAGTCCCAGGGGATACGTGAGGTGATTTATAAATGTGTGAAATTATATTATATGTGAGAGTCATTGGTGAATAATCACGTATGAATTTGCCAATATAAAATAACGATGATAAGATTGAAATCCATATGGTAACCTAAAACGATATAAAAATCTTGCTAAACTCACTGATAGTAAACAATGTGGTTTACAAGAGTAATCAGCACATTACATCACGAGGATACCTCGCAAAATGGACAATTGGATAAAATATTGATGGTTATTATGTTATTAATTTCTTTCTCAGAAACACGTTGGGTCAGGCAAGGGGTTACTTGTTTGGAACTAAATTCAACAAGGGGGGTGCAACAGTAGGAAACAAGAATTTAAACTTTCGTGACTGCATAAATTACTCATTGTTTTTTTCGGTAAAGTCACGTATGTAGAAATACCATAAAATTATATTAAAATAAAGAAATCACGACGTTTAGATCGCAACACAAGCGATCTTCATCAGGTGTAAACAAACAAATAGCGAGGGAGCATATAGGGCGATACCAACGCAACACATAGAGAGCGCAAAACTGCACGGAGGTAAATACAACAAGAAGATGAAAGACGTGAATTCAACAAATCTAAGAAAAAATTATGTGATGCAAAACCAGTCAGGCCAAAAACACAGTTAGACACTTGCCTGGTGGACCACGAATTTCGTACAATAGTCAGTAGCTACGAAATTTAGCACTCTTCTGAAATTCGTGGTCCGCCAGGCATCGTCTTGTACACACTCACAGACTACAGTCAGACTACATACAGTTCGATATCAAATCGGACGTGTGAATACCATTGCTTTGTATAAACTCACTGACACTTACATCTGTGAAAAAGAGCTTAATGGATCATTGAGTTCCTCCATTATGAATACATATTTTGATTCTGAATGGAGTTTAATATGAAATCGGACACTCACGGAATCAAGTGTAATGTAAAGGCAGACATGAATACCTTGGCTTTCTACGCACTGACAAGAAGAACAACTTTCTATTATGAAAGCCGGGCGTTCCGTGTGTCCGTCAACTGAATAATGAGAGGCTTTCAGATGGCCTGAATAAAATATTTACGGAAAATAATGGTCGGCCTCCCCTACAAAACAAAAAAATCAACCCTCCCCCCACACCCCCCAATTATTTTTTTCTTTTGTAAGCATATATGTCTACACACACTGCATACAATAGTCAGTAGTATCTACTATCTATTGCCTTTATATATGTCTACACACCCTACGTACAATAGTCAGTAGTATCTACTATCTACAGACTTTATATATACCTATACACCCGACATACAACATCAGTAGTAGCTACTATCTACTGACTTTATATATGCCTACACACCCTACGTACAATAGTCAGTAGAATCTATTATCTACTGACTTAATATATACCTATACACCCTACATACAATATCAGTAGTATCTACTATCTACTGACTTTATATATGCCTACACACCCTACGTACAATAGTCAGTAGTATCTATTATCTACTGACTTTATATATATCTACACACCTTACATACAATATCAATAGTATCTACGAGCTACTTACTTTATATATGCCTACACACCCTAATTACAATAGTCAGTAGTACCTACTATCTGCTAACATTATATATGCCTACACACCCTACTTACAAAAGTCAGTAGTATCTACTATCTATTGAATTTATATATACCTACACACCTTACATACAATAGTCAGTAGAATCTAGTATCTATTTAATTTATATATACCTACACACCCTACATACAATAGTCAGTAGTACCTATTATCTATTAACTTTAGATATGCCTACACACCCTAGGTACAATAGTCAGTAGTATCTATTATCTACTGACTTTATATATACCTACACACCTTACATACAATATCAATAGTATCTACGATCTACTTACTTTATATATGCCTACACACCCTAAATACAATAGTCAGTAGTACCTACTATCTATTGACTTTAAATATGCCTATGCACCCTACGTAAAATAGTCAGTAGTACCTACTATCTGCTAACTTTATATATGCCTACACACCCTACTTACAATAGTCAGTAGTATCTACTATCTATTGAATTTATATATACCTACACACCCTACATACAATAGTCAGTAGTACCTACTATCTATTCACTTTATATATGCCTACACACCCTACGTACAATAGTCAGTAGTATCTACGATCTATTGACTTTATATATACCTACACACCGTAAATACAATAGTCAGTAGTACCTACTATCTACTGACTTTATAAATACCTACACACCCTACATACAATAGTCAGTAGTACCTACTATCTTTTGACTTTATATATACCTACACACCCTACATACAATAGTCAGTAATACCTACTATCTACTGACTTTATATATACCTGCACACCCTACATACAATAGTCAGTAGTACCTACTATCTACTGACTTTATATAAACCTACACACCCTACGTACAATAGTCAGAAGTACCTACTATCTGCTAACTTTACATATGCCTACACACCCTACGTACAATAGTCAGTAGTATCTACTATCTACTGACTTTATATATACCTACACACCCTACATACAATAATCAGTAGTACCTACTGTCTACTGACTATATATGCCTACACACCCTAGATACAATTGTCAGTAGTATCTACTAGCTATTCACTTTACATATATCCTGCACACCCTACATACAATAGTCAGTAGTACCTACTATCTACTGACTTTATATATACCTACACACCCTACATACAATAGTCAGTAGTACCTACTATCTACTGACTTTATATATACCTACACACCCTACATACAATAGTCAGCAGTACCTACTATCTACTGACTTTATATATATACCTACACACCCTACATACAATAGTCAGTAGTACCTACTGTCTACTGACTTCATATATATACCTACACACCCGAGATACAATAGTCAGTAGTATCTACTAGCTATTGACTTTATATATACCTGCACACCCTACATACAATAGTCAGTAGTACCTACTATCTACTGACTTTACATATACCTACACACCCTACATACAATAGTCAGTAGTACCTACTATCTACTGACTTTTAATATACCTACACACCCTACATACAATTGTCAGTAGTACCTACTATCTACTGACTTTATATATACCTATATATAATAGTCAGTAGTACCTACTATCTATTGACTGTATATATACCTACACACCCTACGTACAATAGTCAGTAGTATCTAATATCTCTTGACTCTATATATACCTACACACCCTACATACAATAGTCAATTGTACCTACTGTCTGCTAACTTTATATAGGCCTACACACCCTCCATACAATAGTCAGTAGTATCTACTATCTATTGACTCTATATATACCTACACACCCTACATATAATAGTCAGTAGTACCTACTATCTACTGACTTTATATATACCTACACACCCTACATACAATAGTCAATAGTACCTACTATCTACTGACTTTTTATATACCTACACACCCTACATGCCATAGTCGGTAGTACCTACTATCTGCTAACTTTATATATGCCTACACACCCTCCATACAATAGTCAGTAGTATCTACTATCTACTGACTTTATATATACCTACACCCACTACATACAATAGTCAGTAGTATCTACTATCTATTGCCTTTATATATGTCTACACACCCTACGTACAATAGTCAGTAGTATCTACTATCTACAGACTTTATATATACCTATACACCCGACATACAACATCAGTAGTAGCTACTATCTACTGACTTTATATATGCCTACACACCCTACGTACAATAGTCAGTAGAATCTATTATCTACTGACTTTATATATGCCTACGCACTCTACATACAATAGTCAGTAGTATCTACTATCTACTGACTTTATATATACCTACACCCACTACATACAATAGTCAGTAGTATCTACTATCGACTGAATTTATTTCTACCTACACATCCTACATACAATAGTAGTATCTGCAAACATTGGGAGATTTGGGGGGTCGGAGAAGAGGACATCTTTGGGGGCAACAGGCGAGGCGTCAGGCGACCAGAAGCCCTCCGCAGGAGCTAGGATAAGGCAGCCACTGGCCGCCGAAATTCTCGTATTATCAAGTCAGACACTCAGAATACAGTTTAAAACCAAATCGAACGTAATAATATAATACAACTAACATGAAGAAATACGTTTGGTTTCCATGAACTCAATGCACAATCTGTAGCTCGTTGGAATAACAATCGGGAATCCATGAATGGCATTTCTCGTATCAGTAGATGTATTAGTATTGGTTCATATTTCGCGGGCGAATCACGAAGTCAATGCATTGCTAATTGATCCACATATAGAGTCATCCCATTGGTTAGTGTAGGATCACTTAAAACGCATTCCTTTTTATGATTCGCACGTTCGGCGATTCGCTCGCAGACCGTTTTGATTGTATCACAGCAGCATGGCTGCTGTAATCCAGCACCGTGGAGGCAGGGGTTGGTGGATCACCACACACATGTTGAGACATTCCCTTCCCGTGGGCGTAGGAGGAGCCATATACCCTGCGTCGCCATGAGAAGGCGGTAAAGCAAAACTGTGGAGGCCACTCTTTTCATCTGTATGGGATAAGTGTGTTCTCGCCCCGCCATTGACGAGATGTTAACTCCCTCGCCTGGTATGTAGGAGATCGTGGGTTTGATCCCGACCCTGACGCCTGTATATTTGGATTTTTCACGTGCCTGTCCTCGTGGTCACGTGGATTTTTCTCCGGGTCCTCCGGTTTTCCCTTCCACATTTATAAACACGCGTTTATAGTATTTTAGCTGCGATAAATGTCCACATGATAAGCCACTACGTTCATGTGTTATTTGTGGCCAGGTCGCTTCTGAAAAAAGCTACATAGCTCAGTGGGGCTTACCTGAAAAAAAATTGTTTCCGGTACTCCGGTTTCCTGCCAGATGCAAACACGCATTAATTGACCAATAACATTCATAATACAGTTTTTGGGTTAGATCACGTAAATATAAACGTGTTGTTAACCCACCACCACCCGACACAGCCAATTAGTAAGGTTTGTTACGTAAACAAAACGTTCCGATTAATTACTAGTTCAGCACTAACCAGTTGTGTGTTGGAGAATAAACCCACTACAACATTCACAATTTGAGCTAACGACGTTTCGCTGGTGATTACAACGGCCAGCCTCATCAGGCGATTTGCCAGAATTGTGGTGGATTTATATTTCCGCGAACAAACACAAAAGAGCCTTTATTATTAAGAATAATAAGTCGCGAACACCTAATGTGTGTTAAACCGTCTGTCTTATTGTTATTGTCTTGTTGTCCCGGTCTGTATCTGTATCTCTCCTTGAGTGTTCTTCCTTGTCTCTGTGGTTTGTCTCTCGGTCTCGATGCTATAACACCGTCTCCTTGTTTTATTTCTCTCTCTTTAGAACTGCCGCTTGTTGTTGTGTTTAGTTTGTTATCCTTCCCCTGCACCTCCAATTAGCACGGTTGGCTACGTAAGGTGCCAAATAAGTTCAATATAATGCATACTACGCTTTCCGCTATGATACATACTATATTCTACACTAATCACTACTATAGGCGCCATCCATTTCGTACATACGCATGGAGTTGGGGGGGTTAACCCAATTGTGTCTGCTTGCATGCGGGGGGTCTACTGACAATGTACATACGCATAGGAATCGTGGGGGGGGGGCGTGAAGCCTCGATAATAATGTGTCTACATTGGCCTTCAAATGAGTTAGATTGTCCGGCGGTGGACTATCTGTTTGCTTAAACACGTTAATATTATTAATCCTTGATCGTTTCTGCGTGGATTAAATATCGGCCATTCAATAGGATTCAGGGGGGTGGGGGGTCAAGCGTACGTACGCAGGGGGGGTTGTAAAAAGTACGCGTGCGTACAGGGAGGGGGGAAGGGGTCAAGTTTTGACAGATTTTTGCGTACATACTAAATGGATGGCCCCATACACTACACAACTATAGACTACACTACGATACACTACAATATACAATACGATACACTAAATTATACAATACACAATTTTACAAAAGTTAAAAAAATGTAATTTGAACAGTTTTTTGTGTTTGATTTAAAGCTTTCGTGACTGCAGGGATTCATATTCTTGGTTCTTTCGGTAAAGTCACGTAGAAGGGAAACAATAAAATAATACAAATATAAAACAATAAAATTATTCTACGTGACTTTACCGAAAGAACCAAGAATATAGTTTTTTGTGTGTTTAGTTTGTTGTCCTTCGCCCGCACCCTCGATTACAAGGCTCAACATAGTACACACTTACTATACGATAGACTACAACATAGTACACCCACACACTTGTCTGCGTTTATCCGTGTAATTTCGCGTCTCTCTTGCACGTTCAGACTGACGACTGCTCCCCCGCACCCCTTCAAGGGATCTCAGTACCGTCCCTCCTCCAGCACATTTCCAGCTTGGACACCTCCTTCTCTCTGGCTGCGACTTTGGTTGATGTTGAACCTCAAGGAAATGGAAATGAGTGACCACCCCACCCCTCCCAGAGGCAGTGCGGTGCTGTAGTGCCACCTGTTGGCACATGCTAGAATGTGTAGCTTTGTCGAGAGTGATAAAATAATGCAATGGGCCGCACACTTTTCATTATTTCCTCCAGTTCAATAGATTACCTATCCAATACATGTATTGGCCAATACCGGTATGAGTATCATATGCTATCAAGAAGGAGCATTGCCTGAAACGTCGACGATTATATATTTTATTAATTCAAGGCAGTGTTATTTAGGAGTACGTTGAGTTGTTTTCTTTGTCATTGTGCACCACTGTCAACACAGAGAACGGGGCATCCCATTCTAAACTAAACTGCTTTACTACAACTTTATTATTATTATTATGAGTTCTGCTCCATCGTCGGCGGCCGTGGGCGGAATCAGCTCTTCATCGTCTTCTTCGTCCGACGCCGTGTACGAACTCTGCGACGTGTAGACATGACTGTCTACCGTTAGCTATTTCCTCGCAAGTTGGCCACTTCCGACATCAGTTGTCCACTTCTGACACCAGTTATAGTGAGTCTAACTGAGTCGCAGACGTTGTCTTGGGAGCAACACATTTTATTGAACTCTTAGCACCACATACTCTAGGACAGTGGTTCTTAACCTTGTTGGAGGTACCGAACCCCACCAGTTTCATATGCGCATTCACCGAACCCCTCTTTAGTGAAAAATAAAATGTGATTTTTTTCAAATTCAAGACGTAGATATGTTTTTTACTGGTACACAAAATGAGCCGTGCATGAACATTACCTTGTTCAAAGAATAAAACCAACACAATGCATAAACTCACAACAAATTACATACCTGGAAATCAATGTGACTTCTGCTGTTGCCTTTGAGAGATCAGTTCAGATATGCGTGGCTTCACCTTGGCAAGTGCCACTCTCATGTCATTTTCACAGCAAAGTCTGTTCCTTTTCTTCGTTTTTATGTCCAGCATCCTCGAAAAGGATTGCTCACAAAGATATGTTGTAACAAATGGTATAAAAAAATCCAGGGCTTTCTTAGCAATAACTGGATACTTGTTCATTTGTCGGCACCAAAACGTTGAGAGCGTTGTTGTTCTGAAGAGTTGCTGTTGAACCTGGCTCTGCTGAATTTCAATGATTTCGTCGAGGAATTCATCATTGACATCTGCTGTTTCAACAGCAAACGTGAACGGCTGTCTCACCCATGCTGGATATGACTCTCTTGTAGGGAAATATCCGTTGAGAGACTTTGCAAGCTCATCTAAGTGCGTGGCAATTGTTTGCTTCAGTTCCGTGGATACAGAAATATCTCCGATTCCAGACACATCTTCGATCTTACTTGCACAGTCGTCCAGAAGCGGGAAGTTTGCGAAGTTATTGTTCTCTGTTTGTCGTTTCCATAACGGTAGCTTTTTTTGAAAAGCCTTCAGGTGTTCTTCCGCTTCCATGATATTGACTCCACCACCCTGCATCTGCTGATTGAGATGATTGAGAGCTGCGAATATATCAGCCATGTACGCTAAAATGAGAATGAACTCAGGATTTTTTAAGCAATCTGCATGGCAGTGTTGGTGCTCTTGCAAAAACAGGGCTAATTCCACACGCATGGCAAAAACACGATTCAGCACCTGTCCCCGGGATAACCACCGAATATTAGAATGGAGCAGAAGTACCTCAAATTCAGAGCCCATTTCTTTACACAGCTTACTGAAGATGCGGTGCCTCAGAGCACTTTTTCGCACATAGTTCACACATTCCACCACAGTTTTTAATACTTCTGTCATTTTTGGAGGTAAGGTTTTTGTTGCCAACGCATGCCTGTGCAGAATACAATGCGTCACAATGATGTGTGGTGCATCGGCCTTTACTAGCGCACCAAAACCAGACTTTCTTCCCAGCATGACTGGAGCTCCGTCCGTACAAACTGCAGAAACGATATCCCATGAAAGATTGTTGTCTCTGAAGAAGTCATCCACAAGCTTCTTCACATCGGCTGCCTTCGTTGTTGTTGTAAGAGGCTTACAAAATAAAAACTCTTCTTTTATCATGTCGTCTTTCACATAGCGTACAAAAACAGCAAGCTGGCTTAGATCAGAAACGTCTGTGGTTTCGTCGAGTTGAAGGCTAAATTTTGCCGGGCTTGAAATCAGATCCGCGACTACTTGAGCCAAGATGTCTTTACTCATGTCTTCTATTCTGTCACTGACGGTGTCATTTGAAAGGGGAATTTGGGATAATTTACCTTCGGCCGCTGTTCCGAGTATCAGATTCGCCATCTTTAATGCAGCTGGTTTCACAAATGTTTCACCAATGGTGTGTGGCTTGCCCTGCTTTGCGATCAGGTAAGCAACTTCGTACGATGCTGTCAGGATCGGTTTGTTAACAGGTACAAATCCAAGAGCAGGCAGAGTGGCCCTTTCATCAAATCTGGCTCTCTTCACCCTGAATTCAGCAAGTGTTGTGTTCTTGTATTCCCCGTCTCCATGCAGCTTCAAGAAGTGTTCCTTTAGTTTTGCCGGTGCAAGACTAGAGTTGCTCAACTTGGCGTTGCAAATCATGCAGATAGGACGCTCACTCCCATCACGTTCCGTGATACATGAGAATCCATGTTGTACATATTTGTCCGACCACTTTCTTCTTTTGCCCGACATAGTTAGTATGGATAAAATATTAAAGAAATCACACGACGTACGACAACAACAGTCACACGTTGACTACGGAGTACGCACTAAATTCCCCGCAGCGCTGATTGGCCAAGCAGTGTAGCATGATCATCTGCAGCCAGTGATGGCCAAGCGGGCCGTGTGTGTCATCACAAATTTACACAATAATTCAAGTGTGTCCGGACCTCCGTGGCGGGGGCTCTGCCGAACCCCTGAGATCGACTCACCGAACCCCTGGGGTTCGATCGAACCCAGGTTAAGAACCACTGCTCTAGGATATTGACACAACACACTCTCGGGTGGTGACCACCCAACTAACCACGCTATGGCTGAACTAGACACGGTTCCACTATCCTAATCCGGACCACAAACTGGGTCCCGGACCGCGTGGCTGGAGGCTTCTTCAAGCTTGACGTGGATCTCCTGCCTCTCCAACAGTAAGAACCCCGAGTCCCTCACAGAGCCCCCCTTATATCGGGCCGGGCTGGGGCTGGCTCCACCTCTCGCCCCACCCACCTTTTCGATCTCTCTCGCCCTTGCCCAAAGGCTCTCGATAGTTCTTCTTGGACCATGTTACCATCCATTGGCCCCCTCCACCGGTGCCCCCCCCCCTCCATTATTATCCGGTCACGTGTCCTCAGGTCAGCCAGAGGATCATGCCCCCAACGTAACCCCAGCTGGCTGACACTCTCTCGCTCTCGCAACGGGAGCCCGCATGTTGCCTGCATTGGTATTTGCATGTCCATGCACGGTTACCCTTCCCTCTACAGCCTACGTATATAAGTCCCTGTACGTAATCCCTTTGGGCGTCTTTCTGTGTGTGCCTCTCCATGTGTGTATGTCTCTTGGTGTAGTGTTGCTCGTTGTGTCCCTCTGTACTGCCCAAAACACCTTTCCCTGTGTGTCTTCTCTGTGTATGTATCTCTGCTACCTAGTACCTCGTGTCTGTTCACGAGTGCTTATCCTCTGTTTATGTTGGTGTGTTCAATCTAAAAGATTAACTCAAGATTGTGTTGCTTTCAAAACGTCGTGATTTATTTAAAAAAATTCTACATACGTGACTTTACCGAAAAAAACAATGAGTATAGTAATTCCTGCAGCCACGAAAGCTTCAATCCATACTTAAGTTAAACACGTAATTGAAACTGGTGTAAAAATTAAGTGGGTGTAAGCAGGACACCGGGATGCGTCTGATTTAGGCCGAAGCTAAGTAAGCTGCAGCTTAGGGATTCACATTATGAGGGGCTTCTAAATCTGAAAACAATATATAATATGAAGAAAATAAAGGAGATAGAGAGAAAAAACTCACTAAACGTTCATTCCGATGTGACAAATATACACACACACACACTCATGGCCTAGCTTCGGGGCCCCAGCAATGCCATAATGCGGCCCTGAGGAGAACGTCACTAGAATTGATGGTGTCAGTTAGTGAAGATTGGTGACGGAGAGTCAGCCAAGGAATAGAATGCATTGGATAGTACGCGCACGGAGGAGATGGAGCGACTAAATGAGCGCGTGTGCAGGAACTAGTTGGATTGTTACATCGCAGAAGAGTGAGAGATCAGAATCATCAGAATATTTATACTGCAGTAGGAATCCGATGAGCTTTGAAGCTATTTTGTCCAGTAGGAGCACGGGGTCAGAACGTTACAACAACAAACACAATACTCACAAACACGAAAGGAGTGCAACGTATAAGAAAGGTAAAAACATCACTTAAAACATATACACAAATACAACTACGCTATGTTTTATTTTACCAAGTAAGGCCCACTGAGCTATTAGCTTCTTTTCAGAAGTGACCTGGTCCCAAATGATAGCTCAAAGAAATGGCTTATCACGTGTAAATTTATAGCAGAAAAATACTCCAAATAATCTAAACGCGTGATGTTGTTTCTAAACGTGGAGGGAAACCCCGAAGGACCCGGAGAAAAAAAATCCACGCGACCAGGGGGAGAGAGACATGCAAACTCCAAATATACAGCAGGTGTCAGGGTCGGGATCGAACCGCCGACCTTTCAGCATAGAAGGCGAGGAGGAAAACATCTCGTCACCGTGGCAACAACGTGGGGAAGGCCTCATCCGGCACTGGAATGAATCACGGCTGATGATGACGATTGTTAATTCGCTGCCATCCTACGATCCCACCCATGGCATCTCTCATCACCATCAGTCTCTTGCGGAACAGTCGCCATCGGTCAAACCAATTTCTCTCTGTTTCTGTTATCCTGCGTGACCCTTGTGTCTCAAGCAATGGACCGGGTGCTGGCGAAACGGGAGCACGTCCTGGACATCGGCCCGCAGCGTTACGAGTTGACGGTTCGTCGAGCCAGGCACGAACAGATCAAGCAACCCGAACCCGCTAATGCGCCTTTACAGGTAAAGCATTTACATATTCTTTTTTTTATACCAGTTGAGGTCCACTGAGCTGTATAGCTATTTTTCAGAAAGCGACCTGGTTATCACAAATGATAGCTCAACGAAGACGCTTATCACGTTGACATTTATAGCAGCTGCATACTCTTAATGCGTGATGTTGATTTTAAATGTGAAGAGAAAATCCGGAGGACCTGAAGATAAAAATCCACGCCACCACGGGGAGAGAGAGACACGTAAACCTCACATGTACAACAGGCGTCAGGTTCTGGATCGAAACCACGACCTCCTGTATACCAGACGAGGTAGTTAACAACTCCTAGCCACCGTGATGTTGATGAGAGACAGAGACGCAAACTCCAAATATACAGCAGGCATCAGGGTCGGGATCCAACCCAGGAACTCCTGTATACCAGGAGAGGTAGTTAATATATCCTAGCCACTGTGATGATGATAGAGAGAGACACGCAAACTTAACATATACAGCAGGTGTCATGGTCGGTATCAAATCGACGACCTCCTGTATACCAGGCGAGGTAGTTAACATACTCTAGCCACGCGGTGTCCTAAAGCCTCGCAGCAGCGACAGCGATCCGAGTTCATGTGACTGCCATACACTTAGAGCGCCGGATGTGCAAGAAATAAAAATAAACACGCAAATATCCATAATAGAGGTTTTTGGGTTAGATCGCGTAAATATAGAAATGTGTCGTTAAAACCGTCACCACTCGACACAGCCAACTGGTAAGGGTTGTCACGTAAACAGAACCTACCAATTCGTCACTAGTACAGCACACCGGTGTGTTAGAGAGCCAAGCCACAACATTTACAATCTGAGTGCGACGTTTCGCCAGTAACGACAACTAGCTTCAGCAGGCGACAGCCAGATTTGTGGAGAAGTCTTAGTGTTTCGTTCCTTATATAGAGGCGTAGAGGTGTTGACCACGCTTCTGCGCTGTTGCACAATGTGGGGGGGGGGGGGGTTACTGAGGCAACGTACATTATGCATGTGCATTATGCGAGGCCTTTGAACTTGCCCTTCCTGCCTATTGTGTTTATTAAAATAGCCCTACCAACAGTAATCCCTATTGAACATAAACACGGTAATATGCCTCAGAACCACGCGACAGCCTCCTTGCACCTCCTACTCCACCACTTCCTCCTCCAGCAGAGCATTAACCGGTCCACCCAAGGCGCCGTGACGGACTTCACAGCCAGAGTCGATATCTTAGCCACTTCCGCCTGGCTCCCTGCATTCACACAGTGATCCTGTCGTGTAGTACTATGAGTAGTAGGAGTACAATGCTCCATCGATGTTTGGAAGCGGAGTCAGAACATGCCATGAGACCCGAGCCGCACGATCGCCTGTCCTGGATACAAACCACATTTGCAAAAGCTATTTGGCTGTAGTATTAATTAAAGTGGCAATTTCATACCCATGTGAAATTTAAATTGGAGAGGAATAGGTGACAAAGCCTTTGCCTTTGCAGCACTACCAACTTTTGGAACATCCTTGTTTGCTTCCTTAATATCGTAAATCTTTCTTCAAAACATATCCTGAAGCAGAAGATTAACGCTGGCTACAACCACATTTGCAAGTGTCATTTATAACTTGTATCATAGATATTTGAATTTGCAATTTAATTGAGGGGCTACTGTGTTGTTGTTGTCTTGTCGTGGTCTGGGATCACACCACTGGGCCCTGTTCATACAATCCCTTTTGGCAATACTGTGCCATACTGAGCTTATTCATTAACCCATTGTCAAACCAAATAAACCTAAGACGCCCATATAATTGCGTTGGAACTATCCCTATTGCAAGTCTAGGACTGTTGTTGTCTTGGTGTGCTCTGTGAATGCTGTTGTTGTTTTGGTGTGGTCTGGGACTAGTGTTGTTTGTGTGTGCTCTGGGATTGTTGTTGTCTTGGTGTGGTATAGGCCTGTTGCTATTGTCTTGGTGTGGTCTGGGACTGTTGTTGTTGTCTTGGTGTGGTCTGGGACTGTTGTTGTGTATGTTTTGCTGCCTTGCACCAAATCATGCATTTAGTGTTGAAAAATCAGCATGGATTGTCTGTACTTATGCAATTTGTAACTTACACACTTTATTTATTCTAAGTGACTTTGTTAGCTTTTCTCTATTTTACACTCATATCGTGTTGTGTGTGATGTTTGTTGTTGTAACTTTCTGACCGCATGCCCCTACTGGACATCTGTGATAATAAATCTCCATAGCTTCATCAGGTTCTTCCGCCTCCTTCAGTCTAAACATAGATTCTGATTCTGACCTCACGAAATATCAAAGTTTACACTTTGCGATGTTCATATGCCTCGATTGTGACACGTAACTTCTAATACCTAAATAAATGGCGAATGGTTTTTGTTTTTTCTCACCTTAGGACGAGCCGTCTTCCAAGACACGTGCACAATCCAGGGGATCTTCTGAACGTGAGTACATCCGCAGGGAATTCGTGAGGATTTGTCTCCATTCACTACCCAGAAGCACGTTGTTTTTTAGGCACTAGGGAGTGTTGCAATCTCCAGTTGTGGTGTTCGCTGATTAGAGTCCCTAATTAGGAGTTTGTCCAACATTCTGAGGATTTTTTTTCTCCCGCTCAGGCCAATCCGCGAACACAGTGCACAGCCAAGCAGAGCAGCCTGTAAACACATCGTTATTAAATTATGTTCCCAATGACGATTACCGGAATGTTATCAAATATTGCTTCACCATCACAACCCTTGAGTAGAATAATTATGACACTCAGCAATCTAGCATTTAATATGATAATTAAACAACTCGACATTTTTCTGAATAACCACTAGATTATCAGCAAATATTGCTAAATAAGACGTTTAAGTTTAAACATTAAGCCTTGTCAATCACACGGAGGCTTTCGTGACCAATATTATCCGTACAAGATTTGTTTTTGTTTGGTTAGATCGCATAAATATACATGTGTTGATAAACCACCACCCGATACAGAACATTTGTAAGGTTTGTCACTTAAATTCAACGTGCCAATGAGTTACTATTTCAGCACTAACCAGTTGTGTGTTGGAGAGTAAACCCTCA
Organism: Petromyzon marinus; assembly: GCF_048934315.1. Lineage (NCBI taxonomy): Eukaryota > Metazoa > Chordata > Hyperoartia > Petromyzontiformes > Petromyzontidae > Petromyzon > Petromyzon marinus. The sequence continues at coordinate 1,150,123 of NC_133741.1, read as the reverse complement.
ACATTTACAATTCGAGGACCGTGACGTTTCGCCAATAATTACAACCAACTTCATCGAGAAATCCTCCTCCTGTTTCGGTCTTAAGTAGAGGAGTAAAGGTGATGTTGTTACTTAACAGCCAATCAGGTGCGAAGACCAGAAGAGGCTAAGTTAATGTTTCCATATAAATATCTATTATTAATTGGGTTATTCACAATTAAGCAACACACATAATGTACATAATGTATGTATTATGTATGTACGTTATCCTGAACCGGATCTAGTTCAATATATCTGATTAACCTGCAAGGCTGTAGTGATGACGTAATGGTGGCTACTAGAGGACCTGTAACAATAGGTGCATTCACTCCAGATCTGAGCTCTGGTTAACACCTGATGATGCTGGTTATGATCTCCAGAAAAACAGCATACATCACGTGTCAGATTTAAAACTTGCTTTTTCAACGTGCCAGTCTGTTGAAAAACAAAAATCAACTGGCATATTATCTAGGTGGCAACTTTGACTGATTCGGCCATGTTGGGTGGTGAATGATTGAATTGCACTCATTCGACATTACACTGACACGATCTAGCCCAACAATTGCACATCATGCAAGGGATGTTAACTCCCTTGCCACGTATACAGGATGTCGTGGGTTCGATCCCGACCCTGACACCTGCTGCATATTTGGAGTTTTCGTGTGTGTCTCCCCTGTGGTTGCGTGGATTTTTCTCCAAGTTATCTGGTTTTATACACCACTATACACTACTATACACTCCAATATACACTGAACTACTATACAGTACACTACACTATACACTACACTATATACTCCACTCTTATAGACTACACAATACACCTCTATAAACTACACTACTATACACTCCACTATACACTACACGATACACTACATTACTATACATTACACTATACACTACACTACTATACACTCCAACATACGCTGCACTACTATACACTGCGCTATTATACAGTACACTACACTATACACTACACTATATACTCCACTATTATAGACTACACTATACACTACTATAAACTACACTACTATACAGTACACTGTACACTAGACTATAAACTACTATAGACTACATTAATATACATTACACTATACACGACTATACACTACACTATATATTACACTACTATACACTACACTATACACGATACTACTATACACTACACTATACACTACTATACACGACTACACTATATGCTACAGTGTTACAGCCTCACGTCGGTTCACTGCTGTCACCCCCTCAGTATGGACCTCTCTACTTTCTATTCATTTGCACATCCGCAGCATTAAATGCACTCTACTTTAAATAAACATCTAAATACCTCGTATATCTGTCTGGGCCAAGCTTATGAGCATCCCTGAGCTTGGCTCCGCGCCTCTGAGTTGTTGACTTGTACGCAAAACCTGGCGAGTTATGCATTTAATTCTTATTCTTACAAAACCAGATTAATTATTTCTGAAAATGTCGTGTTACTGCAGTGGGCCACCAATAGCAATCGCCATTCTTGCTGTAAATGAGCTAAAGTTACAGCTTGTTGGGATTTTTTTCCGAGCAATGTTTTTTCATGTGTTTCAGAACCATTTGCCACAATAAAAGTGGAAAAGACAGAAAACGCGGATACGGAGTTCGTGTCGATGTATTTTGAAAGTGAGAGGAGGTCTGGTGGAGGAGACATCGCAACGATCAAGGAGGAGGAGAAATATTGGGTGATTACCTTTGCAGACCCAGCAGGTAACCGAAACAAATCCTGCACATTCGATGATACACTAATTTAAATATTATATTGTTTACTTTTATTAGTTCTTGTCAAGGCGAACAGTACAAAGACAATGCAATTATCAGAGCATTTATAGCTCAGGTTGAGCAGCTTTATCATGGGATACATTTTTTAAAATTGTCTTTGTACTGTTCGCCTTTTGGCGTTCTCTAGTCTGACACTGGTAGTGAGACTAGGCCATAAAGAAAGCTGTCTCTGGTGTAGGCCAATCAGTTTCAAAGACAATGCATATATTATCCAAGCATGTTTGCATGTTCACCACAAGTTCGTGTGGTAAATGCAGTAGTTGATTCCTTGCAAAATGTTTATATTTGGTGTTTCAACATCTTAACACCTGTTTTTTTTTTCAGAAAGAGTAAAACACCTATTCTTAATTTTCATACTTTTATCAGTCTAGCTTACTTTATCTTGATTTGTTACACGGATGATCCCTCTTCGCCAGTTTTCTGAACGAGTAGAGGATTCTTAAAGAAGATCGCCGGTACGGTATTTTAGTTTGAACAGTGCTCCAATTTATTGGCTAAACCGGGATAACATTTGGCATTGACAGGACATCTGTGTAAATGCTGCAAATATAAATTCGTGGTAATATAAATGATTCAATACATGTGTAGAAGAGTAGTCGGCGACGACTCGGAGACGGATTGAAGGTTAAGGGCTTTCGCCGTAAGTTTATTTAGGGTTATTAACAATACACAAGGGTGTAACAACTCCCAGGGGTTAGGGATCCCGGGCTAGGTCCCACTAGTTCCCGACACAGCCAGCTGCCCTGTGCTACCTCCTCTGTGTCGGACGTGGGTTCATCCGACACGGCCGACCGAGGAGCGCAGCCACCTCCAGCCCTGGCGCTGTGCTCCTTCCTATCCTTACTCCCTCGCCCCTGGCTCCCCGTTCCACCCTACTCCGAGCCGCGACACCAGCAACGACCCCGTTATGTCACACAGCGCGCATGACGCCACGTTCCGTGACGTCATCACACCGGACGGCACGCGTGATGTCACGTCCCCATTTTACTCCTCTACACATGCTATGCCATGCAATTATTATTGTGAAAGATAGCTATATATATCATAGTAACGTTATAAATCAACAATTTAATCTAACTGAACTGAAAACCAGAGCTAATAGCCAAGTTACAACCACTATTTTTCTAGAACGAAAAAAACCAAAATTGGTTAATAAAGAAATATATACTGCCATTTAAGGGGTCCAGAATAAACCCGTTAAAAATAAATAATTATGCTTGCTACTTGGATGGTAAATATATTAAAATTCCTGCGCCAATGATGTTCCAGGGCACATTGAGTATGGTCTGTCAGTCACTGGGTGACAGTGCAGCGTGTATTCTACATTCAGTCAGCACGGCTGGCTGCATACGGTGCGAAAGAAGTTCCACGTACGTGTATACAAGGGATCAAAGTGATAGGGTCACACTCACTAGGACGCGGGGATATACACATACATACAGTACAAAGATCCCCCGTATAGCCTCAACATATTGTTGGGGCAAGTGCTGTTAGCGAATAACATCCATGAAGGCCGGCACTGTGGCACACGAGGGGGTGGGTGGCCAGCACCACGAACCAGCCGCCTTTGTCTCCCCAGTGGTGATGTTGACTACACATCGCACCAGGTACTCATTCGAGGCTGAGTCGACCTAGAGGAGGAGGCCCATGACCAGTTCAGGTAACCGCCACTGGCATTAGCCACCACACTACCGCTCCCCATAATAATAATATGTGGGGGCGAATGTCCCCCGCCATCACCGAATTGTCGGGGCCGTTGGCTCCCGACTCGCCCGCAACATTTATCCCACTACCCCCCGGCTGCTCTGTGGGGTTCGGGCTAGCGACCTCCACTACCCCGCCCTCCTGCGCTGCTGACCGCGTCTGCATGTTTTAACTGATGGGTAGGGCGCGTTGCTTTACGCTCGTGGTGCGCTGCGGGGCGGCGTACCGCGGTGAGCACGCTCGCCCGTAAAAACTCCCTCCCGCCCATAAACAAACAGGTGCGGCGCGTGTCTCCCTCCCACCCCCGCTCCACCTGCTCCGGTAATAACAAACGCGCCTATACCCCCTGCCCAGCCCCGTACACCAATCGCATGCGAGGAAGTTGGAGTCGAGGGATGGGCGGGCGGGACGTTTGCCGTGCGCGCGCCGCTGATTGGGGAGGGTCGCCCAGCTCTGAGTTAACGGGCCTGTTCAAACAGTCGCGCGAATACGCGCGCGCTCCGCGCTTAGCTCGCTACTTCGCGATTAGACAATCGTGCGGGGGCGTGACTGCAACACAGCCACACAGGTACGCGATCGCTAAGCACTATGGTAAGCGATATCACGGGTACGCGAGCACTGGCCACCACCGAAAATCGCCACGTATGCCCATACGCGCCGCACAGTACTGTACACAATTGCACAGATGCGCGATCGCAACGCAGTCACACCGGTATGCGAGCGCTACGCGCTATTGTAAACAATCGTGCGGGTACATAAACACCACACCCTTCGTCTCGAGGTGAACAGCTGCGCATACACATAGACACCCAGCACACTCTACCCTCCGCTTCACGCTCCCAAAAGACCACACAACACAGTTTTATCCCCCCACTAGCGAATTTTTATTTACCTGAGCAACTCGTTTAAACTACACGTAGGTGTGTGTGTCAGTGGCTGCCAGCCTACTCTCCCGGGGATTCTAGGCTGAACCTACTCTGTCTATCGCTCCGCTCTCTACTCCCGATTAACTCACTCCGGACTCACTTCTCTCACACACGCTTACTTCCCCTCCGCTGGGCTGAACGTTGTAGAAGGAGGAGATGGTAGGTCGGCCTCGTCGAGAGTGGAGCCTGGCTGCGTTGGAGTTCGTCACATGGATGTCCCGAACGGCTGACTCTGTTGCTCCGTAGACCGCGAAGATTTTGAAGAAGACCCCTCACTACGCTAAGCCTCCGTCTTTTATCTACCCGATCGCAAAGCCTTTCGTCTCTCCTCCGTGCTCTTTTGCCCAATCAGAGGCCGAGTTATTTTCGCCCTTTTCACCTTCAGGTCTATTAGCTTACCTATAACAAAAGGCACTCCAATGCTTTCGCACCTATGCTGCCCGGCCCAATTGTAGGCCGAGTTATTTTTTATCTCATTGTCATCGAGTCCCTAATCCCATTCATAATAAAGGCGCACTGTGGTTCTCACACCCCAGGTGGCCCTGTCCATTCAGATGTTGGATATTCTTACCCCTTTGTTATCTAGATCCCTGATCCTAACAAAGGCATTCCGTCCTATGACCTTATCTAGCACAAAAGGTATTCAGATGATTCCGCCCCGCGTCGCCCTGCTCATTCAAAGGCCTGAATGCTCCTATCCTGTTGTCATTTGGATCTGTGAGCTCACCTATAATCAGGGGCATTCAGTTCCTAATTCCATCTATAACAACAGGCATCTCGTGGTTCACACGCCCCGTGCCGTGTGTGTATAATTTCGTCCCTGTGGCTTTACGGCCTCCGCCGCGACTACGTGATTTTAATATCAGGTCACGGCGCCGCGGTTCATGTCAGCTACGGGGGGAGATCGCCCAAATTCCCAGCCGTAGGAAACCATGAAACTTAATCCCATTAGAGGCTTCTGGAAAAAAAAAACCTATCGGCCAGGTGATCTCGCCTTCTGGCTCTACGTGAGGTGTGTGTGCGTTCGTGCGGGGGGAGGGGGGGGTGTGGTGCGGTGTGCCGTCGTCACTCCCCGGTGGCGGTGTCACGGTGGTGAATACGGCCCACGAAGGAGCTGCCCCGCTGCGGTGGTACCACACAGCCCCCCGAGGTGCCAGTCCCCGTCCCGGGTTGACTGGAGCACCTCGCCTGGGTTGCCCCTACGAGGTAGTGCCACGGGGTCCGCGGGACTCGTCCGACTCTCGTGGCTGGCCTCGGCGGTGGCGGTTCCATCTCCCGGGGTTCCGGGGGCGGTCTCCTCCTCCACTCCAGTGGTTCTCTCCTGTCCTGGGTACCTGCGGGCGGGGAGACAAACTCGGGGGCGGTGGGGTTCAGGGACCGTCGTCCCCATCTCTCCTGGTTTGGGTCGGTACCCCCTGGGGCCCGGGGCCCCGTGGGGCCCACATACTGTGCGAGGCCCCCGGGTATGGGGGGGTGGGGACCCGGGGGTTTCGGGGTCCTCGAGCGGCGAGGTTCTCCCTTGCTGGGGCCACCCTCCATGGTTTCAGTCGCCGGACATTGACTACCATCTCCCGGTCCCCTTCTCCCCCCTGAAGCAGTACCGTCCAGGGGGAGATCTGTCGCCCCACCATCCAGGGTCCCCGCCATTAGGTGGTTAACTTCCCCACCTGTCTGGCCCTGACGCGAGGGGTGTGCAGCCACACCTTAGAGCCCGCCAAGTAGAAGGGGGGCTCCATTCGGGGTCGGGCGCCCCGCTCCTGCCACTGGTGTGCGGTCTCGCCTTGTGGGTAGGCCCGGACCCTAGCTTCTCGTAGGGTCTCCATCAAGTGCTCCATGGGGCGGCTCCCTTCCTCCCTTTGCGGCGGAGGGACACCGAACAGCAGATCTGTGGATAAGCGAGACTCGCGACCAAACATCATTAGGAACGGGGTCTGTCCCGTGGATGTGTGTACTGTGGTGGCGTAGGCGAACAGAGCATAGGGGACGTGTTCATCCCAGTCCCGTTGATTCGCAGCTACCATGCGTTTCAGCTTCCCGGCTAGAGTCTGGTTCATCCTCTCTACCATCCCGTTTGCCTGGGGGTGATACGCCGTAGTTCGGTCCTTCTGGATCCCGAACTCGCGGCACAGCGCCTGGAATAGCTCTGCCTCGAACTCACTACCTTGGTCAGTAATGACTCGTTCGGGGATCCCGTGCTTAAGTACGTTCCACGAATGCTCGGGCCACTACGAGGGCTGTCTTATCGGGGATGGCTGCCGCTACGGGATAGCGTGTGAAGTATTCCACCGCTACGAGAATATATCGGTTGCCCCGGTGGGATCGCGGGAATGGTCCCTGCAGGTCGATCCCGACCAGCTGGTTCTTCTGGCTGACACAGAACGGCCTCAGGGGTACCTGGTATCGCGCTGGTCTCGGCCTGCATTGCTGACAATCGCGGCAGCCCTGCACCCTGGCGGCCACGTCTTGTGCCAACTTGGGCCAGAGATACTGGCGGCGTAGGGTTTCCCGAGTGCACCGTTCCCCGTCATGGCCCCCGAGCGGGTGGTCGTGCACTAGTCTCAGCAGCTGGGGTCGCACCTGGGCGGGAACGCAGATGCATCCCGGCTGGCCGGCTTTGTTTAGTTCCCGTACCACCCCGTTCTACACGCACAACCGGGCATACAAACCACTCCAGGGTCCTGGTAGGGCGTCCTCCTTCTCCCGTAGGGCTGCCTCCACCGCTGCCAGATCCGGATCCCGCAGCTGGGTCCGTCTCAGCTGCTCGTCGTCCAGGCCTGGGAAGGCGCAGCCGACGTCCTCCTGGATCCGATTAGGTGGGGTTGAGCGACCCGTCGGGCCCCAGGGTGTGGGCTCCGTGCCCGCCGAGTGGTCCCCCGGGTCCCTGGTTCCTCCTGTCGGGGTCTCTGTTGCACACACTGCACTGTCTCTCATCACAGGGGAGTTAGTCTCGGCGTGCTCCTGGGGGTCCGCCACCTACCGGCAACGGCCCCCCGTGAAGCACGGGGCAAGACTTCCTCCACCCTTGTCTCGGTGCACACCGCGGGTCGCCTTGACAAGGTGTCCGCATTTGCGTGTGTACGTCCAGCTCTGTACTCGATTTGCAGGTTGTACTCCTGCAGCTGCGCCAGCCATCGGGCCATCTGCCCCCGTGGTTCCTTGAACGTAAGGAGGAACTGCAGGGCATAATGGTCGGTGCGCACCCGACATTTCCTGCCGTACAAATACGGTCGGAACTGTTTGCACGCGAAGATCACGGCATATAGTTCTTGATGGGTCATGCAATAATTCAGCTCGGCCCCACTCAGGGTCCGACTGGTGTATGCAATGACCTGTTCCGTTCCACCCTACACCTATGACAGCACCGCGCCCAGCCCACTGCTGCAGGCATCGGTGTCTAAAATAATATCAGTGGTGAAGTCGGGGAAAGCTAGGGTGGGGGCATGGGTGAGGTGGTCTTTGAGTGTGGTGAAGGCCGTCTGGCAGGCCTCCGTCCACTAATAGGGGTTCTTAGGGGAGGTGAGTTGGGTGAGGGGGCGTGCAATCTCGCTGAATCCCATTACAAATAGACGATAATAGGTGGCGAGCCCCAAGAATGACCTGATCTCCGCCAGATTCCTTGGCCGTGGCCATTCCACTACGGCGCGCAAATTTTTCGGATCGGTGCGTACCCCCGCCTCGCTGACTCGGTGTCCGAGGTAACCCACCTCGCGCTGCGCAATGTAACACTTACGCGGCTTGAGCTTGAGATGGGCTGCTCGCAGTCGCTGGAACACCTCTCGCAGCCTGGACCAGTGTTCGGACAGAGATCTGCAGAACACTATCACGTCGTCCAGGTAAATCAGGCACTGTTCCCACTGTAAGCCCCGCATCACCAACTCCATCAACCACTGGAATGTCGCGGGCGCATTAGTGAGTCCGAACGGAAGCACTCGAAACTCGAACAGCCCCATCGGGGTGGTAAATGCGGTTTTCGGCCGATCCTCCTCCGCCATCTCCACCTGCCAGTACCCGGACGCCAGATCAAGGGTGGAAAAATACCATGCTCCTGCGAGGCTGTCAAAGGTGGTGTCGATGCGCGGTATGGGGAAGGCGTCGCCGAGGGTGACTGCGTTCAACTTTCGGTAATCAACGCAGAACCGGGTCGACCCGTCCTTTTTTGTCACTAGCACCACCGGGGCAGACCAGGGGCTCGCCGAGGGCTGAATCACATTATCACGTAGCATATCCGCGACTGCCTCCTTGATCTGGGTCCGTTCAGGCGCGCTCACCCGGTATGCGGGGAGTTTGATCGGTCAGGCTGCACCTGTGTCAATTTGGTGCTTTGCAAGGTATGTCCGGCCTACATCTGAATCGTGCTCACTGAACACGTCGGCGTACTCCTGCAACAACCAGCGCAGCTGATCGGCCTCCCCCTTAGGTAAATCTGCCCAAGGCACATGTAACGCATCATGCAGGGGAACGATCTCGGCCCGGGGGGTCAGGCCGACCCGCCAGGCCAGATCCTGGTTGTCCTCAGGGTGGCCAGGGTCTTCCGCCCAGAGTGCGAACACCGAGTCATTAGAGTGGCGCGCATGCAGGGGGTGTATGTTGGCTACTGTGGTGCGCCGTCGTAGCATCGCCGGGGTACTGTGTGGGTTAAACACCCGCATAAACAGTCGCCCCCCATCTGCGTTTACCAGCGTGGCTGACCCTATGACTCCGTACCGCACTGCCAACTCCAGGTGAGGGGTTAGCATTACCTCGCCCGATGGTCAGTGTGTGGGGTCGGCGGAGGGGGTTGCCACTGGCACCAGCATCTCGGCGAGCGGCCCAATGGTGACGGCCGACACCAGCGTAGCGGCTACGGGTGTGAAGCGAGGGCGATTCGGCTCGGGTCCCAGGAACGGGATCTGCTCCCCGCTGCCCTCCACGGTGGCGCATCGCTGGCGGGGTTGCACGTTGAGCCCCAGCTTTTCCAGGAGGTCTGTACCTGCAATACACTCGTGGCACAACACACTCGAGACGTAGAATTCCTGTGTGCACACCTGGTTTCCAAGACGGACCTCGAGGGAGATCCTTCCCAGCAACCCCATCCCGGCTCCGCTTGCTGTGTGCAGCGCGGGATCCGGGGCCTGCAGGCGGCTTACGTCAACCCCGAGCACGCTGCAGTGCGCGGCGCTCACGAATGAGGCTACGGCCCCTGTGTCCAGTAGGATCCGGGTGCGCTGCCCGTTCACCTGTCCTTCCACCAGCGACGTGGCCCCCGTGATTCCCGCCACCAGCTCCCGCAGCCAGTCGCCCGTGCTCACCGCGTCCCTGAGTGTTGTGGTCGGAATCTACGTGGGGATCACTCGCTCACCATTATTATTATTATCGTTTCGTTTCGGGACCTCGTCGATTGCACCCCTAGGTGGTCCACTCTCTAGGGGGCATTGGCGTTTAACCCCGGCGCCTGCCTCGCGTGAGCGACCTGAGGGCAGTCTCTCACGAGGTGCCCTCGGCGGTCACACAGGTAACATGCCCGGGGAACGGTTCCGTAGGGGGTCCCCTGTCCACCCCCTCTCCCCCTTCCTGTATGCAGCTGCCCAAGGTCGGCCTCTAACTGGGTCACCCGTCCGGCCAGCCCCCCCACTGTGGAGCGTAGCTCACCCATTTCAGATTGAATGGTCTTCACATTTTTGTTTGCTTCATCCCATATATCTTTTATACCAGTCTGTATCCCCGCTACCCAGCTCGGGGTTGTCTCGCGGGGCCCCGAAGACTCTCTTGCTCGACCCCTTACCGTGCGGCTGAGTCCCTCCTCCTCTTCCTCCTCCTCTGGGCCCAGGCTCGCGATAGCCCTCTCTCGTCCCGGCCCGCGGAGCTGCGTGCGTTGGCTGGAAAGTCTTTCACACTTACGCGCGCGCTCCACAAGAGCGTTAAAGGAAAGGCGAGTGCAGCTCAGATTGGGGTGCCACCACGAGGTGTGAGTCAAGTATCATAGGATTTTCTCAGAGGCGAGGTCCTCAACTGCCTCCGCCGTGTACCCCGGGCGTGCGAGCTGCGTTAGCGTGCGTACATCCTCGGCATAGTCACGCAAATCCTCGCCGGGTTGGCGGCGGCGTGCCTCTAAGGCGGTCTTCGCCTCCTCATTACTCATGCCAAACCGTAGGTCAAGTTGGCGCATTAGCTCTGCTAGCTGGGTTTGTGTGCTCGCGGGTACAGCTTCCGTGAAGTCAGCCGCCCGTCCATCTAAGTGTATGGTCAGTTGCTCTAACGCCTGTGCGTCTGTCCAACCATTAATTTTTTTAGCCCCTAAAACGTTGCGGGCAAATGCTTTCCATGACGGGGTCCCCTGGCCGGTGAATATATGTCTTATTTTTGCGTGGGGTAACGCGCTGCGGGTTCATGCCGCCTCTGACACCAAACTGTGGGGGCGAATGTCCCCCGCCATCACCGAATTGTCGGGGCCGTTGGCTCCCGACTCCCCCGCCACATTTATCCCACTACCCCCCGGCTGCTCTGTGGGGTTCGGGCTAGCGACCTCCACTACCCCGCCCTCCTGCGCTGCTGACCGCGTCTGCATGTTTTAACTGATGGGTAGGGCGCGTTGCTTTACGCTCGCGGTGCGCTGCGGGGCGGCGTACCGCGGTGAGCACGCTCGCCCGTAAAAACTCCCTCCCGCCCATAAACAAACAGGCGCGGCGCGTGTCTCCCTCCCACCCCCGCTCCACCTGCTCCGGTAATAACAAACGCGCCTATACCCCCTGCCCAGCCCCGTACACCAATCGCATGCGAGGGAGTTGGAGTGGAGGGATGGGCGGGCGGGACGTTTGCCGTGCACGCGCCGCTGATTGGGGAGGGTCGCCCAACTCTGAGTTAACGGGCCCGTTCAAACAGTCGCACGAATACGCGCGCGCTCCGCGCTTAGCTCGCTACTTCGCGATTAGACAATCGTGCGGGGGCGTGACCGCAACACAGCCACACAGGTACGCGATCGCTAAGCACTATGGTAAGCGATATCATGGGTACGCGAGCACTGGCCACCACCGAAAATCGCCACGTATGCCCGTACGCGCCGCACAGTACTGTACACAATTGCACAGATGCACGATCGCAACGCAGTCACACCGGTATGCGAGCGCTATGCGCTATTGTAAACAATCGTGTGGGTACGTAAACACCACACCCTTTGTCTCGAGGTGAACAGCCGCGCATACACATAGACACCCAGCACACTCTACCCTCCGCTCCCAAAAGACCACACAACACAGTTTTATCCCCCCACTAGCGAATTTTTATTTACCTGAGCAACTCGTTTAAACTACGCGTAGGTGTGTGTGTCAGTGGCTGCCAGCCTACTCTCCCGGGGATTCTAGGCTGAACCTACTCTGTCTATCGCTCCGCTCTCTACTCCCGATTAACTCACTCCGGACTCACTTCTCTCACACACGCTTACTTCCCCTCCGCTGGGCTGAACGTTGTAGAAGGAGGAGATGGTAGGTCGGCCTCGTCGAGAGTGGAGCCTGGCTGTGTTGGAGTTCGTCACATGGACGTCCCGAACGACTGACTCTGTTGCTCCGTAGACCGCGAAGATTTTGAAGAAGAAGACCCCTTCCTACGCTAAGCCTCCATCTTTTATCCACCCGATGGCAAAGACTTTCGTCTCTCCTCCGTGCTCTTTTGCCCAATCAGAGGCCGAGTTATTTTCGTCCTTTTCACCTTCAGGTCTATTAGCTTACCTATAACAAAAGGCACTCCGATGTTTTCGCACTCATGCTGCCTGGCCCAGTCGGAGGCCGAGTTATTTTTATCTCATTGTCATCGAGTCCCTAATCCCATTCATAATAAAGGCGCACTGTGGTTCTCACACCCCAGGTGGCCCTGTCCATTCAGATGTTGGATATTCTTACCCCTGTTATCTAGATCCCTGATCCTAACAAAGGCATTCCGTCCTGTGACCTTATCTAGCACAAAAGGTATTCAGATGCTTCCGCCCCGCGTCGCCCTGCTCTACGTGATTTTAATATCATGTCATGGCGCCGCGGTTCGTGTCATCTAGGGGGGGAGATCGCCCAAATTCCCGGCCGTAGGAAACCATGAAACTTAATCCCATTAGGGGCTTCTGGAAAAAAACTTATCGGCCAGGTGATCTCGTCTTCCGGCTCTACGTGGGGTGTGTGTGCGTTCGTGCGAGGGGGGGGGGGGGTGCGGCGCGGTGCACCGTTGTCACTCCCCGGTGGCGGTGTCACGGTGGTGAATACGGCCCCCGACGGAGCTGTCCCTCGCATATACACACACACACGTAGAACGATAACCAAAGGGCTAAATGCTAAAATGTGCGATATTTAACAGTACATTTAAATATTAAGGGGTTTACCAGGAGTATTGTAGTGGGTTCGAATTAGGTGCACACACACAGCTTGGAGGCAACACTATTTATTAGAACGGTAAGTAATGTAACACTGTACATACTTCCTCAACTCACTAACACTCTGGGACACTATACAGCGTGACCCGGGCAGGCAACGGGCTACCTGGTCACGGAAGACGACCCGGGGACTTGAGGACCAATGATGCCGTCTTCACTTCGGGGTTGAACAGCTCCGTTCTGCGTTCACACCCTGCTTATAACCGCTCCGGCGTGGCCGGCTCCGCCCAGGCCACGCCTCCCTTCCCGAACCTCCGGGAAGGTCCGGATCCTCCACCACTCGACCCCCCAGGCTCCCCCCTGGGGCCCCTAGCCCTCGTACGGGCCGACACGGTAGTGAGGTCCTATGTCACTACAGTATGATTTACAGTCGACTATATACAAACATTCAATTAGTTCTTTCAGTATACTTCAAAAATTCTAGGAAGTGTATTCTTTCTGTGTTTCTTGCTTATCACGTTCTATTTTTGCAATTACCAGCAAAACAAACACCTTCTGTGTAGCCTATATTATAACCTGTCATGTAAGCCTGTTCTTTGTTACGTTTTTGAGCCATCTGTCCAAGACTGGGCTCACCCGAGCCATACTTTCACCCAGACAAATGGACAGCAGCACAGACTAACTCAGTCTTACTAACCTTACCATTACAACTACACGATAACATGCAGTATTTAAGACATCACAATTAATAGACAATCACCATATATTACTATATATATTTTTGTTAACTTTAAATATCAACCCGCACCTCTGATTATCACAGTTGGGTAAATAGAGTGCAAAATAAGTTCAACATACATACTATAGTCTTCAAACTCTACCCAGTACACTGTTCTGGTACAGAACCAGGCTATTATTATGATTATTTAATGCAATTTAATAGCAGTTACTTGAATGTCATCGACCTGTGCAAGTAGTTCGTAAGTGTACATTTCACCTTCAAAACTAATGTTTGCCTATTAAACTGTAACCAGTTAAAACCCGTTTTGGTGCATCTGACCTGCACCCTAAAAAACTAATCAGTTCGATTCCCTGGAATTAACACTATACAGGTATCCCTCGACTTACGAATGTTCGGTTTTACAAAATTTTGCGTCAATGCAATTGACAAATTACGGACACTTTCTGATTAACGAAATCACGAGTTTGCGTGCTAACCAATTTTAACTATGGTGAGATCATGAAACGAGAAAACACCACCCGAGAGTCTGGGTAGTCAGCCATCGGCCACTACGGAGTCACGGTGTTCCTGCTGGGTGGGAGTCTGCATAGTCAGCCATCAGTCACTACGATACTATCGTTTTCCCTGTCTGTTTTTGAAGAACGCATCCCTTTCATAAGTCGAGGGATACCTGGACATAAAATAAAAAGCACTTCATAAAATAGAAGTTATTGTTATATATTAATCTGCCAATTTGGTTTACCGATGTTAACATTGCCATGCCGATGTTCAATGTGATGTCAACATTACAATTTTTTGTTTATTAGTGGCTGAGCGGGTACTCAAGCAGAAGCACATCATCAAGGGCACTGAAGTGGTGTGTTCTGAGTTCATCATCACATCCGCAAAGCCAAGAGAGGAATCTCTGGACCCACGGCGGATTCTGCTCAGTGGCTTCGCAGGACCAGAGGACAAAGACACCTTGAAAATGTTTATTGAAAACTGCGGTAAAACGGAGGAGTTCGACATTGAAGACACTGACAATATAAGTTATAAAGTTGTAACTTTCGTCACTGATATCGGTAAGTTAAATCCGTTACATTCTATAATTGAGATAGCAAAGCAAAAGGCGCATTTTTACAGCCACGAGATATTGGACTTTAAGTCATAATTGTTTCCTCGTACACCAAAGAAGACGACATCTTTCTCAATATACATGTATTCTGAGCCAATCTTGTCCTAGGAAGGATTTAATGAGAAAAAATTATGTAAGCACACACATACCAGGTCAGGGCTGGATGAAGGTTCTTCTAGGCCCGAGGCACTTCTGTTTCGTGTGGCCTTCTGTGACAACTCTCTACAGTTCGTACTGTTGCCCATGTTACTACCCTTGCACTATTTCTTTATTGAGAATAAGATTGTGTGAAAAACACCATTTGTAGATGTTATTTGCTAGTTTTGCAATTATTTTTTTTCAAAAATTTCATCCCCGGTGTTAATTCTTGCTCACCTTAAAAAAAAATGATTGACATGACTCTGCTTCTTTAAATATACACTGTGCCTATCCTTGCTATATAAATATATTTATTTATTCAAGAAGATATATTGGTTACATTTGTTTTATCATGCAAAAAATCGTCATTTTTTTCGTAGGCCTTTAGTTTTTGTAGGCCCTAGGCATTGCCTATTGTGGCCTATTGAATAATACGGCCTTGGTGGGTGAGTGAGTGGGCAGTGAGTGGATACATTAGTGGGTGAATGAGTGAGAAAGTGGGTGGCTGGGTGAGTGGGTGAGTGAGTAGGTGAGGGAGTGAGTGGGCGATTGAGTGGGTCAATGACTGAGAGAGTGGGTGGCTGGGTGAGTGAGTAGGCCCTAGGCACAGTGCCTACTGTGATCCTATTGGATAATAGGGCCCTGTGCCAGGTGTGCGGGAAACAGCAAGTCCAGGGGCCCGCATTGAGAATCCTGGCTTCTTCTATTGTGGCTCTGCCATGGAGGGTGCAGCTAGCTGGGATGTGGTGGTGCACACCTCTAAGCCAGTGATGTGGATCCGAGGGTTGGTGGATTACCGCATGGTTGTTGCAAAACTCCCTTCCCACGGATGTGCATGAGGTGCAGTACCCTCGCTCGCCAAGAGATGGCAGTACAGCAAAAATGTTCAAACTTTTACCAAGTAAGGCCCACTGAGATATTTTCAGAAGCAACCTGGCCACAAATGATAGCTCAATGAAGTGATCTACTACCTGCAGCACAGCAAAACCGTGGTCTTTACCTGTTCCACCTGTATGGGATAGGGTGCTTCCCCCTCGCATGCTTGTGTATCTTCTTTTAGTGCTGTTTTCCAGTGACATGTAAACACTCGTTAATTTTCCAATAACACCTTCATACGTAGAGGACCACAGAGCTCACGTGGCTGCCTTATAACTCGTCTTGTAACACCTCCTCGCGCCTCTGAGGATCTCTGTGCAATTCGTAAAAAAAGTTGAAATTATTATCGTTATGAGGCCTTAAGAGCTCATGTGTAGAAGAGGGAAATTATACACATTTGTCGTGTATGTAGAGCCTTACTCTTTGGTTCTTTCGGTAAAGTCACGTAGGTAGAAAAATTAAATAAAACAAAAAATAATATATCACGACGTTTCAATCGCAACACAAGCGGTCGTCCTCAGGCAGAAAAAAATAATCCAGCAATGGAACTGCTGAACCAGCGAGAGAGCTGTTACAACAAGGTTTTATATGTGACTAGCTGTACTACCCGGATTCGCCTGGGACTTGGATTCACCAGACCCGGCCGCCTTTGTCTCTCCAGTGGCGATGTTCACACCACCACAGTTACTCGTTTGAGGCTGAGTCGACCTAGGGGAGGCCCAGGACCGGTTCAAATAATCGTCACCGGTGGTGGCCATGAGCGGGAATCGAACTCGGGTCGCTGGGTTCGTAGCGCAGCGCGCGAATCGCTACGCAGTCCCCTCCCACACACACACACAGGATAAAGACAAAATCCCCTGTGTAGCCTGTCGGGGGCAAGTGCTGTTAGCGAGCACATATGAAGGCCGGCACGGCACACGAGGGGGTGGGTGGCCAGCAGCCTTTGTCTCCCCAGTGGCGATGTTGACACACCACAGCAGTTACTCGTTTGAGGCTGAGTTAAAATAATCGTCACCGGTGGTGGCCGTGAGCGGGAATCAAACTCGGGTCGCCGGGTTCGTAGCGCGGCGCGCTAACCGCTACACTACAATGCGTTACGCTTCCACATGCGAGGGTCACGTGACAGATTTGACGTCATAGCTCACTTGCCGTGCAAAAAATAATGCATTATTGAGCTCCCCCTCCCTAAAAAAAACAAGTGTATTTTTATAATTTTTGCATGGTGTACAGTCTGGAAAGTACCCACAAGGCAAATTTCAAGTTTGTTGCATGTCGGGAAGTACGCTAAACATTTTGAACAGACACACATTCACAACTTTGCCTTTTATATATATGGAGATTAGAAAAACCAAGTGAGCTGAATTCAGTACTGCTGAGGTGATCTTGCCCGTGAATGGAAGCAGGGTCTTAGCCAGAAATCGGGCCAGTTTGTCGGTAGGCGAGTTGATGGTAAAAAACGATAGGATGGAGTGGAGTACCTTCAGCTCAGACCCCGCTTGCTTGCCCATCACCACATATATAACCTTGTTGTAACAGCTCTCTCGCTGGTTCAGCAGTTCCACTTCTGGATAATTTTTTCCACCTGAGGACGACCGGTTGTGTTGCGATCGAAACGTCGTGATATATTATTTTTAAATTTTATTTTATACCTACATGACTTTACCGAAAGAACCAAAGAGTATGGATTCCTGCAGTCACAAAAGCTTCAAATCAAGATTCATGTAGAGCCGCTTTGGAGCTGTAAATAGCCAAGCATGCTAACCGGAGGTTGTGGGGGGAAAGATAACAAACTAAACATAAAAAGCAGTTATAAATACATGAGTTTGTCAATATAGACGATTTTACAGTGCATAGCTCGAGTGGCTTTGTTACCCAGGTCTGCTAATGAAGTGGGGAGGACCTTCATATCACGGAAAAAGAGAAATAAATCTTGGATTGTAATGACAGGAAGGTCGTTTTACATCGATAAGGGACACTTAATGACGTGTTTGGGGAGGAAGGGGTTGCACGGTGAACTCCTCAGGGCGATTATCTCTCATGCTGGGTGGTTTTATTTGTTTGTCTACAACTTTTGAGAAACAGTTTGATACATTTATATTTTTAAAGATCGGATAAGGCCATGAAAGTGTAGTGACAACCGACACAGCAGTCTTCAACAGTAAGAGTCTTTATTTCTTCCAGGACGAGGCAAACGCAGGTCTTCAAAGATCCCATAAACGCCAAGCGTCCCAAAATCCCTCACTTCCGCTCTTATGTATCCCTCAAGCCCCCCTTTCCCGAAGGTTCCTCGACCTTCCGCTTTCCCTCCAGCCAATCGCCTTCCCACTTTTCTGAACGGATTCCAACCGTGCACACTGTCAATGACATTCTCCATTTTGTATTTCTCGCTCCAATCCCTTTCACTCCCTGCCTCTTAACTAATCCCGTTTCAGTTCAGGCCCATTAAGTAACCAATCAGAGGGCTTTGATTTAACTTCCTGCCTCTCCGTGTCATCATGCACGCCGCGTCCATAACAAAGGGGGAGTATTTTCAGGTATGATTGAATAACTACAATAGTAGCGCGGCTTTATATGTATAAAATAAAAGGTTGTTTATATATTGGATGAATGTTTAAAACCCCCAGCAGTTGTTCCTTTAAGTAGCTCCACGTTTCCCAAGCATAGATAAGGGAAGGGCATAACTGTAGCCAAGAAGACCCGGAGCTTCGTAAAGAGCAACAGGCCAGGTAGCTTCCACACAGCATTAAGCAGCTAATGAAAATATAATGCCACAATCAATAGAGTTGGAATGAGATATGTTCTGCCAGACTGTCTGTGATCACACTTATTATCAACCACCGATGTCATCAGATCCATTGCCCCTGAGGCTATGTACTCTTTGTGTGTATGTTGAACTTCTTTCGCACCATACGTAGCCAACCATGGTAATCGGAGGTGCGGGTGGAAGGACAACACTCATGGCCTCTTGCCATGTCAACAGGCCATGAGTGTCCTGTGACACCCTCGCATCTCCGCTTTATTTGACTACCCCGATTGTATGGGGAGCGGTAGTGTCGCAGTCGGCTCGCTGCACTACTTAACCCGATGACTCAGGGTTTGATTTCGTGCTGACGGCCACCATCAGTGATGATTTATTGCATCGTAGGCGCCGATGATGGCAGCCTCGGCCGGTTGGTGCGCGCTGTTTTGGCCGGTTTTGTCTTGTTTTGCTTGATCACCTGTGCTGGTGAGAGAGGCCTGCTGTTCAGCACACCCGTGCTGGTGAGAGGGGCCTGCTGTTCAGCACACCCGTGCTGGTGAGAGGGGCCTGCTGTTCAGCACACCCGTGCTGGTGAGAGGGGCCTGCTGTTCAGCACACCCGTGCTGGTGAGAGGGGCCTGCTGTTCAGCACACCCGTGCTGGTGAGAGAGGCCTGCTGTTCAGCACACCCGTGCTGGTGAGAGGGGCCTGCTGTTCAGCACACCCGTGCTGGTGAGAGGGGCCTGCTGTTCAGCACACCCGTGCTGGTGAGAGGGGCCTGCTGTTCAGCACACCCGTGCTGGTGAGAGGGGCCTGCTGTTCAGCACACCCGTGCTGGTGAGAGAGGCCTGCTGTTCAGCACACCCGTGCTGGTGAGAGGGGCCTGCTGTTCAGCACACCCGTGCTGGTGAGAGGGGCCTGCTGTTCAGCACACCCGTGCTGGTGAGAGGGGCCTGCTGTTCAGCACACCCGTGCTGGTGAGAGGGGCCTGCTGTTCAGCACACCCGTGCTGGTGAGAGAGGCCTGCTGTTCAGCACACCCGTGCTGGTGAGAGGGGCCTGCTGTTCAGCACACCCGTGCTGGTGAGAGGGGCCTGCTGTTCAGCACACCCGTGCTGGTGAGAGAGGCCTGCTGTTCAGCACACCCGTGCTGTTGAGAGGGGCCTGCTGTTCAGCACACCCGTGCTGGTGAGAGGGTCCTGCTGTTCAGCACACCCGTGCTGGTGAGAGGGGCCTGCTGTTCAGCACACCCGTGCTGGTGAGAGGGGCCTGCTGTTCAGCACACCCGTGCTGGTGAGAGAGGCCTGCTGTTCAGCACACCCGTGCTGGTGAGAGGGGCCTGCTGTTCAGCACACCCGTGCTGGTGAGAGGGTCCTGCTGTTCAGCACACCCGTGCTGGTGAGAGGGGCCTGCTGTTCAGTACACCGGTGCTAGTGAGAGAGGCCTGCTGTTCAGCACACCTGTGCTGGTGAGAGGGGCCTGCTGTTCAGCACACCCGTGCTGGTGAGAGAGGCCTGCTGTTCAGCACACCCGTGCTGGTGAGAGGGGCCTGCTGTTCAGCACACCAGTGCTGGTGAGAGGGGCCTGCTGTTCAGCACACCCGTGCTGGTGAGAGGGGCCTGCTGTTCAGCACATCCGTGCTGGTGAGAGGGGCCTGCTGTTCAGCACACCCGTGCTGGTGAGAGAGGCCTGCTGTTCAGCACACCCGTGCTGGTGAGAGAGGCCTGCTGTTCAGCACACCCGTGCTAGTGAGAGGGGCCTGCTGTTCAGCACACCCGTGCTGGTGAGAGAGGCCTGCTGTTCAGCACACCCGAGCTGGTGAGAGGGGCCTGCTGTTCAGCACACCAGTGCTGGTGAGAGGGGCCTGCTGTTCAGCACACCCGTGCTGGTGAGAGAGGCCTGCTGTTCAGCACACCCGTGCTGGTGAGAGGGGCCTGCTGTTCAGCACACCCGTGCTGGTGAGAGGGGCCTGCTGTTCAGCACACCCGTGCTGGTGAGAGAGGCCTGCTGTTCAGCACACCCGTGCTGGTGAGAGGGGCCTGCTGTTCAGCACACCCGTGCTGGTGAGAGGGTCCTGCTGTTCAGCACACCCGTGCTGGTGAGAGGGGCCTGCTGTTCAGCACACCCGTGCTGGTGAGAGGGGCCTGCTGTTCAGCACACCCGTGCTGGTGAGAGAGGCCTGCTGTTCAGCACACCCGTGCTGGTGAGAGGGGCCTGCTGTTCAGCACACCCGTGCTGGTGAGAGGGTCCTGCTGTTCAGCACACCCGTGCTGGTGAGAGGGGCCTGCTGTTCAGCACACCGGTGCTAGTGAGAGAGGCCTGCTGTTCAGCACACCTGTGCTGGTGAGAGGGGCCTGCTGTTCAGCACACCCGTGCTGGTGAGAGAGGCCTGCTGTTCAGCACACCCGTGCTGGTGAGAGGGGCCTGCTGTTCAGCACACCAGTGCTGGTGAGAGGGGCCTGCTGTTCAGCACACCCGTGCTGGTGAGAGGGGCCTGCTGTTCAGCACATCCGTGCTGGTGAGAGGGGCCTGCTGTTCAGCACACCCGTGCTGGTGAGAGAGGCCTGCTGTTCAGCACACCCGTGCTGGTGAGAGAGGCCTGCTGTTCAGCACACCCGTGCTGGTGAGAGGGGCCTGCTGTTCAGCACACCCGTGCTGGTGAGAGGGGCCTGCTGTTCAGCACACCCGTGCTGGTGAGAGAGGCTTGCTGTTCAGCACACCCGAGCTGGTGAGAGGGGCCTGCTGTTCAGCACACCAGTGCTGGTGAGAGGGGCCTGCTGTTCAGCACACCCGTGCTGGTGAGAGGGGCCTGCTGTTCAGCACACCCGTGCTGGTGAGAGGGGCCTGCTGTTCAGCACACCCGTGCTGGTGAGAGAGGCCTGCTGTTCAGCACACCCGTGCTGGTGAGAGGGGCCTGCTGTTCAGCACACCCGTGCTGGTGAGAGGGTCCTGCTGTTCAGCACACCCGTGCTGGTGAGAGGGGCCTGCTGTTCAGCACACCGGTGCTAGTGAGAGAGGCCTGCTGTTCAGCACACCTGTGCTGGTAAGAGGGGCCTGCTGTTCAGCACACCTGTGCTGGTGAGAGGGGCCTACTGTTCATCACACCAGTGCTGGTGAGAGAGGCCTGCTGTTCAGCACATCTGTGCTGGTGAGAGGGGCCTGCTGTTCAGTACACCCGTGCTGGTGAGAGAGGCCTGCTGTTCAGCACACCCGTGCTGGTGAGAAGATGGCGCCGATGATGGTAGCCTCAGCCGGTCGGTGCACCCTGTTTTGTCTTGTTTTGTCTGTTAATTCAGTGTTTTGCCAAATTTTTCGGAGTTCCCTATCAAGATACGAACTTTTAAACATCAGGGAAACAACTCCTGTGGATTTATTTTCCACTTTTCTACTTCCAGCGGTAGAATTAGTGGGCATTCTAGTCAAAGCCGTGCTAGGCTTTGCTCAAGCTGCGAAACGCCGCCAAAGGGGTAATCGGTCGGGGGCTCTAGTACGGCTATGCAGACGTGGGATCTGAACAGTGCTTCTGAGATTTTTCCTCTCCAACCTACGTTCACTGTGCAACAAAATGGACGAACTTCAGCTACTGATGGTGAAAAACAGAGACTTTCTTTCATCTTCTGTTTTGTGCTTCATGGAGACATGGCTGTGTGATTTGATTCTGGACACTGTGCTACAACTAGCAGGATTCCATCTTGTAAGATCGGATCATGACATAGCACTCTCCGGCAAGACGAAAGGCGGTGGTATTTGTTTTTACATTAACAGTGGCTGGTGTGTAGATGTGACAGTGAATCTGCAACATTGTTCTCCGCTCCTGGAATCATTTTTTATAAACTGTAAACCTTTCTACTTGCCTTGCGAGTTCGCGTCGCTCATTTTGGTCGGAGTTTACTTGCCGCCGGGTCCTCAGGTTAAAGAGGCCTAACGCATGCTCGCCGACCAGATTCTGAGTGTGGAGCGAGTAAATCCAGATTCGCTGCTTATCGTATTTGGCGACTTTAACAAAGGTAATCTCAGCCACGAACTCCCCAAATACATACAATTCATTTAATGCCCTACCAGAGAAGGGAACACTCTGGATCACTGCTACACTATAGTCAGTAGAGCCTACCACGCCGTCCCCCGAGCAGCACTGGGACACTCTGACCATGCCATGGTCCACCTGATTCCCGCATACAGGCAGAAACTAAAACTCTGTAAACCTGTTGTGAGGACATCTAAACAGTGGACCAGTGAGGCTGTGGAGGATTTGCGGGCATGCTAAGACTGTACTGACTGGGATATGTTCACGACTGCTACCAATAGTCTGGATGAACTCACAGAGGCTGTGACGTCGTACATCAGCTTCTGTGAGGACTGCTGTATTCCAACATGTACCAGGGTGAACTTCACCAACAACAATCCCTGGTTCTCAGCAAAGCTCAGAAGGTTGAGGATGGAGAAGGAGGAAGCGTTTAGGAGTGGGGATAGAGACAGATTCAAGGAGTCAAAGAACAGGTTTAGCAAGGCGGTGAGAGAGGCTAAACGACTGTACTCAGAGAGACTAAAACACCAGTTCTCTGCTAACGACTCTGCTTCTGTCTGTAGAGGGCTCAGTCAGATCACCAACTACAAGCCCAGAGCCCCCCACACCACTAACGACTCCCACCTGGCCAACGACCTGAACGAGTTCTACTGCAGATTTGAAAGACAATTGGACTGTCCTGAACTACCCCATCCCACCCGAGAGGCCCCATCCCCCACCCCTACTAAAGAGACGACTCTTTCCTTTCAGGAGGGAGACGTTAATAGACTTTTCAAGAGGCAGAACCCACGCAAAGCAGCTGGGCCGGACTCTGTCTCTCCAGCCACCCTCAGGCACTGCACTGACCAGCTGTCTCCGGTGTTCACCAACATCATTGACACCTCCCCGGAGACATGCCATGTACCAGCCTGTCTCAAGTCCTCCACCATCATCCCTGTGCCCAAAAAGCTAAGGCCAACAGGACTAAATGATTATAGACCGGTCGCCCTTACCTCTTTGGTAATGAAGTCTTTTGAGCGCCTGGTCTTGGCAGACCTCAAAGCCATCACAGACCCTCTACTGCACCCCCTTCAGTTTGCCTACAGAGCCAACAGGTCTGTGGACGACGCAGTTAACATGGCCCTCCACTTCACCCTACAGCATCTGGACTCCCCAGCATCCTATGCCAGGATCCTGTTTGTGGACTTCAGCTCTGCCTTCAACACCATCATCCCTGCCCTGCTTCAGGACAAGCTTTTCCAGCTGGACGTGCCTGACTCCACCTGCAGGTGGATCACAGACTTCCTGTCTGACAGGAAGCAGTGCATTAAGCTGGGAACACAAGTCTCTGACTCCAGGTTCATCAGCACTGGAACTCCTCAGGGCTGTGTCCTTTCCCCACTGCTCTTCTCCCTGTACACCAACAGCTGCAACTCCAATCATTTGTCCGTCAAACTCTTGAAGTCTGCGGATGACACCACCCTCATTGGGCTGATCTCTGGTGGGGATGAATCTGACTATAGGTGGGAAGCCGACAACCTGGTAACTTGGTGTAGCCAGAACAACTTAGAGCTAATGCTATAAAGACAGTTGAGATGGTTGTGGACTTCAGGAAGAATACAGCCCAACTCACCCCCATCACCCTGTGCGACTCCCCAGTCAAAACTGTGGAGTCCTTCCGCTTCCTGGGCACTATTCTCTCCCGGGACCTCAAGTGGGAGCTGAACATCAGCTCCCTCACCAAGAGAGCTCAACAGATGTACTTCCTACGGCAGCTGAAGAAATTCAACCTGCCAAAGACAATGATGGTGCACTTCTATACAGCAATCAGTGAATCCATCCTCACCTCCTCCATAACCATCTGGTACGCTGCTGCCACTGCCAAGGACAAGAGCAGACTGCAGCGTATCATCCACACTGCTGAGAAGGTGATTGCCTGCAATCTACCAACCCTCGAGGACCTGCACACCTCGAGGACCATGAGGCGAGCGAGGAAGATTGTGGCCAATTCCTCCCACCCTGGTCACTCTCTGTTCCAGCTACTCCCCTCCGGCAGAAGGCTGCGGTCCATCAGGACCAAAACCACACGCCACAAAAACAGTATCTTCCCAGCCGCTGCTGGCCTCTTAAACAAGGCCAAGGGCTTACAATGACATTAACATTTTATCTACAAAATGACACCTTGCCATATTTACACTGTTACCCTATTTGTATTTTTTGTATTTTTAGATTGTATCTTATAGATATTTTATATTCAACATTTATTCAAAATTTTACATGCTTTAGCCCCTTAGTGTTAGTTAGACTTTGTACCTTTAGTATAGTTAGACTTGTATACCACTTATTTAAGATTTAAGATTCCTATATGTTGAATGTATGCACCTTCCAAAGTAAATTCCTTGTCTGTGCGAACTTTCATGGCGAATAAAACCCCTTTATGATTATCTAAACCGGTCCTGGGCCTCCCCTATGATGACGCAAAATGAGTTCCTGGTGCGGCCTTCATATGTGCTACATCTCGCTGCAAACAGCACTCGCTTGCCCCAACAGTCTGTTAAGGCTACATGGGGGATCTTTGTCTTTAATGTGGGGTGGCTGCACACTCTCCTCGTCGTTGTGACTGAGATTTTCACGTAATTATGTTCCTCCCATACCGTCTCCACGCGCGCTCGTGCCGCTAACGCGTTGGGCTATGGTCTAAACGGTGTGGCTGTCTCTTCGTCACTGTTGCAGAGACAAACGCTACCCAAAAGTGCGCTTTATTTTGTTATGAAATAAAATGTTGCCATCACATGACCCACAAGTGTGGCCCATTCGTCGCGAAGCTGTCTGATCATCTCAAGCGGTCGCTTAATGTGGAAGGGCACACGAACACAAGAATGCAACGCAGGGTAACATCTATTGTCCCCGAATTTTTTTTAGCCGGCTTCTCGTTACGGTTACGGTATGTTTCATATCCGATGTGTGTCCATTTACATCAGCATCTGTAAAAAAAGAAACCTCCCTTATCGCGTATTTCACATATTATGCTTACATTGTTTTTATTTATTTAATTGGCTAAGCCTCATAGTGATACAGGTTGTGTAAATTACAAACAATACACAGAATAATAATTATTGGAGATCTGAAAACGATATTTATGTTGTACTCCCCCTTTCTCTGTCTCTCTGCAGACGTACAGCTATTCATCAGCCGCTGTGAGACAAAGTCTCATAGAAAAACTAAGATCAATGCAGTGCAACTTCCACTCACAAAGATCGTGCGGATTGAGAATCTGCCAGAGCTGGTTGCTGAGGAAGATCTCGAGATTTATTTTGATCGAAAACATGTCAAAGTGGAAAAGGTGGAAGTTAGCACTGCAGACAGCACTGCAATGATACACTTGAGCAGTTTGGAAGGTAAGAGTGCTTTTATTATACAAAAAAAGCTCTTAATTTTGTCTTTACAATAACTTTTGCATATATATAATAACTTTCGCATATATACACAGACAATGAAACTATTCTGAGCCTTCTAATACAGAGGCGTCACTGTGGCGAGATGTTAAATACCTCGCCTGGTATACAGGAGTTTGTGGGTTCGATTCTAACCCTGATGCCTGCTGTATATTTGGAGTTTGCACGTCTCTCTCTCCCCCCATGGTCGCGTGGATGTTTCTCCAGGTCCTCCGGTTTTTCCCTCAACATTTAGAATAAACGTATTAGATTATTCGGCTGCAATACATTTCCACATAATAAGCCACTTCATTGGGCTATTGCTTGTGGTAGGCAGGTTGCTTCTGAAAAAGAGCTACGTAGCTCAGTGGGCCGTACCTGGTAAAGTAAAAAATAATTTCAAAATATAATTTACAACAGGACTTTGATAATCTTCAACTTATTGCCCTAAAACTGGTGTTCCAAAGCTAACAAGGCCAAAGTTATGTTATTTTCCAGCTATATAGCTCCGTGGGCATTACCTGGTAATTTAAAAAAAGTTTTTTTTAGTTTAATACCAATCAACTGAGGAGATAAAAGCATGAGTGCACGTGCTAGGTCAATGATATGTAACTTAGAGAAGCCTTCATCAAGCTGTGAATTGATCATGCATGATGCTCATATGCTTTTTAATAACGTATCTGCTCAAAGAAATGTCCCTTTTGTTGCACAGCGAGGACTGAGTTTACTCTATGGTCGTGTCACAGATAACTTTTTTTAGAGAGGCTCTTAATTTTATTTTTCGCTTTAACTTGTATATGTTTTCCATATCAACAGCTTTATTCTGTAAATTACACAACACCCCAAAAGGCCCAGAGAGGCATGTAGGCGTTTAAAAAGCAGCATGTATGTGCATGTGCTATGTGGATAACGATATCACTTGAAGAGGCCTTCATCTGATTGTGGATGCATTGTAGATGATGATGCTGCATTTGTTTAACATCCATATGCTCACAAAATGCCCATTTTTCCACACAGCGAGGACAGAGTTTATGGTTTGAAGTGATGCGTATATAAATTCCTCCTCTGCATCAGAGACGGTGTGATTTTGATGACATAACTGTGCACTGTCAACAAAGCGGGACCAATTGTTGGAACAACATTATACAGGCTTGACACCGCGATCATGGAAGGATGCCTCCGTTATTTAATATTCTCTTCAAAAGAAGTCTCAAAAATCTGTCAATAAGAATGACTACTGGAAGGCAACCAAATAAATCTCCCCCCCCCCCCCCTTGCCTTTCTTCCACCTGTCTCTGCCATTGGCCAATAGATCCTCAATTACCCGATACCTTGTTCTATATATCGGCAACCTGCAGCTCCGGAGTCGCATGCAGTGGCTCTTTTAAAGCCTGCTTCGTGACGTTGTTTATTAAGAACCACCGTGTCGTATTAACTACGTACATTACGGCTCGTGGAATATAGTTTTTTTACCGAATTCGAAAAAAAACTGGCTCTTATTTTGGTTGCCAACCCCTGGTCTATAAATTGGAGACAAACTACACACTCCTTGTCTACCCTCATGAAGGAAGCCCACAATAAGACGCAATCGGAAAATGTAACAACCAGTAATTTTCTAAAACAAATTTAGTATATATTTGTATGTATGTGAAGCTTCTTTTGCACCGTACATAACTAACCATGCTAATCGGACGTGTCGTGGAAGGACAACAGACTAAGCACAAAAATCAGTTTTAAAGAAATGAAAAATAGCAAGAGTTATCTCTCTAATCAAAATATATAACAAGAGTTATATATATAACAAGAGTTATATATTTTACAAGAGTTATCTATCTTATTAAAAATGTAATGGGTTTACAATACAATGCACAATACTCTGACTATCTGACCCTACAAGCATCAGCTCAGTCTTGTCAGGATTCAGTCTTAGCCAGTTCTGCTGCATCCATGCAGCTACCTATGCCAACCAGTCTGTTAAGCCGGCAAGAGCTGCATCTGGGTCTCCTGAGAAGGAGACATATATTTGGGTGTCTTTGGCGTACTGGTGGCACTGAAACCCGTGCCTCTGGATGAAAGTACCCAGCGGCCTAACATAGATATTGAATAAAATGTGAGATGAGACTGACCCCTGAGGGGGATACCGTAAGGGGTGGGTCCAGCAGGGGACACATGGGAACCCAAGGCCACCTGCTAGTTCTTGCCCTGCATAAAATATCCAGTCCACTGTAAGCCAGTGCCTCCAATTCCTGTAGGCACCACAATAAAACCCCATGATCAATTGTATCAAAGGCCGCTGACAGGTCCATCGCCATGAGGAGATCCTCTGCTATGCAAACCAAGGAGGACTCAGTTCCATTATGGGCCCTGAAACCTGATTCCAAATGGCCACCTTTTCTATAATATTCCCTAAAAAGGGAAGATTGGAGATCGGGCAATAGCCAGGATATCAACATCCAGTACCGTTTTCTTCTATCTAGAAGTGGTCGAACTAAAGCCTTTTTCACGGGTCCCGGGAACAATCCTTCTGAAAGGGAAGAGTTGTCTAATTCGGTCACCATTGGGATCACTTACTCAAAGGATTCTTTAAGAGGCCAAGTGGGACAGTAGTCTGGATGAGGTTTTCCGGCAGGACTGGTATAAAAGCCTCAAAGAAGAGAGGTGCCCTTGGGTACAAGATAGGATCAGGAATAATTTCTGGGCAGATACCCTCTCTAATGTGATCGATCTTTTTATCAAATAACTGATGGAAATATTTGCAGTGCTCTTCAGAAGGAGCAACCTTTGTGGACGTAGAGTCGGTTGTAATCAAACTGTTCACCATCCTAAACAGCTCAGCAGTGCAGATGAGCCCTCTGTCCAATAAATGGTGTTGCTCATTCTTTGGCAATGATATAATTTCCAATATACAGCATTGACACCGCATGCTTGTATTATACACCTGTAAATATTGTAATTATAATGTATATATAAATGTATGTTGCCAACCATGCTAACGATTCCAAATGCATGTTTCACTGTTAATATAGATGTCGAAAAGATCCTGCTGGAAAAATGGCGTTTAAAAAATAGATCATTACTCATCCATCGCTACTATCAGAAGTATGTGTTGGCAGTGGTCCCATGGGATGGAGAAGGAATGAAGATACCGGATGCTCAGACTCTCAAAGTAGACGCACACGTGATGGGCTTTGTTGTGAAGCATCCAAGCGAATTTAAGGAACATTTGAAGCAGAATAAAGCAACTTTTCATTGGCCCACCCAAGGCTCGAAGGAACTTTTAACAATCGAACCAGACATGTCTGAAAGTGAATTGCATTACGTTGTGCAAAAAAATTGGCCAAAAACTATACAGGAAGAAATGAAAACATTTTTTGATAAATATTCCCACTCATCTGAGAAAGTGGATTCACGAATATTTGATGATCTTGAATCAAGACTTCTCAAATACCAAAAGGACACAATTGAGAATACTTTGGACAGGTTAAACAATCAATTGCATATTGTCGGTCTAAAATCAGAGGTCAACATTGTGATGGAACAACTCTCTGCTTTACAAGAGGATCTTATGTTTGAGTTAGAAAAAAACGAAAACAATAAGCAAATGCAACTAGTTGTGAAACAGAGACAATTTGATTTGATAAAACAGAATGATTTTTACAAACGCGTGGGGCAAAAATTCCCAGACGTGAAGATACAGCTGGACTTGGGAAAGAGAACGGTGGTCCTAGAAGGGCCCAAGGATGACTGTGCAGAAATGTATAACAAACTTGTCGAGCTAACGATGCAGTTTTCTGAGAAGTATTGGGAGGCTTCCCCAAAACGTAAATCCTTCCTCCTCCACATGAACCATGAAGATTTCGTTCAAGATACATTCATTAAACATGGAATAGAGGCCACTATTGGAGAAATGGGAGGTGATATCGTGGTTATTGGTGCAAGTGATGAAGATCTGATTACAGCAGTTAGAGCTCTTGAGAATACAATTACGGAGACTGTAGTCAAATTTGAACAGAATTTTGACATAAAGCAACACTCCACAGATTGGGAATATTTCGTAGGAAATCTAAATAACAGTGGCGATGTTTCTGTTGCTGGAGGAGAGGATGTGTCATTCGAAATACATTGTGATAAGCAGGAGGGGAAGGAAATAGTCATTGTAGGGTTGAGAGGTGTTACTGATGACGTGAGTGGAAAAATAAAACAATTCATTTCTGATTACTCAACAGAAACCGTTTTTATACCGTTACACTCAAAGGGGGTCCTGAATTACATTGATAAATTTTGTGATTTATCGAATAAACTTCCAGCTATCAGCAAGATCAAAAAAGGGGAAAGTGATCAAACGATTGGCTACACGGTTACTCTGAAGGCTAAAGACAAAGATGAAGTTATCAAACATTTTGACGGCCTCTCCACGAGCATTGTGTCTAAAATGAAGTGCATAAAAAAACCTGGAGGTGCAAAATTTTTACATGAAAGGGGCACAATATTTCTGGACAGCTTGGAAGTGACGCACAAGGTCATCATTATTCTAGACCCACCCGAAGAGCAGCAGGAGGAGGAATCCCAAAAGGCCAACCATCCTGAAGTCGTACACAAGACGTCCATGAATGGAATATCGGTGTCCATACAGAAAGGGAAAATGCAGCTTCAATGCATGGACGCGATGGTCATTACCGTGGATGAGCACCTGAAGAGCGTCGGTTACCTGGCCAAGATGCTGGTGGACGTGGGCGGCCTGACCATTCAGAGTGAGAGAGATGGCAAGGTCGCCTCGAACGGAGGCCCCTTCAACGCGGGAGATGCGGTACTCACGGGCGCGGGGACGTTGCCTTGCAAGTTCCTGATCAACATGGTCGGCGTCGAATGGGATGATAAATTGCCGGTGGAAACGATGTACAAGTTTAAACAAGCGATGACTCAAAGTATTGAGCGCAGCGTGGAAAAGCAATGCAAGTCGATTGCTATTCCTACCCTCAACTCTGAGGCACACTTTGAATTCTCACAGTCCATATATTGCCAGATGATCATAAAAGCAGTCAAAGCATTTTGTCAAATGCACGCAGAGGGAACCTCAATGCGCGACATCCGGCTGATCACAGCAGATGACACAACGGCGATGAAGGTTAAAGAATTTTTCCTCGTCTTATTTGGCAAAGAGAACGTGCCTGCGTCTGGGAGCGGTTTATTTCGCACCACCGAGAGTGAAAAACCGGCACGAGAAGAAGCTCGCTATGAACCTAAACCAATTCCACTTCACTACCCTTACCTCATGAAGAAATCGGTGAGAAATTATTTTTACGTGTAATCACTTTTGAATACAACGTGAAACAGCAATAAAACAACAGGGTAACTGCTATGGTGTTCCATGGAACATGTAATCAACCAACATTACCTTATTATTGATTCACGAGTCTTCTATGCATGGGCTGCCCAGGTGTTCAGGAAAATGAATCACTTGCAGTTGATATTTAACATTAACTCCACTGTCCCAATCGTCATCATCATGATCCATGGGCAGATAGCCCGTAGATGTCCACTGCACATTTTGTCAGTTTCCACTTTCCTCTCTGTCTTGTGCTAATATACTCGAGTAGTGCCACATCTTTCTGGCACTAATTTCTTATTTCGTTGTCAAGCCATTATCTGTTAGGTCTTCCTCTTTATTGGGTTCCTTTCATTTTTCCGAAGAACAGACTTTTAATTTTTATGTTGTCCATCACATATATATGTCCAAATATTTCCAGCTTCCTTCTCATCACTGCCTGCATCCGGGCTTCGTCGGGTGCCACGATGGCGAGATGTGAACTTCCTCGCCTGGTATTTAGGAGGTCGTGGGTTCTATCCCGACCCTGATGCCTGCTGTATATTTGGAGTTTGCATGTTTTCCAGGTTCTCCGCTTTTTCCCTTCACATTTAGATTAATTCGTTTAGAGTATTTGGCTTCTGTAAATGTCCACGTGCTAAGCCACTTCGTTGGGCTATCATATATGGCCAGGTCACTTCTAAAAAAAAGCTGTAAAAATAGTTCCCACAACCGTTCTTTTACACATGTGGCATACTGCTCGATTAAATGTTCGAATTATTTACTTATCCATATCGAGAGGTTTTTTTGGGTTACTCTCCAACACACCAGTGTGCTGAAACTAGTAACTAACTGGCACGTTTAGTTTACGTGACAACCCTTACTAATTGGTTGTGTTGGGTGGTGGCAGTGTTGACAACGCATTTATATTTACGTGATCTAACAAAAAACCCTTCATTATGGATAATATTGGTCATGAAAACCTTCGTGTTCAACTGATTTCTTTATCTTATGATATTGTGTCGATAGTGTAATTGACGTACATTGGAGGAAAGATAAAGTAATTTAAAGTGAGTGACAAAATGTTGAGAAAACAAGAGGTGTTTTTTACAGAGAAACCTGGAAAATGTATAATGTGAATGTGTAGTAACAAAAAACAAGGTGCCACATTTGTCTGATAGAATACCTCTCAAGGTCAAAGTAAGTATCATTAAATGCAGAAGGTGAGTGACCATACTATTCAATGGGAACCAGTTATATTAAGCATATCATTTTTGCATTATCACATGGTGATGAAAGGTGAACTTAGTATTTTACATTTGCATGTTAATATTATGATTTTAAAAGGCTACACTGGGGCTTTGGAAATATATTGACTTATTATACATACAAAATTATATGCTTTCAATTCATGCATTGGTTAAGATTGTATTTGTTTATAGCCAATAAAAAGTAAAAACACCGCACAGTTATGTACATAATTTAAAAACACTTACCTTATTATTATTTTAGTAGAATGTTACGTTACATCTTTCTGTTAACAGGCAGAAAGATATTCAGAATTCGACACGAATGTGGCATTGGACCCCAATGTTTATGAAACAAAGTCCGGTCTGAGAGTGAAACTTGTGAAAGGGAATCTGGAAAACGAATTGGTAAGAAACAATTTAATATCGTGTGCTTTATTAACTTGCATATGTTGTGTGCAACTCTGGGATAAGGTGGTAAATATTCGTTAATTTCTCAATCCGCTTGTCCTGGTGAGGGTCACAGTGGCAGCATGTTGAGTAGGGCTGTCCAGACCTCCCTTTCCCTGGTGACAGACTCTAGCTCTTCCTGGGGAATTCCCAGGTGTTCCCAGGCCAGCTGAGTGACATAGTCCTGCCAGCGTGTCCTGGGCCGGCCCGAGGTCTTTGCGTACCCGGTAAAGTTCCAGGGAGATTATACTGTGGGGCATCTTTACCAGGTGCCCGAACCACCTCAACTGGCTCCTCTTGATCCGGAGGTATAGCGGCTCGACTCTGAGGCTCTCCTGGATTACCGAGCTCCCCACCCAATCATGGAGAGTGAGCCCAGCAACCCTGCAGAGAAACCTAATTTTGGCCCCTTATACCCGTGATCTAATCCTTTCAGTCATTACCCAAAGCTTATGACCATAGGTGAGAGTGGGAACGTAGATCGACCTGTAAACCAAGAGCTTTGTTCGAGAACTCAGCTTCCGCTTTACTACCATTGAACGATGCAGCACCCACATCACTGCGGATGCCACACCGATCCGCCGGATGATCTCCTGCTCCCACTTACCATCACTGGCGAAAAGACCCCGAAGTACTTAAACGCCTCCACTAAGGGCAGTTATTCCCCCCTCGCCTGAAGAGCACACTCCACCGTCTTCCGGGAGTGAACCATGAGTTGCCGATCCTCATTCCAGCCGCTTCACACTTGGCATCAAACTGTTCAAGTGCACGCTGGGGATCACAGACTGACAAGGCAAAGAGGGCAACGTCATCTGCAAAAAGCAGCGACGCCACCTCCATGCCCCTGTACTAGATAATGTCCATACCTCGCCTGTGCCTTGATATCCTCTCCATGAAAATCACAAACAGGAGTGGAGACAAACTGCACCCTTGGTGGAGACCAACACCCACATTAAACGACTTTGATTTAACACCAAGAATACGGACACAGCTTTCACTCTGGGAATAGACGGAATGAATAGCACACAAAAGCAGTACCGGTACATCATACTCCCGCAGCACCTCCCACAAGACATTCTGAGGAACACGGTCATATGCTCCATAATAGAGGGTTTTTTTTGGGTTATATCGCGTAAGTATATAAATGTGTCGTTAAAACCCACCACCACCTGACACAGCCAACTAGTAAGGGTTGTCACGTAAACAGAACATGCCAATTCGTCACTAGTACAGCACACCAGTGTGTTTGAGAACCAAGCCACAACATTTACAATCTGAGTACGATGTTTCGCCATTAATTACAACTAGTTCATCAGGCGACAGCCAGATTTGTGGATAATTCCAACTGTCTAGTTCCTTATATAGAGGCGTAGATGTGGTGACCACACTTCTGCGCTCTTGCGCAAGTTGGGGGGGGGGGGGGGATTAACAAGTCAACGTACATTATGCATGATATTCTCGTACTTTTTGATGTGACTTCTCTGTTCAGGAGAGTTCCGGTCAACGAGTCAATTAAATTACTCGACACTGGTAACGAACACAGGTTTAGCCAAAGATATCCAAGACTAGCTGAACACTGTCTAAAGAGCACTTACTTCTTGTGGAAAGATGACTTCTATAAACAAAAGGAAGGGGAAGCAACGGGCTCTCCTTTGTCTCCTGTGATAGCGAATTTGTACATGGAAACCAATAGCTTCAAGCACACTAAAACCCTCCGCTTGGTTTAGATATGTGGATGACACATTGGTGGTCTGGCCACACGGCAAAGATACACTTAACAAATTTATAAATCATCTCAACTCGCAAAACCCATCCACCCAGTTCACCATGGAAGTGGAAGCTGACAGAACTGTACCATTTCTCGATATTCTGCCCGGACAGGGTCGAAATGGTAAAAGAACACAGCGTTTACCGAAAGAAAACATATACTGACGCCTACCTGAATGCAGAGTCACACCATCACCCCGCACACAGAAATCTGCTATTATCAAGACGCTCATTCATCGAGCTAAGAAAGTGTCAGATGGTGACAGTCTGAGAAGTGGAAAAAAAACGGCAAATGAACGGTTACAATGATGCACAAATCAACAGTGCATTGAATGCCAAAACCAAATCAATAACATGAGCATTGAAAATGACCAAGTAATTAAAACGATCAAAATACCATACATTGCAGGAGTAACTGATCAACTAGCAGATGTTTGTAAAACCAAACACATCCAAAATCAGAATAATTATTTCCCGTGGAATTTGAGTAAAAATGAAGATACCGATTGACATGTGCAAACATAAAAATAGTACGGTGGCCAAAACCGATGCGTGGTTACATTTACTCTTGTTTCGCATTTAAAATGTAAAGTTCAACCATGCTTTTGCTTGCTTGCTTACTCAAGCCTCTGCTGGCAGAAGAGTCCTTTAGGACAATTTGGTCAACTCTTCTATGCTGTCTAGACATCTTGGAAGACCTCACAAACACATACGACATATCGTTTAACTAATTGGGATGAAACCATTGATACTGCTAGGCACAAAAAGGCAATTAGCATGGTTGGCTATGTATGGTGCGAAATCAGTTCAACATAGAGTACTTACATACAAGGGGCGGAGACATTATTTCAAAAGCTGCCCCGGGAGATGTAATAAAACCAGTGTGCTCTCTGTATTGCAAGTGCAGTGTGCTAACCACTGCACCATGGAAGGTCCAGTCGTTTCTCAGCCGAAAAGGTCAAACTATTGTTTATTGCTGTAGGTAGGTGCAGAAAGAACGGTAACCGTTTCCTTTACATTTTTTTAGAAGTGGTTACTGTTAATAAAAATGGATTTAACATTCCTAGTACTAATACCATGTGTCCCTCCCGATAAGCTCACACTGTTTGTAACCCATCCAGTCACATAGACCAGGTTCATGCCCAACTTGAAAATATTCCTTGACAGTACACCGCTTTGTCTTTAAAGCCACGGATTTAAAGCCACGGATTTTAAAACATGTGCAGCGTCATAGTCGCGTGTCGCCGGGTGTGCAACTTACCGGGCCAAGGCACGCCACGCGACGTACTGCCAGGGTGGGGTGCGTACTGTAGCCGCACCTGTCAGGGTGGGGTGCGTACAGTACCTGCCCCAGGGCAAAGGGGGACCCGTGCCGGGGGAGGAGCGGGACTCGGGAGCCCGAATAGGGACATGGGACTGAGGGCGGTGCCCGGAGGGGAGAGGAGCAGTGTGGACTGCGGTGGAGACTCAACGCCCGAGCCAGAAGAGACGCTACATGGGGACCCGGACTCAAGTAGGGGTAGTAGGGTACTTACGCGGTAGCGTGTGCTAGGCCAGCTATGTCCGGTGGGTTACTACCTAGCTAACCGGGTGAAGGGGCCGTTACCCCTTTTGTTTGTAAGTAATAAACGTTTCTAGATTTAAAGCTTTCGTGACTGCTAGGATCCATACTCTTTGGTTCTATTGGGTAAAGTCACGTAGGTGAAAATAAAATAACAAAAAATCACGACGTTTCGGCCACAACACAAGCGGCCTTCATCAGGTGAAGGGACGAGACTGTCTGGAGGACAGCGCTGGAGTGAGAAAAAGCCACGCTTAGATCACGACCTTTAAGCTGTGTGAGAAGAAAAACACAAAGCGCCTTGACAAAGGAATTAGCATATAATTTAGCATTGAAATGGCTCATTGAAATAGCTAAGTTAAAGTATACACATCCGCAGAGGTACCCCTTGACAAAGGAATTAGCATAGAATTTAGCATTGAAATAGCTGAGTGATTAGCTTGTAACTGGTCACAGACCCCCTAGATTCTATGGTCTTCCTAAGATTAATAAAGAAGGCACCCCACTTCAACCCATCGTATCCACGATCAACTCCCCTACCTATAGATTAGCCCGTTTTCTGTCAGATACCTTGCTGCCTTTCACTGGCAAGACCACCTCAGCAGTACTTAACTCAGCCCAATTGGTCTCTATGGTCAAAGACGTACTGTCCCCTGACGATATCCTTGTCAGCTTCGATGTGGTCTCTTTGTTCACCAAGGTCCCAGTACCTGATACCATTGAAATAATTGAAAATTTGGTCCAACATGGACTAGACCCCGACACACCTGCACTGGTTAGGCACTGCCTCAACAATACCTACTTTACTTGGAATGGCTCCTTCTACAAACAAAATGAGGGTACCCCCATGGGATCCCCCTTATCACCAGTGATAGCCAATATTTTCATGGAGAAATTTGAATCAGACACCATCCAGACTTCCACCCTCAGACCTTCCCTGTGGAAGAGATATGTGGATGACACTTTCGTCATTTGGCCACATGGCCTCCCAGCTCTGAACCTTTTCCTACACCACATCAATTCCAGACATCCCGCCATCAAATTCACCATGGAAGTGGAGAAAGATGGCAAGCTACCATTCTTAGATGTTCTGTTTGAGAGGAGACCTGATGGCTCATTGGGGCATTCTGTCTACAGGAAACCCACCCACACAGATTCCTACTTGAAACCTCATTCCCACCACCACCCAGCCCAAAATAATTATCTCATCAAAACTTTATACCATAGGGCTCATTGCATTTCGGACCAACACCACCTGACCAGTGAATTAAAACATGTACACCTGGCCCTAAAAAGTAATGGTTACTCTGACCGTACCATCCGCCAAGCTGTCTCTCCCTCCATACAGAAACAACCACTTGATACTCCGGTCAAAACCATCACACTTCCATATATAGCAGGTGTTACTAAAAAGATTTCCAAAATTCTAAACAAACACAAGATCCAGGTCCAGTTCAATACAGTACACAAAATTTGTGATCTGATCCCATCCGTGAAGGATGTCGTTCCTTATTTACAGTACCCCGGGGTTTACATATTAAGTTGTACCTGCGGTGATTGCTATATCGGTGAGACAAAGCGACATGTCTCTGACCGAATTCGCGAGCACAAATCAGATTTGAAACACGGCAAAACGAATTCTTCTGCCGTGGCTGATCACTGTTACAATGCTGTGGGGGATCACGATATAATTTTCTCCGATACCAAGGTTCTTTGCAAACCCACGGGCTTTTATCAGAGATTTGTTCATGAAGCAATTCAGATCTACAAACACAGACACAATTTCAACCGAGAGGATGGTTTCAAATTAAGCAACCATTGGAAAGATGTTCTAAATCGAACTAAACATTAAACTAATTTCAATGGTACAGTATATTTTTCAAGTAGTGGTACCCCAAACTTTCGATGCTCTTATAAATTCCCTTTTCACACCATCAATAGGTAAACTCCCCCTCCCCCCCTTCCCCCCCCCCCCCCCGCGCCAAACGGCACGTACACCACCTCTTTCCTAAAATCCGCCAATCAAATGCTAATTTTTATGCTAATTTCTTTGTCAGAACACCTTGTTTCCTCGCACACAGTTTAAAGGTCCGCTGTCTGAGCGTGGTTGTGTTTCGCTAAATTCTCCTGTTTGATGAGTACTAGGTGCCTCGGTGAATGTATATGCTCTGACTTTAACATAGCTATTTCTGTGACCAGTTACAAGCTAATCACTCAGCTATTTCAATGCTAAATTCTATGCTAATTCCTTTGTCAAGGGGTACCTCTGCGGATGTGTATACTTTAACTTAG
Source organism: Petromyzon marinus (assembly GCF_048934315.1). Taxonomy (NCBI): domain Eukaryota; kingdom Metazoa; phylum Chordata; class Hyperoartia; order Petromyzontiformes; family Petromyzontidae; genus Petromyzon; species Petromyzon marinus. The sequence goes on along the minus strand of NC_133741.1, from coordinate 1,111,676 downwards.
CTATTTCAATGAGCCATTTCAATGCTAAATTATATGCTAATTCCTTTGTCAAGGCGCTTTGTGTTTTTCTTCTCACACAGCTTAAAGGTCGTGATCTAAGCGTGGCTTCTCCCACTCCAGCGCTGTCCTCCAGACAGTCTCGTCCCTTCACCTGATGAAGGCCGCTTGTGTTGTGGCCGAAACGTCGTGATTTTTTGTTATTTTATTTTCACCTACGTGACTTTACCCAATAGAACCAAAGAGTATAGTAATAAACGTGTTGCCTCCAATGCTTGACTTAGAGTGTAGTTATACCCACTACACGTGTAAGCATTCATTAGTGGTGTCACAAGTGAATAATGATTAATATATGTATATAATATATTTTTACCATGGCTTTATATATAGAATTTATCATTTTTTTAACTCGTAGTGTTATTCAAATGATCGTATACGTATTCCAGTTAATTTCTATTCGGGCAAATAATGAAATGCCCTGCTAGACACTACATGCGTCCTGAACTATGGCATCGCACTGCGCACCACTAGCCTGGCAACAATGCTGCTCTACACCGAGTATCTTAATTCGAAAATCCCAGAGCCATAGTGATTTATCCTTCCACTTGAATTATAGTTACAGTATCAACTTCAAGTACTATACTAATATCACCAAACTATTTTTTTTCCATTACTACATCACCTTGGGTTCCTCAAATAGCTCCCCACACCAGTAAACTAAACTATTAAAAAATATATTTTACCAGGTAAGGTCCACTGGGTGATATAAGCTCCTTTTTCAGAAGCCACCGAGCTATCACAAATGATAGCTCAACGAAGTGGCTGATCATGTGGAAATTTATATCAGTCAAATACTCTTAAACGCATGTTTCTAAAATATGGAGGGAAAAATCCAGAGGACCCGAAGGAAAATCCACATGACCACGGGGTGGAGAGACACGCACACTCCAAATATACAGCAGGCGTCGTGGTCGGGATCGAACCCACAACCTCCTGTATACCAGTTGAGGTAGTTAACATCTCCTAGCCACCATGGCGCCCCAGACAATGATTGCACCCATCCTCGCCTATCCTTTTTTAGGAAAAAAAAACCTCTCGCTTAAGCAACATTTGGTTTCCAACATGATGACCACGTGCACACACAAATAAGATACATGCACCGAGTCATTGCACCCTTTCACTGGCACGGTGAGATCACACTCCTCAAAATCACGTGGCCCAATCTACAACCGTATTAACTCATATATTGTACCTTTGATTGTGCTGTTTTGGGCATTTGGCCCTCTGCTCAGCACCTGTGGTAAATATATACACAGTATGTTATCCTATAACGTGTAGTTTTCATAATGCTAATTGTATATCACGATGAATGTATTAGGGAACACATTTCTTATTAACATGGATTCGAATTTGATATAACGCGATCGAGTAAACGGAACTACGTCACGCAAAAAGGAATACGCGGTTGTAGTGGCTGCCTCGGTGTAGCATCATTGCACAAGGCATTGGGATGCTGCTGGATGCTTCTAAATGCTACCCACGTATCTTAGTCTTTGGTCAGCCTGCATACATATCTCATGTGTTATCACGTATTGAGATTTAACCTATGTGAAATATTATAATGTGATTTTTGCATAACGCGGTGTTCTTCAGGAACGCAATTACTACCACGTTATAAGAGAAGAGACTGTATACAGTATAGGAGTATAAGAAGCTCTGTGATACATATTCATTTACTCATTAGTGAACTGAGCTTGTTCTGAACAGGCAGACGTGATCGTGAACACCGTCTCCAAAGATCTCGACTTGTCAAAAGGAGCCGTTTCTGGAGCCCTCCTCAAAAAGGCTGGGCCACTCCTGCAAACTCTCACCAATGAGATTTCTAAAAAAAAGTCGGTGACAGATGGAGACATCATCGCGGTCAAAATCATCAAGTGCAACTTGTCTTGCAAGGAGGTCTACCACACCATCTGCTGTCAATGGAACGCACAGGGCAAAAGGGTAAATTCTTGACATCAGTGATAACATGAAAACTGCATACAGTGAAATATTTTCCTTTATTTGTTACCGTCGTGGAACGTGATGTTTCCATCTCAACACGTAGTAGGCTTTCGCGACGAATGTTATCCATAATAGAGGTTTGTTTGGGTTAGTGCACGTAAATATAAGTAAATAAATGTGCGTTAAACCCGCCACTACCACACAGCCAATTACTAATTAGCTGCATCAGGTGGTGCCAGGTTTAACGACATTTATATGTATTAGATCTAACCCAAAACAACCTCTATTATATAGTTATTTCCTTGTTATTTAAAATATTTTGTAACGTGGCAAGATATATCAGGGTAGAGATAGGGGGGAGAGAGAGGGGGGGTTAGAGACAAAGGGGAGAGAGGGGCGTACAAGTAGTGCGTTAGACAATGGGGGGAGGGAGGGGGCAGAGACAGGGGGAGAGAGGAGGGTAGAGATAGAGGTGGATCTGAAAGGCGAGGGCGCAGTCCAATTGTCTTTGACAATTGGGGGAGGAAGAGGGTAGAGATAGGGGGGAGAGAGAGGGGGGAGAGAGAGGGGGGTGTAGGGGGAGAGAGGGGGGTAGAGATGGGGGGGGGGATTGCACCTCACTACACCCATCCACACTGCTGACGGTAGAGGTTGACAAGAAAACACAAATCAAGTCATGACCCAAAGTGGTTGATGACATCTTTTCAATGATTGCTGAGTTTAAAACCGTCGTCTTGGTTGAAATTGTGTCTGTCTGTATATATGGATGGCTTCGTGAACGAATCTTTGTTGATAGCCAGTCGACTTGCAAAGTACCATCGTCTTATAGAAATCAATTTCATGTGAGCCAGCCGCATTAAAGTAATTATCAGCTACGGCAGAAGTATTGGTCCTGCCGTGTTTCAGATAAGCCTTATATTCACGAACACGGTCCGAGACATGTCGTTTAGTTTCCCCAATGTAACTGCTGCCGCAGATACAGCTTAGTTTGTAGACGCCGTGATATTGCATGTCAGGAATCTTGTCCTTCACAGATGGGATCAGATCACGAATTTTATGCACTGTGTTAAATCGGACGTGGATCTTGTGTTTGTTCAGGATTTTGGAAATATTTTTGGTTATCCCTGCTATGTAAGGCAAGGTGATGGTTTTGATTGGATCTTCAGATGGCCCCTTCCTCACGGTTGGGGTGATGGCTTTGCGGATTGTGTAGTCAGAATATCCATTCGCCATGAGAGCCTGGTGGACGTGTTTGAGATCTCTGGTCAGGTGTTCATGGTCGGAGATACGTTACAAAATATTTTAAAGTATGAACTTAAAAAGTTAAGAGTTGTTAATGACATTTCCCTATATGGTAAAACCCCTCTTAACGACCACCCCTGTTAACGACTAATCGCTTAATAACGGGCCTCCATAGAACCCAATGTGTTTGCTTAGCGACCATTGCCCTGTAAACGATGGGCATGCACCGAGCATGCAACCGCCAAATTTGGCCAATCAGCGAGCTCTAAAGTGGTCTGACTGGACCTCGGGCCAATCAGCGACGTCCATTCTTGGGCATTGGAAGCATTGTTCAATTCAGTGTCCGCTGCGCTTTGAAGTGAAAACATCTACTCGCTTAACGTCTAAATCACTTAAAGACCAGTATCATAGAACCAATTACCGTCGTTTAGAGAGGTTCTACAGTATTATATATCTGTTAGGTCTTTGACCTAAAATGATTCCCATTTCTAGATTGCTTCTCAAAATCTAAAAATGCTAAGCAAATCTGACATAATCCTTCCCGTTTCCAATAATTTAATGTGATGCACAACATTGTCACGTGCCTTTTTTTGTTAAGCCAAAGTACAGTTTTAGATTTGAAGCTTTCGTGACTGCAAGAATTCATACTCTTTGGTTTTATTCGGTAAAGTCACGTAGGTAAAAAACAAAATAAAATAAAAGAAACAATTAAAACAAGACGAAGGCTTGTGTTGCCTCCGAAACGTCGTGTTTTAATCGTTTCTTTTATTTTAATTAGTTTTTTTACCTACGTGACTTTACCGAATAAAACCAAAGAGTAAAGAGTACAGTTTGTTTTACTCATGGTTTTGCCTTCTCAGACTCTCGAGCATATCCTGGAAAGTTGCTGCAAGAAGGCCGACGCATCGAACTATGCCACCATGGCCTTCCCGGCCATTGGCACGGGCAACTTGAACTATCCGAAAAACGTCGTGGCCGAAATCTTTTTCAAGGAAATCAAACGCTTCAGTAAACGCAACCCCAAGTCGCCGCTGAAGGACATCAGCATTGTGGTGTACGGACAGGACACTGACACCTTTGAAGTGAGAGTGCAACCCACAGTTACATTCTTGCACTATGTAGACCAATTTAATTATTAACGTGGGCAATCAGATTCGTGGTGTACGGACAAGACTACGACGCCTTAGAAGTGGGCGCGGAACCCACAGATACATTCTGCACCTTAAAGGCTTCCAATGGAGTCACAGAATAGAATTGGCCTTAACTGGCAGGCCGCGTGATGTAACTTGCTGTGATGTCACGGAGCATTGTGAAGTCACAGCAGATGTACATGTGACCTCTGAGCCAGTGGCTCTCAACTGGGGGTGGTACACGGAGCCCTGGGGGTACACGGGAATGTCTCAGGGGGTCACATGGGGTTATTTATAAATGTGAGAAATTATATGGTACGTGAAAGTCTTTACATACATACTCCACTATACACTGCTATACACTACACTATACACAAGACTATGATACACTACACGACTATACATTACACTACACTATAAATAACACTACGGTATACTACACTAATATACATACACTGCACTATACACTACTTAACACCACCAGTGGTTCTCAACTGGTGGTACGCGGTCCTTGGTGTATGTGACAATGTCCCATGGAGGTACGTGGGGTGAATTTATAAATGTGTGAAATTATGTCATCCGTGAGAGTCATTGGTGAATAATAATGTATGAATCTGCCAATATAAATAACTACGTTGACATTTAAATCCATATGGTAACCTAGAACGATATAAATACCTTTCTTAACTCACTGATAGTAAACAATGTGATCAATAAAAGAGGTTTTTGGGTTAGATCGCGTAAATACATAAATATGTTGTTAAAACCCGCCACCACCCGACACAGTCAACTAGTAAAATAAACAATGTGGTTTACAAGAGTAATCAGCGAGCACGAATACATTACATCACGCATGCAGAGCGTCCATTGAATTGTTTTTATTCGCTTGCATTTACTAGCAGCTAGTTAAGATACATCACAAACGGAGAATTAGTTCAAATATTGATGTTCATTATTCATACCTTTATTTCTCAGAAACACCAAATAATTGGATAATCCTTATATTGTTTTTTTTGCAGGATAAAAACATAAATTACTATTTAGGGTATTTTTTAAAAGTAAACTTAAAATAATCCAGTGCTTTTGTTCATAATATTTTCACCTGGATGATAATGATGTATTCTATCTAAGGTACCCTTTATTGCCGGTATCAAGATGATAAAAAAATAGGCTTTACCCTTTCTGGTAATAATGCAGATTTTCAAACACCAAATAGATACACGTATTGCAAGGTATTAACTTTTGCATTAACCACAGATACTTGTGGTAAAACATGCAAACAAACATGCTTTGATGTTTGCATTGTCCTTGAAACTGATTGGCCTACACCAGAGACAGCCTCGTTTATGGCCTTGTCTCAGAAGTGGAAGGCCAGAGAATGCCAAAAGGCGAACCTCACAAATACAATGCAAATATGAAAACATGAACTTATTGCGCACTGTACATAGCCAACAAAGCTAATCGGAGGTGCAGGGGAAGGACAACAAACTAAACACAAAAAGTAGTTATCAAGAAATGAGTTTTCAATCTGGATTTGAAAGTGTATAGCTCCAGTGGCTTCATAATATCTCGGATTGAGCATCAATCGTCTTTGTGCTGTTCGCATTTCTCCACACCAGGCTTTTTATGCAGAACTGCAAAAGAAAAATGCAAAAAAAATGAAGTCAATTTTAGAAGTCGTGAAAGAAACCAGAAGGAAAGGGCATGAAGAAGGCCAACCACAAAAGCACCAAAGATACGATGGTGAGTGCTTTACACGGGACGCGCCGTTAGACTGCGAAAACTTTGTATTGAGCAAACGTTAGCAAATGCAATTGTCTGAGGCTACGGATGGAGTCAGAAGAACTAAGTGGTACATTCGTTAATTGCCAGATTTGTTTTAGAGGACCTTTTAGGAAGAAGATAGCACAGTGATGGGGGACAGTTTGAGTCACTGTGCAGGGTACAATGGTGAGCTCTATAGGGAGCATCAATGGCAAAACGTAGGGGAGAGTGGTATAATGTAATGAGCCGTGTTAAGGTAGATTCAGAATCTAGGCAGTAGATGGTAGCACAAATCAAATGTATGTTGAACTTCTTTTGCACCGTATGGAGGTGTGGGGGAAGGACAACAAACTAAACACAAGCAGTAAGTTTTCAATATAGATTTAAAAGTACATAGCTCCAGTGGCTTCCTCATATCGGAACAAAGAGCGTTCCACAGAAGCTAATCTGAAAGTGCAGGCATCAGAGTTGGCGTTGAGCCCACAACCTCCTGTATACCAGGCGAGGTAGTTAACATCTCCTAGCCACCGTGGCGGGATGTTAACTCGATGCCGTTGTGACTCGTCCATGGAATTTCCAGAAGCCGACAGAGCTGATCCATCAGCAATCAGCAAACAAACTTTTATCTAACTAACTCATGTCATAATGATGACAGTACTATATTATATCATAAACATTATTATTTTTAAACATTATTTTTCATATGTTATGTTTCGGCTTGGGTCGAATTGTCCACGCTCAACTGACGTTGGCTGTAAATCACCACGGTCCCTTACGTTATGGCAAGCTTCGAGGCCACTTCCTAGAATCGTGGAGTTTTGCCATTACGAGTACGGTACATTTCATTAAAGCGTGTTTCTAAAAAAAGTATTTTTTAAATATTGCTTTTTTTAGTTGACGTCCAGACAAAAGAAAATAGGGCCAAGCACAGAGGAACTGAGGTGGTAATGTCAGTGTGAGATTGCCAAGTGCATGTCCAGTCCCAATTATCACCGGCAGCTCTGGGTGCATCAGGTATCGTTTCTTATGATTTGAAAAGTGAATAGTTGCACATGAATCGTGTATGTTTGAATCATACAAGTTTGATTACACCACAGTCGTTTGTAACAGTGAGATAATTTATCACCTTCGATTAGCACGGTTGGCTACGTACGGTGCGAAAGAAGTTCAACATACATTCATACATACAGTTCAAATCGTTATCAGTGAAAGAGTCCCTTTGCGCATTAGCCCTGAGATGCTGGCTTGCACTATCAGGTCTAATGACATTTTAAAGGGTGGCTTCTGGTGTGCTTCGTGATGCATTGAAGAACATTGATTTTAGGCTCTCAAGCCAATCAGAGTGTTTTTTTTAAAGGGGCTGTTACAAGAGAGGGCATAATTGGGACTTAGAGGTACAAAGCTGTGGGTGCCAGATGCACTTTCTGGGGGCGCGAGACATGGTCAGATTTTTTTTAGAAGGTAAATCATCGAAAGACATTAAGCACGGGCACATAAGTACACCTACTTTGTTTTTATCAAACCCATGTATTTGTTAATATACATTTTTGTTTACGATTGACAACCAAAGCGGTGCAAGGCAGCAGTAAAGGTTAAGAATCACTGGTTTAGATGATGATAGATATGTTGTGCGTATATCATGGTTACTGAGAGAGGTATGAGAGTGGTACCCATTGGTCAGTCAGTGATGAAGCGAAGGCCCAAGGTCGAGTGCTGCAAGAACAGACGTAAGGCGTTGACTGTGGAACAGTAATTGGATATTAGTAAATACCAGTGACAAGGCAGTGACGTTAATATAACGCCATAATACAGGTTTAATAGAACTGAAATAAACTGTTCATTTTTAGATGTGATGCGTTAACAATACATCACTCACTCAAGTGGGGTGATTGTGTTCACTGGGCATGGAACAAGAATAAAATCAACATTCATTCTCAACGTGTTGATGTGTTTTTTTTCTGTACAGGTTTTTATTCTAATTTGCAAGAGACTGCACTGGGATCGTTACAGATGAATTTTGGAAAAGTGGAGGTGCTCATAACGCAGGGAAACATCGTCAAGGAGCACACGGATGCTATAATTAATGTTACAACTCGGGAATTTTATTCAAAAACAGGTACATTTGGGAAATCGATTTACCGACTGACCGATATAAATGTATAATTCAATAATTTGCCTGGCATTCTACGGTCTTACCTTACCATGAAAAAATGTTTAAAATATATTCTTCTGTTGTTCTTCCCCCTGCACCTCCGATGAGGACGGTTGGCTACATACGGTGCAAAAGAAGTTCATACATACAAAAACACCTAAGCCCTGATATAGAATTTCTTGATTGTGCAGGCATCAAGTATCAGCTTTTGCGCTCGGCGATATTATGGATCAAATCGCTTATTAATAGTAGCAAAAAACAATTTTCTTTAAATTCGGCATTTTAGTATAGTCAAAATAAATATTATTGGCACCAGCAAAATTAATGGCAATTGGCATCGGAAGATTTCTACGGTAACACACATTATAGCAAATGTCGTACTTTACAAGACCTGTCACACACAGGGTGCCGATCGCTGGACTGGGTTACAGCCTTTCGAGCGGTTTTGGCGGTTTTGCCAGATCGGCCCAGAACCACCGGATAATGTTGGAAGCCGGATAATCGCACGATGCCGGATAATTGATGATAAACTGTATTTGGTGTTTGAACATCTTAACACCTACTCTTTGGTTTTATTCGGGAAAGTCACGTAGGTAAAATGAATTAAAATAAAAAATAAGCAATTAAAACACGACGTTTCTGAGGCAACGCAAGCTTTCGTCTTCAGGTGGGACCAGTCACAGCCAAAATCGCTGCACCAAGTGGCGAGGCTCAGGGAACCTAGCGCTTAAATACAGGTTAAGATGGGGGGGGGGGGTGTGGGAGGGGCCATGTGGGGGGACTTTAGTGGGGTGCGGAGGGGGGATGGGTCGTTGTGTGTGTGCAGGGATGAGTTAATCCGTCTTTTGTTGTGTGTAAGGTGCGGGAGATGGGTCACTGTGTGTGTGCAATATAAACGGAGTTAATCCTTCTTTTGTTGTGTAGAGGGAGCGGGGGATGGGTCGTTGTGTGTGTGCAGGGATGAGTTAATCCGTCTTTTGTTGTGTGGAGGGTGCGGGGGATGGGTCACTGTGTGTGTGCAATATAAACGGACAGAATATCGGCCAGGATGTGCTGTAAGGGAGCAGTAGAATAAAGGAAAATAGAAAAGTTCGGAAATAATGTTTGGTATACCACTGCTTGAAATTGCTGTTAGAAATTAGTTAGTGTTTAGTATGATTCTAAACGTCTTTCCAGTGGTTGCTTAATTTGAAACCATCCTCTCGGTTGAAATTATGCCCGTGTTTGTATATCTGAATGGCTTCGTGGACAAATCTTCGGTGATAACCTGTAGGTTTACAAAGAACCTTGGTATCGGAAAAGACAATCTCATGATCACCCATAGCATTGTAACAGTGATCAGCCACGGCAGAAGATTTCGTTTTGCCGTGTTTCAAATCTGATTTGTGCTCGCGAATTCGGTCAGAGACATGTCGCTTTGTCTCACCGATATAGCAATCACCGCAGGTACAACTCAATTTGTAAACCCCGGGGTACTGTAAATCAGGAATGACATCCTTCACGGATGGGATCAGATCACAAATTTTGTGTACTGTATTGAACTGGACCTGGATCTTGTGTTTGTTTAGAATTTTGGAAATCTTTTTAGTAACACCTGCTATATATGGAAGTGTGATGGTTTTGACCGGAGTATAAGGTGGTTGTTTCTGTATGGTAGGAGAAACAGCTTGGCGGATGGTACGGTCAGAGTATCTGTTCCTCCTAAGGGCCAGCGGTACCAATTTTAATTCACTGGTCAAGTGGTGTTTTTCTGAAATGCAATGAGGCCTATGGTGTAACGTTTTGATGACACTTTCGTCATTTGGCCACATGGCCTCCCAGCTTTGAACCTTTTCCTGGACCACATCAATTCCAGACACCCTTCCATCAGATTCACCATGGAAATAGAGAAAGATGGCAAGCTTCCATTCTTGGATGTTCTGTTTGAGAGGAGGTCTGATGGCTCGTTGGGACATTCTGTTTACAGAAAGCCCACCCACACAGATTCCTACTTGAAACCGAATTCCCACCACCACCCGGCTCAAAAGAACTCTCTCATCAAAACGTTACACCATAGGGCTCATTGCATTTCAGACCAACACCACTTGACCAGTGAATTAAAATTGATACGGCTGGCCCTTAGGAGGAACGGATACTCTGACCGTACCATCCGCCAAGCTGTTTCTCCTACCATACAGAAACAACCACCTGATACTCCGATCAAAACCATCACACTACCTTACATAGCAGGCGTTACTAAAAAGATTTCCAAAATTCTAAACAAACACAAGATCCAAGTCCGGTTCAATACAGTACAGGAAATTCGTGATCTGATCCCAGCCGTAAAGGATGTCGTCCCTGACTTACAAATTGAGCTGTACCTGTGGTGATTGTTATATCGGGGAGACGAAATGACATATCTCTGACCGAATTCGCGAACATAAATCAGATTTGAAACACGGCAGAACGAATTCATCTGCTGTGGCTGATCACTGTTACAATGCTATGGGTGATCATGAGATTGTCTTTTCCAATACCAAGGTTCTTTGGAAACCTACAGGTTATCACCAAAGATTTGTCCACGAAGCCATTCAGATATACAAACACGGGCATAATTTCAACCGAGAGGATGGTTTCAAATTAAGCAACCACTGGAAAGACGTTTTGAATCATACCAAACACTAACTAATTTCTAACAGCAATTTCAAGCAGTGGTATACCAAACATATTCTTTCCTAACTTTTCTATTTTCCTTTATTCTACTGCTCCCTTACAGCACATCCTGGCCGATATTCTGTCCGTATATATTGCACACACACAGTGACCCATCCCCCGCACCCTCCACACAACAAAAGACGGATTAACTTATCCCTGCACACACACAACGACCCATCCCCCGCTCCCTCTACACAACAAAAGAAGGATTAACTCCGTTTATATTGCACACACACAGTGACCCATCTCCCGCAACCTACACACAACAAAAGACGGATTAACTCATCCCTGCACACACACAACGACCCATCCCCCCTCTGCACCCCACTCAAGTCCCCCCACATGCCCCCCCCTACCTTAACCTGTATTTAAGCGCTAGGTTCCCAGAGCCTCGCCATTTGGTGCAGCGGTTTTGGCTGTGACTGGCCCCACCTGAAGACGGAAGCTTGCGTTGCCTCCTAAACGTGTTTTAATTGTTTATTTTATTTAATCCGTTTTACCTACGTGACTTTACCGAATAAAACCAAAGAGTATGAATCCTTGCAATCACGAAAGCTTCAAATCTAGAATCTTAACACCTGTTTTGTTGCCAGAAATGGTAAAACCTATCTTTACTTTTCATACTTTGATACTGGCAAAAAAGGTATCCTATAGGACCACCCTGCCTCACAGCGTCATGCCACAGTTACAGCCGTGCTAATATTAACGTCTCTTCTTGTAGGTGCTTGCAGTGCAATTATAAACGCTGCCGGACCAACAGTGCAGGCCATGTTTTCTAAACAAGGTAAGTTAAAGTTAAGCATCAACTTGATTTTTTACTTTATTTATGTTTTTTTTTCTGAGAAATGCATTAACTTGTTTTCTTTTTTTTTTCTATTCAGTTACCGATTCGGATGGCATCGTTGTCACTGAATCTGGAAATTTGAATTTCAAATATATTGTTCACATCGTTAATCTAAAAGAAGATTTTACAAAACAACTATGCTACACATTGTACCGATGTGAAATGCTTAAAATTGCATCTATTGCTCTGCCTGCCATTGGAACAGGTAAATACTATGTTGTCAAAATGCTTGTTAATATTATATTGTATATTCCTATGACGCTGCTTACATATCAGCTACTAATGAAACATTAAACAGACAAAAACCCACTTTATCATTCTGCTCTTCGATTTGCATTGGGCCTACCATACCAATCTCACATCACTTGATTCAAAACAATCTACATTTGGCCCCGTTGATCCATAAAATCACTCTTGGACGATATGTGCTATGCTTAGCCAATTCAATAACCTCATTGTCAAACCAAAGAAACATAAGAAAGTCATATAATGGCAATTTAACTATCCATAGAACAAGAATTGGAATAGGTGATAAAGCCTTTGCCTTTATAGCACCAACGGTTTGGAACGACCTTGTTTCCTCCCTTAACATTTAACATTTTCCTTCTAAAAATATCCTGAAGCAGAAGATTGGCGACAGATACGGCCACATTTTAAAATGTCATTTGTAACTTTGATCCTGTCCCTGTGTACCAATATAGTTCAATTTAAATTTGCAATATAATTGAGGACATGTGTGTTGTTGTCTTGGTGTGTTTTGGTGCTATTTGTTTTGCTGCCTTGCCCAAGCTTCTGCAATTTGTACTTCTATATTTTAGATAAATATATTTATTTAAATCTTGACTTAAAGATTTCGTGACTGCAGGAATTCATATTCTTTGGGTCTTTTGGTAAAGCCACGTAGATAGAAAAATGATAAAAATATTATAATAAAAATATAACGACGTTTCGATCGCAACACCTGATGATGATTGCTTGTGTTGCGATCGAAACGTCGTGATATTTTTATTATTTTTCTATCTCCGTGGCTTTACCGAAAGACCCAAAGAATATGTTTATTTAGGTGACCTGCTCACCTTTTCTCAATGTTGCTCTAATACCGGTTTTTTATTGTCTGTTGATCTGACTCGATGACCCGTCCCTACTGGACATCTGTAAAATAAAGAGCTTCATCGATCATCAGATTCCTCCAGAATATAAACAGATTCTGACTCTATATACTGTACATAACCAGCAGTAAACAAATGCAATGCATATACAGTGAGGGAAAAAAAGTATTTGATCCCCTGCTGATTTTGTACGTTTGCCCACTGACAAAGCAATGATCAGTCTATAATTTTAATGGTAGGTTTATTTGAACAGTGAGAGACAGAATAACAACAAAATCCAGAAAAACGCATGTCAAAAATGTTATAAATTGATTGGCATTTTAATGAGGGAAATAAGTATTTGACCCCCTCTCAATCAGATTGATTTCTGGCTCCCAGGTGTCTTTTAAACAGGTAACGAGCTGAGATTAGGAGCACACTCTTAAAGGGAGTGCTCCTAATCTCAGCTTGTTACCTGTATAAAAGACACCTGTCCACAGAAGCAATCAATCAATCAGATTCCAAACTTTCCACCATGGCCAAGACCAAAGAACTCTCCAAGGATATCAGGGACAAGATTGTAGACCTACACAAGGCTGGAATGGGCTACAAGACCATTGCCAAGCAGCTTGGTGAGAAGGTGACAACAGTTGGTGCGATTATTCGCAAATGGAAGAAACACAAAAGAACTGTCAATCTCCCTCGGCCTGGGGCTCCATGCAACATCTCATCTCGTGGAGTTGCAATGATCATGAGAACGGTGAGGAATCAGCCCATAACTACACGGGAGGATCTTGTCAATGATCTCAAGGCAGCTGGGACCATAGTCACCAAGAAAACAATTGGTAACACACTACGCCGTGAAGGACTGCAATCCTGCAGCGCCCGCAAGGTCAACCTGCTCAAGAAAGCACGTAAACATGCCCGTCTGAAGTTTGCCAATGAACATCTGAATGATTCAGAGGACAACTGGGTGAAAGTGTTGTGGTCAGATGAGACCAAAATGGAGCTCTTTGGCATTAACTCAATTCGCCGTGTTTGGAGGAGGAGGGAATGCTGCCTATGACCCCAAGAACACCATCCCCACCGTCAAACATGGAGGTGGAAACATTATGCTTTGGGGGTGTTTTTCTGCTAAGGGGACAGGACAACTTCACTGCATCAAAGGGACGATGAACAGGGCCATGTACCATCAAATCTTCGGTGAGAACCTCCTTCTCTCAGCCAGGGTATTGAAAATGGGTCGTGGATGGGTTTTCCAGCATGACAATGATCCAAAACACACGGCCAAGGCAACAAAGGAGTGGCTCAAGAAGAAGCACATTCAGGTCCTAGAGTGGCCTAGCCAGTCTCCAGACCTTAATCCCATAGACAATCTGTGGAGGGAGCTGAAGGTTCGAGTTGCCGAACGTCAGCCTCGAAACCTTAATGACTTGGAGAAAATCTGCAAAGAGGAGTGGGACAAAATCCCTCCTGAGATGTGTCCAAACTTGGTGGCCAACTACAAGAAACGTCTGACCTCTGTGATTGCCAACAAGGGTTTTGCCACCAAGTACTAAATCATGTTTTGCAGAGGGGTCAAATACTTATTTCCCTCATTAAAATGCAAATCAATTTATAAAATTTTTGACATGCGTTTTTCTGGATTTTGTTGTTGTTATTCTGTCTCTCACTGTTCAAATAAACCTACCATTAAAATTACAGACTGATCATTTCTTTGTCAGTGGGCAAACGTACAAAATCAGCAGGGGATCAAATATTTTTTTCCCTCACTGTATTATCAGAGCATGTTTGTTTGCATGTTCACCCAAGCACGTGTGGTTATTGCTAACTTTATTCCTAGAAAAATGTGTCTATTTGGTGTTTGAACATCTTAACACCTGTTTTATTGCCAGAAAGGGTAAAACCTGTTCTTATTTTTCCATATAACCAGCAGCAGTTCCTTTGAACTAATTATGAACATTATAATATCACCAGGCAATCATGGGCTTTCACCTCGAGATGCTGCTGCTATCATCCTGGATGCGGTGGCTGAGTTCTCTGTGCAGAGGAAGCCCAGGAGCCTACTGCAAGTAAAGGTTGTGGTCTTCATGGCCGAGATGCTGAAGGATTTTCATGAAGAGTTGTTGAGCAGAAGCAAGAAATCGGCACCGGTGGAGAGAGGCATTATACCCTCTTTCACAAGTAAAACGCTGTACAATGACCGCACAAAAAAAAAACCGATCAAACTTTATTTAATTTGGCACTTTATTGGGATAACGCCTAGCAGTGAGCATTAAAAACTATCTGGTCGACTGTCATGCGACAAACATCACTTGCCGTCGCAAGAGTGGGCAGGGAAAGTGCTGTGCTGAATATCTAGAACAGAGGCCCTTGATGGTGTCTCAGAAGCAGCTCACTGATATATCTTTATTCGGTCCGTTCTCTCCAGCACGAAAGGTTGCATTGCTCTGCAAGAGATCCCAATTGATGCTTTGCCTCATGACGTGATAATTTTCAGTTTCAGTTTTCAGTTGCATTTATTAGGTATAGCCCTGTAAGCCATGAGGCTCATGACTCGGGTGCAACCGCAACAAACAAAAACATGAACAGAGAACATCTTAAAGTGACGACGCACAACAGAAACGTCCAGGAAAAACCAGTAAAATCTTCCAGAAAAAAGTACCGTATATCAACGCTGTGTGCAAAAATCACAGTGGGATGCAAGTCGAACAATAACCATAAGACAATTTAGATAAAGTTATCAGGCTAACTCTGTACTTCAACAAACAAACATGGCTTAACCATACGTTTTCGAAATCACCAAAATAAATCGATAAAAAACAATGTAACAGTGATCATAGGAACTGTGAAAGCGCAATCTGGGAAAAATTATGGAAAACGGTGTAAACATATAAAATGCTTGTTTCTCAGTAAAGCCTTCTTTACTGCATGTAATTTTGTATGTATGTGTGTATGTTTAATTTATTTCACGTCGTACATAGCCAACTGTGCCAATCGGAAGGTGCGAGGGAAGGGTAAACTAAACACAAAAAGCAGTTATAAAGAAATTAATTTGTCAATCTAGATTATTTAAAAGTGCATAGCTCCAGTGGTTGCCTGATATCAGAAATAACGGTGTTCCAGACAGTCGCAGAAGCGCATCTGAAAGCGCCATACGATGCAGTGACCATCTTTGTTTGATGGTTAGCCAAAAGCCGCTGCTGCGAGGATGACCGGAGTTTCTGTGATTGGTTTGTAATGCACACTTCGTGTTCTGCTGTGTAATGTCCACGCATTTTGACCTACAGGGACGTTCCAGAGTTGGCATAGTCGAATGCATCCTCAAACACAGCCCTCGTTTGAGGTTGTTGAGATTGAGCCAGTCCAGTTGCAAGTGTTTTCAAACAAGGAAGAGAACATTGACAAGGTATTTGAAATGATTGAAACGAAACTGAGCACCGAGGAGGCTGAAAGGGAAATTAAAGATCCCCTTATTCAGGAGTTCTCCCCCAAAGAATTTGATGAAATGAAGGCTTTGCAAAACAAATATCAAGTTATCATCAAAATAGATACAAGCGGTGGGTTAAAAATCCAAGGCAATATCGCAGATGTGAGTCACGTTGTTGTAGAACTTCACAAGATAATGAATGATGTGAGGTTAAGGTTGACGACAGCTGAAGAGGAAGAATTATTGGAAAAGACTGTTCAATGGATGTATCTGGATAGCGATGAAGAGTACGTAATATTCACCAAGTCTGAAAATATTGCTATTGAAAAGGCTTACTTACAGAAACGGAAAACGATTTATATCAAGGACAGGAAGGCATTCGTTGAATTCAATAGAAATGAATTGTCATATGAAGATGGACCAACACGGAAAATTAAACGGAAAAAAACCTTGGGTAAGTCAATTAATGCATTATTTTTCACAAATATTAATGCTGTAGAATAATCGCCACCACCACCATCATTATATCAAGCAACAAAAAATCCAAACACACTACAACACCTGGCAAGACCTAAGGGGCATACCAGGTCTTGTAGGGACACAGCCACATGGTGAGAGCCCCTGGCTTCTCTGGTTTCATCGCAGAAAAAAGAAAATAAACATTGAACCCTCGCTTATGCACGAGTTCTGGATTCGCGATTTTCGCATATTAATGCATTACATCTGGCTACTGTGGGGTGCCTGGTATACAAGAGGCCATGGGTTCGATACCATCCCTAACACCTGCTGTATATTTGGAGTTTGCATGTCTTTCTCCCCATGGTCGTGTGGATTTTTCTACTGGTCCTCCGATTTGTCCCTCTACATTTAGAAGCATGCCTGTAAGAGTATTTGGCTGCTATAAATTTACACATCATAAGTCACTTCGCCATCTTATGTCATTTGTGGCAAGATACTTCTGAAAAAAGAGCTTTTAGCTCAGTGGGCCTTACCCGGTAAAAATATTAATAGTTATTGAGTTACTAAATGTACTCGCTATTCGCTACTACGGTATTCGCGAGTGCACATAGTGCCAGACCACCAATACCAGGGAGGTGAGCGCAGAATGTTGTTACATTTGAAATGGTCTACCAAGATTAGACACGCACCCTCGGCTGTCCGCTTTGTTCTCAGTCTCGCAGTAATCCCGCTCCGAACTCGCTATTGTGCATTTTTACTTTTACACAGTAATTAGTCGACTCGTTTATACGTTTTTGTATAAACGGGTCGACTATTAGGGCCATTAAAACGAACACGAATGCAATCAGGGAAAGTGTTGTGGTGAGTGCTCCCCACAGTGATAAAGTGACAACATCTGTGCAGCGTTATTATGAAACGCCTATATCTCCCTAAGAGTCATGCTGCTGAATTCCTCACCATCACCACCACCTTATCCATGGTCATAAAACCATCATCACCACCATCATCAAAGGTAATAAAACAGTGTAATTTTATACGTTATTATTTATTATCGTCATTGTTATTAAACATTTGCCATTTTTCCCTTATGTTCACTCATACCAGGAACGTACCCCTATTGTTCCGATGGGAACGAGCTTTGTGCATTCACAAGCGTTTTCAAGTACGTAGCCCTCACGAATGGAGAGGCTTTACAGTATTGAATGCAATTGGCCAAATGCCTCATTGCAACAACACCATCTTAAAACATAGTCTTCAGAATTACTGGGGCTTTTCCGTAAACAATTGTTACCACCAACATCTGCACCAACATATTTGATATATTTACAATTGCTGACCACAGGCTCAAAGGCCCAAAAAAATATTTTTAACTTGAGCAAGTTCAAGCCCACTTTGGAGGAACAAAAAGAGAGTCAATGGGAGGTAATAGCATAGTGAGGAGTGCGAGGGAAAAGGCAGAATGAGTCTTTCGATCTGTAGTCAGGTGGCTGAACTCAGGAAAGATGAGACTCCACAGTCCTGAGATGATCCCTGCGATCTTTGGATCTCCTTTAAGTCAGTGGTTCTTAACCTGTGGTGCATGCACCCCTCGGGGGTTTGAGACTTTTTAGAAGGTAAATCATTGTTAACACAAATTAAGCATGGACATGTAAGTCAACTACTTTGTTTCATCAAAGCTATGTATTTATTAGCATGAGACATGTTTGTAATGATTGAGAACCAAAGGGGTGCAAGGCTGTAGTTAAGGTTAAGAACCACTGATCTGAGTACTCCAAGGTCAAGGATCATTCCCTGCAGGGGCGATCATGCTTTTTCAGCTTCCAAGTTTTGGAACGCCTTGCCTTTGCTAATAATACAATCAGAATAGCTAGATGTGTTTAAGTCTGTTTTGAAAACTCAGCTCTTTAAACTGGCCTTCAGACCCTGTCTAGTTCTGTCCAATTACCCTGCAGGTTCTGTTTATTTCCTGCCTTCCATACATGGTGGTGCATTGGGATTTACCATATGAAATGCGCCTTGCAACGTAAATTATTTATTATACAGTACGAGGAGGAATCAGAGTGAAGTTCCTGGGAATATTAACCATAGTGATAGCGATAGAAGAGTGCCAAAGTGTCGGATGACCGCCAATGAACGAGTGACTGTTTGTTGCGGTTGCACCCGACTCAAGAGCCGCATGGCTCACAGGGCTATACCTAATAAATGAAACTTGAAACTGGACTGTAGTCTTCTTTGGTTCTTTCGGTAAAGTCACGTAGAATGAGAATAAAATAATATAATAAAATAACACAATACAATTATCACGACGTTTCGGCCACAACACAAGTGGCCTTCATGTTGTGGCCGAAACGTCGCGAGAATTTTATCGTGTTATTTTATTTTATTATTTTATTCTCATTCTACGTGACTTTACCGAAAGAACCAAAGAAGATGAATCCTTGGAGTCACGAAAGCTTTCAATCGAAATTTGACTGGAGTGATTCAGTGAGGAGCTGAATCGATTACCATGCCTGCCTTACATTGCATTCTATGATGTAAGGCAAGTCCTCGCTTAATGCGTGTTTACATAATGCATTTAAACGATAACGCGTTTCCACTATAACACAGGTCTTCCATTAGGGAATATTTTTCACACCACGCGGAATGTGCTCTTTATAATGCAGAATGGGTTCTGAGCGGTCGATGAAGAAATATTTTCTTGAGCTGCACGGCTGAATGGTAGTGATACAGCTGCGGCATACCCTCAGTTATGTAGCCCGCCATCTTACTGTCTGTATATATCGTATGTCACAAACTGTATTGTTACATTATTTATGGGGAATTTAATTTCACTTAACGCACAACTTTTCAGGAACGCATCTACCACGTTAAACGTGGACTACCTCTAGGGTGATGTAGGATCTGGGTGCTTTACCATAGAAACCACAATAATATTATTATATTATTGGTTCTTTCGGTAAAGTCACGTAGAAGGGAAACAATAAAATAATGTTATTGTTTTATATTTTTATTATTTTATTGTTTCCCTTCTATGTGACTTTACCAAAAGAACCAAGAATATGAATCCCTGCAGTCACGAAAGCTTTAAATCACAATAGTATTGTTTCTCTTGTCTTCAGCCATCCTTGATCCGAGGGTTGGCCACACCATGGGCAATCCTTCGCCACCGATTTCTGTCTTCTGCTATCATAGTCTGTTCCAGCGTGAGCCTCATCCATGCTTTGATGTTGTCTATCTGCACACATGAACCAGGTATTGTCCCTTACATAACTTGCTCTACCAAACAAGTACTTTTTTTTCTCATGTTATGACCATAGTAGGTAAAGCTTTCTTGATTTTATCACTTCTACCAGTTTTCTTTCAACACCAGCTTTCTCCAGAACGCATTCATTTGTTTTATTTGCAGTCTACAATACACGCAGTAATATCTGCCTGAGCTCTTTGATTCCAAACGCGTTAATTCGTGCCTCATCGTTTTTCTTGATTGTCCAACTTCCACAACCATACGTAGCAACTGGCCACACAAGGGCATACAGAAGTCTGATGATCGTTCCAATGGGGATGCTGTAACTCTTACAAATTTGATTTGGGAATGACCCAATCACCTAATCCTTACTGAGTTTAGCAAGACTTTATTTTGGACACTTCTTGTCTTCAGTGATGACTGATCCAAGATATGGAAAGGTGTCCACTTGCTACAGCTGGATGCCTTGTATCCAAATATTCTTTGGGTCTTTTGGTAAAGCCACGTAGATAGAAAAATAATAAAATATCACGACGTTTCGATCGCAGCACAAGCAATCGTCATCAGGTGAAAAAATAGGGGGAGAGCTGCTGAGGCAGGATGTTATAAAGGTTTGAGATGGGTGTAGCCCAAGGGTCATAAGCGAGGTGGGCGGGGCTAGTGATGCAATTTGCATGTAAATATAAGATTGGAGAGAGCTACCTCCACGACGACGAGGCTGTGGAGGTGGCCATTGTATTGTGAGAGATTAGCATGTCAATGTAAGATCGCAACGAGGAGAAACGAGCACCGGTGGCTGTGTTTGTGAAACATTTAACCTGTTAATGTAACACCAGAGAGTCGAAAATAACTACTAACATCGGCAGGTAGGATAGAAACATCATAGCCAGTTATGAATTAAACTGGTTAATAATGTCCTTCCAATGATTGCTCAGTTTGTACTCATCTTCTCGGTTGAAATTGTCTGTGTTTACATATCTGTATGTTTGCTGATAGCCAGTTGGTTTGCAGAGTACCTTCGTCTTGGAAAAATCTATTTCGTGTGTGCCCACAGCGTTAAAACAATGATCAGCCACGGCTGAGGTTTTGGTCCTACCATGTTTCAGATCTGCATTATGTTCGCGAACACGGTCCGAGACGTGTCGCTTAGTTTCCCCAATATAACTACTGCCGCAGCCACAGCTCAGCTTGTAGACACTGGGGTATTGCATGCCAGGGATCACATCCTTCACAGATGGGATCAGATCACGAATTTTACGTACTGTGTTGAATCGAACCTGGATCTTGTGTTTGCTCATGATTATGGAAATATTTTTGGTAACCCCTGATATGTATGGCAAGGTGATGGTTTTGATTGGGTCCTCAGATGGTTCTTTCCCAACGGTTGGGGTGATAGCTTTAAGGATTGTATAGTCTAAATATCCATTCATCTTGAGGGCTTGGTGTACGTGCTCCAGTTCACTGGCTAGGTGGTTTTGGTCGGAAATACGAGCTCTATGGTGTACAGTTTTGATGAGGGAATTCTTCTGGGATGGATGGTGGTGGGAGTCAGATTTTAGGTAGGCATCCATATGGGTGGCTTTCCTGTAGACAGAGTGTCCCATTGAGCCATCAGGTCTCTTTTCGATTAAAACATCCAAGAATGGTAACTTGCCATCCTTTTCCACCGCCATAGTGAAATTTATGGCTGGGTATATGGAATTAATGTGGTTGAAGAATTGGCGCAGAGCTGGTAGGCCATATGGCCAGATGACGAACTTGTCATCTACATATCTCTTCCACAAGTAAGGACGTAGGGTGGATGCCTGGATGGCATCTGTCTCAAAATTTTCCATGAAAACATTGGCTACAACTGGAGATAAGGGAGAACCCATTGGAGTACCTGCAACTTGTTTGTAGAATGTTCCATTCCAGGTGAAGTAAGTGTTGGTGAGGCAGTGTCTAACCAGGGCCGATACATCAGCATTCAGTCCTTGTTGGACCAAATCTTCAATGATTGCACTGGTGTCAGGCACAGGAACTTTGGTAAACAAAGATACTACATCAAAACTGACAAGCAAATCAACTGGAGATAGTGAGATGTCCTTAATTAAAGATACCAAGTGAGCTGAGTTAAGTACAGCTGAGGTGGTCTTACCAGTGAATGGTTATAAGGTCTCAGACAGAAATCGGCCAGTTTGTAGGTAGGTGAATCAATGGTGGAGACGATAGGATGGAGTGGTGTACCTTCTTTGTGGATTTTTGGTAAGCCATAAAATCTGGGTGGTCTAGCAGCAGAGGGCTTTAAGGAAAGCCGCTTGGTTGGTTCGATTAAATATTTTGACTCAGTGATGATAT
This sequence comes from Petromyzon marinus, assembly GCF_048934315.1. NCBI lineage: Eukaryota > Metazoa > Chordata > Hyperoartia > Petromyzontiformes > Petromyzontidae > Petromyzon > Petromyzon marinus. Next base: position 1,089,294 of record NC_133741.1, on the reverse strand, counting down.
TGTTGGTTTTCGTAACCAGGCGGTTGGTAGAATCTATATTGATTTTGGTATAGCTGCCATCATTAAGTATGTCCTTGATTTTGTTATTGTATGTGGTTTTGTCCATAATGACAGTAGCATTGCCCTTGTCAGCTGAGAGGATGATAATGTCATCTCTCTTTTTTAGTTGAGAAAGCCCAAAGCGCTCATCCTTGCTAATGTTGCTAATATGTGTCTTTGCGTTTTTGAGGATTTCAGCGATTTCCGATCTTGCCACATCTGCAGGAATGTGTCCCGAACCTTTAAGGGCTACGTCGACCTGGGTAATGATATCATCAACTGGGATGTGTTTAGGGGTGACTGAAATTCAACCCTTTAGCTAGAACCGATTTTAGACTGTCAGAAATTGGGCTGTTACTCTGATTGATAAGAATCTTGTCACTAACTTTTTAACATGTCTCCTTTGGGAGTCTGTTTTACTGTCTGGACAGGTTCTGATAAAAGCCATCCACTTCTTTCGTTCTTTCTTCTTGGCAGCCATTGTAGGTCCATAGACTTGAATCGAAGTGATGTTTCGCGGCTTAGTACTCAGCCTCACAGCAATAATTCTGTCACTGATTAGTTCATATCCAATGAGGGCTCTGGAAATGTTCCTGTGAATCCATATCACCACCGCGGACATGCCCAGCACATCACAGTCAGGGTAAACGATGGTATGTCCCTCTAATGTTGTGAAATGTCCTTGACCTTCCCAGCACACTTCAGACACTCCACACAAGTCCACTGCCAATCTATCTTACTCATGTCCAAGCAGCTGTACTTTACCTCGTTGCAGCCTTGTGTGAATGTTCCATGTGCCCAGTCTCAGTTTTTTTGCGCATCTGAAGTGGTTTGGATTGTCCTTGTGGCAACATCAGTGTCCTTGTTTCCTTTCCAGTAACCCATTTTCCAACCCTGTCCTGGTTACTCAGCAAGGAACCTTGTTTCACTGGGAGACATTAGAGCTGGCATTAATTTAGTGTTGTCTCCATTATCCATAGTGCTGTTTGGGGAAATAAGATGGTAGATCCCCTCATCTTTTCATCTCGCAGTGAGGAAGTATTTTACCAGTTGCACTAGATGTGCCTTCCTATCTTCACAAGCTGACCGTTGCCACAACATCTAGTTCTCCAGCCAACTAGTGATAGAACACCTGTTGCTGCCCAAGTTTTCGCCGCCCAAGTTAGCCAACTATTTTCAGAGTTCCTGTTGAGCCTGTCCACCTCGTGTAACTTCCTAGGTGGCACTTCAGTCATAGACTGTCACCCCTGATGACATAGCCTTAACAGGCAATCTCCTACTTAGCTGCTCACCTCTACACCACGTTGAAATGAAAAAATAATAGGCTTTACACTTTTTCTCAATAATACAGGTGGTGTGAAGATGTTCAAAAACCAAATAGACATACCTATTTGCAAGGCATTAAGTCTGAATTAACCACTCATGCTTGTGGTAAAACATACAAACAGACATGCTCGGATAATGTATGCATTATTCTTGACACTGATTGGCCTACACCAGAAACAACCTCCTTTATGGCCTTGTCTCAACAATATTAGACTAGAGAATGTCTAAAGGTGAACACCAGAAAGGCAATGCAAATATAAAAGCATTAATAGCTTGGGTTGAGAAGTGATATTTATAATTCTCAGAAAGGCTTAAGCCGATTCTTTTTTGATCATTTTGATCCCAGCACAAAGGGTCCGACCCATAGAAATGATCAGTTTAAGTTGGGTTTACGTTTCTGGAAAACACGACTAAAACTGATACGACATAATCCATCAGATTTTCCCCATTGGAATTAACTCGGATACAGGAGATACGTTCCAGCACTCCATTACTCCATATGTAAAGTCTTAATAAATCATGAATGATACAATTGAGTGACAATTGCTTGCATGTTCCTAGATTCAGTGGTGAACGGGACACCCACCCTGCAACTTGCAGATGTCTCGGAACGGGAAAGGGTTAGACTGATCATAATGTTTCATTTTTGCCAACAATGTTAAGACGATAGATGTACACCGATACGACTTAATCTGATCATCGCCGGTATTGCCAGAGTTTATTTGGGCTGCATTAATTGTTGTAACAGATTTGATAGTGGAAATATCAAGTCTGTATCAAACAAAATATGTAACTTGTGTCTATAAAATATATAATTGCAAAAATATCAGTATTGCAAAATACTGCTTTGGAAAAAAAGTCGAGTGTAAAAATAAATATAATGTCATGTACTTATTGCATTTTGCAGTTGTGAATAATTACAACCAAACATTGAATATAAATTGTATCACTTGTTTGAAATCCAGTCGTATTGACATACTGACATTAGCGTTTGTTGTGTTCTCCTCTCTGCCAGATGTAATCCCCTCAGACTGGGTAGACGAAGCTGACTTCAGGGGTCGCCGTATGATCACTGTAGAGTTAAAAAGAAGATCGAGAAAATATCAGGAGATTGAACGCGACTTTAAACAATCCCTCGGGAAATATTCTCACAATCCTGGATTTACTATTGAAGAGGTAAAACTAAGAAGCTACATTTTATTCACGTGTGTTTAGGATAAAAAAAATGGGCAAGGATGCACAACGTTGAAAGTTGGGGTGCTAAATAAGATTATTGACGCCAATTTGAGGTTCCTAGTTGGGAAACGTCAAGAGGTGGTCAGAGAACAAGAGGAGGATGGAGAAGAGAAGGAGCAGATTCACAGAGCAGAATTCCATTCATGCTTTACTCAGATTTGTCGTTCTAATAACATTCAATATTTTTACATCTGCCAACTGATGGGGTAATTGGAGGTTCTGGGGATGCAAGCTTAAATCGTAATGGGAAAAGGGTGATATTTAAAAAGTTGATCAATCACAGTACAGTGGTGGGTAAATCAAAGCCAAACATGTTAACAGTTTTCCATTGTCTCTGAGGGTGCGAAGGAAAGGTGTGATAGAGTAAATGTGAAAGTGTACAGGTAAAATACAATTTTACAATTTATTGGAGTTGCAAATTCGCTAAGGTCGTACACAATGTGGTGTTCTTAACATATTCAGCCGAATTCAATCGAGGACCTGTCGATAGATAAACTTGGGAAAGAAAAAATTATGGGGTGTCCAGTAAAAAATGCAGTTTCCATGGTGGTTGACCAAATGTTGTAAGATAGCATGATTGAGGTTCTGGCAGTGAGTGCGAGTTGAAGATTAAACCACTTGATAAATATCCTTGCATTTCAAAATAATATGTAAGTTAGTTAATATGGACTTTCATGGGTTGTTAATAAGGATATTAATATCTCAGCTATATATGTATGTATGTTGACGTTCTTTCGTTCCATACATAGGTAATCAGATGTGTGGGGGAAGGGCAACACTCTAAACATAAATAAACTCCTTAAAAAAGTTTTTTTTAAACAACGGTTTTATTAACAACTCCGTTTAACTCACGGTCAAGAAGTACGTCAATGGCGCCTGAGACACGTGGCACCTGCTTTTTGTGCGAGCCGATTCCACAGTTTAGAGACCGTGGCATTTTTGACGTACACAAAAAGATATTAATAAGCCGACCATACAAAAAATTTAATTGTTTGAAAGGAGGCAATTAATTGATTAATTGATGCCGATTTTCCTTACATGCATGCATTGTCACCGGATCTGAGTACGTGTGCAAAATTTGGAATTGATTGGACAACAGTAAGTAGACTAACTTTTGATTACAAGATTTGACCACGACAAACAAGTGAAGTTAAATAAAACCGTTGAAAAAGTACTTTGAGCTGGTGGTGCTTATATAACTGTTCAATCCGAGATATAATTGCTAAATCCGAGATATTCATGCTTTGATAATTGCATTGTCTTTGTGCTGTTCGTCATTTGGCATTCTCTGGTCTCAAACTCATGAGACTAGGCCAGAAAGAAGGTGGTCTCTGGTGTAGGCCAATCAGTTTAAAAGACAATGCATACATTATCAGAGCATGTCTGTATGCGTATTTTTCCCACAAAATATGTAGAGTTAATTCAGACTTGATACTTTGTGATAGGTGTCTGTTATTTGAACATCTTAACACCTGTGTTATTGCCAGGAAGGGCAAAGTATTATTTTATCTAAATTCCTGTACTTCTGCATACGCACGCATATGGGTATCTTCAATCATTTACCTTATACTTTGGTTTGCCTTTATTTTACAGATCATCCAAATTCAGAATCCTGTGCTCTGGAAATTGTACGCGACTAAAAAAAGTGAAATGGATATTTCAAACAAAGGAAGCCGAATGGAAGCACCTGTGGAAAGAATTCTTTATCATGGCACAGCTCATGGGACCTGTGAGACCATCAACACAAACGGATTCAACAGAAGCTACTGTGGTAAAAACGGTACGAAGTTCCACTCCACCCATTTACACAGAGCAATGGCAACAGAATATGGATTGACAACAATTCAGGGGTATGCGTGATACGTTTATAACTTTGCTTGTTACTAGTTGGCTGTGTCGGGTGGTGGCGTTTTAACAACACATTTATATATTTACGCGATCTAACCTAAAACCCTCTATTATGTTTGCTTGTTTCATTGGTATATTTGCAGCTGTGGTCTACGGAAATGGAGTCTACTTCGCAGTGAATGCCTCCTATTCTGCAAATTACAAATACTCTCCGCCCGATGCGAATGGAAGAAAATGGATCTACCGGGCGCGCGTACTGACGGGGGATTACACGTTGGGGACCAAGGGTATGATTGAGCCTCCGCCCAAGGATCTGAGCGTGAGCTCCGCGCTGCTGTACGACAGCGTGACTGATGACAAAAATCCAGAAGTATTCGTCATCTTCAATGATACTCAAGCCTACCCCGAATACCTCATACAGTTTAAGTTGGCATAGGCAATGCAACATTAATACGTGTGTGTGTGCATATATGTATTTTTGTATGGGAAGCGGGAGTGCAGTAGTTAGCACGCTGCGCTACGAACCCTGACCCAAGTTCAATTCCCGCTCATGGCCAACACCAGTGACGATTATCTGAACCAGTCCTGGGCCTCCCCAAGATCGACTCAGCCTCAAATGAATACCTGGTGCGGTGTGTAAACTTCGCCACTAGGGAAACAAAGGTGGCCGGGCGTGATCCTAGCCACCCACCCCCTTATACGTCGGGCTGGATTACATAGGTGCTCGCTAACAGCACTTGCCCCAACAGTCTGGTACAGGCTATATTTGGGATTTTTTTTGTATATATGTATGGAAGCACTAGAATTTCATCAAACGTGTCTTTTGCTCAATTATATAATTTTATTTTTTATCGTATTCAGATAATTTCACTCGTACTTAACGATGTAGTTTGTTGTCCTTCCCCACACCTCCGATTAGCACGGTTGGCTACGTATGGCGTGAAAGAAGTTCAAAATACACATGCATGCAAAATCTACATGCAGCTATTACTTGAATTACATGTACTTGTATATGAAACGTACATTGTACTTAAATTACTGAAAACATATTCATAATTAGTTATTTTTGAGTAAGATCACATAGTGTGCAATGACAATTTTCATCTGTGCTCTCTGCCACCCGAAAGAGTCAATCAAATCAAGTTGTCACATCATGGGCAAATATACCATTTGATTTGGTTTGTCAGCAAACTGCAATGTTGAAAAGTAAGCGATATTTTGACGTTTGGAGGCACCTTGCCAGTTAGTCATCACCTGGGGAAAAGTCCTGGGCAATGACTGACTGGCAAGGATGGCAGAACAGGAAGAGAGAGTGAAAGCAGGGGGGAGTTATGAGTCCGGATTTGCTGGACCGTGTGTTACCTGCTATATGACCTGTTCTGTTACCTGTGGGTCATCAATAAAGATACCTTTTCTGAACACTGCATAAGCTGAATCCCTTCATCTGGTGGCAGTGGTGGGATCATGTCTCAAGGACATCGCACAAAGTGTTTATTGAGAGGAGGAACTGGAGCAGGTGGGGATTCAGAATCTCGATGAACCCCACCAACTGACCTCCCCATGCCACAGAGGGACACAGGAAGACGGCCCTGCATCAATGACAGGGTCGACCGGTTGGCTGAGACGATGGCGATCATCATGCAACAGCTGGTTGGAAGGAAAGGGCCTGTTTGAGATGTCGCTCCAGGGGTCTCCATAGAGGCCAATGCTTCGGCGGGGAGCTGCACAGTCCCCCTACCGAGTTCAGCACATCTCTGTCCGGTACCATTCAGGTCAGGAATCGCACTGCAGACTCCGGGAGCAGCAGCCTAGTAGGAGGAGATTGTGGAAGACCAGCAGCCACTCCCGCTGCCCCAAAAGCAGCCAAGCACCTGCCACAGCAGCGACCCTCAGTAAGGGGCTCCCAGGCCTGGGCCACCGAATTCAATTCACAGTGGACCGTGCAACCGCAGATGGAGGTCACCTAGGACCCACGAGGGTGGAAACACTTGCCGCTGCTGCTCCCACAGCGGCAGCAGGGATGTGTCCCTTATAGAGGGTCCTCTGGCTGCAGCATCGTTGGCGACGCTGCAGCCAGAGGGCACCTGGGATCAGAGGTCAGGTGGGCGAGGCCGACGTGCGACTTCAAGCCGCCGGGACAGCACGCAGCAGGAGAACGGCCGCCATGGCGAGTCCTCGCCTCAGTCACCACCTCTTCAGCTGCCGTCAGGGATCGGGGTGCAACCGCCGGGGCCACCACCACCGCTGCTGCTGCATCAGCAGGTGAGAGCCTTGCTGCTACTGGTGACGCTGCCAGAGGCTGGGCCGCCACCAACAGGGTGTGATGTCTGAAGTTGGAGGCCAGAGGGAGCTCGCGCAGCCGCAGTCGAACAAAGGGGGCAGGGTTACCCTGCCGGTGAACTCCAGTTCGCTGGAACGGGGGCAAAACGGCACCGACGGCTGGGAAATGTGGAAAAATTTTACTTCAGAGAAAGGGGATTTGTATGAATTTTGTCAGGCAATTCAGAGTCACTGATCAAGCCCAGGACTGGAGGGAAGAGGATTCTTGGAAATCGCTTCCCACTGTCCTGGACGAAGAGGTGCATTGAAAGAGGTTGCCTGTGTCTACGATTATCCAAAACGATCACAAAACAATCAACCTGTTCATGTCACCCCAAAAGTCACCCAAACGTGCAAAAGAGTCTTGACTCTGGTAACTCTTCCAGGTTTCATGCAGGAAAAGGCTTGCAGCCTCAGGCCCCTGGGTTCTCAAGCAAAAGCAGCTGGTTGCCTCAAACCCCTGAGGTAAACTCAGGGACAGCATGCAGCCTCAAACTCCTGGGTTCTGACACAGAAGCAGCTGGTCGCCTCAAAACCCCAGAGGTAAACTCAGGAGGAGTGTGCAGCCTGAAACTCCTGGGCTCTGATAGAGAGTGCAGAGCTGGTAGCCTCAGACCCCTGAGCTAGACTCAGGAGCAGCTTGCTCGTGAATAAAAAAAATTCACGGATAATTATATTGGCCTAAAAAACACCTATCTTTGTTATCTATTACCTTAAATAAATAGTAAATAAGCCGTTAAATACACGTAAATTATCATAACACAATAGCATTTACATTGGTTATGATAAACATAACATAACGAACATATTAAAGTATTAAATAATAGTTTCTAAGTTAACTTACCTTAAATTATGATGATGTAACGTATCATCACTTTATCTCATCACTTTCTCGATGCGAGTCGTGTAGAGTTCTTGATGCGATTCGCGGATAGCTAAAATCACGGATAGCGAGTTGAATAACGAGGGAATTACCGTATAAGGAATTAGTGATTAAAGTATTAACCCTCTTTATTTATCTTGTCCAGCTCCCCTTACACAGCCATCTCTACCCGCCCACGACTCCCGCCCTCTCCGGCCCCCTCCAATCATGTCCCCCGTTGGGCCTATCCTCCAACGCTTCATGGGGTCAGTGGCTCATCCTCTAATGCAGCGGTCCCCAAACATTTTGGCACCAGGGACCAGTTTCGTGGAAGACATTTTTTTAAGGACTGGGGGGGTGGGGGGGGTTCATCATTGGGTCTTTCCCCCTTTTCAAAGAAGCTCTCCAGCGACGTTTGTTTTTTACTCATTTTGGATAGGGTTAGCTGTGACGGAGACAAGTGGTCAGTGCGGGAACGAGGCGTGGACGTAAGTGGTAAATCAAATAATGGGCAGGCTACGCGCTGACTCACCGCTCACCTCCTGCTGTGCGGCCCGGTTCTTAACAGGCCACGGACTGGCTCTGCTGTCAGCTACGTGCAGCCGTGCTCATGACATCCGCCCTGAGTATCCTATAGTGGTATAAATAAGCTAAAAGTCAAAATAAAACATGAAAACAATGAATAGATTACAGATAAACACTACATAAACAGAGAAGCAGAGCAGGAGTAGCAACAAGTCTGCCAGCATCCCCCCACTCTCAAAGTCACGACTCGAGTCATAGTCTAAGTTGCCCATTCCTTTGCTAAACACAAATAAAATAAAAACAATAAACCTACAGATAACATAATTAAAAAAAAATATGTTATTTAAAAAACGTTTTTACCAAGTAAGGTCAACCTAGCTATGTCGCTGTATTATCATAAGCGACCTGGCTATCACAAATGATAGCGCAACGAAGTGGCTTACCACATGGAAGTTTATCGCAGCAGCCAAATAATCTAAACGTATCGCAGCGTACTACCTTCAATACTGAGGGTTGAAGTTTATGGTGATGACGAAGTGACGGAATGGGGGGGGAGGAGAGGAGATTTGCCCACCCGCTAGCTCCACCTGCTGGTGGCAAGAGAGCGGTGGTGGGAGCTGGGAGATGCACGGAGGTGACAGATTTACAGATTGCGCTAGACTGCGGATACACAAAACTCCATACCGACGCGGTTATCAAATAGGTATGTAAATAACCGCGGATGCGAAAAACGTGGTTAGCGAGGGATTGCTGTATTTCTTTACAGTGAAACTAAATATAGCATGTAGGTTTATTTAAACACAGGTTATGTTTTTATGGTTATGCTAAGGTGTGGAGAGAGTGATTTGGGAATGAATGTGGAGGAACAAGGGACGTTCCAAAGGTATTTCAACTGAACTATTTAAACCCGATCAGGCCCACTGAGCTGTGTAGCTCTTAAATTCAGAAGTGACCTGGCCACAAATGATAGCTCGACAAAGTGGCTTATCATCAGCAGCAAGTGGCTTATCAGCAGTAGCCAAATACTCAACGCACAACTTACAAACAGGGTAGAAGGTGTGTGCATAGGCCATTCAGTTATCGAAGGTGGTTTGCAATATAAACGATTAGACAGCAATCCCTTGCCAACCACGGGGGTCAGGTTCCTGGAAAAGGCCGTGGAAGGCAAATCCACGGCTGGTAAAGTACAGAGGCCTATGGGAAATAGGGGGTTAGGAGAACCACGCTCGTGGTCAGACTTGTCATAGCTTAACTAAGTTGCCTGTTTCTTCACTAGACACCAAATCAAATAGGGTGCATTACACACTGCCATAATAAAACATAAATACGAGCAGCCCTTGGGTTAAGAACCTAATTCGTCTCTGAGACCTGTTCGTACATAGAACGGTTTGTAAGTCTGAACACAATAATGCACTATTTACATTTCCATACGGTCAGTGTTTGAAATGCGTTCCGGTTAAACAACAAGGGAAGCATGGTTAAACTCATAAATACGAATAAACATCGTACATTTGCATGTAACACTAGAAAAATACTTTATAGTAAATGAAACAACATAAATTAACATAACGGTAAACATCCTGATGCTAACTTAGTCGAAACGGGGTAATGGTTCACCACAATTAGAGACACACACATCTACCCCAATTACAAGGATCCCCCGTGTAGCCTTAACAAACTGTAGGAGCAAGTAATGTTAGCAAGAAAGCACTCATGAATGCCAGGGGGTGGGTGGCCAACACCAGACCCGGCGGCCATTGTTTCCCCAGTGGTGATGTGTACGCATCACACCAGGTACTGGTGTGAACAAGAATGAAACTCAGATCACCACTTTTGGAGTGCAGCACTGCTAACCGCAAAACTACCACTTCCCACACACTCATTTTCACACACAAACACACACACACACAATCCCGGTGTCAGGCTGACTCATTAAACCTACCGGAGGATCGCTCCTCTAAACAAAAATAGTTCCGTGGGTCATTTTGCAAGTGCGAGTTCACGTTTCAAGTCAATGTACATTTTTTTATATTTCATGGAATCTAGTTCGTAAGTACGGGCGCCGTAAGTACGAGTGTTTGTAAGTCGGGGAGTGCCTGTAAACATTAAATTAACCTTGATTAATATGATGATGACAATGACAAGTCCGCCGTTAGCAAGGGATTGCTGTATAAGGATAATAATAAGCGGTGCTGAAACTGATAGGCCTACACCAGAGCTGGCAATAATACAGGAGGTGCTAAGACGTTAAAACACCAACTAGACACAGCTATTGTAAGGCATCATCAAGTCTGGTAAAACGTGCAAACAGGTATGCTTTGACACGTAGGTTTTCGCGACCAATATCCATAATAAAAGTTTTTGGGTTAGATCTCGGAAATATAAATGTGTGGTTAAACCAGCCAACACCCGAGATGGCCAATAAGTAAGCTTAGCCACGTAAACAAAACGTGGCAATCAGTTAATAATTCAGCACACTGGTATGTTGTAGAGTAAATCCACAATGACATTTTGCTATTGTTTTGCCACAATTGGCAAAATCGCCCGATGATGCTGGATATAATTACCAGCAAAACGTCGTACTCAAATTACAAACGTGGATTTACTCTCCAATACACAGTATTAACACGGACGTGCACCTTAATATTATATCACATCTCGCCGTTACATAACCTTACAATGCCAAGGAATCTGAATTCGGGCAGTCAAGGAAGTGAGGACAAACGCATATCTCTGACCTCGAGAGTGGAAGGCACGTATACCTGTGTGCGGACTGTGTGAGCAAAGGAATAAACCCTTTGGAATATCGGAGGAAACGTCTAAAGGTGAACTGTTGAATCACAAATCTTGGGAACATAAATCAAAGGAAATATTTGTGCAGTGTTGAATCGGGGGTTGTCCAGAGGAGGTGAGGCAGATGGGTCAGGCTTGCGAGGCCAGAGAAAGGAAGAGAGCCTCCTGGCCGCCTTTGTCTGCCCGCAGCGCTGGAGAACAGGAATTTAACACCAGAGCAAGGAAATTGCTTGTTGTTGCAAAGAGGGAGCCATCTGTACCCCACGAATGAAGGGATACCTTGGGGAGGGGACGGTGATCAATGGAGGGACGCAGATGTCTTGATGGGATGACACACACACGGACGCACACACACACAGGCCACGCCCCCACTGCGCAGAGCAGAGATTTTTTTTTCCCGAATGTAACAGCTCAACCAGCATCTCGACAGACCAGTTCAACAAGGCACAACGAGTTCAACAAGTCAGTCAGCTCAGGAGCGACAGAAGAGGGCGGCGGGCGGCTGGCTCCAAGGAGCCCCGCGATCAACTAAGGATGGCGAGACTCGTAGGGTAGCGAGGTGCCACCGAGTGTGAGTTCAGAGCTGAAAGAAGAAGTATCGCTAAAAGACTTTTATTCTTCATCAATTGCCAGCTGCCAGCAAGAGCGCGTGCGACTTGGCTCATCCAGCAGCGGATAGAGCCTGACCAAAAGAGTCAGCGAACCAGCGGCAAGCGTGATCGTTTGCATCTGCACAGAGAGAGCGCGTGCGGCAGCTACTACAGCAGTGGAAAGAACCGGCTGCTGCCAGCGAATCAGCGGCGAGCGTGATCATTCGCATCTCCACAGAGAGAGCGCGTGCGGCAGCTACTACAGCACCGGAAAGAACTTGCTGCTGCCAGCGAATCAGCGTGAAGCGTGATCGTTCGCATCTCCACAGAGAGAGCGCGTGCGGCAGCTACTACAGCAGTGGAGAGAGACTGTATCTGCCAACACGAGCAGCCAAGCCGACGCCCTGAGCAAGAGAACAAAGCAGTTCGTATCACCCTCCCCCACACTCTCACCCTCACGACGTATCACCCTGCGTCTGCTTCACGAAGACACATAACACGCATATCTGGACAATAAAGAAGATTGACATTCCAAGGTGGTGCATTAAATATCAGCGGATCGTGAAGAACATTGTTGCCATTGAGTTACGTGGATACGGTCACTTTAGAAGTATTTGAGTCGTTCGTTTTTTTTAATTGCATAATGTTGCATATGGATCAACAAATGAGTGCAGTAATGTGTGGGCAATTTCAAGTATAAGAATTTGCATATTAGAATGTTAAGGTTTTTGCTTAGAATAGTTTGCATGCATATTTTAACGACTCTCTCTATCACCAATTGGGCTCGAGTTACGTGGTGGAGTTAATCACATGTGCCGTTGCCAAAGTGAAACAACGCAATCGTTGGTGGTTACTGTGTTGGTACTGTATTGACAATCCCAAGTCGAGAGTTGCATCTTCTAGAGTTAAGGTTTAGTTAGGAAATAAAATTGATTAACACAGAAGTAGTTGCGTGTTTCTCTCCGGAATGTAATGCATAATAATCTTATTTATGAGAACTGTATTCTGCGTTGAGATCTGAATTTGGAGACCTGACATAAACACACTAATACACTCAGTAAATGTTAAAGCGAGAATAATTGTATTATCGAGCGTTAATACGGACCTAAACAATAAAGCGGAGCTTACTCTGGCATACTCGCATCACACTGTCATAACTTCATACGATTAATTGTCTTATTCCGATTGATAACCCGACCCTCGTCAGTGAGGCGGGGCCTAATTATCATAACGCTTGCATTAGCATAATCACACCCACTCGCGTAAGTTAATACGATTACCTCTTGAATTAGCATAATTTATGCGCTTAATTACATAAATTAACATAATTTCGGATAATTACACGTTTTTCCAAAATTCATTTAATTTGTATTATTTTCATCAAAATTTTCATAATCGACATATACAACAGGTGTCTGACCTATACTTCCCTTTATTTCAGTGCTCCTTTCAACGACTAAAAAACGTTGAACTCAGACATTTATTTCAATTTCAAATAGTTTACTACGATGCACAGCAAACTCTCGCCCATCACAGGGGTTATGTTCTTGAAATTGCCGCAATCCGCAAATCGGAAAAACTCAATGGAGTTTGGTTCACCGTTCGTAAAGACAGCCTTCGTCAACACAACCATTAAACAGGAATTATTGTGAATGTAAGATATGATTAACATATTCTACTGATAAATATAACTTGCACAATAAATGGCTACGTACGGTGTGAAAAAAGTTCAACATGTACGTACTCGTTCTAACAAAAATCAACATTCATATTGTAATGTTGGCCGTTAAACAGCCGAGATCGAATTTGTTCATGAATCATTTAAAAAGTAAAGCAATTTGTTGGAATTTCATAAAGTTCCACGAAGATTATCACACCTGTCCATCGTGAATACTGTAAGTCTACTGAAAAGCTCACCAAAATTAAATATTACCTGGCCTACATAAGCCACGTGATCGACAAAGCAATGCAAAATAATCTGATCATTGGCAAAGTTCATACTTTTAATGAACGTAGTACAATCATTAAGTATTCCCAATCAGGGCCTTGGCGTTTTCTGTATTCCTTCAGACTGTCAAATGCAAAGATAATGTATTGTGTGGTACATTTAAATAGCTCAGTCCGTCAATCAATTTCCACAAGTGTACCTGTTTCTGCAGCAAATTTGCTGTCTGTAACATTGATGATAGCTTCCGTGTTCTCCTTGACTATGATCCCTTGTGTTATGAGCACCTCCACTTTCCCAAAATCCATCTGCAATGATCCTAGTCCAGTCTCTAGAAAATTTGCATAAAAACCTGGAAGTACAACATCAACCAGCTTAGGATTTAAACACGCAGTAGTATGCTTTTGCGACGAATATTTTTCATAATAAATGTTTGTTTTGAGTTAGATCATGTAAATATAAATGTGTCGTTAACACACCACCACCCATCATAGCCAATTAGTAAGGGTTGCTACGTGAACAAAACGTACCAATTCCTTAATACTTCAGCGCTAACCGGTTGTGTTGAAAAGTAAACACAAAACATTTACAATCTGAATAAACGACGTTTCGCTGGTAATTACAACAACCAGCTTCATACATTTTTAGCGAATCACTTAATGTTGTGGATTTATTCTCCAACACACACCCGGTGTGCTGAACTAGTAACTAATTGTCAATTTTTGTTTACGTGACAAATATCAATAATTGGCTGTGTCGGGTTGTTGGTGGGTTAATGACACATTTATATTTACACGATCTAACCCAAAATCCTTCATTATAAACAGTTTACAATGAATGTAAGAAGGTTTTTGTTATGACATTTTCAGTGACCTCCACCTGGGTAAGAACATGTAATAAAATCTCATATAAATGACCAGTTCAGTTCATCCCACTCAGCCTCATCACTTCCATTTGCTCATATCCAGCATTGCATTTTTGTTTTATCAACCTTACACATTCCAAATATTAATGTTTTTGTCATGTCATATTTAAATGTTTAGATTAACACGTAGGCTTTCACGAACCAAAATCATCCATAATAGAGGTTTTGGGGTTAGATCGCGTGAATATATAAATGTGTCATTAAACCCGCCCACCACCCGACACAGCCAACTAGTAAGGTTTGTCACGTAAACAGAACATGCCAATTCGTCACTAGTACAGGAGACCGGTGTGTTGGAGAGCCAAGCCACAACATTTACAATCTGCGTATGATGTTTCGCCAGTAAGTCCAACTAGCTTCATCAGGCAACAGCCAGATTTGTGTGGAAGTCCACCTGTTTCATTCCATATGTAGAGGCGTAGATTTAGTGACCACACTTCTGCGCTCTTGAGTCACAATGTACATTATGCAAGCCCATTGATCTTATCCTTCCTGTACATTGTGTGTATTAAAATAGCCGTACCAACGATGATCTCTATTGAAGTATGGTGGCCTGTATAGGCATGAATTTAAACAATGTATAATTTCATGATTCGTTTCCATGCACCACCAAGACAGTTTGATATCCGAACAGTTAAAATGATTTTAATTTCTTTCAATTCCGATATATTCTCTAGTTAGTCTTGGCCAGTAGCAGCTAGTTTTGCACAGAACTTCAACATTAAAATAAAGTGAGTGTCCTTGTTGGCATGCATTTTCTACTACTGCTGACAGTTATATTTGGGAGCATTTAATATTTCTTTGATGTTCTTTTAGTCTCGTGTTGATCATTAGTCCTGTTTGCCCAAAATAGCATTTGCCACAAGTGCAGCTATTTATTTTGTTTAAATATCTTCCATATACAAATTCGCTATCACAGGAGAAGTCACCTTGCCACAAGAAGTAGGTGTTCTTTAGACAGTGTTCAGCTAGTCTTGGGATATCTTTGGCTAAACCTTTGTTCATTACCAGTGTCGAGTAATGTGATTGACTTGTTGACCGGAACCCTCGTGAGCAAGTCACATCAAAACTTAGGAGAATATCATGAGGGTTAAGCTTCATATCTTTAATACTATTTAGATGTTCAGAGTTTTTGATGAATGAAGAGGTTCTACCGATGTAGGGCTGTATTAGTTTTGTTACGTATTGTGCTAGTTTGTATGTGGCAGAGCCTATTGTCCTAACTATGGATCTTAATGGGACATGGTTTGTCAATTTTTGGTAGCCCATAAAGTCTTGGTGGTTTTGATGCCCTGGTTTGATCAGGTATTGCTCTTCCTTGGGAATTGATGACTTGGCAATGACAGCCGTTGTTTTACATTCCAAGGTTTTGGTTGGGTCTCGTTTAATTTCAAGATAGGTACCTTCATCGAGTAAATCTTTTATTTTATTATCATAGTCCTTACGGGGCATCACAACAGTTGATCGTTCTTTATCAGCAGCAAGGATTTGGATATCTTTATTTGCTCTCAATTCTCTTAAGGCTTTTGCTTCACTGGAGTTAATATTTGTTTTTGCCAATTTGCTGTTCTCAGTGATTTTGGCAACCTCATGCCTAGTCATCTCAGCTTGATTATGATTTAGTTTTCTTTCAAGTAGAATTGTCTTCTGTTCACTGATGCCTGCTTTAATGAGGGCGATATCGGTCCATAAAATAAAGATTGACTAATTGATATTTGGTCACGCGATTCAAGGCTATAATATAATTTGGTGTCATCTTCTTTGGTTCTTTCGGTAAAGTCACGTAGAATGAGCATAAAATAATAAATTGATAAAATAAAATAACACAATAATATTCTCACGACGTTTCGGCCACAACACAAGCGGCCTTCATCAGGTGAAGGGGACGAGACTGTCTGGAGGACAGCGCTGGAGTGAGAAAGCCACGCTGAGATCATGACCTTTAAGCTGTGTGAGAAGAAACAAAGCGCCTTGACAAAGGAATTAGCATATAATTTAGCATTGAAATGGCTGAGTGATTAGCTTGTGACTGGTCACAGAAAAGGCTATGTTAAAGTTAAAGCATACACATCCGCAAAGGCACCCCTTGACAAAGGAATTAGCATAAAATTTAGCATTGAAATAGCTAAGTTAAAGTATACACATCCGCAGAGGCACTCCTTGACAAAGGAATTAGCATAGAATTTAGCATTGAAATAGCTGAGTGATTAGCTTGTAACTGATCACAGAAATAGCTATGTTAAAGTCAGAGCATATACATTCACCGAGGCACCTAGTACAAATCAAACAGAATAATTTAGCATTGAAATAACTAGGCGAATTTAGCATTGAAATAACTGAGTGATTAGCTTGTGACTGGTCACAGAAATGGCTATGTTGAAGTTAAGGCCTACACATCTGAGCTATTCACAGTAACTGGGTATACAATACAATATATAGTGAATACTATATAGTGAACCAATAAAAAATACTAAAATATAAATTACCTCAATGTTATCAATAAACTCTATATTCTCCAATCAGCTAAGCTACCAACAATAAGTCGTTATATATCACAATGGTATATGGCAAAACATGGGTGGATTCTTACCCTCAACTTTAGCAACACGGATAGCTACGGGTCCCGTTCAGATGGACGAGTTCATCCATGGTCGGAACAAAGGAGGGGGAGAGAGACAGCTGTGAGGCACTGTTATACTCCATGTTGTAAACCATACTATTAACCGTGGTGTGAGAGTTATTAAGAGTCAATGCCAGCGAAAGAGCTGCGGTCTGAAGGTCATCGTAAAATACAATTAATTAAGAACGGAAATGGTTTAAAACATCTTTCCAATGGTTACTAAGTCAGAATCCATCTTCTCGGTTGAAATTGTCTCTGTGCTTGTATATTTGAATGGCCTCATGAACGAATCTCTCATGGTAGCCGGTTGGTTTGCAAAGAACCTCCGTCTTGGAAAAGTCAATGTCATGTGAGCCCACTGAATTATAACAGTGATCTGCCACAGCAGAGGAGTTCGTTCTACCGTGTTTCAAGTCTGCTTTATGTTCGCGGATGCGGTCCGAGATATGTCGTTTGGTTTCTCCAATGTAGCTACTGCCACAGAGGCACTTTAGTTTGTAAACGCCCGGGTACTGTATGTCTGGAACAGCATCTTTTACAGATGGAACTAGACGACGGATTTTATGTACTGTGTTGAATCGGACCTGGATCTTGTGTTTATTCAGGATTTTGGAGATCTTTTTAGTGACCCCTGCAATGTAGGGTAAGGTGATGGGTTTGAGTGGCTCCACAAGAGGATCCTTCTACATGACTGGAGTGATGGCTTTGCGGATTGTGTAGTCGGAGTAACTATTAGCCCTGAGAGCCTGGTGTACGTGCTTGAGTTTACTGGTAATGTGTTCCTGGTCGGAAATGCATTGGGCTCTATGGTATAGAGTCTTGATGAGGGAGTTCTTCTGGGATGGATGGTGGTAGGAATCCGGTTTCAAGTAAGCATCCGTATGGGTAGCTTTCCTGTAGACAGAGTGGCTCATTGAACCATCATGTCTCCTTTTAATTAAGAAATCCAAAAAGGGGTAGTTTGCCATCTTTTTCGACCTCCATGGTAAATCTGATGGCTGGGTGTATGGAATTGATGTGGTCGCGGAATTGGTCTAGAGCAGACTGGCCATGTGGCCAGATGACAAAGGTGTCATCACAGAGACAATTTCAACCGAGAAGATGGATTCTGGCTTACTAATCATTGGAAGGATTTGATAAACCATTTCAGGTCTTAATTGATTGTTCACGCTTACGGTGGCTTTCAGACAGCGTACATTAATTTTTCATCTCCCCCTTCCTCTTTTCAGAACATAGATGGACTCGTACTTCCAAATAAACTGCCAAATCGCTACGTGTGGCGCTGATGTTTTTTTATTATAAATAAATAAATACACCGTTTTGAAATAAATTAATGCAAACCGACACTTCTTTCAAATGTTTCTTGCCGTTGTTTTTTTCACACCTGATGACGACCGTTTGTGTTATGGTCGAAACGTCGCGAGAATTTTTTTGTTTTATATATTTAATTATTTTATTGTTTCCCTTCAACGTACTTTACCGAAAGGGCTAAGAATACTTTTACTTCAGCCCGTTTCTCACTGCCTCACTGCTTAGCAACAGTGCCCGATTAAGCTAGAGTGGGGCGTGTAGCAAATGTTATAAAGGAGCCCTAAATAAATAAAAAACACGGAAATATTAAAACACATAAATGTTTAACTTGCATAGTAAAGTCATTGTATTTTTTCCTTTGCTATACAGCCAGATACTACAACAAATCGCTAACCTTAAAAACCCAGTCGTTCATAAAGTTGAAGGTGGTACTGTAGTAATAGAGCAATTGTAGAATCACTTGAACCAGAATTGATAGCTTGACAGCATTTATCGCGGGGCCCTTGAGAGTGCGGGGCTCTTAGCATTTGTAGCTACTTTTGCTACTAGGATAATCCGGCACTGCTTAGCAACATTGCTGCTGTCAATCTGGTATTGATTTCTCTATCAACCCACTGATTAATATAAATAACAACAATGTATTTACTGACATTCAACAGCATTTAACATTAAACGAACAATAACCTAAAATCAACACCACGTAGCACATTAAATAAACCCTTTTACAATAACTACAGTACTGTATTCATTTACGCAGCAGCTGACAACATTCAGCGAGTAAAGTACCACAAACATTAATCTAGTAAGTCACTTAAGGCTCTTTTGACCTGTACTCTCATGGAGTCGTTAATTATGTAAATGACTAACGGTAAGTACCCGGCGTTGCCCGGGCGAAAAAGGCAGACACACACATGGACTTACACACAGACATCGACCCACATACATAGAAATACATCGACTTACACGCATACACACATATGGACTCACACACACAGACATCGACTTTAGACACATATATGTAGTTATACACACACATAGACTTACACATATCGACTCACACATACAGTGAGGGAAAAAAGTTTTTGATCCCCTACTGATTTTGTATGTTTGCCCACTGACAAAGAAATGATCAGTCTATAATTTTAATGGTAGGTTTATTTGAACAGTGAGAGACAGAATAACAACAAAATCCAGAAAACGCATGTCAAAAATGCTATAAATTGATTTTCATTTTAATGAGGGAAAAACGTATTTGACCCCCTCTCAATCAGAAAGATTTCTGGCTCCCAGGTGTCTTTTATACAGGTAACAAGCTGAGATTAGGAGCACTCCCTTTTATACAGGTAACGAGCTAAGATTAGGAGCACACTGTTAAAGGGAGTACTCCTAATTTCAGCTTGTTACCTGTGTAAAAGACACCTGTCCACAGAAGCAATCAATCAGATTCCAAACTCTCCACCATGGCCAAGACCAAAGAGCTCTCCAAGGATGTCAGGGACAAGATTGTAGACCTACACAAGGCTGGAATGGGCTACAAGACCATTGCCAAGCTGCTTGTTGAGAAGGTGACAACAGTTGGTGCGATTATTCGCAAATGGAAGAAACGCAAAAGAACTGTCAATCTCCCTCGGCCTGGGGCTCCATGCAAGATCTCACCTCGTGGAGTTGCAATGATCATGAGAACGGTGAGGAATCATTCCAGAACAACACGGGAGGATCTTGTCAATGATCTCAAGGCAGCTGGGACCATAGTCACCAAGAAAACAATTTGTAACACACTACGCCATGAAGGACTGAAATCCTGCAGCGCCCGCAAGGTCCCCCTGCTCAAGAAAGCACATATACATGCCCATCTGAAGTTTGCCAATTAACATCTGAATGATTCAGAGGACAACTGGGTGAAAGTGTTGTGGTCAGATGAGACCAAAATGGAGCTCTTTGGCATCAACTCAACTTGCCGTGTTTGGAGGAGGAGGATTGCTGCCTATGACCCCAAGAACACCATCCCCACCGTCAAACATGGAGGTGGAAACATTATGCTTTGGCGGTGTTTTTCTGCTAAGGGGACAGGATAACTTCACCGCATCAAAGGGACGATGGACGGGGCCATGTACCGTCAAATCTTGGGTGAGAACCTTCTTCTCTCAGCCAGGGCATTGAAAATGAGTGGTGGATGGGTATTCCAGCATGACAATGACCCAAACACACGACCAAGTAGAAGCACATTAAGGTCCTGGAGTGGATTAGCCAGTCTCCAGACCTTAATCCCATATACAATCTGTGGAGGGAGCTGAAGGTTCCAGTTGCCAAACGTCAGCCTCGAAACCTTAATGACTTGGAGAAGATCTGCAAAGAGGAGTGGGACAAAATCCCTCCTGAGATGTGTGCAAACCTCGTGGCCAACTACAAGAAACGTCTGACCTCTGTGATTGTCAACAAGGGTTTTGCCACCAAGTACTAACTCATGTTTTGCAGAGGGGTCAATTACTTATTTCCCTCATTAAAATGCGAATCAATTCATAACATTTTTGACATGCGTATTTCTGGATTTTGTTGTTATTCTGTCTCTCACTGTTCAAATAAACCTACCATTAAAATTATAGACTGATCATTTCTTTGTCAGTGGGCAAACGTACAAAATCAGCAGGGGATCAAATACTTTTTTCCCTCACTGTACATAGACAACAACATCCGCCATTCGCCACTAAGTGGAGGTGACATAACTACAACGCTTGTGCCGGGCTATGTGCACCTTGAGGCCACGTGAAGTGTGGAACGCCTGCTGGCAGGAGGTCACGGGGCAGAGCCAGATGCCACAGGTCGACTGAGACGACTGGCTGATGCAGCACCTGTGCCCCCTACTGTGCCAACTTGCTGTGCTGTAGCCACCCGGCACTCCGCTCGTTGTTGTGAGCGTCGCGTGTAGTGTTCGATGGTACATAGACTCACACACACATTTACCTACACAAACACACATATGGACTTACAAAGACACATCGACTAAGACACACAAGGACTGACGCACACACATGGACCCACGCACACACATCGACTTACAGACACACATCGACTCACACACACATACATAGACTGACACACACATGAACTTACACACATACACACATTGCCGAACACACATCGACTGACACACATAGACTCCCACAAAAACATACATGTACTCACATACGCACATACAGGCACACACACATGGACTGACACACACACATGGACTTACGCACACACACACACACGTACGTAAAAACACACACACATGGACTCACACGCACACGTGGACCAAAACACACACACAGAAAGAAATGGACACTGACTCACATGGAACGAGACACACAGCGACTAACACACACGCACATCGACTGACACAAACACACAGACATATCGACTCACACACATAAACGCATCGACTCTGACACACAGACTCACACACACAGATTGACTCACACACAGACACATCGACTTATACACATCGCCGCAGACACGCACATTGACCCACACGCACACATGGACTTAGGCGCAGGCATTATTATTATTGTGAAAAGAAGTAACTAAATTTAAAAAAGCGTAGTTGTCTACACATGCACACCACGCACACACATTGACTAACACATACACATGGAATTACGCACACACACATTGACGGTATGCACTATCACTACAGCAGTGCACACGGACAGTGGTGGTACCTGCTTAAACTACAGCAGTGCAAACCGACTGTGTTGGTTCGTGGTGTCACTACAGCAGTGGCTAGTGACTGTGGAGTAACCTGCTATTAATACAGCAGTGCATACTGTGGTGGTACCTGCTTTCCCTACAGCAGTGCATGCATACTGTGGTGTAAGCTACTATGATTAGAGCAGGGCAAGCGACAGTGGTGGTACCTGCTATGATGACAGCAGTGCATAGTGACTGGTGGTACCTGCTAGTACTACAGTAGTACATGCTGACTGTATTACAGTATATATGGAATGTATAGCACAAAGTAGTAAGCAGACAGAGTGCAGTGGAGAGGCCTAGTCCCGTGCAGAGCCCCCGGGCTCGGCTAGATTTCCCAGCCCGCCGAGGTGTTACCGTGGCAGGCTGAAGGCTGGGCCGGTCCCCCCGGCAACGCGATAATAATGTTATGTAAGCGCTATAATAATGATATGTAGGGGCTCTATAGTAGTTTCAGGACGCATTGGGGTATCATTGGGGTGCGGTCGGGAGAAGAGGACATCGTACAGTGAAGAATGTACATGTTTGGTGTGTTTTACCTGGATGTGTAAGGCGAAAGAAAATTTGTGGCGATCGTGTGTGCGTTGCTAGGGGCAACCCATGTGGGCAGTGCAAAGTGTAATGAGATAAATGCTTATAAGACAAATTAGTGGGACTAACGTCTTATCTAAAAGCATATAATACAAAAGTGTGCAACTTACCTTGGGCGATGGCGCGTGTGGATTGCTGGGGGTAACCTCGTGGGTGCTGTGCCCAAGTGTAGCTGGCTGATTTGTGACCCAGTACGCGGCCAAGAGAAATAAGTAAATACTAGGCAGACTAACTTAAAAGTTTAATAAATATATCCAAAAAAACGCTAAAAAAACTAATTTAAAGGTGAAGGACGTTAAAAGGAAATAGCCTATTCCCACCGCGGGGCTTAGGCCGTGCTGGCTGGCAAATTTTTTGGGACATAAAGGTCACCGTTCGAGAGGCAAATCCCTCGCAAGAGTACGCGCGCGTGCGGAGACTTTTATAGATAAGCAAGAGAAGAGAATGGAGGGGGCAAGTGCTGTTAGCGAGCACCTATGAAGGCCGGCACGGCACACGAGGGAGTGGGTGACAGCCCCACGCCCGGCCGCCTTTGTCTCCCCAGTGGCGTTTGAGGCTGAGTCGACCTAGGGGAGGCCCAGGAGCGGTTCAAATAATTGTCACCGGTGGTGGCCGTGAGCGGGAATCGAACTCGGGTCGCCGAGTTCGTAGTGCGGCATAGCGCTAACCACTACACTACAATGCGCTACGCTTCCACATGTGCGGGTCACGTGACAGATTTGACGTCACAGCTCACTTGCCATGCAAAAAATAAATGCATTATTGCGCTATTCCCCCCCCCCCCCAAAAAAAAAGACCACAAGTGTATTTTAATATTTTTTGCATGGTGTACAGTCTGGAAAGTACCCACATGGCAAATTTAAAGTTTTGTTGCATGTCGGGAAGTACGCAAAACATTTTGAACAGACACACATGGCTCGAAGATGGCGGCGGCGTGTGAGTGAGCTGAGTGTGAGCTGTGCTTGGGTGAGAATGAGCTGCGTGTGAGCTGAGTGTGTGAGTGTGAGTGAGCTGTGTGTGTTTAAATTGAGATTGGCGGGTGCAATCGTTTAGTCGGGTTTTATCGTGTGTTCTTTCTCCATCTGTCCATCATCATCTCTTTCCTTCATCTATATCGGTTTATGAATAAATATGAGGAAGCCACTGGAGCAGATTGAAAACTACTTTCTTTAGAACAGTTTTTTTGCGCATTTGGGTTGTTGTCCTTCCCCTGCACCTTCGATTATCGAGGTCGGCTGTGTACGGTGCGAAAGAAGTTCAACATAGGTCTGTGAGCTGCTCACACGAGATGGCCTGGTGACACCCAAGACGGCAGGCCTCCCGAGACGTTGAAAATTGCGCAGATATTAAACTCAACACTCACACACACCCACACACAACAACAACCGCCATTCGCCACTAAGTGGCGGTGACGTCACCACGATGCTTGTGCCAGGCTATGTGCTCGACCCAGGTGCCAAGGGTTGACTGACACACAAACACACTCAGACGAAGACCCCCCCATTTAGCCTTAATGTACTTTTGGGGAAAGTGCTGTTCCCGAGCAACATAAATGGGTGCCGGCATGGCAGAGATGTGTGGG
Organism: Petromyzon marinus; assembly: GCF_048934315.1. NCBI lineage: Eukaryota > Metazoa > Chordata > Hyperoartia > Petromyzontiformes > Petromyzontidae > Petromyzon > Petromyzon marinus. The sequence goes on along the minus strand of NC_133741.1, from coordinate 1,065,053 downwards.
TAGCACCATGCCCGGCCATCTTTGTCCCTCGAAGTCACAGGAAGCAGCACCCAGGCCCCTGCGGACTGCCGTGGTCGTGGTGGTGAGGAGTGACGCGTCGCTCATGCTCGTGTGAAGTGCACGGACAGTCTGTGGCGGAGTGCTTGAGCAGACCGAGAGAGCCACGGCAGAAGGACTACGACGCCATGGCAGAGGTGACGGTGGTGAAGGAGGGCTGGCTCTGCAAGCGTGCTGCAAGAATATGACTAGGACGATGAGAAATCAGGCGCACAGGCCGACAAGACGGAACTGCAGACCACGCTTCGCTCGCTGTCCTACAAGCTCGAGGATATGAGCACACGCAACGACCTGATCGGTAAGTACTGAGCCGCCCTCCAGCGCTCGCTCAACGACCTAGAAATCCTTTAACTGCTGCCCGAGTGCAGCAAGAAGCTAAAGGCCGTCAATGATCGTGCCACCCTCTTCCGCGTCACCTCTTCCGCGTCACCTCCAATGCTATGATCAATAGTGATCTCTTGCTCTGATGTCACATTGAGGGCGGTGCTCATCTGCATAAACTCAAGCACACGGGTGAGAAGCCGTGCATGTGTGACGAGTGTGGCAAGACGTTCCTCGCGCTCGCCCTACGAGTATTTTTTCGCTTGTGTGTTAAACTGTGTGTACCCTTGGTATTTTAAAGATGGCACTTCTCCTACTGTGTACCCTACTGCTATCCCTCCCGGCCATATCTAGTGTCACACTCAACTCTACCACCGGCTACCCTCGTTACTTCTCGTCCATACTTGTTGCTCAATATGCTACTACACCTGTTAATGAAACAGCTTATTGACACTCATTGGTTTTTTCGGTAAAATCACGTATGTAGAAATACCATGAAATTATATTAAAATAAATCAATCACGACGTTTCGACGCAACACAAGCGATCTTCATCAGGTGTAAAAAACAAATAGCGAGGGAGCATATAGGGCGACACCAACACAACACATGGAGAGCGCCAAACTGCACGGAGGTAAATAGAACAAGAAGATGAGAGACGAGAATTCAACAAACCTAAGAAAAAATTATGTGATGCAAAACCAGTCAGGCCAACAACACAGTTAGACACTTGCCTGGCAGACCACGAATTTCAGAAGAATGCTAAATTTTTTATATAATTTTATGGTATTTCTACATACGTGACTTTACCGAAAAAACCAATGAGTAATTTATGCAGTCACGAAAGCTTTAATAGCGTCGTGAATTTTTTATTTTTTGTTGATTTTTTACGTCACCTGATGAAGGCCACTTGTGTTGTGGCCGAAACGTCGTGAATTTTTTATTTTAATTTTTTTGTTGTGTTTTTTACGTGACTTTACCGAATAGAACCAAAGAGTATGGATCCTTGCAGTCACGAAAGCTTTAAATCTAGAATTTAATAGCTTATTGACACTTAAACCCTATCTCTGTCCCATTACTTCACCAGCACTACTTCCAAACTTCATTCTGCTCTTAAAATATCGCCATCTCCGAGCTGCTGCTATTTGTCCAAGGTTTGCCGCTCTTCATCCTTTCACAGAAATACCTGTGCATACTATTAATTCAACTTTTCTTATTTCTGGGTGGTATTGAGCTTCATCCTGGCCCAAATGTAAAGAACTCGTTTAATTCTGTAGATTTTTCTGGCAGAAAAGGTGTTGGTGTTCTACATGTCAACATCAGAGGGGTCGTGATTAAATTAAGTCAACTAAAACTAGAAGTGTCAAATCTGGACCCGGGCATTTTTTGCCTAACAGAAACATTTCTTACTCCTGCCGTAAATGACTTGCAGATGACGATTGACAACTACAACCTTTTTCGGCTTGAGCGAGGGTCTAATGGAGGTGGAATTGCCATCTCTGTTCGTAATACTATTGCATGTTCACTAGCGCACTCCTTGTTAAAAAATGTTGCTTTGAAGGTCTGGCTCTCAGAATAACTCTCCCAAATAATCAACAGATAGTGGTAGTGTGCTGCTATAGACCGCCTAGTGGTAAGGATGTTGAAGCTGCATCTGCACTGAGAGGCTAGGAGAGTGAGAGCGAGAGCAGGATAGCAGTGGAGAGGCTAGAAGAGTGAGAGAGAGCAGGCTAGCAGTAGAGAGGCTAGGAGAGTGAGAGAGAGAGAGCAGGCTAGCATTGGAGAGGCTAGGAGAGTGAGAGCGAGAGTAGGATAGCAGTAGAGAGGCTACGAGAGTGAGGGAGAGAGCAGGCTAGCAGAAGAGAGGCTAGGAGAGTGAGAGCGAGAGCAGGCGAGCAGTAGAGAGGCTAGGAGAGTGAAAGAGAGAGCAGGCTAGCAGTAGAGAGGCTAGGAGAGTGAGAGGGAGCAGGCTAGCAGTAGAGAGGCTAGGAGAGCGAGAGGGAGCAGGCTAGCAGTAGAGAGGCTAGGAGAGTGAGTGAGAGCAGGCTAGCAGTAGAGAGGCTATGAGAGTGAGAAAGAGAGCATGCTAGCAGTAGAGAGGCTAGGAGAGTGAGTGAGAGAGAGCAGGCTAGCAGTGGAGAGGCTAGGAGAGTGAGAGTGGGAGCAGGCTCGCAGTAGAGAGGCTAGGAGAGTGAGTGAGAGCAGGCTAGCAGTAGAGAGGCTAGGAGAGTGAGAGTGGGAGCAGGATAGCAGTAGAGAGGCTAGGAGAGTGGGAGAGAGCAGGCTAGCAGTAGAGAGGCTAGGAGAGTGAGAGCGAGAGCAGGATAGCAGTAAAGAGGCTAGGAGATTGATAGAGAGAGCAGGCTAGCAGTAGAGAGGCTAGGAGAGTGAGAGAGAGCAGGCTAGCAGTAGAGAGGCTAGGAGAGTGAGAGGGAGCAGGCTAGCAGTAGAGAGGCTAGGAGAGCGAGAGGGAGCAGGCTAGCAGTAGAGAGGCTAGGAGAGTGAGTGAGAGCAGGCTAGCAGTAGAGAGGCTATGAGAGTGAGAAAGAGAGCATGCTAGCAGTAGAGAGGCTAGGAGAGTGAGTGAGAGAGAGCAGGCTAGCAGTGGAGAGGCTAGGAGAGTGAGAGTGGGAGCAGGCTCGCAGTAGAGAGGCTAGGAGAGTGAGTGAGAGCAGGCTAGCAGTAGAGAGGCTAGGAGAGTGAGAGTGGGAGCAGGATAGCAGTAGAGAGGCTAGGAGAGTGGGAGAGAGCAGGCTAGCAGTAGAGAGGCTAGGAGAGTGAGAGCGAGAGCAGGATAGCAGTAAAGAGGCTAGGAGATTGATAGAGAGAGCAGGCTAGCAGTAGAGAGGCGAGGAGAGTGAGTGAGAGAGAGCAGGCTAGCAGTAGAGAGGCTAGGAGAGTGAGAGAGAGAGCAGGCTAGCAGTGGAGAGGCTAGGATAGTGTGAGTGGGAGCAGGCTAGCAGGAGAGACGCTAGGAGAGTAAGAGAGAGAGCAGGCTAGCAGTAGAGAGGCTAGGAGAGTAAGAGAGAGAGCAGGCTAGCAGTAGAGAGGCTAAGCTGTTTCTCCCTCCATACAGAAACAACCACTTGATACTCCGGTCAAAACCATCACACTACCTTATATAGCAGGCGTTACTAAAAAGATCTCCAAAATTCTAAACAAACACAAGATCCTGGTCCGGTTCAATACAGTACACAAAATCCGTGACCTGATCCCATCCGTGAAGGATGTCATCCCTGACTTACAGTACCCCGGAGTTTACAAATTGAGTTGTACCTGCGGTGATTGCTATATCGGGGAGACGAAACAACATATCTCTGACCGAATTCGCGAGCACAAATCAGATCTGAAACACGGCAGAACGAATTCATCTGCTGTGGCTGATCATTGTTACAACGCTATTGGGTGATCATGAGATTGTCTTCTCCGATACCAAGGTTCTCTGTAAACCTACAGGTTTTCACCAGAGATTTGTCCACGAAGCCATTCAGATATACAAACACAGACATAACTTCAACCGAGAGGATGGTTTCAAATTAAGCAACCATTGGAAAGACGTTTTAAATCATACCAAACGTCAACTAATTTCTAACAGCAATTTCAAGTAATGGTATACCAAGCATATTCCTTCCGAACTTTCTATTAAACCCCTTTTTCCTACACTCCCCTGACAGCACATTCTTGCCGATCTTTATTTTTTTCCGTTTCTATTGCACACACACAGTGACCCATCCTCCGCACCCTCTACACAAAAACATGCTAATCCCCCAGCTAATTTTCTGACTTTAACACCCTGCTGCTTCAACACTTTAACACAGCTATTTTTGATATGTAAACTCCGTTGTCAAGGCGCCCTGCTCCTCCCACCGAGCTTAAAAGACGCTGCGAATCTTAGCAGCGGTCATTGAAGTGCTGTCGTCCCGACAGTTCTGTTCCTTCATCTGAAGAAGGCCACTTGTGTTGTGGCCGAAACGTCGTGATTTTTGCCGTTTAATTTTTTACCTACGTGACTTTACTGAATAGAACCAAAGACTATGGGTCTTTGTGTGGTGATTCTGTGGGTCTCTGTGTCCATGTGTGGTGTGTATGTTGGTCTCTGTGTGGTGTGTCTATGGGTCTCTGTATCCCTGTGTGGTGAGTCTGTGGTTTTCTCTGGGTCTCTATTTATGGGTCTCTGATGAGTCTATGGATTTTTGTGTGATAAGTCTATCGGTCTCTTTGTAGTGAGCCTATGGGTCTCTGCATGGTGAGTCTATGAGTCTCTGTCTGGTGAGTCTGGATCTCTGTGTGGTGAGTCTGCGGGTCTCTCTGTGAGTCTATGGGTCTCGGTTCTCTGGGCCGTGTATACGTCTCTGTGTGGTGCGTCTATGGGTCTTTAGGTGTTGAGTCTATGGATCTCTTTGTGGTGAGTCTCTGTGTGGTGAGACTATGGGTCTCCTTGTGGGTCTGGGTCTCTGTTTGGTGAGTCTGTGGGTCCCTATGTGTGAGTATATGGGTCTCCATTCATGGGTATCTGATGAGTGTATGGGTCTCTGCGTGGTGAGTCAGTGGGACTCTATGTCTGAGTCTATGGGTCTCTGTGTGTAGAGTCTAGGCATCTCTGTTTGAGGAGTCTATGGGTTTCTATGTGGTGAGTCTATTAGTCTCTGTGTGGTGAGTCTATGGATCTCTATTTATGGGTACCTGACGGATGTATGGGTCTCTATGTGGTGAGTCTATGGGTCTCTGTGTGGTGACTCTATCAGTCTCTGTGTGGTGAGTCTGTGAGTCTCTATGTGTTAGTTTGTGGGTCTCTATATGTAAGTATATGAGTATCTGTTTGTTGCGTCTAAGGGTATGTGAGTCGACGCATCTCTGTGTGAGGAGGCTATGTGTCTTTACGTGGTGAGTCTATGGGTCTCTGTGTGTGAGTCTATGGGTCTCGGTGTCTCTGTGTGGTGTGTCTGTGGGTCTCTGTGTGGTGAGTCTATGGGACTCTATTTATGGGTCAGTAATGAGTGTATGGGTCTCTGCGTGGTGAGTCAGTGGGTCTCTATGCATGAGTTTATGGGTCTTTGTGTGGAAAGTCTAGGCATCTCTGTTGGTGAGTCTATGTATTTCTATTTACGGGTCTCTGATGAGTGTATGGGACTCTATGTGGTGCGTCTATGGCTCACTGTATGGTGAGTTTATAGGTCCTTTGTCGTGAATATATGGATATTTTTTTAGGAGTCTATGGGTCTCTGTGTAATGAGCCTATGGGCCTCTGTGTGATGAGTCAGTGGGCCTCTATGTATAAGTTTACATGTCTCTGTCCCTGTGTGGTGAGTCTATGGGTCTCTATTTATGGGTATCTGATGAGTCTATGGATCTCTATGTGTTGCGTCTATGGGTCTCTGTGTCATGAGTCTATGAGTCTCGTTCTGGTGAGTCTAAGGGTCTTTGTGTGGTGAGTCTGTGGGTCTCTGTCTGGTAAGTCAATGGTGATGATGGTGATTATGGTGGTGGTGTTAGTCACGATGTTAATGCCACCACTCTGCCCTGTCTGACTCGCGTCACAGCCGCTCATTCACCCACACTCACTCATCCACCAACTCACTTTCCCACCAACCCATTCACTCCCTTGCCCATTCATTCATCATGATACCTGCCCACTCACTTAGCTACTCACTAACTTAATAAAACACCCACCCACACACCAACCCACACACTTTACCATCCATCCTCCCACCAACCCACTCTCCATTATGATCCCACCGACACAGCCATTATGAACCCCACCAACACGGCCATTGTGAGCCACACCCACGCGGCCACTGTGAGCCCCATCCACATGGCCATTGTGAACCCGACCAACACGGCCATTGTAAACCCCACCCACACAGCTATTGTGAGCCGCACCCACGCGGCTACTGTGAGCCCCATCCACACAGCCATTGTGAACCCCATCCACATGGCCACTGTGAGCCCCACCAACATGGAAATAGTGAACCCCACCAACACGGCCATTATAAACCCCACCCACACTACCATTGTGAGCGCCACCCACACGGCCAATGTGAGCCCCCACCCACACAGCCATTGTGATCTCCACCCACACAGCCATTGTGAACCCGACCAACACGGCCATTGGAAACCCCACCCACACAGCCATTGTGAACCCCATCCACACGGCTACTGTGAGCCCCATCCACACGGCCATTGTGAGCCCCATCCACACGGCCATTGTGAACCCAATCCACACGGCCAATGTGAGCCCCACCAACATGGAAATAGTGAACCCCACCAACACGGCCATTATAAACCCCACCGAAATGGCTATTGGGAACCCTATCCACACGACCATCATGAATCCTCACGAGCCAGGCAGCACTCGCGAAACATTGCAACATTATATTGAGTCCTCGAGGGTTTATAAAACGAGATACAAACAACGACATACAACAATGATATATATACATTATAACTTTTTATGGATCCTAACTCTTAACACATCACATGGACAGGCAGGCTCTGGCCATTGTCTGCACCAGGCATCCCCCTTCGTCTCCACTCCCTGGGGGGCGACTCCCCCCACCCCTCCATGTCCTGGAAATTGCTGGCGAGGTCATCCCCTTGAGGACTGCCATCGGATGAAAACTCGCATGGGTGGGAGCCCGGGGTAACGGTGCCTGGATGCACTACTAGGCTAGTCCCGTGTGGTGTGCATGTGGTGAATGTAGTGTATGTGTGGTGTGGGTGTGGTGAATGTGTGTACGTGTGGTGTGAGTGTGGTGAGTGTGGTGTTCGTGCATGTAGTGTGTGTGTGTGCTGCGTGTGGTCAGTGTGGTGAGTGTAGTGTGTGTGTGGGGAGTGTGGTGAGTGTAGTGCGTGTGCGTGTGGTGTGTGTGTGGGGAGTGTGGTGAGTGTAGTGTGTGTGCGTGTGGTGTGTGTGTTTGGTGCGTGTGGTGAGTGCAGTGTCCAGTCCATTTCTGGTGTCTGCTCTTCAGTCTTCTGCCACAGCCTGTTCCATGGTGGTGAGTGTTGTCAGTGTGGTGAGTGAGTGTGGTGTGTATCTGTGTGTGTAGTATGTGTGTGGTATCATGCAGGGGTGGGTGGTGGGTGCATGGTGCTGCTTGTGGTGGTGGTGGTTGGCACCGACTCCACCACCACCGCCACCCCCTACTGTGTGGTGGGCCGGCCACCACACAGCAGCATGCGGCGGAGAAGCGAGCGGAGTGAGCGGAGCGCCCTGCCCACACACACTAGGCCCCCTCGCTTCCTCTTCTCCTGCTCCTGCTGCACCTCCTCCATCTTCTCCTCGTCCTCCTTGTTGTCCTCCTTCTGTGCCTTGTCCTCCCCCTCCTCCTCCTTGTCGTTATTCTTCTTCTTGTGCTCCTCCTTGTCGTCATCCTCCTTGTCGTCATCCTTCTCCTTGTCATCATCCTCCTCCTTGTCATCCTCCTTGTCATCCTCCTTGTCATCCTCCTTGTCATTGTCCTTGTCCTCCTCCTTGTCGTCATCCTTCTTGTCATTGTCCTCCTCGTCCTCCTTGTCATCCTCCTTGTCGTTATGCTTCTCCTTCTCGTCATCATCTTCGTCGTCCTCCTCGTCATCCTTCTCGTCCTCAGACTCGTCCTTATCTGTCTCCATCTTCTCCTCATCCCCTGTCTTCTTCTCCACCTCCGTCGCCACCACCTCCTTCTTCACCACCTCCTCCACATCCTCCGCCCTATCTCCCGAGTTCTGGGCGAGCGGTGAGGATATTGATGATGATGATGGGGGCTGCTCCAGCTCCGCTCTGTGGAGAGAGATGCAGCACCACAGCAGTGCTCCAGCATACCGCGACTACAGCCAGAGGTCCAAATTTTGATTTAAAGCTTTCGTGACTGCAGGGATTCATATTCTTGGTTCTTTCGGTAAAGTCACGTAGAAGGGAAACAATAAATAATAAAAATATAAAACAATACAATTCTCACGACGTTTCGAGTGCAACACAAGCAATCATCATCAGGTGTGAAAACCACAGCAAGAAAATTTGAAAAAAGTTTCGGTTTTTTAACGTTAGCACCACCGAGAGCGATTTGACAGTTTGTTCAGATGGACGAGTCCATCTATGTTCGGAAAAGAGGAGGGGGGAGACGAAAATAATGGATGTGGTCTGAAAGCCACCTTAAGCGTGATCAATCAATTAAGACCCGAAATGGTTTATCAAATCCTTCCAATGATTGCTAAGCCAGAATCCATCTTCTCGGTTGAAATTGTCTCTGTGTTTGTATATGTGGATAGCCTCATGAACGAATCTCTCATGGTAGCCAGATGGCTTGCAAAGAACCTCTGTCTTGGAGAAGTCAATGTCATGTGAGCCTACTGAATTATAACAGGGATCTGCTACGGCCGAGGTGTTCGTCCTACCGTGTTTCAGGTCTGCTTTGTGTTCATGAATGCGGTCCGAGACATGTCGTTTGGTTTCTCCAATGTAACAACTACCACAGAGGCAACTTAGTTTGTAGACGCCAGGGTACTGTATGCCCGGAATGACATCTTTTTACAGACGGAACCAGATCACGGATTTTATGTAATGTGTTGAATCGGACCTGGATCTTGTGTTTATTCAAGATTTTGGAGATCTTTTTTGTGATCCCCGCAATGTAGGGTAAAGTTATGGTTTTGAAAGGCTCCTCAAGAGGGTCCTTCTTTATGGTTGGAGTGATAGCTTTACGGATTGTGTAGTCGGAATAACCATTAGCCTTAAGAGCTTGGTGTACGTGCTTGAGTTCACTGGCTATGTGTTCCTGGTTGGATATGCATTGGGCTCTATGGTGCAGAGTCTTGATGAGGGAATTCTTCTGGAATGGATGGTGGTGGGAATCCGGTTTCAGGTAAGCATCCGTATGGGTATCTTTCGAAGAATTTTTCTAGAGCAGGCCGGCCATGTGGCCAGATGACAAAAGTGTCATCCACATACCTCTTCCATAAGGTTGGGTGCAGAGTGGCAGTCTGGTTGGCGTCAGTCTCAAATTTCTCCATGAAAATGTTGGCTACAACCGGAGATAGGGGGAGCCCATTGGGGTGCCCTCAGTTTGCTTGTAGAAAGTTCCATTCCAAGTGAAGTATGTATTGGTTAAGCAGTGTGTCACCAGGGGGGGAACCTCAGTGTTTAGTCCTTGATGAACCAAGTCTTCAATGATTGCGATGGTGTCAGGTACAGGAACTTTGGTGAATAAGGAAACTACATCCAAACTGACAAGCAGGTCATCTGGGGACAGGGAAATACCCTTGATTGTTGATACCGCAGAGGTGGTTTTTCCAGTGAAAGGCCGCAGGATTTCAGACAGAAAACGAGCCAGTTTGCAGGTGGGGGAGTTGATAGTAGAGACGATGGGACGAAGGGGTGTATCTACTTTATGTATTTTTGGTAAGCCGTATAATCTTGGTGGCCTGGCAGCAGAAGGTTTCAACGAGAACTCTTTGGTTTGATCAATTAATGCGGTTGAATCAGAAATGATTTTGTTGGTTTTTATGATGAGGCTGTTGGTGGGATCTCTTTGTATTTTTTGTATAGCTGCCATCGTTGAGTAATTCTTGAATTTTGTTGTTATATTATATTTTATCCATGATGACAGTGGCATTGCCCTTGTCGGCTGAGAGGATGACAATGTCATCCCTCTTTTTTTATTTATATAATTCAAAACGCTCATCTTTACTGAGGTTGCTAGCTGGCATCTTAGCGTTTTTGAGGGTTGCAGCGATTTCAGATATTGCTATGTCTGCAGCGATGTGACCCAGGCCCTTGAGAGCCACGTCTACTTGGGCAATGATATCATTAACTGGTATGTGTTTAGGTGTGACTGCAAAAGCTATCACTCCAACCATGAAGAAGGACCCTCTTGAGGAGCCTTTCAAAACCATCACTTTACCCTACATTGCGGGGATCACAAAAAAGATCTCCAAAATCTTGAATAAACACAAGATCCAGGTCTGATTCAACACATTACATAAAATCTGTGATCTGGTTCCGTCTGTAAAAAGATGTGATTCCGGACATACAGTACCCTGGCGTCTACAAACTAAGTTGCCTCTGTGGTAGTAGTTACATTGGAGAAACCAAACGACATGTCTCGGACCGCATTCGTGAACACAAAGCAGACCTGAAACACGGTAGGACCAACACCTCGGCCGTGGTAGATCCCTGTTAGAATTCAGTAGGCTCACATGACATTGACTTCTCCAAGACAGAGGTTCTTTGCAAGCCATCTGGCTACCATGAGAGATTCGTTCATGAGGCTATCCACATATACAAACACAGAGACAATTTCAACCGAGAAGATGGATTCTGGCTTAGCAATCATTGGAAGGATTTGATAAACCATTTCGGGTCTTAATTGATTGATCACGCTTAAGGTGGCTTTCAGACCGCATCCATTATTTTCGTCTCCCCCCTCCTCTTCTCTGAACATAGATGGACTCGTCCATCTGAACAAACTGTCAAATCGCTCTCCGTGGTGCTAACGTTAAAAAACCGCCACTGTTTTCAAATTTTCTTGCTGTGGTTTTCACACCTGATGATGATTGCTTGTGTTGCAGTCGAAACGTCGTGAGAATTGTATTGTTTTAGCCAGAGGTCCCATTCGCACCCCCACCACCCGCCATTGCCCGTGGGTGGACTAACTGACTGACTGACTCTAAAACTAAACAATTTTTTGTTTATTTTACCAGGTAAGGCCCCACTGAGCTATGTGGCTATCTTTCAGCGAAGCGACCTGGCCATCACAAGTGAAAGCGGCTCAACGAGTGGCTGATATCATCAGCATTGTCACGTGCGAATTCATCATAGCAGCCAAATCCTCTAAATGCATGTTCCTACAGACTCTGAGACCCATAGAAACCCATACTTAAAGAGATCCATACAGACCCACAGAGACCCGTACTCACAGAAGTCCATATATACCCATGGATACTCATACTCACAGAGACCTATAGAGATCCAGAGACTCATATGGAACAATACAGACCCACAGCAACCCAGAGAGACCCATACTGAAAATAAACTTTTTGTATTTCACCAGGTAAGGCCCCACTTAGCTATGTCGCTCTTTTTCAGATAATTTACCTGCCTATCACAGGTGATATCAGCTCAGTTAAATGGCTGATATCATCATCATCCGGTGGGAATTCATAGCGGCAGCCAAATCCTCGAAAAGCACGTTTCAGTAGACTCGCAGAGACTTGTACAGACCCATACTCAGATACTCATTCAGATCCACAGAGCCCCATACAGACCCCCAGAGACTCATACTCACAGATACGCATACAGACCCACAGAGACCCATACTCGCAGAGACCCCTCCAGACCCACAGAGACCCATACTCGCAGAGACCCCTCCAGACCCACAGAGACCCATACAGACCCACAGAGACCCATACAGACCCACTGAGACCCATACAGAGCCACAGAGATCCATACTTGCAGAGACCCATACAGACCCACAGAGACCCATACTCATAGAGACCGATAACCACTCCCAGAGACCCATACTAATAGAGACCTATAGAGATCCAGATAATCATACAGAACTAAGGGACTCACAGAGACTCACAGCAACCCACAGAGACCCGTACTAAAACTCAGCTTTTTATTTCACCAGGTAATGCCCCACTGAGCTATGTAGATATTCTTCAGAAGCGACCGGCCTATCAAAAGTGATAGCAGCCCAACGAAGTGGCTTATATCATCATCATCATCGTCTGGATATTCATAGTGACAGCCAAATACTCTAAACGCGTGATGTCGATTCTAAATGTGGAGAAATTTCGACACAACCACCATGGAAAGAGAGAGCAAGAGACACGGATTCCAAATATACAGCAGCATGCATTGTCAGAGTTGGGATCGAACCCACGACTCCTGCATGCCAGGCGAGATAGTCAACATCCCCATGCCACACAGCAGAGAGAGAGGCTTACCGTGGGTCGGCAGCTCCAGAGCCAGGAGTGGCGGTGGTGGTGGTGGTGGTGGTAGCGGTGTTGATCATTGTGGCACTGGTGGTTGTGGCGCTGGTGGTGGTGGCGCTGGCGATCCTTTTGGTGGTGGTGGTGGCGGTGGTGGCGCTGTCAGCGATGGCACTGGCGGTGGTGGCGCTGGCAGTGGTGGTGGTGGCGGTGCTGGTGGCGGTGGTGGTGGTGGCGTTGGCGCTGCTGGCGGTGATGGCGGTGGTGGCGGCAGTGTTGGTGGTGGTGCTGGGGATCCTAGTGGTGGTGGTGCTGGTGGTGGTGGTGGTGGTGGCGCTAGTTGTGGTGGTCGTGGCCGCGGTCTGCAGCCAGCTGTGACGCAGCGCCTGTTCGGGCGTCATGCGGATCTTGGGATCCCATCTGTTGAGAGATGCAGGGAGGGGGAGGGATCGCGGGAAGGGGCATGGGGGTGGAGGGGGTAGGGATCAAGGAGGGGGAAGGACAGACGCGTGGTAAAGTTCATTATACGTTTGTTCTATGTGTGTCTCTATGGGTCTTTTTGGATCCGTATGCGTCTCTGTAAGTATTGGTCTCTGTGGGTCTCTATAGGCATGGGTGGGGGGTAATTGTTGGGGGGTGGAGGGGGTGGGAGGGAGTGGTGGTTAGGTGGATGGGAGGGGGTGGGTAGATGTAGGTGGGGATGGTGGGGTGGGAGGGTGTTGGTGGGTGTGGTTCTTATTTGATTTTATTGATTTGGTTGATTTGATTTGGTAATAGCTGCTCATTCAGAGGAGGAGTTGGAGACGCTGCTGCTGAGACTGGAGCATCCCACTAAGAGATGGGGCCTTACCATCAGCCCCACCAAAACTAAGCATCTGCCTGGGTATTTTGTACCATCGGACACTCCACCCCCACAACTCCCAATCGGTGATGGGGCAGTTGTGGAGAGAGTGGAGAGTTTCCCATACCTGGGCAGTGTGCTTATGACTGGCTCCAGTTTAACAGCAGAGGTCTCACTCCGAATCAGTCGAGCAGCAATATATTTTCATCGGTTGCGTAACGCTGTGTGGAAGCTACCTGGTCTGTTGCTCCACACTAAGCTTCAGGTCTTCTCGGCCACGGTCATTCCCTCCCTTCTCTACGCTTGCAAAACGTGGACCCCCCTAATGGAACATCTTCGCCAGTTAGAAACATTTAGGCTAGCCTGCCTACGATCCATCCTGGGTTTAACCAGGCTAGATTGTGTGAGGAGCTCACAAATCCTTGAAAGATCTGGGCAAGGTCCCATCGGTGAGCTCCTCCGGCAGGCAAGGCTGCGTTGGCTGGATAATGTAGCCCGCATGCCCAGCCACCACATGCTGAAACAGTTGTTGTTCGGCTGGATCGAGGGGGCTAAACGGGGGTGGCACGGGCTAGAGAAGAGATGGAGTGATGTGGTACAGGAGGACGTGGAGCTGAGTGGACTTGCCGATGACTGGTACCAGCGGTGTCAAGATCGGCCTCTGTGGAGGAGGCTCGTGAAGGATGCTACTGGGCAGTTGGAGGCAGTCGCCCTCCAACAACAACGGAGGGCGGAGGAGCAACGCTCACAACAACGAGCGGAGCGCCGGGTGGCTAAAGCACAGCAGCTTGGCACAGTAGGAGGCACAGGTGGTGCATCAGCCAGTCATCTCAGTCATCTTAGTCAGTCGACCCGTGGCACTTGAGTCTGCCCTGTGACCTCCTGCCCGCGGGCGTTCGACGCTTCACGTGGCCTCAAGGTGCACATGGCCTGGCACAAGCGTCGTGGTGACGTCACCGCCACTTAGTGGCGAATCGCGGTTGTTGTTGTTGTTGTTGGTTCTTACCGCAGGCAGCAGCTGATGAAGTTTATCAGCTGTTGGCTGTGTCCCCAGAGTATGCGTTCCAGGGGGTACCTTCTCGGTATCCGTCGCTTTTCTGGGCTGTACGGTTTGCCCCGACGGTCTGCAGGTGGCACAGAGAAAGGGATAGACAGAGAGAGACACAGAGTCACCAACCACCATGTCGCCCACTGACCTGTCTACCCACCCACCTACCTATGAACCCACTCGCTCACCTATCCACCAACCCATTCGCTCACCTACCTACCAACCCACTCACGTACCCAGCAAACCACTCACCTCCCCACTAACCCACCCAGCTACCGACCTACCCACCCACCCACCTACCCACCCACTCCCCCACCCACTCCACCACCCACTCACCCACCCATTCACCGACCTAATTACCGATCTACCCACCCATCCACGTACCTACTCACCCACCGAGCTACTCATCCCTTCACACACCAAACCACTCACCCACCTATCCACTCACTCACCTACTCATCCACCCACACCCCACTCAGCCACCCGCTCCCCCACTCACCCACCCATGTTCAGACCCAACCACCTATTCACCCACTTACCCACCGACTCATTCACCCACCCGCCTACCGACTCACCCACTCATCTAGCCACACACCCACTCGCCAACCCACCTACCGACCTACTCACCCACCTACCCATGCACTCACTCACTCACCCGCCTACAGACCCACTCACGCACCCATCCACCTTCTGACACACCCACTCACTCAAACACCTACCGACACACCCATTCACCCACCTAACCACTAACTCAAACACCTAACCACTAACTCAAACACCCATTCACCCATATATCCACGCACTCTAGAACCTACGGACCCACTCAACCACTCACCCATCGACCATACCTACTCACCTACCCACCCACTCACCAAACCTATGGTTCTTGATGACCACAGGGGGTTACTGAGTGGCCCAAACAACAACAGCACCAGTGCCACCCCGTGAAACTGAATCCGGGCGCCACGGTGGCTAACAGATGTTGACTACCTCGCATAGTATGGAGGAAGTTGTTGGTTCAATCCCAACCCTGACGATGCTTGCTGTATATTTTAAGTTTGCATCTCTCTCTCTCCCCTTGGTGATGGCGTGGATTTTTCTCCAGGTCCTCCGGTTTATTCCCCACCACATTTAGAATCAACATCATACGTTTAAGAGTATTTGACTGCTGCTATGAATGCCCACGAAACGATATCAGCCACTTCTGTCGAGCTATTATCATTTGGTGATAGCTATGTCACTTCTGAAAAAAGAGCTGCATAGCTCAGGGGGGCATCAAACCTTTCAAAATTAAAATAGTTTAGTGTTAGTGTAGTGAATCACTTCTGAGACACTAATAAGTAGGAGGCAACATACATTTATTGTACACTTTTAGAAACTGTTCACACACGGGATAACTACAAACAGGTCAGAGCAGCCGGCACGTTGTGTGAACCACGACGCCGGAGACGAAGACTTAGCACGTTGGGTTCCATTCCACCAACAGACAACCCCTATCCAGCCTCGGTACTTCCCTTTTTTGTCCTCCGGCGTGGCCTGGCTCCGCCCCCGGCTACGCCCCCTTCTGGAACCTACCAGAAGGTTCTGGGCCACCTTCCATGTGTCCCCTGCCTGGCTCCGCCCTTGGCTACGCCCCCTTCTGGAACCCACCAGAAGGTTCTGGGCCACCTTCCATGTGTCCCCTGCCTGGCTCCGCCCTTGGCTACGCCCCCTTCTGGAACCCACCAGAAGGTTATGGGCTATACCCCACGTGTCCCCTCGGTCAAATTTGCCTCACATCCCTTACTCAGGAATATCAAGTGCTCCGCCAGCCGGCGGGGGTGCTACGTCCGCATATGCCCCTCTCTGCCAGCAGCCAGCGCCACGCACCCTAGTGACCCACTCCGTGGCATTCCATGCTCGGCTGGCAAGTCGGCTGTTACGCCCATATTTCCTCTCTGTCAGTAACCAGCGCTACGCGCCGTAGTGACCCATTCTATGTAACTACAATAGTATGGGCCTGTGGGTTTCTGTGGGTGTCTATGGTTCTATATGCGTCTCTATCTCTATAGTTTTCTTTGAGTATGGCTCTATATGAGTATGGGTTTCTGGTTCTGTATAAGTCTGTAGAACTGTGCATTTAAGAGTATTTGGCTGCCACTATAAATTACCATGCCATGATGATTATGATATCAGCCACTTCGCTGAGCTGCTATCACTTGTGATGGCCAGGTCGCTTCTGAAAAAAGAGCTATGTATCTCAGTCGGAGCCTTATCCCTGGTAAAATACAAAAAGTTTATAGTTTTAGCTTGCTCCCGCCCACCGCCAACCCTTCAACTCACCAAAGTATTGATTTCTGTAGGGGGCTCCATCCACCAAGCATCTTGGGGGCTTCCCGAGAATCTGCAGACACGGGGTTTACAGACAGAGACAAAAGGGCCACAACAGTCTTAGCCTCGACAGAGCCCTGTTTTTAGTAGCGAGTTAGCAGCAGGACTGCCTAGCAATGCCGGCACTGTGGCACACACATAGACTATCTGAGTGCGTGTGTGTGGAGTGTCGTGGTTAGAGCGTTGCACTATCAACCTGGCGACCCAGATTCCATTCCCGCTCACAGCTAACACCAATGACGATTTTTGAACCGGTCCTGGGCCTCCCCTAGGTAGACTCAGCCTCAAATGAGTACCTGCTGCGATGTGTAAACATTGTCAATGGGGAGACAAAGGCGGCCGGGCGAGGTGTTGAACACCCATCTCCTCGTGTGCTGTGCCTGCTCTTATAGGTTCTCGCTAAAAGCACTCGCCCCAACAGTCTGTTATAGGCTATACGGGGAATCATCGGCTTCAGCTTGTGTACACAGTGTGAAAAGACAACGATCTTTGACCCCGTATGCACAAAGTCAAAGAGCCCCGTATCGCCTTGTATGTGTGTATATTGAACTTCTTTCGGACCATACGTAGCCAACCATGCTAATTGGAGGTGTGGGGGAAGGACAATGAACTAAACACAAAAAGCAGTTTAGTTAACAGATTTTTTTGGTGCGCAAGTGCTTTTAGCAGAGAGAGATCAGACCGGACCAGACTGGACCGGACTGCCCCGGACCGCCCCAGACCGCCTGCTCCGTTACCTCGATGCAGCAGGGGAGGTGGTCCTCGTTGCTCAGCGACGAGAAGAGCTCCCTGCCGGTAACCAACTCGGCCACGGTGCAACCCAGGGCCCACATGTCGATGGCATAGGTGACAAGGTAGCCCAGCAGCAGCTCCGGGGCCACGTAGAACCGTGTCCTACCCACGTGTGGGGCTGCAGCAATAACAACAACTATAAATATATATACGTACATGTGTGTGTGTGTCATCATGTCTGTGGCTGGGTTGCAGTGGTGTAGCGGTTAGCACTACGCTACGCTACGAACTCTGGCGGAGACGAGTTGGATTCTCCTTCATGGCCAGTTACGGTTGTCTGAACCGATCCTGTGCCTCCCCGAGGTTGACTCAGCCTCAGATGAGTACCTGGTGTGGTGTGTAAACATCACCACTGGGGAGATGAAGTTGGCCGGACGTGTTGCTGGCTACTCATCAAATCGTGTGTCGTGTCAGCTTTCATAGGTGCTACTTGCTAACAGCACTTCGTCCTACAGTCTGTTAAAGCTATACACTCATCTGTCAGTCATCTTAGTCAGTTAACCGCATGGCACCTGCTGGGTCTGTCCTGTGGCCTCCTGCCAGCGTTGCGTTCAACACTAAATTTTGCCTGAAGGTGCACATAGCCTGACACAGGCGCCGTGGTGACGTCACCGCCACTTAGTAGCAAATGGTGGTTGGTTTTTTCACCGTGTGTGTGTCTGTGTGTCTCTGTCTTTGTGTGTGTGGGGAGAGGTGGCTGCAGCGGTTTGCACACTGCATTACGAACCCGGCGACTCGAGTTTGATTTCTGCTCATAGCCGACATCAACACTGGTGACGATTATCTTAACCGGTCCTGGGCCTCCGATAGGTCGAATGAGCCTCAAATGAGTACCTGGCTGCGGCGTGTGTAGTAAACATCGACACTAGGAAGACAAAGGGTGCTGGACACCCACCCCTCGTGTGTAGTGCCGGCCTTCATAGCTGCTACTCGCTAAAACCGCATGCCTCTACAGTCTGCTTAGGCTACACAGGGGATCTTTGTCTTTGTGGAACTCAAAGAGCTTTGATCAACATCATCAGCACACAGTCACATGTACACACATATACTCACATATAGATATACCCACACACAGACACTCACACACAGACACCCACATACACATACAGAGTCAGAGACAAAAAACAAAGACACGCCACTCACGTTGACTGTACATGAAGAAGCTGCACCCAAAGTCTGTGACCCTCACGGTGCCAGCCACAGTGTCTTTGACCAGAACGTTGTCCTGTACGAAGAGGAGAAGCAGGAAGGGGATTGACACTCGAGAGGTTATGGGGATAGCATTCAGCCAGCAGTGGATCGATGACGCACCGCCACAATACATGTATACACACGGGCAGTCCTTGAGTTACGAAACGGGCTATGTTCCTGAGATCCATTCGTAAAGTTGGATTTGTTCGTACGTCAGAACTCGCCAATTAATTGTACGTACAGTCAGTCATAAGATGTGTTGCGGTTCCACTAATGAAGTCATAAATTAGATAAAATGTTGTACATGATGCATCAAACGAACGTCAAATCCTTGAACCACCCCTCTGGCCAGTAGCAGTGCAAAAATAAATTGGTGTTATTTTCACTTACATTTAGTCGGAATGGTTTCACTGTTGTGGGTCACGTGGGATACTGAGACTTTTTACGTCTTTGTGGACGATCGCCCCGCCGAACAAAATAGTTCCGTGGTTCAGTTCGCAAGTCATGAGTCAGACGTCTTACGGCGGTCCGTTCATTCATTGCGGATGTTCGTGAGTGTGGACGTTTGTTAGTGCGGACGTGTATGAATGCGAATGTTTGTATCTCGGGGACTGCCTGTACTAAACAGGGGAATCAGATGGAGATAACGCATCCACCCTGCGATCCCTGTGACTGGGATTTCTCTGCGCTACGAGTCCTCAACAGCGAATCGACTCTCCACACTGCGGTTTCGCTCGTACCAGATCATCTTCACCAGAGGTGTATCGTGACCCCTGCCTCCGCTACCACCACCTCCTCATTCCAGATTAGCGACTCGACCTCCGCACCCAAGTCACGCGCGCGAGCCTTAGCGCCGCGTGCGTACCCACTCACCGGCTTGATGTCCGCGTGTACGATGCCCCTCGACTTGACGTGGGACAAGAAGAGGAGAATGCCACAGGTGTACGTCTTCACCATGTCCATGTCGATGTGTTGTTCGCCCGCTTCCTTAATCACCTGATGGAGGTTCGCCCTGTGAGGGGAAAGGCAGCAACGACAGCAACAATGGCGCAGCGTCAGTGCCGTCCCCCTGCGGCGCTGCGTCGATTCTGATAACGACAATCTCATGGTGGTTAGGAGATGTTCACTACCTCGTCTGGTATACAGGAGAATCATGGGTTTGATTCTGATCCTGACCCTGATGCCCGCTGTATATTTTGAGTTTGCCTCTCTCTCCCCATGGTGATCACGTGGATTTTTCTCCGGGTCTTCTGGTTTGTCCATTTACCACATTTCGAACCGACGTCGCGTTTTTCGAGTATTTGGCTGCTGTTATCAATTCCCACGCGATGATAAGCCACTTGGCCGAGCTATCATTTGTGATACCCAGGTCGCTTCTGAAAATTAGCTATACATATATAGAATCGTGTGCCTTGCCAGGTAAATAAAAAAATATATACTTTTAATATATCTTGAGTTTTGGTTAGAATCTACAATACTCCACACAGAAAGGAGCCAGACTTTTCTAATCGAATCCAGGCCCTTCCAATGAGAGGCTCGAGTGTGGCCACCGCGTCTGCAGGTGTGTGTGTGCGTGCGCGTGTGTGCGTAGTGAACGTCGCCACTGGGGGGAGAGACAAAGGCGGCTGAGCCGGCTTGGTGCTGGCTACCCACCCCCCCCCCCCCCATCGTGTGTCACAATGCTGACCTACATAGGCAGTGCTGCCACTTGCTATAAACTGCACTTGCCCCTACAGTCTGTTACAGGTTACACGGGGGTAATGGGTGGGAGGGGGGCTCCACGATATCATGACACGTGGGTGGCGCTGGGCATCTCAAAAGTATCCACGCTATGGGGGGGGGTGGGTGGCATAGGGAGGGGTGGAGAGACACGCATACACGTGGTGGTGGTGGTGGTGTGCGTACTTCAACAGCTCCAGGACAATGCAGCTGTGCCCACGGAAGTGGAAAGTGGACAGGACTCTGATCACGCCATGGTCCACATCGCTGCGCTCACTCTGGAGCTCCCGGGATATCCGCAGCTCCCTGCTTTGCGACTTCTCGTCCATGGGGCTTTGTGAGTGGCGATCGCACGCAGAAAGGGATAGGGTGGAAGTCCACAAAATACAATGACGGCAATGTCAATGTGGGTGCTCCTCGCTGAAGTGATTGCCTCCCTCCCCTTACCCGAGAGAAACAAATCTGTTTAGGAAATGAATCAATAATTCAACATTCCACAGAATACAATTGCTTACACCAGTTCCAAAATCGTGCACGCACGAGCTCGACTCTCATTGGCCGGTCATCATCCTCGCAGTGGCAGCAGTGGCAGCGGCTTTTGGCTGCTCGCCGCGGTGCTTTCAGATGCTACTGTATATCCACTGCACAATACACTGCACTATACACTACTCTACACTGCTATACCCTACACTGTATTTTAAACTAAACTACACTATACACTACTTTACACTACTACACGGTACACTACATTTAACATGACTATACACGATACTATATGATACACTACACAATACGCTACACGATACACTGCTATGCATAATTATACTATACACTACACTATACTATATACTCCTATACACTACACTATACATTACACTTTTGGCTGAATGTCGGACAAATAGGGTCACCGCATCATCATTGCACGGCGCTTTCAAATGTGGTGCTTCAAAGACAATCTGGAACGCTCTTTCCCTTCCGACATTAGGAAGCCACTGGGAGCTGTGCACTCTTAAATCATCATCTAGATTGACAAACTCATGTTTTTAGAACTGCTTCTTAAGTGTATTTTGTTTTTCTTTCTCCTGCACCTCCAATTAGCACGGTTGGCTATGTACGATGCCAAAGAAGTTCAACGTATGTACGTACAAACTACTATACACTGTACATTACACAACCATACACCACCACGATGCAATACACTATACACTACACCACTTTACACGACACTATACACTACACCATAGATTGGCCAGGAGCTACTCCAGGGGGAGCAGCATAGACTGGCGTAGGCTGAGGTAGGCTGACGTTAGGGCTCCCAATCGGATTTGAAGGTGGAGATCCGTTCAAATCTGATTGGTCATGGAGGAAAACTAAATGTAAATGAGGGGGGCCATGGCGGGTGCTGGTTGTGAAACACAGCCACGCTCAGACCGCGGACCTTTAAGCTGTGTGCGAGCAAGCAAGGTGTCCTGACAAAGAAATTAGCATAAAAATAGCATTTGATTGGCCAATTTTAGAAAAGAGGTGGTGTACGTGCCGGTTGACTTGCCGTTTGGCGCGGGGGCGGGGGGGAGTTTACCTATTGATGGTGTGAAAAGGGAATTTATAAGAGCATCGAAAGTTTGGGGTAGCACTACTTGAAAAATATACTGTACCATTGAAATTAGTTTAATGTTCAGTTCGATTTAGAACATCTTTCCAATAGTTGCTTAATTTGAAACCATCTTCTCGGTTGAAATTGTGTCTGCGTTTGTAGATCTGAATTGCCTCGTGAACAAATCTCTGATAAAAACCCGTGGGTTTGCAAAGAACCTTGGTATCGGATAAACTTATATCGTGATCACCCACAGCGTTGTAACAGTGACCAGCCACGGCAGAAGAAGTCCACCGGCACGTACACCACCTCTTTTCTAAAATCGGCCAATCAAATGCTATTTGTTATGCTAATTTCTTTGTCAGGACACCTTGTTTGCTCGCACACAGCTTAAAGGTCCGCGGTCTGAGCGTGGCTGTGTTTCACTCCAGCGCTGTCCTCGAGACAGCCTGATCCCTTCACCTGATGAAGGCCACTTGTGTTGTGCCCGAAACGTCGTGATTTTTGTTGTTTTATTTTTTTTACCTACGTGACTTTACCGAATAGAACCAAAGAGTATGGATCCTTGCAGTCACGAAAGCTTTAAATCTAGAATTAGGTGCTGGTTGGTTGGGCATGACAATTTGGGAGAATCTATGAACTGCTTAAATTACAAACTATTGTATCAGCTATATAAACTATAAACTGCAAAAAGATTTTAAATTATAAACTATTCAACACCTTTTTTATTTTACCAGGTAAGGCCCACTACTCTGTGTAGCCCTTTTTCAGAAGCGATCTGGCCATCATAAATGATAGCGCAACGAAGTGGCTTATCATTACGTGGACATTTATAGTGTCAGCCAAACACTCTAAATGCGTGACGTCGATTCTAAATGTCTCTCTCCCCGTGGTCGTCACGTGGATTTTTCTCCGGGTCCTCCAGTTTTTCCCTCCACATTTAGAATCAACTTCAGAGTAATTTGGTTGCTGCTGCTACTGCTATATATTTCCATGTGATGATGATGATGGTGATATCAGGCACTTTGTTGGGCTATCATTTTTGATGATCACCAGGTCGCTTCTGAAAAAGAACTACAAAGCTCAGTGGGGCCTTACCTGGTAAAATAAAAAATATATATTTAGTTTTAGTGTGGGTTGCTGTGGGTTTCTGTGGGTCCCTATGGTTCTCTACGAGTCTCTCGATCTCAAAAGGTCTCTGGCTCTGTATGGTTCTATATGAATCTCTGGATCTCCGTAGGTCTCTGCGAGTTTGTGGTTCAATATGAGTCTCTGGATCTCTATAGGTCTTTGTGGATGTCTATGGTTCTATAGGAGTCTCACGTACTTGGAAGGCGACGCCAGTATCTTGACGGCCACCAGGTTGTTGGTCTTGTGGTCGAGGCACTTTACCACCAGGCCCTGACCTCCCTCTCCGATCATATTTAGCACCTGATAGCGGAAGTTGAGGTGCTCGTGCTGGACCTGCAGCGGTCACGGAGGGAGGTCACACGCAAAGGTCATGCGGAGGTCACATGGAGATCATGTGGACATCAGCACCAGCTCCATCGTCAACAAACATCCCCCCCACACCGTTGATCCAGGGCTCGCTTGGACAGAGCTGTCACGCATGGGATAAGTCACTTACACGTAATCTATTAACAGAAGCAGTGCTGGGTACAGCAACCCCGCATCTGCAAACGTGATCTGTAATAGGAATAGGTTTTACCCTTTTTACTGGCACAAAAATTGACACCTTTATTCAAGGCATCATGTTTGCAATAACCACAACACAAGCAGTCAAAATGCAAACAAAAAAGACAACTCTGATAATAATATGCACTGTCCTTGAATTTGATTGGTCCACACCCGAGACAGCTTTTCTTAGAGCCTAGTCTCCATTGGTGTTGGACCAGAAGACGCCAAAAGGCGTCTTCTGGTCTTCTTGTCATGATCATCATCATGTCCCCAGCTATAGATGATAGATATATGCAGCAGCAGCATTAGCGGTAGTAATCCCCTTTGTGTACGAGCGAAGGCCTCACCGGCACGTAGTGTTCCTCATCGTTGTCGTAACCGCCATTGGAAAATCCCCCGGGTCTGTCGCCGCTATCCAGGGAGAAGTACCAAACCTCCCGCATGGCGGCAAGCTCCTTACGCTCGCGCCGGCTCAGATGAGGCCCGAATAGGTTCAGGATTGCTGCCAGACGTGAGAATGAATAAACAACAACAAACAGACAACATGATACAGGGACTCCTCTACTTATGAAGGAGTTAGGTTCCAGAGGTCTGGTCGTAAGTCGATTTGTCTGTAAGTCCTACTTTACTCCTGTCGATTCCAAACATGTTGTATGGTGTGTACACTAAACATGGGGAATGGCTTTACAAGTTGTATAATCTCCTGCAAATGTAGAAGCAACTGGTTCTTCATGCTCTGCAGATGTAGATGCAACTGGTTCTTCATGCATAATAAGTTTTTAGGTTAGATCGCTTAAATATATAAATGTGTCGTTAAAACCCTCCACCACCCGACACAGCCAACTACTTAGGGTTGTCACGTAAACAGAACATGCCAATTCGTCACTAGTACAGCACACCGGCGTTTTGGAGAGCCGAGCCACAACAATTACAAACTGAGTACAACGTTTCGCCAGTGATTACAACTAGTTAGTGCTGTACTAGTGACGAATTGCCATGTTCTGTTTACGTGGCAACCCTTACTAGTTGGCTGTTTTTGGGTGGTGGTGGGTTTTAACGACAAATTTATATATTTACGCGATCTAACCCAAAAACCTCTATAATGGATGATATTGGTCTCGAAAGTCTACGTGTTCAAGTGGTTCTTCATGCACTGCAGATGCAGATGCCACTGGTTCTTCATTTACTGCAGATGTAGATGCCACTGGTTCTTTATGTTCTCCAGATGTAGATGCCTCTGGTTCTTCATGTTCTGTAGATGTAGATGTTACTGGTTATTCATATTCTGCAGATGTAGATGGCACTTGTTATTGATGTTCTGCAGATGCAGATGCCACTGGTTCTTCATGTTCTGTAGATGTAGATGCCAGTGGTTCTTCATGTTCTGCAGATGTAGATGCAATCACCACCATCCATTGCGCAGCAGTTGAACTTAAGACTCTCGATTCGAACAGGCAAATTGACTTATGGTTAATGTATTCATTTAGATTACAACGGATATCTATTAACACACCAGTTATTCAGTCTCCAACACACCAGTTAGTGCTGAACAAGTAACTAATTGACCACGTTTGTGTTTACGTAACAAACTTTCACGAGCTGGTTGTGTGATGCGTGGTGGTGGTGGGTTTAACGACCCAAGAGTGATACTTACACGATCTAACACAACAAAAACCTCATGAATAATATTGGTCGCGACAGCCCAACTACCCCGTGTCAAACGGAACAACTAAAACTCTGGTCCGTTCTGCTCGTTCAAGGTTCATGTGCAATTGAATTGGGGGGACTGCTGTGTGGTGTTGTTGTCTTGTTTGTGGCCTCGGACTGTTATCGTTGTATCACGAAGCAGAATATTGATTGCTTGGACACAGCAACCGCATCTGCAAGCCGTGATCTGTAACTTTGGTCCTTACCCATACGTGTATGTATGTGTGTGTTGAACTTCTTTGGCACCATCAGTAGCCAACCGTGCTAAGCTGCTAGTGTCTCTGTGGGTTTCTATGGGTCTCTGGGTGTCTGAGATTCTCTGTGGTTGTGTATAAGTTGAACTTCTTTGGCACTGTACATAGCCAACCGTGCTAATCTATCAGTGTCTCTGTGAATCCCTGTGGGTCTCTATTTGTCTGGGTGTCTGTGAGTGTGTGTTTGTACTATGTTGAACACTTTTGTGCTATACAAAGCCAACTGTGCAAATCAGAGGTGCGGGAGGAAGGGCACAAAATTCAACACGCCAAAAAGCAGTTCCTAAGAAATACGATCTCAATGTAATATAGCGATGTAGTGTATAGTAATTTATAATACTAGGGGTTGTTCAGGGGCACCTGCGGCGCTCCTCACAACGGGAGGATCTTGTCAATGATCTCAAGGCAGCTGGGACCATAGTCACCAAGAAAACAATTGGTAACACACTACGCCGTGAAGGACTGAAATCTTGCAGCGCCCGCAAGGTCCCCCCTGCTCAAGAAAGCACATATACATGCCCGTCTGAAGTTTGCCAATGAACATCTGAATGATTCAGAGGACAACTGGGTGAAAGTGTTGTGGTCAGATGAGACCAAAATGGAGCTCTTTGGCATCAACTCAACTCGCCGTGTTTGGAGGAGGAGGAATGCTGCCTATGACCCCAAGAACATCATCCCCACCGTCAAACATGGAGGGGGAAACATTATGCTTTGGGGGTGTTTTTCTGCTAAGGGGACAGGATAACTTCACCGCATCAAAGGGACGATGGACGGGGCCATGTACCGTCAAATCTTGGGTGAGAACCTCCTTCCCTCAGCCAGGGCATTGAAAATGGGTCGTGGATCGGTATTCCAGCATGACAATGACCCAAAACACACGGCCAAGGCAACAAAGGAGTGGCTCAAGAAGAAGCACATTAAGGTCCTGGAGTGGCCTAGCCAGTCTCCAGACCTTATTCCCATAGCAAATCTGTGGAGGGAGCTGAAGGTTCGAGTTCCCAAACGTCAGCCTCGAAACCTTAATGACTTGGAGAAGATCTGCAAAGAGGAGTGGGACAAAATCCCTCCGGAGATGTGTGCAAACCTGGTGGCCAACTACAAGAAACGTCTGACCTCTGTGATTGCCAACAAGGGTTTTTGCCAACCAAGTACTAAGTCATGTTTTGCAGAGGGGTGAAATACTTATTTCCCTCATTGAAATGCAAATCTATTTATAACATTTTTGACATGCGTTTTTCTGGATTTTGTTCTTGTTATTCTGTCTCTCACTGTTCAAATAAACCTACCATTAAAATTATAGACTGATCATTTCTTTGTCAGTGGGCAAACGTACAAAATCAGCAGGGGATCAAATACTTTTTTCCCTCACTGTACATAGCCAACCACGCTAATCGAAGGTGTGGACGAAGGACAAACAAACTAAACATGAAGCAATTATAATGAGATAAGTTATCAACTTACCATAGTGGTGTAGTGTATATTAGTGTAGTGTGTAGCAGTGTAGTGTATGTATGTTGAACTTATTTTTCAGCGTACATAGTGAACTGCACTAATCAAAAGGTGCGGGGAAGGGGCGGGGGGGCAACAAACTAAACACAACAACAAACACAAGCCAGTTTTATGATTGCCGCTGTTCTCACCTTGGGGCGATTGGCTGCGGATGGAGGCCGTGCCAGCCAAGGACAGCGCGCTCCACGTGGTGCCAGACATGGCATGGCTCACTGCCTCTCCAGCTGGGGTCGTCTACATACACACGCACATAGACACACATATGAAGATATACTTGAATTAGAGGAAGTCCCCACGAGAGGGTGACGTCATGAAGGACAAAGGGGAGAGCAGTTGGGGCAATAGAGGGAGGAGACTCCCCGGAAAGGGGTGACGTCAGCGGAAGAGGCGGGGGATCGGGCCGCTTTCTCAGCGGGAAAGGAGTTAAGAGAATGCGAAATAAGGAACATTGTGCTCACCCGATCCCGGACTGGTCTACTCTTTACACATACATAGACACCTACATACACATATACATAAACACATCACTCGATATCTTCTACAGCCCATGCCGCGCCCATTTAGGCCCCTCTATCTGGCTGAGGAAAAGCTGTTTAGGCATGCGATGACTGGGCATGCAGTCTACATGACCCAGCCTACACAGCCTTGATTGCCGGTGGAGCTCACCGATGGGACTTTGTCCAAACTTTTCAAGTATTTGCGAGCTCATCGCACAATCCAACCTGGTTAAACCCTTTTTTAATCCAGGATGGGTTGTCGGCTGCCCAGCCTAAATGTATCTAACTGTTGATGTTCCATTAAAGGGGTCCACGTTTTGCAAGCATAGATAAGGGAGGGCATGACTGTGGCCGAGAAGACCCAAAGCTTTGTGTGGAGCGACAGACCAGTTAGCTTCCACACAGCCTTATCCAGCTGATGAAAAGATAATGCTGCTCGGCTGATTCGGAGTGAGACCCCTGCTGTCAAACTGGAGCCGGTCATGAGCACACTGCCCAGGTATGGAAAACTCTCCAATCTCTCCACAATTGCCCCATCATCAATTGGGAGTTGTGGGGGTGGAGTGTCTTATGTCAGAAAATACCCAGGCAGGTGCTAAGTTTTAGTGGGGCTGATGGAAAGGCCCCACCATTGAATGGCACGATCCAGGTTCAGCAGCAGTGCCTCTAACTCCTCTGAGTGAGCAACAATTACCAGATCATATGTAACATGGTTGACCAATAGGGAGCCATCCTTTGACCACACATACGAAAAAAATTCCCCCGTATAGCCTTTACAGACTTGGGGCAAGTGCTGTTAGCGTGCACCTATGAAGGTCGGCACGGCACACGAGGGGGTGGTTGGCCAGCACTACGCCCAGCCGCCTTTGTCTCCCCAGTGGTGATGTTTATACACCACACCAGGTACTCATTTGAGGCTGAGTTTATCTAAGGGAGGCCCAGGACCGGTTCAAATAATCGTCAATGGTATTGGCCGTGAGCGCGAATCAAACTCGTTTCTCTGCCGGGATCATAGCACAGCGCACTAACCACTACAATACCGCTCCATACGGAGATACAAACACTCTGGCGTGCGTGCAAATGCACACCAATGTAGACAGTTAGGCACACGCAGAGTGGAGATCGCATACTTCACCACACGAGTGGAGGGCTCCATGCGTACCTTCATGGTGTTGATTGTGAGAGCGCCGTCGTCGTTTTGCTGCGTAGAGCTCATGGCGACTCTCGCGCGCTGCTCCCAAGGGTCTCTGCGTGGATAAGCGATGGGTGGAGTGGACGGGAGTGTAGGAGAGTGGCACGTGGAGCAGTCAGGGAGAGCGCGACGACACCATTACCCATGTCACAAGGACGTGGATTCGCATCACTACACAGACTCACAGAATCAAGAGGGACTCACATCATCAACACTTACTCGCATGATCAACCCGGACTCACATCCCAAGCACGAACCCACATCCTCACCCTGGAGCCACAACATGGACCCAAACACTCACCATGCCCATAACACGGACCCACATCCTCCCCAAAAACCCACAACACGGATCCATTTGATCATCAAGAAGCCATAAAACGGTCCCACACACTCACCACGAACCCACAACATGGACCCACACCTTCACCCCGGACCCACAACATGCACCCATACCATCCCCACAAACCCACAACATGGACCCTCACACTCATCACGAACCCACAACAAGGACCCACACACTCACCAAGAACCCACAAGAAGGACCCACACTCACCAAGAACCCACAACACAGACCCATACCCGCACCATGAACCCACAACACGAACCCACACCCTCCCCACGAACTCACAACACGGACCCACACACTCACCACGAACTCACAACACGGACCCACACACTCACCATGAACCCACAACACAGACCCACACACTCACCATGAACCCACAACACGGACCCACACCCTCCCCACGAACTCACAACACGGACCCACACACTCACCACGAACTTACAACACGGACCCACACACTCACCATGAACCCACAACACGGACACGCACACTCACCATGAACCCACAACACGGACCCACACCCTCCCCACGAACTCACAACACGGACCCACACCCTCCCCACGAACTCACAACACGGACCCACACCCTCCCCACGAACTCACAACACGGACCCACACACCTCTTCAAAAGTTTTGCTCGGATTGCTTCAGCATAAGCTTCTCGACGATGACGAAGAAACAGAAGCAGCTGCCTCCTACGCCTGTCTCGAACTCTGAGTAATCACGTGGTGCTGTGATGTCACCGGTGACGTTGAAGATCGCGCGTCGTAGCCACGCCCCTTCTAGCCACGCCCCAAGTGTCGCTAACGCTCGTGACCACGCCCCTTTTCGCACGCCCTGTGCCCCCCCCTGGCTTCCCCCACCACCACCCCCCGCGGCTACTTCCGCTTCCGCCCTGGGCGAGTGGAGGCGGCGGGAAAATCTGAGCTGGTTCGCTGGCTGGGCCTCCTCTAGATCGACTCGTTTCAAGTTTCATTTATTAGGTATAGCCCTGTGACCCATGCCGCCTGAAGATGCGTCTATGGGTCTCTTGTGGTGAGTCTGTGGCTATCTATGTGTGAATCTACGTGTATCTGTGTGTTGAGTCTATGGGTCTCTGTGTGTTGAGTCCATGGGGCTCTGTGTGTTGAGTCTATGTATCTCTGTGTGAGGTGTCTATGGGTCTCTTTGTGATGAGTCTGGGAATCTGTGTGGATAGTCGATGGGTGTCTATGTGTTGATTCTATGGTTTTCCGTGCCGTGAGTCTATGGGTCTCTGTGTGGTGATTCTACGTGTATCTGTGTGTTGAGTCTATGGGTCTCTGTGTGTTGAGTCTATGGGTCTCTGTGTGGTCATTCTGTGGGTCTCGGTGTTGTGAGTCTCTGGGTCTCTTATGTTGTGAGTCTACGGATCTCTGTATGCTGAGTATGTGGGTCTCTCTGTGGTGAGTCGATGGGTTTTTGTGTGGTAAGTCTACGGGTCTCTGTATGGTGAATCTGGCTCTGTGTGTTTGCATGGGTCTCACTCACCCACACAACCACCCACCCACTCACACACCCACACACATAACCAAGGTTCTCTGTAAACCTACACGTTATCACCAGAGATTTGTCCACAAAGCCATTCAGATATACAAACACAGACATAACTTCAACCGAGAGGATGGTTTCAAATTAAGCAACCATTGGAAAGACGTTTTAAATCATACCAAACGTCAACTAATTTCTAACAGCAATTTCAAGTAATGGTATACCAAGCATATTCCTTCCGAACTTTCTATTAAACCCCTTTTTCCTACTCTCCCCTGACAGCACATTCTTGCCGATCTTTAATTTTTTCCGTTTCTATTGCACACACACAGTGACCCATCCTCCGCACCCTCTACACAAAAACATGCTAATCCCCCAGCTAATTTTATGACTTTAACACCCTGCTGCTTCAACACTTTAACACAGCTATTTTTTATATGTAAACTCCTTTGTCAAGGCGCCGTGCTCCTCCCACCGAGCTTAAAAGACGCTGCGAATCTTAGCAGCGGTCATTGAAGTGCTGTCGTCCCGACAGTTCTGTTCCTTCACGTTGAAGAAGGCCACTTGGGTTGTGGCCGAAACGTCGTGATTTTTGTTGTTTTATTTTTTACCAAAGTGACTTTACTGAATAGAACCAAAGACTATGGGTCTTTGTGTGGTGATTCTGTGGGTCTCTGTTCATGTGTGGTGTGTATGTTGGTCTCTGTGGTGTGTCTATGGGTCTCTGTATCCCTGTGTGGTGAGTCTGTGGTTTTCTCTGGCTCTCTATTTATGGGTCTCTGATGAGTCTCTGGATTTTTGTGTGATAAGTCTGTCGGTCTCTTTGTCGTAAGCCTATGGGTCTCTGCGTGGTGAGTCTATGAGTCTCTGTCTGGTGAGTCTGGATCTCTGTGTGGTGAGTCTGCGGGTCTCTGTGTGAGTCTATGGGTCTCGGTTCTCTGGGCAGTGTATACGTCTCTGTGTGGTGCGTCTATGGGTCTTTAGGTGTTGAGTCTATGGATCTCTTTGTGGTGAGTCTCTGTGTGGTGAGACTATGGGTCTCTTTGTGAGTCTGGGTCTCTGTTTGGTGAGTCTGTGGGTCCCTATGTGTGAGTATATGGGTCTCCATTCATGGGTATCTGATGAGTATACTCTTTGGTTCTATTGGGTAAAGTCACGTAGGTGAAAATAAAATACCAAAAAATCACGACGTTTCAGCCACAACACAAGCGGCCTTCATCAGATGAAGGGACGAGACTGTCTGGAGGGCAGCGCTGGAGTGAGAAAAAGCCACGCTTAGATCACGACCTTTAAGCTGTGTGAGAAGAAAACAAAGCGCCTTGACAAAGGAATTAGCATATAATTTAGCATTTAAATAGCTAAGTTAAAGTATACACTTCCGCAAAGGCACCCCTTGACAAAGGAATTAGCATAGAATTTAGCATTGAAATAGCTGAGTGATTAGCTTGTAACTGGTCACAGAAATAGCTATGTTAAAGTCAGAGCATACACATTCACCGAGGCACCTAGTACAAATCAAACAGGAGAATTTAGCGAAACACAACCACGCTCATACCTAGAGAGATTTGTTCACGAGGCAATTCAGATCTACAAACACAGACACAATTTCAACCGAGAAGATGGTTTCAAATTAAGCAACCATTGAAAAGATGTTCTAAATCGAACTAAACATTAAACTAATTTCAATGGTACAGTATATATTTTTTCAAGTAGTGGTACCCCAAACTTTCGCAGCTCTTATAAATTCCCTTTTCACACCATCAATAGGTAAACTCCCCCCCCCCCCGCGCCAAACTGCAAGTCCACCGGCACGTACACCACCTCTTTTCTAAAATCGGCCAATCAAATGCTAATTTTTATGCCAATTTCTTTGTCAGGACACCGTGTTTGATCGCACACAGTTTAAAGGTCCGCGGTATGAGCGTGGTTGTGTTTCGCTAAATTCTCCTGTTTGATTTGTACTAGGTGCTTCGGTGAATGTATATGCTCTGACTTTAACATAGCTATTTCTGTGACCAGTTACAAGCTAATCACTCAGCTATATCAATGCTAAATTCTATGCTAATTCCTTTGTGAAGGGGTGCCTCTGCGGATGTGTATACTTTAACTTAGCTATTTCAATGAGCCATTTCAATGCTAAATTATATGCTAATTCCTTTGTCAAGGCGCTTTGTTTTCTTCTCACACAGCTTAAAGGTCGTGATCTAAGCGTGGCTTTTCTTACTCCAGCGCTGTCCTCCAGACAGTCTCGTCCCTTCACCTGATGAAGGCCGCTTGTGTTGTGGCCGAAACGTCGTGATTTTTTGGTATTTTATTTTCACCTACGTGACTTTACCCAATAGAACCAAAGAGTATGGATCCTAGCAGTCACGAAAGCTTTAAATCTAGAATATCTGATGAGTGTATGGGTCTCTGTGTGGTGAGTCAGTGGGACTCTATGTCTGAGTCTATGGGTCTCTGTGTGGTGACTCTATCAGTCTCTGTGTGGTGAGTCTGTGAGTCTCTATGTGTTAGTTTGTGGGTCTCTATGTGTGAGTATATGAGTATCTGTTTGTTGCGTCTAAGGGTATGTGTGATGAGTCGACGCATCTCTGTGTGAGGAGGCTATGTGTATTTACGTGGTGAGTCTATGGGTCTCTGTGTGTGAGTCTATGGGTCTCGGTGTCTCTGTGTGGTGTGTCTGCGGGTCTCTGTGTGGTGAGTCTATGGGACTATTTCTGGTAGGAACGAAGTTGTAAACTGAGTGTACCAGCCTGCAATAGATTAATGTGTCCGTCCGTCCGTCCCCTTTCAATACTTTAACGAAGTGAAATCTCGTGCTGTTGGGTGTAAAATCAGCAATAGACAGCGCAGAGACTTGTCCTACCAGCCCACCCTGCAGGGACCTGTTTATGGGTCAGTGATGAGCGTATGGGTCTCTGCGTGGTGAGTCAGTGGGTCTCTATGGATGAGTTTATGGGTCTCTGTGTGGAAAGTCTAGGCATCTCTGTTTGGTGAGTCTATGTATTTCTATTTACGGGTCTCTGAGTGTATGGGACTCTGTGGTGCGTCTATGGCTCACTGTATGGTGAGTTTATGGGTCCTTTGTCGTGAATATATGGATCTCTTTTTGAGGAGTCTATGGGTCTCTGTGTAATGAGCCTATGGGCCTCTATGTATAAGTTTACGTGTCTTTGTCCCTGTGTGGTGAGTCTATGGGTCTCTATGGGTATCTGATGAGTCTATAGATCTATGTCATGAGTCTATGAGTCTCGTTTTGGTGAGTCTATGGGCCTTTGTGGTGAGTCTGTGGGTCTCTATGTGTGAATCTACGTGTATCTGTGTGTCGAGTCTATGTATCTCTGTGAGGTGTCTATGGGTCTCTGTGTGATGAGTCTGTGGGTCTCTGTCTGGTAAGTCAATGGTGATGATGGTGATCATGGTGGTGGTGTTAGTCACGATGTTAATGCCACCACTCTTCCCTGTCTGACTCGCGTCACAGCTGCTCATTCACCCACACTCACTCATCCACCAACTCACTTTCCCACCAACCCATTCACTCCCTTGCCCATTCATTCATCATGATACCTGCCCACTCACTTAGCTACTCACTAACTTAATAACACACCCACCCACACACCAACCCACACACTTTACCATCCATCCTCCCACCAACCCACTCTCCATTATGAACCCCACCGACACAGCCATTATGAACCCCACCAACACGGCCATTGTGAGCCGCACCCACGCGGCCACTGTGAGCCCCATCCACATGGCCATTGTGAACCCGACCAACACGGCCATTGTAAACCCCACCCACACAGCTATTATGAGCCCCATCCACACGGTCATTGTGAACCCCATCCACATGGCCACTGTGAGCCCCATCCACATGGCCACTGTGAGCCCCACCAACATGGAAATAGTGAACCCCACCAACACGGCCATTATAAACCCTACCCACACGGCCATTGTGAGCTCCACCCACACGGCCAATGTGAGCCCCCACCCACACAGCCATTGTGATCTCCACCCACACAGCCATTGTGAACCCAACCAACACCGCCATTGTAACCCCACCCACACGGCCATTGTGAACCCAATCCACACGGCCACTGTGAGCCCCACCAACATGGAAATAGTGAACCCCACCAACACGGCCATTATAAACCCCACCGAAACGGCTATTGGGAACCCCATCCACACGACCATCGTGAATCCCCACGAGCCAGGCTCTACTCGCGAAACATTGCAACATTATATTGAGTCCTCGAGGGTTTATAAAGCGAGATATAAACAACGACATACAACAATGATATATATATACATTATAACTTTTTATGGATCCTAACTCTTAACACATCACATGGTCAGGCAGGCTCTGGCCATTGTCTGCACCAGGCCTCCCCCTTCGTCTCCACTCCCTGGGGGGCGGCTGCCCCCCTCCCCCCACCCCTCCATGTCCTGGAAACCGCTGGCGAGGTCATCCCCTTGAGGACTGCCATCGGATGAAAACTCGCATGGGTGGGAGCCTGGGGTAACGATGCCTGGATGCGCTACTAGGCTAGTCCCGTGTGGTGTGCATGTGGTGAATGTAGTGTGTGTATGTGTGGTGTGAGTGTGGTGAGTGTGTGTACGTGTGGTGAGTGTGGTGTTCGTGCATGTAGTGTGTGTGTGTGTGCTGCGTGTGGTCAGTGTGGTGAGTGTAGTGTGCGAGTGTAGTGTGTGTGCGTGTGGTGTGTGTGTGGGGAGTGTGGTGAGTGTAGTGTGTGTGCGTGTTGTGTGTGTGTGGGGAGTGTGGTGATTGTAGTGTGTGTGCGTGTGGTGTGTGTGTGGGGAGTGTGGTGAGTGTAATGTGTGTGCGTGTGGTGTGTGTGTGTGGTGAGTGCAGTGTCCAGTCCATTTCTGGTGTCTGCTCTTCAGTCTTCTGCCACAGCCTGTTCCATGGTGGTGAGTGTTGTCAGTGTGGTGAGTGAGTGTGGTGTGTATCTGTGTGTGTAGGATGTGTGTGGTATCATGCGGGGGTGGCTGGTGGGTGCATGGTGCTGCTTGTGGTAGTGGTGGTGGTTGGCACCGACTCCACCACCACCGCCACCCCCTACTGTGTGGTGGGCCGGCCACCACACAGCAGCATGCGGCGGAGAAACGAGCGGAATGAGCGGAGCGCCCTGCCCACACACACCAGGCCCCCTCGCTTCCTCTTCTCCTGCTCCTGCTGCACCTCCTCCATCTTCTCGTCCTCCTTGTTGTCCTCCTTCTGTGACTTGTCCTCCCCCTCCTCCTCCTTGTCGTTATCCTTCTTGTGCTCCTCCTTGTCGTCATCCTCCTTGTTGTCATCCTTCTCCTTGTCATCGTCCTCCTCCTTGTCATCCTCCTTGTCATCCTCCTTGTCATTGCCCTTGTCCTCCTCCTTGTCGTCATCCTTCTTGTCATTGTCCTCCTCGTCCTCCTTGTCATCCTCCTTGTCGTTATGCTTCTCCTTCTCGTCATCATCTTCGTTGTCCTCATCATCCTTCTCGTCCTCAGACTCTTCCTTATCTGTCTCCATCTTCTCCTCATCCCCTGTCTTTTTCTCCACCTCCGTCGCCACCACCTCCTTCTTCACCACCTCCTCCACATCCTCCGTCCTATCTCCCGAGTTCTGGGCGAGCGGTGAGGATGTTGATGATGATGATGGGGGCTGCTCCGGCTCCGCTCTGTGAAGAGAGATGCAGCACCACAGCAGTGCTCCAGCATACCGCGACTACAGCCAGAGGTCCAAATTTTGATTTAAAGCTTTCGTGACTGCAGGGATTCATATTCTTGGTTCTTTCGGTAAAGTCACGTAGAAGGGAAACAATAAAAGAATAAAAATATAAAACAATACAATTCTCACGACGTTTCGACTGCAACACAAGCAATCATCATCAGGTGTGAAAACCACAGCAAGAAAATTTGAAAAAAGTGGCGTTTTTTTAACGTTAGTACCACGGAGAGCGATTTCACAGTTTGTTCAGATGGACGAGTCCATCTATGTTCGGAAAAGAGGAGGGGGGAGACGAAAATAATGGATGTGGTCTGAAAGCCACCTTAAGCGTGATCAATCAATTAAGACCCGAAATGGTTTATCAAATCCTTCCAATGATTGCTAAGCCAGAATCCATCTTCTCGGTTGAAATTGTCTCTGTGTTTGTATATGTGGATAGCCTCATGAACGAATCTCTCATGGTAGCCAGATGGCTTGCAAAGAACCTCTGTCTTGGAGAAGTCAATGTCATGTGAGCCTACTGAATTATAACAGGGATCTGCTACGGCCGAGGTGTTGGTCCTACCGTGTTTCAGGTCTGCTTTGTGTTCATGAATGCGGTCCGAGACATGTCGTTTGGTTTCTCCAATGTAACTACTATCACAGAGGCAACTTAGTTTGTAGACGCCAGGGTACTGTATGTCCGGAATCACATCTTTTTACAGACGGAACCAGATCACGGATTTTATGTAATGTGTTGAATCGGACCTGGATCTTGTGTTTATTCAAGATTTTGGAGATATTTTTTGTGATCCCCGCAATGTAGGGTAAAGTGATGGGTTTGAAAGGCTCCTCAAGAGGGTCCTTCTTCATGGTTGGAGTGATAGCTTTACGGATTGTGTAGTCGGAATAACCATTAGCCTTAAGAGCTTGGTGTACGTGCTTGAGTTCACTGGCTATGTGTTCCTGGTCGGATATGCATTGGGCTCTATGGTGCAGAGTCTTGATGAGGGAATTCTTCTAGGATGGATGGTGGTGGGAATCCGGTTTCAGGTAAGCATCCGTATGGGTATCTTTCGAAGAATAGTTCTAGAGCAGGCCGGCCATGTGGCCAGATGACAAAAGTGTCATCCACATACCTCTTCCATAAGGTTGGGCGCAGAGTGGTAGTCTGGTTGGCGTCAGTCTCAAATTTCTCCATGAAAATGTTGGCTACAACCAGAGATAGGGGGGAGCCCATTGGGGTGCCCTCCGTTTGCTTGTAGAAAGTTCCATTCCAAGTGAAGTATGTATTGGTTAAGCAGTGTGTCACCAGGGGGGGTACCTCAGTGTTTAGTCCTTGATGAACCAAGTCTTCAATGATTGCGATGGTGTCAGGTACAGGAACTTTGGTGAATAAGGAAACTACATCCAAACTGACAAGCAGGTCGTCTGGGGACAGGGAAATACCCTTGATTGTTGATACCGCAGAGGTGGTTTTTCCAGTGAAAGGCCGCAGGATTTCAGACAGAAAACGAGCCAGTTTGTAGGTGGGAGAGTTGATAGTAGAGACGATGGGACGAAGGGGTATATCTACTTTACGTATTTTTGGTAAGCCGTATAATCTTGGTGGCCTGGCAGCAGAAGGTTTCAACGAGAACTGTTTGGTTTGATCAATTAATGCGGTTGAATCAGAAATGATTTTGTTGGTTTTATGATGAGGCTGTTGGTGGGATCTCTTTGTATTTTTTGTATAGCTGCCATCGTTGAGTAATTCTTGAATTTTGTTGTTATATTATATTTTATCCATGATGACAGTGGCATTGCCCTTGTCGGCTGAGAGGATGACAATGTCATCCCTCTTTTTTAATTTATATAATTCAAAACGCTCATCTTTACTGAGGTTGCTAGCTGGCATCTTAGCGTTTGTGAGGGTTGCAGCGATTTCAGATATTGCTATGTCTGCAGCGATGTGACCCAGGCCCTTGAGAGCCACGTCTACTTGGGCAATGATATCATTAACTGGTATGTGTTTAGGTGTGACTGCAAAAGCTATCACTCCAACCATGAAGAAGGACCCTCTTGAGGAGCCTTTCAAAACCATCACTTTACCCTACATTGCGGGGATCACAAAAAAGATCTCCAAAATCTTGAATAAACACAAGATCCAGGTCCGATTCAACACATTACATAAAATCCGTGATCTGGTTCCGTCTGTAAAAAGATGTGATTCCGGACATACAGTACCCTGGCGTCTACAAACTAAGTTGCCTCTGTGGTAGTAGTTACATTGGAGAAACCAAACTACATGTCTCGGACCGCATTCGTGAACACAAAGCAGACCTGAAACACGATAGGACCAACACCTCGGCCGTGGCAGATCAATGTTATAATTCAGTAGGCTCACATGACATTGACTTCTCCAAGACAGAGGTTCTTTGCAAGCCATCTGGCTACCATGAGAGATTCGTTCATGAGTCTATCCACATATACAAACACAGAGACCATTTCAACTGAGAAGATGGATTCTGGCTTAGCAATCATTGGAAGGATTTGATAAACCATTTCGGGTCTTAATTGATTGATCACGCTTAAGGTGGCTTTCAGACCGCATCCATTATTTTCGTCTCCCCCCTCCTCTTTTCTGAACATAGATAGACTCGTCCATCTGAACAAACTGTCAAATTGCTCTCCGTGGTGCTAACGTTAAAAAACCGACACTGATATCAAATTTTCTTGCTGTGGTTTTCACACCTGATGATGATTGCTTGTGTTGCAGTCGAAACGTCGTGAGAATTGTATTGTTTTAGCCAGAGGTCCCATTCGCACCCCCACCACCCGCCATTGCCCGTGGGTGGACTAACTGACTGACTGACTCTAAAACTAAATTTTTTTTGTTTATTTTACCAGGTAAGGCCCCACTGACCTATGTGGCTATCTTTCAGCGAAGCGACCTGGCCATCACAAGTGAAAGCGGCTCAACGAGTGACTGATATTATCAGCATTGTCACGTGCGAATTCATCATAGCAGCCAAATCCTCTAAATGCATGTTCCTACAGACTCTGAGACCCATAGAAACCCATACTTAAAGAGATCCATACAGACCCACAGAGACCCGTACTCACAGAAGTCCATATATACCCACGGATACTCATACTCACAGAGACCTATAGAGATCCAGAGACTCATATGGAACAATACAGACCCACAGCAACCCAGAGAGTCCCATACTGAAAATAAACTTTTTGTATTTCACCAGGTAAGGCCCCACTTAGCTATGTCGCTCTTTTTCAGAGAATTTACCTGCCTATCACAGGTGGTATCAGCTCAGTTAAGTGGCTGATATCATCATCGTCCGGTGGGAATTCATTAGCGGCAGCCAAATCCTCGAAAAGCACGTTTCAGTAGACTCGCAGAGACTTGTACAGACCCATACTCAGATACTCATTCAGATCCACAGAGCCCCATACTGACCCCCAGAGACTCATACTCACAGATACGCATACAGACCCACAGAGACCCATACAGACCCACAGAGACCCATACTCATAGAGACCGATAACGACTCCCAGAGCATCATACTAATAGAGACCTATAGAGATCCAGAGAATCATACAGAACTAAGGGACTCACAGAGACTCGCAGCAACCCACAGAGACCCGTACTAAAACTAAGCTTTTTATTTCACCAGGTAATGCCCCACTGAGCTATGTAAATATTCTTCAGAAGCGACCCGCCTATCAAAAGTGATAGCAGCCCAACGAAGTGGCTTATATCATCATCATCATCTCGATATTCATAGTGACAGCCAAATACTCTAAACGCGTGATGTCGATTCTAAATGTGGAGAAAATTCGACGCAACCACCATGGAAAGAGAGAGCAAGAGACACGGATTCCAAATATACAGCAGCATGCATTGTCAGAGTTGGGATCGAACCCACGACCCCTGCATGCCAGGCGAGATAGTCAACATCTCCATGCCACACAGCAGGGAGAGAGGCTTACTGTGGGTCGGCAGCTCCAGAGCCAGGAGTGCCGGTGGTGGTGGTAGCGGTGTTGATCATTGTGGCACTGGTGGTTGTGGCGCTGGTGGTGGTGGTGGCGCTGGCGATCCTCTTGGTGGTGGTGGTGGCGCTGGCAGCGATGGCACTGGCGGTGGTGGCGCTGGCAGTGGTGGTGGTGGCGGTGCTGGTGGCGGTGGTGGTGGTGGTGTTGGCGCTGCTGGCGGTGATGGCGGTGGTGGCGGCAGTGTTGGTGGTGGCGCTGGTGGCGGTGGCGGAGGTGGTGGTGGTGGTGGCGCTAGTTGTGGTGGTCGTGGCCGCGGTCTGCAGCCAGCTGTGACGCAGCGCCTGTTCGGGCGTCATGCGGATCTTGGGATCCCATCTGTTGAGAGATGCAGGGAGGGGGAGGGATCGCGGGAAGGGGAATGGGGGTGCAGGGGGTAGGGATCAAGGAGGGGGAAGGACAGACGCGTGGTAACGTTCATTATACGTTTGTTCTATGTGTGTCTCTATGGGTCTTTTTGGATCCGTATGTGTCTCTGTGAGTATTGGTCTCTATGGGCGTGGGTGGGGGGTAATTGTTGGGGGCTGGAGGGGGTGGGAGGGAGTGGTGGTTAGGTGGATGGGAGGGGGTGGATAGATGTGGGAGGGGATGGATAGATGTGGGTGGGGATGGTGGGGTGGGAGGGTGTTGGTGGGTGTGGTTCTTATTTGATTTGATTGATTTGCTTGATTTGATTTGGTAATAGCTGCTCATTCAGAGGAGGAGTTGGAGACGCTGCTGCTGAGACTGGAGCATGCCACTAAGAGATGGGGCCTTACCATCAGCCCCACCAAACTAAGCACCTGCCTGGGTATTTTGTACCATTGGACACTCCACCCCCACAACTCCCAATCGGTGATGGGGCAGTTGTGGAGAGAGTGGAGAGTTTCCCATACCTGGGCAGTGTGCTTATGACCGGCTCCAGTTTAACAGCAGAGGTCTCACTCCGAATCAGTCGAGCAGCAATATCTTTTCATCGGTTGCGTAACGCTGTGTGGAAGCTACCTGGTCTGTCGCTCCGCACTAAGCTTCAGGTCTTCTCGGCCACGGTCATTCCCTCCCTTCTCTACGCTTGCGAAACGTGGACCCCCCTAATGGAACATCTTCGCCGGTTAGAAACATTTAGGCTAGCCTGCCTACGATCCATCCTGGGTTTAACCAGGCTGTATTGTGTGAGGAGCTCATAAATCGGCATGGGCTAGAGAAGAGATGGAGTGATGTGGTACAGGAGGACGTGGAGCTGAGTGGACTTGCCGATGGCTGGTACCAGCGGTGTCAAGATCGGCCTCTGTGGAGGAGGCTCGTGAAGGATGCTACTGGGCAGTTGGAGGCAGTCGCCCTCCAACAACAACGGAGGGCGGAGGAGCAACGCTCACAACAACGAGCGGAGCGCCGGGTGGCTAAAGCACAGCAGCTTGGCACAGTAGGGGGCACAGGTGGTGCATCATCCAGTCATCTCAGTCATCTTAGTCAGTCGACCCGTGGCACCTGGGTCTGCCCCGTGACCTTCTGCCCGCGGGCGTTCGACGATTCACGTGGCCTCAAGGTGCACATGGCCTGGCACAAGCGTCGTGGTGACGTCACCGCCACTTAGTGGCGAATTGCAGTTGTTGTTGGTTCTTACCGCAGGCAGCAGCTGATGAAGTTTATCAGCTGTTGGCTGTGTCCCCAGAGTATGCGTTCCAGGGGGTACCTTCTCGGTATCCGTCGCTTTTCTGGGCTGTACGGTTTGCCCCGTCGGTCTGCAGGTGGCTCAGAGAAAGAGATAGACAGAGAGAGACACAGAGTCACCAACCACCATGTCGCCCACTGCCCTGTCTACCCACCCACCTACCTATGAACCCACTTGCTCACCTATCCACCAACCCATTCGGTCACCTACCTACCAACCCACTCACCTACCCAGCAAACCACTCAACTCCCCACTAACCCACCCACCTACCCACCCACTCCCCCACCACTCCCCCACCCACCCTGCCACCCCCTCTGCCGCCCACTCCCCTACCCACTCCACCACCGACTCACCCACCCATCCACCGACCTAATTACCGATCTACCCACCCATCCACTTACTTACTCACCCACCGAGCTACTCATCCCTTCACACACCAAACCACTCACCCACCTATCCACTCACTCACCTACTCATCCACCCACTCCCCACTCACCCACCCGTGTTCAGACCCAACCACCTATTCACCCACTTACCCACCGACTCATTCACCCACCCGCCTACCGACTCACCCACTCATCTAGCTACACACCCACTCACTAACCCACCTTCCGACCTACTCGCCCACCCACCTACCCACGCACTCACTCACTCACCCG
Source organism: Petromyzon marinus (assembly GCF_048934315.1). Classification (NCBI taxonomy): domain Eukaryota; kingdom Metazoa; phylum Chordata; class Hyperoartia; order Petromyzontiformes; family Petromyzontidae; genus Petromyzon; species Petromyzon marinus. The sequence goes on along the minus strand of NC_133741.1, from coordinate 1,022,457 downwards.
CCTACAGACCCACTCACGCACCCACCCACCTTCCGACACACCCACTCATTCAAACACCTACCGACACACCCATTCACCCACCTAACCACTAACTCAAACACCCATTCACCCATATATCCACGCACTCTCCAACCTACGGACCCACTCAACCACTCACCCATCGACCATACCTACTGACCTACCCACCCACTCACCAAACCTATGGTTCTTGATGACCACAGGGGGTTACTGGGTGGCCCAAACAACAACAGCACCAGTGCCACCCCGTGAAACTGAATCCAGGCGCCACGGTGGCTAGCAGATGTTGACTACCTCGCAGAGTATGGAGGAGGTTGTTGGTTCAATCCCAACCCTGACGATGCTTGCTGTATATTTTAAGTTTACATCTCTCTCTCACCCCTGGGTGATTGCGTGGATTTTTCTCCAGATCCTCCGGTTTATTCCCCTCCACATTTAGAATAAATATCACACGTTTAAGAGTATTTGACTGCTGCTATGAATGCCCACGTAACGATATCAGCCACTTCTGTCGAGCTATTATCATTTGGTGATAGCTATGTCACTTCTGAAAAAAGAGCTGCATAGCTCAGGGGGGCATCAAACCTTTCAAAATTAAAATAGTTTAGTGTTAGTGTAGTGAGTCACTTCTGAGACACTAATAAGTAGGAGGCAACATACATTTATTCTACACTTTTAGAAACTGTTCACACATGGGATAACTACAAAGAGGTCAGAGCAGCCGGCACGCTGTTTGAACCACGACGCCGGAGACGAAGACTTAGCATGTTGGGTTCCATTCCACCAACAGACAGCCCCTATCCAGCCTCGGTACTTCCCTTTTATGTCCTCCGGCGTGGCCTGGCTCCGCCCCCGGCTCCGCCCCCTTCTGGAACCTACCAGAAGGTTCTGGGCCACCTTCCATGTGTCCCCTGCCTGGCTCCGCCCTTGGCTACGCCCCCTTCTGGAACCCACCAGAAGGTTCTGGGCTATACCCCACGTGTCCCCTCGGTCAACTTTGCCCCACATCCCTTACCCAGGCCTATCAAGTGCTCCGCCAGCCGGCCGGGGTGCTACGTCCGCATATGCCCCTCTCTGCCAGCAGCCAGCGCCACGCACCCTAGTGACCCACTCCGTGGCATTCCATGCTCGTCTGGCAAGTCGGCTGTTACGCCCATATTTCCTCTCTGTCAGTAACCAGCGCTACGCGCCGTAGTGACCCATTCTATGTAACTACAATAGTATGGGCCTGTGGGTTTCTGTGGGTATCTATGGTTCTATATGCATCTCTATCTCTATAGTTTTCTTTGAGTATGGCTCTATATGAGTATGGGTTTCTGGTTCTGTATAAGTCTGTAGAACTGTGCATTTAAGAGTATTTGGCTGCCACTATAAATTACCATGCCATGATGATTATGATATCAGCCACTTCGCTGAGCTGCTATCACTTGTGATGGCCAGGTCGCTTCTGAAAAAAGAGCTATGTATCTCAGTCGGGGCCTTATCCCTGGTAAATACAAAAAGGTTATAGTTTTAGCTCGCTCCCGCCCACCGCCAACCCTTCAACTCACCAAAGTATTGATTTCTGTGGGGGGCTCCATCCACCAAGCATCTTGGGGGCTTCCCGAGAATCTGCAGACACGGGGTTTACAGACAGAGACAAAAGGGTCACAACAGTCTTAGCCTCGACAGAGCCCTGTTTTTAGTAGCGAGTTAGCAGCAGGACTGCCTAGCAATGCCGGCACTGTGGCACACACATAGACTATCTGAGTGCGTGTGTGTGGAGTGTCGTGGTTAGAGCGCTGCACTATCAACCTGGCGACCCAGATTCCATTCCCGCTCACAGCTAACACCAATGACGATTTTTGAACCGGTCCTGGGCCTCCCCTAGGTAGACTCAGCCTCAAATGAGTACCTGGTGTGATGTGTAAACATTGTCAATGGGGAGACAAAGGCGGCCGGGCGAGATGTTGACCACCCATCTCCTCGTGTGCTGTGCCTGCTCTTATAGGTTCTCGCTAAAAGCACTCACCCCAACAGTCTGTTATAGGCTATATGGGGAATCATCCGCTTTAGCTTGTGTACACACAGTGTGAAAAGACAACGATCTTTGACCCCGTATGCACAAAGTCAAAGAGCCCCATATCGCCTTGTATGTGTGTATATTGAACTTCTTTCGGACCATACATAGCCAACCATGCTAATTGGAGGTGTGGGGGAAGGACAATGAACTAAACACAAAAAGCGGTTTAGTTAACAGATTTTTTTGGGGGGGCAAGTGCTTTTAGCAGAGAGAGATCAGACCGGAGCAGACTGGACCGGACTGCCCCGGACCGCCCCGGACCGCCTGCTCCGTTACCTCGATGCAGCAGGGGAGGTGGTCCTCGTTGCTCAGCGACGAGAAGAGCTCCCTGCCGGTAACCACCTCGGCCACGGTGCAACCCAGGGCCCACATGTCGATGGCATAGGTGACAAGGTAGCCCAGCAGCAGCTCCGGGGCCACGTAGAACCGTGTCCTACCCACGTGTGGGGCTGCAGCAATAACAACTATAAATATATATACGTACATGTGTGTCATCATATGTCTGTGGCTGGGTAGCAGTGGTGTAGGGGTTAGCACTACGCTACGCTACGAACTCTGGCGGAGACTCGAGTTGGATTCCCCTTCATGGCCAGTTACGGTTGTCTGAACCGATCCTGTGCCTCCCCGAGGTCGACTCAGCCTCAGATGAATACCTGGTGTGGTGTGTAAACATCGCCACTGGGGAGATGAAGTTGGCCGGACATGTTGCTGGCTACTCATCAAATCGTGTGTCGTGTCAGCTTTCATAGGTGCTACTTGCTAACAGCACTTCGTCCTACAGTCTGTTAAAGCTATACACTCATCTGTTAGTCATCTTAGTCAGTTAACCGCATGGCACCTGCTGGGTCTGTCCTGTGGCCTCCTGCCAGCGTTGCGTTCAACACTAAATTTTGCCTGAAGGTGCACATAGCCTGACACAGGCGCCGTGGTGACGTCACCACCACTTAGTAGCAAATGGTGGTTGGTTTTTTCACCGTGTGTGTGTGTGTCTGTGTGTCTCTGTCTTTGTGTGTGTGGGGAGAGGTGGCTGCAGCGGTTTGCACACTGCATTACGAACCCGGTGACTCGAGTTTGATTTCTGCTCATAGCCGACATCAACACTGGTGACGAATATCTGAACCGGTCCTGGGCCTCCGATAGGTCGAATGAGCCTCAAATGAGTACCTGGCTACGGCGTGTGTAGTAAACATCGACACTAGGAAGACAAAGGGTGCTGGACACCCACCCCTCGTGTGTAGTGCCGGCCTTCATAGCTGCTACTCGCTAAAACCGCATGCCTCTACAGTCTGCTTAGGCTACACAGGGGATCTTTGTCTTTGTGGAATTCAAAGAGCTTTGATCAACATCATCAGCACACAGTCACATGTACACACATACACTCACATATAGATATACCCACACACAGACACTCACACACAGACACCCACATACACATACAGAGTCAGAGACAAAAAACAAAGACACGCCACTCACGTTGATTGTACATGAAGAAGCTGCACCCAAAGTCTGTGACCCTCACGGTGCCAGCCACAGTGTCTTTGACCAGAACGTTGTCCTGTACGAAGCAGGAAGGGGATTGACACTCGAGAGGTTATGGGGATAGCATTCAGCCAGCAGTGGATCGATGACGCACCGCCACAATACATGTATACACACGGGCAGTCCTTGAGTTACGAAACGGGCTATGTTCCTGAGATCCATTCGTAAAGTTGGATTTGTTCGTATGTCAGAACTCGCCAATTAATTGTACGTACAGTCAGTCATAAGATGTGTTGCGGTTCCATTAATGAAGTCATAAATTAGATGAAATGTTGTACATGATGCATCAAACGAACGTCAAATCCTTGAACCACCCCTCTAGCCAGTAGCAGTGCAAAAATAAATTGGTGTTATTTTCACTTACATTTAGTCGGAATGGTTTCACTGTTGTGGGTCACGTGGGATGCTGAAACTTTTTACATCTTTGTGGAGGATCGCTCCACCGAACAAAATAGTTCCGTGGTTCAGTTCGAAAGTCATGAGTCAGACGTCTTACGGTGGTCCGTTCATTCATTGCGGATGTTCGTGAGTGTGGACGTTTGTTTGTGCGGACGTGCATGAATGCGAATGTTCATATCTCGGGGACTGCCTGTACTAAACAGGGGAATCAGATGGAGAGAACGCATCGACCCTGTGATCCCTGTGACTGGGATTTTTCTGCGCTACGAGTCCTCAACAGCGAATCGACTCTCCACACTGCGGTTTCGCTCGTACCAGATCATCTTCACCAGAGTTGTATCGTGACCCCTGCCTCCGCTACCACCACCTCCTCATTCCAGATTAGCGACTCGACCTCCGCACCCAAGTCACGCGCGCGAGCCTTAGCGCCGCGTGCGTACCCACTCACCGGCTTGATGTCCGCGTGGACGATGCCCCTCGACTTGACGTGGGACAGGAAGAGGAGAATGCCACAGGTGTACGTCTTCACCATGTCCATGTCGATGTGCTGTTCGCCCGCTTCCTTAATCACCTGATGGAGGTTCGCCCTGTGAGGGGAAAGGCAGTAACGACAGCAACAATGGCGCAGCGTCAGTGCCGTCCCCCTGCGGCGCTGCGTCGATTCTGATAACGTCAACCTCATGGTGGTTAGGAGATGTTCACTACCTCGTCTGGTATACAGGAGAATCATGGGTTTGATTCTGATCCTGACCCTGATGCCCGCTGTATATTTTGAGTTTGCCTCTCACTCCCCGTGGTGATCTACAATGTGTGGCGTATTGTAGTAGAATCTACAATACGCCACACAGAAAGGAGCCCGACTTTTTGAATCGAACTCGGGCCCTTCCCCTGAGAGGCTCGAGCGTGGCCACCGCGTCTGCAGGTGTGTGTGTGCGCGTGTGTGCGTGTGTGTGTGCGTGTGTGTGTGTTTGTGCGTGTGTGCGTGCGTGTGTGCGTCCACCGTTGAGCGGTGGACGCAGCAGCTAGCACTGTGTTACGAACCTGGCAGAGACCCGAGTTCAATTCCCGCTCACCACCACCACCGCCAGTGATAGCGAATTATCTGAACAACCTGTCTCAGGCCTCCCCCCAGGACAACTCAAATTAGAGGCCGTGGTATGTGTAGTGAACGTCGCCACTGGGGGGAGAGACAAAGGCGGCTGAGCCCGCTTGGTGCTGGCTACCCACCCCCCCCCCCCCCCCCATCGTGTGTCACAATGCTGACCTACATAGGCAGTGCTGCCACTTGCTACAAACAGCACATGCCCCTACAGTCTGTTACAGGTTACACGGGGGTAATGCGGGGGGGGGGGGGGGCTCCACGATATCATGACACGTGGGTGGCACTGGGCATCTCAAAAGTATCCACGCTATGGGGGGGGGGGGTGGGTGGCATAAGGGAGGGGTGGAGAGACACGCATACACGTGGTGGTGGTGGTGTGCGTACTTCAACAGCTCCAGGACAATGCAGCTGTGCCCACGGAAGTGGAAAGTGGACAGGACTCTGATCACGCCATGGTCCACATCGCTGCGCTCGCTCTGGAGCTCCCGGGATATCCGCAGCTCCCTGCTTTGCGACTTCTCGTCCATGAGGCTTTGTGAGTGGCGATCGCACGCAGAAAGGGATAGGGTGGAAGTCCACAAAATACAATGACGGCAATGTCAATGTGGGTGCTCCTCGCTGAAGTGATTGCCTCCATCCCCTTACCCGAGAGAAACAAATCTGTTTAGGAAATGAATCAATAATTCAACATTCCACAGAATACAATTGCTTACACCAGTTCCAAAATCGTGCACGCACGAGCTCGACTCTCATTGGCCGGTCATCATCCTCGCAGTGGCAGCAGTGGCAGCGGCTTTTGGCTGCTCGCCGCGGTGCTTTCAGATGCTACTGTATATCCACTGCACAATACACTGCACTATACACTACTATACACTGCTATACCCTACACTGTATTTTAAACTAAACTACACTATACACTACTTTACACTACTACACGATACACTACATTTAACATGACTATACACGATACTATATGAAAAAATACACAATACGCTACACGATACACTGCTATGCATAATTATACTATACACTACACTATACACTATACTATACATTACACTTTTGGCTGAATGTCGGACAAATAGGGTCACCGCATCATCATTGCACGGCGCTTTCAAATGTGGTGCTTCAAAGACCGTCTGGAATGCTCTTTCCCTTCCGACATTAGGAAGCCACTGGGAGCTGTGCACTCTTAAATCATCATCTAGATTGACAAACTCATGTTTTTAGAACTGCTTCTTAAGTGTATTTTGTTTTTCTTTCTCCTGCACCTCCAATTAGCACGGTTGGCTACGTACGGTGCCAAAGAAGTTCAACGTATGTACGTACAAACTACTATACACTGTACATTACACAACCATACACCACCATGATGCAATACACTATACACTACACCACTTTGCTACACCACTTTACACGACACTATACACTACACCATAGATTGGCCAGGAGCTACTCCAGGGGGAGCAGCATAGACTGGCGTAGGCTGAGGTAGGCTGACGTTAGGGCTCCCAATCGGATTTGAAGGTGGAGATCCGTTCAAATCTGATTGGTCATGGGGGAAAACTAAATGTAAATGAGGGGGGCCATGGCGGGTGCTGGATGTGAAACACAGCCACGCTCAGACCGCGGACCTTTAAGCTGTGTGCGAGCAAGCAAGGTGTCCTGACAAAGAAATTAGCATAAAAATAGCATTTGATTGGCCGATTTTAGAAAAGAGGTGGTGTACGTGCCGGTTGACTTGCCGTTTGGCGCGGGGCGGGGGGGGAGTTTACCTATTGATGGTGTGAAAAGGGAATTTATAAGAGCATCGAAAGTTTGGGGTACCACTACTTGAAAAATATACTGTACCATTGAAATTAGTTTAATGTTTAGTTCGATTTAGAACATCTTTCCAATGGTTGCTTAATTTGAAACCATCTTCTCGGTTGAAATTGTGTATGTGTTTGTAGATCTGAATTGCTTCGTGAACAAATCTCTGATAAAAACCCGTGGGTTTGCAAAGAACCTTGGTATCGGAGAAACTTATATCGTGATCCCCCACAGCGTTGTAACAGTGACCAACCATGGTAGAAGAAGTCCACCGGCACGTACACCACCTCTTTTCTAAAATCGGCCAATCAAATGCTATTTTTTTATGCTAATTTCTTTGTCAGGACACCTTGTTTGCTCGCACACAGCTTAAAGGTCCGCGGTCTGAGCGTGGCTGTGTTTCACTCCAGTGCTGTCCTCGAGACAGCCTGATCCCTTCACCTGATGAAGGCTGCTTGTGTTGTGCCCGAAACGTCGTGATTTTTGTTGTTTTAGTTTTTTTACCTACGTGACTTTACCGAATAGAACCAAAAAGTATGGATCCTTGCAGTCACGAAAGCTTTAAATCTAGTATTGGGTGCTGGTTGGTTGGGCATGACAATTTGGGAGAATCTATGAACTGCTTAAATTATAAACTTTTGGAAGTATCAGCTATATAAACTATAAACTGCAAAAAGATTTTAAATTATAAACTATTCAACACTTTTTTATTTTACCAGGTAAGGCCCACTACTCTGTGTAGCCCTTTTTCAGAAGCGATCTGGCCATCATAAATGATAGCGCAACGAAGTGGCTTATCATCACGTGGACATTTATAGTGTCAGCCAAACACTCTAAATGCGTGACGTCGATTCTAAATGTCTCTCTCCCCGTGGTCGTCACGTGGATTTTTCTCCGGGTCCTCCAGTTTTTCCCTCCACATTTAGAATCAACTTCAGAGTAATTTGGTTGCTGCTGCTACTGCTATATATTTCCATGTGATGATGATGATGATGGTGATATCAGGCACTTTGTTGGGCTATCATTTTTGATGATCACCAGGTCGCTTCTGAAAAAGAACTACAAAGCTCATTGGGGCCTTACCTGGTAAAATAAAAAAATATATATTTAGTTTTAGTGTGGGTTGCTGTGGGTTTCTGTGGGTCCCTGTGGTTCTCTGCGAGTCTCTAGATCTCAAAAGGTCTCTGGCTCTGTATGGTTCTATATGAATCTCTGGATCTCCGTAGGTCTCTGTGAGTTTGTGGTTCAATATGAGTCTCTGGATCTCTATAGGTCTTTGTGGATGTCTATGGTTCTATAGAAGTCTCACGTACTTGGAAGGCGACGCCAGTATCTTGACGGCCACCAGGTTGTTGGTCTTGTGGTCGAGGCACTTTACCACCAGGCCCTGACCTCCCTCTCCGATCAAATTTAGCACCTGATAGCGGAAGTTGAGGTGCTCGTGCTGGACCTGCAGCGGTCACGGAGGGAGGTCACACGCAAAGGTCATGCGGAGGTCACATGGAGATCATGTGGACATCAGCACCAGCTCCATCGTCAACAAACATCCCCCCCACCCCGTTGATCCAGGGCTCGCTTGGACAGAGCTGTCACGCATGGGATCAGTCACTTACACGTAATCTATTAACAGCAGCAGTGCTGGGTACAGCAACCCCGCATCTGCAAACGTGATCTGTAATAGGAATAGGTTTTACCATTTTTACTGGCAAAAAAATTGACACCTTTATTTAAGGCATCATGTTTGCAATAACCACAACACAAGCAGTCAAAATGCAAACAAAAAAGACAACTCTGATAATAATATGCACTGTCCTTGAATTTGATTGGTCCACACCCGAGACAGCTTTTCTTAGAGCCTAGTCTCCATTGGTGTTGGACCAGAAGACGCCAAAAGGCATCTTCTGGTCTTCTGGTCCAACACCAATGGAGATTAGGCTCTAAGAAAAGCTGTCTCGGGTGTGGACCAATCAAATTCAAGGACAGTGCATATTATTATCAGAGTTGTCTTTTTTGTTTGCATTTTGACTGCTTGTGTTGTGGTTATTGCAAACATGATGCCTTGAATAAAGGTGTCAATTTTTGTGCCAGTTAAAAGGGTAAAACCTATTCCTATATCTTGTTTCTGGCAAAGGAGGTCTCATAGTGATCTGTAATGTTGATCCTTACCCGTGATATTATCGATGGTTCAATTGTTGATGTGCAATTTAATTGAGGGACTACTCCTGTGTTGTTGTCTTGGTGTAGCCGGGGACTGTTTTTGTTGCTGCCTTGCTCCAAGCCTGAAATTGGTTGTTGGTACTTGGGGTGCAACAACAGAAAGCTGCAAACTCCACTACTACTACATTGCCGGGGCCCTGTGACCCCACCTTGCCCACCCCCCTCACCCAAGCCCTTGGTGTTTGGAAGCGAGTGTCATCATCGACGTTGTCGTCATCATCATCCTCATCGTCGTCAACATCATCATCACTGTCATTGTCATCATTGTCATGATCATCATCATGTCCCCAGCTATAGATGATAGATATATGCAGCAGCAGCATTAGCGGTAGTAATCCCCTTTGTGTAAGAGCGAAGGCCTCACCGGCACGTAGTGTTCCTCATCGTTGTCGTAACCGCCATTGGAAAATCCCCCGGGTCTTTCGCCGCTATCCAGGGAGAAGTACCAAACCTCCCGCATGGCGGCAAGCTCCTTACGCTCGCGCCGGCTCAGATGAGGCCCGAATAGGTTCAGGATTGCTGCCAGACGTGAGAATGAATAAACAACAACAAACAGACAACATGATACAGGGACTCCTCTACTTATGAAGGAGTTAGGTTCCAGAGGTCTGGTCGTAAGTCGATTTGTCTGTAAGTCCTACTTTACTCCTGTCGATTCCAAACATGTTGTATGGTGTGTACACTAAACATGGGGAATGGCTTTACAAGTTGTATAATCTCCTGCAAATGTAGAAGCAACTGGTTCTTCATGCTCTGCAGATGTAGATGCAACTGGTTCTTCATGCATAATAGGTTTTTGGGTTAGATCGCTTAAATATATAAATGTGTCGTTAAAACCCTCCACCACCCGACACAGCCAACTACTTAGGGTTGTCACGTGAACAGAACATGCCAATTCGTCACTAGTACAGCACACCGGCGTTTTGGAGAGCCGAGCCACAACAATTACCAACTGAGTACAACGTTTCGCCAGTGATTACAACTAGTTAGTGCTGTACTAGTGACGAATTGCCATGTTCTGTTTACGTGGCAACCCTTACTAGTTGGCTGTTTTTGGGTGGTGGCGGGTTTTAACGACAAATTTATATATTTACGCGATCTAACCCAAAGACCTGTATAATGGATGATATTGGTCTCGAAAATCTATTTGTTCAAGTGGTTCTTCATGCACTGCAGATGCAGATGCCACTGGTTCTTCATTTACTGCAGATGTAGATGCCACTGGTTCTTTATGTTCTACAGATGTAGATGCCTCTAGTTCTTCATGTTCTGTAGATGTAGATGTTACTGGTTATTCATATTCTGCAGATGTAGATGGCACTTGTTATTGATGTTCTGCAGATGCAGATGCCACTGGTTCTTCATGTTCTGTAGATGTAGATGCCAGTGGTTCTTCATGTTCTGCAGATGTAGATGCAATCACCGCCATCCATTGCGCAGCAGTTGAACTTAAGACTCTCGATTCGAACAGGCAAATTGACTTATGGTTAATGTATTCATTTAGATTACAACGGATATCTATTAACACACCAGTTATTCAGTCTCCAACACACCAGTTAGTGCTGAACAAGTAACTAATTGACCACGTTTGTGTTTACGTAACAAACTTTCACGAGCTGGTTGTGTGATGCGTGGTGGTGGTGGGTTTAACGACCCAAGAGTGATACTTACACGATCTAACAAAACAAAAACCTCATGAATAATATTGGTCGCGACAGCCCAACTACCCCGTGTCAAACGGAACAACTAAAACTCTGGTCCGTTCTGCTCTTTCAAGGTTCATGTGCAATTTAATTGGGGGGACTGATGTGTGGTGTTGTTGTCTTGTTTGTGGCCTCGGACTGTTATCGTTGTATCCCGAAGCAGAATATTGATTGCTTGGACACAGCAACCGCGTCTGCAAGCCGTGATCTGTAACTTTGGTCCTTACCCATACGTGTATGTATGTGTGTGTTGAACTTCTTTGGCACCATCAGTAGCCAACCGTCCTAAGCTGCTAGTGTCTCTGTGGGTTTCTATGGGTCTCTGGGTGTCTGAGATTCTCTGTGGTTGTGTATAAGTTGAACTTCTTTGGCACTGTACATAGCCAACCGTGCTAATCTATCAGTGTCTCTGTGAATCCCTGTGGGTCTCTATTTGTCTGGGTGTCTGTGAGTGTGTGTTTGTACTATGTTGAACACTTTTGTGCTATACAAAGCCAACTGTGCAAATCAGAGGTGCGGGAGGAAGGGCACAAAATTCAACACGCCAAAAAGCAGTTCCTAAGAAATACGATCTCAATGTAATATAGCGATGTAGTGTATAGTAATTTAGAATACTAGGGGTTGTTCATGGGCACCTGCGGCGCTCCTCACAACGGGAGGATCTTGTCAATGATCTCAAGGCAGCTGGGACCATAGTCACCAAGAAAACAATTGGTAACACACTACGCCGTGAAGGACTGAAATCTTGCAGCGCCCGCAAGGTCCCCCCTGCTCAAGAAAGCACATATACATGCCCGTCTGAAGTCTGCCAATGAACATCTGAATGATTCAGAGGACAACTGGGTGAAAGTGTTGTGGTCAGATGAGACCAAAATGGAGCTCTTTGGCATCAACTCAACTCGCCGTGTTTGGAGGAGGAGGAATGCTGCCTATGACCCCAAGAACATCATCCCCACCGTCAAACATGGAGGGGGAAACATTATGCTTTGGGGGTGTTTTTCTGCTAAGGGGACAGGATAACTTCACCGCATCAAAGGGACGATGGACGGGGCCATGTACCGTCAAATCTTGGGTGAGAACCTCCTTCCCTCAGCCAGGGCATTGAAAATGGGTCGTGGATCGGTATTCCAGCATGACAATGACCCAAAACACACGGCCAAGGCAACAAAGGAGTGGCTCAAGAAGAAGCACATTAAGGTCCTGGAGTGGCCTAGCCAGTCTCCAGACCTTATTCCCATAGCAAATCTGTGGAGGGAGCTGAAGGTTCGAGTTCCCAAATGTCAGCCTCGAAACCTTAATGACTTGGAGAAGATCTGGAAAGAGGAGTGGGACAAAATCCCTCCTGAGATGTGTGAAAACCTGGTGGCCAACTACAAGAAACGTCTGACCTCTGTGGTTGCCAACAAGGGTTTTGCCACCAAGTACTAATTCTTGTTTTGCAAAGGGGTCAAATACTTATTTACCGCATTATAATGCAAATCAATTCATAACATTTTTGACATGCGTTTTTCTGGATTTTGTTGTTGTTATTCTGTCTCTCACTGTTCAAATAAACCTACCATTAAAATTATAGACTGATCATTTCTTTGTCAGTGGGCAAACGTACAAAATCAGCAGGGGATCAAATACTTTTTTCCCTCACTGTACATAGCCAACCACGCTAATCGAAGGTGTGGACGAAGGACAAACAAACTAAACATGAAGCAATTATAATGAGATAAGTTATCAACTTACCATAGTGGTGTAGTGTATATTAGTGTAGTGTGTAGCAGTGTAGTGTATGTATGTTGAACTTATTTTTCAGCGTACATAGTGAACTGCACTAATCAAAAGGTGTGGGGAAGGGGCGGGGGGGCAACAAACCAAACACAACAACAAACACAGAAGCCAGTTTTATGATTGCCACTGTTCTCACCTTGGGGCGATTGGCTGCGGATAGAGGCCGTGCCAGCCGAGGACAGCGCGCTCCATGTGGTGCCAGACATGGCATGGCTCACTGCCTCTCCAGCTGGGGTCGTCTACATACACACGCACATAAACACACATATGAAGATATACTTATATTAGAGGAAGTCCCCACGAGAGGGTGACTTCATGAAGGACAAAGGGGAGAGCAGTTGGGGCAATAGAGGGAGGAGACTCCCCGGAAAGGGGTGACGTCAGCGGAAGAGGCGGGGGATCGGGCCGCTTTCTCAGCGGGAAAGGAGTTAAGAGAATGCGAATTAAGGAACATTGTGCTCACCCGATCCCGGACTGGTCTACTCTTTACACATACATAGACACCTACATACACGTATACATAAACACATCACTCGATATCTTCTACAGCCCATGCCGCGCCCATTTAGGCCCCTCTATCTGGCTGAGGAAAAGCTGTTTAGGCATGTGATGACTGGGCATGCAGTCTACATGACCCAGCCAACACAGCCTTGATTGCCGGAGGAGCTCACCGATGGGACTTTGTCCAGACCTTTCAAGTATTTGTGAGCTCATCGCACAATCCAGCCTGGTTAAACCCTTTTTTAATCCAGGATGGGTTGTCGGCTGCCCAGCCTAAATGTTTCTAACTGGTGATGTTCCATTAAAGGGGTCCACGTTTTGCAAGCATAGATAAGGGAGGGCATGACTGTGGCCGAGAAGACCCAAAGCTTTGTGTGGAGCGACAGACCAGTTAGCTTCCACACAGCCTTATCCAGCTGATGAAAAGATAATGCTGCTCGGCTGATTCGGAGTGAGACCCCTGCTGTCAAACTGGAGCCGGTCATGAGCACACTGCCCAGGTATGGAAAACTTTCCAATCTCTCCACAATTGCCCCATCATCAATTGGGAGTTGTGGGGGTGGAGTGTCTTATGTTAGAAAATACCCAGGCAGGTGCTAAGTTTTGGTGGGGCTGATGGAAAGGCCCCACCTTTGAATGGCACGATCCAGGTTCAGCAGCAGTGCCTCTAACTCCTCTGAGTGAGCAACAATTACCAGATCATATGTAACATGGTTGACCAATAGCGAGCCATCCTTTGACCACACATACGAAAAAAATTCCCCCGTATAGCCTTTACAGACTTGGGGCAAGTGCTGTTAGCGTGCACCTATGAAGATCGGCACGGCACACGACGGGGTGGTTGGCCAGCACTACGCCCAGCCGCCTTTGTCTCCCCAGTGGTGATGTTTATACACCACACCAGGTACTCATTTGAGGCTGAGTTTATCTAGGGGAGGCCCAGGACCGGTTCAAATAATCGTCAATGGTATTGGCCGTGAGCGCGAATCAAACTCGTTTCTCTGCCGGGATCATAGCACAGCGCACTAACCACTACAATTATCGCTCCATACGGAGATACAAACACTCTGGCGTGCGTGCAAATGCACACCAATGTAGACAGGTAGGCACACGCAGAGTGGAGATCGCATACTTCACCACACGAGTGGAGGGCTCCGTGTGTACCTTCATGGTGTTGATTGTGAGAGCGCCGTCGTCGTTTTGCTGCGTAGAGCTCATGGCGACTCTCGCGCGCTGCTCCCAAGGGTCTCTGCGTGGATAAGCGATGGGTGGGGTGGACGGGAGTGTAGGAGAGTGGCACGTGGAGCAGTCAGGGAGAGCGCGACGACACCATTACCCATGTTACAAGGACGCGGATTCACATGACTACACAGACTCACAGAATCAAGAGGGACTCACATCATCAACACTTACTTGCATGATCAACCCGGACTCACATCCCAAGCACGAACCCACATCCTCATCCCGGAGCCACAACATGGACCCAAACACTCACCATGCCCATAACACGGACCCACATCCTCCCCAAAAACCCACAACACGGATCTATTTGATCATCAAGAAGCCATAAAACGGTCCCACACACTCACCACGAACCCACAACATGGACCCACACCTTCACCCCGGACCCACAACATGGACCCATACCATCCCCACAAACCCACAACATGGACCCTCACACTCATCACGAACCCACAACAAGGACCCACACACTCACCAAGAACCCACAAGAAGGACCCACACTCACCAAGAACCCACAACACAGACCCATACCCGCACCATGAACCCACAACACGAACCCACACCCTCCCCACGAACTCACAACACGGACCCACACACTCACCATGAACCCACAACACGGACCCACACACTCACCATGAACCCACAACACGGACCCACACACTCACCATGAACCCACAACACGGACCCACACACTCACCACGAACTCACAACACGGACCCACACACTCACCATGAACCCACAACACGGACCCACACACTCACCATGAACCCACAACACGGACCCACACCCTCCCCACGAATTCACAACACGGACCCACACACCTCTTCAAAAGTTTGGCTCGGATTGCTTCAGCATAAGCTTCTCGACGATGACGAAGAAACAGAAGCAGCTGCCTCCTACGCCTGTCTCGAACTCTGAGTAATCACGTGGTCCTGTGATGTCACCGGTGACGTTGAAGTTCGCGCGTCGTAGCCACGCCCCTTCCAGCCACGCCCCAAGTGTCGTTAACGCGCGTGACCACGCCTCTTTTCGCACGCCCTGTGCCCCCCCCTGGCTCCCCCCACCACCACCCCCCGCGGCTACTTCCGCTTCCGCCCTGGGCGAGTGGAGGCGGCGGGAAAATCTGAGCTGGTTCGCTGGCTGGGCCTCCTCTAGATCGACTCAAGTTTCAAGTTTCATTTATTAGGTATAGCCCTGTGACCCATGCCGCCTGAAGATGCGTACACGGGTCTCTGTGTGTGGGTCTATGGGTCTCTTGTGGTGAGTCTGTGGCTATCTATGTGTGAATCTACGTGTATCTGTGTGTTGAGTCTATGGGTCTCTGTGTGTTGAGTCCATGGGGCTCTGTGTGTTGAGTCTATGTATCTCTGTGTGAGGTGTCTATGGGTCTCTTTGTGATGAGTCTGGGAATCTGTGTGGATAGTCGATGGGTGGCTATGTGTTGATTCTGTGGTTTTCCGTGCCGTGAGTCTATGGGTCTCTGTGTGGTGATTCTGCGTGTATCTGTGTGTTGAGTCTATGGGTCTCTGTGTGGTCATTCTGTGGGTCTCGGTGTTGTGAGTCTCTGGGTCTCTTATGTTGTGAGTCTACGGATCTCTGTATGCTGAGTATGTGGGTCTCTGTGGTGAGTCGATGGGTTTTTTGCGTGGTAAGTCTATGGGTCTCTGTATGGTGAATCTGGCTCTGTGTGTTTGCATGGGTCTCACTCACCCACACAACCACACACATAACTGGGGAGACAAAGGCGGCCGGGCGAGCGGTGGTTTTTGGCTTCCCCCTCGTGTGCCAGAGTTCCGGCCTTCATTGGCGCCGCTGCTGCTACTCGCTACTAACAGCACTTGCCCCATCAACCTGTGTGGGCTACACGGGGGAGCTTTGTCTCTGAAAATAGGGTCCTATGGGAGGGGACGGATTTGTGAATTCATTGTCCCTCCACCATTTGTACGGACCATGAAGAAGGACCATTGCCCGGAACGTCGCCTGTTATTTATTTATTTTCAGTACTGCGGCCACACACGACTCGTGGGGTTTTGTTTGAGCCCAGCTTGATCACAACACTCCCCCCCCCCCGCTGGATTGTCCTGAGTGGTACAGCCCACTGCGTTCATGCCGGGCTCTGGACAAGTCCACCTGGGAGCCTCGTGGGTTGGGGGGGGGTCAAAAGGTCCATCTCTGCAATTGCTTTCTCACTCCACTGCTGGCGGAAGAGGCCTCTGCTCGAGGCCGCTATAGACAGTATTTGGTCTACTCTTCCACGTTGAGCCAGACGGAACAAGGTGAGCGGTCCCACACTTTACCCCACACACCCACTCACCCACCTACTGACCCACACGCGCTTACCCACTCGACACCCAACCAGGGACTCACTCACAGACCCACTCATTCACTCACCCACTCAGTCACTCGCCCACTCAGTCACCCGCCCACTCAACCACTCTTCCTCCGTGTTCCACATTACGCCTCGGTTCTTCTGGCCCACAATCATGCCCTCTGTTCGCAATGCTTGCGAGATGTGGAGTCCTCTAAAGGAATATCTGCGCAGGGTTTAAACATTCAGTGCTGGCCCAGCCTATGATCCATCCTGAGTTCAACCAAACTGGATTGTGTAAGGAGAAGAGAATATTATTGTGCGTTACAGGGGAATGTGATGGTGGTGGTGTTAATCCCGATGTTACTG
The DNA here is from genome assembly GCF_048934315.1 of Petromyzon marinus. Lineage (NCBI taxonomy): Eukaryota > Metazoa > Chordata > Hyperoartia > Petromyzontiformes > Petromyzontidae > Petromyzon > Petromyzon marinus. The sequence goes on along the minus strand of NC_133741.1, from coordinate 1,005,406 downwards.
CTACCACTCCGCACGGTTGGACTCGCCTCACAGCCGCTCACTCACCCACACTCATCCACCCACTCACCCACATTCAATCGCTCACCTTTTTACTCATCCAAGAACTCGCTGTCCCACCAACCAATTCACTCCCTCACCCATTCATTCATCATGACACTCACCTAATAACACACCCACCCACACATCAACTCATTCACTCACTCACCCACCCACCAACCCACTCTCCATTATGAATCCCCATGACTTTGCCATCGTAAACTTCACCCACATGTCCATCATGATCCTCACCGACCCGGCCATCATGAACCCCACCGACATGGCCATTGTAAACCACACCCACAGATCCATCGTGAACTGCACCCGCACGGCCATCGTGAACCCCACCCATGCGGTCATCGTGAACAGCACCCACACGGCCATTGTGAACCCCAGCGACACGGCCATTGTGAATCTCACTGACATGGCCATCATGAACCCCATCCACCCAGCCATCATGAACCCTACCGAAAAGGCCATTGTGAACACCACCGACTCGGCCATCGTGAACCCCCACGAGCTGGGACACCGTGCTCACAGTCAAGTCAAAACCCAGGCAGCTCTCTCATAAAACATTGCAACGTTCTATTGAGTCACTGTGGATTTATTTCAGAGAGTTAACGATATACAAACAATAAAATATATATATACATTATAACTTTTTATAGATCCTTACTCTTAACGCACCATGTGGCTAGGCAGCCTCTGGCCATTGTCTCCGGCTCCGATCTGTGGAGACAGACGCAGCACTACAGCAGCGCAGCGTCCCACTACGAAAGCCAGAAGTTCCAGTTGGTACCCCCTCCCCCATTGTCCGGGGGTGAACTTACTGACTGACTGCGTGGGGGATGAAAAATAAACTCCAAAACTCATCCCTAATAGAGGTGTTTTGGGTTAGATCATGTAAGTATATGAAAGTGTCATTAAAACCCGCCATCATCCGACTCAGCCAACGAGTAAAGGTTGTCCCGTAAACAGAACATGACAATTCGTCACTAGTACAGCACACCGGTGTGTTGGAGAGCCAAGCCACAACATTTACAATCTGAGTACGACGTTTCGCCAGTAATTACAACTAGCTTCATCAGGTGACAGCCAGATTTGTGGAGAAGGCCCCACTGAGCTATGTGACTGTCTTTCAGCGAAGCGACCTGGTTATCACAAGTGATAAAAGCTCAACAAAGTGACTGATATCATCAGCATTGTCATGTGGGAATTCATAGCAGCAGCCACATTCGCTCCTCTATGATCACTGCGAAAACCTTTTAATATACCTACAAATACTGACCCCTCCATGCTCCACCATACTACTTATTCCTGAAATGCATTCTCTGTCATTTTTGTTCTGGAGCTGTCCTAATCATCTCCAAAACCAACCCCACCTTTTTCTCCCTCGATCTCCTTCTGCCTTCCCTTCTTGCATCCATTTTCCCCACGATTATTCCATTTCTCTTGGATCTCTTTAACTCTTCCCTCTCCTCTGGCATCTTCCCCAACTCTTATACAAGCACCATCATCGTACGGCTTCTCAAAAAACCTTCTTTAGATCCTTCCTTATTTCTCCAAACTCCTTGAACGCCTTAGTTCACTCCCGCCTCTTACCTTACATTTCTACCCACTCACTATCCCCTCCATCAGTCTGGTATCCACCCTCTCCATTCCAAAACCACCCTCCTTCACATCCACAACCACCTGGCCAACTCGCGTCACTCCGGCCTATCCTCCATCCTTATCTCTCTCGATCTGTATTCGGCCTTCGACACCCTCGATCACTCCATCCTCCTAGCCACTCTCTCCAAACTCAGCATCTCTGACACCCCGCTTTGTTGGATCCATTCCTACATGACTTCCCGTTTATTGACTGTCTCTTTCAATCACTGCTCTTCCTCCACCACCCCTCTCATGGTTGGTGTTTCCCAGGGCTCGGTACTTGGTCCCCTTCTCTTCTCCGTACACACATCTCCCTTAGAGTCTATTCTTTATTTGTTCGATATCTCCTATCATCTCTTTGCTGATGACACTCAAATTTTCTTCTTCCAATCATTCACCCCTGATATTTCCCTCTGTATCTCATCCTGCCTGACAGGCATACAAGCATGAATGATCGAAAATATCCTTTCCATAAATACTACCAAAACTTCAGTGCTTTTCTTTCCATCGTCTCGCTCACCCCCTCGTGCACCCTCCATTTCTTCCCCCCCGCCCCCCTCCCCCCCCATGATATCCCAAACTCTACCGCCCTAACTCTCAATGTTACCTTCGATTCCACTCTCCTTCACTTCCCACATTGCCAACACCTCTCGCAAATGCCGTTACCATCTGTGCAACATCAGGAAAATCTGCCCACTCATCACTACCACTGCTGACAATCTCCTCATACAATCCCTTGTCTTCAATCATCTGGATTACCGCAACTCATTCCTGGTTGGTCTCCCTGCATACGCAGTTATCCTCCAACACATCCAAAATGCAGTTGCACGGACTGTATTCAACCTTCCATGCACATTTTACTGCTCTTCTCTCCTTCAACACCTTCACTGGCTTCCTCTCTATCACCGCTGTCTTTTTAAATTCCTCACTCTAGTATACAAAGCCTCACCCTACCTCTCTTCTCTCATTTCTTTATATGTCCTTTCATGCTCCCCTCGATCTCAATATTTCCGTTTACTCACTGTTCCATCATCTCCTTGCGCCCAGTCTCACTTTCATTAATTATTTCTCTCTTCTTGCCCCGTTGCACCGGAACAAACTCCCACTCCACATTAGATTATCACCCTCGATTTCCACCTTTCACTTGGCCCTCAGGCCTTTTCTATTCTCGATTGCTTCTTCTCTTTCACTGCCTCCACCCCTACCGGTTCCTTCACCTACTTGAAGCCCTTCAGTCATCTTCCTCCGACGACCCTAATTCCTGACCCGGCTCCGACATCTTGCTTTTTATGTGCACCTGGCCACATCTCTCCCCCAGCCCTACACTGTGCTCCTCCATCGGCTCAACTGTCCGCCCACCAGACCTCTGCCCCTACCACCCTCCACCTATCCGAATCCATGCCCATTTCACAACTTCACGCATGTGCCCCATACCCCACTTCCTCTAATCTACGTTGGACCCATCAGACACCCTCACTCACCATCACATTGCGCCTTATTCTGCCTTACCCCTGCAATATCAGTTCCATTCCCAGCCCCTGTCCCTCCATCCATCCATCACCTTGCTCACTGAATGCCATCGGATTGCATCTTAAAGCACCATCGAAATGGTGCTATATAAATCTGAAATAGAATAGAACATAACTCCTCTAAATGTACGTGTCTACAGACTGAGACCCACAGAGACACATACTCACAGAGACCTATAGAAATCTAGACTTATGGAACCATACAGACCCACAGCAACCCACAGAGACCCATAATCCGTTTAGAGTTCGGTGAAGATACAGCAGCAGATGTGAGTGTGAAAGCGATGGGTATTACCTTGTTACCTTGAGTTTTACCTGCGGTGACTGCTATATCGGGGAGACGAAACAACATATTTCTGACCGAATTCGCGAGCACCAATCAGATATGAAACACGGCAGAACGAATTCTTCGGCCGTAGCTGATCATTGTTTCAACACAGCGGGTTCTCATGATATTGTTTTCTCCGATACCAAAGTACTCTGCAAACCTCCCGGATACTACCAAAGATTTGTCCATGAAGCCATCCAGATATACAAACATAGACACAACTTCAACCGAGAAGATGGTTTTAAATTAAGCAATCATTGGAAAGATGTCATCAACCAAGTCAAACTTTAGCTGCCTTATAATTGTACAGCCATTTCCATTTCTTCCAGTTGGTTTCTATTCCCAGCTTGATTAGCCCCTTTTTTAACCAAGTTAAACCTAAGTTAAACTTTAGCAGCCTTATAGTTTATTGCAGTATACTGCAAAGCAACCAGTTTGTCAGCTTAAATACTGCCTCCTGACTCTTGTTCATGTGTGTAATTTTCTTCAACCACTTGCCACCGCCTGCTCTCGTCAATCTCTCCATCCCCCTAACCCCCTGTAGCATAACAAAAGGTGGCTTAACTTAGCCCCACCCCACAGCCCTTCCTGGCTCCTCCCCCCCCTTAACCTGTATATAATCTCGGGTCTTAGAGCTCTCTTCACTTGATACAGCAATTTTGCTGTGACGGTTTCCACCTGAAGACAAAGGCTTGTGTTGCCTCCAAAACGTCGTGATTTAATTGAGTTGTTTTCATTTATTTTATTTATAGATATTTACCTACGTGACTACCGAAAAAACCAAAGAGTATGAATCCTTGCAGTCATGAAAGCTTCAAATCTTTAATTTGTTGTCCTTCCCCCGCACCTCCGATTAGCACGGTTGGCTACGTATGGCACGAAAGAAGTTCAGCATACACACATGCACCCCGATGCCTGCCAAACTTTACATATTACTCAATGAAACAATGATAGAAAATGTTTTCATCAGAATTTTGCTATGTTTTCAGCATTCATTCACCAGAATTATAATGAAATAAAAATGATTAATCACAGAATCAAAACATTCCAAACATTTTAAAGGTTACGTGCCATTAACTAGACCTTGAACTAAAGCATGGTGCTTAAATGTGTATTTTGTAAAGATGTTACAATCAAGAGCAATGACTTTAACAACACATTTCGATAAATTGTCACTGACAAATCGGTAACCAGGGCAGCAGTGGGCAGTGCAGGAATATTTACCGCTGAACATGGACGATGTACTCACCTCATCATGCATTGTTGTGAACGATTGCGGATAATATATTAATAAACAGAAACAGCTCCGTTTCTCGAACTAAAAATCCGCGGAGTAACTTGCATGGACATCGGTCTATTGGCCCTCTGAACTAATGTTTATGAATGTTGTCTATTCCAGTCTAGGATGTCACGACTGTGGTGTGCAGCTCTCCGATGTGTTTTCGAGTTGAGGGATATGCTGGACATCAGATACACATCATGCCGTGCAACAGATGGTGATCTATCGTGGGATACCTTTTTTGCCAATATCAAATTATGAAAAATAATAGGATTCATTGCCAGGGAGGATAAAACCTATTCCTGTTTTTCACGCTTTGATATTGCCAAAAAAGGTCCCATGATATAGTTGCTCAACCTGAGCTATAAATGCACTGATACTTGCATTGTCTTTGTACTGTTTGCCTTTTGGCATCCTCTGGTCTGACACTGGTTGCGAGACTAGGCCATAAAGAAGGCTGTCTCTGGTGTAGGCAAAGACAATTCATATTATTATCAGAACATGTTTCTTTGTATGTGTTGCGTAGTAAATGACGACGCGGAGGTAGGTCTTCAAGTAAGGGCTTGCGCCGGTTTATTAACAAAGAAAGTAGTTAACCACCAGGGTTAGGTGTCTTACACTCGGTCTTTCCCTTGGACCCTTAGCTCTCTCTACTGCTAGCCTACTGGCTGTCTCTTCGGGCTCTCTTACTCGAGTCGGAACGGGGGTTCAGCCAACACCGCCCGACCGAGGAGAGCAGCACCTTCCGTAACTTCAGCCGGCTTTTACAGACTTCTTGAGCTCTACCGCTGGCCATCTCTTCAGCTCCCTTCAACCGCTCTCCATCCCGGGCTCCCACAACGACCCCGCTTTTGTCACGGGGCCCCCCTTAAATACTCCCAGGCTACATGACGTCATCGCACCTCACAGCGAGTATGATGTCACGTCCCCATATTACTTTTCTGCATATGTTTTGCCAGAAGTATGCGTGGTTAATGCAGACTTGATTTCATGCAAAATGTATCTATGTGGTATTTGAACATCTTAACACCGCTCCTGTTCTACTCTTATTTTTCATATCAGATCTGTTGTTTGGCATGATGTCCAACGTGTCTCTCCAAGAACCAATTCAATCCCTAAAACTAAACTTAAAACTTTTTATTTTACCAGGTAAGGCCCACCGAGCTATCGAGCTCTTTTTCAGACGCGACCTGGCTATTGCAAATGATAGCTCAAAGAAGTGGTTTATTATCACGTGGAAATTTATTGCATCAGCCAATTATTCTAAACAGGAGGTCCTGGAGAAAAATCCAAACGACCACTGGGAGAGAGACACGCAAACTCCAAATATACAGCAGGTGTCAGGGCCAGGATTGATCATATCTAGGGAATCTCAAAATAATGATAGCGATTTAAACCAAACAATTTCAGAAGACACTTATAGGGGAGTTCTTCAACCATCAACCTCCCTGATCATTTTAAATGAAAGCATGACAATCAATTATGCACAGCAGGCTGACAGTCCAACAATTTCACATACATTGTACGTATGTGTGTGCGTGTGTGTCCTGCTCACGGCCAACAACAGTGACGATTATCTGAACCGGTTCCTGGACCTCCCCTAGGTCGATTCAGTCTTAAATGAGTACCTGGTGTGGTGTTGCAAACATTGCCACTGGGGAGACAAAGGCGGTCGTGCGTGGTTCTGGCCACCCACCCCCTCGTGTCTACGGTTCAGTGTTAAGTCTATTGACACTGAGTCTGGTGCAAAGTTGAGTATGTATGTTGAACTTCTTTCGTACCGTACATAGCCAACTGTGCGAATCAGGTGCGGGGGGGGGGGGGGACAACAAGCTAAACAAAACAAGCAGTTCTAAACGAAAGAGTTTTCAAACTCATTCCTTTAGAACTGCTTCATAATGACTATATCATTTATTTATTGGTAGAAGCCTCTCTGTGGCACAAGACTCTGACAAAGCCCTGTTGTAAGATGTCTGGCCATCCACTGTTAAGGATGCTTCCAATATAAACCCACACGTTATTATAACAATAATGATTACAATAATTGTACCATTTTTCAGAGCCCCCAAAAAATAGTTGACAATTTTAACCTTCATTTTTCTGAAGCTGGTAACCTTTTTGATAATGTATTGGGAGTCACCCCTGCTCATGCAAATTCTTACACCTCTGTCCAAACATTAAACGAATTTAGTTTCCAGCCAATCCACGAAAGTAATGTTCTGAAGGGTCCTCCTCTACCGGAGCAGATAGTATTCCCGTCTTTGCTCTGCTAACTGTTGTTCTCTCTTTACAGTATGTCAATGACTTGGGCACTGACCTGGATCATTCCAGGGTAAATCTTTTTGCAGATGACACGATACTGATTACTGCTGGCTGCTCTCTGCATGACGTGATTGTTAAGCTTCAGGGTGATTTCAATTCCCGATGTGTAACACAATTAATCGGTTGTTGAGAGAGAGATTAAAACATGCAGGACTATTCTACCAAAACCTTATCCTTGATCATATGCAAATTCGTATACTTGAATTGTTACACAACAAGGCACTCGGTCATTGATCATAAGCGACCCTTAATGCAAATTATTGCCACGTTGTTAACCAGTAGGACGATTGATTATTATGCAACTCAATGACATATGAAAAGACACTCAAACCATTATTATTCCTAAAGGCACAAATATGCGTTCATAGATTCGTCATGTTCGTTCATGGATACCAGCAAGATTATGCAATAAAAAAACGAACGACTCAAATACTCCCAAGTGACCGTAACCACAACTCAAATGGCCGCGATGTTTTCCTTTGAGATTCTTATCTTGGGCCAATCTTTTAATTAATTGTGGCCAGATCCCTGACAGGGAAACCGGTTGAACACGCTCTTCACCCCCGGGAGCGGCGCTCCGTGGTGAAGATGCCAAGAATTAATCCATATTGATGGGTCAGTTGGTAACTTATTAGATTAGAAGTACAGCCCCAACAAAATATTAACGAGGAAAATTACGAACACTCTTATAAACGTCGGATTGTTCACTCGGTCGTTGCGATGCTCTCACAGTCACGGATGGTTTAATGACTTGAGGTTCTAGGCTTTGTTAATGACCCGTGTGTGTTGAGTGATATGAATGATGAAAGAGTAGGCCAATGTTCGGAATCGATTCTTTGCGTCAAGCAGATGTCTGGTTTGTCGTGTAGTGGGGGGGGGGGGGGCAGTGTATCATACTTATCAGTTGATTCTCCTTCGAAACGTCGGCCAAAACGTCGCGAGAATTTTATTGTTTTATTTTATTATTTTGTTCTCATTCTACGTTACTTTACCAAAAGAACCAAAGAAGATGAATCCTTGCAGTCACGAAAGCTTTAAATCGAAATTTCTCCTTCAGTAGTTGGTTCGAACTCGGCTGACGTCGGTTGATGAGTTGACAGGTTGATACGTTGTTGTAGTTCCGATGACCGTCCGGTAGATGGCGCTAGGAGCTCGCCCGCTCGCAGCGGCGCGGTTGTTGATGAAGTTGCTTGCCGTGGGCGCCCTTTGAAGGTAGATGATACTCGCAGTACGTCTGTGACCAGCTGGCACGCTGGTACGCCGTCGTTCGCGCGGTTGTAGATTGCAGGCTCACGATTCGCTCGTGGTTGCGCTGGCCACCAACAGCGGGCAGCGTGTTGCAAATCGGCGACACTCGCCAATTTGGCGAGTTTGTAGAGGCGTCTTCGGCGTCGGTGGTGGCTGACCTGCTGAGATGAGTTGAGCTGGTCTTCTGGTGAGATGAGTCTTCCTGTTGAGCTGGCCCCGCGGGCTGATGAGTCGAATTCAATGCTGGAACGGCTCATTTTTATGCCCAAATCTCTCCTTTTTGGCTCCTCCTCACGAGGCGGAGCTTCCTTTGATCTGGTTGTGTGTCGGTGGTGGGGGTTCGTGTGTCAGTGTGTATGTTTGTGTGTGTGTCATTTATGACATGGTTCTGTTCGGGTCGTCCTCAAGCCATAAACCATCAAGGGAAACAGACGCTTCGATTCATCTCGAAGGCGTCTGTCTGTCTACGCCGTCCATCCAGAGGGAGGGGCGGGTTCCCCCTCCCTTTTTGTACACGTTTCCGACGCACAAAGAAATGGTTAGTTTCGATTTAAAGCTTTCGTGACTGCAAGGATTCATCTTCTTTGGTTCTTTCGGTAAAGTCACGTAGAATGAGAATAAAATAATAAATTGATGAAATAAAATAACACAATAATGTTCTCACGATGTTTCGGCCACAACACAAGCGCTGTCGTACCACACAGTCTCGTCCCTTCACCTGATGAAGGCCGCTTGTGTTGTGGCCGAAACGTCGTGAGCATATTATTGTGTTATTTTATTTTATCAATTTATTATTTTATTCTCATTCTACGTGACTTTACCGAAAGAACCAAAGAAAATGGTTAGTTTTTAAAGTTTAACATTTCTCATCTGACAGCGTATTGTACCATTCGCATATATGATTCTGTTTGTGATTCGGGGTATTTGATTTTATTTCCAAGTGAAGATGTTCTCTCGAGTGTATGTATATTTTCATCACGTGCTGCGGGGAGAGACAAAGGTGGCCAGGATCTTTCTATCTGTCTATACCTTGAGTTAACATCGCTCAAATATCATTTCGATTTTATATTCAACCAGTTTGATCCACCCCGTTATCTTGGCTCTTATTCAGTTTTATAAATTTTCGTCATTCTGTCTTATCATCATATAGATGTATTGCGATTTTCTTTTAACTTAAAAACTTACTTGCCTGGCTTTGCTGCGTGGTTGTGGGGTGGGGTCATTATTAAGTCCTGCGTCGGGTGTGCAGATGGCCTTTGCGATAATGATCTCCTTGCTCTGGCGTGAAATTCCTTTCTCGCGCTCTGCGGGAGAGACAAAGGCGATCGGGAGTACCTCTCTCTCTGGCTGCTTTCGGTTTAATGTTTCTCAAATATCGTTTGGTCTTATGTTCACCAAGGCTCGTGTTTTGTAACTATGTCCTCCCGACACACCTCACGGGTTACCGAGATTCACATTGTTACGATGGAGTTATTATTTATTTTATTATAAAGATGTTTATCCTGAGTTTGAGGGTCCGTTTCTTGATTGTTGGAATCCATATCCCTTGGTTCTATAAGGTTATGTAACGCCTAGATATACTGTAATTTAAGATAAATCACGTTAGCATTAAGGTTTGTGTGACACCATGTATAGTAAATTTTTCTTTAATTAAACTCTGTTCGCGGATGGCAGCAGTGCAGCTCTTAAGGGATTCTTACCGCCTGCGTAGCGGGGTGAGCTTGTGTGTTTCTCTTTAAGCCCAGCGTATACGCTGCAGATGGCCAACACTGATAATACATTCTCTCGCTATGGTGTTAAATTCTTGCTCTCCCGCGCTGCGGGAGAGACAAAGGCGGTCGGGGTTGCTTGGGATATTGTTTAAACTCTTTCGTAAGTTTGCCCGTTCGCCTCATTCCTTCTCGATAACCTTTGATGTGACTCGGTATTTCTGTCCCGAAGTTTGTGATTTAACAGTAAAAGTATTAAAGGTGAAATTCATTTGATATCGAATTCATAATTGGATAATGATTCACTGATGTATCTGCTGGCCTGGTCTTAATCGGAGTGATCGTGAGGATCGCTAATTTTAGCTTATTCCGGTTATTGCATTTTAAATTTTAACCGTTGTTTTAATGGCAAATAAGGAAAAAAATGGGTTAACTCGTTGGCGTCCTCGTGTCTATCCTCCTGAGAGCTCGCCTCTGGGTGACCTTTTCTAAGGGGCACATCAAACACTTGTTCATCTGAAGATCTTCGCAGATAGCTGTTAACATCCTCCTTCGAGAGTTCATTATGTCATTATTTATTTATGGCTTTGTTTATGATCGACATCTGGCTTTCCGGTGTGTCTGGCTGTTTTATTAATAATTTTTGTCACTAAAAAAATGATATATATAACGGCAAATATTCTTGTTAATATCAATTTTGGAAAAGCCTTATATATCCAACAAAGTGATGAGGGAGAGTGTGATGTGAGAAAGTGATGATATTTAGCGATGATAGATAGTGTGGAGGGATAATGTAATACCCATACTGTATTGACGAGTTGGCAGCTTAAACAAAGGTGCACCATCATGTTTGATTAACTATTGTCCAATGGGGACCCCCGCCAGGCCATCTTCACCGGTCCCAGCCTCCACCTAATAGCTGATACATTTGTAGAGATTGCATCACTGCCAACAACCTGACGTGGTGGACACCACATGATATGGATAATCAGGAAGTAAAAACAAAGCCCTCTGATTGGTACTTAACTTGCCTGAAAGAGGATTGGTTAGAGGCAAGCAAATTGAAGGGGTTTAGATGAGAAATCCAATTTAACCTTATAGCGGGACTCCGGAGTCCTGAATAAATAGAAGTCAATTGAATCTTATGGTGCTTTGTCCCACCGCGCACATAAACGCCGCGACCCACCAGAAATCACCCCCATACCCGGCCAAAATAATTCCAATTGGTTTCAACGTGTTAAACCAAAATTCCAATTGGAGTGTCGCCAGCGTTTTCTGAACACCCAAATGTAAGAGGCGACCGTGGGTTTCCCACACAACCTTACCCCGCAGGGAGGTTGGCACAACCAACTTGTAAGACTGAGAACACCCATCCCAATGCAGGAGAATGCAATCCCGATTGACAAATGACTCCTTAGCCTGGCGGCGCAATTTGAAGAGGGAGACGTCTTCTATCTGGAGACGTCCCCATTCGTCCAATCTGAGGCCCAGCGACCGGCGTGGAAGGAGCCCCGCGCTCATTGACCCTATCCCAGGCCGAGGCAGCGAGGGATGGGGGCGGTACCATGTCAGGCTGCTTACAACGCCCTGCACCAAGGGAACAAGCGCATTGCCCGTTGTTCGGCAGTCGCGACAACCCATCGGCGTTCCCATGGTGAATTCCCTTCCGGTAAACAATGGTGAATGCAAAGACCTGGAGGATCTTGAGCCAAAGCGAGAGCTGTCCAGATGGTTGGTCCACCCTCAAAGCATTCTGCAGCGCCGCATGGTCGGAGCGTACTGTGAAATGTCTGCCATACAGATTATGTGCGAAAAAAAACGATAGAGAGCAGCTCGCGACGGCTCACGCAGTAACGCTGCTCTGCGGGCGACAGCACCCTGCTGCCGTAGGAAACGACACGCTCTACCCCGTTTAAAATTTGCAACAGCACACCCCCAATACGTCAGTATCCAGAATGAACGGAATGGTAAAGTCCGGATAAGACAAGGGAGGAGCATCAAACAGTGCCTGTCGAATGGCATCAAATGCGGCCTGTTCCAAATCCCCCCAATGGAATTTCATGCCCTTCGCTGTTAATGCATGAAGGAGCTTTGCTATGGATGCGAATTCCGCGACGAACTGCCGGTAATAAGAGGCAAAGCCCACAAAATTTTGCACCTCCCCAACAGAAGTGGTAGTCGGCCATGAGCGTATGCACTTGGTCTTTTCTGGGTCCGTGGCAATACCCGAGCCACTTACAATATGCCCCAAGTAGCGAACAGAATCCCGCAGCAAATTAGCAGCACACATTTTGAGGAAGACCGCCTTCAAACGCTCGGTGTTCATTGAAAGTTCTGCTGAACACGATGACATCACCGAGGTAGATTAGGCAAAAGTCTCACTTGGAGCCCAGCGCGGACCAGCTCCATTAGGCACTGGAACGTCACTGGGGCCAAGTGGAGACCCATAGGGAGCCTGTTAAATTCAAAAAGGCCTTGTGGCATGCAGAAGGCCGTCTTAGGTTTGGACATGTCATCAAGGGGCAGCTGCCAAAACCCGAGAGGAGATTCAAGGTCGAGAAGTAGTGTGCACCCGCCAGGGCATCGAGCGACTCGTCCATTCTGGGAAGCGCGTACGCGTTGGCCACAGAAATTTTGTTGAAAGTCCACACAACCGGAGGCTACCATCGTGTTTTTTTCACAAGAATAATCAGCGCCCCCCATTGACTGTTGGACGGTGCAATGATATCGGCCACCAACATATCAGAGGGGAGTTTGATACACCCCTGGTTAATGAGAATTTTGATGGGCACTTTCCCTAAGAAATCCATTCTAAGGAGGCATGGAACGGCGAGGGTCTACAAAACCAAAATGGGCCCATCCAATTGAACGTCGCCAATGCGGATCCGGGCATCGATCCGTCCAATGATGCCCAACGAACCCCCATTCGCAGCAAAGCATTGCACATCATCTAGCCACAGGGGACGGCATCTATCAGGTAGAATGTAAAAAATGAGATCCGATATGATGGTCACCGACGCATCCGTGTCGACCAACATACGAACGTCGACCCCTCAATTAAACCCACCATGGTGGAGGAACCCGCGGCCGTGGCAACGACCCTATGGGCCAACTCGGACCACTGATCCGCTCCGAGCGCCCGGTCGGGTAACGATACCCTCGGATCCCCCCTCGTCCGATGCATGATCACCCTGTGCAGTGCGAAGGTGCATGCGCGGTGTGAGTGGGGGCCGAGAGCGTAAGGTGTCGTGACTTGCCTGGGTACGCCGAGGAGCCGATGGTGAGCGAGGCGCCGGGGGCTGAGGTCTGGATGTGCGGCATCGGGGGGCCCAGCAACCGGACGCCACGTGGCCCCGAAGGCCGCAGTTGTGGCAGATGATGGACACGCCGTCCTGGCGCGGGGCCAGCTGGGCCCGCTGGTGGTAGTCCCGCTGGGGCCGACGATCTCTCGACCCTCGATTTCCCGCCGATGACGCCTTGAAGGCCTAGTTATGGCCCGACTCCACGTCGTGACCATGGGCCTCAGTCGGGGCAGCACAGGCAGCGACAGTCGCCTCCCCCTGAAGCTGCAGGTGCGCTTGAATGCACTTGGCAGCACGTAGAGATGAGAAGTCGTCATCGTCGGCTGCAGGCATGGCAACGCGAAGCTCCCGAGCCAAGATCAGCAGCTTCTGCAGCACTAACAAGTCCATGGCCTCCTGATCCATGCGAGGATAAGTGGCCCTTGCCAGCGCCAGCAGCTCGCTGTGAAATGCCAGCGCCGACTCCAAGTCCGCTCTCCTCCGGACGTCGAAGCGGTGGCGGGCGTTGGATGGCGGCCCGTAAATCAACTGCATAGACCGATCCGCCGGTGGGACCATGATGAAGGCGGTGAGGGCGTCGTCGTTTGGCGTGGCCGGGAGGGCACGGAGCGCCTCAGCCTCCGACCAGCCGGTTATCTCCATGTGGGAGGTGAACGGGTGCTGGAATGCCGCCCAGTCGCCGCCAGCCGCGGAAAACTCTTTCAGCGCCGGCAGTCGCTGCTGTCATTAGCCGGAGTTGCCAGCCCCACAGCTGCATGGTCGCCGAGGTCGCCGTCTGGGCTCGGGTACGTGTTTTACCCCGCGTCTCCATGGCCACTTCTGGCACCAAATGTAGTGGGTTCGCGGAGAGCGGAGACGACTCGTAGAGGCAACGCGTCTATTTCAATAAACGCTAACAGTAACAGTCACAGCCTTCACTAAGGCAACAGCCATTTTTACCTGTGGCCTGGGGAGGTACAGCCTCCGGACTAGCGTGTCCTAACATGGGGCTACTGTTCTCAGTCCTCCGGCTACGAGTGACCTAGGGAAGGCTACGCTGACCCGACCCACCTAAGGTACGGGTCCCGACCACTGGCCCACTCGGACTCTGCTTTTATACACCTCCCAGCCTCTGGCCAATCCTTCCTTCCACAGAGTTCCGGGGGGGGGGGGGGGGGGGATCCCAGAACACCCCAGAACACCCCAGAACACCCCACAGCCCCCTTCTGCTTTGGGGCTGGAGAATGTAGCGACCCCCCCTGCCGGTGCAAGGTACTGTCCCTAATTGGCCCTGTCTGCTACTGCAAGTAAGTGCACGCAGCCCATTTACAGCACTACCCATGTGTAGTGGACTAACGGGTGCGGGGGTTTGCAAGCGGTGTGCACACGTGTGCGAGTTACGACAGTGAGGTCGCATCAAGGCGAACAGGTGCTGCGAGAGAAAGCAACGGAAAAGAGATGGCCAATTAAGATGCATAGCAGTGATTGGCTGCCTGCAAATGCAGGCGCGGAACAGACACCAGGTTGACGGGAGATTGAGGCGCAGAAGCCACGGGCGTGAGGCGACGGGAGATCGCCAGCTTAATTAGAGAGAAATTCATGAGGAGGAGGATACATATGGGAGCATGTGAGGGGAGAGTTGAGTTGGTCGGAGTAAAGACAAGAGGAAAGACAAGGAGCGAGCATGTGGTTAGTTACGACGGGGTTACGGGGTGTTGAAAGCGAGGAGTTCGGTTCAATAAAATGTGACACAAGAGAAAAAAAAAGTTGTCCACGTGAAATAAAAACACTACGTTTGGTGTCGAAGTGATAAAGAACTACGCAGCCATGTCAAAGAAGGCGGCTAAGAGGTGAGAATGATGAGGAGGTTGTTCCCAACACAGCTCCTGAGACTGTTGCTCAGCCGACGGAACCAGAGGATCGGCTGTCCTCGGCGCAAGTGGGTGAGCGCGGGGAAACTCCAGCCAACGCAACGAGATGGAGTTAGTCGGACATTGCTGCACACTTGGAGACCACGCTGGCAGCGGTTACGTACATGTTCAACATGCTGATGGCGGCAGGCCAGACGATGTCTACGGGGGTGGCGACGGATGCCACTGCTCTTCACGTCGCTCGAACAACGCCAATCGCGTCCGAATGAGCAGGCACAGGGCCCGCCATTGCAGCGGTCATGTCAGACTCTGCATCTACTCCGCAGACGATGTGTTCAGCTCCGTTGCACCGGCTGCCACAGGTCCGCACATTCTCCATGACCAAGGGCGACTGAACGGCATTTCATCTCCCCTTCAAAGCAGCATATCGCTCCGTCGACTGGGCGGAGCACGAGACGTTGCGGGGCCCTGTCGACGACCCTCGATGATGACTCGTTGGCCGCCTTCTACTCCATCCCCGATCAATCGTCACTCGCTGGTGCCTGTGTGGCAATGGCGGATATTTATGAACCACCATCGACCATCCGAAAGAAGTTCCAGCTCAGAAAGTGGGGTGACATATAGTCGCTGCCCCTGGCATTCTGCAGTGCTGTGTTAGTACTCGGGTGGGCGGCCTATCCTTCCATAGATCGGGCAGCTCTCGACTCGCTCGCATTGGAACGGCTATTGACGGTGGCGAAAGAGTTGGGGGTCGTCCTTTCCGCCGACGATGATGACCTCTCGTTCCTCCAAGTTGCGAAGAACATTCAAGTGCATCTCAGCCTCAGGGAAGAGCCAGCTGCGATAGTGTGCACAACGGTGGAAGGGGACTCGATGGCCAGCAAACAGCAGCATGGGATACGCAAACCGGGTCTTCAAGTCCACGACATGCAGAGATGCGTGGAGATAGGTCGCCGGTTGGGTGGTCACCATGGAGCGAACCGAGGAGATATGCCTCGCGCGGATGCTACAATTGCGGGCGGACGGGCCACATCACCAGGAACTGCCGGCTATGCATTGGCGGTCTGCCGGGAGCTCCTGCAACCTAAGGCGTCAGTGAGTTGCGACACATCATGCACATGGCCGTTTCATTCCCATCACTCATCGGCGCCATGTTGCCCTGTAACCGCTCATCCCAGTGGGTTGTATGATGATAGTAAATGGTGTGCATTGGCGTATTGGGCGTTCGGTGCCGCGCCGGGTTCATGGGACGTTATGGTTTTTATTCAGGGAGTAGAGGTCCGAATGGTGATCGACACGGGTGCTTCGGCTTCCCTCATTTTGTTTCCGAATTTTCGTTCGTTGCCGGCCTTACCCCGGCCGCTAGAGCAGATGGACAGGCCATGTATTGCGGCAAATGGTGGTAGTCTTGGGATTGTGGGTCGCATGATTGATACGATACAAATAGGGGATGTGCGCATGGATGGCCCTGTGTTGGTTTCCACGACTTTGGCCGTGCCGTGCTTATTGGGCGCGGATTTTTTACGCACGATACCCCTTAACATTCGGCTGGATAAGGGCTGTATTAAGATGCAATAGGGGCAGCATCTAAAATTCTTGACATCTACAAAGTATACCACGATCAATGCTGTTGAGCAGGCTATGGTTCGCCACACGGTACGCGTTCTACCAGCCATACAGATGCTTGTCCCATTATGGCTGCGTAAACACTTGCCCTTGGTAAACCTGGCAGAGGGAGTCTTGTTGACCCCCTCGAATGCGGTGTCATGGACACCCTTTTTGGTGGGGGCATTGACCATGGTGTCAGCGGATAGCAACCCCTTTATTCAAGTTGTTAATGCAGGGCATACACAGATTGTTATTCAGGAAGGCACTGTATTGGCACAAGTGACGGCGGACGTGGGTATGGAACACAGAGCATGCATGTCATGGGAGTTGGCACAGGCTCGGCCGGTATGCGATGCTGAACCCGAGTGGCTGTGGCGGTTGTGTGAGGAAAATCGGGAATTGACAGCCGAGCAGCGGGTGCGACTTCGTCGCCTTTTGCATGAGTTTAAGGATGTTTTCAGTGATGGCAAATACGATATTGGCCGGACAACCCTATCACAGCATCATGTTGATACACGGGACGCACTCCCGATTCGATTGAACTCCCACAGGATGAGCCCGCATGAAAAAGAATGCATTCGGCAGACAGTGGACGAGATGTTGGCGCAAGACATTGTCTTTCCCTTCACCAGCCCTTGGGGTGCACCCATTGTGTTAGTCAAAAAGCGTGATGACTCGTTCCGTTTTTGTGTGGATTTCAGAAAACTTAATAAGGTTTATGTGGCGGATGCGTACCCGTTTCCACGCATGGCCAATTCTTTGGATACCTTGTCCGGTGCGCGTTTCTTCTCGACCCTCGATCTTTTGTCGGGATTTTGGCAATTGCCTTTGGATGAGGAGTCGAAACCAAAAATGGCTTTTCGTACGCCACAGCGGTTGTATCACTTGAATGTCCTGATGGGACTCCACTCCGCGCCGGCCACCTTTCAGCGCCTTATGGAACTGGTTTTGTCGGGATTGCAATGGGAATCGTGCCTTATTTATTTGGATGACATCATTGTTTTTGAGCGAAATTTCAATGAACACTTGCAGCGGCTGCGTTCTGCTTTATCCCGGGTGCGGGACGCTAAATTTAAATTCAAATCACGAAAATGTAATTTGCTACAGACATCTGTTAAGTAGTTGGGTCATGTGGTTAGCGCGTCGGGAGTTGCTATTGATCCGGAGAAGACAAACTGCGTGCGCATGTGGCCAAGCCCCAAATCAGTGTCGGAGGTCTACAGCTTTGTGGGCTTTGCCTCGTACTACCGCAGGTTTGTTAACAATTTCGCAATGATTGCGAAACCACTCCATGAGTTAACAGCTAAAGGACACACGTTCCATTGGAGCAGGGGTCACCAAACTTTTTTCACAGTGGGCCGGATAACTGAAAGAATGACGAGCGTGGGCCGCATAATCATTCTGTTCAATACTTGTAAGCCAGAACGAAAGCTCGGGGAAAAAAGACGAAAAACTAAGTTTAGCATTCCATGTTAATC
Organism: Petromyzon marinus; assembly: GCF_048934315.1. Taxonomy (NCBI): domain Eukaryota; kingdom Metazoa; phylum Chordata; class Hyperoartia; order Petromyzontiformes; family Petromyzontidae; genus Petromyzon; species Petromyzon marinus. The sequence continues at coordinate 987,067 of NC_133741.1, read as the reverse complement.
ATGGGTGAGTGGCGTGCAATGCACAAAAACAAAGACAACCAACATATTTATTTACTAAAAAATTATCAAAAAAGTCGACGTTAGCAAAAAGATAGTTACATCAGACCTAGTGTGCACATATCCGAATCTCATAAACTAAGCAGCAAAAAAGGTTAGTGAGATTTGTGAAACTGACGTTTGGCTTTCAAGATATCATCAATGTTTTGTTAGGAATTGCTGCATCCAATCAAGAGAATTGCTTTCAAATGTTCATCAGTCAATCTCGTTCGATGAGTTGACTTCACATACTTCATTTTTGAAAATGTTTGCTCACAGACATAAGTTGTTCCAAACACTGATGCCATACCAGCGGCAAATTTCTTCAGTTTCGGAAACTCAACATCAGGTAAGCAGCGGTAAAATTCAACAAGTTTTCCTTCTCTGTGCTTCTCTTTCAACAAGTTATTTGCTTGCAAATCAATGCGCTCCAACTGTAGTTCAACTGGCACATCATAAAGGTTACAATCAAATGGATTCTGGAACAGAAGAATGTCACTCTCAATTCTGTCAAGATATGAAAATCTCTTCAAAAAATGCTTCTTCAAGTCACGAATAATCTTTTTCGGAAAATCGAGGTTGACATCTTCAGCGATTGTAGCGCAAAACTCTTTGCAACAGTGAAAATGAGAGAAGTTTTCTCCTTCCAGTTGTGCTTCAAACAATGACAGCTTTCTCCGAAATCCTTTGATGATTCTGTAGAGATCACAGACGAGGTTATCCTTTCCCTAAAGTTTCAACTTCAGTTCATTCATGTGGGATGTGATGTCGACCAAAAATGACAAGTTTGACAGCCAGGTAGGATCTGACAGCTGTGGATCAGCTCTATCTTTTTCAGCTGAGCAACCTCACTGCTGTGCGATAAGGCAAGTCACAGAAATCAGAATCCATGTCTTCAAGAAAAGCGTGGAACTGACGGTGATTGAGTGCATGTCCCAATATGAAGTTCACAGCAGAAACGACTGGTTTCAGTACACAAGAAATATCTAAGTCTTTCCCACAGAGTGCTTGCTGATGTATGCTGCAATGTATGAACAGAGCGCCCGGAATTTGCAAATCTTCCAACTGAGTCCTGATCTGCCCCACCAGACCCTTCCTCACCCCAGCCATGTTTTTTCCTCCATCAACTGTAACACCTCGAAGCTGATTCCACTGAAGGTTATAGTCTTGCAAGGTTTTTTGCACTTCCATGAAAATGTATTTTCCAGTTGTTGTTCCATGCATTATCTGAAAGTCCAAATTGACACCACGAATGAACACGAGAAGTTGTGACGTACTCGAGAGATCAGTAGATTAATCCAGCGCCAGAGAATACCACAACAAGTTCCTAGCTTTCTCGCGTATCTGTAGCACTATGTTCTCTCCAGGTTCTTCTGTTCTCCGCACAACTCAACTTGCCGAAAGGCTGATACTTCCAAACAAATCGGCTTTCTCAGGACACAAGTCATTTGCTGCTTCCATCATACACTCTTTGATGAAGTTGCCATCAGTAAACGGTTTTCCTCGTTCTGCCATCTTATGCACTATTTTGTAACTTGTACGAGTGACAGATTCATTTTCAGCAAACTTTCTCGTGAAAATATTTATTTGAGTTTCTAAACCACGTTTCATGGACTCATATTTCTCAGAGTGTAACTTTCCAGAAAACTTTGAATATGTTGATAGATGTTTTGTTTCATAGTGATGTTGAAGATTGTACTCTTTCAAAACGGCAACACTTTCGCTGCATATTACGCAACTAGCTTTCTGGTCTTTTGTTTCCACAAAAAAGTACTTTACTCCCCATTCTTCATTGAAAACGCGACACTCGGCGTCCACTTTTCTTTTCTTAGTAGCCATAATGAAGGGTGAAGAAAACAGGATCTGAAAATGAAAAAGACATTGAAGTGCTTCCTATTGAAACACAAGAAAAGCAGAGGATTCAGGGGTCACTGGTGAAGCTACGGCTCACCAAAGGTACATATAAAGTTTATAGGTACCTTTGGTAATAGAATATATCACATAATAAGGTTTACAAAATATATAAATAGGGCGGGCCTAAATAAACAGCCTAGAGACCAGCTCGATTAACACCTTGACTGGGGATTTTTTCTGAGCTGGGGATAATATTTTCGCAATAACATGAGGCTTCTATGGCATTGTTATTCTATGTGTGTTACTTTATGACCTCTAATCACACTTGTAGTTCACTTACCTATCACTGTCAAACAAAGAAATCCTTGTTACATGCCTATAAAATGGATAACAGGCAAAAAGAAGTAAATATTTCTGGAGCGTCGGACCTGTGTTGACAGCCGGAAAATCTTGGGGCGGGAAAGATGCGTGTTTGTGTGTGTTGCCATGGAAACCATGGTAACGTCAGAGCGTAGACGGAGCTACCACGAGCCGGGGAAGGACTTGGGATGGCGCGAAATAAGCAAACATTACGATAAATAAGAAAATCTAGATACAATAATTTAAAATTGAAAATAGTAAGTTTAAGGCACATAGCAGTCAGGAGGTCTCCGCACGCGTGAAGATCTCCTAGTATTCTAAACATATTTGAATTGTATCACAACGTCTAGTGTTCCATACGTTTTATCAACCAAATTCAAATACCGTCGGCGGGCCTGATGGACTGACGTCGCGGGCCGCATCCAGTCCGTGGGCCGTAGTTTGGTGACCCCTGCATTGGAGCAAAGCGCAGCAGGATTCCTTTGAAGCTCTTCGTGACGCGCTGACTGATGCACCGCCGCTTGTTTACCCAGATTTCTCTAAGACGTTCATCCTCGACATGGACGCTAGTGATACGGGCATAGGCGCCATCTTGTCCCAGGTGGTCGATGGAGTAGAGAGAGTGGTAGCGTATGGCAGGCATGTCTTGTCCCCTGCTGAGCAGAGGTATTGTGTTACACGCAGGGAGCTTCTGGCCATGGTCCACTTTATGGAGTTGTATCGTCCGTATTTGTATGGCAGGAACTTCCTTGTCTGATCTGACCATGCTGTGCTCCAGTACTCTCTGCATGTAGACCAACCCTCTGGCCAAATGGCCCGTTGGATGGAAATTTTGTGCAGTATAGGAAAGGGACCCGCCACGTTAATGCGGATGCGCTGTCACGACTACCGCCGCTGCCCAACTCATGCAAGTGCGTGGTGGGCTCGTCGCGATGCGGGCCACCATTACAGACGGCCCCGGATACGGTCACCACAGCCGTTACAGGCCCAACAGGCGAGGTGCGCTCGCTGGATGATCGCATTTTGGGGCTTGACCTCAGTGAGTGGGGACACCTACAGGTAGCGGATTCCTCCCTGTTCAGGTTGCAGCGCTGGGCTTCCTGGACGCCGAGGTCAGTTGAGCGCCCCTTTTTACGGCTCATGGACAGACTCCTCTTGTGATGGGACGTCGAGCTTCAAAGATTTTGCATTGTTGTGCCCACAAGCCTGCGAGGCAAACTTGTGCACACGGTGCACAATATATTGATGCATTTGGGAGTAAAGAAAACGTCGTTGACTTTAAAGAAATATTTATATTGGCCGGGTATGGACAATTATGTGCACTTGTTCAGTCTGTAACAGTTGATCGGGTCAACAAATTAGTGGCATTGTTCATTTTGGGTCCATTTCCCGTTACCCAGAGGGGGCACAAATATTTGCTAGTAGGGGTTGAGTATCTCACCCAGTGGCCAATGGCATGGCTGTTGGTCAATCAATCGGCAGCGTCCATAACTGAAGCTTTTCTGCATGGGTACATGCTGGACAAGGGTGCGACAGAGCAGTTGCTCACTGACCAGGGTAAAAAAAATTCATCGAAGTTGTTAAAGGAAGCGTGTGATTCCCTCGGCACTAAAAAAGATTCGGACTTCCCTGTACTGCCCATACACAGACGGGATGGTTGAGCGCTTACATGGAACCTTAACATCCATGTTGTGTCAACAAGTTCATGTGGCATAAACCGACAGGGTATTCACCCTTCTATTTTATGTATGGGCGGGAGCCTGAGGCTCCGGCCTTAGGTGTGTGTCCACCGGGTAAGGCGTCGGCCGTACCAGTTCCCATGCAGGTGACCCTTGAGCGATTGAGGGAGGCTTGTGAGGCCTCCTTAGGTAATTCAGCACGGTGTCAGGGGGCCAACGAGTGCTTGCGGGGTATGCAGCCTCCACGCGAACCATGGCGTGAAGGTGACAAGGCATGGCTCCGTTTGGGCACGTCACCCAAACTACGTCGCCCGTGGCAAGGGGCAGTAGAATTCGTTGATGTTCATCGACCCCAGTGCGTGCGTATTAAATTCGGGTGATGCCGGTAGTAGGTGCACCCATCACGGCTAAAAAGGTTTGAGCCACCAATTTACATGCATCATCTCCCGTCCCGAAGCGGCCTGTGTCAGATACGTCCGGCGAGCCTGTCGCGCCGCCTCAAGCAGACGCGCCTCAGAGGTCTTGTCTCCTTGCACCCACAGGTTCGCGACGACTAAGGCAAGGCGAACCGATCGACCGGCCATCGGAGTCCGAGTCGGAGGAACAGCCGCAACCGGGTTGCTAATTTTGGTGGGACCGCGTCCCACGGGGGGCTCACGGTTCATTGGGGAAGAGACATGGCTCCTTGTCGAGCATTGAGCCGTCTCTTCCTCCAATTGGGTGGGACCCAGTTCGTGGAGACAGACCTGGCAACGGGAAACCACTTCCCCGGAGAACTGTTTTTCATTGAGACTGCATTGCACACACTTGTACATACACGCATATTTATTGTTATTGTGTTATTGTTGTTATAACCTGTGTCACAGATTCGCGCGATTCTTAGTTGTATATACGGTTCGCCGGGACAGCTAGATTTTTGTTCTCGGGGGGGGGGGGGGGGGGGTGCGTGATGTAGTGGAGTAACGCGCGCCGGGGTTTGCAAGTGGTGTGCACGCATGTGCGAGTTACGGACAGTGAGGTCGCATCAAGGCGAACAGGTGCTGCGAATGAAAGCAACGGAAGGGAGAAGGCCAATTAAGATGCATAGCAGTGATTGGCTGCCTGCAAATGCAGGCGCGGAACAGACACCAGGTTGACGGGAGATTGAGGCGCAGAAGCCACGGGCGTGAGGCGACGGGAGATCGCCAGCTTAATTAGAGAGAAATTCATGAGGAGGAGGATACATATGGGAGCATGTGAGGGGAGAGTTGAGTTGGTCGGAGTAAAGACAAGAGGAAAGACAAGAGAAGTCCCAGGCCCCGCTCGCCACACCTCGCCCTCTCCAGCGGTGATGGCTGAACCCCCACTGGAGGCAAGGGCGAGGTTGGAGAGGCGAGGGTAGAAAAGCTAGCAGTAAAGAAGCTAGCGGAATCCTAAGTGTGAGTGTGCGAAGCCTAGCAGTAGAGACGCCAGCGGAATCCTAAGTGTGAGTGTGCGAAGACTACTAGTAGAGAAGCCTGCCGAATCCTAAGCGTGAGTGTGCGAAGACTAGCAGCATATATAGCGAGAGGCTAGCAGAAGAAAAGCTAGCAAAGATATAGCGAGAGGCTAGCAGACGGGAAGCTAGCAGCGTATATAGCGAGAGGCGAGCAGTAGAGAAGCTAGCAAAGGATATAGCGAGAGGCTGGCAGTGGAGAGGCTAGCAGAGCATACGGTGGGAAGCTATCAGAGTGTGTAGTGGTAGGCCAGTAGCGGAGAGAGCGAAGCGAGTGGAGCGTGGCAGGCAGGCTAGCAGTAGTGAGACGGAGAGTGAGAGATAAGCAGGCTAGCAGTAGAGAGCCTAGGAGAATGAGAAAGAGAGAGCAGGCTAGCAGTGGAGAGGCTGAGAGGGAGAGAGAGCGGAGCGAGCGGAGTGAAGCAGGCGAGCATGTGGTTAGTTACGACGGGGTTAGGGGGTGTTGAACACGAGGAGTTAGGTTCAATAAAAAGTGACGCAGGAGAAAAGGAAGTTGTCCGCGTGAAAGAAAACACTACACATGTTCATTATGCGAGCCCTTTGAACTAGTCCTTCCTGTCTATTGTGTTTATAAAAATAGCCCTGCCAACGGTACTCCCTATTGAAGTACGCTGCCGTTTGCATTATGTACTAGCGATGTAGATTATTGGTTCTTTCGGTAAAGTCACGTAGATAGAATTTTTTTTTTATGACGACCGCTTGTGTTGCGATCGAAACATCGTGGTCTTTTTGTCTTCATATTTATTTTATTACCGAATGAACCAGAATACGTCTACAAAATAGACTGTCAAAACCCTCACTAGCTTAAAAAACAGACTACAGTCTACATTATAGACTGTCAGTACACTCACCCAGCTTAACAACCATTCTCTCTGGTTCTATTCGGTAAAGTCACGTAAAAAAACAACAAAAAATTAAAAATTCACGACGTTTTGGCCACAACACAAGTGGCCTTCATCAGGTGAAGGGACCAGACTGTCTAGAGGACAGCGCTGGAGTGAACACAGCCAAGCTCAGACCGCGACCTTTAAGCTGTGTGAGAGGAAGCAGAGTGCCTTGACAAAGGAATTAGCATAAAAATTTGCATTTAATTGGCGGACTCAGCATGATGAACGATGTAGAGGGAGGGAGCATGTGCAGACCGGCGAGGGGGGGAGGGGGGGGAGTTTACATATTGATGGTGTGAAAAGGGAATTTAAGCAGCTGCGAAAGTTTGGGATACCACTACCTGAAAAAAATATACTGTACCATTGAAAATTAGTTTAATGTTTGGTTTGATTCAGAACATCTTTCCAATGGTGGCTTAATTTGAAACCATCCTCTCGGTTGAAATTGTGTCTGTGTTTGTAAATCTGAATTGCCTCGTGAACAAATCCGTGGGTTTGCAAAGAACCTTGGTATCGAGGAAAATTATATCGTGATCATCCACAGTGTTGTAACAGTGATCAGCTACGGCAGAAGAATTCATTCTGCCGTGTTTCAAATCTGACTTGTGTTCGCAAATTCGGTCAGAGACATGTCGTTTCGTCTCCCCGATATAGCAGTCACCACAGGTGCAGATCAATTTGTAAACTCCGGGGAACTGTAAGTCAGGAATGAGATCCTTCACAGAAGGGATCAGGTCACGGATTCAAATTAAGCAACCATTGGAAAGATGTTCTGAATCAAACCAAACATTAAACTAATTTTCAAAGGTACAGTATTTTTTTTCAGGTCGTGGTATCCCAAACTTTTGCAGCTGCTTAAATTCCCTTTTTACACCATCAATATGTAAACTCCCCCCCCTCCCCCCCTCGCCGGTCTGCACATGCTCCCCCCCTCTACATTGTTCATCATGCTGAGTCCGCCAATTAAATGCAAATTTTTATGCTAATTCATTTTTCAAGGCACTCTGCTTCCTCTCACACAGCTTAAAGGTCGCGGTCTGAGCTTGGCTGTGTTCACTCCAGCGCTGTCCTCTAGACAGTCTGGTCCCTTCACCTGATGAAGGCCACTTGTGTTGTGGCCGAAACGTCGTGAATTTTTTTTGTTGTTTTTGACGTGACTTTACCGAATACAACCAAAGAGTATGGATCCTTGCAGTCACGAAAGCTTCAAATATAGAATTAACAACCATTGCTACAGTATACATTATAGACTGTCAATACGCTCACTATCTTAAAAAACAGGCTACAGTCTACATTATAGACTGTCAATACGCTCACGAGCTCAATAAACAGGCTACAGTCTACATTATAGACTGCCACTACACTCACCCAGCTTAACCATTGCTACAGTCTACATTGTAGACTGCCAGTACACTCACCGAGGTTAAGAACCAAGCTACAGTCTACATGAGTGTTTTTTATTATTTGTATTTTTTTCTTTTATTTGTATTATTTGTATTCACTTTATTTTGTATTATTATTTTTATATCTACGTGACTTTACCGATAGAACCAAGAACATGAATTCCTGCAGTCACGAAAGTTTTGAGTGAAAATTTAGCGACGTAAAGTTTATTGAAACACACAGACAGGTTCAAAATACAAAACGTTGATAATAACCACTGCACTTTGCATTGTTGTCTCGACTACAGGTGTCAGTTCCCATGCACGCTCTATATGTGTACCTGAATCGTTAGTTAAAAAAATCCATTATTTTGGGAAAATAATATTTTGTATAGTATTATTATCGTTGATCGTGCCATACATATAGACGGGCCAGTGAGTCGATTTGTCGAGTCAACGGTGCGATGGGCATTGTGGAGACTTCAGCTCGCTGCGTTGACCCATTCTGTCCACCACTCGATTTGGCAATGATTTGGCTACGTGTGGTTGCGAAAAAAGTTCAACGTCTGTACTAAAGTCGGTAATGTAATGGAGCTTACGAGGTTGTAGCTGGAGTCGGTGTAATTGTACACTGAATCATGTTAAGGGGCCGTCCATAAATGACGTCACGCGATTTTGGACGATTTTTGACCCTCTCCCCCTCGTCACACGGCGTCACAAAAAAGTCAGACCCCCCCCTCAAATATGACGTCACAAAGCTCTGCCCCCCCCCCCAAATAAATCATGCTTCAAATCGCTTTAAACTATTGTCATTGTAGTGCATATTTAATGTGGCGCTGCACTCTGATGTTGTAGGAGAAAGCATTTATTAAAAAGTATATTTAATGAAGTAGAACGTGTTGTCTATATTGATTTAAAGTTGCGCATTTTGATGTGACGTCACATTTCTCAACACCGCCCCCCCTCGTCACACATCGTCACAAATGTCTGACCCCCCCCCCCCCAGGTGCGTGATGTCATTTATGGACGGCCCCGAACGACCAGCACGTGGTCGTTACATAGAATAATACTGTAGATGCGCGAAGTAGTTGACGAGTGGCTGGTGATGGTGTGCCGTTCATGGCGTGAGCAGGCGGGCGAAATTGCAAAGGATTTACGGACATCTGGAAGGGCCGTGATGACTGGTTTAGAGCTCTTTCTTTGGTGAAATCCGCCTGTAAATGGCGTATTTTATGTTTGTATGCGCAGGTTCCGCAGGTGCAATGTGCGTATATTGATCACACCGGTTAGTGCTGTACTAGTGACGAATTGGCACGTTCTGTTTACGTGACAACCCTTACTAGTTGGCTGTGTCGGGTGGTGGCGGGTTTTAACGACAGATTTATATGCAGGGTGTTTAAAAAGGATGGACCCAATTTGAAATCGCTATATCTCTGCAACCATGAACCGTCCATGAATGACGCTCTTACCACTTGTAAGGGCGTGGCATAGAGTTTAAGATGATTTCCGCTGAATGCCTCTCCCAATACACAAAAACACAAGGCGTTTTGCGTTCTGCAGTTCAGCAAGACTGAATCCGCGGTGCGGCGTGCGTTTCAAAGGCGTTTTGGCATTGATCCGCCGATGTCAAAGAGCATTCGTCGTTAGTACCGACAATTTGAGGAAACAGTCTGCTGTTGATGTAAGGGGAAGAGCACAGGGCAACCACGCACCTCAGAGGAAAAGGTGAGAAGAGAGGCTTTTGGGACGAATTCAACTATCGTCTCGATGTTGTCCGTACAGCTGGTGGAGGGCACATAGAGCAATTATAAAATGGTTTGTAAAACTTAACTCATTAAACCGTATGTAACTTTTTGTATAATTTTAACATGTTGCTTTCGTGAAAAATACTGCTTTGAAATTGGGTCCATCTTTTAAAGCACCCTGTATTTACGCGGATCTAACCCCCAAAAAACCCTCTTATGGATGATATTGGTCGCGAAAGCCTACGTGTTAAACTAAACACAAAAAGCAGTTTTAAAGAAATTAGTTTTAAATTTTGCATAGTAGTGTAGCGTATAATAGTTTGGTATGCAGTAGTGTAGTGTATAGCGTAGTGTGTGTAGTGTCTAGTGTGTATTGTGGTGTATAGTTGTATGTATGTTGACATTTTGCACCGTAAGTAGCCAATCGTGCTAATCGGAGGTGCGGGGGGAAGGGCAACAAACTAAGCACAACAGTAAGCAGTTCTAAAGAAATTAGTTTGTCAATCTAGTGGATTTAAAAGTGCATAGCTCCAGTAGCTTCCCAATATCGGAAGGGAAGAGCGTTCCAGACGGCTGCAGAAGCGCATCTGAAAGCAGAAGCCCCAAGCTGGCATTCGGTTTTTCAAACATTGGCAGGAATTGATGCCCAGTATTTATACAAATTGTACTCATATCTTGATTTGAAGCTTTCGTGACTGCAGGAATCCATACTCTTTGGTTCTTTCGGTAAAATCACGTAGGCACAAATACAATAAAAAATCACGACATTTCGAATGCAACACAAGCAATCATCATCATCAGGTGGGAAAACCACAGCAATATTTTTTGCTGAAGTGGGAGAGAGATGGTTGACAGGAGGCTATATAGGTGAGAGAAAGGGGGAGGAGTAAGGGAGGGGGGTAGGGGGAGGGGAGCGTTGCGTGTACGCTAGGAGAGTGTGGGCGGGGTTGCAGCAACAATGCCAATGAAAAAGTACCTGCCAAAGCATTTGCCAAAGCAGCAGCAATGACAAACGCTGGGGATGCAATTGACTCGGCAAAAATAGACTAGTGACCGGCAAATATGATGGAACAACCACGAACAGTTAAGGTTTTACCTTGCTGTGGTTTTCCCACCTGATGATGATTGCTTGTGTTTCAATCGAAACGTCGTGATTTATTTTATTTTATATCTACCTACGTTACGTTCATATACTTTATTTTTATTTAGCGACTTGCTTGACATTCCTACACTTTGCACTCATATAATGTTCGTGTACCGTTTGTTGTTACAACGTCCTTACCCGGCCCTACTGGGCATCTGTGAAAAAGAGCTTTACGGCTCATCGAATTTCTCCAGGATAAATAAACACTCTGATTCTGTTTCAAATGAGTGCAGCACTTAGCGAGTTTAAATTAACGTGTGTTTTTTTGTGAATATCTGACCTTATCTGCCCTTCAATCAACAGGTGAGAGCTTCACTCACACCGGAGACAGACGCCTCCGCCTACGACTAATCCCAACCCCACTACAAAGATCCCCCGTGTAGCTTCTACATACTGTCGGGCCAAGTGCTGTTTACGAGCAGCAGCGTCTATGTAGCCTCGACACTGCTGGGTGGCCAGCACCATGTCCGGCCGCCTTTGTCTCTCCCCGGTGGCGATGTTTACTACACATGGCATCAGGTACTCACTTGAGGCTGAGTCAACCTAGGGGAGGCCCAGGACCGATTTAGATAATCGTCACCGGTGGAAGTTGGCCGTGAGCGGCATCCGGGTCGTCGGGTTCCTTGGGCAGCGTGCCAACTACTGCGCCCCCAATTACACCCCACCCCGCATTCCCCCTCCCACCACTATCCCCTTCGCCCACCACCACGACCCACCACCCCCCCACCACTACCCCCACCACTATCCCCCACTCCCACCACCACTGCCCCCCACTACCAACCACTACCCACCACTATCCCCCACTACCCCCCACTCCCCACCAATACCCACCACTATCCCCCGACTCCCACCACCACTACCAACCACTACCCTCCACCTCCCACTCCCCTCCAACCCCAGCACCCCCACCACTATCCCCCACGCCCACCACTACCCCCCACCACTATCCCCCACCGCTACCCCCCACCCCACCACTCCCCTCCACCCCCCACTATCCCCACCACTGCCCCCACCACTACCCCCACGACCCACCTCACCCACCCACCCAACTTCATGCGTAACCAGGCGAATGCAAATTTCCGTGAGTGACTACACGATCTGAGAACAGCCGCAGGACCGATATCGTCGCTTCGCATGTGTAAGGTAGGGTACACGGGTTCTTTTAATATTCACATTTGCCTAGCTCGACTCGGTCTTAAACAAGTTGTAACTTGTGTGGCGTGCAGACATCGGCACTGTGGGGAGACAAAGGCGGCCGGGCGTGGTGTTTAGAGTGTTTGAGTAAAGGGCGCCGCGGTGGTGAGATGTTAACTGCCTCGCTTGGTATACATGAGGGCGTGGGTTCGATCCCAACCCTGCCGCCTGCTGCTGTATATTTGGAGTTTGCGTGCCTCTTCCCACTGTGCGCGCGTGGATTTTTTTTATCCGGGATCTCCGGTTTTCCCCTCCACGTTTAGAATCGACGTCGCTCATTGAGATGATTTGGCTGCTGCTATAAGCCACTACGATGAGCTCTCATTTGTGGCCAGGTCGCTTCTGAAGAAGAGCTACAAAGCTCAGTGGGGCATTAATTGGTAAAATAAATGGTTTTAGTTTAGTGTGGTGGGGAGCGGTCGTGCGCTGTGCTACGAACCAAGTTCGATCCTCGCTCACGGGTCAACACCAGTGGTGAACATTTGAACCATTCTTGGGACTCCCCTACATCGACTCCGCCCGAAATGAGTACCAGGCGTGGGTGTCGTGGCCACCCACGCTGTCTTGTTTCGTGTCGGCCATCATAGCTCTTCTTTCGTACGGCTGCTGATGTGGATGCAGAACAACAGCTGCAATTTCACATTCAGGTGATATATAACAAGTGCGTCAGGAACAGTAGCGGATATGTGTATCATCAGCTGTGTATCATCATCATCGCTGTGATGTCTCCTTCGTATTTATAGTGGTGAATGGGTGATCTGCACCTGTGTGTGGTTTGCATGGTTCATTGTCTGCACGTGGGGTAGCATAACACGAGCTGTGCGTGTGATTGAAATCGTAGGAATCAGAATCTTATTTTTTACTGGAGAAATCCGATGAGCTATGAAGCTCTTTTTTTACAGATGTCCAGTAGTGGCACGGGGTCAGAACGTTACAACAACATACACAATACACACAAACACAATAGGAGTGCAAAGTATAGGTATACCTTTAAGTATAAAGTATACCTTTAAAGGTTAATAAGTCACTTAAAATATTCAAATGAACCGACATGTTTTTTTTATATGACCAGGTAAAGGTATGAACTTATTATTTTCAGAAGCAACCTGGCCACAAAGGATAGCTCGACAAAGTGGCCTATCACATGAAAATGTATAGCAGCAAAATAATAATCACTTCCATCGGTCAATCTACTGCTGGATGAGGGCCTCATCTACCCCCCCCCCCCTCCGCGTGATGGGAGCCGTGAGGTCTGTTGAACCGAACCGATCCCCACCGACTGCCACGAATGACTGCGAATCAGCTGAACCGGTGGAGCGGGTAGGGGGGCGGTGAGCGCTACGCTGCGCTACGAACCTGGCGACACGAGGTCGATTCCTGCTCACGGCTACAAACACCAGTAACGATTATCTGAACCGGTACTGGGCCTTCCCTATTTCGACTCAGCCTCAAATGAGCACCTGGTGCGGTGCGTTAACATCGCCACTGGGGAGACAAAGTTGGCTGTCGCCTGATGAGGCTGCTTGTTGTGATAATTACCGGCGAAACGTCACTGGACTCGAATGGTAAATGTTGTAGTGGGTTTACTCTCCAACACACAAGCGTTTAGTGTACTGAGCTAGTCACTCGTCTTAAAGCTTTCGTGACTGCAGGCATTCATATTCTTTGGGTCTTTAGATAAAGTCACGTAGGATGACTATTGACTGTGTTGCGATTGAAACGTCGTAGTTTATTAGGTTATTTTCTTTGTTCTACGTGACTTTACCAAAAGACCCAAAGAATAGTCACTCATCGGCAAATTGTTTTGTTTACGTGACACAACCTTACTGATTGGCTGTGTCGGGTGGTGGTGGCGGGTTTAAGGACGCATTTATATTTACGCGATCTAAAACCTCTGTTATTACGGTGCAATATGGGTCGCGAAAGCCTTCTTCTACTACTGCGTGTTAAAGACAAAGACCCCACTCAATATTACACAGAATGTGTATAAGGGAACCTTACGAGATTTTGCACCAACAAAGGAGATATTTGACGCTCGAAAAGGAAATGGAAACGATGGCGTGCGTGTACGCGATACAATCACAGTGCGGAATGTAATATATTTGGTGGTATTATATTAATAACAAGGTTGTCTATAAACACATCTTTCGTGCGTTGCTGTAAATGTGTCTCTGTGGGGGCGGCGGGGAAGATGTGGCAACATGGTTAGTGCACTGCGCTACGAAGCACGGCGACCCGAATATCAATTCCCGCCCACGAACAAATAAGTCGTCAAATATTCGATCCGACCTTTGGCCTCCCCAGGGTTGACTTGGCCTTTACCGAGAACCGAGTTTTGCGGCGTGTAAAAAAATAAAGAATCACCACTGGGAAGATAAAGGCAGCCGGGCGATTGGCTGACAGTGGCTGTATTTTGCGTGCGTGTGTTCAATCTTTGCGTCATCGTCTTCATGTAGTGTCCATATTCATGCGGACAACACGTTAGATTCGAGAACGATGGGTCGATTCCTCGACCAAATCCTTTCATTTGAAAACTGTAGATCTCCATGGGGTGATGTATCTACGTGCAGAATTTTAATTGTTTCAATTGTGCGTAGTGTAAAATGTAGTGCATATAACATTTAACACTGAAATCAAAGGTATCTATGTGCTCCACTGGGTTACGACCTTTGGAGCAGTGTTTTGCCGATTTCCCCGGATTGGCCCGAGACCAGCCGGATCATGCTGCTAGCAGCCAGATAATTGCTGATCAACTGGAAGGTGGCCGTCTATAAATGACGTCACGCGATTTGTGACGATTTTTGACCCCCACCCCCCTTCGTCAGACAGCGTCACAAAAAATCAGACCCCCCCCCTCAAATATGACGTCACAAAGCTCTGCCCCCCACAAAAAAAAACAAGCTTCAAATCGCTTTAAACTATTGTCATTGTAGTGCGTATTTAATGTGGCGCTGCACTCTGATGTAGGATAAAACATTTATTAAAACGTATATTTAATTAAGTAGAACGTGTTGTCCACATTAATTTAAAGTTGCGCATAATGATGTGACGTTACATTTCTTACCCACCCCCCCCTCGTCACACATCGTCACAAATGTCTGACCCCCCCCCCCAGGTGCGTGACGTCATTTATGGACGGCCCCTAACGACCAGCACGTGGTAGTTACGTAGAATAATAGATGCGCTAAGTAGTTGATGAGTGGGTGTTGATGGTGTGCCATTCATGGCGTGAGCAGGCGGGCGTTATTGCAAAGGATTTTCGGACACCTGGAAGGGCCGTGATGACTGCTTTAGAGGTCTTTCTTTGGTGAAATCCGCTTGTAACTGGCGTATTTCATCTTTTTATGCGCAGGTTCCGCCGGTTAGTGCTGTACTAGTGACGAATTGGCACGTTCTGTTTACCTGACAACCCTTACTAGTTTGAAGCTTTCGTGACTGCAGGAATCCATACTCTTTGGTTCTTTCGGTAAAATCACGTAGGTAGAAATAAAATAAAATAAATCACGACGTTTCGATTGCAACACAAGCAATCATCAGGTGGGAAAACCACAGCAATATTTTTTTGCTGAAGTGGGAGAGAGATGCTTGACAGGAGGCTATATAGGTGAGAGAAGGGGGGATGAGCAAGGGAGGGGGGTAGGGGGAGGGGAGCTTTGCGTGTACGCCAGGAGAGTGTGGGGGGGGGGCTGCAGCAACAATGCCAATGAAAAAGTACCTGCCAAAGCATTTGCCAAAGCAGCAGTAACAAACGCTGGGGATGCAATTGACTCGGCAAAATAGACTAGTGCCCGGCAAATATGATGGAACAACCATGAACATCTTGTTTACCGTTTGGATTAATTAGTGTTTGTTTCCACCAGCCCCCCCCTCCATCCTCCGCCCCGGGTAGGGGCTGGTAACATGGTAATCCAACTCCACCCACAGCCTTAATAAGACTCAGTCCTGGCGTGACGGAGTCCACTCGGGCACTGTCTCCTGGATAGACCTGTTTCTTCACCTGAGGAAGGCCGCTTGTGTTGTGGCCGAAACGTCGTGAGAATTTTATTGTCTTAATTAGTTTGATTGTTTTATTCTCATTCTACGTGACTTTACCGAAATAACCAAGAAGATGATCGAAACGTCGTGATTAATTTTATTTAATTTCTACCTACGTGACTTTACCGAAAGAAGCAAAGAGTATGTACTCATATACTTTCTTTTTATTTAGCGACTTGCTTGACTTTCCTATACTTGGCACTCCTATAATGTCCGTGTACCGCTTGTTGTTACAACGTCCTTACCCCTGCCCTACTGGGTATCTGGGAAAAAAGAGTTTTATGGCTCATCGAATTTCTCCAGGATAAATAAACACTCTGATTCTGTTTCAAGTGAGTGCAGCACTTAGCGAGTTTAAATGAACGTGTTTTTTTGTTATCATCTGACCTTATCTGCCCTTCAATCAACAGGTGAGAGCTTCACTCACAATGGAGACAGACTCCTTCCTCCACGACTAATCCCAACCCCACTACAAAGACCCCCCCCGTAGCTTCTACATACTGTCGGGGCAAGTGCTGTTTACGAGCAGCAGCGTCTATGTAGCCTCGACACTGCTGGGTGGCCAGCACCATGTCCGGCCGCCTTTGTCTCTCCCCGGTGGCGATGTTTACTACACATGGGATCATGAACTCATTTGAGGCTGAGTCGACATAGGGGAGGCCCAGGACCGATTTAGATCATCATCACCGGTGGAAGTTGGCCGTGAGAGGCATTTGGGTAGTCGGGTTCCTTGGGAAGTGTACCAAATACTGCGCCCCCAACTACCCCCACCCCGCATTCCCAGCCCCACCACTATCCCCTACGCCCACCACCACGACCCACCACCCCCCCCCACCACTACCCTCCACCCCCCACTACCCCCACCACTGTCCCCCACCACTATCGCCCACCACCACTGCCCCCCACTACCAACCACTACCCACCACTATCCCCCACTACCCCCCACTCCCCACCAATACCCACCAATATCCCCCACTCCCACTACCAACCACTACCCTCTACCCCCTCACTCCCCTCGAACCACACTACCCCCACCACTATCCCCCACGCCCACCATTACCCCCCACCACTATCTCCACTACTGCCCCCACTACCCCCACCACCCACCCCACCCACCTTACCCCCACCACACACCCCACCCCCACCACACACCCCATCACCTTTACGCGTAACCGGGCGAATGCAAATTCCCGTGAGTGACTACACGATCTAAGAACATCCGCAGGACCGATATCGTTATTTGGCATGTGTAAGGTAGGGTACACGGGTTCTTTTAATATTCACATTCGCCTGGCTCGACTCGGTCTTAAACAAGTCGTAACTTGTGTGGCGTGCAGACATCGGCACTGTGGGGAGACAAAGGCGGCAGGGCGTGGTGTTTAGAGTGTTTGAGTAAAGGGCGCCGCGGTGGTGAGATGTTAACTGCCTCGCTTGGTATACAGGAGGGCGTGGGTTCGATCCCAACACTGCCGCCTGCTGCTGTATATTTGGAGTTTGTGTGCCTCTCCCCACTGTGCACGCGTGGATTTTTTTATACGGGTTCTCCGGTTTTCCCCTCCACGTTTAGAATCGACGTCGCTCATGGAGATGATATGGCTGCTGCTATAAATACCCACAGGCTAAGCCACTTCGATGAGCTCTCATTTGTGGCCAGGTCGCTTCTGAAGAAGAGCTACAAAGCTTAGTGGGGCATTAACTGGTACAATAAATGGTTTTAGTTTAGTGTGGTGGGGAGCGGTCGCGCGCTGTGCTATGAACCAAGTTCGATCCTCGCTCACGGGCCAACACCAGTGGTGAACATTTGAACCATTCTTGGGACTCCCCTACATCGACTCCGCACGAAATGAGCACCAGGCGTGGTGTCGTGGCCACCCACGCTGTCTTGTTTCGTGTCGGCCATCATAGCTCTTTTTTCGTACGGCTGCTGATGTGGATGCAGAACAACAGCTGCAATTTCACATTCAGGTGATATATAACAAGTGCGTCAGGAACAGTAGCGGATATGTGTATCATCAGCTGTGTATCATCATCATCGCTGTGATGTCTCCTTCGTATTTATAGTGGTGAATGGGTGATCTGCACCTGTGTGTGGTTTGCATGGTTCATTGTCTGCACGTGGGGTAGCATAACACGAGCTGTGCGTGTGATTGAAATCGTAGGAATCAGAATCTTATTTTTTACTGGAGAAATCCGATGAGCTATGAAGCTCTTTTTTTACAGATGTCCAGTAGTGGCACGGGGTCAGAACGTTACAACAACATACACAATACACACAAACACAATAGGAGTGCAAAGTATAGGTATACCTTTAAGTATAAAGTATACCTTTAAAGGTTAATAAGTCACTTAAAATATTCAAATGAACCGACATGTTTTTTTTATATGACCAGGTAAAGGTATGAACTTATTATTTTCAGAAGCAACCTGGCCACAAAGGATAGCTCGACAAAGTGGCCTATCACATGAAAATGTATAGCAGCAAAATAATAATCACTTCCATCGGTCAATCTACTGCTGGATGAGGGCCTCATCTACCCCCCCCCCCCTCCGCGTGATGGGAGCCGTGAGGTCTGTTGAACCGAACCGATCCCCACCGACTGCCACGAATGACTGCGAATCAGCTGAACCGGTGGAGCGGGTAGGGGGGCGGTGAGCGCTACGCTGCGCTACGAACCTGGCGACACGAGGTCGATTCCTGCTCACGGCTACAAACACCAGTAACGATTATCTGAACCGGTACTGGGCCTTCCCTATTTCGACTCAGCCTCAAATGAGCACCTGGTGCGGTGCGTTAACATCGCCACTGGGGAGACAAAGTTGGCTGTCGCCTGATGAGGCTGCTTGTTGTGATAATTACCGGCGAAACGTCACTGGACTCGAATGGTAAATGTTGTAGTGGGTTTACTCTCCAACACACAAGCGTTTAGTGTACTGAGCTAGTCACTCGTCTTAAAGCTTTCGTGACTGCAGGCATTCATATTCTTTGGGTCTTTAGATAAAGTCACGTAGGATGACTATTGACTGTGTTGCGATTGAAACGTCGTAGTTTATTAGGTTATTTTCTTTGTTCTACGTGACTTTACCAAAAGACCCAAAGAATAGTCACTCATCGGCAAATTGTTTTGTTTACGTGACACAACCTTACTGATTGGCTGTGTCGGGTGGTGGTGGCGGGTTTAAGGACGCATTTATATTTACGCGATCTAAAACCTCTGTTATTACGGTGCAATATGGGTCGCGAAAGCCTTCTTCTACTACTGCGTGTTAAAGACAAAGACCCCACTCAATATTACACAGAATGTGTATAAGGGAACCTTACGAGATTTTGCACCAACAAAGGAGATATTTGACGCTCGAAAAGGAAATGGAAACGATGGCGTGCGTGTACGCGATACAATCACAGTGCGGAATGTAATATATTTGGTGGTATTATATTAATAACAAGGTTGTCTATAAACACATCTTTCGTGCGTTGCTGTAAATGTGTCTCTGTGGGGGCGGCGGGGAAGATGTGGCAACATGGTTAGTGCACTGCGCTACGAAGCACGGCGACCCGAATATCAATTCCCGCCCACGAACAAATAAGTCGTCAAATATTCGATCCGACCTTTGGCCTCCCCAGGGTTGACTTGGCCTTTACCGAGAACCGAGTTTTGCGGCGTGTAAAAAAATAAAGAATCACCACTGGGAAGATAAAGGCAGCCGGGCGATTGGCTGACAGTGGCTGTATTTTGCGTGCGTGTGTTCAATCTTTGCGTCATCGTCTTCATGTAGTGTCCATATTCATGCGGACAACACGTTAGATTCGAGAACGATGGGTCGATTCCTCGACCAAATCCTTTCATTTGAAAACTGTAGATCTCCATGGGGTGATGTATCTACGTGCAGAATTTTAATTGTTTCAATTGTGCGTAGTGTAAAATGTAGTGCATATAACATTTAACACTGAAATCAAAGGTATCTATGTGCTCCACTGGGTTACGACCTTTGGAGCAGTGTTTTGCCGATTTCCCCGGATTGGCCCGAGACCAGCCGGATCATGCTGCTAGCAGCCAGATAATTGCTGATCAACTGGAAGGTGGCCGTCTATAAATGACGTCACGCGATTTGTGACGATTTTTGACCCCCACCCCCCTTCGTCAGACAGCGTCACAAAAAATCAGACCCCCCCCTCAAATATGACGTCACAAAGCTCTGCCCCCCACAAAAAAAACAAGCTTCAAATCGCTTTAAACTATTGTCATTGTAGTGCGTATTTAATGTGGCGCTGCACTCTGATGTAGGATAAAACATTTATTAAAACGTATATTTAATTAAGTAGAACGTGTTGTCCACATTAATTTAAAGTTGCGCATAATGATGTGACGTTACATTTCTTACCCACCCCCCCCTCGTCACACATCGTCACAAATGTCTGACCCCCCCCCCCAGGTGCGTGACGTCATTTATGGACGGCCCCTAACGACCAGCACGTGGTAGTTACGTAGAATAATAGATGCGCTAAGTAGTTGATGAGTGGGTGTTGATGGTGTGCCATTCATGGCGTGAGCAGGCGGGCGTTATTGCAAAGGATTTTCGGACACCTGGAAGGGCCGTGATGACTGCTTTAGAGGTCTTTCTTTGGTGAAATCCGCTTGTAACTGGCGTATTTCATCTTTTTATGCGCAGGTTCCGCCGGTTAGTGCTGTACTAGTGACGAATTGGCACGTTCTGTTTACCTGACAACCCTTACTAGTTTGAAGCTTTCGTGACTGCAGGAATCCATACTCTTTGGTTCTTTCGGTAAAATCACGTAGGTAGAAATAAAATAAAATAAATCACGACGTTTCGATTGCAACACAAGCAATCATCAGGTGGGAAAACCACAGCAATATTTTTTTGCTGAAGTGGGAGAGAGATGCTTGACAGGAGGCTATATAGGTGAGAGAAGGGGGGATGAGCAAGGGAGGGGGGTAGGGGGAGGGGAGCTTTGCGTGTACGCCAGGAGAGTGTGGGGGGGGGGCTGCAGCAACAATGCCAATGAAAAAGTACCTGCCAAAGCATTTGCCAAAGCAGCAGTAACAAACGCTGGGGATGCAATTGACTCGGCAAAATAGACTAGTGCCCGGCAAATATGATGGAACAACCATGAACATCTTGTTTACCGTTTGGATTAATTAGTGTTTGTTTCCACCAGCCCCCCCCTCCATCCTCCGCCCCGGGTAGGGGCTGGTAACATGGTAATCCAACTCCACCCACAGCCTTAATAAGACTCAGTCCTGGCGTGACGGAGTCCACTCGGGCACTGTCTCCTGGATAGACCTGTTTCTTCACCTGAGGAAGGCCGCTTGTGTTGTGGCCGAAACGTCGTGAGAATTTTATTGTCTTAATTAGTTTGATTGTTTTATTCTCATTCTACGTGACTTTACCGAAATAACCAAGAAGATGATCGAAACGTCGTGATTAATTTTATTTAATTTCTACCTACGTGACTTTACCGAAAGAAGCAAAGAGTATGTACTCATATACTTTCTTTTTATTTAGCGACTTGCTTGACTTTCCTATACTTGGCACTCCTATAATGTCCGTGTACCGCTTGTTGTTACAACGTCCTTACCCCTGCCCTACTGGGTATCTGGGAAAAAGAGTTTTATGGCTCATCGAATTTCTCCAGGATAAATAAACACTCTGATTCTGTTTCAAGTGAGTGCAGCACTTAGCGAGTTTAAATGAACGTGTTTTTTTGTTATCATCTGACCTTATCTGCCCTTCAATCAACAGGTGAGAGCTTCACTCACAATGGAGACAGACTCCTTCCTCCACGACTAATCCCAACCCCACTACAAAGACCCCCCCCGTAGCTTCTACATACTGTCGGGGCAAGTGCTGTTTACGAGCAGCAGCGTCTATGTAGCCTCGACACTGCTGGGTGGCCAGCACCATGTCCGGCCGCCTTTGTCTCTCCCCGGTGGCGATGTTTACTACACATGGGATCATGAACTCATTTGAGGCTGAGTCGACATAGGGGAGGCCCAGGACCGATTTAGATCATCATCACCGGTGGAAGTTGGCCGTGAGAGGCATTTGGGTAGTCGGGTTCCTTGGGAAGTGTACCAAATACTGCGCCCCCAACTACCCCCACCCCGCATTCCCAGCCCCACCACTATCCCCTACGCCCACCACCACGACCCACCACCCCCCCCACCACTACCCTCCACCCCCCACTACCCCCACCACTGTCCCCCACCACTATCGCCCACCACCACTGCCCCCCACTACCAACCACTACCCACCACTATCCCCCACTACCCCCCACTCCCCACCAATACCCACCAATATCCCCCACTCCCACTACCAACCACTACCCTCTACCCCCTCACTCCCCTCGAACCACACTACCCCCACCACTATCCCCCACGCCCACCATTACCCCCCACCACTATCTCCACTACTGCCCCCACTACCCCCACCACCCACCCCACCCACCTTACCCCCACCACACACCCCACCCCCACCACACACCCCATCACCTTTACGCGTAACCGGGCGAATGCAAATTCCCGTGAGTGACTACACGATCTAAGAACATCCGCAGGACCGATATCGTTATTTGGCATGTGTAAGGTAGGGTACACGGGTTCTTTTAATATTCACATTCGCCTGGCTCGACTCGGTCTTAAACAAGTCGTAACTTGTGTGGCGTGCAGACATCGGCACTGTGGGGAGACAAAGGCGGCAGGGCGTGGTGTTTAGAGTGTTTGAGTAAAGGGCGCCGCGGTGGTGAGATGTTAACTGCCTCGCTTGGTATACAGGAGGGCGTGGGTTCGATCCCAACACTGCCGCCTGCTGCTGTATATTTGGAGTTTGTGTGCCTCTCCCCACTGTGCACGCGTGGATTTTTTTATACGGGTTCTCCGGTTTTCCCCTCCACGTTTAGAATCGACGTCGCTCATGGAGATGATATGGCTGCTGCTATAAATACCCACAGGCTAAGCCACTTCGATGAGCTCTCATTTGTGGCCAGGTCGCTTCTGAAGA
The DNA here is from genome assembly GCF_048934315.1 of Petromyzon marinus. Lineage (NCBI taxonomy): Eukaryota > Metazoa > Chordata > Hyperoartia > Petromyzontiformes > Petromyzontidae > Petromyzon > Petromyzon marinus. The sequence goes on along the minus strand of NC_133741.1, from coordinate 964,239 downwards.
AGAGCTACAAAGCTTAGTGGGGCATTAACTGGTACAATAAATGGTTTTAGTTTAGTGTGGTGGGGAGCGGTCGCGCGCTGTGCTATGAACCAAGTTCGATCCTCGCTCACGGGCCAACACCAGTGGTGAACATTTGAACCATTCTTGGGACTCCCCTACATCGACTCCGCACGAAATGAGCACCAGGCGTGGTGTCGTGGCCACCCACGCTGTCTTGTTTCGTGTCGGCCATCATAGCTCTTTTTTCGTACGGCTGCTGATGTGGATGCAGAACAACAGCTACAATTTCACATTCAGGTGATATATAACAAGTGCGTCAGGAACAGTAGCGGAGATGTGTATCATCAGCTGTGTATCATCATCATCGCTGTGATGTCTCCTTCGTATTTATGGATCGGGCGTTGCGTCGTTATACGTGCTACTCCGGTCTGTTCTGGTTGACCACATTCGCACACTACTGCTGAAGAGTTTAATTTTTTCCATTTGTGCATCAGGTAGACAGAACTAAATCCGCATCTGCTGTCATGGTTTGTGCAGTGGACGGGGTTTAGGGTGGACCGTGAGCCTTTGGAAGATTAACCCCAGGGATCTCAAAGACAATGCACTATCAAAGTAATGAGGGCTCGGGGTGAGCATCTACATCATTAGACCTCCTTTGCTAGTACCAAAATATAATAATAGCGTTTTTCCCCTTTTTTCTGGCAACAAAGCTGAAACCTTTTTACAAGGATTCATGTCTGCATTAACCATAATACCTGCAGTCAAAATGCAAACAAAAAACATACTATGATGATATGTACATTGTCCTTGAAACTGATTGGTCCACACCAAGGGACGGCTTTCTTTTGAGCCTCGACCCAATTGCTGCTCGACCAGATGACGCCAAAAGGCGTCACACAGCTCAAAGACAGTACCGGCAAAGGAGGTCTAATGATGTACAGTAGATGCTCACCCCGAGCCCTCATTACTTTGATAGTAAAACATATGAATTGGCATGTTACCCAGCACCACCACCGGATCGGAGGAGGGTGGTAACCGGGCACACAGAAAAAGAAAGAAAGGGAACAGCCAAGGTGTGCTGCTCTGTCCTGTGTTGCGTTATAACTAACAAAATAATGTTGGCACACATTCTGACTCGGCCACACATGCAGCAGACCAACCCCCTCGCCCCTCCCGCATCCAATGTCCACCCCCCTGGCCCCTTTCCCCCATCCACACCCGACTCGCCCCTCCCCCATCCCACGTCCACCCCCGTCGGCCCTCCCCACCACCCCACGTCCGCCACCCTCCACCTCCCAACGCCGCCCCCCCATCCCACATCCGCCCCCCCTTCCCCGATCCTTCGTCCACCCCCGTCGCCCTTCCCCCCCATCCCACGTCCGCACCAAGCTCATGCCCACCTGTGCGTGCATTTTAACGGCCATTTAAGTGTAAACAATGTGAAGGTACTGCAGGGTGTGCCTCTTACTCAATAGTTACCATTGGCTATATTTAAAAACCTGTCATAAAAAAAGGGTTTATGACGTCGTAGGCTCTCGCGATCAATGTTATTCGTAATAAAGGTTTTTTGGGGGTTAGATTGCGTAAATATCAACCTTTCACTAATCACCAACGAAACGTCTTATTCAATTTGTAAAAACTGGTGGTCAACACTCAGCGACACGACCATGCCAGCGACCAGCAGACAAGTGCCATCTACCGATCATACAACCGTGCCCGCTAAGAGCGGAATGTGGGCCAGCCGCCAAGCCGATGGCACCACCGCGCACACTACGAGCGAGCTGTGTGCGCCATCTACAGACGGGCCATCGCAACTACAACAACGTGTCAACTGGTCAACCTACGTCAACCAGTGCGGGCCGATCCTAACCAACCACTGTGAGAAGAGAATAAACTAATACGTATGATGCACACTGCCCCACTACACGACAAATCAGGCATCCACTTGACATAAAGAATAAATTTGGAACACTGACGACTTAACACAATTCATATCACTCAAACATACACAGGTCCTTAACCAAAAAGCCAATACTCAAGTCCGTAAACCATCAGTGGCCGTGAAGGCATCGCGGCAGACCGAGTGAACACGCCATCGTTTATAAGTATTTTAATAATTTTCCTCCTTAATATTTTGTTTTGGGCTGTACTTCTAATTGCATAAATTACCAACCGATCCATCAATATGAATGAATCCTTGACACCTTCACCACGGAACTACTCTCACGTGGGGGAGTAGCGTATCCAACCGGCTTCCTTATCAGGCGATCTGGTCCACAATTAATTAAACGTTGGCCCAAGATAAGGATATCAGGGGAGAGAGCGCACCCCACCGCACACCCTCACTCTAAGCCATTTCGGTAATCATATAATCTGACCGATATATCTGTTGATATATTTGTGCCTTTGGGAATAACTGTTTTGATCGCCTTTTCGTATAAATATCGTCATATAATCTTTAAGTACCTTTCGTTACTGATCGCCGCATGCACTCGCGTACTCTACAGAATACTCAACTGTTCCATGACCCAATGTGCTAACAACGTGATAAGGGTTGCTTATGGATCTTTGAATGAACGCGGTACTGTGTGTGCAAATTCCAATATAATCTTTCATAATAGAGTATCAAGGTTTTTTTGTTTTGTTTAGATGTTTTAACGACTCTCTCTCACCAACGGAGCTCGCGTTACGTGGCGTAATTAACCACAGGTGTTGTTCTCAGAGTGAAACAACCCAGTCGTTGAGGATACTGTGTTGATACTGTGCTGAAATTCCAAGATTGAGAGTTGCATCTTCTAAAGTTAAAGTTTAGTAAGAAAATAAAATTGATCAATGCAGAAGTGATTGTGTGATTCTTTCCTGAAATCTATGCATAAGAACTGGTTCTGCGTTGAGATATGAACTTGGTGACCTTACATAAACACTCTAATCCATACTCAGTAAATGTTAAAGCAAGAATAATTGTATTATACTGATCGATAATACGAAGTTAAACAACGAAGCCGAGTTGACTCTGGCATACTCGCATCACACTAGCATAACTGCGTCAATTAATTGTATTATCCCGATTGATAACCGACCCTCGTCAAAGAGGTGGGGCCTGATTATCATAAAGGCTGTCATTAACATAACCACACCCACTCGCATAAATTAATACGATTATCTCAAATTAGCATAATTTATAAGCATAATTACACAAATTAACATATTTTCATTAAATTTTTATTATTTTAATCAAATTTTCATAACCTACATATACAACAATTTAACACGTAGGCTTTCGCGACCAATATTCATAATAAAGGTTTTTGGGTTAGATCGCGTTTATTTATAAATGTGTCGCAACCCTCCACCACCCGACACGGCCAATCAGTAAAAATCAGAAATCAGAATCAGAATCAGAAAGGGTTTTATTCGCCATGTAAGTTCACACCGACACGGAATTTACTTTGGCAGGATGGTGCATACATTCAACATATAGGAATCTAAAATCTTAAATAAGTTTTAAACAAGTCTTACTATAATAAGGGTTAAAAGTCTAACACTAAGGGGCTGAAGTATATAAAATTAAATAAATATCGAATATAAAATAGCTTTAAGATATAATTTAAAAATACAAATAGGGAAACATAGTTAATATCAGCAACGTGTCGTTATGTAGATCAAATGTTAAAAACAGTGTTAGCCCTTGGCCTTGTTTAACAGGCCAGCAGCAGATGGGAAGAAACTGTTTTTATGGCGTGAGGTTTTGGTCCTGATGGACCGAAGCCTTCTGCCGGAGGGGAGTAGCTGAAACAGAGAGTGTCCAGGGTGGGAGAAATCGGCCATAATCTTCCTCGCTCGCCTCATAGACCTTGTCGTGTGCAGGTCCTCGAGGGTCGGTAGATTGCAGGCAATTACCTTCTCAGCAGTGTGGATGATACGCTGCAGTCTGCTCTTGTCCTTGGCAGTGGCAGCAGTGTACCAGACGGTTATGGAGGAGGTGAGGATGGATTCAATGATCGCTGTATAGAATTGCACCATCATTGTCTTTGGCAGGTTGAATTTCTTCAGCTGCCGTAGAAAGTACATCCTCTGTTGAGCTTTCTTGGTGAGGGAGCTGATGTTCAATTCCCACTTGAGGTCCCGGGAGAGAATAGTGCCCAGGAAGCGGAAGGACTCTACAATTTTTACTGGGGAGTCTAACAGGGTGATGGGGGTGAGTGGTGCTGTATTCTTCCTGAAGTCCACAACCATCTCAACTGTCTTTAGAGCATTTAGCTCTAAGTTGTTCTGGCTACACCAGGTCACCAGATTGTCAGCTTCCCACCTATAGTCAGACTCATCCCCACCAGAGATCAGCCCAATGAGGGTGGTGTCATCCGCAAACTTCAATAGTTTGACGGACAGATGATTGGAGGTGCAGCTGTTGGTATACAGGGAGAAGAGCAGAGGGGAAAGGACGCAGCCCTGAGGAGTTCCGGTGCTGATGGACCTGGAGCCAGAGACTTGTGTTCCCAGCTTAACGCACTGCTTCCTGTCAGACAGGAAGTCTGTGATCCATTTACAGGTGGTGTATGGCACGTTCAGCTGGAAGAGCTTGTCCTGAAGCAGGGCAGGGATGATGGTGTTGAAGGCAGAGCTGAAGTCCACAAACAGGATCCTGGCGTAGGATGCTGGGGCGTCCAGATGCTGTAGGGTGAAGTGGAGGGCCATGTTAACTGCATCGTCCACAGACCTGTTGGCTCTGTAGGCAAACTGAAGGGGGTCCAGGAGAGGGTCTGTGATGGCTTTGACGTGTGCCAGGACCAGGCGCTCAAAAGACTTCATTACCACAGATGTAAGGGCGACTGGTCTGTAATCATTTAGTCCTGTTGGCCTTAGCTTTTTGGGCACAGGGATGATGGTGGAGGACTTGAGACAGGCTGGTACATGGCATGTCTCCAGGGAGGTGTTAAAGATGTTGGTGAACACCGGAGACAGCTGGTCAGCGCAGTGCCTGAGGGTGGCTGGAGAGACAGAGTCCGGCCCGGCTGCTTTGCGTGGATTCTGCCTCTTGAAAAGTCTATTAACTTCTCCCTCCTGAAAGGAGATAGTCGTCTCTGTAGTATTGGTGGGGGATGGGGCCTCTTGGGTTGGAAGGGGTGGTTCAGGACAGTCCAATTGTCTTTCAAATCTACAGTAGAACTCGTTCAGGTCGTTGGCTAGGCGGGAGTCGTTAGTGGTGTGGGGGGCTCTGGGTTTGTAGTTGGTGATCTGCCTGAGCCCTCTCCAGACAGAAGCAGCGTCGTTTGTAGAGAACTGGTGTTTTAGTCTCTCTGAGTACAGTCGTTTAGCCTCTCTCACCGCTTTGCTAAACCTGTTCTTCGACTCCTTGAATCTGTCTCTATCTCCACTCCTAAACGCTTCCTCCTTCTCCAACCTCAACCTTCTGAGCTTTGCTGAGAACCAGGGCTTATTGTTGTTAAAGTTCACCCTGGTACGTGTTGGGATACAGCAGTCCTCACAGAAGCTGATGTAGGACGTCACAGCCTCTGTGAGTTCATCCAGACTATTGGTAGCAGTCGTGAACATATCCCAGTCAGTACAGTCTAAGCACGCCCGCAAATCTTCCACAGCCTCACTGGTCCACTGTTTAGATGTCCTCACAGCAGGTTTACAGAGTTTTAGTTTCTGCCTGTATGTAGGAATCAGGTGGACCATGGCATGGTCAGAGTGTCCTAGTGCTGCTCGGGGGACGGCGTGGTAGGCTCTACTGACTGTAGTGTAGCAGTGATCCAGAGTGTTCCCTTCTCTGGTTGGGCATTTAATGAATTGTATGTATTTGGGGAGTTCGTGACTGAGATTACCTTTGTTAAAGTCGCCAAGTACGATAACCAACGAATCTGGATTTGCTCGCTCCACACTCAGAATCTGATCGGCGAGCATGCGTTGGGCCTCTTTAACCTGAGGACAAGGCGGCAAATAAACTCCGACCAAAATGAGCGACGCGAAATCGCGAGGCGAGTAAAACGGTTTACAGGTTATAAAAATTGATTCAAGGAGTGGAGAACAATGTTGCAGAATCACTGTGACATCTACACACCAGCCACTGTTAATGTAAAAACAAATACCACCGCCTTTCGTCTTGCCGGAGAGTGCTATGTCACGATCCGATCTTACAAGATGGAATCCTGCTAGTTGTAGCGAAGTGTCCGGAATCAAATCACACAGCCATGTTTCCGTGAAGCACAATGCAGAAGCTGAAAGAAAGTCTTTGTTTTTTACCATCAGTAGCTGAAGTTCATCCATTTTGTTGTACAGTGAACGTACGTTGGAGAGGAAAAAGCTCGGAAGCACTGTTCGGATCCCGCGTCTGCGTAGCCGTACTAGAGCCCCCGACCGTTTACCCCTTGGGCGGCGTTTCGTTGCTTGAGCAAAGCCTAGCGCGGCATTGACTAGAATGCCTACTAATTCTGCCGCTGGAAGCAGAAAAGTAGGAATTAAATCCACAGGAGTTGTTTCCCTGATATTTAAAAGTTCGTCTCTTGTTAGAGAACTCCGAAAATCTTGGCAAAACACTGAATTGACAGACAAAACAAGACAAAACAGGGCGCACCGACCGGCTGAGGCTACCATCATCAGCGCCATCTTCGCACCAGCACGGGTGTGCTGAACAGCAGGACTCTCTCACCAGCACTAGTGTGTTGAACAGTAGGCCCCTCTCACCAGCATGGGAGTGGTGAACAGCAGGCCCCTCTCACCAACACGGGTGTGATGAACAGTAGGCCTCTCTCACCAGCATGGCAGTGAACAGCAGGCCCCTCTCACCAACACGGGGGTGATGAACAGCACGCCCCTCACACCAGCACGGGTGTGATGAATAGTAGGCCTCTCTCACCAGCACGGGTCTGTTGAACAGCAGGCCCCTCTCACCAGCACGGGTGTGCTGAACAGTAGGCCCCTCAACACGGGTGTGCTGAACAGCAGGCCTCTCTCACCAACACGGGTGTGCTGAACAGCAGGCCCCTCTCACCAGCACGGGTGTGCTGAACAGTAGGCCCCTCAACACGGGTGTGCTGAACAGCAGGCCTCTCTCACCAACACGGGTGTGCTGAACAGTAGGCCCCTCAACAGCAGGCCCCTCTCACCAGCACGGGTGTGCTGAACAGCAGGCCCCTCAACACGGGTGTGCTGAACAGCAGGCCTCTCTCACCAGCACCGGTGTGCTGAACAGCAGGCCCCTCTCACCAACACGGATGTGATCAACAGCAGGCCCCTCTCACCAGCATGGGTGTGCTGAACAGCAGGCCTCTCTCACCAGCACGGGTGTGATGAACAGCAGGCCTCTCTCACCAGCACGGGTGTGCTGAACAGCAGGCCCCTCTCACCAGCACGGGTGTGTTGAACAGCAGGCCCCTCTCACCAGCACGGGTGTGTTGAACAGCAGGCCCCTCTCACCAGCAAGGGTGTGCTGAACAGCAGGCCCCTCAACACGGGTGTACTGAACAGCAGGCCTCTCTCACCAGCACGGGTGTGATGAACAGCAGGCCCCAAAACAGCAGGCCTCTCTCACCAGCACGGGTGTGATGAACATCAGGCCTCTCTCACCAGCACGAGTGTGTTGAACAGCAAGCCCCTCTCAAGACAAAACAAGACAAAACTGGACAAAACAGGGCGCACCAACCGGCCGAGGCTGCCATCATCGGCGCCATCTTGACAAATAATTCACTACTTTAGCCCACCGGTGTGTTGAAGAGTGAATCCACATTTACAGTTTGAGTACGACGTTTCGCTGGTAAATACATCCAGCATCATCGGGCAATTCGCCAGAATGGTAAAGCCCTCGCTTGCTCCCGGTTTTATATAGAGCAGCAGGGTGACGTCATCACTTAACTCAAATCAGGTGCAGTGCTGGTAAATAAGACAGGTTTACGAAAATATTTTAAAAAATTAGCTGAGCATTGTCGAAATAATACTTATTTCTTAAACAAAATGAAGGAGCAGCAATGGGCTTTCATTTTTCTCCTACCATTGCGAACCTGTACATTGAAAATTTTGAAGCAAGAGCACTTGCTACAAGTACAGTAAACACATTTTTGGTTTAGATATGTAGATTGCACTTTGGTTGTCTGGCCACATGGTAAATATACACTTAATGAATTTCCAAATCATCTCATTTTTAAAAACACGGCCATCCAGTTCACCAATGAAGTGGAGGTAGATAACACACTCCCATTCCTGGATATTTTGCTTAGACGTGGCCTAATAGGTAAAATAACACACAGCGTTTACTGAAAGGAAATGCACACTGATGCCTATCTGAATGCAGATTAACATAATCACCCCACACAGAAATTCCCTCTTATCAAGACCCTCATACATTGGGCTAAAGCAGTGTGAGATGGTGAAAGTCTGAGCAGCGAGATTAAACATGATTTTAAGCTTTCGTGACTGCAGGAATCCATACTCTTTGGTTATTTCGGTAAAGTCACGTAGGTATACAACAAAATAAATCACGACGTTTCGGGCACAACACAAGCGTCCGTCATCAGGTGGGAAAGCCTTTCCCATAAAAAACTCACGACTTTTCGATCGCAACACAAGCGGACGACCGCTTGTGTTGCGATCGAAACATCGTGTTGTTTTCTATCTACGTGACTTCACCAAAAGAACCAAACAATATGAATTCCTGCTGTCACTAAAGTTTTAAATCAGAGCATTGAATGCCAAACCAAGATCGAACTGCAATAATGCTGAAAGTGACGCTGTTATTAAAGCAATTCAAATACCATACATTGTGGGAGTAACTGACAAACTACAACATGTAACTTTCTTTCCAGTATCAAAGTACTGGAAATAAAACAGGTGTTAAGATATTCAAACACCAAACAGAAACTTTCTGCAATGAATCATGTCTGTAGTAAACACATATACTTGTGGTGAACATGCAAATAAAACTATGCTCTGGTAGTATATGCATTGTCTTTGACACCGATTGGTCTACATCAGAGACAGCCTTCTTTAGGACCTAGTGTCAACCAGTGTTAGAACAGAGAATGCCAAACGGTGAACAGTACAAAGACAATGCACTTATCAGAGCATCTACAGCTCGGGGAGAGCAGCGATATCTATGTACTGTTCACCGTAAGCGAAGCCAGTTGTCCATTTTTTTTTCATCTAAAGCAGTTGTACAGTGTGCTAGATTAATGATAGTATCTTTAGGAATGTGTTCTCCCTTGTGTCCTGAATGAGTGCAAACTTTGATGAGTTACAAAACTAAATTCCGGTGATACTGGCAACAAGTCCCATAGATGTAACTGCTCAACCAGAGCTATTCATGCTTTGATAATTGCATTGTCTATGTGCTGTCTCCCTGGTCTAACACTGGTTGAGACTCGGTCCTAAAGAAGGCTGTCTCTGGTGTAGACCAATCAGTTTTACAGACAATGTATATATTGCCAGAGCATGTTTTTGTTTGCATGTTCACCACAAGTATGCGTGGTTACTGCAGGCATGATTCTTTGCAAAAGGTTTCTGTTTGGTATTTGAACATCTTAACATCTGTTTTTTGGCCAGAACTGACAAACTAGCTAGAGTTTTGGAAAAACAAAAAATCTGAGTAAGATTTGGCACGGTAAACAACATTCCAAAATGAGCATCTTGTACTAAAAATGAATGGCTAAAGTTTTCAGCAGAAGGTGTGTGTCAGATTAATTTCTCGTGTGGTAAATGCGTAAGACTAAAGAACACAGAAAAATACGAAATACTCAAAAAACATCTGTCAGCAGTTGCAAAATATGCTTGCAAAACAAAAACATTCAATTTATTTTGATAACGTTGAAGTTTTGTGTAAAACTAATTATTACTGGCCGAGACTAAGTCTAGAATCTATTGAAATTTCGAGAAATAGAAATAATTTTAACCGCTCTGACGGCTACATGCTTTGTGCGACCTGGTAGCGTATTATTAAGTAATACACCTTACAACTGCATTCCTTGAAAAGCAACACATGTTATTCAACTGTTATTAACAATCGATTCTTATATATTTACAATACGCCCCCCTGACTCCTCTGATGTCCGTATCTGATTTGCTCACAGTGATGGCGTCATCGTGCTCCATTTAAGATAGGTGAATAAGTTTCACTATTCTGGCAAATTGCACAATGGTGCTTGATATAATTAGCAGTGAAACGTCGTATTTAAATTGTAATTGTTGTGGATTTACTCTCCAACACACCGGTTGGCTGAAGTAGTAACTAATTGGCATGTTTTGTTTGCATGACAAACCTTACTGGCTGTGTCGGGTGGTGGAGGGTTATGACACATTTATACTTACGCGCTCTAACCCAAAAAAAAGTTTATTATGCAGTAGTAATCTGTTTAGTGTTAACTTATTTTGATTGTTGTTAAACTCCTTATTCAGTTATTTTCTTGGTTCTTTCGGTAAAGTCACGTAGAAGGGAAACAATAAAATAATAAAAAATATACAACAATAAAATTCTCACGACGTTCTGACTGCAACACAAGCAGTCATCATCAGGTGTGAAAACCACTGTTTGTGTTGCAGTCGAAACGTCGTGAGAATTTTATTGTTTTATATATTTTTTATTATTTTATTGTTTCCCTTCTACGTGACTTTACCGAAAGAACCAAGAATATAAATCCCTGCAGTCACGAAAGCTCTAAATCTTTATTCAGTTCTTTTTTATAATGTTAATTGCATTACTATTATTAAATATTAGATTCATACGTGTTTTGTAAATCCAGGGATAAAACAATGAAAATACATGATGCTTCATTTTTGTTCAGTAACACAACCACGCGTATCAAATGCACAATGTCTCAAGGAAAATGAGCTTCTTGCAGCGCCATTTCACCTTGCGCACTGGTTTTCAGGCATGCATGTCGTGCGTTATGCAATGGACGCCGTACGTATTAAGTTGTACTGAAAACGATCGGAGACATCTGGAGGTTTAACACGTAGGCTTCCGCGACTGGTGTTGTTCATAATAACGTGTTTGTTTTTTGTCTTAGATTGTGTAAATGTAAATGTGTCGTAAATTTCAGCTCCACCCGACACAAAACATTATTAATAAGGCGTGTCACTTAAACAAAACATGCCAATTGGTGACAACTTCAGCACACCGGTTGTAATCACCGGTGAAATTTTGTACTCAAATTGTAAATGTTGCGGGTTTGCTCTCCAATATACAACCGGTGTAACAACTAACTAACTGGCCTCAGGCCCAAACATTAAAATTATTCTCCTTCGAGAAAAGACCTCGTGTCTCAAGATGGCTGCTTGAGTCTTCAAGCGCCTTGTGACTCGTTATGAAATATGGCTTATACCATTTTAGCGGCCATTCATAAGGAGTGGTTTTATGGGTTAACCCTTTCCCTTGTTCTACACTCATAAGCACAATATTTACAATAACTCTTATAGTAAATCCCCTTTCTCCACAGTGTCATATCATAGCAATCATAACATTATATTAATGTTGTTGTTTTCTCAGAACCCTGTCAAATCCTAAGGACAAACAATAATCGCTCTTGCCACTCCGCCATGGAGGGTAAAAGGAAGTGGAAACTGTTGGTGCCATTTATTATCATCATCTTCTTCATCTTGGGTTTCACATCCCGATTCCAGGTCAGTGTCCACAACACAGATATATACATGAACATAAATGCAACACAAAACGAAACACAAAGTATGGCGGTTTTACAGATACTAGAGGGTATGCGACCAATGATCTGTCCATTGCATTCCTGGCCGTGATACACAGTTCATCAATGTGGCACTGAACTTGAGTCACCACTTGGCCCGCATTAAAAATGTACAATTGTGACTTGGCAATGTCACCCTGGGATTAAACGTGTCATTAGACGACCTGTGTTTAAAACGGTTGGAGCAGTTGGGATCATTTATGAAACCATTTCCACATTTCAATCTACAATTTTGTGTCTAAATTACTGGAGCATCTGGCTATGTGCATTACGGATCTTAAAGCACAATGGTTGATATTTTTTCTAGACACTTTGTCAATCTGTGTTCGGTGTAGGCACTGTAGTTTAACAGTAGTCGTTATGTCTTCTTTGGTTCTTTCGGTAAAGTCACGTAGAATGAGAATAAAATAATAAATTGATAAAATAAAATAACACAATAATATTCTCACGACGTTTCGGCCACAACACAAGCGGCCTTCATCAGCTGAAGGGGGCGAGACTGTCTGGTGAAGGCCGCTTGTGTTGTGGCCGAAACGTCGTGAGAATATTATTGTGTTATTTTATTTTATCAATTTATTATTTTATTCTCATTCTACGTGACTTTACCGAAAGAACCAAAGAAGATGAATCATTGCAGTCACGAAAGCTTTAAATCGAAAAGTAGTCGTTATGGTTGGTATTAAACCTCCTGGTCAGTGGTCACTGTGCCTCAGCCTCGGCTCTTGTCCATTTAGCTCTAATAGGTGACTTTTGACACGGTTGATTATGGCATGATGCGCAGTCGTTTGAAGACTTGTATAAGCTGTGACGACGTGGCATTGTATCGATTCGAGTCATACTTGACAGGCAGAGCACACATTGTGTGTAATCGAGGTCAATATTTAGAGGCTGATCTTGTATCAAATAAAGTTCGACCGGATTATGCTAAACTAAGCTTTTTATTTTTCAGATAAGCCTCTCTAAACTATAGCTCTTTTTCAGAAACGACCAGGTGACAAATGATAGCTGAAAGAAATGGCTTATCACATGGCAAATACTTTAAACGCTGTTGATTCTAAATTTGTATCAGAAAAACCGGAGGACCGTGACAAAAGATAATCCACACGACCACGGGGTGAGAGAGACAAGCATACTCTAAATCTATTGCAGGATCAGGGTCAGAATCATTTATAGTAGCAGCCATTTTCGGAGTGTAGTGCTAATACTTACGCAATCCAGGGGTAGAAATACCTACGGGATCTCAGGTAACACTTGAGATAACGTCATGAAGGAAAGAGAATGCGGTGCATGAAAGAGAGGGAACGCCCAGGGAAAAAGTGGTGATGTCACCGCATGAGGCGGGGTAATTGGAGCGCTTCCTGGTGGGATTTGGAGTGGAGTGGTTGCACGCGGCGCGAGCTTGTGTGAAAAATAAAGAAGAGTGTGTCGTCTCAATCCTCACCTGGTAGACCCATTACAGTAGCAGCCAAATACTCGAAATGCACGTTTGTAAATGTGGAGGGAAAAACCGGAGGACCTGGAGAAAAATCCATGTGACCACGGGGAGAACATACAAACTACAAATATACAGGCGTTACGATTGGGATCGAACCCACGACCTCCACCACTGTGGTACTAATGAGACCACAAATCCTAATCAATTACATGAAATGAAAAGTCAGATTTATTTTACATTGGAATCAAAACGCCTTACTATTCCTACAGCAACATTACGCAGCTGTATTGGTAGGGAGGGCGCTCCTATTCGTGGCTCCTTAGCAGCATGTCTTACGAACATGCACGATTAGATGACCTCCAACTTCCTTCAGCATAGCGCAATCAAGCCAGAGTTGTCTCTTGTTGGCACAAAACAAAGCAACGAGCCAACTTGGACACTTGTACGCTTAATTTGTTTCCTGAAAGGTAATACCTTCGTCTTGAGTAATGATTACGAGAGTTGCCCGAGATTGGAGAAACATTCTCTGTTGTGACCAGAATGCTTCACCAGCTTAGATATATTGCCCACATATGCCAATTTTTTTTTATCAAAGGAATGCAGACATCTCATGTCATGCTCTCATGTCTAATGTTAAGAAGTTCACATCTTCTGGTGAATAAATCGCGTGTTAACCAGGGATACCGCTTGGTTCAAACCACAATATCTGAAACAATAGGCAATTCTTCCACCACTCAGCCGTACCACCACCAGTTGCTACAAAATGTTTATAAACTTCTGTGTAATGACGATGATAAACTTACGGAGTCTTTTTCACCACATGCCAGGTTGGACATCTTGGCTTCCTGCACTTGCCCCAGGTGACCCAGCTCAGCCCAGAGCTTCACCCAAAAAGTCCCACGTGTGCTCCTGACACGTACCGAGAATCCATGCCAGACGTGCGATTCCACAGGGTTGGCTCCACAAAGATTCTCGCATTCTCGGCATACCTGGATGTTCGCGAAGACAGCCACGACCTGATCCGCGTCTTCGCCCTGGCCCCGACCAGAACGCTGGATGAGCACGTGGCAATTGCCTGCAGGATGGTCTACTGGCAAGAGGAGCCTTCGCCGCGGTGCGCCAATGTGAGTGCGGAGGCCACCATGCTGAGCAACCACTACTCCTTCGAGTACGCCGTCTTCAACTTCCTGTGCCGCATTCCCAAAGGAGTAACTCCTCCGAGTCATGTTGTTCTAGTGGTCATGGGGCAAGACGATGACACCTCTACCTCCACCTCCTCGGTGCTGATGCCTGTGCAGAACCGCGAGCCCTCTCTGCCTGAGCAGCACTTTGGCGTATGCCTTCCCACCTTCTTCAACAGCTTTAACAACGTGCTGCTGTTTGTGCAGAGCATGGAGTGTTACCGGCTGCTGGGAGCTAGCTTTGTCACCGTCTACAACTCAAGTGTGAGCCCACAGATGGATGCAGTGCTGCGCCATTACATGCGCTCAGGCTTCGTGAACGTGCTGCAGTGGCCCATCACTGACTTCCTAAAACCGTCCACTGGTTGGAACATCAATGTCGACCCGGGCGATTTGCACTACTACGGGCAGATTGCTACCATGAACGACTGCATGTACAGGAACATGTACCGGGCGCGGTACTTGACTATGCATGACGTGGATGAGATTGTAGTTCCCAGGAAGTGGTACAACTGGACCCAGATGATGGAGGAATTGGACGAGCCCACAATATCCGCATACTACTTCCGCATGCACAACTTCCCTGTGGTGGAGACGGCTTTGTGGACCTCGCGCTCCGGCTACCGAGCCCAAGGCACCAACATCCTGGATCACGTGGTGAAGGTTACCTACCCCCCCAATGAGTTGGCCAGCAAGACGATCGTGCAGCCAAGGGGTGTCCAGTTTCACGATGTCCACCAGGTCCTAGCTCTCAGGCCAGGCTATGGAATCAAGAGAGTGCAGGATTCCGAGGCTGTGGTGCAGCACTACAAGTCGTGGAAGAAGATATGGAACTACCCCAGTAGCTCCGAGCTGATACAAGACACGAACCTGCTCAAGTACTCCGAGGTGATTGAGAAGAGGGCAAAGCAGGTGCTGGACACCCTGGGGAAACTTTGAACAAAGTGCATGATGGAAAGAGTGAGGTCACTGGGGAATTCAGGGAAAATAACAACGCCGGGTTTGAAGGAATATATGCATATGCAAGTGAAACAACAAATAAAGGCAAAATATAAATTTATTTTATCAGGTAAAGTCCACTGAGCTGTATAGATCTTTGTCAGAAGGAACCTGGCTATCACAAATAAAAGCTCAACGAAGTGGCTTATTACGTTGAAATTTATAGCAACCAAATATTCAAAATGCATGTTTCTAAAACTTGGTGGACTTGGTGAAAAATCCAGATGATCACGGGCAGCACATGCAAACTCCAAATATACAGCAGGCATCAGGGTCGGGATCGAACCCACAAAACCCTGCATATCAGGTGAGGTCGTCAACATCTTGCCACCTAGGCACTGTAATACGAAAGTACAGGTACTCCTTTACATACAAACGAGTTAGGTTCCAGAGGTTTGTTCGTAAGTTGATTTTTTTGTAAGTCCAATTTTACTCCTGTTAATTTCAAACATGTTATACGGCATGTAAACTAAACACGGGGAATGGCTTTTAAATTTGTATACTCTCTTGTAGATGTAGATGCCACTGTTTTTTATGTTCTGCAGATGTAGATGCCACCACCATCTATTGCACGGCGGTTGAACTTATGACTCTGAAATTTTGTTAGTAGAATGTTTGCGTGGTGATGCCTGAAGGGGCGTTTTTTGCCCCAATATCGTCTTGTGGATTGTAAATCGAGGATAATTTTATGGATTCTCCTTAGTCGATCCAGCAGTCATCTTAAAGTCGATCGGGCAGCCTTCATGAAAAAAAATAGTTTTAATGTTAGACTAGTTCATTATTATACTTTGGGTCTTTCGCCAGGGCAAAGGTTTTCAATAAATCTTATAAATCACCTGAAGTGATTTTTTTACAATGTGGATCTACATACATGGCTATTAATTAATTTATTTATTTACAGGTGACCCCTGAATTATGACCATTCTACTTGCGACCCCCCGCTTTTACGGCATTTCTTATCTTAATTAAGACTCCCACGGTAACGACCAAAACTCGTATCTACAACCGCCTAACGACTGCTACCGACGCTGCTTTGTTATCTTGCCGTATGCGTATGTACAGTATAGCCCGACAGTCTGCAGCTGCTCCATGAGTGAACACAACATCTCTTTCCCAACGCCCTTCACTTTGTAAACTCTCTTCAAATTTAGAAGTTTCGCCTTTTGCTACATCTGGGAATAGGAGATGTGATGCACATGCAGAAAAAGTACTTACGGATTTTCAAATAAGTTTGTTTTTACTTAGTAAATGTTCGTTAGGGTTATTTCTTTTATTTTCGTGGTTAATTTTGGTATTTGTATGGTATATAATGGGTTTCCAGGAACGGAACCCCAATTTATAACATTGCGCCTATGGGAAATAAGGGTTCGACTTATAGCGGCTCGACTTGCGACCGTTGTCCAGGAACCAATTAGATCATAGGTGCGGGGTCGCTTGTATATAGAATACATTCTGCGGTTCACGGAGCATACAAAATGACGGTATTTTGACGTTTTAAAAAAATATATATATAATGTCTAATCGATCAGACTGCTATATAAAGTCGCAGTGTAAAAATGTCCGTTTTATGCTCATGAAGAAATCGTATGCTCATGTTTGCTTTTATAATCGCTACGATTCAGTGTATTACAATATGCTACTTTATATTTTGATTTAAAGCTTTCGTGACTGCAGTGATTCATATTCTTGGTTCTTTCGGTAAAGTCACATATAAGGGAAACAATGAAATGATACAAATATTTATATTTAACTTGATTCAGTGAGTGTCAGATCTTCTATTAAAGTTAATTTGATTACATACCAGACCATTGCATTCCGATTTCCAACTTCATATTTAACTTTATTATGTTATATTTTGTATTACACTTCATTCAGTGAGTGCATATAAAACCAATGTATTGCGATGCCCTACTTCATCTTAAACTTGACTCTGTGAGTGTCCGATCTTATATAAAATTTCATTCAGCGAGTCCAAACAATCAAAAACACAAAAATGGAGATGTGAGCAGCACCTCAAATCGTGCCACACACCCTAGATAAATACAACCACAAGGCCACACATATAGGACGTAAAGTCAGCACTTCACTTGCGCCTATGGTGCTATGCAATCCTGACACACGCAGTCCTCAGAGCCCACGACTGGACAGCACATCTGCTCCACTGAACTTCAGCTGGGAAGCCAGCACTCAAGCTTCAGCTGGCAGCATTCTTGGTGAGAGTATAGAGACCTGGGCTGGATCCTCGCTCTTGCCTACTCTCTCCGTTCTGCGCCCTCAACAAGACACCACTATGAGTTGCCTCTGGCTACTCTCTGTTTTGAACTATATTGAGTTACAGGTGAGTAATGGAGAATATTTGGTGCTAATGGGACCAATATGGGTATCAACACCCAATCTAATCAACAATATACATATTTTTCGTTTTATAATGTAGTAATAGAGTGCAGTCCAAAATGGCATTTTCTGATAAGTAGAGAAATGCCTAAGAGTAAGTGTCCAGGTACAAGTGACAGGTGGCCTTATGAAACGCACGATGATATGAAATTGGAGAATATTGTAGACTCGAGGAAGAGTCAACAATATGGATGGTGCCATGGTTTGATAAAGTACAGGGGTGTGTTGTGTGTGATGGATGAGATTACAGTATCAGTCAGTTTGATTGGTTGAGTGATAATGGGATAAAAACACAGATCGCAGGTTATGATACAAGCAGCAGTCCGCTCTACTGGTTCCAGACAATTCAGAAAGAAGAAAAAAACAACAGCAGGAGGAGAAACTCTCTCAAGCAAGAGCCAATCCTGAAGGCGACAGGCACAGCACGGGGCCCTCACAGAGCAAACTTTCAGAGCAGTGGTTGAGACAGTCGAGCAGCTGAAGCTGTCGACTCACCCGCAGATGGTGGTCGTGGTGGTAAAGACGGCGCGCGGTGCTGGAGACGCATGGCACGGGTTCCGTGTGCTCCATGGGGTGACCCCCAGGTGGAAATCGGCTCCCTGACCGAGTGGCACGGAGCGCCACTCTGCGTCAATAAATAGGACGCTGGTGGTGCCATCGGGCAGCGCTCACACCACTGCCCACCTGCAGCGCCGCGTGCCGGCCTTCGTGTCCGCGGGGCGCACGCACCAGGGTTTTCCTTGCCCTGGTGCAGAGTCTGTGAGGGATCCCTAGCGCTGAAGGGGCGAGGGCGATTCGGGGGCAGAGCTCCTTGGTGCCAGCTCAGCGTGGTTCTGTGAACTTGCGGATCTCGTGATGAAGAACAGCAGCCCCGGCGTACTTTGCCAAAGGCCACTGGTGACAGTGGCGGCCAGTGCATTGGTCAGCGTAGTGAAGTATG
Organism: Petromyzon marinus; assembly: GCF_048934315.1. Lineage (NCBI taxonomy): Eukaryota > Metazoa > Chordata > Hyperoartia > Petromyzontiformes > Petromyzontidae > Petromyzon > Petromyzon marinus. The sequence goes on along the minus strand of NC_133741.1, from coordinate 945,603 downwards.
GCTAATCAGACAGCGTTGGATAGATCATGGCTGCAGTTGGTGTATTAGTGAAGGCTTGGGGAGGCCTTAATTCAGCAGTGGAGATACCCTGGCTGATGGTGCTGATAGTGAATTAGCGGAGGGGAGAAGGCTAGCGGAGTGAGGCATTCATCCATCCGTGGATAAACCCTGGTTGATGATGCTCATGGTGAATTAGAAAGAGAGCGGAGGCTAGGGGAGTGAGGCATTCATCCAGCAGTGGAGAGACCCTGGCTAATTATGCTGATGGTGAATTAGAGGTGAGGAAGGTTAGGCGAGACCTTCATCCAGCTGTAGATTAACAAAGGCCTCTGTTTAAAAAAAAGATATGCACCGCGCTGCCGAGGAGCACAGTTGGCTACTTATGGTGCAAAAGAAGTGCATGTTTAACATGCAATTTGATGTTTGCACCGATTGAATAAAGTTTAGATCAAATCGGTCACTTATAAAACACGTTTAAGATAAAAAAACAGACATCAGAAAACAAGTCTTCAATTTAATAGAAACGGGGTGTAAACAAACATAAAATACAGGGTTACTCACTGTGCCTATTCATTCCCAGTCGACCCATAGATCGAGTGCAGTAGAAACCCTCTTAACGACCACCCCTGTTAACGACTAAAGCGTTGGGGGCATTGTTTTCGTTTAACGACAGGCCTCCATAGAGCCCAGCGTGTTCGCCAACCGACCATTCCCCTTTCAACAACGGGCTTACAACGAGCCTGCAACGGCTAATTTCGACAAAATCGGCGAGCTCCAAAGTGGTCTGACCGGGCCTCGGCCAATCAGCGACGTCCTTTGATGAGCGTTGGGGGCATTGTTTCCATAAAGGTTTTTGGGTTAGATTGTGTAAATGTGCCGTTAAAACCCACCACCACCCGACACAGCCAACGAGTAAGGGCTGTCACCTAAACAGAACACGTCAATTCGTCACGAGTACAGCATACTAGTCTTGGAGAGCAAAAAAACACATTTACAATCTGAGTACGACGTTTCGCCAGTAATAACAACTAGCTTCATCAGGCGACAGCCAGATTTATGGAGAAGTCTTACCGTTTCGTTCGTTCCTTATATAGAGGCGTAGATGTGGCGACCACGCTTCTGCACTCTTGCACAATGTGAGGGGGGGGGGGAATTATTCCGGAAATGTGCATAATACAAGCCTTTTGAACTTGCCCTTCCTGTCTATTGTGTTTATTAAAATAGCCCTACCAACGGTAATCCCTATTGAAGTACGCTGCCCTTTGTAGGCATGTATTTAAAGAATGTATTATTTGATGATTCTCTTCCACGCAGCACTAAGGCGGTAGCTATCTGAACGGTTAAAGTTATTTTTTATTTCGATAGATTCTTCAATTAGTCTTGGCCAGTAGCAGCTAGTTTTGCACACAACTTCAACATTATCAAAATCAATTGTGTCCTTGTTGTATTTAGGATAATTTTATATATCTCTGATGTTCTTTTAGTTTCGTGCTGATCATTCGTCCTGTTTACCACGCATGCAGTTAATCATGTACACACCTTCTGTAATACATATTTTGTACCAGATTAATTTGTATTTGATGTACCGTGCCAAATCTGACTCGGATGTTTTGTTTTTCAAAGCATCTAGCTAGTTTATCAGTTACTCCCGCAATGTACAGTATTTTGATCGTTTTAATTGCTTTGGCAGTTTCAATGCTCTTGTTATTTTATTTTGGTATTCAATGCCCTGTTGATTTGTGCATCATTGTAACCGTTCATTTGCAGCACTTCTTCAAAATGTTGAATTTCACTTATCAGACCGTCACTATCTGACACTTTCTTAGCTCGATGAATGAGCGTCTTGATAAGAGCAGATTTATGTGCGTGGTGATGGTACGACTGCATTCAGATAGGCGTCAGTATGTGTTTTCTTTTGGTAAACACTTAGTTTACCATTACGACCCCATCCGAGCAGAATATCCAGAAATGGTAGAGTTCTGTCAGCTTCCACTTCCACGGTTAACTGAAATGGATAGGTTTTGCGGGTTGAGATGATTAAGAAATGCGTTCAGTGTATTTTTGCCGTGTGGCCAGACCACCAATATGTCATCTACATATCTAAACCAAGCATATGGTTTTAGTATGCTTGAAGCGATTGCTTTTTGTAACAGCGAGTCCTTTTGGGACATGCTTTAGGGCATTTCAGTTTGCATCCATAACCCTAGCTAGCATCACTGTTATTTAAATTATGCTTGGGCTCCTATTTTAAGCGACGTCCGAAATGACCGTGTGCAGAATATCACCAAGACCACTGCCGGTATATTCCAAATGTATAGAGTTTACTTAGAATTCAATCTCTACACAAATCTTACATTGTCAAAGGGCAACAGGCTTACTACTTCCCCTGAGGAGTGCACACATCGCAAGCCACTATACCAACCCAAATAACCCTCGTAACACCACAACCAACACCGTCATACAACCACCCGACGACCACGGCTTCACCGACTTCTTCCACCACGAACGTTGGGGGTGGGGGCGGGGGGAAAAGACTGCTGAGCAAAACCCCGAAGGCACGCCCGAAGCATCGCCCGGCTCTGAAACAGAACACTCAGTAGATCAGTCCCCTTTCCCCGAGCATGGTCAGTCCCAGCGACCTCGAGCAGGATCAGCAGACCACTTTGAGCAGGATCAGTAGTGGAATACATCTCGCCCGCCTCAGTCCCCATCTCTAGCACAGGCGCTGCCTAGAACAAGCCAAGGAGCAGAATGAAATGCCCCGCGGCGGGGCCTTTTATTCAATCACACCCTTGGGCCCCTCCCCAATTTAATTAGCATGGGATACCCACGAGTTTCCCCCCCCCATGCCCTCGAGCTAATCCAATCCCACACACGTGCAACCACTATCACACAAACACCCCCCCCCCACCCCGCAAGTCCCCAATCAAAGAAACACCCCACCCCTAAAACCATCACTCCGACTCCCACACTTTTGTTTCAAAATCTTCCATGTACAAATTCCCTATTACAGGAGACAATGGAGAGCCCATTGCTGCTCCTTTATTTGTTTATAGAAGTCACCTTGCCACAAGAAGTAAGTGTTATTTAGACAGTGTTCAGCTCGACTTGGCATATCTTTGGCTAAACTTTTGTTCGTTACCAGTGTCGAGTAATTCAATTGACTCGTTGACCGGAACGCTCATGAACAGAGAGGTTACATCAAAACTTACGAGAATACCATTAGGGTTAAGCTTAATATCTTTAATTATATTTACGCGATGTTCAGAGTTTTTATGAATGAAGAGGTCCTACCAATGGAGGGCTGTATTTGTTTCGTGCTGATCTGTACGTGGCAGATCCTACTGTACTAACTATGGGTCTTAATGGGACATCAGGTTTGTGCATTTTTGGTAGCCCATAAAGTCTTGGTGGTTTTGATGCCCTTGGTTTGATCAGGTATTACTCTTCTTTGGGAATGCATGACTTGGCAATGATTGCCGTTGTTTTAGGTTCCAAGTTGCTGGTTGGGTCTCGTTTAATTTTAAGGGAGGTACCTTCATCGAGTAAATCTTTGATTTTATTATCGTAGTCCTCGCGGGGCATCAGAACAGTCGACCGGCCCTTATAAGCAGCAAGAATTTGGAAGAGAATCATCAAATAATACATTATCTTTGGTTCTATTCGGTAAAGTCACGAATAGAACCAAAGAGTATGGATCCTTGCAGTCACGAAAGCTTCAAATCTAGAATAAATAATACATTATTTAAGTACATGCCTACAAAGGGCAGCGAACTTCAATAGGGATTACTGTTGGTAGGGCTATTTTAATACACACAATAAACAGGAATGATAAGTTCAAAGGGCTGGCGTAATGCACACGCATAATGTGCATTGCCTCAGTAATCCCCCTTCCCCACATTGTGCAAGAGCGCAGAAGCGTGGTCCTCACATCTACGCTTCAATATAAGTAAGATTTCGCCACAAATCTGGCTGTCGCCTGATGAAGCCAGTTGTCATTACTGGCGAAAAGTTGTATTGTAAATGTGGTTTGGCTCTCCAACACACCCGTGTGCTGTACTAGTGATGAATTGGCATGTTGTGTTTACGTGACAACCCTTACTAGTTGGCTGTGTCGGGTGGTGGCAGGTTTTAACGACACATATGCTAATTTCTCTGCTCCAGCAGACCCACCTCTCTCTCTGCCCCTCCCTCACCCCCTCTCTCTCTCGATTTAAGGCCACGACACAGAGGAATTGGGTCTCTGTGTGTCCATGTTGTGTGTCTCTCTGTGTGTCTCTGTGTTGTCTCTCTCTGCTTGTGTTTCTGTCTCTGTCTCCGTGTCTGTGTTTTGTCTCTCTCAAATTTAGTTCTACCTGATGACGACTGCTTGTGTTGCAATAGAAACGTCGTATTCTATTTAATTTATTTTGTTTCTACGTGACTTTACCGAAAGAACCAAGAGTAATTCCTACAGTCACGGAGGCTTCAAGTCAAGTTTGGAAACGTCTACTCGCTTAACGACTGGTTTGGTGGAACCAATTACCATCGTTAAAAGGGCTTCTACTGTAATCCCATTGGTTTGTACGGCGTCGTGTGACACGCCCCCTTTTTTTGATTTGCCAATAAATGCACGATCAGTGATCCCATCAGGTGTCCGCTTGTATGTTAACACAGCACCCCTGGCGGCGGGTCCGAGTAATTACGTAGCAATACGGGGGGGGGGGGGGGGGGAGCCTAAAATATAAAAATGGTTATTGCACAGTTTAAAGGTTATAATTTGCATATTTTAATTTAAAGACTGGAAGAATTAAATTTTTGCAAAAGTGTCTGCTCGTAATTTAAAGTAGCCTGGGGCAGTGGTTGTTCTCAACCTTGTTTGGCTAATTTTTTACCCCCTGTCCCCCTTGATGAATTTAGTTTCAAGCGAGTACTGCCCTCGCCTGACCCAACATGGTTCTGAGAAATAAATGTATGGATAATGAACATCATAATGTTAACAAATTGTCGATTTTGTGAGATATCCTTACTCGCTAGTAATTGCAAGCGAATTAAACAAATATATAATAATTATACGTGAAGCAATGTTTTTCGCTGGCTGGTTACTCTTGTAAACTACATTGTTTACGATCAATGAGTTACCATATGGATTTAAATGTTATCGTAGTTATTTAATATTGACAGATTCATACGTGATTGATTCACCATTGACTCTCACGTATGATATACAGTAATTTCACACATTTATAAAACACCTCACATACCCCCTGGGACATTGCCACATGTACCCCCAGTGGTCTGCCTACCCCCGATTGAGAACCACTGAGTAGGTGAGCGATTGACAATTCCCTGCGGCTTGGGCTGGCCACTAACCCACCACCTGCCGTAAAGGGATTACACGCTGGGTATTAATACAGACGATAGGGGGCACTCGTGCATGCGTTAATCGTGGCGTTTTTTTCCAACTTCATGGGAATGAAGTTGGGAAAACACCCTTGTTGTAGCCATGTCTGCAATGCCTTGGTGCGCATGCACCCGTAATTTTGTACATATTTTTTAAATAAATATTTTTTTTATTAAACCCGAAATCACGATCATGACAGAGGGCATATGAACGTACATGCAGGGTTTTGCATATTTAAACTAAATTATAAACGAAACTCAGCAATAATTGGAAGGACGTCATCAACCAGTTTAATTCATAACTGGCTGTGATGTTTCCTTACCTTTAAAAACAGTTTGCCTTTAGTGCATCCCCCCCCCCCCTTTCCACATGATGACAGTCGGTTGTGTTGCGATCTAAACGTCGTGGTTTTTGTTATTTATACAATTAATTTTTGAATCTATAGGGCCGTCCATGAATGACGCCACGCGATTTTGGACGTTTCCCCTCCCCCCTCGTCACACGGCATCACAAAAAGTCAGACCCCCCTCAAACATGACGTCACAAAGCTCTACCCCCCCCCCAAAAAAAAATAAAACATGCTTCAAATCGCTCTACATTATTGTCATTGTAGTGCGTATTTAATGTTGTGCTGCACTCTGATGTTGTAGGAGAAAACATTCATAAAAAGTCTATTTAATTAATGAGAAGTATTGTCTATATTTATTTAAAGTTGCGCATTTTGACAAATGTCTGACCCCCCTCCCCCTAGGTGCGTGACGTCATTTATGGATGGCCCCTATCTACGGTAGATCTTTTTCAGAAGCGAGCTGGCTATTACAAATGACAGCTTAACGAAGTGGCGATTTATAGCAGCCAAATACTATAAACGTGTGATGTTGATTCTAATTGTGGAGGGAAAACTGTAGGACTCGGCGAAAAATACGTTGTTCTCCGTTTTCCCTCGATTATGCTTCTCCAATGACCTTGGGACATTCAACGGCTCTGTGATTGGCCGTCTGCCCGGTGTCCTTGATTCTCATTCACCTGGAACAAAGAAAGATGCTGGTTTCCTTCTGTCGCTCAAGTTACACGATGGGTTTATAAGACCCTCAAAATACCTCACGATCTAAGTGAGTAAATGCTATTACGTAGCACAAACACGGTGCCTGCATATGCCTTTTATACATATGTATAGTTACAATGAAGTGATGTGACGTGAATCAAACCGTGCAACTACATATACATTCTGATTCATCAGTGACCTTCGCCTTGTGGGCAGCAGAGGGCGTTGCAGGAAAATTGATTTCACTACCGAACTTCAATGCGCCGACTTCGTCTCTGCATCCTCATGCAACAGTGCATTGACAAGGTTATCGGGCATTTACTAAACTCATGGTGTAATGCACTGTCGTGAGAGGGTAACAACATGATCAATCTCTGAATCAACAAAAAAAACCTCTCCCCCGTTAATTTGTAACCGGCAATATCTTTGTCCACAAGCCTATGAGCCACGCGAAATAATGTTTCAGGAATATTTTTGGTTGCATGTTCACCCCAAGTACTGTGTGTGGTTAACTCATACTTAATTTCTTGCAAAATGTATCTAATTGTTGTTATAACATCTTATCAGCTCCTGTTTTAAAACCTACTCTTATTTTTCATTTTTCAGTTTCAGTTTATTTATTTTGGTATAGTCCTGTGAGACATTCGGCTCTTGAATCGGGTGCAACCACAACAAACAAAAAAACTAAAACACGAACAAGAAAAACATCTTAAAGTGACTATGTGACTGTGCAAACAGAAAATCCATGAAAAAAACAGCAAAATATTCCTGAAAAAAGCAACGTACACCAACGCTGTGTGCAAAAAATCTCAGTGGGATGCAAGTCAAACAACAACAACCACAAGAAAACTTAGATTAAGGCCATCAGTCTAACTCTGTACTACAACAAAACAAACATGTCCAAACCAAAACACTTTTCGAAATCACAAAAAACTAAAGCCATAATTGCAACGTAACAGTGATCACTGGGACTGTGACCGAATTTTTCCAATAAACTACGTAATAACATGTGGCACCAAATCCTAGAGCCATAGCTGGCTGCATGAGTTACTCCACAACAACAGCAACATCAGTCGGAGTATAACAATTTTCAATGCACCTTTAAGATCAGCATGCTAAATCAAAATACAGATAATACTTTGCAGCGTCATCTGGAGCGAAACATTTTATTTTATTTTACACCAATGAATAGCAGTGGCAGCTAGGGGTGTACAACTCCTCTAGAGCAGTTTTGAGAGAAGATATCATTGGTAGCGATTCAAGTTGCAGTTTATTGGCAATAGCATTCCAGACCCTGTGGGCATCATTAGCAAAGGCCCTTCCTCCAGTTTTTGTACGGCAATAGGGAATGTGGAGCTGGTAAATGAGCAAAGACCTGAGGTCAAATTTGTTCTTTGAAACTGAAGAGATATAGCAGGTAGACTGCGGTTTTTTTTTAAGTACATCGTGAATAAATAAGATCTGGTGCACAAGCCGTCGAACATTAAGAGATGTTAAGTTTGACCCAATGTAGAGATCACATTGGTGAGTCCTATATGGGCAGTTCAATGTAAATCTTAAGGCCGAGTGATAGATGGAATCAATACACGATGTCACAGTAGTCAAGTAGATGCAGTATGGTAGCTTTTATCAATTCCAAACGGAACATTGGGGGGAAGCAGTGCTTGTGTCGATACAGAAAACCATAGTGAAAAAAATTGTATCCCATGATATAGCGGCTCACCCCAAGCTATAACAGTTTTGATACGTGCATTGTCTTCGAACTGTTCGCCTTTTGTAGATCTCTGTTCTGACACTGGTCGTTAAGACGAGGCCATGAAGAAGGCTGCCTCTGGTATAGGCCAATCAGTTTCAAAGACAACGCATATATTATCAGAGCATGTTTTGTTTGCATGTTCACCGCATTTACGTGTGGTTAATACAGGCTTGATTCCTTGCAAACGGTATCCATTTGGTGTTTGAACATCTTAATACCTCCTGTTTTATTGCCAAAAAGTGTAAAACCTATTCTCATTTTTTTATACTAGAAATCTTTCTGTTTCTGTGTGTAGTTTTCGTGGTTGTGTTGCATACAGCCCTCCCGATACATTCGTGGGTTGTGCTGCGTGTAGTTCAAAATGCTGCAGAGAAATCGTCAAGCGACCAATATCTTTCACATACTGTATTCAGTTCCCGGAGAAGTTCCCGGTGCGTGGAGGCAAAACGTCGTGTGCTATGCCCAGAAACGCGGCACAACTTGAAAGCAAAGAAGAGATCCATTACATTACACCCAACATCTTTCACGATGGAGCTTGAGGTTCGTACTTGTTGTGTTGTATTCTACACTGAACCGTTTTCCTAGAGTGCACTGAACTGTAATGCCATGCGCATGCATCTGTTTAACAACATTACTCGGCTTGAGGAATAATTCAATGGAAATAGGAGTAAACATTTGCCTGCTCAAACAAATTCTGAAGAAGAACATTTGTCCACAAGGCCTGTAGAGTGTAGAAGGGAAACAATAAAATAATACAAATATAAAACAATAAAACACAAGCAATCATCATCAGGTGTGGTTTTCACACCTGATGATGATTGCTTGTGTTGCAGTCGAAACGTCGTGAGAATTGTATTGTTTTATATTTGTATTATTTTATTGTTTCCCTTCTACGTGACTTTACCGAAAGCACCAAGAATATGAATCCCTGCAGTCACGAAAGCTTTAAATCAAAATTTTAAGCCTGTAGAGTGGTGTACTAACTGATGTGTTTCCGTGGTGAGTCATACCCTAGTTTATTTCTAGGGTATGACTAACGCGCCACTTTATAAACGTAAAAAACCCATTCTAGAATGGAAAAAATATGGCTATGATAATGGCGTATTATACTGCAAAATCAATTGACCATTTGTTATTTAATTCACTCTTGCTCTATGTGTATCACTACTGGTGAGTCTCCCCGCCCTCTCTCTCTCTCTCGATGGCTGCCTGTATGGTGGTAGTGGTTTGTGTGTGTAATGGGTGTGTGGTGTTAGTGGTAAGCGTGGCGATTGTGGGTCACGGTGGTGAGATGTTAACTACCTCGCCTGGTATACAGGAGGTCGTGGGTTCGATCCCGATTCTTATGGCTGCTGTATATTTGGAATTTGCATGTGGATTCTTCCCCGGTTCCTCTGGGTTTCCCCTTCACATTTAGAATCAACGTGCGTTTAGAGTACAGTATCTGGCTGATATAAACTTCCATGTGCTAAGCCACTTCGATGATCTATAATTTGTGGCCAGGTCACTTCTGAAAAATTGCTCAGTGGGGCCTTATCTAGTAAAAAAAAATAGTTTAGTTGTATTTAAGTTTAGAAAGTGAGAGGTGTGTAATGCCCTGGCAGGGCAGCCACCTGGGAAAGAAAGCCCATCCACCAAGCACGCCCCAACAACCCCCAGCAGACCACACACATACACGCTGCTCAATTGCCCCGACATCAGACCTCTCCGCCGTTGGTTTTCTTCCCAGGCACCAGAGCGGGCAACCTCAGCCAAAACGACGACAAAGGGAGAGAAACATTGGCCCGACACCTGATGTGCAGAGGGTACGCTCAGCCCATGTAATTTCCCGCTGACTTTTTGAAGAACACACGACGTAAAATGTACCAAAATAATACGCGTCGTCGCTTCGTTTTCGACTCAGTTCGGTTGAGCCGAGTCGAAAACATCGTCCTTTGTGGGGTGCGGATTGGATTCGCGCTATGAGCCTGACGACCCGGACTTCGATTCGCGCTCACGGCCAACACCAGTGACGATTATTGTTTTCGACTCGGCTCTTGGGGAGTTGGGGGGGTTTAGAAGTACTGAACAACTCAGATTTCGCGCATGCGCCGCCATTTTCTCAGTCCCATCATGTTCTCTCGCGTGCGTACCTAAAGGTGCTCGTAATTGGCGTGGAACATCATTGCAAAATTTCGTCGCAACTCATCCACTCATCGGTAAGATCATACAAATTAAAGGTGAAGATAAAATCTTTTTAAGGTGCTGTTAAAGATTCTTTGCTTTTTTTCACTTAAAAAATGGTTATCAGTTTGATGCACTGCTTAAAAATGTCACGACGACTTTTCTATTTTAAACAAAGGAACACTTTCAAAGTGTACAGCAGGGCTGCACAAGGGTTTTCAATTAAGCGTTTGATAAGTGTGATTACTGTTTCAAGGTTTTTTTTTTTAACCGAGAATTGGTTATCGATATGTGTACATCATGTGTTGTACAGTATAGTACAGGTGGTGTACACGCACCGCACGTATTTTGTTTGCTAGTTACTGTATTCTCATGGGGGGAAAATTCCCCTTTATGATAGACGTCATTTGGCTATGAGTCGTAACTTTCCGGTCCCTAACCCCGATGTGTACTGGGGACCGCCTGCACCCCTAGCACGGCGCCACCTCCGTGCGTGTTGGTATGGACCAAGGGACTATTATCTACTCCGCGTCATCATGCCATAGTAGCATATCACCGTAGCATGCCACGGTAGCATTGTCGTCATGCCACGGTAGCATTGTCGTCATGCCACGGTAGCATTGTCGTCATGCCACGGTAGCATGCCGTTATGCCACGGTAGCATGCCGTCATGCCAAGGTAGCATGTCGTCATGCCACGGTAGCATTGTCGTCATGCCACGGTAGCATTGTCGTCATGCCACAGTAGCATGCCGTCATGCCACGGTAGCATGCCATCATGCCAAGGTAGCATGCCGTCATGCCAAGGTAGCATGCCGTCATGCCACGGTAGCATTGTCGTCATGCCACAGTAGCATGCCGTCATGCCACGGTAGCATTGCCGTCATGCCAAGGTAGCATGCCGTCATGCCACAGTAGCATGCCGTCATGCCACGGTAGCATTGCCGTCATGCCAAGGTAGCATGCCGTCATGCCACGGTAGCATTGTCGTCATGCCACGGTAGCATGTCGTCATGCCACGGTAGCATGTCATGCCACGGTAGCATTGCCGTCATGCCACGGTAGCATTGTCATGCCACGGTAGCATTGTCGTCATGCCACGGTAGCATGTCATCATGCCACGGTAGCATTGCCGTCATGCCACGGTAGCATTGCCGTCATGCCACGGTAGCATTGTCGTCATGCCACGGTAGCATTGTCGTCATGCCACGGTAGCATTGTTGTCATGCCATGGTAGCATTGTCGTCATGCCACGGTAGCATTGTCGTCATGCCACGGTAGCATGCCGTCATGCCACGGTAGCATGCCGTCATGCCAAGGTAGCATGTCGTCATGCCACGGTAGCATTGTCGTCATGCCACGGTAGCATTGTCGTCATGCCACAGTAGCATGCCGTCATGCCACGGTAGCATGCCGTCATGCCAAGGTAGCATGCCGTCATGCCAAGGTAGCATGCCGTCATGCCACAGTAGCATTGTCGTCATGCCACGGTAGCATGTCGTCATGCCACGGTAGCATGTCGTCATGCCACGGTAGCATTGTCATGCCACGGTAGCATTGTCGTCATGCCACGGTAGCATGTCGTCATGCCACGGTAGCATGTCGTCATGCCACGGTAGCATTGTCGTCATGTCACGGTAGCATGTCGTCATGCCACGGTAGCATGCCGTCATGCCACGGTAGCATTGTCGTCATGCCACGGTAGGATTGTCGTCATGCCACGGTAGCATTGTCGTCATGCCACGGTAGCATGCCGTCATGCCACGGTAGCATGTCGTCATGCCACGGCAGCATTGTCGTCATGCCACGGTAGCATTGTCGTCATGCCACAGTAGCTTTGTCGTCATGCCAAGGTAGCATGTCGTCATGCCACGGTAGCATTGTCGTCATGCCACGGTAGCATTGTCGTCATGCCACAGTAGCATGCCGTCATGCCACGGTAGCATTGTCGTCATGCCACGGTAGCATTGTCATCATGCCACGGTAGCATGTCGTCATGCTACGGTAGCATTGTCGTCATGCCACGATAGCATTGTCGTCATGCCACAGTAGCATGCCGTCATGCCACGGTAGCATTGTCGTCATGCCACGGTAGCATTGTCGTCATGCCACGGTAGCATTGTCATCATGCCACGGTAGCATGTCGTCATGCCACGGTAGCATTGTCGTCATGCCACGGTAGCATTGTCGTCATCCCACGGTAGCATTGTCGTCATGCCACGGTAGCATGCCGTCATGCCACGGTAGCATGCCGTCATGCCAAGGTAGCAAGTCGTCATGCCACGGTAGCATTGTCGTCATGCCACGGTAGCATTGTCGTCATGCCACAGTAGCATGCCGTCATGCCACGGTAGCATGCCGTCATGCCAAGGTAGCATGCCGTCATGCCAAGGTAGCATGCCGTCATGCCACAGTAGCATTGTCGTCATGCCACGGTAGCATGTCGTCATGCCACGGTAGCATGTCGTCATGCCACGGTAGCATTGTCATGCCACGGTAGCATTGTCGTCATGCCACGGTAGCATGTCGTCATGCCACGGTAGCATGTCGTCATGCCACGGTAGCATTGTCGTCATGCCACGGTAGCATTGCCGTCATGCCACGGTAGCATGTCGTCATGCCACGGTAGCATTGCCGTCATGCCACGGTAGCATTGTCGTCATGCCACGGTAGCATTGTCATCATGCCACGGTAGCATTGTGGTCATGCCACGGTAGCATGCCGTCATGCCACGGTAGCATGTCGTCATGCCACGGTAGCTTTGTCGTCATTCCACGGTAGCATTGTCGTCATGCCACAGTAGCATGCCGTCATGCCACGGTAGCATGCCGTCATGCCAAGGTAGCATGCCGTCATGCCAAGGTAGCATGCCGTCATGCCACAGTAGCATTGTCGTCATGCCACGGTAGCATTGTCATGCCACGGTAGCATTGTCATGCCACGGTAGCATTGTCATGCCACGGTAGCATTGTCATGCCACGGTAGCATTGTTGTCATGCCACGGTAGCATGTCGTCATGCCACGGTAGCATGTCGTCATGCCACGGTAGCATTGGCGTCATGCCACGGTAGCATTGTCGTCATGCCACGGTAGCATTGTCGTCATGCCACGGTAGCATTGCCGTCATGCCACGGTAGCATGTCGTCATGCCACGGTAGCATTGCCGTCATGCCACGGTAGCATTGTCGTCATGCCACGGTAGCATTGTCGTCATGCCACGGTAGCATTGTCGTCATGCCACGGTAGCATGCCATCATGCCACGGTAGCATGTCGTCATGCCACGGTAGCTTTGTCGTCATGCCACGGTAGCATGTCGTCATGCCACGGTAGCATGTCGTCATGCCACGGCAGCATTGTCGTCATGCCACGGTAGCATTGTCGTCATACCACAGTAGCTTTGTTGTCATGCCACGGTAGCATTGTCGTCATGCCACGGTAGCATTGTCGTCATGCCACGGTAGCATTGCCGTCATGCCACGGTAGCATGTCGTCATGCCACGGTAGCATTGCCGTCATGCCACGGTAGCATTGTCGTCATGCCACGGTAGCATTGTCGTCATGCCACGGTAGCATTGTCGTCATGCCACGGTAGCATGCCATCATGCCACGGTAGCATGTCGTCATGCCACGGTAGCTTTGTCGTCATGCCACGGTAGCATGTCGTCATGCCACGGTAGCATGTCGTCATGCCACGGCAGCATTGTCGTCATGCCACGGTAGCATTGTCGTCATACCACAGTAGCTTTGTTGTCATGCCAAGGTAGCATGTCGTCATGCCACGGTAGCTTTGTCGTCATGCCACGGTAGCATGTTGTCATGCCACAGTAGCATGTCGTCATGCCACGGTAGCATTGTCGTCATGCCACGGTAGCATTGTCATCATGCCACGGTAGCATTGTCATCATGCCACGGTAGCATTGTCGTCATGCCACGGTAGCATTGTCGTCATGCCACGGTAGCATTGTCATCATGCCACGGTAGCATTGTCATCATGCCGCGGTAGCATTGTCCTCATGCCACGGTAGCATGTCGTCATGCTACGGTAGCATTGTCGTCATGCCACAGTAGCATGCCGTCATGCCACGGTAGCATTGTCGTCATGCCACGGTAGCATTGTCGTCATGCCACGGTAGCATTGTCGTCATGCCACGGTAGCGTTGTCGTCATGCCACGGTAGCATTGTCGTCATGCCACGGTAGCATTGTCGTCAAACATGATGCCTTGAATAAAGGTGTCAGTTTTTGTGCCAGTTAAAAGGGTAAAACCTATTCCTATATCTTGTTTCTGGCAAAGGAGGTCTCATAATGTAAATGCTCACCCCGAGCCCTCAATACTCTGATAGTGCGCTGCTTTTGAGTTGTACGCCTTTTGGCGTCTTCTGGTTCAACACCAATGGAGACTAGGCTCTAAGAAAAGCTGTCTCGGGTGTGGACCAATCAAATTCAAGGACAGTGCATATTATTATCAAAGTTGTCTTTTTTGTTTGCATTTTGACTGCTTGTCTTGTGGTTATTGCAAACATGATGCCTTGAATAAAGGTGTCAGTTTTTGTGCCAGTTAAAAGGGTAAAACCTATTCCTATATCTTGTTTCTGGCAAAGGAGGTCTCATAATGTAAATGCTCACCCCGAGCCCTCAATACTCTGATAGTGTGCTGTTTTTGATTTGTACGCCTTTTAGGCGTCTTTTGGTTTAACACCAATGGAGACTAGGCTCTAAGAAAAGCTGTCTCGGGTGTAGACCAATCAAATTCAAGGACAGTGCATATTATTATCAGAGTTGTCTTTTTTGTTTGCATTTTGACTGCTTGTGTTGTGGTTATTGCAAACATGATGCCTTGAATAAAGGTGTCAGTTTTTGTGCCAGTTAAAAGGGTAAAACCTATTCCTAGATACAATCAGTGTTGTGAAAAAAACCCTCCACCAACTTAAATTGTCACGTGGTGCACAAGCATTGAACGGCGCCAATGGTTATGCTATCTGCTCACCGGCGAAGTTCACGAAAAATCCTCACAATCTAAGTTAGGTCTGACATTTTATTTGCGACTATTTTAAGCATACATGTTAAACATCTGATTATTTGCCTTTGCGTTGGTAATAATAGCAAAAACTTCAAATCATACCGCGTCGCAGAGTATCCATTCACTCTCGGAGAGAGAAAACGATTCAAGAATGAGGAACTACAGAGAAGCAGGGAGGCTGCTACGTGGCGAGCAGTTGCCAACAATTATCCAACCTCTGTCGTCCTCTCTCATAAGATGTTCAAACACCACGGTACGCTTCTGGGAGCACATAATTACAGAGATTTGCTTGAAATGAACCCAATGCTGCTGACAATATTCACTCTCAGACGTCCATGTAGTTGATGTGTTGTGGAAAAAAATACTTTCACATTGGGGACAAATAATTGGAAGAAGGCGTATTGGCTGCCCATGTTTTTGTTGTTCACTAGAGTAGTGAATGATGTGCTGATTCCTTCTGGTATGGGCTTAGCTTTTTGTTACGTCAGTAGCCTTCAAAACTATTGGCCATTCATTGTCAAGAGCCAAGTGTCGTTTTCAATGTTGTTGACCATTCTAACGTATTGGTTTTGGCGACCAATAAGAATTAGATCGCGTGAGTAAGCTGTGTGTCGTATACCTCCCTCCACCCGACATGACCAATGAAGAATGTTGTCACGTGAATAAACATGCTAATTTATGACTGCTTCAGCAGCACCACTCGTGTGTTGTTGGAGAGTGATCCACACACATTTAACAATTATGTTGTCCGACATTTAGCGAACATAATTTATGATAATCTAACAACATGCATATTTATGGCAATCTGTTAAACTCCAGGTATCACCCCCTACCACTTCCTGCTGCCTTGTGGCTGCACATTGATGACATCTTCACACCACATATTTAAGGCTCAAGACTGGAGGACAGAAATCATATCTCTAAAAGTGTAAAAAAATGCAATATGTTATAATAGCGTAAGGACAGAAAGATTGTTGCCATACAATGCTGCATAGAGTTCCGTTAAGTCACATTTGTAGATGCTGCTACTCCTGGGCGATGCTGTTCACATCCAGTAAGGAGCATTTGCATTGCTATTCTGACCATACTCAGCTGTACTTATCGTTTAAACCAGGCAACACCTCAGCCATAAAGTACACTGATGGTTTATCTTCCTGACGTGAAAATGTATAAGATGACATTTCTCAACGTTAAGTTGGGATCAAACTGACGTGATGTTGTTGGGAGCCTGGAACCAAACAGATTGCTCTAAGTTGACTATGAACCCAACATGATTTCTTCTGGTATAGCTTTCCTTATGATTTCAGGACTGAAGTGGGAAATGAGAAGGTCATGTTTTTACCCAGATCTGTCATTCGAGCCACACATTCGGAACGTGATTAAAGCACAGTATATCTATTTCCCCGGAAAAAAGTATGACCAAACGACAAACTTTGTTGTGATTTCTCTATGAATAAAGATGTGGCTACTTAGATACGATTAACCAACTGATTCAGGGCCTATTTGGGGTTACATGCCCAAGCCTCGGCCTATCCTATTCACACATTTCATTATAAATGCAAAGAGTCTATAAGAAAACAGACAAAAGTTAGACCTCTAACATTCTCTTTGGTTCTATTGGGTAAAGTCACGTAGGTGAAAATAAAATAACAAAAAATCACGACGTTTCGGCCACAACACAAGCGGCCTTCATCAGGTGAAGGGACGAGACTGTCTGGAGGACAGCGCTGGAGTGGAAGAAGCCACGCTTAGATCACGACCTTTAAGCTGTGTGAGAAGAAAAAGACCAAGCGCGTTGACAAAGGAATTAGCATATAATTTAGCATTGAAATGGCTCATTGAAATAGCTAAGTTAAAGTACACCTGGCCCTCAAAAGGAATGGTTACTCTGACCGTACCATCCGCCAAGCTGTCTCTCCCTCCATACAGAAACAACCACTTTATACTCCGGTCAAAACCATCACACTTCCATATATAGCAGGCGTTACTAAAAAGATTTCCAAAATTCTAAACAAACACAAGATCCAGGTCCGGTTCAATCCAGTACACAAAATTCGTGATCTGATCCCATCCGTGAAGGATGTCATTCCTGATTTACAGTACCCCGGGGTTTACAAATTAAGTTGTACCTGCGGTGATTGCTACATCGGTGAGACAAAGCGACATGTCTCTGACCGAATTCGCGAGCACAAATCAGATTTGAAACACGGCAAAACGAATTCTTCTGCCGTGGCTGATCACTGTTACAACGCTGTGGGGGATCACGATATAATTTTCTCTGATACCAAGGTTCTTTGCAAACCCACGGGCTTTTATCAGAGATTTGTTCATGAAGCAATTCAGATCTACAAACACAATTTCAACCGAGAGGATGGTTTCAAATTAAGCAACCATTGGAAAGATGTTCTAAATCGAACTAAACATTAAACTAATTTCAATGGTACAGTATATTTTTCAAGTAGTGGTACCCTAAACTTTCGCAGCTCTTATAAATTCCCCCTTTTCACACCATCAATAGGTAAACTCCCCCTCCCCCCTTCCCCCCCCCCCCCCCCGCGCCAAACTGCAAGTCCACCGGCACGTACACCACCTCTTTCCTAAAATCCGCCAATCAAATGCTAATTTTTATGCTAATTTCTTTGTCAGAACACCTTGTTTGCTCGCACACAGGTCCGATGTCTGAGCGTGGTTGTGTTTCGCTAAATTCTCCTGTTTGATGAGTACTAGGTGCCTCGGTGAATGTATATGCTCTAACTTTAACACAGCCATTTCTGTGACCAGTTACAAGCTAATCACTCAGCTATTTCAATGCTAAATTCGATGCTAATTCCTTTGTCAAGGGGTACCTCTGCGGATGTGTATCCTTTAACTTAGCTATTTCAATGAGCCATTTTAATGCTAAATTATATGCTAATTCCTTTGTCAAGGCGCTTGGTCTTTTTCTTCTCACACAGCTTAAAGGTCGTGATCTAAGCGTGGCTTCTTCCACTCCAGCGCTGTCCTCCAGACAGTCTCGTCCCTTCACCTGATGAAGGCCGCTTGTGTTGTGGCCGAAACGTCGTGATTTTTTGTTATTTTATTTTCACCTACGTGACTTTACCCAATAGAACCAAAGAGTATGGATCCTAGCAGTCACGAAAACTTTAAATCTAGAACCTCTAACATTCTTACTTATAAGTCCACAGCAGACCCTGCATTCTATTGTAACTATGACTGGTAGTTAACCGCCAGTCGCTAAGTAAGCCAAAGCCTAGAAAAACGAGAGGGCTTCTCTGCTGGTGAATTATCGAGTGAATGTGTCGCGAGTAATGCGGCACTTTTCTTTCTCTTTCTGCCCTTGTTGCGCTTTGCCTTGAGAATAACTGTGCCACCAGCGGCGACGTTGTCACCATTCACGAGCGGTTGCACCTTTAATCTACCCAGAGGCTGGAGAGCAGACGACGTTGGTGCAATCGTTGCTCTCAAACCAGTGCCTGCAAAGGCAGTGGCCTTCAACGCGTTCTTGCCGGCATGGTAAAACGATTGCCCATCTGCCACCGCCACTGCTGCTGCTGTTGTGAAGAATGGGGTCTGTTGCCCTGGCACCATCGTCGTCGTCATCGCTGCTGTTGTGATCGACACCACCGTTTGCAAACCAAATCCCAGCGATGCCGCCGCCATTTTATTGTGTGGGCGTGCTGGTGGCCTCCTTGGTTTTCCGCGGGATAGCAGTCGCGCCATAAACGAGAGCCCATACTGGCACTTGGCGACCTGTTGACGGCCAGCTGGCAAGTGCAATTGGGAGATCAAGACAGACGTTTGGTTGTTGGGGTTGGAGGTGGTCGCTGGGAGGCTGTTTAAGGTTGAAGGGGGCAGGGGATAGCTGGGGCTCATTTTACCATTTCCCCGAATTGCTCTCTTCGGGGGGGTCACAGCTGGCAATGTTCCTGCGGCCCGGGGATGTGTGCCCAGATGTCTGAGCAAATCAGCAAAATGTTGACGCCTTCTAGCCAGATATGTCTGAGGGTTTCCAATGGGGCGAGAGCCCGGGGCTGAGCCAGTGACCGCTCTCGGTGCATTTGTAGACGTGTCCGTAGGTCTGCTTTCTGTATGAACGAGAAGGGAGAGAAGAGGTGGTTTAACACGTAGGAGGCTTTCGCGGCCAATATTATCCATAATAGAGGTTTTTGGGTTAGATTGCGTAAACATAAATGTGTCGTTAAACCCGCCAACACCTGACAAAGCCAATTTGTAGGGTTTCTCACGTAAACAAAACATGGCAATTCGTTACTAACCTAAAAAAACACTCTTATGGAGGGAAGATACATTCACACAGTAGAAGCAGCCCTCCACTTTCTCCCCTAAAAGGCAGGCATGTATTCTCATATTCACACACACTCGTAAGTGCACGAAGTTGTTTAACTAATTTAACAATAAATTCGCATGGTACAAATTTGTGAATGAAGCAAAGTAAAGCAAAATAAATTGCCCTTTTGATTATAAATATGTAACAACGACCGACACGCATTCTTGCTTTATGAAGAGCCTTCATTGTAGACATGAACACTTTTCTTTAGGCCTGAACTTCGTCTTCTCTCCAACCATCCCTTCCCCTTGAGTTATCTCCTTTTTATATTTCCTCCAGCCCCCTTTCTCGAAGGTTGTCTCGCCCAATTTCCCTCAACCAATCCTCGTCCTTCTTCTCTAACGGTTGACAACCATTACTCCGGCAGTCAATCATCGGTTCCCCGCCTTTAACGTTGGAATTTCTCCTCCAATCAATTTAATGATCTGACCATAACCAATCCTTTTTTAGGCCTCCCTACACCAATCAGAAGCCTTTAACACAAACGGGCAGTCAGGACTTTAAAAACAAACAGCCGGTTGAGGCATTCACAAACCAAGTTAAACTCTAAACTCAACTATATATTTTTATTTTACCAGATACGGCCCACGTAGGTCTTTTTCAGATGTGACCTGGCCACAAATTATAGCTTAACGAAGTGGCTTATGTGGAAATTTACATCAGCCAAATACGCTAAACGCATTGTTTCTAAATGTGGAGGGAAAACCCGCAAGACCAGGAAAAAAAATCTACACAACCACAGGGAGAGATACATGCAAACTCCAAAAATACAGGGGTCAGGGTCGGGATCTAACCAACGACCTCCTGTATACCAGAAAAGGTAGTAAACATCTCCTAACCGCTGTGGTGCCCTTTACGTCTACATTTACATCAAGCCTGGACGTACCTTTTTTTTCAAACCTTTCCACAAACGTGAAGCGTGTGTTTAGACGGACAGGATCACACTAGCGCATGAGCAGGAATTGCATTCCTTTTTAAATCTTATTATTGATCGTGCATCACTGGCTCAACGCAGCAGCACAATGTAGTAGTTGCATCGCTCCACTTTTTTAATAACCAGCCCTAAATCTCCACGTCAGGTGAGACAGAAACGCGATTGTGTCCTCACTTCAGCCGCTCCCTCTCTGGGTATACAGACCTCGGAGGTCCAAGATCGAAGGTTGCTGCATCGTTGGCAAAGCTGCCTTCCCACTCGGCGCCGAGTTGGGGTTTCCCTTCCTCTTGCGTCCTCGTCTCTTCTTGCCCCGATTCTTTCCATGGCCTCTGCCCCCCTTGCCTGCAGCCGTCCTCGGCTGTCCTTGCTTCTTGTCTGCCGCAGTTAGGAGGAGATCAACATTCAAGCGGTCACATTTCCGCGTGGTTGAGCTTTGGCAGGCAGTGCCTCCGTATCTCAACAGCCCAGCCCACGTTAGAAAGCGGTCAGAGTGATTGATGAACCCAGATCGCGCTAACCCCGGTCACTCGCTCGCTTGCTCACTAGCAGACAGTAGCCTCCCTGTTACTCTTAATCTTGATAATAACGCGGTTACTGATCCCTTGAATGTCACTCATTGATTCCTCCTCCCGTGATGGGGACTCTTTGTCCAAAATACTAACTCGTTTATCTGCTCAATATTTTGTTCACTCGCCACCAACACTGCAGGTTACAACAAAGCACTTACACAAAACACTCAAACAATCACTCATTGCTCACTCAGATACTCACTCACCTGCAAAGACAACTGTCTACCATATAACCTTAACAGACTTTGGGCACAAGTGCTGTTAGCGAGCACTCATTCACTCCCTCACCCATCCAGTAACACACCCACCTACTCAGACACACAAAAGACAACGGTCTCCAGTAAAGCCCTAACAGACTACTGGGGCAAGTGCTGTTAGCGAGCAACTATGAAGACCGTCACGGCACACGAGAGGATGGGTGGCCAGCACCACGCTCGACCGCTTTTGTCTCCCTAGTGGCAATGTTTATACATGCATTAGGTACTCATTTTGAGGCCGAGTCGACCTAGGGGAGGCCCAGAACCATTTCATGTAATCGTCACTGGTTTTGGCCGTGAGCGGGAATCAAACTCGGGCAGCCAGATTCATAGCGCAGCGCGCTAACCCCTACACCTGCTCAGACACACACCCACCCACTTACCAACTCACACACTTACCTACCCACTCACACACAACAACTCACTCACCCACGGACTCACCAACTCACTCACCCACCCACCTACTCACCCAACAACTCACTCACCCACCCACGCACCTACTCACCGACTCACCCACCCACTCACCTCCTCACACACTCATCCACCCACTCACCAACTCACCACGCTGCAGATCACAACACTCCTCTAGCTGCTTCTTCGCTTGAACTTCTTTATTTGGGAATTCCCTCCCAAATCTGTCGTGACCGACCTCAATTTCAACTCACGTGTTACGCAACTCCGATTTCTAGAAAATGCGATGGTGCTGTTTGTTGCTTACCGTTTGGCATCCGTGCCTGCGCGGAGTAACAATGTGGAGAAAAAAAAACGTACTCAGCAGGAAGTCGCCAAATTAATCAGAGACGTAATCTTTATTTAGATTATTCAGATTAACCTCAGAGTAACTACTCACTGTTCGGTAACCTGCATTGCCACTAGGTATCAAAGGGGCAGTGCAGTGTTACCTCTGTGTACATAACGGTTGGGGTCAGACGAGGTGAAGTGGATCGTAGCCACAGTTTGGTAAGAACCAATCAGACAGTTCCACGTGGGAATGTGGGATTGGTTACACCTGGCCACAAACGGGTATAAGAAGGGTGACCGCGCAGAGCGCGGGGAGTTCTCTCCCTACACGAGGACCGAAGCCCGGGCTGAAGATAGCCAGGACCCTGGACCCAGGCTTCCAGCCCCTCTGAGGGCTAAGGCTCGACGTATCCAGTGGTCAAGACCCGCCGGGCCAGCGGTGGGTCAGATAGCCTTCCCTAGGTCCCAGCCGGAGGACTCTAGGATAGCGGTACACGTGTGAGTAAGTCCCGACAAGATAAGAGGCTGTACCTCCTTAGGTTAGGAAGAGACCTGTGTGTAGGTCACGCTAAGTCTGGAGGCTGTACCTTCTTAGGGTATCGGGTGAGGGGACCGTATAACCCTCTGTGTGTTAAGGACTGTGTAAGAGAAGAATTACAATAAACAGAGTGCCTCATAATAAGTTTATTCGTCATTATAAACACTACATAGGTATAAAATAAAATAAATCACGTTTCAGGTGCAACACAAGCGTCCGTCATCAGGTGGGACGCTTGTGTTGCGCCCAAAACGTCATGATTTATTTTATTTTATACCTACGTGACTTTAGCTGAAAGAACCAAAGAGTATGCATTCCTGCAGTCACGAAAGCTTCAAATCAAGATAGTAGCTCAATTGTCGCTGGCTTTGACGTTCGAAATATTAAGAAATGGGCAGATACATCATTAGACCTCCTTTGCCAGTACCAAAATGTAATAATAGGGTTTTTCCCCTTTTTTCTGGCAACAAAACTGAAACCTTTTTACGAGGATTCATGTCTGCATTAACCACAATACCTGCAGTCAAAATGCAAACAAAACATACTATGATAATATATGCATTGTCCTTGAAACTGATTGGTCCACACCAAGGGACGGCTTTCTTTTGAGCCTCGACCCAATTGGTGCTCGACCAGATGACGCCAAAATGCGTCCCTTGGTGTGAACCAATCAGTTTCAAGGACAATGCATATATTATCATAGTATGTTTTTTGTTTGCATTTTGACTGCAGGTATTGTGGTTAATGCAGACATGAATCCTTGTAAAAAGGTGTCAGTTTTGTTGCCAGAAAAAAGGGGAAAACCCTAGTTATTAAATGGGCAGATGTTGCTGTTTGCTGTAGTTTATCCTCATGTAGTGTGGTAAAATACGCGGTGCGCACTGCTGGCCAAGGGCAACCGAGGGCAGGCAGGTGCGCGTGTACAACGTAAGGTTGCACGAGCAAACCTCCACCTCATTAACGGGATAATCTGTTGCAGACGGGATCGGCTCGGGGTTGTACGCTGCCACCAGAGGTTTCACCAGGGAGGCGTGCGATAAGGGGTGATTGATGGCGTGACAGGCGCCAGCCTGTTTGGCCCTAAATAGACAGAAGGGAGGAGCTGGATAATTGGGAGGAGGATATAAGGGGGTGCGCGAGAGCGGAGCGGGAGTCGCGGGTTGCTGGGACCAAAGTGAAGACATCTCGCCGCTGCTACTCAAGCCAAAGACGGAACTCAATACTCACGAGTCACCGGGCGGGTGATGGTTGATCCCCCCACCCGGATCGGACGAGTGAGTGGGTCTGAGGGAACGTAGGCGAGGGCAGCAGCAAAGGGGGAGAGCAGCTGTGTGTGTGTGAGCGAAGCTCTGTGTGAGCGACGCCTCTGTGTGAGCGCTGCTGTATGCAAGTTCTGTGTGAGCGCAGCTGTGTGCAAGCCCTGTGTGAGCACAGCTGCGTGCAAGCTCTGTGTGAGCTACAGTCTGTGTGCGGAGTTGTGAGTGCGGAGTTGCTGAGAGAAAGAGCTGCCGCAGACAGGTCAGTGAGGTGTAAAGTAGATAGGGGAAGTTGGTTAACAAAGTGACCGTATAGACAGAGATAGGAGTGCCTACAACTGGTGCAAGAGTAGAGTAATAAAGTGTAAGCAGGTGTTTTGGAACAACGTGTCCGGCTGATTCTACACGACACTACACTCACGAAGAGTGGCGTTCAAGTGGCAATTATGATGACTTTTTTAACTATAACATTCTCAAATATTTGGTTTATTTTTACAGGTAAGGCCCACTCAGCGATGTAGCTTTTTCAGAAGAGACCTGGCTATCACAAATTACAGCTCAACGAAGACGCTTATCGTGTGGACATTTATAGCAGCCAAATAATCTAAACGCATGTTAATTCTAAATGTGGAAGGATAAATCGGAGGACCCGGAGAACAATCCACACGACCACGGGGCGAGAGATACACAAACTCCAAATATACAGCAGGCACTGTCAGGGTAGGGATCGAACCCACAACCCTCTGTATACCAGGCGAGGTAGATAACATCTCCTAGCGTGGTTAAAGAGAGAGGTCGATTGCAGGCAGTAAGATAGTATTGAGATATCATGTTAAGATATTCAAACACCAAATAGATACATTTTGCAAGGAATCAAGTCTGAATTAGCCGCACGTATTTGTGGAAAACATGCAAACATGCTGGGATAATTATGCCTTGCAAAGGTATCTATTTGGTGTTTGCACATCTTAACTCCCAGAAAGGGTAAAACCTATTATTGTTGCTACATAGATGTCTACTGTGGTCAGGTGTGAGGCTGCTAAGGGAAGGAACTTTGCTTTATTTTTATTACTTGGACTCAACACGAGCCTAGTACACAGCACCGGTCACAGTATGGGGGGGGGGGATGTTGGTAATCTACTTCACTTATATACCAGGCGAGGTAGTTAACATATCCGAGCCACCGTGGCGCTGAGAGAGAAAAAACAACAAGGAAGGTCTCCTAGTGAGGAGGACATACCTCCTTAGTATATCGGGTGAAAGGGGCCGTAACCCCTTTGTATTAAGCTGTATCATTGAATAATAAACATGCTGCCTCCAGGGAAGCCTCCTTCCATTTTTACCCATCAGAATTGGTGACAGAAGTGGCCATATATTAGCATGGAAACAAGGAGGAAGATATGCACCAGGGCTCCGGATAAAGAAGAAGACAATGTAGCTGCCCCGGGGTTGACAACTCCGGCAGAAGGGGATGAAGCGTTGCTGGCCGAGCTGCAGTCTGCCCGGCCACCCGGCGGGTTACCATCATAGGGTAAAGCGCTTCGGGTGGTGCACTCCCGTCTGCACGCCGTGGCCTCCATCTTCGATGAGATTCATTGCGGGGAGCCGACAGCGGACGAGGTTGGAGTGGGCCTGCAGGCGACGGCCGTTGCTGCCGCCGGTTCTGGAATTTCCACGCAAGATTTCGAATCTCCTGCCGAAGTTGGGGGAGTTTCCACTGGAAGCCGAGAGCATCATGGGACATGCATCACTTCCAGTCATGGTCCGCGCCAATCAGCGATCACCGCATCATCAGTGGCGCAACCGGCGCAAGGGGCCACCATCTTGTTGACTGATGGCGGCACAGTTCCCGCCAAAAGTGATGAAGAGCATCTGCCTGTGGGACACGTGCCGGCCATCCACCAACGCCTGCCCATCCTCAAAGAGTTATCTGCTGTGGGAGGTGACTGGGCGGCCTTTCAGCGCCGCTTCCTGTCACATCGTGAGATGGTGGGGTGGATGGAGGAAGAGGCGCTATGGGTGCTCCCGGCCGCCCTGGACGAAGATGCCCTTGCCATTCTCATCACTATTCTACAGGAGGATCGATCTACACTACAGCGGGTGCTGCAACAAATCATCGACATCTTATGGCCCACCATCGGGCACGCGATACCAGTTCGCTGCTCGGAGGAAGGGTGAGTCGGAAACTCCCCTCGCCTTCCGCAGCGCGTTGCTTGACCTGGCGGAGGCCACCTTTCCTCGTATGGACTACGAAGGCATCGACTCGCTTGTTTTGGAAAAGATGCTGGCACTTGCATGGGACTTGCGTGTGGTTATACGTACCATTGACGACGGAGACCTGTGCTCCCTGCATGCTGCAAAATGCATCCAGGCGCACTTGCTCCTCCAACGGGAGATGGGTCTTGTGGCCTGTACTGCATCGGCCGATTCCTGCAGTTCATTGGAGGAGCCTCAACCCAACCGAGCCTTTGCGTTGACTCAAGCCGGGGGTTGGAGAGCTGACAATCGCCCACGTCAACGGGACTTCCGATAGCAGGGATGAGCATCTCCACAGCCAGATGCAGCCCTCATCACCTGCTAAAACTGTGGCCTATGGGGACATGTATCGTCAGCACCTCGACGTTGCATCTCCGGACCACGGTTTTCGGCTCCTCGATCACCCTCGGCTCTGTGGCGACCTCAGGTGAGTCGTGGCACCAAACATGCTCGGCCCCTGCTCTTACCCCGTACTCCTCATCGCGTCATATCGCCTGTTCATAGTGCGTCGGGTGTAGGAGGGTCGGAATGTCCTAAAGCCGACTGGGTGCTTCGACTGGGTCAGTGGTTGGAGTTGGCCCATAGAGTTGTTGCCACGGCCACAGGGTCCTCTGTCATTATTGGATCCATCGAGGGGGTCGCTTTTCGAATGCTGGTCGACACAGGGGCTTCTGCAACCATCATTTCGGACCTTATTTACAATATTTTACCTAAGATGTCGTTCTCTCTATACAATTGATGTCCCATGTTTCGCCACTAACGGAGGGTCGCTGGGCATAATTGGACAGATTAATGCCCAGATTTGTATCGGCGATGTGAAATTGATGGGCCGCATTCTAGTTTCCTCGTCCCTCGCTGTTCCGTGCTTACTGGGAACCGATTTCCTGGGCAAAATTCCTATAAAAATTCTTATCGACCAGGGCTGTATTGAACTGCTCTCCGGTCAACGTATGGCATTCCTGCCTTCCCACACTCTGTTACGTATGGCCTGCGCTACCGTTCAGGCATTGGCGTCCCAAACGGTGTGCATTTCGCGGGGTGCGCAGATGTTGGTTTCATTTCGGCTATGGAAACCTCTTGATTCAGGGACGATGGCAGGGGGGTGTTCTGCTGGGTCCTTCAAACACTGCGGTTCGGGGGTTAGAGCTTATCGGTGCACAGACTCTGGTATCTGGGGACCGGGATCCCTTAATCCAGGTCTTGAATGGCGGGTTGCGAACGACTGTTATACCGAAAGGTACCTTGCTCGCTCACGCGACGCTGGCGCTCCAGGCAGATTCGGTTGTAGGCCATGTTGGAGCCGTACCTCGATCGCAACCACATTCTGACCTCGATGAAGGATGGTTGGACTCACTTTGCTCGGCAGCTGGCAACCTGTCTGATTCCCAGAGAGGTAAATTGTTCGCGCTATTACGGGAATTTTCCGATGTTTTTAATAAAACTAAATTTGACATTGGGTGTAGTAAATTGCTGAACCATCATATCGACACGGGTGACACTGCTCCAATCCAGCAGATCCCGTTCCGCTTGAGCCTGGCTGAAAATAACATGTCAGGTTGGCCGTCAATATGTTATCTGTGGACATAATTTCCCCATCCACCAGCCCACGGGGGGCTCCAATTGTCCTCGTGAAGAAGCATGATGGCAGCTTAAGGTTTTGTGTCGATTTCCGTAGGCTCAATAAAATTTTGGTGGCTGACGCATATCCACTTCATCGTATGGACGAGTCGCTGGATGCCTTAGCGGGGGCACGTTACTTTTCAACACCACACCTTTTTGTCCAGTTTTTGCAATTGCCCTTCGACGGGGAATCAAAACCTAAGACCGCTTTCCGTACGCCGCAGGGCCTTTTTGAATTTAACTGGCTGCCCATGGGTCTCCACTCGGCCCCAGCAACATTCCAGCAGTTGATAGAACTGGTTCTTGCTGGGCTCCAATGGGACTTATGCCTGATATTTAGATTACGTTATTCTCTACAGCCGCACTTTCGAAGAATACCATGGGATGCGACCATCTCGGCCTCTTAATGACGTGGGACGGCAGTTTGCGCCGATACAAAATTATTGTGCCCACTGCCCTGTGGGGCAAGGCTGTTTGGGCTGCCCACGAGCGCTTCTTACACTTATGGGTGCACAAAACCCTTGCTATGCTCCAGCTCGACTTCTTCTGGCCAGGCATGGCAAGGGATGTGGCTGACTTGCTGCAGGGCTGCACCAAATGTACATGGCAGAAGCTGCCAGATCGGCCGTCTTGCCCGCCCTTGCAGTCCATTCAAGTGTCCCGCATTAATGAACTTGTCACCTTGGACATCCTAGGGCCCTTTCCTGCCACTCCACGAAGTAACAAGTACCTGCTGGTTGGAGTGGAGTATTTCACACGCTGGCCTATGGCCTGGCCGCTCCCAAACCAGTCGGCGGCAACTATCATCGAGGACTTTGTCCAGGGCTATGTTTTGGACAAAGGTGCTTCCGAACAGCTGCTGATCAACCAGGGAAAACATTTTTCATCCACCTTGCTGCGGGATGTGTGCAACATGCTGGGCATGCAGAAAATTAATACCTCGCCATATCACCCACAGACGGATGGTATGGTTGAGCGCCTGCAAAGAATGCTCACCTCAATGCTGTACCATCAGGTGAGCGAATCACATCTTGATTGGGATCTACAGATCCCCGGGGTTCTAGCTGCATACAGGATGACACCTCATGCAGCAACTGGATACTCACCGTTTTACTTGATGTATGGCAGAGACATTAACCCCCCCGTGTAGGTGCAACTGCGCTTAAACCGGCCGCCTCGAAGTCTAAAATAACTGACCACATGTGGTTTAATCTTCAGAAGTTGACCGAAACCGCGTGGGTAAATTCTGGCTCACGGTAACTGTCCAATGAGCGGTTGCGGATTCTTCGTGCGTCCAGACATTTGTGGGCAAAAGTGGACAGGGCCTGGCTCCATTGCCCCCAGGTGCCGTTGGCGACGTCACCGAAGTAGTTGCTCAGTCCCTGGAGGGGCCCTGTCGATGTCAACCAGGTCGTTCGCCCCCAGTGTGTTAAAGTACAGTGGGGCAGGCAGTGTTGGTACGTCCACGCATCGTGCCTCAAACCCTTTGCCATGCCGCACTCTTCCACTTCACCTATACATTGCGGGGGCCGAGTGCATGATGTGTCCAACGAGCCAGGTTGCGTGTCCACGGTGCCTAAGCCTCAGCACAGTCGTGTTGATGTACCCCCAGATCCCGCAGGAATGAGTCCTCCAGGCGTCCACGCTGGCGAGCACTCACCCGCCGGGCCGGATGCCCCTCAGGCTGGGCCGGTCTCTGCCGATCCACCACCGAACCCCCCTGACTCGTATGATGGTCCTGCAACGTGGACCTGATCTAAGACTCTATAGTTTTCGTAACCCCCCCCCCCCCCCACATGCACCACACTGTGCGCTTACCTTCGCATCCGCCGGATTGTCTCGGTTGGTGGCCTTCCTTGCCTCTGTCTTGCGGACGGTCGGACGAGTCATCATTGCCTTGGCTTGCACGTGTGCTGGGAGGGGTGACGTGTGCGGTCGTGCAGGCCCCATTTTTGTATGTTTGTTTCTAGTGTAATTTTGTACAGGTGGGCTAGGGTATTTATGTCGGGTTATTCTTGTTTATGTTGAGGCACACGTACTTTCATGATGTTATTGCAATGTTCTTGTGGGGAGAGTTGGCAGCCGGGACGGCTGGGTGCTACGAGGCGGGGGGGGGGTAATGTAATGGCATTGTTGGCCACGGTTGCCACTACTCATAGCTGGTAGTACTGGCCCCGTGTCAACAGGGGGCAGAAGGGAGGCAGAGCCGGCTCGGTAGATGAAGTCGGGCCATTGGGCCAAGGTAATCTCCGGGGAGCATCGTGACCATGGGTGCGGGCCCCAGACTCCAAGAAGGGAGCTGGGGGATGGTGTCACACTCCAGGTCGCTCGGGAAGATTGCAGAAGGAAGGTGTGGCTAGGGGCGGAGTGAGCTGGGACTGTGTATAAAAGCTGGGTCCCTGAAGAGGCCCGGAAGTTGTCATCCACTCGAAGACTCAAGAAGCCACCTGGAAGACCTGGAGCCGGGGGCCGGACCCGAGGACCTTGGCTGGGTCGGGTCCGAGCAGCCGCGTGGATAGGACCCGAGGACCTTGGCTGGGTCGGGTCAGGTTAGCCTCCCTAGGTCGCACTAGCCGTAGGACCCTTAGCGGACAGCTCTCCCAGTGTGTAGGGCACGCTAGGAGGACATACCTCCTTAGGATATTGGATGAAAGGGGCTGTAACCCCTTTGTGTTAAGCTGTATCGTTATTGAATAATAAACGTGTTGCCTCCAGAGAAGCCTCCTTCCATTTGTACCCACTACATGTGTATGTTGAACTTATTTCGCACTGTGCATAGCCAACCATGCTAATCGGAGGTTGCGGGGTAAGAATAACAAACTAAACACAAAAAGCAGTTATAAGAAAACGAGTTTTCAATTTAGTATAGTGGTGTAGTGTATAGTAGTATAGTATACAGTCGCATAGTGTATCCTGTAGTGTATAGTAGTGTAGTGTATCAAGTAATGTCTATAGTGTCTGTAGTGTATAGTGTAGTATATAGTGTTTGCACCGTACATAGCCAAACGCGTTAATCAGAGGTGGTCAGGTAGTCTGCCCGCTGCTGACAAATCTGGCTGTCGCCTGATGAAGCTAGTTGTAATCCTGGCGAAACATGATACTCAGATTGTAAATGTTGTGGCTTGGCTCTCCAACACACTGGTGTGCTGTACTAGTAACGAATTGGCAAATTGTGTTTACGTGACAAATTTATATATTTATGTGATCAAACCAAAAAAAAACCTGTATTATGCTGAAATAGCCTTCCACACTACTCAGTTAGCCCCACCCACTACTCATATAGCCCCGCCTACTACTCAGCACCGCCGACTACTCTGATAGTCCTGCCTACCACTCGGTTAAACCTGCCCACTATTCAGGTAGCCCTGCCCACTACTCAGGTGGGACCGCCAATTACTCAGGTAGCCCCGTCTACTACTGTACTCAGCTAGCCCTGCTCACTGCTCTTGTAACCACGCCCACTAATCGGGAAGCCCCACCCACTACCCGGGTAGCCCCGCCCACTATTCAGGTAGCCACCGCCCATAACTCAGGTAGCCCCCACCCATGACTCAGGTAGCCCCGCCCACGACTCAGTTAGCCCCCACCCACTACTCAGGCATCGTGAATCCAGGATTTGGCCCGAAAATATTAAACCGGGGGTTTAAAATCCGGATTTTCACAAACGTTCAGGATATCGGGAAAAACATTTTGAAACTAAAACTGGCACAGTTAGTAGCTTTATAATTAAAATGTCCACCACCGCAGGTCTGGCTGCATGAGGAAGTACAGCAAGCGGTAAATATTTACGTCTCTTGTGGCTATAGGGCAGCGCCTAAACTACGGTGGCGAGATGTTTACTACCTAGCCTGGTATACAGGAGGTCATGGGTTCGATCCCGACCCTGATGCCTGCTGTATATTTGGAGTTTGCACGTCTATTTCCCTGTGGTCGCGTGAAATTTCTCCGGGTCCTCCGGTTTCTCCATTCACATTTATAATATCACGCGTTTAGAATATTTTGCTGCTGCTATATATTTCCACGTGATAATCCACTTCATTGGGCTGTTATTTGAGCCACACACACACAAATTAAAATGCTTGAACAAATCAGCAATGAACACTCCTTAGTGAAACTCGTGGACTGACAGAATTGAGGCAATCAGAGCTCACCTCGACTCTGCTGCTCCGTCGTGGCCATGACCGTCGGTTTCTCAGCCACGGCGACCCCAGCCATCCCCTCGGCCCCAGGGGAGGAGATCCCCAGGGTCTGTGCCCCGCCCACCGCTCCCTCCTCTGCCGTCTCCCTTCTCTCCTGCGCGCCCGGCGCCTCCGTGCCCTTATTCCCCCATGCCGCCAGTGTCGGTGAGGTCACGGGCAGGTCGATGAGATCCACGGCGCCGTAATGGTAGGGCTCCTGATCCCGAACGACAGCTCTGTAGACCGTCTCGTGCCTTTGGCACCTGCAGTCGAATGCATGCCATCAGTCCCTTTGCCTGTATGGTTTGATGCCAGCGGTCGATTTGCGAGTCTCATATCGCTTATCGACCGCCCAATGTCACCACGCTGCCAACACCTGGCGTCTGTGAGTTGATGAGTGGATGGGTGAGTGTGTGGGGGGCTGAGTGAGTGAAGTAGTGAGTGAGTCAGAGATTGGCTTCCTGGGTGGATAAATGCGTTGGTGAGTGAGTGAGTGGGTGAGTTTCCGGATGAGTGAGGGAGTGGTTGGATGAGTGAGTGGGGTAGTGAGTAAGTGATTTAGCGTTTGGGTTAGTGGGTGGATGAATGACTGAGTGAGAAAGTTAGTGGGTGATTGAGTGAATGAGTGGGTCAGAGAGTGGATGAGTGGGTGAGTGAGTGGATGACTGAGTGAGTGGGATAGTTAGTGGATGAGTGAGTGAATTAGTCAGTGAGTGATTCAGAGATTGGCTTCCTGGCTGGATAAATGAGTGAGTGAGTGAGTGGATGAGTGTGTGTGAGTAGGTCAGTGGGTGGGTAAGTCAGTGAGTGGGTGAGTGAGTGGATGAGTGAGACCAGTCTGTCTATCATTGTCTCTAGATCAGCTCAGAGGCTGGTCTCTAAGTCTGTTGTCTAGCGACCCCATCAGAGTCCGGGCTGTCGTCAGTCTCGAGATGTAGTTGCATTTCGAGACTGTCGAGTTACCATCCAGAGGGTGAGTGCTGGTTCACACTCGACAACGAGATTTCGATTCCAAATCATGGCAAGCATAAATCTTCTAACTTCGTGTGGATGCAGATCAACAGCTACAATTTCACATTCAGGTGGTCAAGCCAGATAACAACCGCGTCAGAGAGATTAACATTAACATGGCCACTTCCGTGCCTTCGCCATGGATGTCGCCCTCCGATCTTACATTAACATGCTAGTTTCTCACTTCTTTATAACCCTTGGGCTACACCCATTTTACCCCTTTAAAACAGTCTGCCTCAGCAGCTTTCCTTTTTTTCCTCCTAGTGACGATCGCTTGTGTTGTGATCGAAACGTCATAGTTTTTTTGTTATTTTATTTGAACCTATCTACGTGACTTTACCGAAAAATCCAAAGAAAACATGTTGTATGGTCTGTTCTGGATGACCACAGTCGCACACTGGAGAGTTTTTAATATTCCATATTTTGTGCATCAAGTATCCGCATCTGTTGTCATGGTCTGTGCAGTGTCCAGTTTAGGGTGGACCATGAGCACCTTCGTGGAAGATAAAAACCCAGGGATCTTCTGCGTTGGGTCTGTCAAAATAATGAGCCACAAGTGAGATCAGAATCTGTCCCTTGATCCCCCCCTCCCAATCTCCCCATTCGCCAACTCACATGGCATGGAGAGGGGAGGCTTTCATCCTACTGTGGATGTGAAAAGGGCCGTACATGATTATTATAATTTTAATAATTATCCCTGTAGACACCATATTTCAGTTAGAAACGGGAATGACAAGAATGATCAATAGTTGTGTTTCATCTCGTAAAATGCGGTGATGTGCCCTTCTGGATGTATTTCGTAAGGTAGGTGGTGACCGACAGAGAGAGAATTACGTTGTATAGGTAATTATTTTGCAGTTGGTATTATTCATGCAACGTGACACAATTATTTACGTTGATACAACAAAATAAACAAAAATCTCTCCATGGCCTTGCCCACCTCATCTCGTATATCATCTCCTTCCATGTGCCATCCTCTCGTCCTCTTTGGTCTCAATCCTCCCTCTCTGTCCCTCCTTCTCCCTGTGCCCAATCCCGTTATTAGTTCTTTTCCCTCCTTGCATCCCTCCACTGGAATAAACTTCCCTTGTACACTCAGCAGCAAGGCCCATAGAATCAACACTACACCATAGACTCAACACTGTGCATATACACAGCACTGCCCTTATACTCAACACTACACCATCGTATCAACACTGCCCATAGACTCATACTGCCTATAGACCAACCAATGCTCATCGACTCAACACTGCCCATAGACTCAATACTGCTCATAGACTCAACACTGCCGATAGACCCAACACTGCCCATATACCCGTCGCTATTAAACATTTGTGGACAAGAGCTTCGTAGCTCATCGGATTCATCCATTATACGCACTGTGTGAAAGCAGTGCGTCTAATGGATTGATTCTGACATGGGTGGAGACAATGCGAGTTGGAGGAGCGGCAGTGGCAGTGTAGCATCGCACAGCGTTTACCATCCCAGCCAGGACCTCTCGGCACACTCCTCGTGCTCCTCGAGAGTGAAGCAGGGCACGCTGATGACGTTGAAGTACGCCTGGCCCATGACGAGCGACGCGGTGTCGTTGGACCTCCGCAGGCACTGCTTGAAGCTACAGAATGAGAGGAAAGGGGGTGGTGGGCGGCAGTGGCGAAATGTTAACTACCTCGCCTGGTGTGCAGGAGGTCGTGAGTTCGATCCCGACCATGAAGCCTGCTGTATATTTGGAGTTTTCACGTCTCTTTCCTCGTGGTCGTGTGGATTTTTATTCCGGGTCATCTGGTTTTTCCTTCCACATTTCGAATCTACGCGCGTTTAGAAAATGTAGTTTCTGCTATACATTTCCACGTGATAATAAGCCACTTTGTTTGATTTATCATTTATGACCAGATCGCTTCTGAAAAAGAGTTACATAGCTCAGGGGGCTTTACCTGGTAACCTTACTTTTTATTGTTTTTAGTTTAACATGTTTCCAGGTCCTCCGTGTTTTCCCTCCACATTTAGAATTAACATCATGAGTTTTAGAGTATTTGGCTGAATCTTGATTTGAAACTTTCGTGCTTGATGACGACTGCTTGTGTTGTGATCGAAACGTCGTGAATTTTTTGTTTTATTTTATTTCTAACTACGTGACTTTACCGAAAGCACCAAAAAGTAAGTATTTTGCTGCTATACATTTCCACGTGGTAAACAACCTCGTGGAGCTATCATTTGTGTTCTAGGTCGCTTTTAAAAAAAAACCTCCTATCTTATTGAGCTCTACCTGGTAAAATAAATGTATTTCTATCTTGTTATTTTATTACTTTTCCCATACTTTGCACCCCTCTCGGGTTTTCGTATTGTTTGTTGTAACTTTATGACCTGCCCCGACTGGACATCTGTGAAAAGGAGCATCACAGCTAATCGAATTTCTCCAGTAAAAATAAATATTCCGAATATGACTTTTCTCTTCGTGTCTCTGGAAGTTACCACATTTCTAGGATGCTCAACTCGGACACGTGGCCAGATGGAGGCCCCTCCCTCTTTCAGCCCCGCACACTTTTACACAGCCACACCCATCAAATCACAAAGCCCGCTCACACGGAGTAAAGGCTACCACTCTGTACCTGATTGCAATAAGTTAAAAAAGTGAGTCAGGCTGATGGATGATCAAGTACTCGATCATTCATTTCAATCACACATTGATTCCTCGTCCTCCCAGACTTAACCGTTTAATCTCTCCAAAACCCTGTTCAACCACCACACTCAATCATTCACGATACCACTCACTCAACCAATCAGATAATTATTCATTAACCCACTCACTCACCACACAATGACTCATGATACCACTCACTCAATCACTCATTCACACACTCACACACTGATCCACCCACTCACTCACCACACTCACAATACCACTCAACCACTCACACAATTACTCACTCACAAACTCATTCCTCACCCACCCACTCATACACTTACTCACCCACTCACTCACCTCACTCATGAAACCATTCACAAACCCAAATACTCACTCAGAAACGCATGCACGCACCCACCCACTCGCACCTGCAAAGACAAAGATCCCTCGTATAGCCTTAGCAGACTGTTGGGGAAAGTGCTGTTAGCGAGCACCTATGAAGGACGGGACGGTACACGAGGGGGTGGGGTGATCAACACCACGCCGGACCGCCTTTGTCTACCCAGTGGCGATGTTTACACACCGCACCAGGTACTCATTTGAGGCTGAGTCCAACTAGGAAAGGCCCAGGACCGGTTCAGATAATCGTCACTGGTGTCGACCCTGACTGGAAATCGAACTCGGGTCGCCGGGTTTGTAGTGTAGCGCACTAATAGCTACACCACTGCTCTGCTATGAACAAACTCACTATGTATAAACTTACTCACCCACTCACTCACCACTCACTCACCCAATCACTGACTCACCCACTCACCCACTCACTCACTCACCCTCTCACTCACCCACTCACAAACAACGATAACCCAACCATTTAGTCAACAACGCCGTGTTTGTGTGTGACCTTAAAAGAGAAACATAGAATCGGTGACGTTTTAGGCAATCAGCCCTGCTTCATGGTACATAACACTATGTAACAAAAAAACTGTTACTGGGTAGTAAGTGTTATTTCGTTATTGCCATTGCCTAAAAAGTATAGAAAATAGCTATTATTCCCCACAAACTTTGTTTTTGTGATCAGGACAGTAATATTTTGTAATTTACCTATGTTCAATGAGAAAACGGGCGAATTTGTGTCTTTTCATTCACATAAAGTCAGATAAAAAAACAAATGAATCAAAATTAACATGTATTTATACAAAATATTTAGAAGTGAGTAGTTAAATTTCGATTTAAAGCTTTCGTGACTGCAAGGATTCATCTTCTTTGGTTCTTTCGGTAAAGTCACGTAGAATGAGAATAAAATAATCAAATAACACAATAAAATTCTCACGACGTTCGGCCACAACGCAAGCGGCCGTCGTGAGAATTTTATTGTGTTATTTTATTATTTTATTCTCATTCTCCGTGACTTTACCGAAAGAACCAAAGAAGAAGTGAGTAGTTTTTTTGAGATTTACGATTATACTGTAAATTGCTTTCACGAATCAGCCCCCAAATGTAGTCTTCCATCATGTTCTCGTTATACTGTCCTTGGTAGCGGCGTTCAAAGTCCAGTATATCCTGGTGGAAGTGCTCGCCTTGCTCCTCCGAGTACACTCCCATGTTCTCCTTGAATTTATGAGCAGGCGGCCCAGAGGAGACACCTCGACCGCCGCCGCCTGCCCTGCCCGTAGTGCTCATCAACAGCCCGCGAGATACGACGGCGGCACGGCGGCGGCGCCGCGGCTGGCGCGCTACTGCGGCGCGGCGCCGCCCGGCAGCGTGCACTCGACGGGGCCCGCGCTGCTGCTGCTGCGAATGCGCACGGACGGCGAGAACGCCGTCACGGGATTCCTCGCCAGCATCACGGCCGAGAGGCCCGCGCAGCCCGCAAGATGGCCGCCTGAGGCGCGCGCGGCCAGCAGCGGCTGGCGGGGCCGTTTGTGAGGGGGCCGAGGGAGCCGACGGAGGGGGCTGACGGAGCCGGGGGGGCCGACGGAGCGGGGGGGCCGGGGGGGGCCGACGGAGCCAGGGGGGGCCGACGGAGTCGGGAGGGGGGGGCGACGGAGCTGGGGGGGGGGGCGACGGAGCCAGGGGGGCCAAGGGAGTCGGGAGGGGGGGGCGACGGAGCCGGGGGGGCCTATGGAGCTGGGGGGGGGCGACGGAGCTGGGGGGGGGCGACGGAGCCGGGGGGGGGCGACGGAGCTGGGGGGGGCGACAGAGCCAGGGGGGGCGACGGAGGTGGGGGCGGGGCCGACGGAGCCAGGGGGGGGCCGACGGAGCTGGGGGGGGGCCGACGGTGTCGAGGGGGGGCGACGAAGCCAGGGAGGGGCGACGGAGCCAGGGGGGGGGCGACGGAGCTGGGGGGGGCGACGGAGCTGGGGGGGGGCGACAGAGCTGGGGGGGGGCGACGGAGCCATCGGGGGGGCGATGGAGCCGGGGGTAGGGGGCCACGGAGCTGGGGGGGCCAACGGAGTCAAGGGGGGGGGGCGGCGGGGCGACGGCGCAAGCAGAGAGAGCCGACACTGACTCACTCACACATCATACACTGACTCACTCACACATCATACACTGACTCACTCACACATCATACACTGACTCACTCACACATCATACACTGACTCACTCACACATCATACACTGACTCACTCACACATCATACACTGACTCACTCACACATCATACACTGACTCACTCACACATCATACAATGACTCACTCACACATCATACAATGACTCACTCACACATCATACAATGACTCACTCACACATCATACACTGACTCACTCACACATCATACACTGACTCACTCACACATCATACACTGACTCACTCACACATCATACACTGACTCACTCACACATCATACACTGACTCACTCACACATCATACACTGACTCACTCACACATCATACACTGACTCACTCACACATCATACACTGACTCACTCACACATCATACACTGACTCACTCACACATCATACACTGACTCACTCACACATCATACACTGACTCACTCACACATCATACACTGACTCACTCACACATCATACACTGACTCACTTACACATCATACACTGACTCACTCACACATCATACACTGACTCACTCACACATCATACAATGACTCACTCACACATCATACACTGACTCACTCACACATCATACACTGACTCACTCACACATCATACACTGACTCACTCACACATCATACACTGA
This sequence comes from Petromyzon marinus, assembly GCF_048934315.1. Taxonomy (NCBI): domain Eukaryota; kingdom Metazoa; phylum Chordata; class Hyperoartia; order Petromyzontiformes; family Petromyzontidae; genus Petromyzon; species Petromyzon marinus. The sequence continues at coordinate 906,708 of NC_133741.1, read as the reverse complement.
CTCACTCACACATCATACACTGACTTACTCACACATCATACACTGACTCACTCACACATCATACACTGACTCACTCACACATCATACACTGACTCACTCACACATCATGCACTGACTCACTCACACATCATACACTGACTCACTCACACATCATGCACTGACTCACTAACACATCATACACTGACTCACTCACACCATGCACTGACTCACTCACACATCATACACTGACTTTCTCACACATCATACACTGACTCACTCACACCATGCACTGACTCACTCACACATTATGCACTGACTCACTCACACATCATACACTGACTCACTCACACCATGCACTGACTCACTCACACATCACACACTGACTCACTCACACCATGCACTGACTCACTCACAACATGCACTGACTCACTCACACATCATGCACTGACTCGCTCATCATGCGCTTACTCACTCACACATCATACACTCGCACAACCACTGACCCATTCACTCATCATACACAGGTTCACTCATTGTTTGCTGGCTCACTCGCACATCATACACTGACTCACTCATCATGCGCTGACTAACACATCGTGCGCTGACTCACACATCATACACTCACTCACACTGCCACTGACTCGCTCACACATCATACACTTGCTCACACATCATTCACTAACTCACTTTTCATACGCTGACTCGCACATCATACACTCACTCACGCTGCTGCTGACTCACTCATCATATGCTGACTCGCACATCATGCACTCACTCACTCTGCTGCTGACTCACTCACACATCATACACTGGGAGTGTCGTGCTGCCAGCTATGGCTGCAGTTTTTTTGTCCTACGTGTTATGTATATCGTTTATTGTTAAATTTAAATTCGCAGTTCCTATGATTATTGTTGTTACATTGTTTTTACAGCTTTATTTTGGTGATTCGAAAACATATGGTTAATATAAATTGTCTCGTGATTGTTGTTGTTGGCTTGCACCACATTGATTTTTGCACACAGCGTTTTAATACGTTTTTTGCGTGGAATATTTGCTGGTTTATTCCAGAATGTTTCTGTTACGCGTTGTCGCTTTAAGATGTTCTGTGTTCAAATTTTGTTTGATGCAGTTGCACCCGACTTAAGAGCCGCATGGCTCACAGGGCTATACCTAATAAATGAAACTTGAAACTTGAAAACTTGAAGGATATGGACTTTGAGGCACATCCTAGAGCCCATTGTGCCATAGTTCTTCACTGGAGTCTCATCCAGCTCCATGTAGTTTTCGACCTTGTGATTGCCCAGCAAGCCACGAACCACTGCGATAAAGCTGTTCCAAGCCGCTTTCTCCTTACTAGTGAGCTTCTTGGGGAATTCATTGCACTCCAGGATCTTCTTCATCTGTGGTCCGACGAAGACACTGGCTTTGACCTTTTTCTCAGACAGCTTAGGGAAGAAGTCTTGAAGGTACGTGAAGGCTGCCGAATCCTTATCTACAGCTCTGACAAATTTTTCATGAGGCCCAATTTGATGTGCAGTGGTGACATCAGCACCTTCCGGGGGTCCACCAGTGGCTCCCACTTGACGTTGTTCCTCCCCACAGAGAACTCGGTCCGCTATGACCAGTCCCGCCTGTGGTGCGCCTTGGTGTCCCTGCTGTCCCAAAGGCAAAGATAGCAAGGAAACTTGGTAAACCGCCTTGGAGACCCATCAGGAATGCCATAATTTAAAAGTTTCCGATGACCTGCCAGCCATACTCATCATACTTCAAGGCGTCCAGCAAGGTCTTGATGCTGTTGTAGTCCTCTTTGAGGTGCACCTAGTGAGCCAGGGGAAGAGACGGGTACTTGTTACCATTATGGACCAGCACGGCTTTGAGGCTCCTGGAAGGGCTGTCAATGAAGAGGCGACACTCATTCTGGTTACAGGCGATGCCAATTGCCTCGAACAGACTGGTCACATTGTCGCAGAAGCAGAGCCCATCTTGACGGGTGAAGAAACTGCAAAAAGTTTGGTGACACTTTCTCTGATCTGCGACTTGCACACTTTCATCCAAAGAGTTCCACTGCTTGAGCTTAGACGTCAAAAGCTCGGCATTGGACTTGTTGAGACCAATATCTCTGATCAGGTCGTTGAGGTATTTTTGGTTGGGGTAGTATGGGTTTCTCTTCTCAGCTCCACCTCTGAAATTGTCATCTGGATCTACAACGTCTTCCTCGCTCTCTGACTTGCTGCTCTCTTCTAGAGACGGCTGCTCTCTCTCTCCAGAGGAGTGGGTACGGGGAGCTCATGGCAGTGTGGCATCGGGGTGATGGATGAAAGAAGTGATAGTAGGTGCATTCTTGCCAGTCCGACGTTTGAAAGGGTCCACCATGCAGAAGTAGCAGTTGCTTGAGTGGTCAGTGGGTTCCCACCAAATTCTTGGGATAGCGAACTTCATGACTCTGTTTTCCACCCTGTACCATCCTACAAAATACATTTATTTCACCCATAACTAATGTGTAAGAGATTCTCTCACAATTTTTACATATGATATATATTTTTTCAAAAACATTGAAGATTGTAAAACATTTTAACATTAAAAACTTTTACCATAATTTTTTTTAAACACATTTTATAACGTAAAATTCCGAGCAACAATTGTCCATCTTACCGTCCAGAGTTTTTTTTGCATTGCTCGCAGGTGAAATGAGGTGCCCAGGGTTTGTCTTAATCCCTGACAGGCATGCCAAAATATGTCTTGTAGGCCTCACACATTTTAGCAGATGCTTCCACAGAGTACTTTTTCGCTCTTGTCTTGATAAATTGGCCACAGACATAGCAAAATGCGTCTGCCGGATGCTTGCAGCCTCTTGATGCCATCTCAGAAAAATGCAGATATGTATCCACTTAAGCAACTGGAACGAAGATGAACTGTGGGCTTAAGGTCCCTGTATTTATACTACTATTTATATTAATGGAAAGTTCTAGAATGTTCTAGAAGTTTTCCAAGTTTACCCAGCACTGAATCTATCTGGAATGTTCTGGAAAATAGGTACATTTAAAAATAGTACTGTCCTGGTCACAAAAGCAAAGTTTGTGAGGAATAATAGCCATTTTCTGTATTTTTCAAGCATAAGCAATTAGGAAATAACACTTACTACCCAGGAACAAAAACAAAATAGTTAAACAGTGTAATCAAAGGCTAGATGACAGAGACTGCATGGATAATACCGCACTTGTATAACACAAACCAAGGGACTTGCTGAGATTTAAAATGATAAAAATATAATATTTTTATGCCTATTTTGTTGTTGTAATATGCCACATGATTAAGTTACACTAATAATGAGAATAATTCAAAATTATGAGGTGCATTCCATCCTATGATCCCAATGCGCAATGCATGAATAGCAGGAAACAAAAAACAAAACCAGGGAAAACGACCAATCAAAAGAGGGAAGGCCACCTTAAAGAGATAGGTGTTCAAAGCGGACTTAAATATATCAACCATCTCTGATTGCTGATTTTAAGTGGCAAGGCGTTCCATAGCTTGGGTGCCACGCCAACGAAAGCCCCACCACCAAAAGAGCGCAACTCTAGAGACCTGAGAGTGCTGAGCAGTTGGAGATCAGGAGATCTTAAGGACCTTGATGGAATATATGAATGTATTAGTCCCTGCAATTAATGTGGGGTGAGCCCTTTTAAAGCCTTATAGGTTAATAGCATTATCTTAAAATCCACTCGGAATTTGGCTGGTAACCAGTATTGTTGTGTAACGGGCAACCTTCTTTAATAATCAAAAGTATGACTACGAAGCACACGACTTTGTATTCAAAGTGTTGCTGGCGCAGTGCATTTTGCGAAGGTTTGTTGTTGAAAACAAAAAAAGAGCTCACCCCATGGCGGTGCCGATGTTTTGTCTACAAGGCCATGCGGTGTTGCTCGTGCCGACTGTGTTGAAATGTTATTGTTGTCTGTGAGTGTGTGTGCGTGTAGGTGAGTGGGTGGGTGTGTGAGTGGGTGGGCGAGTGTGTGAGTGTGAATAAGTGTGTGGGTGGAAGAGAGTGAATGAGTGTTTGGGTGAGTGTGTGTATGGATGAGTGTGTGAGTGTATGAGTGGGTATGTGTGAGCGTGAGTGAGTGGATGAGTGTGTAGGTAGGTGGGTGAATGTGTATGCGTGAGTATGTTTCGCGACCAATATTATTCATGATAAGGGTTTTTGGTTAGATCGCATAAGTATACATATGTCATAACCCTCCACCACTCGACACAGCTAGTAAGGTTTATAACGTAAACAACACACCAGTTAGTTACTACTTCAGTCCAACGGTGTGTTGGAGAGTAAATCCACAACATTTATAATTTGAATAGGACCTTTCGCTGTTAATTACATCTTGCATCATCGGGCGATTTGCCAGAATAGTGAAGCCATCCACCTGCTTCCAGTCTTAAATAGAGCAACACAACGTAATCACTGAAACCATCAGGTGCAGAAATCAGAGGCGGGGGACGGGGGGGGGGTATTGCAATTATATAATAGATTAATAATCATGTAATTAGTGTGCGTTTCCTCTATAAGTAATTGTAATGTAGTCTTCTTCAAACAGCTTGTCCCAGTCATGTGGGGTCCGCCATCTTTGCCAACCTTCTCCACACCGCCACGTCCCGTGCCATCTCTCCCGCCGCTCCTCGGGCCACCATCTCCAACCGCACCACATTGCCCCACCTCTTATTCTGCCTTCCTCTTGATCTCTTCATCTAACAATTACTTAATAACACCCTTCCAGGTCGCACTAAGCCAGGAGTTGTCACAGCGGTTATATTAAATGCATTTCTCTCAATTTCAAAGGATTCTCGAATTAGTTTTACACAACACTTCAACTTTATAAAAAATCAATTGAGTGTCATTTTTGGCAAACATGTTCTGCAACTGCCGACAGTTGTGTTTGAAAGTTTAAAATATTTATTTGGTGTTCTTTTAGTTTTACTCTAATGTTACATCCCGTCTGTCCAATAGAGCATCTTCCACATCGGCAATTAATTGCCTAAGTTGATAACTTAGGCAATTAATCTTTAGTACAAGATACTAGTTTTTGAATTTTGTGTACCGTGCCAAATCTTATTTAGGTTTTTTTGCTTTTCCAAAACTCGAGCTAACTTGTCTGTTACTCGATATATGGTATTTTAATTGTTTTAATAACCTGTTCGCTTTCAGAAGTATTGCTGTTCGATCTTAGTTTGGCATGCAATGCTCTGTTCATTTGAACATTATTGTAGCCATTCAATCATAGTGCTTCTTTAAGATCTTTAATCTCTCTCCACCATCTGACACTGTTTTAATCCGATGTATAAGCGTCTTGATGAGAGAGCATTTCTGTGCGGGGTGATGATGATAATCTGTATTCAGATAGGCATCAGTGTGCATTCCCTTTCAGTAGACGCTGTGTTATTTTACCATTTAGGCCGCGTCCGAGCAAAATATCCAGAAAAGGGAGTGTGTTATTCACCTCCATTTCCATGGTGAACTGGATGGCTGGGTTTTGTGAATCTTTCCCATGTGGCCAGACAAACAAATTGTCATCTACATATCTAAACCAAAAAGATGGTTTTAATGTACTTTAAGCAAGTACTCTTGCTTCATAGTTTTCTCTGTACAGAAATCACCTCTCCATACAAAAATAAGTGTTATTTAGACAATGGCCAGCTAGTTTTGGAATATTTTTTTGTAAACCTGTCTTATGTACTAGCGTATTGAGTAATTTAAGTGACTCGTTAACTGGAACCTTAGTAAATAGATAAATTACATCAAAGCTCACCAGAATGTCATAAGGGTTAAGTTTAATATATTTAATCACATTCACAAGATGTTCTGAATTTCTTATGAATGAAGATGTCCCCCTACCCCGCCTCTGATTTTTGCACCTGATGGTTTCAGTAATGACGAAATCCTGCTCTATTTAAGACTGGAAGCAGGTGGATGGCTTCACTATTCTGGCTAATCGTCCGATGATGCTGGATGTAATTACAGCGAAACGTCGTATTCAAATTGTAAATGTTGTGGATTTACTCTTCAACACACCGGTGGGGTGATGCAGTAACTAATTGGCGCGTTGTTTACGTGATAAAACCTTACAGGCTGTGTCGGGTGGTAGAGGGTTACAACGCATTTATACTTACGCGATCTAACCCAAAACCTTTATTATGAATGTGTGAGTGAGTGTGTGTAAGTAGGTTAGATTGAGTGTGTGAGAGGGTGGGTGGATGAGTGGGTGGGTGAGTGTGAATGAGTGTGTGGATGGGGGAGTGTGTGAGTGTATGAGTGGGTATGTGTGAGTGGATGAGTGCGTGAGTATGTAGGTGGGTGAGTGTGTATGAGTGGGTATGTGTGAGTGAGTGTGCGTGAGTGGGTTAGAGTGAGTGTGTGTGAGTGGGTGGATGAGTGTTTGGGTGGATGAGTAATTTGGTGAGTAGATGAGTGAGTGGGTGAGTGTGCGTCAGTGGATTCGTGTAAGCGAGCGAGTGTGTGAGTGATTGGTTGAGTGGGTGAGTGTGTGTGAGAGGTGGGAGTATAGCGGTTAGCGCGTTGTGCTACTAACCCGTGTAACCGAGTTCGATTCCCGCCACGGCCAAAACCAGTGACGAATTATCTGAACTAGTCCTGGGCCTCCCCTAGGTCAACTCAGCCTCAAATGGGTACCTGGTGCGGTATATAAATATCGCTACTGGGGAGACAAAGGCGGCCGGTTGTGGTGCTGGATACCCACAAGCCGTGCAGCCTTCATTGGTGCTCGCTAACAGCGCTTCCCCCAAAAGTCTGGGAGGGATTTTTGTCTTGTATGAGTATGTGGATGAGAGTGTGGGTGAGTGTGTGGATGAGAGTGTGGGTAAGTGTGGGTGAGTGTATGAGTGGGTTCGTGTGAGTGAGTGTGTGAGTGAGCTGGTGTGCGTGAGTGAGTGAGTAAATGTGTGGGTGTGTGTAAGTGAGCTGGTGAGTCTAAGTGAGTGTGGATGTGTGAGTCGGTGAGTATGAGTGAATGGGTGTGTGTGAGTTTCAGGAAAGGGTGGTCCTGCACAGATGCCATATTTTCTGTCCGTCTGCTACAGCAGAGGTGTAGGGAATTCCAGCAAGACCTACATCTCTGCTTTATTGACCTGGTCAAGGCCTATGATATCATCAGTAGGCCTGGGCTATGGGTTGTTCTTCGTGCTTTTGGAGTGCCTGACCCTCTGCTCAAGATCATTAAGGACCTTCATAATGGTGAGCGGGCCCGGGTAAAACTACGTGGCCGGGAGTCAGAGCCATTCCCTGTACACCTTGGGGTGCGACAGGGATGTCCTCTGGCTCCCACATTATTTAACATCTATTTTGACCACGTAGTTCGTGAAGCCTTCAATAGCTGTACCGGGGGAATCTCCATTTGGTACAGATATAATGGGAGGCTGATCGATGCCCTGGTGCGTTCAAGGGATGGCTCCCTATTGCTCAACCACGTTATGTATGCCGATGATTTGGTAATAGCTGCTCATTCAGAGGAGGAGTTGGAGACGCTGCTGCTGAGACTGGAGCGTGCCACTAAGAGATGTGGCCTTACCATCAGCCCCACCAAAGCTAAGCACCTGCCTGGGTATTTTTTACCATTGGACACTCCACCCCCACAACTCCCAATCGTTGATGGGGCAGTTGTGGAGAGAGTGGAGAGTTTCCCATACGTGGGCAGTGTGCTTATGACCGGCTCCAGTTTAACAGCAGAGGTTTCACTCCGAATCAGTCGAGCGGCAATATCTTTTCATCGGTTGCGTAACGCTGTGTGGAAGCTACCTGGCCTGTCACTCCGCACTAGCTTCAGGTCTTCTCGGCCACGGTCATTCGCTCCCTTCTCTACGCTTGCAAAACGTGGATCCCCCTAATGGAACATCTTTGCCGGTTAGAAACATTTAGGATAGCCTGCAGTTGTGGAGAGAGTGGAGAGTTTCCCATACCTGGGCAGTGTGCTTATGACCGGCTCCAGTTTAACAGCAGAGGTTTCACTCCGAATCAGTCGAGCGGCAATATCTTTTCATCGGTTGCGTAACGCTGTGTGGAAGCTACCTGGACTGTCACTCCGCACTAGCTTCAGGTCTTCTCGGCCACGGTCATTCGCTCCCTTCTCTACGCTTGCAAAACGTGGATCCCCCTAATGGAACATCTTCGCCGGTTAGAAACATTTAGGATAGCCTGCCTACGATCCAACCTGGGTTTAACCAGGCTCGATTGTGTGAGGAGCTCACAAATCCTTGAAAGATCTGGGCAAGGTCCCATCGGTGAGCTCCTCCGGCAGGCAAGGCTGCGTTGGCTGGGTCATGTACCCCGCATGGCCAGTCACCGCATGCCGAAGCAGCTTTTGTTCGGCCGGATCGAGGGGGCTAAACGGGCGCGCACGGGCTAGAGAAAAGATAAAGTGATGTGGTACAGGAGGACGTGGAGATGAGTGGACTTGCGATTACTGATACCAGCGGTGTCAAGATCGGCTTCTGTGGAGGAGGCTCGTGAAGGATGCTACTGGGCAGTTGGAGGCAGTCGCCCTCCAACAACAACGGAGAACAGAGAAGCGACGCTCACAACAACGAGCGGAGCGCCGGGTGGCTAAAGCACAGCAGGTTGGCACAGTAGGGGGCACAGGTGGTGCATCAGCCAGTCATCTCAGTCATCTTAGTCAGTTGACCCGTGGCACTTGGGTCTGCCCCCGTGACCTCCTGCCAGCGGGCGTTCGACACTTCACGTGGCCTCAAGGTGCACATGGCCTGGCACAAGCGTCGTGGTGACGTCACCGCCACTTAGTGGCGAATGCCAGTTGTTGTGTGTGAGTGAGCTAGTGTGTGTAAGTGAGTGTGTGAGTCAGTGTGTGTATGTGAGCTGGTGAGAGTGTGAGTGAGTGTGTGGAGCTGGTAAGTGTGGGTGAGTGTGTGAGTGAACTGGTGAGTGAGTGTGTGAGTGAGTGTGTGAGTGAACTGGTGAGTGAGTGTGTGAGTGAGTGTGTGTAGAGCTGGTGGGGAGCGGTAACGTAATGGTTAGTGCACTGATCTACGAACCTGGCGACCCGAGTCTGTGCCGAGTTGCTGTTCCGATAGCAATGCAATCAGCGGGGCGGAGGGGGAGAGAGCCTCGTACGGGACGCGGAGTTCGGAACACACACGGAGAAATTCTCCTGAACCCCCCTCCCAACTTGGACTCCTCGCCCCTTGTAGCCCCACCCCCCCATGTACTCCCTCTCCCCTAACCCCCCCCCCCCCCCCCCCCCACTTGTACTCCCTCTCCCATACATTCCTCACAGCAGCGGCTTTTGGATAACCATCGAACAAAGGCGGTCTACACATTGCATGCTTTAAGATGCACTTCTGCGACCGTCTGGAACGCTCCTCCTTCCGATATTAGGAAGCCGCTGGAGCTCTGCACCTTTACATAATCTAGATTGACAAACACATTCCTATAGAACCGCATTATGTGTTTAGTTTGTTGTCCTTCCCCCGCTCCTCCGCCGATTAGCACGGTTGACTTAGTACGGTGCCAAAGAAGTTCAACATACGTACATCAGGTTGATGCACTGGTGAGTATAGTAAATAATACTAATATTGTAATGAAAAATATATTTTATTGCTAATACCTAAGCATTAACACTTTACGGAACGCCTCCCCATGTAGTGTTGGCTATGTACGGTGAGAAAGAAGTTTAACATACAGACATACTAGTATACACTCCACTACTATACGACACGACGTGGCACGGCGTGCCACCGATGTATCTCACACGGCCGAACACCTCTGGACTCTCAACTAAATAATTTTAATTTATCCGGTAAGTCCCCACTGAGCAATGCATCTCTTTTCCAGAAGCGACCTGGCCATCACAAATGGCAGCCCAACAAAGTGACATACCATCATGTGAAAATTTATAGCAGCCAAATGCTATCAACGCGTTATTTCGATATATGCAGGGAAAACCGGAGGGCCCGGAGAAGAATCCACACGACCACGTGGAGAGAGAAAGACACGCAAACTCCAAATATACAGCAGGCGTCAGGGTCAGGATCGAACCCACAACCTCATGTATATCAGGCAAGGTAGTTCACATCTCCGAGCCACTGCGACTCACCCGTGGTCGCACGCGCAGTGCGAGATGGTGTGCCAGCGGAGGTTGCGGTGTCCGTATTTGTATCGGAACGCGTCGATCACGTGCTCGCAGTGGTCATGGTCGCGGCAGCAGCGATCCGTCTCCTCGAACTCGCCTGTGGGTGCACCGGAGAAGACAAAAGGTCCCCCATGTAGCCTTCAAAGGGACTCCCGGGTCAAGTACTGTTAGTTCGCAAGCAGCACCAGCAGTAACGCCTGTGAAGGGCTCGGCATAGTGGCACACCCCTGGGTGGTGGAGCAAAATCACCACAACCACCACGCCAGCTCGGCCGCCTTTGTCTCCTCCCCAGTACCGATGTCTACTATGCACCGCACCAGGTATACTCATTTAAGGCTGAGTCGACCTAAGTCTAGGCCCCTAGGATCGGTTCCAATGTTCCTCGCTGGTTAACGGGCGCCGCGGTGGTGAGACGTTATCTATCTCGTCTGGCATGCAGGAGGTCATGGGTTCGGCCCCGACCCTGCCATATATTTGGGGTCTGCGTGTTCTCTCCCTCCCCGTGGTCGCTTTGATTATTTCTCCACATTTCGAATCAACATGCACTTCAGAGTATTTGGCTAATGCTAGACATTTCCACATGATATGCCACTTCGTTGAGCGATCGTTTGTGGCCAGGTCGCTCCTGAAAAAGTGTTATAGCTCAGTGGGGCCTTACTTGGAAAAATAAATTAATGTAATCGTTTATTAGTTTAGTTTATTGTTCGTGAGTGGGAGTCCCATTTAGAGGTCTCTTGACCCCCCTCCGCCCCCTCTCCAACCCCCCCCCCCCCATTACCTCCGTTACCCCTTCCATCATCTCGCACGTGCCAATTCGAACCTCTCAGCCAATTTTGTGGCCTCGAAGTCCCCAGACGACCAGAGAGAGCCAGTGGGAGGCTTCCTGCGGTGGCTCCTTAAGGACTGCTTCGTGCCGTTAAGTCTTAAGGATCATCACCATCTCGTATTCACATTGCATTATGCGGCTCTTGAAATATTGAGTTTGTTACTGAATGCCCGACCCTGATTCTGACTTAATCTCCACACGTGGCCAACTAAGTATTTTCTCAACTGTGTCACGAGATCTTTAAAGTCCACATGATTACAGCCGCAGTCTGTTCCATCAGCCATCGTCGGTTAAAAGACAAAGATCCCCCTAAAGCCTTCAATAGACTGTTGGCGCAAGCGCTGTTCATACGCAGCACCTATGAAGGCCGACACGTGGGGGCGAGTGGCCAGCACCACGCCTGGCCTTTTTTGGCTCCCTAATGGCGATGTTTCCACAATCGCACCAAGTACTCCTTTGAGGCTGAGTCGACCTAGGGGAGGCTCAGATCTGGGTTAGAGTCGACCTAGGGGAGGCTCAGATCTGGGTTAGAAAATCGTCACTGTTGTTGGCTGTATGCGGGAATTGAACTCTGGTCGCCAGGTCCGTAACGCAAACCGCTACACTGCCGCTCCCCACAATAAAAAGGCACATATCACAAATACTGAGCGTTTATGATTGGACTGTGGCGGGGATGTTGCAAAATTGTAGTAGAAAATCTAAAGGAATGGCACTTATATATTATGAACCTAGGCAACTGCCTTGTATGTTGCTTATCTAGGGTAGGATATATAACATGAAGTGGGAGTATTGTTAATCCGTATTAGGAAGTCTAAGTGCATTCTCGCAATTCCATTCTCACCATTACTTGTTAATCACTGAGGCTCACAGAGCAAGGCTAGGGCTCTTATAGTGTTCAGTGCTAATCACTGAGGCTGAAAAAGCCAGACTAAGGCTACCATAGAGTTCAGTGTGAATTATTTAGTGTCACAGAGTCAGATGAATACTCTCTTATTGTTCAGTGTAAATTCATCCCCAAGAGTAAATTATGCCGTGAAAAAGCATCCTATTTATTTTACAAATTGAAAACAGGTAACTCTATATATTTTATCTCAGTTGGAACGTGGCCTTAATAATGGCCCCTAAGTTCATAAATGCTTTTGAAAAGTAGCGGTGAAAACTACGTGCTTCTAAAGAGTGGCAACGATTCCTATTGTAAAGGACGCCGAGAGTGTAAACTCTCTTATTAATTAAGTAAATGCATGCTCACTTGGTTTCAAGGTTGTGTGAGTTCAAATAGCGTTCTCAACTTTAATTTGGCGAGGAGCTACACGGGGAGGAGTAGACATAGGGTGCTCAATCTGATTGGAAGGTGGAGAACCTTTAAAATCTGATACAATTTTCTGAGTGTGGTCGATCTGAAGACCAGTCTCCCATAATACTTACAAATAATTTTGCATATTTGCTTTGTTTGCATCATTTTGACGGCATCATTGCTATTATCAAGGCGCTATGCTTCACAGGTGGCTATTGTATTTAGTATTCCAGTGTGGGGGAGGGGGCGATATCACTATATTTTTATACCCATTGAATTAATTTCGCGAGTAATTTTCCAATTGTGCTAAATGTTGGCCCCGTGGTTTTTGGCGCACGTGGCCTCCTGTGTTTTTTTTGGCGAATCGCTCCACGGGATCTCTCATGTCCATTGTGAAGTAAGCACCTCCAACTCACCCAGGTGATCGAAGTTGTCTGCGCTGTTCCCGGCCCCGCACCACAGTGTGCCGGGGTATGTGAAGCCTCTCCTCACTCGACGCTTTGCCCCAGCGACGATCGCCGTCGATGCCCCAACTTTCTCCTCCGTTTCCACCTCTCCATCCTCACCTTCCCCGATGGCCACGTATCCTCCAGTCGATGCTGCCTCTTGTGACGATGCATGCTCCGATCCTTCCTTGCTCAGCCTGTGGTCTTTCCCCGAGGTTGCTTCTATGGAGCTCTCTGCGATGACCGATTTGCTCAGCGGCAGCGGAATCCATTTGCTCAGCAGCAATCTGTCGACACGAGTCTGGTCTGACTCATTCGTTCTCTCCCAAGGTACGTCGGTGACTTGCCGCTCGACCAAAGTCCACAACCGATTGATGATGGAGCTGTCGGGTGATTTTCGTTTCGACGACCTTCCGGTGAGGACTGCCGGTGGCATCTTCTCACTGGTGCTCTCGCCCGAGCCACTGTGGGACATCTGCTGTGCGTATCTGGAGCCCCTGGCGTTGTGGTTCAACAGCGCCGCCCTGCACGCCGTTCTCAGGCTGCCAAAGGCTTCGCTCTCGGACATGACGCTCAACGCTGCGTGGACGAGTGCCCCAGCCCCTAGACGCAGGGCCCAGGCTCCAAAGTCCAATGCATCTGCACCCAGCTCAAAGACTTCGGCTCCGAGGTCCAACGACTCTGTTCCGAAATCAAATGATCTGGCTCTATAATCTGACGGCTCTGTTCCAGACTCGAATGCCTGCTTCTGGAAATTGGACTCTGGTCCGAAATTTGATTCGGTGCCAAAGTGGAATTCTTTTGAGTCAAAGTCAGACTTCTCTATCCCTAAATTAGATAGTTTTGATGCAAACTTGAAAGCTTCCATTCGATGATTCAGCTGCTCTGTTGAAAAGCCTGAATTCACGACCAATTTGACTGCCTTTCTGTCACCGCCGGAACTGTCCATTCCAAGATCCAATGACCCTAATCCAAGCACTAACAAGTTTTTAAAAAAAGCTGAGTTTTCCTTTCCAATGCCCGATTCCATGCCAAAACGAAATACTTTTGCACAAAACCTGTACGTTTCGCTTTCGATGCCCGAAAATTCTGTGCCCAGCGCAAACGCTCCCAACGTTAAGTCTGAGACCACCTTTCCAAGCCGCGATATTTTCCGCTCGACTTCTGACACTCTCTTAGCCAGCTCCGACGCCCCTGCGCCAACCTCGACCGCCCTTGGCCAGTAGCGAGACGACTTCCCAACTGCCACGAGTTTATCCCCCCGCCTCCTCTCTCTCATGTGCTCGCCGCAATTTAAACTTTTCCCACCAGATTCTACTTCCTCCCTCTGGCCACGTGGCGCCTGGTCACATGACACTTGGTCGGATGTGTTCCCGCCCACATTGCCGCCACCTCCCAGGACTACGCCAGGGTCATGGTTGGACACAGGGTTGTGTGAGGGTTCGCTCCCGATACAGAGGCACAAGCAGAGCGTGGTGAATGCGAGTGTTAGCCGCATGGCCACTCTCCTGTGCAGTAGTTTTGTGCGTCACTCTCTGTGCCCGTCTATACTCTCACTATGTATGGCCAGTATAATCTTTATTTGTGTGCCTATTCTCTGTGTATATATGCAGTTTTCAATGTATATGTATATCGATAATAGTTCCCTTGGTTATCAATATATTTTGTGTGAGAGGGTGTCAGTGTGTGTGCGAGAATGCGTAAGAGTGAGTGTGTGAGAGAGTGAGTGTGTGGGAGCGTGTGTTTTTGAGTGTGTGTGAGAGAGCGTGTGATGCTTTGAGAGTGTGAGTGGTGAGAGAGTGTGTGAACGAGTGTGTGTGGGTGAGTGTTTGACAGAGTGCATGTGAGAGAGACTGTGTGATTGCGTGTGAGTGGGTAATAGAGTGCGTGTGAACGAGAGAGTGTGTATTGATAGGTGTGAACGAGTGTGAGAGATAATGTGTGTGTGAGGATATTAGACTGAGCCTGGGAGAGAGTGTTAGACTGGGAGAGAGCGTTAGACTGGGAGAGAGTGTTAGAATGAGAGAGATTATGAGCCTGGGAGAGAGCGTTAGACTGGGAGAGAGTGTTTCACTGACTGAGTGATCCTACCTGTGCGTGTAGAGCCCTAACCCTAACCCTCCACCCGTGTGCCTGGGCAGTCGATGCCTCTACGCGAGTCCGTGTCACCCACGTGTTGTGAGTCCCTGTAGCCCCACGCGTTGTGAGGAGTCCGTCTCACTAGCTGGTCAATATGATGTATCCACTCCCTCTGTGTGTGTGAGATGAGGCTGGAGCCAAGGGGACCGGCCACGTCGCTGGTGATGGAGACTACGAATGCGCCAAAGCGATCCGCGCTCCTATTTATGGGCGAGCGAGGCTGGGTGTTTATGTGTGTGTGCGTCTGTGTGCGTCATTTTGGTGTCTGTCTGTGTGTACGCGTGCCCGTCTTTGTGTGTGTGTGTGCGTGCGCGGTAGGGTAGTGGTTAGTGCACTGTGCTACGAACCCGGCGACCCGAGTTCGATTCCCGCTCACGACCACCACCAGTGACGATTATCTGAACCGGTCCTGGGCCTCCCCTAGGTCGACTCAGCCTCAAATGAGTACTTGGTGCAGTGTGTAAACATCACTATTGCGAGACAAAGGCGGATGGGCGTGGTGCTGATCACCCACTTTTTCGTATGCCACAGTGCCGGTCTTGTGTGAGCTCGCTAACAAAACTTGCCCCAGCAGCCTGTTGAAGGCTCTATGGGGGATCTTTGTCTCTTGTGTTTTTGAATAGCAACGCAGCCCCTTTAAAGTGATAACAAATTCATAATGAAGTCCTCCCATTTGTTACGAAACATTCACCAAGCCCCCCACCAGCCCCCCTCCTCTCAAATCCCCCCCTCACCCCGCTTCCTCCATCCCCCTGACAATGAATGAGCGAGACGCAATCAGAGGGGAGGTGCACGGGTGACCCAGAGGGCTTCATAATGGCCGTGTCAGAGACACTCACCCGTCACGGTGGATACCCTGGGTTCGAGCCCTGGGTCTGGGTCTCTCGCTTTATCTTCGTCGAGGTGGTTGCTATACTGTATTCCACCTCTGAGGAGCAATCATGAGGGTGGCTGAGCAAGTGGGGTTGATGCCGGGTCCGTGAGAGTGTTCATGAGTGTGTCAGTGAGTGTGTGAGAGTGTGCCAGTGTGAGTGAGAGTGTGAGTGAGTGTGAGTTTCTCAGTGTGTGTTTCAGTGTGTGTGAGGGAGCGTGAGAGTGTGAGTGAATGTGAGAGTGTGAGCGAGTCAGAGTGTGTGTGTCAGTGTGAGTGAGTGAGAGTGTGAGTGAATGTGAGAGTGAGAGTGTGTGTGTGTGTGGAGTCTGTATATTGTCTCCCTGCGTGAGTGCCTGGGTGAGTGTGTGAGTGAGACAGTGTGTGTCAGTGTGAGTGAGTGTGTGAGTGAGTGTGAGTGAATGTAGAGTGTGAGTGAGAGTGTGTGTGTGTGGAGTCTGTATGTTGTCTCCCTGCGTGAGTGTGTGAGTGAGTGAGAGTGTGTGTGTCAGTGTGAGTGAGCGTGTGAGTGAGAGTGTGTGTGTGGAGTCTGTATGTTGTCTCCCTGCGTGTGTGAGTGAGAGTGAGTGAGAGTGTGTGTGTGTCAGTGTGAGTGAGCGTGTGAGTGAGAGTGTGAGTGAATGTAGAGTGTGAGTGAGTGTGAGTGAGTGAGAGTGTGTGTGTGTGTGGAGTCTGTATGTTGTCTCCCTGCGTGAGTGTGTGAGTGAGAGTGAGTGAGAGTGTGTGTGTCAGTGTGAGTGAGAGTGTGAGTGAGTGAGAGTGTGTGTGTGTGGAGTCTGTATGTTGTCTCCCTGCGTGAGTGTGTGAGTGAGAGTGAGTGACAGTGTGTGTGTCAGTGTGAGTGAGAGTGTGTGTGTGTGGAGTCTGTATGTTCTTTCCCCGTTCTGTAGAGTGTTGGAATACCCACACTTTACCCCACTACACCAGACCTGCCAAGCGGGGCAGGAGGACGTGGGGAGGAGGGAAGGGAGGAGGAGGGAAGGGTGACGAGGAAGGGTGGAGGAGGGGGCGCTGTGGGGGGAGGTGGCCAGAGCTGAATGCAAGAAACGCGCACAGCTAATGTAAGTGCCGCGCCTGGAGGTCGAGGTGCCCCTGCTGTGACCGTGACGCCGCGACCGGGAGCATCACCGCCATGTCCTGCCGCTGCTGTTTGTGGATCCCTCCCTCTCAAGGCCGGGGCGCGACCTTGCGCTCCCATCAGCGATATGAAGGGATGCGGAGGATGATGATGTTGGCAGCGTGGTTACATTCCTGTCACGGTGGTCGCTTCGTCGAGCCAATTTGTCGTGATAACTTGTTCTTGGTGTTGCTGTTTGTGCTGCTTTTTTGTTATGGGTGCCATTTCTTAATTTGTTTATTATTATTTTAGTGGTTTTTGCTTGGTAGTAGTTGTCGGTATGTCTATCTGTGAAAAAGAGTTTCATAGCTCATCTGATTGCTCTAGTATCAATACAGATTATACGTGTTTTCGTAGCCTATTGCGTATATGGCAATTGGCCCTTGTATTTATTTATTTAATGTCGAGCGTTGCAGGATGCTGTTGACATGAATGATACTGCTATATGAAGTTAAACTATTATTATTGCTATCATTTGTGATTTCCAGGTCGCTTCTGAAAAACGAGCGAATAGCTCAGTGGGATTCGCCTGGTAAGATATTAAAAAAAATAGTTTGTAGTTTAATTTGTTTATTTTGCTGAAGTGATTTTCTTACTTTCCGATTTAAAGCTTTCGTGACTGCAAGGATTAATCTTCTTTGGTTCTTTCGGTAAGGTCACGTAGAATGATAATAAAATAATAAAATAACAATAAAATTCTCACGACGTTTCGGCCACAACGCAAGCGGCCGTCTTCAGGTGAAAGGTACAGACCTGTCGGGACGACAGAGCTTCAATGAACGAAGATTCGTAGCGACTTTTAAGCTGGTTGGGAGAAGTGAGGCACCTTGACAAAGGGGTTTACATATCAAATAGCTGAGGGATTAGTTTGTGACTGGTCACAGGAATAGCTATGTTAAAGTCAAAACCTACACATCCACAGAGGCAACTAGTAATTTAGCATTGAAATAGCTAAGGGATTAGCTTGTGCAAATAGCTGAGGGCTTAGCTTGATTTTCTTACCTTTCTTACCTTTCCTATGCTTTGCACTCTAACGTATTTGCG
Organism: Petromyzon marinus; assembly: GCF_048934315.1. NCBI lineage: Eukaryota > Metazoa > Chordata > Hyperoartia > Petromyzontiformes > Petromyzontidae > Petromyzon > Petromyzon marinus. The sequence continues at coordinate 888,823 of NC_133741.1, read as the reverse complement.
TGTATTGTGTTGTTGTAACGTACTAACCTCGTGCCCCTTACTGGACGTTTGTGAAAAAGTGCTTCATTACTCATCGGATTCCTCCAGGATGAATACAGATTCTGACTCTGAACTAAGTAACCATCCAGCCAGGCAGCACGGTCACTGAGTGAGAGAGAGAGAGAGGGAAGGGGTAAGGAGAGCAGAGCGTGACATCTATTGTGAAATATTTCATTTAAAAAGGGGGGGGGGGGGGGGGGGTGGCGGTTTACATAAAGCAAAGCATTAAAAAAAACCGAAATGATGAACGAAGCAAAGTGCCTACTACACCGAGCATCTTCTTCTTTCCTCTGATCGTAATCAAAGAGAGAGAGAATGTATGAGTTGGCGGATAAGTGGGTGGGCTTTGCAAAGTGTAACGCTCACTGCGAGGTGATCCCAGTGCTGTGTGGTGGCCGGGCTCATCAGTGCACATGCTGTGTAGCCCTCAGATGAAACATGTGACAGGTGACCTTTTGGGCAATAGCCCTTTCGAATCGAACGTGAATAGAGAAGAAGGGGTGATTGCGCCATAAACGTGACCTGTGGGTGGGTGAGTGTGGGTGGTTGGGTGAGTGTGAGTGGGTGGGTGAGTGTGAGTAGTTGGGTGGGTGAGTGGGTGGGTGAGTGTGAGTGGGCAGGTGGGTTGGTGGATGACAGTGGGCGAGTGGGTGTGGGTGAGTGGGTAGGTGAGTGTGAGTGGGTAGGTGAGTGGGTGAGTGGGTGGGTGTGAGTGGGTGGGTGGTTGAGTGTGAGTGGGTGGGTGTGAGTGGGTGGGTGGATGAGTGTGAGTGGGCGGATGAGTGTGAGTGGGTGGGTGTGAGTGGGTGGGTAATTGAGTGTGAGTGGGTGGGTGAGTGTGAGTGGGTGGGTGAGTGTGAGTGGGTAGGTGGGTGGGTGAGTGGATGGGTGAGTGAGAGTGGGTGGGTGGGTGAGTGTGAGTGGGTGGGTGAGTGAGAGTGGGTGGGTGATTTTGAGTGGGTGGGTGTTAGTGGGTGGGTGGATGAGTGTGAGTGGGTGGGTGAGTGTGAGTGGGTGGGTGAGTGAGAGTGGGTGGGTGAGTGTGAGTGGGTAGGTGTTAGAGGGTGGGTGGGTGATTTTGAGTGGGTGGGTGTTAGTGGGTGGGTGGATGAGTGTGAGTGGGTGGGTGAGTGTGAGTGGATGGGTGAGTGAGAGTGGGTGGGTGAGTGTGAGTGGGTAGGTGTTAGAGGGTGGGTGGATGAGTGTGAGTGGGTGGGTGAGTGAGAGTGGGTGGGCGTGCGGATGAGTGTGAGTGGGTGGGTGGGTGTGAGTGGGTGGGTGGGTTGGTGAGAGTGGGCGAGTGGGTTTGGGTGAGTGGGTGGGTGAGTGTGAGTGGGTGGGTGAGTGTGAGTCGGTGGGTGAGTGTGAGTGGGTGGGTGAGTGTGAGTGGGTGGGTGAGTGTGAGTGGGTGGGTGTGAGTGGGTGGATGAGTGTGAGTGAGAGTGGGTGAGTGTCGGTGAGTGGGTTGGGTGAGAGTGGGTGATTGTGGGTGAATGATTGTGAGTGTGTGGGTGAGTGTGAGTGAGCAGGTGGGTGAGTAAGAGTGGTTGAGTGTGAGTGGGTGGATGAGTGAGAGTGAGCGAGTGGGTGTGGGTGAGTGAGAGTTGGCGAGTGGGTGAGTGTGGGTGAGTGGGTGGGTCAGTGGGTGAGTGTGTGTGGGCGCGTGTGAGAGGGTGGGTGAGTGAGAGTGGGCGAGTGGGTGGGTGAGTAAGAGTGGGCGAGTGGGTGGGTGAGTGAGTATGAGTGGGTAGGTGAGTGTGAGTGCGTACTTGGGTGAGTGAGGGTGGGTCAGTGAGTGAGTGTGAGTGGGCGGGTGTGAGTGGGCGGGTGGGTGGGTGAGTGAGAGTGGGCGAGTAGGTGAGTGGGTGGGTGAGTGAGTGTGAGTGGGTGGGTGAGTGTGAGTGAGTAGGTGGGTGAGTGAGTGAGAGTGGGCGAGTGGGTGAGTGAGTTGATGAGTGAGTATGCGTGGGTAGGTGAGTGTGGGTGAGTATGTGGGTGAGTGAGAGTGGGTCAGTGAGTGAGTATGAGTGGGCGGGTGTGAGTGGATGGGTGAGTGTAAGTGGGTGGGTGAGAGTGGGCGGATAGGTGGGTGAGTGAGAGTGGGCGAGTAAGTCAGTGGGTGGGTGGTTGAGTGAGTGTGAGTGAGTAGGTGGGTAGGTAAGAGTGAGTGAGTGAGTGTGAGTGGGCGGTTGGGTGGGTGAGTGAGAGTGGGTGAGTGTGGGTGAGTGGGTGGGTGAGATTGGGTGAGTGGGTGAATGATTGTGAGTGGGTGGGTGAGTGTAAGTGAGCAGGTGGGTGAGTAAGAGTGGTTGAGTGTGAGTGGGTGGGTAGATGAGTGAGAGTGGGCTATTGGGTGTGGGTGAGTGGGTGGGTGAGTGAGAGTTGGCGAGTGGGTGAGTGTGGGTGAGTGGGTGAGTGGGGGTGGGTCAGTGGGTGAGTGTGTGTGGGCTCGTGTGAGTGGATGGGTGAGTGAGAGTGGGCGAGTGTGTGAGTGGGTGGGTGAGTGAGTGTGAGTGGGTGGGTGAGTGTGAGTGAGTAGGTGGGTGAGTGAGAGTGGGTGAGTGAGAGTGGGCGGGTGTGAGTGGGTGGGTGAGTGAGTATGAGTGGGTAGGTGAGTGTGAGTGAGTATGTGGGTGAGTGAGGGTGGGTCAATCAGTGAGTGTGAGTGGGCAGATGTGAGTGGGTGGGTGAGAGTGGGCGGGTGGGTTGGTGAGAGTGGGCGAGTAGGTGAGTGGGTGGGTGAGTGTGAGTGGGTCAGTGTGAGTGAGTAGGTGGGTAGGTGAGAGTGGGTAAGTGGGTGGGTGAGAGTGGGTGAGTGTGGGTTAGTGATTGTGAGTGGGTGGGTGAGTGTGAGTGAGCAGGTGGGTGAGTAAGAGTGGTTGAGTGTGAGTGGGTGGGTGGGTGTGAGTGGCTGGGTAGGTGAGTGGGGGTGGGTGGATGTGAGTGGGTGGATAAGCGAGTGTGAGTGGGCGGATGGGTGGTTGAGTGAGAGTGCTCGAGTGTGGGTGAGTGGGTGGGTGAGTGAGTGTGAGTCGGTGGGTGAGTGAGTAGGTCGATGAGTGATAGTGGTTGAGTGGTTGAGTGTGAGTGGGTGGGTGGGTGTGATTGTGCAAAAACTACCCCCTACCTCCTCGTGGTGCCGGGCAGAAACGCTGTGGTGGACAGCGCAGTGGGGGGAGGGCCAATTTAGAATGGCCTTTCCCCTCATGACGTTTGTACCCACCACAGCAGCTAAATGGGGGCTCTGGATGTGTGCGAGGGGCTGGTAACCCCTCCACCTTCAATTAATTACCACAAAACCAAGACAAAAATAATAATTAATAAGCTTGTGCCGGAGGCCCCGGGGGGACAGGCGTCTATGATGTCTCCTGGCTAAACCCCATTTGGTGTAGCCAGGAGACTAAATCCTTACCCTCGGGGCTCATCCAGAAACAACAAAAAAAGCACTACGTGTGGTCACGTGAAATGTTCGAACGCTCACTGTGGAGCAGAGGCAGCCACTCCTCTGTTAGGAGCTGGACTGGTACTGCCTGGATCTCTGTGGTATTCAGGAGGTCCGGTGGACCGGCTCTGGCTCCTGCCACCATGAGGGGTGGACAGTGCTCTTCTCGGGGCAGGAGCCTGCCAAACAACAGCGAGTGGCTCTTCTTCTGAACAAAAGAATGAAGGGGGCGTGGGAGCGTGGCAGTGAGATGTGGAAAACTGTAAACCCTATGCTATTTTGGCCTCACCTTCCCATCAACCACAGGCGAGGAGTGGTGGTCGTGGCTACTTATGCCCCCACCAAAGACGAACAATCGAGGAGGGATGCAGGCAATGCCGATGAATCAGATGCCTTCTCTGACCTCCTCTTACAGGTGCTAGCTAAAGTGGCCCATCGGGATAGAGTTATCTTGTTGGGAGACTTTAATGCCTGAGTTGGTGATGATGCTGGCACCTGGTCTGGAGTGATTGTAAGGCATGGGCCAGATCAGCTCAATAACAACGGCAGGAGGCTGCTATATTTTTGTGCAGCCCATGGGCTTGTAATTGCCAACACGCTGTTCTGGCATCAGCGCATCCACGTAATATCATGGATGCATGCCGGGTCCAAGCAAGAACATCTGCTGGACTACATAGTGACGGAACAGTGGATGTGGGCCCATGTCCTTGACACCAGGACCTTCCGTGGAGCTGATCTGCCCACTGACCATCGACTTGTCATCTGTAAGATGCACCTGATATTCTTCCACTCCAGTGGTGGGGGTAGACCTAGGACCCCATTCAAACCCTTAGTGGCATGGTCTCAGCTAGCTGATGAAAGTTGAAAGCGAAAATTTCATCATCGCTTGCGGCTGGCATTGGCATCGTCCCCCACTCCCCCTAATGTTGAGCGGAAATGGGCTGTAGCCGATGAGAGTGGGCATGTCGAGCGGAAATGGGCGAGGTTTGGGTACACATGGTCCAGACCTCCCCAGAGAACCTGGCTGACAGAGGTATTCAAGCTGGCTAAGAAAAAGCGACATGCCCACTATCATCGGCTACAGCATCCCACATCAGAGAAAGAGGAGGCTTACCGCAGCTTTCGCTTGGAGGTTCGGAGAGCCGTGACGCACTGCAAGGATGGGTGGTGTTCGCGGGTTGCTTGCTGAGATGGAGGCTGCCTTAATGGCCCGCGATCACAAATTGCTCTTTAATTTAATCAAATAAGTAACCTGCAGCGCCCCACCTATTACCATCATTAGGGGAAAGAACTTTGATCCAATCTCCGACCCCCAGGAACAGGTTTGCAGATTTGCTGAGCATTTCTGTGAGGTCCTGGAGAGGGGAAATCACTCAGTTTGGAAAACAACGTGGGGCAAAGTGGGGATGACCCTGCCGAGGCTGCTGTGCCTCACATATTGGAAGAAGAAGAAGTCACCCCCTGTGAGTGGCTGGCTGAGGTGCCATCTGTTGAGGACGTACTGAAGGCGATCCAGAGCCCGAGACCAGGAAAAGCACCAGGCAGAGATGATCTCTCAAGCGAAATGCTGAGGGAGGGTGGCGTTTGTGCATAGACTGCCCTGGTGGTCCCCCTTCTTAAAGAGACTGTAACAACTATAGGGGCATCTTACTCCTCAGTGTGCCGGGAAAGGTCCTGGCAAGGATTATTCAACATTGCCTTGCTAGGCACGCTGAGGAGAGGCTTGCAGAGCCCCAATGCGGTTTCAGGAAATGGCAGTCCAGCACAGATGCCATATTTTATGCCCCTCTGCTGCAGCAGAGGTGTAGGGAATTCCAACAAGACCTACATCTCTGTTTTATTGACCATGTCAAGGCCTATGATACCATCAGTAGGCCTGGGCTCTGGGTTGTTCTTTGTGCTTTCGGAGTCCCTGACCCTCTGCCCACGATCATTAAGGACCTTCATGAAGGTGAGCCGGCCCAGGTAAAACTACATGGCCGGGAGTCGGAGCCATTCCCTGTACACCTTGGTGTGCGACAGGGATGTCCTCTGGCTCCCACATTATTTAACATCTATTTCGACCACGTAGTTCATGAAGCCTTCAATAGCTATACCAGAAGATTTTCAATCTGGTACAGATACAATGGGAGGCTGATCGATGCCCGGGTGCGGTCAAGGGATGGCTCCCTATTGCTCAACCACGTTATGTATGCCGATGATCTGGTAATTGCAACTCACTCAGAGGAGGAGTTGGAGGCGCTGCTGAACCTGGAGCTTGCCACTAAGAGGTAGGGACTTACCATCAGTCCCACCAAAACTAAGCACCTGTTGGGTATTTAGGACCATCGGACACTCCACCCCCACAACTCCCAATTGGTGATAGGGCAGTTGTGTAGAGAGTGGAGGGTTTCCCATACCTGGGTAGTGTGCTCATGACCGGCTCTAGTATAAGAGCAGAGGTCTCACTCCGAATCAGTCGAGCGGAATTATCTTTTCATCAGTTGCGTAACGCTATGTGGAAGCTACCTGGTCTGTCACTCCGCACGAAGCTTCAGGTCTTCTCGGCCACAGTAATTCCTTCCCTTCTCTATCGTTGCGAAACGTGGACCCCCCCGAATGGAACATCGTCGCCGGTTAGATTTAGGCTGGCCTGCCTACGATCTATCCTGGGTTTAACCAGGCTGGGTTATGTGAGGAGCTCACAAATCCTTGAAAGATCTGGACAAAGTTCCATCGGTGAGTTTCTCCGGCAAGCAAGGCTGCGTTTGCTGGGTCATGTAGCCCGCATGCCCAGCCACCGCATGCCTAAACAGCTTTTGTTCGGCCGGATGGAGGGGGCTCAACGGGTGTGGCACGGGCTAGAGAAGAGATGGAGTGATGTGGTACAGGAGGATGTGGAGCTGAGTGGGTTTGCCGATGACTGGTACCAGCAGTTGCCAAGATCGGCCTCTGAGGAGGAGGCTCTTGAAGGACGCTCCTGGGCAGTTGGAGGCAGTCACCCTCCAACAACAACGGAGGGCGGAGGAGCGATGCTCACAACAACGAGCGGAGCGCCGGGTGGCTAAAGCACAGCAAGTTGGCACGGTAGAGGGCACAGGTGGTGCATCAGCCAGTCATCTCAGTCAGTCGACCCGTGGCACCTGAGTCTGCCCCGTGACCTCCTGCCAGCGGGCGTTCGACACTTCACGTGGCCTCAAGGTGCACATGGCCTGGCACAAGCGTCGTGGTGACGTCACCGCCACTTAGTGGCGAATGGCGGTTGTTGTGTGTGAGTGAGTAGGTGGGTGAGTGAGTGAGTGTGAGTGAGTGCGAGTGGATGACCCCCCCAACCCTCCTTGATCCCCTTAACCCTCCTTGACCCCCCGAACCCTCCTTGACTTACCCCAACCGTCCTTGATCCCCCAACCCTCCTTGACCCCCCCAACCCTCCTTGACTCACCCCAACCCTCCTTGACCCCCCAACCCTCCTTGACTCCCCCAACCCTCTTTGACTCACCCCAACCCTCCTTGACTCACCCCAACCCTCCTTGACCCCCCAACCCTCCTTGACCCCCCCAACCCTCCTTGACTCACCCCAACCCTCCTTGACCCCACCAACCCTCCTTGACCCTCCCCCCCACTCCCACTTCACCTCCTCGTGCGCCGTGGCGGCCTTCATGGGCGGCTCGCCTCACTGCCAGCACTTGTCCCGACGAGCTGTACAGGCTACACGGGACGGGGGGGGACCTTTGTCCTGTGTTGATGGCAGGCGAGGCGAGTGGGGAGGGGGGCCTTGGGGGGTTCTGGAGGGGTCTGGGGAGGGGTGTCTGGGGGGGGGGGGGTCCCATGAATGTTAAAGGCGGGAGGCTGCCCGCGAGTAACCCTGCTAGGGTCGCCCCGCGTGGAGTCCCCGTGTGAGGTTGTGAGTCTCAGCTGCTCTCTGTGCTCATGGGGGACCCCCTTACACCACCCCCTCTAGCGTTAGTACGCTGTGAACGGGTAGGTGGGTGAATAAGTGTGTGAGTGAGTGGGTGAGTGGGTGGGTGGGTGGTTGAAAAAGTGAGCGGGTGAGTAAGTGAGTAGTTGAGTTAGTGGGTGAGAGTGTTGGTGAGTAGGTGAGCGAATGAGTGAGCGGTTGAGTGAGCGGGTGAATGAGTGGGTGAGTGAGCGAGTGAGTGGGTGAGTAAGCCGGTGAGTGAGTGGGTAAGTCAGTGTGCAGCGCGCTTGGCTATAAACATGCCCAACACCAGTGATGAACCGGTCCTGGGCCTCCCCTAGGTCGATTCAGACTCAAATGAGTACCTGGCGCAATGTGTAAATATCGCCACTCAGGAAACAAAGCAGCCGGGCGTGGTACTGGTAACACACCCCCTCGTGTGCCGTTCCAGCCATCATAGGTGCTGCTCGCTAACAGCACTTGTCCCTACAGTATGTTAAAGACAATACGGGGGATCTTTGCATTTGTATGAAGAACCTTTCCCAGAACGGCGTGTATTGTACATATTCCTTTGGAGGCCACAAAGACAAAGATCTCCCTTGTAGGCACTGGGGCAAGTGCTGTTAGTGATGGCTATGAAGGCTGGTACAGCACACCAAGAGGTGGTGTTGACATTACCATGCCCGGCCGCCTTTGTCTCTCCAGTACTGACAATTGTACCCTCCATCACTACGTGTAACCTGGTTTCCTCCCTTAACATCATAAATCTTCCTTCAAAAAATATCCTGAAGCAGTAGATTATCGCTAGATACAACAACACTTTCCCATGTTCTTTTGTAACGATTAAACTATTAAAACTACTTTTTATTTTACCATCTACGGCCCACTGAGCTACGTAGCTCTTTTTCAGAAGCGAATTGGTCACAAATGATAGCCCAACGCAATGGCTTATCCATGTGGATATTTACAATAACGTGATGTGTGATTCTAAATGTGGAGGGAAAAACCGGAGGACCTGTAGAAAAATCCACCTGACCATGGGGAGAAACACACTGCAGGCTCCGAATTTACAGCAGGGGTCACGGTCGGGGTCGAACCTACGACCTCCTGTATACTAGGCGACGGAGTTAACATCCACTTCTGTGAGCCTTTCTGAGAGGGCCAGAGTATCACCAGACGAAGGGATTTTAAACATAGCTCTGTTATATCCACTTCCGTGGGAAATAACTGGCATTGACATACCAAACGTATATGCATGTTTGATTAAGGTTAATGTTAGTGTCAGGGTATGTATGTTGAACTTATTTCGCACCGTACGTAGCCAACCATGCTCATCGGAGGTGCGGGAGAAGGAAAATGAGACGACACACAACAATTAATTCTATAGAAATTAGTCAATCTAGACGATGATTTAAAAGTGCACGCCTCCTCGGAAGGAAGAGCGTTCCAGACGGCCGCAGAAGCAGCGCATCTGAAAGCGCCGCGCGATGATGATGATGATTCGGTGACGGTCTGTGTTGGATGGCCAGTCAGAAGCCGCCGCCTCTGCTCCTTTACATAGTCAGCGAGATCTTGACTTAAAGCTTTCGTGACTGCAGAAATTCATATTCTTCCGGTCTTTCGGTAAAGTCACGTGGATCGGTTCAAATAAAATAACAAAAAATAACAAAAAACTACGACGTTTCGATCACAACACAACCTTGTGTCGTGATCGAAACGTCGCAGTCGTAGTTTTTTGTTGTTTTTTTGTTATTTTCTTTGAACCTATCCTCGTGACTTTACCGAAAGACCCAAAGAATGAGATCAGCGAGGTAACATGTCACGGGGCTCCCCACTTTATTTTCATAAGGGGCTTGCAATGATTTGGTTTTCGTTGTAAGGCGTTCCTTCGTAGTTTGTAGTATCTTGCTCTTTTACAGATTAGGTAAATATTATAAAAAAAAATGTTTGACTACTTAGGAAGCTTAAGGATTGCACAACAGAATAAAACAGTTGACCAGCGTGGTGAGGTATGATCAAACCACCACCGCCACGATTGGCACGGCGTGCGGAACCTGGCCATTCGTCAAGCAGTGGGTAACGATGAATCTGTTAAGGTGACTATGAAAAATATAAGAAGAGGCCTTTCTGGCAATAAAACAGGAGTTGTGTTCAGATGTTCGAACACCAAATACATAACGCACCCATTGCGAGGCATCAAGTCCTCATTAAGCACACGCACTCGTGACAGAAGGCAGCTTTGTCTCTGGTGTAGGCCAATCGGTGCCAAAGTCAATGCAAATAACATTATCAGAGCATGCTAGTTTCCATGTTTTGCCACAAGCACAAATTTTGCCACAGGGCGCCGCGGTGGCTGAGATGTTAACTCCCTCGCCAGGTACACAGGAGGTCGTGTGTTCGATCCCGATCCTGACGCCTGCTGCTGTATATTTCGAGTTTGCGTGTCTCTCTCCCCGTGGTCGAGTGGATTTTTCTCCAGGTCCTCCGGTTTTCCCCCTCCACATTTAGAATCAACATCATAGCGTTTAGAGTACAGTATTTGGTTGCTATACACTTCCACGTGATGATGATGATGAGCCGCTTCGCTGAGCTGTCATTTGCGATAGGCAGGTCGCCTCTGAAAAAGAGCCACATTGCTCAAGTGGGCCTTACCTGGTAGAAAATAAAAATAAAATATTGTGTTATTTTATTTTATCAATGTATTATTTTATTCTCATTCTACGTGACTTTACCGAAAGAACCAAAGAAGATGAATCCTTGCAGTCACGAAAGCTTTAAATCGAAATAAAATTATGCTTATTTTTCAATAGTTTACTTTGAATACATTAACAACTGTTTCATTGTCAGAAAGGTTAAAGCCTTTTTTTTAAATATTTTCATTCATTTTTATGCATGCAAAGCGGTCCCATGGATATTATCATTATTATCTATTAAATAATTAAACAAATAATTATTAACCCATTTAATTAAGCGTAAATGTATCCTTAAATTGATTTAGAGAATTGGAAGTATGTTTACACTTCGCAATCAATTGTTTAATTAAGGAAGCATAAGGGTTAGCGAACCATTAATTGATGAATAAATTATTGTATTATAATTGCGCGGTACAAACGTAATAATGCCGCTGTTGTGGGCAACAAGAAAGACAAAAATTGCCATTTAAAGGTTTAAGTTGTGTATATATTTATATATTTGTACTTAAGAACAATCTTAAGAGAATTAACAAGAATCGCATTATAAGTTCAGCAGCGACACAATGAGAGCCGTCTACAAACGCCGACCCCAACGCTCGCCTCCCATTGGTCAAGACGCCTCACGCCACTTGGCCATTGCCATGGCGACAGGATGGGGAGAGAGGGGGGGAGTGTGAGGGGTGGGGGTGTGAGAGGAGGGGCAATGGGGAGGGGGCGGGGAGATGCGGGGGAGGGGGGAGTGGGGGGGTGTGATGGGAGGGGCGGGTGTGAGGGGAGGGGCAATATGATGGGGGGAGGGGGTAGTCCCCCCCCCCACTGTTTCCCCTCCCCTATACATCCCATATCCCACGGAACCCCAGCATCTTATGTAACACGTGGATCATAGCGTCTCATGTGTAACACGTGGTCCATTGCCCACACAGGGGACACACCCCCACGGCACCCATTGCCGATCCACTGCTGGATGGAGACCGACTGCCCTCCAGCCGCCCAGTAGCCTACTCCTCCTTCGCCTCCTCCTACACAGATATAAGAGCACCTTATATAAGCACATCTTATACTGGTAGGAACGAAGTTGTAAACTGAGTGTACCAGCCTGCAATAGATGAATGTGTCCGTCCGTCCGTGCGTCCCCTTTCAATACTTTACGAAGTGAAATCTCGTGCTGTTGGGTGTATGATTTGTCCGAAGAACCCTCAACGATTTTGAGGGCAAAAAGGTGGGAAGACGCTCTCAATTTGCACAATTTTACGTAACAATGTCATAATAAAATTGCGCAAAATTCCAATGTTCCTACCAGCCCACCCTGCAGGGACCTGTTATCAGCAAACCATCACACCGGCCTGGGCTTCAGATGTGAAGCACACCTGGCCTTACTCTGACAGGGTGTGCTCGTATTCAGTTTCCATGAGAGGCCTGGAATGCTCTTCCTTCCGAAAATAGGACGCGACTGGAGCAATTCACTTTAAAATCGTCTAAATTGACAACTCACTTCTTTAGAATTAGCATGGTTGGCGACGTACGGTGCGATCGACGTTCAACATACACGCAGCCACAGAGACCCACGGAGACTCCCATAGAAACACTCACGGAGACCTACAGAGACCCACAGATTAGCACAGTTGGCTAGGTACGGTACAAAATAAGTTCCACATACATACACAGAGACTCACAGACACCCAGACCCATAGAGATCCACATCTTAGCACGGTTGGCTACATACGGTATGAAAGAAGATCAACGTACATCCAGAGGCCGATCTTGACACCGCTGCTGGTACCGGTCATCGGCTAGTCCAGTCAGCTCCACATCCTCATTGCGTATCGCATGATGAGATTATGTGGCTGCTAAAAATGTCCACATGGTCAGACACTTCGTTGGGATATCATTTGTGGCCAGGTCGCTTCTGAAAAAGAAGCTGATAGCTCAGTTGGCATTACCCGTTAAAATAAAAAAAACATAGATTAGTTCTTATTCTTGGTTCTTTCGATAAAGTCACGTAGAAGGGAAACAATAAAATAATACAAATATTATTTTTATAATACCGAAAGAACCAAGAATATGAATCCCTGCAGTCATGAAAGCTTTAAATCAAAATTTATAGATTAGTTCTATTCGATTTTTGTTTAGTGATTTGTTTGCCTTTCTTACACTTTGCACTGCTTTCGTGTTTGTGCGTATTGTGTTTGTTGTTGTAACGTTCTGATCCTGTGCCCTTACTGGACATCTGCGTTAAAGATCTTCATATCTCATCGGATTCATCCTGCAGTATAAATAAATATTCACATTCTGACGAACACTTACACTGTGCAGCCACTCTGCTGAACCACTGCTGGGTGGAGGTGGTTGGACCATACGTGACCACGCTGGTCACTGGCCGGACAGTTGTGTGAAGGGGGGAGACAAAGGCCGATCCACGGTTCCACTCGCCACTGATGTTAGACGTGCGTGGATGGGATTGGAACTCAGGTCGCCAGGTTGCAAACTGCCTTGCAGTGCGTTGCTAACTGCGGCACCACCGCACCCTTTATTTTACACTTACCTGCTACAAAATATGCAAATACGTGAAACGAGTTTTAATGGTTTATAATTATTTAGCGCTTAACTGAGTCTCAGCGTGATGTTTTTGCTCAGTTGGTTCCTGGGTTCAGGTTCACAGTGCAGAGACGAACCAACGTTCTCTATCTATATAATGAGGATAATCTAATTTTAATGACCGCACCTCCGATTTGCACACTTGCTATGCATGGTGTGAGAGAAATTGTACATACAAACTCAACACGGTTTGCTATAGCGAAATAATCTGAATCTGTATTTAGACTGGAGGAGGAATCCCTTGATCGATGAAGCTCATTTTCACATATGTCCAGTAGTATCGAATACACGGGTTAGGATCAAAGTTACAAATCACGCAAGGACTAAATGCGCTTTATCATCATCATTACCACGATCCATGTTGCAGATAGTGTCCACTGCACATTTCGTCATTTGTTTCAATTTCCTCTATCAGATAGTGCCAACATTCTCAAGTAGTGCCACATCTTTGTGGCACCAATCTCTGATGTCGTCGTCAAGCCATTCTCTTTTTGATTTAAAGCTTTCGTGACTGCAGGGATTCATATTATTGGTTCTTTCGGTAAAGTCACACTAAAATAATAAAAATATAAAACAATAAAATTATCACGACGTTTCGACTGCAACACAAGCAATCATCATCAGGTGTGAAAACCACAACAAGAAAATTGGAAAAAAGTGGCGGTTTTTTTAACGTTAGCACCACGGAGAGTGATTTGACAGTTTGTTCAGATGGACGAGTCCATCTATGTTCGGGGGGTACCTCAGTGTTTAGTCCTTGATGAACCAAGTCTTCAATGATTGCGATGGTGTCAGGTACAGGAACTTTGGTGAATAAGGAAACTACATCAAAACTGACAAGCAGGTCGTCTGGGGACAGGGAAATACCCTTGATTGTCAATACCAGGTGAGTAGAATTTTGTACTGCAGAGGTGGTTTTTCCAGTGAAAGGCCGCAGGATTCCAGACAGAAAACGAGCCAGTTCGTAGGTGGGGGAGTTGATAGTAGAAACGATGGGTCGAAGGGGTGTATCTACTTTATGCATTTTTGGTAAGCCGTATAATGTTGGTGGCCTGGCAGCAGAAGGTTTAAACGAGAACTGTTTGGTTTGATCAATTAATGCGGTTGAAGACTTGGTTCATCAAGGACTAAACACTGAGGTACCCCCCTGGTAAGACACTGCTTAACCAATACATACTTCACTTGGAATGGAACTTTCTACAAACTGAGGGCACTCCAATGGGTTCCCCCCTATCTCAGGTTGTAGCCAACTTTTCATGGAAAAATTTGAGACTGACGCCATCCAGACTGCCACTCTGCGCCCAACCTTATGGAAGAGGTACGTGGATGACACTTTTGTCATCTGGCCACATGGCTGGTCTGCTCTAGACCAATTCTTCGACCACATCAATTCCATACACCCAGTCATCAGATTTACCATGGAAGTCGAAAAAGATGGCAAGCTACCTTTTTTGGATGTCCTAATAAAAAAAGAGACCTGATGGTTCAATGAGCCACTCTGTCTACAGGAAAGCTACCTATACGGATGCTTACCTTAAACCGGATTCCCACCACCATCCATCCCAGAAGAATTCTCTCATCAAGACTCTGCACCATAGAGCCCAATGCACATCCGACCAGGAACACATAGCCAGTGAACTCAAGCACGTACACCAAGCTCTTAAGGCTAATGGTTATTCCGACTACACAATCCGCAAAGCTATCACTCCAACCATTAAGAATAACCCTCTTGAGGATCCTTTCAAAACCAACACTTTACCCTACATTGCGGGGATCACAAAAAAGATCTCCAAAATCTTGAATAAACACAAGATCCAGGTCCGATTCAACACATTACATAACATCCGTGATCTGGTTCTGTCTGTAAAAGATGTGATTCCGGACATACAGTACCCTGGCGTCTATAAACTAAGTTGCCTCTGTGGTAGTAGTTACAATGGAGAAACCAAACGACATATCTCGGACTGCATTTGTGAACACAAAGCAGACCTGAAAAACGGTAGGACCAACACCTCGGCCATGGCAGATCACTGTTATAATTCAGTAGGTTCACATGACATTGACTTCTCCAAGACAGAGGTTCTTTGCAAGCCATCTGGCTACCATGAGAGATTCGTTCATGAGGCTATCCACATATACAAACACAGAGACAATTTCAACCGAGAAGATGGATTCTGGCTTATTAATCATTGGAAGGATTTGATAAACCATTTCGGGTCTTAATTGATTGATCACGCTTATGGTGGCTTTCAGACCGCATCCATTATTTTTCGTCTCCCCCCTCCTCTTTCCGAACATAGATAGACTCGTCCATCTGAACAAACTGTCAAATCACTATCCGTGGTGCTAACGTTAAAAAAATGCCACCTTTTTCAAATTTTCTTGTTGTGATTTTCACACCTGATGATGATTGCTTGTGTTGCAGTCGAAACGTCGTGATAATTGTATTGTTTTATATTTTTATTCTTTTATTGTTTCCCTTTGACGTCAATTTACCGAAAGAACCAATAATATGAAGCCATTCTCTGTTGGAGGCTTCCTCTCTTTCCGGTTCCTTCCATTTTTCCTAACAACATCAACACTTTTGAATGTCCCTGCAGTTGTCCATCCTACACACGTGTCCAAATAGGCGCTTTATAACAGAGCTTTAAAGCGGTCACACAATAAGAGTGATTTAGATAGCAAGGTGCAGTGTAATGTATGTATGTTGAACTTCTCTCACACCGTACGCAGCCAACCCGTTCCAATCGGAGGTGGGGGGAAGGACAACAAACTAAACACATGAAAGCAGTTCAAACAAATTGCATTGTCGATCTAGATGATGTTTTGAAAGTGCATCATAGCTCCCAGTGGTTTCCTAATATCGGAAGAAGAGCGTTCAAGACGGCCGCAGAAAAGCATCCGAAAGTGCACGTGTGCGGTGACCATCTTTGTTCGATGGTTAGCCAAAAGCCGCTGCGAGGATAATGGGAGTTCGCGTAATGATGGTGTATTCTCCTTTGAGAGATCAGTGAGGTATTGTGGTTCATTTGCGACAAGCACTTTGTGCGTAATGAGCGCGACCATAAAATGTTTTCGTTCAGCAACCGGAAGCCAATTCAGCTCGGCGAGCACCGGGCGGACACGGTTGGATCTTGCAGTACCTGTCGCCATACGCGCCAAGGAATGCGGTGAATGGTTGAGGAATGAGTAACCCTAACAGTTTTTTGGAGATGGGATCGAGCCGGCGAGCTCCGGTTACGTGGGGGGAGAGGCACAGCCCTGCAATTGCCCTGCTCGGGGCACTGCTGGCTGATAGAGGCCGCCGTGGTGGCGAGGTGTTAACTCCGTCGCCTGCTATACAAGAGGTTGTCGGTTGGATCCTGACCCTGACACCTGCTGTATATTTGGAATTTGTGTCTCTGTCTCCCCGTGGCCGTGTAGATTTTTCTCCGGGACCTCCAGTTTTCCCCTCCACATTTGTAAACATTATAGTATTTGGTTGCTATAAATATCTAGAGTATAAGCCACTTCGTTGATCTCTCATTTGTGGCCAGGTCGCTTCTGAAAAAGAGTTACATAGCTCAGTTGGCCTAACCTGGTTACATAAAATAAATAGTTGAGTTTAGTCCCTCCCCGCCCTTTCTGGATGCGTGGGGTACTTAGGCCACGTGTCCACACGTTACCCGCACTTTACCCCACCATAGCGAATTTCCCGACCTGAATATATAAATTAGGCAATACGGCTTTTGGGGTCACAGGCCAAATAAATACATAAAAACAAATGTAAATAACGATAATAATACTACTGCTGTGTCTATACAGCTGATGATACCTGTTGCAGATATGCATGATCATCCCCCCACCCACTCCCGCATTGCCACTCCCCCCCCAACCAACCCTTCTCCCCACCCCCACGATCCTCTTGCCCGGTCGGGGTAATTCTCGGTCACTGCCCTGTGCAGAACAAAGGGGACCCCCCTCTCCCCCCTCCCTCTCTCTCTGCTCTGTAGCGGCCACAGAGCGGCCCATTGAGAGGCAAACGAACCAGAGGGGAGGGGGTGCCCAGCACCACCTCGCTCCTACCTACACAAGCCACTGAGCCGCGCGGCGTTGGGTTCGAGTGCGGTTGCTAGTGCCGCTGCTGGTTTCGGTACTAGTGCCGGTGTTGGGTTCGAGTTCCAGTGTCGGGACTGGTACCAGTGCTGTTGGCGGCGTTGGGTTCGACTCCCAGTGCCAGTGCTGGTTCTGGTGCCGGTGCTGTTGCAGTGCTGGTGTCGGTCCTGGGACTCGGGCCAGTGCTGGCATCAGTTCATGGTGCCGGTTGTCACTCACAAGGAGGCTGTGAACATCGGCGTTTTAGCATAATCGTTAACAGCATGGAGTGGAACTGTAAAATAACCGGTCACCGGTTTTGGCGCACAGGGCGGCAGGGTGTCTGCACGGTGGTGTTTACACGGGTGCCTCGCTCACGATGAGAAGATGCTGAGTTCGATTCCCGCCTTGGGCTCCTGTATGTGTAGAGTTTATGTGAACTCCACGTGATCTGTAGTGTGTCAGAGTGAGCGTGGGTGAGTGTGATTGTGGGTGAGTGTATGAGTCAGCGTGAGTGTGAGTGAGTGTGGGTGAGTGGGTGAGTGAGTGTGGGTGAGCGTAAAAGTGATTGTGGATGAATGTGGGTGTGGGTGACTCAGCCTCAAATGAGTACCTGGTGCGGTGTGTAAAACATTGCCACTGGGGAGACAACATCGGCCGGGCGTGGTGCTGGCCACCCACCCCCTCGTGTGCCGTGCTGGCCTTCATTAGTGCTCGCTAACAGCACTTGCCCCAACAGTTTGTTCAGGCTATACGGGAGATCTTTGTCTTTGTGTGAGTGAGTGTGGGTGAGTGTATGAGTGAGTGTGAATGACTCTGGGTGAGCGTGTGAGTGTGAGAGTCCGGCAAAACAACCCCCTACCTCCTCGTTGGTGCCGGACGGTAACACTGTGGTGAGCAGTGCCATGGGAGGAGGGCAATTTTCGATTGGCCATTCCCTTCATGGCGTTTGTAGCTCTGGACTGGTGCGAGGGGCTGGTAACCTTCAATCCAAGTACCACTAAACCAAGGAATTAAGCTTGTGCCGGAGGCCCCGGGGGACATGCGTCCATGACGTCTTCTGGCCAAATCCTATTCCGCGGAGCCAGGAGATTGAATCCTTAGCCTCGGTGTTCCTCCAGAAACAGCAAAAAGCCACTGCGGGTGGCCACATGGAATGTTTGAAAGCTCACTGTGGAGAAGAGGCTGCCACTTCTCTGCCGGGAGCTGGACCGGTACCGCCTGGATCTCTGTAGTATTCCGGAGGTCCTGCAACCATGGGTTGTGGACAGTTCTCTACTCGGGGCAGGAGACTGCCAACCAACAGGGAGTGGCTCTTCTTCTGAACAAAAGCATAAAGGGGGCGTGGGGGCGTGGCGGTGAGGTGTGGGAAGCTGTAAGCCACAGGCTACTTTGGGCTTACCTTCCCATCAACCAGAGGAGAGGAGTGGTGGTCATGGTTACTTATGCCCCCACCAAAGACGAACATCCGTGGAGCGATGTAGGCAAGGCCGATGAATCAGATGCCTTCTATGACCTCCTGTTACAGGTGCTAGCTAAAGTGGCCCATTGGGATAGAGTCATCCTGTTGGGTGACTTTAATGCCCGAGTTGGTCATGATGCTGGTACCTAGTCTGGAGTGATTGGAAGGCATCGGCTAGATCAGCTCAAAAACAATGGTAGGAGGCTGCTAGATTTTTGTGAAGCCCATGGGCTTGTAATTACCAACACGCTGTTCTCGCATCGGCACGTCCACACAACATCATGGATGCATGCTGGGTTCAAGCAAGACCATCTGCTGAACTACATAGTGATGGAACAGTGGATGCGGGCCCATGTCTTTGACACCAGGACCTACCATGGAGCTGATTTGCTCACTGACCATCGACTTGTCATGTGTAAGATGCGCCTGCCATTCTTCCATTCAAACCCATAGTGGCCTGGTCTCAGGTAGCTGATTACATTTGCAAGCGAGAATTTCATCATCGCTTGCAGCTGGGGTTGGCATCGTCTCCCGCTCCTACTGATGTCGAGGGGAAATGGGCGAGGTTTTTTGACTGTGGCTCATGCAGCTGCAATGGATGCATTGGGTACACGGTCCAGACCTCCCCAGAGACCCTGGCTGACAGAGGAGGTGTTCAGGCTGGCTGAGAAAAAGCAACAGGCCCACTCTCATCGTCTACAGCATCCCACATCAGAGAATGAGGAGGCTTACCGCAGCCTTCGCTCGGAGGTTCGGAGAGCCGTGAGGTGCTGCAAGGTTGGGTGGTGGTCGCGGGTTGCTGAGGAGAGGGAATCTGCCTCAGTGGCCTGCGATCACAAATTGCTCTTTAATTATATCAAAAAAGTAACTTGCTGCGCCACACCTATTACCTATTACCATCAATAGGGGAAAGAATAGTGATCCAATCTCTGACCCCCAGGAACAGGTTTGCAGATTGCTGAGCATTTTTGTGCGGTCTTGGTAGAGGGGAAATCCCTCAGACTGAAAAACATCATGGGGCAAAGTGGGGATGACCCTGCTGAGGCTGTGGTGCCTCAAATATTGGAAGAGGAAGTCACCCCCTGTGAGTGGCTGGGTGAGGTGCCATCTGTTGAGGAAGTAGTAAAGGCGATCCAGAGTGTGAGACAAGGAAAGGCACTGGGCAGAGATGATCTTACAAGCGAAACACTGAGGGAGGGTGACGTTTGTACATAGACTGCCCTGGTGGTCCCCCTCTTTAAGAAGGGGGACCGCACAGACTGTAACAACTACAGGGGCATCTCACTCCTCAGTGTGCCGGGAAAGGTCCTGGCAAGGATTATTCAACATCGCCTTCCCAGGCACGCTGAGGAGAGGCTTGCGGAGCCCCAATGTGGTTTCAGGATAGGGCGGTCCTGCACAGATGCCATATCTTCTGTGTAGGGAATTCCAACAAGACCGACATCTCTGCTTTATTGACCTGGTCAACGCCTATGATACCATCAGTAGGCATGGGCTCTGAGTTGTTCTTCATGCTTTCGGAGTCCCTGAATCTCTGCTCGCGATCATTAAGGACCTTCATGATGGCGAGCTGGCCCGGGTAAAACTAAGTGGGCCAGTAGTCGGAACCATTCCATGTTCACCTTTGGGTGCGACAGGGATGTCCTCTGGCACCCACGTTATTTAACATCTATTTCGACCACGTAGTTCATGAAGCCTTCATTAGCTGTACCAGAGGATTTTCAATCTGGTACATATACAATGGGAGGCTGATCGATGCTCGGGTGTGGTCAATGGATGTCTCCCTATTGGTAATTCATGTTTTGCATGCCAATGATCTGGTAATTGCTGCTCACTCAGAGGAAGAGTTGTCGGCACTGTTGTTGAACCTGAGGTGGGGCCTTACCATCAGCCCCACCAAAACTAAGCACCTGCCTGGGTATTTTGTACCATCGGACACTCCACCCCCACAACTCCCAATTTGGTGATGGGGGAGTTGTGGAGAGAGTGAAGTGTTTCCCATACCTGGGAAGTGTGCTCATGACATGGCTCTGTTTTGAAAGCAGAGGTCTCACTCCGAATCAGTCGAGCAGCAATATCTTTTTGTCGGTTGCGTAAAGTTGTGTGGAAGCTACCTGGTCTGTCGCTCCACACGAAGCTTCAGGCCTTCTCGGCCACAGTCATGTCTTCCCTTCTCTACACTTGTGAAACGTGGCCCCCCCTAATGGAATAACTTCACCGGTTATACACATTTAGGCTTGCCTGCCTACGATCCATCCTGAGTTTAACCAGGCTGGATTGTGTGAGGAGCTCACAAATTCTTGAAAGATCTGGACTTGCCGATAACTGGTACCAGCGGTGTCAAGATTGGCCTCTGTGGAGGAGGCTCGTGAAGGATGCTGCTGGGCAGTTGGAGGCAGTCGCCCTCCAACAACAACGGAGGGTGGATGAGCAACATTCACAACAACGAGTGAAGCGCTGGGTGACTAAAGCACAGCAAGTTGGCACAGTAGGGGGCACATGGCATCTGGGTCTGCCCCGTGACCTCCTGCCAGCAGGCGTTCGACACTTCACGTGGCCTCAATGTACACATAGCCTGGCACAAGCGCCGTGGTGACGTCTCCGCCACTTACTGGAGAATGGCGGTTGTTGTGAGAGTGAGTATGAGATTGAGTGTGGGTAAGTGCGAGAGTGAGTGTGGGTGAATGTGGATAAGTGTGTGAGTTTGAGAGTAAGTGTGTCAGTGAGTGGGGAGCGGTAGTTTAGCGGTTAACGCACTGCGCTACGAACCTGGCGAACCGAGTTCGATTCCCGCTCACGGTCACCACCACTGACGATGATCTGCATAAGTTCTGAGCTTCCCCTAGGTCGACTCAGCCTCCAATGAGTACCTGGTGCGGAGTGCAAAATCATCGCCACTGAGGAGACACAGGCGGTCGGGTGTGGCCACCCACCCCCTTCATGTACAGTGTAGGCCTTGATAGGTGCTCGCTAACACCCCTTGCCCTAATAGTCTTTGTGTAAAGTTTGTATTCTCGCTCCCTGCTGTGCACGATATTCCTCCAGTTTCTCCGCTTTCCTACTCCCTTAACTGAGCAAACCGAGACGCACAGCGGGACCGCTGTCATTCACATGTGCATCCCCACTGCTCAGCACACATAATTCTGAAGATCGCCTCAACTGGGATCTCACAGCAGCATCAGCAGCACCATCATCGCCACTCCGACTCCTCCGACCAACTGTTGAGACTTTCCTGGGGTAACCAAGCGAGATCACGAATACATAGTTACATTATTGCAATGAACGTGGGCGAACATTGCAGCTATCTTCACTTCCCCCCTTCATGTCTCTTTTGCAAACAAACTATATCCTTTTTATTTTCATTTTACCAAGTGAAGACCCCACTGAGCTATGTAGCTCTTTTTCAGAAGTGGCCTGGTCACAAATTATAGCTCAACGAAGTGGCTTATGGAGTGGAAATGCACAGCTGTCAGATACTATAAAAACGCGTGATGTTGATTCTAAATGTGGAGGGAAAAACCGGAGGACCCGGAGAAAAATCCACGCGACCACAAGGAGAGACGTGCAACCTCCAAATATACATCAGGCGTCAGGGTCGGGATCGAACCCATAACCCCCTGTATACCAGGTGAGGGAGATAACATCTCGCCTCCACCTGCAACTGCCTGAGAACGAGTCTTGGGACTCAGCGAGGCTCTCCTGGGATCGACGAGCGAGATGATGAATACTTAAATACAGCTCCTCCACGGAAAGGAAGTGTGGAACAGATGGAATGTGCATTTGACAGGCGGTTGGTTGTCCGCCTCATGATGTTGGTTGTAATTACTGGCGAAACGTCAAAGTAGTCAAATTTAAAATGTTATGGGGTTACTCTCCAACACACCAGGGTGCTGAACTAGTAACGAATTGCCATTATTTGTTTACGTGACAAACCTTACTAATTGGCTGTGTCGGGTGGTGGCAGGTTTAACGACACATTTATATTTACACGCTCTAACCCAAAAACGTCTATTGTGGACAATGTTAATAAAACATATATATTCAGCAAATTAATTAATAAAAATCACTTGCAGTCTACCAAGCCCGATTAAGGCATCGAGCTATCATATCTATAGAGCAGCATGACATAGCGTGATGCAAATCCTAGACCGATGAGAGCAGCGTGATAACCGGATGCACGATGACCTAATTGTGAGTAATTGTAACCTTTTAATCGTTTTATTATCGACACTGTTACCATGAAACTGTCTTCATCTACACCCAATACACGGCGCAACTGAAATAATTATATAATATGTAATTATAGCTTAATTATCCATTGTAGCTATTTTAGTAAAAGTGAGTCGGGAAAAAGGAGGGGGGCCCAGAGTCGCATCTTGCATCAACCACCCCTCCTCTCCCACGTTGAAATAGGGAGCTGAGTCCCTGTCCGGCACGGCACATCAGGGAGCTGTTGGCCAACACCACGCATACGGCCGCCTGTATCAGAGCAGAGAACGCCAAAAGGCGAACAGTACAAAGGGAATGTAATCATCTTAGCATTTCCAGCTCGGGTTGAGCAGTTATATCCCCGTGACATTTTTTACAGTGTCAAAATGGTGAAAAATATAAAAATAAGCTTTACCCCGTCTGGCAATGAAACACATACTAACACGTAGGATTTCGCGACCATAATACACGTTTTTTGGGTTAGATCGCGTTAAAACGACACATTTATATTTAAGCGATCTAACCCCAAAAAAACTTGTATTATAGAAAAATCATACAGATGCTGGCAAAAAAGGTTCCGTAGATACCCAAGTGACCTGACCGCCAGAGGGCGCTCAGATCACTCAGAGTCTTATCGGGGTGCTGTGGGGAGGGGAGGAGTGGGGGCTGAGGTATGGGGGGGGGGGTCTAGTGGGGGTTGGGGTGGGGTATTGGGGGGGGGCTCGGCTGGGTTATGGGGGAGGGGCTATGGTATGGGGGGGAATATTGGGGGGATATGGGGAGGGGGGCTGGTGTGGGCTGGGAGGGATATAGGGAGGGGGGCTGGTGGGGACTTGGGTGGGGTATGGCGGGGGGGGGGGGGTCTGGGGGTGGCTGGGATATGGGGGGGGGTTGGTGGGTGGTGGGGTATGGGGGGGTCTGGTGGGGGCTCTGGTGGGGTACGGGGGGGGGGAGAGCTGGTATATGTGGGGGGGGGGGGGGGCTGGTGGGGGCTTGGATGAAGTATGGCGGGGGCTGGGATATGAGGGGGAGGGGTTGGTGGGGGTAGGGTGGGGCATAGGGGGTTCCTGGTGGGGGCTGTGGTGGGGTAGAGGGGGCTGGGGGTGCTGGGATATTGGGGGGGGGGTGGCCTGGTGGGGGCTTGGGTGAAGTATGGGAGGAGAGCGCTGGTGGGGGCTGGGGTGGCGTGTTGGGGGCTGGTGGGGCTGGGGTATAGGGGGGTTGGTGGGGGCTGAGGTGGGGTATGAGGGGGGGGGGCTGGTGGAGGCTGGAGTGGGGAATAGGGGGTGGAGTATGGGGGGGGGGTAACAGGTGGTGCATCTACCATTCAACTGCCAGTCATCTCAGTCAGTCATCTGTCTGGAACGCTCTTCCTCTGGAGTTTTGCACTTTTAAATCTAAATTTAAAACACATTTCTTTCCAGCCGCTTTTTGTGTTGTTTGCTTCCTTATCCCGCTGTCTCATATTAACACAGTCGGCTGTGTACGGTGCCAAAGAAGTTCAACATGCATACATACACCTGGATCTGTCCCGTGATCTCCTCCTGCACCTAGCCTGGTACAGCAATCAACCCATAGCCCCAGGGTCTGTCCCGTGACCTCCTCCTCCACCTAGCCTGGCACAGCAGTCAACATATAACACCTGGTTCTGTCTCATGCCCTCCTCCTGCACCTAGCCTGGCACAGCAGTCAACCCATATCACTCAGGCCCGTCCCGTGACCTCCTGCACCTAGCCTGGTACAGCAGTTAACCCATGGCACCTGGGTCTGTCTCGTGACCGCCTGCCAGCTGAGAGTCGTCGACACTTCACGTGACTGCCTCAAAGTGCACCTAGCCTGGCACAAGCGACGTGGTGACGTCACCGCCACTGAGTGGTGAACGGCGGTTGTTGTTGTTCTTTTGGTATCGGGTGCATTTGGCACGGGTGGAGTTGGCACGGCTCTTATCGCGCCTGGGGGCTCTGCGGTGGCGAGGGAGATGGCATCGCCCTCGCCTGCCACGCGGGAGGAAGTCGCGGGTTCCATCCCGGACCGTGACCGATGGTTGTATTCCCGTGAATTGTGTGGAGTCCATGGGGAGCGGTGGCACAGTGGTTAGCGCACTGCGCTACGAATCCGGCGACCCAAGTTAGATGCCATGGTGCAGTTCTGAGTCTATAGTGCAATGTTGAGTCTATGGGCAGTTGTGAGTCTATGGGCAGTTTTGGTACTACGGGCAGTGTTGAGTCTATGAGCAGTGTTGAGTTTACAGGCAGTGTTGAGTCTATGCGCGGTAATGAGTCTGCGGGCAATGTTGAGTCTACGGGCAGTGAGAGTCTATGGGCAGTGTTGAGCCTATGGGCAGTGTTGAGTCTATGGTCCTTACCTATGAACGTCTGGAACCCGATCAGTTTAGCATGTAGTAGGCTTTCCAATATTATCCATGATGAAGCGGTTTTTTTTCCAGGTTATATTGCGTAAATGTGTTCTTAACCCACTACCACGGTGACAGTGTCAATAAAAAAGAGATTAAAGGTTAAAATTACTCACAATTAAGTTACCGTGCGTCCGGCTTTCATGCTGCCGTCATCGCTCTCGAATTTGCTCAAAGGGGTTGGTGGATCACGCTATGTTTGCTGCTATATAGCTACAGTAGCGAGATGTCTTCATCGGACTTGGTCCCATTGGTAGACTGCAGAATATTTTTTTATTAATGCGTTTTTGAATATTAATTAATTAATTAAAATGCCGTTGTCCATAATAGAGGTTTTTGGGTGAGAGCGTGTAAATATCAATGTGTCGTTAAACTCGCCACCACCCGACACAGCCTATTAGTAAGGCTTGTCACGTAAACAAAACGTGCCGATTAGTAACTACTCCAGCGGAACGGCTGTGTGTTGGAGAGTAAACACTCCACCATTTCCACTTCGAATACCGTGACGTTTCGCCGATAATTAACACAAGCAGCTTCTACCGCTGCCTGTTCAAATTCCTCACACAGGTCTACAAATCCCTTCATGGTCTTGCCCCACCGTATCTTGCCACTCTTGTATCTGTCTGTGTGTCGCCTTCTTGCCCTTCACGTTCTCAATATTTGCTGTCTCTTTCTCTCTATTCCTCCTTCTCATTGTGCTCAATCCATGCTGTTGATCTGTCTCTCATCTCGCCCACCCCCTTCACTGGAACAAACTAGTTTCAACTCTTTACTCAAAACTCACTTATTCTTCCCTAGCTTACCCCACGACCCCCCCTCAATCTTCCCCTCATAACCACCACGACCGTTACTGTTCCCTCTTCATATTCCCATTACACAGCTATTACTCATTAACATAATTCATTCAATCCATTCATCATCATCTGCTGTAATTAATTTCGCGTTCACCGAATCCACACATCATCACAGATTAGCCCCCATTGCTTCCTCTCATTTATTAAATTCGCCTCATCTCCACCATTACATTCACAAACACGTTGTTGTACCGTTGTTAATTCTTTGTAAAGGGCCTTGGATACGGCGCTATACAAAATCCGTTAAGATAAGATAACATCAAGCTATTTGCCACATCGTGCCAACCGTGCGAATCACGGGAGAGAGTGGGAAGGGCTAGAGGGGGGTGGGGACAGCGCTCGGGAGGGTGGAGGGTCGGCAGGGGGAGGGGCCCGTGGGGTTACACGCGGCGGTCACGTGCTTGTGCCAACTGTGAGGCGCACGACTTGGAGGCGGAGGCAGCGAGACTCTGCAAGGCGTGTAAGTGCGCGTGCGTGTCTCTCTCTCTCTCTGTGTGTAGGTCAATTCAGCCTACTCAAATGAGTGTCTGGTGCGGTAAAACATCGCCACTGGGGAGACAAAGGCGGCCGCGCGTGGTGTTAGCCACCCACCCCCTCTGGTGCCGTGCCAGTGCAATTTCGTTAACAGCACTTGCCCCAAACGTATGTTGAGACTATACGGGGGAGCTTTATATGTTTATGTATATACGTGTCTCTGTGTGTGTCGTAGGTCGACTCAGCCTCAAATAAGTACCTGGTGCGGTGTGTAAAACATCACCACTGTTGAGACAAAGGCGGCCGGGCGTGGTGTTGGCCACCCACAACCCTCGTGTGCCATGCCGGCATTCATATGTGGTGCTTGCTAACAGCACTTGCCCCAACAGTCTGTTCAGGCTATATGGGGATCTTTGTCTGTATATGTATATACGTCTGTGCGTCTCTTAGGTAGATTCGACCTCAAATTAGTACCTGGTGGATTTGTAAAACATCGCCGAGTCAAAGGCGACCGGGCATCGTGCTGGCCTCCCACCCGCTCGTGTACCGTGCCAGCCTTTATAGATGCTGCTACTCGCTAACGGCACTTGCCCCAACAGTCTGTTAAGGCTAGACGGGGAACCTTTGGACTTTATATACAGTATACCATATATCTGTCTCCCCTAGGTCGACTCAGCCTTAAATTAGTACCTGGCGCTTTACATGTAAACGTATTGTGTGGGACACGGTGGTGCAGTGGTTAGCGCACTGTGCTACCAACTCAAGAGGACTCAAGATGATTTGATTCCCGGTCACGACCAACATCAGTGCCAAGTGATATCTCAGAATTTGAATATTTATTTGACTGATGGAGGAATCCGATGAGCTATAAAGCTCTTTTTTCATAGATGTCCAGTAGGGACACCGGGTCAGAACGTTGCAACAATAAACACAAATACACGATATGAATGCAAGTATAGGAAAGGTAACTACATCACTTTTAAAAATATACAAATAAAACTTAACGATTTGTTTCGTACGAGGTAAGGCCCACTGAGCTATTAGCTTCTTTTTCAGAACCAACCTTACCACAAATGATAGCTCAATGAAGTGGCTTATCACGTGGCCATTTATAGCAGCTGGGCATCCCCCGCATTAATCTCAGCACTGGGGAGACAAAGGCGGCCGGGGCGTGGTGTTGACCACACCAAACAGCCTCTCGTGCCGGCCTTAATAGGTGCTCACTAACAGCACTTGTCCCCAAAGTCTGTTAAGGCTATATGGGAGATATTTGTCTCGATAGGTGTATGCTGTATATAGTGTGTGTATGTCTCTTAGGTAGACTCGGCCTCAAATGAGTAACCTGGTGCGATGTGCAAAATATCGCCATTAGGGAGACAAAGGCGGCCAGCCGTGGTGTTGGCCACCCACCCCCTCATGTGTCGTACCGGCCTTCATATGTGCTGCTTACTCACTTACAGCGCTTACCCCAACAGTCTTTTAAGGCTACACAATGAATCTTTCTATTTGTCTTGGTGCTTGCAAACAGCACTTGCCCCAACATTCTGTTAAGGCCATAATAGAGGGTCTTGGGACATATCGCGTAAATATAAATGCGTCGTTAAACCCGCCACAACTTGACAGCCAATTAGTAAGGTTTGCCACGAAAAAAGCTCTTATCTATGGGTCTCTATGAGTATATGGGTCTCTGCGCCTGGGTTTACATGAGTCTCCGCGTCTGAGTCTCCACGGAACTTTGTGAGTCTCTGTGCCTACGAGTCTCTGTGAGTCTATGGGTCTCTGCGTCTCTGTGCGTCTCTGTGAGTCTCTGTGCGTCACTATGGGTCTGTATCTCTACGGGTCTCTATGAGTCTCTTCCCTGCTGCTGCTGATGTAGATGCAGAGCAAAAACAACAATTTCATATTTAGGTGGCCAAGTGAGACAGCCGCATCTGGAACAGTAGCAGCGTAGTGTATCACCATTATGACTGTGATGTCTCCTTAGTATTTGTGTATCAGGAGATTGCGTCGCCTTATACATTGTTACGGTCTGTTCTGGATAACCACAGTCGCACACTACTGGAGTTTTAAATTTTCCATTTGTGCATCAGGTATCCGCATCTGCTGTCATGGTTTGTTCAGTGGATAATGTGGCTTACAGTGGACCATGAGCAGCTTCGTGGAACATCAAACCCAGAGATCTTCCGCGTTTGGTTTTTCACAATGTGGCGGTGTTTGTCTGGGAGTCCTTGTGAACGCCATTCAGCTCTCCAAGCTTCATGGGAGGTTGAATTCGCATTGTTGAAAGTTCAGCACATGGGTCCAACAGGACTTGCGGCATGACTTCAAGCGATTAAGAAGGACGTTGCTGGGGTCCTTGTGAATGGGAAGGCGACTGTTTTCCCCGATTCGCAGTTCTTCACAGGCATAAAAAAAAAAAAATGTTCATTTATTATTTATATATGTTTAAGTTAATACATCGTCTATTATTAATATCGGTTTCTCATTTCTTCTCAAATGACAGTTAAAACAATAGACAGAAAATGTACTTATTTGAGACAAAGCAGTTAACGATACTCTTTGGTTCGTTCGGTAAAGTCACGTAGGTAGAAAAAATAATACATCACGACGTTTCGATCCAAAGAGTATGGATTCATGTAGTCACGAAAGCTTCAAATCAAGACAGTGAACTGATGTTCAAAGATTACAGCTGTCATCTTAAAATTGTCCTAAATTAAATTAAAACTGTTAATTAACGCATGCATTCATGTTAATGAGGGTCAGTTTGAGCGTTTGTTGAAATCAAAATATGCCCTGACTTTTGGATCCGAAAGGACTTGGCGTGAGTTCAAGCGATGACGAGGGACGTTGCTGAGGTCTTGGTAAATTGGAAAGCGACTTGTAATTGAAAATAGCCCTGCAGTGAAAATGTCTTCTCATGTCCAAAGGCGTTTGCCCAGCGATGACAGAGTGTAGGTCACAGTGATGCCTCCTCTCATATGGAGCATCCACTGAGATTGGTAATGCAGCGCATTAAACCGAGTTAAGTTTGTATTCCCTCGTTATTCGCAAGGGATATGTTGGCGTATATTTGGAGTTTGCATGTTTATCTCCATGTGGTCGCGTGGATTTTTCTCCGGGTCCTCCGGTTTCTCCTATAAATCTATACATGCTGCTTAAATGTGCACATGATAAGCCACTTAGTTGAGCTATCATTTGTGGTCAGGTCGATTCCAAAAAAGAGCAATATATCTGTGCGGGCCTTACCTGGTAAAATAAAAAAAATACTTGTGAAGTTAGTTGTACAGTCTCGTCAAAAGCTCATTTCGCAGAAAATGATATTGGCCTAGGAAAACCAATTTTTTTAAAATTAATTTAAACTAAAAAAAAACCATGTAAATAAGCTTCGATTTAAAGCTTTCGTGACTGCAGGGATTCATATTCTTGGTTCTTTCGGTAAAGTCACATAGAAGGGAAATAATAAATAATGAAAATAAAATATAATATAATTATTCGGCCACAGCGCAAGCTGCCGCCCTCAGGTGAAGAAACAGAGCGGTCGGAAAGATAGCATCCTCATTAGAACTCATTAGGACGCTATCTTTCCGACAGCTCTGTTTCTTCACCCGAGGACGGCTGCTTGCGCTGTGGCCGAAACGTCGTGAGAATTTTATTATATTGTGTTTTATTTTTATTATTTCCCTGTTAAATACATGAATATAATAACTAAAAAAAACCTAATTTGTAATAAACAACTAAAAGTAAATTATTTATAAATGTATTAGGTATTAGTTTATATATTAACTTACCTTAAATTATAATTATACTGCGCATCTTCACTTTATCTCTCATCACATTCTCTTTTATAAATAATATCTGATCACTTCATCTCATCTCTTTTCTTTCTCTCTTTCTCTCGATGCGAGTCACGTAGAGTTCCAGATGTGAATCGCGAATATCCAAAATCGCAGATAGCGAGTAAGTGAATAACGAGGTGAATACCGCATACCACACATCACAGTAGTCAAATTACAGATTGTAGTTTCAATAATCTGTGTATGAAATGGAATTGGAAGACAATGCTTGTTTCTGTACAAGTATATAACCTCACATTTCACCGTTCAGATTACTCGATTATCTATATCCATATTGAAAGGGTAAGGCAGATCAGCTGAGCGTGACATCAAAAGGAATAACAAACAGTGCCAGACAGTCATCGACTTACGAACACCCAAATTATAAACACCCGCTCTTACGAACCAACTTCCATGAGATAGTTTTGTTTGTTAACATCGACTGAAAACGCGAACTCGCACTTGCAAACTGAGCTGCGGAACTATTTTATTCAACGGAGCAAACTCCCACGAGATGTAATGGGTCAGTGTTGTGTCAAAGTGAGTGTGTGCGTGTGTGTGCGTGTGTGGGGCGCGTTAATTGCAATGTTTAGCACGCTGCACTACCAACCTGGCGACCTAAATTTAATTCCCGCTCACAACCAACACCAGTGACGGTTATCTGAACCGGTCCTGGGCCTCCCCTAGGTCGACTCAGCGTCAAATGAGTACCTGGTGTGGTATGTAAACATCGCCACTGGTGTGGTATGTAAACATCGCTTGTGTTGCAGTCGAAACGTCGTGAGAATTGTATTGTTTTATATTTTTATTATTTTATTGTTTCCCTTCTACGTGACTTTACCGAAAGCACCATGAATATCATGGTTTCTAATTTGCCCTCCCATTCAACAAAGTGACAGAAATATTAACGACGGAACCTTTAAATACCAAAATACCTTCCTGAACCACAATATCTTGCTGAACCACGATACCTTGCTGATCTCGTCAAGGAGCATGAACCATCATGCAGACTCCTGTCATTCTCACAGCAGCGGCTGTTGGCTGGCCATCGAGCAAAGACTTTGGTCACCACATCGCGCACTTTCAGATGCACTTCTGCGGCCGTCAAGAACGCTCTTTCTTCCGATAGTATTACTACTAAACCTTTTGACCTGCCCCGATGGGACATCGATGAAAAAAAGCCTTATAGCTCATCGCATTCCTCCTGTATAAATAAACATTCTTATTCTGAGGAGCCACTGGAGCTCTGCACCTTTACATCATCTAGATTGACAAACACATTCCTTTACAACTGCTTTTTGTGCTTAATATTCTGTCCTTTCACCGCATCTCCGATTATCATGGTTGGCTACAGTGTGAAAGAAGTTCAACATACATACACACATAGATACAAATATACAGACAGCCAGACCCATAGAGACACCCACAGAGACATATAGATTAGCACGGTTGTCTACGTACGGTGCGAGATAAGTTAAAACATACCTTCATACAGACACCCAGACCCATAGAGGCGTACATACATGTGTACAAACACAGTTACACACGGACACTATAGGCTCGGTACTGAGTCAAGGACTGGGCAGTAGTTGCGTATATTTCGCGTAACTATGCTCCAGCAGAATTTCTCTAATCCACGCCAACGCTGGGTTAGCGGGTGGTGGCGACTTTCGCGGAACCTATCTATAATCTACGAAGTAATCTATAATCTACAAAGTAAAGTAATATATAATCTACGAAGTAATCTAAATTCGATTACGTAATCTATAATCGATTAATTAACCTATAATCGACGAAGTAATCTATAATCTACAAAGTAAAGTAATCTATCATATACGAAGTCATCTAACATTGACGAATCTATAATATATGAAGTAACCTAAACACTACAAAGTAATCTATAATTATCTACGAGGTATTATATAATTTGTGAAGAAACCTATCATCTACGAAATATTACATAATCGACGAAGTTATCTATATTCTACGAAGTAATCTATAATCGACAAAGTTAACTATTATCTGTGAAGTAACCTATACTCGACTAAGTAATCTATGATCTACGAAAAAATATATAATCTACAAAGTTTTCTATAATTGACGAAGTAAAATGTAATCTACAAAGTAATATTTAATCTACGAAGTAATATTTGATCTATGAATTAACCTATAATCTACGAATGCATCTATCATCTACGAAGTAACCTATAATTTACGACGTACTATATAATCTACGAAGTAACCTATAATGTACTAAATAATCTATAATCTACTGAGTAACCCCCCCCTCCCACCAACATACAAAGTGTGGCTGCCCCATTTTAGACTCTAATCGGTCAATGACCACGCATTGATTTATTCACTCTTGCATTGATTCATTCACTCACGCATTCATTTATTCACTCGCACATTCGTTACTTTATTCGCAGGGGCCACGACGACGAGCAACACGGTGGCGATGGCGCAGATCTTCTGGGCTCTGATTCTCTCCGCGGCCATGTGGGTTAGAGCCCAGGCCGGGAGCCCCGCGTGTGGAGATGGAGGCGTCTGTGGTGGCGCGGACCTCAGCCTGTGGATGAGATCCACAGACTCTCTGCTACGGAAACTGTGCCGAGGAGAACTTTCCGCAAGACCGGCTGACCGACGCTCCATGGCAACGAGACGTGGAACCGCCACGTGGTCCGAGATTCGTGCGGTCATCGGTGCAATGATCACAATCGCAAAGGACATGTGGTAGGGAAGGGACGATTGTGAGCGCGTGTCTTTGTGGACGTAGAGAGAGGTAAGCGTCCTTAACGAGTGGTGTGGGCGGTAGAGCGCCACGCTGTATGGCAATCCCTGGAATTGCGAGTCGTGTGACATTTTGTACTTGAGCAACTGGATCAGGAATAACGATGGTAAATTATACAATGGTGCTAAATGCCATGGATCCGACCAGAACGTTAAAGACATCACAGCATCCTACGCCAAGCTCGACGAATCTTGTCGACGGTCGCCAGTACCGAAACCGATGACGACTGCAACCACCACCACATGGACCCAAACATCGTCCACGACTTCCCTCGTCGCCAACGCCACATCCCGTCCCACTGACCCCGCCGACCCCACTGCTCGCCACCGCGCACCCACTCTGTCCCAGTGCACGAGCCGTGGCGGTGTGGATCACCACTACCACGAGCACCACCGCCAGGCAGAGCGGCGCTCTCCGTGCGTCCTTGCACTTGGGGCTGGCGCTGGCCTCGTGGTCTGCCACGTGGGGTCTGCGCTGGCGCTTGCCTACGTGGTCCACGTGCTGAGGCGCACCATCACCACCGTCGCCGCCACGAGGGGGGGTCACTGGGGAACGGGATGGTGGCCAGAGCTGGATCGGTGGTAGTAGCAGCGGCGGCAGCTGGTGGTGAAGGAGCCAGTGGCTATCGTGGTGGTGGTGATGATGGCACCTCCAATTAGCGTGGTTGGCTACATAGAGTGCCAAAGAAGTTCAACGTGCACGCGTACACATAGATACAACACCCGGCACCCTGGGGTCTCCCAGACTCAACACTGCCCATAGACTCAGCACTGCTCATAGACCCAACACTGCCCGTAGACTCAACACTGGACATAGACTCAACACTGCCCAGAGACACAACACTGCCCATCGACTCAACACTGCCCATAGATACTCGAAATTGAAAATAATTTCTATATAACTGCTTTTTGTGCTTAGTTTGCTGTCCTTCCCCGGCACCTCCGATTACCATGGTTGGCTACGTATGGTGCGAAATAATTTCAACAAACATACGTACACACATTCACCATGAACTGGGAGTAGGTGGATATGGGTGGGGTTGTGCATCGGGCCAATTTTGTTGGAGTTCGCATCTCTAACGCTGTCCACCAGGAAACCGCGGTGGCGAGATATTAACTACCTCGCCAGGTATACAGTAGGTCGTTGGTTGGATCCCGACCCTGACGCCTGCTGTATATTTGGAGATTGTGTCTCTCTCTTTCCCTGTGGCCGTGTATATTTTTCTCCAGGACCTCCGGTCTTCACCTCCATATATAGAATCACCATCACGCGTTTAGAGTATTTCTCCACGTGATAAAGTCACTTAATTGGGCTATTAATTACGGCCAGGTCGCTTCTATAAAAGAGCTCCATAGCTCAGTCGCGTCTTACCTGGAAAAATATAAAATCGTTTCGCTTTAAGTTTTATTAACGTTAGATATTCTAATTGCAGCTTAAACACGGTATCCTGAGAGCCTTTGCACTTCCCCTCTGCCTACTACCAAATTTACTCCTTCTGTACAGCGTCTTTAGATGCCCATTTAGACGCTCTGTGAATGCGCAACATATGTATGTTGAACTTATTTCGCTCCGTACGGAGCCAACCGTGCGAATAGGTGTGGTATATGTACTGTATCGGCGTCTATATAATCAATGTTTACTGTTTTCATTTAAACAATATATATTCGTTTTGTTTGTCCATCATTCGTATATGCCTTTAGATTTCAAAAAATACAGTATTTAGCTTGTGTGGGATAGTTGAATAAACAAATAAATATGTGATAGAATGTTTTGCTGGATTTTCTTTTATCGATATACCATTAATGTTTGCATAACTGTGGTGCCACGACCGCGGAGCAACTTCGCAAGCGCCACGATTGTCCACTACCCCCCACCCTGAGCACATGCACACACGCAGCACTTGCACCCAGGTTGTATCCTGGCGGGGGATTGCCTGGCACATCGGGATTTAATCCGAAGGGCCCCTAGAGGGAAAGTCCTATGGTTTCCCGGTGCCAGGAGATTGGCCGACTCTCGCAGGACAGGTTAAATTGCGATGCCCCTAAAATTGGTTTAAAATTGTATGGGCTAAGAAAAAAAAAAGGTTCCCTGGGCCAACCGCAATGAGTTACAACATTGGGGGGAGGGCAGAGGGCGGAATATTAGGCCAGAAAAGCGCAAGCGCCCTTCCAGACAATGGGCAACAAGGGACAATGGGTGGCCGGTGACGGCGCAGGTAATTTGCTGCGCAGTACAACGTCACCCTGGGCCTTTGAAGCTTAGAGAATAAAAAGAGTAGCCCAGGACGATTTTATCTCTCTTGTCTTCAACCTCTGGGCCGTCAAGACCCACTCCCTGCCGTCCTGCCTCCTTGAGCCACTCGCAGCATCCGTGTGATGCCAGTGAGTGCTGCTACAAGGCAGCGATAGGTAAAGTTTTCTCTCGTCCTTCTCCCTCCGACTATCACAGCGTGCGTGCGACGCCATGAGTACAGCTTCGAGGTACGTGGTAGGACGTTTGAGTGACTGGGTTCGTAGGCAGAGTTAGGCCAAGCTCTTCTCGCAAAATTCCCCCACCCCCCCCCCCAGGTAGTATGTATTTGTACCGCTAATAAACTTTAGTACAGAGTATCAGTGCAGCGTGATTTCTGTGTGTGTGGAACCTCGGTGTGGTGTTGGTAATTTGAGTGTGTGTTTGAGGTGCGCGTGTATTAAAGCATAAGCGTCCGCCGACGCTCGCGTGTCCGTGCAACCATGCGAGCATTAGGGCAGGGTGAGTAAAAACTGCTTACTGATGAATTTTGATTTAAAGCTTTCGTGACTGCAGTAATTCATATTCTTAGCTCTTTCGGTAAAGTCACGTTGAAGGGAAACAATAAAATAATAAAATATATAATTTTATTGTTTTATATATTTTATTATTTTATTGTTTCCATTCAACGTGACTTTACCGAAAGAGCTAAGAATATGCTTACTGATGCTCGCGCGTGTTTACACGCGCATGTGTGTTAAATTAATCGACTGCAGGTGCGCGTGCGTTCGCACAGACGCTTTAGAGCACGTCTTAACGCGGGTGCGGGGTAGTGGATAAACACACGCCAGCGCGCATATTCGTGCAGCCGCTTGAACGCGAGTCTTTGTGCATAAACGGATTAGGAAATAACCGGCCGCAGACGTGCGCATGTATTCACGCCGCCGCTGTAGTGGGGCGTGTGCATAGTAGAGGATGATCACCAGTGGGAACGCGCGCGTGCTCGCTGCCGCGTGAGCATTAGGGGTGGTGTGCGCGGGCATGCTTGGAGTAACCCCATGCGGCAGTGAGCCAGCCATTCAGCTATGTCCCTGAGAGGGGGCGCTAACACGGGGGGCCAATCACCTGGTCGGCGGGGGCCAAACGGCGCAATGGAGGATGGAGTGGAGGAGGCAGTGGAGGGGGCAAACGTTGCGCCCCACCTGCCCGGCGAGGGCGGTGGGGCGAACGTCGGCCTCCACATAACCATCATTATTTTGCAACTTGCATAACGATCGGTAGGAGTTGGCCGAACCTTGCATGCGAGCTCATTTCATTCTCTCTCACTCCTTTGGCTGCCACTCTGTCGTTGGTCTCGACTGCTGGTCATCATCTCGGCCGGCTATGACCAGGGGCTGCAAATAGGAAGTAATTACTGGGGGGACTCATACATGATTCCCCTCCAGCCCCCACCCCCCACTAGATCTGAGGAGGAGGGGGGGGAGAATCTTGCACTCAATGTGTGATTCATTGTCCATGTCTGTGTGTCTCTATGCATGTCTGCAGACCTCTGTGCGCATCTGGAGGTTTCTGCGTATCTGAGTCTCTGTGCGAGGCTGTGGGTCTCTGTGTGTCTGTATGGTTGGCACAGTAGGGGGCACAGGTGGTGCATCAGCCAGTCATCTTAGTCGACCCGTGGCACCTGGGTCTGCCCCGTGACCTCCTGTCAGCAGGCGTTCGACACTTCACGTGGCCTCAAGGTGCACATGGCCTGGCACAAGCGTCGTGGTGACATCACCACCACTTAGTGGCGAATGGCGATTGTTGTTGTATGGGAGAGCGGTAGTGGAGCGGTTAGCATGCTGGGCTACGAACCCGGCGACCCGAGTTCGATTCCCGCTCATGGCCAACACGAGTGACGATTATCTGTACTGGTCCTGGGCTTTCCCTAAGTCGAATCAGCGTCAAACGAGTACCTGGTGTGGTGTGTAAACATCACCACTGGAGAGACAGCGGCGGTCGTGGTGCTGGCCACCCACCCCCTTGTGTGCTGTGCCGGCCTCCATGGGTGCTCGCTAACAGCACTTGGCCCAACAGTCTGTTAAAGCTATACGGGGAATCTTAGTCTTTGTGCGTGTCTGTGGGTCTATGTGCGTGTTTATGTGCGTGTTTATGTGCGTGTTTATGTGCGTGTTTATGTGCGTGTTTATGTGCGTGTTTATGTGCGTGTTTATGTGCGTGTTTATGTGCGTGTTTATGTGCGTGTCTGTGGATCTCTGTGCGTGTCTGTGGATCTTTGAGCGTGTCTCTGGGTTTTGGCGCGTGTCCGTGGGTCTCTGAGCTTTTCCGTGGGTCTCTGAGCGTGTCTGTGGGTTTCTAAGCCTGTCTGTGGATCTCTTGGTTAGCCGAGGGGCCTATTCGTGAGTCGAAAAAAAAAGATAAATCCTCGATTCTTTCCGGAACGCCGTCGCGTTAAAATGTTCACTCTCACCACGGTGCCCCGGGGCCTTCTGGCCCATTTCCACCACTGACGTGTCCTACTGAATCCTACTTTTCTTGACAGGCAACACGATGTTGTGTGTCTTCTTTGCTGCGCGTGTTCCTGTTTCTGTCTCTCAATTTCTAAGCACTATAAGATTTCGGGCCCTGTGGGTCCTCATCTGCTAGGGCCTTCAGGCTTTAATTGTAATCTATGAAGGCTAAGGTCAAGTACTTGTATGCAATAGTTAAACGTAAATTACTGAAAGTAAGAAATTAACAATAACATTCATGATGGCTTTGGTATTTCAAAAGCAACGTAATCATTTTACACAATCTCATCATATACCACATTGTCTGTGCATTTTCCATATTTGTTTGGATACGAAGCCTTCTGGGCCAGAATTTGGATGGCTTTGCTGGATCCAACGTGCGAGTTTGCCACCTAATATTGGGCGTGACTAAACATGCCAAAAGGGAGGAAGATTTCAATGTTTTGCAGCATTTGTCCTTAGCGCTTGTCGGCGGTGACTCCAACAGAGGGAGGAATCAAAAATTGTTTTAGTATCATCGAGAGTGTAAATATGTTTTCGGCTGGAGCCAGAGGAATCCGAGGGATAAATAAGCTTCTTCTTGTCGTGAGGTCCACTTTAAACCATGGCTTCGATGATGTGATTGTTCGTGTCCAGATGGCGTGCCATGTTCCATTGCAGTGTCCATTGCTTGAATAGAAATTCTGAAGGAGCATAATGCAGGACGCCAACCTTCAGTTTGAGCAAATGAGTTGGAAATCCAAGAGGGTTGAGTCGGTTGACAAATTCATTATCCACTGTATTTGAGCTCTTGTAGACCAGGAAAATGGTTAATCATT
The DNA here is from genome assembly GCF_048934315.1 of Petromyzon marinus. Classification (NCBI taxonomy): domain Eukaryota; kingdom Metazoa; phylum Chordata; class Hyperoartia; order Petromyzontiformes; family Petromyzontidae; genus Petromyzon; species Petromyzon marinus. The sequence goes on along the minus strand of NC_133741.1, from coordinate 850,489 downwards.
ATCGAAATGATGAAATCAACATCACTGTTTGTAGGAGCAACGATGGCATTATTTGAAAGGCACGTAGCATCGTTGAAGTTATCCTTCGAGCCATAAAATACGAAATCACAGAGATTGCTGATGCCATGGTGGTGAGATATTACGTTGCCTGGTATACCTGAGGTCATGGGCTCAATCACCACCCATATGCCTGCTGTCTATTTGGAGTTTGCATGTTCTCCCCGTGGGTCGCATGGATTTTTCTCCTGGTTCTTCAGGTTTCCCCTGTACAATTAGAATCAACATCACGCCTTTAGAGTATTTGGCCGCTATACATTTCCACATGATGAGCCACTTCGTTGAGTTATAATTTGTGGCCAGGTCGCTTCTGAAAAAAGTGCTCAATAGCTCAGTCGGCCTTATCTGGTTACATAAACATTTGTTAAAAAGTTTAATACTTTAGGAGGTAGGCAAATGCCACTGAATTTGAAGTGTAGAAGCTGTTGGTTTTTATTTATCTGAGCACGTACAGGCTCAGAAGTCGAGTAATGATATATTCGAAGATTTCCCGAAAAATTCTAGATTGCCATTAATGTCAAATTTTCGCGAGTTCTGCGTTCATCAAACTGAGAGAGTCCTACAGACAGTCCCCGTGTGTACGACACAATGAGTCCCTGGAAACCAAATCATAAATGAGATTGTAATTTTTCGGACCCAATGTTGCCAGAGATGCAATGTTATAAATGGGGGTTACGTTCCTAGAAACCCAATTCTGCACAAAAAAGCCTAGAAATATTGGATTTAGTTAAATATATAAAATATGAACCATTGATCATGCTGCAACATGTGGTAAAGCAGTCTCCTCGTGATATACATTGATAGTGTGGTACCAAAGCAACGGAGCAACTCCGTCGGCGCTGCTATCCCCTCACACCCCTCCAGACGAACGCACGTGCACCCCCACTAAACACACACATGCACCCATGTAGGGTCTAGTGGGGGAGTCACTTGGTACCATGGGTTTTTACCCGAGGGGCCCCTAGTGGGGATATTCCATGGTTTCCCAGTGCCAGGAGATTGGCCGACCCCCCCCCCCCCCCAGGCCGAATTGCATTGCGGCCCCCGTGAATTAGCTTAGAATTGTATGGGCAGGATGAAGCTCACCGGGCAAACTGCAATGAGAACACTCACAGCACAGGGAGATGGGGCCTCGTGGGCAAAAACACCCAGTGAGCAGCGCATGAGAGGAGGTGGGAGGGAAATTCCTGAGTCGATTGAGGTTGTGTATTCCGTGGGACGGCCACCCCGATCAAGTCGGTTGGGTCCGGATGGGGAGGACGGGCGCGTAGACAATAGATTAGGGTGCAATGGAGTGCAACACGCCCGGTAGGGGTGGGGCATCGGTTGAAAATCGAAAGGCAGGCTCCCGATTGGCCGCGCAGGGAACACCACGTGACCCTGGATTTTTGGATTCGGAGGAGACAAAGGGAGGGAAGGAGAAAACGTTAGTCAGTGTTCCTGCAGCCGTTGAGCCACCCGGTCGGACTCCAAGCCACTCGCAGCGTCCAAGGGATGCTGGCGAGTGCAGCTACGGCTCAACCCCAGGCAGAGACCTCTCATGCCCTCGTCCCTCTGACTCCCACCGTGTCTGTACGACCCTGTCAGTATGTCTGCGAGGTGAGAAGTAGGGGAAGAGTACACCCAGGTATTAAATAGGGATAGGCTAGGCGCTGCTCCCTGAGAATTTTGCTCCGGGCCACGCAGGGTGTTTTTCTTTCTCTTCAGGCGCACCATTAATAAACTTTAGCACAGAAGATCCATGTGGTGTGATTTCTGTGGGTGTGGGGAAAGTGTCAATGTAGTGCGTAATTCGAGTATGTGTGTGTGAGGCAGCGTGGGTAGTAATTCATTAACGGCTCCCACGCCCGGGGAGCCGCGTGATTTATGTACGTGTTGGGAGAGCATAGGTGTGTTGTGAATGCGTGCGGGCGTGTGAAACGCGCGTGTATTCCATCATAAACAATCGCTGACGCTCGCGTGTGTATTTACAAAGCGCGTTTAACGCAGTGTGTTTATGTAGCGATTATCGCATTAACGGTGGGGGCGCGCGTACATTATTAACCCGGCCGTTGTTTTGCCCGCGTGCCCGTGCCCGCGTGCTTGCACAGCGGATTAAAGCCGATCCAGCGGGAGGGGCGCATGCTTATTCGTACGGCTATTCTTAGCTTGAGCCATGGTGAGCAGCGTGCACCAGTATGGACACGCACGCGCACGCAGTCACCTCCGCATTAGTGGTGGTGTACGTGGGGATTGTGTGGGATAACCCCAGGCGGTGGGGAGCCAGCCACTAGCCATGTCCCACAGAGAAGACGCTGGTGCAGGTAGGCCGATCATCTGATCGGCGGCAGCCCGACGAGAAGGGGTGGAGGAGGAGGGGTTGAGAGGAGGAGGGGGCCGTCAGCCCCCACAATAGACCAAGGGTGATAAGTTTACAGTGCAGTACTGATCGTGACATTTCTATTGAAATTTAAACAAATCAATGTTTACTCATGTGTAGCGGGCTCGAATTAGGCGCACACAACTTCTTGGGAGGCAACACTATTTATTATTAACACAACGGCAACACTTAACATAGGGTGGTGACCACCGACCTATCCTCGTTAACACACACTATCACTCACTAACACTGACTCTCGGATACAAATAGCGTGGCCAAGCCAGGAGGGCTACTGGCTGGTCACGCTGACTTGAGGCTTGACTCTTCTTCTCGAGGCGTCTTCATGAGGCATCTTCATCTCGGACCCGAGCAGCCTCAAACCTGGTGCGGAGGCCGCTTATATCCGCCTTGGCGTGTCCGGGTCACACCTCGGCCACGCCCACCTTCGATAACTCTCGAGAAGGCACCTCTCCTATCCACGTGGCCCCCAAGGTTCCCGCGGGGCTTCTGGCCCCCAACTTGATCCAGTCACGTGTCCAGCCGGGTTCACTCAAAGTGCCACGGCCTCACACAACCTCTGCGGCCCTGACGCACGGCCTCCAGATCTCCCGAACTGGCTGTGACGTCATACCCGCATCCAGACGTGATGACGTCATGTGTATGTGTGTGTGTTCACACGGTAGTGATGCTACAAGTCACTACACGTATAAAAAAAAAACATTTTTACCGTGTCTTCTTCCTTGCTGTGATTAAGTGCCTTGGCCTTATGAAAGAAAAAAAACCTCGCTGACTTTCTAAGACGTTGCACAATCGAAGCATCGCTGTTAAAATGTGTTCAGCCGTGTTGGAAGATGTGGTGTTAATGAAGTGTCTGCGTCGTGTATTGATCACTGATGGCCTCGGTGTGTATACACGTCGTACACTTTACATTTCATTTGTTTTCATAAGCGTAAAATCAATACTTAATTGAATGATAATGTTTCACAAATGTTAAGTGAAAAATGGTATTTAAAAAATAAAAATCTGGTTCAACAGAGGAACACATTCACACTTGCTCCATTATAATAAGATGTACCATTAGCACATGATTATTTGCGTACTTTTCAGCATTTATTAATTGAATTTATCAATGTCCACTTCTCTGATCTGTATTACATAGCTGATAATATATACGGATGATTTTTCTTTTTTTCGTATCTTCTTTAGGAACAATTGTAATAAGTTGTTAAATTAAACACGAAGACCAATGTTGCACATTTTCAGGTCTCAAGACTGGACTATCGGACCTTAGCATCACAACCTTGAGATGGGGTTTTATTCATTTGTCTCTTGAGACTCGGTGATAGGAGACCAGGCGTGGTGGAAAGACAACAAATTAAACACAAAAAGTAGTTCTTAAGAAATTCGTTTTCAATCTAGATTTAAAAGTACATAGCTCCAGTAGCTTCCCGATATTGGAATGAAGAGCATTCCAGACGGCCGCAGAAGCGCATCTGAAAATGCACGATGCAGTGACCACCGTCTTTGTTCGATGACCAGCCAGAAGCCGCTGCTGCCAGGATGACTGAAGTTCACGTGATAGTGGTTTATGCTCCTGGACGAGATCAGCAGCAAGATAATCGTGGTTGAGGGTCTACGTGTGTAGTGACATAGAATGGGTCACTATGGCGCGTAGTGCTCGTTACTGGTAGAGAGCGGGATCGTGGAGGTAATAGCCCGGTCTACCAGCAGGGCAGGTGAAGTGTGCCTTGGAGCGCGTAGCGCCGGTTGCTGGCAGTGAAGGGCAATTGAGGATACAGCGGCCGGTCTGCCAGTAGAGCACGTGATAGGCACGGATGTAGGGTAAAGGTGACAGAGGGGACACGTGGGGCAGAGCCCAGAACCTTTTGGTAGGTTCCAGAAGGGGGCGTGGCCCGAGGGCGGAGCCATGCCACGCTGGGCAGGATAAAAGGGAGGCCCCAACGCTGGGTCAGGGCTCCTGCGGTTTGGGAATGGAACCCGTCATCTTCGCAAGTCTTCATCCCCGTCTTCACCTCCTCGTCAGTGTTGGGTCAGGCAGTGTTCCGGCTGTCCTGGCCCGAATATAGAAATCCCCTATACTCTGGAAAGTGTAGAATAAACGTGTATGCCTCCTACTATCAGTGTATCTGAAGTGATTTCCGGCACGTGTACAGCCCTTTCATCAATTCACTGCTGGATCAAAGCTTACTCATCCCTACGCCACGCTATTCGTGGGGGTTATTTGATCGTACTTAGTTGTGATTCATAAATATGGTATTGTTAGTGTTATCGTTAGTCAGTGTTACTCTCAAGTTGTCTGGGTGAAAAGTAGTGAACTAAATTTTGCCCAATCCTGGCCAGCTGGCTCTATAAATGAAAAAGCTAACTAATATAAAGTATTGTAGAGATACATAGAGATGCATAGAGATACATAGAGACTAATAGACATTCATAGAAACGCATAGAGATACAGAGATACATATAAACTCATATAGATACATAGAGATACATAGAGACTCATAGAGGCTGGGTGAAAAGTGGACTAAGTTTTACAGATTCCTGGCCAGCTCGCTCAACAAACTAAATAAATTAACTACACTGGTCGAGTCGAGGTGGGTCGATGATGGCAGGGAGCATAGAAGTACAGGACAACATTTGTCGTCTACCGTGCACCATGTGGTTCCTGAAAACGCATGAAACAACCCGTGTTGTGCATGCATTCATCTAAAAGCACTTTGACTGAACTCAACTTATTGTTCATTTGTTGCCCTTCCTACGTACGGTGCGAAAGAAGCCTAACATGCACACACATTATCCATACTCGATCCTTCTTGGCTTCCGAGATCCAACAAGACTGGGCACATCCTGGATGGTTTTAAGAACTCTAGACGCATTTGCCCCTTATCACATGCGTGCGCACATTCATGCATTCTTCACGAACGCCTTTCGGAACAGAATAATGTAATATTAGGACCAAAAAATGTATTACAATCGAATCTCACCTATATGAATAGAGAGCGCATTTAATCAAGGCACTTGAAATAGCTTATTAACTATTATCTCGGTGACAGCGGTGTACACGAATTATAATATTCATAATAAAATATTAACCAATACGATAAATAGTTTACTTTTCCAGATAAGGCCCACTGAGTTATATAGCACTTTTTCAGAAGTAACCTGGCTATTATAAATGATAGCTCAACGAAACGGCTTATCATAATGTGGAAATGTATAGCATCCAAATTCTCTAAACGTGTGATGTTGATTCTAATTGTACATGGAACACCCAGAGGACCCGGAGACAAATCCATGCGACCATGGGGAGAACATGCCAACTACAAATATACAGCAGGCGTCAGTGTGGTGATTGAAGCCACGACCTCCTGTATACCAGGCGAGGTAATTAACATATCACCACAAAATTATTATCATGTGTGATGGGCTGTGTGTCTCACTGGCACGACCACCATTGCGGTGGTTCTCTTGCGTTGACGCGCTTACCTCTCACAGCGCAGTTAGCAGCGCCGCAGCTTGTGTTACACATAGACATGACATTAACTTGCTAATCTCCCTAATCTCTCTGCCTAATCTCTCCCATCAACACAGTGCTAATCTCCCATTAACACTGCTGCTGTGCGCATATGCGTGACGGTACTCTTATGTGGCGATGGAAGCTCATTTACTTTGACATACTAATCTTTCTCCCTAATCTCTCTCCATAATCTCCCCCATTTACACAACTGATGTGTCTTGTGCTGAAGTGGAAGGTCTGTTCCTTTCAACCTGAAGACGACTGCTTGCGTTGTGGCCAAAACGTCGTGAGAATTTTATTGTGTTATTTTATTATTTTATTCTCATTCTACGTGACTTTACCGAAAGAACCAAAGAAGATGAATCCTTGCAGTCACGAAAGCTTTAAATCGAAATACAACTGATGTGCTTTCGTGCGGGGATGGGAATCTTTTCCAGCTCGGACCCCACTTGCTTGCCCTTGGTCAACATATATAACCTTTTGTTGTAGCAGCTATCTCGCTGTGTTCTTTCTGGTTCAACAGTTCTACTGCTGGAATATTTTTTTCCGCCTCAGGACGATCGCTTCTGTTATATATTATTTTTTATTTTTACTAAATTTTTCTACCTACGTAACTTTACCGAAAGAACCAAAGAGTATTGCTTATTGCATCTCACACAACGCTGTATGATGATTCTATACATAATCAGTTTAAGAGCTCCATCCTCCTCGTAGCAATCATTCTTAAATGAATGAAACTCTCAGCAAATTAAAAATTAAGAAACTAATCAATTAGATTGTATACAAACCAGAGGTGTATACCGCAAATGTGTAGTCACAATGGAGTGGTGTTTTTCTCAGTCTTGTTTGGGCCCCGGACCTCTCAGCTGATGCAAACATTTTCACGGACCACCCAGACCCCCACCGCAGGTGACAAAACGCATTGGGAATGTATATGTGCGTGTGTACTTGCAAACTCCGGTCATCCTCACAGCAGCAGCGGCTTTTGGCAAGCCGTCGAACAAAGGCAGTCGCCACATCGCGTTCTTTCAGATGCGCTTCTGTGGTTGTCTGGAACGCTCTTCCTTCCAATATTAGGAAGCCACTGGGAGTTATGCACTTTAATATAATCTAGATTGACAAACTAATTTCTTTAGAACTGCTTTGTGTTTAGTTTCTTGTCCTTCCGCTGCATCTCCGATTAGCACGGTTGGCTATGTTTAGTGCAAAAAAGTTAAACTTACTATCCTATATTATACACTACATACTATGCACTACACTACTTTATAATACACTATACACAAATATACACTACGCTATACACTACAATACACCACACACTACGCTATACACTACACTACCATACACTACACTATATACTACACTAATGTATACTACGCAGCTATAGACTACCCCACTATACAAAATGTATAACTCATTTCTTTAGAACTGATTGTTGTATTTAGTTTGTTGTCCTTCTCTGGCACCTCCGATTAGCGTGGTTGCCAACGTACGCGCACTACCCAACCAGCCCCCCACCCCTGGTGACGGAACATGTTCACTTCTCTCTCTAAATACCGATCGTACTACAACAAGATCCATATTACCGCAGCATAACAACCTTTTTTTTACGCAGCTGTAAGATTTCTTTTTTACAGTGAGCATTTAGATCTTAGGGTTATGGTAGTTTACCTAACTGCTATTTCTCCCCCAATATTATGAGTAAAATATCAAAGAATGTCCGTGACAAAAGGTATAATCAACGTTGTCATCATTGTCCGGATCAAACTGCGTTTGCATCACAGTCCCGTGGAGCACCAGGAAGAGCGTCTCGGACCGCCGGGGGTCCGGGAAGCACCACTCTGAGAAGCACTGTCGAAGGGGTGTAGCACTACCCAGGGCAGCAGCAGCAAGAGACGTTAGTCCAGTCAATGAAGAGCACGATCCCAACTTCTCATGCAAGCCAGCATTATGACAAAAATAAACAATAGAATTAGATGGAGATATATAGGCAGTATGTTTATTTTGTTAATATACATGCAGGAGATATATAGTTTGTGCTAATCTATTTGCAGAATATATAGTGTCTATTTATTTTGTTAATCTATATGCAGGAGATATATAGCTTGTTTGTTCATTCTGTTAATCTATATGCAGAATATATATGCTGTGTTTATTCTGTTATTCTATATGCAGGAGATATATAAGCTGTGTTTATTCTGTTAATCTATGTGCAGGAGATATATATGCTGTGTGTTTATTCTGTTAATCTATATGCAGGAGATATATAGGCTGTGTGTTTATTCTGTTAATATATATGCAGGATATATAGTTTGCTTATTTTGTTACTCCATATATAGAAGATATTTGGTATGTATATTTATTTTGTTACTCTTTATAGATGAGATATATAGTTCGTGTATTTAGTGTGCTAATATATCTGCAGGAGATACATACAGTAGTCACAATGGCGAAGCCAGGATTTTCAGGTGGGGGGGGGGGGGGGGCAACCCCTTCAGCAATGAAAAACTATAGGAGTGCTGTCCTACCAGACAGTCTCGTCCCTTCACCTGATGAAGGCCGCTTGTGTTGTGGCCGAAACGTCGTGAGAATATTATTGTGTTATTTTATTTTATCAATTTATTATTTTATTCTCATTCTACGTGACTTTACCGAAAGAACCAAAGAAGATGAATCATTGCAGTCACGAAAGCTTTAAATCGAAAAGTAAGGAGTTGTTAGTAAGTAAGGAATTGTTAGTAAGTAAGGAGTTGTTAGTAAGTAAGGAGTTGTTAGTAAGTAAGGAGTTGTTAGTAAGTAAGGAGTTGTTAGTAAGCAAGGAGTTGTTAGTAAGCAAGGAGTTGTTAGTAAGTAAGGAGTTGTTAGTAGGTAAGGAGTTGTTAGTAAGTAAGGAGTTGTTAGTAAGTAAGGAGTTGTTAGTAAGTAAGGAGTTGTTAGTAAGTAAGGAGTTGTCCCTTGCTTTTTTTCGACGCGCACAATTCTGAGTCACTTATAACTCAGACTATTGTCCTATCATCTCATAGAGTCCATGGCACGTAATGATATGCTACACAGTTGCAGTGGGGGTCGCAAAATGCCGATTTATTACTAATAAACCCCAATGATCCGATCGAAATTAGGGATTTCGATCGGATCATTGGGGGGGGGGGGGGGGGGTGCACGTGCCACCCTCCCCCACTGGCTCCACCAGTGCAATGTAATAGTGTGTTTATTTTGTTAATCTATATGCAGGAGATCTATAGTCTGTGTTTAGTATGTTAATCTATATGCAGGAGAAATATAGTTTGCGTGTTTAGTATGTTAATCTATATTCAGGAGATATATAGTTTGCGTTTATGTTGTTATTCTACATGGATGAAATATATAGTCGGTATATTTATTTTATTAATCTCTATAGAGGCGATATATATTGTGTGTATTTATTTTCTTAATCTATATGGATGAGATGTAATTTGCGTGTTTATTTTGTTAATCTGTATGCTGAGATATATATAGGCTGTCTATTTCATTTGTTAATCTATATACAGTCTGTGTGTTTATTTTGTTCATTTGTATAAGGAGATGTATAGTCTGTGTATTTAGTGTGCTAATCTGTCTGCAGGAGATACATAATCAGCATGTTTATTTTGTTAATATATGCAGCAGACATATTGTTTGTGTTTATTGTATTAATCTACATTGATGAGAAATATAGTCTGTGCGTTTATTTTGTTTATCTGTATTAGGAGATATATAGTCTGCGTATTTAGTGTGTTAATCTACATGCAGAATATGTATAGTTTGTGTTTAGTGTGTTAATCTATATGCAGGATATATATGCTGTGTTTATTTTAATGTTCTCTATAGCAGGACATATATAGGCGTTGTGTTTATTCTGTTACTCTATATGTAGGATATATATATAGGCTGTCTATTTAATTTGTTCATCTATATGCAAGCCATATAATGTCTGTGTATTTATCTGCTTGGTTCTTTCGGTAAAGTCATGTACCTCTTTCATAAGGTCAGGCGTAGAGTGGCAGTCTGTAGTTTATATTTCAATTTTTATCTGTTCACTATGTGATAATCATTATATAGTGTGGTGTATACCCAGTTACTTAATGTTAATAGCTCAGCTTATTGGAGAATATATTGAGTACATTGATTATATTGATGTAGCTTATATTTAGTTCTTTCACATCGGTATATTGTATGATAGTTGGGTAGTTGCAGTTCTTTAGCGTCAATATACTAAATGCCTCTGTTGATATTTAAACTCTGATTTTAACATAGCCACTTCCGTGACCAGTTACATGCTAATTCCTCACATTAACATCATGATAATCTTCCAGTTACATGCTAATTTCTGACTTTAACATCCTGCTAATCTCTCACATTAACATAGGTAATTAAATGCTAAATTCTTCTGTTAATATGTAAACTCCTTTGTCAAGGCGCTCTTCTCCTCCAACCCAGCTTAAAATGCGCTGCCAAGCTTAGCAGTATTCATTGGAGCACTGTCTTTCCGACAGCTCTGTCTCTTCACCTGAAGACGGCTGTTTATGTTGTGGCCAAAACGTCGTGATAATTGTATGATGTTTTTATTTTTGTATTTTTTTATTTCCTTTTTATTATATCCCTTCTACGTGACTTTACCGAAAGAACCAAGCAGATGAATCCCTGCAGTCACGAAAGCTTTAAATCGAAAAATCTGTGTATTTACTTTGTGAATCTCTATAGATGAGATATATAGTCTGTCTATTTAATTTGTGAATCTATATGCAGGATATATATAGGCTATCTATTCAATGTGTTAATCTATATGCAGGCGATATATAATCTGTGTACTAATTTGTTAAGCTCTGTAGATGAGATATATATTCTGTGTATTTATTAATCTATATTCAGAAAGTATATAATTTGTGGGTTTATTGTGTTAATCTTTAACCAGGATATATATGCTGTGTGTTTATTCTGTTACTCTATATGCAGGACATATATAGGCTGTCTATTTAATTTGTAAATCTATATGCAGGATATATAGTCTTTCGGTAAAGTCACATAGGTAGAAAAATAACAGATCATGACGTTTCGATCACAACACAAGCAATGGTCATCAGGTGGGACACCCACAGCAAGAAAAACTGCTGAAGTAGGCGAAAAATCTGCCGTGGCACGATGTTATATAGTTGGCCTCGGCAGTAGGGGGGGAGAGAGAAGTGGGGGGGAGGAGGTGGGGCAGAAAATGGACCCCGCAGCAGCACCCGGGTCACTGGAGTAGAGATCGGAGAGAGATGCACAGAGAGAAAGAAAAAGACACACAGAGAGCCGGAAATAACAGCTGACATGGACAGGTAGGATGGAAGCATCACAGTTAGTTAAGACTTTACTTGGTTAATGACGTCCTTCCAATGATTGCTCAGTTTGTACCCATTTTCTCGGTTGAAGTTGTGTCTGCGTTTATACAGTGAGGGAAAAAAGTATTTGATCCCCTGCTGATTTTGTACGTTTGCCCACTGACAAAGAAATGATCAGTCTATAATTTTAATGGTAGGTTTATTTGAACAGTGAGAGATAGAATAACAACAACAAAATCCAGAAAAACGCATGTTATCAATTGATTTGCATTTTAATGAGGGAAATAAGTATTTGACCCCCTCTCAATTAGAAAGATTTCTGGCTCCCAGGTGTCTTTTCTATAGGTAACGAGCTGAGATTAGGAGCACACTCTTAAAGGGAGTGCTCCTAATCTCAGTTTGTTACCTGTATAAAAGACACCTGTCCACAGAAGCAATCAATCAATCAGATTCCAAACTCTCCACCATGGCCAAGACTAAAGAGCTCTCCAACGATGTCAGGGACAAGATTGTAGACCTACACAAGGCTGGAATTCTTCTTTGGTTCTTTCGGTAAAGTCACGTAGAATGAGAATAAAATAATAAATTGATAAAATAAAATAAATTTTGATTTAAAGCTTTCGTGACTGCAGTAATTCATATTCTTAGTTTTTTCGGTAAAGTCACGTTGAAGAGAAACAACAAAATAACAAAATATATATAAAACAATAAAAAATTCTCACGACGTTTCGACCATAACTCAAACGGTCATCATCAGGTGATGACCGTTTGAGTTATGGTCGAAACGTCGTGAGAATTTTTTTTTTTATTGTTTTATATATATTTTGTTATTTTGTTGTTTCTCTTCAACGTGACTTTACCGAAAAAACTAAGAATAAAAATAAAATAACACAATAATATTCTCACGACGTTTCGGCCACAACACAAGCGGCCTTCATCAGGTGAAGGGACGAGACTGTCTGCTAGGACAGCGCTGGAATTGGCTGCAAGACCATTTACAAGCAGCTTGGTGAGAAGGTGACAACAGTTGGTGCGAATATTCACAAATGGAAGAAACACAAAATAACTGTCAATCTCCCTCAACCTGGGGCTCCATGCAAGATCTCACCTCGTAGAGTTGCAATGATCATGAGAACGGTGAGGAATCAGCCCAGAACTACACGGGAGGATCTTGTCAATGATCTCAAGGCAGCTGCGACCATAGTCACCAAGAATACAATTGGTAACACACTACGCCGTGAAGGACTGAAATCCTGCAGCACCCACAAGGGCGCTGCGGGCATGCTCATATACATGCCCATCTGAAGTTTGCCAATGAACATCTGAATGATTCAGAGAACAACTGGGTGAAAGTGTTGTGGTCAGATGGGACCAAAATGGAGCTCTTTGGCATCAACTCAACTCGCCGTGTTTGGAGGAGGAGGAATGCTGCCTATGACCCCAAGAATACCATCCCCACCGTCAAACATGGAGGTGGAAACATGCTTTGGGGGTGTTTTCTGCTAAGAGGACAGGACAACTTCACCGCATCAAAGGGACGATGGATGGAGCCATGTACCATCAAATCTTGGGTGAGAACCTCCTTCCCTCAGCCAGGGCATTGCAAATGGGTCGTGGATGGCTATTCCAGCATGCCAATGACCCAAAACACAAGGCCAAGGCAACAGAGGAGTGGCTCAAGAAGAAGCACATTAAGCTCCTGGAGTGGCCTAGCCAGTCTCCAGACCTTAATCCCATAGAAAATCTGTGGAGGGAGCTGAAGGTTCGAGTTGCCAAACGTCAGCCTCGAAACCTTAATGACTTGGAGAAGATCTGCAAAGAGGAGTGGGACAAAATCCCTCCTGAGATGTGTGCAAGCCTGGTGGCCAACTACAAGAAACGTCTGACCTCTGTGATTGCCAACAAGGGTTTTGCCACCAAGTTCTAAGTCATGTTTTGCAGAGGGGTCAAATACTTATTTCCCTCATTAAAATGCAAATTAATTTATAAAAAAATTTACATGCGTTTTTATGGAATTTGTTGTTGTTATTCTGTCTCTCATTGTTCAAATAAACCTACCATTAAATTATAGAATGTCAGTTTTTGTGCCAGTTAAAAGGGTAAAACCTATTACTATATCTTGTTACTGGCAAAAGAGGTCTCATAATGTAAATGCTCACCCCGAGCCCTCAATACTCTGATAGTGCGCTGTTTTTGAGTTGTACGCCTTTTGGCGTCTTCTGGTCCAACACCAGTGGAGACTAGGCTCTAAGAAAATCCGTCTCGGGTGTGGACCAATCAAATTCAAGGACAGTGCATATTATTATCAGAGTTATCTCTTTTGTTTGCATTTTGACTGCTTGTGTTGTGGTTATTGCAAACATGATGCCTTGAATAAAGGTGTCAGTTTTTGTGCCAGTTTAAAGGGTAAAACCTATTACTAGATCATTTCTTTGTCAGTGGGAAAACGTACAAAATCAGCAGGGGATCAAATACTTTTTTTCCCTCACTGTATATCTGAATGGTTTCATGAACAAATCTCTGATAATAGCCGGTGGGTTTGCAGAGTACCTTCGTCTTGGAAATGTTAATTTCGTGTGAGCCCACTGCGTTAAAACAATGATCAGCAACGGCAGAGGTATTGGTCCTACTGTGTTTCAGATCTGCCTTGTGTTCGCGAACGTGGTCCGAGACATGTCGTTTCGTTTCCCCAATGTAACTGCTGCCGCAGCCACAACTCAGTTTGTAGACACCCGGGTATTGCATATCAGGAATAACATCCTTTACAGATGGGATCAAATTACGGATTTTGTGGACTGTGTTGAAACGAACCTGGGTCTCGTGTTTGTTTAAGATTTTGGAAATCTTTTTGGTAACCCCTGCTATGTATGGCAAAGTGATGGTTTTGATTGGATCCTGAGATGGTTGACTCCCCATGGCTGGAGAGACAGCTTTGCGGATTGTACGTTCAGAATATCCATTCATCCTGAGGGCTTGGTGTACATCAGGGGTCGGGAACCTATGGCTCGCGAGCCAGATGTGGCTCTTTTGATGATTGCATATGGCTCGCAGATAAAACAAAATATTATCACTTGTTTTAATCCATCCATCGATTTTTCACTGCGCATGTCCTGTTCAGGGCTGCAGGAGCAATTGTCCATTATTTTAATTGGATGATACTGGCCTACGTTTGCCGTTGCTGGGTAAAACAGGTAAACGCCCCCTTTTGAATCAGTCTGAGACTGCGTCTGCTCGGTCATTAGCCTAAAGCTAACCCTTCGACGAAGAAGATGGCGAAAAGAAAAAAAGACGACGAGTATCGTACATTTCAGGACGAATGGACCGAAGAATTCGCCTTTGTGGAGAGAGCGGGTTCTGCGGTGTGTCTAATTTGCAATGACAAAATTACATCGTTGAAATGGTCGAATGTAAAGCGGCACTTCGACACGCGCCACGCTACCTTTGCATCAAAATACCCTGCGGGAGACAGCAGAAAGAAAGCGTGCCAAGAGCTTCTGAGCAGGGTGCAAGCTAGCCAGCAGCAACTCCGCGTATGGACCCGGCAAGGTGACTATAATTCGGCTAGCTTTGCTGGTTCTTTAGCAATAGTGAGGAACGGAAAACCATTCACAGATGGCGAGTATGCTAAAACGTTCATGCTGGATGTAGCCAATGAACTTTTTGATGATCTTCCGAACAAAGACAAGATAATCAAACGGATACAAGACATGCCTCTGTCGGCAAGAACTGTTCATGATCGTACCATCGTGATGGCAAACAAAGTGGAGGAAACGCAAGTGAAGGACATAAATGCAGCGCCGTTCTTTTCTCTGGCTTTGGATGAGTCAACAGACGTGAGCCATTTGTCGCAGTTCAGCGTGATTGCAAGATATGCTGTTGGTGACACACTGCGCGAAGAAAGTCTTGCTGTTCTGCCATTAAAAGGGTCCACAAGAGGTGAGGATTTATTCAAGTCTTTCATGGAGTTTGCTCAAGAAAAAAGTCTACCTATGGATAAACTTCTCTCAGTGTGTACTGATGGTGCTCCATGTATGGTGGGGAAAAACAAAGGATTTGTGGCGCTTCTCCGTGAACATGAAAATAGACCCATCCTAAGTTTCCATTGCATTATACACCAGGAGGCACTTTGTGCTCAGATGTGTGACAGGCAGTTTGGCGAAGTGATGTCGCTGGTCATTCGTGTGATCAACTTTATTGTTGCCCGAGCCTTAAATGATCGCAAGTTTAAAACACTGCTGGATGAAGTTGTAAATAACTATCCTGGTCTGCTTTTGCACAGCAATGTGCGTTGGTTGTCAAGAGGGAAGGTGCTTAGCCGTTTTGCGGCTTGCCTGAACGAAATCCGGACTTTCCTTGAAATGAAAGGCGTCGGGCATCCTGAGCTAGCCGACACCGAGTGGCTCCTCAAGTTTTACTATCTCGTAGATCTGACTGAACATCTGAACCAGCTCAACGTGAAAATGCAAGGCATTGGAAATACAGTGTTATCCCTTCAACAAGCTGTATTTGCTTTTGAAAACAAGCTGGAGCTTTTCATCACGGATCTTGAAACAGGTCGTTTACTACATTTTTAAAAACTGAGCCAATTTAAAGATGCATGCACAGCAAGTGAGCCCATTCAAAACCTTGATCTCCACCAGCTAGCTGGCTGCACATCCAGTCTCCTACAGTCCTTCAAAGCACGCTTTGGAGAATTTCGTGAGCACACTCGTCTTTTTAAGTTCATCACCCATCCAAACGAGTGTTCACTGAACACAGCCGACCTGAATTACATCCCTGGTGTCTCCGTCAGAGATTTTGAAGCAGAAGTGGCTGACCTGAAGGCCTCAGACATGTGGGTGAATAAGTTCAAGTCACTGAATGAAGATTTGGAAAGAATCACACGACAGAAAGCGGAGTTGGCGAGCAAGCACATGTGGACAGAAATGAAAAAACTCCAACCCGAAGACCAGCTGATTCTCAAAACTTGGAACGCACTTCCTGTCACATACCACACACTGCAGCGTGTGAGTATTGCTGTATTGACCATGTTTGGATCTACGTATGCATGTGAGCAGTCATTCTCACATCTTAAAAACATCAAGTCCAACCTACGATCACGTTTAACGGATGAAAGCCTCAACGCTTGCATGAAGCTTAACCTCACCAAGTACCAACCCGACTACAAAGACATCAGCAAATCCATGCAGCACCAGAAGTCGCATTAATGGTGAGTGTTATAACAACATTATTTAAAAGAATAAATTCAGAGGCTTATTATACTGACATTTAGTTGAATTCACTTTTAAAATATATTATATGGCTCTCACTGAAATACATTTCCAAATTTTTTGCTTTCATGGCTCTCTTAGTCAAAAAGGTTCCCGACCCCTGGTGTACATGCTCAAGCTCACTGGCTAGGTGGTGCTGGTCGGAGATGCAACTATGGTGTAGTGTTTTGATGAGGGAATTATTCTGGGATGGATGGTGGTGGGAGTCAGGCATTAGATAGGCATCCGTGTTGGGTGGCTTTCCTGTATTGACAGAGTGTCCCAACGAGCAATCAGGTCTCTTCTCTATCAAAACATCGAGGAATGGTAGCTTGCCATCCTTTTCCACTTCCATCGTGAATTTGATAGATGCTTGCTGTGGTTGTCCCACCTGATGACGATTGCCCGTGTTGCGATCGAAAAGTCGTGATTTATCATTTTTCTACCTACGTGACTTTTTCGAAAGAACCAAAGCGTATGGATTCCTGCAGTCAAGAAAGCTTCAAATCAAGATTGATATATAGTCTGTTTGTTCATTTTGTTATTTTATATATAGCAGATATATTGGTTGTCTATTGCATTTGTTACTCTATATGCAGGAGATATTTGGTCTGTGTATATATTTTGTTAATCTCTATAGATGAGATCTATAGTCTGTGTATTTAGTGTGCTAATCTATCTGCAGGAGATATACACACTGTCTTTTTAAGTTGTTAATCTTTATGCAAGAGATACATAGTCAGTGTGTTTATTTTGCTAATCTATATGCAGGTCACAGTTTGTGTTTAGTGTGTTCATCTATATGCAGGAGATATATATGTTTTGTGTATTTTGTTTATTTACATGGATGAGATATATAGTCTATGTGTTTTTTGTGTTAATCTCTGTAGAGGAGATGTATACTCTGTGTATTTATTTAGTTCCATATATTTGTTATAGCCCTGTGAGCCATTCGGCTCTTGAATCTGGTGCAACCGCAACAAACAAAAAACAAAAACATGAACAGGAAAACATCTTAAAGTGACTATGTGACTGTGCAAACAGAAAATCTAGGAAAAAAACCCATCAAAATATTCATGAAATAGCACCGTACACCAACGCTGTGTGCAAAAATCCCAGTGGGATACAAGTCAAACAACAACAACAACAACCACAAGACAACTAAGGTTAAGGCCATCAGTCTAACTCCGTACTACAATAAACAAAAACATGGCCAAAACAAAAAACGTTTTGGAAATCACCAAAATAAAGCCATAAATGCAATGTAACAGTGATCATAGGGACTGTGACCGAATTTTTAACAATAAACTACATAAATAACATGTAACACCAAACCCTAGAGCCATAGCTGGCTGCATGAGTCACTCCACAACAACAGGAGCATCAGTCGTAGTATCACATTTTTCAATGCACCTTTAAGATCAGCACACTAAATCAAAATACAGATAATACTTTGCAGCGGTCTACCGGAGCAAAACATTTTATTTAATTTTAGGCCACTGAATAGCAGTGGCAGCTAGGGGTGTACAACTCCTCTATGGATGAGATGTACTGAACGAACCCTCAGGCGACAGCCATATTTGTAGAGAAATCCTCCTGTTTCGTTCCTTAAATAGAGGAGTAGATGTGAACAACGTGTCATCACATCAACCCCTCGCTTGTTGAAGCTAGTTGTAATTACTGACGAAACGTCGTACTCAGATTGTAAATGTTGTGGCTTTGCCCTACAACACACCGGTGTGCTGTACTCGTACCGAATTGTCATGTTCTGTTTTGTGACAAAAAAATACTAATTGGCTGTGTCGGGTGGTGTCGGGATTAACGACATATATTTACGAGATCTAAGCCAAAAACACCTGTATTAGGGGCCGTCCATAAATGACGTCACGCGATTTTGGACGATTTTTGACCCCCCCCCCCCCCCTGTCGTTACAGGGAGTGACAAAAAGTCAGACTCCCCTCAAATATGACGCCACAAAGCTCTGTCCCCCCGTATTTAATGTGCCGCTGCACTCTGATGTTGTAGGAGAAAACATTTATTTAAAAGTCTATTTATTAAGTAGAACGTGTTGTCTATATTTAAAGTTGCGCATCTATCAGCAGCTTAATATTCTAAAGGCCGTGATGTTGATTCTACATGTGGAGGAAAAAACCGGAGGACCCGGAGAAAAATCCACGCGACCATGGGGAGAAAGAGAGACACCAAATCTCCGAATATACAACAGGCATTGCCAGGGTGGAGATCGAACCCACGAACCTCCCGCATACCACGCGAAAGGGTTAACATCTCCTCACCACCGTGGCGCCCAACGCGAGGTGCCTGCCTGGTTTGCGGACAGCGGATAGAGGCCACGTGGCGATTTTTTTATATTTTGGCTCAAGAAGCAACCACGATTGACGTCAGCCCCCCAGGTGGAGGTGAGATTAGGGCTCCTTCGACCGAGCCCTAATCTCCACACCGCACGCACCCCCACCACCGCAATGCAGATTAGGAGGGGAAGAGGGGGAGGGTGGTACAGTGGTTACAGCCCCGCACTCTGAACGTCAACAACCTGGGTTCTATTCCAAGCACATGGCTTGAATGCCCGAGTGATATCTGATCTTGTGCCTCCACCCACACCCCCTCCCTCTACCTTTAGCAAGCCACAGCGCTGACCAGTGTGGTGAAGTATGGTCAAACACCAAGAACAATCACCAACACGACCTGTTTTTGTGCATAAGCAATGACTGTTGGCCGGAGCTGATTGGTGTTTTGCCGGCCGGTGTCGGTGGTGGGAACTCTGTATGGTGACCGCCGTTAAATTCCTACCACTATCGAGTTGAGGGGATTCTACTTTGTAAGTTATATGATGTATAGACCCCCATGAAAATGATGGTCTTGAGTTGACCCCAGAGAAAATAGCGGTCGGAAACTTTAGAGGGACGCTGTGAAAGGGCCGACAGTCACAGTTTTCCCATGGAAGGGGCGGGACCCATCCAGGTAATGCGGAATTTCCACCACTGGTTAAGGCCTACCATATGTGCAACACCGCTGTAGATTGTTGTTCTTCTTTGTGAACAAACAAGAATGTCCACACGTGTGGAACCCCAACCCGAAACCCAAACCCATGAATCCAAACATAAACCCGAACCCTAAACTGGGGTTGGGTTTAAGGTTAGGGTTTGAGATAGTATTTTATATGGTCACACTAGTTACACACAAAGTGCGTGCCACGATTGAACCACAACACCTTGCCGATCTCGTTAAGGGGCATAAACCATGACACGAGCTCTGCTCATGCTCGCAGCGGCTTTGTCTCGCTATCGAACAAAGATGGTCACTGCATCGCGCGCTTTCAGATGCGCTTTTGCGGCCATCTGGAACGCTCTTCCTTTCGATGTTAAGAAGTCGCTGGAGCTGTGCACTTTTAAATCATACAGATTGACGAACTCACTTCATTAAAATAGTTTTTTGTGTTTATTTTGTTGTCCTTCCCCCGTACCTCCGATTAGCATGGTTGGCTGTGTATGGTGCTAAAAAGTTAAATATACAAACATAGACCCTAAAATTGACCTTATTCCATAACAATTAACCTAAAATCTAAACCCTAGACCATGACCATTAACCATTAACCCTCGACATAAAATCTAGCTGCACAATTTACCTCCAACACCCAACGATCAATGCAAAACTCTAACCATATATCCGAACCCTAAACCCTAAGCAATAATTTTAAACCATTATGTGACTCTGGTGGGTCAGGAGAACGTTGACAAATCTCCGGTAAAAAATCGAGAACGCAATGTTACTACCGAAATGTTTATTTGTACCTCAAAAATATTCAAAACCAAAAGCACGAATCTGTCCACGATATCTTTAAAACAAGGCAATTGAAACGTGCAGTAGGGAAAAGTTCACAAAAATAAAGGCAAAATTAATCAGCGAATTGTTTCAAAGGGCTCTCTTAGACTCACAGCTAAAATTACACAAACACACCAGAATATGTATTTATACTGCAGGAGGAATCCGATGAGCTATAAGGCTCTTTATCACAGATGTCCAGTAGGGGTGGATCAGAACGTTACAACAACAAACAAAATGCACAAACACGATATGAGTGCAAAGTATATGAAAGATAAACAAATCACAAAAATATACAAATAAAACTAAACTATAGTTTCTTTCGGGAAAGTCACTTAGGTATAAAAATAATAGATCACGACCATTGGATCGCAACACAAGCAATCGTCATCAGGTGGGACAAAAAACTGCTGAAGTAGGCCGACTTCAGAAAGTAGACCTACTTCAGAAGTGTTTTCTTGCTGTGGTTGTCCCACCTGATGACGATTGCTTGTGTTGCGATTGAAACGTCGTGATCTATTATTTTTATACCTACGTGACTTCACCGAAAGAACCAAAGAGTATGGATTCCTGCAGTTACAAAAGTTTCAAATCAAGAAAACTAAACTATGTATTTGTTTTATTTGATCAGGTAAAGTCGACTGACCTAATAGCCACAAACGATAGCTCAACAAAGTGGCCTATCATGTGGGCATTTATACCAGCCAAATAATCTAAATAATCTAATAAATCTAAATAATGTAAACGCGTGAAATTGATTCTTAATGTGGAGGGGAAAAACGGGGGACCCGCAGAAAAAAAATCCATTCGACCACTGGGAGAGACACAGCAAACTCCAAATATACAGCAGCCATCAAGGTCGGGATCGAACCCCCGAATTCCTGCATACCAGGCGCAGCAGACAACGTCACAGCAATGTGAAGCTATGGAATCGGTTGTACGAGGATATCAGTTGTGAGATCACAAACATCACAGCAATGTGAAGCTATGGAATCGGTTGTACGAGGATATCAGTTGTGAGATCACAAACATCACAGCAATGTGAAGCTATGGAATCGGTTGTACGAGGATGTCAGTTGTGAGATCACCCCCAAATTAGGCGAGTCAAGCACCTTTTCCTCTTTATAATCGCCACGAGGAGTTACGTGTAACGAGGAGTAAGAACAATTTACACCTAGCACGGCTTGAACCCTCCCTGCTTGTGATTTTACAAAGAAGTTGGACTAAAGCCCACTGAGCGATTCGTTCTTCTTGCGGTGGCTAAATGTTATCGCCTTTGCCTGGTGTGCAGGAGGTCGTGGGTTCGATCCCGATCCTGACGCATGTTGTGTATATTTGGAGTTTGCGGTGTCTCTCTCCCCGTGGTGGTAGCGTGGGGTTTGTTTCCCTCCGGGTCCTTCGGATTTTCACTACACATTGCGAATCAAGGTGCGCATTTTTATTACGATGAGCTTAAAGTTTAAGTGTATGCGGTTTGTTACACCACTGATAGCGATCCCGTTTCGCCGCTTTGCCAGCTGTTTGACGCGGGAGATCCGTGGTGCGGTGAACACAGCAAACAGCAACAACAAAGCAGAAGCAGAGACATCGACATTGCAGAGGACGAGTGCAGCCAGGGTCCTTGGTGGATATTGTACAACACACGAGATTGTGTGATGCTCGTAAAAGAAACACGCGCCAATTATATTTTATATAAACAAACAACAGTCCAAATGTAATCTGAGAGCGAGAGACGCCAGAATAAAGACCCCCGTGTAGCCTGTAAAAGACTGTTGAGGCAAGTGATGTTAGCGAGCGCAAATGAAGGCCGGCACGGCACACGAGGGAGTGGGTGGCCAGCACCTCGCCCGGCCGCCTTTGTCTCCCTAGTGGCGATTTTTACACATCGCACCAGGTACTCATTTGAGGCTTAGTCGACTTAGAAGGAGGCCCAGGACCGATTCAGATAATTGTCACTCGTGTTGGTGGCCGTGAGTGGGAATCGAACTCGGGTGGCCAGGTTCGAAGCGCAGTGTGCTAACCACTACAATACCGCTACCCCGCCGTGACGGTCACACTAATGCACACGCGCGAATCTAACTAAGACTGCAAACACGTGGTAGCAATCACTCCGATGCGATGGTTGTTGACTTGTATGTGTGTTGAACTTCTTAGGCACCGTACGTATCCAACCGTTCTGATCGGGGGTGCGCTGGAAGGACAACAAATTAGCACAAAAAAATCAGTCATAAAGAAAATAATTCTCAATACAGATGATGATATAAAAGTGCATAGCTCAGGTGGTTTCCTAATATCGGAAGGACGAGCGTTCGAAAAGGGCCACGGAAGCGCATCTGAAAGCGCGCGATGCAGTGACCATCTTTGTTCGATGGCCAGCCAACAGCCGCTGCTGCTGTGTGGATGACCGGAGTTTACGTGATGATGGTTTATGCTCCTTGTCGAGATCAGCAGCAATGTATTGTGGTTCAGGGTCTACGTGTACAGCCCTTGTATCAAACGACCGCTGGATCAAGGCTCACCCCTCTGCCACGCCATTCGTGTGGGCTATTTGACCGTACTTGTGATCACTTAAGCTTGTTACTGTTAATGCATTGCTCCAGTGGCTTCCTGATATCGAATTTGATGCGGTAATCCCATGGCATGCTAGTGAGAAACTCGGAGAATCTTGGTGCGGACACGAGGTTGATGATGTTTTGTTTGCTTTGGACGGATGAAGTAGGAAGAATCGAGTGACAGCGTTTGTTGGGTGAGGTGAGTAAAAGCCCTCTCTGATGAGGCTCCAGTGGCGTCTCGAGTGCTGCAGAGGCGGTGTCCTCAGACCTTTGCTGTACCTTACTGTCACAAAAAAGACTAAGTTCCGCCGTGTGGCCTTAACAAACTGTTGGGGCAAGTGCTGTTAGCGGCACGGTACACGAGGGGTATGTGGCCAGCACCACGGCCTTTGTCTCCCAAGTGGCGATGTTGACTACACTCCACACCAGGTACTCATTTGAGGCTGAGTCGATCTAAGGTAGGCACAAAACCGGTTCAGGTAATCGCCACTGGTGTTAGCCATGAGCGGGAATCAAACGCGGGTCGCCGGGTTCGTAGCGCAGGTCACAACATCGCACTCACACACTCACTCACCCACTCACATTTACCCACTCACTCACTCACCCACTCACTCACTCACCCACTCATCCATGCACTCGTTTATTCAATCATTCACTTACTCACCTAATTCATCCACTCACCTACTGACTCACCACGATACAAAATTGTCACTCAATCACCTCTTCACTCATCCTCTCACCCTCTCATTCACCCTCTCATTCACCACAATGCAGATCACCACAACACAGCCAATCCCTCAGAGCGTGGCTATGGGGGCCCGGTGGCTATGGGACCACCATAGACGGTGGCTATGGGACTCGGGGTCAGTGATGAAGAGTCGGGGTCATTGATGAAGAGTCGGGTTGAGAGTTGGGGAGTCTGGGTGAGGAAGTTGGGGTGAGGGTTGGAGAGTCGGGGTGAGGGTTGGGGAGTCGGGGTGAGGGTTGGAGAGTCGGAGTGAGGGAGTCGGGGTGAGGGCTGGGGAGTCGGGGTGGGAGTAGGGGTGAGGAAGTTGGGGTGAGGGTTGGAGAGTCGGGGTGAGGGTTGGAGAGTTGGGGTGAGGGTTGGGGAGTCGGGGTGAGGGCGTCGGGGTGAGGGTTGGGGAGTCGGGGTGAGGAAGTTTGAGAGTTGGGGTGAGGGTAAGGGAATCGGGGTGAGGGTTGGAGAGTCGGGGTGGCGGTGATGGAGTCGGTGTGAGGGTGAGGAAGTTGGGGTGAGGGTTGGAGAGTCGGGGTGAGGGTTGGAGAGTCGGGGTGAGGAAGTTGGAGAGTTGGGGTGAGAGTGAGGAAGTCGGGGTGAGGGTTGGAGAGTCGGGGTGAGGGTTGGAGAGTCGGGGTGAGGAAGTTGGAGAGTTGGGGTGAGAGTGAGGAAGTCGGGGTGAGGGTTGGAGAGTCGGAGTGAGGGAGTCGGGGTGAGGGTTGGAGAGTCGGGGTGAGGGAGTCGGGGTGAGGGTTGGAGAGTCGGGGTGAGGGTTGGAGAGTCGGCATGAGGGTTGGAGAGTCGGGGTGAGGGTGAGGAAGTGCGGGTGAGGGTTGGAGAGTCGGGGTGAGAGAGTCTGGGTGAGGGTTGGAGAGTTGGGTTGAGGGTAAGGGTGTCGGGGTGAGGGAGTCGGGGTGAGGGTTGGAGAGTCGGGGTGAGGGAGTCGGGGTGAGGAAGTTGGGGTGAGAGTGAGGGTTGGGGAGCCGGGGTGAGGATTGGAGAGTCGGGGTGAGAGTTGGAGAGTTGGGGTGAGGGGAGGGAGCAGGAGGTGGAGTCAGGCACAACAAATGCGCAGGCAGAGCTCTGGGGAGGAAAGTCGTCACGGGAGCCTCGTGTTCCACACTCAGGTACGGTGGCTTGAAGACGTAAAATCTTATCTTACCGTAATTTAGATTGCATCTTAACTCAGGCGCTTTACAGAGACTTAAGAACGGTACATGTGAATGTAATGGTGGAGATGAGGCCAAATAAAATGGATGAGAGGAATCCATGGGGAAGTATCTGTGATGATGTGTGAATTCAGTGAAAGCGAAATCGATGACAAGAGATGACGATTAATGGATTGAATTAATGGGGTTAATGAGTGATAGCCGTGTGATGAAAATATGAAGAGGGAACCGTAAGGGTGGTGGTTATGAGATTAAGGGGGGTCGTAGGATGAGCTAGGGAACAATTAGTGAGTTTTGAATGAAGAGCGGAAACTAGTGAACGAAGGTTATCGCTTAATATGGAGGGGGAAGTTTTTTTCCAGTGTAGGAGGTGCAGGGCGAGAAGAGAGAAAGCGTTGATTGAGCACAAGGAGGAGGAACAGAGAGAGACAGCAAATATTGAGAACGTGAAGGGCAAGAAAGCGACACACAGACAGATACAAGAGTGACAAGACACGGTGGGGCAAGACCATGTAGGGATTTGTAGACGCAGGGTGAGGAATTTGAACAGGCAGCGGTAGTAGATAGGGAGCCTCAATGCAGTTTTGCGATGATGGCTGAGGTATGGGAATTGTAGGGAAGGTTGAATTTGAGCCGAGCAGAGTTGTTGTTTTTTTGTCGAAGTAGGTCAAAATGAGTCAATGGGCAGACCGGGCATAAGAGCGTTGCAGTAGGCCAGACGAGTATGGATAAGGGAATGATGGGGACTTTTGCTGCAGAGGTAGAAATAAGCGATCGGATTTTGCAAATGTTGAACAAATGAAGCTGTCACGGACGGGTAATGGCAGAAATGTGATCGCCTGGTATGCAGGGAGTCTTGGGTTATATCCCTACCCTGACGATGCCTGCTGCTGTATATTTGGAGTCTGCGTGTACTCTCTGTCTCTCCCTGTAGTCGAAGATATTTTTCTCCAGGTCCTCTGGTTCTTCCCTCCAGATTTAGAATCAATATCACGCGTTTCGAGTATCAAGCAGGGGTACGCGGACCTCTGGAGGTAAGTGGCAATGTCCCAGGGGTTCCGTGAGGTGATTTATAAATGTGTGAAATTATATTATTAGTTAGAGTAGTTGGTGAATACTCACGTATGAATCTGTTAATATAAAACTAAGATACATTTTAAATCCATATGGTCAGCTAGAACGATATAAAATACCTTTCTAAACGCATTGATTGTAAACAATGTGCTTTACAAGAGTAACTAGCCAGCACGAACACATTACGTTATGCATGCAGAGCGTCCGTTGATTTTTTTGTATTCGCTTGCAGTTACTAGCAAGGATACCTCATTAAATGAACAAATGGTAAAAATTTGGATGTTTATTATCCGAAGATTTATTTCTCAGAACCATGTTGGGTCAGCCAAGGGGGTTACTCGGTTGAAACTACATTCAACAAGGAGGAATACAGCAGTAGACAAACAAGGATGAAAATAGCCACTGCTCTTATACAAGATGGTCCAAAAGTCAGGATAATACTGCTATATAAGGAAGCCACATTTAAAAAAATCTATATTTAAAACTCATTTATTTAGAACAGTTTTTTTGTGTTTAGTTTGTTGTCCTTCCCCCGCACCTCCAATTACTACGGTTTGTTACATACGGTACCAAGGAAGTTTAACATTAATACATACGGTTATTTAGATTTAGATGAATTGACTGCTTTACATCTCCACGGGATAAGCCACGTCGTTGACCTATCATTTGCTTCTGAAAAATAACTAATAGCTCAGTGGGTTTCACTTGGTAAAATAAAAACAATAGTTTAGTTCATATAAGAATATGAATTACTGCAGTCACGAAAGCTTTAAATCAAAATTTAATAGTTTAGTTGTTGTATATTTGTTTGTTGATTTGTTTACCTGTCCTATACTTGCACTGCTATCGTGTTATATGTATTTTTGTTGTTGTAACGTTTTGACCTGCACCTACTGAACATCTGTGAAAAGAGCTTCATTGCTCATCGGATTTCTCCAGGATCAATAAGATTTCGATTCAATTTCTCGTATTTTTTAACACTAGCATTATGGCCTTTTCATTGGTTATTCGTCAAGTTAATATTGTATCTATTGTAATTATTGATGATCTACTATTCTTCTACCATATTTGGGGGGTCACCTCACATCCGTTGTTCACAAACCCTCGACCCAAGCATCCCCGAATAAATTGAGACAACAAAACAGAATTGACGATCAACCTTCAAAGATTATACAATGTAATTTGCAGAAAAGAAAACAACGTCCTGAATTAATTCCCAAAGATTATTCGTGCATCGTGCATTAATGTTAATGGCAGTCAGATTGAACATTTGTGAACATCAACGAAATAACCCGTTGTGATCTGCATAAAATACATGTAACAAC
Organism: Petromyzon marinus; assembly: GCF_048934315.1. NCBI lineage: Eukaryota > Metazoa > Chordata > Hyperoartia > Petromyzontiformes > Petromyzontidae > Petromyzon > Petromyzon marinus. The sequence continues at coordinate 823,253 of NC_133741.1, read as the reverse complement.
CATGTGTGTACACTGTGTGTACCCTGTGTGTACCCTAAGTGTGCTGTGTGTACCCTGTGTGTACCCTGTGTGTGCTGTGTGTACCCTGTGTGTGCCCTGTGTGTACCCTGTGTGTGCCCTGTGTGTACGCTGTGTGTACACTGTGTGCCCTGTGTGTACTCACTTTTGGCCCGCCCTTTTGGGCCACGACTGGACATCTGTGAAAAAGAGCTTCATAGCTCATTGAATTCCTCCAGCAGTCTAAATTAAGATTCTGATGATCCTGATATGCTAAATTATTGGGCGTGGAAAATAATTATATATACAGAAGCACCAATTCCACTGAGAGGTGTTGAAACGCAATTAGGTTTAGGAAGATCATCCATTGTCACCACCATCAGCTATGATGTTATCCATTCCTGCCCACAATGTTGTGGTATATATGGTGAACTTCTTTGGCATCGTACATATCCAAATATGCTAATCGGAAGTGCAGGGGAAGGACAACTAAACACAAAACGCATTTCAGAAAAAAAAACTGCTTCAATCTCGCGCATTTAAATGTGCATAGCTCCAGTGACTTCCTAATATTGGAAGGTAAGAGTGTTCAAGATGGCCACAGAAGCGCATCTGAAAGTGTGCGATGCATTGGCCTTCTTTGTTCGATGGTTAGCCAGGTAAGAGTCACTGAACTCTATAGTTTTTTTTCAGAAGCGACCTGGCGACAAATGATATAGCCCAATAAAGAGCCTCGGCACCATACTCGACCAGAATACGTCGTTTAATTACCAGGTGCAAAATGTAGTCAGATCCTACAATTTTAATATCAGGGCTCTCAGACATATTGACCACTAGATTCGAAGCTTTCGTGACTGCAGGAATTACTCTTTGGTTCTTTCGGTAAAGTCACGTAGAAAATATAATCAAATAATAATAGAATACGACGTTTCGGTTGCAACACAAGCAACCATCATCAGGTAAGAACGAATGATAAAACACAGACACGGGAACAGCATAGGCAGACACACATGCAGAGAGACACACACAAAGACACACCGAGCGAGACACACACCAAGACAATGTATTGGTGTGTGTCTCTTTCTGCATGTGTGTCTGCCTATGCTGTTCCCCCATGTCTGTGTTTTATCATTCTTACCTGATGATGGTTGCTTGTGTTGCAACCGAACCGTCGTATTATATTATTATTTTATTTTATTTTCTACGTGACTTTACCGAAAGAACCAAAGAGTAATATTGACCACTATTGAGTTGTGGTATCGGTAAGGCTAGTTTATTACAACTCACTATTCTACGGGACGTCTGGCAAAAACATTGCCATGCTGTAGCTTGTACAAAATTATCTGGAGCGTGTCGTGACGGGTAATGCATTATCCGACCATGTTCATCCAGTGCTCAACTGAGCTGCATTGGCTGATGGCTGCCAAACAAGTAAATTATGAGGTCGCACTCGTTACACACAAAGTGCTTAATACAAATTAACCAAAATACCTTGCTGATCTCGTTAAGTAGCACAAACATTCACACAAACTGCGGTCATCTCGACAGCGGCTTATGGCTAACTATTGGGCAAAGACGGTCACCGCATCGCGCGCTTTCACATGCGCTTTTACGGCCGTATGAAAAGCTCTTCCTGACGAAATTAGGAAGCCAACGGAGCTATGCACTTTTCAATAATCTAATTGAAAACTACTTTATTAGAACTGCTTTTTGTGTTAAGTGTGTTATCCTTCCCCAGTACATCCAATTAGCGCGGTTGGCTAAGTGCTGTGCCAAAGACGTTCAACATACATACATGCATGTGGAAAATTACGGCAGCCAACTGGTCTTAATGCAGGTTCATTTATAGTACATTCATAACTTAATTAATTTAAATAGAGAAGATTAATAAATATTGAGTATATTACAGCACAAATAGATTAATTTGTAAACTGCTATCTTGGTAAAGCAAGTGTTAGTCGTGGAGCGATGTTAGTCTAGGTGCAATGTTAGTCAATGGGCAATGTTAGTGTATGTGCAGTGTTAGTCTATGACTAATGTTAATATATGGGAAATATTAGTCTATGGGTAATGTTAGTCTATAAGAAATGTTAGTCTATGTGCCGTGTTAGTCTATGGGCAATGTTATTACTTGTGCCGTGTAAGTCTATGGGCAATGTTAGTGTACGTGACGTGTTAGTCTTCGCATTCCTAATTGCCGTACAAATACTGGAGAAAGGGCTTTCGCTATAGATGCCCCGAGGGTCTGGATGCTATCGCAAATAAACTCCAGCTTGGATCGTGACCAACAAGACGATCACTCAACTCACTGCTCTAGAGGAGTCGTACAACCATAGCTGCCACTGCTATCCTGTGGCCTGAAATAAAAAAAAATATAGCTATAGATTACCGTCGTATGACCTTATTATGTATTTTGCTTATAGTGCGCTGCTACTGCTATTGTTGATCTGGCTATTATGGATTGACTTTTGCAGCTAGCGAAGGATGCTAGGTTTAGTGATGTGTGTTGTGTGTGTCGCTATTGTAAACTTCACATTTGTTGGGAAAACTATTACGTTGTTTACATAGCATTGTTTTAGTAAGTTTTAGAGGGGCTTGGTTTGGCCCGATTTTTTTTTAGTATAGATTTATACTTAAAATTTCGATCTGTATTGTATTGATTGTTATTGAGATCAAACATCGAAATGGAATTTTTTGCACTTTTTTTAATGCAGCATGGGCGGGTTGTGCTTTTTCTGTTGGATTTTATTGTTTAAGTATGTGATGTTTAGATTTGTGTACAATGCATTTTAGGTGTATCTTGTAATTGTATTGTTTGTTGCGGTTGAACCCAAATCAAGAGCCGAATGGCTCACAGGTAAATCCTATTAAATGAAACTGAAAAGAAATGAAAACTAGTCTATGTGCCATGTTAGTCTATGTGCAGTTTAGTCTATGTACCGTGTTAATCTATGTATCACATTAGTCTATGGGCAATGTTAGTGTACGTGACGTGTTAGTCTATGGGCAATGTTAGTCTACGTATGTGCCATGTTAGTCTATGGGCAGCGTTAGTCTATGTACCATATTAGTTTATGTGCCGTGTTAGTCTGTGGGGAATGTTAGTCTATGTTCCGTGTTAGTCTATGGGCAACGTTAGTCTATGTCCCGTGTTAGTCTATGGGCAACGTTAGTCTATGTGCCATGTAAGTCTATGGGGACGTTAGTCTATGCGCAATATTAGTCTATGGGCAATGGTAGTCTATTTGGCATTTTCGTCTATGTGCACTGTTAGCGTACGTGCCGTGTTATCCTATGGGCAATATTAGGCTATGTGCCGTGTTAGTCTATGAGCAATGTTAGTGTATGTGCCATGTTTGTCTATGTGCTATGTTTGTCTATGTGCTATGTTAGTCTATGGGCAGTGTTAGTCGATGGGCAATGTTAGTCTATGTGCAATGTTAGTGTACATGCCACGTCAGTGTATAGGCATATTAGTCGATGTGCCATATTAGTCTGTGGGCAATGTTAGTCTGCTTGACATGTTAGTCTATAGGCAATGTTAGGGTACGTGTCGTGTTAGTCTATGGGCAATGTTAGTGTACGTGGCATGTTTGTGTATAGGCAATGTTAGTTTATGTGTCGTGGTAGTACATGGGCAATGTTAGTCTATGTGCCCCGTTAGTCTTTAGGCAATAATAGTCTTTGGGCAACGTTAGTCTATGGCAATGTTAGTATAATTCTAGATTTGAAGCTTTCGTGACTGCAAGGATCCATACTCTTTGGTTCTATGTTAGTTTACGTTGCATGTTAGTGTATAGGCAATGTTAGTCGATGTGCCGTGTTAGTCTATGGGCAATGTTAGTGTACGTGGCATGTTAGTGTACGTGCCGTGTTAATCTATGCTCAATGTTAGTCTAGATGCAACATTAGTCTTTGTGCATTGTGACTATGTGCCCTGTCTTTCCTGAAGCACGTGGGCGATCATAGCCATTCCTTCCATTCTGTCCATGATATTCATTCAATAACTCTGCATTAGACGATTTGCCCAGTTGCATGCAGCCATTCAAACTACTTCTGTAACTTTAACTTGCTGTCTTCCATGGATTCCGGTGATACCCATAGTTGGCACCGTGGTGGTGAGATGTTAACTATCTTGCTCGGTATGCAGGAGGTCGTGGGTTCGATCCCGACGCTGACGCCTGCATATTTGAAGTTTGCATGTCTCTCTCTCCCTATGGTCGTTTGGATTTTTCTCCGGGTCCTCCGGTTTTTCCTTCCATATTTAGAAACGTGCGTTTAAGAGTATTTGGCTGCTATTTATTTCCAAGTAATGAGCCACTTCGTTAAGCTATCATCTGTGGCCAGGTTTCTTTATAAAAAATAGCTTCATATCTCAGTGAGCCTTACCTGGTAAAATACTAAATAAACATTTTAGTTTAAATAATGTATCTGTTCCACACTCCCCGTTGGTGTGCAAACGCGTGGTTCTTCAACGATCCGCGCTCGACTTTATTTTATTAGTAGATAAGGGGAATCGTGCAGTTAATTGACCCCAATAGCAAGGTTTACCTTGCCAATACTAGTCAAATCGCAGATAGCTTCTGCGGATTATAGGATCCGCGATATTGGCCCCTATATCACTGCAGATAAAAGGAGTTATCCTGTAAATGACGCTGATTAAAAATAGGTGCTGAATCTCAATGGGGGCTTTCACCTAAGTTAAATAAAGGACGGTATTCACATGACACAATGAATCTCAATGGGGGATCTCACGCGTTTACTGAAGGACGTCAGTCACTGGAGACAGTGAATCTTAATGGGGCTCTCACCTGGGTTAAATAAAGGACCTCAGTCACTAGAGACAGTGAATCGCAATGGGGGATCTCACCTGACTTAAATAAATAACGTTACTCACAAGAGACAGTGTATATTAATGGGGGATCGCACATAGTTAAATAAAGGTCGTCTGTTACAAGAGACTGAGAATATCAGTGGGGGTTCTCATCTGGTTAAAGGACGTCACTCACTCGAGACAGTGAATCTGAATGGGGGATCTCAGATGATTAAATAAAGGATGTCACTCACTATGGACGAAGATGTAAATGCTATTTTCAACTCAGTCTAGCATTCGTTGCTTTTTGTACTAAATTTCACATAACATGAAAGGAACATGTAAACATCTTAATTGAAGTACTTTAACAATGCTTTTCTAAAAGTACACTGCTCACTAATGTTCATACATTTACTTAAACTGATGACAAATATAACTCTATATGGGAAGCATTCGCTTTCTTGCTCACAAGTATGAGTTTACAAATTATGGAAGCATCTTGCCACAAATATACACATTTATATATTTAAAAATGTATGTTTTTTGCAACCCAACCTTTGCCATTTTTTTACCTGTAGCATGGCACAAAAGCAGCAACTTATGTGCACAAACATTTGTCTAACGCAGTGCTTCTCAAGCTTGCTCGGCCCACAGACTACCTGACCGATTACAAACATTTCCGTGGTCCACTCAGCCACCCACCACTGGTGACCGAATGCATTCACTTCTCTAAAAATACCACTCATAACATAATTAATATTACCACAACATAAAAAAATAACTTAACCCACTTTTTTTTTTACTGGGGGATCATTTATAACTTGGGGTTAGTGTAGTTAAACAAGGGTAGTTTACCTAACTTCATTTATTTTATTGAATATGTGTAAGATATTAATTAATGTCCGTAACAAAATGTAGAATTACTTCCGGATCAACCTGCATTCGCATCACAGCCATCATGGAACACCGGTAGGACCACTGATCTAACACAATTTAAGCATACACTTAAGTGGTATCTAAATTTAGTTTTACCATGAAATCTTGCTTTAATTTCTAACTGAAATAGCCAAAAAAATATGTTTTTAATGTTCCCTCTAGCACTTGGGTGTCCCTCGCTATGATTCTACCTGCCCACCTCCTGCTTCCTGACTTGTGATTCTGGAGAGGCAATAGGGTCCATGGGGTGCTCGGATTCGGCAAAGCGACAGGCGATAATGTTGGGAGCTTCGGTCAGCTTGGACCCCCAGAAAAATATTCATACAATAATTAAGGAGAAATCTAGCCAGTGCATGTGGAAAATATAGTAGATAATGTAATTCATTATACATATCTGCAAGCAATATAGCTGCATTAATTAATAGCTCCCAGATTTCGGGCTCAATGTGGGATTAAATAATTTAATGTTGCTGCCCGACAGTTTTGGAGCCACATAGTTTTGTCTCTTGGCATCTCCATCCTGCAATCTCTGTCCTCATGTAAACTGACTCTCTTATTAAAATCACTAAAAGTTTAAGTGTTTATGTAAGTTTACAACATAATTGCAATTTTTATTGTTAAGTTTCTTTTTTAGAATCTGTAATTGCGGAATGTTGTTTGGCGGGTGAGTCACCCTTGAAGAATAACTTCTTAGCCCAGTGGGCTTTACTTGGGAAATAACCTTCTTAACTTCTGAACTTCGAAAGCACATTTCAAGCCACCATCAGACTGGATTTCAGGATCGGTGTTTTGAGACTGGTTTATGAATATCTTTCTACAACGCACCTCGAATGTAAATAGTAATAGTATTACAAAAAGTGCATTCATAAAATTGTTAAAAAAAATTAAGTATAAAATTTCTCTGAAATTGCAGCCAATATATCTCCGCACCTCCGATTAGCATGGCAGGCTATGTACGTTGCGAAATAAGTTGAACATAAATACATACACCCAGAGCTATAGCTCGTGGGAATTTTCTCATAGCTCATCGAATTCTTCCAGGATAAGCAACAATTCTGATATTGAACAAAGATTCTGGTATCTATTATTTGTCAATATCACTAACCCCACACTCACACGGGGGGGGGGGGTCATTCACAGGGAGCTGAGCACTGAGCTGGCCACGATGAAGCGATGGATGGCGATGGCTCGGATCTTCTGGGCTCTGATTCTCTCCGCATCTGCGTGGGTTGGAGCACAGGCCGGGAGCCCCGCGTGTGGAGACGGAGGCGTCTGTGGTTGTGAATTGGGCAACGTTTATTGCCAGGATCGAAGTCTAACGTCTGTCCCGGACGCTATCCCTACGGACATGGTGTGGCTGTACCTACACAGCAACTAGCTGGCAGGCATCCCCACCAAGATAATCTCAACCTTCTTTATCACGTGAAGCCGTGGAGAATGACCTCACATTCTTGAATGTCACTTTGTACAAGAGAACTGCTTTAATTGGAATGCTTTTAGGAATCGTATACGAGTTTGCAATACAATTGATGTCGTTAAAAAAGCACGATTTTTGTAGAACCTGATTCGGTGATGGTGACTGAGGAGTAACGGGAGTCAGAGAGTGCGTGGAGGATTCCTTTCTAGCGTCGTTGGTAAAACTCACACGGTATCACAATCCCTGGAATTGCGAGTCATGTGATATTTTCTACTTAAGTTCCTGGCTTAGAAGCAACGGACAAAAATCTTACTACTGGGATGGAATAACTAACTATCAATGGGACGCAGAGTGTACAGGGTCAAAGAAAAAAATCAAAGACATCAATCTCGAAAACCTGTGCCATGATGAAGAAATTAAAAAAATCACGATGACTCTGAAACCCACGACTAGACCAACCACAAGATCCATCACTACCATATCCACCCTCATGGCCAACGCCACATCCCGTCCGGCTGACCACAATCCCGACCCCGCCGACCCCACCGCTCGCCACCGCGCGCCCACTCTGTCCCAGTGCACGAGCCGTGGCGGTGTGGATCACCACGAACACCATGACCACGAGCACCACCGCCAGGCAGAGCGTCACTCTCCGTGCGTCCTCGCGCTCGGGGCTGGCGCTGGCCTCGCGGCCTGCCACGTGGGGTCTGCGCTGGCGCTCGCCTACGTGGTCCACACGCTGAGGCGTGCCGACACCACCCTTGCTGCTACGAGGGGGGGGCGCTGGGGGGCGGGGTGGTGGCCAGAGCTGGATCGATGGTAGCAGCGGCAGTGGCAATAGCTGGTGGTGGTGAAGGTAGCCTCACCACCTCTTCTCTATTGCCCACTCTCTTTTAACCCTCCCATGGCCCCTCCACTCATTCCAGTCCCTCCCCTATGGCCCTCTCATGATCCCTAAGCACCACTATATTGCTATCAATCATTCCTCAATATTCATAGCACGCCCCCTGTCAACTACATCCTCCTATTCTGTCACCGTGTTGTAAGCTATGTCAAGAACTTTGAGTGAAGGCACTCAACATATTAATCAGTTTATATCTAAATTACCCCAATGTCCAGCTATAGTTATATTTAACATAGAAGATCTCCTGATGACATATGTGTCAGTGTGGCAGGAGGTGACGCATTCCCGGTCTGCAAGTGGGCATCATCTGTCCGTAGGGCCCGATTTTGATATTTGAATTTTGATTTAATTGTTAACAATTTAGTTGCTCAAATCTGGACAAAAGTCAATGCTGCTCTTCTGCTTAGGCAATTGGACCCACCTAAAGTTGTGTTCCCTAGACCAGTGGTTCTCAAAGAGCTTACTCGATCTTCATGGCACATTGAACCAATCACTCACTGTGGGCCCAATGGAGTTGGTCGGAATGCATTGTAGCTTAGAGATAATTGGTGATCTCAACTTGTGACAATAATTTGCCCAACTGTTTCAATGTATTTGTGTCTGTCTTTGTACTCCGAGTTTGTTTCCATATCTCTGTGTGTCTCTCTGTGTGTCTTTGTGTCTGTGTGTCGCTGTGTCTTCATAGGCCTTCATAGGAGCTCACTAACAATACTTGCCCCAAAAAGTCTGCTTAGGTTATACGGGGTATATTTGTTTGTCTCTGTGTCTGGGACAGTAGGGGCACAGCTGATGCATCTTCCAGTCATCTCAGTCAACCCATGGCACCTGGGTCTGTCCCGTGATCTCCTACCATCAGGCGTTTGACACTTCACATGACCTTAAAATGCACATATCTTGGCACGAGCGCTGTGGTGACGTCACCGCCACTTAATGGAGAATCTCGGTTATTGTTGTCTGTGCTTCCGTGTCTGAGTGTATTCATGTCTGTGTCTCTGCATGCGTGTCTCCGTGTCTTTGTGGGAGTCAATTCCTGTCTCAGTGTATGTCTCTGTGTTTTGTGTATCTCCATATCTGTGTGCATCTCTGTGTTTTTGTGTGTGCGAGTGTAGTCGCTCTGTGTTGGTCTCAGTGTCTCTGTGCACGTCTCCATGCTTCCGTGTGTGCATGTCTCCGTGAATGTTTTCCCAACTGCGCATGCACGACTCAGGAAGTTGAGAGGGCTGGGGGTGGTGGCTGACAGATGTCTGCTGCCGTGCTGCACCGCGACCAATGGAGAGGGGGGGGGGTCCTTTCCTTCACCTAATGGCTCTATGCGCACATTGTACCAGCGCGATTGTGGCTACACTGCTTGATGTTCAATATAAGCACATTTTTCAATTGTTGATATACAGTGTGTATTCCGAATTGTATTTGTATGGTATCTGTTAACATCGCTTAACCATGAAAAGTTTCCACCAATCTCTGCGGTCAACCAATAACCTGCTTATTTGTGTTGTTTGATTGCAATTTAACTTGTAGATTTACAAATGTATGCCTTTGCAAGTCAGTAATATAATTCGTTTTTAATAGACTAGATTTTAGGTTTGTTTAGCTGATAGTCCGCTTAACTCAACTATGTGCTTCTCATATGGAATATCTGCTGATTTCTTCAACAATAAAGACATAAAGGTTTTATATCCTCACGCATGATTTATTTATCTGACGCCCATTAACGTTCGAATGTAATGTTTATTTCATTCCAAAATACGCAATGAGGACTTGGCTAAACAATTCCAATTCAGAACCCTGCAAAGAATTATTAGGATTTGGATAACGATCATTGTTATCAAAATCAGAATCACCAAATAATCATGATTAGGCTTGAAGTAATGACGATAAATTATGCCGTCGAATTAGGTTATTGATCAATTAGTCATGCTATCCAATTTGTTGAGTTTAAGTCTCTCAAATTGGCACCAGGAAACCAAAGTGGCGAGATGTTAACTACCTCACTAGGTATACAGGAGTTCATGGGTTCGTTCCTGACCCTGATGCTTGTACAGCAATCCCTCGCCAACCGCAGGGGTTAGGTTTCTGGAAAATTCTACGGTTGGCAAATCCACGGTTGATAAAGTACAGGCGCTTGTGGGAAATAGAGGGGCAGGGGAACCACGCCTGTGGTCAGACTCGTCATTGCTTAACTAAGTTGTCTGTTTATTAACTAATCACCGAATAAAATACAGTGCATTGCAGTATAACTTTATAAAAAAATATGACATTAACTTTACATACCTTGAATATTAACGATAATGACGATAAATGAGATGGTGGGGTGGTTAGGAGGAGGGGCTCAGTCCACTCTCCTTTTCTTCCTCCAGGCCACAGACGCGACACTTTCACCTTCACTACATGCTGCACACTGCAGGTCCATGAATAAGAGCACAATTAAACATTGCCTGGAATATTACGAAAATAATAAATAACTTCATTGGTACAGTACGTCTTTAGGTCAGAAGACGTATGGAGGCTCCCACTCGGGAGGGCGTGTGGCACAGTTTGGTACCAGCTATCACACGGTGCGGTCGTGTCGCTACAGTTATCTGCGGTGACATCAGTGCAAAGTCTTAAAAATGGCGCTTTGCCTTTAAATAAAATGAATGCTAACAATTGCGCGTTCGAGATTCAGCGGTGAACAGGACCCACCCTGCAACTTGCAGACATCTCGGAACGGAAAAGAGTTCTTGTGAATGTGGTTGTGATGCGACATGGTCTATGCGCTGCGAGAATTACAGTACAGTACAATAAAACAGCTGATCAGCTGTGCAGCACCGCGAGTTGTGCTGGAGCATGGAGAACCACGGTACCGTGACATTTTGTGGGTAAATTGGTATACAAATAATAAGCCGTCTATAAAAGAACCCGAGGTTGACAAATATACGGTTGGTGAGGGATACCTGTATATTAGGAGTTTCGTCCCATGGTGGTCACGTGGATTTTTCTCCTGGTACTCCGATTTTTCCCTCTACACTTACAAACACCATTACGTGTTTTAGAGTATGAGAATTTCGGCGGGCTATGGCCGCCTTATGCCTGTCACCCGCACTGATGTCCCCTCCCTCCCCCCATGTGTGCAGATACTACCGACTCTATTATGTGAAGGGTGTGTCGGCATATATGTCTACAAATATTGTTTCATTGGAGAGGGGGTCGACAATTTTTGGAAACCTGTTGGATCAACTTTTAACCTCCACATCTTGGGGGGTGGGGGGGGTGTCCACTTTCTAGAACTTTTGATTCAGGCCTTCTGAAAGGCTGTTATAATTTAGTTGACGGAAAAACAGACACATGGACATATGGACAGATGGACACACATAACGCCGGGCTTTTATAAAATATTTGGTTGTGTGACTCTTGCCCACTGTGAATCGATCTGTCCTGGCTTTGACCGTTATCAAGGACAATAAATGACTAAATAGAAGTTTTGGTAGCACTCCTGCGTTGTTTTCCTTGATACCACTGCATGATGCTTTTTTGTCGACTGCATCAGGAATTGCTCTCGCTCCCAACACTGGCCACATGCACACACACAAGGACTTTCTAAGGGGGTGACAAGGTTTCAAAATGGCATGTTTTTATTTGTACAGCTCCCAGCCCACAGGAATGCCAACAGACCCAGTAATATGAATGTGTTAACGTCACTATTGGCCCTCAATATGGTCCCTCTCTCAAGAGCCTTTATCCAGTGGTCACGTGACTCTCTAATTACGTAAATATATATTTGAACAATAATCTAAATTCCCTATATTTATCTAAACGATCTTTTATGTCAAGCTAAGCATAACTATCCTTTTAATACTATGCTATTCATAAACTGACTGAATAATACACCTATTATAGCTATGATTGTTATTATAAACTTATCATACCTGTGCTATTAATTTACAATGCTGTGCCGATCATATCACTTCCGAGACTATGTTTATCCTACCTATAGTATTCATTACATTCAGTTTCATTTATTTGGCATAGCCCTGTGAGCCATTCGGCTCTTGAATCGGGTGCAACCACAACAAACAAAAACATGAACAAGAAACATCTTAAAGTGACTACGCGCAAACATAGCCCCTTCCCGACTACGATTTATATTACTCGGATCTTAAACAGTAGTATGATTTTACAGAGATAATCTATACTATTAATTATTAATAAATTAAGCAAAGACAATAACAATGTGTAACTTAAAATATACATTGAGAGCAAGAGTCAGGGCTTCACTAAGGCAATTTGGCGTCAATAATGGGGCCCCAACATTTAACAGTATTGACACTGCAAATGATCAATAACTGTTTCTTACTATCATATTTACAAACTTGTATACTTATCAAGTGTAAATAGATACTTATCAAGTAATAAGATATATATAGCCTGAAATCTCAACGTGCTGGCGTCACGATTTGTCCTCAATACGGGCCTCCCTCTCAAAATCCCTCATGAATATCTAACACTCTGAATTGTACATATTTAAATTTACGTAAAAATACTGATAACAAATGACTGTTTAAAGTTCACTAATGTCTAATATATCATAAAGCATAAATGTGTTGATGGTCATTTTATTATTATGGATGGCTACGGATTAATTTTGAATAGTTAAGCTAAATGTTTATCCTAACGAACCTTCAATTTTTATTTAAAGCTTTCGTGACTGCAGGGATTCATATTCTTGGTTCTTTCGGTAAAGTCACGTAGAAGGGAAACAATAAAAAAAACACCAGATGATGATTGCTTGTTTTGCAGTCGAAACGTCGTGAGAATTGTATTGTTTTATATTTTTATTATTTTATTGTTTCCCTTCTACGTGACTTTACCGAAAGAACGAACCTTACCAAGTGGTCACGTGACTCTGGCAAATGAGTCACATGCCTGCCTAATGTGCGTGGCCTACAGTACCGCCCATCTATATTCAGCCAATCGTGACCCAGCAACATTCACAAGGTTTAACACCGACTAGTTACACGCTCTATAATACCATAGTCCGAATATATACACAATTTATTCGTTTTATAACCACACTGGTTACAGTTGCGATACATTTCCACTTGGTAAGCCACTTCATTGAGCTATCATTTGTGGCCAAGTTGCTTTTGCAAACCAGCTATATAGCTTAATCAAAGAAGTCTGAAATGCATAGAAATACCGAAACATTTTACTTTTGACAAAACTACTGGAAAATCGAAAACACTTTGATAGGAGGTAAAACGTGTCATTGGAAGGATGCAGGTAGTAAACATTCAAGATCGTGAACGTTATTATTTGTGCATGCTACTGACACGTGTTGTTGGAGCTAAACGTTTTCAAGATCTTAACACTGTAAACAATAAGATTTTCGAAAGAAAGATCAGATGTAGCACGACACTCTTACTAAAGCAATTGAAATAAGAATGCCAATCAATTTGAGACAGCAGTTTTCAATGATTTGTGGCTTTCGAGAACCAAACAATGTATCAAAACTTTGGGAAAAGCATGAAAAATGAAGACTTGATCAGAAAGTACTCAGAAGAAACTGTCCCCCTGTACAATCTTGCATAAATCAATTAACTACTGCAAGCATATGTTTTCAATTTGAAAATAAAATAAGCTGCCCTAAGTTGAAATGCTGCCACTATTTCTGAATTCAAAATTCGTCGATGTTTGAGTATAAGGGAGCAAAGCGATTCTAAACACAGAACAATTGAACAATGAGCAGCGCCATGTTGTTGAAACATTATTAAACGCAGTCTACGATTATTCAGATAATACCAATAAGTATTTTTTCTTGGATGGTCCTGCTGCAACATGAAAACCTTACAAATACTCAACACTATTTCTTACTATTAGAAGAATAGAAGATATAGCAATACTAGTTGCATCAACAGTAATAGCAGCAACACTATTATCTGGAGGCCAAAATGCTAATTCAGTCTTCAAAATACCTTCGAAAATAACTGCAACATCGACTTACAATATAAAGCCAAACACGAGGGAAGCCAAAAATAGAATCCAATCGAAACTGATCATCTGGGATGAAGTATCAATGACGCATGCACACCTATTTTAGGCTGTTGATAGATTATTGTGTGCTCCGATAGGAATATGTCAACCATTAGGTGTCAGAGCAATACTTCTGGGTGGAGATTTCAGACAAATCCTACCAGTTCTTTACGTGGTTCACTGTCTCTTACTGTTGCAAGTTGTATAAAGAAGCATCAGCTTTGGGGAGAAGTACAGCTGCAGATGCTGAAACAAAATATGAGCTCTGGAAAGTGAAAAGGAATTCATGGAATGGCTCATGAACATTACCCTCACACTGCTATCCCGAAAATAAATATACAGTTGCGCAACTATATGATAACATTAACTTTTCTACGGTTATTTCTGAACAACTTAAAGGAAGAGCAATACTGAGTCTTACAAACGAAGCCCATTTTTATCTCAACAATAAAATACTCAGCCATATTAATGGAGCTGAAGTGGTTTTAATAAGCGTGGATACTATTGTTAGTGATGCTACTATTGATCAACTTGCATTCCCGGAAGAGTTCTTACAGTATTATCTGAACTGGAATGGTTCCTCATGAAGTGAAACTTAAAGTAGGAGCCGTTATTATGCTCCCGAGAAACCTCATGCCATTGAGAGGACTATGTAATGGCACAAGACGTATCGTTACTCAAAAACAACCACACAATCGAAGCAAAAATGGTTGGTGTAGCAAACTCAGATACAGTACTTAATCCAAGAATCCCACTCATTCCGTCAGACACAAATTTACCATTCAGTTTCAAACGAAAAAAAAAATCCCATACCATTGGCGTTTTCAGTGACAATCAATAAGTCACAAGGTCAAACATTTAACAAAATTTGTCTTTACCTACCTAAGCATGTTTTTAGTCATGGGCAATTACATGTTGCTCGATCAAGAGTCAGATCGTTTCAGTCACTTAGTGCAGTGTCGAAAAAGCTCAGAAATTGACAATCGTGATTCATAGAAATATTTGATTAAAACATATAAGTTACAAAAACAGATAAATGCGTGAATATATATTTGAAGATATGCTAGATTACCATAATTTACACTGGGTACAGCAAATGTAATTTTTAAACAAATCACCTGGCGATGATGCTTACTGCTGCTGCGATGGCAGCGGTGATGGTGTCTCGGGTCCCTGTCTAGCCCAGCCCGGGTTCCCCGCGTGTGGACAAGCAGGTGTCTGTAGTTGCTACCACGGCAAGTACGCTGGCTGGGGGCCTGGGCACGTGGTGGACTGTGAAAATCGGCATCTGAGTTCAGTCCCTGCTGAGATCCCAACCAACACTGAATTCCTATTTCTGTACAACAACCAGCTGAAGGCAGCTCTGTTTGGAAACTATGCTGATATTAATAGTTGTCTGATAGCTATTAACAGGGACAGATATCCCCATAGGTTAATAAGGCCCTCATATTTTGTTGGTCCTCCTTGAGGCCCTCCATACTATGTTGAATGAACAGTTGAGCCACGGTAGCACGGTCATCAGACCATCTTGTCTATCAATTACAATATCTTCATGACTTCGCCATCGATAAATCTAGGATTTTTTTTGTTTGTCTGAATAAATTAGTGTGGTGAGTAATTTATGTTTGATGAATTCACCTTGAGTCGAATAAATATAATTTTACATAGGTAAAGGAATATGTTCAATGACTTTGTTTAAAAAAAAATGCAACATGTAATAGAGTATATACTTAGGCCAGTTCATGTAGTTAGCCTTAAGACCCTCACAACCTTAATCCAGCCCTAGCAATACGGGCAGTTCTCGACTTATGAATGGGCTCCGTTCTTTCGGTCCATTCGGAAGTCGAACGGTTTGTAAGTCGGGAAAAACAATGTACCACATTTAAATGGTCATATGGTCATTGTAATAAAATGTGTTCCGGTTTAACAAAAACGGAACCATTGCTGAAATAAAAAAAATAGTAATAAATATTGTACATTCGCATGTAATACTGTCATAAATACTGTGCCGTATCTTACCTATAACAGTAATTTTTTGTCTGTCTATCTGTCTGTCTCTCTGTCTGCGTACACCTATCCATGTAACGCTTTTAACTGACAAACTGTTGAGTTTACGTTTCAATAAAGTACACAGGTACAACAAACTAAGCCCACAGACGAAAAATCGCTATTTGTTTTGCCCTTGGTCCAATGTAAACTAAGAAAATCACACTTTGTAACAATGTACGCTGATGGTCATGATGACTTTGAGTGCGCAAATGCATGCATCTGCGCGTGCGCGGAAACGCCGACTCACGGTTGCCCCTAGCAACGCCAACGAGCTGGCTCGGCGACTATGACGGGAGAGGTTCTCCTTCGTGTTAAAATTCCCAAAAGAAAAAATCAAGGACAGTTACTGCTGCACAAACACACACCGAGGTGAATCCTGGACAGTGTGATGTCCTCTTTTCCCTTCCCCTACCCTAATGTGTGTAGTTACCACTATAGAGTCATTAGGTACGACTATAGAGTCAGTAGATACTGTTATAGTCAGTAGATACTGCTATATAGTTAGTAGATACTACTAAAGTCAGAATATACTACTATAGGATAATAGATACTGAAATAGTTAGTAGACACTGCTATTGAGTCAGTAGATACTACTAGAGTCAGTAGATATTATTATAGTCAGTAGATACAACTATAGCAAGTAGATACTCCAATAGAGATAGTAGCTATTACTATAGTCAGTAGATGCTACTGTAGACTCAGTAGATACTACTACTATAGAGTCAAAAAACACTGCTATAGATTCAGTAGATACTACTAAAACTACTACTGTAGAGTCAGCAGTTACTAGTATAGAGTGGGTAGATGCTACTCTAGAGTCGGTAGATACTCTTTGGATCTTTTGGTAAAGTCACGTAGGTAGAAAAATAATAGATCATGACGTTTTGATCGCAACACAAGCAATCGTCATCAGGTGGGACAACCACAGCAAGAAAACTGGGACTACCACAGGTGAAGCAGTTTCCTTGCTGTGGTTGTCCCACCTGATGACGATTGCTTGTGTTGCGATCAAAACGTCGTGATCTATTAGTTTTCTACCTACATGACTTTACCGAAAGAACCAAAGAGTATCTACCGACTCTAGAGTAGCATCACGAAAGCTTCAAATCATGTCGGTAGATACTACTAGAGAGTGGGTAGATACTACTATAGAGTGAGTAGAAACTACTATAGTCAGTAGATACTACTGTAGAGTCAGTAGTTACTACTATACAGTCGGTAGATACCATTATAGAATCGGTATATACTAATATAGAGTCTGTGGATACTACTATAGAGTTAGTAGATACTACTATAGAGTCGGTAGATACTGCTATAGTCAGTTGATACTGATGTAGAGGAGTAGTGTGATGATGTGATGTCATGAGCTCTGTGAGGCGTGATTACGTCATGTCATGAGGACCGTAGGCAGATATGGAGAAGAACGAGGCGGGTCCGAGAAAGGGGGAGGAGCCGCCCAAGGGCATACTTAAGGGGGACCCCGTGATGAAAGCGGAGTCGTTGTGGGAGCCCGGGATGCTTAGTGGCTGAAGAAGGTCTCTCCTGCTCGTGACCGGACGGTGTTGGCTGAACCCCCGTCTGGGTTCCACGAGTGAGGGAGCCCAACGGGATAGCCGAGGTTAAGAAAAGAGTAGAGCCTGGGGTCCACGGGAAAGACCGAGGGTAGCGGAGACCTACCTCTGGTGTGAGTGTGTTATCTCTGTTAATAATCCGGCATAAGCCCTTACATGAAGTTCCGTCTTCGCGTCGTTCTACACCACATTACGCTGATGTAAAGACAGTACGGGGCGATAGAGGGACAGTATGGCTCCCCGGGACCATGGTTACTAATTGACGTGCTAATGATGATTGATGGGACAATCGTTGACAGGTTCACGTGATGGGAAGCACGGGACCCAACGGCGGTTAAGTGTAAAATGGGCAGAGATTGAAAGGGCCAGGTGTGGTGAGCGAGAGTTTGGGAATAGGGGCATGGCGGGTTGTGCGAGGAATAAGAGCCAGCGCGAACCGGACCTGGGGGCTGTTGTGTGGGAAATCGTCATTGCCGTCATCATCTTGGAAAGGGTCGTCTCCATCATCTTGGAGTAGTCTGGAGGCTAGAGTTACATTGTCTCAGAAGAGAGTCGTCTAAATTACCCAAGTGTATATAGTCACTCGCGGTTACTCATTAAGTTGTCAGAGGAACTTTATTCATAATGAATATACATAAAGAACAAGACGGTGTCTCTGAGAGCTACATTACACTACTATAGATTCAGTAAATATTACAATAGTCAGTAGATACTACTAAAGTCTGTACATACTACTACAGTCAGTAGATACTACTATAGCTTCAGTACATACTACTTTAGTCAGTACATACTAATATAGAGTCAGTAGATACTAATATAGAGTCAGTAGATATGACAACTGTCAGTAGATACTACTACTACGATTAGTAGATAGTACTACAGTCAGTAGATACCACTATAGTCAGTAGATTCTACTATAGAGTCAGTAAATACTGCTATATTCAGTAGATATTACTGTACAGTAAGAAGATACAACTACAGAGTCAGCAGATAGTATTATAGTAAGTAGATACTACTATAGAGTCCGGAGATACTACTATAGAGTCAATATATACTATTATAGGGTGAGTTAATACTAATATTGAGAAGTGTGTTAATAAAGAATTAAAGCTTTCGTGACTGCATAAATTACTCATGGGTTTTTTTCGGTAAAGTCACGTATGTAGAAATACCATAAAATTATATTAAAATAAATCAATCACGACGTTTCGACCGCAACACAAGCGATCTTCTTCGACGGGGAAGTTACCTTTACAATTCTGTCCTAAACTTATTACGCCCCTTGCTTTCTTCTGCCCATCCCCCCTCTTCTGCTGCTGCCGTGCCCCTTGCTTTCTTCGGACCCTCCCCCTCTCCCCACCTCTACTGCGTATTTTAAGCCAATAGTCTGTTCATCCCTCTGGCCCCTTTTTCTTGCTTTTCTGTCCGTCTTTCCTCGTCTTGCCTTTTGGTGTCCCTGTATATGTATTTCTGCTATCTTGTACCTCGTATTTGTTCACTCTGTCTATGCTGGTATGTTCAACCCAGAGGATGAACACGAAATTTAGCACTTCTGAAATTCGTGGTCCGCCAGGCAAGTGTTTAACTGTGTCGTTGGCCGACTGGTTTTGCATCACATAATTTTTTCTTAGGTTTGTTGAATTCTCGTCTCTCATCTTCTTGTTGTATTTACCTCCGTGCAGTCTAACGCTCTCTATGTGTTGCGTTCATGTCACCCCATGTACTCCCTCGCTGTTTGCTTTTTTACACCTGATGAAGATCACTTGTGTTGAAGTCGAAACGTCGTGATTGATTTATTTCAATATAATTTTATGGTATTTCTACATACGTGACTTTACCGAAAAACCAATGAGTCATTTATGCAGTCATGGAAGCTTTAATTCTTTCTTAGATACTACTTATTCTCTTGTGTGTAGGGTGTGTAGGTATATATGCCTGCAAAATATATATATAAATTGGGTGATGGCTGGGGTAAAAAAAAATTGGGGTAGGGGGGGTCGACAACGTTTGAAAACCTTTTAGATCAACTTTTTACCCCCCATTTCTATAACTTTTAAAATCAGGATTTCTGAAAGGCTCTTAGAAATTTGTTGATGGAGAAATGGACAGAACAACAGAACGCTGGGCTTTCATAATAGCTTAGTATTTGTGTATGTGTAGTGACATCGCGGGATGTCACTCTGCAGTACCGGCCCTAGAGAGGCACGGCGTGTGGTGTAACGACATCGCGGATACCACAAGGGTATGGGTGTAGTACTGGCCCTAGAGGGGCCTGGTAAGCGCTGATGGATAGCGCTAGATGGCACCACGCTCGGCGCACAGTGACAACCCTACAGGACAGGGTGTGGGAGTGCCGGCCGTAGGAATGAGGTTACTAAAGTCCATGACACTCTGGTTGACCCGAGAGGACACGTGACCAGTTAAGTCTACAAAGGGGCCGAAGTTGGGGCTAGGGGTTGTCACGTGGTTAGCATCCAGATCTTTCCCGAGGATTCTGGAAGCTATTCGTGGGCAGGGGAGGAGCCAGCCACGCTGCAGAGAATATAAGCCAGGTCCCCAGATGGACCGGCATTGTTATTCATCCTGAATAAACCTACGTCCGACGTGTCTCCAACACGTGGACCTGGATCCGAGCTGTGGTCCCGGTCCGCAGTAGCTAGTTACGTTGCAATAATTGTAGTTAGCCTGATGGTCACCACCATAGGTTGTTATTCTGCTAAGGGGAAGTTACCCCATGTGTTGGAGTTAAATCAATGTGTTGCCTCCAAGTATACATCTGCGACTCACTCGAACTCACTTCATATGTATATGTTATGCTTTTTAAGAGAAGACAAGTTTTGAAATATATAGAAATTTCCCCTGGGCAAAGCTGGGTACATTCTGTTAGTAGTAAATAGAATATAAAGTAACAGAAATATAACAACAATATGCTTTATTTTCACTTACTTTGAATCCTGATGCTGGTTTTCTTGTCGGAAGAGGCACAATGAGTCCCCAAAATTACACACATTTGAGGCTGAGTCGACATTTGAGGCTGAGTCTACCTAGGGGACGCGCTGCACGTTCAGATAACATTCACTGGTGTTGACCGTGAGCGGGAATCGAACTCTGGTCGCCGGCTTGGTAGTGGCTCGTGCTGACCCTTGCACTACCGCTCCCCACGTACATACCAATAATACCCCTCACCAACCACTTTATGGCTTTGGACAATTGCACTTAACCTTCAACATCCCTGATGCATGGAATGCCAAATAGAGTAAAACAAAGTCGTAAAGACCTTTTCTGATTAATATGATTATTGGCTTTATTCTTCCATAAAACGTATCGTCCACAACCCTAAACCACAATCAAGCAAACCATGTCAGATGCGGATACTTGATGCACAAATTAAACAATAAGCATTCTCCTCTACGATTGGGGTCAACCAGAACATCACCACGATAATATGCTATTCCTGACGCAATTTTCTGGTTGAACCACCTCAATATAAGACATACAAAAAAGACCAATCTGCACTGACTTGCGTGGTGAATTTCTTTCAAATATTCCCCCATGAGAAGCTCTCATCCAGCAGGGAATTTATTAACAGCTGTGCAAGTACAACATTTTTAGTGGGAATATTTGATATTTGGCATTAAATAATGGCATGGTGATTTATTCGAATTGTATCTGTACAAAAACCAGCTCATGACTCTCCCCAAGGGAGTGTTTGACCAGCTCGCGAATCTGCAGACATTGGGGTTGCACAACAACCAGCTCACGGCTCTCAGCGCTGGGGGGTTTGACAGCCAGACACAAAGGACTGCTCTGAGCCTGAGCACAAACTCAGCTGAGATCCCTGACAGTTTTACACACGTTTGTCATGATGGTAAAGATTGAGTGTGTAAAATGTGTCGCGACACTTGTCAATCTGCACTCGTTGTGTGTTTACTCTTAAATACAGCAAATGTCTATATGTGGTGTCTGTGTTCACATGCTTGCCCTGTACACGTCTTGAGCCTTTAGGTATCTGTGACATTTTTATGATATCCAAATTTAAATTACAATTGCATTAATAATAAAGGTTTTTGGGTTATATCGCGTCAGTATAAATGTGTTGTAACCCTCCACCACCCGACACAGCCAGTAAGGTTTGTCACGTAAACAACTCGCTAATTATCATTAGACCTCCTTTTCCAGTACCAAAATATAATAGAGTTTTTCCCCTTTAGTCTGGCAACAAAACTGAAACCTTTTTTACAGGGATTAATGTCTGCATTAACCACAATACCTGCAGTCAAAATACAAACAAAAAAACATACTATGATAATATATGCATTGTCCTTGAAACTGATTGGTCCACACCAAGGGACGGCTTTCTTTTGAGCCTCGACCCAATTGGTACTCGACCAGATGACGCCAAAATGCGTACAGCTCAAAGACAATGCACTATCAAAGTAATAAGGACTCGGGGTGAGCATCTACATCAAATTTAATACGACGTTTAGCTGGTAATCACATCCAGCATCTTCGGGCAATTTTCCAGAATAGTGAAGCAATCCACCTGCTTCCGGTCTTAAATAGAGAAAGATGACGTCATCACTCACCCCATCAGGTGCAGAGATCAGAGGCGGACGGCAGGAGGGTTTGTTGTAATTATATAATGTTACTAATCAGTTAATTAGCATGTGTTTCTTCTATAAGGAACGCAGTTGTAACATGTATTACTTAATAACACACTTCCAGGCCATACTAAGCCTGTAGCTGTCAGAGCAGTTACACTTATTTGTATTTCTCTCAATTTCAATGGATTCTCAAATTAGTCTAGCCCAGTAATAATTCGTTTTACACAACACTTCAACGTTATCAAAATCATTTGAGTGTCCTTTCGGCAAGCATGTTCTGCAACTACCGACAGTTGTGTTTGAGAGTATTTAATATTTCTTTGGTGTTCTTTTAGTCTTATACTGTTACGTCCTGACTACCGAATCTAGCGAAAGCCTACAATTGCATTGTTGATAGAGAAGAGAGCTGTACAAAGGCACGTAGTTACTGGGTACCCTGGCAGTGTAAATTATTAAAATAATTTGGTTGTTTTAAATAACCTTATGATAAGCCACTTCGTTGATTTATCGTTTGTGACCAGGTCGTGTCTGAAAAATAACCTAATAGCCCAGTGGGCCTTACCTGGTAAGATAAACATCGTTTAGTTTATTCATATTTTGTAGTAATTTGCTTACTTTTCCTATACTTTGAACTCCCATCGTGTTTTTGTATTGTTTGTTGTTGTAATCTTCTGACCCGCCTCTACTGAACATCTGTGAAAAATAGCTTGATAACTCATAGAATTCCTTTAGTATAAATATTATGATTGTGCAAATAAAAATCATAATAAAAAGAACAATAATGTACAGTTGTTAGGCACATTTAATTAGTGAATTCCAATACGACCATGTATTGAAAGCAGAAAATAAACATAACAAGGGTAAAAAGGCTCGTTTAAAGAAGTCAGTTTTCAATACAGACGTAAATATATCTAACGATTCTGATTGTCTTTTTAACAAAAGCAAAGCGTTACAAAGTTTGGCATCAGTATTGGCAAAAGCCCAATCGCCCCAGGAAATAAACCTTGATCTCGGATTGTTTGGAAGAATGATCAATTCCTGTAAATATTGCGGTGCTAACCCATTGAGCGCCTTTTAGGTCAGCAGCAGAACCTTAAAGTTCACTCGATACTTGACTGGAGGCCAATGGAATGACAAGAGAGCAGGAGTGATGTGCTCACAAAATGGTGGGTAGGATAGGACTCTCACATCTGCATTCTGAACGAGCTGAAATCTATACAGCACCTCACTCGGAATCCAGATTAGTGTTGTGTTGTAGTAATTAAGTTGAAAGAACACAAAAGCATGGGCCAGTCTCTCAAATATTATTTGATTCTTTAGGTAAAGTCACGTAGATAGAAAAAAAAGGAAAAATAAATAAAAAGAATAAACATAAAATAATAAACAACAAAAACCGCTAATGTAGACTGTATCCTGGTTCTTAATCGGAGTGAGTGTACTGGCAGTCTATAATGTAGACTATAGCCTGGTTATTAAATGGGTGAGTGTACCGGCAGTATATAATTTAGACTGTAGTCTGGCTCTTAACCTCAGTGAGCGTATTGGCAGCCTATGATGTAGACTGTAGAAATGGTTATTAAAATGAGTGAGCATACTGGCAATCTATAATGTAAAAATGTTATTTGTAGTAATAGGTTTTTACTATATCTTGCTACTGGCAAAGGACGTCTCACAATGTAAATGTTATTTGTATTCTATTTTCATTATATTTAAATTACTGAAAGAACCAGGCTACAGTCTGCGATATAGACTGCCAGTACGCTCACCGATGTTAAGAACCAGTCTACAGTCTATATTAGTGGTTTGTTGGTCATTATTTTTATTTTATTTTTACTCACTTAATTTTTTACTATTTTTCTATCTATGTGACGTTACCTAAGGAACCAAAGAATATTAATTCCTGCAGTCACGAAAGTTTTAAGTCAAATTTAAAATTTCACAAACGTGTGAAATTGCTTTGGTATACTTACATATAGCGAATACGTGTGCACGTATTGTCGTGCATTGCATTTTATGACGTCATAATCGCTGTCCATCTTGATAGATTACGACTGCTTCATCTTTGTTGACCAGTGTGTCAGGTTACTTCTATTGATGGTCGAACAGCCCAATCCTAAAACGGCAGATTTTTACGCAACTTCTCACTCACCCACTCAACCACTCACTTACCCATTTATCCGGCTGCTCGATGGGCTGTGACATTGCCCGCCCCACATGGCTTCATCGCCGGCGCACGCGGCCGACGCTGCTCCCCTCCCGCATCTCCTGCCTGCCCCTGCGCATATTGGGCGTCCTCTTTGTGGCCAGTAGTTGCCACTGGTTGCTCGCCGGGTGCAACCGTCGCCGACACCATGGGCTCCATCGCCAGTGTCGAGTGGCTCCTTTGCTGGGCTGCTCGATAGCCGGGGACTTTGGCTGCCCGAAGACATCGGGGCTTTGTGTGGTCCTGATGGGGGAGTCTTCACTGTGCCGGTGTGCCGAGCGTTGAGGGGAGTTTCACGCCCGCAGCGAGCGAGCCAGGTCATTCTTCCTCATCACGAGCCTGGTCGGGACTCTGCCGCCACACTGCAGGGACACGGATGTCGTTGGCAGTGCAGAGGACTTGCTTGTGGACGCCTCCTTGCCCTGCTCGGCTCCCCACTGACCGATACCCTTTGTCAAAAGCTTTCCATCACCCCTAGCTACTACCAGGCCTATACCTACACCTCCTTAACACTCCCACTTGTTCTATTGTCAATACCTTTACACCACCACTTTCAATACACCCATTTTTCATCTCAAATCACTGTCATCTTACATACAATTTTATAATCCCTGTAAAGTGTCTTGGAAAAGGCGCTATTGTAAATGTCGATGAGATCAGATAAGATCCACTCAATCAACCAACCACTTAAATGTCAGAACTCCAATACTCGTGCTTCTCCATGGGGGACCTGAAATGGGATTTCTCAGATGATGATTGCTGGTGTCACTTGAGGTGTCTTTCTTTTTTAAATGGCATTGTTTTTTAGGCCCTGCCTGTCTCCATGAGCAAGCTGCCTCCAAAATGGCGGACGCCCGCGTGGGCTGGAGTTCCGCCATTTCCTGACCTACCCGCCTGCTGCCCCCATGCTGCAGCATCCTCGGCAGACGCTGCAGACCCAAGCTGGATAACCAGCTCCGCTACAACAGAGAGAAAGCCCACGAGACGTGCGGTGAGCTCGCGCCACCCCTCTCCGACCGCCGGCAGTGAGGCATCGACATCCCTCCCTTGCTGCTCCTCAGGGATCGTCGCTTCAGGACTAACCTCCGGAGTCCTCAATTCCAGGGCTGTTGGGAGAATCACGCCACTGTAGTCCTCGTCACCCAAGGACACAATAGGTGGAATCTTCTTCTTGGCCAATTTGGACATTATGACAATTTATTTCACACTTCTGACACCAAATGTTGTGACTGACTCAGAGACACTCAGAGTAGGAGGCACTCTGTTTATTAACACGGCATTAACAGTTAACACTTGGTAACTACGGTTCCCAGTCAGGACAGCTGGTAGACTGCCTGGCTGGCGACGCCATATTATCAACCGTGATAATAATATGAAGGTGTAATTGTATGAAGTTATGCAAGCGTATGTAATTATGCTAATTAGGCTCGGCTTCATTGTCTAGGGTTGTCTTCACAATCGTGATAATACAATGAAAAATATGTAATTTATTAATTATGCTAATGCATGCAGTTATGATAATTAGGCTTGGCTTCGTTGTCTATGGTTGTTATAATGTGCCCAAGGCAAAAGTAGTGTCAATGAATTCATTGGTAAGATTACACAATTAACAAAATGCCCTGGAACAATAGCGTGCGGCAGTGTGCCTGTTTGCCTCATTGATGATTATCAATAGGCTAATGAGCTTCAAGTGATTCATGGCAAGATTCCGTGACCAAAGGAAAGAAATCTCAACACCATATTATACCTGTGAGTGTGTAGATTCGTTACTTTGATGCTTATAAAGGTTTAGCATCAATGAATTCATTGGTAAAGCTATGCAATTAACGAACCGAATGACTAAAATACTTCTAAACGACTACATTTATGGTTCTTTCGTGACTTTACCGAAAGAACCAAGAATATGAATCAATGCAGTCACGAAAGCTGTAAATTAAAAATCAGATAATAGTTAACGCACCACCTTAGGATGGCCCTTCTCTAAATACAAAGATAACTTTTGGAGTAATCTTATTAGTTCCGATATGCGCGTTATGTGTGAGTAGGTGTATTGTCTTCGTGCTCAGATCTTTGCATTAAATGTCCGCCAAGTTGGAGCGTTTCTTGTACCAAAAATACCTCGGTTCCCTGCTGCGCGATGAGGCATGTGTGTGTGTGGGCTTGTCATACACACGGTGCTCTCTCTTGGCGACGGCTCCAGGCTTCTCCACTGCTGGCTGATTGTTGAGTCTGCACAATGCTCGCCTGCAGCGGTGCCTGATAGCACCCGCAGCTCATCCGCTGGTCGCTACCACCGACACTCTTTCTTGGTTGCTTGTCACGCTCTCCCTTGCACCAGGTGAAGTTTATTCTTGTAAACTATTAGGCGGCTTGGAGAGACGGTCGCCCCCCCCGAGTCCTCTCCCAGTTGTCTGCATGACTTGTACAGTTTTCCCTCGAAGGCTTGCTTTGATCGGGGCACAATCGGAACGATTATCACTCTATCATCATAAGTGCTGTCTGTACACCGCGAATTTGCGACCGGGTACAGTAATGCCACAGCACTATTGCCCACGTATTATATTACTGCAAGTACCGGCTGCCTGCAGCCTCTTTCAATGACGAGAGAAAATAATAAAGGAAAGAAAAACTCTGCGTGAAGCGTGGCTTCTGCTGACACAGAGCTCCCTACCAATTTGCCTGTCACGGGGACAGATTCCCGGAGCCTGCCACTCGCAGAACTAAATGGCGTGTTCTGTGTACTTGCTTATATTTGAAATTCTCCTCCCTCTGTGCATCTCTTGCGGAATAAAAAAAAACTGAATCTCTTTGATCTCGTTCCTCTCCTGTGGATGCAGCTGCTTGGTTGTCCCCACCCCCTCCCGAGTAGCGCGACTGGTTTTTCAATTTCCTGCCATAAACAATCTGGAAGCGGGGGGGGGGGAGTTCATTTTGACCTTTGTTTGGCTGCTTTTCCATCATCATGTTTATGTTTTGGTTTATGTTCCCCATTCATTCCTGGTGTTTGCTATCTCAAGGGGAGGCGTCTTCCCTTCATACATAATTTATTGCTACCTTGTCTTGTGTGAATTTGCCAGAAGACAAAGGCTGTTTAGAGGCTATGAACATATGGAATACATAATATCTTATTCATATTCTTGGGTCTTTCAGTAAAGTCACGCAGATAGGTTCAAATAAAATAACAATCGTCATCAGGAGAATAAAGCAGGAAAGCTGCTGAGCAGGCTGTTTTAAAGGTTTGAAATGGGTGTGACCCTAGGGTCACAAACGAAGTGGGCAGGGCTAGTGATGTTAAAGTGAGGAATTTGCATGTAAATGTATCATCTTGGTCGTATATGAATGACCTACTTCGCCTTGTATCTTTTCTGAATGACCCTAGGTCTAATACTTCATAATTATTATTTGATTTTGATTCAAAGCTGTCGTGACTGCAGGGATTCATATAAGTTGCGTTTTTTTTTTTACGTTAGCACCACGGAGATCGATTTGGCAGTGATTCAGATGGACGAGTCCATCTATGTTCGGAAAAGAGAAGGGGGAAAACGAAAATGTATCGGACCGCATCCGTGAACACAAAGCAGACCAAAAACACGGTAGGACCAACACCTCGGCCGTGGAAGATCACTGTTATAATTCAGTAGGCTCACATGACATTGACTTCTCCAAGACAGAGGTTCTCTGCAAACCATCTGGCTACCATGAGAGAATCATTCATGAGGCTATCCACATATACAAACACAGAGACAATTTCAACCGAGAAGATGGATTCTGGCTTAGCAATCATTGAAAGGATTTGAACACATTCCTGCGGAGGGGGCTGGTGGGAACGTTGGTTGCTCGGTCAGTGGCCAGGGTCAACGGCGGCGTGGTGTATTCCGCAAAAATGTCCGACTGGGAGGGCGGGCACAAGCCGGCGTGAGTAGGTTAAACGTTGAGTTTTATAAGGGCACCACGGGGTGACCAGCCCCTCCCCACCCAGCTCCACCCCACCCAGCCCCACCCCTCCCACCCCCCACCCGGCCCCACCCTCCCCACCCAGCCCCTCCCCACCCTCCCCTCCCAACCCAGCCCCTCCCTACCCTCCCCTCTCCAACCAGCCCCACCCCTCCCATTTTTTTTATATCCGAATGTCCGGATACACGTGGACAGACATCCACAGACATACACAATTAATCCCCTGCCTCCTGTGAGAATTAATCCCGGTTTGGCTTCCAGTCCACTACGTTTCCTAACAGTAGTGCCCACTAGGAGCGCATTTGTTATATATTATATCTGGGTGTCTGGATACACGTGGACAGACATCCACAGACATACACAATTAATCTCCTGCCTCCTGTGAGAGAATTAATCCCGGTTGGGCTTCTAATCCACTACGTTTCCTAACAGTAATGCCCACTAGGAGCGCATTTATTATATATTATATCTGGGTGTTTGGATACACGTGGACAGACATCCACAGACATACACAATTAATACCCTGCCTCCTGTGAATTAATCCCGGTTGGGCTTCCAGTCCACTACATTTCCTACCAGTATAAACCATTTCGGGTCTTAATTGATTGTTCACGCTTACGGTGGCTTTCAGACCGCATTCATTATTTTCGTCTCCCCCCTCCCATTTTCCGAACATAGACGGATTCGTCCATCTGAATAAATGCTAAATCGCTCTCCATGGTGCTAACATAAAAAAACGCCACTTTTTTCAAATTTTCTTGCTTTGGTTTTCACACCTGATGATGATTGCTTGTGTAGCAGTCGAAACGTCGTGATAATTTTATCGTTTTATATTTTTATTATTTTATTGTTTCCCTTCTACGTAACTTTACCGAAAGAACCAATTATAATAATAATTATTTGGTTTATGTTTAACCAAGATTTGTGCTATGCCATAGTTGTTACCACAGGTATTCCGAGGATTTTATTAAACTTTGTTCTCCGTCTGTGTCGCCAGGGATCTGTGCTTCTTATTCTCGAGTTATATTTTGATATCTTGAGGTTGAAAATTTCACTAAGTTTTGCCTTGAACTTTCGTGACTGCCAGAATTAATATTCTTTGGTTCTTTTGGTAAAGTCATGTAGATAGAAAGATAATATAGAAAAATATATATGGTGAATAAAAGTAAAATAAAATAAGAAATAATAAAAGCCACCAATGTAGACTGCAGGCTGGTTCTTCATCTGAGTGAGTGTTCTGGCAGTCTATAAGTCGACTTAATCTTATCGCTAAGTTTCAACTTTTACCGTTGTTACAAAAAAAATGCTAGTTGTAATATTCGACCAGCCCTGTTGCTCTCGCCATTCTTGGAGATCCGAATGGGGGTGATGTAAAGACTGTGTCAGCAAGTTTCAATATGACAACAAGGCTGCTTTTCAAGGCACCAGCAAGTCTGGACGGTCTTGGTTGTGGAAATTCCCCAGAGGTCCTTGGTAGGGAAATTACTCAGAGTAAAGCTGGCTGCAAAGAGAAGGTGCCAGCAAGTCAGGAGGATTTTGGTTGGAAAATTTTCCAGTGTCCAACACGTCCGTGGAGGTCCGTGTCCTATGGCGGCCTTCGCCTCTGTGGAGAATTCCCAGAGCCTCATTATCCTCCCTTTCAATCGGGATTGTATTGTTTTATGGCTTCTATCGCCAGCTGCATTCTTGTGTGGCGAGGTAAGAGTCAGCGGGGTTAGGGGTGAGCTGTGAACCCCCTCCACGCCCCCGTGCAACATCCAGATGAATTAAAAAAATAATGTTGGCAGAATAATTCTTAATATACATTTTTGGCAAAAAGGCACATTTACAACATCCCCTAGATCCTTCTCTGGTCTATCACGTGACCTGCTGTCAGTCAGGGCTGCTGTAAGCAGCAGATCCCCTTCCCTGCCAGTAGCCAGAAGGGGATCTGCAGTTGCAGCAGCCCTGTCTGACAGCAGGTCACGTTATAAAAGAGAGAGATGGATGTAAGGGGAAGGTTACAGAGGGGGCACGTGAGGTAAGCCCGGAACCCGCTAGTAGGTTTTATAAAGGGGGCGTGGCTGGGGCGGATTGAGGCCACACTGGGAGGATAAAAGGGGACCCCGAGTGGGAGCTCGGGGCTGTTGCTTGGAGTGGGATCCCGTTGTGCTGCTAGAGTTTTCACCGTCGTCTACGTCTTCATCTGCTCGGCGTCGTCAGTCAGGCAGTCTGTCAGCTGTGCTGACTGGGAGCTGTAGTTACTTTATGTGTTCTGTGAAGGCCGTTAATAAATAGAGTGCCTCCTACTCTTAGTGTCTCTGAGTCAGTCACTACACCTGTATAGTATCGATAGTTTAATGTTAATGCACCATGTTATTGAGGGACTGGTGCTGCGTGGTGTTACCTTGGTGTGGTCTGGGATTGTGTTCGTTCTTGTATAATGCTGCCTTGCCCAATCTAAATAAATCGGATAACTGATTAATTTAGTTTAGTTACTTGCTTACCATTATCTCTATTATGCCCTCCTATTGTGTGTTTGTATTGTTTGTTGCTGTAACTTGCTGACCCGCCCAAACTGAAAATATGTGTAAAAGGCTTCTTAGCTCATCGGATTTCTTTTGCAGTCTAAATAAAGGTTCTGTTATTCTTAGCTCTTTCGGTAAAGTCACGTTGAAGGGAAACAATAAAATAATAAAATATATATAAAAATTCTCACGACGTTTCGACCATAACACAAACGGTCGTCATCAGGTGTGTCGGTTTGCATGAATTTTTTTTTAAACGGTGTATTTATTTATAAAAAACGTCAGCGCCACGCGCAGCAATTTGGCAGTTTATTTAGAAGGACTAGTCCATCTATGTTCTGAAAAGAGGAGGGGGGAGACGAAAAATTAATGCATGCTGTCTGAAAGCCACTGTAAGCGTGAACAATCAATTAAGACCTGAAATGGTTAATCAAATCTTTCCAATGATTGCTAAGCCAGAATCCATCTTCTCGGTTGAAATTGTTTCTGTGCTTGTATATGTGGATAGCCTCATGAACGAATCTCTCATGGTAGCCAGATGGCTTACATATATTTATTATTTTATTGTTTCCCTTCAATGTGACTTTATTGAAAGAGCTAAGAATATGAATTACTGCAGTCACGAAAGCTTTAAATCAAAGGTTCTGATGTCACAACTGTTATTCACTCAATCTCTCTGACCTCTCTATATTTGCTATGAAGAAGTGCCATTGGCCTCTCACATCTATTAAATATTTTAATTTAAGGACACAACAATATTCAGAAATATAAGATTTCCAAAAGAAAGTACAAAGCGTTAACTTGGTCAATGCCTCATAGCTACGGAGGAAACTCTTAACGAGTCTAAGATGTAAAATACATCCATACACTGTCACAATTAGTTTCCTATGTCTTAGATCATTTCGGTATAACGTCAACGTTTAACTGTTACTCACTACTACCCGACAAAGACAATTAAATCAAGATGACACGTGGTAAAACATTCCAATCGATTTGGTTCATGAGCAAAACCGAAATGTTGATCATTTTTTCGGAATCATGAAATTGTTAAATTGTCATTTTGTTATATGAAGATACTGGGAGTCTAAGCAGTGCCGAATTAAGCTAGTGCGGGGCCTGTAGCATATTATAAAGGGGCCCTAAATAAAATATATTTAAAAAAATTACTTGCATAGTAAAGTAATTCTATTTTTTTATTTACTTTACAGCCAGATAATACGACAAATCGCTAACCTTGATCACCCAGTCGTTCATAACAGTTGAAGGCCGTATAGTACTATAGTAATAGAGCAAGTGCAGAATCTCTGAACTGGAATTGATAGCTTGAAAGCGTTCAGTGCGGGCCCTTGAAAGTGCGGGGCTGTAGCATGTGCTACTTTTTGCTACTAGGATAATCCGGCACTGAGTCTAAGCAAGCAGAGAACTTAACGATCTTTCATCGAAGTTTGATGGCCACGTGACAGCATCAGGTGGCATAATTCGCATAAATTTCTGCCGCTCATTCCGTATGGGCGTTCATAAAGAGAATGTTTTATCCCATTACACTGATGCCTTAATATCTCCAACACAACTCTAATGTCCCCGTGAATAACCTTGGTTGAAAAGTATCACCTTGTCTGATTCGCTTGCCAATGTGCATGTCGGTCCTTTCCCCCCAGCAATCTGAGTGTGGCTCTTTCATTGTTGTGAGATTATTTTATTATTTCTAAACGTATTTTATAAGGGCATCGCTTGGCGAGAGCTCGGGTAACTTCATAAATTTATACAAAATCTAATTAATGTTCGTAAATGAACAAAGGCCATCCGCAATGGTAATTAACATGCGTTAGTCTATTTCCTGGAATTTTATAAATAGTAGCTCAGCATGTGAGCTACACGTGGATTGGTTTGAGCAGGTGCATGTTGGATCTGCAGTTCGGGGGAACTCCACGGTGCATTTTGAGAGTAGGACCCAAGTGGATTTTACAAAGTGTAGTAGTCACAAGGTTAAACCTGCTGTTGAGAGCGTGTTACTCTTCTGTACCTTATTTATTTTAACTGAATCCTCTACATCTGCCTTCCTCAACCCCACTTTTTCTACACCAGGCTCGTCTATTAATGGGTGGTCTTTATGCAAAAGTATATTTACAAAAGTCTGGAAGTTAAGTAATTGATCGGCGTGTTAATGACTTGAGACTCAGACTCTGTAGTCACCACCAACGCCCAGTTTCTTTTGGGAGAGCCGGACAGCTGGTTTCCCTCCAGATCAAAAACCTTTGTGGTGGAAGAAATCCCGTCTGCCACCAAGTCCAGATCTGTATTTAAACAGCTCACCACGTGCCCATAATCCGAGTCGTAGGAGCATCTACGGACGCCTCCTTTACCACACGCGGGGATCCCGAATTGGGCTCCACCCCAGAGCCACGAGGTCAGAGTATTAACTTAAGGAATATAAATAATAAACAATTAATATGTTCTAATGCTAATGGAGTCCTGCGAATCGGGAAAAAACAGTCGCCCTCCTATTCACAAGGACCTCAATAACGTTTCTCATCATCCCTAGAAGTCACGCCGCAAGCCCTGTTGGACCCATGTGCTGAACCTTCAACAATGCAAGTTCAACCCCCGATGAAGCCTGGAGAGCCGAATGGAGTTCAAAATAACTCACAAACACCGCCTTGTTGTGAAAGACCCAATGCAGAAGATTCCTGGGTTTGATGTTCCACAACGCTGCTCATGGTCCACCCTAAACCGCATCATACATTGCACAAACCATGGCAGCAAACGCTGATACCTGATGAGGCAAAAATGGAAAATTTAAAAATCTCCAGTACTATGCGACTGTGGCCATCCAGAACAGATTGTACAACATATAATTATGCAATGCCCAATCCACAAATACGTACAAGACATTATAGCGATTAACTCCGCTACTGCTGACGCGCCTGTCTATTTGGACCACCTGAATTTGTAGTAGTTGTTCTGTATCTACATCAGCCATACGAATGAAGAATGCCAGTGTAAAGATGCATTTAATAAGCCTATGTGTCCTGACGTTTGGCCCACCCTTTAAACAAATTCGGTACCCTCCCTTCACTCACCTTCCTTAACCAGCGTGGTGAAGAATGGACAAATAACCCCCTGCGAGAGGCCCTCATTCAACATTCAACATTCGTACAGGATTTAGAGTGTTTAGAAAATGTTTACAGCAAGGAAAGCGAAGTAAAAGGTGTTGTATCTGGACGACAACCAGCTGACGGCTCTCCCCAATGGAGTGTTTGACCAGCTCGTGAATCTGAAGTGGTTGAGATTGTACAATAACCAGCTGACAGCTCTCCTCAATGGAGTGTTTGACCAGCTCGTGAATCTGAAGAAGTTGGAATTGTACAATAACCAACTGACGGCTCTCCCCAATGAAGTGTTTGACTACCAGACCCAACAGTACTGCCGTGAGACTGACCACAAACTCAGCTGATATTCGTTCCCGGGCAGTGGGTCTAGTCGCCAGCGAATCTGGAATAGGAGTTGCTTTTTTATAGCAAGAGCAGCAGGATGACAGTTTAACACTCATGATCGCCTCTCTCTCCCTCTCTCTTTCTTCTTCCCAATGTCCAAAGTTATGTCTCAATTCAAACATCTCTCAACCCCTTTCACTGCCATCTTATTCGTCTCCCATCCTAAACTTCCTCCTGGCCGTGTAAATCAGAGATGTTTGTTGTCACAGCAATTGCATAGTACAGGGCAATACACGGTGTGCGGTAGTTACGGTGGTTAAGACGGCTTGTGTTCATATTCTTGGTTATTTTTTTATAAAAGTCACGTAGAAGGGAAATAATAAAAAAATATCACGACGTTTCGGCCACAACGCAAGCAGCCGATCTGAGGTGAAGAACAGAGCTGTCGGAAAGACAGCATCCTAATGAACACTGCTAAGCTTGGCAGCATATTTTAAGCCAGGCGGGAGGAGGAGAGCGCCTTGACAAAGGAGTTTACATATCAACAGAGGAATTTAGCATATTGATGACAAATGCAGATATGGGGTTAGTCACTCCTTGTGGAATGTGTAAGCGGTGGGGGGGTCTCAAAGTCATATTATGCTAGTGTATTATGTAAGATTAGCAGTAATAAAGGGAGGTAAAATTGAATAATAAAGAACTGCAGCAGTCCAAACCACCGCGTATCAAGCGAGTGCATTATGTGGAGAACAAAAAACGAGTTTCTAAAGAACTGCAAATACCCTACTACCATACAATAAACCGATATGAAAAAAATATAGAAACTACATCAATATAATAAATGTACTCAATATACTTTCCAATAAGCTGAGTTACTAACAATAAGTCATTATACATTACACTTTTATGTCGAAAAAAGTGGCGTTTTTTCTTCTTAACATTAGCACCACGGAAAGCAGCGAGCGTTGTTCAAACGGACGAGTCCATCTATGCTCGGAACGGAGGAGGGGGGAGAGAGAGAGAAACAACTAATCTGTCCTGTGCTGCGTTACAACTATGCTATAAACTAGACTACTATACATTACAATATTATACCTTCCGATCTAGACTACACTGTATATCGTATACACAGCCCAATATAAGCTCTAACATTATGCATTATATTGATATGCCTCCAACTAAACTTTTTTCTACATCACACGACGTAGAGAAACCCCAACATTTAATTATACTCTGCGCTACTATACACTACTCGATACCATTGTAATATTATACTATGTATTATTCTACAAATCCTCCTGTATACCACACTGCTGTGTATTCACTAAAC
Organism: Petromyzon marinus; assembly: GCF_048934315.1. Taxonomy (NCBI): domain Eukaryota; kingdom Metazoa; phylum Chordata; class Hyperoartia; order Petromyzontiformes; family Petromyzontidae; genus Petromyzon; species Petromyzon marinus. Next base: position 787,525 of record NC_133741.1, on the reverse strand, counting down.
AATTACGATACTATATATTGCCTTATACATTCTATTAAACATTACACTATTATACTATTTACTATTATACAATCTACTTTACACCACACCATTGACCGTCGCGTGAAAGGTACTAAGAGGAAGCAAAGAAATATGTCAATGTGAGAGTGGTAGCAGGAAACTTTCAGCAGAGCAAAGACTCCTATCCGTGAAGAGAATACAAAAGCTATATAGTCAATGCCAGCGAATGGAATGCGGTCTGAAAGTTACCATAAACGTGAACGCAATCAATTAAGACCCGAAATGGCTTGTGTTCAGTTTGTCATGCGGTTGGTCAGTCAGCCCTAGTCGTGTGTTCTCTCGTAAATGCAGCAACTGTCTACATGTGGTGTTTGTGTTCACCAACTTGCTCTGTACAGATGTCTTAGGCTTCAGGGTGCCTCTGACATCTATATTATCATTGTTAAGAGCGGGGAGAGATGTATCAAACCACGTGGTTACTGTGCAGCCAAGTGGTATGAGTGTTTGAGTTTTTAACTCACCCTTGTCGCATCACGTTGCTACAAAGGCTACACACTACTGATGAAACAAAAATACACACGCTTGTGTGAAATAATTACCTCGATGTTAAATCGTGTAGAGTAGTTGACTGCAATACATTTCTACGTGATAAGCCACTTCGTTGCGCTTTCATTTGTGGGCAGATCGCTTTGAAAAAGAGCTACATAGCTCAGTGAGGCCTTACCTGGTAAAATAAAAAAATATATTACTTCTTTTAATAGTTTATTATGAGTTACCATTTTGTAGGTGTTTTGGTGACCTCGTTGTCCGACTTATTAGCTGATAGCGGCTCTATCGTTGTTGACCTCTGTGGGTTGCTTCTATTGACGGCTGAGCTGTCGCAGCCCAATCTCACACTGCCAGAACGACACCTCCCTCACCCTTCCACCCTTCCCTACATTTCTCCTCTTGCACGATCTCCACTCATTTAGGTACTGACTTTCTCCATGAGCAAGCTGTCTTCAATTCACTGTGGGAATGACAAACCTCTTGAGGTTGACATGAAGCTTGTCCTTGTATCACAGAATCTGCCCCGTCTCTTCCTACAATCCCTCCTGAAGATGCCCGTACTTGATGTCCTTCCGTGGCCATCGGACCTTCCTCCTGACTACAAGCACAATGAAGTGTCTCCATGCTGGACACCCAGAATCAGAATCAGCATATTTATTCATTCTGGAGGAATCTGATGAGCCATAAAGCGCTTTCTCACAGATGTCCAGTAGGGGCAGGACATAACGTTACAACAAACAATACAAACACACGATCGGAGTGAATAGTACAAGAAAAGTAAACATATCACCCTAACGCATAGAAATAAAACTAAACCACCGCCATCCTACCAGGCAAAACCTGCTGAGGTATTAACTTATTATTCAGAAGCGACTTGGACACAAAGTATAGCTTAGGAAAGTGGCCCAATATTTGGTCATTTCTAGGACCAAAATAATCTAAATACATGTTTATAAGTGTGGAGGGAAAAACTGGAGGACCCGGAGAAAAAATCCACATGACCACAGGAAGAGAAACACGCAAATCCATATACTGTATACACGCGCCAGAGTTGGGATGAAGCCCCCCGACCCCCTGCATACCAGGCGAGGAAGATAACATTACACTAAATAAATAAAACTTATAAGATCAAATTGCAAAATCAATTCGCAGCTTCGGAAATGCAGCAAAACAACAGCAAAAAATAGTCCCAGACCACACCAAGACAACACACCGTCCCTCAATAAAAAGTGTACATTCAAATTGAACTTGCAATTAATTGTTAAGGATTATATTTTAAAATCAAATTTGCAAATATGGCTGCATCTAGCACTAATCTTCTGCTTCAGAATATTTTTGAGGGAAGATTTATGATGTTAAGTGAGAAAACAAGGTTGTTCCAAAAGTCGGTGCTGCAATGACAAAGACTTTGTCACCTCTTCTAAGTCTTGTTTTTGGGATAGTTAAATGCAATTAGAGGGACGTCTTAGGTTTCTTGGATATGACAATGGAGTTAATGAATTAGCTAAGTATAGCACAGATTGACAATCAAATATATATGGATGAATAGGGTCCAATATAGATGTATTCTTGCATCAAGTGATGAGAGATTATATTTAATAAGAGATCACAATTGTTAATCTTGTATGGTACATCCAGTGCAAGTCGAAGTGCAGAATGATAAAGTCGGTTTATTGATTCATGAGGAGCTGATCTGTAAGCAGCATCACCGAAGTGAAACAGTGGTGCAGGAGCAGTCGAAAGGGAAAGCAATGCTTGTTTCTTTAAAAAAAAAAATATATTTTTTATTTGATTTTCTTCGAGATGTGATCAACATGGGATTGGAATGGAAGTTTTGAATCAATTAGTAAACCCAAGTATTTGAAGCATTCTATTCAGTGATGCTGTTTCTGATATCAGTAATAGGTGATGAGAATTAAACTTGATTTAGCTTTTGGGGGATTTAGGAGCAATTTTAGTGATGGTAATTGATGTTTCATTAAATCAGAATCGTGTTGGACATTCTGTTTCACTTCGGTCATTAGGATATTTACCTGATACTAGCATGCCGGTGTCATCAGCAAATAGATTTTATTCTGAGTGATTCAAGTTTAGTCCAAGATTATTTAAATATAAGAAGACAATTGAACCCAGCACAGCATCTTGTGGAGCACCCTTTTTATTTTAAAATTCATGAATGAGATGTTATCACTATTTACCTTTGAAAAAGTTCTGAAAGGTAACTCTTAAACTACTTTATTGTACTGTGTGACAATTTTAGTCGACCAAGGCTTGTAAGTAATAATATCATGGTCAACAGTATCAATGGCCTTTGACAAGATGAGGACTAGTGCACAGCTGTAGTGGCCTTTATCCAGGTTGCTTACGAGCCACTTGAATACATCCATCATTGCTGTGGTGGTGCAGTAATCTCCTCTAAAACCAGACCGTTTACTGTGAAGGAGATTGTGAGTTGTCCTGCGAGCGAATCATAATCATCACAGACACAAGATGGCCTTACTGAACCCTATCATCCTCTTCCAGATGCCATACACGGTGTCCATGTCTCTGCTCTATAGATGAGAGAGGATGTTACAACTGCCCTGTACACTCGATACGATATTAATCTTCATTCCTGATCGCGACTGGAGGCTGGAGGACCGACTGCCAACCAAAGTACAGCCCAACTTGATCCTCTCTTCAAGTTCACGACTGAAACATTCACCCACACCGGGGTTACAGGGCAATTCACGTAAATAAAGCCAACGTTATCGGCAGTAGAAACTTCTTGGTCAGGTTATGACAAGATCGTGGACACTGGCTCAAACAGGGCTGCTGAGGTTGCAAGCTCACAGGTCAAAGACACAGGTCTAGTAGAACGATGTCTACGACTCACAGGTCTCGGCACAAGCCGAGCATTAAGTGCAGAGGTCGCAAGCTCATAAGGCTTGCAACTTCTTGGACACGAGCTGAGGAAGGTTGCACAGATCTCGAGGTTTAAAACACGAACCAAGCAAAGTTGCAGAGGTGGCATGGTTGCAAAGCTGAGTTGCACTTCGGAAAACTGCGAGGTGTCTCTGTAGAGGCCGGCGTCCACCCCACCACCCTCGCTGGGCAAGTGGGGCGCGAAATCCGCCCCTCCACTCTCTCCTCCACCACATCGATCGGCTCCCGCCGGGCCCCCGCCGGTCCCGCCCCGACCGGGTGATCGGCCTCCCACGCGAGTGCTTTCACTGAGAGACATGACTAAAGCGCTGGCTCGCCACTGCACGTGGTTCCTCCGCACACGCCCACGTACAGCACTACTAATGCGAAGGCAGCTGCGCGAATGCGCATGCCCCTGCTGGCGCTTATATTTTAATATGCACACGTACCACGACTAGCGCTATAGCGGCGGCGCGAAGGTGCGCGCTTCTGTGGGTGCTTATTCTAATGAGCGCTCGTGCTGCGGCTCTATGATCACTCTCCTGCGCACACTGTCACTCACGTCTGCAGCGCTCTCCTCTCTGCACGCGCGCCCCCGCTACTCACACTAATGTAGCACACCGCACGAAGCCTCACGCTGAATGGTTGCGCGAAAGTTGCGCCAACGTCTACAGGTGGTTATATGCTAATCCGCTTCCACACAAAGGCCAGCGTTAAATGGATGCGTGAATATGCGCGCCCGCGGGTGGTTATCCGCTACCCCACACCCGCGCTAAGATGTGCTCTAAAGCAGCTGCACGAACACGCGCGCGTCGGTGGGTGGTTGTATCCCACACTGCGTCCACACAAAGACTAATGCTACAGCAGTGGCGTGAACACGCACGCACCTGCTGACGTTTATATTCTCACATGCGCACGCCCCACGGTTAGCACTACAGCAGTGGCGAAAACACTCGCAGACCAGCAGGTGATTAATACTGGTAGGAACCTCTGGTTACACCAGCCCACAGGGTATTATTGTGTCTGTCGGTAGTGCATCCAAAAATTGGAGGGGTGGGGCTGGGTGGAGGGGGGAGGGTGGGGAGGGGCTGGGTGGGGAGGCAGGGGAGTGGCTGGGTGGGGAGAGTGGGGCTGGGTGGGGGTGGGAGGGGTGGGGCTGGGTGGGGAGGGGCTGGTCACTCCGTGGTGCCCTTATAAAACTCAACGTTTAACCTACTCACGCCGGCTTGTGCCTGCCCTCACAGTCGGGCATATTTACAGAATACACCACGCCGCCGTTGACCCTGGCCATTGACTGAGCAACCCAACGTTCCTACCAGCTCCCTCTGCAGGAATGTGTATTAACATGCTGCGGCTCTGCCCTCGACACTCGTCTGCCCATGCCGCTGCTCCACACACACACACAAATCACACTGCGCCGAGCATCTGTGTTAACATTTTATTCGCGGCGCAAATACACCCTACCTGGGGGGAATATTTAGCGAGAAGAGCTTAGCCTAACTCTGCCTTTGTACCCAATCACTCAAACGTCCTACCACGTACCTCGTAGCTGTACTTACGGCGTCGCATGGACGCTGTAAGAGTCGGAGAGAGAAGGACGAGAAAAAACTTTACCTATCACTGCCTTATATCAGCACTCGCTGGCATCACACGGATGCCGCGAGTGGTTCGAGGAGGCAGGACGGCAGGGAGTGGGTCTTGACGGCCCGGAGGTTGAAGACAAGAGAAACAAAACCGTCCTGAGCCACTCTTTTAATTCCTTAAACTTCAAAGGCCCAGGGTGACGTCGCACCATGCAGCCAATCGTGCGCTTACCTGCGCTGTTCTGCCTTTGCATCTTCTCTTCCGTGGTCTAATACCCTCACATCAAAGGGCCAGGATGGCATTTGTCCCACGCAACCAATCGGGTGCCTACCTGTGGTTACTGCCTTCCTGTTACCGTGTCTACTGTCGAGTGCCGCGGCAGTGGTCGTTGGCCACCCATTGTCCCTCATTGGCCATTGTCTGGAAGGGTGCACGGCTTGCGCTTTTCTTGCTTAATATTCTGCCCTCTGCCCTCCCCCCATTGTTGTGAGCAACTCATTGCGGTTGGCCCAGTGAACCTTTTCTTTCTGTGCCCATGCAATTTTAAGCCAATTTTAGGGGCATCGCAATGTAACCTGTCCTGCGAGGATCGGCCAATCTCCTGGCACCGGGAAACCGTGGGACTTTCCCTCTAGGGGACCTTCAGATTAAAACCCGATGTGCCAGGCAATCCCCCACCAGGACACTACACGGGTGCATGTGCTGCGTGTGTGCGTGTGCTCAGGGTGGGGGGTGGTGGAAAATAGCTGCGCTTGCGGAGTTGCTCTGCGGTCGTGGCATCACATTTCCTGTTCCTGGTACTATGACTCTGTAATGATGTCTGTAGGATTTGACACAGAAATGCAACTGTAATCTAGTACGCAAGTGTATTTTCAGGAATGTCAAGTCACTGACAGTAACACTGTATTAGTAGTTCTCGACTTGCGAACGAGATCCGTTCCTGACACCCGCTCATAGGTCAAACGGTTCATAAGTAGGAACACAATAATGTCTTGTATTAAATCCACATGCGATCAATGTTATAAAATGTGTTACGGTTAAACAAAAAATGGAAGGGAGCAATGAGCCGCCACAATTGCACACACACAGGGCCACGTGTAGATGCAATAACAATAACCGCCATTCGCCACTAAGTGGTAGTGACGTCACCAAGACGCTTGTGCCAGGCCATGTGCACCTTGAGGCCATGTGAAGTGTCGAACGCCCGCTGGCAGGAGGTCACGGGGCAGACCCAAGTGCCATGGGTCGACTGACTAAGATGACTGAGATGACTGGCTGATGCACCACCTGTGCCCCCTACTGTGTCAACCTGCTGTGCTTTAGCCACCCGGCGCTCCGCTCGTTGTTGTGAGCGTTGCTTCTCTGCCCCCCGTTGTTGTTGGAGGGCGACTGCCTCCAACTGCCCAGTAGCGTCCTTCATGAGCCTCCTCCACAGAGGTCGATCTTGACACCGCTGGTACCAGTCATCGGCAAGTCCACTTAGCTCCACGTCCACCTGTACCACATCACTCCATCTCCTCTCTAGCCCGTGGCGTGCCCGTTTAGCCCCCTCGATCTGGCCGAACAAAAGCTGTTTCGGCTTGCGGTGGCTGGGCATGCGGGCTACATGACCCAGCCAACGCAGCCTTGCCTGCCGGAAGAGCTCACCGATGGAACCTTGCCCAGATCTTTCAAGGATGTGTGAGCTCCTCACACAATACAGCCTGGTTAAACCCAGGATGGATCGTAGGCAGGCTAGCCTAAATGTTTCTAACTGGCGAAGATGTTCCATTAGGGGGGTCCACGTTTCGCAAGCGTAGAGAAGGGAGGGAATGACCGTGGCCGAGAAGACCTGAAGCTTAGAGCGGAGCGAGAGACCAGGTAACTTCCACACAGCGTTACGCAACTGATGAAAATATATTGCCGCTCGACTGATTCGGAGTGAAACCTCTGCTGTTAAACTGGAGCCGGTCATAAGCACACTGCCCAGGTATGGGAAACTCTCCACTCTCTCCACAACTGCCCCATCACCGATTGGGAGTTGTGGGGGTGGAGTGTCCGATGGTACAAAATACCCAGGCAGGTGCTGATGGTAAGGCCCCATCTCTTAGTGGCACGCTCCAGTCTCAGGAGCAGCGTCTCCAACTCCTCCTCTGAATGAGCAGCTATTACCAAATCATTGGCATACATAACGTGGTTGAGCAATAAGGAGCCATCCCTTGACCGCACCCAGGCATCGATCAGCCTCCCATTATATCTGTACCAAATGGAGATTCCCCCGGTACAGCTATTGAAGGCTTCACGAACTACGTGGTCAAAATAGATATTAAATAATGTGGGAGCCAGAGGACATCCCTGTCGCACCCCAAGGTGTACAGGGAATGGCTCTGACTCCCGGCCACGTAGTTTTACCTGGGCCCGCTCACCATCATGAAGGTCCTTAATGATCGTGAGCAGAGGGTCAGGTACTCCAAAAGCACGAAGACCAACCCAGAACCCAGGCCTACTGATGGTATCATAGGCCTTGACCAGGTCAATAAAGCAGAGATGTAGGTCTTGCTGGAATTCCCTACACCTCTTTTGTAGCAGACGGACAGTAAATATGGAATCTTTGCAGGACCGCCCTTTCCTGAAAACGCATTGGGGCTCTGCAAGCCTCTCCTCAGCGTTCCTGGCAAGGCGATGTTGAATAATCCTTGCCAGGACCTTTCCCGGCACACTGAGGAGTGAGATGCCCCTGTAGTTGTTACAGTCTGTGCGGTCCCTCTTCTTAAAGAGGGGGACCACCAGGGCATCCTTCCAATCCTGTGGAACCCATCCAGTGGTCCAGACTGTTGTTATGATGTCATATAGAGCAGTCTGTGCACAAACGCCACCCTCCCTCAGCATTTCGCTTGGGAGATCGTCTCTGCCCGGTGTCTTTCCTGGTCTCAGACTCCGGATCGCCTTCAGTACTTCCTCAACAGATGGCACCTCAGCCAACCACTCACAAGGAGTGACTTCTTCCAATATTTGAGGCACTGCAGCTTCAGCAGGGTCATCCCCACTTTGTGCCACAATGTTTTCCTGGCTGAGGGATTTCCACTCCCCCAGGACCTCACAGAAATGCTCAGAAAATCTGCAAACCTGTTCCTGGGGGTCGGAGATTGGATCACCGTTTTTTCCCCCTAATGATGGTAATAGGTGTGGCACTGCAGGTTACTTATTCTTAGTTTTTTCGGTAAAGTCACGTTGAAGGTTACTTTTTTGATGGAGTTGAATAGACACTTGTGATCACGGGCCACTGAGGCAGACTCTATCTCCTCAGCAACCCGCGATCACCACCCATCCTTGCAGCGCCTCACGGCTCTCCGAACCTCCGAGCGAAGGCTGTGGTAAGCCTCATCATTCTCTGACGTGGGATTCTGTAGCCGATGACAGTGGGCCTGTCGCTTTTTCTCAACTATCCTGAACACCTCCTCTGTCAGCCAGGGTCTCTGGGGAGGTTTGGACCGCGTACCCAAAGCAGCCATTGCAGCTGCATGAGTCACAGTCCTAAACCTCGCCCATTTACCCTCGACATCAGGAGGAGTGGGGGACGATGCCAACTCCAGCCGCAAGCGATGATGAATTCACGCTTGCAACTTTCAGCTAACTTAGGTAGGAATGGGGTCGTGGGTGTACACCCACCACCGGAGTGGAAGAATGGCAGGCGCATCTTACAGATGACTAGTCGATGGTCAGAGGGCAGATTAGCTCTGCGGTAGGTCCTGGTGTCAAGGACATGGGCTCGCATCTGCTGGTCCGTCACTATGTAGTCCAGCAGATGTTCTTGCTTGGATCCGGCATGCATCCATGATGTTGTTTGGATGTGCCGATGCCGGAACAGCGTGTTGGTAATTACAAGCCCATGGCCTGCAAAAAAATCTAGCAGCCTCCTTCAGTTGTTATTGAGCTGATCTGGCCCATGCCCTCCAATCACTCCAGACCAGGTGCCAGCATCATGACCAACTCGGGCATTGAAGTCACCCAACAAGATGACTCTATCCCGAGGGGCCACTTTAGCCAGCACCTGTGACAGGAGGTCATTGAAGGCATCTGACTCATCGGCTTTGCCTGCATCCCTCCACGGATGTTCGTCTTCGGTGGGGGCATAAGTAACCACGACCACCACTCCTCACCTCCGGTTGATGGGAAGGCGAGCTCAAAGTAGCCTGAGGCTTACAGCCTCCCATACCTCACCGCCACGCTCCCACGCCCCCTTCATTCTTTTGTTCAAAAGAAGAGCCACACCCTGTTGTTTGGCAGTCTGCTGCCCCGAGTAGAGGACTGTCCACCCCTCATGGTGGCAGGAGCCAGAACCGGTCCACCGGACCTCCTGAATGCCACAGAGATCCTGGCGGTTCCGGTCCAGCTCCCGACAGAGGAGTGGCAGCCTCTCCTCCGCAGTGAGCGTTCGAACATTCCAATTGGCCACACGAAGTGGCTTTTTGTTGTTTCTGGAGGAGCCCCGAGGGTAGAGATTCAATCTCCTGGCTCCGCCAATTGAGGTTTGGCCAGGAGACGTCATAGACGCCAGTCCCCCCGGGGCCTAAGGCACAATCTTATTAGTTACATTTTTAATTCGTGGTTTCGTGGTCATTTTTTGAAGGAGGAGGGGTTACCAGCTCCTCGCACCCATCCAGAGCCCCCGTTTAGCCACTGTGGTGGTCACAGACGGCACGAGGGGAGAGGCCAATCGGAATTGGCCCTCCCTCCACAGCACTGTCCACGACAGAGTTGCCCGTCCGGCACCGCGAGGAGGTATGGGGTTGTTTTGTAGATGCACACACACAGACACACACACCCCAACGACAATACCCCCCGTATAACTCTCATAAGATGTTGGGGCAAGTGCTGTTAGCAAGCAGCACCTATGAAGGAAGTTATTTGGTGATACTTCACCACACTGGTCAAAGCGAGGTGACGAAGGCGGGGAGCATAGGGCCTCTCGTAAGTTGACATGGGTACAATTGAGTGCAATGCATTTTGCTGTACTGCCCTCTGCTGCTCATCATATAGATACAAGCACATTCTGGATTAAATGCACCCTTGCCGGTAATGTATAAAGTTTTGCCAACATACTAACATTGTACCCAGTAGTTTTTTTACGTCTTTTATGTAATACTTTCAATAAGTTTGAATAATTATATCTTATCACAATCAGCTCATGGCTCTCCCCAAGGGAGTGTTTGACCAGCTCGTGAATCTGAATAAGTTGTGGTTGAACAGTAACCATATGACGTCTCTCAGCGCTGGGATGTTTGACAGCCTAGGTATACAGTTGACTGCTGTGAGCCTAGGTATACAAGCGACTTGCAGCCAACGCAGTGGCTAAAATGTACATGTGTGGATGACGTTTTCCTGGCAACACAAGCAGGTACCGAAACACCATAGAGGGAAATCTTAGGAGATGGAAGCTGAAACTGGACTGCACACTAACCTTCCATGTACACCTGACAAAGGTAACTGCTAAGACGAAGACGGTACATCCTTGTCCAAAAACTGACCAGCACAAGCTGGACGGAATCAGCATTAGTTATATGGATATAAGCGATGCCCTTGTGTACTCCATAGCTGAGTACTACACTTGATGGACCAAATGTAGCTACTCAACTTGTTAATGTTTAACTGAACGTATGTATGTTGAACTTCTTTTGTACCATACGTAGCCAACCGTACTAATGGAGGTGGTGGTGCATCATTGGACCCAAGCACAGTAAATTCGGCAGGAATCCAGGGGCGGGGGGGGCAGAGGTGGAAAAAGGTAAGATTTGAAAGAGGGGCGGAGGGGAAACAGGAGTGGCTTAACTCGGTTGCCACATTGCTGTCTCCCTAAGGCTCTAAATGTCTCCCCCTCTGTCTCTCGGTGCCTCTACATATTTTCGCTCCTGGGGTGTCACTACACGCTCACGAAAGTAGAACACTAGATGACCACAGATGCCTTGAACCATGCCCGTGTCCATGTCGTCGAGGGAGAAGAACTCGGGCAAGGCCAAGGCCGACCACGTGGTGGCTAGGCCTGATGCCCACTCAAAACAGTCCTGTTTTTCATCAAAGCACTGCTGAGCCAAGATGTACTCGTTAGTACACTGTCTTCCAGGCTCTTCAAGGAAGGAATAGCCTGTAAACTACGGGCACTTGTTCCACTTTTTGAAATGTATTTGACTAGAAATTGTATCATGAAAATCACCGAGTACACAGCTGAACGTGCTCCCCCTTTCAGTCTTCCCCGGGCATTGGTGGCAAGGTAGAGATGTGGTCAATAGGGTGTGGCAATGGGGCACAATGGGCAGGACATCTGGCCGTTCCAGGTCAGGTATTTATTTATTTATTTAGTTCGTTGTCCTTCCCCCGCACCTCCGATTAGCATGGTTGGCTACTTAAAGTGCGAACAAAGTTCATCATATGGAAGAAAATTTTCAGGATTAGGACGACGTGATACCAGGCAGAGACAACACAGAGCGGAAATAAAAATAAATAAATATGGAACGCTCGAGAAATCATGATAATCTGAGCCTTGTCAGGTTAAAGACGTTTCGTGGAAATTATGGACAATTTGTAGTGGGTTGGAGAACATGCATTTGTGCGTGATCATTTAGAGAATATGATGAAGTTGCCTCTATGAAAATCAGCTGACGGCTCTCCCAAAGGGAGTTTTCGACAAACTTCCCCAGCTGACTCGCCTAGATCTGCAAAACAACCAGCTCAGTGCCGTTAGAGATGGAGTGTTTGACCAGCTTGTGAATCTGAAGGAATTGCTGCTGTGCAACGATGAGCTGAGAGCTCTCAGCATTGCGATGTTTAACAGCCAGTTTCAGCTGACTGCTCTTAGTCTGAGCACAAACTGGCTGAGATAAATTCCCGAGAGAAGATCAAGTCGCTCCGTGAATTTGAATGAGTTGCCAATGACTTAAGACTCCAACTCTGTAGCCAGTACCAACACCAAGTGCCTTTGGGGAGAGCCATGCAGCTGGTTTCCGCCCAGACCCAAGATCTCTGTGTCGCCAGGGATCCCATCTGGCACCGAGCTCAGACGTTTGTTTTCACAGTTCACCACCTGCCCAGGGCCTATCCCGTAGTGTGTACCATGGAAACATCTACAGACGCCTCCTTCTCCACACGCAGGTTTCCCGGCTTGGACTCCAACCCGGAGCCACGAGATCAGAAGTGGAGACACGATAACAGTCATCATCATAATAGCAGCATGGCCATTAAAATCATCATCCATTCGTCATCATATTGAAAATTAGAACAAGCATCATGATCATCTAAGTGATAAGAAACCATTTAAGTGATCATGGCATTGTTTTTGGCGTTCGTCAATACAAAAATAACTAAACACCTTATAAAATCATTATAAAACAATCATTAAAAATGTTTGACCTTCACGCATTAATACATGACACTCTCCATTTTTACTGGGTAATGGTGTAATAAAGTTATTGGGTTAGATCGTGTAAGTATAAATGTGTCGTAACCCTCCACCACCTGACTCAGCCAGTAAGGTTTGTCACATAAACAACACGCCAATTCGTTATGACTTCAGCCCACCGGTGTTTTGGAGACTAAATCCACAACATTTACAATTTGAGTACGACGTTTCGCTCGATATTACATCCAGCATCATCAGCCAATTTGCCAGGCTGTGTCGGGTGGTGTAGGGTTATGGCACATTTATATTTACACAATCTAACCCAATAACCTTCATTATTACTAATATTGGTCGCGAAAGCCTACGTATTAAATTGGGATATGGTTAGAAAAATTCAATTTTTTTAAAGTGCTTGGACATATTTTTAAGAATGAATTCTTAAAAATCATTTACAAACATGCCCGCTTAAAAAAAGTTCAGAATTAAAGGTGATTGTCCATTATGGTTTGAACTGAACATCTCTGAATAAATGAATACTAGAGATATAGCCTGGAATAATGCAAAAAATATTAAACATCTTCTTGGTTCTTTCGGTAAAGTCACGTAGAATGGAAATAAAATAATACAAATAAAACATAATAAAATAAAATTCTCACGACGTTTTGGCCACAACACAAGTAGCCTTCTTCAGGTGAAGAAACAGGACTGTCCAGAAGACAGCACTTGAGTGAACACTGCCAAGCATGGACAGCGTCTTTTAAGCTGTGTGGGAGGAATTAACATATGAATTAGCATGTCAATATGAGGGACAAGCTTCGGAACGGAGGAGGGGGGCTGGGTAAAAAAGAAGAAAACAGCCACGGTGCGCTGCTCTGTCCTGTGTTGCGTTATAACTATGCTATAAACTGTACTACTATACAATACAATATTATACCTTCCAATCTAAACTACATGGTATAATATCATATCCATAGACAGATTCCACCTTTGAATTATACAATGCGTTACTATACACTACCCTATACTTTAGACTATAAAATATTAGACTTGTAATATTACACTATGTCTTATTCTATCAACCCTACTGTATACCACACTGCTGTATATTCACTATACAATTACGATACTATATATTGCCTCATGAATTATGTTAAACATTACAATGTTATAATATTTATTATTATAAAACATGCTATAAACCATACCATTGACCATCGTGTGAAAGATATTAAGAGGCAGTGCCAGCGAATGGACTGCGGTCTGAAGGTCACCGTAAAATACAATCAATTAAGAACCGAAATGGTTTATAGCATCTTTCCAATGGTTACTAAGCAGGAATCCATCTTCTCGGTTGAAATTGTCTCTGTGTTTGTATATGTGGATGGCCTCATTAACGAATTTCTCATGGTAGCCGGATGGCTTGCAAAGAACCTCCGTCTTGGAGAAGTCAATGTCATGTGAGCCCACTGAATTATAACAGTGACCTGCCACGGCTGAGAAGTTCGTCCTACCGTGTTTCAAGTCTGCTTTATGTTCACGGATGCGGTCCGAGATATGTCGTTTGGTTTCTCCAATGCAGCTGCTACCACAGAGGCAACTTAGTTTGTAAACGCCCGGGTACTGTATGTCTGGAACCACATCTTTTACAGACGGAACCAGATCACGAATTTTACGTACTGTGTTGAATCATACCTGATCTTGTGTTTATTCAGGATTTTGGAGATCTTTTTTGTGACCCCCGCAATGTAGGGTAAGGTGATGGTTTTGAGTGGCTCCTCAAGAGGATCCTTCTTCATGACTGGAGTGATGGCTTTGCGGATTGTGTAGTTGGAGTAACCATTAGCCTTGAGAGCTTGGTGTACGTGCTTGAGTTCACTGGCAATGTGTTCCTGTTCGGAAATGCATTGGGCTCTATGGTATAGAGCAGGGGTCGGCAACATATGGCTCGCGAGCCAGATGTGGCTCTTTTGATGACTGCATCTGGCTCGCAAATAAATCTTAGCTGACATTTCTTAACATGATAAGTAATGAATAATTCCGCTGACATTAAAGTAAAAATTACAGAAATCGCAGTGTTAAAAATAACGTTTAACATATAAAACATTCTCATGCATTTTAATCCATCCATCCATTTTCTACCGCTCCTGCTCAGGGTTGCAGGTGGCTGGAGCCAATCCCAGCTGTTCGACACCAAAACTCTATTTTTATTGGATAATGCGGTAGCCTACGGGTCGTTGTGAGGTCAAGAAGTAAACTTACGTCCTTTTAATCAAATAGTCAGCTAGCTAATTTATGCAGAGCAAACCCTTTTGATGAAGAAGATGGCGAAAAGAAAAAAAGATGAGGAGTACCGCACATTTCAGCACGAATGGGCAGAAGAATTCGCCTTTGTGGAGAGAGCAGGTTCTGCGGTGTGTCTAATATGCAATGATAAAATTTCATTGATGAAACGGTCAAATATAAAGTGGCACTTCGACACACGCCATGCTACATTTGCATCAAAATATCCAGCGGGGAACAGCAGAAAGAAGGCATGCCAAGAGCTACCTTCCAGAGTGCAAGCTAGTCAGCAGCAATTCCGTGTATGGACCAGACAAGGTGACGGGAATTCGGCTAGCTTTGCTGGGTCTTTAGCAATTGTGAGGAACGGAAAGCCATTCACAGATGGCGAGTATGCCAACACATTCATGCTTGATGTGGCCAACGAACTTTTTGACGACTTTTCGGATAAAGACAAGATAATCAAACGAATAAAAGACATGCCTCTGTCAGCAAAAACTGTTCAAGATCGTACCATAATGATGGCAAATCAAGTGGAGGAAACACAAGTGAAGGACATAAATGCAGCGCCATACATTTCCCTCGCTTTGGATGAGTCAACAGACGTAAGTCATTTATCCCAGTTCAGTGTGATTGAAAGGTATGCTGCCGGTGAAACACTGCGTGAGGAAAGTCTTGCTGTTTTGCCAATGAAAGGGTCAACAAGAGGGGAGGATTTATTCAAGTTTTTCATTGAGTTCGCTAAAGAAAAAAATCTACCGATGGATAAGCTTATTTCAGTGTGTACTGATGGTGCTCCGTGTATGGTGGGGAAAAACAGAGGATTTGTAGCGCTTCTTCGTCAACATGAAAAAAGACCAATCCTAAGTCTTAACTGCATTCTACATCAGGAGGCGCTTTGTGCTCAAATGTGTGGCGAGCAGCTTGGTGAGGTGATGTCACTGGTCATTCGGGTGGTCAACTTTATTGTTGCCCGAGCTTTAAATGATCGCCAGTTTAAAACACTGCTGGATGAAGTTGGGAATCATTATCCCGGTCTCCTTTTGCACAGCAAAGTGCGTTAGTTATCAAGAGGGAAGGTGCTCAACCGTTTTGCGGCTTGCCTGAGCGAAATCCGGACTTTTCTTGAAATGAAAGATGTCGAGCATCCTGAGCTAGCTAACACTGAGTGGCTCCTGAAGTTTTACTATCGTGTAGAGATGACTGGACATCTGAACCAGCTGAATGTGAAAATGCAAGGCATTGGAAATACAGTCGTATCCCTTCAACGAGCAGTGTTTGCATTTGAAAACAATCTGGAACTCTTCATCGTGGATATTGAAACAGGTCGTTTACTGCACTTTGAAAAACTGAGATAATTTAAAGATGCGTGCACAGCAAGTGGCTCCGTTCAACATTTTGATCTCCAGCAGCTAGCTGGCTTCACATCTGATATCCAGCAGTCATTCAAAGCACGCTTTGGAGAATTTAGTGAGCACACTCGTCTTTTAGAGTTCATCACTCATCCACACGAGTGTGCAGTGGACAAAGCCGACCTGAGTTACATCCCTGGTGTCTCCATCAGAGATTTTGAGCTGGAAGTTGCTGACCTGAAGGCCTCAGACATGTGGGTGAATAAGTTCAAGTCACTGAATTAAGATTTGGAAAGACTTGAACGACAGCAAGCAGAGCTGGCGAGCAAACACGAGTGGACAGAAATGAAAAAACTTCAACCCGCAGACCAGCTGATTGTCAAAACATGGAACGCACTTCCTGTCACATACCACAAACTGCAGCGTGTGCGTATTGCTGTATTGACCATGTTTGGTTCTACGTATTCATGTGAGCAGTCGTTCTCACATCTAAAATACATCAAGACCAACCTACGATCCCGTTGAACGGATGAAAGCCTCAACGCCTGCATGAACCTTAACCTCACCACGTATCAACCAGACTACAAAGCCATCAGCAAAACCATGCAGCACCAGAAGTCGCATTAATGGTAAGAAGTATTTTATTTATTATTGGTTGTTGGTATAACAACGTTATTAGAAAGGATACATTCAGAGACTTATTATATTCTAAAATTTGTGGTCTTAGTTAAAAAATACACGCATTTAGTTGTATTCAGTGTTAAAACATATTATATGGCTCTCACGGAAATGTATTTTAAAATATGTGGCTTTCATGGCTCTCTCAGCCAAAAAGGTTCCCGACCCCTACTATAGAGTCTTGATGAGGGAGTTCTTCTGGGATGTAAAATGTAGAAAAACTTTAATATCTTGGGAACAGTAGCCAATCAGTTGTTTTTATTATCTATTTTAATTAAGCACGTCAAAATCCATAATAAACAGCACATTTCATCTCTAAAGCAGACGTCTAAAAATTGTAGACCAGTGCAATTATAGGCCAATATATATTATTTCACGGGTTACTAAAATATTGGAAAACATACTTAGATCATGAATACATTTCTACCTGAAAAGTCACAATCTCCTTCACAGTAAAACGTCTGGATTTCGAGAGGATTACTGCTACACCACAGCAATAGTGGAAGTATTTCATTTTCTCTTCAGTAACCTGGATAAAGGCCACTACTGCCGTGCACTATTCCCTGTCAAAAGCTTTTGACACTGTTGACCATGATCTTCTACTCGCAAAATTTGGTCAACCAAAAATGTGATACAATACAATGGTTCAAGAGTTACCTTTCAGACCTTTTTAAAAGGTACATAGTGATAACATCTCGTACACAAATATTAAATAGCAAAGGGTGTTCCACAAGGTGCCATACTGGATCCAATTATCTTCTAATTATATTGAAACAATCTTGGACTAAACTTAAATGGCTCAAAATTAAATGCCTTTGGTGATGACACCGCCATGCTAGTGTTGTGACCTGTAATAGGTCACTACGGTGTGTAGCGCTGGTTACTGGTAGAGAGCGGGATCGTGGGTGTAATAGCCTGGTCTACTAGCAGGGCAGGTTAAGTGGGCCACTGGAGCGCGCAGCACCGGTTGCTGTCAGTGAAGTGCATTTGAGGATACAGCAGCCGGTCTGCCAGTAGGGTACGTGAAAGGCACGGATGTAGGGTAAAGGTGACAGATGGGAGACGTGGGGCAGAGCCCAGAACCTTCTGGTAGCTTACAGAAGGGGGCGGGGTTGAGTGCGGAGCCAGGCCACGCTGGGGAGGATAAAAGGACTTCGAGCCAGGAGATACCTTCCCTCAAGAAGCGGCTGCCGTTTGTGCGGGAGTTTGTTGCTGCGGGGGGCGACTAGGCGGCCTTCCAGCGCCGTTTCGCTGCTACGTGTGCACTGGCGGGATGAACGGATGCCGAAGCGCTGCAAGCTCTCCCCACTACCCTGGACGACGACGCATTGGCACCATTTTATGCTGTTCCCCCAGCGAACAGGGCAATAATGTCACAGGCATATGCCCAGATGGTGGCAATTTTTGATCCATCTTCCAATGCGTGGCAAAAGTTTTTGATGCGGAGATGGGGGGAGGCAGAGGCGCCCCTCGCCTTCCACAGCGTGCTAATGTCGCTAGCCCAATCCGCATATCTGAAGATGTATCAGGCAGGTTTGGACCAGGAGATGGATGTCACGTAGAAATAAAATAAATAAAATAATAGAATACGATGTTTCGATTACAACACAAGCGACTGTCATCAGGAATAACTACATTTGAGAGAGTGTGTCTGAAGATATGTTTGTTTTCTCTCTCTCTCTCTCTTTGTCTCTGTCAAATTTCACGCTTAACTTCAAATTTAGAAATTTTTGGAGATCGTAATCAACCAAGCTATGCGTTAACCGATTCTCTGTGCTGCATTGCATTACATTTCCAAAAACATTTCTAAGTTTGTTTTCTCAAACTGTCTATTTCTCTCTCTAAAATTTATCAGGCTCTCATAGGTCCATTCACTCTTTCTCTCCCTCGGTCGCTTCGGGGTGGATTTCCACACAACTCTCTCTAAAATGTACCAGTCTTGTTGGGTCTTTCATTGACATGCTAATTTCTCTGCTCCAGCAGCTGCTCCAGCAGACCCACCTCTCTCTCTGTCTTTTCTCTCTATTTATTGCCTCGACACAGAGGCATTGGCTCTCTGTGTGTCTATGTTGTGTGTCTCTCTCTGCTTGTGTGTCTGTCTGTGTGTCTCCGTGTCTGTGTTTTGTGTTGCAATCGAAGCGCCGTATTCTATTATTTAATTTATCTTCTTTCTACGCGACTTTACAGAACGAACCAAAGAGTGATGGGAATGTGTTCAGATCTTTCAAGGATTTGTGAGCTCCTCTACACAATCCAGCCTGGTTAAACCCGGCATGGTTCGTAGGCAGGCCAGCCTGAATGTTTCTAACTGGCGCAGATATTCCATTTAGGGGCCCACGTTTCACAAGCATAGAGAAGGGAAGTCATGAATGTGGCCGAGAAGACCCGCGCAGGCGCACACACCACACACAAACTGTATTACGTAAAACAGTCCTCGACTTACGAACAAATCACATACGGACACCGGCACTTATGAACCAGCTTCCATGAGACGTAAACTCGTACTGCGGAACTATTTTGTTATAGCGGAGAAATCCTCCGCGAGTTGTAATGAGTCAGCCTCGCGCTGGGAGTGAGTGTTTGTGTGTGGGAAAGTGTGTGAAGATAGGTATGTGAAAGTGAGTGTGTGTTTGTGTGTGAAAGTGAGTGTGTGAAAGTAAGTGTGTGAAAGTGAGTGGGTGTGGGAAAGTGAGTCTCTGTGTACTTGTGTGTGTGTGCGCATGCCGCCATGTGTGTGTGGGAATCGATAGTGTCGCGGTTAGCACGCTGAGTTATGAACCCGTCGACCCGAGTTCGATTTCCGCTCACGTCCAACACCAGTGACGATTATCTTAACCGGTCCTGGGCATCCCCTAGGTTGACTCAGCATAAAATTAATTCCATGTTGCGATGTGTTGATGTATGTGATGATGATGATGGTGATAATGGTGCCTCTGACGATGGTGGATCTGATTATGGTGGATCTGATGGTGGTGGTTATATTAATGATGGGTGTGATGGTGGTGGTTATAGTGATGTTTATGTTGGTTCTGATTATAGTTCTGATGATGGAGCATGATGATGATTAATATGATAATGATTCTTCTCGTGTCTCTTCCTGATCTGTGCCTCTGGGTTGGAGCCCAGGCCGGGCTCCCCGCGTGTGGCCATGGAGGCATCTGTAGTTGTTATGGACGAACGGTGGACTGTGGGTCAAATGCTCTGCACTCCGTGCCAGAGGGGATTCCTACCAACACGGAAATGTTATACCTGTGGGGAAACCAGCTGCAAGTCTCTACCATAGGCACTGCGAGTTGGTAGCGGCGACAGTCTCAGAGTCCCACGCCATCAATGAGCAAGCGATTATGAACGCAATGCCATTCGTGTGCAGATTTGTTCCACCGACTGCTGCATAATAATCATCACAAATTTTACATGTACAGATATGTCCTGTACATTTATATTTGTAAAGTTTAATTGAACTTTTTACATGCTTATATTAGATTTAGTTTTTAATCACTCTGAGACTCTAGCCGCGATCAATCCCCAGTGCCTAGGGTAGAGACGTGCAGCTGGTTACCCCACAGGTATAAAAACTCCGTCATGGGACCTCCCTTGCCAGTATCAAAATATAATAATATGTTTCACCCTTTCTGGAAATAAAACAGGTATTAAGATGTTAAAACACCAAAGTGAAACCTTTTTCAAGGAATCATGTCTGCATTAACCACATAAACTCGTGCTGAACATGCAACAACAAAAACATGCTCTGATAACACTGTGTATCAATTTATTATTATTTTTATCCTGGGTAGTAAGTGTTATTTCCTAATTACTCATGCCTCAAAAGTAGAGAAAATGTCTATTATTCCCCACAAACCTTGATTTTGTGACCAGGACAGTGATATTTTGAAATTTACCTATTTTCCAGAACATTCCAGATAGATCCAGTGCTGAGTAAACTTGGAGTAACTTCTAGAACATTCTAGATCTTTCCAGTACTATAAATAGTAGTATAAATACAGGGGCCTTATGCCCACCAGTTTAGTTTAGTTCCAGCTGACTAAGTAGATACATATCTGCATTTTTCTGAGATGGCATCAAAGGGCTGCAAGCATCCAGCAGACTAATTTTGTGATTCTAGATTTAAAGCTTTCGTGACTGCTAGGATCCATACTCTTTGGTTCTATTGGGTAAAGTCACGTAGGTGAAAATAAAATAACAAAAAATCACGACGTTTCGGCCACAACACAAGCGGCCTTCATCAGTTGAAGGGACGAGACTGTCTGGAGGACAGCGCTGGAGTGAGAGAAGCCACGCTTAGATCACGACCTTTAAGCTGTGTGAGAAGAAAAGCACAAAGCGCCTTGACAAAGGAATAAGCATATAATTTAGCATTGAAATGGCTCATTGAAATAGCTAAGTTAAAGTATACACATCCGCAGAGGTACCCCTTGACAAAGGAATTAGCATAGAATTTAGCATTGAAATAGCTGAGTGATTAGCTTGTAACTGGTCACAGAAATAGCTATGTTAAAGTCAGAGCATATACATTCACCGAGGCACCTAGTACTCATCAAACAGGAGAATTTAGCGAAACACAACCACGCTCAGACAGCGGACCTTTAAACTGTGTGCGAGCAAACAAGGTGTTCTGACAAAGAAATTAGCATAAAAATTAGCATTTGATTGGCGGATTTTAGGAAAGAGGTGGTGTACGTGCCGGTGGACTTGCCGTTTGGCGCGGGGGGGGGGGGAAGGGGGGGGGAGTTTACCTATTGATGGTGTGAAAAGGGAATTTATAAGAGCTGCGAAAGTTTGGGGTACCACTACTTGAAAAAATATACTGTACCATTGAAATTAGTTTAATGTTTAGTTCGATTTAGAACATCTTTCCAATGGTTGCTTAATTTGAAACCATCCTCTCGGTTGAAATTGTGTCTGTGTTTGTAGATCTGAATTGCTTCATGAACAAATCTCTGATAAAAGCCCATAGGTTTGCAAAGAACCTTGGTATCAGAGAACATTATATCGTGATCCCCCACAGCGTTGTAACAGTGATCAGCCACGGCAGAAGAATTCGTTTTGCCGTGTTTCAAATCTGATTTGTGCTCGCGAATTCGGTCAGAGACATGTCGCTTTGTCTCCCCGATATAGCAATCACCGCATGCACAACTCAATTTGTAAACCCCGGGGTACTGTAAATCAGGAATGACATCCTTCACGGATGGGATCAGATCACGAATTTTGTGTACTGTATTGAACCGGACCTGGATCTTGTGTTTGTTTAGAATTTTGGAAATCTTTTTAGTAACGCCTGCTATATATGGAAGTGTGATGGTTTTGACCGGAGTATCAAGTGGTTGTTTCTGTATGGAGGGAGAAACAGCTTGGCGGATGGTATGGTCAGAGTAACCATTCCTTTTGAGGGCCAGGTGTACAAGCTCATTTAATGTTAAGACAAAAAATGTCACCTTCGGATTGGAATCACGTAGACAACATGACGGCTTCTTCTGCTGAGTCACTGTCAGTCAAATGTAAAGCTAACCTGATTTCTAAATTCAACCACCTATCAAAGAAGAACCCAGTTCCACATATAACAAAACTAGATGTTAACAAAATCGTCATTAATCAGAGTAGCATCCCGATTTCGGACAATCTGAAAACAGTACTGGCTAGGGGACTAAATTTTGCTGTAACCCAAAAACACATACCAATAAATGATATCATCTCTCAGGTCGATGTAGCCCTCAAAGGCGTAGGACACATCCAAGCAGACGTTGCGAGAGCTGAAATAGCCACTATTCTTAAGAATGCTAAGAAACCCATTAGTAACATCAGCAAAAACTGAACGCTCTGAACTCGCGAATTAAAAAAAACAGAAGTGATATAGTCATCCTCTCAGCCGATAAAGGCAACGCTACTGTTATTATGGATACAGATTCATACAACAACAAAATCCAGAATCTGCTCAACGATGGAAGTTACTCAAAAAAAAGGACCCTACTAATAGCCTAGCGATAAAAACCAACAAGATCATCACAAGTTCGACCTCCCTAATCGACCAAACTAAACGTCTCTCCCTAAAACCTTCTGCTGCAAGACCCCCTAGATTCTATGGTCTTCCCAAGATTCATAAAGAAGGCACCCCACTTCGACTCATCGTATCCACGATCAACTCCCCTACGTATAGACTAGCCCGTTTTCTGTCAGATACCTTGCTGCCTTTCACTGGCAAGACCGCCTCAGCAGTACTTATCTCAGCCCAATTGGTCTCTATGGTCAAAGACGTTGTACTGTCCCCTGACGATATCCTTGTCAGCTTCGATGTGGTCTCTTTGTTCACCAAGGTCCCAGTACCTGATACCATTGAAATAATTGAAAAATTGGTCCAACATGGACTAGACCCCAACACACCTGCACTGGTTAGGCACTGCCTCAACAATACCTACTTTACTTGGAATGGCTCCTTCTACAAACAAAATGAGGGTACCCCCATGGGATCCCCATTATAACCAGTGATAGCCAATATTTTCATGGTGAAATTTGAATCAGACGCCATCCAGACTTCCACCTTCAGACCTTCCCTGTGGAAGAGATATGTGGATGACACTTTCGTCATTTGGCCACATGGCCTCCCAGCTCTGAACTTTTCATACACCACATCAATTCCAGACATCCCGCCATCAAATTCACCATGGAAGTGGAGAAAGATGGCAAGCTACCATTCTTAGATGTTCTGTTTGAGAGGAGACCTGATGGCTCATTGGGGCATTCTGTCTACAGGAAACCCACCCACACAGATTCCTACTTGAAACCTGATTCCCACCACCACCCAGCCCAAAATAATTATCTCATCAAAACTTTATACCATAGGGCTCATTGCATTTCGGACCAACACCACCTGACCAGTGAATTAAAACATGTACACCTGGCCCTCAAAAGGAATGGTTACTCTGACCATACCATCCGCCAAGCTGTTTCTCCCTCCATACAGAAACAACCACTTGATACTCCGGTCAAAACCATCACACTTCCATATATAGCAGGCGTTACTAAAAAGATTTCCAAAATTCTAAACAAACACAAGATCCAGGTCCGGTTCAATACAGTACACAAAATTCGTGATCTGATCCCATCCGTGAAGGATGCCATTCCTGATTTACAGTACCCCGGGGTTTACAAATTGAGTTGTACCTGCGGTGATTGCTATATCGGGGAGACAAAGCGACATGTCTCTGACCGAATTCGCGAGCACAAATCAGATTTGAAACACGGCAAAACGAATTCTTCTGCCGTGGCTGATCACTGTTACAACGCTGTGGGGGATCACGATATAATTTTCTCCAATACCAAGGTTCTTTGCAAACCCACGGGCTTTTATCAGAGATTTGTTCATGAAGCAATTCAGATCTACAAACACAGACATAATTTCAACCGAGAGGATGGTTTCAAATTAAGCAACCATTGGAAAGATGTTCTAAATGGAACTAAACATTAAACTTATTTCAATGGTACAGTATATTGTTTTCAAGTAGTGGTACCCCAAACTTTCGCAGCTCTTATAAATTCCCTTTTCACACCATCAATAGGAAAACTCCCCCTCCCCCCCTCTTACCCCCCCCCCCCCCGCGCCAAACGGCAAGTCCACCGGCATGTACACCACCTCTTTCCTAAAATCCGTCAATCAAATGCTAATGTTTATGCTAATTTCTTTGTCAGAACACCTTGTTTGCTCGCACACAGTTTAAAGGTCCGCTGTCTGAGCGTGGTTGTGTTTCGCTAAATTCTCCTGTTTGATGAGTATTAGGTGCCTCGGTGAATGTATATGCTCTGACTTTAACATAGCTATTTCTGTGACCAGTTACAAGCTAATCACTCAGCTATTTCAATGCTAAATTCTATGCTAATTCCTTTGTCAAGGGGTACCTCTGCGGATGTGTATACTTTAACTTAGCTATTTCAATGAGCCATTTCAATGCTAAATTATATGCTAATTCCTTTGTCAAGGCGCTTTGTGTTTTTCTTCTCACACAGCTTAAAGGTCGTGATCTATGCGTGGCTTCTCTCACTCCAGCGCTGTCCTCCAGACAGTCTCATCCCTTCACCTGATGAAGGCCGCTTGTGTTGTGGCTGAAACGTCGTGATTTTTTGTTATTTTATTTTCACCTACGTGACTTTACCCAATAGAACCAAAGAGTAATTTTGTATTGTCTGCGGCCAATTTATCAAGACAAGAGCGAAAAAGTACTCTGTGGAAGCATCTGCTCAGATGTGTGAGGCCTACAAGGCATATTTCGGCATGCCTGTCGGGGGTCAAGACAAACCCTGGGCACCTCCTTTCTCCTGCGAGCAATGCCAAAAAACTCTGGAAGGTAAGATGGACAATTATTGCTCGGAATTAAAAGTTTTTAATTTTAAAATGTTTTACAATTTTCAATGTTATTGAAAAAATATATCACATACGAAAAATGTTGTGAGAATCTCTTACACATTAGTCATGGGTGAAATAAATTTATTTTTGTAGGATGGTACAGAGGGGAAAAGAGAGCCATGATGTTCGCTATCCCAAGAATTTGGCGGGAATTCACTGACCTCTCAAGCAACTTCTACTTCTGCATGGTGGACCCTTCCAAACGTCGGACTGGCAAGAATGCACCTGCCATCACCTTCCTTCATCCATCGCCCCGGTGCCACACTGCCATTAGCTCCCCATATGCACTTCTCCGGAGAGAGAGTGACCGTCTTTACAAGAGAGTAGCAAGTCAGAGAGAGAGGAAGACGTTGTAGATCAAGATAACAATTTCAGAGGTGGAGCTGAGGAGAGAAATCCATATTACCCCAACCAAAAAGACCTCAACGAATTGATCAGAAATCTTGATATCACCAAGTCCAATACAGAGCTTTTGACGTCTAGGCTCCAGCAGTGGAACTTGTTGGATGAAAGTGTGCAAGTCGCAGATGAGAGGAAGCGTTACCAACCTTGTTGCAACTTCTTCACAAGTCGAGATGGGCTCTGCTTCTGCCACAATGTGACCAGTCTGTTCGAGGAAATTGGCATCGCCTGTAACTAGAATGAGTGGCACCTTTTCATTGACAGCTCATCCAGGAGCCTCAAAGATGTGCTGCTCCATAATGGTAACAAGTACCCATCTCTTGCCCTGGTTCACTCGGTGCACATCAAAGAGGATTATAACCGCATCAAGACCTTGCTGGACGCCTTGAAGTATGATGAGTATGACTGGGAGGTCATCGGAGACTTCAAAATGTGGCATTCCTGATGGGTCTTGAAAGCGGTTTGACCAGGTTTCCCTGATATCTTTGCCTTTGGGACAGTAGGGACACCAAGGCGCACTACCACAGGCGGGACTGGCCACAGCAGACCAAGTTCTCTGTGAGGAGGAACAACGTTAAGTGAGAGCCACCACTGCACATTAAATTGGGCCTTATGAAACAATTTGTCAGAGCTGTAGATAAGGAGTCAGCAGCCTTCAAGTACCTTCAAGACTTCTTCCCTAAGCTGTTAGAGGCAAAGGTCAAAGCCGGTGTTTTCGTCATACCACAGATAAAGAAGACCCTGTAGTGCAATGAATTCCACACGAAGCTCAAGTAATGAGAAAGCAGATTCGGACAGCTTTGTCGCAGTGGTTCGTGGCTTTCTGGGCAATCACAAGGTATAAAACTATGTGGAGCTGTACTCTTTGGTTCTTTCCGTAAAATCACGTAGGTAAAAAGTAAAAAAAATGAAAACAACTAAATCAAATCACGACGTTTCGAGCGCAACACAAGTTTCCTTCATCAGGTGTGTACAGCCACAGCAAGAAACAACTGCTGAAGTAGGCAAAGGAGCTGTTTGAAACAAGGGATTATATAGATGAGGGAGGGGGGAGGAGGCATGGACAGAGGGCGCGGGGGCTGGGGAGTGGGCCAGAGGGGAGTGGAAAGCAGCACGATCGAAATGCACGGTAATCATCCGAGTGATGGGAGTGAGAAAGTGTGGGGGCGGGGCAGAGAGTGGGCCAGAGGGGGGTGGGAACCTGCTGCACAGTGATGGGAGTGAGAGAGTGTGGGGGCGGGGCGTGGGTCAGAGGGGGGAGAAAACTGCATGCTCGAAAAAAACAAGTGATGAGTGTAAGCAGGGCTGGGAGTAAGAGACTGGAGATGCGGATATGAATGCAAACTATAAAGCAGCTAAGGTTTTATCTTGGTTAATAACATCCTTCCAATGATTGCTCAATTTGGATCCATCTTCTCGGTTGAAGCTATGTCTATGTTCATATATCTGGATGGCTTCATGAAAAATTCTTTGATAGTAGCCAGACGGTTTGCAGAGCACCTTAGTCTCGGAAAAACAATATCACGAGAGCCCACAACGTTATAGCAATGATCAGCAATGGGGGAGGAATTAGGTTGGCCGTGTTTCAGATCTGACTTATGCTCGCGGATACGGTCAGAGTCATGACGTTTTGTTTCCCCAATATAACAATCACCACAGGTGCAGCTTAGTTTGTAGACTCCAGGGTATTGCAAGTCAGAAATGACATCCTTCACAGATGGGATTAGATCGCGGATTTTGTGTGCTGTACAGAATCGGACCTGGATCTTGTGTTTGTTTAAGATTTTGGCAATCTTTTTGGTAGCGCCAGCTATGTATGGTGACGTGATGGTTTTGATCGGCGTCTCAGGGGGTTGTTTCTCCATGGTAGGAGAAACAGCTTTGTGGATACTACGGTCCGAGTATCCATTCATCTTAAGGACCAGGTGCACATGTTCCAATTCATTGGCCAGGTGGTGTTTGTCAGAGATGCAGTGGGCCCTATGGTGTAGTGTTGTGATGAGTGAATTCTTCTGTGCCGAATGGTGGTGGGAATCAGGCTTCAGATAGGAGTCTGTGTGGGTGGCCTTCCTGTAGATAGAATGTCCCAAAGAACCATTAGACCTCCCCTCAAACAGAACATCCAAGAATGGTAGCTTGCCATCCTTCTCCACTTCCATGGTGAATTTGATCGATGGGTGCATGGAGTTAATGTGGTCGAGAAATTGGTTCAATTGCTGGTAGGCCATGTGACCAAATGACGAAAGTGTCATCCACATATCTCTTCCACAGGGAAGTACGTAGGGTGGATGTCTGGATGGCATCTGTTGCAAATTTCTCCATGAAAACATTGGCTATCACTGGTGACAAGGGGGGGACCCATGGGGGTACCCTCATTTTGTTTGTAGAAAGTACCATTGCAGGTAAAGTACGTGTTGGTGAGGCAATGCCTAACCAACACAGGGACATCAGAGTTCAATCCAAGTTAGACTAAGTCCCCAATTATTCCTATGGTGTCAGGCACTGGAACCTTGGTGAATAGAGAGACCACATCAAAGCTGACGAGGACATCGTCAGGGGACAGTGAAATGTCTTTGATTAGAGAGACCTAGTGAGTTAAATTAAGAACTGCTGAAGTGGTCTTGCCAGTAAAGGGAAGCAAAGTATCCGACAGAAAACGGGCTAGTTTGTAGGTAGGTGAGTTGATCGTGGACACGATGGGCCGTAGTGGGCTACCTTCTTTATGGATCTTGGGAAAACCATAGAATCTGGGTGGTCTAGCAGCCGAGGTTTTTAGGGAGAGCCGTTTGACTGGTTCGCTTAGGGAGGTCGAGCTGGTAATGATCTTGTTGGTTTTAGTAGTTAGGCTTTTATTCGGATCTCTATTGATTTTGGAGTAGCTGCCATCATTGAGTAGGTCCTGGATTTTATATATGTACGTGGTTTTATCCATGATGACAGTGGCATTGCCCTTGTCGGCCGAGAGGATGACTATGTCATCCCTATTTTTCAAATTTGCGAGTTCAGAGGGCACATTTTTGCTAATGTTGCTAATGGGTTTCTTAGCATTTTTGAGGATAGTGGCAATCTCAGCTCTAGCAACGTCTGTTTGGGTGTGTCCCAAGCCTTTGAGGGCTACATCGACCTGGGAGATTATATCCTCCACTGGGATATGTTTAGGGGTAACTGCGAAATTCAGCCCTCCAGCTAGTACCGATTTTAGATTGTCATAAATTGGGATGTTACTCTGATTGATAACAATCTTGTTGACATATATATTTTTAATGTGTGGTTCTAGTTTTTCTTTGATAGGAGGTTGAATTTAGAGATCAAGTTAGCTTTGCATGTGGTTGAAAATGAATTAGTAGCGGAGGCTGTCATGTTGTCAACACCTTCCCAATCAGAAGGGGACATTTTTCGTGTTAGCTTTAAAGAAAATCTCGTCTAAATGATCGAGTTCAAAACGGAGCAGTCTTATTCTCTCTGAAATTAGTGATAGGCTAGCTTTAAACAAAATCCGTTCAGCGTTCGGTTAAGAGAAAGCAGCAGATGTGAGTGTGAAAGCGATGGGTATTACCTTATTGTCACGGCATCTCTTGAGGAAGGTTAGCATCTCGATTAGCTGTGACTTCTTGTCCCGTTGTCTGTTAAAAGCTCTAACAGATAAGTGGAAATCCTCCCCGTAGAGGTGTTTAATTCTAGATTTGAAGTTTCGTGACTGCAAGGATCCATACTCATTGGTTCTTTCGGTAAAGTCACGCCCCGCCCCCTCACTCTCTCACTCCCATCACTGTGCAGCAGGTTCCCACCCCCCTCTGGCCCACTCTCTGCCCCGCCCCCACACTTTCTCACTCCCATTGTTGTATATGAGCCTTTTCCAAAATTGATATTAATAATAATATCTGCCGATTTATATTTTAATAATAAAGGAAATAATGCATAAAAACACACAAACCCAAAAACACGCAAACACAGATGGAGATCATAAACAAGCCATAAATAAATAATAAAACTCTCAAGGCGAGGATGTAACAGCTATCGGCGAAAATCTCCAGATGAACAAGAGTTTGATGGGCCCCTTAGGAAAGGTCCCTCCGAGGTCAGAACACCAAGAGAGTAGACACGGAGACGCCAACAGGGTAAATCGTATACATATTTTTTTCCTTATTTGCCAGTAAAACAACGGAATTTTTTGTTAAAAAGGCAACAACAAGAATAAGATGAAATTAGCGGTCCTAACGCTCACTCCAATTAAGAACAGGCCACCAGACACATCAGTGAATTATTATCCAATGATTAATTCGCTATCAAATGATTTTCACCTTTAATACTTTTACTGTTAAAACAAAGCTTGGAGCAGGAATACCGAGTCACATCAAAGGTTATCGAGAAGGAATGAGGCGAACGGGCAAACTTACGAAAGAGTTTCAACAATATCCCAAGCAACCCCGACCACCTATGTCTCTCTCACAGTGCGGAGAAGCAGGAATTACACCTTATCACAAGGGGCCATCTGGAAAAGCCAGCCGGGTTTGATGAGACACACCCCACCCCACACACGGCAACCAGGCAAACAAAGTTTCAAAGAAAATTGTAATATAACATTAATAATAACGTGTTAACCTTAAACGATATTCCATTATAGAACCTTACAGAACCAAGGGATATGGATTCCAACAATATGGAAACGGACCTCTTAAACTCAGGATGAAAATTATTTTTCTTTCTAATAACTCCATCATATCAATGCGAACATCGGTAACCCGAGAGGGGTGTCGGGAGGACGTAGTTACAAACACGAGTCTTGGCGAACATGGGACCAAATGGTATTTGAGAAATATAGAGTCGAAAGTATAAAGAGATAGGTACTCCCGACCACCTTTGTCTCTCCCGCAGAGCGCGAGAGAGGAATTTCACGCCAGGGTAAACAGATCGTTATCGCAGGAACCATCTGCCGCACACGGGACTTAATAGTGGCCTCACCCCACCCTGCACACGGGCAGCAAAAGAGCGAGTAAGCTTTAAGTTAAATTAACCACCATACATTTATATATGATAAGACACAGAGTGACCAAAATTAATAAACTGAGTAGGAACCAAGGTAACGGGGCGGATCAGGTTGGTTGAATATGGAGTCGAAGTGATATTTGAGCGACGTTAACAAAAAGTATAGAGAGATGAGAAGATCCCGGCCACCTTTGTCTCTCCCTGCAGCACATGATAAAATGCATACGCTCTTCACTTGGAAACAAAATCAAATACCCCGAACCACAAGCAGAATCATATATGGGTACGTTACAATACCAACTGTGATGTGAAATGTTAAACTTTAAATATCTTAACCATTTCTTTGTGCAATCGGAAACGTGTACGAAAAAGGGGGGGGGGGGGGGGAACCCGCCCCTCTCTCTGGATGAACAGCGTCGACAGACGCCTTCGAGATGAATCGAAGCGTCTGTTTCCTTGATGGTTTATGGCTTGAGGAAGACCCGAACAGAACCAGGACACAAACACACACACGAACGCACACACACACAGACCACGCTCCCCCCCCCTTTTCCACTGCGGAGAGAATTGTCTTTGAATATAACGGTCAGCCGCATTTTCAAAAAGTCAAGAGTTAAGTCAGTCAAAGGAGATCAGCGAGTCAAGACGTCCACAGGACGAGCAGTCGCATGGACGGCTGGCTCCGAGCCTCGCTGAGTAGCGAGGATCGCTGAGTCGCGATGTATCAACAAAAGTGAGTCATACAGCAGTGGAGGAAACCTGCTGTCAGCGAACCAGCACGGGCGCGTTCGCGCATCTTCAAGGAGAAAGAGCGCGGCCAGCAACGCCAAGCAAGAGCGTGCAGCAGCTCAGCCAGCAGTGGAGAGAAACTGCTGTCAGTGAACCAGCACGGGCGTGTTCGCGCATCTTCAAGGAGAGGGAGCGCGCGCCACCAGCGTGCTACCAGCACCAGCACCAGAGCGTGCCAACATTAACCACCAGCGTGCCACAGCGCGCAACTTCGCGTCACCAGAGCTGAGAGGGCAGCGGCCCCGCACTCAACACCCATCGGCGCGACGACGGCGAGCGTCGTGCTGACTCATCCAGCCAGCGGTGGACAGAAACTGTGACAATCCGTTCGTATGCAACCCCCACACTCTCCCCCTCACTCCCCCACCGCGCCGCAACACACAGGAAACACATTTTGGACGCAAGAGATGCTAACCTCGGCGTCTGCTTTACGCAAGGAATTGAACCAGTGATAAAGAAGACACACGATACGCATATCGGTATATTCAAGAAGGGTTGCCACTCCAAGGTGGTGCATTAAAAATACATTCATAAAGGAAAATACTGCTGTCATTGAGTTGCATAATAACCAATCGTCCTACTGTTAACAACGTGATAAGAATTTACTTGAAGGTCTATGAATGGATGTGGTACTGTGCGGGCAATGTTTAAATACGAATTTACATTATAAGGTTAAAGTTTTGATAGCATAGTTGCATGTTTTAATCTCTCTCTCAACAACCGATCGATTGCGTTACGCGTCAGGAATTAACCACAGGTGCCGTTATCAAAGTGAAACAACGCAATCGTGATGGTATCATGTTAACGCTGTGTTGAAATTCCAAATCCCTAGATTGAGTTTTCATATTATCCAAAAATTAAAGTTAGCTAGAAAATAAAATTGATTAAAGCAGAAGGTTTGTGTGTGATTCTTCCTGAAATTCTGCTTAATATTGTTCTGCGTATGAGATCTGAATCCTGGGGACCTATGATAAGCACACTATCACCACACATAATCCATAACAAATAATTCATCATGTTCAATCGAGAGTAATCGTATCCTTATCGATAATTCGGAATTAAATAGCAGTCGAATCGACTCTCTCTCATTCGTGCTCACGAAACCTACAGAACTGCATACGATCAATTACGTTGTTTCAGTTAATAACCAAACCTCGTCACCGAGGCTCGACCACATAATCCATAACGACCTGCATTATCATAACCACGCCCACTTGCATAAATTAATACGATTATCTCTCGAATCAGCATAATTTATGCACATAATTACACCAATTAACATAATTTCGGATAAACTATGCAAATTTCAAATTTCATTTAATTTTCATTATTTTCATCAATTTTCATAACACCTATACATACAACACCATCACTCGGATGATTACCGTGCATTTCGATCGTGCTGCTTTCCACTCCCCTCTGGCCCACTCCTCCGCCCCCGCGCCCTCTGTCCTTGGCTCCTCCAACCCTCCCTCATCTATATAATCCCTTGTTTCAAACAGCTCTTTTGCCTACTTCAGCAGTTGTTTCTTGCTGTGGTTGTTCACACCTGATGACGGACGCTTGTGTTGCGCCCGAAACGTCGTGATTTGATTTAGTTATTTTCATTATTATCATTTTAAAAAATTACCTACGTGACTTTACCGAAATAACCAACGAGTATGGATCCTTGCAGTCACGAAAACTTAAAATCTAGAATCATGTGGAGCTGGTTGAGACTCTGGTTGAGAACTATGGCACAATGGGCTGTAGGATGTCCCTCAAAGTCTATATCCTTGATGTTCATCTTGATCAATTCAAGGAGAATATGGGAGTGTACTCGGAGGAGCAAGGCGAGCGCTTCCACCAGGATATACTGGACTTTGAACGCCGATACCAAGGACAGTATAACGAGAAAATGATGGGAGACTACATTTGGGGGATGATTTGTGAAAGTGATTTAAATTATAATCGTAAATCTCGAAAAAACTACTAATTTTTAAAATTTTGTACTAATTTTGTGTTACTTTAGTATAAATACATGTAAATTTGTATTCACATGTTGTTTTTCTGACTTTATGTGAACGAAAAGACTCAAATTCGCCAGTTTTCTAATTGAAAATAGGTACATTTCAAAATAGCACTGTTGTGGGGAATAATAGCCATTTTCTATACTTTTTAGGCATAAGCAATTACGAAATAATACTTGCTACCCAGGAACAAAAATTCTGTTACATAGTGTAGTATATATTTAGTACTCTCTGTTTTTTTCGGTAAAGTCACGTAGATAAAAAAATAATAAATTAACACGACGTTTCGGTTGCAACACAAGCGTCCGTCATCAGGTGAGGAATAATGATCTGCTGTTGTGGCTTTATATAGGCACGGTAGGGGGGGGGGGGGCGGTTGTAGAGTCGTGGCTGCAGGAGTCCACATGGGGGGGGGGGGAGAGGAGGAGGGTTTGTGGCATGCAGGGATGGGTGGGGGCTGGAGAAATTAGCATGTCCTTGAGCTTGAGTCGTGGCTGCAGGAATTCACGGGGGGGGGGGGGGGGGGGTTGAATTTCACAGTCACCCCCAAACACATCCCAGTAGATGACATCATTTCCCAGGTCGACATAGCCCTCAAAGGTCTGGGACACATCCCGGCAGACGTTGCAAGATCTAAAATCGCTGCTATCCTTAATACTTTTACGAAACTCATTAGCAACATTAGCAAGGACGAGCGTTTTGAACTCGCTCAAAAAAAGAGAGATAATATTGTCATTCTCAGCCGACAAGGGCAATGCCACTGTCATCGTGGATAAAACCACATGCAACAAAATTCAGCACTTTCTCAATGATGGCCATACCAATAGCTTGGCTACTAAAATCAACAAAATCATCACTAATTCGACTTCCCTAATCGAACCCACCAAACAGCTCTCTCTCTAAAACATTCGGCTGCTAGACCACCCAGATTTTACGGCCTTCTAAAAATCCATGAAGAGGGCACTCCACTCCGTCCTATCGTCTCCACCATCAACTCACCCACTTACAGACTGGCACGATTTCTGTATGAGACTCTGCTTCCATTCAAGGGGAAGACCGCCTCAGCTGTACTTAATTCGGCCCACTTGATTTCACTAATCAAGGACATATCACTGTCCCCAGACGATTTGCTTGTCAGTTTCGATGTAATCTCCCTCTTCACCAAGGTACCTGATACTTTCCAAATTGTTGCGTGATGTGTGTACTGCTTTGGGTACCAGGAAGATTTCGACGTCTCCCTACCATCCTCAGACAGATGGTATGGTGGAGCGTCTAAATTGTACCTTGTCCACCATGTTGTGCCAGAATGGTAATTACGGACAGGTCGACTGGGATCTGCAGATACCCAGCGTCTTCTCTGCATACCGGATGGTGCCTCATGCTTCTATGGGATATTTGCCGTTCTTCCTCATGTATGGGAGGGAAAACGTACTGCCTGTTGATGTCCAATTGGGTTCCCCTGTGCTGCCTCCTAAGTCGACCTTTCCAGATCACATCTGAGAGTCCCTTAGGCGTGTTTCAGAGGCACAGGAGGCTGCCAAGTTGAATACCTATAAGGCCCAGGCTCGGAATGAGCATTGTGTGCGGAGGTCTAAGACGGACATGCCATGGTCAGTGGGGGATCTGGTGTGGCTTCATTGCCTGCAGATGCCCGTTGGCACCTCTCATAAGCTCCACAAACCATGGCAGGGGCCCGTTATGATCGTTGAAGTTTTGCGCCCTCAGTGTGTCCGTGTTCGTCACGGTCGACGGCGTTCGTTTGTTCACCCATCACGATTGAAACCATTTGTTGCTCCCGTGGCCAACAGGCCTGCTGCTCCTGTGCAGGGTGATCTTCCGGAGTATGTTTCTTTACCGCCCACAGATTTTTTTATCACGGGGGGGGTGATGTAATGAGAGCGCCATCTCCTATATTATGTGGGGTATTATTATTTGTTATGCAGTTATGGTTTATCTATGGTAGGGTTTATATCTGGGTTAAGGTGATGGGGCAGATCCACCAGGGAAGCCTCTGGAGCATTCCCGAAGGCTCCAGGAGGGGCGTGGCCAGAGGCGGGGCTTAGTCGTCGTGGAGCGAATATAAGCCGGGGCCGGACCAAGGTGCGGGATCAAGAGGAGCTCCCCATCGCTGCTGCCATCGGCCACTCAGCCGCTGCCTAGCGCACTGTCAGCCAGCGGCGTGTTAGCGAGCGGGTGAGCACCACGTGGCACGGGGCAGCATAGCCGCCTGGGTGGTGTAACATCCGTAGAGAGAGTGAGATAAATAACCAATCTGTACCGAAGATTTATTTATAAACAACGTAAAGTTCTTACCGTGTCGGAGCCACTCATTGCACATGGGTAGACAACGATTTGAGGACCCAATCAAAACCATCACCTTGCCATACATAGCAGGGGTCACCAAAAGGATTTCCAAAATATTGAACAAACACAAGATCCAAGTTCGGTTCATTAAAGTATACAAATTTTGTAATTTGATCCCATCGGTGAAGGATGCGATTCCGGATATGCAATGTCCTGGTGTCTATAAGCTGAGTTGTGTCTATGGCAGCAGTTACATTGGTGAAACGAAGCGACATGTCTCAGACCGGATTCGCGAATACAAAGCGGATTTGAAACACGGTAGAACCGACACCTCAGCGGTGGCAGATCATTGTTTCAACGCTGTGGGCACACATGACATTTTTTTTTCCGAGACCAAGATGTTCTGCAAACCCTCGGGCTACCATCAGAGATTTGTTCATGAAGCCATCCAGATATACAAACACTGACAAAACTTCAATCGAGAACATGGATTCAGATTGAGAAATCATTGGAAGGACGTAATAAACCACGTTAAGTTTTAACTGCTGTGATTCTCCCTCTTACTCCCGTGCTGTTTTTGCTTACTAATTCAAGCTCGTGGACATGCTAATTCCTCCAGCCCCCACCTGTTCCTGCACTCCACAAACCCTTCCCCCTCTCCCCGCCGTGAACTCCTAGAGCCACGACTCTACAAATGCCCCCCCCCCACCCTCCCATGCCTATATTAAGCTACAACAGCAGATCATTCTTTCTCACCTGATGACGGACGCTTGTGTTGTGACCGAAACGTTGTGTTCTTTTATGATTTTTTTCTATTTATGTGACTTTACCGAAAGAACCAGAGAGTATGGATTCCTGCAGTTACGATAGCTTCAAATCAAGAATATATATGTAGTGTAGTGAAATACGCGGTGTGCACACTTAGCCAAGGGCAACTGAGGATAAGTAGGTGTGCGTTTGCAAAATGGGGTTGCACGGTCAAACCGACACCTATTTAAGGGGAGAAGCAGGTGCAAACCGGGTCGACCGGTTGTGCACGCTGACACCGGAGGTGTTGCCAGGGAGATGGGAGACAAGGGTTGATTAATGGGCTGACAGGCACCAGCCTGGCTAGCCTTAAACAGATGCAGGAGAGCTCTCGGATAATTGGCAGGAGGATATAAGGACGTGTGTGTGAGCGGAGCGGGGTTGGTTGTTGCTGGGGGCAAGAGTGAAGACATCTCACCTCACCGCTGCCTCTGACGCTGTCGCCGGCGAAGGGCAGTGGTGGAGGGTGGAGTGTGAGTAGCTGCTGTGTACTGAGGCGCTGTGTGCAAGCCTCTGTGTGAGAAGAAGCTATGTGCCGAGGCGCTGTGTGCGAAGCCTCTGTGTATGAGGACGCTGAGCGCGACTAAGCTGCGTGCGGAGTCGCTGGGAGCAGAGCTGCCGAAGGCAGGATAGGTGAGGTGTAACGTAGAGACGAGTTGAAGAAGTTATATCTAAGTGACCGTGTAGATAGTTCAAGGAGTGCCTACAACTGGTACAACAATAGGTTAATAAAGTGTAAGCAGGTGACTTGTTACCACGTGTCCGTCTGAGTAATTTTTCAAGATACTACAGATGCATTGTCTTTGAAACTGATTGTTCCACACCTGAGACAGCTTTATTTAGAGACTAGTCTCAAAAGTATTAGACCAGAGGACGCCAAAAGGCGAACAGCACAAAGACTGCACTATCAGGACATTAAGAGCTCGGGGTGAGCATCTACATCATGAGACATCCATTGCCAGTATCAAATTATAAGAATAGGTTTACCCTTTCTGGCAATAAAACATGTGGTAAGATGTTAAAACACCAAGCTGAAACCTGATAATGTAGTATAAACTCTCAGAGCATTTTTTTGCATGTTTACAACGAGTATATGTGGTTAATGCAGACATTATTCCTTGCAAAAGGTTTCAGTTTGGTGTTTTAACTTCTTAACACCTGTTTTATTGCCAGAAAGGGTAAAACCTATTATTATATAAAAACTCCGTGTTGGCAAGCATCCCGTCTGGCTCTATTGTCACAGTCGATGAATCGCCAGATGCAGCTACAGATGCCTTCTTGGCCACATGCGGGGACCCCGGCCTGGGTTCCAACCAAGTGGCACAGATCAAAAGACGTGAGAAGAATCATTATAATCATGATGATGCTTCATAGTAATAACCATCATAATAACCACCATCATCAGAACCATCGTCATCATCATAATCACTACAACTATTACAACAACCAGCATCATCATCATCAGAACTGCCATCACCACCACTATCATCACAAATACAAAAATCCCCCACAAAGCCTTAACAGACTTGTGTGTACAACCCGGACACAGGGTGTAGTACCAGCCCTAGTGGGAGCTTGGGTGAGCGCTGGTTAAGTGCGGTGGCACCACGCACAGCATGCGGTGTAGGCTCCCGTTGAGAGAGTGTCAGCCAGCTAGGGTTACGTTGGGAGCTTGATACTCTGGCTGACCTGGGGACATGTGACCGGATGATACTGGAGGGGGCCACTTGTGGAGGGGGCCAATGGGTGGTCACATGGTCTGAGAGGAACTGTCGAGAACCTTCGGGTAAGGGCGAGAGATGTCAAGAAGGTGAGCGGGGCAAGAGGCGGAACCAGCCACTGTTAGAGAGAGAGGAGGTTCAAGTCAAGCTTGAATAAGCCTCCAGCCTAGCGGTCCGAGACCCAGCTTGTGGACCGGACCGAGATAGTGGAACCGTGTCTAGTTCTGCCGTAGCATGGTTAGTTGGGTGGTTACCACCGAGATTATGTTGTGTAAATAGCCCTGGAGTATGTTGTGCAAATAGGTTATGAATGTGTTGCTCCTAAGACAACGTCTGCGACTCAGTTGGACTCACTACAACTGGCGTCGGAAGTGGTCAACTTGCTAGGAAATAGCTAGCGGTAGACAGTCATGTCTACACATCACGGAGTTCGTACACGGGCGTCGGACGATGAAGACGATGAAGAGTTGACTCCGCACATGGCCGTCGATGAAGGAGTGGAGGCGCTGCCAGCGGAGCAGAGCGCCGTCGGAGCATCCTGCGCAACTCTATCGTTGGAGGTGCTCGTCAGAGACGCGCACGTTCGCCTTGCGGAGCTTCTTCGGATGGCATCCTCGATCGTCGCTGAGCTGCGTCTTTTATTTACTGCGGTGAAGGAGGGAGCTGCGGAGTCGTCTGGACGGGGCGACTCGGACGTCATTTCACAAAGGGCGGGAACGTCGATGGTGCAGCCCGCACTCATGGCCGCCATCTTACCGCCAGCTCTGAGCCTGCCAAGCTTGAAGCGGAGCTGTCCTTTCCAATTTACATTCCATCACTCCACCGCCGACACCCTTCATTAAATAATTTGTTGCTTCCAGCTGCGATTGGGTAGCGTTTAAGCAGGGATTTCTCACCAATGCCGACTTAGCGGGATTGACGGAGGCACTGAAATCGCTGCCCACCACCCTCGACAACGACGCCTTGGCGGCGTTCCTCGCCATCCGCCATCTGACAGATCCACCCTTGCGCAGACGTTCGACCAGATGGCGGCTGTTTTTGAGCCTCTGCTGAACACCCGGCAAAAGTTCGCCATAAGACGTAAAAGGGAGGGTGAGTCGGCTCTAACCTACCATAGTGTGCTTTTGGCGCTAGCGAAGGCTGCGTTCCCTAAAATGGACCACGACGGTCTTGACGCCTTGGTCCTCGAGAAGATGCTGGGAGTCCCGAAAGACCTCTATACTGTGCTTCCCCCCGAGGACGATGCGGTGTCTTCACTCCGGGTCACCAACTGCATCCCAGTCCAGGAGTGGCCGGGTCGTCTGCTGCAACTGCAGCCTGCCGGGGCACGTCCCGTCGGGCTGTCGGGTTCCTCAACAGCGACTCCCAGGGAGGCCGCCTTCCTACGACTCCCTACTTCATAAGGCGAGTCACGGCGCATCCCACACTCGGCCCTGGGGTTCACTTCACCCATCGGGGGGTTTCGGTGTGGGTCGGGGTCGCGCGGGTTTGGGGGGAGTCAGGATGTGTTCGCATCTTCGCCATTTATTTTTTAACTTATCTATAACATCTACCTCCCAGGTGTCATGTTTTGGAACCTGTGGATGCTCTATGTTTTGCCGCCAATGGTGGATCGTTGAGAATAATTGGACGGATAACGGTGGAGTTGTTTATTGCCGATGTCATATTGTCGGGCCACGTTTTGGTGTCTACGGACCTAGCCGTACAGTGTTTGCTATGGACCAATTTTTCTGGGCAAGATGCCCCTGAAGATTTGTGTTGATCAGAGCTGTCTGGAATTGCCGTTGGGACGGCGTATGGCATTTATTCTGCCGCCGACTCATATGTCTTCAGCTAACACGACGTTGCAGGCTATTGCATGCCAAACAGTGGGGATTCTGCCTGGCGCACAAATGTTAGTGCCCCTCTGGTTGCGAAAACTGCTCGATGTGTGCACTGCGAATGAAAGTGTTGTTTTGGGGCCCTCCAATTTAACTCAATTGCGGTATGTCGCTAGAGGCAGCCAAGGCATTGGTGTCCCAAGACCAAGAGCCTTTCATTCAGGTTCTTAATGCCGGGCCAGACACAACGGTCATCCAGGAGGGGACCGTGCTGGCACATGCTTCATTGGCGCGTCCAGAGAGGGACGTTGTGGGAAGTGTCAGGGTTGGCGCTCAGGCTCACGGGTTCCAGGATGTGGACGAGGGATGGATTGATGAACTTTTCTCTGAGTGTGGCGATTTATCTATGGGACAAAGGGGGAAACTGCATGCTCTCTTGCGTGAATTTTCTGACATTTTTAGTAAAAATAAATTGGATATTGATCGCATGTCCCTTTTGAGCCACTATATTGATACGGGCGATGCTGCCCCAATTCGGCAAAATCCTTACCACTTGAGCCCGGCCGAGAAGGAACATGTTCACTTGGCGTTTGATGAGATGATGGCTGCGGACATCATATCACAATCCACCAGTCCATGGGGTGCCCCGATCATGCTTGTCAAGAAGCACGATGGCAGCTTGTGGTTTTGCGTTGATTTCCGCAAGCTCAATAAGGTTTCCATCGCGGATGATACCCCTTACCACATATAGACGATTCCCTGGATGCCCTGGCGCGAGCACGGTTCTTTTTCACCCTTGACGTTCTATCGGGATTTTGGCAGTTGCCACTTGATGAGGCTTCCAAGCCCAAGGGTTTTTAGAATTTAACCGGCTCCCTATGGGCCTCCACTCCGTGCTGGCTATGTTTCAGAGGCTGATGGAGCTGGTTTTAGCGGGCCTCCAGTGGGATTCGTGTCTAATATATTTGGATGACGTTATTGTCTTTGGTCGTACATTCGATGAACATTTGGATCGCCTGCGGGCTGTTTTCCTTAAGATGCGTGCGGCCGACCTGAAATTTAAACCACAGCAGTGTCACCTCCTCAAAAAATCGGTTCCATATTTGGGTCACATAGTGAGCGAATCGGGTATCGCTACGGACCCAGAGAAGACGGCGCATGTCCGTACGTGGCCGACACCCACCTCGGCAAGCGAGGTGCGCAGTTTTATCGGCTTTGCTTCGTATTATCGCCAATTTGTCGCCGGCTTCATATCCATTGTTAAGCCTCTCCATGCCTTGACTGCTAAGTGGCAAAAATGTAATTGGGGGGAGGAGGAGGAAGCCGCGTTCTGCTCCATTTGCGATGGGCTGGTCAATGACCCTCCCCTGCATTATCCCGCTTTTTCATTACAGTTCGTTTTGGATACACACACCAGTAATACTGGTATTGGAGCGGTATTATGGAGCACGTGGTCGCTTAGAGAGCAGGGTGCTGTCCCCGGCCGAGCAGCAGTACTGCGTTACGCACTGGGAATTGTTGGCCATTGTGGTTTTCATGCAGCAATATTGGCCTTATCTGTACGGCAGACATTTCGAGGAGCGCTTCAACCATGCAGCGATCCAATATGTGCTGCGTGTAGATTAGCCCTCGGGCCAATTATCACGTTGGCTTGAAATCCTGCAAGATTTTTCATTCCGTGTTACATATCGCAAAGGTTCTTGTCACACCAATGCTGATGCCCTGTCGCGATTGCCAGCGAGCGGCGGGTGTTCATGCTTTTAGGGTTCTGGTCATTGTAAACCAGCCGAGTCAACCTCTCCCCCTCTCTCGTTGCATCTGCCACGGACACGATGGGTGGGTCGAGCAACGTCCCGGCCACGTGGGATGTGGTAATCGGGTTGGACTACGAGGTGTGGGGGCGCTTGCAGGCGGAAGATGCGTCCTTGCTTAAATTATGACGGCGAGTCAGAGAGGCTGCTGGTGAGGCGGCTAAACGTGGTGTCACCTCAGTTGTCTTGCGGGGCGGGCTGCTCATGCACTGGGATGGTGGATTATGCCGGTAAGCTATTGTTGTCCCTACCACTCTGTATGGCAAAGTTGTTTGGGCAGTACATAAACGTCTGTTACATCTGGGTGTGCAAAAAACGCTGGCCGCACTCAAATTGGATTTTTAATGGCCGGCTATGGCCCCAGATGTTAAAAATTTGCTTAAAGGTTGCGTACAATGTGCACGGCGGAAGCCACTGGCAAAATCTTGTTGCCCTCCGCTGCAATCCATTCAGGTGTCGCGATTCAACGAGCTGGTTGCCCTCGATTTTCTCGGTCCGTTTCCAACTTCTGCTCGAGGCAACAAATACTTGCTCATTCACGTTGCGTATTTATCATGCTGGCCTATGGCCTGGTCACTCCTGAATCAATCGGCTGTAGCTGGGACCGAGGCGTTCCTTAATCTAATATGTCCTGGATAAGGGTGCCCCCGAGTGCCTTTTGACCGATCAACGTAAAACATTTTCTTCGAAACTGCTGCGTGAGGTTTGCGATTTGCTGGGCACAAAGAAGGTGCGAACATCACCATACCATCTGCAGACAGATGGTATGGTCGAACGCCTGAATAGAACACTGACCTCCGTGTTGAGTCACCTGGTCACAGCTAGATTGGGACTTGCATGTCCCTGCGGTTCTTGCTGCCTACAGGATGGCCCCTCACATGTCCACCGGCTACTCTTCCTTCTTTTTGATGTGTAGTGGAGTACGAAGGTGCGTTGTGGAAACGGCATGATTACATGATGACAAATACAGTAC
This sequence comes from Petromyzon marinus, assembly GCF_048934315.1. Taxonomy (NCBI): domain Eukaryota; kingdom Metazoa; phylum Chordata; class Hyperoartia; order Petromyzontiformes; family Petromyzontidae; genus Petromyzon; species Petromyzon marinus. The sequence goes on along the minus strand of NC_133741.1, from coordinate 744,771 downwards.
GGGTTATCTTGGGTCAGCCTGTAGCAAAGGCGAATACAGTGCAGATTATGTTGGGGCAATTAAGCTGAGTGAGCCGTGGACGGCTGTGATTGGTTGGTGCTGTTGCCAGGGCCGGAGGGGCGTCTGGAAGTCTGGCGAGAAACAGGTGACGGTCACACGGAGAGCCGTTGGGACGCGGGTTAATTAATTGGGGGTGTAATGAGAGCGGGTATAAGAGCGGGAGTTGGAGTCAACAGCGGGGGGTTTGAGTTGTTGAATGGTGAAGAGCTTGGAGAGGGGTGGAAGAGCGGAGAGCTTGGAGAAGGGTTGAAGTTGGAAAGCTTGGGGGAGTTGAAGTGTGGAGAGTTTGAAAGACAGAGATTGAGAGACAGAGTTTGGAAGACAGAGTTTGAGAGACAGAGGTTGGAAGACAGAGTTTGAGAGACAGAGTTTGGAAGACAGAGTTTGAGAGACAGAGTTGGAGTTAAGAGTTGAAGGGTGGAGTTGCTGAGTGCAAAGACGCTGTGTGTGAAGTCGCTGTGTGCGAAGTCGCTGTGTGCGAAGACGCTGTGTGCGAAGTCGCTATGTGCGAAGACGCTGTGTGTGAAGTCACTGTGTGCGAAGACGCTGTGTGCGAAGTCGCTGTGTGTGAAGATGCTGTGTGTGAATACGCTGTGTGCGGAGTTGCTGAGTGCGGAGTTGCTGAGTACGGAGTCACTGAGTGCAGAGTCGCTGAGTGCGGAGTAAGCGAAGTAATCATGGGGAGTGGAGAGACAAAGGTGGCGAGCGAGTCGAGTGAAGCACGGCGAGCGAGCCGTGGCGACCAGGATACTGTGGAATGTGGAGGACATGCTGAGAGTTTTAAATAATGCGGTGTTCGAAGAAAGACAGAAGTTGTCCAAGTGAAATCGAACACTACAGATGTATGGACGAGAATATGATCCTCTCATCGACGTACAGTTGCAGGCCGCGCAAGTCGTGAAAGTGTCAAAAATTTCGGATTCCATTCGTTTCACTCTTGAAAAGCTTTCCGAAGCGTGGGAAGCTTCTAGGGTCAACTCCCGAGCCAGACACTTGGCTAACGAGCGGCTGAAGAGGGCTCGTATTTCCCTGTGCGATTGGTTGCTGGGCAACAGGCCCTGTTTGCATTGTCCGCAGGTGCCCGTGGGCACATCCCCTAAATTTCTGCAACCCTGGAGGCGGCCGGTTGATGTTGTTCGGGTCGTGTGTCCACAATGTGTCCAAAATTCGGCTTGGTTAGCGAATTTGGTTTGTTCACCCCTCTGATCTGAAGCCGTTTATTGCGCCATATGAATTTGTTTCATCTCCATATCGCAGGGGCCGAGTGTCGGGTGTGTCCGACAAGCTGAGGCGTGCGTCTGCTGACGCAGGACCTCGGGAGAGTGTTGCTATCCCACCCCCAGGCGCTGCCCTATTGCTGTCTCACACGCGGCCTCGCTTGCTCCGGACGTGGAAGGTCGGATGGTCCGGCCTACTGCTCTTTGTGAGGAGCTGGTTTCATCTGATCGATTGCTCATTTCTCCCAGGTCATCCAGGGTGGACGAGCCCAATCTCCCTGGAGGCCAGGCATCACGGACTCGCTCAAAGACTCGGGTTGCATGATCCCCGTATGTTGCACACTCCCACGCCATCATTGGTTGTCGCGCTCGCGTGAGTCGTAGCGAGTAATTGGCTGATCCTGCTCGCCATTGAGCTCACGAGCATTGTTACACATTGTGGGTGGGAGATGTTGATTGCAGGGGCCTTGCATGTCGCGATTGTTATTGTTGTTGTTCTGCATAATTGTTATTGTTAGTCAGTGTATAATTGTACAGTTGGGTTAGGGTATTTATTGGTTGTTTTGTTATTGTTGGAGCACACGTGCGTTATGGTGTATATATTTTGGCGTTGCTTCATTAAGGGAAAGTTGACAGCCGGAACGGCTGAGTGCTACAGAGGGGTGGGGGTGATGTAGTGACTGGGAATGTCACTGTGTGGTGCTGGGCCTGCGGAGCCACTGCGGGATATATACTGTTGTGTGTACACCCTAGACACGGGGTGTAGTACCGACTCTAGTGAGGGCTTGGGTGAGTGCTGGTTAAGCGCGGTGCAGGCTCCCATTGAGAGAACGAGAGTGTCAGCCAGCTAGGGTTACGTTGGGGGCATGATACTCTGGCTGACCTGGGGACATGTGACCGGATGAAACTGGCGGGGGGCTACCGATGGAGAGGGGGCCAATTCGTGGTCACATGGTCCGGGAGGAACCATCGAGAACCTTTGGGTAAGGGCGAGAGAGATCGAGAAGGTGGGCGGGGCGAGAGGCGGAGCCAGCTCCAGCCTGGCCCGATATAAGGGGGCCCTGGAGAAGGGCTCGGGGTTCTTACTGTTGGAGAGGCAGGAGATCGACGCCAAGCTTGAAGAAGCCACCAGCCATGCGGTCCGAGACCCAGCTTGTGGTCTGGACGGGGATAGTGGAACCGTGTTTAGTTCCCACGTAGCATTGTTAGTTGGGTGGTCACCACCCTAAAGTATATTGTGTTAATAGTTGAATAAACGTGTTGCTCCTAAGACAACGTCTGCGACTCAGTTGGACTCACTACACAAGGGCGACCTGGGCTGTATCATCCACTCACTTAGAACTCACCAGGACATTCACACGCAGATCGCATTTGACATCAAAGTAACCATGCAGCCCACTGGTCGCCTTCACATATCTGTCCCTCCGAGTAAAAAAAAACGCAACTTAAAGTCTACTTTACATATCCCTTCAGAAACACGGCCTTCTGTGAGTGCATCTCATAAGCAGCATTGCATCAAGACAAGCAACACTCCGGACAGTTTTTGACATTAAAATGTCTCATCAGCTGCAGAACTGGGGCCTGCTTGAATGCATGCTAGTGAACGGACAGATGTTACAGATAAGGATCTTGTCTGATAGATATAGATCATATTTCAATGCAATATTATATAATACTCGTACTTAAAATTGAAACGATATTTAATAAATGTAATATAGCAACTTAAAGACAGTGAATTACACTGAATAAATTAAAACGTACAGGACATATCTGTGCATGTAAGATGTGTTTCGATGATTATGCAGCAGGAGATGGAACAAGGTTGTACACTGTTGGTATTGTTGTTGGTAATCAATGTGCGTGTTGATGATTTTTAACTCTGAGACTCTAACCGCTACCAACTCGCAGTGCCTAGGGTAGAGACGTGTAGCTGGTTTCTTCACAGGTATAAAGACTCCGCCTTGGCAGAGATCTCGCCTGGCACGGCGTGCAGAGCTTTATACTCACAGTTCACCGTTCGTCCATAACAACTACAGACCCCTACCTGGCCACACGCAGGGAGCCCGGCCTGGGCTCCAACCCAGAGACACGAGATCAGGAGGATAAACGAGAAGGATCATTATCATAATCATGCTCCATCAGAACCATCATCATCAGAACCATCATCAATATTATCGTAACGACCACCATCATCATCATCATCAAAAACCATCATTATAACAAACATCATCAGATCCAGCATCATTATTATAACCATCATAATCAGAACCACCATCAGAAAAATAATCAGAAACACCATCAACATTACCACCATCAACACCACTCATCACCACTACAATTATCACCATCATCACCATCATCATCACACACATCTACCAAAACAAAGATCTCCCGTAGAGCCTTAACAGACAGTTGAGGCAAATGCTGTTATGGAGCACCTATGAAAGCCGGCAAGCACACGAGATGGGTGGCCAGCACCACTCCCGACCGCCTTTGTCTCCCGAGTAGGGATGCTTACACACCTAACCCAGTACACATTTGAGGCTGAGTCGACCTAGGGGAGGCCCAGGAACGGTTAAGATAATCATCACTGGTGTTGGCCGTGGGCGGAAATCGAACTCTGGTCTCTGCTGGGTTCGTAGTGCAGCGCGCCACCACTACAACAGGTTTGTGCCAAGCTTTGTGCACTTTTCGACCACGTGAAGTCTGGAATGCTCACAACTGGCAGGAGGTCAGCGGACATATCCAGGTGCCAGGTGCCATGGGTTGACTGAGTCGACTGGCAGATGCATCCCCCGACAATTGCACCCTGGCCCCACACCCCCCCCCCCCCCTACTATAATCACCCAGAAATGTCTGTCCGTCCCGCGCGTTACGTCACTCCACATGAGGCCAACCTCCCCCGCGTGATGTGACTCCACATGAGGCCCAGCCCCCCTCATTAATATTCACTAGCTTTTTTGCCCATCCAAAGACAGGTGTATATTGCTGTAAAATTGAAATATTCAAAAGAACAACTGTTCAGCTCATGATTATTAATGAGGGGGGGTTGCCCCATGTGGAGTGACTTCACCCGCTAATGGTTATTGTGGAGGGGTGCGGTATGTGGAATGCCGTTACCTGCTCATGATTATTGATGAGGGAGGGGTGCGGCATGTGGAGTGTGCAACCTTCTTGTGCCTTAGGGCCTTAGGTCAAATTTCCACACGGGCATGAATATTATTTAGGGGGGGGGGCTCTTTTGCAGTGACGTCACGTACGGATGAAGCACTGTGCTGCCTAAATTTATTTTTTACCGTCACTTTCCTACTCTTTGGTTCTATTCGGTAAAGTCACGTAGGTAAAAAATTAAAACAACAAAAATCACGACGTTTCGGCCACAGCACAAGCGGCCTTCATCAGGTGAAGGGACCAACCTGTCCAGCGGACAGCGTTGGAGTGAAGAAAGCCAAACGCTGGTCGCCTCCCTTTAAGCTGTGAGGGGGCAAACAGCAATCGCCCTGACAAAGGAAATTAGCATGAAACGCACCACTGACAAAGCTTGGAATTAGCACAAGATGATAACACACCACCCTGGGAGTTTGGAATGCCACTACTAGAATAAATATACTGTACCATTGAAATTTAGATTTGAAGCTTTCGTGCCTGCAAGGATCCATACTCATTGTTTCTATTAGGTAAAGTCACGTAGGTAAAAAATAAAGCAACAAAAATCACGACCTTGTAAGTTTGGAGTGCCACTATTTGAAATAAATATACTGTACCATTGAAATTAGTTAAATGTTTGGTTCGATTTAGAACATCTTTCCAATGGTTGCTTAATTTGAAACCATCTTCTCGGTTGAAATTGTGTCTATGTATGTAAATCTGAATTGCCTTGTGGACAAATATCTGATGATAACCTGTCGGTTTGCAAAGGACCTTGGTATCGGAGAAAATTATATCGCGATCACCCACAGAGTTGAAACAATGATCAGTTACGGCAGAAGAATTCGTTCTGCCGTGTTTCAAATCTGATTTGTGCTCGCGAATTCGGTCAGAGACATGTCGTTTCGTCTCTCCGATATAGCAATCACTACAAGTGCAGCTCAATTTGTAAACCCCGGGGTACTATAAATCATGAATGACATCCTTCACGGATGGGATCAGGTCACAGATTTTGTGTGCTGTATTGAACTGGACCAGGATCTTGTGTTTGTTTAGAATTTTGGAGATCTTTTTAGTAACGCCTGCTATATATGGTAGTGTGATGGTTTTGACCGGAGTATCAAGTGGTTGTTTCTGTATGGAGGGAGAAACAGCTTGGCGGATGGTACGGTCAGAGTATCCGTTTCTCTTGAGGGCCAGATGTACGTGCTTTAATTCACTGGCCAGGTGGTGTTGGTCTGAAATGCAATGAGCCCTGTGGTATAACGTTTTGATGAGATAATTATTTTGAGTCGGATGGTGGTGGGAATCAGGTTTCAAGTAGGAATCTGTGTGGGTGGGTTTCCTGTAGACAGAATGTCCCAATGAGCCATCAGGTCTCCTCTCAAACAGAACACCCAAGAACTGCAACTTGCCATCTTTCTCCACTTCCATGGTAAATTTGATGGCGGGATGTCTGGAATTGATGTGGTGTAGGAAGAGGTTAAAAGCTGGGAGGCCATGTGGCCAAATGACGAAAGTGTCGTCTACATATCTCTTCCACAGGGAAGGTTTGAGGGTGGAAGTCTGGATGGCGTCTTATTCAAATTTCTCCATGAAAACATTGGCTATCACTGGTGATAAGGGAGAACCCATGGGGGTACCCTCATTTTGTTTGTAGAAGGTGTCATTCCAAGTAAAGTAGGTATTGGGGAGGCCGTGTCTAACCAGCGCAGGTGTATCGGGGTCTAGTCCATCTTGTACCAAATTTTCAATTATTTCAATGGTATCAGGTACTGGGACCTTGGTGAACAGAGAGACCACATCGAAGCTGACAAGGATATCGTCGGGGGACAGTACAACGTATTTATCCTTAGAGACCAATTGAGCTGAGTTAAGTACTGCTGAGGAGGTCTTACCAGTGAAAGGTAGCAAGGTATCTGACAGAAAACGTGCTAGCTTATAGGTAGGGGAATTGATCGTGGATACGATGGGTCGTAGTGGGGTGCCTTCTTTATGAATCTTGGGGAGACCATATAATTTAGGGGGTCTTGCAGCAGAAGGTTTTAGGGACGGACGTTTAGTTGGTTCGATTAGGGAGGTCGAACTTGTGATGATCTTGTTGGTTTTTCATAGTTAGGCTATTAGTAGGGTCATTTTTAATGTTTGAGTAACTTCCATCGTTGAGTAGCTTCTGGATTTTGTTGTTGTACGAATCTTTATCCAAAATTACAGTGGCGTTGCCTTTGTCGGCTGAGAAGATGACTATATCATTTTTATTTTTTTTAATTCACGAGTTCAGAGCGTTCATTTTTGCTGATGTTGCAAATGGGTTTCTTAGCATTCTTGAGAATAGTGGCTATTTCAGCTCTCGCAACGTCTGCTTGGATGTGCCCGATGCCTGTGAGGGCTACATCGACCTTATATATGAGTCCCTCATATAACAAAACTAGACGTCAAAAAATCGTCATTAATCAGAGTGACACCCCGATTTCGGACAATCTGAAAACAGTACTGGCTAGAGGACTCAAATTTGCTATCACTCCGAGACATATCCCTGTAGATGATATCATCTCTCAGGTCGATGTAGCCCTCAAAGGCATAGGGCACATCCAAGCAGACGTTGCGAGTGCTGAAATAGCCACTATTCTCAAGAATGCTAAGAAACCCATTAGCAACATCAGCAAAAAAATGAACGCTCTGAACTCGCGAATTTAAAAAATAGAAATGATATAGTCATCCTCTCAGACGAAAAAGGCAACGCCACTGTAATTACGGATAAAGATTCGTACAACAACAAAATCCAGAACCTACGCAACGATGGAAGTTACTCATAAATTAAAAATGACCCTACTAATAGCCTAACTATGAAAACCAACAAGATCATCGTAAGTTCGACCTCCCTAATCGAACCAACTAAACGTCCGTCCCTAAAACCTTCTGCTGCAAGACCCCCTAGGTTATATGGTCTCCCCAAGATTAATAAAGAAGGCACCCCACTACGACCCATCGTATCCACGATCAACTCTGCTACCTATAAGCTAGTACGTTTTCTGTCAGATACCTTGCTACCTTTCACTGGTAAGACCTCCTCAGCAGTACTTAACTCAGCCAAATTGGTATCTATGGTCAAAGACGTGGTACTGTCCCCCGACAATATCCTTGTCAGCTTCGATGTGGGCTCGCTGTTTACCAAGGTCCCAGTACCTGATACCATTGGAATAATTGAAAATTTGGTACAACATGGACTAGACCCCGATACACCTGCGCTGATTAGACACTGCCTCATCAATACCTATTTTACGGGGAATGGCACCTTCTACAAACAAAATGAGGGTACCCCCATGCGTTCTCCCTTATCACCAGTGATAGCCAATGTTTTCATGGAGAAATTTGAATCAGACGCCATCCAGACTTCCACCATCAGACCTTCCCTGTGGAAGAGATATGTAAACAACACTTTCGTCATTTGGCCACTTGGCCTCCCAGCTTTGAACCTCTTCCTACACCACATCAATTCCAGAGATCACGCCATCAAATTCACCATGGAAGTGGAGAAAGATGGCAAGTTGCCATTCTTGGATGTTCTGATTGAGAGGAGACCTGATGGCTCTTTGGGACATTCTGTCTACAGGAAACCCACCCACACAGATTCCTACTTGAAACCGGATTCCCACCACCACCCGACTCAAAAGAATTCTCTAATCAAAACGTTATACCACAGGGCTCATTGCATTTCGAACCAACACCACCTGGCCAGTGAATTAAAACACGTACATCTGGCCCTCAAGAGAAACGGATACTCTGACCGTACCATCCGCCAAGCTGTTTCTCCCTCCATACAGAAACAACCACTTGATACTCCGGTCAAAACCATCACACTACCATATATAGCAGGCGTTACTAAAAAGATCTCCAAAATTCTAAACAAACACAAGATCCTGGTCCGGTTCAATACAGTGCACAAAATCCGTGACCTGATCCCATCCGTGAAGGATGTCATTCCTGATTTATAGTAACCCGGGGTTTACAAATTGAGCTGCACTTGTGGTGATTGCTACATCGGGGAGACGAAGCGACATGTCTCTGACCGAATTCGCGAGCACAAATCAGATTTGAAAAACGGCAGAACGAATTATTCTGCCGTAGCTGATCATTGTTTCAACGCTGTGGGTGATCGCGATATAATTTTCTCCGATATCAAGGTCCTTTGCAAACCGACAGGTTATCATCAGAGATTTGACCACAAGGCAATTCAGATTTACAAACATGGACACAATTTCAACCGAGAAGATGGTTTCAAATTAAGCAACCATTGGAAAGATGTTCTAAATCGACCCAAACATTAAACTAATTTCAATGGTACAGTATATTTATTTCAAATAGTGGCACTCCAAACTTCCAAGGTCGTGAATTTTGTTGCTTTATTATTTACCTACGTGACTTTACCTAATAGAACCAATGAGTATGGATCCTTGCAGACACGAAAGCTTCAAATATAAATTTCAATGGTACAGTATATTTATGCTAATTCCAAGCTTTGTCAGTGGTGCGTTTCATGCTAATTTCCTTTGTCAGGGCGTATGCTGTTTGCCCCCTCACAGCTAAACGTGACTTTACCTAATAGAACCAAAGAGTATGGATCCTTGCAGGCACGAAAGCTTCAAATCTAAATTTCAATGGTACAGTATATTTATTCTCTTAGTGGTATTCCAAACTCCCAGGGTGGTGTATTATCATCTTGTGCTAATTCCAAGCTTTGTCAGTGGTGCGTTTCATGCTAATTCCCTTTGTCAGGGCGTTTGCTGTTTGCCCCCTCACAGCTTAAAGGGAGGCGACCAGCGCTTGACTTTCTTCACTCCAACGCTGTCCGCTGGACAGGTTGGTCCCTTCACCTGATGAAGGCCGCTTGTGTTGTGGCCGAAACGTAATGTTTGTTGTTGTTTTAATTCTTTACCTACGTGACTTTACCGAATAGAACCAAAGAGTATGGATCCTTGCAGTCACGAAAGCTTCGAATCTACAATCGTCACTTTCCTGTAAAGAAACGTCATATTTGAAGCGACTTTGCATGATAAATTATTTAATTCAACTCGACCTTCCTCTGCGTTGTTTAAAAATCTATTTCAATATATTATCTAATTAGTCTTGGCCACTAATACTTATTTTCACGCAGCACATCAACGTTATCAGGGACTCAAAGATAATGCCAAACATAGTTTAAACTAACACATCACATTGAGTAACTTAAAGCTAATCAAATACTACACAAAGCTAGTGAATTATTGTTAAAATAGAGAATACAGCATAATAGGAGTAAACTAAATTTTGATTTAAAGCTTTTGTGACTGCAGGGATTCATATTCTTGGTTCTTTCAATAAAGTCACGTAGAAGGGAAACAATAAAATAATAAAAACTTAAAACAATACAATTTTCACGATGTTTCGACTGCAACACAAGCAATCATCATGTGCGAAAAGCACAGCAAGAAAATCCGAAAAAAAGTGGCGGCTATTTTTAACGTTAGCACCACGGAGTGCGATTTGACAGTTTGAGGAGCTTTTCAAAACCATCACTTTACCCTACAATGCGGGGATCACAAAAAAATCTCCAAAATCTTGAATAAACACAAGATCCAGGTCCGATTCAACACATTACATAAAATCCGTGATCTGGTTCCGTCTGTAAAATATATGATTCCGGACATACAGTACCCTGTCGTCTACAAACTAAGTTGCCTCTGTGGTAGTAGTTACATTGGAGAAACCAAACGACATGTCTCGGACCGCATTCGTGAACACAAAGCAGACCTAAAACACGGTAGGACCAACACCTCGGCCGTGGCAGATCACTGTTATAATTCAGTAGGCTCACATGACATTGGCTTCTCCAAGACAGAGGTTCTTTGCAAGCCATCTGGCTACCATGAGATGTTCGTTCATGAGGCTATCCACATATACAAACACAGAAACAATTTCAACCGAGAAGATAATTCTGGCTTACAAATCATTGGAAGAGTTTGATAAACCATTTCGGGTCTTATTTGATTGTTCACGCTTACGGTGGCTTTCAGACCACATCCATTAATTTTCGTCTCCCCCCTCCTCTTTTCCGAACATAGATGGACTCTTTCATCTGAACAAACTGACAAATCGCACTAACGTTAAAAATAGCCGCCACTTTTTTCGGATTTTCTTGCTGTGGTTTTCGCACCTGATTATGATTGCTTGTGTTGCAGTCGAAACGTCGTGAGAATTTTATTGTTTTATATTTTTATTATTTTATTGTTTCCCTTCTACGTGACTTTACCGAAAGAACCAAGAATAGGAGTTTACTAGTTTACATTTCTAAATAACTAAAGTACTTACAAACAAGCAACAGTGTCTCTACAGATTATTTGAATATAATCGACACAAGAACACACACATTGACTGACACTGCATTTAACATTGACAATGTATTTAACATTGACAATGTATTTAACATTGCCATTGTCTCGATGGCGAGATGTTCACTACCTCGCCTGGTGGGTTTGATCCCGACCCTGAGGCCTGTATATTTAGAGCTATCCTCGTGGTCGATCGGATTTTTCTCTGCGGCCTCCGATTTTTCCCTGAAAATTTAGAAACATGCATTTTGATTATTTAGATTATTTTTCTGCTAAACATTTCTACGTGATAAACCACTTTGTTGAACTATAATTTGTGACCAGGTCACTTCTGAAAGATAAGTTAAAACCTCAATGGGCTTTACCTGGTAGTATACAAATTCTTTCCTTTTATTTGTATTTTTTTAAGTTATTTGTTTTCCCATAATTTTATTATGGTTGTATTATTGTAGCAACGTTGTGACCCGCCCTTACTGGACATCCGTGAAAAAGAGGTTTATAGCTCATCGGATTCCTACAGTATAAATACATTTTCTGATTCTGGGTCGAGACGTAATCTCTCCCTCCACCAGCCCTCTGGGAAGCGCCAGTAGTCTTCATAAAAAATGTCTCTCAACATTTTTGCTTTAATTCCTGCAATTGCATAATCTGACAGGCCCTTGGGGACTCTGGGTTGGGATACATTAAGACCGTATGGATACAGGTACAGCAGTAGAATGCAGCCTTAAACCCCATTCGGAACTCCATGAACACAAAGAAGGCTGCTGTGAGGCTGCATGTCCAACTCTACCGTCCAGTTAGGGGCCGTACATAAATTACGTCACGCGATTTTGGACGATTTTTTACCCCTCCCCCCATCTTCACACGGCGTTACAAAAAGTCAGACCCCCCCTGAAATATGATGTCACAAAGCTCTGCCCCCCCACCCTAAAAAAAATTAAACCTGCTTCAAATCGATACTCTTTGGTTCTTTCAGTAAAGTCACGTAGGTATAAAATATACGTGACGTGACTTTACCGAAAGAACCAAAGAGTATGGATCCCTGCAGTCAGGAAAACTTCTAATCTAGAATGCTTCAAATCGCTTTGAACTATTGTCATTGTAATGCGTATTTAATGTGGCGCTGCACTCTGATGTTGTTGGAGAAAACATTAATTAAAAAGTCTATTTAATTAAGTAGAACGTGTTGTCTATATTTATTTAAAGTTACGCATTTTTTGTGACGTCACATTTCTCAACCCCCCCCCCCTCGTCACACATCGTCACAAATGTCTGACCCCCCCCCCCCACAGGTGCGTGACGTCATTTATGGACGACCCCTTAATTCCCCGGCGATGCACCCACACCAATGCAGATTTACCCAATGCGCTATGCCAGATGTTACACAAACTCGGCGTGAAACGTGCGACGAATAATTCCATTGCGCAGCGGGAGACACGAGACAACCAGCACAAAGACTCGGAAAACAACGCCAACACTCAGTGTCAGGTGCACGACAAACTCGCTCCTCAGTCTCACTCACGCTGCTGCGCTCACCACCCCGGGGCCACACCGCACGCGCCAACGTGCGAACTTTGGGCATTACGCAGCGCTGCCCTCTCCCGACTATTCGCACACCACACTCACTCTGCGACTTACAAGAAACCGGTCACATCGCACCGTATACAGTCTTGCTAATACCTTTATTTTATTTCTAGATTTGAAGCTTCTTACCTACGTGACTTTACCGAATAGAACCAAAGAGTACCTTTATTTTAGGCAGAAACAAACCTTTGGTATGCACTCTAGTCGGTACGACCCAAGAGTGTAGAGTGAGAAAAGCCTTCTCACCTAGCGTCCTCACTTTTACCTCGTACCTACAATCACTGATGTCGCAAGGACTCTCTGAGCGGTGAAGAGAGGAGAACACGCTGAGATAACCACGGTGAAGATTTCGAAAACAAGATGGCCCACTCGTTCCGGAATCTCACCTTTCCAAACTTCAAAGGACCTGGGTCATGTGATACCTAGCGACTAATCCTGTGCCTACCTGTGGCTACCTACGGGGTCTTTCCTCTGACACAAACCGCGGTTTCCTTTAATTTCTCTTTTCCTGCACTTTTCATTCTGACCCGTCTGGACTCAGGAATGTGTGACTCATTGTAGCTGACGTGGTAATTTTTTGGGCCAACGTCCAATACACTATCAAGCCAATTCAGGCGCGCTGTGATGTAGACTATGTCCTGTTGAGTTGAGCCAAACCCCTGGGGCTGGGAAACAGTTGGACATTCCTCAGAAGAATAATCGGAGTAGAACCCGACTGTTAGCCTAGGCGATCCCAATCAGGGCACTGCGTGTGTGTGAGTGTATTTAATCTCTAGCTTTTTTCCCCATCCAAGGACGGGTGTATATTGCAGTAAATCTGAAATATTCAATAGAAAAATTGTTTAGCTCATGATTATTAATGAGAGGGGTTGCCTTATGTAGAGTGACGTCACCCGCTAATGGTTGTTGGGGAGGGGTGTGGTATGCGGAGTGACGTCACCCCTCATGGCTATTGTGGAGGGGTGCGCAATCTGGAGTGATGTCACCCCTCATGGTTATTGTGGAGGGGTGTGGGATGTGGAGTGAGGTCAGCCGCTCATGATTATTAATGAGGGTAGGGGTGCGGCATGTGAAATGTGCCACATTGTGCGTTAGTGTAAATTTCCACGTGGTGACGAATATTAATGAAGGGGAGGCTGTTTTGCAGTAACGTCACGCATAGATATAGCACTGTGCTGCATAGATAATTTTTTTACCGTCACTTTCTGTAAAAAACGTCATATTTGAAGCGACTTTGCGTAAAAATGTATTTAATTCAGCTCGACCTTCCTCTGCGTTAGTGTAAAAATCCACCCACTCATGAATATTAATGAGGGGGTGGGCCTCATACAGAGTGACTTCACACGTAGGACACATACACATTCTTGGCCTATTATATTAGTGTAATGACATAGTGACATCTAATGGTTGGAAAAGGGAAGCACGGTACAGGCACCACTATAAACATCATCCAGTCCCAAAGGGAGCGGTATCTGGGCCAAAGGTGAAGTGCGGGGCTGGCCGAGATACTCCAGGAACCATCTAGAAGGTTCTATGAGAGGGTGTGGCCGGAGGCGGAGCCTAGCCACGCCTGCGGCAATATAAGCGGAGGCGGAGGAGGACTCATGGTCGGTGTGTGGAGCCTTGGGTCTGGACTGCGTCGCTACTCACCGTCATCTCTCTCCATCGTTCTGCCACATGGCAGATCTCTGTGAAGTCTCACCACCCTTGCCGGCATGCCGTCAACCAGCGGTGAGGCCGGGAGTGGGCGGATTGAACCATGCTGTGGGATCGACCACGTGTAGCCTGTAGGGATGTTAATATCTACATGTGTACTTAGAGAAGGAAGAGGATAAGGTTGGCCTGTGGTGTGCCCGAAAGTGAATTAAGAAGAGAGTTCCCTCTACACGATGTGTCGCAGAAGTCGCTCATTAGATTAGTAATACACATTTAATTGCATGCCTATACAATACATCATATGTTAATAAAATGTGATTATGCAATTTGGTAATACGTGCAGCATATTTTAATATTAACATAATCCATTATAACTTATATGATTAAAATAAACCCCCCTCTAATCTCTGGATCTAATAGGCTCACGGTGATCACATCATCTTGCTATATTTAAGACCGGAAGTAGGCAGACTTCTTCACAATTATGGGAAATTACCTGATGAAGCAGGTTGTAATCACCAGCAAAATGTCGTACTCAATTGAAAATGTTGAGGGTTTACTTGCTATCACACCAGTGTGCTAAATTAATATCTAATTGGTAAGGTATGTCCACGTGACAAACCTTACGAATTAGTTGTTGGTGGTGGCAGGTTAACGACACATTTATATTTACCCGATCTAACCCAACAATCTTTATTATATCCTCTATATCATTTGCCCACATCACTAATATGGCTTGCCTTCTCACCTAATAGTCCTGGTGTAACCTATGTTTTAGACGAATTTTTACACGCTGCAGCCGTTCCTTCAACCTTGAAATGTCCTTCCATTGCACCATTGTTAAAAAGACAAATCTCGAACTAGTTTTCTTCTTTTTGGTTCTTTCGGTAAAGTCACGTAGAAGGGAAATAATAAAAGAATAAAAATAACACGTAATAAAAAAATTCTCACGACGTTTCGGCCACAACACAAGCAGCCGTCCTCATGTGAAGAAACAGAACTGTCGGAAAAACAGCGCTCCAATGAACACTGCTAAGCTTGGCAGCGTATTTTAAGCTGGGTGGGAGGAGCAGAACGCCTTGACAAAGGAGTTTACATATCAACAGAAGAATTTAGCATTGAAGTAGCTTTGCTAATGTGAGAGATTAGCAGGATGTTAAGGTGAAATATTAGCATGTAACTGGGAGATTATCATAATGTTAATGTGAGGAATTAGCATGTAACTGGTCACGGAAGTGGCTATTTAATACGTAGGCTTCAAACTGTAAATGTTGTGGATTCACTCTTCAACACACCGGTGGGCTAAAGTAGTAAATTATTTGTCTTTTGTCAACGTGACACTTTTTTGCTGATTGGCCGTGTCGGGTGGTGGAGGGTTACGACACATTTATAAATAACGCGATCTACCCCAAAAACCTTTATTATGGAAGTGGCTATATTAAAGTCAGAGTTTACATATCAACAGAGGCATTTAGTATATTAACGCTAAAGAACTGCAACTACCCAACAATCATACAATAAACCGATGTGAAAGAACTAAATATAAACTACATCAATATATTCAATGTACTCAATATATTCTCCAATAAGTTGAACTATTAACATTAAGTAACTGGGTATACACTACACTGTATAATGACTACCATATATTGAACCGATAAAAAATGTAAATATAAACTACATCAATATCATCAATGTACTCAAAATACTCTCCAATAAGCTGAGCTACGAACAATATGTCATTATACATTACACTTCTATGTCGCAAAAAATATTATATGACTCCAACTAATATTTTTTCTTACATCACACGACTATACCCCGTTCTGACCTTCATAGGTGCTCGCGAACAGCACTTGCCCCATAAAGGCTGTCGTGGGAGCGGTACTGTGGGCCTGCTGTTAATATTCGAGTGTCGTGGAATACGATTGCAGCTGTCGAATGTCGACCGCTTGCAGGAAGAGTTCTGCACGCCGTCTCGATTGTTTGACCATACTTCACCACTTTGGGCGGCGCGGGTTGGTGAACGAGAATGTACAGAGCTTGTTCTGATAGGCGCCACTGATGTTTTCCGTGACCGCGAATCTAAATGTTGGTGTCCGGGTTTACAGCCGTAGTGCGCTAACCGCTGCATCACCGCTCCCGTTAGCAGAAATGCGGATAATGTACTGTGCAGTAATATAAACAAACATCCCCATGCAGTCATTCACCGTGCAGGCTGTTGGGACGATGTACTAATTTCAGCAGTGAGCACGGCTCCGTCCACTGCGTCCCTGGGAGAGAGTCGCGCTCTCTCCATTGCTGCTGCCCCGAGATGTCGCGGGCGCTGCCCCAGAGCAAGGAGGCGCTGCTGCAGTCGTTAAACAAGCGGCTCAAGGACGACGTGCGCTCCATCCTGGAAAACTTCACGAAGATCGTCAAGACGGCCAAGGGTCGTGAATGAAGAGTCCCCTATGTGGGCTTCAGTGGGGCCGTCTGGTCGGGCAGCAGAGACACGAGAGGCCAAGAAACGACATTCCAGTCGAGGGCTGAGCTCAAGGACGGCTAGCTCGAGCACCATCCTGCGGCGGGGAAAGGAGGCGGTGCAAGCGTTTCAGTCGAGCCCACAACAGCCAAAAATCTGCTGTCCCTGTCTGGGGGGGGGGTGCTGTTCAACCCTAGCACATGGGCGAGAAGCCGTGCATGTGTGACGAGTGCGGCAAGACGTTTTTCTCGGCCTACAAGAATATATTTTTTTCTAATCCGCTTGTGTGTTAATCTGTGTATACCCCGGATATTTTAAAGATGGTAATTCTCCTGCTGTGTATCATACTGCTGTCCCTCCCGGCCATATCTAGTGCCACACTCAACTCAACAAACGGCTACCCTCGTTACTGTGCGTCCATACTTGTTGCTAGATTTGCCACTACACCTGCAAATAAAACAGCGCATAGACACTTCTACACTCCATCATTGTATCCTTTTAAATCCTATCTTTGTCCCATTACTTCACCAGCACTCCTTTCAAACTTCATTCTGCTCTTAAAAATAACACCATCTGCGAGCTGCTGCTATTCGTCAAAGGTTCACCGCTATTCATTCTTTCACAGAAAATACTTGTGCAAACCATTAATTCTACTTTTCTACCACAAGACAACTTAGATTAAGACAACTTCATCTAAGTTGTCTTGTGGTTGTTGTTGTTGTTTGACTTGCATCCCACTGGGATTTTTGCACAGACCGTTGGTGTACGGTGCTTTTTTAGGAATATTTTGATGTTTTTTTTTTCCTGGATTTTCTGTTTGCACAGTCACATAGTCTCTTTAAGATGTTTTCTTGTTCATGTTTTTGTTTTTTGTTTGTTGCGGTTGCACCCGATTCAAGAGCCGAATGGCTCACAGGGCTATACCAAGTAAATAAATGGAACTAATGAACTGCCATAGACAGACCCCAGCATTGAATAATACACTGCGTTACTATACACTACCCTATACTTTATACTATAATAATATTAGACTTGTAATATTACACTATGTATTATTCTACCAACCCTACTGTATACCACACTGCTGTATATTCACTATACAATTACGATACTATACCTTGTAAATTATATTAAACATTACACTGTTATACTATTCATTATAATACAATCTGCTATAAACCATACCATTGACCGTCGCATGAAAGATACTAAGAGACAATGCCAGCGAAAGGATTGCGGTCTGAAAGTCACCGTAAAACACAATCAATCAAGACCCGAAATGGTTTATCACGTCCTTCCAATGATTGCTGAGCCAGAATCCATCTTCTCGGTTGAAATTGTCTGTGTTTGTATATGTGGATGGCCTCATGAACTAATCTCTCATGGTAGCCAGATGGCTTGTAGATAACCTCCGTCTTGGAGAAGCGAATGTCATGTGAGCCCACTGAATTAAAACAGTGATTTGCCATGGCTGAGGTGTTCGTACTACCGTGTTTCAGGTCTGCTCTATGTTCACGGATGCAGTCCGAGACATGTCTTTTAGTTTCTATAATGTAACTGCTACCACAGAGGCAACTTAGTTTGTAGACGCCCAGGTACTGATTGTCTGGAACCACATATTTTACAGACGGGACCAGATCACCGATTTTATGTACTGTGTTGAATCGGACCTGGATTTTGTGTTTATTCAGGAATTTGGCGATCTTTTTTGTGACCCCCGCAATGTAGGGTAAGGTGATGGTTTTGAATGACTCCTCAAGAGGATCCTTCTTCATGGCTGGAGTGATGGCTTTGCGAATTGTGTAGTCGGAGTAACCATTAGCCTTGAGAGCTTGGTGTATGTGCTTGAGTTCACTGGCAATGTGTTCCTGGTCGGAGATACATTGGGCTCTATGGTGTAGAGTCTTGATGGGGGAATTCTTCTGGGATGGTTGGTGGTGGGAATCCGGTTTTAAGTAAGCACCCGTATGGGTAGCTTTCCTGTAGACAGCGTGGCTCATTGAATCATCAGGTCTCCTTTTAATTAGGAAATCCAAAAAGGGTAGCTTGCCATCTTTTTTGACTTCCTGGGCGTCTACAAACAAATGCACCTCTGTGGTAGCAGTTACATTGGAGAAACCAAACGACATGTCTCGGACCGCATCCGTGAACATAAAGCAGACCTGAAACACGATAGGAGGAACACCTCAGCCGTGGCAGATTACTGTTATAATTCAGTGGGCTCACCTGACATTGACTTGTCCAAGAAGGAGGTTCTCTGCAACCAATCCGGCTACCATGAGAGATTCGTTCATGAGGCCATCCACATATAAATATACAAACACAGAGACAATTTCAACCGAGAAGATGGATTCTGGCTCAGCAATCATTGGAAGGACGTGATAAACCATTTCTGGTCTTGATTTATTGTGTTTTATGGTTACTTTCAGACCACATTCCATTCGCTGGCATTCACTATATAGCTTTTGTATTCTCTTCACGGATCGGAGTCTTTGCTCCACTGCAAGTTTCCTGCTACCACTATGCCACTGACAAATTTATTTGCTTCCTCTTAGTACCTTTCACGCGACAGTCAATGGTATGGTGTATAGTAGATTTATAATAATAAATAGTATAATAGTGTAATGTTTAGTGGAATATATAAGATAATATATAGTATCGTAATTGTATAGTGAATATACAGCAGTGTGGTATAGAGTAGGGTTTGTAGAATAATACATAGTATAATATTACAATGTAGAGTCTAAGGTATAGGGTAGTGTATATTAATGAAGTGTATAATTAAATTTTGGGGTTTGTATATGGCAGTGTATAGTACGGTGTATTGTAGTGTGATGTACAAAAAAGTTTAGTTGGAGACATATCAAAACAATGCACATGTGAGCTCGCACCGGGGGACCCTTTGGTGTGGCTCACATCGAGGGGCCCTTTGATGTGAGCCCTTTGATGTGAGCTCCCACCGGGGGACCCTTTGATGCGAGCCCACATCGGGGGGCCCTTTTATGTGAGCTCTGAGAAGTGGGTGTTACCCGCAGCATTCTATCAAAAGGCTGCTTAGCCCAGCCCTCCCACCCACGCCCCCTTGCTGACTCCTCCCCCCTCCCTTAACCTTTATATAATCCAAGGTCATCTCTGAACTGTGCTCCTGACACCGATATTCTGCGTTGAGTTTTCCACCTGAAGACGAAAACTTGTGTTGACTCCGAAACGTCGTGATTTATTTTTTTATTTTATCTACGTGACTTTACCGAATAAAACCAAAGAGTACATACCAGTTAATGATATCATTGCCCAAGTAGACGTGGCTCTCAAGGGCCTGGATCACATCGCTGCAGACGTAGCAAGATTTGAAATCGCTGAAACCCTCAAGAACGCTAAGATGCCAGCTAGCAACATCAGCAAAGATGAGTGTTTTGAATTATCTCAATTAAAAAAGAGGGATGACATTGTCATCCTCTCAGCTGACAAGGGCAATGCCACTGTCATCATGGACAAAATAGAATATAACAAAATTTAAGAACTACTCAACGATGGCAGCTATATAAAAATAAAAAGAGACCCCACCAACAGCCTCGTCATTAAAACTAACAAAATAATTTCTGATTCAACCGCATTAATTGATAAAACCAAACAGTTCTCGTTAAAACCTTCTGCGGCCAGGCCACCAAGATTGTATGGCTTACCAAAGATACCTAAATAAGATACACCCATTCGTCCCATCGTCTCTTCTATCAACACCCCACCTACAAACTGGCTCGTTTTTTTTGTCTGAAATCCTGCGGCCTTTCACTGGTTAAACCACCTCTGCGGTATTAAACTCTACTTACCTGGTATCGACAATCAAGGGTATTTCCCTGTTCCCAGACGAACTGCTTGTCAGTTTTGATGTGGTTTCCTTATTCACCAAAGTTCCTGTACCTGACACCAACACAATCATTGAGGACCTGGTTAATCATGGACTGAATACTGAGGTATCCCCCTGGTGAGACACTGCTTAACCAATACATACTTCACCTGGAATGGAACTTTCTACAAACTGAGGGCACCCCAATGGGCTCCCCCCTATCTTCGGTTGTAGCCAACGTTTTCATTGAGAAATTTGAGACTGACGCCATCCAGACTGCCACTCTACGCCCGACCATATAGAAGAGGTACGTGGATAACACTTTTGTCATCTGGCCACATGGCCGGCCTGCTCTAGACCAATTCCTCGACCACATCAATTCCATACACCAAGCCATCAGATTCACCATGGAAGTCGAAAAATATGGCAAGCTACCCTTTTTGGATGTCCTAATAAAAAAGAGACCTGATGGTTCAATGAGCCACTCTGTCTACAGGAAAGCTACTCATATGGATGCTTACCTAGAACCGGATTCCCACCACCATCCATCCCAGAAGAATTCCCTCATCAAGACTCTGCATCATAGAGCCCAATGCATCTCCGACCAGGAACACATTGCCAGTGAACTTAAGCACATACATCAAGCTGTCAAGGCTAATGGTTACTCCGACTACACAATCCGCAAAGCCATCACTCCAACCATGAAGAAGGATCCTCTTGAGGAGCCATTCAAAACCATCACCTTACCCTACATTGCGGGGGTCACAAAAAAGATCTCGAAAATCCTGAATAAACACAAGATCCAGGTCCGATTCAACACAGTACATAAAATCCGTGATCTGGTCCCGTCTGTAAAAGATATGATTCCAGACATACAATACCCTGGCGTCTACAAACAAAGTTGCCTCTGTGGTAGCAGTTACATTGGAGAAACCAAACGACATGTCTCAGACCGCATCCGTGAACACAAAGCAGACCTGAAACACGGTAGGAACAACACCTCAGCCATGGCAGACCATTGTTATAATTCAGTGGGCTCACATGACATTGACTTCTCCAAGATGGAGGTTCTCTACACGCCATCCGGCTACCATGAGAGATTCACGCATGAGGCCATCCACATATACAAACACAGACACAATTTCAACCGAGAATATGGATTCTGGCTTAGCAATCATTGCAAGGACGTGATAAACCATTTCGGGTCTTGATTGTGTTCACGTTTACGGTGACTTTCAGACCGCATTCCATTTGCTGGCATTGACTATATAGCTTTCGTATTCTCTTCAGGGATCGGATTCTTTGCTCCGCTGCAAGTTTCCTACTACTACTCTCCCACTGACATTTCTTTGCTTCCTCTTAGTACCTTTCACGCGACAGTGATTGGTATGGTGTATAGTAGATTGTATAATAATAAATTGTTTAATAGTGTAATGTTTAATAGAATGTATAAGATAATATATAATGTAGTATCGGAATTGTATAGTGAATATACAGCAGTGTGGTACACAGTAGGGTTTGTAGAATAATACATAGTGTAATATTACAATGTATAGTAACGCAATGTTGGGGTTTGTCTATGGCAGTGTATAGTACGGTGTATTGTAGTGTGATGTACAAAAAGTTTAGTTGAAGGCATATCAATATAATGCATAATGTTAGAGCTTATATTGGGCTGTGTATACGATATCATACAGTGTAGTTTAGATTTGAAGGTATAATATTGTAATGTATAGAAGTCTAGTTTATAGCATAGTTGTAACATCAGGACAGGACAGAGTAGCGCACCGTGGTTGTTTCTCATTATCTCCCCCCTCCTCCGTTCCGAGCATAGATGGACTCGTCCACCTGAACAACGCTCACCACTTTCCGTGGTGCTAACGTTAAAGAAAATCCACCACTTTGTTCGACATAGCAGTGTAATATATAATGACTTATTGTTAGTAGCTCAGCTTATTGGAGAGTATATTGAGTTTATTGATTATTTTGATGTAAATTTTGATTTAAAGCTTTCGTGACTGCAAGGATTCATAATCTTTGTTCTTTCGGTAAAGTCGTGGTAGTCATTATATAGTGTAGTGTATACAAAATTAGTTAATGTTAACAGCTCAGCTTATTGGAGAGTATATTGAGTACATTGATTATATTGATGTAGTTTATATTTAGTTTTTTCACATCGGTTTATTGTATGTTAGTAGGGTATTTGTAGTTATTTAGAAACTCCCTTTTTTGTTTTCCACATAATGCACTCGCTTCATACGCGGTGGTTTGGGCTGTTGCAGTTCTTTATTATTAATTTTCCCTCCCTTTATTACTGCTAATCCTACATAATACACTTGCATAATATGACTTTGAGACCCCGCACCACCTACACATTCCACAAGGAGTGACTAATCCCATATCTGCATTTGTCATCAATATGCTAAATTCCTCTGTTGATCTGTAAATTCCTTTGCCAAGGCGCTCTCCTCCTCCCACCTAGCTTAAAATACGCTGCCAAGCTTAGCAATGTTCATTAGGATGCTTTCTTTCCGACAGCTCTGTTTCTTCACCTGAGGACGGCTGCTTGCGTTGTGGCCGAAACGTCGTGACAATTTTATAATATTATGTTATTTTTTTATTACTTCATTATTTTCCTTTTACGTGACTTTACCGAAACAACCAAGAATATGAACCAGCTCACGATTCTCCCCAAGGGAGTGTTTGACCAGCTCGCGAATCTGCAGACTTTGTGGTTGCACAACAACCATCTCACGGCTCTCAGCGCTGGGGGTTTGACAGCGAGACACAATGGACTGCTCTGAGCTTGAGCACAAACTCAGCTGAGATCCCTTCCTGAGGGTGGGTCCAGTCACCCCATGTATCTGGAATTTGAGTTGCTTTAGTTCCAGAGCTGCAGTAGCAGCAACAGGATGACCGTTTTACACAGAGAGTCCTGATGATTAAGATTGATTGTGTAAAGTCTGTCGTGCCACGTGTAAATCTGCACTCGTCTTATGTTCACTCTTAAATACAGCAAATGTCTACATGTGGTGTCTGTTCACATGCTTTCCCTGTACACATGTCTTGGGCATTTATGTACCTGTGACATTTGGATTCTATTAGAGTTTAAATTACAATTGCATTAAGATAGTAGAGAGCTGTACAAAGGCACGTGGTTACTTCACACCCTGACAAGTATTTGGCTGGTTTAAATTCCCTTTTGATAAGCCACTTCGTTGCGCTATCATTTGTGACTAGGTCGCTTCTGCAAAATAAGCTAATAGCTCAGTGGGCCTTACCTGGTAAGATAAACATCGTTTTGTTTCATTCTTATAATGCAGTGATTTGCTTACCTTTCCCATACTTTGCACTCCTATCATGTATTTGTGTTTGTTGTTGTAATGTTCTGACCCGCCCCTACTGGACATCTGTGAAAAAGAGCTTGATAGCTCATCGAATTCCTGTAGTATAAATATTCTGATTCTGTCAAAAATAATAATTTACAGTTGTTAGGCATATTTAATTCGTGGATCCCAGTGAGACCATGTATAGGCATCAGGAAAACATAATATGAGTAAAAAGGCTAGTTTAAAGAGGTTAGTTTTCAAGACCGGATTAAGTATATCTAAAAATTCTGATTGTCTTTTTAGCAAAGTCAAAGCGTTCTAAATATTGGGATCTGTATTGGGAAAAGCACAATCACCCCAGGAAATTAACCTTGACCTCGGATTGTTTTGAAAAAAAGGCTATCCGAAGATCTCAGGGACTTTGTTGGAGTATAAAAATTGATCAATTCCTGTAAATATTGCGGGGCAAACCCATTGAGGTCAGCAGTAGGATCTTATAATTCACTCGGTATTTGCGTGGTAACCAATGGAAAGACAAGAGAACAGGTGTGATATTCTGACAAACGTATGTGTGCGATAGGACTCTCACCGATGCATTCTGAACGAGCTGGAGTTTCTACAGCACCTCACTCAGAATCTAGATCAGTGATGTGTTGCATTAATAAAGCTCAGATAACACAAAAGCATTGGCCAGTCTTTCCAAGTTATGATGTGAGCAGAATGAATCCAGCCGTGCAAGATTTATTAGGTGGAATAACGTAGTTTTTCCACCATAAATACATGTCTCCAAGGTCAGGGACTGGTCAAACTGAACACCAATATATGTTGGACCCCCATAATAATTATTCCCCATTCTAGTCGTGTCCCGTGACTACAATGGCTAGATTACTACCGAGGAATCAAAATAATAACTTAAATTTCACAAACATGTGAAATAATTGAATTGGTATACTTACATATAGCGAATACGTGTGCACATATTGGCGTGCATTGCGTTTTGTGACGTCATCATGGCTGTCCATCTTAATAGATTACGATTGTTTAATCTTTGTTTACCAGTGTGTCATGGTGCTTCTATTGGTGGTTGAGCAACCCAATCCTATAACGGCAGATTCTTACGCAACTTCTCACCCACCCACTCAACAACTCACTTACCCATTCATCCGGCTGCTTGCTGGACTATGACATTGCCCACACCACATGGCTTCGTCGCCGGCTCGCTCGACCGATGCTGCTCCCCTCCCGCATCTCCTGCCTGCCCCTGCACCTACTAGGCGTCCTCTTTGTGACCAGTGGTTGTCAGCGGTTGCTCGCCGAGTGCAACCGTCGCCCATACCATGGGGTCCATCGCCAGCGTCGTGTGCCTCCTTTGCTGGGCCGCTCAACCGCCGGGGACTTTGGCTGCCCGAGGACATTGGCCTTTGTGCGGTCCCTGGAATGGAAGGGACCTGGGTGCTGGGCTCCTGCCGGAGGAGTCTTCACTGTGCCGGTATGCTGAGTGTTGAGGGGAGTTTCACGCCCACAGCGAGCGAGCCAGGTCATTCTTCCTCATCACGAGCCCGGCCGGGACTCTGCCGTCGCACTTCAGGGACACGATTGTCGTTGGCAGAGCGGGGGACTCGCTTGTGGACGCCTCCTTGCCCTGCTTGGCTCCCCATTCGCCGACCCCTTTTGTCCAATGCGATGCCTTAATACTTTTCTGTCCTCCACAGTTTTGCATCACCCCAGTTACTACCAGGTCTATTCCCACCCCTCCTTATCACTCCCACTTGTTCTATTGTCAATACAATTTACACCACCACTTTGAATAACCCCATTTTACATCTCAAATCACTGTCATCTTACGTACAGTTTTATAATCCTTGTAAAGTGCCTTGGAAAAGGTGCTATGTAAATGTCGATAAGATCAGATAATATCCACTCAACCACTTAAATGGGGGACCTCAAATTAGACTTCTCAGATAATGCTGGCTGGTGTCGCTTGAGGTGTCCTTTTTCTGACTGGCATAGTTTTTAGGCCCTGCCTGTCTCCATGAGCAAGCTGCCACCAGTTCAACGTGGAAATATTAAACATCTTGAGGTTGATATGAAGCCTCTGCTTGTGGAATGACCGAAGCAACAAACCACTTACCTGATATGGTACACGTGGAAAACGGAAAGTCAGGAAGTGTGTCAAGGCCTCTGATTGGTGAAGGGAGGCCTCGAAGAGGTTTGGATAAGGACAGCTAATTGAGAGCGCAGATAATTGAAATGGTTGGGAGAGAAATTAAAACGTTAATGGTGGGAACGGAAGGTGGACTCAGAGGGGATCAGTTGAGAACCGTTGGACGAGGACAACGATTGGTTCAGGGGAGGTGTCTAGAGAACATTCGAGAAAGGGGTCTCGGGGGAGGACAATGGGAGGGGATCTTTGGAGAGAAGTCGAAGTTCGCGCTGAAGATGGTGTTCGTGTCTGAATAAAGGGTCCGAGTAAAGTATAAAACACGTGTGTCGGACGTTAGTATACTTGTATCACAGCATCTGTCCTCCTCTCTTCCTCCATCCCTCCTCAGATCTCATCCCAGACATCTACAGTTACTGACACGAAAACACTGTATTGACATACATTCTCAGATATTTCCAGTCACTGGTAGAGCTACAATGTATTGAGATATATTTTCCAAGCATCTCCAGTCACTGTACTGATTAAGGCCGCGAACAAGGCCCTGGTTCCAACCACATCTCCGCCAATACCTGCACTTGCCACTTTCACCTTTTAAATATTCACAAAATCTGTCTCCTCATCTCACTACGTGTAGCCAAACTCCTGGTTCATTCCATTGTTTTCACTCACCTTGACTATTGCAACTATTTTCTTGTTGGCCTTCGTGCCTATGCCTTCGCCTCTCTCCAAAATAACAAAATGCATCAGTCTGTATTCTTGGTTCTTTCGTTAAAGTCACGTAGATAGAAAAAAAATCCAATAATACAATTTTGCCTACCCCAGTTCCACAATTCTGCTCTACTTTCCCAACTCCACTGGCTCCCTGTCTATTTTCGCTCTCTAACTTCTCACTCTCGTATGTAAATTTATCCATGGTCTCATATCTTACCCTGCCCTATCCCGTCTCTCTGCCTTCCACGCCCTGCATGCTTTCTTTCCATTTCCCTTCTCGCTCCCCTTCACTGAAACCAACTCCCCCTGCACATAAAACAATTATTTCATGGAACCTCCTTTGCCAGTACCAAAATATGATAATAGGGTTTTCCCCTTTTTCTGGCAACAAAACAGGTGTTAAGATGTTAAAACAAGGAATCATCAGTTTCAAGGACATGCATATATTATTAGAGTATGTTTTTGTTTGCATTCTAACCACACACATTGTGGTTAATGCAGACATGAGTCCTTGTAAAAGGTTTAAGTTTAGTGTTTTAACATCTTAACAACTGTTTTGTTACCAGGAGAAAGGGGAAAAGCCTATTATCATAAAACAATTATCTTCACTGTAACTTGCTTCTGTTGCTCCCTTAAAACCCGTATATTCTCCATTGCCTACCATACTGCTATTTCTAGTCCCAGCCCGCAGTTATGACTAGGCCTACCACTAAACCTACTACGCCAACCCCACCCCCTCCTTAACCACTCCTACTGTCACCACAACTTCAACACCACTTTTAATAACCCGAATCTTTATTTTAACCACTATCATCTAACGAGCAATTTTATACTTATTGTAAAGCACCTTAGATTTAGGCGCTATATAAATATGTAAGATAAGTTTATATCACAACTAAGAGCTTGGTTAAACATTGTACATCTAAGTAAACGCTATGCTAAAATACTATCCTTTCAATACACAATCGATAACACTTTTTCTCTTTTTGTAATGAGTAGTCTCCGACACGGTAAGTAACTTCGGTTGTTCATTCAATAAAAGCTCGGTGCAACAACGTTGTCTCCGTCTTTTCTTTTGCGGACGTCCACCCCTCGTGTGGCTATGCTATCCCATGCCACGTGGCGCTAACCCACTCACCAACGTACCGCTGGCTGACGGCATGCTAGGGAGCGGCTGGGCGGCTGGAGGTGGAGCCGCCACATGGCCGATGGAGATGGAGGGGCAACAGCGGCGGGGAGCTCCTCTTCAGTCTTCAGCATCAACCCCTTGCATTGCTCTGTGCCCCGCTTATATCCCCCCTCTGGAGGCTAAGCCCCGCCTCTGGACACGACCCTCCTGGAACCTTTCCGAACGTTCCAGAGGCTTCCCTGGTGGAGCCGCCCCTCACTTTTAGCCGAGATATAAACCCCACTATGGATAAGCATGGACTGTATAAGTAATGTACGGCCCCTACCCCCCAATAATCCAGGTGATGGCGCTCTCATTACCCTTTTAAAACTTTGAACTACATCACTGTGTTAAACAAAGTAGAATCCACTGCATTAGCCAAGATAATATTCGGTCGTGGTGTTTGGAAGGCGAATCTTAGTAGAGGCCTCCCAGGCAGTTCCAGGCAAGTGTGGGGCTAACCATGAGGCAACTAGTCCCCACAGTCTCAAGCCTTACGCTCTGAAATGGTTCACCTACAGTTGTAAAGCTGTTAGCTTCTCCAGCCTTGATTCATGGATTCTCCTGACAACTTTCCAGGTTATCTTAGAGCATTATTTGGTGAGACTGGAGCAGCCCACTCCCAACGTCATCTTGAAACACCCCAACCTCTTTCACTTGTGTCATTCCACTGCTGGACGGGGGCCGTAGTGTGCCTTTTTAGTCATCGCAGAGTTGTTGGACCATACTTCATTACACTGGTCAAAGCGAGGTGTTGAAGGCGGGGAGCATAGGCGCTCCCCTAAGTTGACATGGGTGCAATTGAGTGGAATGCATTTTTCTGTACTGCCATATTCTGGCCAACATATAGATCCAAGCACATGCTAGATTAAATGTTTCTTTGCTGACATATAAATCTAAGCACATGCTGGATTTAATGCTTCCTTGTCGTCAAGGTATAATGTTTTGCAATATACTAACATGGTACCCAGTAGTTTTTAGTGTATTTTATGTCATAGGTTAAATTGTTCGAAATAATTATATCTTATTACAACCAGCTCACAGCTCTCCCCAAGGGAGTGTTTGACCAGCTCGTGAATCTGGATACGTTGTGGTTGGACAAGAACCAGCTGAGGTCTATCAGCGCTTGAGTGTTTGACAGCCAGACCCCCGGTGACTGCTCTGAGCCTGAGTATACGAGCGACATGCAGCCAACAAAGTTGCTAAAAATTGCATATGCGGATGACCTTTCACTGGCAACACAAGCAGCCACCTTCAATGATTTGAATCCACCTTGAACAGGGACCTAAACACCATGGAGGGATATCTTCGGAGATGGAGGCTGAAGCCAAACCCCACACAATGCGCACTGCATTTCATTTTGATAACAAAAACTCTATGCGCACCCTAAACGTGTCCTTTTACAGAAAAACTCTGCAAAAGAGCTCCCCACTCCGACCTATCCAGGAGTGAAACTGGACCACACGCTAACCTTGCACGACCACCTGACAAAGTTAATTGCTAAGACGAAGACAGTATAACCTGGTCCAGAAACTGACCAGCACAAGATGGATGGAATCAGCATTAGTTATATGGATATAACCCATGGCCTTGTGTACTCCAATGCTGATTACTGCACTGGACGGACCAGATGTAGCTACTCAAATATTTGATGTTCAAATGAACGTATGTTGAAGTTATTTCGCACAGTACGTAACCCAACGTAATGCAGGTGGTTGTGCATTAGTGGATCCAAGCACATGTTAAAATGTCTCCCACTGTGTCTGTCAGCGCCTCTAAATAGTGCCGCTCCTTTGGTGTCACTGCACGCTCACGAAGGTAGAACACTAGATCACCACAGATGCCTTGAACCAAGTCCCTGTCCATGCTGTCGTGGGTGAAGACTCAGGCAAGGCCAAGGCCACCCATGTGGAGGCTGGGGCTGATGTCCACTCAACACCCAGTCCTGTTTTTCATTAAAGGACTCTTGAGCCAAGATGTACTGGTTAGTACACTGTCTTTCAGACGCTTCAAGGAAGGAATATCCTGTGAACTGGGGGCACTTTGCCCACTTTTTGAAATGTACTTGACTTGAATTGTATCCTAAAAATCACCCAGTACACAAGAGCAGGTGCTCCCCCTTTTGGCCGTCCCCGGGCATCGGTGGCAAGGTAGAGACGTGGCCAAACGGGTGGATCTAGGTGGCACAACGGGATGGATATCTGCCCATCCCGTCCCTTCCCCCACACCTCCGTTTAACACCGTTGGCTACTTACGGTGCGAAAGAAATTCAGCATACGTACAAGTTTGGGAGGAAATGTCAGGATTAGTACGACGTTAGACCAGGCTGAAACAACACAGAGCAAAAATAAATAAATCATATGGAATGCTAGAGAAATCATGATATTCTGAGCCTTGCCAGGTGCAAGACGTTGCTGGGAAATTATGGATAATTTGCAGTGGGTTGGAGAAAATGCATTTGTACGTTATCATTTGAAGAATATAATGAAGTTGCCTTTATGAAAACCAGCTGATGGCTCTCCCAAAGGGAGTATTCGACAAACTTCCACAGCTGACTCGCCTAGATCTTCAAAACAACCAGCTCAGTGCCCTTCGAGATGGAGTGTTTGACCAGCTCGTGAGTCTGAAGGAATTGCTGCTGTACAACAATGAACTGACAGCGCTCAGCATTGGGATGCTCTGAGTCTGAGCACAAACTGGCTGACAGAAATTCCCGAGGGAGAGTTCAGTCGCTCTGTGAATTTGAATGAGTTGGCAATGAGTTGAGACTGCAACTCTGTAGCCAGTACCAACACCAAGTGCCTTTTGAGGAGAGCCATGCAGCTGGCACCGAGCCCAGACGTTTGTTTTCACAGTTCACCACCTGCACAGGGCCAATCCAGTATTTTGTACCATGGAATAATTTACTAGACGCCTTCTTCAACACACGCAGGTTTCCTGGCTTAGACTCCAACTCGGAACCACGAGATCAGAGATGGAGACACGATAACAGTCATCATCATAATAGCAGCAGGGTCATTATAATCGTCATCCATTCGTCATCATCCTATTGAAAATTAGAACCAACATCATGATCATCTAAGTGATAAGAAACCATCAAAGTAATCATGGCATTGTTTTTGGCGTTCGTCATACAAAAATAACTAAAACAACTCATAAAATCATTATAAAACGATAATTTAAAATGTTTGACCTTCACGCATTAATGCATTACACTCTCCATTCTGACTGGGATATGGTATAATACAGGTTTTTAAATTAGATCGTGTAAGTATAAATGTGACGTAACCCTCCACCACCCGACAGAGACAGTAAGTTTTGTCACATAAACAATGCGCAAATTAGTTGCGACTTCAGCCCACCGGTGTGTTGGAGAGTAAATCCACAGCATTTACTATTTGAGTACGACATTTCGCTCATAATTACAAACAGCATCATCGAGCGATTTGCTAGGCTGTGTCGGGTGGGGGAAAATTACGGCACATTTAACCCAAAAACTTTTATTGTGAATAATATTGGTCGCGAAAGCCCACGTGTTAAATTGGGATATGTTGAGAAAAATTCCACTTTTTGAAAGTGCTTGGACATATCCAACTTTTAACTATGAACGCGAACCACAAGGAAGTGAACAATTTCCGACGTCTGCCGGCATGCTGCAGCCCACGAGCATCGGGAAGGACCCCAATTAAAACAGTAGTCAAAACTTGGCTTGCGTCTGCAGCCACCTGCCAGACGGCGTCGGAACTCAATTAAATGATGGAAAAGGAGCAGTTAATCAAAACGAAGTACTCTTAGAATGGATCCTCGCCACCAGACCCCCATCTGGAACGGGAATTTGTGTGCTGGGGACCACCGAGACACTACACAAACGGCCTAATGGGTGCGGACCCTCCCAGGGAGAAGAATATGGCAACCGGTCCCCCACACCCGGTCCGTCCCTCGGAGGCGCTGTCGGTCGGTCTCCAGGCATCAGGCACTGGGATCTTGCGGGCAATACAACGGAACCCTCCGGATGCACAATTTTCAGGCTCACCCGCCCCGGCTCGTTGGACTCGTCAGACACCTGGCACTCAGGAGGTGGAGATGAACCGTCAACATAGGGTGGAATATCGAGTTTCAATTGTGACGGGTGCATAAACCAGCAACGGCGACTGACCTGTAAACGCACGTACTGTGGCTTCTTGACATCAATCACTTCAACAGGGCCCTGCTACAGCCAGTGTAATTTAGGCGATGTGCCCAGAGGAACCTGGGGATAATGCAGCTAAGCCTTGACCCCAGTGTTCCATGGGATCCCTATTGTTCTACGAGTTTTTCATTCGAGGCCTGTCGTTTAGCCAAATTCACTCGAGACACCTCCCGCGCCTCCGTCAGCTGCCTAATCGTGACCTACATGGGCATGGGCATGACGGCTCTCTTTTTACCAAGGTCCATACCTAACTGAGCAACTGAGACTCCATGGGGGGGTCACTTTCCCTCCCATACATGAGGTAAAACGGGGAGAATCCTGTTGAGGCGTGAGGGGCCATCCTATATGCGGCCAGGACACCGGGCTTGTGTAAGTCCCAGTCCTATTGCGCCTCATTAATGTGTTGGCATAACATGGGCGTAAGGGTCCTGTGCAAGTGTTCCACCATCCCGTCCATCTGGGGATTGTAGGGCGATGTTCAGATTTTTTTTTCCCAGGGAGTCGCGCCCTTGTCCAGTAAATACTCTTGCAAAAGTGTGTCCGCAATGGATACGGTCGACTGGTCTGGCAGAGGCCTCGCCATAGGCCACCAGGACAGGTATTCTACCCTGACAAGGAGGAATTTGTTACCCCTCTGAGCGGTGGGAAATGGCCCGAAGATGTCCAGAGCGACTAGCTCATTGATCCGCAGAGCAGTCAGCACCACCATGCAATAACGTTGCAGCTCCTCATCCCACCTCATCAAAAGTCCTTCATGGAGGACTATGAGGGACATTCCTGCTGGCACATTTTTACCGCCCCTTGCCCCAACGCAATGCCACAACTTTAACAAGGAGGTGTCATCAGCCTGGAAGTGTCCCCATTTGTCGTGCGTGAGACCCAACGTGCAGTCACTATGAGCAGTTGTTGTGTGTGGTGGTATATCGATGGACACTACTACAGCATACGCAATCCCGCAACCGATGGCTTACATCGGCCAGCACCCATTAAACATGCACACTTGTCCCTCGGTGGTAACTGGGACAGCCGATCTGCATTGCAGTGCTGTACACCCTTCCTGTACGTTACCACGAAGTAGCAGTCTTGCAAATTTTTCAACCAGTGGGACAGTTGGCCGGAAGGCTGGTCAACCCATAAGGCATATTGAAGAGATGCATGGTCCGTGCGCAAGACAAAGTCCCGTCCGTAAAGGTGCGGCCTATATTGCCTAACTAAGTGCACTATGGCCAACAATTATCTGCGCATCACGCAGTAAGGCTGCTCTGTGGGTTACATCACACAGCTACCATAGGCCACTACTCTCTCTGCACCGTTCACGTCCTGGGACAGCATGGCGCTGATTCTGGTGTCGCTGGTGTCTGTATCCAATACAAAGGGCAATGAGAAATAAGGGTATCCGAGGGGAGGCGTGTTGAGAAGGCCATCGAGCAGCATCATAATGCGGCCTCCTCCTCCCCCCACAGAAATATCTGGCCCTTGTTAGTGAGCACCTGGACTGGCTTAGTAATCATCGTGAAATTGGGGATGAACCCGCGATAATACGACGCGAACCCGACAAAACTGCGTACTTTACCCAACAACGTGTCGGGATCCGTGGCTATCCCAGACTCGTTAACAATGTGGCCCAAATATCGCACCGATATTTGCAAGAGATGGCACTTTTGCAGTTTGAACTTGAAATTGGCCGCCCGCACCTTGATAAACACCGATCGCAGTCGCTACAGATGCTCCTGAAACGTGCGCCAAAATACAATGACGTCATCCAAGTAAATGAGGCACGAGTCCCATTGAAGACCTCCCAAGACCAATTACATAAGCCACTGGAACATGGCCAGGGCAGATTGAAGCCCCATCGGGAGGCAATTAAATTGGAACAACCCTTGCGGTGTTCGAAACATGGTTTTAGGCCTGGATTCCTCGTCCAAGGACAGCTACCAAAACCCCGACAACAAGTCGAGGGTTGAGAAAACTTAACACCCGACAAGGAGTAAAAGGAGTCGTCCATCCGGGGGAGCGGATACGCATTCGCCACAGAAATTGTATTAAATTTTCGGAATTCAAAGCAAAAGCGCAGACTCCCATCCTGTTTTTTTAACCAAACAATGGGAGCCCCCCACAGAATGGTAGAAGGGAAGATGATGTCTGCAGCCAAAATTTTGTCAACTGCCTGGTGAACATGGTGCTTTTCCTCTTTTGTTCTTTTGATAAAGTCACATAGAAAGAAAATAAATTAAATAATAGAGCACGACGTTTCAATTGCAACACAAGCAATCGTCATCAGATAGAACTAAATTTGAGAGAGAGACAAAACACAGACACGGAGACACACAGACAGACACACAAATAGAGAGAGACAATACAGACACAGAGAGAGACATACAACATAGACACACAGAGACCCAATGCCTCTGTGTCGAGGCCTTAAATAGAGCGAGAGGGGGTTTGGGCAGAGAGAGAGGTGGGTCTGCTGGGGCAGCTGCTGCAGCAGAGAAATTAGCATGTCAATGAATCCACCCCGAAGCGACCGAGGGAAAGAAGATCGAATGGCCCTATGATAGCCTGGTAAATTTGAGAGAGATAAATAGTTTGAAAAAACAAAATTTAGCAAATAATTTGGAAATGTAATGCAATGCAACACGGAGAGTCGGCTAACATACAGTTAACGCATAGCCTGGATGATTATTATCTCCAAAGATTGATATAATTAGAAGTTAAGTGTGAAATTTGACAAACAGAGACACACAGAGAGATGTGTGAAAATCCACCTCGAAGCGGCCTTTGGAGAGAAAGAGCGAATGGACCTATGAGAGCCTGGTAAATTTTAGAGAGAGAAATACGTCGTTTGAGAAACAAACTTAGAAAAGGCCTATTTCTCTTTCTAAATTTTTCCAGGCCGCAAGCCCTGTTGGACCCATGCGCTGAACCTTCAATAATACAAGTTCAACCCCCGATGAAGACAGTAGAGCCAAATGGAGTTCAAAATAACTCACAAACACCGCCTTGTTGTGAAAGACTCAATGCAGAAGATCCCTGGGTTTGATGTTTCACGAAGCTGCTCATGGTCCACCCTAAACTGTCTCATCCACTGCACAAACCATGACAGCAGATGCAGATACCTGATGCACAAATGGAAAATTAAAAACTCTCCAGTAGTGTGCGACTGTTACCATCCAGAACAGACCGTATAA
Organism: Petromyzon marinus; assembly: GCF_048934315.1. Classification (NCBI taxonomy): domain Eukaryota; kingdom Metazoa; phylum Chordata; class Hyperoartia; order Petromyzontiformes; family Petromyzontidae; genus Petromyzon; species Petromyzon marinus. The sequence goes on along the minus strand of NC_133741.1, from coordinate 709,682 downwards.
CGTATAATTACGCAATGCCCGATCCACAAATACGTACAAGACATAATAGCGATTCACTCCGCTACTCCTGACGGGCCTGTCTATTTTGACCACCTGAATTTGAAATGATAATAGTTGTTCTGTATCTACATCAGCCATACGAATGAAAAATGCCAGTGTAAAGATACATAGTATAACCCTATGTGTCCTGACGTATGGCCCAACCTGTAAGCAAGTGCTGTACCCTCCCTTCACTCACCTTTCCACACCAGCTTGGTGAAGTATGGCCATATAACCCCCTGCGAGAGACCCTCATCCAGCAGTCGTTTAACTAAAGTCTTGTACACGTGTATGTACATGATTTTTAGTGTTTAGAAAATGTTTACAGTGTGGATCAAGGAACGCGAAGTAAAAGGCGTTATATCTGTACGACAACCAGCTGATGGCTCTCCCCGATGGAGTGTTTGACCAACTCGTGAATCTGAATGCATTGTATCTGTACAATAACCAGCTAACGGCTCTCCCCAACGGAGTGTTTGACTACCAGACCCAACTATACTGCCCTCATACTGACCACAAACTCAGTTGAGATTCATTCCCGAGCGGTGGGTCCAGTCGTTCCTTGAATCTGGAATAGGAGTTGCTTTTTTTATAGCAAGATCAGCAGGATGACAGTTTAACACATAATCGAGACTCTCTCCTTCGCTCTCCTACCCAATGTCCAAAGTTACGTCTCAATTCCACCATTTCCCAACCCCTTTCACTGCCATCCTACTTGTCACCCATCCTAAACTTCCTCCTGGTCGTGTAAATCAAATGATTGTTAATTCTAGATTTGAAGTTTTCGTGACTGCAAGGATCCATACTCTTTGGTTCTTTCGGTAAAGTCACGTAGATGAAAAATAATAATAATGAAAATAATAAAATGAAAATAACTAAATTAAATCACGACGTTTCGGGCGCAATACAAGCATCCACTTCAGCAATTGTTTATTGCTGTGGTTGTCCCACCTGATGACGGATGCTTGTGTGGTGCCCGAAACGTCGTGATTTAATTGAGTTATTTTGATTTTATTATTTTCATTATTATTTTTATCTTTTCATCTACGTGACTTTACCGAAAGAACCAAAGAGCACAAATGATTGTTATCGCAGTAATTGTATAGTACAGGGCAATGCAAGGTGTGCAGTAGTTACGATGGTTAAGAAGGCTTGTGTTCAGTTTGTCATACGGTTGGTCAGTCAGCACTAGTCGTGTGTTCACTCGCAAATACAGCAATTGTCTACATGTGGTGTATGTGTTCATATGCTTGCTCTGTACAGATGTCTTAGGCCTCAGGGTGCCTGTGACATTTATATTATATGCGAATTTAAATTACAATTAGCATTGTTAATAGCGGAGAGAGATGTATGAAGCCAGGTGGTTACTGTGCACCCAAATGGTATAAGTGTTTGAGTTTTTAGCTCACCCTTGTCGCATCACGTTACTACAAAGGCTACACACTACTGAGGAATCAAAATAATATATATATATTTCACGCATGCATGTTGAAACAAAAATACACACACTTGTGTGAAATAATTACGTCGATGTTAAATCGTGTAAATTTAGAAACATGCGTTTAGAGTAGTTGGCTGCAATACATTTCTACAGGATAAGCCACGTCGTTGATCTATCATTTGTGGGAAGGTCGCTTTTGAAAAATAACTACATAGCTCTTACCTGGTAACATAAAAAAGTTTTTATTTTAATAGTTTACTATGCGTTACCATTGTTGTTGGTGTTTTCGTGACGTCGTTGTCCAACTTATTAGCTGATAGCGGCTCTATCTTTGTTAACCAGTGTCGGTTGCTTCTATTGACGGCTGAGATGTCGCACCACAGCCCTCTCACGATTCTCACATAACCAGGAAGACACCTCCGTCCGTCCGTCCCTCCCCTCTCCTCCCTACTCTACGATCTCTACTCATTTAGGCACTGCCTGTTTCCATGAGCAAGCTGTTTCCAATTCACTGTAGGAATGACAAACGTCTTGAGGTTGACATGAAGTGTGTCCTTTTATCGAAAAATCTCTATCTAGCACTGATCTTTTGCTTCTTAATATATTTTTTAGGGAAGATGTATGATGCTCAGTGAGGAAACAAGGTTGTTCCAAATCGGCGGTGATGAGGCAAAGAATTTGTCACTTCTACTAAGTCTTCTTCTTGGAATAGTTCAATTAAATTAGAGGGACGTCTTAGGTTTCTTGGATATGACAATGGAGTTAATGAATTAGCTAAGTATAGCGGAGATTTGATAATCAAATGTGTATGGATGAACAGGTCCCAGTATAGATGTATTTTTGCATCAAGTGATGAGAGATTAGATTTTAAGTAGAGGTCACAGTGGTGCGTCTTGTATGGTACATCCAGTGCAAGTCGAAGAACAGAATTATAAAGTGGGTTTAGTGATACATGAGGAGCTGATCTGTAAGCAGCGTCACAATAGTTAAACAGTGGTAGACTGATAGCTTCAATAATTCGCAGTAGTCGAATGGGAAAGCAATGTTTTGTTTCTTTCTAAAAATCCGATTTATTATTTTATTTTCTTCAACATGTTATCAACTTGGGGTTGGAATGTAAGTTTTGAATTAATTAGTAAACCCAATTATTTAAATCACTCTGTTTGAATTTTGATTTAAAGCTTTCGTGATTGCAGTTATTCATATTCTTAGCTCTTTCGGTAAAGTCACGTTGAAGGGAAACAATAAAATAACAAAATATATATAAAACAATAAAAATTCTCACGACGTTTCGACCATAACACAAACGGTCATCATCAGGTGTGAAAATCCAACGGCAAGAAATATTTGAAAGAAGTGCCGGTTTGCATTTATTTATTTTTTAAACGGTGTATTTATTTATAAAAAAAAACGTTAGCACCACGGGCAGCGATTTGGCAGTTTATTTAGAAGGACGAGTCCATCTATGTTCTGAAAAGAGGAGGGGGAGACGAAAAATTAATGTATGCTGTCTGAAAGCCACCGTAAGCGTGAACAATCAATTAAGACCTGAAATGGTTTATCAAATCCTTCCAATGATTGCTAAGCCAAAATCCATCTTCTCGGTTGAAATTGTCTCTGTGTCATCCACGTACCTCTTCCATAAGGTTGGGCGCAAAGTGGCAGTCTGGATGGCGTCAGTCTCAAATTTCTCCATGAAAATGTTGGCTATAACTGGATAGAGGGGAGCCCATTGGGGTGCCCTCAGTTTGTTTGTAGAAAGTTCCATTCCAAGTGAAGTTTGTATTGGTTTGTGTTACAGTCGAAACGTCGTGAGAATTTTATTGTTTTATATATATTTTATAATTTTAGTGTTTTCCTTCAACGTGACTTTACCGAAAGAACCAAGAATATGAATCACTGCAGTCACGAAAGCTTTAGATCAAAATTGCACTGAAGAGACACGTTAATACATCCATCATTGCTGTGGTGGTGCAGTAATCTTCTCGAAAACCAGACCGTTTACTGTGAAGGAGATTGTGAGTTGTCCTGCGAGCGAATCATAATAATCACAGACACAAGATGGCGTTGCTGAACCCTATCATCCTCATTCAGGTGCCATGCACGGTGTCCATGTCTCTGCTCCATAGATGAGAGAGGATGCTACCACTGCCCTGTACATTTGACACTGTATTCATCTTCATTCCTGATCGTGATTAGAAGCTGGAGAACCGACTGCCAATCAAAGTACAGCCCTTCTTGATCCTCTCTTCAACTTCACGACTGAGGCATTCACCCACACTGGGGTTACAGGGCAATTTCCGTAAAAAAAAAAAACGTTAACGGCAGTAGAAATCTCTTGGTCACTTTATGACAAGATGAACTCGGTGATAATAGCAATTGATGCAAGAAGAGACTTAAGTGTTTAGCCAAGGAAGTAAGTGTTTGACCCAAAGCTCATAAATTTCGGACACTGGCTCAAACAGGGATGCTAAGGTTGCAAGCTCACAGGTTAAAGACAGGTCTAGCAGAGCGATGTCTACAACTCATAGGTCTTGGTACAAACCAAGCATTTGTTGCAGAGGTCACAAGCTCACAGGGCTTGGCACTTCTTGGGCACGAACCGAGGAAGTTTGCACAGACCTCCAGGTTTTAAACACGAACCAAGCAGAGTTGCAGAGATGGCACGGTTGCAAAGTTGAATCACACTTCGGAAAGGCTGCGAGGTGCCTCCTGTTCCTCATACTATATCTTTGTAATGATATATGTTGGATGTGACCCAGAAATGCAACTGTAACCTAGTACGCAAGTGTATTCTCAGGAATGTCAAGTCACTGACAGTAACATTGTGTCGGGGAGGGTGATCCCCGGCTCCTCACTCCCTTCTTCCTCCTCTTCCCCCCTCCTCGTTGCTGCTGCTCGCAACTTCGACCTCTTTGCCTCCGCGTCCCCCTTGTGAGACATGACTCTTGGCTGGCTTTCGGCCACCTCGGGTCATTCATACACACTCCCCACGTGCCCTCACTTACACCTACTCACTCGAAATCCGACGTCGCTCCTCCCCCGTGCCACACACCAATCGCGCGCATGGGACTCGGGGTCGGGGGTCAGAGGGCAGGGACGTCACTCACACACGCGCAGCCGATTGGGGGGTTGTCTCGGAGATTTATTTAAAGGGCTGTATGAACAAACTCACAGGTACGCCGCCCGTTTACCCCACGCACACGCCAAACAAAAGGCCGCACGAATAATCTCGCGTGTACGCCGCCCGTTAGCCTCACGCACACGTTCAACGAAAGGGCGTATGAGTAATCACACGTGCCCCTGTACGAGTCCGCCGCCGTTCACCACACGCACACGCCAACCACGAGCTACACGCATGGGCGAGCGCAAACACGTGGGTAAATACACCCTCATGCACCAACACAGGGTACAACGACGCACACCTACATGCATCCGTTCCACCCTCGCAGAAACCACACGACAAGGTTTATTGATCCCAGCAGTTTATTCTCAGCGAGTCCGAGGCTAAATTACCCGAGTCAGCAGGGCAGGTCTAACCTATCTCCCGATGGTTTAAGACCCAATCTGTATCGCCTCTTTCAAATCACTCTCATAGGACAATCGCCCAATGGCCTCAATATCTCACTCTCGGGTAATCACGGTTCGACCAATACGGAGCTGCTGGGTCGGGTCCTCGCTGCACTTCGACTCATCACACGGACGTTCGAGTGGCTGGGAAGTTGACGTCCCCGAGCCTGGCTTGAGTACAATCCGAACTAACTCTCCCTACCTTCTCTACCCTGTTTATTGTCCTCTACATCAAAGATAAATCGGCGCTGATCCGCTGGCCTCCCGTCCAATCAGGTGGCTCGGATTTCCCGCAACTCTCCCCGGACCGGTACTCTCTCAGACGTCTGCTTTTCACCCTCTAAACAAACGCATCTGTCCTACCAATCAGAGGACCGGCCCTGTTTTTCCCTCTGTTCGTGACTCCGTCCCCCCTACCTGCCTGCTGACCCGTGTGTGTTGTGGGTGTTTTCTATCCGCGGTGGCTCAGCAGCCCCGTCGTGACCACGTGATTACAACCCAAGTCACGGCGCCGCGGTGCACGTAAGCCTCGGGTGAGGTCGCCCAATTCCCTGGTCGCAGGAAACCGTGAAGATTGGTCCCATGAGAGGGCTTCTGGGTGAAAACCTGTTGGACAGGTGACCTCCCCTTGGGGCTCTAATGGGGGGTGTGGGGGTTTTCACGTGGGGGGTGGTGAGGGAAGAGCAGCGTCGGCCCCGTCGCTCGGAGGTGGCGGCATCGCGGCCACGGCGTCGTCAGGACGGCTTCGCTGCCGCAGCATCACAGTTGCAGGCACGGCTCCGACGGAGCGGCTTCGCTGCTGTGGCACCACAATTGTATAGGTAGTCCTCGACTTGTGAACGAGATCCGTTCCTGAAACCCGTTCGTAGGTCAAACCGTTCGTAAGTAGGAATACAATAATGTGCTGTATTAAATGCACGTACGGTCAGTGTTAGTAAATGTAATAGAGGTTTTTGGGTTAGATCGCGTTATTTAAAAATGTGTCGTATTGCTCCACCACACGACATGGCCAATCAGCAAAAAAGTGTCACGTTGACAGAAGACAAATATTATGAGACCTCCTTTGCCAGTAACAAGATATAGGAATAGGTTTTACCCTTTTAACTGGCACAAAAGCTGACACCTTTATTCATGGCATCATGTTTAATAACCACAACACAAGCAGTCAAAATGCAAACAAAAAAGACAACTCTGATAATAATATGCACTGTCCTTGAATTTGATTGGTCCACACCCGAGATGGCTTTTCTTAGAGCCTCGTCTCCATTGGTGTTGGACCAGAAGACGCCAAAAGGCGTACAACTCAAAAACAGCGCACTATCAGAGTATTGAGGGCTCGGGGTGAGCATTTACATTATGAGACCTCCTTTGCCAGTAGCAAGATATAGAAATAGCAAAGTTCCAAAAGTAAATATTAGCTCTAACAAAGCAAAAGCCTTAAGAGAGCTCCGTGCAAATAAAGATATCCAAATCCTGGCAGCTGATAAAGGCCGCACTACTGTAGTAATGTCACGAGCCGATTGTGATAATAAAATTAGAAATTTGCTAGAGGAGAGTACCTACATTAAAAATAAACGAGATATAACTAATACTTTAGAACGTAAGACTACTGCAATAATTGCAAATTCATTAATCCCTTAGAATGAGCAATACCAAATTAAGCCAAGGGCCTCAAAACCACCTAGACTGTATGGGCTACCAAAGATTCATAAAATCGGCGTCCCATTACGACCCATAGTCAGTACAATTGGCTCTGCCACATATAAATTAGCAAAATATATAACTAAACAAATTCAGCCCTACATCGGTAGGACATTTTCATTCATAAAAAATCAGAACATCTTGTGAATATGATTAAAGATATTAAACTTAATTCTAATGATATTCTGGTAAGTTTTTATGTGATTTCTCAAGTTCACTAAGGTTCCAGTGAACGAATGGCTTAAATTACATGATACACTAGTAAAGAATACAGGTTTACCAAAATATATTCCGAAACTTGCTGACCATTGTTTAAATAACACTTAATTCTTATGGAGAGTGGATTTCTTTAAACAAAAGGAAAGAGCAGCAATGGGCTCTCCTTTATCTCCTGCTATAGCAAATCTGTACATGGAAACTTTGAAATAAGAGCACTTGCCTCGTGCACATTAAAACCATCATTTTTGGTATAGATATGTGGATGACACTTTGGTTGTCTGGCCACATGGTAAAGATACACTTAATGATTTTCTAAATAATCTCAATGCACAAAACACGGCCATCCAGTTCACCATGGAAATGGAGGTGAATAACATACTCCCTTTCCTAGATATTTTGCTTGGACATGGCCTAAACGGTAAAATAACACACAGCGTTTGCAGAAATCAAACGCACACTGATGCCTATCTGAATGCAAATTCGCATCATCATCCAGCTCAGAAATCCTCTCTTATCAAGACGCTCAAACATCGGGCTAAAACAGTGTCAGATGGTGAAAGTCTAGTGAGAGAGATCAAACACGTTAAAGAAGCATTACGACAGAATGGCTACAATAATGCTCAAATTAACAGAGCACTGAATGCCAAATCACGATCGCAAAGCAACACTGCTGAAAGCGATCAGATTGTTAAAACAATTAAAATTCCATATATCTCAGGAGTAACTGAAAAATTAGCCGGTGTTTTGCAAAAGATTACAGTAAGATTTATGTACAGTACACAAAATTCAAAAACTCGTATCTTGCACTAAAGACGAATTACCTAAATTATCAACAGAAGGTGTATATCGGATTAATTGTGTATGTGGCCGATGCTATATTGGACAGACGGGACGTAACATCAGCATAATACTAAAAGAACACCAGACAAATATAAAATTATCTCAAACACAACTGTTGGCAGTTGGCAGAACATGCTTGTCAACAAGGACACTCAATTGATTTTGATAACGTTGAAGTGTTGTGTAAAACTAATTATTACTGGCAAAGACTAATTAGGTAATCCATTGAAATTGAGAGAAACAGAAATAACTTTAATCGCTCTGACAGCTACAGGCTTGGTGCGGCCTGGAAGCGTATTATTAAATAATACATATTACAATTCCTTAAAGGGGAAACACATACTAATTAATGGATTACTAACGTAGCATATAATCACAATAATACACATTACAACTTATTACTAATCTACAACTCATTACTAATCATAACCATTGACTGATTACCAATCGATTATATAATTACAATACCCCCCCTCCGCCTCAAATCACTGCACCTGAATGAGTTAAATGATGACGTCAACCTGCTGCTCTATTTAAGACCAAGAGCAAGTGAGGGCTTTACCATTCTGGCGAATTGCCCGATGAGGCTGGAGGTAATCACCAGCGAAATCCGTTCCTGTTCTTCCTGAAGTGCCACTGCGGCACACGTTGGCATCCCGTGGACTCTCCAGCCACCCCGGGATTTGTGAGGGCCCCAGGCCGGGCGGTCTGGGGTGGCCTTGCTGCCGGAGGGTGGGCAAGCCACACGCGCTGCAGGGGAGGTGATCTCACCGCAACGAGTGCATGGAGACGGCAGGGAAGGAGACGGAGACACGGTGTACGCCACGGACCATGGAGGGTGCCTGCGGGGCCGAGAGTGACCGGAGGGATGGTGCGGGCCCGTCTGGAGCGGGGGAGGTGTTGGGAGAGGTGCAGCGAGGGAAGGGTGTCGAGATGGTGGATGGGCCGGAGGGGACGGGGAGGGAGGAGCGAAGAGGACGAGGGGAAGCGCCGGGAGGATGGGAAGGGAGTGCCCCCGAGCAGAGCACAGGGGAAGAAGCAGGAGGGGTGCCAGCAAGCCAGGGGCCGTGGGAGGAACAGTGGAGGGAGAGGACAGCGAACGCTGGTCCGGTGGGAGCGGGGAGACCCAGTGTAGGAGCGGGGAGGTGGTGCAGTGGAGCCGGCGTGGGCTTGACGCCAACGCACGCCAGGAGGCACAACTGCGTCAGAGTAGAATTCAAGGACGACGTGGAGGAGGAAGTGACACTGGATAGAACGACCTTTGTGATGCTCGGGATGCTGCGGGTGGAGGTGGCGGATCATTACTCCCTGATTGCTCTGTCGGGGGGGAGAGCTTTTGACGTGAGCTTTAATTCAAATCTCCTGCTGCAGAATTTCCTCACCCGCTTCGAGGAGAGGGCAGGGGAGAAGCCCCTGACATCCATGAGGACGCGGCTGCTGTCAGACCTGGAAACGAAGGTTGTGACCGTTTTCCTGTACAACGAGGCACTACATGACCAGGATGTGGAGGTGTGATTGAGGCAGCACTGCGTGCTGTTATCTGGCTGCAAGAGGGTGCAGGACTCGGCGGGGATATGGACAGGGGCAAGGCAGTGGAGGGTGTGCCTGAAGACGGAGGGGGTGGAGGGGCTCTGAAGCATATCCCGAGCGCCTTGAACATTGAGGGGAACAAGGGGTACGTCATATACGCGGGCCAGCCCAAACTGTGTAGGAGGTGTGGGGGAAGGGGGCACCTGGCGGCGGCATGCGAGGCACGGATCTGTTACAGGTGCAAGGCGCTGGATCACACGGTGGAGGAGTGCGGGGAGCCGGTCTGATGCAACCTCTGTGGTAGCAGAGGGCACCTGTATAGATCCTGTCCGGAATCATATACCAACAGGGTGCGGGCGTATCAGAGTGGACAGGTAGAGGAGGTGGTGGAGGAGGTGGCTGGATGGGAAGCGGGCCGGGAGCTTGGTGGGGAAGAGGAAGGAGAGGCGGCGGAACCATGACCCTCTGGGGGGGGGGGGGGGGGTGAGGGAGGGGGACCTGTGGGGAGGGAAGCAACACCACCACTGGACTGGGAGCGGGGGGAGGAGGGGAGGGAAGACGGGGGAGAAGACCCAGGAACCCCAGTGGGGGACTGGGCGGAGGCAATGGGCGAGGAGGAAGGAGTTGACGGGGCATGGGAGGAAACGGTTGGGAGGAAGAGGAAATTTGACAGAGCCCTAAAAGGGGCTGGCCCCCAGCATGACACGGGCCCTTCAGGCTTCTCGCCGGACACGGAGGAGTCCGGGTGGAGGAGGGTGGAAGGGGGGGGGACGGTTGAACCGGGGGAAGCCTCGGAGGTTGAAGGGGAGGAAGAAAGTGAGAGAGAAGGCAGACAAGGGCAGATGGGGGGAGCGTGCAGCGGAATCGGAAACGGAATAAAGTACACTTCGGCATGGACCTCTCCGTGGCGTCTATAAATGTGAGAGGGATGAAGGGGAAGGGAAGGAGGCAATCATGCACCTGTTAGAGACCACCAGAAGAGACATGACCTTTCCTTCAATAGTGCCACCTACCGTACACCCTGGGTTCGGAAGTCCTGCTGGAAGATTGGAACAGCCACTATGTATGGTCGGGTAGCAATGGGAACCGGTGTACTGGGGTGGTTACCCTCCTAGGCAGGAGGGAAATGAGGGTAGAAGGGACCCAGGAAGTGATACCGGGCCGGCTCCTTTGTGTGGATGTATCCTACCAAGGCGTGGAGTTGCGGCTGGTGAACGTGTACGCCCCGGTACAATGCATGGAAAGGGTAGAGGTGTGGGAGAGCTTGGCGACCCTATTGGCCACCAGGTGACAAGTCATCATAAGGGGTGATTTCAACTGCCCGCTATATTTGGCGGACCTGGTGTCGGCAAAGGGGAGGAGGAAATTGGACTCTTCCTCCAGAAAGCTGAAAGATCTGATGGAGGACCTTGGTATGGTAGACGCATTCAGGAGGGTGCATGGTGCACGGCCTGGGTATACGTGGTCGGATAAGAGCGGGGGAACGCAGTCGCGGATAGACTTTATTTTCGCATCTGCCAAAGTAGAAGTGGGAAGTGCGGGGGTGGAGCCATTTCCCCTCTCTGACCACAAAATGGTCGTGGCAGGGCTTGCGATCCCAGGTGGGGCGAGGAGAGGAAAAGGAGTATGGAAAATTAATGTGGGTCTGTTGGAGGACCAGAAAGTGGTGGGGGACTTCGTACAAAAATACAAAAGCTGGAGAACCTTGCAGGACTGGTTCCCCACGAGGGTGGAATGGTGGGGCCAGATAAAGGACAGGATAAAAACGCTCTTCCAGCACCATAGTAGGAGGAGGGGAGTGGGTAGGGAATTGAGGCAGTGGAATGCCAGGCTGGAGAAAATGTACAGGCTGCTAGAGCTAGGGTTCCTAATGGGGGAAAGGATAGAGGCATTGAAAGGGAGGGTAGCTTCAGTATTGGAAAGAAGGGCTAGGCAGTTAGTGTACAGGGCGAGGGTCAGGGCAACGGAGGAAGGGGAGAGGTGCACGAGGTTTTTCTTCAAAACAGGTAGGGAGGGAGATAATGCAATGAGGGAATTGGTAAGTCCTACCTGGGGTAGGCAGACGACGATGGTAGGGATGATGAGCGTAGCGGAGGATTTCTATAGGGAGTTGTATGGGAGGAAGGGGATAGATGAGGGGAAGCGGGAGGAGCTGCTGGAGGCATTGGGGAAGAGGATTGGGAACCTGGAGACGCTGGAGGAAAATATTCGGCAGGGAAAAGTTTAAGATGCGGTAAAGGGGTTGAACAGTAACAGAACCCCAGGCCCGGATGGGATCCCAGCAGATTTCTACGTCAAATTCTGGGAGCTCCTGAAGGAGGACATGCTGCAAATTTGTAGGGAAACTTTATAGGAGGGCCGGGTGCCGGATGGTATGCGGGAGGGTCTGGTTATGTTGATTTATAAAGGGAAAGGGGACCGTAAGGACTTGGGAAGCTGGCGGCTGATAACTCTCCTAAACGCGGATTGCAAGATCTTGGCAAGGATAGTCGCGGCGCGATTAGGGAAGGTGGTGGGGGAGGTGGTAGGGCCGGATCAGACGTGCGCGGTCCCAGGGAGGAGGATCGCAGACTCCTTGGTAGTACTGAGGGAGGCAATAGAAGGGGAAAGAGAGAGGGGGTGCCCACTGGGGATTCTGAGCTTGGATTTGGACAAGGCTTTCGACCATCTTTCACATTGAATATATGCTGGCGGTGATGGCGAAGATGGGAATGAGTGGGCCCCTGGTGGAGTGGGTGGCACGACTCTATGGTGGGCTCAGAGCTAGACTTTTGATAAACAGGGAACGTTTGGGGGTCATTCAAGTAGGGTCCGGGGTACGGCAGGGATGCCCGATGTCCCCGGTCTTATTCATTATGAGCATGGAGCCTCTAGCACAGGTAATAAGAGACGACCAAAGGATTATGGGGGTGACAATACCGGGAACAAGGAGCAAGGGAAGATAACCTTGTATATGGACGATGTGGCCGTGCTGTGCAGGGACGTTGCGTTAGTGTGGAGAGCAATTGAGGGGACAGGGAGGTTCTGCGCGGCCTCCGGCTTGAAGGTCAATGCGAGAAAGAGCGAGTTAATGGCCTTTGGGGACTCGAGGCTGTTCGAGGGTCGGTCCGCCGGAACTGAGCTTGCAGACAGAAGAGATAACGGTGCTAGGGTTGACCTTTTGTAGGGATAGGTTGGGGGAACATAACTGGGAAAAGAGGGTAAGGAAGACAAAGGGTCATCTGGGTAAGTGGGCAGGGAGGCGGCTCACGATGGCTGGCAGGATTATGGTGGTGAAGATGGAGATACTGCCAACTTTAAGCTACCTGGCGCAGGTATTCCCACCTGGTAAGAGGGAGGTCAAGGTTTAGACCTCGGCGCTTTTCGGGTTTATCCGGGGGGGGGGGGGGGGGGATGGAGAGGGTGAGGAGGGCCGTGCTGTGTATGCGGGTTGGGAACGGGGGGAGGGGTGCCCCAAATGTGGAGTACACCCTGAACTCGACCTTTGTATGTAACATGCTGAGATTGTTCTTCTCTGCAGAGCCGCGGGGCAAGGCGGCGTGTTACATGCTGTATCGCCTGACGTGGCGCCTGTGGGGCCTCGGGATGACCCAGGCAGAGAGGAGTATACCTTTGGATTGGCCGGGGGGCTGGATCAGTGACGTGGTGGGGGACTACATTGGGCAGCACGGCCTGAACCGGTGGGGGGGCTGGTGGACCTCCAGAGAGATGCGGGCCGAGGCGGAGAAAGAGGAGGCCTGTGATGAGGTGCTAGGTGCGAGGAGGGAGGTGCACCGACAAATTTGGAGAAACATGTCGTCGGCGGCACTCACGAAAGAACAGAGGGATTTGTCATGGCTGGTGGTCAGGGACAAGCTGGAGACGAGGGGTTTTATGTACGGCCGCCAAATGGCACACACCCCTAAGTGCCCGAGGGACTGCAACGGGGACGAAAGTGCAGTGCACGTTATGGTGGCATGCCCCTTTGCCCAGGAGGTGTGGAGGCGGAGCAAGCCGTTGTGGGCCCGGTTCGCACTGTCGAGGGTGACAACATGGGACATTATGTGGGGGGGGGGACTGCGGGGTGTGGGAAGGGAGGACAGGGACCGGGCATGGGCTATAATAGGAGCAACGATGAAGGCCTTGTGGTAAGCGTGCAAGAAGGAGCAGGAGGGGTCCCAGATGTCCCCATTGGAAGCATGCTATGTGGCAAGAAGTTTGTTGGAGATGGTGGTGGAGGTGGACCGGGTGAGACTGGGACACGAAGGGAAAGATGGAAGTGGCTGCTACCCAGCGTGGGTTAGGGCGGCCGGGGGGGGGGGGGGGCGTTTTACTGGCGCACGGGGGAGAGGGCGTGCGTGGCTGGAGGGGAGGCAGCCCCTCCAGGCACAGATGTGGCGAGTGCTGTGTCGGGGGCGACTCCGGTCCTGCGGATGGGTCGGTGGCCGAGCGGGGCCTTCGCGGTGTGAGGCAGCGGCCCCTCGGTTTTTGCTTTGTTTTGTTTCTCCGCTGAGAAACTAAATACATTTTTTTAAAAATCGTAATTACCAGCGAAACGTCGTACTCAAACTGTAAATGTTGTGGATTCACTCTTCAACACACCGGTGGGCTAAAGTAGTGAACTATTTGTCTTTTATCAACGTGACACTTTTTTGCTGATTGGCCGTGTCGGGTGGTGGAGGGTTACGACACATTTATAAATAACGCGATCTAACCCAAAAAACCTTTATTATGAATAATATTGGTCGCGAAAGCCTACGTGTTAAACTGTTATTAAATGTGTTACGGTTAAACAAAAAAGGGAAGGGAGCAATGAGCCCCCCCAATTCCACGCACACAGGGCCACGTGTAGATGCACACATACAGACACACACACCCCAACGACAAATATCCCTTGTATAGCCCTCATAGGCTGTTGGGGCAAATGCTGTTAGCGAGCAGCACCTATGAAGGGGGTTATTTGGCGATACTTCACCACACTGGTCAATGCGAGGTGATGAAGGCAGGGAGCATAGGGCTCTCCTAGGTTGACATGAATACAATTGAGTTCAATGAATTTTGCTGTACTGCCCTCTGCTGCCCACCATATAGATACAAGCACATGATGGATTAAATGCTCCCTTGCCGTCAATGTATACAGTTTTTCCAACATACTAACATTGTACCCAGTAGTTTTTAGTGTATTTTACGTAATACTTTAAATAAGTTTGGAGAAGATGCAGGCGTGCGTGATAATTTGGAGAATCAAAAGAAGTTGCCTCTCCATGACAACCAGCTCACGGCTCTCCCCAAGGGAGTGTTTGACCAGCTCGTGAATCTGAATACGTTGTGGTTGAACAGTAACCGGCTGAAGTCTCTCAGCGCTGGGGTATTTGACAGCCAGACCCAGCTGACTGCTCTGAGCCTAAGTATACATGCGACATGCATCTAACGAAGCAGATAAAATGTACATGTGCGGGTGACCTTTACCTGGCAACACAAGCAGGCACCTAAACACCATGGAGGGATATCTTCAGAGATGGAGGCTGAAACTGGACCGCACACTTACCTTTCACGACCACCTGATAAAGGTAACTGCTCATACGAAGACGGTAAAACCTGGTCCAGAAACCGACCAGCACAAACTGGATGTAATCAGGATTAGTTATATCGATATAAGCGATGACCTTGTGTACCCCACAGCTGAGTGTTGTACTGAACGTTCAACTGAACGTATGTTTGTTAAACTTCCTTCACACCGTACGTAGCCAACCGTGCTCATGGATCATTGGACCTAAGCACATTCAATTATGCAGGAATCCAGGGCGGGGGTGGCAGAGGTGGGAAACTGGGACAGTGGAAGGAGGGGGGGAAACAGCAGTGGCTCAAATCGGTTTCCACATTCCCTCTAAATGCCTTCCCCTGTGTCTCTCAGCGTCTTTAAATAGTGTTGCTCCTGGGGTGTCACTGCACGCTCACGAAGGTAGACCACGAGATGACCATAGATGCCTTGAGCGATGCCCGCGTCAATGCCATCGAGGAAGAAGAACTCGGGCAAGTCCAAGGCCGACAACGTGTTGGCAAGGCCTAATGTCCACTCAACACAGTCCTCTTTTTCATAAAAGGACTGCTGAGTCAAGACAGACTTTAAAAAAGGAAAATCCTGCAAATTAGGCAAGTGCGGTTTGTCCACTAGGGGCGTTGAGGTGTCGTCCCACTGGGCAGCTGGTGATGAGAAATAAATTTTCTAATAAAAAATATTATTCTATCAATTATTTAGCTGTGTTTATTTTTAAAATATGATGATTCTTTCAACGTGAATATAACATTTGAAGTTGTTATTATAAACTGCTGCAACACCACAGTCTGATTTGTGCCTTAGGGAGGTCTCGGGGAGGCTGTGCAGGCATCCGAGTGAGAAACATCCTCTTTGGTTTTATTCGGTAAAGTCACGTAGGTAAAATAAATTAAAAGAAAAAAACAATTAAATCACGACGTTTCGGAGGCAACACAAGCTTCTTTCTTCAGGTGGAATAGTCACAGCACAATATCAGTGTCAAGAGCACAATACTGAGACGATCAGGTTTATAAATAGGTTAAGGGGGGGGAGCCAGAAAGCAAACGTGGGTGGGTGGGGGGGCTGAGTTAAGCTGCCTTTTGTTGAACTACAGGGGGTTCGTGGGTGGTGCACTACACACAAGCGGGAAAAACCCTTTTGCTATGCTGCAGGGTGGTTGGGGGAGAGGTGATCAATCTCGTGCACGCCCCATATTTGAATAAAACAACCGTTAAAGTATGACATATAACAACTGGGAAATGAAATGGCTGTATAATTCGAAATGTAGTCCTTTAGCCAGTACTGTTTCAGATTGTCCGAAAGCGGGATGTTACTCTGATTGATAACGAGGGGGAGAGGTGATCAATCTCGAGTACACCCCATATTTGAAACGAAAACAACCGTTAAAGTATGACATATAACAACTGGGCAATGAAATTACTGTATCATTAAAAAAAACAGCTAATGTTTGACTTGATTAATAACATCTTTCCAGTGGTTGCTCAATTTGAAACCATCCTCTCGGTTGAAGTTGTGTCAGTGTTTGTATATCTGGATGGCTTCGTGGACAAATCTCTGGTAATAACCGGGAGGTATTCATAGTACCTTGGTATCGGAAAAAAACTATCATGATAACCCACCGCGTTGTAACAGTGATCAGCTACGGCAGAAGAACTCGTTCTGCCATGTTTCAAATCTGATTTGTGTTCGCGAATTCGGTCAGATGTATGTCGTTTCATCTCGCCGATATAGCAGTCACCACAGGTATAACTCAATTTGTAAACACCGGGGTTCTGTAAGTCAGGAATGACATCCTTTACGGATGGGATCAGATCACGGATTTTGTGTACTGTATTGAAACGGTCCTGGATCTTGTGTTTGTTAAGAATTTTGGAAATCTTTTTAGTAACGCCTGCTATGTATGGTAACGTGATGACTTTCATCGGAGTATCCAGTGGTTGTTTCTGTATGGAGGGAGAAACAGCTCGGCAGATGGTACGGTCAGAGTAACCATTATTTTTGAGGGCCAGGTGTACATGTTTTAATTCACTGGTCAGGTGGTATTGGTCAGAAATGCAATGAGCCCTATGGTATAACGTTTTGATGAGAGGGTTTTTTTGGGTCGGGTGGTGGTGGGAATCAGGCTTAACGTAGGAGTCTGTGTGGGTGGGTTTCCTGTCAACAGAATGTCCCAAAGAGCCATCAGACCTCCCCTCAAACAGAACATCCAAGAATGGCAGTTTGCCATCGCTTTCACACTCACTTCTGCTGCTGTATCTTCACCGAACTCCAAACGGATTCTGTCTAAAGCTAGCCTATCACTAATCTCAGAGAGGATAAGGTTACTCCGATGTAACTCGATAGTTTAGACAGGACTCTCCTACAATCGCATTTAATGTTAACACAAAAAATGTCACCTTCTGATTGGAACCACGTTGATAACATGACTGCTGCCTCTGCTGATTCACTGTCAATCAAATGCAAAGCTAACCTGATCGCTAAATTCAACCACCTATCAAAGAAGAACCCAGGACCACTTATCACAAAACTATACATTAACAAAATCGTTATCAATCGGAGTAACATCCCGATTTCGGACAATCTGAAAACAGTACTGGCTAAAGGACTAAATTTCACTGTCACCCCAAAACATATACCAGTAGAGGTTATCATATCTCAGGTCGATGTAGCCCTCAAAGGCATAGGACACATCCAAGCAGACGTTGCGAGAGCTGAAATAGCCACTATTCTTAAGAATGCTAAGAAACCCATCAGCAACTTCAGCAAGAACTTGCGAATTTAAAAAAGAGGGATGATATAGTCATCCTCTCGGCCAACAAAGGCAATGCCACTGTCATGATGGACAAAAATTCATACAACAACAAAATCCAGGACCTACTCAATGATGGGAGTTACTCAAAAAATAAAAATAACCCTACTAACAGCTTAACGATTAAAACCAACAAGATCATCACAAGTTTGACTTCCCTAATCGAACCAACCAAATCTTCCTCCCTGAAACCCTCCGCTGCAAGACCTCCCAGATTCTGTGGTCTTCCCAAGATCCATAAAGAAGGTACCCCACTTCGACCCATCGTGTCCACGATCAACTCCCCTACCTACAAGCTGGCCCGTTTTCTGTCAGATACTCTGCTTCCCTTCACTGGCAAGACCACCTCAGCAGTACTTAACTCAACCCAATTGATTTCTATGGTCAAATATATTGTACTGTCTCCTGACGATATCCTTGTCAGCTTGATGTGGTCTCTCTGTTCACCAAGGTCCCAGTACCTGATACCATAACGATAATTGAAGATTTGGTCCAACATGGACTTGACCCCGATGTACCTGCGCTTGTTAGGCACTGCCTCACCAACACCTACTTTACTTGGAATGGTACCTTCTACAAACAAAATTAGGGTACCCCTATGGGTTCCCCCTTATCACCAGTGATAGCCAATATTTTTATGGAGAAATTTGAATCAGACGCCATCCAGACATCCACCCTCAGTCCTTCCCTGTGGAAGAGATATGTGGATGACACTTTCGTCATTTGGCCACATGGCCTCCCAGCTTTGAACCTTTTCCTAGACCACATCAATTCCAGACACCCTTCCATAAAATTCACCATGGAAGAGGAGAAAAATGGCAAACTGCCATTCTTGAATGTTCTGTTTGAGAGGAGGTCTGATGGCTCTTTGGGACATTCTATTTACAGGAAACCCACCCACATAGACTCCTACTTAAAGCCTGATTCCCACCACCATCTGATCCAAAAGAACTCTCTCATCAAAACGTTATACCATAGGGCTCATTGCATTTCTGTCCAACACCACCTGACCAGTGAATTAAAACATGTATGTAGTGTTGTAAGGACGAGCAGACTTCTTTAGGAAGCACACTCTGTTTATTGTATTATTTCCTTATACAACGCTTAACACGCACAGAGGGATATTCGGTCCCCTCACCCAATACCCTAGGGAGGTACAGCCTCCGGACCTGGCGGGACTCACACGTCTACCGCTATCCTAGCCCTCCGGCTAGGACCTAGGGGAGGCTATCTGACCCACTGCTGGCCCGGTGGGTCCTGACCACTGGGTATGCCGAGCGTTAGCCCTTAGAAGGGCTGAAAGGCTGGTCCAGGGTCCTAGCTAGGCTTCAGCCCAGTCTTCTATCTTCGTGCAGGGAGAGAACTCCCCGAGGTCCGTTGGGTCACCCGTCTTATACCCCTTCGTGGCCAGGTAGAACCAATCATACATTCCCACGTGGAACCGTCTGATTGGTTCGCACCAAACCCTGGCCACGATCCGTTTCACCTCGACTTACCCCAACCGTTGTACCCAGGGGTAATGCTGCACTGCCCTGGTGGCAACGCAGGTTACGCAACAGCGCGTAGTTAACACCTCTACATGTACATCGGGCCTCAAGATGAACGGATACTCTAACCGTACCATCCGCCAAGCTGTTTCTCCCACCATACAGATACAACCACTGCATACTCCTATCAAAGTCATCACGTTACCACACATAGCAGGCGTTACTAAAATGATTTCCAAAATTCTTAACAAACACAAGATCCAGGTCCGTTTCAATACGGTACACAAAATCCGTGATCTGATCCCATCCGTAAAGGATGTCATTCCTGACTTACAGTACCCCGGTGTTTACAAATTGAGTTGTACCTGTGGTGACTGCTATATCGGGGAGACGAAACGACATATATCTGACCGAATTCACGAACATCATGATATTGTTTTCTCCGATACCAAGGTACTATGCATACCTCCCGGTTATTACCAGAGATTTGTCCACGAAGCCACCAGATATACAAACACAGACACAACTTCAACCGAGATGATGGTTTCAAATTGAGCAACCACTGGTAAGATGTTATAAATCAAGTCAAATGTTAGCTGTTTTTTTTATATTATACAGCCATTTTATTGCCCAGTTGTTATATGTCATACTTTAACGGCTGTTTTTATTTTCAAATATGGAGTGTACTCGAGATTGATCACCTCTCCCCCTCGTTATCAATCAGAGTAACATCCAGATTTCGGACAATCTGAAAACAGCACTGGCTAAAGGACTAAATTTCCAATTATACAGCCATTTCATTTCCCAGTTGTTCTATGTCATACTTTAACGGTTGTTTTTTTTCAAATATGGGGTGTACACGAGATTTATCACCTCTCCCGCAACCACCATGCAGCATAACAAAAGGGTTTTTTTCCGGCTTCTGTGTAGTGCATCATTCAAAATCGTTATCAATCAGAGTAACATCCCGATTTCGGACATTCTGAAAACAGTACTGACTAAGGGGCTAAATTGCGTTTTATACAGCCATTTCATTGCCCAGTTGTTATATGTCATACTTTAACGGTGCACTCGAGATTGATCACCTCTCCACCAACCACCCTTCAGCATAACAAAAGGGGTTTTTTTCCCGCTTGTGTGTAGTGCACCACCCCCGAACCCCCTGTAGTTTAACAAAAGGCAGCTTAACTCAGCCCCCCCACCCACCCACGTTTCCTTTTTGGCTCCTCCCCCCTCTTAACCTATATATAAACCCGATCGTCTCAGTATTGTGCTCTTGACACAGATATTGTGCTGTGACTATTCCACCTGAAGAAGAAAGCTTGTGTTGCCTCCGAAACGTCGTGATTTAATCTTTTTTCTTTTTCTTTTATTTTACCTACGTGATTTTACCGAATAAAACCAAAGAGTATAAATCCTTGCAGTCATGAAAACTTCAAATCTATAATGAGAAATATCCCTACATTATTGCGATTAGATTCGTATTTTAGCCACGTAGATTGAGACCAATTCAGGGCAGTGAAAAAGGCGCCCATGGCTGTAATGACTATGTCACAATGGTAGGTTGTTCTGTGAAAATATAGCAGGTCACGGCCTACACGTAGTTGGGTGTACGACGGAATGTGGCTGTTATTGTACGCGGTGTCTTGGTTGCCTTGGCTAATTTGTTGAGTCGTGTCAGCTGATATTTAATTGTAACTTGCTGTGGTGCTTCCATTTTTCTATGCCATTTGGCTGTTATCTCCGACTCTCTGAGTTGCATTGCCCTGGGGTCTCACTAGCATGGCCACCTCTGCACCTTTCTCTTTGATGTATCGATGGTTCTGGCTGTATGATGGGCTTTGTGTCTCACTGGCGCGACCACCGTTGCGGTGGTTCTCTTGCGTGGATGCGCTTGCCTCACAGCGCAGTTCGCAAAGCCGCAGTTTGTGTTACACATAGGCATGACATTAACTTGCTTATCCCCCTAATCTCCTTGCGTAATCTCTCCTATAAACATAGTGCTAATCTTCCATTAACATTGCTGTGGTGCGCATATGCGACGATACTCATACGGCGACGGAAGTTCATTGCATGCTAAATCTCTCTCCCTAATCTCCCCCATTAAACACAACTGACTTGCTTGCGTCCGGGGGTGAAATGTTTTATTTTATTTTTCTACCTACGTGACTTTACTGAAAGAACCAAAGAGTATTTATTTGTTTATATTCTTAGTTTTTTCGGTAAAGTCACGTTGAAGAGAAACAACAAAATAACAAAATATATATAAAACAATAAAAAATTCTCACGACGTTTCGACCATAACTCAAACGGTCATCATCAGGTGTGTCGGTTTGCATAAATTTATTTTGAAAACGGCATATTTATTTATATATATATAAAAATAACGTTTGCGTCACGCGCAACGATGGCAGTTTGCCAGGACTAGTCCATCTATTTTTTGAAAAGAGGAGGGGGGAGACGAAATTTGTTTTTATGTATGCTGTCTGAAAGGCACTGTAAGCGTGAACAATCAATCAAGAAGTGAAATGATTTATCAAATCTTTCCAATGATTGCTAAGATAGAATCCATCTTCTCGGTTGAAATTGTCTCTGTGTTTGTATATGTGGATAGCCTCATGAACGAATCTCTCATGGAAGCCAGATGGCTTACAAAGAACCTCCGTCTTGGAAAAGTCAATGGCATGTGAGCCTACTGAATTAGAACAATGATCTGCTACGGCCGAGGTGTTGGTCCTACCGTGTTTAAGGTCTGCTTTATGTTCACGAATGCGGTCCGAGATATGGCGTTTGGTTTCTCCAATGTAACTACTACCACAGAGGCAACTTAGTTTGTAGACACCAGGGTATTGTATGTCCGGAATCACATCTTTTACAGACGGAACCAGATCACGGATTTTATGTAATGTGTTGAAACGGACCTGGATCTTGTGTTTATTCAAGATTTTGGAGATCTTTTTTGTGATCCCAGCAATGTAGGGTAAAGTGATGGTTTTGAAAGGCTCCTCAAGAGGGTTCTTCTTCATGGTTTGAGTGATAGCTTTGCGGATTGTATAGTCGGAGTAACCATTAGCCCTAAGAGCTTGGTGTACGTGCTTGAGTTCACTGCTTATGTGTTCCTGGTCGGATATGCATTGGGCTCTATGATACAGAGTCTTGATGAGAGAATTCTTCTGTGATGGATGGTGGTGGGAATCCGGTTTCAGATAAGCATCCGTATGGGTAGCTTTCCTGTAGACAGAGTGGCTCATTGAACCATCAGGTCTCTTTTTAATTAGGACATCCAAAAAGGTATCTTGCCATCTATTTCGACTTCCATGGTAAATCTGATGGCTGGGTGTATGGAATTGATGTGGTCGAAGAATTTGTCTAGAGCAGGCCGGCCATGTGGCCAGATGACAAAAGTGTCATCCACGTACCTCTTCCATAAGGTTGGGCGCAGAGTGGCAGTCTGGATGGCGTCAGTCTCAAATTTCTCCATGAAAATGTTAGCTATAACTGGAGAAAGGGGGGAGCCCATTGGGGTGCCCTCAGTTTGTTTGTAGAAAGTTCCATTCCAAGTGAAGTATGTATTGGTTAAACAGTGTCTCACCAGGGGGGGTACCTCAGTGTTTAGTCCTTGATGAACCAAGTCTTCAATGATTGCAATGGTGTCAGGTACAGGAACCTTGGTGAATAAGGAAACTACATCAAAACTGACAAGCAGGTCGTCTGGGGACAGGGAAATACCCTTGATTGTTGATACCAGGTGAGTAGAATTTTGTACCGCAGAGGTGGTCTTTCCAGTGAAAGGACGCAGGATTTCAGACAAAAAACGAGCTAGTTTGTAGGTGGGGGAGCTGATAGTAGAGACTATGGGACGAAGAGGTGTATCAACTTTATGTATTTTTGGTAAGCCGTATAATCTTGGTGGCCTGGCAGCAGAAGGTTTCAACGAAAACTGTTTAGATTGATCAATTAATGCGGTTGAATCAGAAATTATTTTGTTGGTTTGTGTGACGAGGCTGTTGGTGGGATCTCTTTTTATTTTTGTATAACTACCATCGTCGAGTAATTCTTTAATTTTGTTGTTGTATTCTATTTTATCCATGATAACAGTAGCATTGCCTTTGTCAGCTGAGAGAACTACAATATCATTCCTCTTTTTTAATTTATATAATTCAAAACGCTCATCTTTGCTGAGGTTGCTAGCTGGCATCTTAGCGTTTTTGAGGGTTGCAGCGATTTCAGATCTTGCTACGTCTGCAGCGATGTGACCCAGGCCCCTGAGAGCAACGTCTACTTGGGCAATTATATCATTAACTGGTATGTGTTTAGGTGTGACTGCAAAGTTTAGACCTTTAGCTAAAACGGATTTCAGACCATCGGAAATAGAACTGTTACTGCGATTAATTACGACTTTATTAACGTCTAACTTTTTGGTGTGTGGGTCCGGTCTTTTGTTTAAGAGGAGGTTAAATTTGGAAATCAGGTTTTCCTTACATTTGGTCGACATAGTAGCAGCTGAAGAGGCAGTCATATTGTCTACATGTTCCCAATCCGATGTGGACATTATTGCCGTCAATGATAAGTGTGATTTGTAGAGTGTCTTGTCTAACTGATCTAGTTCTGTGCGTATAAGTCTGATTTTTTCTGAGATAAGAGCTAAGCTAGTTTTGAAAAGAATTCGTTTCGCATTAGAAGAAGTTACAGTAGCAGAGGTGAGTGTAAATGCGATTGGTATTACCCCAGAGTCGCGGCATCTCTTCAGGAAGGTGAGAGACTCGATCAGCTGAGCTTTCTTATCCCGGAGTTTGTTGAAAGATCTTAAAGTTATGTGAAAACCCTCCCCGTAGAGGCGATTAAATTTTGATTTAAAGCTTTCGTGACTGCAGTAATTCATATTCTTAGTTTTTTCGGTAAAGTCACGTTGAAGAGAAACAACAAAATAACAAAATATATATAAAACAATAAAAAATTCTCACGACGTTTCGACCATAACTCAAACGGTCATCATCAGGTGTGTCGGTTTGCATAAATTTATTTTGAAAACGGCATATTTATTTATATATATATAAAAATAACGTTTGCGTCACGCGCAACGATGGCAGTTTGCCAGGACTAGTCCATCTATTTTTTGAAAAGAGGAGGGGGGAGACGAAATTTGTTTTTATGTATGCTGTCTGAAAGGCACTGTAAGCGTGAACAATCAATCAAGAAGTGAAATGATTTATCAAATCTTTCCAATGATTGCTAAGATAGAATCCATCTTCTCGGTTGAAATTGTCTCTGTGTTTGTATATGTGGATAGCCTCATGAACGAATCTCTCATGGAAGCCAGATGGCTTACAAAGAACCTCCGTCTTGGAAAAGTCAATGGCATGTGAGCCTACTGAATTAGAACAATGATCTGCTACGGCCGAGGTGTTGGTCCTACCGTGTTTAAGGTCTGCTTTATGTTCACGAATGCGGTCCGAGATATGGCGTTTGGTTTCTCCAATGTAACTACTACCACAGAGGCAACTTAGTTTGTAGACACCAGGGTATTGTATGTCCGGAATCACATCTTTTACAGACGGAACCAGATCACGGATTTTATGTAATGTGTTGAAACGGACCTGGATCTTGTGTTTATTCAAGATTTTGGAGATCTTTTTTGTGATCCCAGCAATGTAGGGTAAAGTGATGGTTTTGAAAGGCTCCTCAAGAGGGTTCTTCTTCATGGTTTGAGTGATAGCTTTGCGGATTGTATAGTCGGAGTAACCATTAGCCCTAAGAGCTTGGTGTACGTGCTTGAGTTCACTGCTTATGTGTTCCTGGTCGGATATGCATTGGGCTCTATGATACAGAGTCTTGATGAGAGAATTCTTCTGTGATGGATGGTGGTGGGAATCCGGTTTCAGATAAGCATCCGTATGGGTAGCTTTCCTGTAGACAGAGTGGCTCATTGAACCATCAGGTCTCTTTTTAATTAGGACATCCAAAAAAGGTATCTTGCCATCTATTTCGACTTCCATGGTAAATCTGATGGCTGGGTGTATGGAATTGATGTGGTCGAAGAATTTGTCTAGAGCAGGCCGGCCATGTGGCCAGATGACAAAAGTGTCATCCACGTACCTCTTCCATAAGGTTGGGCGCAGAGTGGCAGTCTGGATGGCGTCAGTCTCAAATTTCTCCATGAAAATGTTAGCTATAACTGGAGAAAGGGGGGAGCCCATTGGGGTGCCCTCAGTTTGTTTGTAGAAAGTTCCATTCCAAGTGAAGTATGTATTGGTTAAACAGTGTCTCACCAGGGGGGGTACCTCAGTGTTTAGTCCTTGATGAACCAAGTCTTCAATGATTGCAATGGTGTCAGGTACAGGAACCTTGGTGAATAAGGAAACTACATCAAAACTGACAAGCAGGTCGTCTGGGGACAGGGAAATACCCTTGATTGTTGATACCAGGTGAGTAGAATTTTGTACCGCAGAGGTGGTCTTTCCAGTGAAAGGACGCAGGATTTCAGACAAAAAACGAGCTAGTTTGTAGGTGGGGGAGCTGATAGTAGAGACTATGGGACGAAGAGGTGTATCAACTTTATGTATTTTTGGTAAGCCGTATAATCTTGGTGGCCTGGCAGCAGAAGGTTTCAACGAAAACTGTTTAGATTGATCAATTAATGCGGTTGAATCAGAAATTATTTTGTTGGTTTGTGTGACGAGGCTGTTGGTGGGATCTCTTTTTATTTTTGTATAACTACCATCGTCGAGTAATTCTTTAATTTTGTTGTTGTATTCTATTTTATCCATGATAACAGTAGCATTGCCTTTGTCAGCTGAGAGAACTACAATATCATTCCTCTTTTTTAATTTATATAATTCAAAACGCTCATCTTTGCTGAGGTTGCTAGCTGGCATCTTAGCGTTTTTGAGGGTTGCAGCGATTTCAGATCTTGCTACGTCTGCAGCGATGTGACCCAGGCCCCTGAGAGCAACGTCTACTTGGGCAATTATATCATTAACTGGTATGTGTTTAGGTGTGACTGCAAAGTTTAGACCTTTAGCTAAAACGGATTTCAGACCATCGGAAATAGAACTGTTACTGCGATTAATTACGACTTTATTAACGTCTAACTTTTTGGTGTGTGGGTCCGGTCTTTTGTTTAAGAGGAGGTTAAATTTGGAAATCAGGTTTTCCTTACATTTGGTCGACATAGTAGCAGCTGAAGAGGCAGTCATATTGTCTACATGTTCCCAATCCGATGTGGACATTATTGCCGTCAATGATAAGTGTGATTTGTAGAGTGTCTTGTCTAACTGATCTAGTTCTGTGCGTATAAGTCTGATTTTTTCTGAGATAAGAGCTAAGCTAGTTTTGAAAAGAATTCGTTTCGCATTAGAAGAAGTTACAGTAGCAGAGGTGAGTGTAAATGCGATTGGTATTACCCCAGAGTCGCGGCATCTCTTCAGGAAGGTGAGAGACTCGATCAGCTGAGCTTTCTTATCCCGGAGTTTGTTGAAAGATCTTAAAGTTATGTGAAAACCCTCCCCGTAGAGGCGATTAAATTTTGATTTAAAGCTTTCGTGACTGCAGTAATTCATATTCTTAGTTTTTTCGGTAAAGTCACGTTGAAGAGAAACAACAAAATAACAAAATATATATAAAACAATAAAAAATTCTCACGACGTTTCGACCATAACTCAAACGGTCATCATCAGGTGTGTCGGTTTGCATAAATTTATTTTGAAAACGGCATATTTATTTATATATATATAAAAATAACGTTTGCGTCACGCGCAACGATGGCAGTTTGCCAGGACTAGTCCATCTATTTTTTGAAAAGAGGAGGGGGGAGACGAAATTTGTTTTTATGTATGCTGTCTGAAAGGCACTGTAAGCGTGAACAATCAATCAAGAAGTGAAATGATTTATCAAATCTTTCCAATGATTGCTAAGATAGAATCCATCTTCTCGGTTGAAATTGTCTCTGTGTTTGTATATGTGGATAGCCTCATGAACGAATCTCTCATGGAAGCCAGATGGCTTACAAAGAACCTCCGTCTTGGAAAAGTCAATGGCATGTGAGCCTACTGAATTAGAACAATGATCTGCTACGGCCGAGGTGTTGGTCCTACCGTGTTTAAGGTCTGCTTTATGTTCACGAATGCGGTCCGAGATATGGCGTTTGGTTTCTCCAATGTAACTACTACCACAGAGGCAACTTAGTTTGTAGACACCAGGGTATTGTATGTCCGGAATCACATCTTTTACAGACGGAACCAGATCACGGATTTTATGTAATGTGTTGAAACGGACCTGGATCTTGTGTTTATTCAAGATTTTGGAGATCTTTTTTGTGATCCCAGCAATGTAGGGTAAAGTGATGGTTTTGAAAGGCTCCTCAAGAGGGTTCTTCTTCATGGTTTGAGTGATAGCTTTGCGGATTGTATAGTCGGAGTAACCATTAGCCCTAAGAGCTTGGTGTACGTGCTTGAGTTCACTGCTTATGTGTTCCTGGTCGGATATGCATTGGGCTCTATGATACAGAGTCTTGATGAGAGAATTCTTCTGTGATGGATGGTGGTGGGAATCCGGTTTCAGATAAGCATCCGTATGGGTAGCTTTCCTGTAGACAGAGTGGCTCATTGAACCATCAGGTCTCTTTTTAATTAGGACATCCAAAAAAGGTATCTTGCCATCTATTTCGACTTCCATGGTAAATCTGATGGCTGGGTGTATGGAATTGATGTGGTCGAAGAATTTGTCTAGAGCAGGCCGGCCATGTGGCCAGATGACAAAAGTGTCATCCACGTACCTCTTCCATAAGGTTGGGCGCAGAGTGGCAGTCTGGATGGCGTCAGTCTCAAATTTCTCCATGAAAATGTTAGCTATAACTGGAGAAAGGGGGGAGCCCATTGGGGTGCCCTCAGTTTGTTTGTAGAAAGTTCCATTCCAAGTGAAGTATGTATTGGTTAAACAGTGTCTCACCAGGGGGGGTACCTCAGTGTTTAGTCCTTGATGAACCAAGTCTTCAATGATTGCAATGGTGTCAGGTACAGGAACCTTGGTGAATAAGGAAACTACATCAAAACTGACAAGCAGGTCGTCTGGGGACAGGGAAATACCCTTGATTGTTGATACCAGGTGAGTAGAATTTTGTACCGCAGAGGTGGTCTTTCCAGTGAAAGGACGCAGGATTTCAGACAAAAAACGAGCTAGTTTGTAGGTGGGGGAGCTGATAGTAGAGACTATGGGACGAAGAGGTGTATCAACTTTATGTATTTTTGGTAAGCCGTATAATCTTGGTGGCCTGGCAGCAGAAGGTTTCAACGAAAACTGTTTAGATTGATCAATTAATGCGGTTGAATCAGAAATTATTTTGTTGGTTTGTGTGACGAGGCTGTTGGTGGGATCTCTTTTTATTTTTGTATAACTACCATCGTCGAGTAATTCTTTAATTTTGTTGTTGTATTCTATTTTATCCATGATAACAGTAGCATTGCCTTTGTCAGCTGAGAGAACTACAATATCATTCCTCTTTTTTAATTTATATAATTCAAAACGCTCATCTTTGCTGAGGTTGCTAGCTGGCATCTTAGCGTTTTTGAGGGTTGCAGCGATTTCAGATCTTGCTACGTCTGCAGCGATGTGACCCAGGCCCCTGAGAGCAACGTCTACTTGGGCAATTATATCATTAACTGGTATGTGTTTAGGTGTGACTGCAAAGTTTAGACCTTTAGCTAAAACGGATTTCAGACCATCGGAAATAGAACTGTTACTGCGATTAATTACGACTTTATTAACGTCTAACTTTTTGGTGTGTGGGTCCGGTCTTTTGTTTAAGAGGAGGTTAAATTTGGAAATCAGGTTTTCCTTACATTTGGTCGACATAGTAGCAGCTGAAGAGGCAGTCATATTGTCTACATGTTCCCAATCCGATGTGGACATTATTGCCGTCAATGATAAGTGTGATTTGTAGAGTGTCTTGTCTAACTGATCTAGTTCTGTGCGTATAAGTCTGATTTTTTCTGAGATAAGAGCTAAGCTAGTTTTGAAAAGAATTCGTTTCGCATTAGAAGAAGTTACAGTAGCAGAGGTGAGTGTAAATGCGATTGGTATTACCCCAGAGTCGCGGCATCTCTTCAGGAAGGTGAGAGACTCGATCAGCTGAGCTTTCTTATCCCGGAGTTTGTTGAAAGATCTTAAAGTTATGTGAAAACCCTCCCCGTAGAGGCGATTAAATTTTGATTTAAAGCTTTCGTGACTGCAGTAATTCATATTCTTAGTTTTTTCGGTAAAGTCACGTTGAAGAGAAACAACAAAATAACAAAATATATATAAAACAATAAAAAATTCTCACGACGTTTCGACCATAACTCAAACGGTCATCATCAGGTGTGTCGGTTTGCATAAATTTATTTTGAAAACGGCATATTTATTTATATATATATAAAAATAACGTTTGCGTCACGCGCAACGATGGCAGTTTGCCAGGACTAGTCCATCTATTTTTTGAAAAGAGGAGGGGGGAGACGAAATTTGTTTTTATGTATGCTGTCTGAAAGGCACTGTAAGCGTGAACAATCAATCAAGAAGTGAAATGATTTATCAAATCTTTCCAATGATTGCTAAGATAGAATCCATCTTCTCGGTTGAAATTGTCTCTGTGTTTGTATATGTGGATAGCCTCATGAACGAATCTCTCATGGAAGCCAGATGGCTTACAAAGAACCTCCGTCTTGGAAAAGTCAATGGCATGTGAGCCTACTGAATTAGAACAATGATCTGCTACGGCCGAGGTGTTGGTCCTACCGTGTTTAAGGTCTGCTTTATGTTCACGAATGCGGTCCGAGATATGGCGTTTGGTTTCTCCAATGTAACTACTACCACAGAGGCAACTTAGTTTGTAGACACCAGGGTATTGTATGTCCGGAATCACATCTTTTACAGACGGAACCAGATCACGGATTTTATGTAATGTGTTGAAACGGACCTGGATCTTGTGTTTATTCAAGATTTTGGAAATCTTTTTTGTGATCCCAGCAATGTAGGGTAAAGTGATGGTTTTGAAAGGCTCCTCAAGAGGGTTCTTCTTCATGGTTTGAGTGATAGCTTTGCGGATTGTATAGTCGGAGTAACCATTAGCCCTAAGAGCTTGGTGTACGTGCTTGAGTTCACTGCTTATGTGTTCCTGGTCGGATATGCATTGGGCTCTATGATACAGAGTCTTGATGAGAGAATTCTTCTGTGATGGATGGTGGTGGGAATCCGGTTTCAGATAAGCATCCGTATGGGTAGCTTTCCTGTAGACAGAGTGGCTCATTGAACCATCAGGTCTCTTTTTAATTAGGACATCCAAAAAAGGTATCTTGCCATCTATTTCGACTTCCATGGTAAATCTGATGGCTGGGTGTATGGAATTGATGTGGTCGAAGAATTTGTCTAGAGCAGGCCGGCCATGTGGCCAGATGACAAAAGTGTCATCCACGTACCTCTTCCATAAGGTTGGGCGCAGAGTGGCAGTCTGGATGGCGTCAGTCTCAAATTTCTCCATGAAAATGTTAGCTATAACTGGAGAAAGGGGGGAGCCCATTGGGGTGCCCTCAGTTTGTTTGTAGAAAGTTCCATTCCAAGTGAAGTATGTATTGGTTAAACAGTGTCTCACCAGGGGGGGTACCTCAGTGTTTAGTCCTTGATGAACCAAGTCTTCAATGATTGCAATGGTGTCAGGTACAGGAACCTTGGTGAATAAGGAAACTACATCAAAACTGACAAGCAGGTCGTCTGGGGACAGGGAAATACCCTTGATTGTTGATACCAGGTGAGTAGAATTTTGTACCGCAGAGGTGGTCTTTCCAGTGAAAGGACGCAGGATTTCAGACAAAAAACGAGCTAGTTTGTAGGTGGGGGAGCTGATAGTAGAGACTATGGGACGAAGAGGTGTATCAACTTTATGTATTTTTGGTAAGCCGTATAATCTTGGTGGCCTGGCAGCAGAAGGTTTCAACGAAAACTGTTTAGATTGATCAATTAATGCGGTTGAATCAGAAATTATTTTGTTGGTTTGTGTGACGAGGCTGTTGGTGGGATCTCTTTTTATTTTTGTATAACTACCATCGTCGAGTAATTCTTTAATTTTGTTGTTGTATTCTATTTTATCCATGATAACAGTAGCATTGCCTTTGTCAGCTGAGAGAACTACAATATCATTCCTCTTTTTTAATTTATATAATTCAAAACGCTCATCTTTGCTGAGGTTGCTAGCTGGCATCTTAGCGTTTTTGAGGGTTGCAGCGATTTCAGATCTTGCTACGTCTGCAGCGATGTGACCCAGGCCCCTGAGAGCAACGTCTACTTGGGCAATTATATCATTAACTGGTATGTGTTTAGGTGTGACTGCAAAGTTTAGACCTTTAGCTAAAACGGATTTCAGACCATCGGAAATAGAACTGTTACTGCGATTAATTACGACTTTATTAACGTCTAACTTTTTGGTGTGTGGGTCCGGTCTTTTGTTTAAGAGGAGGTTAAATTTGGAAATCAGGTTTTCCTTACATTTGGTCGACATAGTAGCAGCTGAAGAGGCAGTCATATTGTCTACATGTTCCCAATCCGATGTGGACATTATTGCCGTCAATGATAAGTGTGATTTGTAGAGTGTCTTGTCTAACTGATCTAGTTCTGTGCGTATAAGTCTGATTTTTTCTGAGATAAGAGCTAAGCTAGTTTTGAAAAGAATTCGTTTCGCATTAGAAGAAGTTACAGTAGCAGAGGTGAGTGTAAATGCGATTGGTATTACCCCAGAGTCGCGGCATCTCTTCAGGAAGGTGAGAGACTCGATCAGCTGAGCTTTCTTATCCCGGAGTTTGTTGAAAGATCTTAAAGTTATGTGAAAACCCTCCCCGTAGAGGCGATTAAATTTTGATTTAAAGCTTTCGTGACTGCAGTAATTCATATTCTTAGTTTTTTCGGTAAAGTCACGTTGAAGAGAAACAACAAAATAACAAAATATATATAAAACAATAAAAAATTCTCACGACGTTTCGACCATAACTCAAACGGTCATCATCAGGTGTGTCGGTTTGCATAAATTTATTTTGAAAACGGCATATTTATTTATATATATATAAAAATAACGTTTGCGTCACGCGCAACGATGGCAGTTTGCCAGGACTAGTCCATCTATTTTTTGAAAAGAGGAGGGGGGAGACGAAATTTGTTTTTATGTATGCTGTCTGAAAGGCACTGTAAGCGTGAACAATCAATCAAGAAGTGAAATGATTTATCAAATCTTTCCAATGATTGCTAAGATAGAATCCATCTTCTCGGTTGAAATTGTCTCTGTGTTTGTATATGTGGATAGCCTCATGAACGAATCTCTCATGGAAGCCAGATGGCTTACAAAGAACCTCCGTCTTGGAAAAGTCAATGGCATGTGAGCCTACTGAATTAGAACAATGATCTGCTACGGCCGAGGTGTTGGTCCTACCGTGTTTAAGGTCTGCTTTATGTTCACGAATGCGGTCCGAGATATGGCGTTTGGTTTCTCCAATGTAACTACTACCACAGAGGCAACTTAGTTTGTAGACACCAGGGTATTGTATGTCCGGAATCACATCTTTTACAGACGGAACCAGATCACGGATTTTATGTAATGTGTTGAAACGGACCTGGATCTTGTGTTTATTCAAGATTTTGGAGATCTTTTTTGTGATCCCAGCAATGTAGGGTAAAGTGATGGTTTTGAAAGGCTCCTCAAGAGGGTTCTTCTTCATGGTTTGAGTGATAGCTTTGCGGATTGTATAGTCGGAGTAACCATTAGCCCTAAGAGCTTGGTGTACGTGCTTGAGTTCACTGCTTATGTGTTCCTGGTCGGATATGCATTGGGCTCTATGATACAGAGTCTTGATGAGAGAATTCTTCTGTGATGGATGGTGGTGGGAATCCGGTTTCAGATAAGCATCCGTATGGGTAGCTTTCCTGTAGACAGAGTGGCTCATTGAACCATCAGGTCTCTTTTTAATTAGGACATCCAAAAAAGGTATCTTGCCATCTATTTCGACTTCCATGGTAAATCTGATGGCTGGGTGTATGGAATTGATGTGGTCGAAGAATTTGTCTAGAGCAGGCCGGCCATGTGGCCAGATGACAAAAGTGTCATCCACGTACCTCTTCCATAAGGTTGGGCGCAGAGTGGCAGTCTGGATGGCGTCAGTCTCAAATTTCTCCATGAAAATGTTAGCTATAACTGGAGAAAGGGGGGAGCCCATTGGGGTGCCCTCAGTTTGTTTGTAGAAAGTTCCATTCCAAGTGAAGTATGTATTGGTTAAACAGTGTCTCACCAGGGGGGGTACCTCAGTGTTTAGTCCTTGATGAACCAAGTCTTCAATGATTGCAATGGTGTCAGGTACAGGAACCTTGGTGAATAAGGAAACTACATCAAAACTGACAAGCAGGTCGTCTGGGGACAGGGAAATACCCTTGATTGTTGATACCAGGTGAGTAGAATTTTGTACCGCAGAGGTGGTCTTTCCAGTGAAAGGACGCAGGATTTCAGACAAAAAACGAGCTAGTTTGTAGGTGGGGGAGCTGATAGTAGAGACTATGGGACGAAGAGGTGTATCAACTTTATGTATTTTTGGTAAGCCGTATAATCTTGGTGGCCTGGCAGCAGAAGGTTTCAACGAAAACTGTTTAGATTGATCAATTAATGCGGTTGAATCAGAAATTATTTTGTTGGTTTGTGTGACGAGGCTGTTGGTGGGATCTCTTTTTATTTTTGTATAACTACCATCGTCGAGTAATTCTTTAATTTTGTTGTTGTATTCTATTTTATCCATGATAACAGTAGCATTGCCTTTGTCAGCTGAGAGAACTACAATATCATTCCTCTTTTTTAATTTATATAATTCAAAACGCTCATCTTTGCTGAGGTTGCTAGCTGGCATCTTAGCGTTTTTGAGGGTTGCAGCGATTTCAGATCTTGCTACGTCTGCAGCGATGTGACCCAGGCCCCTGAGAGCAACGTCTACTTGGGCAATTATATCATTAACTGGTATGTGTTTAGGTGTGACTGCAAAGTTTAGACCTTTAGCTAAAACGGATTTCAGACCATCGGAAATAGAACTGTTACTGCGATTAATTACGACTTTATTAACGTCTAACTTTTTGGTGTGTGGGTCCGGTCTTTTGTTTAAGAGGAGGTTAAATTTGGAAATCAGGTTTTCCTTACATTTGGTCGACATAGTAGCAGCTGAAGAGGCAGTCATATTGTCTACATGTTCCCAATCCGATGTGGACATTATTGCCGTCAATGATAAGTGTGATTTGTAGAGTGTCTTGTCTAACTGATCTAGTTCTGTGCGTATAAGTCTGATTTTTTCTGAGATAAGAGCTAAGCTAGTTTTGAAAAGAATTCGTTTCGCATTAGAAGAAGTTACAGTAGCAGAGGTGAGTGTAAATGCGATTGGTATTACCCCAGAGTCGCGGCATCTCTTCAGGAAGGTGAGAGACTCGATCAGCTGAGCTTTCTTATCCCGGAGTTTGTTGAAAGATCTTAAAGTTATGTGAAAACCCTCCCCGTAGAGGCGATTAAATTTTGATTTAAAGCTTTCGTGACTGCAGTAATTCATATTCTTAGTTTTTTCGGTAAAGTCACGTTGAAGAGAAACAACAAAATAACAAAATATATATAAAACAATAAAAAATTCTCACGACGTTTCGACCATAACTCAAACGGTCATCATCAGGTGTGTCGGTTTGCATAAATTTATTTTGAAAACGGCATATTTATTTATATATATATAAAATAACGTTTGCGTCACGCGCAACGATGGCAGTTTGCCAGGACTAGTCCATCTATTTTTTGAAAAGAGGAGGGGGGAGACGAAATTTGTTTTTATGTATGCTGTCTGAAAGGCACTGTAAGCGTGAACAATCAATCAAGAAGTGAAATGATTTATCAAATCTTTCCAATGATTGCTAAGATAGAATCCATCTTCTCGGTTGAAATTGTCTCTGTGTTTGTATATGTGGATAGCCTCATGAACGAATCTCTCATGGAAGCCAGATGGCTTACAAAGAACCTCCGTCTTGGAAAAGTCAATGGCATGTGAGCCTACTGAATTAGAACAATGATCTGCTACGGCCGAGGTGTTGGTCCTACCGTGTTTAAGGTCTGCTTTATGTTCACGAATGCGGTCCGAGATATGGCGTTTGGTTTCTCCAATGTAACTACTACCACAGAGGCAACTTAGTTTGTAGACACCAGGGTATTGTATGTCCGGAATCACATCTTTTACAGACGGAACCAGATCACGGATTTTATGTAATGTGTTGAAACGGACCTGGATCTTGTGTTTATTCAAGATTTTGGAGATCTTTTTTGTGATCCCAGCAATGTAGGGTAAAGTGATGGTTTTGAAAGGCTCCTCAAGAGGGTTCTTCTTCATGGTTTGAGTGATAGCTTTGCGGATTGTATAGTCGGAGTAACCATTAGCCCTAAGAGCTTGGTGTACGTGCTTGAGTTCACTGCTTATGTGTTCCTGGTCGGATATGCATTGGGCTCTATGATACAGAGTCTTGATGAGAGAATTCTTCTGTGATGGATGGTGGTGGGAATCCGGTTTCAGATAAGCATCCGTATGGGTAGCTTTCCTGTAGACAGAGTGGCTCATTGAACCATCAGGTCTCTTTTTAATTAGGACATCCAAAAAAGGTATCTTGCCATCTATTTCGACTTCCATGGTAAATCTGATGGCTGGGTGTATGGAATTGATGTGGTCGAAGAATTTGTCTAGAGCAGGCCGGCCATGTGGCCAGATGACAAAAGTGTCATCCACGTACCTCTTCCATAAGGTTGGGCGCAGAGTGGCAGTCTGGATGGCGTCAGTCTCAAATTTCTCCATGAAAATGTTAGCTATAACTGGAGAAAGGGGGGAGCCCATTGGGGTGCCCTCAGTTTGTTTGTAGAAAGTTCCATTCCAAGTGAAGTATGTATTGGTTAAACAGTGTCTCACCAGGGGGGGTACCTCAGTGTTTAGTCCTTGATGAACCAAGTCTTCAATGATTGCAATGGTGTCAGGTACAGGAACCTTGGTGAATAAGGAAACTACATCAAAACTGACAAGCAGGTCGTCTGGGGACAGGGAAATACCCTTGATTGTTGATACCAGGTGAGTAGAATTTTGTACCGCAGAGGTGGTCTTTCCAGTGAAAGGACGCAGGATTTCAGACAAAAAACGAGCTAGTTTGTAGGTGGGGGAGCTGATAGTAGAGACTATGGGACGAAGAGGTGTATCAACTTTATGTATTTTTGGTAAGCCGTATAATCTTGGTGGCCTGGCAGCAGAAGGTTTCAACGAAAACTGTTTAGATTGATCAATTAATGCGGTTGAATCAGAAATTATTTTGTTGGTTTGTGTGACGAGGCTGTTGGTGGGATCTCTTTTTATTTTTGTATAACTACCATCGTCGAGTAATTCTTTAATTTTGTTGTTGTATTCTATTTTATCCATGATAACAGTAGCATTGCCTTTGTCAGCTGAGAGAACTACAATATCATTCCTCTTTTTTAATTTATATAATTCAAAACGCTCATCTTTGCTGAGGTTGCTAGCTGGCATCTTAGCGTTTTTGAGGGTTGCAGCGATTTCAGATCTTGCTACGTCTGCAGCGATGTGACCCAGGCCCCTGAGAGCAACGTCTACTTGGGCAATTATATCATTAACTGGTATGTGTTTAGGTGTGACTGCAAAGTTTAGACCTTTAGCTAAAACGGATTTCAGACCATCGGAAATAGAACTGTTACTGCGATTAATTACGACTTTATTAACGTCTAACTTTTTGGTGTGTGGGTCCGGTCTTTTGTTTAAGAGGAGGTTAAATTTGGAAATCAGGTTTTCCTTACATTTGGTCGACATAGTAGCAGCTGAAGAGGCAGTCATATTGTCTACATGTTCCCAATCCGATGTGGACATTATTGCCGTCAATGATAAGTGTGATTTGTAGAGTGTCTTGTCTAACTGATCTAGTTCTGTGCGTATAAGTCTGATTTTTTCTGAGATAAGAGCTAAGCTAGTTTTGAAAAGAATTCGTTTCGCATTAGAAGAAGTTACAGTAGCAGAGGTGAGTGTAAATGCGATTGGTATTACCCCAGAGTCGCGGCATCTCTTCAGGAAGGTGAGAGACTCGATCAGCTGAGCTTTCTTATCCCGGAGTTTGTTGAAAGATCTTAAAGTTATGTGAAAACCCTCCCCGTAGAGGCGATTAAATTTTGATTTAAAGCTTTCGTGACTGCAGTAATTCATATTCTTAGTTTTTTCGGTAAAGTCACGTTGAAGAAAAACAACAAAATAACAAAATATATATAAAACAATAAAAAATTCTCACGACGTTTCGACCATAACTCAAACGGTCATCATCAGGTGTGTCGGTTTGCATAAATTTATTTTGAAAACGGCATATTTATTTATATATATATAAAAATAACGTTTGCGTCACGCGCAACGATGGCAGTTTGCCAGGACTAGTCCATCTATTTTTTGAAAAGAGGAGGGGGGAGACGAAATTTGTTTTTATGTATGCTGTCTGAAAGGCACTGTAAGCGTGAACAATCAATCAAGAAGTGAAATGATTTATCAAATCTTTCCAATGATTGCTAAGATAGAATCCATCTTCTCGGTTGAAATTGTCTCTGTGTTTGTATATGTGGATAGCCTCATGAACGAATCTCTCATGGAAGCCAGATGGCTTACAAAGAACCTCCGTCTTGGAAAAGTCAATGGCATGTGAGCCTACTGAATTAGAACAATGATCTGCTACGGCCGAGGTGTTGGTCCTACCGTGTTTAAGGTCTGCTTTATGTTCACGAATGCGGTCCGAGATATGGCGTTTGGTTTCTCCAATGTAACTACTACCACAGAGGCAACTTAGTTTGTAGACACCAGGGTATTGTATGTCCGGAATCACATCTTTTACAGACGGAACCAGATCACGGATTTTATGTAATGTGTTGAAACGGACCTGGATCTTGTGTTTATTCAAGATTTTGGAGATCTTTTTTGTGATCCCAGCAATGTAGGGTAAAGTGATGGTTTTGAAAGGCTCCTCAAGAGGGTTCTTCTTCATGGTTTGAGTGATAGCTTTGCGGATTGTATAGTCGGAGTAACCATTAGCCCTAAGAGCTTGGTGTACGTGCTTGAGTTCACTGCTTATGTGTTCCTGGTCGGATATGCATTGGGCTCTATGATACAGAGTCTTGATGAGAGAATTCTTCTGTGATGGATGGTGGTGGGAATCCGGTTTCAGATAAGCATCCGTATGGGTAGCTTTCCTGTAGAAAGAGTGGCTCATTGAACCATCAGGTCTCTTTTTAATTAGGACATCCAAAAAAGGTATCTTGCCATCTATTTCGACTTCCATGGTAAATCTGATGGCTGGGTGTATGGAATTGATGTGGTCGAAGAATTTGTCTAGAGCAGGCCGGCCATGTGGCCAGATGACAAAAGTGTCATCCACGTACCTCTTCCATAAGGTTGGGCGCAGAGTGGCAGTCTGGATGGCGTCAGTCTCAAATTTCTCCATGAAAATGTTAGCTATAACTGGAGAAAGGGGGGAGCCCATTGGGGTGCCCTCAGTTTGTTTGTAGAAAGTTCCATTCCAAGTGAAGTATGTATTGGTTAAACAGTGTCTCACCAGGGGGGGTACCTCAGTGTTTAGTCCTTGATGAACCAAGTCTTCAATGATTGCAATGGTGTCAGGTACAGGAACCTTGGTGAATAAGGAAACTACATCAAAACTGACAAGCAGGTCGTCTGGGGACAGGGAAATACCCTTGATTGTTGATACCAGGTGAGTAGAATTTTGTACCGCAGAGGTGGTCTTTCCAGTGAAAGGACGCAGGATTTCAGACAAAAAACGAGCTAGTTTGTAGGTGGGGGAGCTGATAGTAGAGACTATGGGACGAAGAGGTGTATCAACTTTATGTATTTTTGGTAAGCCGTATAATCTTGGTGGCCTGGCAGCAGAAGGTTTCAACGAAAACTGTTTAGATTGATCAATTAATGCGGTTGAATCAGAAATTATTTTGTTGGTTTGTGTGACGAGGCTGTTGGTGGGATCTCTTTTTATTTTTGTATAACTACCATCGTCGAGTAATTCTTTAATTTTGTTGTTGTATTCTATTTTATCCATGATAACAGTAGCATTGCCTTTGTCAGCTGAGAGAACTACAATATCATTCCTCTTTTTTAATTTATATAATTCAAAACGCTCATCTTTGCTGAGGTTGCTAGCTGGCATCTTAGCGTTTTTGAGGGTTGCAGCGATTTCAGATCTTGCTACGTCTGCAGCGATGTGACCCAGGCCCCTGAGAGCAACGTCTACTTGGGCAATTATATCATTAACTGGTATGTGTTTAGGTGTGACTGCAAAGTTTAGACCTTTAGCTAAAACGGATTTCAGACCATCGGAAATAGAACTGTTACTGCGATTAATTACGACTTTATTAACGTCTAACTTTTTGGTGTGTGGGTCCGGTCTTTTGTTTAAGAGGAGGTTAAATTTGGAAATCAGGTTTTCCTTACATTTGGTCGACATAGTAG
This sequence comes from Petromyzon marinus, assembly GCF_048934315.1. Lineage (NCBI taxonomy): Eukaryota > Metazoa > Chordata > Hyperoartia > Petromyzontiformes > Petromyzontidae > Petromyzon > Petromyzon marinus. The sequence goes on along the minus strand of NC_133741.1, from coordinate 669,949 downwards.
CAGCTGAAGAGGCAGTCATATTGTCTACATGTTCCCAATCCGATGTGGACATTATTGCCGTCAATGATAAGTGTGATTTGTAGAGTGTCTTGTCTAACTGATCTAGTTCTGTGCGTATAAGTCTGATTTTTTCTGAGATAAGAGCTAAGCTAGTTTTGAAAAGAATTCGTTTCGCATTAGAAGAAGTTACAGTAGCAGAGGTGAGTGTAAATGCGATTGGTATTACCCCAGAGTCGCGGCATCTCTTCAGGAAGGTGAGAGACTCGATCAGCTGAGCTTTCTTATCCCGGAGTTTGTTGAAAGATCTTAAAGTTATGTGAAAACCCTCCCCGTAGAGGCGATTAAATTTTGATTTAAAGCTTTCGTGACTGCAGTAATTCATATTCTTAGTTTTTTCGGTAAAGTCACGTTGAAGAGAAACAACAAAATAACAAAATATATATAAAACAATAAAAAATTCTCACGACGTTTCGACCATAACTCAAACGGTCATCATCAGGTGTGTCGGTTTGCATAAATTTATTTTGAAAACGGCATATTTATTTATATATATATATAAAAATAACGTTTGCGTCACGCGCAACGATGGCAGTTTGCCAGGACTAGTCCATCTATTTTTTGAAAAGAGGAGGGGGGAGACGAAATTTGTTTTTATGTATGCTGTCTGAAAGGCACTGTAAGCGTGAACAATCAATCAAGAAGTGAAATGATTTATCAAATCTTTCCAATGATTGCTAAGATAGAATCCATCTTCTCGGTTGAAATTGTCTCTGTGTTTGTATATGTGGATAGCCTCATGAACGAATCTCTCATGGAAGCCAGATGGCTTACAAAGAACCTCCGTCTTGGAAAAGTCAATGGCATGTGAGCCTACTGAATTAGAACAATGATCTGCTACGGCCGAGGTGTTGGTCCTACCGTGTTTAAGGTCTGCTTTATGTTCACGAATGCGGTCCGAGATATGGCGTTTGGTTTCTCCAATGTAACTACTACCACAGAGGCAACTTAGTTTGTAGACACCAGGGTATTGTATGTCCGGAATCACATCTTTTACAGACGGAACCAGATCACGGATTTTATGTAATGTGTTGAAACGGACCTGGATCTTGTGTTTATTCAAGATTTTGGAGATCTTTTTTGTGATCCCAGCAATGTAGGGTAAAGTGATGGTTTTGAAAGGCTCCTCAAGAGGGTTCTTCTTCATGGTTTGAGTGATAGCTTTGCGGATTGTATAGTCGGAGTAACCATTAGCCCTAAGAGCTTGGTGTACGTGCTTGAGTTCACTGCTTATGTGTTCCTGGTCGGATATGCATTGGGCTCTATGATACAGAGTCTTGATGAGAGAATTCTTCTGTGATGGATGGTGGTGGGAATCCGGTTTCAGATAAGCATCCGTATGGGTAGCTTTCCTGTAGACAGAGTGGCTCATTGAACCATCAGGTCTCTTTTTAATTAGGACATCCAAAAAAAGGTATCTTGCCATCTATTTCGACTTCCATGGTAAATCTGATGGCTGGGTGTATGGAATTGATGTGGTCGAAGAATTTGTCTAGAGCAGGCCGGCCATGTGGCCAGATGACAAAAGTGTCATCCACGTACCTCTTCCATAAGGTTGGGCGCAGAGTGGCAGTCTGGATGGCGTCAGTCTCAAATTTCTCCATGAAAATGTTAGCTATAACTGGAGAAAGGGGGGAGCCCATTGGGGTGCCCTCAGTTTGTTTGTAGAAAGTTCCATTTCAAGTGAAGTATGTATTGGTTAAACAGTGTCTCACCAGGGGGGGTACCTCAGTGTTTAGTCCTTGATGAACCAAGTCTTCAATGATTGCAATGGTGTCAGGTACAGGAACCTTGGTGAATAAGGAAACTACATCAAAACTGACAAGCAGGTCGTCTGGGGACAGGGAAATACCCTTGATTGTTGATACCAGGTGAGTAGAATTTTGTACCGCAGAGGTGGTCTTTCCAGTGAAAGGACGCAGGATTTCAGACAAAAAACGAGCTAGTTTGTAGGTGGGGGAGCTGATAGTAGAGACTATGGGACGAAGAGGTGTATCAACTTTATGTATTTTTGGTAAGCCGTATAATCTTGGTGGCCTGGCAGCAGAAGGTTTCAACGAAAACTGTTTAGATTGATCAATTAATGCGGTTGAATCAGAAATTATTTTGTTGGTTTGTGTGACGAGGCTGTTGGTGGGATCTCTTTTTATTTTTGTATAACTACCATCGTCGAGTAATTCTTTAATTTTGTTGTTGTATTCTATTTTATCCATGATAACAGTAGCATTGCCTTTGTCAGCTGAGAGAACTACTAAAAAAATATTTATTAATATTTATTTGTTCTTTAGGCTTGTGGAAATATCAAAGGGGTTGTGTAGTGTAAATTTGAGGGTCATGGGGACAGCATTTGAATAATTTGTTGTTTGTTTCGTATTCTTTATAAATGCCTACCGTTGGTAGGAAGGCCAATAACATGACAATGATTTTTGTTAATTAGAACACCATTTTTCAGAGGTCAGAACAGAGTGGAAGTGTCACGAGCCGCCACTGAAACTAGGGGCACTTATTCCACCTTTTAAAATAATTTGACTTGAAATTGTATCCTGAAAATAACTTAGTAAAAAAATAGCAGGTGCTATTCCTATCGGCCTTCCCCGGGCATTGGTGGAAAAGTAGAGATGTTGCCAAGCGGGTGGGGCAATGGGGCACAACGGGCAGTACATCTGGCCGTTAAAGTTCAGGTTTTTTGTGTTTGTTGTCTTTCCCCCGCACCTATAATTAGCATGGTTGGTGTGAAAGAAGTTCAGCATACATACATACAAGGTTGGGAAAAAAGATCGGTATTAGCACGAAATGAGACCAAGCAGAGGGAATGCAGACCACAAAGATAGATATGTAAATAATGGCATGGAACACGTAAATTATCGTCAGATTCAAAAAGTTTTGAGGAATTTATGGATACCATCTAGTGGGTTGGAGAACATGCATTTCACGTGATCACTTGGAGAAAATAATGAAGTTTCCACTTTATCAAAACCAGCTGACGGCTCTCCCCAAGGGGGTTTTCGACAAACTTCCCCAGCTGACTCACCTAGATCTGGAAAGCAACCGGCTCAGTGCCCTTCCAGATGGAGTGTTTGACCAGCTCGTGAATCTGAAGGAGTTGTTGTGTAGTGACACCAACACATGTTGTGACTTTTTAAAAGCCTTTATTCAGACACAGCACTAACGATGCCCAGGGATGATTCTAGAGGCTTGAGCTACATACCCTCTGGAACGTCTCCTCTCCCTGTGCTTTCTCCATTTGTACTTCCCAAGCCCCCTCTCTTGAAACTTCTGTGACCCCACTCCCTTCAGACAATCCTGATCCTTCCCCACCAACGGTTCTCAAACGTCCTTCTACAGTCTACCCTTGCTTCCCGCCTTTTTACCTTTCAAATATTTTCTCCAATTCCCGTTCAATTTTGCCTTCCAATCAATGACTATGGAGGCCTCTCTGCACCAATATAAGGCCTTGGCTTACTTCCTGATTGTTTAAGACGTAGGCTGTCGCGACCAATATTATCCATAATACAGGTTTTTTTTTGGGTTAGATCGCGTAAATATATAAATGTGTTGTTAAACCCGCCACCGCCCGACACAGCCAATTAGTAAGGTTTGTCACAAAATAGAACATGCCAATTCACTACTAGTGCAGCACACTGGTGTGTTGGAGAGCTAAGCCACAACATTTACAATCTGAGTATAGCGTTTCGCCAGTAATTATAACTAGCTTCCTCAGGCGACAGTGAGATTTGTGGAGAAGCCCACCTGTTTCATTCCTTAAATAGAGAGGTAGATGTGATGACGTCACTTGTGCGCTATTTTTGCGCGAAGTGGGGGGATTAATTTATCAATGTACAATATACATGCGCATTATGCGAGTACATTGATCTTGTACTTCCTGTTGATTGTGCATACTAAAATAACGGTAATCCAAAGTATGGTGGCCTCTATAGGCATGCATTTAAACAATGCATTATTTGATGATTCGCTTCCAAGCAGCACAAAATCTGTAGCTATCTGAACAGTGAAAAAACATTTATTTCACTCAACCTCGATTAATTATTTAATTAGTTTATGGCCAGTAGTCACTAGTTTTGCACAGAACTTCAACATTTTCAAAATCAATTGAGTGTCCTTGTTGGCACGCGTGTTATGCTACTGCTGACAGTTGTATTTGGGAGTATTTCATATTTATTTGGTGTACTTTTAGTCTCATGCTGATTATTCTATCTGTTTGTTTGTCTGACTTGTATGCAGTAAGTGGTTTGTTATCTCGGTCATTGCAGTTGTAAAACAACCGGCTGACAGATCTCAGCACTTGGTGTGTTTAACAGCCAGTCCCACCTGACTGCTCTGAGTCTGAGCACAAACTGGCTGAAAGCATTTTCCGAGGGGCATTCAGTTGTTATGTGTATATGAATGTGTTGCCAATGACTCCATGCCGCTGGTTTCCGTTCAGATCCAAGATCTCTGTGTCCCCAGGAATCCCATCTGGCACCGAGCCCAGACGTTTGTTTTCACAGTTCACCACCTGCCCAGGGCCTATCCCGTAGTGTGTACCATGGAAACAGCTACAGACGCCTCTTTCTCCACACGCAGGTTTCCCGGCTTGGACTCCAACCCGAAGCCACGAGATCAGAGGTGGAGACACGATAACAGTCATCATCTTAATAGCAGCATGGTCACAATAATCATCATAAATTAGTTATCACCCTATTGATAATTAAAACCAAAATTATTATCATGTAAGTGATAGGAGACCATCTAAGTAATCAGGCCATTATTTTTGGAATTTGTAATACAAAAATAATTAAAACACCTCATGAATTAATTTTTAAACGATAATTTAAAATGTTTGACATTCAAGCATGTATACATGACACGTCATTGTGACTGGCATATGATGAGAAAAATTCCAATTTTGAAATTTCTTAGACATATTTTAAGAACGACCTCCTAAAAATGAGTGACACACATGCCCCTTTAAAAAATTTCAGAATAAAGGGTAATCGTCCACCAAGGTTTGATCCGAACATCTCTGAATTCATGAATACTCGAGGTATAGGCTAAAATAACCAAATATATATCAAACAACCTATTTTATTAGATTATACCGACAACACTGATAAATATATACTGGCCTGTTAAAAAACGCTAAATATTCATACTTATATTAAACTATTCTAAGGTCACAAAACACCCAAGACCCTTCTGTCAAAGATTAAATTCACTTGAAAAACACAAGGCAAACAAATGTTCTAACGAAAAAAACTTTTGACTGGATAGCAAAGAACTCTTGAGAAACAAGACATTGTCAATGGATGTAATTCTCATTGTCGATCAACAGGGCATATACACCGTATTTGACAAAACACATCAGAGTAAAATGTACTCTTTGGTTCTATTCGGTAAAGTAACGTAGGTAAAAAAGAAAACAAAAAAATCACAAGGTTTCGGCCACAACACAAGCGGCCTTCATCAGGTGAAGGGACCAGACTGTCTCGAAGACTGCGCTGGAGTGAAACAGAGCCAAATTCAGGCCACGGCCTTTAAGCTGTATGAGAGGGATTAAGGTGCCTTGACAAAGGAATTAGCATAAAAAATTTGCATTTTAATAGGCGGACTTAGCATGATGAAAGGTAGTGAGGGGGTCGACCTGTGCAGGCTGGCGAGGTGACACAGCAGCGTCCACATGCTGGTGGTGTGAAAAGGGGATTTTAAGCTGCGAAAGTTTGGGGTACCAATACTTGAAAATTTGCATTTTATAGGCGGACTTAGCATGATGAAAGGTAGGGAGGGGGTCGACCTGTGCAGTAAATGTCTCCAAATACACCACCATTCACATCACTTACGTCTTTCTCTTCCCATACCAACCCTTTGTTAGGAATAGTGAATGTCATTGTCCTTACTTCTCGCTTAATCCCATATGTGAACGGTACGTACTGAATGACCTCGTTCCATTAAGATATTTCCATCCACGGGAAAAGACGAGTTACCTGCATTGGCACCTGTGGCTGTGGCAAATCTCATCTATAAACCCTTTACACATTTTCCACCTCTCACTTACCAAAGGCACATCCACTAGAGTGGAAACCTGCTCTTATTCCTCCATTATATTAAAAATTGCTCCAAAGAAGACCCTAAAAATTATAGCCCAATCTCTATTCTTTTACTAGTTACTATAATATTTGAAAACATACTTCGATCATGAATAAACTGTTACCTAAAAAGTCGCAATCTCCTTCATAGTAAACCGTGTAGTATTCGAGAGGATTACTGCAATGGTAGAAGTATTACATTTTCTTTTCAGTAATCTCGACAAAGGCCACTACTGCCGTGCACTATTTGGTCAACCAAAAATGTAATACAATAGACTACAATTGTTTAAGAGTTACCTTTCAGACCGTTATTAAAAAGGTACATAGTGTAACATCTCATCCACAAATATGAAATGACAAAGAATGTTCCAAAAGGTGCTGTGCTGGATGTAATGATCTTCTCCTTATATTTAAACTTTCTTGGAATAAACTTAAAAAGCTCAGAACTAAATACCTTTGGTGATGACACTGTCATGCAACTACAGTGGTACCTCGGTATACATCATTAATTTGTTCCAGAAGGTAGGACTTATACCGAAAATGACGTATACCAAACGGATTTTTACCATAGGAAATAAAGGCAAAGGAAATAATCCGTTCCAGAGTATAAGAAAATTATATTTTATATGACATTAATACATTAACAGGTCCCTGCAGGGTGGGCTGGTAGGAACATTGGAATTTTGCGCAATTTTATTTTTACACCCCAACAGCACGAGATTTCACTTCGTTAAAGTATTGAAAGGGGATGGACGGACGGACACATTAATCTATTGCAGGCTGGTACACTCAGTTTACAACTTCGTTCCTACCAGTAATAGGATTGTATAAAATAATTTAGACACTACTTATTACTAAAATGCATACATAAATTCAAATGAAAAAAAAAACACGTGCAAATTCACGGAGAGTTATAGCAAGGATTGTGCACTGAACGAGATCTACTGTACAGGCAGACTGAGGAGCGGCGCTTTGTCTCAGTCGTGAATGTGGTATACGCGGGGATGCGGTGACTCATCCCGACCCATACAAGTTCTAGCAAGCGCGTCGTATCCCAAGCAAGACGTCGTATCCCAAGACATTTTTTTCTCGTCAAAACACGACGTATACCAAATTCGACGTATTCCAAAGCGGTCGTATACCGAGGTATGATTCTTTTGGGGTAAATCTCATAACGAAGTCACACAGAATCTCCAAAAAGTTTTCGACTTAATTCAATATTATTTGCCATCTGAAAAAATATTCCTAAATCCCCCCAAAACGAAGATCATTATCTTTTCTTCCAAGATAAATGCAGTTTAAGTCTCTTCATCTATTACGGATATGAGAAACAAACATTATTCAACAAACAGTCCTTCAAATACTTGGATTGATTCAAAACTTACATTTCAACCCAATATTGATGACATCTCAAGTTAAATAAAATAAAAATGTGGAATTTTATACGAAAACAAAAATTGCTTTCAAATTAGATTGTGCCTGCGAATTCCTGAAGCTTATTAAACTTCAATCAATTTATTAAATAAATCTTGAAATATATTTAAAGTATTATGTTTATGCTGCGTTTCTGCTGCTGTTTTATCCTAAACAGCGCTTTGAGATCCCTGATGAAAATCATTATATGAATTTCATTATTATTATAATTCTACAACTTTTTGAATAAATCTAGAATAAATCTACATTGGGCCGTGTTAATCCGTAACATTTTTGGCAAATCTGCCAAATATTTAGCTCATTCATTATCCCCATTAAAGTGACTTAAAACTTTCGTGACTGTAGGAATTCATATTCTTTGGTTCTTTCAGTAAAGTACCGTAGATAGAAAGAATCAAAGAGTAATTCCTGCAGTCACGAAAGCTTCAAATCAAGTTTGAACCATATCTACGGGGAGGATTTCCACACAACTCATACTTAAATTTCAAATTTCGGAATCTTCGGAAGAACGTAATCAAGCAGGTAAAGTGTTGACTGTTGTGTTAGCAGACTCTCTGTGTTGCATTGCATTACATTTCTAACTTAACTAGGTTTGCTTACTCAAACTTCCAATTTCTCTCCCCCTGCTGTTCTCTAAATTTTACTAGATTTGTCAACTTCCAATTTCTCTCCCCCTGCCGCTCTAATTGTTATGCTAAATTATCTGCCCCCCCGCCCCCCCTCTATATTTAATGCCTCGTCACAGAAGCGTAAAAATGTAGACTGTAGACGGGCTGCAGCCTACATTATAGACTGCCAGTACGCTCACTCAGATTAAGAAACAGGCTACAGCCTACATTGATGTTTTTTTTATTTTTTATTCACATTATTTTTGTCAATATTTTTCTATCTTCGTGACTTTACCGAAAGAACCAAATAATATTATCCCCATTGTTAAACCCAAGAAACCTAAGGCGTCCATCTAATTGCCTTTTAAATATTCCTATAACAAGACTTGGAATAGGTGACCAAGCCTTTTCGGTTGCAGCACCAACGTTTTGGAACAATCTTGTTTCCTCCCTTAACATCCTAAATCTTCCTTAATAAAATACCCTGGAGCAGACAATTAGTGCTTGATACAGTCACATTTGCCAATGTGATTTGTAACTTTCATCATTACCTGTGTAGTATCGATAGTCCAATGTTAATGTGTCATGTTATTGAGGGAACACTGCTGTGTAGTGTTGTCTTGGTGTGGTCTGGACTGCTTTGTTGTTGTTCTTGCTGCCTTGCTCAATCTTGATAAATCGGAGTTATATAACTAAGTAATGTATTTTGTTTAGTTCATTTAATACTATTATATCTATTTTGCACTCCTATAGGTTTTGGTATTGTTTGTTGCTGTAACGTGCTAACCCGCCCCTACGTGACATTTGTGTAAAAGAGCTTCTAAGCTCATCGGATTCCTCCTGCAGTCTAAATAAAGGTTTTGATGACGAAACTTTTATTCACTCAATCCCTGTGAGCTCTCTGTATTCGCTATGAAGAAGAGCCATTGACCTTCCACGTCATCTACCTATATATATAAAAAAGTAAAAAATTGTGGCGGGGTTTGTGGGTTTGTGTGTGGATTTGTGTGTGGTCGCACGCTTGGCTCTCCAATGGTGTGGTATACTCTTGATTTGAAGCTTTTGTGATTGCAGGAATCCATACTCTTTGGATCTTCTGTAAAGTCACATTGGTATAAAATAAAATAAATCACGATGTTTCGATCGCAACACAAGCGGTCGTCCTCAATCGGAAAAAATATAATCCAGCATTGGAACTGCTGAACCTCAGCAGTTACACTGCTGTTCCTTTTTCACATCCTTCAACTTTTGATTAGTTAAATTAGCGATTTTGTGCGATTTTTGTGCGATTCCATTTATTTATTTGTTTTTGACACGTGCACGACCATACCAACTCACGCGCCTTTGGTGGGGGAACAGCCCATGCCAAGTCGCACGCCTTCGGTGGGAGTGAGGGGGGCATATTTTTAGTGTTACAAATGCTATAAAGAATACACTAAAATACACTGTGTCATGTCCCCCCCATCCCGAAGCGTGCAGTTATTACTACTATACAGTCGCTATATGCTACCACTATAGGCCGTAGATATTACTCCAGAGCGGCCGGGGATATCGTGGCTGCGGGGGGGGGGGGGGTAGCAGCCCAGCCCCAGCCTGCCAAGGTGCCACCTCTGCCTGCTGGACAATCTAGGCGAGGCCGGAGGCTCTGCACGGGACTAGGCTTCACCACGCCACTCTGTCAGGTGAGTACTTTGAGCTATACAGCCGATAAATACTGCTATACAGTCATCAGGTACAACCACAGTCAGTATGCACTGCTGTAATCATAGCAGGTACCACCACAGTCAGTATGCACTGCTGTAATCATAGCAGGTACCACCACAGTATGCACTGCTGTAATCATAGCAGGTACCACCACAGTATGGTCTGCTGCAGTGAAAGCAGGTACCACCACAGTATGCACTGCTGTAATCATAGCAGGTGCCACCAGAGTATGCACTGCTCTAATCATAGCAGGTAACACCACAGTAAGTACGCACTGCTGTTGGATTGTTAAGAGTAGTCCGGAGGGCATACCTTCGTAGGTAGCGGGTAAGGGGATCGTATACCCCTTGTGTGAGTTAGGGACTGGTCGAAGAAAAACAATAAACAATGTGTGCTTCATGAAGGAGTTTTATTCGTCATTATACAACACTACAAATGTAAGATTTTTTTTAAATAAAGTTCGAAACGTAAAATTGGTCAATGCATCATGGCTATGGAGGAAACTCGTAACAAGTCTTAGACGTAAAATATATCCATACACTGTAATAACCAATACTTTTATTCATTATTCGTTTCATTCGTCTTCGACATTTAAGTATAATGTCAACGTTTAACTGTTACCCACTTCCGCCCGTCAAAGCCAATATAATCAAGATGTCACGTGTGCAAACATTCCCAACGATGTGGCTTATTAGCAAAACCGGAATGTTGATCATTTTGTTTGCAAAACAAGAAATTGTCTAATTGTCATTTGTTATATTAATTAACTGGGAGTTTAAGCAAGCAGAGATAAGCAACTTAAAGATCTATAACCAAATTTGAAGGCCACGTGACAGTTGACATAATTCGCAGAAATTCCTGCCACTCATTCCCTTTGGGCATTCATAAATAGAATGTCGTCACCAGAACGGAGACGGTGAATGATGTATCCCATAACACTGATGCTGTAGTATCTCCAACACAATTGTCTTAATATATCTTCTAATGTACCTGTGAATAAAATTGGTTGAAAACTATCACCTTCTCAGATTCACCAGTCAATGTGCTTTTTGCTCCTTTCTCCCCCATGCAATTTTAGTGTGGCTGTTCCATTTTCACCTGTCGATTTTATTATTTCTAAAGTGTTTTATGAAGGCATGGCTTTGCGAGAGCTCTGATGACTGCATCAAATTATACAGGATCGAATAAATGTTCGCAAATCAACAAAGTCCATCTGCAATGGTAATTGACTCGCATGAATCTTTATCCCGGAATATGATAAATAGCAGCTCAGCATGTCAGCCAGCAGTGGATCGGTGGAACAGCTGCAGGTTGGATCTGCAGTTCGGGTGAACTCCACAGTGTATCTTGGGAGCAAAACCCAATTTGATGTTACACAGTTTCGTAGTTACGGGGTTAAATCGGCTGTTAAAAGTACGTTATTCTTCTGTCCCTTATATTTTTTTGCTTAATAATCTACATCTGCCTGCTGCAAACAATGCTTCCTCCAATCCACGTTCTCTCCCCCAGGGTCGTCAATTACAGGGATCTATTTCTGCAACAATAAATTAACAAAAGGCTGAATAAGAAGTAATTGGTCTGCGTGTTAATGACTTGAGACTCAGACTCGGTCATCACTACCAACGGCCAGTGCCTTTTGGGGAGAGTCGCACAGCTGGTTTCCCGCCAGATCCAGGAACGCAGTGTTGGTAGGGATCCCGTCTGGCACCTTTATTTAAACAGATCGCCGTGGCAGTCTATAATATAGTCTTTAATGTAGACTGTAGACTGGCTGCAGTCTACATTGTAGACTGCCAGCACACTCACCCAGCTTAATAACCATTACTACAGTCTACATTATAGACTGCCAGTACACTCACTCAGATTAAGGACCATGCTACAGCCTACATTAGTGTTTTTTTATTATTTTTATTTCATTTGTATCTTTATTCACTATATATGTATTAGTATTTTTCTATCGACGTGACTTCACCGAAATAACTAAATAATATTATCCCCATTGTAAAATCCAAGAAATCTAAGGTGTCTATCTAATTGACTTGGAATAGGTGACAAAGCTTTTGCGGTTGCAGCACCAATGTTTTGGAACAATCTTGTTTACTCCCTTAACATCCTAAATCTTCCTTCAAAGAATATCCTGGAGCAGACAATTAGTGCTTGATACAGTCACATTTGCAAATGTGATTTGTAACTTTCCACGTTACTCTTTGGTTATTTCGGTAATGTCACGTAGGTATAAAATAAATTAAATCACGACGTTTCGGGCGCAATACAAGCGTCCGTCATCAGGTGGGACAACCACAGCAAGAAACAATTGCTGAAGTGGGCAAAAAGGGCTGCTGTAACAAGAGGCTATATAGGTAAGAGAGGGGAGGAGCCAGGGAGGAGAGATAGAGAGGGGGTGTGGGGTAGGGAGAGTGGAGTCCTGTAATCCCTCTAGCTTGCAGCACTCCACTTTTGTGTTGCGCCCGAAACGTCGTGATTTAATTGATTATATTTTATGCCTACATGACTTTACCAATGAACCAAAGAGTATTTTTTTATTTTATACCTACGTGACTTCACCGAAAGAACCAAAGAGTATGGATTCCTGCAGTCACGAAGGCATCAAATCAAGACTTTCATCATTACCTGTGTAGTATCAATAGTCCAATGTTAATGTGTCATGTTATTGAGAAACTACTGCTGTGTGGGAAGCAACCGGCTCAGTGCCCTTTCAAATGGAGTATTTGACCAGCTCGTGAATCTGAAGGAGTTGAGGTTGTACAGCAATCAGCTGACGTCTGTCAAAGCCGGCGTTTTTTGACATCGAAACCAGCTGACTGCCCTGAGACTGAACACAAAGCGGCTGAGAGGCATTCCCAAGAGGGGTCGTTTAGTGGCATCGTGAATCTGGAAAAGTTTAAATTTTACAACATTAACAACAGACGACATAAAAAAAACAAGCTACTCCTCTTGTTTAAAGTTCTCTTCCCCAATTGTCCCCACTGCCAATTAACAGATTCCTCTGTTGATTAAGGATGACATAGACAGCAGAAAATGCATGAAGTCAAGGTCAGGGGAGATTAGTATGGCGGCTGGGTAATTTCAGTGCCCTAGATAATTATGGACCAAATAGAGTAAACCGCTGTGGTCTGTGCTGCTTCAATTATGGTATATGAAAACTACTTATATTTCAATATGCTCGAATATAATTGATTCCAGATGAGCAAAACTTAGAATTCAGTCCAACAAGCCTAATTTTGCTGATAAGGCACTGAATGTCAAAACCGATCCGAATGTTTGCTAGTCTTGAAATAATGCGGCTGAAATGAGGTACTCCCAGAAAGCAGTGCGTGTGGCTGCATAAAAAAATAAGCTGTGTTACTCTTTGGTTCTATTCGGTAAAGTCACGTAGGTAACAAAGAAAACAACAAAAATCACGACGTTTCGGCCACAACACAAGTGGCCTTCATCAGGTGAAGGGACCTTGCTGTCCAGAGGACAGCGTTGGAATGAAGACAGTCAAGCCCAGGTCACGTCCTTTAAGCTGTGTGTGAGCAAACACAAAACGCTCTGACAAAATAATTAGCATAAAATGCACGTAGATGTCCAAATGCTGGTGTGAAGGGAAATGAGCTGCTGTGAAAGTTTGGGAAATATACTATACCATTGAAATTAGTTTAATGTTTGGCATGATTTAGAACATCTTTCCAATTATTGCTTAATTTGAAACCATCCTCTCGGTTGAAATTGTGTCTGTGTTTGTAAATCTGAATTGCCTCATGGACAAATCTCTGATAAAAACCCGTGGGTTTGCAGAGGACCTTGGTCTCAGATAAAACTTTGTCGTGATCTTGGATGTTCTGTTTGAAAGGAGACCTGATGGTTCATTGGGACATTCTGTCTACAGGAAACCCACCCTCACAGATTCCTACTTGAAACCTGATTGCCACCACCACCCGACTCAAAATAATTATCTCATCAAAACTTTATACCACAGGGCTCATTGCATTTTGGACCAACACCACCTGACCAGTGAATTAAAACATGTACATCTGGCCCTCAAGAAGAACGCATACTCTGACCGTACCATCCACCAAGCTGTTTCTCCCTCCATACAGAAACAACCACTTGATACTCCAGTCAAAACCATTACACTACCATATATAGCAGGCGTTACTAAAAAGATCTCCAAAATTCTAAACAAACACAAGATCCTGGTCCGGTTCAATACAGTACACAAAATCCGTGACCTGATCCCATCCGTGAAGGATGTCATTCCTGACTTACAATACCCCGGGGTTTACAAATTGAGCTGCACCTGTGGTGATTGCTATATCAGTGAGACGCAACGACATGTCTCTAACCGAATTCGCGAGCACAAATCAGATTTGAAACACGGCAGAACGAATTATTCAGCCGTAGCTGATCACTGTTACAACGCTGTAGGTGATCACGACATAGTTTTCTCCGAGACCAAGGTCCTCTGCAAACCCACGGGTTTTTTTTATCAGAGATTTGTCTACGAGGCAATTCAGATTTACAAACATAGACACAATTTCAACCGAGAGGATGTTTTCAAATTAAGCAATCATTGGAAAGATGTTCTAAATCATACCAAACACTAAACTGATTTCAATGGTATAGTATATTTCCCAAACTTTCACAGCAGCTCATTTCCCTTAACACCAGCATTTGGACCTCTACGTGCATTTTATGCTAATTCCTTTGTCAAAGCGTTTTGTGTTTGCTCACACACAGCTTAAAGGACGCGACCTGGGCTTGACTGTCTTCAATCCAACGCTGTACTCTGGACAGCACGGTCCTTTCACCTGATGAAGGCCACTTGTGTTTTAGCTGAAACGTCGTGATTTTTGTTGTTTTATTTTTTACCTACGTGACTTTACCGAATAGAACCAAAGAGTATGGATCCTTGCAGTCATGAAAGCTTCAAATCTAGAATACGTTTTGTTATTTATGTGGAGAGACGGGTATCCGGTAGGAGACATCATCTGCTTGTCTGTGTTGCTATTCTAACTGCTCCCGCTGCTACTATCCTGTTGTTGTCGTTGCTTTAGTCGTGCCATAGGAGGGGAGGTTCATAATGTCACAATGCCTGGTCTCTTGAAGCGTGGTTTCCAAAACTCCAGTCCTCACGGTCCCCTACAACCACCACCGCCACTGCCACCACACTCTGTCTACGATTAAGAATTTATATCGCCCGCCATTAAAAATGCAATTTAACTAATTCTATGCTACATGCGGCTGATGATTGTTAAACGAGATCCCCGTGCCACGCTAAGCAATTAAAATTGTCTGCGTCACGTGGAACACGTGTACACACCCACGCATGGGATATGTGTATACACAGAACATGTGCTCACAAAAGGAACACGTGCACACATGGAACAAGTGTACAGAGAGACAAATGGAACACGTATATACGCACACAGATCACGTGCACACACACGTGGAACACATGCACACACAAAAGGAACATGGTGTGCGAACACACGGAACATGTGTGCGCACACATGGAACACGTGCGCACACACCCTCGCACACAGATTAATATAAAACGTGTTTGAACATCTTAACACCTCCCCAAATGCACACCGATGGTGTTTAGCTTCCTCTTGTCTTACACAATTATTATATGTAGGTGTTCAACACTACAGTCTCTCCCAGCTCAATGGACTTTGTCTAGGACAGGGGTCGGCAACTTCTGACTCCGAAGTCGCATGCGGCTCTTTGGCTGCTCTCTTGCGGTTCTTCTGCTGCCCCCTTGCGGCTCTTCCGCTGCCCCCTTGTGGCTCTTCTGCTGCCCCCTTGTGGCTTTTTGCCTGCCCCCTTGCGGCTCTTTGGCTGCCCCCATGCGGCTCTTTGGCTGCCCCCTTGCGGCTCTTTGGCTGCCCCCTTGCAGTTCTTTGGCTGCCCCCATGTGGCTCTTTGCCTGCTTCCTTGTGGCTTTTTTGCTGCCCCCTTTTAGCTCTTTGGCTGCCCCCTTGCGGCTCTTTTGCTGACCCCTTGCGGCTCTTTGGCTGTCACCTTGCAGCTCTTTGGCTGCCCCCTTGTGGCTCTTTTGCTGCCCCCTTGTGGCTCTTTGGCTTCCCCTTGTGGCTCTTTGGCTGCCCCCTTGCGGGCAGTCGTTTAAAAAAAAACGTAAATCTAAAACATAATTTGACATTAAGGTAAGTTATTAAATATAACTCCTCCAGATATGTGTTTCTGCCTGCCCCAAGCCAGGAGAAATGAGGAGGGTTGGCATCTGGTAGCAACCGGCTATAAAACCTTAAGTTGGCAGAGGGTGCGAAAGAGATGGCGCAGGACAGGGCAGCATGGAGAAGGTTGGTAAGGACAATGGATCCCACATGAGTGGGACAAACGCGTTGAAAATAAAAGATAATTGGTTAAATATGGCAGGGAAAGGGTCACTATGGAATGTCTTGGTGACAATAACATGAACACCAGTCACACTGTATTATTAACGAATACGTGAAGGGGAAATGAAGTAAATAGACGCAGTTTATTCTACCACCTATTTAGTTAATTTATTTCAGAATATGTTTGTCGTCTGCTGTATACCCACTGCAGCGTTTGTGTAAAAGTAGCTCTGTGTGTGATGTGGATATCAAACTATTTAGGTCAAAGACAAAAGCAACAACAAAAACTGCTCTCCTCTTTCCTTGAAAGGTTGCCGACTCCTGGTGGAAGGGAGAGAGCCAGCTGCAAGCCCTTCCCACTGGAGTATTTGACCAGCTCGTGAATCTGAAGGTGTTGAGGTTGTACAGCAACCAGCTAAAGTCTCTCACCGCCGCGGTGTTCGACAGCCCGAGCCAGCTCACTACACTGGGTTTGAGGACGAACCTGCTGCCAGCTATTTTAGAGAGTGGATTAAGTCGTTTGGTGAATATGGTTAAACTTTATTGTAACCAGGTGACCGCTATGCACAAGAATATGTTTGATAGCCCGAGTTGACAGCAGACAACCTGGCTTCCTTTGCTGTTTGCAATTTTCTCTACAAATTGTCGACACCGATGATTCCCCGATTTCACCCCCCGATAATTACAGATGCAAGACCTTCCTTCTCTCCTCTGTCATTGAATGGGTAAAACAGTCAATTATTATTACTATTTTTAAAGTACATCGCATGACAATCAAATAAATATTTACCACTGCTGGAATTTGTCCACATCAAATGGAGCACCAATTTTAATTTTAATCTTTGTGTGTGCATTCATGACCAGACCAATCCCATGAACTCAACTAAATTTGAATACCTGCCTTAATGCAACACGGTTGCCTGCATTTGAACCCATGTGCTGGAGCCCTGTGGCGATATCTGAGCTCCGTGCTTTTATACCACACCGCTCCATAACCTCCCATGTACCAACCCTATCAGAAGTTTTTAGAACTCTCTAACATCGGCCGAGCACATTATTTTAGTAATTAAACAATTGGGTCCTCTTTCCTCCACAGGAATCACATAACCCACACACATGCACTGTCCAATCATTGGACAATGAGAAAATCTGCGATGTGCGTCTGATTGTCTTATAATAGTTCCAAGATTTCGCACACAATTTGAATCAAAAGTATATAGCTGCCCTAAAGTTTTGTAACCACCCAGTTTCGTCTCTTGGAAACTCCATTATGCCATCTCAGTCCTCATTTAAACTGACTCTATTATTAAAATCACAAAAGTTTAAGTGTGACTGCAATTTTACAACATAATACATCTGCAATTGTGGAATTGTTTGATGTTGTCTGCCAGCCGAATAGCTTCTTTGCTCAATGGGCTTCACTCGGGAAATAAACTCCTGATTCTATGGATATCTGTGAGTCTATGGGTCTCTGTGGGAGTCTATGGGTCACTGTGCGAGTCTATGGGTCTCTGTGATGCCTCTCCTCCTGCCAAGGAACCCCCTATCTAACACATGCTCACACTTTCCAAACATTCACAAAATTTACTTAATTCTACAGCAAGCCGTGAACTGTGCTCCTTTGCTATCTGTCTCTCTCACGTGACCTGCAGTCATCTCCAAGGAACTTGTGACCTGAACCAATTACTGTCACAGCATGAGTGAAAGGCATTACACGTGTTCGTTGAGCGATCTCATAGCTCTGGGTTGGAGCCCAGACCAGGCTCCCCAAATGTGGTAATGGAGGCGTCTGTACCTGCCGTTATGGCTCAAGCTATGATCTGTGGGTTTTCGCTAGTGATCGATATATAGTTGGCTGTCCAAGTAAGCGACTGAGTTCAGCTCCCGAAGGGATCCCAATCAACACAGAGGCCCTGATTTTGTACAACAACCAGCTGAATGCTGCTCCCACGTGGCTGCATAACACAGTCTCTAATCGAAAGTGAATAGAGCACCGTGGAGGAGATGCGTCATGACGGGACATGGTGTCAAAAGTACAGGAATTACCGGTCCGTCAGGGAGGGTGACAATGATACAAAAGGCAAGGCTGTTAATCATGGCGAGAATGATAATGATTTTGATAAATATTCGAGTTATACCAATGATTCGAGTTATGCCAACAATGCTCGAGATGATCGTCACGGAGGAAGTCATGTTTGAGTCAGGGAATCGGATGGTGTCAACAATGCTGAGTGCGGTGGGTGGCCAGCACCACGCCTGGCTGGCTTTGTCTCCCCAGCAGCGGTTTACACATTGCACCAGGTACTAATTTAAGGCTTAGTCGAACTAGGGGATGCCCAGGACCGGTTCAGATAATTGTCACTGGTGTTGGTTGTGAGCGGGAATCGAACTCGGGTCGCTGGATTTGTAGCACAGCGTGCTAACTGCTGCACTACTGCTCCCCATACTCACTCGCACAACAATGACAACCGCCATTTGTCACTAAGTGGCAGTGTTGTTACTATGGTGCTTGTCCCAGGCTATGTGCACTTTAAGGCCACGGGAAGAGACCCAGGTACCATGGCTTGACTGAGATGACCAGAAGATGCACCACCTCTGCCCCCTTCTGTGCTAACTTTCTGTGTTTAGCAGCCCAATGGGTGCTAACCACTATACTGCTGCACACCATCAATCTATATATAAAAGTAAAACATTGTGTGTGGGTTTGTGACGGGGTTTGTGTGTGGGTTTGTGTGTGTTCGCGCGCTTGCCTCTCCATCGGTGGGGTTTACGTAAAATAAAAATAGCCAGGTACCACGCCGTAAGCCCCGCCGTGAGCAAGCACTATTCCTTTTTCACATCCGTAAACTTTTAGTTAGTTTAATGAGCGATTTTGTGTGATTTTTGTGTGCTATCTCTATATTTATTTATTTATAACGCGTGCACGACCATACCAACTCACGCGCCTTTGGTGGGGGGGGGGGGGGGGGGACAGCCCATGCCAAGTCGCACGCCTTCAGTGGGAGTGAGGGGAACATTTTCTTTCGCGTTAAAAATCCAATAAAAATACACTTAACGCTGAGCTTAAATCTTCACTGTGTGATGTCCCCCCCCCCACCCCGATGCGTACCAGTTACTACTATATACATTCGCTACGGCCTATAGTGCTACCACTATAGGCCGTAGGTATTACTGCAGAGTGGCCGGGGAGATCGTGGCTGCGGGGGGGGGGGGGGGGGTGGTCAGGGGTAGCAGCCCAGCCTGTCAAGGTGCCACCTCGGCCGGCTGCATAATCTCGGCGAGGCCGGAGGCTCTGCACGGGACTAGGCCTGACCACGCCACTGTCAGGTGAGTACTTTGTGCTATAGAGTCGATAAATACTGCTATAGAGTCAGCATGTACTACTGTAGTGATAGCAGGTACCACCACAGTCGATATGCACTGCTGCAATCATAGCAGGTACCACCACAGTGAGTACGCACTGCTGTTAGATTTTTCAGAGAAGGTTTGAAATATAAATTTGATCCGACCAACGCCGGGTACTTCCCGCTAGTGTATAATAATTACAACCACCATTCGCCACTAAGTGGTGGCGCCGTCACCATGGCACTTGTGCCAGGCTGTATTCATTTTAAGGTGACGTGAAGTGTCGAACGCCCACTGGCACAAGGTCACGGGACAGAGCCAGGTGCCATGGGTCGACTGAGATGATAATAATAATCGACGTCTACTCACACACATAATGTGCGTGCAGTGGACACTCTCCTCATCAACACGCATGTATGTAGGTCAGGGTTCCAGTCCTGTATTCCCTCCCTGCTTCATACACAGCTCTCCCCTCTTCATCCACAGTTTTATCTCCGCCGTCACTCTTCTGACGTCTCCTCTTATTCACCACATTCCCTCTCCCATCCCCTCCACCTCTCTTGAATCCTGTATCCTCATTCCCAGGCACCAATCTCCTTTCTTCATACTGCAGGATTACTCCTGGTCAAGTAGGTGAAGGAATTTCCATCAGCGTTTTGGGGGTAGGAAATGCTGATGTTGTGGAGACAATTATGGAGGACCGTTACATGTAGATATGCACACAACACAAATACATATTATAACCCCGTGTAGCCTAGTCAGTCGTTGCAAGTGCTTTTAACGGCCTCCGTTTCAGGTTGGCACACATAAATCTTCGTGTAGTCCACCAACTACACATTCAATGTGATGGATCGAAGCCTCATCCAATGGTACGCCGCTTCATGCAGTCAAACGATCCCAGTGGGAATGCCCTGCAGCTGATTTCTATCCAGATCGAGTCTCGTGAGCGCAGTCAAGGGATCAAACAGAGCGGGTGGGATCTCCCGGAGTCTATTGTCGTCCAGACGCAGCAAGGTCAGGCTCAGCAGGGAGTCAAACACCCCAGCAGGGACAGACATCAGCTGGTTATAATACAGATACACTTTTAAATCTAGATTAAAAACTCATTTCTTAAAACTGCTTGTTCCGTTTATTTTGTTTTCCTTCCCCCGCACCTCTGATTAACACGGTTGGCTACGTACAGTGCGAAATAAGTGCAACATAGTACATATATACAGATGCAGGCGCCTTAGATTCAGGAGCCAATCGATAAGTGTGTTTGTAGGGACCGGGTCTTTGTAGACACTCTGACTACTCCAGCTATATCTGGAACTTGTCATTGTCGTCTTTGTTGTTACTGGGTCGAGAGTTGCTTCGCTGTGCTCTCTCTCCTGTCTCCCATGTATTCCTGCGGTGACCCCACCCTCCTCCTCATCTAGAGTAACGATGTGTGAAAAGCATCTTGAGATGCAGTTATATTTAGACGCTCTATATACATAGTTGTCTTATATAATTATATGAGCCTCTATATGTCTATGGTTTTGCTTGTATCGTTTTCTATGGATCTCTATGTTTGTCATTGGTGACTGGCCTGCAGTGAGAGTAGTATGATGTTATCTCCCTCGCCTGGTATGCAGAAGGTCGTGGGATCGATTCCGACCCTGACACCTCTTGTATGTTTGGAGTTTGTACGTTCTCCCCTTGGTCGCGTGGATTTTTCTCCTATTCCTCCGGTTTTCCCTCCACATTTAGAATCAACATCACGCATTTAAGGTATTTGGCTGCTATACATTTGCACGTGATGAGCCACTTCGTTGAGCTAACATTTGTCGCTAAGTTGCTTCTGAAAAAGAGCAAAATTGTTAGAGGGCCTTATCTGGTAAAATATTTTTTTTTGTTTAGTTCACTGATCGACGCACTACACCTGAGAACCCATCCTAAACATCGGATGCCTGAAGCCCACATTTGAACGCAGGTCCTCATCACTGGCAGATTAAAACACTAACCTTTTGATCTACTCTGTGATTTCCTCTGCTGATAATATTCCTGTGAAATTCCTAGCATCCTCTGCGTGTAATATACTGGGCTACACCACACATTGGGAGCAGCCTGCAGCTGGTTGTTGCGCAGAGTCAGGAGTTCAGTGTTGGCTGGGATTTCATCGGGGACTGAGCTCAGACTCCGACTTGCACATTCCACGACTCGCCCGTGGTTATCGTCAATGTAGCATTGGCAGACCCCATTGATGCTCCATTGATCACACGCGGGGACCCAGGCCTGGGCTCAGTGCTGCAAAGTTCACGCAACGGGTCATTCTGTAGAAAGGTGAAAACACAAATGGAGAAACGTACGAGATATTCCTTCAGTGGACGATCCAGAATGAAATAAGAACAATCTGTGCTGGTACAGAAAGTGACTGCCAATTCGTCTTCATTTCGTGTTGCCTTTGCAATGTCTCTAACGCATAATTCTACCATCATCGTAATACAACTAAATGCCGTTATGTAAAGAGAACGACATACGTAGCATTATTTAGGATTTTATAACCTGACAAATTGCTGGCAAATAGTAGTTAAGTTAGTTTTTTTTTTAAAATACAGTCTGATTACCATATTTAATGACATTAATTAAACTACAATTCAACGTATAGTATTGTTGGCAATCACATTAAGGTTTTTTACTGATTATTTTTCAAAAAATATATTAGCAACGATAAACAGAATGCCAAACACTTATTGATATTTAAATAGGAACGGCTCATCCTACTGCTAATATAACTCTAGCTGCTCAAAATGCTGCTGCAGCTGTAATTGTGAAGATGGCGCTTTGTTGTGGGAGTTGCATCATAGCTATGGGAATGGCATCTAAGATGCATGCAGTGATGTGAAAGCAGCATCTAGCGCAGTGCTGGCCGACATGTGGATCGCAAGCCACGCGTGGACGATCGTAAATAACGTCGTGGATCTGAGGACAAATCGGAACGAACTATTCCTCTGCTTCTTTCCTATGGATTTCGGACAAAGCGATAGGGATGATATGGTATTGTTGACGATGAAAGCCGTTCCATTGTATCAGGGGTAGCTGAGTGGAGTCCGCTTGTTCCACCAGAGCGTGCGCGTTGAATTTGGCAGTCGGCAGTGATGATCCTGATGGTTTGTACCTCACCATATTCACAGTTTGGTGGAGTCCCTGATCGTTCCATTCATGGAGGAAATATAAACACCTTCGGGTAGGGGATTAGACGGAACTCAAAGGAGAGATATTTTGTAGGAAACAAGGAGGAGGTCCTGAGAGGATCTTGGGAAGGTTCCAGAAGGGAGGTGGGAGGTTTCAAGTTTCATTTATTGGTATAGCCCTGTGAGCCATGCGGCTCTTGAGTCGGGTGCAACCGCAACAAACAAAATATGAACAGAGAACATCTTAAAGCAATGACGCGCAACAGAATCATCCTGAATAAACCAGCAAATCTTCCAGAAAAAATAAACCATATTACAACGCTGTGTGCAAAAATCCCAGTGTGATGCAAGTCAAAAAACAACAACCATAAGACAACTTAGATTCAAGCTATCAGGCCAACTCCGCACTTCCGCAAGAAACATGGCTTAACCATATGTTTTCTAAATCACCAAAATAAAGCTATAAAATACAATGTAACAACAGTAATCATAGGAACTTTGATTCAAATTTTGCAAATAAACGATACACGCAACATTTACGACCAAACCTGCAGTCATGACACTCCCAGTGTATTATGTGTGAGTGAGTCAGTGGTAGTGTGAGTCAGTGTATGGTGTGTGAGTGAATCGGTGTATGATGAGTGTATGGGTCAGTGGTTGTGTGAATGTATGATGTGTGAGTGAGTCGGGCTATTATGTGTGAGTGAGTCAGTGTATGATGTGTGAGTGAGTCAATGTAAGATGAGTGACCGAGTCAATGTAAGATGAGTGAGTGTATGGCGGCCTCGTCCACGCCATCACGGCCTCCTCCCCGCCATCGCGGCGCGTGCGCACCACGCAGCAGCGGCGCGCGCGCACCGCGCAGCAGCAGCGGCGCGCCTCCGGTAGTCCCTCTCCATGTAGTTAAAGGGTCGGGAGCTCGGGGCTCTGGGGAGAAGAGTCTTGAATGGGGAAGGTTGCTATGCGTGAAGTGCGTGCCTCACTGACGCGTTTCCTTATTACCACATCTTGCTGGACCCCGTTAATCTCTATTTTGACGTTCAATCTGGTGGATTTATGAGCCCCCGTTGAGCTCTAGCAAAACATAAATAGTATTAAAATATATTGTAATGAAGCAGTCGCCTGACAAAAGTTCGTAGATTATTATTGTCGATTTAAAGCTTTCGTGACTGCAATGATTCATCTTCTTTGGTTCTTTCGGTAAAGTCACGTAGAATGAGAATAAAATAATAAATTGATAAAATAAAATAACACAATAATATTCTCACGACGTTTCGGCCACAACACAAGCGGCCTTCATCAGGTGAAGGGACGAGACTGTCTGGTAGGACAGCGCTGGAGTGAAAGAGCCACGTTCAGATCACGGCCTTTAAGCTGTGTGAGAGGAACAAAGCGCCCTCAACTTTAGCACCACGGATAGCTACGGGCCCCGTTCAGACGGACGAATTCGTCCATGGTCAGAACAGAGGAGGGGGAGAGAGACAGCTGCGAGGCGCTATTATACTCCATGTTGTAAAACCATACCATTAACCGTGGTGTGAGAGGTATTAAGAGTCAATGCTGGCGAAGGAGCTGCGGTCTGAAGGTCATCGTAAAAATACAATTAATTAAGAACAGAAATGATTTAAAACATCTTTCCAGTGGTTACTAAGCCAGAATCCATCTTCTCGGTTGAAATTGTCTCTGTGCTTGTATATGTGAATGGCCTCATGAACGGATCTCTCATGGTAGCCGGTTGGTTTGCAAAGAACCTCCGTCTTGGAGAAGTCAATGTCATGTGAGCCCACTAAATTATAACAGTGATCTGCCACGGCAGAGGAGTTCGTCCTACCGTGTTTCAAGTCTGCTTTATGTTCGCGGATGCGGTCCGAGATATGTCTTTTGGTTTCTCCAATGTAGCTACTACCACAGAGGCACTTTAGTTTGTACACGCCCGGGTACTGTATGTCTGGAACAGCATCTTTTACAGATGGAATTAAATCACGGATTTTATGTACTGTGTTGAATCGGACCTGGATCTTGTGTTTATTCAGGATTTTGGAGATCTTTTTAGTGACCCCTGCAATGTAGGGTAAGGTGATGGTTTTGAGTGGCTCCACAAGAGGATCCTTCTTCATGACTGGAGTGATGGCTTTGCGGATTGTGTAGTCGGAGTAGCCATTAGCCCTGAGAGTCTGGTGTACGTGCTTGAGTTCACTGGTAATGTGTTCCTGGTCGGAAATGCATTGGGCTCTATGGTATAGAGTCTTGATGAGGGAGTTCTTCTGGGATGGATGGTGGTGGGAATCCGGTTTCAAGTAAGCATCTGTATGGGTAGCTTTCCTGTAGACAGAGTGGCTCATTGAACCATCATGTCTCCTTTTAATTAAGACATCCAAAAAGGGTAGTTCGCCATCTTTTTCGACCTCCATGGTAAATCTGATGGCTGGGTGTATGGAATTGATGTGGCCGCGGAATTGGTCTAGAGCAGGCTGGCCATGTGGCCAGATGACAAAGGTGTCATCAACGTACCTCTTCCATAAGGTCGGGCGTAGAGTGGCAGTCTGGATGGCGTCAGTTTCAAATTTTTCCATGAATACGTTGGCTACAACCGGAGATAGGGGGGAGCCCATTGGGGTGCCGTCAGTTTGTTTGTAGAAAGTTCCATTCCAGGTGAAGTATGTGTTGGTTAAGCAATGTCTCACCAGGGGGGGTACATCAGTATGCAGTCCTTGATGAACCAGGTCTTCAATGATAGCGATGGTGTCAGGTACCGGGACTTTGGTGAACAAGGACACCACATCAAAACTGACAAGCAGGTCGTTTGGGGACAGGGAAATGCCTTTGATTGTCGATACCAGGTGAGTAGAATTTAGTACCGCAGAGGTGGTTTTTCCAGTGAAAGGTCGCAGTATATCAGCAAGAAAACGTGCCAGTTTGTAGGTGGGGGAGTTGATAGTAGAGACGATGGGACGAAGGGGTGTATCCTCTTTGTGTATCTTTGGAAGGCCATATAATCTTGGTGGTCTGGCAGCAGAGGGTTTCAACGAGAACTGTTTGATCTCATCAATTAATGCTGTTGAATCAGATATGATTTTGTTCGTTTTGGTGACCAGGCTGTTGGTGGGATCTCTTTTTATTTTTGTATAGCTGCCATCGTTGAGTAGTTCTTGAATTTTGTTGTTATATTCTGTTTTGTCCATGATGACAGTGGCATTGCCTTTGTCGGCTGAGAGGACGACAATATCATCCCTCTTTTTTAATTGAGATAATTCAAAACGTTCGTCTTTGCTGATGTTGCTGGGTGGCAACTTAGCGTTTTTGAGGGTTGCAGCGATTTCAGATCTTGCTACGTCTGCAGAGATGTGACTCAAGCGCTTGAGAGCAACGTCGACATGGGCAATGATATCATTAACCGGTAAGTGTCTCGGTGTGACAGCAAAGTTTAGACCTTTAGCTAAGACGGATTTCAGACCATCAGAAATGGAACTGTTACTGCGATTAATTACGACTTTGTTGACGTCTATCTTTTCGGTGTGTGGATCCGATTTTTTGCTGGAGAGGTGATTGAATTTGGAAATCAAATTGTCCCTACATTTGTTCGACATAGTGGCAGCCGAAGAGGTAGTCATATTGTCTACATGTTCCCAATCCGATGTAGACATTGTTGCTGTCAATTTTAAGTGTGATTTGTAGATTGTCTTGTCTAACTGATCGAGTTCGGTGCGTGTAAGTCTGATTTTCGACAATCAAAGGCATTTCCCTGTCCCCAACCGACCTACTTGTCAGTTTTGATGTGGTGTCCTTGTTCACCAAAGTCCCGGTACCTGACACCATCGCTATCATTGAAGACCTGGTTCATCAAGGACTGCATACTGATGTACCCCCCCTGGTGAGACATTGCTTAACCAACACATACTTCACCTGGAATGGAACTTTCTACAAACAAACTGAGGGCACCC
Organism: Petromyzon marinus; assembly: GCF_048934315.1. Classification (NCBI taxonomy): domain Eukaryota; kingdom Metazoa; phylum Chordata; class Hyperoartia; order Petromyzontiformes; family Petromyzontidae; genus Petromyzon; species Petromyzon marinus. Next base: position 643,257 of record NC_133741.1, on the reverse strand, counting down.
CAATGGGCTCCCCCCTATCTCCGGTTGTAGCCAACGTATTCATGGAAAAATTTGAAACTGACGCCATCCAGACTGCCACTCTACGCCCGACCTTATGGAAGAGGTACGTTGATGACACCTTTGTCATCTGGCCACATGGCCAGCCTGCTCTAGACCAATTCTGCGACCACATCAATTCCATACACCCAGCCATCAGATTTACCATGGAGGTCGAAAAAGATGGCAAACTACCCTTTTTGGATGTCTTAATTAAAAGGAGACATGATGGTTCAATGAGCCACTCTGTCTACAGGAAAGCTACCCATACAGATGCTTACTTGAAACCGGATTCCCACCACCATCCATCCCAGAAGAACTCCCTCATCAAGACTCTATACCATAGAGCCCAATGCATTTCCGACCAGGAACACATTACCAGTGAACTCAAGCACGTAGACCAGGCTCTCAGGGCTAATGGCTACTCCGACTACACAATCCGCAAAGCCATCACTCCAGTCATGAAGAAGGATCCTCTTGTGGAGCCACTCAAAACCATCACCTTACCCTACATTGCAGGGGTCACTAAAAAGATCTCCAAAATCCTGAATAAACACAAGATCCAGGTCCGATTCAACACAGTACATAAAATCCGTGATTTAGTTCCATCTGTAAAAGATGCTGTTCCAGACATACAGTACCCGGGCGTGTACAAACTAAAGTGCCTCTGTGGTAGTAGCTACATTGGAGAAACCAAAAGACATATCTCGGACCGCATCCGCGAACATAAAGCAGACTTGAAACACGGTAGGACGAACTCCTCTGCCGTGGCAGATCACTGTTATAATTTAGTGGGCTCACATGACATTGACTTCTCCAAGACGGAGGTTCTTTGCAAACCAACCGGCTACCATGAGAGATCCGTTCATGAGGCCATTCACATATACAAGCACAGAGACAATTTCAACCGAGAAGATGGATTCTGGCTTAGTAACCACTGGAAAGATGTTTTAAATCATTTCTGTTCTTAATTAATTGTATTTTTACGATGACCTTCAGACCGCAGCTCCTTCGCCAGCATTGACTCTTAATACCTCTCACACCACGGTTAATGGTATGGTTTTACAACATGGAGTATAATAGCGCCTCGCAGCTGTCTCTCTCCCCCTCCTCTGTTCTGACCATGGACGAACTCGTCCGTCTGAACGGGGCCCGTAGCTATCCGTGGTGCTAAAGTTGAGGGCGCTTTGTTCCTCTCACACAGCTTAAAGGCCGTGATCTGAACGTGGCTCTTTCACTCCAGCGCTGTCCTACCAGACAGTCTCGTCCCTTCACCTGATGAAGGCCGCTTGTGTTGTGGCCGAAACGTCGTGAGAATATTATTGTGTTATTTTATTTTATCAATTTATTATTTTATTCTCATTCTACGTGACTTTACCGAAAGAACCAACGAAGATTATTATTGTCAATTCTATAATTTCAATGACTCTGGGGCTCTGCAGCCCCGAATAACCCACAGGGCCTTGGGAGAAAGGATGTCATGCTGATTTTCCTGCAGGTGCAGTTCCCTTGTGTAGACGGATATCCCGTGCGGCACTGAGCTCAAAGCCCTGGTTGCACAGCTCACGACCCAGCCATAGTGTTCACGGTAGTAGCAGCTACAGATGCCTTCTTGACCACATGCCGGGAGCTTGACCTGGGCTCCAACCCAGAGTGACGAGGTAAGAGGCAGAGACCTGACAAGAAACATCACCATCATTATCGTGACCACTACGACCACAACCATAAGACAGTGGTGGCTATGCACCGTTTACATTTTACGAACAAAATAAATAAAGGTAGAGTTTGGAGAGTCCATGGAGAGGGACTAAAGGGTAGCCTCAAATATGTTCTGGCAAACCCTCCGACGCCTTAGGAGGGGTCGACGAGACGTGGCCCAGGCTGTTTTCAGTAAGCGTGGTGTAACATTGACCCCAACTAAGGAGATAGACAAGAGGTGGAAGGAACACTTTGAGGAGCTCCTCAACCCGGTGGATATGCCCTCCTCTCGGGAGGCAAATCTGGAAACAGCTGGGGGGGGGGGGGGTCTATCCATCACGGCCGCTGAAGTCACTGTGGCGGTTTAAGGCCTTCCTAGTGGCAAAGCTGCAGAGGTGGATGAAATTCGCTCATAATTATTGAAAGCGCTGGACATTGAGTGTCATGGTTAACACGCCTCTCCAATGTTGCATGGAAGGCAGGTACAGTATCTCTGGATTGGGAATCTTGGGTCGTGGTTCCTATTTCTTTTTTTAAACAGGGGACCAGAGGATGTGCTCCAACTACAGAGGAATCACACTCATCAGCGTCCCAGGCACAGCATAATCCAGAGTGCTGTAGCGGAGGCTCCACCCGGTGGTTGAGCCTCGGATTCAGGAGGAACAATTTTAATTCCGTTATGGTCGTGGATCAATGGTCCAGCTCCTTTCCCTTTCACAGATATTTGGATCAGTAAAGGGAGTATTTAAGACCGCCTCGACACAGAGGCGCTGTTTATGTGTGTCTCTGTGTTGTCTCTCTCTGCTTATGTGTCTGTCTATGTGTCTCCGTGTCTGTGTTTTGTCTCTCTCTCAAATTTAGCAATCTTTGGAAGAACATAATCAACCAGGTAGGGTGTTGACTGTTATGTTAGCCGATTCTCTGTGTTGTATTGCATTACATTTCTAAGTTTACTAGCTTTGTTTTCTTGTGCATTCGTTCTTGATGACGATTGCTTGTGTTGCAATCGAAACGTCGTATTCTATTATTTAATTTATTTTCTTTCCACGTGACTTCACGGAAAGAACCAAAAAGTGAGTGTGTGTGTGCATCCCCTGTGTGTGTGGGGAGTGATGGTGTAGAGGTTAGCACGCTGCATTATAACCTAGCGACCCGAGTTCGATTTCCGTTCACGACCAACACCAGGGTAGTTCTAATGACGGTGGTTATAATAATGATGGTGGGTGTGACGATGGTGTTTCTCACGATGATGATGTTGGTTCTGACGATGGAGCATGATGATGATGACTATGATGATTATGATAATGGTAATGATTTTGATCGTGTTTCCACCTGATCTGTGCCTCTGAGTTGGAGCCCAGACCCGGCTCCCCACGTGTGGCCAAAGAGGCGTCTGTAGCTCTGACTGATAACGGGTGAACTGTGGGTATAAATTCTAGATTTAAAGCTTTCGTGACTGCTAGGATCCATACTCTTTGGTTCTATTGGGTAAAGTCACGTAGGTAAAAAAATAAAATAACAAAAATCACGACGTTTCGGCCGCTTATGTTGTGGCCGAAACGTCGTGATTTTTGTTATTTTATTTTTTTACCTACGTGACTTTACCCAATAGAACCAAAGAGTTTGGGTATAAAGCTCTGCATTCCGTGCCATAGGGGATCCCTGCCAACACGGAGTTTTATACCTGTGGGGAAACCAGCTACAAGTCTCTACCCTAGTCACTGCGAGTTGGTAGCAGTTACAGAGTCTCAGAGTCCCAAGCCATCAACGAGAACAGTAATTACGAACACAATACCATTCATGTGCAGCCTTGTTCCAACTGCTGATGCATAATAATCCTTATAATTCTTACATCGACAGATATTTCCTTTTTATTGGAATGTGCAAAGTTTAATTCGCCTTTTTTACATAGCATTATTCGATTTTGTTTTAATCACTCTGAGACTCTGTAGCCGCTTTCAACCCCCAGTGCCGAGGGGAGAGACGTGTACTGTAGCTGGTTTTTGTTGTATATCTAGGCCTTTTCCACAATTAATATCCATACGAATATTTGCCGATATATATGTTATTTTTTAATGACCCAAAATAATGAATGATAACACGTAAACCAGAGCACAGCAAAAACCCAAATTTCGATCGTAACAGGGCCATTAAACCAGAAAATCCGTGGTAAAAGAGCGGACACCCCTCACCTCCCAAAACAGACCACCAGGAGATGAGTAATAAAAGGTAATAAACCCAATCAAAGGAAGACGGGGGGGGGGGGGAGAAATTACTCCAATGGAATGCCAGGGCTCCATCTTGGAAACCCAAACGTGCCCGACAATCGAGCACACAAACAGGCTTAAACACATCTTCTTATTATTTGCTATTAAAACAACGGTTACAATATTAAAATTCAACAATAAGAATCGGCTAACATTGTCTATCCTTACGCTCACTATAATTACAAGACCAGGCCACGATCTACATCAATGAATCATTACCCATTTCTTAATTCGATACTAAATGTTAATTTTACCTTTGATACTTTTACAATATTAAAGCACAAATCTTGGGAAACATTAACAACAATGATAATAGCGCAGGGTTGTATCCAGGGCTAACCAGAAGGGATGAGAAACAAGTCAAGCTGAAGAAAGGATAAGCTGTGTTCCAAAACCTCCCGGCCGCCTTTGTCTTCCCGCGGTGCGGGAGAACAATAATTTTACACGATAGCGAGATAATTTATTATCAGTGTGGGCCATCTGCAGCGTGTGCGCTGGGCTTAAGGAGAAACACACAAGCACCCACCCCACTACGTAGGCGGAGATTTTTTTTTAGAAGCTGCACAACTGCCATCCACGAACAAAGTTTTTATTAAAGAAAAAAATACTATACATGGTGTCACACAATCCTTAATGCTAACGTGATTCATCTTAAATTACAGTATATCTAGGCGTTACATAATCTTGTAAACACCAAGAGATGAATTCCAACAGTCAAGAACTTACACCTTAAACTCAAGACGGCGGAATAAGCAAAATAATGATAACTCCCACATAATGACGAAAATGAATAACAACTGAGTAAGGGCTAGGATAACGGGGTGAATAATAAACCTTGTTGACCATTAGACCAAATTATATTTTGAGCGACGTTAAAACCAAGGGCTAGCCAGAGAGAGAGAAGAGCCTCCCGGCCGTCTTTGTCTTCCCGCAGCACGAGAAAGGAATTTAACACCCTAGCGAGGAGTTGCTTGTTTTTGCAAGGGGGAGCCATCTGGATTCCCCGGGTGAAGGGATACCTTGGGGAGGGTGCGGTGATCGATGGGGGGACGCAGGATGGCTTGTTGATGTGGTGCCACGACAGCGAAGCCGCTCCATCGAAACCGGGGCCGTCACTGTGCTGCTGCAAACGAGAAGCCACCTGGCTCCCGTCACAGCGCTCTTCCCGCCACCCCCCACATAAACACAAACACACACACGTAGGGCCTCGTGGGGAGGGGGCACCCCCCCCCCCCCAGGCCAAATGGCACTGCGGCGCCGTGGCTTAACTTAAAATTAAATGACCGCGGTGAACTCGCTAAGAACCGCAGTGAGGAAATGCCCAAGACACACACAGACCAGCAGGCAGGTGAGGAGCGGGGCAGCGCGGGTTAAACGTCTCTACCTGTGATGCACCGCGGGTTAGCGTCTCTACCCGTGATGCACCGCGGATTGACGTCTCTACCCGTGATGCACCACGGATTAACATCTCTGCCCGTGATGCACCGCGGATTAGCGTCTCTACCCGTGATGCACCATGGATTAACATCTCTACCCGTGATTCACCACGGGTTAACGGCGATGATGCGGCACTGCCTCGCTTATTGAGTCGGTGCACTTGGTTAAACAATGGGGGGGCGGAGCGTCGGAGAGGGGGGGTGATCGGATTGGATAAGAGGCCAACGGGTCGGCGGCGTGGATGCTTTTGAAGCCGAGCATAAAAAGGGACGATTTGGGAAAAGACGGGGTCGTTTTCGCTGGGGATCAACTGCACAGAAGGATTGAGGAGCTGTCATCTCACTGTTACACACACGTCCATGAGACGTGTCAGAGAACAGCCAGATTCCGTTTACAGAATCATCTTTCCGCGACCTCCAACACTGCGAGGTCGGACCGTAAGTACAAGGAAGAGAGGTAAGACAAAGGGGCGAAATTCTGAGAGAGAAAGGGAGAATAGAGAGCAGACAGGCAAATTAAGAATCAGACAGTAGAGAGATAGATTAGACCTGTCCTGCTGGTCCCCCCTGACATGCGCAGTTTAGTTTGTTTATTCATGGGGAATAAATCGTCAGTAGAGTATAAACCGTGTCGTGTTGTCTCTGTGAGTGCGAAGGGGAGTGCGTGGTGAGCCTGCACGCCGTGGTTTCTGTGTTTATGCACGGGTGTGTAATTTTACTCGCGCGTGTGCGCTCGACGCGCCCGTTGAGTTGCGAGCCTGCGCGCTGTGATTTCTTTGTTTGCGCACAGGTATGTAATTTCACCCACGTGTGCGCGCTTGCCGTGCACGTTAACCCGTGAGCCTGCGTAGCTCACCGTGATTGTAAAGTGGTTAGTGCAGCCAGTTAAATCATGCCCCGAGGAGCAGCAGCGAATGGGGGAGAGCAGGAGGACGGTGGGTCACGGGAGAACGGGGAGATGGGGGGCTGTCTCCCTAACAATTTGGTGTCGGATGCGGCACGAACCCGCAGCGCATTACCCCACGCAAAAATAAGATATATTCACCAGCCAGGGGACTCCGTCATGGAAGGCGTTTGCCTGCAACGTTTTAGGGGCTAAATAAATTAATGGTTGGACAGACGCGCAGGCGTTAGAGCAACTAACCATACACTTAGATGGACGGGTGGCCGACTTCACGGAAGCTCTACCCACGAGCACACAAACCCAGCTAGCAGAGCTAATGCACCAACTTGACCTGCGGTTCGGCGTGAGTAATGAGGAGGAGGCGAAGGCCGCCTTAGAGGCATGCCGCCGCCAACCCGGCGAGGATTTGCGTGACTATGCCGAGGACATGCGCACGCCAACGCAGCTCGTACGCCCAGGGTACACGGCAGAGGCAGTTGAGGAGCTCGCCTCCGAGAAAATCCTACGGTACTTGACTCACACCTCGTGGTGGCACCCCAATCTAAGCTGCACCCGCCTTTCCTTTAATGCTCTTGTTGAGCGCGCGCGTAAGTGTGAAAGACTTTCCAGCCAACGCGCGCAGCTCCGGGGGCCGGGACGAGAGTGGGCCATCGCGAGCCTGGGCCCAGAGGAGGAGGAAGAGGAGGAGGGACTCACCCGCACGGTAAGGGGTAGAGCAAGAGAGCCTCTGGGGCCCCGCGAAACAACCCCGAGCTGGGTAGCGGGGATACAGACGGGTATAAAAGATATACGGGATGAAGCGAACAAAAATCTGAAGACCATTCAATCCGAAATGGGTGAGCTAAGCTCCACAGTGGGGGGGGGGCTGGCCGGACGGGTGACTCAGTTAGAGGCCGACCTTGGGCAGCTGCGTACGGGAAGGGGGAGAAGGGATGGGCAGGGGACCTCCTATGGGACCGCCCCCTGGGCATGCTACCTGTGCGACCATCGAGGGCATCTCGTGAGAGACTGGCCTCAGATCGCCCGCGCTGGAAACACGCCAGGGTTAAAACGCCAACACCCCCTAGAGAGTGGACCATCTAGGGGTGCAATCGACGTGGTCCTGACACAAAACGACGATAGTAATAATGGTGAGCGAGTGACCCCCACACAGATTCCGACCACAACACCCAAGGACGCGGTGAGGACGAGCGACTGGCTACGGGAGCTGGTGGCGGGAATCATGGGGGCCACGTCACTGGTAGAAGGACAGGTGAACGGGCAGCGCACCAAGATTCTACTGGACACGGGGGCGGTGGCCTCACTCGTGAGCACCACACACTGCAGCGTGCTCAGGGTGGACGTGGGCCGCCTGCAGGCCCCGGATCGCGCGCTGCACACGGCGAGTGGGGCCGGGATGGAGCTGCTGGGAAGGATCTCCCTCGAGGTTCGCTTCGGACACCAGACATGCACCCAGAAATTATATGTCTCGAGTGTGTTGTGCCATGAGAGTATTGCAGGTACGGACCTCCTGGAGAAACTAGGACTCAACGTGCAGCCCCGCCAGCGATGCGCCACGGTGGAAGGCAGCAGGGAGTGGATTCCGTTCCTGGGACAAGAGCCGATTCGCCCTCGCTTCACACCCGTGGCCGCTACCCTGGTGTCGGCCGTCACCATCAGCCCGCTCGCCGAGATGCTGGTACCCATGGCAACCCCCTCCACCGACCCCGCACACCGACCATCGGGGGAGGTAATCTTAACTCCTCACCCGGAGTTGGCGGCGCGGTACGGGGTTGTGGGATTGGCTACGCTGGTCAACGCAGATGGGGGCCGACTGTTTATGCGGGTGTTTAATCAACACAGTACCCCGGCGATGCTACGACGGCGCACCACAGTAGCCACCATACACCCCCTGCACGCGCGCCACTCTAACGACTCGGTGTTCGCACTCTGGGCTGAGGACCCTGGTCACCCCGAGGACAATCAGGACTTGGCCTGGCGAGTCGGCCCGACTCCCCGAGCTGAGGTCGTCCCCTTGTGTGATGCGTTACATGTACCTTGGGCAGATTTACCTAAGGGGGAGGCCGATCAGCTGTGCGGGTTATTGCAGGAGTACGCCGACGTGTTCAGTGAGCACGATTCAGATGTGGGCCGGACAGACCTTATTAAGCACCAAATTGTCACCGGTGCAGCCCTACCCATCAAACTCCCCGCATACCGAGTGGGCGCGCCTGAACGGGCACAGATCAAAGAAGCAGTCGCGGATATGCTCCGTGATAACATAATCCAGCGAGCCCCTGGTCTGCCCTAGTTGTACTAGTGACGAAAAAGGATGGATCGACCCGGTTTTGCGTCGATTATCGAAAGTTAAATGCAGTTATCCTCGACGACGCCTTCCCCATACCCTGCATCTATGACACCTTTGACAACCTCGCAGGGGCGCGGTATTTTTCCACCCTCGATCTGACGTCCGGGTACTGGCAGGTGGAGATGGTGGAGGAGGATCGGCCAAAAACCGCATTTACCACCCCGATGGGACTATTTGAGTTTCGGGTGCTGCCGTTCAGACTCACTAACGCGCCCGCGATGTTCCAGCGGTTGATGGAGTTGGTGATGCGGGCCTGCAGTGGGAACAGTGCCTAATTTACCTGAACGACGTGATAGTGTTCAGTAGGTCTCTGTCTGAGCACTGGTCCAGGCTACGGAAGGTATTCCAGCGACTGCGAGCAGCCCATCTCAAGCTCAAACCGCGTAAGTGTTGTTGTATATATAGGTGTTATGAAAATTGATGAAAATAATGAAAATTAAATTAAATTTGAGATTTGCATAATTTATCCGAAATTCTGTTAATCAGTGTAATTATGCGCATAAATTATGCTGATTGGAGAGATAATCGTATTAATTTATGCGAGTGGGCGTGGTTAGGATAATGCAGGTCGTTATGGATTATCAGGTCGAGCCTCGGTGACTAGGATTGTGTTATGAATTGGAATGACGCAATTAATCATATGCAGTGACGCAGGCGTTGTGAGCGTGAATGAGAGAGAGTCGATTCGACTCTGCTCTTTAATTCCGTATTATCGATAAGGATACGATTACTCTCGATTGAACATTACGAATTATGTGTGTTATGGATTATGTGTGGTGATAGTGTGCTTGTGATAGGTCCCCAGGATTCAGATCTCATTCGCAGAACAATATTATGCAGAATTTCAGGAAGAATCACACACAAACCTTCTGCTTTAATCAATTTTATTTCTAGCTAACTTTAATTTTTGGATAATATGAAAACTCAATCTCGGGATTTTGGAATTTCAACACAGCGTTCACATGATGCCATCACGATTGCGTTGTTTCACCTCGATAGCGGCACCTGTGGTTAATCCCCGACGCATAACACAATCAATCGGTTGTTGAGAGAGAGATTAAAACATGCAACTATTCTATCAAAACCTTAACCTTATAATATGTAAATTCGTGTTTAAGCATTGCCCACACAGTACCACATCCATTCATAGACCTTCAAGTCAATTCTTATCACGTTGTTAACAGGACGATTGGTTATTATGCAACTCAATGACAGCAGTATTTTCCTTTATGAATTGATTTTTAATGCACCACCTTGGAGTGGCACCCTTCTTGATTATCCCGATATGCGTATCGTGTGTCTTCTTTATGACTGGTTCAATTCCTTGCGTAAAGCAGACGCCGAGGTTAGCATCTCTTGTGTCCAAAATGTGTTTCCTGTGTGTTGCGGCGCGGTGGGGGAGTGAGGGGGAGAGTGTGGAGGAGGGGTTGCATACGACCGGCTGCCAGTTTCTGTCCACCGCTGGCTGGATGAGTCAGCACGACGCTCGCCGTCGTCGCGCCGATGGGTGTTGAGTGCGGGGCCGCTTCCCTCTCAGCCCTGGTGACGCGAAGTTGCGCGCTGTAGCACGCTGGTGGCACGCTGTTGGCACGCGCTGGTGCTGGTGCTGGTGGCACGCTGGTGGCGCGCTGTTGGCACGCGCTGGTGCTGATGCTGGTGCTGATGGCACGCTGGTGGCGCGCGCTCCCTCTCCTTGAAGATGCACGAACGCGCCCGTGCTGGTTCACTGATTGCAGTTTCTCTCCACTGCTGGCTGAGCTGCTACACGCTCTTGCTTGGCGTTGCTGGTCGCGCTCTTTCTTCTTGAAGATGCGCGAACGCGCCCGTGCTGATTCGCTGACAGCAGTTTCCTCCACTGCTGGATGAGCTGCGCCGGTGCGCGCTCTTTCCGCTGCTGTAGTATCTGACGCTGCGCTCGCGGGCGACAGGTCAAGTTTTTCTTCTGCTGAGTGAGCCGAGTCGCACGCGCTCTCTTTGTTGAGGTTGTTGGCGGCTCTCTGACAGCAGGTTTCCTCCACTGCTGTATGACTCAAGTCGCACGCGCTTGGTCACTGGTTTGCTGAAGTTGTTGGCGGCTGCTGGTGCTTTTCCGCTGCTGGTTGAGCCACGTTGCACGTGCTTTCTTTGTGGAGATGCTCGAGCGCTCTCAGCGCTGATTCGCTGATACTTTGTTGGCGGCTGGCCAAGCTTTTTCTTCAGTTGAGTGAGTTGAGTCACACGTGCTCTCTCTGTTGAAGTGCGCGAACGCGCCCGTGCTGGTTCGCTGACAGCAGGTTTCCTCCACTGTTGTATGACTCACTTTTGTTGATACATCGCGACTCAGCGATCCTCGCTACTCAGCGAGGCTCGGAGCCAGCCGCTCCATGCGACTGCTCGTCCTGTGGACGTCTTGACTCGCTGATCTGTCTTGACTCTTGACTTAACTTCACTTCACTGACTTTTGAAAAATGCGGCTGACCGTTATATTCAAAGACAATTCTCTCTGCGCAGTGGAAAAGGGGGGGCGGGTTTTGTGTGTGTGAGTTCGTGTGTGTGTACAGATGGCTCCTGCGATAACGATCTGTTTGCCCTGGCGTGAAATTCCTCTCTCGCGCTCTTCGGGAGAGACAAAGGTGGTCGGGGTTGCTTGGGATATTGTTTAAACTCTTTCGTAAGTTTGCCCGTTCGCCACATTCCTTCTCGAAAACCTTTGATGTGACTCTGTATTTTGTCTCCAAGCTTTGTTTTAACAGTAAAAGTATTAAAGGTGAAAATCATTTGATAGCGAATTAATTATTGGACAATAATTCACTGATGTATCTGGTGGCCTGGTCTTAATTGGAGTGAGCGCGAGGACCGCTAACTTTAGCTTATTCTTGTTATTGCATTTTAAATTTTAACCGTTGTTTAAAAAAAAAATGGTTTAACCCATGGGCGTCCTCATTTCTGGCTTGTGGAGGGCTTCCCACTGCGTGACCTCCCTTAGGGCACATCAAACTCTTGTTCATCTGGAGATCTTCGCAGATAGCTGCTAACATCCTCGCCTCGAGAGTTTTATTATTTCTTTATTTATTAATGGCCTGTTTATGACCCACATCTGGTTTTTCGTGTGCCTGGCTTACGGGTTTTATTGATTATTTTTTTTCGTTTGTTAAAAAATGATATATATAACGGCAAATATTATTGTTAATATCAATTTTGGAAAAGGCTCATATACAACAGTGTTACATTGCACACCGCGAGGTGGGGTACCTCAGACACTGAGTCAGCGAGGCAGGGGTGTGCACCGATCCGGAGAAGGTACGCGCCGTAGTGGATTGGCCACAGCCAAGGAACCTGACGGAGATCAGATTATTCTTGGGGCTCGCCACCTATTATCGTCGATTTGTAAAGGGATTCAGCGAGATTGCACGCCCCCTCACCCAACTCACATCCCCTAAGAACCCCTATCAGTGGACGGAGGCCTGCCAGACGGCCTTCACCACCCTCAACGACCACCTCACCCACACCCCCACCCTGGCTTTCCCCGATTTCACCACTGATTTGATTTTGGACACCGATGCCTGCAGCAGTGGGCTGGGCGCGGTGCTGTCACAGGTGCAGGGTGGGACGGAGCGGGTCATCGCATACGCCAGTCGGACCCTGTGTGGGGCTGAGCTGATCTATTGCGTGACCCATCAAGAACTGTATGCCGTGATCTTCGCGTGTAAACAGTTCCGACCGTATTTGTATGGCAGGAAATGTCGGGTACGCACTGACCATTATGCCATGCAGTTCCTCCTTATGTTCAAGGAACCACGGTGGCAGATAGCCCGATGGTTGGCGCAGTTGCAGGAGTATAACCTGCAAATTGAGTACCGAGCGGGGCGGATGCATGCAAACACGGACGCCTTGTCAAGGCGGCCCGCGATGTGTGCCGAGACAAGGGTGGAAGAAGCTTGCCCGTGCTTCACGGGGGGCCGTTGCCGGCAGGTGGCGGGCCCCCAGGAGCACACCGAGACTAACCCTCCCCCGGTGAGAGGCAGTGCAGTATGTGCCACAGAGACCCCGGCAGGAGGAGCCAGGGGCCCGATGGACCACCCGGCGGTCATGGTGCCCACACCCCGGGGGCCCGACGGGCCGCTCAACCCCGCCCGATCGGATCCAAGAGGACGTCGGCTGTGCATTCCCAGGCCTCAATGACGAGCAGCTGAGACAGACCCAGCAGCGGGATCCGGACCTGGCGGCGGTGGAGGCGGCCCTGCGGGAGAAAAAGGTCACTCTACCAGGGCCCTGGAGCGGTTTGTATGTCTGGTTGTGTGTAGAGAACGGAGTGGTGAGGGAACAAACCGAACCTGGGCAGCCGGGGTGCATTGTGTCCCCGCCCAGGTGCGGCCCCAGCTGCTACGGCTGGTGCACGACCACCCGCTCGGGGGCCATGATGGGGAACGACGCACTCGGGAGACTCTGCGTCGCCAGTATCTCTGGCCTAAATTGGCCCAAGATGTGGCCGCCTGGGTACAGGGCTGCCGGGCCTGTCAGCAGTGTGGGCAGAAACCGGCGAGGTACCAGGTACCCCTGAGGCCGTTCCGCGTCAGTCGGACGAACCAGGTGGTGGGGATCGACCTACAGGGACCATTCCCACAATCCCACCGAGGCAACCGGTACATCCTCGTGGCGGTGGAGTATTTCACGTGCTACCCCGTGGCGGTGGCCATCCCAGATAAAACGGCCCTGGTGGTCGCCCAGGCATTCGTGGAACACTACGTGCTTAATCATGGGATCCCCGAACAAGTCATTATTGACCAGGGTAGTGAGTTCGAGGTGGAGCTATTCCAGGTGCAGTGCCGCGCGTTCGGAATCCAGAAGCACCGAACCACGGCATACCACCCCCAGGCGAACGGTATGGTGGAGCGAATGAACCAGACTCTAGCCGAGAAGCTCAAACACATGGCGGCTGCAAATCAACAGGACTGGGATGAACACCTCCCCTATGCCCTGTTCGCCTATGCCACCACGGTACACACATCTACAGGACAGACCCCATTCCTAATGATGTTTGGCCGTGAGTCTCGCCTCCCCGCAGATCTGTTGTTCGGCGTTCCCCCACCACAAGGGGAGGAGGGGAGGCGCCCCATGGAACACCTGATGGAGACTCTGCGAGGGGCCCAGAGCCGCGCCTACCCACAAGGAGAGGCCGCACACCAGTGGCAAGAGCAGGGTGCCCGACCCCGTATGGAGCCCCCCTTCTACTCGGTGGGCTCGAAAGTGTGGCTGCACACTCCTCGCGTCGGGGCCGGGCAGGTCGGGAAATTGACCACCTGCTGGAGGGGACCCTGGACCGTTTAATGGCAGATCTCCCCCTGGATGGTGCTGATTCAGAGAGGGGAGAAGGGCCGGGAGGTGGTGGTCAACGTCCGCTGACTAAAACCATGGAGAGCAGCTCCAGCGGGGGGGGAGACTCCACCGTCCAAGTACCCCGAAATCCCGGGGTCCCCACGCCCCCCATACTCGGGGGACTCACATGGTATATGGGCCCCACGGGGCCCCGGGCCCCGAGGGGCACCGACCCGGGCCGGGGGGGATGGGGACGATGGACCTTAAACCCTACCGCCTCTGAGTTTGTTCCCCAGCCCGCAGGTGCCAAGGACCGAGGTGATCCATTGGAGTAGAGGAGGAGACCGCTGCCGGAACTCCAGGAGATGGAGCAACCACCCCGGAGGCCGGCCACAAGGACTGGACGAGTCCCGCGGACCCCACGACGCTACCTCGTGGGAGCAACCCAGGCGAGGTGCTCCAGTCAACCCGGGACGGGACTGGCACCTCGGGGGGCTATGTGGTGCCACAACAGCAAAGCCGCTCCGTCGAAACCGGGGCCGTCGCTGTGCTGCTGCGACCGAGAAGCCACCCGGCTCCCATCACAGCGCTCTCCCCGCCACCCCCCACATAAACACACACACACACACGTAGGGCCTCGTGGGGAGGGGGCACCTGCCCTGAGTTTTTATCCGAGAGACCCCCTCGTGGGGGTGCTCCATGGTTTCTCAGGGTCAGGGAATTGGCAATCCCCCCCCCTCCCCCCCAGGCCAAATGGCACTGTGGCGCCGTGGCTTAACTTTAAATTAAATGACCACGGCGAACTCACTAAGAACCGCAGTGAGGAAATGCCCAAGACACACACGGACCAGCAGGCAGGTGAGGAGCGGGGCAGCATGGGTTAAACGTCTCTACCCGTGATGCACCGCGGGTTAGCGTCTCTACCCGTGATGCACCGCGGATTAGCGTCTCTACCCGTGATGCACCAGGGATTAACGTCTCTCCCCATGATGCACCGCGGATTAGCGTCTCTACCCGTGATGGACCACGGATGAACGCTCTACCCGTGATTCACCACGGGTTAACGGCGATGATGCGGCACCAGCTCGCTTATTGAGTCGGTGCACTTGGTTAAACAATGGGGGGGCGGAGTGTCGGAGAGGGGGGGTGACGGATTGGATAAGAGGCCAACGGGTCAGCGGTGCGGATGCTTTTGAAGCCGAGCATAAAAAGGGACGATTTGGGAAAACACGGGGTCATTTTCGCTGGGGATCAGCGAAAAAGACTGGCTCTGAGGAGCCCCGCGACCAACCATGAAGAAGAGACTCGCAGGGTAGCGAAGTGCCAATGATCGTGAGTTCAGAGCTTAAAGACGAAATATCACTCGAAACCTTATTTCTACATCAAGTGCCAGCTTCCAGCAGAAGAAAAGCTTGGCCCGCGCCGCCAAGCAAGAGCATGCAGCAGTCATCCAGCAGTGAAGAAAGCCTGCTGTCAGCAAACCAGAGAGAGAGCGTCGAGCATCTCCACAGAGAGAGCACGTGCGACTTGACTCACTCAGCAGTGGAAAGAGCTTGACCAGCCGCACCCAAGCAAGAGCGTGCAGCAGCCATCCCGCAGAAGAAACGCCTGACCAGCTGCCCGTGAGCAAAGAGTCAGCGAGGCAGAGAGAGCACGTTCGAGCTCTCCACGGGGAGAGAGAGCGTGCAGCAGTCATCCAGCAGCGGAGAAGGCCGGCTGCCAGCGAGCCAGCTGGGCGTGATCACGCATCTTCAAGGAGAAGGAGCTGCCGCGCTGCCCCACAGCAGTAAGGGGAGACAACAGCCGCTGCGGGCCAGCGCTGAGCGCGTTCGAGCAGCATCAGGAGAGGGCAGCATGACCGCACCCAGCACCCAAGCAAGAGCGATAGGGAGTCGTGTTCGTATGCCCATTCCCCACCTTCACAACCCCGCTAAGCTTCGCTTACGTCTGTTCATCCAATAATTTACCAAAGAGACAGTCCACCGCACCCGCCCAACATCAAGACTGATGATAAAGTACAATGAAAAATCAGTTGATCACGAGGGACATTGTTGCCATCGAGTTACGTGGGTACGGTCACTTAGAAGTATACCAGTCGGTCGTTTTCTTTCAATTGCATAATCTTGCTTATGGATCAATGAATGAACATCGCCTGTGGTACTGTGCTGACGATTTCAAGCATAATAATAATTCATATTATAATGTGTTAAGGTTTTGGTTAGAATAGCATTTGCATGTTTTTAGCGACTCTCTCTCTCACTAACGGAGGTCGCGTTACGCGGTGGAAATTAACCATAGGTGCCGTGGCCAAAGTGAAATAACGCAGAAGTGTTGATACGCTGTTGAAATTCCAAGATTGAGAGTTGCATCTTCTAAAGTTTAGTTGGAAAATAAAATTGATTAATGCAAAAGCGATTGTGTGATTATTTCCGAAATTCAACATAAGAACTGTTCTGCGTTGAGATATGAACTTTGTGACCTTGCATAAGCACACTACACATAGCCAGTGAACGTTAAAGCGAGAATAATTGTATTACCGAGCGTTAATACCCGGTTAAACAACAAGCCGAGTTGACTCTGGCATGCTCATCACACTAGCATAACTGCATACGATTAATTGTCTTATCCCGATTGGATACGACCCTAATTATCATAACGACTCGCATTATCATAATCGCACACAATCGCATAAATAAATACGGTTATATCTCGAATTAGCATAATTTATACGCATAATTACCCAAATTAACATAATTTCGGATAATCATGCAAATTCAAAATTCCATTTAATTTTTATTATTTTCATCAAATTTGCATAACCTACATATACAACAAATTGGGGGCATCGCCGGGGATTTCTCGCAGCCAGTTTATGCTTGAATTAAGGAACGGATCACTGTTATGTTAACCAAGGTATTGTGAAATAATATTGCCCTGTGATTGTAAACGGGTGCAAAACAAACAAAAAAATGCACTGAAGGAAAATACCAGAGAAGCAGTATAACAAAGACAGTTGGATTAAGATTCTTTGCTCGAGTCGAACTGATGCATCCAGTGATACAACTGTTTTGATATGCACTCTGAAGTAGAATACCAGAAATGCTCGTATTAGGAGGAATGTTTGAGTGGATTGCGGGATACTGGGAACTTGTATCAAAACGTGCAGGCCGATCGGCTACAGCGCAAACAAATCAGGGAGACACATGGGATCAGAGCCGTATTGATGACATTGAGACACTACGTAAGGACTTGATCAAATGTGACAAAAGTGAACACGATGTAAAAACTTCAGAAATAGCCACACTGGACTCAGACCCTCTCGCACAGACTGACAGACGGAGATTATGGAATGAGGAAAAATTCGGAAAACGGGTGGGACTGACAACTTCGAAGTCAGAGGGAGACAAAATATTAACACAGTCACCAGGATATTCTGTACGGATAGAACAGAGACATACACACTCACATCGCAACAGTAGAAGCAATGATCAGGGGTCTGAGGAAAACGGATGAGAAAGCAAGTTTGCTGAAACGGAGCTTACATGCACAGTCTATATCATGGGTAAAGTCGCTATCATACGCTGCAAAATCTATGACCCAGTGTGCAGACGAGGATCCTCGAGACTACCGGATAGAGCGAAAAAGGGCGGCGCTGAGGAGAAACGAACAGCACAGGGACAACTCACCAGAAAGACGCACACCACTCACAGACGGCCGACACAAACATCGCGACAGGCACGAGGCACAAAACAAATATAAATCAAACAAACAAAAACCACATAAGTATGAGCCATGGGACAAGCAGGAGTCACCAAGCAAAGTTGACCCACGTTACAGGCGCAAAAGACACTACAAAAATTATGTTAAGCAACGCCACCGTGATATTAATAACTCATCTGACTCGGATGACGATGATCAACTTTCCGAATACTCGTTCAGTAGTAAAACTCTGAAATTGATGGACAAAGCTCTCGTCAGAATTCCCTATTTTGATCCACATAATAAGAACAGAGACATACACACTCACATCGCAACAGTAGAAGCAGAAGCAATGATCAGGGGTCTGAGGAAAACGGATGAGAAAGCGAGTTTGCTGAAACGGAGCTTACATGCACAGTCTATATCATGGGTAAAGTCGCTATCATACGCTGCAAAATCTATGACCCAGTGTGCAGACGAGGATCCTCGAGACTACCTCCTACGATTTAAAAGAGCATACTACGCAGGTGATGTGGACCAGTATCACGAAGGTGACAAACGGTGCAAGATTATGTTTTTCGGATCCTTGAGTCCAGAGATTACAGAAATCGTGGGAATGGTTTTGGACCCACAGACGGCCTCCTTACACCACATAGAGAATAGGGCTCACATGGCGTGGATGTACAGGGATAAAGACAATAATTCAACAACACACAGTGAACGGGACAAGGTAACCAGCCTATCAGAGGGAAAGAAAAAACATGTGAGGCATTTGATGCACGCCGCCCCACAGTGCAGAGTACGAAAAGCACCCACGAACTACCAAAACTACCCACACAGATGGCAAGGTGAAAATTCAGCGAGACAGTATCACACAAAGGGTAGGCAATCATCAGGGCACAAAGACATATTCACGAGTATCGCGGCGCGTATAGGCCAAGAGCAGAACCCCATCCGTACCCAATGCAATGGCGCACGGAAGGCCAAAATTACCCACAGATGGCAAAATGAAAATTATACGAGACCATGGCACACAGGCCGGGGGCGATCACAGAGTGCAAAGACACATTCACGAGAATCGCGGCGTGTGTAGGCCAGGAGCAGAATCACGCAGATTCCCAATTCTACGACACACGAGGGGTCAAACACGGTCTGTCCACTTCCGATCGATCCCATCACCGGCTCGACCAAGAGGGAGCAGAAACATGAGAAATGGGAAAACAGGGGTGGGCTTGGCTGTGACACAAAATGTGACACGGGCACGTGATGAATCGCTCACATGGGTTGAGAGAGAGCTTTCAGTAAGAGAGGAGCCCGCTGAATCGGAAAAAAATCCCAGCGCCGTCGGAAAAATTAAGCAGACTACTGGTGACAAGGAAAATCAGGAGAGTGATGATTGGGAAAAACTAAATGCGTCGTGCACCAGTTCTGATGTGGTGGAGAACGCAAGTGTTGCACCCGTGGTGGACACACCTATTGAACAGGAAAACGTAACTGTATTGAAGAGTGATCAGACGGGAAATGATAACCAGCAGGACCGAGGGGAGAAACGGAAACGCCACCCCTTGTGTCGCGAGATTGCGTGGTTATACCTTGAATGTGACAGGGAAATCTGCTGCAGAGACCCGCCCAGAGAACAAGCATAAGTCTTTGAATGAAAAATTGTGCGGTGACACGTTGAAGAAAGATGGGGATCGGAGTGTTGAACTGGAGGAGATAAAGATCCATGATGGATCGGGGGATGTGTTGAAATCCAGCACGCGCAAAAGCATGGAATCGAATCGTGGCACGGAATCGAATCGTGACCCGGACTCGAATCGTGGCACGGAATCGACATAATTTCGGATAATTATGCAAATTTCTAAATTTAATTTAATTGTATTATTTTCATCAAATTTTCATAACCTACATATACAACATTTTCCCACAGGGATAGCAACTCCGTGTCGGCAGGGATCCCGTCTGGCACGAAGTGCAGTGCTCTATTTTCACAGTCGATGACTCGCCCTCTGCAGCTACAGAAAAGAATCATTATTATAATGATGCTCCATAATAATAATAACCATCATAATAATCACCATAATTATTACAACCACCATCATCATCAGAACCGCCATCACCCCCACTATCATCGCAAATACAAAGATCCCCCGCATAGCCTTAACAGACTGTGGAGGACATTATTATTAGCGAGCACCTATGAAGGCCGGCACAGCACGCAAGGGAGTGGGTGGCCAGGACAGCGCCCAAAGATTCACAACAGGCGCGTGGAGACACGCGAGTGATCGCCTCCAATGCTAGGGCGACCTGGGTCGCATTATCCATTCACTTAGAACTCAACAGAACAATCACACGCATATCACATTTGACATCAAAGTAAACACGCAGCCCACTGGCCTCCTTCACAAATCTGTCCCTCCAAGTAAAAAAAACGCATCTTAAAGTCTATTTTACACATCCCACAGACAGATGGCCTTCTGGGAGGGCATCTCATCAGCAGCATTGCATCAAGAAAAGCATTACTCTGGACAAGTTTTGACATTGAACGTCTCATCAGCTGCAGAACCAGGGCCTGATTGGATACATGCTAGTGAACTTACAGATGTTTACAGGTAAGGATATTCTCTGATAGATATGGATCCTATATCAATGCAATATTTTATAATACGCGTACTTAAAAGTGAAACGACACAAAGGGGGCCCGGCCTGGGCTCCAACCCAGGGCCACAAGATCAGGAGGATACATGAGAAGAAGAGTTATCATAATCATGCTCCATCAGAACCATCCAAATCAGAACCATCATCAACATCATCGTAACGACCATCATCACACACCATCATAATAACCGTCATCAGATCCAGCATCATTAATATAACCATCATTAAAACCACCATCAGAACAATCCTCAGAACCATCATCAACACCACTCATCACTACCATTATCACAATCATCAACATCATCATCCCACACATCTACCAAAACAAAAATCCCCCATAAAGCCTTAACAGACGGTTGAGGCAAGTGCTGTTATCGAGCAATAATGAAGGCCAGCATGGCACACAAGGAGATAGGTGGCCAGCACCACTCCTAACCGCCTTTGTCTCCTCAGTAGGGATGTTTACACCTAACCAGGTTCTCATTTGAGGCTGAGTAGACCTAGGGGAGGCCCAGGAACGGTTCAAATAATCATCACTGGTGTTGGCCGTGAGCAGACATCGAACTCGGGTCTCTGCTGGGTTCGTAGTGGAGCGCGCTGACCACTGAGCCAAGACTACAACAATAACATATTTGTGCCAGGCTAGGTGCACTTTGAGACCACGTGAAGTCTGAAAGTCTCGCTGCTGACAGGAGGTCATGGGACAGACCCAGGTGCCATAGGTTGACCGAGTTGACTGGCAGATGCACCGAGCACAACAACCCCACCCTGGCTCCCACACACCCCCACCTCAGCAACCCCCTCCCCATGAATAAATACACTCAAACACACACGTAGTGCCCTGATTGGCATCACCTGGTCTAACACGGGTTCTACTCCGAAGAATGTCCAACTGTTTCCCGGCGCCAGGATTTGGCTCAACTCAACAGGACAAAGTCTACATTGCAACGCCCCTGAATTGGCTTAATAGTGTATTGGACGCTGGCCCAAAAGATTACTGGGTCAGCTACGATGAGTCATGCATTCCTGATTACAGAGTCCAGACGGGCCAATGTGAAAAGTGCGGGAAAAGCAGGGACAAAGGGTTGGGGAGATGAAAAGCAACCGTGGTCCTTGTCGGAGGAAAGACCCTGTAGGTGGCCACAGGTAGGCGCACGATTAGTCGCTCAGTATCACATGACCCAGTTCCTTTGAAGTTGGGAAAGGTGAGACTCCGGAACGAGTCGGCCATCTTGTTTCCAAAATCTTCATCGTGATTGTGGGGGCTGACGCCCCCCTCATCCTCTCCCTCCTCCTCCTCTGCCACTTCTTTCCGGGTTGCCGCCGATCGAGTGATCGACCCCCCCTCTGCACCAGTGCCCTCTCTGAGAGACACGGCTAAGTGGCTGGCTCACCACCGCCCGGAATTTTCCCACACTCCCCACATACACCACCACTGGTTCGGAGGTCGCTGCGTGCACGCGCGTGCCCGCGTAGGCACCCGTCGCTCAACACGGCTCGCGCTAAAAATAGCCGTATGAATATGCACGTGCTCCTCCCCCCTCCAATGGGTCGGCCTTAATCCGCTGCTGCTGGAGCGTGAGCACGTGCCCCTCCCCCCTCCTGTGGGTTGGCATTGATCCGCTGTGCAAACACGCACGCGACCGCAAGCACGCGGACACAACGACGGCCGTATTGATGGCAATATACGTGCGCTCCACCGCTAAATGCTATCGTCGCTACGTGAACACACTGCGTAAAACGCGCTGTGTAAACACGCACATGAACGGGTTTTAACCCACCCCTTTCTCGCCCTATTAATAGCGCGGTGCCAAGGCACGGACGCGGGAGCCGTTAATGAATTACTACCCGCGCTGCCTCACACACACACACGCTCGAATTACACACTCCGCCAACACTCTCCCCACACCCACAGAAATCACACCACACAGATCCTCTGTGCTAAAGTTTATTCATGGCATACCTGAAGAAAAAAACCCTGCGTGGCCCGGACCTAAATTCTCAGCGAGCAGCGCCTAGCCTATCCCTATTCAATCCCTATTCAATCCCTGGGTGTACCCTTACTCTACTTCTCACCTCGCGGATGTACTCACGGTGTCGCACGGACGCGGTGAGAGTCGGAGGGACGAGGGTACGAGAGGTCTCTGTCTGGGGTCGAGTTGTAGCAGCACCCACCAGCACTACCCAACGTTTTTCCCATCCCTCCTTTTATCTCCTCAGAATCCAAAAATCCAGGGTCACGTGGTGTTATCCTGAATGGCCAATCAGGCGCCTACCTTTCGATTTTAAACCGATGCCCCGCCCCCACCTGGAGCGTTGGTTCATTGATTATGTCCCCATCCTCCCACCCTGTCCTGCGGCTTTCGCAGATGCAGTCAGTCCAGGAATTTGAGTGCTCTCATTGCGGTTCGCTCGGTGAGCTTCGTCGTGCCCATACAATTTTAAGCTAATTCAAGGGGGCTGCAATGCAATTTGGCCTGCGGGGGGGGGGGGGGGGGGGTTGGCCAATCTCCTGGCACTGGGAAACCGTGGGACATCCCCGCTAGGGACCACGGGTAAAAACCCATGGTACCAGGTGACCGCCCCCCCCCCCCCCCCCACGAGACCCTACGTGGGTGCATGTGTGTGTTTAGTGGGGGTATGTGTGTGTTCGGGTCGAGGGGTGCGAGGGGATAGCAGCGCCGGCGGAGTTGCTCCATTGCTGTGGCACCACACAACACTCTAGACCGGTTTTGACATTCAATGTCTCATCAGATGCAGAACCAGGACCTGCTTGAATACATGCTAGGGAACTGACAGATGTTTACAGGTAAGAATCGTCTCTGATAGATATGTATCCTATATCAACGCAATGTTATATAAGATGCGTCCTTTAAAGTGAAACGATATTAAAACAAACGATGGAAAAAGGTAATATATAGCAAGGAAAAGAAGGTGAATTGCACTGTATAAAAGAAAATGTACAGGACATATTTGTACATCTAAGAATTGTTAAGATTAGTATGCAGCAGTAGATGGAACAATGCTGTACACTATTGGTATTGTTGTTGGTAATCAGTGTGCGTGTTGATGGTTTGGAACTCTGAGACTCTAACCACTGCCATCTCGCAGTGACTAGGGTAGAGACTTGCTGCTGGTTTCTCTACAGGTATAAAATCTCCATGTTGGCAGGAATCCCGTTGGGCACGGAGTATAAACCTTAATTACAACAGTTCACACACGCATGGAGGCCAGCCTGGGCTCCAACCCAGAGCCACGAGATCAAGAGGATACACGAGAAGAATTATGATTTGAAGCTTTCGCAACTGCAGGAATCCATGCTCTTTGGTTATTTCGGTAAAGTCATGTAGGTAGAAATAAAATAAAATAAATCACGACGTTTCAATCACAACACAAGCAATCATCATCATGTGAAATACCTGGAATGGCACTTTCTGCAAACAAAATGAAGGTACCCCCATGGGTTCCCCCTTATCACCAGTGCTAGCGAATGTCTTCATGGAGAAATTTGAAACAGATGCCATACAGACATCCACCCTACATCATTCCTTGTGGAAGAGATACGTAGATGACACTTTCGTCATTTGGCCACATGGCCTGCCAGCACTGAACGAATTTCTCAACTAAATAAATTCCATACACCCATCCATCAAATTCACCATGGAAGTGGAGAACGATGGTAAGCTACCATTCCTGGACATTTTGATTGAAAAGAGACCTTATGGCTCTTTGGGACATTCTGTCTACAGGAAAGCCACCTACACGGATTCCTATCTAAAGCCTAATTCCCACCACCATCCAGCCCAGAAGAATTCCCTCATCAAAACACTACACCATATGGCCCACTGCATCTCCGATCAACACCACCTAGCCAGTGAACTGGAACACGTACACCAAGCCCTCGGACCGTTCTATTCGCAAAGCTGTGTCTCCAAACATGGAGAAACAACCACCTGAGAATCCAATCAAAAACATCACTCTACCATACATAGCAGGTGTTACCAAAAAGATTTCCAATATCTTAAACAAACACAAGATCCAGGTCTAATTCAATACAGTGCACAAAATCCGTGATCTAATCCCATCTGTGAAAGAGGTCATTCCTGACAAGCAATACCCGGGAGTCTACAAACTGAGATGTACCTGCGGTAGCAGCTACATTGGGGAAACGGAATGACATAACTCGAACCGGGTACGCGAACACAAGGCAGAACTGAAAGACGGCCGAACCAATACCTCTGCCGTAGCTGACCATTGTTATAACGCTGTGGGCTCGCATTATATTGCTTTTTTCCGAGACCAATGTGCTCTGCAAGCCATTGGGCTACCTTCAAACATTTGCACATGAAGCCATCCAGACCTATAAACACAGAGATAATTTCAACCGGGAGGATGGATACAAATTGAGCAACCACTGTAAAGATGTTATCAACCAGGTAAAGCCTTAACTGATCGTGATTTTTTCTGACTTTCTGAGTTACATTTCCAAGTTAAATGTTTTTACATTAACAGACTATATCCCTCTGGCTAGCTCTCCCGTCGCCGCCACAGACCTTGCTCAACCCCACTCCCCCAACCCCCCATCTCTCTCTCCCCGTAGCTCTCCTGTCGCCGCCGCAGATCTTACTCTGCCCCCCCCCCCATCTCTAGCTCTACCCATGTATCCTACTTATGTAATCTATATAACCTCGTGCCATGGCAGCTCTCTCGCCTTCTTCAGCAGTTTTTTTTCTTGCTGTAGTTGTCCCACCTGATGACGATTGCTTGTGTTGCGATCCACACATCGTGATTTATTTTATTTATACCTACGTGACTTTACCGAAAGAACCAAAGAGTATGGATTCCTGTCATCACGAAAGCTTCCAATCAAGATTGAACCACCTCTACGGGGAGGGTTTCCACACATCTGTTAGATATTTCAACAGACTGCGAGACAAGAAGGCACATATGATGGAGTCCTCACCTTTCTGAAGAGATGCCGCGACAACAAGGTAATACCGACCGCATTTACACTCACTTCTGCTTCTGATACTTTTAATGCTAAACGGATCTTATTCAGAGCTAGCCTATCTCTAATCTCAGAGAGGAAAAGACTACTCCGTCTTGAACTCGATAGGTTAGACAAATGTATCCTACAATCACACTTAACGTTAACAGATAAAATGTCCACATCTGATTGGAACCTTGTAGATAACATGACTGCTTCTTCTGCCGCAACAATGTCATCCAAATCCAAGGTTAACCTTATTGCTAAATTCAACAACTTGTCAAAAAAGAAACCAGATCCACATATAAAAAATCTAGATGTTAACAAGATTGTTATCATACTCTTTGGTTCTATTCGGTAAAGTCATGTAGGTAAAAATAAAATAACAAAAATCACGACGTTTCGGCCACAAGACAAGTGGCCTTCATCAGGTGAAGGGACCGGACTGTCCAAAGGACAGCGTTGGAGTGAAGGCAGCCATGCCCAGGTCGCGTCCTTTAAGCTGTGTGGGAGGAAACAAAAAACGCCATGACAAAGGAATTAACATAAAATGATGTAATGGACCGGCACGGTGGGTGGGGGGGGGGGAGTTTACATAATGTTGGTGTGAAGGGAAATAGGCTGCTGTGAAAGTTTGGGATACCACTACTTGAAAAAATATACTGTACCATTGAAAATTAATTTAATGTTTGGTTTGATTTCGAACATCTTTCCAATGATTGCATAATTTGAAACCATCCTCTCGGTTGAAATTGTGTCTGTGTTTGTAAATCTGAATTGCCTCGTGAACAAATCTCTGATAAAAACCCGATACCAAGGTTCTCGGCAAACCCACGGGTTTTTATCAGAGATTTGTCCACGAGGCAATTCAGATTTTTTTTGTTTCCTTTCACACAGCTTAAAGGACACGACCAGGGCTTGGCTGTCTTCACTCCAACGCTGTCCTCTGGACAGTCCGGTCCCTTCACCTGATGAAGGCCACTTGTGTTGTGGCCGAAACGTCGTGATTTTTGTTATTTTATTTTTACCTATGTGACTTTACCTAATAG
Source organism: Petromyzon marinus (assembly GCF_048934315.1). NCBI lineage: Eukaryota > Metazoa > Chordata > Hyperoartia > Petromyzontiformes > Petromyzontidae > Petromyzon > Petromyzon marinus. The sequence goes on along the minus strand of NC_133741.1, from coordinate 616,881 downwards.
AACCAAAGAGTATGGATCCTTGCAGTCACGAAAGCTTCAAATCTATAAAAGATTGTTATCAATCAGAGTAACAGCTCAATTTCCAATAGCCTAAAATTGGTACTAGCTAGAGGGCTGAATTTTGCCATTACCCCCAAACACATCCCAGTGGATGCCATAATTGCCCAGGTAGATGTAGCCCTCAAAGGTTTGGGAGACATCTCAGCAGATGTGGCAATATCTGAAATTGCCACCATCCTTAAATATGCTAAGAAACCCATTAGTAATATCAGCAAGGGCGAGCGCTCTGAACTCACCAACAAGGGCAATGGCACTGTCATCATGGATAAAACCAAGTACAACAACAAAATTCAGGACCTTTTTCATTATGGCGGTTACACCAAAATCAAGAAAGATCCTACCAACCGCCGGGCTACAAATCCAACAACATCATCACTAATTCGACTTCCCTAATCCAACCAAACAAGCAGCTCTCCATAAAACCTTCAGCTGCTAGACCACTCAGACTCTATGGTCTTCCAAAAATCCATAAAGAAGGTACTCCACTTTGCGCCATCGTTTCCACCATAAACTCACCTTCCAACAAACTAGCCCAATTTCTGGCTGAGACCTTGATTCCATTCACAGGCAAGACTTCCTCAGCAGTACTTAATTCATCTGATTGTCTGCAGACGATTTACTTGTCAGCTTTTATGTAGTCTCTCTGTTCATCAAGGTTCCTGAACCTGACACCTTAGCAATCATTGAAGACTTGGTCCAACATGGACTGAATCCTGATGTACAAACTTTCGTGAGGCACTGCGTTACCAAGACTTACTTCACCTAGAATAGCACTTTCTAGAAACAAAATGAAGGTACCCCCATGGGTCCCCCTTTATCACCAGTGGTAGCGAATGTCTTCATTAAGAAATTTGAAACCGATGCTATACAGACATCCACCCTACATCATTTCTTGTGGAAGAGATACGTAGATGACACTTTCGTCATTTGGCCACATGACCTGCCAGCACTGAACGAATTTCTCAACCACATAAATTCCAAACACCCATACATCAAATTCACCATGGAAGTGGAGAACAATGGTAAGCTACCATTTCTGGACGTTTTGATTTAAAAGAGACATGATGGCTCTTTGGGACATTCTGTCTACAGGAAAGCCACCCACACGGATTCCTATCTAAAGCTTGATTCCCACCACCATCCGGCCCAGAAGAATTCCCTCATCAAAACACCATCATAGGGCCCACTGCATCTCTGACTCCCGCTGCAGAAAGAGGTGTGCGTGGATGCACCGTGCAGCTCGCAGGAAACAGAAGTCGTCGTTATCGGCCACCAGCATGACAATGCGAAGCCCCTTGAGCCAAACTCAGGAACTTCTGCAACACCAGCGAGTCGATAGCCTCTTGGTCCATGTGGCCCTCGCCAGAGCCAGCAGCGCCCTGTGGTATGTCAGCGCGACTCTGAGTCTACTCTCTTCCGGTTGTCGAAGCGGTGGCGGGAGTCGGATGGTGGTCTGTAGATCGCCTACATCTGCTGGAGGGCGCTCTGTAGTGTAGACCGGTCCGCAGGCAGAATCGTGATGAATGCGGTGAGGACGTCATCGTCCAGTGTGGCCGGGAGGGCACAGAGCGCCTCTGCCTCCGACCATCTGGTCATCTCCTGGTGGGAGGTGAACCAGGGCTGGAAGGCCACCCTGTCGCCACCACGGCAGGCGTTGCTGCACGGGCTGCAGCCGACCTCCCAGCACCGCGTTGTTGTTACGGCGTCACAGGCGGCGGCCAAGATGTCGCCCGTGGATGGCAGTCACTCCGATAATTACGAGATGGCTGCTGATGGCGTGACGCACGTCCCATGGTGCACGGCGAGGCCAGAGGAAGTGGTACTCTCTGTGGTGGGAGATTCAAAATTGTTGGAGAGTTGGAGGTGCGATGGTGGCATCGTCCATTGGCCACTGCACTCTCCACCCCTGCTGCCGCCTCCTCATGGTGAATCTCCCCCAGGATGGTAGCGTCAGTGTTAAGCAGCTCGGCGAGGCGATAGTGCGCCTCCTGCAGTGAGCGGCATGATGGTGGTGAGGCGGCGGGCGGCAGGATGGGTAGCTGGGCAGCTGCGTAGCCGGCAATTCCTCTTCATCGGAAGCCAGGGTCGCAGGGACTGTGGCCGCCGGCACATCATTGTCGCCGTCTGGGCTCTGAGTGTGTACTCTTCTGCGTGTCTCCATGACCACTTCTGGCACCAAATGTAGTGGATTCCCACGGAGACTGGAGACGTAGCTTTTAGAGGCAGTACGTTTATTGCAATAAACATTACAATAACGTTATCGGTCTCTAACACAAAGGGGTGACAGCCCCTTTACCTGCTACCTGTGGAGGTATCACCTCTGGACTTAGGTGCCCTATCACTGGGACCACAGGATGTCAGTCCTCTGGCTAAGGGTGACCTAGGGGAGGCTACTCTGACCCGACCCAGCCAGGGTATGGGTCTCGATCACTGGCCCGTGCTCGGCACTGGCCCATAAAAGGACGTCAGGTCCCGGGGGTCCCCAGGGTCCTAGCCTAGCTGATCTTCAGTCTTCGTCTTCAGAGCACTCGAGCCATTCTAAGGCCCGTCTTTTATATCCACCTGGGGGACTCTCTGCCCCCGGTAGTGCACTCTTTCTGGAACCTTCCAGGGGACTCTGGAATAACCCCCCAACCCCTCACCTGGGGTCGGGGGAACTCGGCGTCTCAACGGTCCGGCTCTCTCTCTATCTCAAGGTGGCACCCCCTACATACCCATGCCCACAACTACAGGTAAGTGTACATAGGGTGGTGTGTGCTATGTATTTCTGACACTACACGTCAATAAATTGTAAACTTTCATAACATGCACACAATTATTACCAATAACATTGTTAACATTGTTATTGGTAATAATTGATGATTAATATCATAAAATCTGACTATTTATATTTTATAAATAGTTAGTTTAACGATTTTATACAAACTTCAACAAGTAAACAAAGCCTTAAATTAGCGTTTTTTTAGCATCTTTCATCGCAATTAGTCTTCGCATCTTATTCTCTGGCGCAGATGTCTGGCTTAGTCATACAGTGAGGGAAAAAATATTTGATCCCCTGCTGATTTTGTACGTTTGCCCACTGACAAAGAATTGATCAGTCTATAATTTTAATGGTAGGTTTATTTGAACAGTGAGAGACAGAATAACAACAACAAAATCCAGAAAAACGCATGTCAAAAATGTTATAAATTGATATGCATTGTAATGAGGGGAATAAGTATTTGACCCCTCTGCAAAACATGACTTAGTACTTGGTGGTAAAACCCTTGTTGGCAATCACAGAGATCAGACGTTTCTTGTAGTTGGCCACCAGGTTTGCACACATCTCAGGAGGGATTTTGTCCCACTCCTCTTTGCAGATTTTCTCCAAGTCATTAAGGTTTCGAGGCTGACGTTTGGCAAACTCGAACCTTCAGCTCCCTCCACAGATTTTCTATGGGATTAAGGTCTGGAGACTGGCTAGGCCACTCCAGGATCTCAATGTGCTTCTTCTTGAGCCAATCCTTTGTTGCCTTGGACATGTGTTTTGGGTCATTGTCATGCTGGAATACCCATCCACGACCCATTTTCAATGCCCTGGCTGAGGGAAGGAGGTTCTCACTCAAGATTTGACTGTACATGGCCCCGTCCATCGTCCGTTTGATGCGGTGAAGTTGTCCTTTCCCCTTAGCAGAAAAACACCCCAAAGCACAATGTTTCCACCTCCATGTTTGACGGTGGGGATGGTGTTCTTGGGGTCATAGGCAGCATTCCTCCTTCTCCAAACACGGCGAGTTGAGTTGATGCCAAAGAGCTCCATTTTGGTCTCATCTGAAGACAACAATTTCACCCAGTTGTCCTCTGAATCATTCAGATGTTCATTGGCAAACTTCAGACGGGCATGTATATGTGCTTTCTTGAGCAGAGGGACCTTGCGGGCGCTGCAGGATTTCAGTCCTTCACGGCGTAGTGTGTTACCAATTGTTTTCTTGGTGACTATGGTCCCAGCTGCCTTGAGATCATTGACAAGATCCTCCCGTGTAGTTCTGGGCTGATTCCTCACCGTTCTCATGATCATTGCAACTCCACGAGGCGAGATCTTGCATGGAGCTTCAGGCCGACGGAGATTGACAGTTCTTTTGTGTTTCTTCCATTTGGGAATAATTGCAACAACTGTTGTCACCTTCTCACCAAGCTGCTTGGCAATGGTCTTTTAGCCCATTACAGCCTTGTGTAGGTCTACAATCTTGTCCCTGACATCTTTGGAGAGCTCTTTGGTCTTGGCCATGGTGGATAGTTTGGCATTTGATTGATTGATTGCTTCTGTGGACAGGTGTCTTTAATACAAGTAACAAGCTGAGATTAGGAGCACTCCTTTAAGAGTGTGCTCCTAATCTCGCTCGTTACCTATAGAAAAGACACCTGGGAGCCAGAAATCTTTCTAATTGAGAGGGGGTCAAATACTTATTTCCCTCATTAAAATGCAAATCAATTGATAACATGCGTTTTTCTGGATTTTTTTGTTGTTATTCTGTCTCTCACTGTTCAAATAATCCTACCATTAGAATTATAGACTGATCATTTCTTTGTCAGTGGGCAAACGTAAAAAATCAGCAGGGGATCAAATATGTTTTTCCCTCACTGTATATGGCTAATTACTTTGCTATTATGGCAATAAGAGGGGGAACACAAGTATAACTCCCAAATCTCATTGCTACTAGCATCACAATGCCAAAACTGGCATTGTGATTTTCTCAAAATTACATTTGCATGCCGAGTTTAACAACTCATGTTTCATAATAGGTAAAGCCACATAATTCTACATACTGGATCCTACTAACAGCTAGAAATGTTCAGAGGGATTTTTAATCTCTTTTGTCATTTTCATGTTATCTGGTATAATATATATAAAAAGGCGAAAATCTGTTTTTTTTATGTGTTAAGTTTATTTTAACATAATTATTTGCAGCACTTAAGCCTGACAATTATTGTCTGCGTATTTGACCAAGCCCTGTATGCATGGAAATACTGTGACAAGTTCAATGATATAATTGTCAGCGTTGAGGTATTCCACACCATCTGCACACTGCTGGCAATAATGGGAAAGCGTTTCCAAGATGCTGGACTTCGAGATCTCTGCATTGAGTCTGGCATGATTTCAGAAGGCTCCATTTCTGGTGTTATTGATGGCCGCAAATACAACAGGGCAGTGCGACTACACAAACTCCTGTATGAGTCTCTCATGCGACTGACATGGAATGGTTTCCTGTCCTGGTTGGAAGCAACTCACATGAACGACATGGTTCACCTCGATGAGACACTAGGGACCATTGACAACCTTGGGAAAGTCTCACAAGCCGCTTTGAAGGAGGTCCTCGAGAACAGCTCATGTACACGCATCATGGAACTGTTTAAGGTCTACCGTGAGTTCCTCAGAGGTGGAAACGGCAGCCTCTCGACCTTCTGGATGTCCTATTTGGACATGGTTGAAATCTTGTTGAGGCTAATCCGAGCATCCAGTGAGGGAGACTGGATGCTACACTTGGCAAGCATTCGATCAATGATCCCATGGTGCTTCACTTATTATAGGATGCATTATGCACGCTACCTCCCCTACTACAATGCCCAGATGTCTCAGCTGGCCATCACACACCCAGATGTGTACACGGAATTCATGGAAGTAGGCTTCTCATTTCAACGAGGGTCCACCAATCCCTTGGCCGAATCCCTGTTGACCAAGCTATAGAAGAAACGGTGAACAAAGACACCCAGACAGCTCAAGGGACAAAGGCATTCAGCTTTAAGCCAAGGGCGCCATGACCAAATATTACCAAACAGTTGAGTACAGAAGCATGTACTTCAGACAGCTGAGAGACCTGATAGGCCAAGGCAGGTCCAAACTGTCCAATCCAGATCTACAGGGTCCAAGGATCAAGAGAGACGAAGCAGATGTCCAGTCGCTCATTGACCTTATGGAGAATAACTGGATCAATCTTGTGTTCCCTGATGAGACAGATCTGGTTCGCCTCTCCACTGGCACTATGGCTCCACCTTATGTGACCAGGGATCTCTTGAGAGCTCTTGAGATAGGAGTAGAGGCCTACCAGGTATTCAAGAAAACAAGGTTAGCTGATAACTCACTATCTGTGAAATTCCACGACAAGATGACCACGTAAAGTGTGAAGACATTCTCCAATATCAACACAAAAACAACACATGGAAAGAAAGCACAGGATGTGGTTCTGCAGGCAGATAGAAACCTATTCAGCCACATGATCCTGGTGGCTGAAAGCAGTAAGGTGAATAGGAAAGATGTCCTTGCCCACCCACTGGGCACACTGCCATGGGCACTGGCAAATGCTGATGGGTCCCTACGAAAAACAAACAAGGATGCACTTGACAGAGAGCTTGAAAAGAATGTGTCACCTACAGAAGACATCCCAACCCCATCAACTTTCATCATTGATAGGATGAGCCTGGTCCAAAAAATTAAAGGCAACAAGAAAACTTTTGCACAGGTGGCAGAGTCAGCCTTGACCCAGCCCCTCCACGAGGGGGCACAGAGTGAGAGGATTGATGTTGTTTTTGATGTCTACTGACAGACTTCAATCAAAGATGCTGAACGACTGAACCGGGGTGCAGACACCACTCTCCAGTACAAGAACCTTACATGGGGACACCACGTCCAGCAGTGGAGAAATGCCTGTGCAGTCCCTCCAACAAGACCAGTTTCATCAAGTTTCTGGTGGAAGAGTGGAAACTCCCACGATAAAGGGATGCTGCATGGCAAGGTGTTGTACATGACCTGTGAAGAAACCTGCTACAAGTTGACAGAAGATGAGTGCGAGGAAGTAGCAGAGCTGCACTCCACGCATGAAAAAGCTGACACCCGTCTGCTCCTGCATGCATTGCATGCAGAAAATATTGGCTCAAAGGCAGTTGACATCACAGCTGAGGACACTGATGTCATGGTGCTTTGTCTTTGCTTCCAGAAGGATATCACCTGTCCCATCTACCAGACGTGTGGGACAAAGAACCTTTCAAGGTTTGTCGATATCAGCAAACTGGCAAGGTCACTTGGAGACAGCATCTGTGACAGCCTAATTGGCTTCCACGCCTTCACAGGCTGCGACACTGTCAGTGCATTCGCCGGTCTAGGGAAGCTGAATTCCCTGAATATGGGGAGAAAGGACACTTCCTGCCAAGAGACGTTTAGTCGACTGGGGCAGTCATGGAATGTGAGTGAGCTGTTCCATAAAATTGAGCAGTTCACCTGTCACATGTATGTTGCTAATAGCAGCACTGGTGAGATGAACGAACTGCGCTACCACCTCTTCCCCACCAAAAGGGGAGAAGTCGAGTCCAGCCAGCTGCCACCATGCAGAGACTGTCTGTTCATGCATGTTCAACGAGCCAACTATCAGGCAGCAATCTGGAAGTGCTGTCTGCAGGCTAACCCTGTGGTGCCAAGTCCTACTGAGTATGGATGGACAGACGATGATGGCAAGCTGGCCATTTACTGGATGCGCTCCCCACCCACACCAGATGTGGTCTTGAAACTGCCAGCATGCAAATGAGTGCGTTCATGCAAAATTCTAAGCTGCATGTGCCTGTCAAATAAACTGACATGTGCAGGATACAGACCTGCAGTAACCAAAGACTGCAGGATGATCCAGAACCTGACTTTGAACTCGGGGAGTCAGATGACGAGATTTACGAGCAGTTTGATGAGTGATACGAGTGGTGATTCTGATGGTATTACTGTGGTAGTAGTAGTATACATTGATGCACAGTGTGGTGATTCTGGACTTGGTTACCCTTGTTAGCACCATCTAAGTACACACAGGGCTTGATAACAATAATTACCTTCTTCACATATACCCATCACTAACGAAATATATGGGATTACATGTGTCATTGACTAAGTATATGTGAATGTCAATGTCTATAATATTCAAGTAGTTCCTTCCCTCACTATGGTATTCCTTTTTTGTATTGTGTATTTAAACCAATAAAGACCATTTTGTGACCTAACTGGCTTTGGTCTAGGTAGTGTTTCAGTTATAATGCCCATTTCATCATTCTGGACGTCTGTCATAAGGTATGGGTATACAAGTCATGGTAACTACAACTAAGCTGCCACTCCGCAAAGGTTATCATATCACAATGTCCCACACACATGAAGGATTACAAAAATCATTACTAGACTTTGCCACCTCAGATGGTACCAATAAGTGGATTTTTTTGGTCTGGGCCCATGGACTAATATGAGGGTCGTTGTCTTCGGAGTGTGTGTCTGTGTGCACGCGTGCTCCATGTGCGCGTGTCTGTCTTTCTATGCACGTATTTGTATTTTCTGTATTGTATGTGCTTCTATCTGTGTGTGTGCATGTGTGTCTCCGGTAAAACAATTCCCTACCTCGTCGTGGTACAGGACGGGCAACGTTGTCGTGGACAGTGCCGTGGGGGGAGGGCTAATTCCTATTGGCTTTTCCCCGCGGGGCATTTGTAGCCACCACAGCGGCTAAATGGGGGCTCTGGATGTGTGCGAGGGGCTGGTAACCCCTCCACCTTTAATAAATTACCACTAAATCACGTCGAAAATATCTAAATAATAAGCTTGTGCCGGAGGCCCCTGGGGGAAAGGCGTCCATGACGTCTCCTGGCCAAACCCCATTTGGCGGTGCCAGGAAATTGAATCTTTAACCTCGGTGCTCCTCCATGAACAACAAAAGGCCACTAAGGATGGCCACGTGGAATGTTTGAATGCTCACTGCGGAGTAGATGCTGCCTCTCCTCTGTCGACAGCTGGACCGGTACTGCCTGGATCTCTGTGGCATTCAGGAGATCCGGTGGACCGGCTCTGGCTCCTGCCACCATAAGGGGTGGACAGTCCTCTACTCGGGGTAGGAGACTGCCAATCAACAGGGAGTGGCTCTTATTCTGAACAAAATAATAAAGGGGGCGTGGGAGCATGGCGGTGGGGTGTTGGAAGCTGTAAGCCCCAGGCTACTTTGGGCTCGCCTTCCCATCAACTGAAAGCGAGGAGTAGTGGTTGTGGTTACTTATGCCCGCACCGAAGACGAACATCCGTGGAGTGATGCAGGCAAAGCCGATGAGTCAAATGCCTTCTATGACCTCCTGTCAAAGGTGCTGGTTAAAGTGGCCCCTTGGGATAGTCATCTTGTTGGGCGACTTCCATGCCCGAGTTGGTCATGATGCTGGCACCTGGTCTCGAGTTGTTGGAAGGCATGGGTCAGATCAGCTCAATAACAACGGTAGGAAGCTGCTAGATTTTTGTGCAGCCCATGGGCTTCCAAATACCAACACGCTGTTCCAGCATCGGCGCATCCACACAACATTATGGATGCATGCCGGGTCCAAGCAAGAACATCTGCTGGACTACATAGTGACGGATCAGCGGATGCGGGCCCATGTCCTTAACACCATGACCTGCACTCTGACCATCAATTTGTTATCTGCAAGATGCGCCTGCCATTCTTCTATTCCGATGGTGGGTGTGCACCCAGGACCCCATTCCAACCTAAGGTGGCCTGGTCTCAGCTAGCTGATGAAAGTTGCTAGCGATAATTTCATCATCGCTTGCGGCTGGGGTTGGCATCGTCCCCCACTCCTCCAGATATCGAGGGTAAATGGGCGAGGTTTAGGACTGTGCCTCATGCAGCTGCCATGGCTGCTTTGGGTACATGGTCCAGACCTCCCCAGAGACCCTGGCTGACAGAGGAGGTCTTCAGAATGGTTGAAAAAAAGCGACAGGTCCACTCTAATTGTCTACAGCATCCCACGTCAAACAATGAGGAGGCCTTTGCTCAGAGGTTCGGAGAGCCATGAGGCGCTGCAAGGATGGGTGGTGGTCGCGGGTTTGCTGTGGAGATGGAGTCTGCCTCAATGGCCCGCGATCACAAATATCTATTTAACTCCATCAAAAAAGTAACCTGCAGCGCCAAACCTATTACCATCATTAGGGGAAAAAACTGATTCAATCTCCGACCCCCAGGAAGACATTTGCGGATTTGCTGAGCATTTCTGTGAAGTCCTGGGGGAGGGGAAATCCCTCGACATGGGAAACATCGTGGGACAAAGTGGGGATGACCCTGCGGAGGATGCGGTGTCCCAAATATTGGAAGAAGTTAACCTGCTTGTCAGTTTTGATGTAGTTTCCTTATTCACCAAGGTTCCTGTACCTGACACCATTGCAATCATTGAAGACTTGGTTCATCGAGGACTAAACACTGAGGTACCCCCCCTGGTGAGACACTGTTTAACCAATACATACTTCACTTGGAATGGAACTTTCTACAAACAAACTGAGGGCACCCCAATGGGCTCCCCCCTTTCTCCAGTTATAGCTAACATTTTCATGGATAAATTTGAGACTGACGCCATCCAGACTGCCACTCTGCGCCCAACCTTATGGAAGAGGTACGTGGATGACACTTTTGTCATCTGGCCACATGGCCGGCCTGCTCTAGATCAATTCTTCGACCACATCAATTCCATACACCCAGCCATCAGATTTACCATGGAAGTCGAAAAACATGGCAAGATACCTTTTTTGGATGTCCTAATTAAAAAGAGACCTGATGGTTCAATGAGCCACTCTGTCTACAGGAAAGCTACCCATACGAATGCTTATCTGAAACCGGATTCCCACCACCATCCATCACAGAAGAATTATCTCATCAAGACTCTGTATCATAGAGCCCAATGCATATCCGACCAGGAACACATAGGCAGTGAACTCAAGCACGTACACCAAGCTCTTAGGGCTAATGGTTACTCCGACTATACAATCCGCAAAGCTATCACTCAAACCATGAAGAAGAACCCTCTTGAGGAGCCTTTCAAAACCATCACTTTACCCTACATTGCGGGGATCACAAAAAAAGATCTCCAAAATCTTGAATAAACACAATATCCAGGTCCGTTTCAACACATTACATAAAATCCGTGATCTGGTTCCGTCTGTAAAAGATGTGATTCCGGACATACAAAACCCTGGTGTCTACAAACTAAGTTGCCTCTGTGGTAGTTTTTACATTGGAGAAACCAAACGCCATGTCTCGGACCGCATTCGTGAACACAAAGCAGATCTTTAACACGGTAGGACCAACACCTCGGCCGTGGCAGATCATTGTTATAATTCAGTAGGCTCACATGCCATTGACTTTTCCAAGACAGAGGTTCTTTGTAAGCCATCTGGCTACCATGAGAGATTCGTTCATGAGGCTATCCACATATTTCAAGCACAGAGACAATTTCAACCGAGAGGATGGATTCTATCTTAGCAATCATTGGAAAGATTTGATAAACCATTTCAGGTCTTAATTGATTGTTCACGCTTACAGTGGCTTTCAGACAGCATACATTATAAAAAATTTCGTCTCCCCCCTCCTCTTTTCAGAATATAGATGGACTAGTCCTAAATAAACTGCCAAATCGTTGCGCGTGGCGCTAACGTTTTTTTTATAAATAAATAAATGCACCGTTTAAAAATACATTTATGCAAACCAACACACCTGAAGACGACCGTTTGTGTTATGGTCGAAACGTCGTGAGAATTTTTTATTGTTTTATATATATTTTATTATTTTGTTGTTTCCCTTCAACGTGACTTTACCGAAAGAACTAAGAATATAAGTTACCCCCTTGGAGTGGCTGGCTGCGGTGCCATCTGTTGATGAAGTACTGAAGGCGATCCGGAGTCTGTGACCAGGAAAGGCACTGGGCAGAGATGATCTCCCAAGCGAAATACTGCGGGAGAGTGGCATTTGTGCACAGACTGCCCTACATGACATCATAACAACAGTATGGACTACTAGATGGGTTCCGCATGACTGGAAGGATGCCCTGGTGGTCCCCCTCTTTAAGAAGGGGGACCGCATAGACTGTAACAACTACAGGGGCATCTCACTCCTCAGTGTGCCGGGAAAGGTCCTGGCAAGGATTATTCAACATTGCCTTGCTAGGCACGCTGAGGAGAGGCTTGTGGAGCCTCAATGTGGTTTCATAAAAGGGCGGTCCTGCACGGATGCCATATTTTCTTTCCGTCTGCTACAGCAGAGATCAAGACCTATGATACCATCAGTAGGCCTTGGCTCTGGCTTGTTCTTCGTGCTTTCGGAGTCCCTGACCCTCTGCTCACGATCATTAAGGACCTTCATGATGGTGAGCGGGCCCGAGTAAAACTACATGGCTGGGAGTCGGAGCCATTCGCTGTACACCTTGGGGTGCGACAGGAATGTCCTCTGGCTCCCACATTATTTAACATCTTTTTTGACCACGTAGTTTGTGAGGCATTCAACAGCTGTACTGGAGGAATTTCCATCTGGTACAGATATAATGGGAGGCTGATCAATGCCCGGGTGAGGTCAAGAAATGGCTTCCAATTGCTCAACCATGTTATGTATGCCAATGATCTGGTAATTGCTGCTCACTCATAAGAGAAGTTGGAGGTGCTGCTGCTAAACCTGGAGCTTGCCACCAAGAGGTGGGACCTTACCATCAGCCCCACCAAAACTAAGCACCTGCCAGGGTATTTTGTACCTTCGGGCACTCCATCCCCACAACTTCCAATCAGTGATGGGGCGGTTGTGGAGAGAGTGGAGAGTTTCCCATACCTGGGCAGTGTGCGCATGACCGGCTCCGGTTTAACAGCAGAGGTCTCACTCAGAATCAGTCGAGCGGCATTATCTTTTCATCAGTTGCATAACGCTATGTTAGAAGCTACTTGGTCTGTCGCTCCGCACGAAACTTCGGGTCTTCTCGGCCACATTTATTCCCTCCCTTCCCTACGCTTGCGAAACGTGGACCCCCCTAATGGAACATCTTTGCCGGTTAGAAACATTTAGGCTGGACTGACTAAGATCCATCCTGGGTTTAACCAGGCTGGATTGTGTGAGGAGCTCACAAATCCTTGAAAGATCTGGACACAACAACGAGTGGAGCGCCGGGTGGCTAAATCACAGCAAGTTGGCACAGTAGGGGGCACAGGTGGTGTATCAGCCACTCATCTCAGTCAGTCGACCCGTGGCACCTGGATCTGCCCCGTGGCCTCCTGCCGGCGGGCGTTCGACACTTCACGTGGCCTCAAGGTGCACATAGCCTGGCATAAGCGTCGTGGTGACGTCACCGCCACTTAGTGGCGAATGGCGGTTGTTATTATGTGGTTGTGTGTGTGCGGGGAGTGGTAGTATAGCGGTTAGCATGCTGCGTTTATGAACCCGGCGACCCGAGTTCGATTTACACTCACGACCAACACCAGTGACGATTACCTTAACCGGCCATGGGCATCCCCTAGGTCGACTCGGCATAAAATTTGTGCCTGGTGCGATGTGTTGATGTATGTAATGATGGTGATGATGGTGGTTCTAATGATGGTGGATCTGACGGTGGTGGTTATAATGATGGGTGTGATGATGGTGGTTATGATGATGGTGATTATGATGATGGCGGTTATGATGATGTTTATCTTGGTTCTGATGCTAGTTCTGATGATGGAACATGATGATGAATTATTATGATAATGGTAATGATTCTTCTCGTGTCTCTTCCTGATCTGTGCCTCTGGTTTGGAGCCCAGGCCGGGCTCCCCGCGTGTGGCCATGGAGGCATCTGTAGCTGTGATGGACGAACGGTGAACTGTGGGTATAAAGCTCTGCACTCCGTGCCAGAGGGGATCCCTACCAACACGGAAATGTTATACCTGTGGGAAAACCAGCTGCAAGTCTCTTCCCTAGGCACTGTGAGTTGATAGCGGCTGCAGAGTCCCACACCATCAACGAGCACAGTGATTATGAACGCAATACCTTTCGTGTACAGCTTTGGTCCACCGACTGCTGCATAATAATCGTAACAATTCTTACATGTACAGATATTTCCTGTACATTTTTACTTGCAAAGTTTAATTCGCCTTTTTACATGGCTATATTAGATGTAGTTTTTAATGACTCTAAGACTCTGTAGCCACGATCAACCCCAAGTGCCTAGCGTAGAGACGTGCAGCTGGTTTCCCCACAGGTATAAAAACTCTGTCATGGGACCTCCCTTGCCAGTTTCAAAATATAAGAATAGGTTCTACCCTTGACTTAAAGCTTTCGTGACTGCAGGAAGTCATATTATTGGGTATTTTGGTAAAGTCACATTACTGCAGACGTGGCAAGATGGGAAATCGCTGCAATCCTCAAATAAGCTTTGAAACCTATTAGCAACATCAGTAAAGATGAGCGCTTTAAAGTTTCTCAATTAAAAAAGAGAGATGACATCGTCATCCTCTCAGCCGACAAGGGCAATGCCACAGTTATCATGGACAAAACCACGTACTGTACAATAACACAATTCAGGACCTACTTAATGATGGTAGCTATACCAAAATTGAAAGAGATCCCACCAACTGCCTCGTTATGAAAACCAACAATATCATAACTGATTCGACACCTTTGATCGAACCAACCAAGCGGTTTTCCTTAAAACCCTCTGCTGCTAGACCACCCAGATTGTATGGCTTACCAAAAATCCGTAAAGAAGGGATACCCCTTCGTCCTAACGTCTCCACCATTTACTCACCCATCCACAAACTGGCCCGATTTCTGTCGGAGACCTTACAACCATACACTGGTAAGACCACCTCAGCTGTACTCAACTCAGCTCAGTTTGTATCGTTAATTAAGGACATCTCACTATCTCCAGGTGATTTGCTCGTTAGTTTAGATGTGGTCTCTTTGTTTACCGAAATTCTTGTGCTTGACACCATTGCAATAATTGAAGATTTGGTCCAACAAGGACTGAATGCTAATGTACCGGCCCTGGCGAGACACTGCTCACCAACACTTACTTCACCTGGAATGGTACATTCTACAAACAAGTTGAAGGTACCCCAATGGGTTCTCCCTTATCTCCATTTGTAGCCAATGTTTTCATGGAAATTTTTTAGACATATGCCATCCAGGAATCCTCTCTATGTCCGTCCTCGTGGAAGAGGTACGTAGATGACACGTTCGTCATCTGGCCACATGGCCGACCAGCTCTGAACCAATTCCTCAACCACATCAATGCCATACACCCATCAAATTCACCATGGAGGTGGAAAAGATGGCAAGTTATCATTATTGGATGTTTTAATGGAAATGAGACCACATGGCTCAATTGGACACTGTCTACAGGAAAGCCACCCATACAGTTAAGTTTCAGTTTATTTATTTTGGTATAGCCCTGTGAGCCATTCGGCTCTTGAATCGGGTGCAACCACAACAAACAAAAAAACAAAAATACGAACAAGAAAACATTTTAAAGTGACTATGAGACTATGCAAACAGAAAATCCATGAAAAAAACAGAAAAATATTCCTGAAAAAGCACCGTACACCAACGCTGTGTGCAAAAATCCCAGTGAGATGCAAGTCAAACAACAACAACAACAACCACAAGAAAACTTAGATTAAGGCCATCAGTCTAACGCCGTACTACAACAAAACAAACGTCCAAACCAAAAAACTTTTCGAAATCACCAAAAAATAAAGCCATAATTGCAACGTAACAATGATCATAGGGACTGTGACCAAATTTTTACAATAAACTACGTAAATAACATGTAACACCAAATCCTAGAGCCATAGCTGGCTGCATGAGTTACTCCACAACAACAGAAGCACCAGTCGGAGTGTCAAATTTTTCAATGCACCTTTAAGATCAGCACGCTAAATCAAAATACAGATAATACTTTGCAATGTCATCTGGAGCGAAACATTTTATTTTATTTTACACCAATGAATAGCAGTGGCAGCTAGGGGTGTACAACTCCTCGAGAGCAGTTTTGAGAGAAGATCTTATTGGTAGCGATTCAAGTTGCAGTTTATTGGCAATAGCATTCCATACCCTGGGGGCATCAATAGCAAAGACCCTTCCTCCAGTTTTGTACGGCAATAGGGAATGTGAAGCTGGTAAACGAGCGAAGACCTAAGGTAAAATTTGTTCTTTGAAACAAAGAGGAGATCCAGCAGGTAGTCTGCGGATTTTTTTTTGTAAGTACATCGTGAATAAATAAGATCTGGTGCACAAGCCGTCGAACATTAAGAGATGTTAAGTTTGACCCAATGTAGAGATCACAGTGGTGAGTCCTATATGGCCAGTTCAATGTAAATCTGAAGGCCGAGTGATAGATGGAATCAAGCTTCTTCAGTACAGTACTTGGGGCCGATTTATACACGATGTCACAGTAGTCAAGTAGAGGCAGTATGGTAGCTTTTATCAATTTCAAACGGAACATAGGGGAAAGTAGTGCTTGTGTTGATACAGAAAATCAATTTTTATTTTTGTCTTTTTACCAATATAATCAATGTGATCTTCAAAATTCAGTTTTGAATCCAGGATGATCCCAATATACTTATAGATCTTGACTTGCTCTATTTGATATTTTTTTAAGGAATGTAATTGGGGAAAAATAACTTCCTGCTTTACTCCTGGTGGGAAGCATAGCACCTTGGTTTAGGAGGTATTCAGGACTAGTTTAAGAGCAACTAGCTGATGTTGTTGTTTGTTGAAATCACCCTGTAGCTTAGCAATTACGTCATCCGGAGAGCAGCCAGCAGTAATCAGTATCGTATCATCTGCAATAAGATTTACCCTGGAATGATCCAGGTAAGTGCCCAAGTCATTGACATAAAGAGAGAACAAAAGGGGGCCGAGGATTGGAACCCTGTGGAACTCCTTTTGTTTTCTTAACACTGTTTGACCTCCAACCATCTGTTAATACAGTTTGGGTGCAAGAAAAGAGGTAATTTTGTAACCATTTTACTGCGTTTTCGGAAAAACCGAGGCAACTTAGTTTACTAAGCAGGGTGTTGTGGTCTACTGTATCAAAAGCTTTGGACAGGTCTAGAAAAAGACAGGCACAGTACTGCGTATTATCAAGGCTACTGTAAATATGATTCAGAGAGTCTAATGCAGCAGATGTGGTGATGTAATTTTTTTCGGAACCAAGATTGTTTTAGATGTAGTAGATTATTGGTGGACAGGAAACTGCTAATTTGGTAGGTCAATCATTTTTCAAAAATTTTCATCAATGGGGACAAATTGAGATAGGTCGGTAGTTATTTAGATCATCTCTAGGGCCCCCTTTGTGAAGTGGACGGACATAGGAATGTTTCCATTCTAGAGGAACTGATGCTTCTTTGATGGACAGGTTTAAAATATGGGCTATAGGTTTGTATATTATGTGACCAACAGTGAGTAGAGCAAAGACGGGAATACTATCTACTCCGGTAGAGGAGGACCCTTTGAGGTAGGACAGCTGTTTCAGAACATTACTTTCGTGGATTGGCTGGAAACTAAATTCGTTTAACGTTTGGACAGGGGTGTAGGAATTTGCATGAGCAGGGGTGACTCCCAATACATTATCAAAAAGATTACCAGCTTCAGAAAAATTAAGGTTAAAATTGTAAACTATTTTTTTGGGATCTGAAAAATATTCCCCAATTCGGTTAAGCTCAACGGGCAGATTGTCTGTTTTGGATGCTTTTTTGATACATTTGATTGTTTTCCAGAAAATCCAGGCATTTACATGTGATTCCGGGAGAGTGGAGGAAAAGGAGGCATTTTTTGCATGCCGTATTTTTTTGACGCATATATTCCTTAATATCCTGTATTCTAGCCAGTCATTGACCAAATTTCTTTTCTGAGCACATGCCCAAGCCTTGTCCCTAGTTTTTATGAGCTTTCTAATCAAAGGATAAAACCATGGTGGGCGGTTTCCTTCAGTTTTAAATCTAACCAACAGAGCATGTTTGTTAAGAATTTGGAGAAACGTGTACCTGAAGGTCTCCCAAGCCGTAGTCAGGTTGGGGATATCACAGACCTTGTCAATATCCGAGTGAAGCACGTAATTAGTAATGCCTGAGTGCTGAAGTGTCTCATAGAGTGCTTCTAAACCAATTTAGGGGGGGGGGGCTTTGGGTCTGGCTGATGATCTCACCCCAAAAATGAAGGAGTGATCACTAAGGTTATTACCCAGAACACCAATCAGTGTGAAATTGTGAGGGGCATTTGTCAATAGGACGTCAAGCAGAGATGACTGTCCCGGATATTTTTAGGTTGGGTCTTGTGGGGACATTTATTAGTTGAAACAGATTATATTAATCTGCAAAATTTGTAGCCATGGCCGGCGGGTTTAGCCAATTCCAATTTAGATCACCAACTAAAACTATTGTGGGGGCGAACGTCCCCCGCCATCACCGAATTGTCGGGGCTGTTGCCTCCTGACTCCCCTGTTACATTTGTCCCACTACCCCCGGGCTGTTCTGTGGGGTCCGGGCTACCGGCCCCCACTTCCTCGCCCTCCCGTGCTGTTGACCACGTCAGCATGGTCCAATCGATGCGGTGCCTGCTCTACGCTTACGATGTGCTACGCTGTTCAACGGCGGCCTGCCGTGGTGAGCGCGCTCGCAAAGTAAAACCCCGCCCTGCACGTGAATAAACAGGCGCGGCGCGCCGACGCGGGATTCCCCCGCACCCACGCTCCACGTCCACAAGCAAAAACAAACACGCCGCGATCACTTCGCGCCGATTTAAAGGGGCCGTTTACACAGCCGCGCGAATACGCGCACGCCAGGCGCTTAGTTCGCTACTTCACTAGAGACAACCGCGCAGGCAAGCGACCGCAACACCGTCACACAGGCGCGCGAGCGCTAAGCGCTACTGTAAACAATCGTACAGGTACACGAGCGCTAACTGCCACCGAAACCAGTCGCGTAGGCACGCGCACACGGAACACTCCGCTTCGTGGAAAACAACCGCATCTGCACGCGAACACCCAGCACGCCAAGCACTGTCGTGAACAGTCGCATGGTTATGGGAGCACTAACCACCACCATACTCAGCCGCGTAGGCACACGTACGCTTAGCGCTCCGCCTCGTTGTAAACAACCGGGCACGCACGCACGCGAGCGCAAAGCGCTACTCCCTTGTTCGCCGCAAACATCCGCGTGTGCGCGTGAACACAAAAACACTCTCTACCCTCCTCTGCACACTCCCAGAAACCACGCGACACAGTTTTATCCCCCTTACTAGTGATTTTATTTACCGTGAGCAACCCGTTTAAACTACGCGTAAGTGTATGCGTCAGTGGCTACCAGCCTACTCTCCCGGGGATTCTAGGCTGAACCTACTCTGCCTATCGCTCCGCTCTCTACTCTGGATTAACTCACTCCGGATTCACTTCTCTCACACACGCTTACTTCCCCTCCGCTGCGCTGAACGTTGTAGAAGGAGAAGATGGTAGGTCGGCCCCGTCGAGAGTGGAGCCTGGCTGCGTTGGAGTTCGTCACATGGACGTCCTGAACGGCTGACTCTGTTGCTCCATAGACCGCGAAGATTTTGAAGAAGACTCTCCTTTGCTACGCTAAGCCTCTGTCTTTTATCCACCTGATCGCCAAGCTTTTCGTCTCTCCCCCGTGCTCTTTGCCCAATAAGAGGCCGAGTTATTTTCGTCCTTTTCACATTCAGGTCTATTAGCTTACCTATAACACGAGGCATTCAGATGCTTCTGCACCCGTGCTGCTCTGCCCAATCGGAGGCCGAGTTATTTTTTATCTCATTGTCATTAAGTCCCTAATCCCATCTATAATAAAGGCACAACGTGGTTCTCACACCCCAGGTAGCCCTGTCAATTCAGGTGTCAGAATGTGCCTGTCACATTGTTATTGGGGGGCCCTAATGCTACATATGACAAAGGCGTACCGCCGTTCTCACGCTCCGTGGTATGTGTGCATAATTGGATCCGCGGCGGCCATGCGGCCTCTGCTGTGACCATGTAACTTTGATATCAGGTCACGGTGCTGCGGTGCGTGTCAGCTACAGAGGGAGATCGCCCAAATTCCCGGGCGTAGGAAACCAGGAAACTTAATCCCATTAGGGCCTTCTGGAAAAAAAAACTATCGGTCAGGTGATCTCCCCTTCCGGCTCTATGTGGGGTGTGTGTGCGTTCGTGTGGGAGGTGGGAAGCAAGGCGCGCCACATCGGCGTTGTCACCCCCTGGTGGTGGTGTCGTGGCAGTGGGCACGGTCCCCGATGGAGCTACTCCGCCGTGGTGGCACCACACAGCCCCCCGAGGTGCCAGTCCCCGTCCCGGGTTGACTGGAGCACCTCGCCTGGGTTGCCCCTACGAAGTAGTGCCGCGGGGTCCGCGGGACTCGTCCGGCTCTCGTGGCTGGTCTCGGCGGTGGCGGCTCCATCTCTCGGGGTTCTGGCGGCGGTCTCCTCCTCCACTCCAGTGGTTCTCTCCGGTCCTGGGTACCTGCGGGCTGGGAGACAAACTCGGAGGCAGTAGGGTTCAGGGGCCATTGTCCCCATCTCCCCTGGCTTGGATCGGGACCCCCTGGGGCCCGGGGCCCCATGGGGCCCATATACGGTGCGAGGCCCCCGGGTATGGGGGGTGTGGGGACCCCGGGGTTTCGGAGCCCTCGAGCGGCGGGGTTCTCCCTCGCTGGGGCCGCCCTCCATGGTTTCAGTCGCCGGACATTGACTACCATCTCCCGGCCCCCCTCTCCCCCCTGAATCAGTACTGTCGCCCCACCATCCAGGGTCCCCACCAGTAGGTGGTTAACTTCCCCACCTCTCCGGCCCCGACGCGAGGGGTGTGCAGCCACACCTTAGAGCCCGCTGAGTAGAAGGGGGGCTCCATTCGGGGTCAGGCACCCCGATCCTGCCGCTGGTGTGCGGCCTCGCCTTGCGAGTAGGCCCGGACCCTAGCTCTTCATAGGGTCTCCATCAAGTGCTCCATGGGGTGGCTCCCTTCCTCCCGTTGCGGCGGAGGGACACCGAACAGCAGATCTGTGGGTAAGCGAGACTCGCGACCAAACATCATTAGGAACGGGGTCTGTCCCGTGGATGTGTGTACTGTGGTGGCGTAGGCGAACAGAGCATAGGGGAGGTGTTTGTCCCAGTCCCGTTGATTCACAGCTGCCATGCGTTTAAGCTTCCCGGCTAAAGTCTGGTTCATCCTCTCTACCATCCCGTTTGCCTGGGGGTGATGCGCCGTAGTTCGGTCATTCTGGATCCCGAACTCTCGGCACAGCGCCTGGAATAGCTCTGCCGCGAACTCATTACCCAGATCAGTAATGACTCGTTCAGGGATCCCGTGCTTAAGTACGTAGTGTTCCACGAATGCTCGGGCCACTACGAGGGCTGTATTATCGGGGATGGCTACCGCTACGGGATAGCATGTGAAGTATTCCACCGCTACGAGAATATATCGGTTGCCCCGGTGGGATCGCGGGAATGGTCCCTGCAGGTCGATCCCGACCAGCTGGTTCGTCCGGCTGACGCGGAACGGCCTCAGGGGTACCTGGTATCACGCTGGTTTCGGCCCGCATTGCTGACACGCGCAGCAGCCCTGCACCCAGGCGGCCACGTCTTGTGCCAACTTGGGCCAGAGATACTGGCTGTGTAGGGTTTCCCGAGTGCGTCGTTCCCCATCATGGCCCCCGAGCGGGTGGTCGTGCACTAGTCTCAGCAGCTGGGGTCGCACCTGGGCCGGAACACAGATGCATCCCGGCTGGCCGGCTTCGGTTAGTTCCCGTACCACCCCGTTCTGCATGCACAACCGGGCATACAAACCACTCCAGGGCCCTGGTAGGGTGTCCTCTTTCTCCCGTAGGGCCGCCTCCACCGCTGCCAGATCTGGATCCCGCAGCTGGGTCCGTCTCAGCTGCTCGTCGTCCAGGCCCGGGAAGGCGCAGCCGACATCCTCCTGGATCCGATCGGGTGGGGTTGAGCGACCCATCGGGCCCCAGGGTGTGGGCTCCGTGCCCGCTGAGTGGTCCCCCGGGTCCCTGGTTCCTCCTACCGGGGTCTCTGTGGTACACACTGCACTGCCTCTCACCGGGGAAGGGTTAGTCTCGGTGCGCTCCTGGGGGCCCGCCACCTGCCGGCAACGGCCCCAAGTGAAGCACGGGCAAGCCTCTTCCACCCTTGTCTCGGCACACATCGCGGGCCGCCTTGACAAGGCGTCCGCATTTGCGTGCGTACGCCCAGCTCGGTACTCTATTTGCAGGTTGTACTCATGCAGCTGCGCCAGCCATCGGGCCATCGGCCCCCGCGGTTCCTTGAATGTAAGGAGAAACAGTAGGGCATAATGGTCGGTGCGTACCCGACATTTCCTGCCATAAAAATACGGTCGGAACTGTTTACACGCGAAGATCACGGCATACAGTTCTTAACGGGTCACGCAATAATTCAGCTCGGCCCCACTCAGGGTCCGACTGGCGTATGCGATGACCCGCTCCGTCCCACCTTGTACCTGTGACAGCACCGCGCCCAGCCCACTGCTGCAGGCGTCAGTGTCTATAATAAAATCCGCGGTGAAATCGGGGAAAGCTAGGGTGGGGGTGTGGGTGAGGTGGTCTTTGAGGGTGGTGAAGGCCGTTTGGCAGGCCTCCGTCCATCGATAGGGTTCTTAGGGGAGGTGAGTTGGGTGAGGGGACGTGCAATCTCGCTGAATCCATTTACAAATCGACAATAATAGGTGGCGAGTCCCAAGAATGACCTGATCTCCGTCAGATTCCTTGGCCGTGGCCATTCCACTATGGCGCGCTCCTTTTCCGGATCGGTACGCACCCCCGCCTCGCTGACTCGGTGTCCGAGGTACCCCACCTCGCGCTGCGCAAGGTAACACTTACGCGGCTTGAGCTTGAGATGGGCTGCTCGCAGTCGCTGAAACACCTCTCGCAGCCTGGACCAGTGCTCGGACAGAGATCTGCTGAACACTATCACGTCGTCCAGGTAAATCAGGCACTGTTCCCACTGTTAGCCCCGCATCACCAACTCAATCAACCGCTCGAACGCCGCGGGCGCGTTAGTGAGTCCGAACGGAAGCACTCGAAACTCGAACAGCCCCATCGGCGTGGTAAATGCGGTTTTCGCCAATCCTCCTCCGCCATCTCCACCTGCCAGTACCCGGACGCCAGATCGAGGGTGGAAAAATACCGTGCTCCTGCTAGGCTGTCAAAGGTGTCGTCGATGCGCGGTATGGGGAAGGCGTCGCCGAGGGTGACTGCGTTAAACTTTCGGTAATCAACACAGAACCGGGTCAACCCGTCCTTTTTCGTCACTAGCACCACCGGGGCAGACAGCGGCGTGCCGCGGTGAGCGCGCTCGCAAAGTAAAACCCCGCCCTGCATGTGAATAAACAGGCACGGCGCGCCGACGCGGGATTCCCTCCCACCCACGCTCCACGTGCGCAAGCAGAAACAAACACGCCGCGATCACTTCGCGCCGATTTAAAGGGGCCGTTTACACAGCCGCGCGAATACGCGCATGCCAGGCGCTTAGTTCGCTACTTCGCGAGAGACAACCGCGCAGGCAAGCGACCGCAACACCGTCACACAGGCGCGCGAGCGCTAAGCACTACTGTAAACAATCGTACAGGTACACGAGCGCTAACCGCCACCGAAACCAGTCGCGTAGGCACGCGCACACGGAACACTCCACTTCGTGGAAAACAACCACATCTGCACGCGAACACCCAGCACGCTAAGCACTGTCGCGAACAGTCGCACGGTTCCGCGAGCACTAACCACCACCGTACACAGCCGCGTAGGCACACGCACGCTAAGCGCTCCACCTCGTTGTAAACAACCGCGCACGCACGCACGCGAGCGCAAAGCGCTACTGCCTTATTTACCGCAAACAGCCGCGTATGCGCGTGAACACAAAACCACTCTCTACCCTCCTCTGCACACTCCCAGAGACCACGCGACACAGTTTTATCCCTCGTACTAGTGATTTTATTTACCGTGAGCAACCCGTTTAAACTACGCGTAAGTGTATGCGTCAGTGGCTACCAGCCTACTCTCCCGGGGACTCTAGGCTGAACCTACTCTGCCTATCGCTCCGCTCTCTACTCTCAATTAACTCACTCCGGATTCACTTCTCTCACACACGCTTACTTCCCCTCCACTGCGCTAAACATTGTAGAAGGAGGAGATGGTAGGTCGGCCCCGTCGAGAGTGGAGCCTGGCTGCGTTGGAGTTCGTCACACGGACGTCCCGATCGGCTGACTCTGTTGCTCTGTAGGCCGCGAAGATTTTGAAGAAGACTCTCCTTTGCTACGCTAAGCCTCCGTCTTTTATCCACCCGATCGCAAAGCTATTCGTCTCTCCCCCGTGCTCTTTGCCCAATTTGAGGCCGAGTTATTTTAGTCCTTTTCATATTCAGGTCTATTAGCTTACCTATAACAAAAGGCATTCAGATGCTTCTGCACCCGTGCTGCCCTGCCCAAACGGAGGCCGAGTTATTTTTTATCTCATTGCCATTGAGTCCATAATCCCATCTATAATAAAGGCGCAATGTGGTTCTCACACCCCAGGTAGCCCTGTCCATTCAGGTGTCGGAATGTGCCTGTCGCATTGTTATTGGGGGGCCCTAATGCTACCTATGACAAAGGCGTACTGCCGTTCTCACGCTCCGTGCTATGTGTGTGTAATTGCATCCGCGGCGGCCATGCGGCCTCCGCTGTGACCATGTAACTTTGATATCAGGTAGCAGGTCACGGCGCTGCGGTGCGCGTCAGCTATGGGGGGAGATCGCCCAAATTCCCGGCCGTAGGAAACCCTGAAGCTTAATCCCATTAGGGGCTTCTGGAAAAGGCCAGGTGATCTCCCCTTCCGGCTCTACGTGGGGTGTGTGTGCATTCGTGCGGGGGGGGGGGGGGAAGCGAGGCGCACCGCGTCGGCGTTGTCACCCCCTGGTGGTGGTGTCATGGCAGTGGGCACGGTCCCCGACGGATCTACTCCGCCGCGGTGGCACCACACTATTTCACCTTTAGGGAGGCCCCCAAAAAGCTCTCAGTGCAGATGCAGCTTCAACATCCTTCCCACTAGGTGGTCGATAGCAGCACACTACCAATATCTGTTATTTGGGAGAGTTATTCTGAGAGCCAGACCTTCAAAGCAACATTTTTTAAACAAGGAGTGAGCTAGTGAACATGCAATAGTATTACGAACATATATGGTAATTTCACCTCCTTTAGGTCCTCGGTCAAGCCGAAAAAGGTTGTAGTTGTCAATCGCAATCTGAAAGTCATTGATGGCAGGAGTGAGAAATGTTTCTGTTAGGCAAAAAATGTCCGGGTCAAGATTTGCCACTTCTATTTTTAGTTGACTTAATTTAACCACAAGCCCTCTGATGTTGACATGTAGAACACCAACACCTTTTCTGCCATAAAAATCTACAGAATTATACGAGTTCTTTACATTTGGGCCAGGATGAAGCTCAATACCACCCAGAAATAAGAAAAGTAGAATTAATAGTTTGCACAAGTATTTTCTGTGAAAGAATGAAGAGCAGCGAACTGGTGAAGTAATGGGACAAAGATAGGGTTTAAAAGGATACAATGATGGACTGTAGAAGTGTCTATGAGCTGTTTCATTAGCAGGTGTAGTGGCAAATTGAGCAACAAGTATGGACGCAAAGTAACGAGGGTAGCTGTTTGTAGAGTTGAGTGTGACACTAGATATGGCCAGGAGGGACAGCAGTAGGATACACAGCAGGAGAATTGCCATCTCTAAAATATCCTGGGTAAACATAGATTATCACACAAGCAGAAAAGAAGAAATATATATACTTGTAGGCCAAGCGCGTGTCTCTGCTGCCCGACCAGACAGCCCCACTGAAGCCCACACGGGCCTCTTCATTCACGACCCTTGGTCGTCTTGTCGATCTCCGTGAAGTTTTCCAGGAACACAGCTTGGGGTCCGTGGCAATGTTGCCTTGGCAGGAATACAGCTTGGGGTCCGTCGCAATGTTGTCTTGGCATTTACACAGCTTGGGGTCCGTGGCAATGCTGCTCTGGCAGGAACACAAACTGGGGTCCGTGGCAATGTTGCCTTGGCAGGAACACAGGTTGGGGTCTACAGCAATGTTACCTTAGCAGGAACACAGCTTGGAGTCCGTGGCAATGTTGCCTTGGCAGGAACACAGCTTGGGGTCCGTAGCAATGCCGCCTTGGCAGGAACACAGCTTGGGGTCCGTCACACTATTGACTAGGCCTCACTCAGGCTGCGCCATGGGCGCGATCAACCAGGCCTCACTCAGGCTGCGCCAGGTGCACGATCTGCCAGGCCTCACCCAGGCACTGTAGAAGTGTCTATGAGCTTCTTCTTTGGTTCTTTCGGTAAAGTCACGTAGAATGAGAATAAAATAATAAATTGATAAAATAAAATAACACAATAATATTCTCACGACGTTTCGGCCACAACACAAGCGGCCTTCATCAGGTGAAGGGAGCGAGACTGTCTGGTAGGACAGCGCTGGAGTGAGAGAGCCACGTTCAGATCACGGCTTTTAAGCTGTGTGAGAGGAACAAAGAGCCTTGACGAAGGAATTAGCATAAAATTTAGCATTGAAAAGGCTGAATGATTAGCTTGTGACTGGTCACAGAAATAGCTATGTTAAAAGTTAAAGCATACACATCCGCAGAGGCACCCATTGTTAAAAGGAATTAGCATAGAATTTAGCATTGAAATAGCTACATTAAGGCATTCGCTTGTAACTGCTACAGAAATAGTTACGTTGAAGTCAGAGCATACACATTCACCGAGGAACTTAGTGCAAATCAAAACAGGAGAATTTAGCATTGAAATAACTAGGCGAATTTAGCATTGAAATAACTGGGTGATTTGCTAGTGACTGGTCACAGAAATGCCTACACATCTGAGCTATTCACAGTACTATATAGTGAACCAATAAAAACTAAAATATAAATTACCTTCATGTTATCAATAAACTCTATATTCTCCAATCAGCTAAGCTACCAACCATAAGTCGTTATATATCACAATGCTATATGGCGAAAAAATGGGTGGATTCTTACCCTCAAATTTCCGTACCACGGATAGCTACGGGCCCCGTTCAGACGGACGAGTTCGTCCATGGTCGGAACAGAGGAGGGGGAGAGAGACAGCTGCGAAGCCCTAGTATACTCCATGTTGTAAACCATACCATTAACCGTGGTGTGAGAGGTATTAAGAGGCAATGCTGGCGAAAGAGCTGCGGTCTGAAGGTCATCGTAAAATTACAATTAATTAAGAACAGAAATGATTTAACACATCTTTCCAGTGGTTACTAAGCCTGAATACATCTTCTCGGTTGAAATTGTCTCTGTGCTTGTATATGTGAATGGCCTCATGAACGAATCTCTCATGGTAGCCAGTTGGTTTGCAAAGAACCTCCGTCTTGGAGAAGTCAATGTCATGTGAGCCCACTGAATTGTAACAGTGATCTGCCACAGCAGAGGAGTTCGTCTTACCGTGTTTCAAGTCTGCTTTATGTTCACGGATGCGGTCCGAGATATGTCTTTTGGTTTCTCCAATGTAGCTACTACCACAGAGGCACTTTAGTTTGTAAACGCCTGGGTACTGTATGTCTGGAAGAGCATCTTTTACAGATGGAACTAAATCACGGATTTTGTGTACTGTGTTGAATCGGACCTGGATGTTGTGTTTATTCAGGATTTTGGAGATCTTTTTAGTGACCCCTGCAATGTAGGGTAAGGTGATGGTTTTGAGTGGCTCCACAAGAGGATCCTTCTTCATGACTGGAGTGATGGCTTTGCGGATTGTGTAGTCGGAGTAGCCATTAGCCCTGAGAGCCTGGTGTACGTGCTTGAGTTCACTGGTAATGTGTTCCTGGTCGGAAATGCATTGGGCTCTATGGTATAGAGTCTTGATGAGGCAGTTCTTCTGGGATGGATGGTGGTGGGAATCCGGTTTCAAGTAAGCATCTGTATGGGTAGCTTTCCTGTAGACAGAGTGGCTCATTGAACCATCATGTCTCCTTTTAATTAAGACATCCAGAAAGGGTAGTTTGCCATCTTTTTCGACCTCCATGGTAAATCTGATGGCTGGGTGTATGGAATTGATGTGGTCGCAGAATTGGTCTAGAGCAGGCTGGCCATAGAGCCCAATGCATTTCCGACCAGGAACACATTACCAGTGAACTCAAGCACGTACACCAGGCTCTCAGGGCTAATGGCTACTCCGACTACACAATCCGCAAAGCCATCACTCCAGTCATGAAGAAGGATCCTCTTGTGGAGCCACTCAAAACCATCACCTTACCCTACATTGCAGGGGTCATTAAAAAGATCTCCAAAATCCTGAATAAACACAAGATCCAGGTCCGATTCAACACAGTACACAAAATCCGTGATTTAGTTCCATCTGTAAAAGATGCTCTTCCAGACATACAGTACCCGGGCGTTTACAAACTAAAGTGCCTCTGTGGTAGTAGCTACATTGGAGAAACCAAAAGACATATCTCGGACCGCATCCGTGAACATAAAGCAGACTTGAAACACGGTAAGACGAACTCCTCTGCTGTGGCAGATCACTGTTACAATTCAGTGGGCTCACATGACATTGACTTCTCCAAGACGGAGGTTCTTTGCAAACCAACTGGCTACCATGAGAGATTCGTTCATGAGGCCATTCACATATACAAGCACAGAGACAATTTCAACCGAGAAGATGGATTCAGGCTTAGTAACCACTGGAAAGATGTGTTAAATCATTTCTGTTCTTAATTAATTGTAATTTTACGATGACCTTCAGACCGCAGCTCTTTCGCCAGCATTGCCTCTTAATACCTCTCACACCACGGTTAATGGTATGGTTTACAACATGGAGTATACTAGGGCTTCGCAGCTGTCTCTCTCCCCCTCCTCTGTTCCGACCATGGACGAACTCGTCCGTCTGAACGGGGCCCGTAGCTATCCGTGGTACGGAAATTTGAGGGTAAGAATCCACCCATTTTTTCGCCATATAGCATTGTGATATATAACGACTTATGGTTGGTAGCTTAGCTGATTGGAGAATATAGAGTTTATTGATAACATGAAGGTAATTTATATTTTAGTTTTTATTGGTTCACTATATAGTACTGTGAATAGCTCAGATGTGTAGGCATTTCTGTGACCAGTCACTAGCAAATCACCCAGTTATTTCAATGCTAAATTCGCCTAGTTATTTCAATGCTAAATTCTCCTGTTTTGATTTGCACTAAGTTCCTCGGTGAATGTGTATGCTCTGACTTCAACGTAACTATTTCTGTAGCAGTTACAAGCGAATGCCTTAATTTAGCTATTTCAATGCTAAATTCTATGCTAATTCCTTTTAACAATGGGTGCCTCTGCGGATGTGTATGCTTTAACTTTTAACATAGCTATTTCTGTGACCAGTCACAAGCTAATCATTCAGCCTTTTCAATGCTAAATTTTATGCTAATTCCTTCGTCAAGGCTCTTTGTTCCTCT
Organism: Petromyzon marinus; assembly: GCF_048934315.1. Classification (NCBI taxonomy): domain Eukaryota; kingdom Metazoa; phylum Chordata; class Hyperoartia; order Petromyzontiformes; family Petromyzontidae; genus Petromyzon; species Petromyzon marinus. The sequence goes on along the minus strand of NC_133741.1, from coordinate 587,521 downwards.
CACACAGCTTAAAAGCCGTGATCTGAACGTGGCTCTCTCACTCCAGCGCTGTCCTACCAGACAGTCTCGCTCCCTTCACCTGATGAAGGCCGCTTGTGTTGTGGCCGAAACGTCGTGAGAATATTATTGTGTTATTTTATTTTATCAATTTATTATTTTATTCTCATTCTACGTGACTTTACCGAAAGAACCAAAGAAGATGAATCATTGCAGTCACGAAAGCTTTAAATCGAAATTTAACCGCCTCTACGGGGAGGGATTCCACACATCCTTAAGATCATTCAACAGACTTCGGGATAAGAAGGCTCAACTAATCGAGTCTCTCACCTTTCTGAAGAGATGCCGCGACTCTAAGGTAATACCAACCGCATTTACACTAACCTCTGCTGTTGCAACTTCTCTCAATGCAAAACGAATTCTAGCTAGAACTAGCTTCGCTCTTATCTCGGAAAAAATCAGACTTACACGCACCGAACTCGATCAGTTAGACAAGACACTCTACAAATCACACTTAAAATTGACAGCAACAATGTCTACATCGGATTGGGAACATGTAGACAATATGACTACCTCTTCGGCTGCCACTATGTCGAACCAATGTAGGGACAATTTGATTTCCAAATTCAATCACCTCTCCAGCAAAAAATCGGATCCACACACCGAAAAGATAGACGTCAACAAAGTCGTAATTAATCGCAGTAACAGTTCCATTTCTGATGGTCTGAAATCCGTTTTAGCTAAAGGTCTAAACTTTGCTGTCACACCGAGACACTTACCGGTTAATGATATCATTGCCCATGTCGACGTTGCACTCAAGGGCTTGAGTCACATCTCTGCAGACGTAGCAAGATCTGAAATCGCTGCAACCCTCAAAAACGCTAAGTTGCCACCTAGCAACATCAGCAAAGACGAACGTTTTGAATTATCTCAATTAAAAAAGAGGGATGATATTGTCGTTCTCTCAGCCGACAAAGGCAATGCCACTGTCATCATGGACAAAACAGAATATAACAACAAAATTCAAGAACTACTCAACGATGGCAGCTATACAAAAATAAAAAGAGATCCCACCAACAGCCTGGTCACCAAAACGAACAAAATTATCTCTGATTCAACAGCATTAATTGATGAGAACAAACAGTTCTTGTTGAAACCCTCTGCTGCCAGACCACCAAGATTATATGGCCTTCCAAAGATACACAAAGAAGATACACCCCTTCGTCCCATCGTCTCTACTATCAGCTCCCCCACCTACAAACTGGCATGTTTTCTGGCTGATATACTGCGACCTTTCACTGGAAAGACCACCTCTGCGGTACTAAATTCTACTCACCTGGTATCGACAATCAAAGACATTTCCCTGTCCCCAAACGACCTGCTTGTCAGTTTTGATGTGGTGTCCTTGTTCACCAAAGTCCCGGTACCTGACACCATCGCTATCATTGAAGACCTGGTTCATCAAGGACTGCATACTGATGTACCCCCCCTGGTGAGACATTGCTTAACCAACACATACTTCACCTGGAATGGAACTTTCTACAAACAAACTGAGGGCACCCCAATGGGCTCCCCCCTATCTCCGGTTGTAGCCAACGTATTCATGGAAAAAATTTGAAACTGACGCCATCCAGACTGCCACTTTACGCCCGACCTTATGGAAGAGGTACGTTGATGACACCTTTGTCATCTGGCCACATGGCCAGCCTGCTCTAGACCAATTCTGCGACCACATCAATTCCATACACCCAGCCATCAGATTTACCATGGAGGTCGAAAAAGATGGCAAACTTCCCTTTCTGGATGTCTTAATTAAAAGGAGACATGATGGTTCAATGAGCCACTCTGTCTACAGGAAAGCTACCCATACAGATGCTTACTTGAAACCGGATTCCCACCACCATCCATCCCAGAAGAACTGCCTCATCAAGACTCTATACCATAGAGCCCAATGCATTTCCGACCAGGAACACATTACCAGTGAACTCAAGCACGTACACCAGGCTCTCAGGGCTAATGGCTACTCCGACTACACAATCCGCAAAGCCATCACTCCAGTCATGAAGAAGGATCCTCTTGTGGAGCCACTCAAAACCATCACCTTACCCTACATTGCAGGGGTCACTAAAAAGATCTCCAAAATCCTGAATAAACACAAGATCCAGGTCCGATTCAACACAGTACACAAAATCCGTGATTTAGTTCCATCTGTAAAAGATGCTCTTCCAGACATACAGTACCCGGGCGTTTACAAACTAAAGTGCCTCTGTGGTAGTAGCTACATTGGAGAAACCAAAAGACATATCTCGGACCGCATCCGTGAACATAAAGCAGACTTGAAACACGGTAAGACGAACTCCTCTGCTGTGGCAGATCACTGTTACAATTCAGTGGGCTCACATGACATTGACTTCTCCAAGACGGAGGTTCTTTGCAAACCAACTGGCTACCATGAGAGATTCGTTCATGAGGCCATTCACATATACAAGCACAGAGACAATTTCAACCGAGAAGATGGATTCAGGCTTAGTAACCACTGGAAAGATGTGTTAAATCATTTCTGTTCTTAATTAATTGTAATTTTACGATGACCTTCAGACCGCAGCTCTTTCGCCAGCATTGCCTCTTAATACCTCTCACACCACGGTTAATGGTATGGTTTACAACATGGAGTATACTAGGGCTTCGCAGCTGTCTCTCTCCCCCTCCTCTGTTCCGACCATGGACGAACTCGTCCGTCTGAACGGGGCCCGTAGCTATCCGTGGTACGGAAATTTGAGGGTAAGAATCCACCCATTTTTTCGCCATATAGCATTGTGATATATAACGACTTATGGTTGGTAGCTTAGCTGATTGGAGAATATAGAGTTTATTGATAACATGAAGGTAATTTATATTTTAGTTTTTATTGGTTCACTATATAGTACTGTGAATAGCTCAGATGTGTAGGCATTTCTGTGACCAGTCACTAGCAAATCACCCAGTTATTTCAATGCTAAATTTGCCTAGTTATTTCAATGCTAAATTCTCCTGTTTTGATTTGTACTAAGTTCCTCGGTGAATGTGTATGCTCTGACTTCAACGTAACTATTTCTGTAGCAGTTACAAGCGAATGCCTTAATTTAGCTATTTCAATGCTAAATTCTATGCTAATTCCTTTTAACAATGGGTGCCTCTGCGGATGTGTATGCTTTAACTTTTAACATAGCTATTTCTGTGACCAGTCACAAGCTAATCATTCAGCCTTCTCAATGCTAAAATTTTATACTAATTCCTTCGTCAATGCTCTTTGTTCCTCTCACACAGCTTAAAAGCCGTGATCTGAACGTGGCTCTCTTACTCCAGCGCTGTCCTACCTGACAGTCTCGCTCCCTTCACCTGATGAAGGCCGCTTGTGTTGTGGCCGAAACGTCGTGAGAATATTATTGTGTTATTTTATTTTATCAATTTATTATTTTATTCTCATTCTACGTGACTTTACCGAAAGAACCAAAGAAGATGAATCATTGCAGTCACGAAAGCTTTAAATCGAAATGTCTATGAGTTGTTTCATTAGCAGGTGTAGTGGTAAATTGAGCAACAAGTATGGACGCAAAGTAACGAGGGTAGCTGTTTGTAGAGTTGAGTGTGGCACTAGATATGGCCAGGAGGGACAGCAGTAGGATACACAGCAGGAGAATTGCCATCTCTAAAATATCCTGGGTAAACACAGATTATCACACAAGCAGAAAAGAAGAAATATATATACTTGTAGGCCAAGCGCGTGTCTCTGCTGCCCGACCAGACGGCCCCACTGAAGCCCACACGGGCCTCTTCATTCACGACCCTTGGTCGTCTTGTCGATCTCCGTGAAGTTTTCCAGGAACACAGCTTGGGGTCCGTGGCAATGTTGCCTTGGCAGGAATACAGCTTGGAGTCCGTCGCAATGTTGTCTTGGCATTTACACAGCTTGGGGTCCGTGGCAATGCTGCCCTGGCAGGAACACAAACTGGGGTCCGTGGCAATGTTGCCTTGGCAGGAACACAGGTTGGGGTCTACAGCAATGTTACCTTAGCAGGAACACAGCTTGGAGTCCGTGGCAATGTTGCCTTGGCAGGAACACAGCTTGGGGTCCGTAGCAATGCCGCCTTGGCAGGAACACAGCTTGGGGTCCGTCACACTATTAACTAGGCCTCACTCAGGCTGCGCCATGGGCGCGATCAACCAGGCCTCACTCAGGCTGCGCCAGGTGCACGATCTGCCAGGCCTCACCCAGGCACTGTCATGTGCACAACCAGGCCTCACTCAGGCCGTGCCACGTGTATGACCAACTAAGCCTCACTCAGGCTGTGCCAGGTGCACGATTAGCTAGGCCTCACTCAGGCAGTGTCACGTGCACAATTAACTAGGCCTCACTCAGGCTGCGACATGTGCACGATTAACTAGGCCTCACTCAGGCTGCGCCATGTGCACGATTAACTAGGCCTCACTCAGGTTGCGCCAGGTGCACGATCAGCCAGGCCTCACTCAGCCTGCGCCACGTGCACGATTTACTCGGCCTCACTCAGGCTGTGTCATGTGCAGTACTACCTAGGCCTCACTCAGGCCGTGCCACGTGCACGATTAACTAGGCCTCACTCAGGCTGCGCCACGTGCACTATTAACTAGGCCTCACTCAGGCTGCGCCAGGTGCACGATTAACCTGGCCTCACTCAGGCTGCGCCAGGTGCACGATTTACTCGGCCTCACTCAGGCTGTGTCATGTGCAGTACTACATAGTCCTCACTCAGGCTGCGCCAGGTGCATGATTAACTAGGCCTCACTCACGCTGCTCCAGGTTCACTATTAGCTAGGCCTCACTCAGGCTGCGCCAGGCGCACAATTTAGCTAGGCCTCACTCAGGCTGCGCCAGGTGCATGAACAGCTAGGCCTCACTCAGGCAGTGTCATGTGCACGACCAACCAGGCCCCACCCAGGCCGCACTAGGTGCACGACCAACCAGGCTTCACTCAGGCTGCGCCAGGTACACACACGAGCGCACATCACCACACCATCACACAAACACACGAGTGTACACCATCACATCACCACACTATCACACACACACACGAGCGCACATCACCACACCATCACACACACACACACGAGTGTACACCATCACACACACACACGAGTGCACATCACCACGCTATCACACACATACAGGGTGCACACCACCACACTATCACATACACACAGTGCACATCACCACACCATCACATGCACACGAGCGCACATCACCACACCATCACACACACGAGTGTACACCATCACACCATCACACACACACACATGAGTGTACATCACCACACTATCACACACACACGAGCTCAAATTACCACACCATCACACACACACACGAACGCAGAAGTCCCTCTCGTCACGGCCACTCTCACACGGCTCACACGACTCACTCACACACAGCTCATTTTCACTCACATTTTCACACATTCTCATGCACAGTTTACACTCACGCAAAACAACTCACAAAAACAACTCACATGCTGCTACACACGCCGCCGCCATCTGCCTACCTAAAACCTGACTCCCACCACCATCCATCCCAGAAGAATTCCCTCATCAAAACTCTACACCATAGAGCACGATGTATTTCCGACCGCCATCACCTAGCCATTGGACTGGAACACGTACACCAAGCTCTCAAGATGAATGGATATTCAGACCACACACTACATAAAGCTATCACCCCAACCGTTGGGAAAGAACCATCTGAGGACCCAATCAAAACCATCACTTTGCCATAGATAGTAGGGGTCACGAAAACGATTTCCAAAATCTTAAACAAACACAAGATCCAGGTTCGATTTAGCACAGTACACAAAATTCGTGATCTGACCCCATCTGTGAAGGATATGATCCCTGACATGCAATACATCAGCGTCTACAAACTAAGCTCTGTCTGTGGCAGTAGTTACATTGAGGCAACTAAGCGACATGTCTCGGACCATGTTCGTGAACATAAGATAGATCTGAAACACGGTAGGACCAATACCTCGGCCATGGCTGATCATTGTTTTAATGTGGTGGGTTCACCAAATTGATTTATCTAAGACAAAGGTACTTTGCAAGCCCACTGGATATCAACAAAGATTTGTTCAGGAAGCCACCCATATATATAGACACGGACACAATTTCAACCGAGAAGATGGGTATAAACTGAGCAATCATTGGAAGGACGTTATCAACCAGTTTAAGTCATAATTGGCTGTGATGTTCCCATCCTACCACCTTCCGATGTTAGTTGTGCTTTACGCCCATTTCAAACTTGCGCTTTCACAGTTATTTCACCTGCCGACCCCTTGGTTGCGGCTCTGCAATCTTACATTAACATGCTCATCTCTCTTTAACATGCTGATTTTCACCTGGCAGCCCTTTGATTGGTAGATAACCAACCACCATCGGGTTGGCTGCCCATTTCAAACCCTTATAAACAGTTTGCCTTGGAAGCTAATCCCCTTTTTCCTGAAGACGACTGCTTGTGTTGTGATCGAAACATCATAGTATTTTGTTATTTTTTATTTTCTTTGAACCGATCAATGTGACTTTACCAAAAGACCCAAGAATATAGGTTTTACACTTTCTGGCAATAAAACAGGTGTTATGATGTTAAAACACCAAACTGATACCTTATGCAAGGAATCATGTCTGTATTAACCACATATACTTGCCGTGAACATGCAAACAACCGCCATCACCACCACTATCATAACAAATACAAAGATCCCCCGCAAAGCCCTAGCAGACTGTTGGGGAAATTACTATTAGGGAGCACCTATGAAGGCTGGCACAGTACACGAGTGAGTGGGTGGGTGGCCAGCGCAGCGACCAAGGGCTCACAACAGGCGCGTGGAGACACACAGATGATCGCCTCCAATGCAAGGGCGACCTGGGCCACATCATCCACTCATTTAGAACTCAACAGGACAATCACACGTAGATCACATTTAACATCAAAGTCAACATGCAGTCCACTGGCCTCCTTCACAAATCTGTCCTTCCAAGTAAAAAAATACGCAATTTAAAGTCTATTTTACACATCCTGTCAGACACACGGACTTCTGGGAGTTCATCTCATCAGCAGCAATGAATGGATCAAGAAAAGCAACACTCTGGACCGGATTTGACATTAAATGTCTCATCAGCTGCAGAAACAGGGCCTGCTTGAATACATGCTAGTGAACTGCCAGGTGTTTACAGGTAATCATCTTATCTGATAGATATGGATCCTATATCAACGCAATATTATATAATATGCGTACTTAAAAATTAAACGATATTTCATAAACGATGAAAAAATGCTACGTAGCAAGGTAAAGAAAGTGAATTACACTGTATAAATGAAAATGCACCGGACATATTTGTACATGTAAGAATTGTTACGATTATTTTGCAGTAATATATGGAACAATGCTGTACACTATTGGTATTGTTGTTGGTAATAAATGTGCGTGTAGATGGTTTGGAACTCTGAGACGCTAACCGCTACCAACTCGCAGTGCCTAGGGTAGAGACGTGCAGCTGGCTTCTTCACAGGTATACAGACTCCGTTTTGGCAGGAATTCCGTCTGGCACGGAGTGCAGACCTTTCTTCCAACAGTTCACCCTTCGTCCTTCACAGCTACAGACGCCTCCTTGGCCACACGCAAGGAAACCGGCTTGGGCTCCAACCCAGAGCCACGAGATCAGGAGGATACACGAGAAGAACCTTTATCATAAAAATCATAATCATGCTCCATCAGAACCTTCATCATCAGAATCATCGTCAGTATCAAAACCATCATCAACATCATTGTAATGACCATAATAATCATGAACCAGCATCATAACAACCATCATCAGATCCAGCATCATTATTATAACCATCATCACCAGAAGCACCATCAGAACCATCATCAGAAACACCATCAACAGAACCACCATCAACACCACTCATCGCCACTACCATTATCACCATCATCACCATCATCAGACAGACGGTTGAGGCCAAGTGCTGTTATCGAGCACCTATGAGAGCCGGCAATGCACACGAGATGGGTGGCCAGCACCACTCCCGACCGCCTTTGTTTCCCCAGTAGGGATGTTTACACCTAACCAGGTACTCATTTCAGGCTGAGTCGACCTAGGGGAGGCCCAGGAACGTTTCAAGTAATAATTATCACTGGTGTTGGCCGTGAGCGGAAATCGAACTCGGGTCTATGTTTGGTGCATAGTGCAGCGCACTGACCACTGAGCTCACTTCTGGCTGGAGGTATTGGGCTGGGTAATGACCAAAAGGATGAGATCTTGGGTACAAGGGGCCAAAATGGGGCTTCACCGCAGGGTTGCCGAGATAATTCTCCGTGATCGGGTGAGGATTTTAGTAAGCCGGAAGAGCCTCAGAGTCACGCCACTGCTCCTCAGGGTCGAGAGGAGCCATTCGTGGTGGTTTGGGCAACTGGTAAAGATGTATCCCAGTAGACTCCCCCTTAAACTGTACCGGGCACGTCCCACTGATCCTGGGGCCAGCCCAGAATGTGCTGCCGGGACTATGTCACTCAGCTGGCCTGGGAAGTCCTATCGCCAGGAAAAGGGAGGTCTGGACCGCCCTACTCAACATGCTGCCGCGGAGACCCTCGCCAGGACAAGCGGATTGAGAAACGAACGAATGAGCATATATGTCCCTCCTTACATATCTAACCTATAAAAGGCATTTTTTGTGATTAAAGTCAAACAATAACAACGATAAGATAGATTAACCATATGTTTTCTAAACAACCAAAATAAAGTTTAAAAAACAATGTAATAACAGTAATCATAGGAACTGTGAGTCTCATTTAACAAAAAACGATATAAATAACATGTACAACCAAACTAGCAGCCATAGCTGGCAGCATGACACTCCCAGTGTATGATGTGTGAGTGAGTCAGTGGTAGTGTTAGTGAGTGTATGCTGTGTGAGTGAGTCAGTGGTAGTGTGAGTGTATGATAATATAAGTTGGTTGCATGTCGGCAAGTATGCTAAACATTTCGAACAGACACACATATTCACAAATTTCCCTTTCATATATCAGATAGATAGCATGTACTACTGTAGTGAAAGCTGTAATCATAGCAGGATACCACCACAGTCAGCATGCAATCCTGTAGTGAAAGCAGGATACCACCACAGTTAGTATGCACTGCTGTAGTCATAGCAGGATACCACCACAGTCAGCATTCAATGCTGTAGTCATAGCAGGATACCACTACAGTCAGCATGCAATCCTGTAGTCATAGCAGGATACCACCTCAGTCAGCATGCACTGCTGTAGTCATAGCAGGATACCACCACAGTCAGCATTCAATGCTGTAGTCATAGCAGGATACCACTACAGTCAGCATGCAATCCTGTAGTCATAGCAGGATACCACCTCAGTCAGCATGCACTGCTGTAGTCATAGCAGGATACCACCACAGTCAGCATGCAATGCTGTAGTCAAAGAAGGATACCACCACAGTCAGCATGCAATGCTGTAGTCATAGCAGGATACCACCACAGTCAGCAAGCAATGCTGTAGTCAAAGAAGGATACCACCACAGTCAGCATGCAATGCTGTGGTCATAGCAGGATACCACCACGGTCAGCATGCAAAGCTGTAGTGAAAGCAGTATACCACCACAGTCAGCATGCAATGCTGTAGTGAAAGCAGGATACCACCACAGTCAGTATGCAATGATGTAGTCATAGCAGGATACCACCACAGTGAGTATGCACTGCTGTAGTCATAGCAGGATACCACCACAGAAGTATGCACTGCTATAATCATAGCAGGAACCACTGTTGTATATGCTGGTTATGAAAATTTGATTAAAATAATGAAAATTAAATGAAATTTGTAATAATGATTAATTATCCGAAATTATGTTATTTTATGTAAGTATGCTAATTCGAGAAATAATCGTATTAATTTATGCGAGTGTGTGTGATTAAGCTAATGCGAGCCGTTATGATAATTATGCCCCGCCTCGCTGACGAGGGTAGTATTATCAATCGGGATAATACAATTGATCGTATGAGGTTCTGTAGGTGTGATGTAATTACTCCAGATTAACTCGGCTTCGTTGTCTGGGTTCGTATTGTCAATCGGTATAATACTGTTATTCTCGCTTTAACATTTACTGATTGTGTTTTAGTGTTTATGCCAGGTCTCCAAATTCAAATATCAATGTAGGATACAGTCCTTATAAATAAGATTATTATGCATGAACTCAGGAAAGAAACTCGCAGACACTTCTGTGTTATCTTCTTTGGTTCTTTCGGTAAAGTCACGTAGAATGAGAATAAAATAATAAATTTATAAAATAAAATAGCACAATAATAATTCTAAACGAAACCTTAACTCTATACTACGCGAACTCTCAGGCTTGGAATTATCAACACAGTACCATTGGGGAATTCCCTCAGGTCGCAGTACATTTAACCATCAAGGATTGCGTTGTTTCACTTTGACAACTGCAAATATGGTTAATTCCACCGCGTAACGCGAGCTCAGTTGGTGATAAGGAGAGTCGGTAAAACATCCATGCACGCTATTCTAAACAACTCTAATGTGAATGATTAAACTTGAAATTGTCAACACAGTACTCCAGGCGATGTTCCCCTCATTGATCCTTCTCTTCAACCCTCAATAATCACGTTGTTAATTGGGTAACAGATCAATTGATTACTTCAGGGTACCACGAGCATACAAGGCAAATCCGAATAAAAAGTCCTTAAAGATTCACGCGACGATATCCACGAAAAGCGATAAAACACAAATTGTTCTATGCCAAGGCAAAGTATACGTCAATAGATTCATCGGCAAGATTATATAATTAACTAAATGTCCTGGAATAAAGGTGTGCGATGGTGTTTGTGTTCTTATACGGGAGATTCTTATCTTTGGCTAAGTTTTAATTAATTTGTGGACAAGATTACATGATAAAGAAACAGGTTTAACACGATTTCTCTCCGTGAGTGTATAGAATCGTAGCGAAGGTTTCAAAATGTTTAGTTTGTATCGATGAATCTATTGGTAATCTATGCGATTGGAAGTAAAATCACATAAACAAAATTAATGTACTTATAAACGACGTATTATCATCACTCGGTGAGCCGCGATGCCTTCACGGCCAGCTGATGATTCATGTATTTGATAATTAGGCTTCTTATTAGTGATTCGGGTATGTGTTGAGTGGTATGAATTGGATTGAATGAGCAAGTGTTCTGGATCAATTATTTGCGTCAAGAAGACGCCAGGTGATGCGGTGGCAGTGTGAGTATCATACGTATAGCTGGATTCCTTCGTTTATGACAGCCGTAGTTCGGCCCACAACTGGTTGACGAGTTGACGCGGTGTTCGCCGTTAGCGCAATGATCCGTCGGTAGATGGCGCTCGCAGCTCGTCCGCTGGCCGTTGACATGGTGCTCGCCGTTGCCGCGATGATCCGTCGGCAGATGGCGCCCGCAGCTCGGCTGCTGCTGTTGACGCTCTTGCTTGGCGTCGCTTGGTGGTGCTCTCTCTGGTGATGAACGATGGTTCCGTTCGTTGATGGCAGGTTTGGTCAACGTTTGACTCTTTCCGCCATCTGGTGGCTGATGCTGGAATTCTCGTCAGCTTAGCTAGACTGTAGTGACTTGTGAATCGAGGTTCAGAGCAGAATGCTTTTCGAGCGATACTTCTTCTGATGGTGCTGAATTCGCACGGGGTAGCATTCTAGATTTGAAACTTTCGTGACTACAAGGATTCATACTCTTTGGTTTTATTCGGTAAAGTCACGTAGGTAAAATAAAATTAAAAACAATTAAATCACGACGTTTCGGAGGCAACACAAGCTTCCGTCTTCAGGTGGAACAGTCAAGCAAATCTTGATGCAGCGATTTTGCTGTTACTGTTCCACCTGAAGACGGAAGCTTGTGTTGCCTCCGAAACGTCATGATTTGATTGTTTTATTTTATTTTACCTATGTGACTTTACCGAATAAAACCAAAGAGTACGGTGTAGCATGTCACTAAACAGCGAGCCTTGCCATTCTGGGCGAGTTGTTGAGTCTTCTTCTGCGTCGGTGGTGGATGATATCTTCTGATGGTCGCTGTCTTCTGCCGTTGGTCGCTGATCATTCAATGCTGGCGCGTCTCTCTTTTATGCCAAAATTTCTCGCTTTGGCTCCGCCTTCTCACAAGGGGTGGATCTCCGTTTGATCTCGCTGTGTGTTGTGGGGGTTGGAGTGTGCGTGTCCGTGTGTGTGTGTCATTTATTGCATGGTTCTGTCCGTCCCCTTCCTCAAGCCATAAACCATCAAAAGGAAACAGATGCTCCGAGTGTGTCCTTTGTCTCACTCTCTGCATTAATTAGTCTGGAAGGTGGGGCGAGCCTCCTCCGGTCGAGCCCTCTTCCCCTAGTGTGACATTTTTCCGACACACAAAGGGTGGGTTGAGGCTTTTAAAGTTAACATTAATTTTATCATAGTTTGGTACCGTACCACCTGCAGTTATGATTCTGTACGCGACTCAAGGTATGTTGTAGTAGTGCTTCCATCGTGGTGTTTACATTTCATTTCCAAGAGGAGATGCTCTCTCGAGTGTATATCAATTCTTATCACGTGCTGCTGGAAGACAAAGGGGGCCGGGAGTTCTTCTTTCTCTCTGGCTGGCCCTCGGTTTAACACTGCACAAATATTATTTGGGCTCACGTTTCCCAAGATTTGTGATTTAACACCGTCATCACGACGCACTTCCCGGGCTTCATTAATTTCTGTCTCCCCGTCTGTATACAGGGATCCGTGCTGTTATGATGGAGTTATCATTTTTTTATATCCTGAGTTTAAGAGATCAGTTTCTTGATTGTTGGAATTCATATCCCTTTGTCCTGTAAGGTCATGTAAACGGAATATAGTTTAAGGTAAATAACGTTAGCTTTAATGTTATGTGTGACACTATGTGGATTGTAACCTGATTTTCTTGTACTTTTGTTAATTAACTTGTCTGCCCGGTTTCGCTCTCTGGCGCTGCGAGGCCCTGAGGAACCCCACCCCCCTTTCCTTTCTGGTTCCGCCTACTTACAACGGACCGGATTTCTCTTTGATCTAGCTCTGTGTTGTGGGGGGTGTGCCGTATGTGTTTTTGTGTGTGTTCTCCCAAGCCATCTGTATCCCTTCCAGTGATCACCGTCGCCCTCTCCAAGGTGTTACATTCCTTGCTATCCGTGCTGCGGGAAGACAATGACGGTTGGGAGGCGCCTTCCCTATGAGATATAGTCTATCTTGGTTGTGTAAGTTTGACCTATTCTGCCTCATCCCTTCTCGATAATCCTCGGTTTTAATACTGCATAAATCTCATCTGGCAAAGGAGGTCTCATAATGTAAATTCCTACCCCGAGCTCTCAATACTCTGATAGTGTGCTGTTTTTGAGGTGTACGCCTTTTGGCGTCATCTGGTCCAACACCAGTGGAGACTAGGCTCTAAGAAAAGCCGTCTCGGGTGTGGATCAATCAAATTCAAGGACAGTACATATCATTATCAGAGTTGTCTTTTTTGTTTGCATTTTGACTGCTTGTGTTGTGGTTATTGCAAACATGATTCCTTATATAATTGTGTCAGTTTTTGTGCCAGATAAAAGGGTAAAACCCTATTATTATATCTTGTTACTGGCAAAGGAGGTCTCATAATGTAAATTTCAGAAACATGTTAGATCAACGATTTACCACACACTTACTATAACTTTTTGGACTTGTGCAAGCCTCTTATTATTTTGTTGGTGGAGAAATGGACAAACAGCCCACCGGGCTTTCACAATAGCTTAGTATCTGTGAATGAATATGTAAGGTTTTTAAGATAAGTTTTGAATGATATGTTTTACCCGGGCAACGCCGGGTACTTACCGCTAGTACCTAATAAATGAAACTTGAAACTTGAAAACTTGAATGAGAAATGGCGTCCACCCTGCAGCGATGGCATGAGTGCGTTGCCAGGGGCAACTCGTGCCGGCGTTTCGCGCATGCGCAGCAGCGAGTCGGGGTGGCAAAAGTAAATAAATAAATAAAAATACATCGCAACAAAACGCGATTTTAACCACTTTAAAGTTTAGGGGTGGGAAAACGGAATAGCCTATGCCAAGCAGGGGGCTTGGTGCGTGTCGCCCGGCAATTTTTTTTCTACGTGAACCCCGCAGTTAAAGAGCCAAATCCCTCGCATGCGAGCATACACAGACGGACAGACAGACGAACAGACAGACAAAAAATCTATTTTATAGATAAGACTAGCAGTAAGTACCCGGCGTTGCCCGGGTGAAAAATATATTTCAAAACTTATCTTAAAAACCTTACATATACATACACAGATACTAAGGTATTGTGAAAGCCCGGTGGGCCGTTTGTGCATTTCTCCACCAACAAAATTATAAGAGGCTTGCACAAGTCCAAAAAGTTGTAGAAAGTGTGGGGTAAATAGTTGATCAAAAAGGTTTCTGAAAACTGTGGATCCCCCCCTCAAAAAACTATCTTTACCCCCACGTAGGTATATATATATATAACTACACACCCTACATACAACAGAGTAAGTAGTATCTCATGCCTCTGTAGTTGTATCTACTGACTGTACAGTAGTATCGACTGAGCCAGTCGTAGCTACTGACTGTGTAGTAGTATTTAGTGACTGTAGTAGCTACTGACCGTAGTAGTATCTATTGGACCTACAATAGAATCTACTGGCCCTACAGTAGTAACTACCGACTCTATAGCAGTAACAACTAACTCTATAGTAGTATCCACTGACTATAGTAGTAACTACTAACTCTGTAACAGTATCTACTGACTGTACAGTAGTATCTCCTGACTCTATAGCAGTAGCTACTGACCGTAGAAGTATCTACTGACTGTGTCGTAGTATTTGCTGACTGTAACAGTATTTACTGACCGCAGTGGTATAAACTGACTGTGTTAGTATCTACGAACTCGACAGCAGTATCTACTATCACTACAGCACCGCATACTGACTGCAGTGGTATCTGCAATGATTACAACAGTGGAAACTGCTGTGGTGGTACCTGCTATGATTACAGCAGTGCATATTGTGGTGGTACCTGCTATGATTACAGCAGTGCATACTGTTGTCGTGGTAGCTGCTATGATAACAGCAGTGCATACTGCTGTGGTGGTACCTGCTATGATTACAACAGTGCATATTGTGGTGGTACCTGCTATGATTACATCAGTGCATACAGTTGTGGTGGTAGCTGCTATGATAACAGCAGTGCATACTGACTGTGGTGGTACCTGCTATGATTACAGCAGTGCATATTGTGGTGTTACCTGCTATGATTACAGCAGTGCTACTGACTGTGGCGGTGCCTGATATGATTACAGCAGTGAATACTGACTGTGATGGTACCTGCTATGATTACAGCAGTGCATATTGTGGTGGTACCTGCTATGATTACAGCAGTGCATACTATTGTGGTGGTAGCTGCTATGATAACAGCAGTGCATACTGACTGTGGTGGTACCTGCTATGTTTACAGCAGTGCATATTGTGGTGGTACCTGCTATGATTACAGCAGTGCATACTGTTGTGGTGGTAGCTGCTATGATAACAGCAGTGCATACTGCTGTTGTGGTACCTGCTATGATTACAGCAGTGCATACTGACTGTTGTGGTGCGTGCTATGATTACAGCAGTGCATATTGTGGTGGTACCTGCTATGATTACAGCAGTGCATAATGTTGTGGTGGTAGCTGCTATGATAGCAGCAGTGCATACTGTTGTGGTGGTAGCTGCTATGATAACAGCAGTGGAAACTGCTGTGGTGGTACCTGCTATGATTACAGCAGTGCATATTGTGGTGGTACCTGCTATGATTACAGCAGTGCATAATGTTGTGGTGGTAGCTGCTATGATAACAGCAGTGCATACTGCTGTGGTGGTACCTGCTATGATTACAGCAGTGCATATTGTGGTGGTACCTGATATGATTACAGCAGTGCATACTGTTGTGGTGGTAGCTGCTATGATAACAGCAGTGCATACTGCTGTGGTGGTACCTGCTATGATTACAGCAGTGAATATTGTGGTGGTACCTGCTATGATTACATCAGTGCATACTGACTGTGGTGGTACCTGCTATGATTACAGCAGTGCATATTGTGGTGTTACTGACTGTGGTGGTGCCTGCTATGATTACAGCAGTGAATACTGACTGTGGTGGTACCTGCTATGATTACAGCAGTGCATATTGTGGTGGTAACTGCTATGATTACAGCAGTGCATACTGTTGTGGTGGTAGCTGCTATGATAACAGCAGTGCATACTGCTGTTGTGGTACCTGCTATGATTACAGCAGTGCATACTGACTGTTGTGGTGCGTGCTATGATTACAGCAGTGCATATTGTGGTGGTACCTGCTATGATTACAGCAGTGCATACTGTTGTGGTGGTAGCTGCTATGATAGCAGCAGTGCATACTGTTGTGGTGGTAGCTGCTATGATAACAGCAGTGCATACTGACTGTGGTGGTACCTGCTATGATTACAGCAGTGCATATTGTGGTGGTACCTGCTATGATTACAGCAGAGCATACTGACTGTGGTGGTGCCTGCTATGATTACAGCAGTGCATACTGTGGTGATACCTGCTTTAACAACAGCAGTGCATACTGACTGCGGTGGTACCTGCTATGATTACAGCAGTGCATATTGACTGTGGTGGTACCTGCTATGATTACATCAGTGCATACCGACTGTAGTGGTACCTGCTATGACTACAGCATTGCATGCTGACTGTGGTGGTACCTGCTATGACTACAGCATTGCATGCCGACTGTGGTGGTATCCTGCTATGATTACAGCATTGCAAACTGACTGTGGTGGTATCCTGGTTTCACTACAGCATTGCATGCCGACTGTGGTGGTACCTGCTATGACTACAGCATTGCATGCCGACTGTGGTGGTACCTGCCATGAATACAGCAGGGCATACTGACTGTGGTGGTACCTGCTATAATGACAGCAGTGCATCCTGAATGTGGTGGCACCTACTATGATTACAGCAGTGCATACTGTGGTGATACCTGCTTTAACAACAGCAGTGCATACTGACTGCGGTGGGACCTGCTATGATAACACAGTGCATATTGACTGTGGTGGTACCTGCTATGACTACAGCATTGCATACTGACTGCGGTGGTATCCTGGTTTCACTACAGCATGGCATGCTGACTGTGGTGATATCCTGCTATGATTACAGCATTGCATGCCGACTGTGGTCGTACCTGCTATGACTACAGCATTGCATGCTGACTGTGGTGATATCCTGCTATGACTACAACATTGCATGCCGACTGTGGTGGTACCTCCTATGACTGCAGCAGTGCATATTGACTGCGGTGGTATCCTGGTTTCACTACAGCATTGCAAACTGACTGTGGTGTTGTCCTGCTATGTCTACAGCTGTACATACTGCTGTGGTGGGACCTGATATCACTACAGCAGTGCCTCCTAAGTGTGGTGGCACCTGCTATCACTACAGCAGTGCATACTGACTGTGGTGGTACCTGCTATGATTACAGCAGTGCATACTGACTGGTGGTACCTGCTATGATTACAGTATTGCATGCTGTGGTGGGACCTGCTTTCACTACAGCAGTGCATGCTGAATGTGGTGGTACCCTGCTATGACTACAGCATTGCATGCTGAATGTGGTGATATCCTGCTATGACTACAGTATTGCATGCTGACTGTGGTGGTATCCTGCTATGACTACAGCATTGCATGCTGACTGTGGTGGTATCCTGATATGATTACAGCTTTCACTACAGTAGTACATTCTGACTCTATCTATCTTACATATGAAAGGGAAATTTGTGTATATGTGTGTATGTTCGAAATGTTTATCATATTTGCCGACATGCAACCAATTTACTGTATTTTAAACGAAAATAGACCGATTCTAAAGAAATCCACAACCTTCGATTCCTTGGCGCGATTTCTGCCCGCTTGAGTGCTCTCGCCACTGCACAGCTCATGGTTAGCATGTACGAGAGGGGCACAGCGGCGCATTCGCAAGGTGGTTAGTACAACCATTTAAATCATGCCACGAGGGGCAGCAGCGAGGGGGGAGAGTCAGAGAGTGGTGGGACGCAGATGAACAGGGAGACGGGGGGCATCAGCCCTGACACATACTGACTGTGATGGTACCTGATATGATTACAGCAGTGCATACTGACTGTTGTGGTGCCTGCTATGATTACAGCAGTGCATAGTGACTGTGGTGGTACCTGCTATGATTACAGCAGTGCATAGTGACTGTGGTGGTACCAGCTATGATATCAGCAGGGCAAACTGACTGTGGTGGTACCTGCTATGATAACAGCAGTGCATCATGAATGTGGTGGTAACTGCTATGACTAGAGCAGGGCATACTGTGGTGATATCTGCTTTAACAACAACAGTGCATACTGACTGCGGTGGTATCTGCTATGATTACAGCAGTGCATATTGACTGTGGTGGTACCTGCTATGATTACAGCAGTGCATACCGACTGTAGTGGCACCTGCTATGACTACAGCATTGCATGCTGACTGTGGTGGTACCTGCTATGACTACAGCATTGCATGCTGACTGCGATGGTTTCCTGGTTTCACTAGAGCATTGCATGCTGACTGTGGTGGTGTCCTGCTATGTCTACAGCATTGCATGCCGACTGTGGTGATATCCTGCTATGACTACAGCATTGCATACCGACTGTGGTGGTACCTGCTATGACTACAGCATTGCATGCTGACTGTGGTGGTATCCTGCTTTTACTACAGCATTGCATGCTGACTGTGGTCATATCCTGCTATGACTACAGCATTGCATGCCGACTGTGATGGTACCTGCTATGACTACAGCATTGCATGCCGACTGTGGTGGTACCTGCTATGACTACAGCATTGCATGTTGACTGCGGTGGTATCCTGGTTTCACTACAGCATTGCATGCTGACTGTGGTGGTGTCCTGCTATGTCTACAACTGTGCATACTGTTGTGGTGGGACCTGATATCACTACAGCAGTGCCTCTTAAGTGTGGTGGCACCTGCTATCACTACAGCAGTACATACTGACTGTAGTGGCACCTGCTATGATTACAGCAGTGCATACTGTGGTTGGTACCTGATTTCACTACAGCATTGCATGCTGAATGTGGTGATATCCTGCTATGACTAGAGCATTGCATGCCCACTGTGGTGGTACCTGCTATGACTACAGCATTGCATGTTGACTGCGGTGGTATCCTGGTTTCACTACAGCATTGCATGCTGACTGTGGAGATATCCTGCTATGACTACAGCATTGCATGCCGACTGTGGTGGTACCTGCTATGACTACAGCAGTGCATACTGACTGTGGTGGGACCTGATATCACTAAAGCAGTGCCTCCTAAGTGTGGTGGCACCTGCTATCACTACAGCAGTATATACTGACTGTAGTCGCACCTGCTATGATTACAGCAGTGCATATTGTGGTTGGTACCTGATTTCACTACAGTATTGCATGCTGAATGTGGTGATATCCTGCTATGACTACAGCATTGCATGCCGACTGTGGTTGTACCTGCTATGACTACAGCATTGCATGCTGACTGTGGTGGTATCCTGCTTTCACTACAGCATTGCATGCTGACTGTGGTGATATCCTGCTATGACGACAGCATTACATGCCGACTGTGGTGGTACCTGCTATGACGACAGCATTGCATGCCGACTGTGGTGGTACCTGCTATGATTACAGCAGTGCATACTGTGGTTCATCTTCATTGGTTCTTTCGGTAAAGTCACGTAGAATGAGAATAAAATAATAAAACAAAACAATAAAATTCTCAAGACGTTTCGGCCACAACACAAGTGGCCTTCTTCAGGTGAAAGTAACAACCTGTCGGGACGACAGAGCTACAATGAACGCTGCTAAGATTCGCAGCGTCTTTTAAGCTGGTTGAGAGAAGTGAGGCACCTTGACAAAGGGGTTTACATATCAAACAGGAGAATTTAGCATTGAAACCGTTGAGGAATTAGCTTGTGACTGGTCACAGAAATAGCAATGTTAAAATCAAAGCCTACACATCAACAGAGGCACCTAGTGCATGGACGCCAAAGGGGCTGCAACAACTCAACTATCATACAGTAAACCGATGTGAAAAAGAAAAAAAACCTAAGTCTAAATTACATCAATATAATAAATGTACTCAATATATTCTCCAATAAGCAGAGCTATTAACAGCAACTGGGTATACACGACACTAAATAATGAATACCATATAGTAAACAGATAAAAAAAAAAAACTAAAATATAAACTACCTCAATGTTATCAATAAACTCTATATATTCTCCAATCAGCTGAGCTACCAACAATAAGTCGTTATATATCACGATGCTATATGGCGAAAAATGGGTGGATTCTTACCCTCCACATCAGCACCATCGACCGCTACGAGCCCCGTTCTGACGGACGAGTCCTTCATGGTTAGAAAAGAGGAGAGAAACAGCTGCGAGGCACTGTTATAATCATGTTATAAACCATACCATTAACCGTGGTGTGAGAAGTAGAGTCAATGCCAGCGAAAGAGCTGCGATCTGAAGGTCACATAAAATAATTAATTAAGAACCGAAATGGTTTAAAACATCTTTCAAATGGTTACATAGCCAGAATCCATCTTCTCGGTTGAAATTGTCTCAGTGCTTGTATATGTGGATAGCCTCATGAACGAATCTCTCATGGTAGCCAGTTGGCTTGCAAAGAACCTCCGTCTTGGAGAAGTAAATTTCATGTGAGCCCACTGAATTATAACAGTGATCTGCCACGGCGGAGGAGTTCGTTCTACTTTGTTTCAAGTCTGCTTTATGTTTGCGGATGCGGTCCGAGATATGTCGTTTGGTTTCTCCAATGTGGCTACTACCACAGAGGCACTTTAGTTTGTAAACGCCCGGGTACTGTATGTCTGGAACAGCATCTTATACAGATGGAACCAGATCACGGATTTTATGTACTGTGTTGAATCGGACCTGGATCTCGTGTTTATTCAGGATTTTGGAGATCTTTTTAGTGACCCCTGCAATGTAGGGTAAGGTGATGGTTTTGAGTGGCTCCACAAGAGGATGCTTCTTCATGACTGGAGTGATGGCTTTGCGAATTGTGTAGTCGGAGTAACCATTAGCCCTGAGAGCCTGGTGTACGTGTTTGAGTTCACTGGTAATGTGTTCCTGGTCGGAAATGCATTGGGCTCTATGGTATAGAGTATTGATGAGGGAGTTCTTCTGGGATGGATGGTGGTGGGCATCCGCTTTCAAGTAAGCATCTGTATGGGTAGCTTTTCTGTAGACAGAGTGGCTCATTGAGCCATCAGGTCTCCTTTTAATTAAGACATCCAAAAAGGGTAGCTTGCCATCTTTTTCCACCTCCATAGTAAATCTGATGGCTGGGTGTATGGAATTGATGTCGTCCCGGAATTGGTCTAGAGCAGGCTGGCCATGTGGCCAGATGACAAAGGTGTCATCCACGTACCTCTTCCATAAGATCGGGCGTAGAGTGGCAGTCTGGATGGCGTCAGTTTCAAATTTTTCCATGAATATGTTGGCTACAACCGGAGACAGGGGGGAGCCCATTGGGGTGCCCTCAGTCTGTTTGTAGAAAGTTCCATTCCAGGTGAAGTATGTGTTGGGTAAGCAATGTCTCACCAGGGGGGGTACATCAGTATGCAGTCCTTGATGAACCAAGTCTTCAATGATAGCGATGGTGTCAGGTACTGGAACTTTGTTGAACAAGGACACCACATCAAAACTGACAAGCAGATCTTCTGGGGACAGGGAAATGCCTTTGATTGTCGATATCAGGTGAGTAGAATTTAGTACCGCAGAGGTGTTTTTTCCAGTGAAAGGTCGCAGTATATCAGCAAGAAAACGTGCCAGTTTACAGGTGGGGGAGTTGATAGTAGAGACGATGGGGCGAAGGGGTGTATCTTCTTTGTGTATCTTTGAAGGCCATATTATCTTGGTGGTCTGGCAGCAGAGGGTTTCAACGAGAACTGTTTGATCTGATCAATTAATGCTGTTGAATCAGAGATGATTTTGTTCGTTTTGGTAACCAGCCTGTTGGTGGGATCTCTTTTTATTTTTGAAAAAAAAAATCGAAAGATTTGGTCAAGAAAAAATGTAATACAATAGAATACAATGGTTTGAGAGTTACCTTTGAGACCGTTACTAAAAGGTACATAGTGATAACATCTCGTCCACAAATATTAAATAACAAAGGGTGTTCTTAAATCGCTCATAATTAAATACCTTTGCTGATGACACTGTCATGCTTGTATTGGGTCAATCACATAACGACGTCAAACAGAATCTCCAAAAAGTTTTCCACTTCGTTCAATGTCATTTGCCATCTCAAAATTGCTCCTAAAGCCCCGAAAAAACGAGGATCATTTGATTTTCTTCAAAGAAATATGCGGTTTCATTATCTTCACCTATTACGGATATGAGAAACAACATTATTGAACAGAGTGCTTCAAATACTGGGATTGATTCAAAAGTAAAATTTCAGCCCAATATTGATGACATCTCAAGTTAAATAAAATAAAAATTAGGATGTTTCGACAGAAACAAACATTGCTTTTTAAACTTTAATTAACTTAGTAAATAAGTGATAATAGGGGTTTCCCCTTTTTTCTGGCAACAAAACAGGTGTTAAGATGTTAAAACACCAAACTTAAACCTTTTACAAGAAATCATGTTGCCAGAAAAAAGGGGACAAACATATTATCATATTTTGGAACTGGAAAAGGAGGTCCCATGATGTAGATGCTCACCCGAGCTCTCATTACTCTAATAGTGCATTGTCTTTGAGCTTTACGCCTTTTGGTTTCCTCTGGTCTAACACCGTTTGAGACGAGGCACAAAAGAAAGGTGTCTCTGGTGTGGACCAATCAGTTTCAAGAACAATGCATATATTATCAAAGTATTTTTTGTTTACATTCTGACCTCAAGCATTGTGGTAAATGCAGACATGATTCCTTCTAAAAGGTTTCAGTTTGGTGTTTTAACATCTTAACACCTATATTCTTAGCTCTTTCGGTAAAGTCACGTTGAAGGGAAACAATAAAATATATATAAAACTTTTTTGTTTTATATATATTTTTTATTATTTTATTGTTTCCCTTCAACGTGACTTTACCGAAAGAGCTAAGAATATGAATTGCTGCAGTCACGAAAGCTTTAAATAAAAATTATAACACCTGTTTTGTTGCCAGAAAAAAGGGGAAAAAACCCTATTCTCATATTTTGGTACTACCAAAGGAAGTCGATGTAATAAATAAGTCTTAAAATGTATTTATAGAATTATGTTTATGCTACGTGTCTGCTGTTGCTTTGTCGTGTACAGCGCTTTGAGATGCTTGATGAAAAGCATTATATGAATGCCATTATTATGATACTACCACGTTTTGACTCGTGTGATGCTGCTTGAAGATCAGCTACGAATTAATCAATAAACAGACTAAACTCCCTTCATAATTCTGCTCTTCGATTTGCACTGGATGTACCACACAGGACCCACCATTGTTATCTCTGCTTAAAATCAAATCTCACATCCCTTGATGCAAGAAGAAATCTACATTGGGCCCTGTTCATCCATAACATATTTATTGGAAAATCTGTCAAATAATTAGCTCATTCATTATCGGCATTGTTTAACTAAAAAAAAACTAAGGCGTCCATCTAATTGCCTTTTAAATATTAATAGAACAACAATTGGAATAATACAATACCCGCCCCTACTGGACATCTGTGTAAAAGAGCTTCTTTGCTCATAGGATTCCTCCTGCAGTCTAAATAAAGGTTCTGATTTCACAACTTTTATTCACTCAAACTCTCTGGCCTCTTTGTATTTGCTATTGACCTTCCATGTCATCTATTATATGATTACATTTAAGCCACAACAATATTCACGAATGTAAGATTTTCAAAAGAAAGTTCGAAACGTAAACTTTTGCAATGCCTCATAGCTATAGAGGAAACTCTTACAAATCTAAGACGTAAAATATATCCACAAACTGTAACAGCGAACATTTGTATTCACAATTCGTCTCCTTTGTCTTTGATCATTCAGGCATAACGTTAACGTGTAATTCTTACCCACTACCATCCGAGAAAGCCAATTAAACCAATATGTCACATGGGCAAACATTCCAATCGATTTGGTTTATCAGTAAAATCGGAATGTTGATAATTTTGTTTGGAAACTAAAAATGTTAAGTAGTAATTTTGTTATATTAAAAAACTCGGAGTATAAGCAAGCAGAGACAGGAAACTTAACGATCTATAACCGAAGTTTGAAGGCCACGTGACATAATTTGCAGAAAATTTCTGCCGCTCATTCCCTTCGGACGTTCATAAAGAGAATGTCATCAGCAGGACGGAGATGGGGAATATTTTATCCCATAACACTGACGCCTTTATATCTTCTAATGTCCCCGTGAATAACCTTGGATGAAAAGTGTCACCTTGTCTGATTCGCCTGTCAATGTGCATGTTGGTCAATTTCCCCCCCAGCAATCTGAGTGTGGCTGTTCCGTTTTTGTGAGACGAATTTATTATTTCTAAACGTTTTTTATGAGGGCATCGCTTTGCGACAGCTCGGGTAACTTAATCATTCATACAAAATCGAATAAATGTTCATAAATGAAGAAAGGCTATCCGCAATGCATTAGTCTATTTCCTGGAATTTGATAAATAGTAGTTCAGCATGTCCGCTAGCATTGAATTGCTTTGAGCAGGTGCAGGTTGGATCCGCAGTTCGGGGGAACTCCACGGTGCATCTTGAGACAGGACCCAAATGGATGTTACACGGTGTAGTAGTCACAGGGTTAAACCTGCTGTTAAGAGTACGTACCTTTTTTGTTTTAACTTAATCCTCTACATCTGCCTTATATGATCAAAGCTTCCTCAAATCCACTTTCTCTACACCAGGCTCGTCTATTAAAGGGTAGTCTTCATGTAAAAATAGATTTACAAAAGTCTGTAAGATAAGTACTTGATCAGCGTGTTAATGACTTGTGACTCAGACTCTGTAGTCACCACCAACGCCCAGTGTCTTTTGGGGAGAGCCGCACAGCTGCTTTCCCTCCAGATCCTAAACCTTTGTGGTGGAAGAGATCCCGTCTGGCACCAAGCCCAGACCTTTATTTAGACAGCTCACCACGTGCACGTAATCCGATTCGTAGGAGCATCTACAGACGCCTAATTTACCACACGCGGAGATCCCGGATTGGGTTCCATCCCAGAACCACGAGGTCTGGGTATTAACTTAGGGAATATAAATAATAAACAATTAATATAAATTTTGATTTAAAGCTTTCGTGACTGCAGGGATTCATATTATTGGTTCTTTCGGTAAAGTCACGTAGAAGGGAAACAATCAAATAATAAAAATATAAAACAATAAAATTCTCACGACGTTTCGACTGCAACACAAGCAATCATCATCAGGTGTGAAAACCACAGCAAGAAAATTTGAAAAAAGTGGCGTTTTTTTTACGTTAGCAACACGGAGAGCGATTTGACAGTTTGTTCAGATGGACGAGTCCATCTATGTTCGCAAAAGAGGAGGGGTGAGATGAAAATATTGGATGCGGTCTGAAAGTCACCGTAAGCGTGATCAATTAATTAAGACCCGAAATGGTTAATCAAATCCTTCCAATGATTGCTAAGCCAGAATCCATCTTTGCAAGCCATCTGGCTACCATGAAAGATTCGTTCATGAGGCTATCCACATATACAAACACAGAGACAATTTCAACCGAGAAGATGGATTCTGGCTTAGCAATTATTGGAAGGCTTTGATAAACCATTTCGGGTCTTAATTGATTGTTCACGCTTGCGGTGGCTTTCAGACCGCATCCAATATTTTCGTCTCCCCCCTCCTCTTCTCCGAACATAGATGGACTCGTCCATCTGAACAAACTGTCAAATCGCTCTCCGTGTTGCTAACGTAAAAAAAACGCCACTTTTTCAAATTTTCTTGCTGTGGTTTTCACACCTGATGATGATTGCTTGTGTTGCAGTCGAAACGTCGTGAGAATTTTATTGTTTTATATTTTTATTATTTTATTGTTTCCCTTCTACGTGACTTTACCGAAAGATCCAAGAAAAACTATTAATATGTTCTAATTTGATTTGAAACTTTCGTGACTGCAGGAATTACTCTTTGGTTCCTTCGGTAAAGTCAAGTAGAAAGAAAATAAATTAAATAATAGAGTAAGACGTTTCGATTGCAACACGATCAAACGTCATCAGGTAGAACTAAATTTGAGAGAGAGACAAAACACAGACACGGAGACACACAGACAGTTCACACAAGCAGAGAGAGACAACACAGACAAAGAGAGAGAGAGAGACACACAACATAGACACACAGAGAGCCAATGCCTCTGTGTCGAAGCCTTAAATAGAGAGGGGGGGGGGTGGGCAGAGAGAGAGGTGGGTCTGCTGGGGCAGCTGCTGGAGCAGAGAAATTAGCATGTCAATGAATCCAACCCGAAGCGACCGATGGAAAGAAGATCGAAAGGCCCTATGATAGCCTGATAAATTTTAGAGAGATAAATAAGTTGAGAAAAGAAACTTTTAAAAAAATTGGAAATGTTATGCAATGCAACACAGATCGGCTAACACAAGTTAACGCATAGCCTGGATGATTACGATCTCCAAAGATTGCTAAAATTAGAAGTTAAGTGTGAAATTTGACAAACAAAGACACACAGAGATGTGTGGAAATCCACCCCGAAGCGGCCTTGGGAGAGAAAGAGCGAATGGACCTATGAGAGCCTGTAAATTTTAGAGAGAGAAATAGGCCGTTTGAGAAACAAACTTAGAAACGTTACGTTTTAAAGCTTTCGCGACTGCAGGGATTCATCTTCTTGGTTCTTTTGGTAAAGTCACGTAGAATGGAAAGAAAATGATAAAAATAATAATGGCAGTCATCTTCTTTGGTTCTTTCGGTAAAGTCACGTAGAATGAGAATAAAATAATAAAATTAAATAAGACAATAAAATTCTCACGACGTTTCGGCCACAACACAAGTATCCTTCTTCAGGTGAAGGAACAAAACTGTCGGGACGACAGGGCTTCAATGAACGCTGCTAAGATTCGTAGCGTCTTTTTAAGTTGGGTGAGAGAAGTGAGGCACCTTGACAAAGGAGTTTACATATCAAACAGGAGAATTTAGCATTGAAATAGCTGAGGGATACGCTTGTGACTGGTCACAGAAATAGCTATGTTAAAGTCAAAGTTTACACATCAACAGAGGCACCTAGTACATGGACGCCATAGGGGCTGCAACTACCCAACTATCATACAGTAAACCGATGTGGAAAAAACTACATGGACGCCAAAGGGGCTGCAACTACCCAACTATCATACAGCAAACCGATGTGAAAAAAACTAAGTCTAAATTACATCAATAGAATAAATGTACTCAATATATTCTTCAATAAACTGAGCTATTAACAGCAACTGGGTATACACTACACTATATAATGAATACCATATAGTAAACCAATAAAACATAAAAAAATAAACTTCCTCAATGTTATCAATAAACTCTATATACTCTCCAAACAGCTGAGCTACCAACAATAAGTCGTTATATATCACAATACCATATGGCGAAAAAATGGGTGGTTTCTTCCCCTCAACGCCAGCACCATGGACAGCTACGAGCCCCGTTCAGACGGAAGAGTCCATCCATGCTCGGAACGGAGAAGGGGGGAGAGAAACAGCTACGAGGCGCTGTTATACTCCATGTTATAAACCATACCATTAACCGTGGTGTGAGAGGTATTAAGAGGCAATGACAGCGAAAGAGCTGCGGTCTGAAGGTCACCGTGAAATACAATTAGTTAAGAATCGAAATGGTTTAAAACATCTGTATGATAGTTGAGTAGCAGCAGCCCCTTTTGCGTCCACGTACTAGGTGCCTCTGTTGATGTGTAAACTTTGACTTTAACATAGCTATTTCTGTGACCAGTCACAAGCTTTTCCCTCAGCTATTTCAATGCTAAATTCTCCTGTTTGATATATAAATTCCTTTGTCAAGGTGCCTCACTTCTCTCACCCAGCTTAAAAAGACGCTACGAATCTTAGCAGCGTTCATTCAAGCTCTGTCGTCCCGACAGTTCTGTTCTTTCACCTGAAGAAGGCTACTTGTGTTGTGGCCGAAACGTCGTGAGAATTTTATTGTCTTATTTTATTTTATTATTTTATTCTCATTCTACGTGACTTTACCGAAAGAACCAAAGAAGATGAATCCTTGCAGTCACGAAAGCTTTAAATCGAAAAATAATGGCAGTGTTCACTCAAGCGCTGTCTTCCCGACAGTCCTGTTTCTTCACCTGAGGAAGGCTACTTGTGTTGTGGCCGAAACGTCGTGAGAATTTTATTCTGTTATTATAATTTGTATTATTTTATTTCCATTCTACGTGACTTTACCGAAAAAACCAAGAAGATGAAACTTAGAAACGGCCTATTTCTCTCTCTAAAATTTGCCAGGCCGCAAGCCCTGTTGGACCCATGCGCCGAAACCTTCAATAATGCAAGTTCAAAAGAACTCACAAACACCTCCTTGTTGTGAAAGACCCAATGCAGAAGATCCTTGGGTTGATGTTCCACGAAGCTGATCATGGTCCACCCTAAACCGCATAATCAATTTCACAAATCATGGCAGCAATGCGGATACCTGATGCAAAAACGGAAAATTTTAAACTCTCTAGTAGTGTGTGATTGTGGCTATCCAAAACAGACCATACAACGTATAATTACGCAATGCTCGATCTACAAATACGTACAAGACATAATAGCGATTCACTCCACTACTCCTTACGCGCTGTTGTATGTCTATTTTGACCACCTGAATTTGAAATGATAGTAGTTGTTCTGCATCTACATCAGCCATACAAATGAATAATTCCTGTGTAAAGATACATAGTATAATCCTATGTGTCCTGACGTTTGGACCACCCTGAAAACAAGTGCTGTACCCTCCCTTCACTCACCTTCCCACACCAGCTTGGTGAAGTATGGCTAAATAACCCCCTGCAAGAGGCCCTCATTTATCAGTCGTTTAACTAAACGCTTGTATACGTGTATGTACAGGATTTTGAGGGTTTCGAAAATGTTTACAGCAAGGAACGCGAAGAAAAAGGTGTTGTATCTGTACAACAACCAGCTGACGGCTCTCCCCAATGGAGTGTTTGACCAGCTCGTGAATCTGAAGTGGTTGAGCTTGTACAATAACCAGCTGACGGCTCTCCCTAATGGAGTGTTTGATTACCAGACCCAACAGTACAGCCCTGAGACTGGCCACAAACTCAGGTGAGATTTATTCCCGAGCGGTCGGTCCAGTCACCAGTGAATCTGGAATAGGAGTTGCTTTTTTATAGCAAGATCAGCAGGATGACAGTTTAACACTCATAATCGAGACTCCTTCTCTCTCCTACCCAATGTCCAAAGTTACGTCTCAATTCCACCATTTATCAACCACTTTCACTGCCATTTTACTCGTCACCCATCCTAATCTTCCTCCTTGCCGCGGAAATCATAGATGTTTGTTGTCACAGCAATTGCATAGTGCAGGGCAATGCACGGTGTGCGGTAGTTACGATGGTTAAGACGGCTTGTGTTCAGTTTGTCATGCGGTTGGAAAGTCAGCACAAGTCGTGTTCACTCGTAAAAACAGCAACTATCTAAATGTGGTGTCTGTGTTCACATGCTTGCTCTGTACAGATGTCTTAGGCTTCAGGGTACCTGTGACATTTATATTCTATACGAATTTAAATTACAATTATCATTGTTAAGAGCGGGGAGAGACGTATGAAGCCACGTGGTTACTGTGCACCCAAGTGGTATCAGTGTTTGAGTGTTTAAGCCACCCTTGTCGCGTCACGTTGCTACAAAGGCTACACACTACTGAGGAATCAAAATAATTTAGATTTCACGCATGCATCTGGAAACAAAAATACACGCGCTTGTGTGAAATAATTACGTCAATGTTAAATCGTGTATATTTAGAAACATGCGTTTAGAGTAGTTGTCTGCAATACATTTCTACACGATAAGCCACGTCGTTGATCTATAATTTGTGGGAAGGTCGCTTTGGAAAAATAACTACATAGCTCTTACCTGGTAACATAAAACAAGTTTTGATTTTAATTGTTTACTATGCGTTACCATTTTTGTTGGTGCTTTCGTGACGTCGTTGTCCAACTTATCAGCTGATAGCGGCTCTATCTTTGTTGACCAGTGTCGGTTGCTTCTATTGACGGCTGAGATGTCGCACCCCAATCCTCTCACGATTCTCACATGGGAAAGCAATGTTTTGTTTCTTTCTAAAAATCCGATTTTTTATTTTATTTTCTTCAACATGTGATCAACTTGGGGTTGTAATGTAAGTTTTGAATTAATTAGTAAACCCAATTATTTGAAGCACTATGTTCCGTGATGGTGTTTCTGATATCAATAATTGGTGAAGAGAGTGAAACTGGGTTTTTGTTTGAGGCAAATTTCATGATCTTCATTTTTTGGGAATTAGGAGCAATTTTAGTGCTGAGAATTTATGTTGAATCGGAATCGTGTTGGACATTCTGTTTCACTTCATTCTTTAGGATATTTACCTGATACTAGCATGACAGTGTCATCAGCAATTCGAGTATAGTCCAAGATTATTTATATCGAAAGAGAACACAATTGAACCCCGCACAGCACCTTGTGGAGCACCCTTTGTTATTTTAAAATGTATGAATGAGATGTTATCACTATTAACCTTTGATAAAGTGCTGATAAGTAGCTCTTAAACCATTGTATTGTACTGTGTGACAATTTTAGTCGACCAAGTCTTGTAAGTAAGAATATCATGGTCAACAGTATCAATGGCTTTTGACAAGACGAGGAATAGTGCAAAGCAGTAGTGGCCTTTATCCAGGTTACTGAAGAGACACTTTCATACATCCATCATTGCTGTGGTGGTGCAGTAATCTTCTCTAAAACCAGAACGTTTACTGTGAAGGAGACTGTGAGTTCTCCTGTGAGCGAATCATACTCATCACGGACATAAGATGGAATTGCTGAAACCTATCAACTTCTTTTAGGTACCATGCACGATGTCCATGTCTTTGCTGCATAGATGATAGAGGATATTACCACTGCCCTGTACATTTTAAAATTTATTCATCTTCATTCCTGATCGTGACTAGAAACTGGAAGACCGACTGCCAAACAAAGTACAGCCCTTCTTGATCCTCTCTTGAACTTCACGACTGAGGCATTCACCCACACTGGGGTTACAGGGCAATTCACGTTTAAAAAAAAAACGTTAACGGCAGTAGAAATCTCTTGGTCAGGTTATGACAAGATTAACGTGGTGATAATAGCAAGTGATGCAAGAACAGACTTAAGTTTTTAGCCAAGGAAGTAAGTGTTTGACCCAAAGCTTATAAATCGCGGACACTTTCTCAAACAGGGATGCCAAGGTTGCAAGCTCACAGGTTAAAGACACATGTCTAGCAGAGCGATGTCTGCGACTCACAGGTCTTGGCACAGGCCAAGCATTAGTTTCAGAGGTCGCAAGCTCACAGGACTTGGCACTTTATGGGCACGAACCGAGGAAGGTTTCACAGATCTCCAGGATTTAAACACGAACCAAGCTGGCACGGTTGCAAAGCTGAATTTCACTTCGCAAAGGCTGCGAGATGTATGCTTCTTCTTTGGTTCTTTCGGTAAAGTCACGTAGAATGAGAATAAAATAATAAATTGATAAAAAAAATAACGCAATAATATTCTCACGACGTTTCGGCCCCAACACAAGCGGCCTTCATCAGTTGAAGGGACGAGTGTCTGGAGGACAGCGCTGGAGTGAAAAAGCCACGCTCAGATCGCGAACTATAAGCTGTGTGAGAAGAAACAAAGCGCCTTGACAAAGGAATTAGCATAGAATTTAGCATTGAAATGGCTGAGTGATTAGCTTGTGACTGGTCACAGAAATGGCTATGTTAAAGTTAAAGCATACACATCCGCAGAGGCACCCCTTGACAAAGGAATTAGCATATAATTTAGCATTGAAATAGCTAAGTTAAAGCATACACATCCGCAGAGGCACCCCTTCATAAAGGAATTAGCATAGAATTTAGCATTGAAATAGCTGAGTGATTGACTTGTAACTGGTCACAGAACTAGCTATGTTTTGTCGTCCTCTCAGCCGACAAGGGCAATGCCACTGTCATTATGGACAAAACAGAATATAACAACAAAATTCAAGAACTACTCAACGATAGCAGATATACAAAAATAAAAAGAGATCCCACCAACAGCCTGGTTACCAAAACAAACAAATCATCTCTGATTCAACAGCATTAATTGATCAGACCAAACAGTTCTCGTTGAAACCCTCTGCTGCCAGACCTTAAGATTATATGGCCTTCCAAAGATACACAAATAAGAAACACACCTTTGTCCCATTGTCTCTACTAGCAACTCCTCCACCTATAAACTGGCACGTTTTCTGGTTGATATACTTCGACCTTTCACTGGATAAACCACCTCTGCAGTACTAAATTCTACTCACCTGGTATCGACAATCAAAGGCATTTCCCTGTCCCCAGACGATCTGCTTGTCAGTTTTGATGTGGTGTCCTTATTCACCAAAGTTCCGGTACCTGACACCATCGCTATCATTGAAGATCTGGTTCATCAACACATACTTCACCTGGAATGGAACTTTCTACAAACAGACTGATGGCACCCCAATGGGCTCCCCCCTATCTTCATTGGTTGCCAACTTGTTCATGGAAAAATTTGAAACTGACGCCATTCAGACTGCCACTCTACGACCAACCTTATGAAAGAGGTACGTAGATGAGACCTTTGGTATCTGGCCACATGGCTTACCTGCTCTAGACCAATTCCTCGACCACATCAACTCCATACACCCAGCCATCAGATTTACCATGGAGGTCGAAAAAGAAGGCAAGCTACCCTTTTTGGATGTCTTAATTAAAAGGAGACCTGATGGTTCAGTGAGCCACTCGGTCTACAGGAAAGCGACCCATACGGATGCTTACTTGAAACCGGATTCCCACCACCATCCATCCCAGAAGAACTCCCTCATCTAGACTCTATACCACAGAGCCCAATGCATTTCCGACCAGGATCACATTGCCAGTGAACTCAAACACGTACACCAAGCTCTCAAGGATAATGGTTACTCCGACTACACAATCCGCAAAGCCATCACTCCAGTCATGAAGAAGGATCCTCTTGAGGAGCCATTCAAAACCATCACATTACCCTACATTGCGGGGGTCACAAAAAATATCTCCAAAGTCCTGAACAAACACAAGATCCAGGTCTGATTCAACACAGTACATAAAATATGTGATCTGGTTCCATCAGTAAAATATGCTGTTCCAGACATACAGTACCCGGGTGTTTACAAACTAAAGTGCCTCTGTGGTA
The DNA here is from genome assembly GCF_048934315.1 of Petromyzon marinus. Classification (NCBI taxonomy): domain Eukaryota; kingdom Metazoa; phylum Chordata; class Hyperoartia; order Petromyzontiformes; family Petromyzontidae; genus Petromyzon; species Petromyzon marinus. The sequence continues at coordinate 553,963 of NC_133741.1, read as the reverse complement.
GCAGCTACATTGGAGAAAACAAACGACATATATCAGACAGCATCCTCGAACATAAAGCAGACTTGAAACACGGTAGGACGAACTCCTCTGCCGTGGCAGATCACTGTTATAATTCAGTGGGCTCACATGACATTGACTTCTCCAAAACGGAGGTTCTTGCAAGCCAACCAGCTAGCATGAGAGATTTGTTAATGAGGTCATCCACATATACAAGCAAAGAGACAATTTCAACCGAGAAGATGGATTTTGGCTTAGTATCCATTGGAAAAATGTTTCAAACCATTTCGGTTCTTAATTTAATTGTATTTCACGGTGACCTTCAGACCGAAGCCCCCCTTTTTCGCTGGTATTGCCTCTTAATACCTTTCATACCATGGTTAATGTTATGGTTTGTAACATGGAGCATAACAATGAATAGTATAACATTGTAACGTTTAACTTTACTCATAAGGCAAGATATAGCATCGTTACTCTTTGTTTCTATTCAGTAAAGTCACGTAGGTAAAAAATAAAACAACAAAAAATCACGACGTTTAGGCCACAACACAAGCGACCTTCATCAGGTGAACGGACCAGACTGTCTCGAGGACAGCGCTGGAATGAACACAGCTAAGCTCAGACCGCGACCTGTAAGCTGTGTGAGAGGAATCAAGGTGCCTTGACAAAGGAATTAGCATAAAAAATAGCATTTAATTGGCGGATTTAGCATGATGAAAGGTGAACATGTGCAGGTCGGCGAGGGGGGGAGGTGTGAAAGGGAAGAAAAGGGAAGAACGAAAGTTTGGGGTACCACTACTTGAAAAAATATACTGTACCATTGAAAATTAGTTTAATGTTCGGTTCGATTTCGAACATCTTTCCAATGGTTGCTTAATTTGAAACCATCTTCTCGGTTGAAATTGTGTCTGTGTTTGTAAATCTGAATTGCCTCGTGAACAAATCTCTGATGAAAACCCGTGGGTTTGCAAAGAACCTTGGAATCGGAGAAAATTATATCGTGATCACCCACAGCGTTGTAACAGTCATCAGCTACGGCAGAAGAATCCGTTCTGCCGTGTTTCAAATCTGATTTGTGCTCGCGAATTCGGTCAGAGACATGTCCCTTCGTCCAATATAGCAATCACCGCAGGTACAACTCAATTTGTAAACCCCGGGGTACTGTAAGTCAGGAATGACATTCTTCACGGATGGGATCAGATCACGAATTTTGTGTACTGTATTGAACCGGACCTGGATCTTGAGTTTGTTTAGAATTTTGGAAATATTTTTAGTGACGCCTACTATATATGGTAGTGTGATGGTTCTGACCGGAGTATCAAGTGGTTGTTTCTGTATGGAGGGAGAGACAGCTTGGCGGATGGTACGGTCAGAGTATCCATTCCTTTTGAGGGCCAGGTGTACATCTTTTAATTCACTGGTTAGGTGGTGTTGGTCCGAAATGCAATGAGCCCTATGGTAAAAAGTTTTTTATGAGAACATTATTTTGAGCTGGGTGGTGGTGGGAATCAGGTTTCAAGTATGAATCTGTGTGGATGGGTTTCCTGTAGACAGAATGCCCCAATGAGCCATCAGGTCTCCTCTCAAACAGAACATCCAAGAATGGTAGCTTGCCATCTTTCTCCGCTTCCATGGTGAATTTGATGGCGGGATATCTGGAATTGATGTGGTGTAGGAAAAGGTTCAGATCTGAGAGGCCATGTGGCCAAATGACGAAAGTGTCATCCACATATCTCTTCCACAGGGAAGGTCTGAGGGTGGAAGTCTGGATGGCGTCCGATTCAAATTTCTCCATGAAAACATTGGCTATCACTGGTGACAAGGGGGAACCCATGGGAGTACCCTCATTTTGCTTGTAGAAGGAACCATTCCAAGTAAAGTAGGTGTTGGTGAGGCAGTGCCTGGCCAGCGTAGGTACATCGGGGTTTAGTCCATGTTGTACCACATTTTTAATAATTTCAATGGTATTAGGTACCGGGACCTATGTGAACAAGGAGACCACATCGAAGCTGACAAGGATATCGTCAGGGGACAGTACAACGTCTTTGACCATAGACACCAATTGGGCTGAGTTAAGTACTGCTGAGGAGGTCTTGGTAGTGAAAAGTTGCAAGGTATCTGACAGACAACGTGCTAGCTTTTAGGCAGGGGAGTTAATCGTGGATACGATGGGTCGTAGTGGAGTACCTTCTTTATGAATCTTTGGAAGACAATATAATCTAGGGGGTCTTGCAGCAGAAGGTTTTAGGGAGGGACGTTTAGTTGGTTCGATTAGGGAGGTCGAATCTGTGATGATACTGTTGGTTTTCATAGTTAGGCTATTAGTAGAGTCATTTTTTTATTTTTGAGTAACTACCATCATTGAGTAGGTCCTGAATTTTATTGTTGTATGAGTTTTTATCCATAATTACAGTGGCATTGCCCTTGTCGGCTGAGAGGATGACTATATCATGTCTCTCTTTTAATTTCACGAGTTCAGAGCGTTCATCTTTGCTGATGTTGCTAACGGGTTTCTTAGAATTTTTAAGAATTATAGCTATTTCAGCTCTCGCAACGTCTGCTTGGATGTGTCCTATACCTTTGAGGGCTACATCGACCTGAGAAATGATATCATCTATCGGTATAGGTTTTGGGGTGACAGCGAAATTTAGTCCTTTAGCCAATACTGTTTTCAGATTGTCTGAAATCGGGGTGCAACTCTGATTGATAACAATTTTGTACACGTCTAGTTTTGTGATCTGTGGAACCGGGTTTTTCTTTGATAGGTGGTTGAATTAAGCAATTAGGTTAGCTTTGCATTTGATTGAAAGTGAGTCGGCAGAAGAAGCCGTCATGTTGTCTACGTGGTTCCAATCAGAAGGTGGCATCTTTTGTGTTAACATTAAATGAGCTTGGAGGAGAGTCCTGTCTAAAGTATCGAGTTAAAAACGGAGTAGTCTTATCCTCTCTGAGATTAAAGAGAGGCTGGCCTTAAACATCATTTGTTTAGAATTCGGTGAGGACACAGCAGCAGAAGTGAGTGTGAATGCGATGAGTATTACCTTGTGGTCGCGGCATCTTTTGAGGAAGGTTCGCGTCTCGATGAGCTGTGACTTCTTGTCTCGTTGTCTGTTAAAAGCTCTAACAGATAGTTGAAAAGATTTCCAAAATTCTAAACAAATACAATATCCAGGTCCGGTCCAATACAGTACGCAAAATTCGTGATCTGATCCAATCCGTGAAGGATGTCATTCCTGACTTACAGTACTCCGGGGTTTACAAATTGAGTTGTACCTGCGGTGATTGCTATATCGGGGAGACGAAGCGACATGTCTCTGACCGAATTCGCGAGCACAAATCAGATTTGAAACACGGCAGAACGAATTCTTCTGCCGTAGCTGATCACTGTTACAATGCTGTGGGTGATCACGATATAATTTTCTCCGATACCAAGGTTCTTTGCAAACCCACGAGTTTTTTCAGAGATTTGTTCACGAGGCAATTCTGATTTACAAACACAGACACAATTTCAACCAAGAAGATGGTTTCAAATTAAGCAACCATTGGAAAGATGTTCTAAATCGAACCAAACATTAAAATAATTTTCAATGGTACAGTATATTTTAGCAAGTAGTGGTACCCCAAACTTTCGTGCTTCCCTTTTCTTCCCTTTCACACCTCCCCCCCCTCACCGACCTGCACATGTTCACCTTTCATCATGCTAAGTCCGCCAATTAAATGCTATTTTTTATGCCAATTCCTTTGTCAAGGCACTTTGATTCCTCTCACACAGCTTAAAGGTCGCGGTCTGAGCTTAGCTGTGTTCACTCCAGCGCTGTCCTCGAGACAGTCTGGTCCCTTCACCTGATGAAGGCCGCTTGTGTTGTGGCCGAAACGTCGTGATTTTTTGTTGTTTTATTTTTTACCTACGTGACTTTACCGAATAGAACCAAAGAGTATGGATCCTTGCAGTCACGAAAGCTTCAAATCTTGAATATATAGCATCTTAATTGCATAGTGAATATACATTAGTGTGGTATATAGTTGGATTAATAGAATAAGACATAGAATAATGTTACAATGTCTAATATTTTTTTATGGTCTAAAGTATAGGGTGGTATAAAGTAACGCATTGTATAATTCAAAGGTGAATTTGTCTATGTTATAACATGCAGTTTGGATTTGAAGGTATGGTATTGTATTGCATAGTGGTCCTTATGCATGTCATGGTGCAGCTCGGTACACAGCAGCGCACCTTGGCTGCAGCACTTGGTTTGGAATAATTAGTGTTAGTTTCCACCAGCCCCCCCCCTCCTCCGCCCCGGGTGGGGGCTGGTAACATGCTAATCCAACTCTGCCCACACAGCCTTAATAAGACTCAGTCCTGACGTGACGGGGTCCACTCGGTTTCTGTCTCCTGGACAGACCTGTTTCTTTACCTGAGGAAGGCCGCTTGTGTTGTGGCCGAAACGTCGTGAGAATTTTATTGTGTTATTTTATTTTATTATTTTATTCTCATTCTACGTGACTTTACTGAAAGAACCAAAGAAGAAAAGGAAAATCCTGCAAAATAGACAGGTGCGGCTTGTCCACTAGGGGAGTTGAGGTGCCATCCCACTAGGCAGCTGTAGATGAGAAAGATTTTGTCTAAAAAAAATACTATTCTATCAATTATTTAGCTGTGTTTATTTTTAAAAATATTATTATACTTTCAACGTGAAGATAACATTTGAAGTTTTTGATATTATAAGCGGCTGCCACACCATAGTCTGATTTCTGCCTTGGGGAGGTCTCGGGGAGGCTATGCAGGCATCCGAGTGAGAAATATCCCTTCATTAATTGCGATTAGATTCGAACGTCGTTTGAGACCCATTCAGGGCAGTGAAAAAAGCACCCATGGCTGTAATCACTATGTCACAATGGTAGGTTGCACTGTGAAAATATAGCAGGTCACGGCCTACACGTAGGTGGGTGTACGACGGAATGTGGCTGTTATTGTACGCCGTGTCTTGGTTGCCTTGGATAATTTGTTGAGTCGTGTCAGCTGATATTTAATTGGCTGTTATATCCGACAATCTGAGTTGCATTTTCCTGTTGGGTGCCTCTGCATTAACGTGCTGGGGTCTCACTAGCATGGCCACCTCTGCTCCCTCAGCCTCGATGTATCGATGGTTCTGGCTGTGTGATTGGCTTTGTGTCTCAATGACGCGACCACCATCATGGTGGTTCTCTTGGGTGAACGCGCTTGCCTCACTGCGCAGTTGGCAGCGCCGCAGCTTGTGTTACACATAACTTGCTAATCCCCCTATCTCCCTGCCTAATCTCTCCTATCAACATAGTGCTATATCATTGGACCTCCTTTGCCAGTACCAAAATATAATAGGGTTTTTCCCCTTTTTTCTGGCAACAAAACTGAAACCTTTTTTACAAGGATTTATGTCTGCATTAACCACAATACTTGCAGTCAAAATGCAAACAAAAACACACTGATAATATATGTGTAAAGGAGTAGTCACGGATATGACGTCATGCTCGCCTCCGGAGGCGATGACGTCACACTCAAAATGGGCTCCACGGAGACGGGTATTCTCCTGTCCCCGTCGAGTTACTTTTCAAGGATGAAGGGATTAGTGGGCGCCTTGACAGCTGTGTCGGGGGGCCAGGTCCTTTTTCTGCAGGTCCTCAATTCGGGGCCCGCGCCGGTCATAATCCCGGCCGGCGCCGCCCTGGTGCACGCGACCCCGGCTCCTCCACCCGAGAGTGCTGCCCTGGATGGAGGGGTTGTGGCGGGCGTGATGCATGCGGGGGACTCCGACGCATCGCGGATCACCACGTTGTGCAATGAGAATGCCTTGTTGTCACCCGAGGAACGTCAGCAACTCTGCGAACTCATCGAGACGTTCACCGATGTGTTTAGCCAAAGTAAATTTGCACTGCTCTTTTGGAACACCACATAGATACGGGCGACTCGGCCCCTATTTGACTTAATTCTCACAGCTTTAGCCCAGCGGAAAAAGAGCATGTCCGCTCGGCTGTCGACGAAATGTTGACGGCGGACATCATATCCCCATCTACTAGCCCTTGGGGTGCCCCCATTGTGCTAGCAAAGAAACGGGACAGGAGTCTCCAGTTCTGCGTCGATTTCCGTAAATTGAACAAGATCTCGGTGACTGATGCATATCCATTGCTTCACATAGATGATTCCCTGGACGCCCTCTCGGGTGCGTGGTTATTTTCGACTCGAGATTTGCTCTCTGGCTTCTGGCAATTGCCACTGGACGAGGCCTCTAGACCCAAGACAGCATTCCGCATGCCCCAGGGGTTGTTCGAGTTCAATCGGCTTCCTATGGGTCTTCATTCGGCTCCAGCCATCTTCCAGCGTCTCATGGAGATGGTCTTGGCGGGGCTGCAGTGGGAGTCTTGTTCAATCTACTTGGACGACGTTATTGTTTTTGGCCGTACGTTTGGCGAGCACTTGCAACGCCTTGAGGCTGTATTGGTCAAAGTGCGTGCTGCGGGCTTAAAATCGAAAGCCCAGAAATGCCATTTGCTACAACCATCAGTGAAGAATTTGGGACATATTCTTAGTGTGTCAGGTGTCACCATGGACCCGGAGAAAACGAATTGTGTCCAGGCGTGGCCGACCAATGATCGCCAGATCACGGTAGTTTATAGTAGTAGTTTATATTTCGTTTTTTCACATCGGTTTATTGTATGGTAGTAGGGTATTTGCAGTTCTTTAGAAACTCTTTTTTTGTTCTCCACGTAATGCACTAGCTTGTATCGCGGTGGTTTGGGCTGTTGCAGTTCTTTATAATTAAAATTTCCCTCTATTTATTCCTGCAAATCCTACATAATACACTAGCAAAATATGACTTTGAGACCCCCCCACCGCCTACACATTCCACAAGGAGTGACTAACCCCATATCTGCATTTGTCATCAATATGCTAAATTCCTCTGTTGATATGTAAACTCCTTCGTCAAGGCGCTCTCCTCCTCCCACCCAGCTTAAAATATACTGCCAAGCTTAGCAGTGTTCATTAGGATGCTGTCTTTCTGACAGCTCTGTTCTTCACCTGAGCACGGCTGCTTGCATTGTGGCCGAAACGTCGTGAGAATTTTATTGTTTTATTTTTATAATTTTATTATTTCCCTTCTACGTGACTTTACCGAAAGAACCAAGAATTTGAATCACTACAGTCACGAAAGCTTTAAATCGAAATGTGTTCACATACTTGCTCTGTAGAGATGTCTTAGGCCTCAGGGTGCCTCTGACATTTAGATTCGATGCAAACTTACATTATAATTATCATTGTTAAGAGCGGGGAGAGATGTATAAAGCCACGTGGTTACTGTGCATCCAAGGGGCCGTCCATAAATGACATCTCGCGATTTTGGAAGATTATTGACCCAAACACCCTTTCGTCACACGGCGTCACAAAAAGTCACGAAAAGTCAGACCCCCGCTCAAATATGACGTCACAAAGCTCTCCTCCCCCCCCCCCCCACAAAAAATAAAACATGCTTCAAATCGCTTTAAACTATTTAAAAGTCTATTTAATTCAGTAGAACGTGTTGTCTATATGTAGTTAAAGTTGCGCATTTTGATGTGACATCACATTTCTCAAACCCCCCCCCATCGTCACACATGTCTGACCCCCCCCCCCTAGGTGCGTGACGTCATTTATGAACGGCCCCCAAATGATATCAGTGTTTGAGTTTTTAGACCACCCTTGTCGCATAACGTTGAGGAACAAACATTATTTAGATTTCACGCATGCATATGGAAGAAAAAAATACACACGCTTGTGTGAAATAATTACCTCGATGTTAATTCGTGTAAATTTAGAAACATGCGAAACATGCGTTTAGAGTAGTTGGCTGCAATCGATTTCTACATTATACGCCACTTCGTTGCGCTTTCATTTGTGGGAAGGTGGCTTTTTAATAAGAGCTACATAGCTCAGCAAGGCGTTAACCTGGTAACAAAGAAATATTTGTAAGTGTTTTAGTGACGTCGTTGTCCAACTTATTAGCTGATGGCGGCTCTATCGTTGTTGACCAGTGTAGGTTGCTTCTATTGACGGCTGAGCTGTCGAAGCCCAATACTCTCACAATTCTCCCTCTCCCCCTCCCTCCCTCCCCCTCTCCCTCCCTCCCTTTCTCCTTCCCTTATTCCCTCCCTCCCCCCTCCCTTCCTCCCTCCACCCTTCCTCCCTCATTCCCTTCCTCCCCCCCTCCCTCCCTCCCTCCTCCCTCCCTCGTCCACGATCTCCACTCATTTAGGCACTGCCTGTCTTAATGAGCAAGCTGTCCTCAATTCACTGTGGGAATGACAAACGTCTTGAGGTTGACATGAAGCTTTTCCTTGTAACGCAAAATTCGCCCCCATCCCTTCCTTCAATGCCTCCTGAAAATGCCCGTATTTGATGCCCTTCGGTGGTCTTCGGTCTTTCCTCCTGACTACATACACGATCAAGTGCCTCCACATTGGGCATCAAGAATAAAAAGCAGCATATACTAATATATAAACACCCAGGTCTGTCATTCTGTCATTATGTGACTAACGCGGCACGGATTGGTTGAAGTAGCGTCACGTGACCGGGACCAAGCAGCCAAACATGTACGCCCCCGAACAGGTAAGTGTGGGATGACCTCCCCGACGTGCGCGTCATCACACACGTATGGGCGGTGACCTCAGCTCTCTTTCACAACACCTCAGCCGCGTTCGTGTGTAATGACGCCACGCCTCCAACCATGACAAGCGCACAGCCTGCAGTGGGCCTTCATTCAGCAGTGCATTTGAACACTAAAAAAGTACAGCACTCATGTACAGTGCTGACTTTTTCCACTATGAAAGTAAAATAATATAACAAACACACAGTTCTGTGTATCATTCTGTCTGTCATTCTGTCACTAACGCGTAAACTTGCCAAAATATTTATATAGAAGAAACTAGGTTGTTCGGGGCCACCGCAGGCACCCCCCAACAACATATTGATATATAAAAAGCCAGAGCCTTGATGTCTCGCTCACTCCATAATGCTGTCAATAATTATGAGCGGTTGACGATACTCCACATTGGGGGTGGGGGCACCTCCTCACCGAGAACTTAAGCTTCATTAAAAAGCCAGAACCCTCATGCCACGCGAACTATGTAACCATATTGAGACATAGAAGGAAAAAGGGCATCGTGATGAACATGGGATATAACCATGAAATAAAATAAAGTCTGTGTTACCGGCCTTACAAATGGTACAGCAATGGATGCACTAAATATGATTTTACTGTGTTCTTTTCACTTTAATCTGTCAGATTTAATCTTGATTCGAAGCTTTTGTGACTGCAGGAATCCATACTCTCTGGATTTTTCGGTAAAGTCACGTAGATAGAAAAAAAATAGAAGATAACACGACGTTTCGGTCGCTTTAGTTGCTGTCGCTTGTGATGTGACCGAAACGTCGTGTTTATTCTATATATTTTTTTTTATATCTAGGTGACTTTACCGAAAGAACCAGAGAGTATGTCAGATTTACTGCAATACACCCGTCCTTGGACGGGCTATAGGCTAGTTTATTCATAATGAAGGAATCCGATGAGCTATGAAGTTATTTTTCACAGATGTCCAGTACGGGAAAGGGTAAAAACAATACAACAACAATAAATACACAAACACGATAGCAGTGCAAAGTACAAGAAAGGTAAACAAATTACCCAAATATACAAATAAAACTAAACCATCCCCATCCTACCAGACAAGCCCTCTGAGGTATGAACTTATTGTTCAAAAGCAACCTGGCCACAATTGATAGCTCAATAAAGTGGCCCATTTATTTGAACATTTATAGTAGCAAAATAATCTAAATAATCTAAGAGCACGTTTTAAATGTGGAGGGAAAAACGGGAGCTCCCAGAGAAAAAATCCACGCGATCATGGGGAGAGAGAGATACATACTCCAAATATACAGGAGGCGTCAGGGTCGGGGTATAACCCCTGACCTCCTGCATACCAGGCAATGAAGATAACATCTCACCAACTGAGGTGCCCCTTAAATAAATAAATTATAAAAGTTCAATTTGCATAATCAATTCCCAAGCTTCTGAAAGGCAGTAAAACAACAGCAAAAACAGTCCCAGACCCACCAATCGACACACAGTCCGTCAATAAAAATTGTACAATCAAATGGAAATTTCAATAAATTGCTAAGGATTACATTTACAAATTACATTGTCAAATGTATCTGTATCTAGCACTAATCTTCTGCTTCAGAATATTTTTTGAGGGAATATTTATGATGCTAAGTGAGAAAACAAGGTTGTTCCTAAACGGCAGTGCTGCAATGGCAAATAATTTATCACCTCTTCTACGTCTTGTTTTTGGGGTAGTTAAATGCAATTAGAGGGGCGTCCTAGATTTCTTGGATTTGACAATGGGGTTAATGAATTATCTAAGTGTAGCACAGATTTGATTTAAAAAAATGTGTATGGAGGAACAGGGCCCAATATCGATGTATTTTTGCATCAAGTGATGAGAGATTAGATTTTAAGTAGAGGTCCAAATGGTTCATTTTGTATGGTACAGCCAGTGCACGTCGAAGCGCAGAATGATAAAATGGGTTTAGTGAATCATGAGGAACTCATCTGTAAGCAGCATCACCGTAGTTAAACAGTGGTGGTCTGTGTGGGGGACGCAGGCCCCCAGCGCCCCCTCCTAGGGAAGGCTGATCTCGGTAGGGCTGCGGGCTCCGGACCCCTCGCTCGTGTGAGAGCCGCCGTTATCCGACTCCCCGCTTGTGGGGGGAGGGCTGCTGCCCTCCGTCTCCTCTCCTCGCGGTGCAACCCCTCGGGTCCGCAGGTCCTGTTTGGGAGACATAGCTCTGGGCTGGCGCACGACTGGCTGGAATCAATCCGTCGCTTCTCAGCCACTCAAACACGACGTCTCCGCTCACACAACTCCGCGCACCACTCACACGCGCTGAACGGGGGGTCAGGGGTCAGAGGGCAATGACGTCCTTCGCATACGCATTGCCACTGAGGGTTGGCAATGGACGTTGTTTAAAGGGCTGCGGGGCAGGGATTTGGAGTCGGTCGTAGGTAGACACACCAATCGCACGCTCGACGGGGGGTTGGGGGTCAGAGGGCAGAGACGTCACTCGTACACGCGTAGCTGATTGGGGGGTTTTCTCGGAGATTATTTAAAGGGCTGTATGAATAATCCCACGTGTACCCAGGCGAGTCCACCATCGCTCGCCGCGGACATACACTAAACAAAGGCCGTATAGATAATCTCGCGTGTACAAAGCCCATCTACCTCACGCTCACGTTTAACACAAGGGCGTATGAGTAACCTCACGTGCCCCTGTACGATTCCGCCGCAGCTCGCTACATGCACACGCTAACCACGAGTTACACGCAGGGGCGAGCGCAAACACATGGGTAAATACACACGCACGTGCAAACACAGGGTATAGTGATGCAGGAACCCCGGTCGGGCGCGCACACAATGGCCGCCTCCACAGAGTTACCCGCGTGCAAATCCCCGTACCACGACAAGCGGACTCACACCACTATGCGCACGTTCCACACTCGCAGAAACCACATGACAAGGTTTATTTCTAACTAACGATTTATTTCCGGCGTGTCCGCGGGCTACTATCACCCAAATCAGTAGGAGTCAGCAGGGCAAGTCTAACCTATCTCCCGATGGTCCAAACCCAATCTACCTCGTCCCCTTAGAATCCAACTGCCTAGGGTCTTACTCTAAATCCCAACTCTCTCTTGCGTACTCACGGTTCGGCTCGGATGTGCGAGAAGCTGTGGAGAGGCGAGGCTGCACAAAGTCCTCGCTGGGAACGGGGCCTGGCTGTGCTGAGACTCGTCTCACGGACGATCCAGTGGCTAGCAAGGTGACTACTCCAATCCCCTGACTCGAGAAAAACCCGACTACCCTATCCCTGCCTTCTCTCACCTTTTACTATTCTCTACATCAAAGATAATTTGGCGCTGGTCCGCTGGCCTTCCCAGCCAATCAGGTGGCTCGGATTTCCCGCCACTCTTCCCGGGCCGGTGCTCTCTCAGATGTCCGCATTTTACCCTCTACACAAGCACATTCATTCTAGCAATCAGCGGACCGGCCCTCTTTTCCCGCCGTTCGTGACTCCGCCCCCCCCCCCACCTGCCTGCTGACCCGTGTGTGTTATGTGTGTTTTCTACCCGTGGTGGCTCAGCAGGCCCATCGTGACCATATAATTACAACCCAAGTCACGATGCCGTGGTGCGAGTTAGCCTCGGGGGTGATCGCCCAATTCCCTGGTCGCAGGAAACCATGAAGATTGGTCCCATGAGAAGGCTTCTGGGTGAAAACCTGTCGGCCAGGTGACCTCCCCTCGGGGCTCTATGTGGGGGTGTGTGTGTGTTCATGTAGGGGGTGGCGAGGGAAGAGCAGCGTCGGCCCCGTCGCTCGGAGGTGGCGGCATGGCGGCCACGGCGTTGGCAGGATGGCTTCACTGCTGCGGTATCACAGTTGCAGGCACGGGTCCGACGGAGCAGCTTCGCTGCTGTGGCACCACAACTGATAGCTTCAACAATTTGCAGTAGTCGAATGGGAAAGCAATGTTTTGTTTATAAAAAAATCCGATTTTTCATTTTATTTTCTTCAACATCTGATCAACTTGTGGTTAGAATTAAATTTTTGAATCTAGTAAACTCAAGTATTTGAATCACTCTGTTTGTTCAGTCTTGTTGTTTCTGATATCAATAATAGGTGAAGAGATTGAAACTGGATTTTTTGTTTGAGGCAAATATCATGACCTTCGCTTTTTGGGGATTTAGGAGCAATTTTAGTACTGACAATTGATGTTGAATTGAATCGGAATCGTTTTGGACATTCTGCTTCACTTCGATCATTGGGATATTTACCTGATACTAGCATGACAGTGTCATCAGAAATCTAATACTCAGTTATTCAAGTTTAGTCAAAGATTATTTAAATATTAGAACACAATTGAACCTAGCACCCTGTGGAGCACCCTTTAATATTTTATTTTTTATTGAGAAAGTTCTGAGAGATAGCTCTTAAACCATTTTATTGTACTGTGTGACAATTTTAGTCGACCAAGTCTTGTAAGTAAGAATATTATGGTCAACATGATCAATGGCTTTTGACAAGACGAGGAATAGTGCACAGTAGTAGTGGCCTTTATCCAGGTTACTGAAGAGACACATGAATACATCTGTAGTGACGTAAATTGATTCACTATGGCGTTTATCACCAGCTACTGTCACAAGAGTGGAACTGTACGTCTTCAGCCTCTCTCTGGCACCAGAGTAGGTATGGCATGGAAGCGGGCCTTAGGGGGCATGGTTATGGTGAGTGTCAGAGAAAGGGCAAGTAAGGACGTGACAGTCTGGGTGAACCCGAAAGGGCACGTGACCCGGACAGGGTAGCAAGGGGGGGTAAAAGGGGGCTTGAGGGGCACGTGATGCTCGGTGGATAACCTTGTGGTGAGATCCAGAAGGGGGCGTGGCTGAAGCTGGAGCAAGGCCACACTCGGGAGCATAAAGTGGAGGTCCGAGAGCAATCGCGGCTGTCTGTTGGAATGGAACCCATCGGTGCTACGTCTCTTCGATCCTCAGTCCTTGGTCTTCAGTCTTTATGCTTGGCATCGTGCGTCAGGCAGTGTGTTACTGACTGACCCGGTTATGTAGTTACCCCGTTGTGGTCTAGATAACCAGTGTACGGTTTTTGTAGATACCCTGTTGGGGTGTGAGAATAAAAGTGTTGCCTCCAAGTACAAGTGTGTGCCTCCATAGAACCCACTACATCTGGCATCGGAAGTGAAACATAATAGCTAGGTGATAGCCCTAGTGTAGTGTGATGTTAACAACATGAAAACGATTCACCAAGGCGCCTATGGATGAAGAGGATGACGAGGGGGTGATTCCCCAGACAAGCCTGGGGGATTGCAGCCTGGTTAAACACTGCATGGCGGCTCTACAGCGGGTGAAAAGCAATGACTCCACGTGGAGGGGGACCTCCATTCGTTCCAGGAGCACCCCTGCCGTCTGCTTTGAGTGAGGCCTGCTGGGCCACGTCGCAAGAGGATGCCGCGCTGACCAAGCAAGATTCTCCGCGGCGCCGTCATCTTCCACCCTGCCGTCCTCCATTCGTCAGGGTCCTCAGATGAGTCGTTGCACATCTCACACCTGGCCCTTGCAGACACATCATGCATAGTTTCATGCGCCAGGTCGGATTTGTTTTTGTTACTCTTCGCCGGGTTGTGGTGAGGATCGGATTGTGTTCGGTGGCAGATGGCCGCGGTGTCCATGTCAGTTGTCCACGTTGTAACATTGTTTTTTGTTGTTGTTGCGGTGTCTGGATAATCGATATTGTGCGGATTTTATATGGGGCATTGCTTGGGATGGTCGATTTTTTGGGGATTGGATATGGTGCATTGCTTGGGATCATCGACTATTGTGGGGACCGTGTATGGTGCATTGCCATAGAGTTCGGGTGCTCTGAGCCCCTTGGAAATCACGTGTTTTTTTTAATGGTGATATCCAAATGGCAGGTCCAGTGTTGTTCAAGGTCACTGGCTGTATCCTGTCTGTTGCACAGAATTTTTTCGTTTTGTGCGAGAATGCCCTTTAAGATCTTGGTGGATCGAGGGTGCACTGGGCTGTCATCTGGCCATCAAATTGCGTTTTGTCCTCTCCGAGGGGGGGGCAAAAGGGGGCTTGAGGAGCACGTGATGCTCGGTCGAGAACCTTCTGGTGAGATCCAGAAGGGGGCGTGGCTGAAGGTGGAGAAAGGCCACACTCAGGAGCATAAAGGGGAGGTCCTGAGAGCAATCACGGCTGTCTGTTGGAATGAAACCCGTCGGTGCTACGTCTCTTCGATCCTCGGTCCTCGGTCTTCGGTTGTCAGTCTTCACGCTAGGCATCGTGGGTCTACGCAGTGTGTTACTGACTGACCCAGTTATGTAGTTACCCCGTTGTGGTCTAGTTAACCAGTGTACGTTTAAGTAGTTACCCATTTGGGGTGTGAGAAAAAAACGTGTTGCCTACAAGTTCAAGTGTGTGCTTCCGTGCAACCCACTACACATCCATCGTTGCTGTGGTGGTGCGGTAATATTCTCAAAAACCAGATCGTTTACTGTGAAGGAGATTGTGAGTTGTCCTGTGAGCGAATCATAATCATCATGGATGTAAAATAGCGTTGCTGAAGCCTATCAACCTCTTAAAGGTGTCATGCACGGTGTCCATGTCTTCGCTCCATAGATGAGAGAGGATATTACCACTGCCTTGTACAAATTGCGGAAACTGGCTCAAACAGGGTGGTTGCAAGCTCACAGGTCAAAGACAGGTCCAGCAGAGCGATGTCTATGACTCATAGGTTTCGGCACAAGCCTAACATTAGGTGCAGAGGTCGCAAGCTCACAGGGCTTGAAACTTCTTGGGCACGAACCGAAGAAGGTTGCACAGATCACTGGGTTTAAAACACGAACCAAGCAAAGTTGCAGAGGTGGCAAGGTTGCAAAGCTGAGTTGCACTTCGGAAGGCTGCGAGGTGTCTCCTATTCTTGGTTCTATATGTAAAGTCACATAGATAGAACGTGAAAATAAAATAAAAAGAATCAAATTTTAACACAATTAAAAAATAAAAATTTAAAATAATTAAAGACAAAAAACCCACGACGTTTCGATCGCAACACAGGCAGTCTTCATCAGGCGGAGAGAAAAGATGGGGCAAGCCTCCAAATGCAACTGCTTATAAGGGTTTTCAAAGTGAGTGGGTGGGGGACGAGAGCTGGGAGGAGGAATACGTGGCACAAACAGCATGGGCAGGGCAGCCAGTCAGCCAGTGCCAATGTAGGAGTAGACAATGGGGGAGTTGGGAGAAGGAGAGCTGCGCGACGTAAGTCAACCAGTGCTAATGTCAGAGTAGACAATGCAGGGAGGAAGGAGTTAGAGATAGGGGGAGAGAGGGGAGGGGTAGAGATGTGTGGGGGGGGGCATTGCACCTCGCAACACACATCCACACTGCTGACAATAGAGGTTGACAAGAAAACACAAATCAAGTCATGACCCAAAGTGGTTGATTACATCTTTCCATTGATTGCTGAGTTTAACGCCGTCGTCTCGGTTGAAATTGTGTCTGTGTCTATGAATATGGATGACTTCGTAAAATAATCTTTGTTGATAACCAGTCGGCTTGCAAAGTACCATCGCCTTAGAAAAATAAATTTCACGTGAGCCAGCCGCATTAAAGTAATGATCAGCCACGGCAGAAGTATTGGTCCTGCCGTGTTTCAGATCTACCTTATGCTCACGAACACGGTCCGAGACATGTCGTTTAGTTTCAATATAACTGCTGCCGCAGATACAGCTTAGTTGGTAGACGCCAGGATATTGCATGTGAGGAATCTTGTCCTTCACAGATGGGACCAGATTACGAATTTTATGCACTGTAATAAATCGGACCTGGATCTTGTGTTTGTTCAAGATTTTGGAAATATTTTTGGTCTCTTTGTAAGGCAAGGCGATGGTTTTGATTGGATTGCACACATACCCCGACAACAAATATCCCCCGTATAGCCCTCATATGCTATTGGGGCAAGTGCTGTTAGCGAGCAGCACTTATGAAGTGGGTGTTATTTGGCGATACTTTACCACACAGAGGCGGGGAGCCTAGGGCCTCCCCTAGGTTGACATGGGTACAATTGAGTTCAATGCATTTTGCTGTACTGCCCTCTGCTGCCCACCATATAGATATAAGTACATGCTGGATTAAGGTATAAAGTTTTGCCAACATACTAACATCGTACTCAGTAATTTTTAGTGTCTTTTATGTAATGCTTTATATATGTTTGAATAATTATATCTTATTATAGCCAGCTCACGGCTCTCCCCAAGGGAGTGTTTGACCAGCTCGTGAATCTGCATACGTTGTGGTTGAACAGTAACCAGCTGACGTCTCTGAGCGCTGGGGTGTTTATCAGCCAGACCCAGCTGACTGCTCTGAGCCTATATATACGAGTGACATGCAACCAACGAAGTGGCTAAAATTTACATGTGCGCATTAGTTGTATACTCCACAGCTGAGTACTTCACTTGATGGACCAGATGTAGCTAATCAACTTGTTGATTTTAGATTTTAAAGCTTTCGTGACTGCAAGGATTCATCTTCTTGGTTCTTTCGGTAAAGTCACGTAGAATGAGAATAAAACAATAAAACAAAGTAAGACAATAAACTTCTCACGACGTTTTGGCCACAACACAAGTAGCCTTCCTCAGGTGAGGTTCTTTGCAAGCCAACCGGCTACCATGAGATATTCGCTCATGAGGCCATCCACATATACAAGCACAGAGACAATTTCAACCGAGAAGATGGATTCTGGCTTAGTAACCATTGGAAATATGTTTTAAACCATTTCAGTTCCTAATTGATTGTATTTCACGGTGACTTTCAGACCACAGCCCTTTCGCTGACACTGCCTCTTAATACTTCTCACACCACGGTCAATGGTATGGTTTATAACATGTAGTATAATAATTAATAGTATAACATTGTAATATTTAACATAACTCATAAGGCAATATATAGCATCGTAATTGCAGAAAGAATATACAGCAGTGTGGCATTGTATTATTCAAAGGTGGAATTTGTCTATGACATGATGTTATACCATCTAGTTTAGATTTGAAGATATAATATTGTACTGTATAGTAGTCCAGTTTATAGCATAGTCATGAAGCTGCTCAGGACACAACATCGTACATTGCTGTACCTGCTAATTTCCTTTAGTCTTTTTTTCTTTCTCTCTGCCTTTGTTCCCAGCCCCCCACCCCTCCCTCTCTCCGAAGTTTGATCGGGCTCTTGTTCTGACTCCGCCCACACTGCTTGATAGGCACGTTCTTTGCATTCCTCTCTGCTTGTGTTCCCAGCCACCCCAACCCCCCCTCCCTCCCCCTCTCTGGAGGTAATGCTCGTAACGTACAGACTCATGTTTTAACTCCGCCCACAGCTTAATAAACGCTGTCCATACATGACGGCGTCCATTCGAGCTCTGTCTTCCGTACATACCTGTCTCTTCACCTGAGGAAGGCTACTTGTGTTGTGGCCGAAACGTCGTGAGAATTGTATTGTCTTACTTTGTTTTATTCTCATTCTACGTGACTTTACCGAAAGAACCAAGAAGGCAACTTGTTGATGTTTAACTGAACTTATGTATGTTGAACTTATTTCGCACCGTACATAGCCAACCGTGCTATTGGAGGTGATGGTGCATCATTGGTTTCACGCGCATTAAATTTTGCAGGAATCCGGGAGTGGGGGGGGCGACAGATGAGGGAAGTGGGGAGAGTTGAAGGAGGGGGGAAAACAGCATTGGCTTAACTCGGTTGCCACATTTCTGTCTCTCTATGCCTGTAAATGTCTCCCCCTCTGTCTCTCAGCACCTCTGAATATTGTCGCTCCTGGGGTGTCACTGCACGCTCACGAAAGTAGAACATTAGGTGACCATAGATGACTTGAACCATGCCCGCGTCCATGTCGAGGGAAAAAAACTCGGGCAGGGCCAAGGCCGACCACGTGTTGGCTAGGCCTGATGCCCACTCATCACACAGTCCTGTTTTTCATCAATGGACTGCTGAGCCAAGGTATACTCATTAGTACACTTTCTTCCAGACTCTTCAGTCTTCCCTGGGCATTTGTGGCAAGGTACAGATGTGGCCAAATGGGTGTGGCAATCTGGCACAACGGGCAGGACATCTGGCCGTTACAGGTCAGGTGTTTTATTTAGTTTGTTGTCCTTCCCCCACACCTCCGATTAGCATGGTTGGCTACTTACGGTGCGAAAGAGATCAGCGTATGGAAGACATTTTCAGGATTAGTACGACGTAAGACCAAGGAGAGACAACACAGAGCCGAAAGAAACATAAATAATAATTTGGAACGCTATAGAAATCATGATAATGTTTTGGGGAAATTATGGATAATTGTTCGTGCGTTGGAAGACATGCATGTGGGTGTGATCATTTGGATAATATAACGAGGTTGGCACTATCCAAACCAGCTGACAGCTCTCCCCAAGGGAGTATTCGACAAACTTCCCAATCTGACAAGCCTAGATCTGCAAAACAACCACCTCACTGCTCTTCGAGATGGAGTGTTTGACCAGCTCGTGAATCTGAAGGAGTTGCTGCTGTACAACAACAAGCTGAAAGCTCTCAGCACTGAGGTGAGTCTGAGCACAAACTGGCTGAGAGCAATTCCCGAGGGGGGGGGGTTAGTCACTCCGTGAATTTGAATTAGTTGCCAATGACTTGAGACTTCAACTCTGTAGCAAGTACCAACACCAAGTGCCTTTTGAGGAGAGCCATGCAGCTGGTTTCGGTCCAGATCCAAGATCTCTGTGTCACCAGGGATCCGATTTGGCACCGAGCCCAAACGTTTGTATTCACAGTTCACCACCTGCCCAGGGCCTGTCTCGTAGTGTGTACCATGGAAACATCTACCGACGCCTCTTTCTCCACACGTTTCCCGGCATGGACTCCAACCCAGAGCCACGAGATTAGAGTGGGGATACGATAACAGTAATCATCATCATAATAGCAGCATGGCCATCATAATCATTATCCATCCATCATCCGATTGATAATTAGAACGAATATCATGACCATCTAAGTGATAATTAATCATCTAAGTGATCATGCTATAATCTTTGGCATTCGTCATACAAAATCAATAAAATACCTCGTAAAATAATTATAAAACGATTATACTCTTTGGTTCTATTCAGTAAAGTCACGTAGGTAAAAAATAAAACAACAAAAATCACGACGTTTCGGCCACAACACAAGCGGCCTTCATCAGGTGAAGGGACCAGACTGTCTCGAGGACAGCGCTGGAGTGAAACACAGCCAAGCTCAGACCGCGATATTTAAGCTGTGTGAGAGTAATTAAGGTGCCTTGACAAAGGAATTAGCATAAAAAATTGCATTTTAATAGGACTTAGCATGATGAAAGGTAGGGAGGGGGTCGACCTGTGCAGGCTGGCGAGGGGGCACGGTAGCGTCCACATGCTGGTGGTGTGAAAAGGGGATTTTAAGAAGCTGCGAAAGTTTTGGGTACCACTAATTGAAAAATATACTGTACCATTGAAAATTAGTTTAATGTTTGCTTCGATTTAGAACATCTTTCCAATGTTTGCTTAATTTGAAACCATCTTCTCGGTTGAAATTGTGTCTGTGTTTGTAGATCTGAATTGCCTCGTGAATAAATCTCTGATAAAAACCCGTGGGTTTGCAAAGAAACGTGGTATCGGAGAAAATTATATCGTGATCACCCACAGCGTTGTAACAGTGATCAGCTACGGCAGAATAATTCGTTCTGCCGTGTTTCAAATCTGATTTGTGCTCGCGAATTCGGTCAGAGACATGTCGCTTCGTCTCACCGATATAGCAATCACCGCAGGTACAACTCAATTTGTAAACCCCGGGGTACTGTAAGTCAGGAATGACATCCTTCATGGATGGGATCAGATCACGAATTTTGTGTACTGTATTGAACCGGACCTGGATCTTGTGTTTGTTTAGAATTTTGGAATTTTTTTTAGTAACGCCTGCTATATATGGTAGTGTGATGGTTTTGACCAGAGTATCAAGTGGTTGTTTCTGTATGGAGGGAGAAACAGCTTGGCGGATGGTACGGTCAGAGTATCCATTCCTTTTGAGGGCCAAGTGTACATGTTTTAATTCACTGGTCAGGTGGTATTGGTTCGAAATGCAATGAGCCCTATGGTATAAAGTTTTGATGAGATAATTCTTCTGAGCTGGGTGGTGGTGGGAATCAGGCTTCAAGTAGGAATCCGTGTGTGTTAACTCGGCCCAATTGGTTTCTATGATCAAGGACGTTGTACTATCTCCTGACGATATCCTTGTCAGCTTCGATGTGGTCTCCTTGTTCACCAAGGTCCCGGTACCTGATACCATTGATATAATTGAAAATTTGGTACAACATGGACTAAAAAAGTTTAGAATAAATCGTGTTCATCCACCATGGTTTGAACCGAACACCTCTGAATTAATGCATACTAGGGATATAGCCAGACAATGCAACAAATCTAAAAAAAACACTCTGATTGGATTATCTTTAGAAGACTGAGAAATAGATGTACTCGCATCGTAAGAAACGCTAAAGGTTCATACTATCAACAAACTATGCTAAATTAACAAATAAAACCCAAGAATATTCTAGAAAATATTAAATTCACTTGAAAACCAAGGAAATCAAAATCTTACCGATGAAAGTATTTTTTGCCTTTCTGTAGCTGTCTGCCTGTACACACCTTGCAACGTTTTTAACTGACAATCTGTTGGGTTTACGTTTCAGCAAAGTACACAGATACAACACGCTAAGCACCCAGATGAAAATCGCTATTTGTTTTTCCCTCCATCAAATGTAACTAATTAAATCACGCTTATTAACTACAGGTAGTCCCCGACTTACGATGGTCCGACTTATGATATGTTGATCTTACGATGGCGATAGCGGTATGACAAAATTGTAAAATATGTTTCTATTTCACGCGGCAGGCAAACGCAGCAGCGTACGAGGTACGATACTGTAACTTTATCATCGCCATCCTCCTCTTCCGACAACTAAGTTAATGTAGCCATTAACAACCTAACATCGTTCAAATATGCAGACGACGTACAGAATCTTGGTGAGTACAGTAGAATATGATACGTTACGATACGTTCAATGCATGTATGATACATAGCTTTAGCGATTTCATTTTAGGGTTACCACGATACGATACATACGTTCAATGCATGTTAAAGTTTTTATAGCAGATAGGATTGTTTCCTGAAAAACTTTCCATGAAATTGCAGTTCATATAGGTAGGCTGTTTTCACTCCAACGCTGTCCTCATGACAGCACGGTCCCTTCACCTGATGAAGGCCACTTGTGTTGTGGCCGAAACGTCGTGAATTTTTTTTTACGTGACTTTACCGAATAGAACCAAAGAGTATTGTTTATTACTTTAAATTTTACTGTGCAATACAGTATTATAATTAATAAATACATACAGTAAATAGATTATACAGTACGGTACTGTAGATTGCTCTGTTTTGCTAAATTATCACCATTCTTTAAGACTCCTGGGTAGGCTAGACCATTTTCGACTTACAATATTTTCGGCTTACAATGGGGTCGTCGTAATGCATCTCCATCATAAGTCGGGGACTACCTGTATTTATATTAACACGCTGATCGCAGCGCCAAAGCACGCATATGCGCATGCGCAGAAACGCTGACTCGTGGTTGCCCCTAGCAACGCACACGAGCTCGCGGCGAAGAGAGCGAGGTTCTCCTTCGTGTTAAAAAGGCAAAAAAACAGAAGCACAACACTGAGGTAAATCTTAAACAGTGTGATGTCCCCCCCCCACACCAATATGTGCGGTTACTACTGTGGAGTCAGTAGATACTACTGTAGAGTCGGTAGATACTGCTGTAGAGTCGGTAGATACTACTGTAAAGTTAGTAGATGCTACTGTAGAGTCGGTTGATACTACTACATAATCCGTAGTTATTACTATACAGTCGTAGATACTACTGTAGAGTCAGTATATGCTGCTGTAGTCTGTAGATACAACCATAGATTCAGTAGATACTACTAAAGTCAGTACATACTACTGAAGAGTCAGTAGTTACTACTGTAAAGTCACTACATACTACTATAGAGTCAGAAGTTACTACTATACAGTTGGTAGATACTACTGTACAATCCGTAAATTATACTATGGAGTGGGTAGATACTACTATAGAGTCAGTACATACTACTATGGTCAGTCGATACCAATGCAGTCAGTATATACTGCTGCAGAGTCAGTAGATACTGATATAGAGTCAGCAGATACTGCTATAGAGTAAGCTGATACGACTATAGTCAGTGGAAACTACTGTAATGACTCTTGGATGAGATTAACTGTAAAGGATTGCTTTTTTTTGTTAGGGCTCTCCACGCAGATAACTTGGCCAGGAATGACACGCAGATAACTTGGGCCAGGTATGGCACGCAAGTAGCAATGACGCAAAGACAGCGACGACGCAAAGACAGCAACGACGTGAAGACGGCAATGGTACGAAGACAGCAATGGCATGGAGGCAGCGACGACCCCGGTCCCACGGCAGCCCCGAACCTTGCCATTCACTTCCTTTTATTCCCGGCATGACCCTCTCCCCGCAACTGGCCACGCTCCCTTTCTCGAACTTTCTGGCACATTTCCGAACTTCTCTGATGGTTCCCCTGTTGTATACGGCCCTTTTTCCACAATTAATATCAATAATAATATTTGCCGATATATATTATTTTATAGTAACCGAAATAAATAAACACACCCAAACCCAGCCTCACAACAAACAGCAGCTGGAGATCGTAAAAAGGCCATAAAAATAAAAAAAACTCCGGGGCAAAAGGAGGTTAGCGACTATCTGAAAAACCTCCAGATTTCCAAAGGACGATTCACAAACAAATCTATTTGATGTAACACAGCCACCAGGGTCACCAAAAGGGAAGGGAGAATTCCAGGCTTCAAGGACCCCCCTCCGTCAGCCGCAGACAGAGTGACGCCGCACACACGAGAAATTTAAATATATTACCCTTCCTTGCTATTAACACGTTAGTTAAAGTTTAGAACTTAGTAAATAGGTCGACATCGTGTATGTATGCGGACAGGGAGCAAAAGTATAAAACCCTTGGAATATCGGAGGTAACATTTAATGATGAACTGTTAAATCACAAATCTTGGCGACAGAAAATGCAGTGTTACATCAAGAGTTATCGAGAAGGAATGAGGCGGAATGGGACGGGCTTACACAGCCAAGATAGACTGTGTTCCATAGGAAGGAGCTTCCTGGCCGTCTTTGTCTTCCCGCAGCGCGGGAGAGCCAGAATGTAACACCAGAGCGAGGGAAATTTATTATCGCGGGGGCCATCTGTAGACACGGAGGCGCTTTTCTTAATGATGCACACACGGACTACACCCCCCCCCCCCCACAACGCAGAGTGATTAGCTGTTTTTTTTCTCTCTCTCACAATAGACGTGGAGAGAGGAGAGAGAATTTCACATTTAAGGTCGGCAAGGGACAGCGAGACAGCAGATCGGAAGAAGACATCAAGCCAGCTCCGAGGTATGGCCTTGAGACATTACCAATGGGTGCTGTGTCCCACAGAGAAGAGGGGCGAGGGGATGTTAGGTGCTGAGTTCGGCATGAACCGACAGTGTATCTCTGAAAGTTTATTCTACATTCATTCTGATGTTTTGAGTCGCTTGCAGAATCGAGGGTTGCGATAAGCTGTATCGTACTAAGCTATCAGAGTTGTGTAAGAGGTGTGCAAATACAATTTTAAAGTTTTGAGAGTGAGCGATAATAGCGCTCGACAGCTCACCAATACAGCTCCGCGAGCACCAGAAGAGGGCGGCTGGCTCCAAGGGGCCCCGCGATCAACTGAGGATGACGAGGCTCGCCGAGTAGCGATATGCCAACGAGCATGAGTTCACAGCTGAAAGACGAAGTATCGCTCAAAGACTTTTATTTCTACATCGAGTGTCAGCTTCCAGCTGCAGCGCAACAGCGCCACCAAGCAAGAGCGTCTGCTGCCAGCGGCCAAGCGTGTGCCGACTTGGCTCATCCAGCAGCGGAAAGAGCCTGACCAGCCGCACGTGAGCAAAACAGTCAGCGAACCAGCGAAAAGCGCGTTCGAGCATCTCTACAGAGAGAACGCATGCAGCAGCTACTACAGCAGTGGAGAGAGCGCGTGCGGCGCAGCTCATCATCCAGCGGCGAGCGTGATCATGTGCATCTGCACGGAGAGAGCGTGTGCGGCGCAGCTCATCATCCAGCGGCGGAGAGAGCCTTCAGTCAACGTCCAACGCCGAGCGATAGAGGGAACCAGCAGTTGTTCATATAACTCTCCCACACCTTCACAAACCCATGACGCTTACGTCGTCTGCTCACACAAGAATTTACCAAAGAAACCATCCACCGCACCCACACAATATCAAGATTAATTATAAAGTGCATTAAAATATCAACTGATCGTGAAGAACATTGCTACCCATTGAGTTACGTGGATAAGGTCATTTAGAAGTATCCAGTCGTTCGTTTCTTTTCGTTTTCTTTTAAATGGCATAATCCTGCCGATGAATCCATTGACATATATTTGTGCCTTGGAGAATAATAATTGTTTTGACTGCCTTTTCGCATGAATATCGTCGGATGAACTTTTAAGGACTTTTATTCATATTTTCCATATGCTCGTGGTACTCAGAGGAAGTAATCAATTGTTCCATTACCCAATTAACAACGTAATTATTTAGGGTTGAAGAGATGAATTAATGAAATGAACATCGCCTGTAGTACTGTGCTGACAATTTAAGTACAAGAATTAGCATTTTAGAGTGTTAAGCTTTTTGTTTAGAATAGCGTGCATGCATGTTTTAACGACTCTCTCCATTACTAATTAAGCTCGCGTTACGCAGTGGAATTAATCATATGTGCAGTTGTCAAAGTGAAACAACGCAATCGTTGATGTTTACTGTTTTGATACTGTGTTGAAAATTCCAAGCTTGAGAGTTTGCATATATTAGAGTTAAGGTTTCGTTTAGAATAAAATTGCTTAACACAAGAAGTGGTTGCGTGTTTCCTTCCTGATTTCATGCATAATAATCTTCTTCTTTGGTTCTTTCGGTAAAGTCACGTAGAATGAGAATAAAATAATAAATTAATAAAATAAAATAACACGATAAAATTCTCACGACGTTTCGGCCACAACACAAGTGGCCGAAACGTCGTGAGAATTTTATTGTGTTATTTTATTTTATTAATTTATTCTTTTATTCTCATTCTACGTGACTTTACCGAAAGAACCAAAGAAGATTAATCCTTGCAGTCACGAAAGCTTTAAATCGAAACGTAAAAATCTTATTTATAAGAACTGTATTCTGCGTTGAGATCTGAATTTGGAGACCTGACATAAACACACTAATACACTCAGTAAATGTTAAAGCGAGAATAATTGTATTACCGAGCGTTAATACGAACCTAGACAACGAAGTGGAGCTTACTCTGGCATACATGCATCACACTGGCATAACTTCATACGATTAATTGTATGATCCCAATTTATAATCTGACCCTCGTCAGCGAGGCGGGGCCTAATTATCATAACGGCTTGCATTAGCATAATTAAACCCACTCACATAAATTAATACGATTATCTCTTGAATAAGCATAATTTATGCGCATAATTACATCAAATAACATATTTTCGGAAAATTGTGGAACTTCCAAATTTCATTTAATTTTTATTATTTTCATCAAAATTTTCACAACCGACATATACAACACCCCCCTTTGACAACTCCCCCTCTATTATTTATCGATCACCTGTAATTTCCACTCATGACCATTAGTCCACTCATTGTCCCTGTCTCCACACACGCAGTCTCTACACACAGTCTCTACATCACCGCCCCCTCTTAAACAGGTAGTTATCTCAGTTCTTAACAATATATTTACAGTGTGTTATGGCAGAAGAACCACTTTACAAAAATAACCCGATGCCCGACGATCATTATTATATGGCCTATTTATGATAGATGAGCAACGTGAACCATCTCACCCAAAACGATTAACAATACAATGTAGGTGCCCTAACCCACTCTGACTTATAACCCACAATAACCCTGAGAGATCCACCTAGCGGAATCACAAATAATATGACCAGGTCGTTGACGCAGGTCAATTGCTCTGGGTAGATTTCTGCACCTCTCCGGACAACGGGGGCTCACACAAAAGTTTTGAAGGGGTAGGCTCATCCCTGGAAGAATTTCACCGGGTCCAGCCAGCGGTCCACCGCACTTGGCGGCTTCTTGTGATTCCCCGGACTTCAGGGGCTTGGAAACTGTGGGCGGCACAATACATTTTTCCTGAGGCAAAATTTCCTTTGCTGGCTGCCCTGGTTCATCAGAGACACTAGACACCGGCCTTACAGGACTTGGGGATGAGCCGTCTATAGGGGGATGAACATATGGTTTCAGGCGCGACGAGTGAACAAACCAACAGCGACGTCCTGCCTGTATTCTTACACACTGTGGCCGTTTGACTTCAACCACCTCAACGGGACTTTGCCATGGCCGATGTAACTTGGGGAGCGTACCCAGTGGCACCTGTGGGCAGTATAATCATGCCCTGTCCCCGATTGCCCATGAAAGCATGTGCTCACACCGCCCCGTGTTTTTTTCATTAGCACCTTGCGCCTTCGCAGTATTTTTTCTAGACGCTTTGCGAGCTTCAGAAATACAACCCAGTGTAACCTGCAAAGGCACGGTCATGGCTGATCTCCTTTTCCTCGAAGCAATACCCAACTGAGCTTCTATGGGAGGTTCGTTTTTCAGCACGTATATAAGAAAAAACTGGAAAATCCCACAGAGGCATGTGGGGCCATCCTGTATTCTTCCAAGACTTCTGGAACGTGGACGCCCCAATCGGTCTGCTCCTCATTAACTGCCTCACAGAGCATCGATGTCAAGGCTCTGTGCAGGCGTTCCACCATACCATCTGTTTGAGGATGGTATGGCGACGTTCTAATCTTTTTTGTACACTTTGCGCAGCAGCTTGGACAAGAAATTCTGACGCTTGCCCATGAGATTCTGCTCGGTGGCTCCTTTGTACATCACGTAGTTGTGCAAAAATGCATCAGCAATGGTTGCAGATGTTTGGTTGGGCAATGGCCAAGCCACAGGGAAAATATTCTACCCCGACCTGGAGATAATTATTCCCATTTTCTATACTCGGAAAAGATCCCAGGATGTCAAGCGCAACCAATTCATTTATTCGGGACACTGTGATAGACTGCAACGGGGTTGAGACTTTTTCAATGGTGGCTTTTGGCACGCACAATCAGTGCAACTTTTGACCAGATGGTATACATCATTTGACATTCCCGGCTAATAAAAGTTTCGTTGTAGGGTTAGCAATGTTTTTCGATACCCGAGGCGCATTCACTTATTTTCGTGTACTGCCATCATTAACTTACCCCGCAGGCATTAACTTACCCCGCAGAGAGGTAGGGACCACTATACATTGATGTTGTGAAACCTCAACCCGCCTCATCAACAGTCCTTCCTGAAGGACGAACTGTGAAACTCCCTTAGGGGCAGGGTTTTGTGGTTTGTTTCAGCGTGACGCTGCAATTTCAACAAGGAAACATCATCCATCTGTAGCTGGCCCCATTCGGCATGCGTGAGGCCCAAAGTGTTGTCCCTATGTGTGACGACCCCTGCTAGTGCCGGGTCAATCAATGCTGCTACAACCCTTGGTGATCCAGCCACAGGTGGTTTACACTGGCACGAGGCCGACGAGCATGCGCAACGTTCGTTTAGAGGCTAGCGGGATAATGTGTCTGCATTACAGTGCCTTACACCCTGGCCGGAAGGCTGGTCTACTCTCAGAGAGTACTGGAGAGTCGCATTGTGCGTGTTGACTACGAAGTCCCTGTCATAAAGATAAGGCCTGTACTGCATAAATAAAGTACACCATGGCCAAAAGTTCCCTGCGAGTAACACAGTACCACTGCTCAACGGTTGACAGTACGCAACTTCCATATGCAAATTCCCTTTCTACCCCATTCTTCACATGCGACAGGACAGCCCATATGCCCAAGTTACTAGCATCAGTGTCCAGTATGAATGGCAGGAAAAAATTCGGATAGTCAAGGGGATTACCTATATAGCTATATAGCCATCTGTTTACCGTGTGGACTGATCATGCGGCATTACAATTCTCGCTCATAATGGATCAAACCTTCTGGACAGATGGTGTGGTGGATCTAAAAACTCCAGGAGTACTCATACAATGTCACGCACAGGAAGGGTACACATCATTGTAATGCGGACACTTTGTCAAGAATAACGTACAGAGACCCATGCATGTGTGCTACGGGAGCGGTACGGTGTGAACTGACCTTCCCTGACTCGCTGGGACAGGTGACGTCGATAAATTCTGCAATTACGGAAAATAATGTCCCACCCGTAGATCATGATCTCGGGCTGATGAGGACCGAATGGATTTGATTGCAAAAAGATGCAGTTTTTGGCTGCACAAGCAGCTGAATGTGCTCAAAATGGTCAAGAGGAGGTGCCATTTATGAAATGGCGAGGGCTTTTGATTAGATGGGACCCTAAGATGCAACGTCGTTGTCTACTGGTGTTAATGCCCTTGTGGCAACAGTTGCTATTGGAAGTGCACGACGAACAACTTATGCACTTGGGCCACCGAAAAAAATTGCACATGCTGCAAGCTCGATGTTTTTGGTTAGGGATGTCTAAAGATATACGCAAGTGGGTAAATCGTTGTCAAGATTGTTCAAAAAGGATACCTTCTTTCCAACCCATACAGCCTCCACTGCAGTTGATCACAGTGTCGATGGTAAATGAGCTGGTGGCGTTAGATATCGTGAGTCTATTTCCTAAGTCAGCTAGAGAAAATAAGTATTTGCTCGTCAGGATGGAGTATATTGCATGAGCAGGCACATTGAATGGCAGAGGCGACCAGACCAAACAGCTGTGACTACAGCAGAAGCCTTTCTCCGCGGGTATGTATTGGACAAGTGTCCCCCTGAGAATCTGCTCACAGACCAAGGTCGAAATTTTACTGCTAAACTGTTGCAAGATGTCTCTGATATCATGGGCACTAAGAAAATTCGAACTTCACCGTACCTCCCATAGTGCGATGAACAAATAGAGAGGCTTAACCACACGCTGTTCACAATGTTGTGGCATGTTGTCACTGGGACTTACACATCCCAGGGGTCCTAGGGGCATATTGTACGGAAGAGACCCTGTGCCACCTATTGGTGGCTCTCCTTGCTAAAGCGGTTTCGTGGACAACCTCCCTCAGGCTTATACTAGAAAGGTTGTGAGAAGCTCGCAAGCAAACGATGGCTGAGTCGGGCAGATCACAATTAGCGAATGAACACTTGTGCAAAAATACGGAGACACACTCACCCTTTGAGCAGGGAGATCGGGCATAGTTAAACGCTCCCCAGGTCCAGGTGGGCACATGAGCCAAGCTGCACTGTCCCTGGCAGGGCCCAGTAGAAATTGTACAAATCCTCCACCCGCAAAGTGTGTGCATCCAGATGGGATGCCCACAATGGGTGGTACATCCGAGTTGCCTTAAACCATATGAAAAGCCACCAACACAAGAGGTAATTCAGGTTCAGAAAGGCTGGGTTCAGGGGCGTTGTGACGAATTCCGGGGAGGTAAGCATCTTCCTTGGGGAAATACATTCCCCCGCGCTCTCTCCCCCTCTTCTCAGGAACGACCAGAATAAATATTGCCGAGATGAATCGTCGGGGAGGAGAGTCACAGGGACGAATGTGTCGCTCAACCACACATACATATAATGGCTTGCAATAGATAATGGGTAACGATGTTGTGTATTGTTTTCCTGTAATGCCCACCGTTAACAGGGTAGCCAAAGTGTGTTAGAGTAGTTGACCATATCCATGGTATGGAGTGGTCAAGTAGAGTTATAACGTCTCTCCCCCCCCCCCCCCTTGATATAAGGGCCGATATTATGTGTTAACCCGGAAGTTAAAAGTCATGTATCCCATGTGCCCAGGTTAATATCCCTTGTGCGATAGTCAAAGCCGATTAGTCGTACTCTCGTCTTTGTAAATACATACTCGGGAAATGAAAACAATTCCCCTTAAAAATGGAACCTGTGAAGGAGCTTCTTTACACAATTATAGCCCAAACTCTATTATTTGACAAGTTACTAAAATATTCGAAAAAATACTTAGATCATTAATAAACTGCTAGATAAGTCAAATCTCCTACACAGTAAACAGTATGATTTTCGTGAGGATTACTGTACCACCACAGAAATTATGGAAAGATAATATGTTCTCTTCAGTAACCTGGATAAAGGCCACTAATTCCATGCATTGTTCACTGTCAAAAAGCTTTTGACACTGTTGACCATGATCTTCTAATTGCAAGACATGGTCAACTGAAAATTTCAGATAATACATTAATACAGGGGTCCTGAACCCCCGGGCCGTGGACCGGTACCTGTCCGTGGCCTGTTAGGAACCGGGCCGCACAGCAGGAGGTGAGCGGTGAGTCCGCGCATGGCCCGCCCATTGTTTTATTAATTACCACTTCCATCCGCGCCTATTTCCCACACTGAGCACTTGTCTCAGTCACAGTTTTAGTAAGCCCACAAGCTAACCCTAGCCAAAATGAGTAAAAAACAAACGTCGCTGTAGACATTCTTTGCAAAGGGGGAAAGACCCAATGATGAACCCCCCCCCCCCACGCTCCCCCCCCCCCCCGCCCGGTCTGTGATAAAAAAAATTTCCACGAAACTGGTCCCTGGTTGAGGACCACTGAATTCATACCTTTCAGACCATTCTCAAAAGCTACATAGTGAAAACATTTCGTCCACAAGTATCAAAATAACAAAGAGGGTTCCACAAGGTGTCGTGCTGGGTCCAATTCTGTTCTTCTATTTAAACAATCTTGGACTAAACTTAAATCGCTCAGAATTAAATATCTTTGCTGATGACACTGCCAAGCTAGTATCGGTTAAATCTCCTAACGAAGTCAATCAATCTCCACCAAGATTGCGACTTAATTCAACATCATTTGTCATCACAAAATTGCTACTATATACCTAAAAATGACAAACATGCTCTTTTCTTCAAAGGAAATGCTATTTTACCCCCTTCACCTATTACAGATATGAGAAAAAACATAATTGAACAAAGTGCTTCAAAAACTTGGGTTTACTAATTGATTCAAAACTTACATCACAACCACATATTGGTCAAATTTCAAATTAATTAAAATTAAAGAGAGGATTTTTATACAGAACCAAACATTGTACTTAGATTATATTGCGCCTTGAAATTGTGGAAGCTTGTCAAACTTTAGTTCATTTTGTAAATTATTCTTAAAATGTATTAATCGTATTATTTTTATGCTGCGTGTCTGTTACTGCTTTGTCCTGCACAGCACCGGATCATGCGGCAGCCATTTTGGCGGGAATGTGCAGCGGGGGAGCCGCCATTTCCCACCCCCTTTCCAGCTGCGCAATGGGACGTCCCTGCGCTGCATCGCCGACTCCCATTCGTGCGCAAATTTACGGCGGCTGACGGGGATTGGGAGGCGTTTAAAAGTCGTTTCTCCACGAGCTGCACCTTGGCGGGGTGGATGGAGGAAGAGGCTTTGAAGGTACTCCCCATGTCTCTCGATGATGACGCGTTGACGGCGTTTTGCGACATTACATCGGCACGGCGCTCCACGCTGGCATTGGCCTTCAAGGAGATGGCCACCATTTACGACCCGCCATCCAGTATTCGGAACAGGTTCGTGGAACGACGGCAGGGAGAAACCAAGATGCCCCTCGCCTTCAGAAGCGCTCTTTTGTCGCTGGCTCAGGCAGCGTTCCCGAAACTGACGGCAGCGGGCATCGACTCCCTGTTGATGGACAGGCTGTTAGGGCTGGCGAAGGAGCTGAATGTTGCCCTACCCGCTTCCAAGGACGACGATCCAACATCCCTTGTGATCGCGCGGTGTATGCAGTCTCATCTCGGGTTGAAGAAGCACTCGGGCCTCGTGGCCTGTGTTACACCAACGGATGGGACCGAGACGTCCGAGGAGGACAAGTCCGCCCCAGTTTGCGCCGCCGTGGCCAGCGCTGGTGGTCGGAGGTGGGCTACCGAGTGCCAAGGGAGGCGCGATCGGCCTTCTCGTTACCCTCCCTGGCCGGGTTCCACTCGCGACATCTGCTTCAATTGCGGGCGGCCGGGACACGTCGCTGTGGAGTACCGGACGCCACGTCGAGGACGGTTTGGGCTGCCGTCCTCGTCTACTCCTCCGCCTTCAACTTCCAAGGGTCCTCAGGCAAGTTGCGGTGCACCACACATTCGGCCCTCGTTCCCACCTCACCCATCTTTCGATCGTGTTGATCCGCGTACGGTCGTTACTCCTTCTTGTCGGGTTGCACCGCACTGGGGTTCCGCAGGGTCAGGTGAAAGTTGGCCTTTTGGGTGCGACCAGTGGTCGCAGTTGGCCCGTCGAGTCGAGGCCGCGGCCATCGGGTCATCTACGGTCATCGCTACTATTCAGGGCATTGAAGTGTGGATCCTGGTTGACATCGGCGCCTCCGCCACCATGATTTCGGAATAGATTTTTTATATTTTGCCGGCCCATTGCCGCTTGTTGAGTCCCGTCTCCATTCCCTATTTCATGGCTAATGGGGGTTCACTGGGAATTTTTGGACAGATAGTCGCGTAGGTATCAATCGATGGTATTATGTTTCAAGGGCCCATCCTGGTCTCCGAATCCCTGGTGGAGCCGTGTTTGTTAGGGACAGACTTCCTCGGGAAGATGTCCCTCAAAATCCTCACAGACCAGAGGTGTTTGGAGTTGCCTTCGGGGTGGCGGGTTGCATTTTTATCATCGTGCAAAGATGCTGACAAGGTCTGCACATCGGTACAGGCGCTCGTTACTGATACAGTTACGGTTCTCCCAGGGGGACAGATGCTCGTCCCCCTCTGGTTGCGCAAGCCGCTTGCCCACGATGCCACCGAGGGGAGTATCATACTGACGCCCACTAATAAAGCAGCCCGAGCGATGGCGCTTGTGGGACCGCAGACGCTGGTGTTGCGGGATCACCAGCCCTTTATTCAGGTGGTAAATGTTGGCCCTGATGCGTCAGTCATTCAGGCGGGTATGGTACTCACTCACGCGTCAGCCGCGGTGGTTCAGGGGGACTGTGTTTCAGCCGTTGATAGGTCATGTGGTGGCGTGCGCGCGGGGGCGTGTGATACTAAGTGGGTTGACGCTCTTTGTGATGAAAATTGGGACCTGTCCCGCAGTCAGAGGGCCGCGTTGTGGGCTTTGCTGGTGGTATTCGGGAAAGTTTTCAGCCAGGGGAAATTTGATCTGGGTCGCACCACCCTTTTGAGCCACCACATTGATACCGGTGACTCTCCCCCTATCCTGCAAAACCCCTACCGGCTGAGCCCATTTGAAAAGGAACATGTATGGGTCGCTGTTGATAAAATGTTGGCTGCCAAAGTTATATCCCCATCCACGAGTCCATGGGGTGCCCCGATAGTGCTTGTGAAGAAGCACGATGAGAGTCTGCTCTTTTGCTTCGACTTCCAAAAACTCAATAAAGTTTTGGTGGCGGACGCATATCCCCTGCCCCATATGGATGACTCGTTGGATGCATTGGCGGGGGTCAGGTTTTTCTCTACGCTTGATCTGCTTTTGGGATTCTGGCAGCTGCCTCTTGACGATTGCTCCAGGCCTAAGACGGCTTATCAGACACCGCAAGGCCTGTTCGAGTTCAACAGACTCCCGATGGGCTTACACTCGGCCCCGGCTACTTTACAAAGATTAATGGAGTTGGGCCTGGCGGGACTCCAGTGGGACTCTTGCCTGATATATTTGGACGATGTCATTTTGTTCGGTCACACTTTTGAGGAACACCTTGGCTGGCTGAGCGCTGTTTTTCTCAAGATGAGACAGTCTAATCTAAAATTCAAACCACAAAAGTGCCATTTGTTGCAAAAGTTGGTGCGGTACCTCGGGCACATTGTTAGCGAATCGGGTATCACAACTGATCCCGATAACACTGCGTGTGTACGCATATGGCACACCCCCAAGTCGGTGGGTGAAGTCCGCAGTTTTATCGGCTTCGTTTCATATTACCGTCGCTTTGTGCCCGGGATCGCCACCATTGCCAAGCCTCTCCATGCTATCACAGCAAAGGAGCAGAGGTATCGCTGGGGTGCGGAGGAGGCCACCTTTGTTGTGTCAGCAGGTCGATGAATCGCAAAAAGAATGGGATTTACGCATCCCTGGGGTGCTTGCAGCCTACAGAATGGCCCCCATGTTGCCAATATTTACTCACCCTTCTTCCTAATGTACGGACGGGAACCTAACCCCTCCCCCTCCCCCCCCCCCCCCCCCATTGACATTCAGCTTAAAGTGAGCCTTACTAAGGCCAAAGTGGCCATTTCTGACCCTATGCGATTCACCCTTCAATTCCAGCTCGGAGGCGCGCGAAGCCTCCAGGGCACATTTGGCCGCAAGGCAGCTGGCCCATGAACGGTTGAGAGATCATATTCTTAGTTTTTTCGGTAAAGTCACGTTGAAGGGAAATAACAAAATAATAAAATATATATAAAACAAAAAATTCTTACGACGTTTCGACCATAACTCAAACGGTCGTCTTCAGGTGTGTTGAAGACGACCATTTGAGTTATGGTCGAAACGTCGTGAGAATTTTTTTATTGTTTTATATATATTTTATTATTTTGTTGTTTCCCTTCAACGTGACTTTACCGAAAAAACTAAGAATATGAATTACTGCAGTCACGAAAGCTTTAAATCAAAAGGTTGAGAGATCGTCGCGTGTCGGGCAAGCAGTGGGCCCCTGGGGACAGGGCTTGGTTGCACTGTCTGCAGGTGCCTATCAGCACGTCCCTCAAACTGTATAGACCCTGGCAGGGCCTGGTTGAAGTGGTGGAAGCTGACTGGCCTCAGTGTGTCAAGATTCGCTTCGGTCGTCATGCTTGGTTTGTACACCCGTTGCGGCTTAAACCGTTTGTACCACCCCGGCACGTTCATTCATCCCCAATCCCCGAAGGCCGGATGTCTGGTGGGCTGGGCGAGGTGGAGGACGCGCCGGTTGAGGTGCTCCCTCAAGATGGCCCTGTGGTACCGCCCGCAGGATCGCAGCTCATGATCCCCTCGGCGCCTTCGGGGACTACTCATCCGGACGCCCCACTCGAGGGGGAGTGGCTATCATCCGGCGGGCCCCCGCCCACGCCACCGCCCCAAACGGGGAGGCCACGGCCGCCCACCTGCGATGAGGCTACCCACACACCCTCTGGAGAGCTTCGGCCCACCTAGCCGGGTGGTCCGGCTACATGGACTCGCTCACAAACTGCACAGTTGAAATTACACTATTCACACATGCTGCGTGTTCCGCTTGTCTTTCTTGTTACGTTCACGTGGGACTTTTTCCCCGCAGATTTGACATTCTGGTTCGTCGAGTGGTGAGTGGTGTGGGGGATGGGGGACAGTCGGGTTGACCATTGCCGTTTTCTTGTCTTGTTGTTTTTACATGGGGGGGGGGGGGTGATGTAGTGACTTGTAACGTCACTACCGTGTGGACCTACACACACACACACGCGTGACGTCACAATGCGGGGGAGCGTCACAACCACACGGATCCACATACACACAAACACACATGACGTCATCATGTCTGTATGCGGGAATGATGTCACAGCTGGTTCGGGGGATCTGGAGGCAATGGGTCAGTGCCGCAGGGGTTGTGTGAGGCCGTGGCACTCTGACTGAACCCGGCTGGACACGTGACCGGATCAAGGTGGGGGTCAGCGGCCTCGGGGGCACCTTGGGGGCCACGTGGACAGGAGAGAAGCCCTCCTGACAGTTCTAAAAGGTGGGCGTGGCCGGGGTGTCGCCCAGACACGCCGAGGCATATTATAAGCGGCCTCCGCATCGGGTTCGCCGCAGCTCGTGTCCGGGATGACAATGCCTAGTGAAGACGCCTCGTGAGGAAAAGTCAAGCCTCAAGTCAGCATGGCCAACCAGTAGCCCTTCTGGCTTGGCCACGCTAGTCTAATCTGAAAGTCAGTATTAGTGAGTGATGGTGTGTGTTACCGAGAATAGGTCGGTGGTCACCACCTTATGTTAAGTGTTGCTGTTGTGTTAAATAAATAGTGTTGCCTCCCAAAAAGTTGTGAGTGCGCCTAATTCGAGCCCACTACAGCTGTAATCCTCTACCACCCGACAACCCAATTACATCAAGATGTCACGTGCGCAAACATTCCAACTGATTTGGTTTATCAGCAAAAACCGGAACGTTGATGATTTTATTTGGATACGCAATATTGTCAAATAGTAACTTTTTGTATTAAGAAACTGGGAGTCTAAGCAAACACAAAACACGCTCGCTTCCTTTTGCCACTGGATTAGTGAACAAAACGTTAAAGTTCTAGATTTGAAGCTTTCGTGACTGCAAGGATTCATACTCTTTGTTTTTTTTCGGTAAAATACTGCCTCCTGACTCTTATGCATGTGTGTAATTTTCTTCAACCACTTGCCACCGCCTGCTTTCGGCGATCTCTCCATCCCCATAACCCCCTGCAGCATAACAAAAGGCGGCTTAACTTAGCCCCCCCCACGGCCCTTCCTGGCTCCTCCCCCCCCCCTTAACCTGTATATAATCTTGGGTCTTAGAGCTCTCTTCACTTGATACAGCAATTTTGCTGTGACGGTTTCCACCTGAAGACGGAGGCTTGTGTTGCCTCCGAAACGTCGTGATTAATTTAGTTGTCTTCTATTATTTTATTTTATTGATTTTTTTTAACACGTTAAAGGTCTATAATCAGGTTTGAAAGTTACGTGACAGCATCAGGTGACATCATTAACATAAATTCCTGTCACTCACTCCCATTGATCGTTCATAAAGATAATGTCGTCAGCAGAACGGAGAAGGTGAATGTTTTATCCCATAACACTGATGTCTTAATATCTGCAACACAATTTTCTTATTTTCTAATGTCCCTGTTGGTTAAAAAATGTCAGCTTGTCTGCTTCCCCTGTCAATGTGCATGTCGGTCCTTTCTCCCCTATGCAATCTTAGTGTGGCTGTTTCGTTTTCGTGTGTCGATTTTTATTTCTAAACGTGTTTTATGAGAGCATCGCTTTGCGATAGCTCGGATGACTTCATCAATGTTTACAAAATCGAATAAACGTTCTTAAATCAACAAAGTCCATCCACAATAAATAGTAGTTCAGCCTGTTAGGAAGCAGTCGATCGGTGGAGTAGATGCAGGTTGGATCTGCAGTTCGGGTCAACTCCACGGTGCATCTTGGGGGCAGGACTCAAGTGGATATTACACAATGTAGTAGTTACAGGGTTAAACCGGCTGTTAAGAATGTGTTACTCTTCTGTAACTTATTTATTTTAACTTAATCCTCTAAGAAAGAATATGAAAAAGTAAGAATATATTTTACTCTTTCTGGCAATAAAACAGGTGTTAAGATGTTCAAACGCCAAATAGAAACCTTTTACAAGGAATCATGTCTGCATTATCCACACGTACTTGTGGTGAACATGCAAACACACATCCTCTAATAATAATCCTCTATATCTGCCTGCTGCAAACAATGCTTCCTCCAACCCACGTTTTCTCCATCAGGGTTGTCTATTAATGGGTGGTCCTCATACAGCAATAGATTTACAAAGTCTGGAAATTAAGTAATTGATTTGCGTGTTCATGACTGGAGACTCAGACTCTCCAGTCTCTACCAACGGCCAGTGTCGTTTGGGGAGAGCCGCACAGCTGGTTTCCCTCCAGATCCAATAACTCCGTGTTGGCAGGGATCCCGTCTGGCACGGAGCCCAGACCTTTATTTAGACAGCTCACCACGTGCCCATAGTCCGAGTCGTGGTAGCATCTACAGACGCCTCCTTCACCACACTCTGGGATCCTGGCTTCGGCTTCTACTCAGAGGTACGAGGTACGAGGTCCGAGGTGAAACCACGATAACAGTTATCATAATAGCAGCATGGCCATCACAATCATTATCAATCGTTTATCATCCGATTTATAATGAGAACCACCATCACGGTTTATCGTCATCAGATTGAAAACGATCTGCACGTTAGGTAATTAATTATATAGCTTCAGGGAATAAGTACTGTATGTGACATGGGAACTACATCACCAACTACAACAAAAAGCAAACATATCCCGCGAAATTAATTCTTATTCATACGAGACTCGCTGTGGGTTAATGCCTCCGTCATGTTTGTGGATGCTCCTCGATATTAGTGATTGCTGCACTACTGACCACTGAGCTATGAACCATGGAACCTAGAGCTCTTTTTTATTGTACCAGGTAAAAGCCCACTGAACTATGTAGCTCCTATTCTTAGTTTTTTCGGTAAAGTCACGTTGAAGAGAAACAACAAAATAACAAAATATATATAAAACAATAAAAATTCTCACGACGTTTCGACCATAACTCAAACGGTCATCATCAGGTGTGTCGGTTTGCATAAATTTATTTTTGAAAACGGCATATTTATTTATTTATATAAAAATAACGTTTGCGTCACGCGCAACGATTGGCTGTTTGCCAGGACTAGTCCATCTATTTTTTGAAAAGAGGAGGGGGGAGACGAAATTTGTTTTTATGTATGCTGTCTGAAAGCCACTGTAAGCGTGAACAATCAATCAAGAACTGAAATGATTTATCAAATCTTTCCAATGATTGCTAAGATAGAATCCATCTTCTCGGTTGAAATTGTCTCTGTGTTTGTATATGTGGATAGCCTCATGAACGAATCTCTCATGGAAGCCAGATGGCTTACAAAGAACCTCCGTCTTGGAAAAGTCAATGGCATGTGAGCCTACTGAATTAGAACAATGATCTGCTACGGCCGAGGTGTTGGTCCTACCGTGTTTAAGGTCTGCTTTATGTTCACGAATGCGGTCCGAGATATGGCGTTTGGTTTCTCCAATGTAACTACTACCACAGAGGCAACTTAGTTTGTAGACACCAGGGTATTGTATGTCCGGAATCACATCTTTTACAGACGGAACCAGATCACGGATTTTATGTAATGTGTTGAAACGGACCTGGATCTTGTGTTTATTCAAGATTTTGGAGATCTTTTTTGTGATCCCAGCAATGTAGGGTAAAGTGATGGTTTTGAAAGGCTCCTCAAGAGGGTTCTTCTTCATGGTTTGAGTGATAGCTTTGCGGATTGTATAGTCGGAGTAACCATTAGCCCTAAGAGCTTGGTGTACGTGCTTGAGTTCACTGCTTATGTGTTCCTGGTCGGATATGCATTGGGCTCTATGATACAGAGTCTTGATGAGAGAATTCTTCTGTGATGGATGGTGGTGGGAATCCGGTTTCAGATAAGCATCCGTATGGGTAGCTTTCCTGTAGACAGAGTGGCTCATTGAACCATCAGGTCTCTTTTTAATTAGGACATCCAAAAAAGGTATCTTGCCATCTATTTCGACTTCCATGGTAAATCTGATGGCTGGGTGTATGGAATTGATGTGGTCGAAGAATTGGTCTAGAGCAGGCCGGCCATGTGGCCAGATGACAAAAGTGTCATCCACGTACCTCTTCCATAAGGTTGGGCGCAGAGTGGCAGTATGGATGGCGTCAGTCTCAAATTTCTCCATGAAAATGTTAGCTATAACTGGAGAAAGGGGGGAGCCCATTGGGGTGCCCTCAGTTTGTTTGTAGAAAGTTCCATTCCAAGTGAAGTATGTATTGGTTAAACAGTGTCTCACCAGGGGGGGTACCTCAGTGTTTAGTCCTTGATGAACCAAGTCTTCAATGATTGCAATGGAGACTTGGTTCATCAAGGACTAAACACTGAGGTACCCCCCCTGGTGAGACACTGTTTAACCAATACATACTTCACTTGGAATGGAACTTTCTACAAACAAACTGAGGGCACCCCAATGGGCTCCCCCCTTTCTCCAGTTATAGCTAACATTTTCATGGAGAAATTTGAGACTGACGCCATCCATACTGCCACTCTGCGCCCAACCTTATGGAAGAGGTACGTGGATGACACTTTTGTCATCTGGCCACATGGCCGGCCTGCTCTAGACCAATTCTTCGACCACATCAATTCCATACACCCAGCCATCAGATTTACCATGGAAGTCGAAATAGATGGCAAGATACCTTTTTTGGATGTCCTAATTAAAAAGAGACCTGATGGTTCAATGAGCCACTCTGTCTACAGGAAAGCTACCCATACGGATGCTTATCTGAAACCGGATTCCCACCACCATCCATCACAGAAGAATTCTCTCATCAAGACTCTGTATCATAGAGCCCAATGCATATCCGACCAGGAACACATAAGCAGTGAACTCAAGCACGTACACCAAGCTCTTAGGGCTAATGGTTACTCCGACTATACAATCCGCAAAGCTATCACTCAAACCATGAAGAAGAACCCTCTTGAGGAGCCTTTCAAAACCATCACTTTACCCTACATTGCTGGGATCACAAAAAAGATCTCCAAAATCTTGAATAAACACAAGATCCAGGTCCGTTTCAACACATTACATAAAATCCGTGATCTGGTTCCGTCTGTAAAAGATGTGATTCCGGACATACAATACCCTGGTGTCTACAAACTAAGTTGCCTCTGTGGTAGTAGTTACATTGGAGAAACCAAACGCCATATCTCGGACCGCATTCGTGAACATAAAGCAGACCTTAAACACGGTAGGACCAACACCTCGGCCGTAGCAGATCATTGTTCTAATTCAGTAGGCTCACATGCCATTGACTTTTCCAAGACGGAGGTTCTTTGTAAGCCATCTGGCTTCCATGAGAGATTCGTTCATGAGGCTATCCACATATACAAACACAGAGACAATTTCAACCGAGAAGATGGATTCTATCTTAGCAATCATTGGAAAGATTTGATAAATCATTTCAGTTCTTGATTGATTGTTCACGCTTACAGTGGCTTTCAGACAGCATACATAAAAACAAATTTCGTCTCCCCCCTCCTCTTTTCAAAAAATAGATGGACTAGTCCTGGCAAACAGCCAATCGTTGCGCGTGACGCAAACGTTATTTTTATATAAATAAATAAATATGCCGTTTTCAAAAAAAAAAAATTATGCAAACCGACACACCTGATGATGACCGTTTGAGTTATGGTCGAAACGTCGTGAGAATTTTTATTGTTTTATATATATTTTGTTATTTTGTTGTTTCTCTTCAACGTGACTTTACCGAAAAAACTAAGAATATGAATTACTGCAGTCACGAAAGCTTTAAATCAAAATTTATGTAGCTCCTTTCATAAGCGACCTGGCCACCAGTGATAACTCAAC
Organism: Petromyzon marinus; assembly: GCF_048934315.1. Taxonomy (NCBI): domain Eukaryota; kingdom Metazoa; phylum Chordata; class Hyperoartia; order Petromyzontiformes; family Petromyzontidae; genus Petromyzon; species Petromyzon marinus. The sequence goes on along the minus strand of NC_133741.1, from coordinate 511,962 downwards.
GAAGTGTATGTATTTTACACTTTTTTGCACCATACGTAAGAGTATCCAGTTAGAATATTTGATAGAACATTTCGATTTACTTTGTTTTCAAGTGAATTGAATGTTTGCAAGAAGAGTCTTGGGTTTTATTTGTGAATGTAGAATAGTTTGTTGATAGTGTAGTGCAGTGAATTCACTCGGACGACAACCGTCTTTCTTCCACCTTCACTTTTATTCCATCGTTCCGTACACACAGTAATTCTCCTCTTCGCGCTCTGCCAACTCGGACACTCTGATTCACCTCAGCACCGTCCGCGCATCCTCTTCCACACACAGTGGTTCTTCCTCTATCTCCTCACACACAGTATCTCCGCTATCTCTACACACGCAGTGACTTCCTCTATCTCCGCACACACAGTGACCTGTCTGTCTATTCACACACAGTGACTCTATCTATCTCCGTACACACAGTGACTTGTCTGTCTATTCACAAACAGGGACTCTATCTATCTCTGCACACACAGTGACTTGCCTGTCTATTCACACACAGTGACTCTATCTATCTCTGCACACACAGTGACTCTATCTGTAACTCTCCCTGTACCTATCTCCTCCGTAACTACCTCTCCGCTAACGCTAACTCTCCCTATCACTATTTACTGTCCTTTGGGTTCGGCTCTCAATATATTCTTCCCTAACATTGCCAGCTGTCCTCTGCGTATCTCTCCACCTCTCGCCAACAACTGCCCAACAACAACTCCACTCCCCGTTCAAATCACCTAGGGTTTTATCCCCTTTCCAATTAGGCTTAATTAATTACCACGTGGCCCGCTAGCATTTTCCCGCCAGCTCGCACCTGTCCAACGGTCAGACCTCGAGACGCCGCCACTTAACGCTAACAGCCTCTCGACCAATCACAGCCATCGTGCCACGACTCCTTTAATTACGTCGGTTTGTTTACGCCACCCGTGACTCGACCACCTGTTCAACCTCATGTGACCCACTCTCCTTGTATGTCTGTATGTACTGTATGTGGCCAATTTCTATGCATATCGTTTACTCCACTACATCACCCCCACCCCCCCCGTGATGAAAGAACCTAGCCGTCCCCGGCTATGATATACTCGAATTGGAGTAGTGGAGTGAAGCGGACGGAATGATGACAACATATATACAGAACGCATTTGCAATACACAACCATTTTGTACAACCACACAACGACACGCACACAACACCTTTATACAGAATTCCCAACCCCCAAAGTCAACATATTGTATTCCTCCTGGAACGGGTTCCCACTGCCGGTCCATCTCCCCTGCACGGGACACCCTACGGTAAGGGAGGGCCTCGCTCGTCTCGCCAACGAACCCTGCGCCCATCCCTGTCCCAGCGACACTCCACTGGCGGGGCTGTCCGTCGTTCATGGTCGGGACGGCCATTAGTCCGGATCCGTGGCCGTTCAATCGGCGTCCGGTCAGTAACCCTGCCCAAAAAGGGCGATCCTGCAGGCACACGGGAAGGCAGATCTCTGGGACACGCGCGCTTGTGACCTCCCCACAGGTTCGTCGGACACATCCAATACAGGCCGCTCTCAGATGGGGGATGACGCATCATATGGTAACACAAATTTCTTCAGGCGCTACGGGTGAACAAACCATGTCCGACGGCCGAATTTTATTCGCACACTCTGATCCCGTAAAACCTCCACAATATCAACGGGCCCCTGCCAGGGGCGGTGAAACTTCGGGGACGTTCCCACCGGCACCATGGGACAGTGCAACCAGGCTTTATCTCCAACACTCCACGGCTCTCGTGGCCGCTGCCTGCCGTACAATCTTTCGTTAGCGGCTTGTCGTCGTGCCGTATATTTCAATGCAGCCTCCCGGGCTTCCCTTAGACGGTCTAAAGCCACCTGCATCGGAGCAGGCACCGTTGTAGCTTTCTCCCGTTTTCGAATCCCCAATTTAACAATAGCCGGCGCTTCCGGTTCCCGTCCATACATCAGAAAAAATGGCGAGTACCCCGTTGAGGCGTGCGGGGCCAATCTATACGCGGCCAGCGTCGCTGCAACATGCAGGTCCCAATCATCTTGAGCGGTGTTTACTTGGTGACAAAGCATCGACGTCAGCGTCCTATGCAGCCGCTCGACCATCCCATCAGTCTGCGGGTGGTACGAGGACGTCCGGATCTTTTTGGTCCCCAGCGAGTCACACACGTCTTTAATCAATTTCGATGAAAAATTTCCGACTTGGTCAGTAAGCAAATGTTCCGGGGTCCCCTTATCTAACACGTATCCTTGCAAGAAAGCCTCAGCGATCGACGTCGCTGACTGGTGTACTAGCGGCCATGCCATCGGCCAACGAGTTAAGTATTCCACCCCGACGAGCAAATATCTGTGCCCTCGAGGGGTGACGGGGAACGGACCCAAAATATCTAGTGCCACAATTTCGTTCACTCTCGAAACTTGAATCAATTGCAAAGGGACACGATATGGCCGTGCCGGCGCTTTCCTCCATGCACATTCCTTGCACGCTTTTACATGCTGTTTCACATCGTTAAACATTCCCGGCCAGTAAAATTCACTCCGCACTGGCAACGTGGTCTTCTTCTCCCCCAGATGCATCAATTTCTCATGTATCTCGTTAATCAGTTTCCCCCGCAACACCCTCGGGACAACAATACAAAATTGTTGTGCTTCCACATCCCAGCGAACAAGCAATCCCTCCGTCAACATCAAAAATGGGCGATCCTCCGATCCCCTTGAACGAGAGGCACACAGCCTCATTCTGGTCAGCGAGGAATCTTCCACCTGCAGTTGCTTCCACTGCCTCAATGACAACCCCAATAATCCAATTTCTGCTCCAGGGATTATCCCTGGCACCCCCGAACCCGCTGCAACGACTGTTTGCGGAACCTCCTGCAGCGGCGGGCCGCAACGCAGCGAGCCCTCTGTGCACCGACACGTCTCAGCCGGTCGCGGCAACCTCGACAAAGCATCCACGTTTACATGGTACGTTCCTTTCCTACGCTGGATCGTGAAAGAGTACTCCTGGAGGGTCTCAAGCCAGCGAGCCATTTGCCCCGACGGCTGATCCATGCGCAGCGAGTACTGTAGTGCCGCGTGATCAGTCCGGATCAAAAATTCCCTGCCGTACAGATACGGTCGGTACTGGCGAACAAAATTGACAATCGCCAATAATTCCCTACGCATCACACAGTATTTTCGCTCCGCCGGCGATAACACCCGGCTGCCATATGCCACCACTCTCTCGACGCCATCAACCATTTGTGACAAAACCGCGCCTATGCCCGTATCACAGGCATCCGTGTCAAGTATAAATCGCTTCGTAAAATCCGGGTATCCCAACGGCGGTGCGTCTGCCAGTGCGGCCGGCAACGCTTCGAACGATTTTTGTTCAGCAATCCCCCATTGAAACTTCACACCTTTCCCGGTCAGCGTATGCAATGGTCGAGCAATCGTGGCAAAATCCTTAACGAACCGCCGATAATACGACGCAAAGCCCACAAAGCTACTCACTTCCCCTGCTGTTTTCGGCACTGGCCATGTTCGCACACAACTCGTCTTTTCTGGATCAGTGGCCACTCCTGACGTGCTAACGACGTGTCCCAAATACTTCACCGATGTTCTTAACAATTGGCACTTCTGTGGTTTAAATTTCAATCCGGCACGCCGTACTCTGCCAAAAACGGCGCGCAGCCGTTGCAAATGTTCATCGAAATTCCTACTGAAAACAATCACATCATCTAAATATATCAAGCATGACTCCCACTGCAGGCCCGACAACACGAGTTCCATTAATCGCTGGAAGGTCGCCGGCGCTGAATGGAGTCCCATCGGAGCACGTTAAATTGATACAATCCTTGTGGTGTCCGAAATGCCGTTTTAGGTCTTGACTCCTTATCCAGGGGCAATTGCCAAAAGCCCGACAACAAATCGAGGGTCGAAAAGATTCTGGCGCCGGACAGGGCATCCAGTGAATCATCAATTTGTGGAAGCGGGTACGCTTCCGCCACCGAAACTTTATTCAATTTTCGATAGTCAACACAAAATCGCATGGTTCCATCACGTTTTTTAACGAGGACAATAGGGGCTCCCCACGGGCTGGACGATGGGGCGATAATATCTTGCTCTAGCATCTCATCAACAGATCGCCGAATACATTCTTTCTCAAGAGGACCTACACGATGCGAATTTAACCTGATCGGGGGTGCGTTTCCCGTGTCAATACGATGCTGCAACAACGTCGTTCGACCCACGTCGAACGAACTGAACACATCCTTAAATTCCACTAGCAACGCATGCAAACTCGATCGTTGCACAGGCAATAACTCTGGGTTTTGTTTATAAAGATCCCTTAACCATTCCGGATCATCCTCCTCCCTTGACAACATTTCATCCTGTCCCATAGCAAAACATGTTTTTGTTTCTGGACCCGGTGCACCCGTTGCATGCGCCAACGTAGTGCCCCCTTGAATAACAACCTCTTCGTGCCCAGCGTTTACAATTTGAATGAAAGGATCACAATATGTTGGTATTATGGTCAAAGCTCCTACCACGGCGGGCATTCTCGATACAGCATTTGAGGGTGTCAACAGCACTCCCTCCTGCAGCTCATCCCAAGGCAATTCCTTCTTTAACCGTAGCGGTACCAATATTTGCGATGCAGGCGGGACACGCACGGTGCGGCTCACCACGGCCTGCACAACAGCGTTCGCCACCGCAAATTTCGAAGGCGTCCCCAAAAATTTCATACATCTCCCTGACGGTAATTCCAAACAACCTTTTTCCACTGAAATCTTAATTGGCATTTTTTTGCAAGAAATCCATGCCCAACAAACACGGTACCGCCAAGGCCGTTGAAACCAAAACACTTCCTGTCACAATAACCTCCCCAATTTGAATTGTCGCAACCACGCAGCCCATAATGCCCAAACTACCCCCGTTTGCCGCTATGCATGGCCCTTCCACTGGCGCTAACAATCCAGGCGACGTCGGCAGCGACCGAAAAGTTTGCAACGAAATGAGAGTTGCTGACGCCCCGGTATCTACAATAACTCGTACCATAACACCTTGAATACATGCCATCACATCCGACGATCCCGGCGCGGCCCCCAACACATGATGTACCAACGCGCCCCACGTATCCCAGCCATGCGTACTATCCGAACCCGATGAATACGGGTGAGATGACGTGGATGAGTGATGTGGATAGGGCGGCCGTGTATTGAATGCATCTCGACTCACCCGGGATCCTTGGTCTTGGGGGAACCGCCCATTGTAGTTGTTCGGCGCCCACGGAGGACCACCTCTCCGTCTCCAGCAGTCGCGGGCGAGATGACCCCTCCGCCCGCACTCGTAGCATGTCCGATGCATGCCGTCTCCATATACCCCGGGACGACGCCGTCGTTCTCCGGTCGACACCCCGGCCACCGCTGCCATCGGCGGCGTCTCGTCCACCACCACCGCCACCGTGCTCGCAAACCCCCCGCAGGGGTCGTCAGCGACGGCTGCGCCACCGCCGCCGCTGGTTCGTCTCGTATGTCAAGGTTGACTTGTATGTTCCTGGCGATCAGCAACGATGACACGTCGTTGTTATCATCCTTGTCCGGGAGCGACAAGACGACTTTCAGTTCCTTCACCAGCTGTAGCATCTTCTCTTGCAGCAGGGAGTCCCAGCCCTCCTCGTCCATCGCCGGGTACGCAACCTGGGCGGGGGCCAGCAAGGCGCTGCGGAATGCCAGGGGGGACTCCGTGGCCTCCCGTTTCCCCTGTTGAAATCGACGTTTGGCGACCGACCGCGGCTCGTAGACTTTCCTCATTGCCGCAATAGCAAGGAGTCATCATCCAATGCCGTCGGCACTGCTCGTAACGCGGCACTCTCCGTCCAATTCAGGGACTCGTAAGCCGCACGGAATCTTCGTATGAACGCCGTCTAATCTCCCACTTTGGCCTCAAATCGTTGTATGTGTAGCCGTCGTGGCGGTCCCGCCGACTGGTCGTCTTCGTCGTCAGAATCTTCCAACCGCTCCGGCTGAGTGGCAACCTCCGGCGGTGGACCCGGTACGGGTAGTTGAATGCGGTTCTCCGTCAAGAAGTTCCGGAACTCTTCCGACAACTTCTCCATCCTGGCCTCCCACTGGGTCATGAGGACTCGCCAATCCTCTGGCGATCCCGGGCCTTCAGCACCACCCGAACCGCTGTTGCCGTCCGGAGTACTGCCGGCCATCTGGCTGGGCTGCAAATTGTCGTTGTCGCTGTCGCCGCCCGAGTCCACTGGCACATTTCTTTTCTTTGCCGCTTTCCTTGACATCGTGGTGTGTTCCGTACTTTTTTCTGACACCAAATGTAGTGCCGTGAATTCACTCGGACGACAACCGTCTTTCTTCCACCTTCACTTTTATTCCATCGTTCCGTACACACAGTAATTCTCCTCTTCGCGCTCCGCCAACTCGGACACTCCGATTCACCTGAGCACCGTCCGCGCATCCTCTTCCACACACAGTGGTTCTTCCTCTATCTCCTCACACACAGTATCTCCGCTAGCTGGTGAGAGAGGCCTGCTGTTCAGCACACCCGTGCTGGTGAGAGGGGCCTGCTGTTCAGCACACCTGTGCTGGTGAGTGGGGCCTGCTGTTCATCACAACAGTACTGGTGAGAGGGGCCTGCTGTTCAGCACACCCGTGCTGGTGATAGGGGCCTACTGTTCAGCTCACCCGTGTCGGTGAGAAGGGCCTGCAGTACAGCACACCTGTGCTGGTGAGGGAGGCCTGCTTTTCAGCACGCCTGTGCTGGTGAGAGGGGCCTACTGTTTATCACAGCAGTGCTGGTGAGAGAGGCCTGCTGTTCAACTCACCCATGCTGGTGATAAGATGGCGCCGATGATGGTAGCCTCAGCCGATCGGTGCCCCCTGTTTTGTCTTGTTTTGTCTGTTAATTCAGTGTTTTGCCAAGATTTTCGGAGTTCCCTAACAAGAGACGAACTTTTAAATATCAGGGAAACAACTTACTACTTTTCTGCTTCCAGCGGCAGAATTAGTGGGCATTCTAGTCAATGCCGCGCTAGGCTTTGCTCAAGCAGCGAAACGCCACCCATGGGGTAAACGATCGGCGGCTCTCATACGGCTACGCAGACGCGGGATCCGAACAGTGCTTGCGAGCTTTTTCCGCTCCAACGTACGTTCACTGTGCAACAAAATGGACGAACTTCAGCTGCTGATGGCGAAAAACAGAGACTTTCTTTCATCTTCTGTTTTGTGCTTCACGGAGACATGGCTGTGTGATTTGATTCCGGACACTGCGCTACAACTAGCAGGATTCCATCTTGTAAGATCGGATCGTGACATAGCACTCTCTGGTAAGACGAAAGGCAGTGGTATTTGTTTTTACATTAACAGTGGCTGGTGTGTAGATGTCACAGTGATTCGGCAACAATGTTCTCCGCTCCTGAATCAATTTTTATAACCTGTAAACCTTTCTACTCACCTCGTGAGTTTGCGTCGCTCATTTTGGTCGGAGTTTATTTGCCGCCGTGTCCTCAGGTTAAAGAGGCCCAACATATGCTCGCCGACCAGATTCTGAGTGTGGAGCGAGCAAATCCAGATTCGTTGGTTATCGTACTTGGCGACTTTAACAAAGGTAATCTCAGCCACGAACTCCCCAAATACATACAATTCATTAACTGCCCAACCAGAGAAGGGAACACTCTGGATCACTGCTACACTACAGTCAGTAGAGCCTACCACGCCGTCAACTGAGCAGCACTGGGACACTCTGACCATGCGATGGTCCACCTGATTCCTGCATACAGGCAGAAACTAAAACTCTGTAAACCTGCTGTGAGGACATCTAAACAGTGGACCAGTGAGGCTGTGGAAGATTTGCGGGCGTGCTTGGACTGTACTGACTGGGATATGTTCACGACTGCTACCAATAGTCTGGATGAACTCACAGAGGCTGTGACGTCCTACATTACCTTCTGTGAGGACTACTGTATCCCAACACGTACCAGGGTGAACTTCAACAACAACAAGCCCTGGTTCTCAGCAAAGCTCAGAAGGCTGAGGTTGGAGAAGGAGGAAGCGTTTAGGAGTGGGGATAAAGACAGATTCAAGGAGTCGAAGAACAGGTTTACCAAGGCGGTGAGAGAGGCTAAACGACTTTACTCAGAGAGACTAAAACACCAGTTCTCTGCTAACGACTCTGCTTCTGTCTGGAGAGGGCTCAGGCAGATCACCAACTACAAACCCAGAGCCCCCCACACCACTAACGACTCCCGCCTAGCTAACGACCTGAACGAGTTCTACTGCAGATTTGAAAGACAATTGGACTATCCTGAACTACCCCTTCCCACCCAAAAGGCCCAATCCCCCACCCATACTATAGAGATGACTCTCTCCTTTCACGAGGGAGAAGTTAATAGACGTTTTAAGAGGCAGAATCCACGCAAAGCAGCTGGGCCGGATTCGGTCTCTCCAGCCACCCTCAGGCACTGCGCTGACCAGCTGTCACCGGTGTTCACCAACATCTTTAACACCTCCCTGGAGACATACCATGTACCAGCCTGTCTCACGTCCTCCACCATCATTCCTGTGCCCAAAAAGCTAAGGCCAACAGGACTAAATGATTATAGACCGGTCGCCCTTACATCTGTGGTAATGAAGTCTTTTGAGCGCCTGGTCCTGGCACACCTCAAAGCCATCACAGACCCTCTCCTGGACCCCCTTCAGTTTGCCTACAGAGCCAACAGGTCTGTGGACGATGCAGTTAACATGGCCCTCCACTTCACCCTACAGCATCTGGACTCCCCAGTATCCTACGCCAGGATCCTGTTTGTGGACTTCAGCTCTGCCTTCAACACCATCATCCCTGCCCTGCTTCAGGACAAGCTCTTCCAGCTGAACGTGCCCGACTCCACCTGCAGGTGGATCACAGACTTCCTGTCTGACAGGAAGCAGTGCGTTAAGCTGGGAACACAAGTCTCTGACTCCAGATCCATCAGCACCGGAACTCCTCAGGGCTGCGTCCTTTCCCCACTGCTCTTCTCCCTGTATACCAACAGCTGCACCTCCAATCATCTGTCCGTCAACCTCTTGAAGTTTGCGGACGACACCACCCTCATTGGGCTGATCTCTGGTGGGGATGAGTCTGACTATAGGTGGGAAGCTGACAACTTGGTGACCTGGTGTAGCCAGAACAACTTAGAGCTAAATGCTCTAAAGACAGTTGAGATGGTTGTGGACTTCAGGAAGAATACAGCCCCACTCACCCCGATCACCCTGTGCGACTCCCCAGTCAAAATTGTAGAGTCCTTCCGCTTCCTGGGCACTATTCACTCACGGGACCTCAAGTGGGAACTGAACATCAGCTCCCTCACCAAGAGAGCACAACAGAGGATGAACTTCCTACAGCAGCTGAAGAAATTCAACCTGCCAAAGACAATGATGGTGCAATTCTATACAGCAATCATTGAATCCATCCTCACCTCCTCCATAACCGTCTGGTACGCTGCTGCCACTGCCAAGGACAAGAGCAGACTGCAGAGTATCATCCACACTGCTGAGAAGGTGATTGCCTGCAATCTACCATCCCTCGAGGACCTGCACACCACGAGGACCATGAGGCGAGCGAGGAAGATTGTGGCCAATTCCTCCCACCCTGGACACTCTCTGTTTCAGCTACTCCCCTCCGGCAGAAGGCTGCAGTCCATCAGGACCAAAACCTCATGCCACAAAAACAGTTTCTTCCCATCCGCTGCTGGCCTCTTAAACAAGGCCAAGGGCTTACACTGACTTTAACATTTTATCTACAAAATGACACCTTGCCAATATCAACTATATTACCCTATTTGTATTTTTTTATTTTTAGATTGTATCTTATAGCTATTTTATATTCGATTTTTATTCAATCTCACATACTTTAGCTCCTTGGTGTTAGTTAGACTTTGAACCCTTATTATAGTAAGACTTGTTTACCACTTATTTAAGATTTTAGATTCCTATATGTTGAATGTATGCACCATCCTGCCAAAGTAAATTCCGTGTCTGTGTGAACTTTCATAGCGAATAAAGCCCTTTCTGATTCTGATTCTTACTGTTCTAGAGATAATCCAATCAGAGCGGTTGTTTGATATTTTTGCATTATATCATGCTATATCTCTAGTATCTATTAATTCTGAGAAGTGCGGATCAAACCATGGTGAACGATAACCCTTTATTTAAACTGTTTAAAGGGGGCATGTTTGTCAAATATTGAGGAATTTCATCGTCATCATCATGAAAAAAGGGGAAAAACCTTATTATTATATTGAGGAATTGTTTTTTTAAAATATGTCCAAGCACTTTCAAAAGCTGGAATTTTGCTCACCATATCCCAGTCAAAATGGAAAGTGCCATGTGAACATGCTTAAAGGTTAACATTATTAATATATCGTTTCATAATTATTATGAGGTGTTTTAGTTTGTTTGTATGACAAATGCCAAAGATAATGGTAGAGATCACTTAGATAGTTACATATCACTGAGATGATCGTGATATTGGTTTTAATTATCAATAGGATAATGGATGCATGATGATTATGATGGCCATGCTGTTATTATGATGATTATTATAACTGTTATTGTGTCTCCAGCTCTGATCTCGTGGCTCCGGGTTGGAGTCCAAGCCGAGAACCCCGCGTGGTAGTGGCCCTGGGTAGGTGGTAAACTGTGAAAACAAACGTATGGGTTCGGTGCCAGATGGGATCCCTGACGACATAGAGATCTTGGATCTGTACGTAAACCGGCTGCATGGCTCTCCACAAATGACACTTGGTGTTAGTGCTGGCTACAGAGTTGAAGTCTCAAGTCATTGGAAACTCATTGAAATTCACAGAGCGACTGAACCACCCTCGGTAATTGCTGTCAGCCAGTTTGTGCTAAGACTCAGAGCAGTCAGTTGGGACTGGCTGTTAAAAACCCCAGTAATGAGAGCCGTCAGCTGCTTTTCATAGGTTGACAACTTCATTATATTCTCCAAATGATCACGCACACATGCATGTTCTCCAACCCACTACAAACTACCCATAATTTCCCCGAAACGTCTTGAATCTGACAAGGCTCAGAATCTCATGATTTCTCTAGCGTTCCATATTATTATTTATCTTCTTTCCGCTCTGTGTTCTCTCTGCCTGCCCTCAAGTCGTACTAATCCTGAAATTGTCTTCCGTATGCTGAACTTCCTTCGCACTCTAAGTAGCCAACCGTGCTCATCAGAGGTGCGGGGAAAGGACAGCAAACTAAACACAAAAAGAAGTTCTAAATAAAGGAGTTGTCGATTTAGAAAATTAGTTTTCAATTTAACGTTGTGAAAAAAATGTGTTTCACGAAGTGGCCCATCATGTGGACGTTCATAGCAGCCACATTCTGAAAACGCATGTTTATAAAAGTGGAGGGAAAAACCTGAGGACCCGGACAAAAATCCGCGCAACCACGGGAACAACATGCCAACTTCTAATATACAAGCATTTATTTAGCGAATGCTTTTTCACTTGACTATCATACAGTTGCAGCGCCAGATATGCGAGAAAAAATAGGCATTTTCAGGGTCGGGACCGAATCCACGACCTCCTGTATACGAAGCAAGGGAGATAACATCTCGCCACTGTGGCGCGCAACAGCTGTGAGTTTAGAAGAGGTCAGGTCTAGTCAAGGTGAGTAAACAGGTCAGGAGTCACGGGAAGTAAGACGAGGCAGATAGAACAAGTATAGCACAAAGGTAGGTAAATACATAAATAATTACACTTTACTTTTGACAATTCATGCGAGAGTCTGAGCTTTGTAAGATATTCAAATTGGGAAGTTTAGGGATCATTTAACGTGGATTGGAGAAGATGGATGCGCGCGTGATCATGTGGAGAATTAAGAGAAGTTGCCTCTCCATGACAACCAGCTGACAGATCTCCCCAAGGGAGTGTTTGACAAACTTCCCCAGCTGACTCGCCTAGATTTGGGAAGCAACCAGCTCAGTTCCCTTCCAGATGTAGTGTTTGGGCAGCTCGTGAATCTGAAGGAGTTGAGGTTGTACAGCAACCAGCTGACGTCTGTCAACGCCAGCGTTTTTTGACAGCCAGACCCAGCTGACTGACTGAGACTGAACACAAAGCGACTGTGAGGCATTCCTAAGAGGGGTGGTTTAGTGGCATAGTGAATCTGGATAAGCTTCCATTTTACAACAGCAACAACAAATTGGCAGTTTTTAAAGGGTTGTGAGATAGTCTGATCTTGCAAACGACATCAACAAACGAGCTACCCCTCTTGTTGGGAGTTCTCTACACCAATTGTCCCCACTGCTAATTAACAGATTCCTCTGTTGATTAAGGATGACAGAGGCAGCGGAAAAGGCGTGAAGTCAAGGTCAGGAGAGATTAGTGTGGCGACTGGATCATCTCAGTCCCCTAGATAACTATGGACCATAGAGTAAACCGCTGTGGTCTGCGCTGCTTCTATTATGGCATGTAAAAACTATTTATATTTCAATATGCTTGAATAGAATTGATTCCAGACGAGCAAAACTTAGCATTAAATCCAACAAGCCTAATTCTGCTGATGTGACACTGAATGTCAAAACCAATCCAGAGATTTGATAGTCTTGAATCAATGCGGCTGAAATGAAGTACTCCCAGAAGGCCGTGCATGTGGCTTCGTAATAAATACGTTTTGTTATTTATGTGGAGAGACGGGTATCCGGTAGGAGACATCATCTGCTTGTCTGTGTTGATATTCTAACTGCTCCCGCTACTATTATCCTGTTGTCGTTGCTTTACTCGTGCCATGGGATGGGAGTTTCATGATGGCACAATGCCTGGTGACTGGTGGTGCCCTGCTCAGCGTTCGTCTCTAGAGGCGCGGTTTCCCAAACTCCAGCCCTCGCGGTCCCCCACCATCGCCACTGCCACCACACTCAGTCTGTCTGCGTTTAACAATTTACCCCCCCCCCCCATTGAAAATGCAAATTAACTAATTATATGCTGCATGCTGTTGGATATGCGACTTTTTCCAAAATTGATATTAACAAGAAATTTGCCGATACATTTTTTTTTTTGAAATAATGAATGAAAAAAACACAAGCGCACAGCAAACTGCAAAACATCAGGTGTTGATAAGTAATGAGAACTGAAGGAGGGCCAGGATGGCGGAATTATCGCAACCTTGCTCAAGAGAGAGATAAGGCCTAATTAATTATGCACACGTCACCTGTGCAGGCAGAGACTGAGAGAGACAGCGAGAGTTCGCGTTAGCCACAGACATAGTTAAGTCAAAATTCTCAACCATTTATCCTGCATTGCTTTTAAAGTAATGTTAAAGTTCGAAATTCAACAACAGGAGTAGGCAAAAATTATCGATCCTCGCGCTCGTTCCAATTGGAGACCAGGTTGCGAGCTACATCAATGAACCTTTGCCGATTTGCTAATCCAATACTGAATGTTAATTCATCTTTAATAAGTTTCTGTACAACATGACCGAAGCGTATGACAAACACATAATTTTTACTAAAGTCAAAACGAAGTCTCTAACCTCAGGACATAGGCGAATAATAGGGCAGTGTTGACTCAAGGGCAATGGAAGAGAAGCAGAGGCACCTTTGTCTAAATCGTAGTGTGAGAGAGCGGACAGACGCCAAACAATTATTTCAGCACCTGAATTCACAAGGCTGGGAAAACGTAGATAACGCTCCCCCACCGCAGCTAGGATAACACACCACACGGGCAAGCCGAGAGGAAGGAGCAGAGAGAGAGATGCCTTGAAAGTCCTTCCTAACGAAGGTGTGCAGCAAAACTCAGTCAAACAGGTTTTGAGTTAAAGAAATCTCAATACATTAATATATAACATCAATGCTAACACTATTCACCGTAAACTATATTCCGCTTACACAACCTTGTTAAACATAAACTACATAATACTCAAGCGATGTTAAACCGGGGGCCAGGGAAAAAGAGAGTCTCCCTGCCGTCTTTGTCTTCCTGCAGTCCATGATAAGAATATGCTTAGGCAACAGAGCTGTGCCGTAAATGACACACACAAGGACACACATACGAACGGACACACATACGAACACACACTACAGACCACGACACACAGCTGAATCAAAAGAAGCTCCACCTTGTGGGGAGGAGCCAAGAGGAGGGATTTTTGGCATAAAAGAGGACACTGCAGCATTGAAACCTCAGTTCGGCCAGCTCATTGGAGCTCGGTTCAGCTCGGCTGAGCTCAGCTCGGCTCATCAGCTTGCCAACAGCTTATCAGCAAGCGGGCAAGACCCGCTTGCCAGCTCAGCTCATCCCTGCATGGGATCGGCCTCTGCCGACGCGGAGGAGGTCTCTGCCACCCACCGGAGTGGCGAGGGTCGCTGTTTAGCGACGAGGCTATGTGGTGCGAGTCGGCATCATCAAAAGTAGCATTGCAACGAACGTGTATCAACAGCCCCCGACACCACCGCACGCTACCAGCGAGCTGCGTGCGCTATCTACCGACATGTCATCGCAACTACAACAACCGGCGTCAACAGCCAGCGACACCACCGCATGCTACGAGCGAGCTGCTAGCGCCATCTACCGACAAGCCATCGCAACTACAACAACGTGTCAACTACGTCAGCCGACCCGAATCAACCACAGTGACAGAAGAATCGACTGATACGTATGACGCACACTGCTCCCCACCACACGACAAAGCAGGTGTCTGACTCAAAGAATCAACTCCGAACACTGACTATTCAACAAAATTTATATCCCTTACCATACACGAGTCAGGAACCAAAAGCCAATCCCAAAACGTGAACCATATGTGGCCGTGGAAGCATCGCTATAGATCGGGTGATAACAGTACGTCGTTTATAAGTATATTCATAAGTTTCCTCCTTAATATTTTATTTTGTGATTGTACTTCTAATCGCATAGATTACCCATAGATTCATCAATACGAATTGATTCTTGACACCTTCGCCACGGAGTTACGCTCACGGGGAGAAATCAGGTTAAACCGGTTTTCTAATAATCCAATCCTGTTCACGAATTAATTAATATCCCATGAGATAGCGCGTCCCGCCGCACACCTTACTCCAAGCCATCTCTTTAATTCAACGATCTTGCTGATGAATCTATGAACGTATATTTGTGCCTTTGGGAATAATAACTGTTTGGATTGCCTTTTTATATGAAGATCGTTGCATGTTAATCAATCGCCTGTGGTACTGTGCTGACGATTTCAAGCATAATAATAATTAATGTAATAATGCGTTAAGGTCTTGTTTAGAGTAGCGTTTGCATGTTTTTAACGACTCTCTATCACCAACCGAGCTAGCTTACGCGGCGGAACTAACCACGAGTGCTGTTGTCAGAGTGAAACAACCCAGTCGTTGATGATACCGTGTTGATACTATGTTGAAGTACCATAATTGAGAGTTGCATCTTCTAAAGTTAAAGTTTAGTTAGGAAATAAAATTGATTAAGGCAGAAGTGATTGTGTGATTCTTTCCTGAAATCTGTGCATAAGAACTGGTTCTGCGTTGAGATATAAACTTGGTGACCTTACATTACATAAACACTCTAATCCATACTCAGTAAATGTTACAGTGAGAATAATTGTATTATGCTGATCGATAATACAAAGTTAAACAACGAAGCCGAGTTGACTCTGACATGCATCACATTAGCATAACTGCATACGATTAATTGTCTTATCCCGATTGGATACGACCCTAATTATCATAACGACTTGCATTATCATAATCACACCCATTCGCATAAATTAATACGATTTTCTCTAGAATTAGCACAATTTATATGCATAATTACACAAATTAACATAATTTCGGAAAATTATGCCAGTTTAGAATTTCATTCTTTTTTTTTCTTATTTTTCATCAAATTTTCATACACCACATATACAACAACACGCCTGATTATTGTTAAATGAGTTCCCCGTGCAACGCTATGCGATTAATACTGTCTGCATCACGTGGAACACATGGAGAAAAACGGAACACGTGTGTGTGTGCACACACACACTCGCACACTGAAATATTCATCTGAATCGGCTCTTTTAACTCAGACAGCGTTAATTGCGTTTAACAATCATCGTGCGCGTGCAGCACGGAACGAGTTGATTTGCATTTGAATGGGAGGGTTAATTTGGGAAACGGGGGAAGACGGAACGTGGTGGTGGTGGGTCTGCGAGGACTGGAGTTTGGGAAACCCTGCACGAGAGCCCACAGCACGTGTAGTGGGATACGGAATCCTTCACGCTGGCATTCCCACCCTGTCGCAAGGAAAAGGGGTTTTAAAGGTAAGTTTCAAGGTGTTTTTGTATATTTATGTTTGTACAGTCAATCCACTGCTGGATGAGGGCCTTCCCACGCTGTTACGACCATGGAGGGGTGTTATGTAGCCATATTTCACCACGCTAGTCACAGCAAGTTGGTGAAGGTGGGGAGAAGCGGCTTGAATGGGGAAAGTTGCTATGAGTGAAGTGCGTGCCTCACTATGACACTGACGCGGTTCCTTATCAGCACATCTCGCGTGGACCCCGTTAATCTCTATTTCGGCGTTCAATCTGGTGGATTACGGAGCCCCCGTTGAGATCCAGCAACACATAAATAGTATTAAGATATATTGTAATAAAGCAGTAGTCTGACAAAAGTTCGTATATTATTATTGTCAATTCTAGAATCTCAATGACTCTGGGACTCTGCAGCCCTGAATAACCCACAGGGCCTCGGGAGGAGGGATGTAAAACTGATTTCCCTGCAGGTGCAGTTCCCTTGTGTAGACGGATATCCCGTGTGGCACTGAGCTCAAAGCCCTGGTTGCACAGCTCACGACCCAGCCATAGTGTTCACGGTAGTAGCAGCTACAGATGCCGTCTTGACCACATGCCGGGAGCTCGACCTGGGCTCCAACCCAGAGTGACGAGGTCGGAGGCGGAGACACGACAAAAAACATCAGCATCATCGTGACCACTACGACCACAACCATAGGTCAGTGGTGGCTATGCACCGTTTACATTTTACAAACAAAATAAATAAAGGAAGAGTTTGGAGAGACCATGGAGAAGGACTACCGGGTAGCCTCAAAGATGTTCTGGCAAACCCTCCGAAGCCTTAGGAGAGGTCGACGAGACGTGGCCCAGGCTGTTTTCAGTAAGCGTGGTGGAGCATTGACCCCAACTAAGGAAATAGTCGAGGTGGAAGGAACACTTTAAGGAGCTCTTCAACCCGGTGGATATTCCCTCCGCTCAGGAGGCAACCCTGGAAGCAGCTGGGTGGGTCTATCCATCGCAGGTGCTGAAGTCACCGTGGCGGTTTAAGCTGCAGGGGTGGACGAAATTCGCACTTAATTTTTGAAAGCGCTGGGCATTGAGTGCCATGGTTAACACGCCTCTTCAATGTTGCATGGAAAGCAGGTACAGTACCTCTGGCTTGGCAAGCTGGGGTCGTGATTCCTATTTTTTTAAAAGGGGACCAGAGGATGTGCTCCAACTGCAGAGGAATCACACTCCTCAGCGTCCCATTCAGAGCTTATTCCAGAGTACTGGAGAGGAGGCTCCAGCCGATGGTTGAGTCTCAGATTCAGGAGGAACAATGTGGATTCCGTTATGGTCATGGATCAATGGTCCAGCTCCTTTCCCTCTCACGTATATTTAGATCGGTAAAGAGAGTATTTAAGGCCTCGACACAGAGGTGCTGTTTCTCTGTGTGCCTATGTGTGTGTCTCTCTCTGCGTATGTGTCTCCGTGTCTGTGTTTTGTCTCTCTCTCAAATATAGCAATCTTTGGAAGAACGTAATCAACCAGGTAGGGTGTTGACTGTTATGTTAGCCGATTATGTGTTGTATTGCATTATATTTCTAAGTTTACTAGGTTTGTTTTCTCATTCATTCGTTCCTGATGACGATTGCTTGTGTTGCAATCAAAACGTCGTATTCTATTTAATTTATTTTCTTTCCACGTGACTTTACCGAAAGAACCAAAAAAGTAAAGGGTGTGCTTCAGTCGTGTGAGTCTGTGCGCATGCCCCCGTGTGTGTGTGAGGAACGATAGTGTAGAGGTTAGCACGCTGCATTACAACCTGGCGACCCGAGTTCGATTTCCGCTCACGACCAACACCAGTGACGATCATCTTAACCGATCCTGGGCCTCCCCTAGGTCGACTCCGCATAAAATGAGTACCTGTGCGATGTGTAGATGTGTGTGGTGATGTTGGATCTGATGGTGGACCTGATGGTAGTTCTAATGACGGTGGTTATAATGATGGTGGGTGTGACGATGGTGTTTCTGATGATGTTGGTTCTAACGATGGAGCATGATGATGATTATGATGATAATAGTAATGTTTCTTCTCGTGTTCCACCTGATGTGTGCTTCTGAGTTGGAGCCCAGACTGGGCTCCCGACGTGTGGCCAAGGAGGCGTCTGTAGCTGTGATCGATAATGGGTGAACTATTGGTATGAAGCTCTGCACCCCGTGCCAGAGGGGATCCCTGCCAACACGGAGTTTTATACCTGTGGAGAAACCAGCTGCCATGTCTCTACCGTAGGCACTGCGAGTTGATAGCTGCTATAGTCTCAGAGTCCCAAGCCATCAACGAGAACAGCGATTATGAACACTACCTTTCGCGTGCAGCCTTGTTCCACCTGCTGATGCATAATAATCCTAACAATTCTTACATCGACAGATATTTCCTTTTCATTTGAATGTGTAAAGTTGAATTCGTCTTTTTCCACATGGCTATATTAGATTTTGTGTTTAATCACTCTGAGCCGCTATCAACCCTCAGTGCCTAGGGGAGAGACGTGTAGCTGGTTTCCCCACAGGTATAAGAACTCTGTGTTGGCAGGGATCCCGTCTGGCACGGAGCGCAGAGCTCTATTGTCACAGTCGATGACTCGCCCTCTGCAGCTACAAAGAATAATCATTATTATCATAATGCTCAATAATAACCACCATCATCAGAACCGCCATCACCCCCACTATCATTGCAAATACAAAGATCCCCCGCATAGCCTTAACAGACTGTTGAGGACATTACTGTTAGAGAGCACCTATGAAGGCCGGCACGGCACAGGAGTGGGTGGGTGACCAGCACAGCGACCAAAGATTCACAACAGGCGCGTGGAGACACGCGGCTCATCACATCCAATACAAGGGCGACCTGGGCTGCATCATCCACTCACTTAGAACTCAACAGGAAATTCACACGCAGATCACATTTGACATCAAAGTAAACACGCAGCCCACTGGCCGCATTCACAAATCTGTCCCTCCAAGTAAAAAAAAATACGCAACTTAAAGTCTAATTTACACATCCTGTCAGACACACGGCCTTCTGGGAGTGCATCTCATCAGCAGCATTGCATCAAGACGAGCAACACTCTGGACCGGTTTTGACATTTAACGTCTCACCAGGTGCAGAACCAGGGCCTGCTTGAATACATGCTTGTGAACTGACAGATGTTTACAGGTAAGGAAATTCACTGATAGATATGGATTCTATATCAATGCAATATTCTATAATACGCGTACTTAAAAGTGAAACGACACGCAGGGAGCCCGGCCTGGGCTCCAACCCAGAGCCACGAGATCAGGAGGATAAACGAGAAGAATCATTATCATAATCATGCTCCATCAGAACCATCAATAGCATCGTCATCACACACCATCATCATAACAACCATAATCAGATCCAGCATCATTATTATAACCATGAGAACACTCCTCAGAAACACCAACACCGCTCATCACCACTACCAATATCACAATCATCACCATCATCATCCTACACATCTACCGAGACAAAAATCCCCTGTAGAGCCTTAACAGACGGTTGAGGCAAGTGCTGTTATCGAGTACCTCTGAAGGCCAGCATGGCACACAAGGAGATGGGTGGCCAACACAACTCCCGACCGCCTTTGTCTCCCTAGTAGGGATGTTTACACAACCAGGTACTCTTTTGAGGCGGAGTCGACCTAGGGGAGGCCCAGGAACGGCTCAGAAAATCATCACTAGTGTTGGCAGTGAGCAGAATTCGAACTCGGGTCTCTGCTGGGTTCATAGTGCAGTGGGCTGACGACTGAGCCAACACTACTACAACAACAGGCTTGTGCCAGGCTAAGTGCTGCCGACAGGAGGTCATGGGACAGACCCAGGTGCCATAGGTTGACAAAGTTGACTGGCAAATGCACCGACCACGACAACCCCACCCTGGCCCCCACACTCATCCCTCCTCGGCACCCCCCTCCCCATGAATAGCAACAACAACCGTCCTTCGCCACTAAGTGGCGGTGACGTCACCACGACGCTTGTGCCAGGCCATGTGCACCTTGAGGCCACGTGAAGTGTCGAACGCCCGCTGGCAGGAGGTCACGGGGCAGACCCAGGTGCCACGGGTCGACTGACTGAGATGACTGGCTGATGCCCACCTGTGCCCCCTACTGTGCCAACCCATGAATAAATACACTCGCACACACGTAGTGCCCTGATTGGGATCGCCTGGTCTAACAGTCGGGTTCTACTCTGAGGATTCCTCCAAGGAATGTCCAACTGTTTACCGGCGCAAGGAGTTTGGCTCGACTCGACAGGACAAAGTCTACATCGCAGCACCCCTGAATTGTCTTAATAGTGTATTGTACGTTGGCCCAAAAGATTACCGGATCAGCTACGATGAGTCACACATTACTGATTAAAGAGTCCAGGTGGGCCAGAGTGAAAAGTGCGGTAAAAGCAGAGACAATGGGTTGAGGGAGATTAAAGGAAACCGCGGTCCATGTCGGATGAAAGACCGCGGTGGTAGCCACAGTTAGGCGCACGATTGGTCGCTCAGTATCACATGACCCAGTTCCTTTGAAGTTGGGAAAGGTAGACTACGGAACGAGTGGGCCATCTTGTTTCCGAAATCTTCACTGTGGTCATCTCGGCGAGTTATCCTCTCTTTGCTGCTCGGCATCCGTGCAACGTCAGTAATTTGTAGATTCGAGGTAAAAGTGAGGACGCTGGGTCGACTGTGGGTAGACGGTGATAGAGAAGACTCTTCTACACTCTCGGGTCGTACCGCACCGACTAGATTGCGTCCTCCAAAAGGTTTGTTTGTGACTAAAATAAAAGTGTTAGCAAGACTATGCAGTGTGGTGTGACCGGTTTCTGTAAGTTGCAGTGTGTGTGAATAGTCGGGAGAGGGCAGCGCTGCGTAATGGCCAGAGTTCACGCGTTATCGCACGCGGTGTGGCCTCGGAGTGGTGCACGCAGCGGCGTTGAGTGACGAGCGAGCGAGGCCCGACTCGGGGACGGGCAATAGCGACCTTGTTTGTCGTGCACCTCACACTGAGTGTCGGCGTTGTTTGCCGCGCGTTCATGCCGAGTCTTTGTGCTGGTTGCCTCGTGTCTCGTGCGACAAATGATACCATAGCGCGTTTCACGCCAAGTTTGTGTAACATTTGGCATAGCGCATTAGGTAAATCTGCATTGGTGTGTGGGTGCATCGCCAGGAATTAACTGGATGGTTGAGTCGGACATGCAGCCTTCTTTGTATTCATGGAGTCCCGAATGGGGTTTAAGGCTGCATTGTACTCCTGTTTCCGTATCCATACGGTCTTAATATATCCCGACCCAGAGTCCCCAAGGGCCCTTCAACCAAGGGCCTGGCAGATTATGCAATTTCCAGAATCTAAGAAAAATTGTTGAGAGCCTTCAAATTTTTTATGACGACTACTGGCGTCCCCCAGAAGCTAGTGGAGGGAGAGATTGCGTCTTGACCCAGAATCCGAATATGTATTTATACTGGAGGAATCCGATGAGATATACAACTTTTTTCACGGATGTCCAGTAACGGTGGGTTACAACAACAATACAAAAACACGATATGAGTGAAAGATATGGGAAAACCAATTACTTAAAAAGATACACAAATAAAAGAAACAATTATATTACCAGGTAAAGTCCACTGAGGTTTTAACTTATCTTTCAGAAGTGACCTGGTCACAAATGATAGCTCAACAAAGTGGGTTATGTGGAAATGTATTGCAGCAAAATAATAAAATTAATTAAAATGCATGTTTCTAAATGCGGAGGGAAAAACCAGAGGCTGCAGAGAAAAATCCGCTCGACCACGTGGATAGCTCTAAATAGACAGGGCTCGGTCGGGATCAAACGCAATAGGCGAGGTAGTGAACATCTCGCCACTGTGGCGCTGGAAATGTTAAATACATTGTCAATGTTAAATACATTGTAATTTTGTTTTAAAGCTTTCGTGACTGCAGGGATTCATTATTGGTTCTTTTGGTAAAGTCATGTAGAAGGGAAATAATAAAATAATAAAAATAAAACAATACAATTATCACGACGTTTCTATTGCAACACAAGCAATCATCATCAGGTGTGAAAACAACAGCAAGACATTTTGAAAAAAGTGGCTATTTTTTCTTAACGTTAGCATCATGGACAGCAACTAGCGGTTGTTCAGACGGACGAGTCCATCTATGCTCGGAACAGAGGAGGGGGGAGATAGAGACTGGAATGCGATATGAAAGTCACCGTAAGCGTAAATGCAATCATCACTCCAACCATGAAGAAGGACACTCTTGAGGAGCAATTTAAAACCATAACCTTACCCTACATTGCGGGGGTCACAAAAATAATCTCCAAAATCTTGAATAAACACACGATGCAGGTCCGATTCAACACAGTACATAAAATCTGTGATCTGGTCCCATCTGTAAAAAATGTGATTCCAGACATACACTACCCTGGCGTCTACAAACTAAGCTGCCTCTGTGGTAGCAGTTACATTGGATAAACCAAACGACATGTCTCGGACCGGATCCGTGAACACAAAGCAGACCTAAAACACGGTAGGACCAACACCTCAGCCGTGGCAGACCACTGTTATAATTCAGTGGGCTCACATGACATTAACTTCTCCAAGACAGAGGTTCTCTGCAAGCCATCTGGCTACCATGCGAGATTCGTTCGTGAGTTTATCCACATATACAAACAGACAATTTCAACCGAGAAGATGGATTCTGGCTTAGCAATCATTGGAAGGACGTGATAAACCATTTCGGGTCTTGATTTAATGTGTTCACGCTTATGGTGACTTTCAGACCGCATTCCATTCTCTTTCTATCTCCCCCCTCCTCCGTTCCGAGCATAGATGGTCTCGTCCGTCTGAACAACTGGCAATTGCTGTCCGTGGTGCTCACGCTAAGAAATACCGCCACTTTTTTACATTTTCTTGCTGTGGTTTTCACACCTGATGATGATTGCTTGTGTTGCAGGCGAAACGTCGTGAGAATTGTATTGTTTTATATTGTATTATTTAATTGTTTCCCTTCTACGTGACTTTACCGAAAGAACCAAGAATACATTTCAGAAGTTCCCGACGACTCACTCGGAGGCTGAGGCCTTAGGTTTATTACAAATCTTAATACACGGGGGTGAACAACTTCCCAGGGGTTAGGGGTCCCGGGCTAGGTCCCGACACAGCCTGCTGTCCTGTGCTGTCTCCTCTGCGCCGGCCGTGGGATCAGCCAACACGGCCGACCGAGGAACACAGCCACGTCCAGCCCTGGCACTGTGCCCTCTCCTATCCCTACCCTCTTGCCCCTGGCTCTCCGTTCCACCCTTCTCAGACCCTACTCTCCAGCTACGACCCCGCTGACGTCACGGGTCCCCCCTTTATACTTGAGGAGCTGTGGCATCATTCTGTTGCCCCGAGCGCATGATGCCGCATGACGTCATCGCACTAGACAGCACACATGACGCCACTTCCCTATTCTACTCCTCCACACATTTTTAATATTAAATATATTGGCAATGTTAAATACATTGTCAATGTTAAATACATTTTTTATGTACTCTTTGGTTCTTTCAGTAAAGTTACGTAGGTAGAAAACAAAAATCACGATGTTTCGATCGCAACACAAGCAATCGTCCTCGGGTGAAAAAATACAGCAGGCGAACTGCTAAGGCAGGACAAATATAGCGAGTGAGCTAATGCAACAAGAGGTTATATATCGACCACACAACTACGCTGAGATTAGTATGTGTTAATGAGAAGAATATCATGCCAATGTGAGAAGGCTTCCGCAGCAGCGGCTGTGTTAATGAGGAGATTAGCATATAGACTGCCAGTACACTCACCCAGCTTAATAACCAGCCTACAGTCTACATTATAGACTGCCAGTACACTCACTCCGATTTAAGAACCAGGCTAAAGTATTTTTAATTATTTTTAATCACTTTTTTCGATCTACTTGACTTTATTGCAAGAACCAAAGAATAGGTAGACTTTTTCACAATTCTGGCCAATCGCCTGATGAAGCTGGTTTTAATCACCAGCAAAATGTCGTACTCCATTGTAAATGTTGTGGGTTTACTCGCTGTAACATCAGTGTGCTAAAGTAATAGCTAATTGTCATAGTATGTTCACGTGGTGACAAACCTTACTAATTGGCTGTCGGGTGGTGGTGGGTTAAGGACCTTTATATTTACCCGATCTAACCCACACAAGTCTTTGTTATGTCCTCTTTATCATTTGCCCACATCACTAATATGTCTTGGCTTCTCACCACTTAGTCTGCTGTCACATATTATAAACGAATCCTTACACTCTTGAGCCATTCCTTCAACCTTGAAATGTCTTCCATCGCACGCTTGTTAAAAAAAGACAAATCTCGACTCTAGTTTGCTTATTAATTATTATCCCATTTCCAATCTCCCCTTTATGTCGACGGCCCTTGAACGTGCTGTGGTCTCGGCTCAACAATAATTACTTATCATGTAATAAGCTCTATAAACCATTTCAGTCTGGTTTCAGGTCAATGCATATGTAGTGAGTCCAAGTGAATCGCAGACGTTATCTTCGGCGCAACACTATTTATTCCACAATAACACGTAACACAACACGATCTACACTCGGGTCTCGAATACCCATCTAACCACCCTACGGCAGAGCTAGGCACGGTTCGCTATCCCCATAAATGGGGTCCTGGACCGCGTGGCTAGAGGCTTCTTCTCCCCGACGTGTATCTTCATAACACCAGCACACGAAGAACCCCGAGCTCCTCACAGAGCCCTCATTATATGCTCCTGGGCTGGAGCTGGCTCCGCCCTTCGCCCCGCCCACCTTCCAGGCCTCTTGAGCTCCTTCTCGAAGGTTCCCGAGAGCTCCTTTGGACCACGTGACCGCCCCCGTCCACCGGTGGCCCCCCTCCAATATTTTCTGGTCACGTGACAGCAAGTCAATCAGCCTCTCATGCCCCAAGGTAACCCTGGCTGGCTGACGCTCCCTCTCGCTCCCTCACCGGGAGCCCACACTGCACACTGCTCGTGGTGCCTCCGCGCTAACCAGCGATCACCCAAACCACGCTAGGGTTGGTACTGCATCCTGTAACCCGGGCTGCCCGTAATGACAACACAATACCGGCCGTGGCTTCACAAGTCCCGGCACCAAACAGTGACAAGCACAGTCACTACACATAGTAAGGGTCGTTAATTACCTCATAGCTTCCAACTCAGGATGCTTATATATTTGTGTTATCTTAGACCTCAGTGCTGCCTACAACAGCATAGATCACTCGGTTCTGTGAAAAATATTAGACCTCAGTGCTGCCTACAACAGCATAGATCACTCGGTTCTGTGAAAAATATTAGACCTCAGTGCTGCCTACAACAGCATAGATCACTCGGTTCTGTGAAAAATATTAGAAAGTGATGCTATAATCACTGGAATGGCTCTTTCCTGTTTCATAGCCTACCTCACTTATAGAAAACAACTTGTCCAAATTTGGTAACACTTATCTTAAACTACTTCGTTACCTTAATAAACTCTTGGTTGTGATCGTTCATTCTAAACTGACGTTAGAATTACATATCCACAACGTTACATCGGTGTCCTTATGTCACCTTCACATCGCCCATGTATGTCCTTTCATTTCATAAACTGATTCTGAAAAGCTAATTCATGCGTTTGTATTTTATAGAATTAACTTTTGTAATGCTGTACTTGCTGGAGTAGCCAAGACATTTATCAAAAAGCTACAGTGTGTTAAAAATCTAGCTGCACGGGTTTTAACAAGATAATTGCATGTCATCCCTGCACTGGTTCCTGCTGGAATTCAGATTTAAATTAAAAATCCTGCTCCTAACCTACAGGGCTCTGAAGTCTGGCACCTGCCTAGCTCGTCGTCCTGTTCACTCTCTACATCCTCCATACAATTTATGCTCCGTCGATTGTGGATGACATGCCATCCCAATCTCCATGAGGCATTCACACTAGGGGATCATGCATTTTGTTATTATGCACCAAGTCTGTGGAATGCTATTCCCATCCACATCAGGAACTATGGCTCCATCGGTTATTTTAAATAATGCTGAAAACCCTATTTTCATGCAATGGCTTTTTTTCATGTCATCCCTGCACTGGTTCCTGCTGGAATTCAGATTTAAATTAAAAATCCTGCTCCTAACCTACAGGGCTCTGAAGTCTGGCACCTGCCTAGCTCGTCGTCCTGTTCACTCTCTACATCCTCCATACAATTTATGCTCCGTCGATTGTGGATGACATGCCATCCCAATCTCCATGAGGCATTCACACTAGGGGATCATGCATTTTGTTATTATGCACCAAGTCTGTGGAATGCTATTCCCATCCACATCAGGAACTATGGCTCCATCGGTTATTTTAAATAATGCTGAAAACCCTATTTTCATGCAATGGCTTTTTTTCATGTCATCCCTGCACTGGTTCCTGCTGGAATTCAGATTTAAATTAAAAATCCTGCTCCTAACCTACAGGGCTCTGAAGTCTGGCACCTGCCTAGCTCGTCGTCCTGTTCACTCTCTACATCCTCCATACAATTTATGCTCCGTCGATTGTGGATGACATGCCATCCCAATCTCCATGAGGCATTCACACTAGGGGATCATGCATTTTGTTATTATGCACCAAGTCTGTGGAATGCTATTCCCATCCACATCAGGAACTATGGCTCCATCGGTTATTTTAAATAATGCTGAAAACCCTATTTTCATGCAATGGCTTTTTTTCGGAGTTTCCATGGCTTCTACCAATAATCAGTTTCCTATTTATATATTTGCTTTTAATCTTTGGTTTTATTGTATCCTGATAGGGTTTTTACTGGTGTTTTTATAAATATTTTTTTTGTACTTCTGATGTGCAGTGCTTTGAGATTCACAATTTAAAAGGTACTTCGTAAAATGTAGTTTATTATGAAAATGATTCAACAAAGACATCATACAAAATCATATTTCCTGTTAAACTTCATTTGAATAACACACGCACATATCCACCTTGTATGTTCAAAATACTGATGTCATGATTCTCATTGTGTACATTTCCATAAATACAGGGATAATTTGTATTCAAGATGTAAAACGGCGTCCAAGCTCTAGTCAATCCTTCTTGCTCTTGGCTGCCACTTTCACCACCCTCCTGCGGTGGCAGCACACGCAGGAGGGCAGAGCCAGGCCACGCTGATGAGCAAAAAAGAGAGGTCCCAGGGTCCAATCGGGGCTGTTTGCTGGAATGGAACCCGCCATGCTACGTCTCTTTGGTCTCCGGTCTTCGTGTTCGGCATCGTGGATCAGGAAACGTGCTGACTGACCTGACCTGGTTATATAGTTACCCCGAGGTGGTTACCATTATGTAGTATCCTGTTATGTTAGATTTATGAAGTTACCCCGTTGTGGTCATAGAATAAACGTTTCCTCCTGAGTCAAGCGTGTCTATCAAGATAACCCACTCTATATGTAGGTGTGTCAAGAGCGGTAGTGTCGCGGTTAGCTCAAGAGATCGATTCACCCTCATCCCAACCCCAGTGACGATTATCAGAACCGCTCCTGGGCCTCCACTAGGTCGACTCGGTCTCAAATGAGCACCCGGTGCGGTTGTTAAAACATCCCTACTGAGGAGACTAAGGCTGTCGGGCGTGGTGCTGGCCACCCACATCCTCGTGTGTGGTGTCGGCCTTCATAGGTACTCGCTGACTGCACTTGCCCCAACAGTCTGTTAATGCTCCGCGGGAGATCTTTCTTTGTTTCTGTCAAGAGTGGTAGCGCACACGGTCACTGCCAGTGACAATTATCCGAACTGCTCCTGGGCCTCCACTAGGTCGACTCAGCCTCTAAGTATTTTGTGTGGTGTATAAACATCGCCATTCGTGAGACAAAGGTGGTCAGACGTGCTGCTGGCCACCCACCCTCTTGTGTGCCGTGCTGGCCTTTATTAGGTCCTCGCTAATAGCACTTGCCCCAATCATCTAAGACTCTACGGGTGCGTGTGAAGGTGATTGTGTGTGTGTGTGCCTTAACAGCTGTGACAGTTATCCCCTAGCATCTAGGACGACTTGGCCACAAATATGTAACTGCTGTGGTTTGTAAACAACGCCACCGGGGAGACAAAGGCGGCCGGGTGTGGTTCTGGCCACTCTCCCCTTCGTCTGCCGTTTGGGCCTTCAGATTTGGTGCTCGTTCACAGCACTTGCCCATACAGTGTTAAGGCTGTACGGGGGATCTTTGTCTTTCCGTACATGCGTGAAAGTGACTGTGTGTATAGTCTTCGATTGCTGGACTAGAGGAATTTCCATCTGGTACAGATACAATGGGAGGCTGATAGATGCGTGGGTGCGGTCAAGGAATGCCTCCCTATTGGTCAACCATGTTATGTATGCCGATTATCTGGTGATTGCTGCTCACTCAGAGGAGGAGTTGGAGGCGCTGCTGCTGAAACTGGAGTAAGAGGTGGGGCCTTACCATCAGCCCCACCAAAACTAAGCACCTGCCTGGGTATTTTGTACCATCAGACACTCCACCCCATCAACTCCCAATTGGTGATGGGACAGTTGTGGAGAGCTTCCCATACCTGCCAGTGTGGTCATGAGTGGCTCCGGTTTGGTCTCACTCCGAATCAGTCCAGTGGCATTATCTCTTCATCGGTTGTGTAATGCTGTGTGGAATCTACCTGGCCTGTCACTCCACACGAAGCTTCAGGTCTTCTCGGCCACAGTCATGCCCTCCCTTCACTACGCTTGCAAATGTGGACCCCCCCTAATGGAACATCTTCGCCACCAGCATGGTCACCCACACCCTCTGACCTGCCAGCAAAGTCAATTCAAGCCCCACCGGATCCGGGTCTCTGAGGCCTACCGAGACCACCAAGTACGATATCTCGGGGACCGGATCTGAACGGGGGATGCCGAGCAGTGAGGGGCCACGCCCTTTAAGCTGAGGTCTCCTTTTCATCAACTCTTCTTATCCCTCGGAGTTCCGGAGGTGCAAAAGCCTGCTGAGACGGGGGTGACCGGTGCTATGGACCAGAGGGGAATCCGAGGGAGAAGAGGTCTTAGGGCTAAGGATCTGGGTAAAGGTGTTTAATTAAAGGTGTGCCGATTTGCGGCATGGGGGGGGGGGGGGGGGTGCGCTGTGTTGCATAAAGTGTTGCCGATTCACAGAGGGGGGCGCCGTGCTGTGTAAAATGTTGCCGATTTCACGGGAGGAAGTGCTGTGCTGAGTAGAGTGTTGGCAATTTGCAAAAGGGGGCACCGCACTGTGAAAATGGTTGCCGATTCGCGAGATTGGGGGTGTTGCGTTGGGTATGTGTGCTATTAGTATGTGGGGGCACTGCAGTGGTAGCAGGATTGTGGAAAAAAAAATATGTATTCCTTTTTTGAGTTCCGTTGGTTAGTGTTCATCGAGATTAGGGGGTTGCTCTGCCTGTCCAACGTTTGCAGCTGCTGCATTGACAGCCGGGACGGCTGTTTTTTTAATTTACGGAGGCAGGTGATGTAGTGACACAGCGGCGACTGCTGTCCAGTTAGCGCACACGCCGTTGAGCATATGCACTGTGTGTGTGCCGGCAGGGTGAAGGAACTGGTGCAAGGATCACGATAGACCTCATAGGGAGGCCCCTGGAACCTTCTGGTGGTTTCAAGAAGGGAGGCGTGGCTAGGGCGGAGCAACTAACTCGACTCCGACTGAGTGTTCACCGCACACCACACGCACACACCACGCTGGGAGGAAGGATGACACTACACATGTATCAAGGGCACATTTGCTCACACTGACTTAGGGGGTGACTGGGCTCGAGTTAGTCGAGGTGGTGGAGAGGCGAGTGGTGGAGGCATACATGGGCGAATGACAACAACAAATGTTGCAGCATAGTATCGCTACACTCTCAAAGTAGTTCCTCCGCCATGCAAGAGTAAGCAGCACAAAAAGACAACTTAGTAGTGAGTGATCGAGCAACTTCCAATTGGTAATGAAATATTTTGTCTACGACGTACAATTATAATAATGTCCCCTATTTTCAAACGATGTTAAAACGATGAGAAGCAAACTGATACGATTTAAACTGATTATTGCCGGTAAAACGCCCTTCCCGTGGGTGCCGAGGTGTCATATAATCCTGGTTTGCTAGGAGACAGTGGTACGAAAAATGATGAACGAATCTCCACATGATAAATATTGGCCCTCACACGAGTGGTCTCTCGAGATGCTCCAGTTTCAGCACACACACACATATATATGAACACTCGTCCAATTCGGTTAAAAGCGTCTTAATTTATAGAGGAATGCAGAGCGTGGGCAATTATTAGCGTGAGCTCAGCGCGCAGATGTTGACTACCTGCTTGTCTGTGGTTTCCTTCTCGCGCCACAAGAGCAAGCGAATCGGGTTGATATTATTTGTATTGAATTAATGTACAATGCATTTGTGCATCTTAAATATACCAATGTATAATACAGGAATACCTTGCACTTTCATCTGGTTAGGTACCAGAGCATGGACGAATGTTAAAAAAGGAAAAATGTCAAAGCAGAGCCTTTATTTAGCTGGCAAATGTATTTTGGCCAGCGAAAAACGTACATTCAAATAACTACAGTCAATATAAAACGTACATGCAAATAACTACATTAACTACATAACACATGCGTGAAAATCCAATATAAACAAAAATTAAGAATAAGCAAAATGATACCTTGACTGTTATCACAAAAATAACTGAATTGTTTACAGTATAATCACAAAAATACGTACAGTATTAATAATATATGAATAAACACAAATATTAGATATGCTCACTAAACGACTTCCATTCAAAGACTGAACGAAAAATATGGCGCGTGGCACGAATGTCGTGGAAGGTTGGATGAAATTGGACGAAATTTGAAATGTGGTTATAACTGCAAACGGCCGAAAGAGCGAAGCGACGAAAGTCAACCGGACGAAAGTCAAGGTATCGCTGTATTGTGTTTATAGACTATACTCTGCAATATATTACATATGTTTAAAACGTTGATCAGTAAACGTCAAAATTTAAAACAGATGTAGTGACTGGAAATGTCACTGTGTGGTGCCGGGCCTGCGAGGCCACGGCGGGAGGTATACTATTGTGTGTACACCCCGGACATGAAGTGTTGTATCAGCCCTAGTGGGGGCTTGTGTGAGCGTTGGTTAAGCGCTGTTGCACTATGCACAGCGTGCAGTGCGGGCTCACTTTGAGAGAGTGCAGGAGAATGCCAGCCAGCTCGGGTTACGTTGGGGCATGATACTCTGGCTGACCTGGGGACACGTGACCAGATGATACTGGTGGGGGGCCACTGGTGCAAGGGGGCAAATGGGTGGTCACGGGGTCCGGGAGGACCCTCGAGAGCCTTCGAGCAAGGGCGAGAGAGATCGAGAAGGTGAGCGGGGCGAGAGGCGGAGCCAGCCCCAGCACAGGCCAATAAGAGGAGAGCCCTGGGTCGGGCTCGGGGGTTCTTACTGTTGGAGAGGCAGGAGATCCACGTCAAGCTTGAAAAAGCCTCAAGCCACGCAGTCCGGGACCCAGCTTGTGGTCTTTACTGAGATAGCAGAACCGTGTCTAGTTCCGCCGTAGCATGGTTAGTTGGGTGGTCACCGTCCTAGAGTATGTTGTGTTAATAGTTGAATAAACGTGTTGCTCCCTAAGACAACGTCTGCGACTCAGTTGGACTCACTGCACATATACTATACATGATAATAAAACAAAAGGGTTCTTCTGTGCACATGGATGAAATATTAACTACAATTTCATTTCAATTATAGTAACTCGAGAGCATTTCATTATTCTATGCCACCCAATAATTGCCAAAAAAATACATTATTACCAAACCAAACTGTACGTTATCTCTATATACATCGGTAATTTTAATAGCAAACAATAATATATCAAATACATAATTGTGAAAAAAGCGGTAAAGGCCGTTGATATTTTGAACAATCATAGCACGATTATAATTTCAGGACAAAGTTACTACAATTTTAAAGATTACAATTATATAGTGAACTAATAATTATTTTAATTTTGAAGGAAATAAGTCTGCGTTTTTTCGCGGGCTAACATTAAAGTTACAGTACCTGGGTAGTGAATTGTAATAGTGATGTGACAAATCATAAAAATATCGGCTCTGGGGCTTAACGATTTTTTAAAATGTAATTTGTGAACTACTGTTTTTTTTTACCAAAGTACTTCAGCATCTCTTTAAAATGATGGAGCAAAATAACGTGGTAACTGTTTAGTTAAAATAAAGAAAATTACTGAATGGCATTATTTAGATGAATTGATTATGTTACCAGTCGTCCATTGTCTGCTTTCTACACACGCAAACGCGTAATATTCAATCACATAATGAGCCGCAAATGTGACCATTGTATTTTAATCATGGTGTGTGTGAATAACTCAATGCAAAATAGAAATGCAATACCTCATCAATGAACCAGTATAATCTGTTTATTTCTAGCATTAATGCGTCAAATTATGCATAAATAATTTATTTAAATTTGCATGGGTGTTTTTTCGCATAGTTCCCACTTAAGTGGGTATAATTGTGGGTTATCTTAGTCCACCAATTATTGTGCAGAACCATCTCCACGGTCACCCATCAGGACTTTATAGCCCCGTTCACCACTTCAAACCACTGCTTTTGGGGCCTGCATCTTGGTCCCTGTCCTAGTGAATTCATATTACAGTATCACCTTTTGTAACTTTGTGCATTTCCTTTCTGTAAAGTCCTAACCATCTGAGTTGAATGTACTTGAGATTGTCTGATAGGTACCACTCTTGCCTTCTTAAAGTCGTACCGAATAACTATTGATCACTGAGTTCCCTCTTTTAGTCATTATTTATGTGCTATATAACATCTTGACCTCCAGAATATCAATGCTTATTCTTTGGTTCTATTCGATAAAGTCACGTAAAAAAACGTAAAAACAACAATAAATAAATATATAAATACATCGAGACGTTTCGGCCACAACACAAGTGGCCTTCATCAGGTGAAGGGAGCAGACTGTCTATAGGACAGCGCTGGAGTGAACACAGCCAAGCTCAGACCGCGACCTTTAAGCTGTGTGAGAGGAAGCAGAGCGCATTGACAAAGGAATTAGTATAAAAATTAGCATTTAATTGGCGGACTTAGCATGATGAACGATGCACAGGGGGGGAGCAAGTGCAGACCGGCGAGGGGGGGGAGGAGGGGGGGAATTTACATACTGATGGTGTGAAAAGGGGAATTTAAGCAGCTGCGAAAGTTTGGGATACCACTACTTTAAAAAATATAGTGTACCATTGAAAATTTGTTTCATGTTTGGTTTGATTCAGAACATCTTTCCAATGGTTGTTTAATTTGAAACCATCCTCTCGGTTAAAATTGTGTCTGTGTTTGTAAATCTGAATTGCCTCATGAACAAATCTCTGATAAAAACTCGTGGGTTTGCAAAGAACCTTGGTATCGGAGAAAATTATATCGTGATCACCCACAGTGTTGTAACAGTGATCAGCTACGGCAGAAGAATTCGTTCTGCCGTGTTTCAAATCTGATTTGTGCTCGCGAATTCGGTCAGAGACATGTCGTTTCGTCTCCCCGATATAGCAGTCACCACAGGTGCAGATTAAATTTTGATTTAAAGCTTTCGTGACTGCAGTAATTCATATTCTTAGTTTTTTTCGGTAAAGTCACGTTGAAGAGAAACAACAAAATAATAATATATATATATTTTATATATTGTCCCGATGAGCCATCAGGTCTCCTCTCAAACAGAACATCCAAGAATGGTAGCTTGCCATCTTTCTCCACTTCCATGGTGAATTTGATGGCGGGGTGTCTGGAATTAATGTGGTCTAGGAAAAGGTTCAAAGCCGGGAGGCCATGTGGCCAAATGACGAAAGTGTCATCTACATATCTCTTCCACAGGGAAGGTCTGAGGGTGGAAGTCTGGATGACGTCTGATTCAAATTTCTCCATGAAAATATTGGCTATCACTTGTGATAAGGGGGATCCCATGGGGGTACCCTCATGTTGTTTGTAGAAGGAGCCATTCCAAGTAAAGTAGGTATTGTTGAGGCAGTGCCTAACCAGTGCAGATGTATTGGGGTCTAGTCCATGTTGGACCAAATTTTAAATTATTTCAATGATATCAGGTACTGGGACCTTAGTGAACAAAGAGACCACATCGAAGCTGACAAGGATATTGTCAGGGGACAGTACAACGTCTTTGACCATAGAGACCAATTGGGCTGAGTTAAGTACTGCTGAGGCGGTCTTGCCCCCCTGTACATCGTTCATCATGCTAAGTCTGCCAATTAATTGCTAATTTTATGCTAATTCCTTTGTCAAGGCGCTCTGCTTCCTCTCACACAGCTTAAAGGTCGCGGTCTGAGCTTGGCTGTGTTCACTCCAGCGCTGTCCTCTAGACAGTCTGCTCCCTTCACCTGATGAAGGCCACTTGTGTTGTGGCCGAAACGTAGTGAATTTTGTATTTATTTTTGTTTTTTTACGGTTTTTTTACGTGACTTTACCAAATAGAACCAAAGAGTATGGATCCTTGCAGTCACGAAAGCTTTAAATCTAGAATATCAATGCTATTTCTATTAATACTGTAAATATATATTTCCTTGGCATATTCCTGTCGTAAACCAATGCACTTATTTTTTCTACATTTTAGTAATTTCTTTGGGATCCTCGCTTTCATCTCATTGTCTAGTGGACCACGCTCTTGTACTGTTTGCCCTAGACACTTGACCACATTGGCTTTCAACTTCGCGACTTTTTGCATATTTTGCTATTCCTGTCTTAATTTGAAATGTAATATTCTGTATCTTGCTCTACCTGTCCACATATCATATTTTCCCAGGCAGTAGATCCATCTTTACAGATTTTGCTATACTTAATCTGTTTTCTCCACATAGCACAATACCACGAGAAACTGTCGCAATGTACGACTTTTGTGTTTCTCTTCTCACGGTGTCTAAATTAAGTATAAAGAACGAAGGAAAGGGATGGAAAAGTATTCAGAGCTTCGGCAGAAGCTCTCCATTGAAGTACCTTTTCTCGTATACATGCCTTTTACAGGTCTCATAGGTTTTAGGGACCCACCTTGTTCTCGGACACCGCCGAATTAATTTACGTGGCACTCTTATGCCGATCAAGGTTTATGAATACCTTGTGAAGATCAGGGTTTTTATTTCAGCATTTTTTCTCAATGTTATAATATATTATCCACCTTACCTGGCATGAAGTTCAACTGTTTCTTATTGATCTCTCCACTACGGTATGGCCTGTCAGCTCGACACCATGTTGTCGAGGGTTAGCCCATGCACATATGCTGCTCACACTTGATGCAAACTCAAAGATCAGAACAAACGATGATATTGACAAATATGTGAGCACTGAACTTTCCAACAAAAATAAACCCGAAACTGTTTGAAAGTGTAACTAAATATATGGTACATGGACCCTGTGGAAATGTGAATCCAACATCGCCCCACATGAAGGAAAAATCTTGTTGTAAAGGATTCCCAAAAAAGTGTAATGAACAATCCAAAGAGAACGTCAATGGATATCCGATATACCGATGAAAAGAAGGAATAACAGCTCAAATCAGAAAATATACTATCCACAATCGATGGACAGATAGTTCCTTATAATCAATGGCTCTGAAAGAAATTCAATGCGCATATCAATGTAGAAGTGTGTGCATCTGTTAAAAGTGTAATATATCTATACAATGATGTATCTAAAGAATGCTGTATCCATTAAACTCCAAAATATATCCAGCAAATGGTGTTCTTGAACATGACGAAATTCTTACTTTTTCTGATGAAAGATATGTTAGCGCTCTGGAAGTGATGTGGCTTTTAAATGGGTTCACTGTGTTTTTTTTTTTTAATCACACGCAATTATACGATTAGCTGCTCACATGCCAGATCAGCAACAAGTAATCTTTCGTGGAGGTCGTGAAGAAAAAGGTTTACATCGATAATTAAGAGAAAATACATACATCTACCATGGTTTGGACTTAATCAAAGAGCTCTTAAATGCATAGAAATAGCGAAACATTCTACTTTCGCCAAAACTACTGGAAAATGGGAAAAAAAAACTTTGATAGGTAACAAGTGTCTTTCTAAGGATGCCGGCATAAGCATTCGAGATCGTGAAGGTTATTATTTGTGCATGCTACTGAAACGTGTTGATGGAGTTAAAAGTTATAAAGATCTCAAAACTATAAATGAAAAAGAGTGCGACACAGTTCAACAAGCCTGTCCACAATTAGGCCTTATAAAGGATGATAAGATGTGGCACGACATTCTTACTTAAGCAAGTGAAATAAGAATGCCAATCAATTTGGGACAGCTGTTTGCAATGATGTGTGGCTTTCGAGAACTGGAAAACGTACCAGAACTTTAGGAAAAGCATACATTTTCAAGACTTGATCAGAAAGTACTCAGAAAAACTGTGCCCCTGTATGCTCTTGCAGAAATCAATTAACTATTGTAAGCGTATGGTCTCAATTTGAAAAAAATTAAGCTGCCCTCAGTTGATATGCTGCCAGTATTTCTGAATTCAGAATCCTTCGATGTTCGAGCAGAACGGGACAAAGCGATTCTAAACACACAACAAATGAACAACGAGCAGTGCCATGTTGTTGATACATTACAGACGCAGTCTACGATGATTCAGATGATACCAATAAGTATTTTTCTTGGATGGTCCTGCTGGAACATGAACAACTTCTTTATACCCAACACTACTTATTACTATTAGAGTTATATAAGACATAGCAAGACCAGTTGCGTCAACAGTAATAGCAGCAGCATTATTAGGTCGAGGCCAAACTGCTAATTCAGTCTTCAAAATTCCTTAGAAAATAACTGCAACATCGACTTGCAATTTGAAGCCAAACACAAGGGAAGCCAGAAATCTAATCCAATCGAAACTAATTATCTGGGATGAAGGATAAATGACGCATGCACACGCATTTCAAGCTGTTGATAGATTATTGCGTGCTCTGACAGGAATATGTAAACCATTTGAAAGCAAAGCAATACTTTTGGGTGGAGATTTCAGACAAGTCCTACCAGTTATTTTCCATTGTTCACTGTCTCTTACTGTTGCAAGTTGTATAAAGAACCATCGGCTCTGAGGAAAAATACAGGTGCAGAAGCTGAAATAAAAATATATGAGCTCTGGAAAGTGATAAGGAATTCGTGGAATGGCTCATTAACATTACCCTCACACTGCTATCCAGAAAATAAATATAAAGTTGCGCAACTATAGGGTGACATTTACTTTTCTACGGTTAATTTTGAACAACTTAAAGGAAGCGCAATACTGAGTCTTACAAACGAAGCCCATTTTAATATCAACAACAAATACTCAGCCATAATAATGGAACTGAAGTTTTAATAAGCGTGGATACTATTGTTAGTGATGATACTATTGATCAACTTGCATTCCCGGAAGAGTTATTACAGTCTTATCTGAATTGGAATACTTCCTCAGGAAGCAAAAATGATCAGTGTAGCAAACTTAAATACGGTACTTAATCCAAGAATCCCACTCATTCCGTCAGACACAAATTTACCATTCAGTTTCAAACGAAAAAAAACTCCATACGATTGGCGCTTTAAATGACAATAAGTCACAAGGTCAAACATTTGATAAAATATTCCTTTACCTAAGCCTGTTTTTAGTCACGAGCAATTACATGTTGCTCGATCAAGAGTCAGATCGTTAGTCACTTAGTGTAGTATCGGAAAAGCTCGGACATTTACAATTGTTATTTATAGAAATCTTTGATTAAAACATAAAATTTTCAAAAACAGATAAATGCGTGAATATATATTTGAAGATATGCTAGATTAGCGTAATTTACACCGGGTACACCCAATGTTAGTTTTTAAACAAATCATCTGGCGATGATGCTTACTTACTGCTGCTGTGATGGCAGCGGTGACGGTTTCTCGGGTCCCTGTCTAGCCCAGCCCTGGCTCCCCACGTGTGGACAAGCAGGTGTCTGTAGTTGCTACCATGGCAAGTACCACGGATGGGGTCCTGCGCACGTGGTGAACTGTGAAAGTCGGCATCTGAGTTCAGTCCCTGCTGAGATCCCAGCCAACACTGAATTCCTAGTTCTGTACAACAACCAGCTGAAGGCAGCTCTGTTTGGAAACTATGCTGACATTAATAGATACAGGGACAGATAACCCCATAGGTTAATAAGGCCGTCATATTTTGTTGGTCCTCCTTGAGACCCTCCATATTACGTTGAATGAACAGTTAAGCCACGGTAGCACAGTCATCAGACAATTTTGTCTATCAATTACAATTACATTTTTATGACTTTGCCACAGATAAATCTAGGATTTTTTCTCGTTTGAAGAAATTAGTGTGAGTAATTTATGTTTGAATTCACCTTGAGTCGAATACATTTAATTTTACATAGGTAAATGAATATGTTCAATTACTTTTTTTTTAAATGCAATATGTAATAGAGTACATACTTCAGCCAGTCCACGCAGTTAGCCTTAATACCCTCACAACCTTAATCCAGCCCTAGCAATACGAGCAGTCCTCAACTTATGAATGGGCTCCGTTCTTTAGGTCCGTTCGGAAGTCGAACGGTTTGTAAGTCGGAAAAAACAATGTACTGTATTTAAATGGACATACGGTCAGTGTTATAAAATGTGTTGCGGTTTAACAAAAATAGGAAGCATTGTTGAAATAAAAATTAGTAATAAATATTGTACATTCGCATGTAATACTGGCATAAATACCGTGCCGTATCTTACCTATAAAAGGAACATTTCGTCTTATTCTTGGTTCTTTCGGTAAAGTCACGTCGAAGGGAAATCATAAATCATAAAAATAAAACAATAAAATTCTCACGCCGTTTCGTCCACAACGCAAGCAGCCGTCCTCAGGTGAAGAAACAGAGCTGTCAGAAAGACAGCGTCCTAATGAACACTGCTAAGCTTGGCAGCGTTTTTTAAGCTGGGTGAGAGGAGTTGAGCGCCTTGACAAAGGAGTTTACATATCAAGAGAGGAATGTATCATATTGATGACAAATGCAGATATGGGATTAGTCACTCATTGTGGAATGTGTAGGCGGTGGGGGGGTCGCAAAGTCATACTATGCTAGTGTATTATGTAGGATTAGCAGTATTAAAGGCAGGTATTTTTTATATATAATAATAATAAAGAACTGCAGCAGCCAAACCACCGCGTATCAAGCTAATGCATTATGTGGAAAACAAAAAAGGAGTTTCTAAAGAACTGCAAATACCCGACTACCATACAATACACCGATGTGAAAATAAAAACCTAAATATAAACGACATCAATATAATCAATGTACTCAATATACTCTCCAATAAGCTGAGCTATGAACATTAAGTAACTGGGTATACATTACACTATATAATGACTACCATATAGTAAACCGATAAAAAAAACTAAAATATAAAACTACATCAATATATTCCGTATACTCAATATACTCTCCAATAAGCTGAGCTACTAACAATGAGTCATTATACATTACACTTCTATGTCGAAAAAAAGTATAGGTTTTTTTTTATTAACGTTAGCACCACGGACAGCGCTTAGCGTTGTTCAGACGGAAGAGTCCATCTATGCTCGGAACGGAGGAGGGGAGAGAGAGGGAGAAACAGCCACGGTGCGCTGCACTGTCCTGTGCTGCGTTACAACTATGCTATAAACTAGACTACTATACATTACAATATACCTTCCAATATAAACTACACTATAATATCGTATACACAGCACCAATATAAACTCTAACATTATGCATTATATTAATATGCCTCCAACTAAACTTTTTTCTACATCACACGACTATACACCGTACTATACACTGCCATAGACAAACCCCAACATTGAATTATACACTGCGTTAATATACACTTCCCTATACCTTAGACTATACATTGTAATATTACACTATGTATTATTCTACAAACCCTACTGTATACCACACTGCTGTATATTCACTATATAATTACGATACTATGTATTACCTTATACATTATATTAAACATTACACTATACTATTTTTGTTATACAATCTGCTATACACCATACCATTGACCGTCGCGTGAAAGGTACTAAGACGAAGCAAAGAAATATGTAATGGGAGAGTGGTAGCAGGAAACTTGCAGCCGAGCAAGAACTCTGATCCATGAGGAGAATACAAAAGCTATATAGTCAATGCCAACGAATGGAATGCGGTTTGAAAGTCACCGTAAACGTGAACACAATAAATCAAGACGCGAAATGGTTTATCACATCCTTCCAATGATTGCTGAGCCAGAATCCATCTTCCCGGTTGAAATTGTCTCTGTGTTTGTTTATGTGGATGGCCTTTTGAACGAATCTCTCATGGTAGCCGGATGGCTTGCAGAGAACCTCCGTCTTGGAGAAGTCAATGTCATGTGAGCCCACTGAATTATAACAATGGTCTGCCACGGCTGAGGTGTTCGTCCTACCATGTTTTCAGGACTGCTTTGTGTTCACGGATGTGGTCCGAGACATGTAGTTTGGTTTCTCCAATGTAACTACTACCACAGAGGCAACTTAGTTTGTAGACGCCCGGGTACTGTATGTCTGGAACCACATCTTTTACAGACGGGACCAGATCACGGATTTTATGTACTGTGTTGAATCAGACCTGGATCTTGAGTTTATTCAGGATTTTAGAGATTTTTTACGAACCCCGCAATGTAGGGTAAGGTGATGGTTTTGAATGGCTCATCAAGAGGATTCTTCTTCATGGTTGGAGTGATGGCTTTGCGGATTGTGTAGTCGGAGTAACCATTAGCCTTGAGAGCTTGGTGTACGTGCTTGAGTTCACTCGCAATGTGTTCCTGGTCGGAGATGCATTGGGCTCTATGGTGCAGAGTCTTGATGAGGGAATTCTTCTGGGATGGATGGTGGTGGGAATTCGGTTTTAGGTAAGCATCTGTATGGGTAGCTTTCCTGTAGAGAGAGTGGCTCATTGAGCCATCAGGTCTCTTTTTTATTAGGACATCCAAAAATAGTAGCTTGCCATCTTTTTCGACGTCCATGGTAAATCTGATCGCTGGGTATATGGAATTGATGTGGTCGAGGAATTGGTCTAGAGCAGGCTGGCCATGTTGCCAGATGACAACAGTGTCATCCACGTACCTCTTCCATAAGGTCGGACATAGAGTGGCAGTCTGGATGGCGTCAGTCTCAATTTTCTCCATGAAAAAGTTGGCTACAACCGGATATGGGGGGGGGGGGGGTCCGGTCTCTTGTTGGAGAGGAGGTTAAATTTGGAAATTACATTGGTTACATTTGGTCGACATTGTGGCAGCTGAAGAGGCAGTCATATTGTCAACATGTTACCAATCCGATGTGGACATTGTTGCCGTCAATGATAAGTGGAGAGTGTTTTATCTAACTGATCTAGTTCGGTGTGCATAAGTCTGCTTTTCTCTGCAATAAGAGCTAAGCTAGTTCTAGACAGAATTCGTTTCGCATTAGAAGAAGCTACAGCAGCAGAGGTTAGTGTAAATGCGATTGGTATTACCTTCGAGTCGCGGCATCTCTTCAGAAGGGTGAAAGACTCGATCAGTTGATCCTTGTTGAAGGATCTCAAAGTTATGTGGAAACCATCCCCGTAGAGGTGGTTAAATTTCGATTTAAAGCTTTTGTGACTGCAGGGATTCATATTCTTGGTTCTTTCGGTAAAGTCACGTAGAAGGAAAATAATAAAATGTAAGCAGCAAGGGTGCGTTGTGTTAGTGAGAGGAGCATCCACACTGAATGCGAGGTAATAAAGTGACAGAAGAAAGGCTAAAAGTGTCAGTGTGAATACACCACTACATTTGGTGTCGATGTAGCCAAGAACCTACGTCGCCATCATGGCAAAGAAAGCAGCTAAGAAAAGGAACTTACCCGTTGACTTCTCCAATGATGAAAACGACAGAGACATCATTCTTGCCAGGAACTCGCTGCCAATCTGGAGCGGACGCTGTCGGCGGTTATGGTGGCAAACCAGGCGATGACTTTGGTGCTGGCGGATGCGCCGACACTTCCCGCCACTTCAACAATGGCGATCGCGCGGCCATTTCAGCGACTGTGCCAGATTCAATGACTACGTTTCCTGCTGTGCGGCCGTCTCTGATGCTCCGGTTGCCGTGGCTGGGGGCAGCTGAATGGCGGTCCACTGTCACTTCGAGGCGGCATGTCATTTGGGGGACTGGTCTGTGAACGAGGCGCTATGGGCCTTGCCGACGGCCCTGGATGATGATTCATTGACCGCCTTCTACTCCATCCCCGAGGCTGATCGTTCTTCATTCACTGATGCCTGCTCCGCGATGGCAGCGAACTTTGACCCAGCATTGAACATCCACGTAAGATTCCTGCTCAGAAAACGGGGGGACACTGAGACGGCCCTGGCATTCCGCAGCGCTCTCTTGGGACTCAGACAAGCGGCCTACCCCTCCATGGATCAAGCAGCCCTCGACTCGCTCGCCCTGGAGCAGTGCTTGGCGCTGGCAA
Source organism: Petromyzon marinus (assembly GCF_048934315.1). Classification (NCBI taxonomy): domain Eukaryota; kingdom Metazoa; phylum Chordata; class Hyperoartia; order Petromyzontiformes; family Petromyzontidae; genus Petromyzon; species Petromyzon marinus. The sequence continues at coordinate 469,074 of NC_133741.1, read as the reverse complement.
GAGAGCTGAGCATTGTCCTCGCCATCGCCGACCACGACGACTTCACGTCCCTCCAAGTCGCTCGAAATATACAAGCTCACCTGAGCCTCAGAGGATGGCCTGCAGCAATGGCGTGCACTGATGAAAAAGGGTACTTGGAGTCCAGCGATGGCAGTTCGGTGTATGCATTCTGGTCCCAAGATCGACGGTGCAAATAAAGGTGAGGAGGCCGGCCGCCGGTCGAGTGGACACCAAGGAGTGGCCCGCTGATTGGGCCCTTTTTGCGGGCATGCTTTAACTGTGTCGGACGGGACACATCGCCAGGAATTGCTGTCTGTGCTTCGGTGGTTCGCCCAGACCCCTTAGATTTCCAGCGCCAGTACCTCCTCTTCCCAAGGACCACAGGCGAGTCGCGACGCACCATACACACGGCCGTTTCCCTCCCATCACTCAACCACAGCGCACCTCGCCATTCTTTCATCCGGTTACTGTTCATCCCGTCGCGTCAGAGGCTCATAGTGTTGGTTTGTTGGCTGCGGGTCCACAGGACATTGAGCGGTGGTGTGTGTTGGCCTATCGAGTGGTCGGTGCTGCAGCGGGATCGTCGGATATAATGGGCCTTATCCAGAGGGTGCAGGTGCGGGTATTGATCAATATAGGTGCCTCGGCCACCCTTATTTAGTTGCCTACTTTTCGTTCATTGCCGGCATCACCTCGGCCTCAGGAGCAGGTTGACGGGCCATGTATAGCGATGAATGGGGGTAGTTTGGGGATAGTCGATCGCATGATTGCAACGGTGCAAATAGGAGAAGTGGTAATGAATGGGCCTGTGTTGATTTCTAAAACTCTGGAAGTGCTCTGCTTGTTGGGCACGGATTTTTTTATGCAGGATGCCCCTCAAAATAATGGTGGGACCAAGCATGTATTGGGATGTCATCATACTGGAGGAAGGGCCTTTGCTATTGATGCCCCCAGGGTCTGGAATGCTATCGCCAATAAACTGCATCTTGGATCACTACCTGCGAGATCTTAACTCTAAACTGCTCTAGAGGAGTTGTACAACCCTAGCTACCACTGCTATTCAGTGGTCTGAAATCAAATGTATCGCTCCGGATGACCGCTGCAAAGTATGATTTTGTTTTTTGATTACAGTGTGCTGATCTTTAAAGGTGCAATGAAATTTTGTTTATACTCCTACTGATACTCCTGATGTTATGGAGTGACTCATGCAGCCACCTATGGCTGCAAAATTTGGTAGTACATGTTATGTATATCGTTATTGTAAAATTTCTATCACAGTTCCTATGATCACTGTAACATTGTTTTTATAGCTTTATTTTGGTGATTTAGAAAACGTTTTGGTTTAGCCATATTTGTTTGTTGTAGTACAGAGTTAGACTAACTTTAATCTAAATTGTCTTATGGTTTTTGTTTGACTTGCATCCCACTGGGATTTTTGCACAGCATTGATATACAGTGCTTTTTTCTGGAAGACTTTGCTTTTTTCACTTTAATATGCTTCTTGTTCATGTTTTTGTTTGTTGCGGTTGCACCTGATTCAAGAGCCGTATGGCTCCCAGGGCTATACCTAATAAATTAAACTGAAACTGAATCGGGGCAGTGCCTGCATTTTTTTAAATCCCCCACAACAAATGCATCAGTTAATGCAGTTGTGCAGGCTACAGTTAGCCAGACAGCACGTTTCGCCAGCCACGCAAATGCTTGTGCCATTACAGTTGCATAAGAGCTTGGCCCTGCTAAATTCGGAGGGGATCCCCTTGACCCCCTCTAACGCAATATCGCGAACACCCTCCTTGGTGGGGGCACTGACTGTCATGCCAGCAAACCGTGATCCCTTCCTCCAAGTGGTTAATGCGGGCCATACACCGGCAGTTTTCCAAGCAGGCAGTGTTGGCACACGCGACGGCGGCCCCATGCACGGAGCAAATGGCGTGCATGTCAGGGGTTGTGGGGAATGTCTCGCCTGCTAGCGGTGTCGAACCCGCATGGATGCAGAGGTTGTGTCAGGAAAACAAGGATTTATCAACAGACCAGCAAGCGCAACTTCGATGACTTTTGCACGAATTCCAGGACGTCTATCGCAATGGCAAATACGACATAGGACATACCACCCTGTTGCAACACCATATTTATATGGAGAACTCGCCTCCCATTCGATTAATTTCTCAAAGAATGAGCCTCAATGAAAAGGAATGTATTCGTCAGACTGTGGAGGAGATGTTGGCTGCAGAAATTCTCTTCCTTCACCAGCCCTTGGGGGTCACCCATTGTATTGGTTAAAAAACGTGATGGCTCCTTGCGATTTGGCGTTGACTTCCAAAACTCAACAAAATTTACATAGCAGACGCATACCCGCTTCCTTCGATGGGCGATTCCTTGGATGCTCTGTCTCGTCCACAAATCTTCTCAACCCTCGATTTGCTGTCAGGATTTTGGCAACTGCCCTTGGACGCAGAATCTAAACCTAAAACGGCGTTCTGAACACCACAGGGATTGTCCCATTTCAATTGTCTCCCGATGGGACTTCCCTCCACGCCGGCCACCTTTCAGTGCCTCATGGAATTGGTTCTATCTGGCTTGCAATGGGAATCTAGATGACATCATTGTCTTTGGTCGCACTTTCAACAAGCACTTGCAGTGGCTGCGCTGTTTGCTCTTGAGTGCGTGATGCAAACTTGAAATTTAAGCCGCAAAAATGCCATTTGTTGCAAATTACGGTCAAGTATTTGGGCCATGTTAGTGCATCAGGGGTCGCTAACGACCCGGATAAGATGGCCTGCATGCACATGTGGCCAACCCCCAAATTGGTGGCGGAAGTCCATAGCTTTGTGGGGTTCGACTCGTACTTTCGCAGGTTTGTAAATTATTTTGTGACAATTGCCAAACTGCTCCATGCTCTAACAGCCAAGGGACAGAGATTGCATTGGGACAAGGTGGAAAATTATTATTTTGCAGTGCTTTGTGATGCTCTGGCAAGTGTGCCACCGCTCATTTATCCAGATTTCGCCAAACCCTTTATCCTGGACACTGACGCCTGTGATATGGACTTAGGCGATGTCCTGTCCCCGGTCGTGGACGGGGTAGAGAGAGTCGTGGTGTACGGCAGCAGCGTTTTTTTTCTACCGCTGAGAAGCGGCATTGCGTCACACGAAGGGAGCTGCTTTCCATGGTCCATTTCATACAGTTGTACTGCCCTTACTTGTACGTACCGACCACGCAGCACTCCAATACTCCCTGCGTGTGAATCAACCTTCCAGCCAAATGGTCCATTGTATTAAAATCCTCCAGGAATTAAATTTTACTGTACTGTATATAAAATAGGCGCACCATGTGAATGCGGATGCACTGTCCCGGCTGCCGCCGCCCGGCTCATGCAGATGCATGATGAGCTCAACTCGGTGGGGACCTCCGCTGCAGAAATTGCCCGAGATGGTCACCGCAGCTGACTCGGTCCAGGCCAGTAATGCGCAAGCACCAGCCTACTGCATATTAGGCCTGAACTACAGCGAGTGGGGACGGCTCCGGGTTGAGGATGCCTCCCTGCTGAATTTGAGGCGCCGGGCCTCCCGACAACCGAAAGCTGCAGGGCGCCCTTTTATGCAGCTCAGTGAGGGGCTCCTCCTACGATGGGATGTAGAGCTCCAACGGTTTTGTCTAGTGGTGCCCGTGAGCCGACGAGGTAGACTTACGCATGCAGTGCACGAAAAATGTATACATTTGGGTGTCAAGAAGACACTCTCGACCTTAAAGATGAATTTTTATTGGCCAGGGATTGACAACAATGTGTATCTGTTTATTAAGCTTGTCCAGAGTGTGCGCGTCAGAAGTCACCCACACAACCACACAGGGTGCCGCTGCAATCCATAACGGTGTCTTGTGTGAACGAATTGGTGGCATTGGACATTTTGGAACCATTTTCCGTTACCCAGAGGTCACAAATATTTGCTAATAGGAGTTGAGTATCTCAACCGATGGCCAATTGCGTGGCCATTGTCTGACTAATTGGCGGCATCCATAACGGAGGCCTTTCTGTAGGAGTATGTGCTTGATAAAGGTGCCCCAGCAAATCTGCTCACTGACCAGGGAGAAAATGTTCCCCCAAGCTACTAAAGGAGGTGTGTGACTCCCTGGGCACTAAAACGATTCGGATTTCCCCCTACCACCCATAAACGGATGGAATGCTTGAGCGATTACACCAGACTTTGACATCCATGTTGTGTCAGCAGGTAAACGCGACTCATTCTGATTGGGACTTGCACATCCCTGGTGTCCTTGCCACCTATAGGCTGCCCCCCCCCATGCCTCGACGGGATTTTTGCCCTTTTATTTAATGAATGGTAGGGAACCTGAAACCCCCACAATGGTGCAATTGGGCATGCGTCCACTGGGCAAGGCATCAACTGTGCCGGTTTCCATGCAGATGACTCTCCACCGGTTGAGGGAGGCTCAGCGGCAGGCGGCCAACTAACGGCTGCGAGGTATACAACTGTCACGTGACCCATAGCAGGTAGGAGACAGGGCATGGCTTAATTGCCTTCTAGTGCCCATGGGCACTTCGGCCTAGCTGCATTGCCCGTGGCAAGGTCCTGTTGAGGTCATAGACATTCTACAACCCCAGTATGTTTGCATTCAAGTCGGGCGACGTCGTTGGTTCGTACACCCATCACGCCTCAAAACATTTGTACCGCCATGCATCATCCCCCATTCCGAAACGGCCCATGTTGGATGCGCGTCGGGAGTATTGTCCTCTTCCGCCCACAGGATCGCGACGACTGACGCCAACCGGGCCACCGCCTGAGTCCGGGCACGTCGCTCGTCATTAAAAGAACATGTGCACAGGGACGGTCCGGCTGCGGGAACCCACTCCCGGAGGGTTACATTCAACTCGAGAGTTACGACAGTGATGTTCCCACGTGACCCACCATCGGAACACCGTTCGTCATGGAAGGGACATCACTCCTCGTCCAGTTCTGGCCCGTCTCCTCCTCCGGCCGTGCTGGACCCGGTTCGCGGGGACGGGCCAGCTGCAGAAACCTGCTCCCAGAGAATTACGTTTCGTTGAGGAATGTGGGATGGGCAGCGCCACGGACCACTGCGCCATTCCATCCTCGGTGGAACAGACTGCTCTTTGACACTCCAACAAATTGTTATTGTTGTTTTTTTCTCTTCTCATGGTTCTTGGTACCTGTGTCACGGGTTCGCGCGTTACTTGTGTTGTATATAAGGTCAGCTGGGACGGCTGGGTTTTTCATAACGGGGGGGGGCAGGTAATGTAGTGGCATAACGCACGGGGTTTGCAAACAGCGGGTACATTTGACGGCGAGCAGGTGCAAGCGTCTAGACATGGAGTAGCCTCCAGAGAGGCGCTAGCAATTAGGGGGAGAAGCAGCAATTAAGCGGATGCATTGGGGGACAGGCAGGTGCGAGCGTGGGAAAACGGGGTAGACGTCAGAGGCGGGAGATGATAAGAGAGAGCACGTGCAGGAGGCGCCGCTGAGACGCTAGTTAAATGGGGGGTAACTAAGGACCCTTAAGAGGAGGGGGATATAAGGGTGTGTGTGGAGCAACAGGTTAGCGGAGTATAGAGTGACAGGCTAGTTGAGTATAGAGAGAGGGAGTTCGGAACAAGGGTGCATTGTGTTAGTGAGAGGAGCATCCACATGGGATGTGAGGTGATAAAGTGACACAGGAGAAAAGCTAAAAGTGTCCGTGTGAATACACCACTAAACAAGCATGGTAAAGTATGTGGCACAGTACACGTGAGGATGCCAACCCAAGTTAAGGCGGCTTAATGGGTTAAAGCAGTATTACTCTTTGCTCGCACCAGGAGATAACTCACACTTTGAGTCCTCTCCAATCCGGATGAGAGAAGTAAATTCAAAGCTATGGGTTACGAAAGATGGATACACTTTGCCTATCTTTGACACACCAACAGCTTAATATCCCCAGGTTCAACAACTTTTCAGAAAAGAATAGGAGGTAAGTTTAAAATTCTTACGAATATGGCTGAAGAAGGGTAGTCAGATCCAGAAGTAGAGATACGGTTTTAGGACAGTATATATGAGGCAGCAGAAAACGTTAAAGCATAAAATAAGAATCCATGGATAAGTGCTCAAACCTAAAAATCCATAAACAGGGCCAGGAAAGGGAATGCAGAAGTTGCTAAATAAGGAAAATAGGGAAGACCAGGGGAGAGGATGTGGGTTAAGTTGAAGGAGCCACTGTCCATTGTGTGTATTAAAATAGCTGTACCAACGGTATCGTGGCCTGTATAGGCATGCACTTAATGTATTATTTGATGGACAGGAAAGACAATATCAATTGGGCTCGCATAATGTGCATGCATAATGTATGTTGACTCATTAATCCCCCCCCCCTTCTTTGTGCAAGAGTGCAGAAGTGTGGTCACCACATCTACGCCTCCTATATAAGGAACGAAACAGGTGGACTTTTCCACAAATCTGGCTGTCGCCTGATGAAGCAAGTCGTAATTACTGGCGAAACGTCGTACTCAAATTGTAAATGTGATGGCTTGGCTCTCCAACACACTGTGCTGTACTAGTGACGAATTGGCACGTTATGTTTACTAGACTACCCTTACTAGTTGGCTGTGGCGGGTGGTGGCGGGTTTTAACGACACTTATATTTGTACACGATCTTACCCATAAAAAAACTCTATTACGGATGATATTGGTCGCGAAAGCCTACATGTTATACTAAGTGAGACAGAAATTCGTAAATATCGATGGTAGATGAATGTATAAGAACAAATAGACTCGATAAAAGAATTAAGGACACTTGGACAGCGGAATAAACTGTTTGTACCAAAATAAGAGATGGTAGAAAAAAATTGGAAGGACATTACTCACATCAGGTGACTCCAACCTCTCAACCAAACACACATTTATGTAGCTGTAATGATGCTCACTCAATAATGCTGTTTATTCCATCAGATTTAACAATACAGGGTGTTTAAAATACATGGACCCAATTTCAAAGCGGCATATTTCACGATGGCAACATGTTACAATTACACAAAGTTACAAACGGTTTAATGAGTTATCAAGTTTCACTACCCATTTTATAAATGCTCTATGTGCCCTCCACCTGCTGTATGGACAACATCGAGACGATAGTTGAATTCATCCCAAACGCCTCTCAAAGTGTCTTCTTCCACTGAAGTCACCGCTGCCGTGATTCTGTTTTTGAGGTCATCCAGATTAGTCGCGAATGGTGGCACAAAGACACCACGGTCTTTGACGTATCCCCACAAGAAAAAGTCGCAGGGTGTGATGTGTGGGGATCTTGGGGGCCAAGAGTGTAGCGCCAAGTCTTGGGGTCCCATGCGTCCTATCCAACGTTGAGGCAGTGTGTCATTTAGAAAACGTCGAACCTGCAGGTGTCAATGTAGTGGTGCTCCGTCTTGCTGAAAAATAAAGTAATCGGAATCTTCATCAAGTTGTGGAAAGAGCCACTTCTGCAGCATTTCGAGATATGCTTGCCCCGTAATTGTGTTTCCCTCAAAAAAGAAATGTCCATAAACCTTTATTTGAGAAACAGCACAAAGCACGTTCACTTTCGGGAAATTATGCTCATGCTCGACAGTTTTGTGTGGATTCTCTAATCCCCATATGCGCACATTGTGACGGTTAACTTTACCGCTTAGATAAAACGTTGCTTCATCACTAAAAATCAAACGCGGTAAGAAGCTGTCGTCCTCCATGTTCTGTAACATCGCATCATAAAATTCTACACGCGTTCCTTTGTCACCTGCACGAAGAGCCAGTACCATTTGCAACCGGTATGGCCTCATGATTAAACGTTGCCTTAACACAAGCCAGATAGTCGTATGAGGGATCGCAAGTTCTCGGCTGGCACGACGAGTGGACTTGCGTGGGCTACGCAGAAATCTCTCTTGAATTCTTCTCACGTTTTCCTCTGAGGTGCGTGGTCACCCTGTGCTCTTCCCCTTACATAAACAGCCTGTTTCCTCAAATTGTCGGTACCAACAACGAATGCTCTTTAACATTGGGGGATAAATTCCAAAACGCCGTTGAAACGCACGCTCCACCGCAATTACAGATTCAGTCTTGCTGAACTGCATAACGCAAAACGCCTTGTGTTGTGGGGTCACCATCTTGCGAATGACTGAGGCTAAGGGCTGTTAGTGCGCTGGGAGAGGCATCTAGTGGTAATCATTTGAAAGTTTATGCCCCGCCCTTTCAAGTGGTAAGAGTTTCATTCATGGGCGGTTCGTGGTTGCAGAGATATAGCGATTTCAAATCGTGTCCATATTTTTAGACACCCTGTATTATGCAATGCATTCCTTATTATATCATTGTGTTATTCAATTATAGGAAATATTTAAAATATATATATTTTTTAATTATGCTACTTTGTTATCAAGACTATGATGTTTAGATTATGTTAGTATGGTAACACGTACTATTACAGCTCACAGTATATATATACATGACAATTACTCAAAGCCATTTAATTGTCATTATTCATGGTAACATTTGTAACCATAGAATGTTTCAGACAGATCACACTATACATTGTATTTGTAACTGTACATGTATAATATATTTTATACAATATCTATATACAGGCAGACATCCCTTAGCACGAGCCGTAGATTGCTGCTGATTCGTTATAGCGCACTTTATCCTGGAGAACACGCAACATGCTGGCCGAGGAAACGTACCCGGCCCCATCATTGGCTCAGCCAATGAGAGTGACGTACGTTGAGCCAACCAGACTACGACCATCCACGATTAGATAATCACAATTGGTATTCACGATTACATATTCAGGTAAAAACTCACGAGACCAGGAAAAGATCACAGGGATCCCAGAGCTCTCCTCTGAGAGTGTCGGGGATTTGGATCCCAGCAGCTCCTCTAACCTCGTCTCCCTCCATTGCCATGTTGGAGTACAGTAGAATGCACTTGTGAGTGTGGGTACACACTACTTACGGTTGTTATTACAATACATATTTTTTTTTATTTATGAACTAATGTATACCATCTGCATTATTAGCACTATGACCAACACCCAAATGAAACCCGCATATATTGCTCATAAGAAATAATTAATGCTGTCTGGAACGCATCTCCATATATAATGGTATAATGACCCCTTTAAGCGCTTATACAATTCGCGCTCACTTCTCCAGGAATGCATCTTGAGCGCAAAGCGAGGTCTGCCTGTATATGATAGATACACGTTCGTTAAATATAAACTACAGTATGTTAGTGTGTTTTTCTCCACATTATATGCAAACATTAATGATACTATTCCATCTTCTTTGGTTCTTTCGGTAAAGTCACGTAGAATGAGAATAAAATAATAAATTGATAAAATAAAATAACACAATAATATTCTCACGACGTTTTGGCCACAACACAAGCGGCCTTCATCAGGTGAAGGGGCGAGACTGTCTGGTAGGACAGCGCTGGAGTGAAAGAGCCACGTTCAGATCACGGCCTTTAAGCTGTGTGAGAGGAACAAAGCGCCTTGACAAAGGAATTAGCATATAATTTAGCATTGAAATGGCTGAATGATTAGCTTGTGACTGGTCACAGAAATAGCTATGTTAAAAGTTAAAGCATACACATCCGCAGAGGCACCCATTGTTAAAGGAATTAGCATAGAATTTAGCATTGAAATAGCTAAGTTAAGGCATACACATCCGCAGAGGCACCCCTTGACAATGGAATTAGCATAGAATTTAGCATTGAAATAGCTGAGTGATTAGCTTGTAACTGCTGCAGAAATAGCTACGTTAAAGTCAGAGCATACACATTCACCGAGGCCCTTAGTACAAATCAAACAGGAGAATTTAGCATTGAAATAACTAGGCGAATTTAGCATTGAAATAACTGAGTGATTAGCTAGTGACTGGTCACAGAAATGACTACACATCTGAGCTATTCACAGTACTATATAGTCAACCAATAAAAACTAAAATATAAATTACCTTCATGTTATCAATAAACTCTATATTCTCCAATCAGCTAAGCTACCAACAATATCACAATGCTATATGGCGAAAAAATGGGTGGATTCTTACCCTCAAATTTCAGCACCACGGATAGCTACGGGCCCCGTTCAGACGGACGAGTTCGTCCATGGTCGGAACAGAGGAGGGGGGAGAGAGACAGCTGCGAGGCCCTAGTATACTCCATGTTGTAAAACTATACCATTAACCGTGGTGTGAGAGGTATTAAGAGGCAATGCTGGCGAAAGAGCTGCGGTCTGAAGGTCATCGTAAAAAATACAATTAATTAAGAACAGAAATGATTTAAAACATCTTTCCAGTGGTTACTAAGCCTGAATCCATCTTCTCGGTTGAAATTGTCTCTGTGCTTGTATATGTGAATGGCCTCATGAACGAATCTCTCATGGTAGCCGGTTGGTTTGCAAAGAACCTCCGTCTTGGAGAAGTCAATGTCATGTGAGCCCACTGAATTATAACAGTGATCTGCCACGGCAGAGGAGTTCGTCCTACCGTGTTTCAAGTCTGCTTTGTGTTCGCGGATGCGGTCCAAGATATGTCTTTTGGTTTCTCCAATGTAGCTACTACCACAGAGGCACTTTAGTTTGTAAACGCCCGGGTACTGTATGTCTGGAACAGCATCTTTTACAGATGGAACTAAATCACGGATTTTATGTACTGTGTTGAATCGGACCTGGATCTTGTGTTTATTCAGGATTTTGGAGATCTTTTTAGTGACCCCTGCAATGTAGGGTAAGGTGATGGTTTTGAGTGGCTCCACAAGAGGATCCTTCTTCATGACTGGAGTGATGGCTTTGCGGATTGTGTAGTCGGAGTAACCATTAGCCCTGAGAGCCTGGTGTACGTGCTTGAGTTCACTGGTAATGTGTTCCTGGTCGGAAATGCATTGGGCTCTATGGTGCAGTCTTGATGAGGGAGTTCTTCTGGGATGGATGGTGGTGGGAATCCGGTTTCAAGTAAGCATCTGTATGGGTAGCTTTCCTGTAGACAAAGTGGCTCATTGAACCATCATGTCTCCTTTTAATTAAGACATCCAAAAAGGGTAGTTTGCCATCTTTTTCGACCTCCATGGTAAATCTATACTATTCCATATTCTTGGTTCTTTCGGTAAAGTCACGTTGAAGGGAAACAATAACATAATAATATATATATAAAACAATACAATTCTCACGACGTTTCGACTGTAACACAAACAGTCATCATCAGGTGTGAAAACCAACGGTAAGAAACATTTGAAAGAAGTGGCGGTTTGTATTTATGTACTTATTTTTAAACATTAGCACCACGGACAGCGATTTGGCAGTTTGTTTATAAGGACGAGTCCATCTATGTTCGGAAAAGAGGAGGGGGGAGACGAAAAATGTATGTATGCTGTCTGAAAGCCACCGTAAGCGTGAACAATCAATTAAGACCCGAAATGGTTTATCAAATCCTTCCAATGATTGCTAAGCCAGAATCCATCTTCTCGGTTGAAATTGTCTCTGTGTTTGTATATGTGGATAGCCTCATGAATGAATCTCTCATGGTTTGAGTGATAGCTTTGTGGATTGTATAGTCGGAGTAACCATTAGCCTTAAGAGCTTGGTGTACGTGCTTGAGTTCACTGCCTATGTGTTCCTGGTCGGATATGCATTGGTCTCTATGGTAGGACCAACACCTCGGCCGTGGCACATCACTGTTATAATTCAGTAGGCTCACATGACATTGACTTCTCCAAGACAGAGGTACTTTGCAAACCATCGGGCTACCATGAGAGATTCGTTCATGAGGCTATCCAGAACTAAGAATATGAATGGAAGTTAATCAGGGAGACCAATGTCTGGCAGTGCAAGGGTGCAGGCTGACAACAACGATTAACAATAGATATGCAAGAATTAAAGATCTACATATTCATTGCCCATCAAATTATTGATTTTCAAATATTCTCACGAGTACTTGAAGGAATGTTGGTTATTTTACGTAATTTCTGCAGTACATTTCATTATTTCTGTAAAGGATGTGATTCCTGATATGCAATTCCCGGGTGTCTACAAACTGAGTTGTGGCTGCGGCAGCAGTTACATTGAGGAAACGAAACGACATGTCTCAGACTGCGTTCGTGAATACAAGGCAGATCTGAAACACGGAAGGGCTAATACCTCTGCCGTTGCTGATCATTGTTTTAACGCTGTGGGCTCACACGAAATAGATTTTTCCAAGAAGAAGGTACTCTGCAAACCCATCGGCTACATTCAGAGATTTGTTCATGAAGCCATCCAGATATATAAACACAGACACAACTTCACAAAGAGGATGAGTACAAACTGAGCAATCATTGGAAGGACGTTATTAACCAGGTAAAGTCTTAACTGACTGTGATGTTTCCATCCTACCTGCCTATGTCAGCTGTTATTTTCAACTCTGTGCCTTTCTCCCTCCCTCTGTGCATCTCTATCCAATCTCTACTCCAGTGACCTGAGTGCTGCTGCAGGGTCCACTTTGTGCCCTTCTCTCTCCCCCCCCCCTACTGCCGAGGCCTACTATATAACATTGTGCCACGGCAGATTTCTCGCCTACTTCAGTAGTTTTTTTTTGCTGTGGTTGTCCCACCTGATGACGATTACTTGTGTTGCGATCGAAACGTCGAGATCTATTGTTGTTCTACCTACGTGATTTTACCGAAAAAATCAAAGAGTACATGTACCTTATACGCATTATAGGTTAGAAAGTTACGATCATTCAATATTTGCTTGAACAAATTGCTTGAGCGCATTTTCAAATAGACAAATTGTCAATCGGCCAGCAACAAACAACAATACTATCACAATTTTAAACGGAATTAACATGTGTCACGATCACAAAAGCCTGGTAGTTTACCAGGTATTGGTATACTGTATGTTGCTGCCTAATTAGACGTGATTTATTGTCAAAGCCATGTCGTTTATTTTGGAAAGAGAGATCAAACTAGCAGGAGCTCGTTTGTACTGAGGAGGGGGTCATTGGGCTTGGGTAATTAAGGGGTGCTGCTAGCCACGAGCGTTGATAGCTGCTGCATACCCACTGTCCAGCATACTCTCGTCACACGATGCCAAGCCTCGCAGGTGAAAGGATCTGGAAAATTCGCCTGAGGCATTCACTCCGAGAAGTGAGCCCACACTGGCATACATGTTAACATGTTTCCTGAATTCGGCGAAAATATTAAAGCCTTGGAAAAAGAGCCAATGGGAGAAAATTCCAAAGTTGTGTAGCACAATGGAAGACGTGGAAAGAAGAGTATTTTTCCCACAGTGTACTGGTTGACAGTATGGATGAGACCAAACAGTCAGTCGTCTAGTCCGTGTCCTCAATATAGGTGGAGGGATCGAACCATGGTAGTAGCGCTATTAGAGTGATTAGGAGGCAACTGACTGTCGGTGAGTGACTGAAGTAACTTAGTGCTGTATCAACCATCAACTAGACTGATTTAAATGTAATCATATCAAGTGTATTGATTTAAAAACTCCATGTTCCACCCCAGCTATCAAAACATTTGTGTGCTTTGTGTAATAGTAATAATTAATAATTGGTTAGAGTAAAATAAAAAGCTATGGTGCAACCACACTTCTTAATCACAGGTCAAATGACACTATTTTGCCAAGAACATTCATGCCTTTACTGTTAATAAGAAGAACATTGTGAAATATAAATAAAGTAATGTTATCGTTGACTGAGTTTTTTTTTACTTGAGTATGACGATATTTGTATCACCCCAAACAAGATTTGTTTGCAAGGGAGTGTTTATTGATATTGAAAATATCAAAGCTGGACAGCTAAGTGTCAATGATTATCTAAAGCATAAGCTTCAAATTAATATAATGCAAGGAGTATCCTGTCTATAGGTGTAGACCATATTGACCATATTGTGAGTTAAACAATAATTGGGAGCAGAAACTCGGCTGGCGGATCGGTGCGGCGTCCGCCGTGTTACAGGCACTGTACCGTTCCGTGGTAGTGAAACAGGAGCTCAGTTCTTGAACAAAGCTCTCGGTTTATTGGGCGATCTATATTCCCACCCTCACCCATGGTCGTGAGCTTTGGGTAATGATTGAAAGGATGAGATCGTGGCTACAAGGGGCCGAAATAAGGTTTCTCCGCAGGGTCGCCGGGCTCACTCTCCGTGATTGGGTGAGGAGCTCAGTAATCCGGGAGAGCCAGAGTTGAGCCGCTGCTCCTCCAGATCGAGGAGCCAGTTGAGGTGGTTCGGACACCCGGTAAGGATTCTTCCCAAAAGACTCCCTATAGAACTCTATCGGCCACGTCCCACTGGGCGAAGACCCCGTGGCCGGCAGAGATAACCAGGACAAGCGGACTGAGAAACTAACGAATCAAGAAAACAAATAATGTTAGAAAAAAAACATATCCTTGTGGAATGTCAGGGTTAATTATGAACGTATTGGAATGGCTATCATCAATTACTGTATACATTGATATAAGTTAAACAGCTAAAATCCAAGCTTTAAGATTAATATGGATGCAGAATTATGGAAGTTAGCAAATTTAATTGAAATCTTATGCCTTTGAAAAACGTATATAATATAGATTTGAAGTTGTCGTGACTGCAGTGATCCATACTCTTTGGTTCTTTCGGTAAAATCACGTAGGTATAAAATAAAATCACTTCAGCAATTGTTTCTTGCTGTGGTTGTCCCACCTGATTACGGACGCTTATGTTGCGCCCGAAGCGTCGTGACTTAATTAATTTAATTTTATATCTACGTGACTTTACCGAAAGAACCGAAGAGTAACTTCTATAATGTTCACAAGTCCTGGAAGTAAAACTATAGTGATGCAATAAAAATGTGAAATTGTTGTATTTTATCATGTATTGAAGAATTATATAATGGCAACTGTGCTTAAAAAATAGGATTTTTGTGTTCAAAGAAGGTGAGAACAGGTTAAGTCAACACTTCGGGCATTACACAGGAGATGACATCCCATATAGATGGTTACCGCATGCTGAATATAAAATGAAAGATACATTTAAGAGTAAAACATAAAAACATATTTCATGTGTTTATATTTAACGATCAGAGAAGACAGACATAGAGATATGTCTAACCATTCAGTCCACTTCATTAAACGATATTTATATTCCCAAATTAAAGACTTGTTTAGCTTTGGAACAAAAGCTGTTAACAAGTAGTTCATAGTCTGAAGATGTATGGCAGGCAGTGGGAGCTTCAGCAATTTTGGCTGGCTCCCTTTGGATTCCCATACACACTCATTTTGAGCTATCTTGTCCTGAGGAGACCTAGGCAACAGTAGGATACAATTTACGACATAGGCTTTCGCGACCAATGTTATCCATGAGGTTTTTTCATCTAGAATTCTGGCGATCGCCTGATTAAGCCTGTTGTTATTACTAACGAAACGTTGAATTGTAATATTGTGGGTTTACTCTCTAAAACACCGGTGTCTTGAAATAGTAACTAATTGGCATGTTTAACGACATATTTATATAAATCTAACCCAAAACACCTATATTACGGATGGTTAGATTCACATTGTGGAGATTGCTGTTAAGTGCAATAACCAAATGTATTTATAGTGAAATTCATCAAAGCATTACCAATTAAGTTTAAGTGATCTGTAGAATGCAAATACTGATTTGGAACAATAAGCATAAAATGGATTAGAAACAATGTAAAAATAAAATACCCAACCTCTACTGGAAATATTCGTATATTTATGCAAATATATTTAAATTAACACCATTTATAGGCTGAAATAAATCAATAAAAAAGGAACATCGTCCTAAACATTTATAATCTGTCCAGCTCAATGGAGAATCATCACTTGGACTTTTCAGATGTTGTTTATGCTGGCTTTCAGAGAAAGAATGCTGCCATGTTGGATTCCTGTAGGAATAAATGTATTGATATCGTTCAATAGCTCCTGTAATTGATCCAGTTCCAAAACATATTCAGTTAGGAGTGTCATCGCTTGTATTTTTCCATGAAGTGTGGTGAGGAAGGTGGTTCCCTTCCTTATTTTTTCTATTATTTTTGACAATGTTTTTTGTGAATTTGTATTTTCTTTTATTGTGGTCCGAGTTAAATTTAATTTAATTGATGCTTCGTGAATGTTCTTTTTCATCAGTGATATGTCTTCCATTAACTTTTTGAGGTCGTTACTTTTATTTTCTAACATTGATTTCTTGTTCTTGCTGTCTTCTAAAGCATACCTTTTCAATTCTTGTTTAATATCAAGGTTTTTTTGTCCTACAGATTCTGACCAAATAAAAAATGTAAGAGGACCTGTAAAAGAAAATATTAATTGTAAGTGTCATATAAAGTAGCAATGTCTATAAAATACCATTAAACTTTTGCAAGCAGTTGTGCTTAATCATGCATCTGAAAATAAAAATTTCATTAAAAAAATCGACACGTAATAATAATTGAGAATCGTTATGGAAAATGTTCATAACAAAATCACAGCTCCTTCTCGTATCTGTGTCTCCACAAAAAAATAAACATAGATAGGGAGACCATACATATCCTTCATATATGTATTTCTACATACAAAATAATGGTATACTTTTACAACAACCATCAGCCCCAAAGTGCACTATTTCAAAGATATTGATTCATTCAAACGAGAATACTCTGGACTAGTTTCAACAGTGTATCATTAGCAGAGGCAGGGTAGCTTGAAAATTTGCTGATGAACAGCCAAATACTATAAGCAAGCGTGCTTTCCTTAAGATATGGGTCCTGATTCGGGTTAGATCGCGTAAATATACATATGTTGTTAAACCCGACACCACATGACATCCACAATTAGTAAGATTTGTCATGTAAAAAAACATGCCAATTCTTTACGAGTTCAGCACACTAGTGTGTTGGGGAGTAACCTTTAAAATTCGAGTATAATGTTTCGCCAGTAATTACAACAAACATCATAAGGCGGACAGACAGAGTTTGTGGAGAAATCCTCCTGCTTCGGTCTTAAATAGAGAGATAAATGTGAAGTCGTCACTTGTAAACCAATAAGATGCGAGCACCAGGGGCGATGGGGTGAGGTTAATGTATGCATATAAATTACAATGGATAACCATTACAGGTTGGTATATTCATAGGGTAATCAACATACATTATGCATTGCACATTATGAATGCATAACATACATATACTTACTGCCGATTTGGGGGTGCTAGAAACGCAATACCTGTCATTGTCTGCTCACAGTTAGTCACCATCGACGTATGCTTATCTGTATAGGCATGCAGTTAAAACAGTATATTACTTGATAATTTACTTCCAATTAGCACTAGGTCTGTAGCTATCAGAATAGTTAAAATAGTTTGTATTTCTCTAAATTTCGATAGATTATCTAATAGTATTGGCCTATAGCAATTAGTTTTGCACAGAACTTCAACTTTATACAAATCGAGTGCCCTTGTAAGCACACGTGTTCTACCACTATCAACAATTGTATTTGGGAGTATTTAATAGTCCTTTGGTGTTATTTTTGTCTCATTCTGATCATTCGTTCTGTCTGACCAACATAGCATTTGCCACAGGAGCAATGAATCGAGTACACAACTTCTATTTATAGCTTTGGTAATACATCTTTAGTACCAGATGTTATTTGTATTTTATGAACCGTGCCAAATCTCACACGGATGTTTTTTTTTTCCAACAATCGGGTTAATTTATCAGTTACTCCCACTATGTATGGTATTTTAATAGTTTTAATTGCTTGATCAATTTCAATGCTTGTGCTATTTGATTTCATTTTGGCATTGTGCCTTGTTGATTTGTGCATCATTGTAACCGTTCAATCACAGCACTTCTTTAACATGTTTAATCTCACACCTCAGAATTTCACAATCTGACACTTTCTTAGCCCGATATATGAGCGTCTTGATGAGAGAGGATGTATGTGATGGTGTGACTGCATTCATATAGGCTCCAGTTTTCTGTTGGTAGACACTGTTATTTTACCGTTTCAGCCATGGCCAAGCCGGCCACACCCAATTCTGTCATGCCCCAGCAATAGCTTTAAGCACACTAAAACCCTCTGTTTGGTTTATATATGTGGATGACAAATTGGTGGTCTGCCCACACGACAAATATACACTTAATAAATGTCTAAATCATCTCGACTCGTAAAACCCTGGAAATAGAGGTTGTCTGGTCTTCCAGCCACTGATAACATGATCCACTGAAGATGTACCCATCTGTTTTTGCCACGTTGCATGAATGGGGGACAACACTTTCACGCAGCGTCCTACTTTATCCATCCAGGAAAAAAGGACAGTTTAACAATCAAATCTTGACAAATCTTGGGATGGCACAAGGGGCCCTTGTTTCCTGTATTCAGTAATGCATTGTTTAACTGTACGAAATTACTTAATTCAAACTTGAATTGGTGAATGTAAAAATTGTGTTTATTTGTAGGCAGTCACGAGGCAAACGTATGACGAGTAATGCTTCGTGGGATAACAGTAGTTAATTGATTAGGTGCTTTCGTGACTGCAGGAATTACTCTTTGTTTTTTTCGGTAAAGTCACGTAGAAATAATAAAAAATAAAATTACGTAATAGCATACGACGTTTCGATTGCAACACAAGCAATCATCATCAGGTACAGAAGAGCTAAATTTAAGAGAGAGAGGAAACACATAACCGCAGATATATATACAGACATTAAGTAGAGGGAATTAACACAGACACACCAGGGGATACAGAGAGAGACGGAGAACACTAAATCAAACAGGGTTTAGCAAAATTTGGAAACTATATAAAGCAACACAGACGGTCGGTTAAAACACAATTAACGCATGGTCTGGTAGATTACGCTATTTCAAAGATTGCTAAATTGTAAGTTATCGCTGTGTTGTCTCTGCCTGTGTTTGTGCCTTGTGTCTCCGAGTGGGCGCTGCGACAGCCTCCGCAGTCCCCTGTGTGACAACTCTTGCCCTACTCGCACCGTCCTATGATATGTGCTCTTCATGCTAATTTTTTGTCCCATTGTCTCTGAGCCCCAGCCCCACCATCTCTGTCTATTTAAGGCGTCGTCACAGAGATGCGGCTTTACTTCTTCACTGTTTGCCTTTCTCTCCCCATATGTCTCTTTACGGTCTGTGCTCTACCACTCTCTTAAATTTCACACTTAACTTACAATTAAGCAATCTTTGAAATAACATAATCTCCCAGACCATGCATTAATTGTGTTTTAACCAACCGTCTGTGTTGCTTTATATAGTTTCCAAATTTTGCAAAACCCTGTTTGATTTAGTGTGCTCCGTCTCTCTCTGTGTCCCCTGGTGTGTCTGTGTTAATTCCCTCTACTTAAGGTCTGTATATATATGCGGTTATGTGTTTCCTCTCTCTCTTAAATTGAGCTCTTCTGTACCTGATGATGATTGCTTGTGTTGCAATCGAAACGTCGTATGCTATTATATAATTTTATTTTTTATTATTTCTACGTGACTTAACCGTAAAAACCAAATAGTAACAGTAGTTATCTTAACGAGAGACACAGGAATACAGAATAAAACATTTGTTTTGTTTGTACTTACCAAAAATTGGAAAACGGTCACATTTGTCTTCAAAATCGATCATTTCCCTTTCTACTCTCTGTAGGTTATTGGTAGCAATATCAAGTGCACTTTGAGCATTTTCTGACACTTTTTTTGCAGTTGTTACTTGTTCCAATTTGTCGTCTTTCACTTTCACAATACAAGTCATTCGAGATTCCATAGATGCCAGCAAAAGTTGTTGTTCAGTCAAAAATCTTTGCATTTGTGACTGTTTAAGAACTGCATCTTCTGTTTCACTATGTAAAGTATCAAGCATTTCGCTTGTAAATGTGAGTGCCACATTAAATTTGTGGTTTACTTGGTCAATTTTACATTTCAAGATTTCTTGATATGAATCAAGGTTTTCACCTGCTTGGCTGATAATATATTTAAATTCTTCGAGAGCTCCCATACCTTTAATAAAAGCCGGTAGCACTACAGATTTCAGCTTACATTGAATATTTTCATTTGTCGACAATGTCATCATGATTCCTGATTATGGAAAGTTCTGGAAGCCTGAAATCCGAAGTGATAACCTGAAATGAGAAACTTGAATGTATTATGTATGTTGTATTCTTTTCGACTACACTCGTTTAGCTCGCCATTAAACCGATTCAACTCGTTATGGTATGATAAAACCACTATTTATTAACAACAATATGTTGGACAATTTAAGAAAACTAAAAGGTAGTGGGGAGATGTAAACTCCCTGGTCTGGTATACAGGAGGTCGTGGGTTCCACCTCAACCATAACAGGTATATATTTGGAGTTTGCATGTTCTCCCCGTAGTCGCGTGGATTTTTCTCTGGGTCTTTTCGGTTTTCCCTCCACATTTAGAAAAATGTGTTTAGAGTATTTGGCTGATATATATAAAAAATCAAGACTGATATAAATGTCTATGTGACAAGCTACTTCGTAGAGTTATCAATAGTGACCAGGTCGTTTCTCAAAAGCAGTTATATAGCTCAGTGGGCCTTATGTGGTAACATATTCACATTGTTTATAGTTTAACATCAATGTACTGTATACTGTCTTTGGTCAGAGTTCTACTGCTCACATTGACTTATTTAAATCACTGTATCTTGGTTGGAGTACTGGGTTTCTTCACGTAATTTTTGGAATAATGTCCAAGGACTCCAAGGTTACAAATAAATACATTGGCAATCCCCAAAGCCAATGTTAAGCTTCGAAGGTAACGTGTGCCCATTGAAAGTAACTGCAATTGGGGTATTGTTTAAAGCTTACATATAATTCTCAAGCCTCAATCGCATACCATTCCATGCTAAATCTACGTTTCATGTTTATTTTTCTATGAACTATTTTATAAATGTACATGTATGCTGGCCCGTACAACTTTTTTCAACGGTTTTATTAAATGATTTTACTTAACTGGATTCCTTTGTCGTGTTCAAATCTTGTAATCAAAATTTCTTCCACTTCCCGCTGTCCAATTAATTGCACACGTACTCAGATCCGGTGACAATGCATGCCTGTATCAAAATGGGCATCAATTAGTCAATTATTTCGCTACTTTAAAACAATTAACATTTTGTATGGACGCCTTATTATTTATATATATATATTTATGTAGGTCAAAAACACCGCGGTCCCTAAATTGTGGAATCTACTCGCACAAAAAGCGGCGCCGCGTCTCAGGCGCCATTGACGTACTTCTCGACCGTAAGTTAAACGAAGTTGTGAATAAAACCATTGCATTAAAAAAATAACTTTTTAAAGGAGTATTTTTAAAATATATAAACACTTTAAAACGTTTTGTCTTTCAAGTGCAATGTTTGGTTGTGAGTCTGTGTCTTGTGAGTCCTTGTTTAATAGCTCAACTCATAACTAATCTTTTCTTCCATTGAAATACAGGAAATCGTCGATTATCTGGTGGCTGAGGGGGGAAGGAGGCACCGGATTTTCAAAATTACATTACAACCATCATCATTATTTCAAACAGCATATTTTTTCACATTCATATATAACATAATTTCACTTAAAGCTTTCGTGACTGCAGGAATTCATATTCTTTGGTTCTTCCGTTAAAGTCACGTAGATAGAAAATAAAATAAAAATGTAATTAAAAAATATATATTGTTTAAAATTGTATTTTATTGTCTGAGTGACTTTACCGAAATAACAAAATAATATAACATAATTTGTTTAGGCTAGAAGATTTTTTAGTATTTTTAATTCGTTTACTATATGAAATTGACGTAAATATCCATATAGACAAAACATTAATACTGGACCGTACTTACCACTCTAATCTCAAAGACTCTGCATCATGGGGTGCAGTATTTGTAAGTATACTTAGTGTATAATGTAGTCTATATAATGTACGACACTCAAATAAAGCGTAGCTATGTTTATTGTCACGGTACACGTTGCTGATCGCTTGACTGGGTATTAGGCTTTGGAGCGGTTTTGCCGGTTTAGTCGGATCGGTCCGGGACCGCCGGATAATATTGGATAAGCGCTCGATATATAGTCAATGCTCTACTGTATGCTCATTTTCGGATCTCAATTTTAATGTCACACATTTTCTATACAATGTGACATGCAACAGCATTTGAGGAAGTTTTTTGGCGACGCCACACTGACGACTCCAGCAGAAGGTGTATGCTACCACTTACAGCCAGCAATTGCTACTATTTTCAATCGCTGCTGATGCACTCAGCCAGCAGAATTGGGTTGGCAGCCAAGGAAGCAAGGATGACTGCTTGGGAATGTCTTCATCCAACAATTCATTGACCATAGCTGATGTGATTAATTATTGTATTCGTTTCCAAATATATATTTTTTAAGTTATCTGGATTGAATCATTGTTTAACTACATATCATTTTGTAATTCTAATATTTCCCAACATGTATTTTGTGTTGGAGAGAAATTAGGTCCTTGTTGGTTTCTTTAGCTTCCCCTGTTTTCAAAGCACCATACATTTCTATAGAGTTTTAGTCATACTCTTATTTATCGAATGTTTAAGAAAACAGTCATGCAAAACAAGAAGGCAAGTACCAGGAAAGGGGCATCATAACAACAATATATTCTAGTACCTAATGAAGCAACTGGAAAAACAACAAAGAACAATACATTGTCTGAGAATGTCAAGAGTACAACTATGTAAAGGTGAAAGGTCGCTTTCCGTTCCCTTCATGACGCTCTCGTGCAGGCTCCACCATTAAGCTACCCCGATTTTTCCACACCCTTCCTGCTCGATACTGACGCCAGCAATACAGGTATTGGGGGTGTGCTCTCGCAGGTTATCGATGGTGTGGAGCACGTGGTGGCTTATGGCAGTAGGGTCCTGTGTCCGGCGGAGCAGCAATATTGTGTCACACGTCGGGAGCTGTTGGCCATTGTATATTTTATACAACAGTATCGACCATATCTGTACGGCCGGCATTTCACCGTCCGTACAGACCATGCGGCATTGCAATACGCCTTGCGGGTAGAGCAGCCCTCGGGGCAATTGTCCCAATGGCTCGAGGTCCTTCAGGACTTTGATTTTACTACCACGTATTGGAAGGGGGTTCAACACGCTAATGCAGATGCCCTGTCTCGTCTGCCACCCGCCTCCGATTGCGCTTGCCTCACGGGTTCCGGGCGTTGCAAGCCGCCAGATGATAGCACTGTGTTCGACGCTCCAGTCCTTGCTGCCGCCACCGAAGACCCCTTGTCGGTGGGTCCTATCGAGCAGGGGGGTAAGGACTCCTTGCTGGGGATGTCCGTTATGGAATGGGGGCGCCTCCAGATGGAGGACGCATCCCTCCTCGCGTTGCGTCGTCGTGCGGGGGATTCCTTGAAGGGAGTGACGGGTGTTGACTCGTTCGGATTGCACCAGGGGCTCCTGCTGCATTGGGACGGGAAGGCCCGCCGGCACAGGCTGGTGGTGCCTTCCGCTCTACGGGGTAAGGCCGTGTGGGCTGCTCACGAGCGGCTTTTGCACTTGGGGACCCACAAGACCCTTGCCATGCTCCAGCTGCATTTCTTCTGGCCGTGTATGGCTAGGGACGTGGATGACCTCCTGGGTGCATGCACTCAATGCGCCCAACGGAAACCACCAGCGAGAGCCGCCTGTCTGCCGATACAGTCAATTACAGTCTCTCGGGTTAACGAGCTAGTTGCTCTTGACATATTGGGGCCTTTCCCCACGACCCCTAGGGGTAACAAGTACCTGCTAGTTGGCGTGGAATACTTTACATGCTGGCCTATGGCATGGCGCCTCCCCAACCAGTCAGCAGCGGCCGTCGCCGAGGCCTTTGTCCAGGGCTACGTCCTCGACAAGGGTGCTCCCGAACGGCTGCTGACTGACCAAGGGAAAAATTTCTCGGGGGTCCTTCTGCACGAGGTGTGTGCGCTTCTGGGTACTAAGAAAATTCGAACTTCTCCCTATCACCCGCAAACTGATGGTATGGTAGAACGCCTGCACAGGACCCTCACGTCTATGTTGTGCCACCAAGTGTGTGACTCCCAGACTGATTGGGACCTTCAGATCAATAGTCTTGGCGGCCTACAAGATGGCTCCTCACGCGGCGACCGGTTTCTCGCCATTCTTCCTAATGTATGGTCGCGATATTGACCCGCCTATTACAACTCAGTTGCGGGTCTCCGAACCAAACGAGAAATCAAAATTGGCCGACCACATAAAATGTAACATCCGGAGGTTGACCGAAGCGTGGGAGGCAGCCGCCCAAAACTCTCATTCTCATCAGAAGGCCAACGAAAGGTTGCGGTCTCACAAGTCACACACCCATGCGTGGCAGCCTGGGGACAAGGCTTGGTTGCACTGTCCTCAAGTGCCATTGGCAACTTCGGCAAAATTGTTGCGGCCATGGAGGGGTCCGGTGAAAATTGTACAAGTCATGCGGCCGCAATGTATCCGCATTCAGTGGGGAAAACGCCGCTGGTACGTCCACCCCTCACGGCTGAAGTCGTTTGTGACACCTCGCGCCCCTCCACCACACAGGCCGAGCATGTGATGTGTCCGCTGACTCTGGGACGGCAACTTTGCCGCCTGGCCCTGATGTACCACTAACTGTGCCATCTTCAGGTGCCCCGAGGATGACGGCCTCCGGGCCGCTTGCGCCACCTCGCGGGGATGAGGGCTGCCCTCCCGGGACGTCGGAGTGTGGTGCACCCGCACGGACAGCGCCCACCACCGGCATGGCCGGTTTCCCACCCTACGATGGGCCCGCGAAACGGACTCGTGCTAAAACGCGCCGGTTGTTGGCACTTGTGTCACATTTGTTATGTTCTTCCCTTTCTGCATGGTCGCGTGGCTCAGGTTGCATGTGGGGAGGGGGGGGGGGGGAAGAATGTATATATTGTACATAGTGAAATTTTGTGTAGGTGGGCTTGGTTATTTATTGGGGTGTTTGTTATTATGAGGCACGCACAGTTGGGGTTTTGTTACATTTTTATTGTTGATGTTGTTACAGCCGGGACGGCTGCGAGCTGTACGGGAGGGGATGATGTAGGGGTGTTGTGAGATGCAGAGGTACAGCCGATCCTTGGTGTGATCCTAGGTGGCTACAACCACGTCCGCTTCTACAGCCCCGCCCAGTGGTTTGTGGGTATAAAGGGCGGGCAGTGAGAGAGCTCGGGGAAGAGTGTTGGGGCCAAGAATGAAGTAACCAGGGAAGAAAGAAGACCAGCTAAATAGAACCCTGGGACTCCCCTGACCGCTGTCCTTCTCAGGATCGGCAAGGCAAGCCAGCGGTACGGCCCCAGTAGCCACAGAGCCAACGTCCTTCTAAGGGCCGGTCTGGTTGGTGGGGTGCCGTGATCTGAGCTTAACCAGGGCCAGATCAGACAACCTACCCTAGAGCCCTTAGCTGGAGGAACCGGGGGACATAGGCTTAGGCTAGATAGCCTAGGGGGAAATTCCTAAGTGTATTCGGGTGAAGGGGCCGCTACCCCTTCAGTGTGACCCCTTGTTATAAATAAATTTTGATTTTAAAGCTTTCGTGACTGCAGTAATTCATATTCTTAGCTCTTTCAGTAAAGTTACGTTGAAGGGAAACAATAAAATAATAAAATATATATAAAACAATAAAAATTCTCACGACGTTTCGACCATAACACAAACGGTCGTCATCAGGTGTGTCGGTTTGCATTAATTTATTTTAAACGGCGTATTTATTTATTTATTTAAAAACGTCAGTGCCACGCGCAGCGATTTGGCAGTTTATTTAGAAGGACTAGTCCATCTATGTTCTGAAAAGAAGAGGGGGGAGACGAAAAATTAATGTATGCTGTCTGAAAGCCACTTTAAGCGTGAACAATCAATTAAGACCTGAAATGGTTTATCAAATCATTCCAATGATTGCTAAGCCAGAATCCATCTTCACGGTTTAAATTGTCTCTGTGCTTGTATATGTGGATAGCCTCATGAACGAATCTCTCATGGTAGCCAGATGGCTTACAAAGAACCTCTGTCTTGGAAAAGTCAAAGTCATGTGAGCCTACTGAATTATAACAATGATCTGCCACGGCCGAGATGTTGGTCCTAGCATGTTTAAGGTCTCCTTTGTGTTCACAAATGCAGTCCGAGACATGGCGTTTGGTTTCTCCAATGTAACTACTACCACAGAGGCAACTTAGTTTGTAGACACCAGGGTACTGTATGTCCAGAATCACATCTTTTACAGACGGAACCAGATCACGGATTTTATGTAATGTGTTGAAACGGACCTGGATCTTGTGTTTATTCAAGATTTTGGAAATATTTTTTTCTGATCCCCGCAATGTAGGGTAAAGTGATGGTTTTAAAAGGCTCCTCAAGAGGGTCCTTCTTCATGGTTTGAGTGATAGCTTTGCGGATTGTATAGTCAGAGTAACCATTAGCCTTAAGAGCTTGGTGTACGTGCTTAAGTTCACTGCCTATGTGTTCCTGGTCGGATATGCATTGGGCTCTATGATACAACGTCTTGATGAGAGAATTCTTCTGTGATGGATGGTGGTGGGAATCCGGTTTCAGATAAGCATCCCTATGGGTAGCTTTCGTGTAGACAGAGTGGCTCATTGAACCATCAGGTCTCTTTTTTATTAGGACATCCAAAAAAGGTAGCTTGCCATCTTTTTCGACTTCCATGGTAAATCTGATGGCTGGGTGTATGGAATTGATGTGGTCGAAGAATTGGTCTAGAGCAGGCCGGCCATGTGGTCAGATGACAAAAATGTCATCCACGTACCTCTTCCATAAGGTTGGGCGCAGAGTGGCAGACTGGATGGCGTCAGTCTCAAATTTCTCCATGAAAATGTTAGCTATAACCGGAGATACGGGGGAGCCCATTGGGGTGCCCTCAGTTTCTTTGTAGAAAGTTCCATTCCAAGTGAAGTATGTATTGATTAAACAGTGACTCACCAGGTGGGGTACCTCAGTGTTTAGTCCTTGATGAACCAAGTCTTCAATGATTGCGATGGTGTCAGGTATAGGAACCTTGGTGAATAAGGAAACTACATCAAAACTGACAAGCAGGTCGTCTGGGGACAGGGAAATACCCTTGATTGTCGATACCAGGTGAGTAGAATTTTGTACCGCAGAGGAGTTTTTTTCCAGTGAAAGGACGCAGGATTTCAGACAAAAATCGAGCCAGTTTGTAGGTGGGGGAGTTGATAGTAGAGACGATGGGACGAAGGGGTGTATCTACTTTATGTATTTTTGGTAAGCCGTATAATCTTGGTGGCCTGGCAGCAGAAGGTTTCAACGAAAACTGTTTTTATTGATCAATTAATGTGGTTGAATCAGAAATTATTTTGTTGGTTTGTGTGACGAGGCTGTTAGTGGGATCTCTTTTTATTTTTGTATAACTACCATCGTCGAGTAATTCTTTAATTTTGTTGTTGTATTCTATTTTATCCATGATGACAGTAGCATTGCCCTTGTCAGCTGAGAGGACTACAATGTCATCCCTCTTTTTAAATTTACATAATTCAAAACGCTCATCTTTGCTGAGGTTGCTAGCTGGCATCTTAGCGTTTTTGAGGGTTGCAGCGATTTCAGATCTTGCTACGTCTGCAGCGACGTGACCCAGGCCCCTGAGAGCAACGTCTACTTGGGCAATTATATCATTAACTGGTATGTGTTTAGGTGTGACTGCAAAGTTTAGACCTTTAGCTAAAATGGATTTCAGACCATCGGTAATAGAACTGTTACTGTGATTAATCCGACTTTGTTAACGTCTAACTTTTTGGTGTGTGGGTCCGGTCTTTTGTTGAAGAGGAGGTTAAATTTGGAAATCAGGTTGTCCTTACTTTTGGTCGACATAGTAGCAGCTGAAGAGGCAGTCATATTGTCTACATGTTCCCAATCCGATGTGGACATTGTTGCCGTCAATGATAAGTGTGATTTGTAGAGTGTCTTGTCTAACTGATCTAGTTCGGTGCGTATAAGTCTGAGTTTTTCTGAGATAAGAGCTAAGCTAGTTTTGAAAATAATTCGTTTCGCATTAGAAGAAGTTACAGCAGCAGAGGTCAGTGTAAATGCGATTGGTATTACCCCAGAGTCACGGCATCTCTTCAGAAAGGTGAGAGACTCGATCAGCTGAGCCTTCTTATCCCGGAGTTTGTTGAAGGATCTTAAAGTTATGTGGAAACCCTCCCCGTAGAGGCGGTTAAATTTTGATTTAAAGCGTGACTGCAGTAATTCATATTCTTAGCTCTTTCTGTAAAATGAATTAATGCAAACCGACACACCTGATGACGACCGTTTGTGTTATGGTCGAAACGTCGTGAGAATTTTGATTGTTTTATTTATATTTTATTATTTTATTGTTTCCCTTAAACGTGACTTTACCGAAAGAGCTAAGAATATGAATTACTGCAGTCACGAAAGCTTTAAATCTAAATTTAACCGCCTCTACGGGGAGGGTTTCCACATAACATTAAGATTCTTCAACAAACTCCAGGATAAGAAGGCTCAGCTGATCGAGTCTCTCACCTTTCTGAAGAGATGCCGCGACTCTGGGGTAATACCAATCGCATTTACACTGACCTCTGCTGCTGTAACTTCTAATGCGAAACGAATTATTTTCAAAACTAGCTTAGCTCTTATCTCAGAAAAAATCAGACTTATACGCGCCGAACTGGATCAGTTAGACAAGACACTCTACAAATCACACTTATCATTGACGGCAACAATGTCCACATCGGATTGGGAACATGTAGACAATATGACTGCCTCTTCAGCTGCTACTATTTCGACCAAATGTAAGGACAACCTGATTTCCAAATTTAACCTCCTTCTAAATAAACTGCCAAATCGCTGCGCGTGGCGCTGACGTTTTTTATAAATTAATAAATACACCGTTTTAAAATAAATAAATTAATGCGAACCGACACACATGATGACGATCGTTTGTGTTTACCGAAAGAGCTAAAAATATAAATAAATAAGTGCTGCCTCTACTCTACCGTCTCCGTGTCACTGGAACCCACTACACATATACAGCTGTGTGGTATATAGTAGGGTTGATAGAATAAGACATAGTGTAATGTTACAAGTCTAATATTTTATAGTCTAAAGTAAGGGTAGTGTATAGTAATGCATTGTATAATTCAAAGGTGGAGTTTTGTCTATGGATATAATAATATACCATGCAGTTTAGATTGGAAGGTATAGTAATGTATTGTATAGTAGTCCAGTTTATGGCATAGTTATAACGCAACACAGGACAGAGCAGTGCACTTTGGATGTTCCCTTTCTTTCTCTGTGTGCTCGGTCACCACCCTCCTCCGATCCGGTGGTGGTGCTGGGTAACATGCTAATTCATATGTTAATTCCGCCTACATAGCTTAAAACAGGTCAAATAAAATTTAAAATAAAAGAAAACAACTAATTAAATCACGACGTTTCGGAGGCAACGCAAGCTTCCGTCTTCAGGTGAAACAGTCACAGCAAGATAGCTGCATCTTCAGGTGGAACAGTCACAGCAAGATAGCTGCATCTTGCTGTGACTGTTCCACCTGAAAACGGAAGCTTGTGTTGCCTCCGAAACGTCGTGATTTAATTAGTTTTCTTTTATTTTAAATTTTATTTTACCTACGTGAGTTTATCGAAAAAAACAAATAGCTAGCTTAGCAGTGATCATTGTAGCGCTGTCTTTCCGACAGTTCTGTTTCTTCACCTAAGGCTACTTGTGCTGTGGCCGAAACGTCGTGATAATTTTATATTATGTTTTATTTTATTATTTCCCTTATACGTGACTTTTTGGAAAGAACCAAGAAGATGAGCCTACCTTGTCGCCAGATGTTCTTGAGAGGGGAGAAATGGATCTTGGATCTTGCAATCGCATCAACCGGAGGAGCACAGCATGCTGGAATGTGGCTTGGTCTGAGCTGATTGGCTGTTTGAAGAGTACTTGCCTGATTGACTAAAAAGCAAGGTGTTGGAAGCTCATTGGTCAATATATTCTAAATAGAGATATATAGCCTATTAATTTTGTTAACTATATTTTGACTGGAGAACGAGGTCGTGAATTTTGCAGGTTGGGAAAGAGCTTAAATGGCCATCTCGGGGTATCTTCTGGAACAAGCTCCCTACATGCACGTGTTGTGTTTTGGCTTTAACATAGGAACCCTGATTGCACATGCTTCGCTTGCGACTCCTTCAGAGTTGTAGAAAAATAATGCTGCTGAATTATGCATTTGCAAAGACCTTGTGGTTGATGGCAAGTGCAAAACATTCCTGTATTTTTTATGTGGATGGATATACATGAAATATTTTTTTTGTCTGCATATGTTTTGTTAATATATTCTCAACAATCCCATTTGCATTAGATTTTCATGATAACGGTTGTAACCCCCAAACGTGCTGCATACAGGCAGATACAGTAGACAACGCTAGTGCATTTATATTTTCAGCGAGATTTGGTACTCATTTGAGTGCTTTTAAGTACTTATTTGAAGTAATAAATTGAAAACTAGCAACTATTTAATATTTGCATTGTTATTATAGCTTTAAAAGGACATTGAAGAACCCCAAATAAAACCCATGCAGCAAAATGGAGAAAAGCAAGAAGGTACCCCAGTCAAGAATTGAACCCAGATATCTTTCTGTGATGAACAGGCGCTACCACTGTGCTCCCTTTAGCCCAACTTAATTTACCTTATATCATGGGACCTCTCTTGCCAGTATAAAAATATAAGAATAGGTTTTACCCTTTCTGCATACTACTACTGCATGTTTTTTGTTTGCATGTTCACCTCAAGTATACGTGGTTAATGCAGACATGATTCCTTGCAAAAAGTTTCAGTTTGGTGTTTTACCATCTTAACACCTATTCTTGGTTCTTTTGGTAAAGTCACGTAGAAGGGAAACAAAAAAATAATACAAATATAAAACAATAAAATCTTAACACCTGTTTTATTGCCAGAAAATGTAAAACCTATTCCTATATTAATTTACCTTACTGTGACCATTAGAGGGCGTATTGTGTCAAAAAAACAACCATATGCTTCATAGTTCTC
Source organism: Petromyzon marinus (assembly GCF_048934315.1). Taxonomy (NCBI): domain Eukaryota; kingdom Metazoa; phylum Chordata; class Hyperoartia; order Petromyzontiformes; family Petromyzontidae; genus Petromyzon; species Petromyzon marinus. Next base: position 438,036 of record NC_133741.1, on the reverse strand, counting down.
CATTAAGTAATACCCTGTTTGTCCTTAGAAGTTGCAGACACGGTAATATAATTAAACTTGTGGACAATAAGTTATTTTCCTTTGCTTACTTATTTGCTTATCTTTACGGCTAATAATGAGTGATATATACACACGTATATAATTGCACAGCTTCATAAGAAAACAAACATTCAATTTACAACATTATATTCTGGTCCTTGGTGGTTGGAACTCTAATGGCGCTTTTCTGATTAACATAAATTGGGATTGTTTACCACAATGCAATACCCACACACCACGGTCATCAATTTCATCTGGATGAGATGTCCGAGGGTCAACAATAACCTGCATAGGATAGTTAAATCGTGCGACTTGTAATTATTTTATGCACACGGGCGTCATCCTCCCAATTCTTGCCCCCATTTTGTGGTGCCGCCTATATTTATATTAAGAAGCACAAAGTAAATTAATACAGGTACACGTACACTGATATTTGGATACGCAAAAGAAAAAACAAATATTACGAAATGATGTCATCATAAAATGCTCCATTGCTTGTTTTCAGTTGGGCTCGCTTATTAGTCAGTCCATAATAGAGTGTTTTTTTGGGTTAGATCGCGTAAATATATAAATGTGTCGTTAAACATGCCACCACCCGACACAGCCAACTCGTAAGGGTTCTCACGTAAACAGAACGTGCCAATTCATCATTAGTACAGCACACCAGTGTGTTGGGACAGCCAAGCCACAATATTTACAATCTGAGTACGATGTTTTGCCAGTAACTACAACTAGCCTACGTGTTATACTTATTCATTAGTCTTGTGCATTTCTAACATATATTTTTTAAAATCACAATTATGAACCAACATGAACGCAACTTAAGATATAAATGTGTTGTTATTATGGACTTACCATATATAAATGGGTAGTTCACAACTCAGAGATGGTAACCAACACTGAAATGATACGCCTCAGCATCTGCACTCTAGTTGCTGAGACGCAAACGACTGCTCCACCCATCGTCGCCTAATTACGTCACAACTTATGACACCATCTCGTGATGCCATGTATACAGTTTTACATCATTTCGTTTATAAATGTGGCCATGTGCTCCATTGATCAGATTGCATAAGTGAGCAATTTATGAGGTAGAGGGGTGGGAGAGAAAACTAATTATGGAAATTGATAAAAGACTATATCAGGGAAGTGTTTAAAAATATAAATAAAACTGGATAACTACTCATTATTACATGCATAACGGCAGACACCACTTGTGTGTCAGATGGGCTATACATCATAAATCCATCATCTTGCCCACTGATACAAATCTTAATACTACTGTTACATCGCGTTTGATGAGTGAAAATTTTCTCCTATGAAAAAAATACTCTATTCAGTTTCGTATTATGTTACAGCAGTCATTTTCTTCCTAAAAAACGTCAACAGGATGGAAAAAATGAAAAATAAATGAATGGTCTGGAACATTTATGGCATAAAAGCAGACATTCATTGTATTTAAAACACGTAAAACTACACAACAAAAAAATAATGTTACTTTTTGTATGTTCCAAAACGTTTCAGAACATTTTATTTCGAACATTTGAGTGACATGTTCAAAGGAAATTAATAATCTTCTCTGCTCCAGGGAAACAATGGATGGTGGACATACTTTTGGAGCTACTGTGTTGTTACTGTACCATTGGCCATTCACACTTCTAGTGACTTTTCCTACTCAAACTCAGTTTTGTGTTAATGGCTTTAGATGCACCTCATGCAAGTCCTAAACCCCATTAAATCGGTTGCATTAGATCAGTGGTTCTTAACCTTGTTGGAGGTACCGAACCCCACCAGTTTCATATGCGCATTCACCGAACCCCTCTTTAGTGAAAAATAAAATGTGATTTTTTTCAAATTCAAGACATAGATATGTTTTTTACTGGTACACAAAATGAGCCGTGCATGAACATTACCTTGTTCAAAGAATAAAACCAACACAATGCATAAACTCACAACAAATTACATACCTGGAAATCAATGTGACTTCTGCTGTTGCCTTTGAGAGATCAGTTCAGATATGCGTGGCTTCACCTTGGCAAGTGCCACTCTCATGTCATTTTCACAGCAAAGTCTGTTCCTTTTCTTCGTTTTTATGTCCAGCATCCTCGAAAAGGATTGCTCACAAAGATATGTTGTAACAAATGGTATAAAAAAAAATCCAGGGCTTTCTTAGCAATAACTGGATACTTGTTCATTTGTCGACACCAAAACGTTGAGAGCGTTGTTGTTCTGAAGAGTTGCTGTTGAACCTGGCTCTGCTGAATTTCAATGATTTCGTCGAGGAATTCATCATTGACATCTGCTGTTTCAACAGCAAACGTGAACGGCTGTCTCACCCATGCTAGATATGACTCTCTTGTAGGAAAATATCCGTCGAGAGACTTTGCAAGCTCATCTAAGTGCGTGGCAATTGTTTGCTTCAGTTTCGTGGATACAGAAATATCTCCGATTCCAGACACATCTTCGATCTTACTTGCACAGTCGTCCAGAAGCGGGAAGTTTGCGAAGTTATTGTTCTCTGTTCGTCGTTTCCATAACGGTAGCTTTTTTTGAAAAGCCTTCAGGTGTTCTTCCGCTTCCATGATATTGACTCCACCACCCTGCATCTGCTGATTGAGATGATTGAGAGCTGCGAATATATCAGCCATGTACGCTAAAATGAGAATGAACTCAGGATTTTTGAAGCAATCTGCATGGCAGTGTTGGTGCTCTTGCAAAAACAGGGCTAATTCCACACGCATGGCAAAAACACGATTCAGCACCTGTCCCCGGGATAACCACCGAATATTAGAATGGAGCAGAAGTACCTCAAATTCAGAGCCCATTTCTTTACACAGCTCACTGAAGATGCGGTGCCTCAGAGCACTTTTTCGCACATAGTTCACACATTCCACCACAGTTTTTAATACTTCTGCCATTTTTGGAGGTAAGGTTTTTGTTGCCAACGCATGCCTGTGCAGAATACAATGCGTCACAATGATGTGTGGTGCATCGGCCTTTACTAGCGCACCAAAACCAGACTTTCTTCCTAGCATGATTGGAGCTCCGTCCGTACAAACTGCAGAAACCATATCCCATGAAAGATTGTTGTCTCTGAAGAAGTCATCCACAAGCTTCTTCACATCGGCTGCCTTCGTTGTTGTTGTAAGAGGCTTACAAAATAAAAACTCTTCTTTTATCATGTCGTCTTTCACATAGCGTACAAAAACAGCAAGCTGGCTTAGATCAGAAACGTCTGTGGTTTCGTCGAGTTGAAGGCTGAATTTTGCCGGGCTTGAAATCAGATCCGCGACTACTTGAGCCAAGATGTCTTTACTCATGTCTTCTATTCTGTCACTGACGGTGTCATTTGAAAGGGGAATTTGGGATAATTTACCTTCGGCCGCTGTTCCGCGTATCAGATTCGCCATCTTTAATGCAGCTGGTTTCACAAGTGTTTCACCAATGGTGTGTGGCTTGCCCTGCTTTGCGATCAGGTAAGCAACTTCGTACGATGCTGTCAGGATCGGTTTGTTAACAGGTACAAATCCAAGAGCAGGCAGAGTGGCCCTTTCATCGAATCTGGCTCTCTTCACCCTGAATTCAGCAAGTGTTGTGTTCTTGTATTCCCCGTCTCCATGCAGCTTCAAGAAGTGTTCCTTTAGTTTTGCCGGTGCAAGACTAGAGTTGCTCAACTTGGCGTTGCAAATCATGCAGATAGGACGCTCACTCCCATCACGTTCCGTGATACATGAGAATCCATGTTGTACATATTCGTCCGACCACTTTCTTCTTTTGCCCGACATAGTTAGTATGGATAAAATATTAAAGAAATCACACGACGTACGACAACAACAGTCACACGTTGACTACTGAGTACGCACTAAATTCCCCGCAGCGCTGATTGGCCAAGCAGTGTAGCATGATCATCTGCAGCCAGTGATGGCCAAGCGGGCCGTGTGTGTCATCACAAATTTACACAATAATTCAAGTGTGTCCGGACCTCCGTGGTGGGGGCTCTGCCGAACCCCTGAGATCGACTCACCGAACCCCTGGGGTTCGATCGAACCCAGGTTAAGAACCACTGCATTAGATTGTTGTGGCCAATTGGCCACTTAGGGTGGACTGAAAGATTACTGGAGATTAAAGCAGCACTCCCCTCCCCCTACCCCACACCCACCCTCTATCTCTCCCCGCTTCGTCCTCTCCCCTCGCTTACCTATATAGCCTCTTGTTACAGCAGCCCTTTTGCCCACGTCAGAAATTGTTTCTTGCTGTGGTTGTCCTACCTGATGACGGACGCTGCACAGCCTTTGAAAAGTCCATAATTGCAGAAGCACTGTTTCAAGGAAATCAATCGCTGGATCGGTTTTGACCTGAAGCGCCTCATCAGAAAAGCCAAGAGAGGATGCTTGTCTGTAAGATCAGAAGTTCAAACAGCAATGATTGAAGTCTGACTGTAGATGAGACGATATATGGAGAAACCCGTCCAGTTAGATTTTCTTCAGTGCTGTTGAATGTACGCAAAGGTGTACACTGTTGAAAATTTGAGGGAAAAAAAATACTTTAATTTGTTTTTACTTGGAAAGACACATATATGAAGGATACATTTATTTTTTATTACTTATCTTTACCTTTGAACAAACATTCATCCCGTCTTTTCAAAAACTTCCTATAGGACTTTTTACGAGTTAATCCACAATGGTTTCCACAATTCGTAATATCAGACATATACTTCTAGATTTGCACTCTGTACGTTCCTTGCAATTAGCAGGTGTGCTCTCTTCCTTACACATTTTCCTACGTAAACTTAATATCCAAGCAAATATCTCCTCATCCATTAAAATTGGATTCTCTACTGCTCCTACATTTCTATTTGGTTCATTCTCCAGAGCTGTTTCATTATCATGCAAAACCCACCTTTGCTATTACACATTTAGGCATTATTGCCGAAAGAACCAAGAATATATATTTGGGCGACTTGTTTACCTTTCTTGTACTTTGCACTATAATTGTGCTTTTGTGTTGTTTCTTGTAACTTTCCTAGCTGCCTCTACTGGACATCTATGAAAGAGAGCTGTATCGCTCTTCGGATTCCTCCAGTATAAATACATATTCTGATTGTTATTATATTTGGTTGCCATGAAACATATCAGGACATATTTATGAAGGTGTATTATATATAGGGAAAACAAAGCCAATTTGTATCTTGCATCGTAAAATTAGTCTCGAAGTTGCTCACTGGGATTGTTTCATGAGAGCTCAGGTGGCCAGCAGAGGTTTTGTGCGAGGGTTGAGAAGACGTGATTTCCTCGTCTAGAAACTGGAGTTTGTAGATAAACTCACATAGGTGAAAATATGAACAGATACACACACACCCCACATACAACATCTGTAAAATATCAATAACTGTCAGTCACAGCACAACAGCGTCTGTGCGATCAATGTTTACTTTGAGGCCAAGGACAGTGTTATTATTGCTTCCAAAATGTCAAGGGACCTATTTAAGTATTAAGAATTAATGAGAGGAATTCTTAATAGACGCACAACATGTGCATCACATGCATTGGGCTTCATGTAGTGCAACAGGTAAGGATGATCCAACACAGTGTTGGGCAGCAGCTGAAAAACAATGCTGTTTTACTGATTCAAAGTCATACCAAACCAAAGCTTACGTTCACGATGTTGGGAGTGAAAACTTATTCTCTCTACAAGTATCCCAGCTCTGTCGTCCGGACAGTTCTGTACCTTTCACCTGAAGACGGCCGCTTGCGTTGTGGCCGAAACGTCGTGAGAATTTTATTGTGTTATTTTATGATTTTATTCTCATTCCACGTGACTTTACCGAAAGAACCAAAGAAGAAGTATCCCACAACTACCTCAATAAGGTCCTAACCACACACCCATTATTCATTTACTATTGCACCAAAGAATTAATATCTATGCTCAATAATGCCCATCGCTCAACTATTCAAAACATTGTCACGCTCTTTTTACGATCAATAAATGCATGTCTCTTGAGCATTAGCTTTTGATCATCCTCTCTCGAGATGGTCATGCTCTGTCACACACCTGGTCTGCTGCTCCCATTTGAAATCTACCACATTGGCCACATCACCACAAAAACACCTTGAACGAAACAGTCTCTTCCTAGCTTCCTCTCTGAACTCAACAAATGCATGTTTAAACCACCGGAGACTTGACGTAGATTCATCATGTAACCCCAATCTCACTTCAGGTAATTTCTTCGCACAGATATTTGTCACGACTACTGTTTTGACTGCATCATACACGCCTTAAAATATCCTGAATTATTACTTTCATATTCTTTCTTCCTTCACAGATTACAATAGAACACATCATTCAGAAGAATATATATCAAAAGCATTGTCTGGGATATATATACGATTTCAAGGTTCCTGTTCCCTGTTCATATTAATAAGATAAAATTACATGTGCGGTGCACTTATCTGGCATATACCTGAACTACTTTACCAAAAACAAAACCACTTGAGCATTACATAATAAAACAAACAAGGACACAATACGTCTCATTAATTTATACGTCTGTGTACACCTTCAAAATAGGATATCGCTTACACAACCGAACAGCTGCACAGCCTTCTAAAAGTCCATAATTGCAGAAGCACTGTTTCAAGGAAAAAAGTCGCTGGTTCGGTTTTGACATGACGCGTCTCGTAAGAAAAACCAAGAGAGGATGCTTGTCTGCAAGATCAGAAGGTCAACAGCAATGATTGAAGTCTGACTGTAGATGAGACGATGTATGTAGAAACCGGTCCAGAGTTCCATTTTCTTAAGTGCTGCTGAAGGTACGCAAAGTCGTACACTGTTGAAAATTTTAGGGAAAAATTACTTTACTTTGTTTTTACTTGGAAAGACACATATATGAAGGATACATTTATTTTTCAGTACTTATCTTCACCTTTGACCAAACATTAATCCCGCCTTTTCAAAAACTTACTATAGGTGTTCTTACGAGTTAATCCACAATGGTTTCCACAATTCGTTATATCACACATATAATTCTAGATATGCACTCAGTACGTCCAATGAAATTACCAGGTGTACCCTCTTCCTTACACATTTTCCTAAATATAATTAATATCCAAGCAAATCGTTCCTCAACCATTACATTGGAGGCTCTACTGCTCCTACATTTCTATTTGGTTCATTCTCCAGACCTGTTTCATTATCATGTAAAACCCACCTTTACTTTTATACATTTAGGCATTATTGCAGGATTATTTTCACCTGTTCCTCATATTTTTCATCATCACTTGTGAAAAATTATTTCCTTGATTCGATAAAGATGATCTTTTCTCAATAGATATTTATTGGAGAAAAGGGAATTGGTGGGTTGAACACCTACATATTCTAAACATATAAAACTGTTTGAACAATAATTACTTCTTACAGTATATAACGATTATTCGAGATAGGAATTTCCCCATCTATCATCAGGAAGAAGCAAACCCTTTGTGTAAATGTAGCTTCTACTGGTGTACTCCAGTGAGCTGCAACGTGGTGGAAAGGATTGAGAATGTGGGAGTGGTGTCCTGGGGCAAGTAACCGATGACCTTCTGATACACCCATGATGGAATTGTTTGTTTTTTTGTGATATTTTTACAGGTGATATAATTAGTTTCATTTCTCTTTTTTTACGTTTAAACAATGCTTGAAAATGGTTGAAATGGTAACCCAAAAATGTATGTTATGAATATCAATGGTTACCGATTTCAACGTGAACACGTATCTCAGCATGTGCACTCATGGCTGTGGCAGATCACATTCATGAACCTCTCACACACATTTTCAACCTCATACTTACCGAGGACACATTTCCACAATAGTGGAAATCTTCTCTTATTCGTCCAGTATATAACAATGGATGCAAAGAAGAACCTAATAATTATATACGAATCTCTATTCTTTCATAAATTCGTAAATGTTACTTCGACAAATATTCCGAGGCAGAAGATCTGTGCTGGATACATCCATATTTGCCAATGTCACTTGTAAATGTGATCCTTCACAATGTATCGAGTTAAATTTTAATGTACAATTGTATTGAGGGACTGTGTTGACTTGGTGTGGTCTGGAAATGTTTTTGCTGTTATCCTGCCTTCCCAAGATTGGGAAGTGATTATACTATTTTAACCTATATACTTTATTTATTTATGGAGCGCCACGGTGCTGGCGATGTTATCTTCCTCATCTGGTATGTAGGAGGTCGGGGGTTAGGTTCAGTCCCGGCCCTGGGAATGGTTTAGTATTTTGTGTTTGGGCGACTTGTTTACCTTTCTTGTACTGTGCACTACGATTGTGCTTTTGTGTTGTTTCTTGTAACTTTCCTTGCTGCCTCTACAGGACATCTGTGAAAGAGAGCTTTATCGCTCTTCGGATTCCTCCAGGATACATACATATTCTGATTGTTATTATATTTGGATGCCATGAAACATATCAGGACATATTTATGAAGGTGGATTATGTATAGGGAAAACACGGCCAATTTGAATTCTGCATCGTAAAATTGATCTCTAAGTTGCTCACTGGGATTGTGTCATGAGAGCTCAGGTGGCCAGCAGAGGTTTTGCGCGAGGGTTAAGAAGACGTGATTTCCTCGTCTAGAAACTGGAGGTTTTGTAGATAAACTCACATAGGTGAAAATATGAACAGATACACACACACCACACACAACATCTGTAAAATATCAATAACTGTCAGTCACAATACAACAGCGTCTGTGCGATCTATGTTTACTTTGAGGCCAAGTACAGTGTTATTATTGCTGCCAAAATGTCAAGGGACCTATTTAAGTATTAAGAATTAATGACAGGAATCCTTAATAGACGCACCACATGTGCATCGCATGCATTGGGCTTCATGTATTGCAACAGGTAAGGATGATCCAACACAGTGTTAGGCAGCAGCTGAAAAACAATGCTGTTTTATTGATTCAAAGTCATACCAAACCGAAGCTTACGAGCACGATGTTGGGAGTGAAAACTTATTCTCTCCACAAGTATCCCACAACTACCCCAATAAGGTCCTAACCACACACCCATTATTCATTTACTATTGCACCAAAGATTGAATATCTACTGTGCTCAATAATGTCCATCGCTCTACTATTCAAAACATTTCACGCTCTTTTCACGATCAATGAATGCATGTCTCGTGAACATGAGCTTTTGATCATCCTCTCTCGAGATGGTCATGCTCTGTCACATACCTGGTCTGCTGCTCAAATTTGAAATCTGCCACATTGGCCACATGACCACAAAAAGACCTTGACCGAAACAGTCTCTTCCTAACTCAACAAATGCATGTTTAAACCACCGGAAACTTGATGTAGATCCATCATGTAACCCCAATCTCACTTCAGGTAATTTCTTCGCACAGATATTTGTCACTACTACTGTTTTGACTGCTTTTTACACTCCTTAAAATATCCTGAATAATTACTTCTATATTATTTCTTCCTTCACAGATTACAATTTAAAACATCATTCAGAAGAATATATATCAAAAGCATTGCCTGGGACATATATACGATTTCAAGGTTCCTATTCCCTGTTCATATTAATAAGATAAAATTACATGTGCGGTGCACTTATCTGGCATATACCTGAACTACTTTACTAAAAACAAAAACACTTGAGCATCGCTATAGCTTGTTTACATAATAAAACAAACAAGGACACAATTCGTCTCATTAATGTATCCGTCTGTGTAGACCTTCAAAATAAGATATCTTTTACACAACCGAACAGCTGCACAGCCTTCTAAAAGTCTATAATTGCAGAAGCACTGTTTCAAGGAAAAAAATCGCTGGTTCGGTTTTGACATGACGCGTCTCGTAAGAAAAAACAAGAGAGGATGCTTGTCTGTAAGATCAGAAGTTCAACAGCAATGATTGAAGTCTCACTGTAGAAGAGACGATATATGTAGAAACCGGTCCAGAGTTAGATTTTCTTAAGTGCTGCTGAAGGTACGCAAAGTCGTACACTGTTGAAAATTTGAGGGAAAATTTACTTTAATTTGTTTTTACTTGGAAAGACACATATATGAAGGATACATTTATTTTTCATTACTTATCATCACCTTTGACCAAACATGAATCCCGTCTTTTCAAAAACTTAATATAGGTGTTCTTATGAGTTAATCCACAATGGTTTCCACAATTCGTTATATCACACATGCTTCTAGATATGCACTCAGTATGTCCCTTGCAATTAGCAGGTGTGCTCTCTTCCTTACACATTTTCCTTAATATACTTAATATCCAAGCAAATATTTCCTCAACCATTACATTGGAGGCTCTACTGCTCCTACATTGCTATTTGGTTCATTCTCCAGACCTGTTTCATTATCGTGAAAAACCCACCTTTACTTTTATGTATTTAGGCATTATTGCAGGATTCTTTTAAACTGATCCTCATATTTTTCATCATCACTTGTGAACAATTATTTCCTTGATTCGATAATGATGCTCTTTTCTCAATAGATCATTAATGGAGAAAAGGGAATTGGTGGGTTGAACACCTACATATTCTAAACATGTAAAAAAAGTGTTTGAACAATAATTACATCTTACAGTATATAACGATTATTAGACATCGGAATTTCACCATCTATCATCAGGAAGAAGCAATCCCTTGGTGTAAATGTAGCTTCGACTGGTGTACTCCAGTGAGCTGCAACGTGGCGGAAAGGATTGAGAATGTGGGAGTGGTGTCCTGGGGCATGTACTCGATGACCTTCTGACATACCCATGCTTAGAATGCTTTGTGTTTCTGTTATTTTTCAAGGTGATATAATCAGTTTCATTTCTATTTTTACGTTTAAAAAATGTTTTTAAATGGTTGAAATGGTAACCCGAAATGTATGTTATGAATTTCAATGGTTACCGATTTCAACGTGAACACGTATCTCTGCATGTGCACTCATGGCTGTGGAAGATCTCATTCATGAACCTCTCACACGCATTTTCAAACTCATACTTACCGAGGACACATTTCCACAATAATGGAAATCTTCTCTTATTCGTCCAGTATATAAAAATGGATGCCAAGAAGAACCTACTAATTATACACGAATCTCTATTCTTTCATAAATTTGTAAATCTTACTTCGACAAATATTCCGAAGCAGAAGATCAGTGCTGGATACATCCATATTTGCCAATGTCACTTGTAAATTTGATCCTTCACAATGTATCGAGTAAAATTTTAATGTACAATTGTATTGAAGGACTGTGTTGTCTTGGTGTGGTCTGGAAATGTTTTTGCTGGTGTTTTCCTGCCTTTCCAAGATTGGGAAGTGATTATACTATTTGAACGTATATACTTTCTTTATTTATGGAGCGCCATGGTGCTGGCAATGTTATCTTCCTCATCTGGTATGTAGGAGGTCGGGGGTTAGGTTCAGTCCCAGCCCTGGGAATGGTTTAGTATTTTGTGTTTGGGCGACTTGTTTACCTTTCTTGTACTGTGCACTACGATTGTGCTTTTGTGTTGTTTTTTGTAACTTTTCTAGCTGCCTCTACATGACATCTGTGAAAGAGAGATTTATCACTCTTCAGATTCCTCCAGGATAAATACATATTCTGATTGTTATTATATTTGGGTGCCATGAAACATATCAGGACATATTTATGAAGGTGTATTATGTATAGGGAAAACACGGCCAATTTGAATTCTGCATCGTAAAATTGATCTCTAAGTTGCTCACTGGGATTGTGTCATGAGAGCTCAGGCGGCCAGCAGAGGTTTTGCGCGAGGGTTAAGAAGACGTGATTTCCTCGTCTAGAAATTGGAGGTTTTGTAGATAAACTCACATAGGTGAAAATATGAACAGATCCACACACACATCTGTAAAATATCAATAACTGTCAGTCACAGTACAACAGCGTCTGTGCGATCTACAGTATGTTTACTTTGAGGCCAAGTACAGTGTTATTATTCCTGCCAAAATGTCAAGGGACCTATTTAGGTATTAAGAATTAATGAGAGGAATCCTTAATAGATGCACCACATGTGCATCACATGCATTGGGCTTAATGTAGTGTAACATGTAAGGATGATCCAACACAGTGTTGGGTAGCAGCTGAAAAACAATGCTGTTTAACTGATTCAAAATCATACCAAACCAAAGCTTACGAGCACGATGTTGGGAGTTAAAACTTATTCTCTCCACAATTATTCCACAACAACCACAATAAGGTCCTAACCACACACCCATTATTCATTTACTATTGCACCAAAGATTGAATATCTACTGTGCACAATAATGCCCATCGCTCTACTATTCAAACATTGTCACGCTCTTTTTACGATCAATAAATGCATGTCTCTTGAGCATTAGCTTTTGATCATCCTCTCTCGAGATGATCATGCTCTGTCACACACCTGGTATGCTGCTCCCATTTGAAATCTGCCACATTGGCAACATCACCACAAAAAGACCTTGACCGAAACAGTCTCTTCCTAGCTTCCTCTCTGAACTCAACAAATGCATGTTTAAACCACCGAAGACTTGACGTAGATTCATCATGTAACCCCAATCCCACTTCAGGTAATTTCTTCGCACAGATATTTGTCACGACTACTGTTTTGACTGCATCATACACTCCTTAAAATATCCTGAATTATTACTTTTATATTCTTTCCTCCTTCACAGATTACAATAGAAAACATCATTCAGAAGAATATATATCAAAAGCATTGTCTGGGATATATATATACGATTTCAAGGTTCCTGTTCCCTGTTCATATTAATAAGATAAAATTATTTTTGCGGTGCACTTATCTGGCATATACCTGAACTACTTTACCAAAAACAAAACCACTTGAGCATTACATAATAAAACAAACAAGGACACAATACCTCTCATTAATTTATCCGTCTGTGTACACCTTCAAAATAAGATATCGCTTACACAACCGAACAGCTGCACAGCCTTCTAAAAGTCCATAATTGCAGAAGCACTGTTTCAAGGAAAAAAGTCGCTGGTTCGGTTTTGACATGACGCGTCTCTTAAGAAAAACCAAGAGAGGATGCTTGTCTGCAAGATCAGAAGTTCAACAGCAATGATTGAAGTCTGACTGTAGATGAGACGATGTATGTAGAAACCGGTCCAGAGTTCCATTTTCTTAAGTGCTGCTGAAGGTATGCAAAGTCGTACACTGTTGAAAATTTGAGGGAAAAATTACTTTACTTTGTTTTTACTTGGAAAGACACATATATGAATGATACATTTATTTTTCAGTACTTATGTTCACCTTTGACCAAACATTAATCCCGCCTTTTCAAAAACTTACTATAGGTGTTCTTACGAGTTAATCCACAATGGTTTCCACAATTCGTTATATCACACATATAATTATAAATATGCACTCAGTACGTCCATTGAAATTACCAGGTGTACCCTCTTCCTTACACATTTTCCTAAATATAATTAATATCCAAGCAAATCGTTCCTCAACCATTACATTGGAGGCTCTACTGCTCCTACATTTCTATTTGGTTCATTCTCCAGACCTGTTTCATTATCATGTAAAACCCACCTTTACTTTTATACATTTAGGCATTATTGCAGGATTATTTTCACCTGTTCCTCATGTTTTTCATCATCACTTGTGAAAAATTATTTCCTTGATTCGATAAGGATGATCTTTTCTCAATAGATATTTAATGGAGAAAAGGGAATTGGTGGGTTGAACACCTACATATTCTAAACATATAAAAAAGTGTTTGAACAATAATTACTTCTTACAGTATATAACGATTATTCGAGATCGGAATTTCCAAATCTATCATCAGGAAGAAGCAAACCCTTGGTGTAAATGTAGCTTCTACTGGTGTACTCCAGTGAGCTGCAACGTGGTGGAAAGGATTGAGAATGTGGGAGTGGTGTCCTGGGGCAAGTAACCGATGACCTTCTGATACACCCATGATTGGAATGCTTTGTTTTTTTGTGATATTTTCCAGGTGATATAATTAGTTTCATTTCTCTTTTTTCTACGTTTCAACAATGCTTTAAAATGGTTGAAATGGTAACCCAAAAATGTATGTTATGAATTTCAATGGTTACCGATTTCAACGTGAACACGTATCTCAGCAAGTGCACTCATGGCTGTGGCAGATCTCATTCATGAACCTCTCACACACATTTTCAACCTCATACTTACCGAGGACACATTTCCACAATAGTGGAAATCTTCTCTTATTCGTTCAATATATAAAAATGGATGCAAAGAAGAACCTATTAATTATATACGAATCTCTATTCTTTCATAAATTCGTAAATCTTACTTCGACAAATATTCCGAGGCAGAAGATCTGTGCTGGATACATCCATATTTGCCAATGTCACTTGTAAATTTGATCCTTCACAATGTATCGAGTTAAATTTTAATGTACAATTGCATTGAGGGACTGTGTTGTCTTGGTGTGGTCTGGAAATGTTTTTGCTGTTGTTTTCCTGCCTTTCCAAGAGTGGGAAGTGATTTTACTATTTTAACGTATATACTTTATTTATGGAGCGCCACGGTGCTGGCGATGTTATCTTCCTCATCTGGTATGCAGGATGTCGGGGGTTAGGTTCAGTCCCGGCCCTGGGAATGGTTTAGTATTTTGTGTTTGGGCGACTTGTTTACCTTTCTTGTACTTTGCACTACGATTGTGCTTTTGTGTTGTTTTTTGTAACTTTCCTAGCTGCCTCTACAGGACATCTGTGAAAGAGAACTTTATCACTCTTCGGATTCCTCCAGGATAAATACATATTCTGATTGTTATTATATTTGGTTGCCATGAAACATATCAGGACATATTTATGGAGGTGTATTATGTATAGGGAAAACACGGCCAATTTGAATTCTGCATCGTAAAATTGGTCTCTAACTTGCTCACTGGGATTGTGTCGTGAGAGCTCAGGCGGCCAGCAGAGGTTTTGTGCGAGGGTTAAGAAGACGTGATTTCCTCATCTAGAAACGGGAGGTTTTGTAGATAAACTCACATAGGTGAAAATATGGACAGATACACACACACCACACACATCTGTAAAATATCAATAACTGTCAGTCACAGTACAACAGCGTCTGTGCGATCTACAGTATGTTTACTTTGAGGCCAAGTACAGTGTTATTATTGCTGCCGAAATGTCAAGGGACCTATTTAGGTATTAAGAATTAATGAGAGGAATCCTTAATAGACGCACCACATGTGCATCACATGCATTGGGCTTAATGTAGTGTAACAGGTAAGGATGATCCAACACAGTGTTGGGCAGCAGCTGAAAAACAATGCTGTTTTACTGATTCAAAGTCATACCAAACCAAAGCTTATGTTCACGATGTTGGGAGTGAAAACTTATTCTCTCTACAAGTATCCCAGCTCTGTCGTCCCGACAGTTCTGTACCTTTCACCTGAAGACGGCCGCTTGCGTTGTGGCCGTAACGTCGTGAGAATTTTATTGTGTTATTTTATTATTTTATTCTCATTCCACGTGACTTTACCGAAAGAACCAAAGAAGAAGTATCCCACAACTACCTCAATAAGGTCCTAACCACACACCCATTATTCATTTACTATTGCACCAAATAATTCATATCTATGCTCAATAATGCCCATCGCTCTACTATTCAAAACATTGTCACGCTCTTTTTACGATCAATAAATGCATGTCTCTTGAGCATTAGCTTTTGATCATCCTCTCTCGAGATGGTCATGCTCTGTCACACACCTGGTCTGCTGCTCCCATTTTAAATCTGCCACATTGGCCACATCACCACAAAAATACCTTGACCGAAAAAGTATCTTCCTAGCTTCCTCTCTGAACTCAACAAATGCATGTTTAAACCACCGGAGACTTGACGTAGATTCATCATGTAACCCCAATCTCACTTCAGGTAATTTCTTCGCACAGATATTTGTCACGACTACTGTTTTGGCTGCATCATACACTCCTTAAATATCCTGAATTATTACTTTTATATTCTTTCTTCCTTCACAGATTACAATAGAAAACATCATTCAGAAGAATATATATCAAAAGCATTGTCTGGGATATATATATACGATTTCAAGGTTCCTGTTCCCTGTTCATATTAATAAGATAAAATTACATGTGCGGTGCACTTATCTGGCATATACCTGAACTACTTTACTAAAAACAAAAACACTTGAGCATTACATAATAAAACAAACAAGGACACAATACGTCTCATTAATTTATCCGTCTGTGTACACCTTCAAAATAAGATATCGCTTACACAACCGAACAGCTGCACAGCCTTCTAAAAGTCCATAATTGCAGAAGCACTGTTTCAAGGAAAAAAGTCGCTGGTTCGGTTTTGACATTACGCGTCTCGTAAGAAAAGCCAAGAGAGGATGCTTGTCTGCAAGATCAGAAGTTCAACAGCAATGATTGAAGTCTGACTGTAGATGAGACGATGTATGTAGAAACCGGTCCAGAGTTCCATTTTATTAAGTGCTGCTGAAGGTACGCAAAGTCGTACACTGTTGAAAATTTGAGGGAAAAATTACTTTACTTTGTTTTTACTTGGAAAGACACATATATGAAGGATACATTTATTTTTCATTACTTAACTTCACCTTTGACCAAACATTAATCCCGCCTTTTCAAAAACTTACTATAGGTGTTCTTACGAGTTAATCCACAATGGTTTCCACAATTCGTTATATCACACATATAATTCTAGATATGCACTCAGTACGTCCATTGAAATTACCAGGTGTACCCTCTTCCTTACACATTTTCCTAAATATAATTAATATCCAAGCAAATCTTTCCTCAACCATTACATTGGAGGCTCTACTGCTCCTACATTTCTATTTGGTTCATTCTCCAGACCTGTTTCATTATCATGTAAAACCCACCTTTACTTTTATACATTTAGGCATTATTGCAGGATTATTTTCACCTGTTCCTCATATTTTTCATCATCACTTGTGAAAAATTATTTCCTTGATTCGATAAGGATGATCTTTTCTCAATAGATATTTATTGGAGAAAAGGGAATTGGTGGGTTGAACACCTACATATTCTAAACATATGAAAACTGTTTGAACAATAATTACTTCTTACAGTATATAACGATTATTCGAGATCGGAATTTCCCCATCTATCATCAGGAAGAAGCAAACCCTTGGTGTAAATGTAGCTTCTACTGGTGTACTCCAGTGAGCTGCAACGTGGTGGAAAGGTTTGAGAATGTGGGAGTGGTGTCCTGGGGCAAGTAACCGATGACCTTCTGATACACCCATGATTGGAATGCTTTGTTTTTTTGTGATATTTTTCCAGGTGATATAATTAGTTTCATTTCTCTTTTTTTACGTTTAAACAATGCTTGAAAATGGTTGAAATGGTAACCCAAAAATGTATGTTATGAATATCAATGGTTACCGATTTCAACGTGAACACGTATCTCAGCAAGTGCACTCATGGCTGTGGCAGATCTCATTCATGAACCTCTCACACACATTTTCAACCTCATACTTACCGAGGACACATTTCCACAATAGTGGAAATCTTCTCTTATTCGTCCAGTATGTAAAAATGGATGCAAAGAAAAACCTATTAATTATATACGAATCTCTATTCTTTCATAAATTCGTAAATCTTACTTCGACAAATATTCCGAGGCAGAAGATCAGTGCTGGATACATCCATATTTGCCAATGTCACTTGAAAATTTGATCCTTCACAATGTATCGAGTTAAATTTTAATGTACAATTGTATTGAGGGACTGTGTTGTCTTGGTGTGGTCTGGAAATGTTTTTGCTGTTTTCCTGCCTTTCCAAGATTGGGAAGTGATTTTACTATTTTAACGTATATACTTTATTTATTTATGGAGCGCCACGGTGCTGGCGATGTTATCTTCCTCATCTGGTATGTAGGAGGTCGGGGGTTAGGTTCAGTCCCGGCCCTGGGAATGGTTTAGTATTTTGTGTTTGGGCGACTTGTTTACCTTTCTTGTACTTTGCACTACGATTGTGCTTTTGTGTTGTTTCTTGTAACTTTCCTAGCTGCCTCTACTGTACATCTGTGAAAGAGAGCTTTATCGCTCTTCAGATTCCTCCAGGATAAATACATATTCTGATTGTTATGATATTTGGTTGCTATGAAACATATCAGGACATATTTATGAAGGTGTATTATGCATAGGTAAAACACGGCCAATTTGAATTCTGCATCGTAAAATTGATCTCTAAGTTGCTCACTGGGATTGTGTCATGAGAGCTCAGGCGGCCAGCAGAGGTTTTGCGCGAGGGTTAAGAAGACGTGATTTCCTCGTCTAGAAACTGGAGGTTTTGTAGATAAACTCACATAGGTGAAAATATGAACAGATCCACACACACCACACACATCTGTAAAATATCAA
The DNA here is from genome assembly GCF_048934315.1 of Petromyzon marinus. Lineage (NCBI taxonomy): Eukaryota > Metazoa > Chordata > Hyperoartia > Petromyzontiformes > Petromyzontidae > Petromyzon > Petromyzon marinus. The sequence continues at coordinate 419,590 of NC_133741.1, read as the reverse complement.
TTACTGTCAGTCACAGTACAACAGCGTCTGTGCGATCTACAGTATGTTTACTTTGAGGCTAAGTACAGTGTTATTATTCCTGCCAAAATGTCAAGTGACCTATTTAGGTATTAAGAATTAATGAGAGGAATCCTTAATAGATGCACCACATGTGCATCACATGCATTGGGCTTAATGTAGTGTAACGGGTAAGGATGATCCAACACAGTGTTGGGTAGCAGCTGAAAAACAATGCTGTTTAACTGATTCAAAATCATACCAAACCAAAGCTTACGAGCACGATGTTGGGAGTTAAAACTTATTCTCTCCACAAGTATTCCACAACAACCACAATAAGGTCCTAACCACACACCCATTATTCATTTACTATTGCACCAAAGATTGAATATCTACTGTGCACAATAATGCCCATCGCTCTACTATTCAAAACATTGTCACGCTCTTTTTACGATCAATAAAGGCATGTCTCTTGAGCATTAGCTTTTGATCATCCTCTCTCGTGATGGTCATGCTCTGTCACACACCTGGTCTGCTGCTCCCATTTGAAATCTGCCACATTGGCCACATCACCACACAAATACCTTGACCGAAACATTCTCTTCCTAGCTTCCTCTCTGAACTCAACAAATGCATGTTTAAACCACCGGAGACTTGACGTAGATTCATCATGTAACCCCAATCTCACTTCAGGTAATTTCTTCGCACAGATATTTATCACGACTACTGTTTTGACTGCTTTTTACACTCCTTAAAATATCCTGAATAATTACTTTTATATTCTTTCTTCCATCACAGATTACAATTTACAACATCATTTAGAAGAACATATATTAAAAGCATTGTCTGCGATATATATATACGATTTCAAGGTTCCTGCTCCCTGTTCATATTAATAAGATAAAATTACATGTGCGGTGCACTTATCTGGCATATACCTGAACTACTTTACTAAAAACAAAAACACTTGAGGATTGCTATGGCTTGTTTACATAATAAAACAAACAAGGACACAATACGTCTCATTACTTTATCCATCTGTGTACACCTTCAAAATAAGATATCGCTTACACAACCGAACAGCTGCACAGCCTTCTAAAAGTCCATAATTGCAGAAGCACTGTTTCAAGGAAAAAAGTCGCTGGTTCGATTTTGACATGACGCGTCTGATAAGAAAATCCAAGAGAGGATGCTTGTCTGTAAGATCAGAAGTCCAACAGCAATGATTGAAGTCTGACTGTAGATGAAACGATATATGTAGAAACCGGTCCAGAGTTCGATTTTCTTAAGTGCTGCTGAAGGTACGCAAAGTCGTACACTTGAAAATTTGAGGGAAAAATTATTTTAATTTGTTTTTCTTGGAAAGACACATATATGAAGGATACATTTATTTTTCATTAACTATCTTCACCTTTGACCAGTTAATCCACAATGCTTTCCAGGACACCACTTATTTCCTTGATTCGATAAGGATGCTCATTTCTCAATAGATATTTATTGGAGAAAAGGGAATTGGTGGGTTGAACACTTACATATTCTAAACATATAAAAAAAGTGTTTGAACAATAAGTATTTCTTATATAAAGATTATTCGAGATCGGAATTTCCACATCTATCATCAGGAAGAAGCAAACCCTTGGTGTAAATGTAGCTTCAACTGGTGTACTCCAGTGAGCTGCAACGTGGCGAAAAGGATTGAGAATGTGGGAGTGGTGTCCAGGGGTATGTACTCGATGACCTTCTGATACACCCATGCTTTGAATGCTTTGTGTTTTTCTGATATTTTCAAGGTGATATAATCAGTTTAATGTCTTTATTTACGTCCAAACAAAGTTTTAAAATGGTTGAAATGGTAACCCGAAAATGTATGTTATGAATTTCAATGATTACTGATTTCAACGTGAACACGTATCTCTGCATGTGCACTCATGACTGTGGCAGATCTCATTCATGAACCTCTCACACACATCTTCAACCTCATACTTACCGAGCCCACATTTTCACAAAAGTGGAAATCTTCTATTATTTGTCCAGTATATGAAAATGGATCCAAAGAAGACTCTACTAATTGTACACCAATCTCCATTCTTTCAAAAATTTCGAAAATTTTTGAAAAATACTTAGATTAAAAACAAACTGCTTCATAAAAAAATCACAATCTCCTTCACAGTACTACAATTTTCAATAAAATGGTTTAAGAACTACCTCTCACACCGTTTTCAAAAGGTACATCGTGATAACATAACTCGTCCATTAATATATTCAAACTAGCCTTTTGCCCGTCCAAGGATGGGTGTATTGTATTAAATCTGAAACTTGCAGGTCGCGACGTGATATTCATTGCATAATGCGTGCGCAATTTGTAAGGGCGCGGTGAGACAGACCGATTTAATTTTAAGGTTATAATCCCTTGTTCATCATGTCCTTTTACTTTGATGTCTCGATAGCAGTCAGATTTGTCTCAATAGCGTTACGGAGATCACGTGATGTGAGGGTTCTGCCTTTGTAGTGAGAGTTGTAAATTGACGCCGAGGAGTGGAGAGGAGGCGCCTCGGCCCCCCATGTGGAGTGACGTCACCCGCTAACTATTACACTATGTAACACAATTTTTCTTCCTGGGTAGTGTTATTTATAATTGCTTATACCTAAAAAGTATAGAAAATGGCTATTATTCCCCACAAACTTTGCTTTTGTGACCAGGACAGTGATGTTTCGATATTGACCTATTTTCAAAGAGAAAACTGGCGAATTTGTGTCTGTTCGTTCACATAAATTCTGAAAAAAACAACATATGAATCAAAATTAACATGTATTTATACTAAAGTAATACAAAAATTACCAATGAGTAGTTTTCGAGATTAACGATTATACTGTAAATCACCTTCACGAATTAGCCCCCAAATGTAGTCTCCTATCATGTTCTCGTTATACTGTCCTTGGTAGTGGCATTCAAAGTCAAGCATACCTTGGTGGAAGCGCTCGCCTTACTCCTCCATGTACGCTCCTATGTTTTCCTTGAATTTATCAAGATGAGCACTAAGGATATGGACTTTGAGGGACATCCTACAGCCCATTGTGCCGTAGTTCTTCACCAGAGTCTCAACCAGCTCCACATAGTTTTCGCGCCTAGATGTCAAAAGCTCGGCATTGGACTTGGTGAGTCCAAAATCTCTGATCAAGTCGTTGAGGTCTTTTTGGGTTTCTCTCCTCAGCTCCACCTCTGAAATTGTCATCTGGATCTACGCCTTCCTCGCTCTCTGACTTGCTGCTCTCTTCTAAAGACAGTTACTCTCTCCGGAGGAGTGGGTACGGGGAGCTCATGGCAGGTTGGCACCGGGATGATGGATGAAGGTCCGGATACATGATAGCAGGTGCATTCTTGCCAGTCCAACATTTGGAAGGGTCCACCATGCAGAAGTAGCAGTTGCTTGAGTAGTCAGTGGGTTCCCGCCAAATTCTTGGGATAGCGAACTTCATTTCTCTCTTTTCCCCTCTGTACCATTCTACAAAAATACATTTATTTCACCCGTGACAAATGTGTAATAGATTCTCGCAACATTTTTCATACCTATATATCTTTTCAATAACATTGAAAATTGTAAAACATTTTAAAACATTTTAACACATTTTATAACGTAAAATTGCATTGCTCGCAGGTGAAAGGAGGCGCCCCAGGTTTGTCTTGATCCCCGACAGGCATGCCGAAATATGCCTTGAGGCCTCACACATCTTAGCAGGTGCTTCCACAGAGTACTTTTTCGTTCTTGTCTTGATAAATTGGCCGCAGACAGAGCAAAATGCGTCTGCCGGATGCTTGCAGCCTTGTGATGCCATCTCAGAAAAATGCAGATATGCTTTCACTTCGGCAGCTGGAACTAAACTGAACTAGTGGGCTTAAGGTCCCTGTTTTTATACTACTATTTATATTACTGGAAAGTTCTAGAATGTTCTAGAAGTTACTCCAAGTGTACTCAGCACTGAATCTATCTGGAATGTTCTGGAAAATAGTTAAATTGAAAAATATCAATGTCCTGGTCACAAAAGCAAAGTTTCTGTGGAATAATAGCCATTTCCTGTACTTTTGAGGTATAAACAATTAGGAAATAACACTTACTCCCCAGGAGTAAAAAAAAAAAGTTACACAGTGTTTTGAATGGGGGGGGGGGGGGGGGAGGGGGTTTCCATTTGTAGGACGTCACCTTATAATGATTAGTAATGAGGGGGGCTGTTCTATGTGGAGTGATGGCACCTGCTCATGAGTATTAATGAAGGGGGAGGGTAGTCCATGTGGAGGACATCACCTGCTCATGATTATTAATGATGGGGGCTGTTCGATGTGGAGTGACGTCACTTGTGCATGATTATTAGTGAGGTGGGGGGGGGAGTCCTCCATATTGAGTAATGTCACCTGCTCATGATTATTAATGAGGGGTGGGGGGGTGTCCATTTGGAGTATCACCTGCTCATGAATATTAATTAGGGGTGCTGGTCGATGTGGAGTGACGTCACGAGCGTTAAGGACAGACATTCCTGGGTGATTATAGTAGGTATAACAAAGGGTGTTCCACGAGGTTCCGTGCTGGGTCCAATTATGTTATGATTATATTTAAACAATATTCGACTAAACTTACATCACACAGAATTTAATGTCTTTGCTGATGACACTGTTATGCTAGTTTCAGGTAAATCTCCTAACGAAGTCAAACAGAATATCCAACATGATTTTTATTTAATTCATCAATTACCATCACCAAAATTGCTCCTAAATCAGAGAAAACCGTAGATCATTGTGTTTTCCTCAAACAAAAATCAAGCTTCATTCTCTTCACCTGGTATATATATAAACACTTTTGGGACAACCTTGTTTCCTCAACGTCATGAATCTTCCTTCAAAAACTATTGAGGCAGAAGATCAGTGCTGGATACAGCTACATTGCCAATGTGATTTGTAAATTTGATCCTTCACAATGTGATACAGCCACATTTGCCAATGTGATTTGTAAATGTTATCCTTCACAATGTATTGAGAGTTCAATTTTAATGTACAATTGTATTGAGGGACTGTGTGTTTTCTTGGTTTAGTCTGGAAATTATTTTGTTTTACTGCCTTTCCAAGCTTGGGAATTGATTTTGCCACTTGAACGTATTTACTTTATTTATTTACGGAGCGCCACGGTGCTGCGATGTTATATTCCTCATTCTGTATGCAGGTTGGGGGTTAGGTTCAGTCCCGGGCCTCATGGCTGTATGTTTGGAGTTTGCGTGTCTCTCTTCCCGTGGTTGGATCGATTTTTTTCTCCGGGGCCTCCGGTTTTCCCTCCACATTTATAAACATGCATTGAGATTTAGATTAATTTGCTGATATAAACCTCCAAATGATAAGCCACTTTGTTGAGCTATTATTTGTGGCCAGGTCGCTTCTGAAAAATATGGTTTAGTTTTGTTTGAGTGATTTGTTTACCTTTCTTGTACTTTGCACTACGATCGTCTTTTAGTATTGCTTGTTGTAACGTTCTTATCTGCCTCTACTGGACATCTGTGAAAATAGCTTCATAGCTCTTCGGATTCCTCCAATATAACTATTCTGATTTTAATTCTATTTGGTTGCCATTAAAGGTATCAGGACATATTTACTAAGGTGCAGGGAAAAACACGGTTCTGATTCGCAGAAATGGTATCTTAACATTTGCTCACTGGCATTGTCTTATGAAAGCTCAGGCTCCAAACGGAGGCTTTTTGCAAGGGTTGAGAAATTATTATCCTAGTCTAGAAACTGAAGGTTTTGTAGAGAAGCTCATACTGGTGAAATTATGAACAGATAAAAAAAACGCCACTATTTTCAAATTTTCTTGCTGTAGATTTCACACCTGATGATGATTGCTTGTGTTGCAGTCGAAACGTCGTAAGAATAGTATTGTTTTATATTTTATTATTTTGTTTCCCTTCTACGTAACTTTACCGAAAGAACCAAGAAAATGAATCCCTGCAGTCACGAAAGTTTTAAATCAAAATTTAACGGCCTCTACGGGGAGGGTTTCCACATAACTTTGAGATCCTTCAACAAACTCCGGCATAAGAAGGCTCAGCTGATCGAGTCTCTCACCTTTCTGAAGAGATGCCGCGACTCTGGGGTAATACCAATCGCATTTACACTGACCTCTGCTGCTGTAACGTCTTCTAATGAGAAACAAATTATTTCCAGAACTAGCTTAGCTCTTATCTCAGAGAAAATCAGACTTAGACGCACCAAACTAGATCAGTTAGACAAGACACTCTATAAATCACACTTATCATTGACGGCAACAATGTCCACATCGGATTGGGAACATGTAGACAATATGACTGCCTCTTCAGCTGCCACTATGTCGATCAAATGTAAGGACAACCTTATTTCCAAATTTAACCTCCTCTTCAACAAAAAACCGGACCCACACACCAAAAAGCTTGACGTTAACAAAGTTGTAATTGATCGCAGTAACAGTTCTATTTCCGATGGTCTGAAATCCATTTTAGCTGAAGGGCTAAACTTTGCAGTCAAACCTAAACACATACCAGTTAATGATATCATTGCCCAAGTAGACGTGGCTCTCAAGGGCCTGGGTCACATCGCTGCAGACGTAGCAAGATCTGAAATCTCTGCAACCCTCAAAACGCTAAGATGCCAGCCAGCAACCTCAGCAAAGATGAGCGTTTTGAATTATATAAATTAAAAAATAGGGATGACATTGTCATCCTCTCAGCCGACAAGGGCAATGCCACTGTCATCATGGATAAAATAGAATATAACAACAAAATTCAAGAATTTCTCAACGATGGCAGCTATAAAAAAATAAAAAAGAGATCCCACCAACAGCCTCGTCATGAAAACCAACAAAATCAATTCTGATTCAACCGCATTAATTGATCAAACCAAGCAGTTCTCATTGAAACTTTCTGCTGCCAGGCCACCAAGATTATGCGACTTACCAAAAATATATAAAGTAGATACACCCCTTCGTCCCATCGTCTCTACTATCAATTCCCCCACCTACAAACTGGCTCGTTTTCTGTCTGAAATCCTGCGGCCTTTCACTGGAAAAACCACCTCTGCGGTACGAAATTCTACTCACCTGGTATCGACAATCAAGGGTATTTCCCTGTCCGCAGACGACCTGCTTGTCAGTTTTGATGTATATTCTTAGTTTTTTCGGTAAAGTCACGTTGAAGGGAAACAACAAAATAATAAAATATATAAAAAACAATAAAATTTCTCACGATGTTTCGACCATAACTCAAAAGGTCGTCTTCATTGATACCTTTTTTGGATGTCCTAATTAAAAAGAGACCTGATGGTTCAATGAGCCACTCTGTCTACAGGAAAGCTACCCATACGGATGCTTATCTGAAACCGGTTTCCCACCACCATCCATCACTGAAGAATTCTCTCATCAAGACTCTGTATCATAGAGCCCAATGCATACCCGACCAGGAACACATAAGCAGTGAACTCAAGCACGTACACCAAGCTCTTAGGGCTAATGGTTACTCCGACTATACAATCCGCAAAGCTATCACTCAAACCATGAAGAAGAACCCTCTTGAGGAGCCTTTCAAAACCATCACTTTACCCTACATTGCCGGGATCACAAAAAATATCTCCAAAATCTTGAATAAACACAAGATCCAGGTCCGTTTCAACACATTACATAAAATCCGTGATCTGGTTCCGTCTGTAAAAGATGTGATTCCGGACATACAATACCCTGGTGTCTACAAACTAAGTTGCCTATGTGGTAGTAGTTACACTGGAGAAACCAAACGCCATGTCTCGGACCGCATTCGTGAACACAAAGCAGACCTTAAACACGGTAGGACCAACACCTCGGCCGTGGCAGATCATTGTTCTAATTCAGTAGGCTCACATGCCATTGACTTTTCCAAGACAGAGGTTCTTTTTAAGCCATCTGGCTTCCATGAGAGATTCGTTCATGAGGCTATCCATATATACAAGCACAGAGACAATTTCAACCGAGAAGATGGATTCTATCTTAGCAATCATTGGAAAGATTTGATAAACCATTTCAGGTCTTAATTGATTGTTCACGCTTACAGTGGCTTTCAGACAGCATACATTATAAAAATTTCGTCTCCCCCCTCCTCTTTTCAGAATATAGATGGACTAGTCCTAAATAAACTGCCAAATCGTTGCGCTAACGTTTTTTTTATAAATAAGTAAATGCGCTGTTTAAAAATACATTTATGCAAACCAACACACACTGAAGACGACCGTTTGAGTTATGGTCGAAACGTTGTGAGAAATTTTATTGTTTTATATATATTTTATTTTTTTCTTGTTTCCCTTCAATGTGACTTTACCGAAAAAACTAAGAATATGAATTACTGCAGTCACGAAAGCTTTAAATCAAAATTTAGTTTTGATGTAGTTTCCTCATTCACCAAAGTTCCTGTACCTGACACCATCGCAATCATTGAAGACTTGGTTCATCAAGGACTAAACACTGAGGTACCCCCCCCCCCCTGGTGAGACACTGCTTAACAAATACATACTTCACTTGGAATGGAACTTTCTACAAACAAACTGAGGACACCCCAATGGGCTCCCCCCTATCTACGGTTGTAGCCAAAATTTTCATGGAGGAATTTGAGACTGACGCCATCCAGACTGCCACTCTGCGCCCAACCTTATGGAAGAGGTACGTGGATGACACTTTTGTCATCTGGCCACATGGTCGGCCTGCTTTAGACCAATTCTTTGACCACATCAATTCCATAGACCCAGCCATCAGATTTACCATGGAAGTCGATAAAGATGGCAAGCTACCTTTTTTGGATGTCCTATAAAAAAAGAGACCTGATGGTTCAATGAGCCATTCGGTCTATAGGAAAGCTAGCGATACGGATGCTTACCTGAAACCGGATTCCCACCACCATCCATCCCAGAAGAATTCCCTCATCAAGACTCTGCACAATAGAGCCCAATGCATATCCGACCAGGAACACATAGCCAGTGAACTCAAGCACGTACACCAAGCTCTTAATGCTAATGGTTATTCCGACTACACAATCCGCAAAGCTATCACTCAACCATGAAGAAGGACCCTCTTGAGGAGCCTTTCAAAACCATCACTTTACTCTACATTGCGGGGATCACAAAAAGATCTCCAAAATCTTGAATAAACACAAGATCCAGGTCCTATTCAACACATTACATGAAATCCGTGATCTGGTTCCGTCTGTTAAAGATGTGATTCCGGACATACAGTACCCTGGCATCTACAAACTAAATTGCCTCTGTGGTAGTAGTTACATTGGATAAACCAAACGACATGTCTCGGACCGCATTCGTGAACACAAAGCAGACCTGAAACACGGTAGGACCAACACCTCGGCCGTGGTAGATCACTTATAATTCAGTAGGCTCACATGACATTGACTTCTCCAAGACAGAGGTTCTTTGCAAGCCATCTGGCTACCATGAGAGATTCGTCCATGAGGCTATCCACATATACAAACACAGAGACAATTTCAACCGAGAAGATGGATTCTGGTTGGCAATCATTGGAAGGATATGATAAACCATTTCAGGTCTTAATTGATTGATCACGCTTAAGGTGGCTTTCAGACCGCATCCATTATTTTTCGTCTCCCCCCTCCTCTTTTCCGAACATAGATGGACTCGTCCATCTGACCAAACTGTCAAATCTCTCTCTGTGGTGCTAACGTTAAAAAAAACGCCACTATTTTCAAATTTTCATGTTGTGGTTTTCACACCTGATTATGATTGCTTGTGTTGCAGTCGAAACGTCGTGAAAATTTTATTGTTTTATATTTTTATTATTTTATTGTTTCCCTTCTACGTGACTTTACCGAAAGAACCAATAATATGAATAAGATACACAAAGACCACACGTAACATCTGTAACTTATCAATAACTGTCAGTCACTGCTGTACAACAGCGTTTGTGTCATATGTGTTCACTTTGAGGCAAAGTACAGTGGTATTATTGCTGCCAAAATGTGATGGGGAATATTTAGGTGTTATGGATTGAATGAAAGGAATCCTTCAAAGACGCACCACATGTGCGTCACATTCAGTCACAATGCTGTGCTTTAGCTCCCCACAAACACTGCTGGTACCATTCATTAGAAAGTTAAATGAGCTCAACATCTTTTGATAACCTTATTTCATGTTCTTTATAACCATGGCAAACTCGTTTGTTCTTTTCTTTTCAGCCAAAAGAAATATTTTAGGGAATGTGGATACTGTAAATATGGGCTACATGATCCAGCTATCTCAACCATGCCTAACATAAGAGCTCACTGGTTAATATATTTCTAGTTTCACAGATTGTTGCTCCGATTCAAATAAAGACAACTGCATACAAATATCCCTTCGCAATTTGATTGGTTAAAAATATATGTACGTGGGCGTATCGCTTGGCTGTGTGACTTATAAGTGTGGTTTGTACAGAGCAAACGATATCAGACGTGGGCGCGGTTCCGGTCCTCAACCATTCTACCAAGTTCGTGAATGGCTTTTTCATCTGCACAATCGGTACGTATTTTTAAAATTATGTACGTATGTTAAAAAATATATTTGTGTATGTACATATTTTGCTTGTCAATTAATTGCTGAATGAGGGCCTCCCCAAATCGTGCATGTTATGGGGATATGAATGCATGCTTTTAAAGACATGGCATCAAAATGTTGTATATATGTTACGTATGTTTGCTATGTATGTCAGTTGCAACCATGGACAGACACCTTTGCCAACGATATTTTACATCTCAAGGGAGATTCCAAGTTAAATATTTGAATAACAAACATTTTACCTCATTATGGTGGTCACTGCGAATGTGTGCGGCGGGGATCATATTGGTGAGAACGTATAAAGCAGTAAACCTTCGATTTTGCAAAAGTCTCCTCTGCTGTTCAACACGTAACCCCGCAGCCACCTGTGACAACCGTGTGCATGGTAGTCTCCTGTTCAAGCATATTCAGGCTGAACTCTAGCTTTTTTACAAGACCGGATGTATTCCTGGAGATAAGCAATATCATTAAAGTATATGTATGTAAGAAATCTTAAAGTAATTGAATAAAAATACAGCAATTCAATCTTATATAATAAACAGATTTCTTTAAAGACACAAAACCGTATATGCTTGACGTTATTGTCGCTTATTAGCTCGTTTTTTGTCTGAATTTAAGTCATGCCAATGTTAAACAAGTTACACATGAAATTCGTGGAGTGGTGGTGGTGGAAGCTTACAATCCAGCACTGTGTGGGTGAGGGTTGGTGGATCACACAAATGTTGTGCTGGGAATGATCAGTGTTAGTTGTGGTTATGTCCTGGAAAACAAGACTTAAAATAATACGATCTTAACTGATCAGCTTATCCCGTAATAATTAACTACAGCTGATCATAGATTATCCAGCACGCGATTATCCGGCTGCTTCCAACATTGTCCGGCGGTCCTGGGTCGATTAGGCGAAACTGGAAAAACTGCTCCAAAGGCTGTAACCCAGTCTGGCGATCGGCACCGTGTGCGTGACAAAAAAAGTAACTATGCTTGATTTCAGTGTTGGATATTATATACACTACATACAACTTAAACTTAAAAAAGACTGCACGTATGTCCATTTTTCATGACTAATAACTACAGTGATAAAAACAGAAAATATAGAGTTAAAAGTGTGTTGTGTAATTCGGCGTTCACCGGAGCACCGGCGATCGTCAAACATGTTGAAACAAGAGCATAGTACTAGTGCATAAATCAGCACATGAATATTTTATATTGGAGTGGGAAGTATGGTCGTAAATATAGTAACTTTGTTACAGTACGTTGCAGCATTCCAATACTCCATATGTACAGTTTTAATACATCACAAATTATTACATTTAATGGAAAAGAAAAAATGCCAGAAAACCCTGATATCACGCTAACTCCAGAACGCTGTCATTAATAATTATAATAAACGCTATCAGTAACCCCCCCCCCCCCCCCCCCGTGGCGCAAGAGTGCAGAAGCATGGTCACCACATCTACGCCTCTATATAAGGAACGAAACAGACTTCTCCACAAATCTGGCTGTCGCCTGATGAAGCTAATTGTAATTAGTGGCGAAACGTCGTACTCAATTTGTAAATGTTGTGGCTTGGCTCTCCAACACACCAGCGTGCTATACTAGTGACGAATTGACATGTTCTATTCTAGATTTAAAGCTTTCGTGACTACTAGGATCCATACTCTTTGGTTCTATTGGGTAAAGTCAGGTAGGTGAAAAAAAAATAACAAAAAATCACGACGTTTCGGCCACAACACAAGCGGCCTTCATCAGGTGAAGGGACGAGACTGTCCGGAGGACAGCGCTGGAGTGGGAGAAGCCACGCTTAGATCACGACCTTTAAGCTGTGTGAGAAGAAAAACACAAAGCGCCTTGACAAAGGAATTAGCATATATAACTGGCAAAACCTATTCCTATATCTTGTTACTGGAAAAGGAGGTCTCATAATGTAAATGCTCACCCCGAGCCCTCAATACTCTGATAGTGTGCTGTTTTTGAGTTGTACGCCTTTTAGCGTCTTCTGGTCCAACACCAATGGAGACTAGGCTCTAAGAAAAGCCGTCTCGGGTGTGGACCAATCAAATTCAAGGACAGTGCATATTATTATCAGAGTTGTCTTTTTTGTTTGCATTTTGACTGCTTGTGTTGTGGTTATTGCAAACATGATGCATTGAATAAAGGTGTCAGTTGTTGTGCCAGTTAAAAGGGTAAAACCTATTCCTATATCTTGTTACTGGCAAAGGTCTCATAATGTAAATGAATTAGCATATAATTTAGCATTGAAATGGCTCATTGAAATAGCTAAGTTAAAGTATACACATCCGCAGAGGTACCCCTTGACAAAGGAATTAGCATAGAATTTAGCATTGAAATAGCTGAGTGATTAGCTTGTAACTGGTCACAGAAATAGCTATGTTAAAGTCAGAGCATATACATTCACCGAGGCACCTAGTACTCATCAAACAGGAGAATTTAGCGAAACACAACCACGCTCAGACAGCGGACCCCCAAACTGTGTGCGAGCAAACAAGGTGCTCTGACAAAGAAATTAGCATCAAAATTAGCATTTGATTGGCAGATTTTAGGAAAGAGGTGGTGCACGTGCCGCCCGGCGCGGGGAGGGGGGAGGGGGGGAGGGGGAGTTTACCTATTTATGGTGTGAAAAGGGAATTTATAAGAGCTGAGAAAGTTTGGGGTACCACTACTTGAAAAATATACTGTACCATTGAAATTAGTTTAACGATTTAGAACATCTTTCCAATGGTTGCTTAATTTGAAACCATCCTCTCGGTTGAAATTGTGTTTGTAGATCTGAATTGCTTCATGAACAAATCTCTGATAAAAGCCCGTGGGTTTGCAAAGAACCTTGGTATCGGAGAAAATTATATCGTGATCCCCCACAGCGTTGTAACAGTGATCAGCCACGGCAGAAGAATTCGTTTTGCCGTGTTTCAAATCTGATTTGTGCTCGCGAATTCGGTCAGAGACATGTCGCTTTGGCTCACCGATATAGCAATCACCGCAGGTACAACTCAATTTGTAAACCCCGGGGTACTGTAAATCAGGAATGACATCCTTCACGGATGGGATCAGATCACGAATTTTGTGTACTGTATTGAACCGGACCTGGATCTTGTGTTTGTTTAGAATTTTGGAAATCTTTTTAGTAACGCCTGCTATATATGGAAGTGTGATGGTTTTGACCGAAGTATCAAGTGGTTGTTTCTGTATGGAGGGAGAGACAGCTTGGCGGATGGTACGGTCAGAGTAACCATTCCTTTTTGAGGGCCAGGTGTACATGTTTTAATTCACTGGTCAGGTGGTGTTGGTCCGAAATGCAATGAGCCCTATGGTATAAAGTTTTGATGAGAGAATTATTTTGGGCTGGGTGGTGGTGGGAATCAGGTTTCAAGTAGGAATCTGTGTGGGTGGGTTTCCTGTAGACAGAATGCCCCAATGAGCCATCAGGTCTCCTCTCAAATAGAACATCCAAGAATGGTAGCTTGCCATCTTTCTCCACTTCCATGGTGAATTTGATGGCGGGATGTCTGGAATTGATGTGGTGCAGGAAAAGGTTCAGAGCTGGGAGGCCATGTGGCCAAATGACGAAAGTGTCATCCACATATCTCTTCCACAGGGAAGGTCTGAGGGTGGAAGTCTGGATGGCGTCTGATTCAAATTTCTCCATGAAAATATTGGCTATCACTTGTGATAAGGGGGATCCCATGGGGGTACCCTCATTTTGTTTGTAGAAGGAGCCACTCCAAGTAAAGTAGGTATTGTTGAGGCAGTGCCTAACCAGTGCAGGTGTGTCGGGGTCTAGTCCATGTTGGACCAAATTTTCAATTATTTCAATGGTATCAGGTACTGGGACCTTGGTGAACAAAGAGACCACATCGAAGCTGACAAGGATATCGTCAGGGGACAGTACAACGTCTTTGACCATAGAGACCAATTGGGCTGAGTTAAGTACTGCTGAGGCGGTCTTGCCAGTGAAAGGCAGCAAGGTATCTGACAGAAAACGGACTAGTCTATAGGTAGGGGAGTTGATCGTGGATACGATGGGTCGAAGTGGGGTGCCTTCTTTATGAATCTTGGGAAGACCATAGAATCTAGGGGGTCTTGCAGCAGAAGGTTTTAGGGAGGGACGTTTATTTGGGTCGATTAGGGAGGTCGAACTTTTGATGATCTTGTTGGTTTTTATCGCTAGGCTATTAGTAGCGTCATTTTTTATTTTTGAGTAACTTCCATCGTTGAGCAGATTCTGGATTTTGTTGTTGTATGAATCTTTATCCATAATAACAGTAGCGTTGCCTTTATCGACTGAGAGGATGACTATATCACTTCTGTTTTTCAAATTCGCGAGTTCAGAGCGTTCATTTTTGCTGATGTTACTAATGGGTTTCTTAGCATTCTTAAGAATAGTGGCTATTTCAGCTCTCGCAACGTCTGCTTGGATGTGTCCTACGCCTTTGAGGGCTACATCGACCTGAGAGATGATATCATCTATTGGTATGTGTTTTGGGGTGACAGCAAAATTTAGTCCCCTAGCCAGTACTGTTTTCAGATTGTCCGAAATCGGGGTGCTACTCTGATTAATGACGATTTTGTTAACATCTAGTTTTGTTATATGTGGAACTGGGTTCTTCTTTGATAGGTGGTTGAATTTAGAAATCAGGTTAGCTTTACATTTGACTGACAGTGACTCAGCAGAAGAAGCAGTCATGTTGTCTACGTGATTCTAATCAGAAGGTGACATTTTTTGTGTTAACATTAAATGGGCTTGTAGGAGAGTCCTGTATAAAGTATCGAGTTCAAATTAGAGTAGCCTTATCCTCTCTGAAATTAAAGATAGGCTGGCCTTAAGCAGAATCTGTTTAGAATTCGGAGAAGATACAGCAGCAGAAGTGAGTGTGAAAGCGATGGGTATTACCTTGTGATCGTGGCATCTTTCTCACACAGCTTAAAGGTCGTGATCTAACCGTGGCTTCTCCCACTCCAGCGCTGTCCTCCGGACAGTCTCGTCCCTTCACCTGATGAAGGCCGCTTGTGTTGTGGCCGAAACGTCGTGATTTTTTGTTATTTTATTTTCACCTACGTGACTTTACCCAATAGAACCAAAGAGTATTGACATGTTCTGTTTACGTGATAACCCTTATTAGTTGGCTGTGGTGGGTTTAACGACACATTTACGCGATGTAACCCAAAAAAAACCTGTATTATGGAGAATAGTCTTATATAAGGCCAATTTTTACCTGAAACATTCGGCCTCTGGTTGGCTGCTTGGTCGCGGTGACGTCACGCACTACAACCAATCGGCGTGTGCGACGGGTCTCATTAACATAACATTGTTCGAAGCTTTCGTGACTGCAGGAATTACTCTTTGTTTTTTTCGTTAAAGTCACGTATTTTATTATTTCTTATTTATACGTGACTTTACAGAAAAAAAACGAAAAGTAATAACAACATAATTAGCAAAACGTCACATCGGGTTGGTTACTTGCGGAGCACTACCCGACTTATAAATGATTTGTAAACGTGATGATACAAACTTCCGGTTATAAAATAAAATTGAGACACCCTAACCATATAATAATTTTGATTTAAATTTTGATTTAAAGCTTTCGTGACTGCAGTAATTCATATTCTTAGTTTTTTCGGTAAAGTCACGTTGAAGAGAAACAACAAAATAACAAATTATATATATAATAATGATCAATCATCCTGTGCTTCAAAATGCTACATTTTTTGTAACTCACCGTCAGAATACTTTAGGGACAGTTCCTGAGGTCCGTTCATTAGTCCAACTGATTGTAAGTTGACACACTAACTGGACAAAAGCACACTTACGACGACACGCAGATAACAAATTCCGTGAACACTGTTTTAATATAATTTGCAAACTCGTACTGGTGAAACGAGCGATGCTCCGCCAGCTGTAATGAGTTCTACCATCACCACTGGGAGTGTGTATGTGTTTTGTGTCAAGAGCGGTAGTGTGAGTGGTATCATAGATACCACTCATCATAGATGGGAGCGGTAATGTAGCAATTAGCGCGCTGCACCATAAACCCGGCAACCCAAATTCGATTCCCCCTCACGCCCAACCCCAGTGACGATTATTAGAACCGCTCCTGGGCCTCCCCTGGGTCGACTCAGCCTCAAATAAGTATTTTGCGTGTTGTAAAACATCGCCATTCGGGAAACAAAGGCGTGTTTGTGTGCCGTGTCGGCCATTATTAGGTCCTCCTCGCTAACAGCACTTGCCCCAACAGTCTGTTAAGACTTCGGGTGCGTGTGAATGTGATTGTGTGTCTTAATAGCTGTGACGATTATCCTCTAGCATCTAGGTAGACTTTGCCTTAAATACGTAACTGCTGCGGTGTGTACTGAACATCGCCACTGGGGAGACAAATACGGCCGGGTGTGGTGCTGGCTACTCACCCCCTCGTGTGCTGTTCGGGCCTTCAGATGTGCTGCTCGCTTTCAGCACACATAAAAACTCATTGATTTTAGGGGCCGTCCATAAGTGACGTCTCGATTTTGGACGATTTTTTACCCCCCCTCGTCACGACATCACAAAAAGTCAGACCCTCAAATATGATGTCACAAAGCTCTGCCTCCCCATCCAAAACCATATTTCCATTTTGCAAATAAAACATGCTTCAAATCGCTTTAAACTATTGTCATTGTAGTGTGTATTTAATGTGGCGCTGCACTCTGATGTTGTAGGAGTGTTGTTATAACAATTAGTGTTGTTATAAGACTGCCTCTAACTGCCCAGTAGCGTCCTTCACGAGCCTCCTCCACTGAGGCCGATCTTGACACTGCTGGTACCAGTCATCGGCTAGTCCACTCAGCTCCACGTCCTCCTGTACCACATCCATCTCTTCTCTAGCCCGTGACGCGACCGTTTAGCCCCCTCTATCCGGCCGAACAAAAGCTATTTAGGCATGCGCTGGCTGGGCATACGGGCTACATGGCCCAGCCAATGCAGCCTTGCCTGCCAGAGGAGCTCACCGATGGGACTTTGCCCGGCTCTTTCAAGGATTTGTGAGCTCCTCACACAATCTAGCCTGGTTAAACCCAGGATGGATTGTAGGCAGGCCAGCCTAAATGTTTCTCACCGGCGAAGATGTTCCATAGACTCGCACACACATTGGCCCACACACACATACATATATGGACTCACACACACAGACATGGACTTTAGAAACACACACATGGAGTTACACACACATATCAACTCACACACACACACATTGACTTACACACACACATATGGACTTAATCACACATATGGACTAACACACACACATATGGACTCACCCACACATACACATCGACGTACACACACATCTACTGACATAGACACAGACACATTGACTTACACACATTCACATAGAGCCATGCACACACATCGACTAACACACACATATCGACTAACACACACACACAGCAACTGACACACACATGGACTGACAAGCACACTTGGACTTATACACACACATCGACGTACACACAGATATCTGGCGTTG
This sequence comes from Petromyzon marinus, assembly GCF_048934315.1. Lineage (NCBI taxonomy): Eukaryota > Metazoa > Chordata > Hyperoartia > Petromyzontiformes > Petromyzontidae > Petromyzon > Petromyzon marinus. Next base: position 401,488 of record NC_133741.1, on the reverse strand, counting down.
CTCGGGCAAAAAAGACACAGACACACATCGACTTACACACACATGGACCTAAACGCACATACATATTGACTCAAACACACACACATCGACTCACACACACACACATCGCATTGCACAGCAATCCCCGATGATGCCACAGCTAGAACAATTTTCTCTCTCTGGCGAGCCTTAGCGACGAGCAGTTTGAAACAAAGCTCTTCTCAGTACTGGCAGGTGCATTAAAGAAAAAATGACTCGATTTGTAGTCTCAATGTCTTCCAAGATTTTCGTGTAGGCTTCTATTTGTGCATCCATCAGCTTTGGTCAATTTTCCTAAATATATTTAAGAAGCTTATAAAGCGTAATCGCATATTTCATGTAGGACCTCTTGAGCAAGGACATGCAGGTTGGCCCTGTAGAGCGTTGGTAGTCCCATAGATTTGAGGTATTTTCCACCAATGGAGTGCAGTTTGTCCTGAAGGAGAATGAGGGCCTTTTTGAAGATACTCTGTAATATATTACATATGTTTAAAACGTTGACAATTAAACGTTTAAACGCAATACTTAATATATACTATACATAACCATAAAACAAAAGTGACTCATCTGATAATGGACGAAATAATAGCTACACTGTTTAATCAAAATCATAGTAACTCGAGAGCATTTTATTATTCTATAGTGCCCAGTTATAATTGTCAAAAATATATAATTCCCAAAACAAACTGTACGTGTATCTCTATACACATCAGTAGTTTTAATAGCAAACAATATATAACAAATATATCAGTGACAAAAGCGGTAAAGGCAGTTTATATTTTGAACAATCAGCATGCTTATAATTTTAGTACAAAGTTACTACAATTTTAAACATGGTTATATAATAAGCTAATCATTTTAATTTTGAATGAAATAAGTCGGCGTTTTTTCACGATCTGTCATTAAAGTCTCAGTTCCTGGGTAGTAAAATTGTAATAGTGATGTGACATCATATGAACATCGGTTCTGGGGCTTAACGATATGTTTTTATGTAATTTGTCAACATCTCTGTAAATGATGGGAGCAAAATAATGTGATGGTTGTTTAGTTGAAATAAAGAATGGCATTAATTATGTTACCAGTCATCCATTATATTGTCTGCTTTCGAAACAAGCAAACAATATTCAATCGAATAATGAACCGCAAATGTGACAATGGGATTTGAATCATGGTGTGTGAATAACTCAATGCAAAATAGCAATACAATACCTCATCAATTAAACAATACAATCAATGTTTATGTTTTCTAGCATTAATGCATCAAATTATGCGTTTGCATGCATGCATTTTTAGCATTATTCCCACTTTTGTGGGTATAATTGTGGGTTATCATAGTCCACGAATTCTTGTGCTGGGCCATCACGGACACCAATCAGTACTTTATAACCCCGTTCACCATTTCAAACCACTGCTTTTGGAGCCTGCATCTTGGCCTCTGTCCTAGTGCATTAATATTTATCACCTTTCTTACATTGTGCTTTTCCTCTCTTTTAAGTCCCAACCATCTGAATAGAAAGTATTTGAGATTGTCTGACAGGTACCACTCTCGCTTTCTTAATGTCTGACCCAATAACTATATTAATCACTCAGATCCATCTTTTATTCATAATTTTACAGCATCTTGTCCTCCAGAATATCAATAATATTATTATTACTACTGTCATATATACTCTTTCCTTCAATCAACTTGGCATATTCCCATCGTAAACCACTGTACTTGTTTTTTTCTACATTTTAGTCATGTCTTTGGGATCCTCACTTTTAGCTCATTGTTCATTGGAACACGCTCTTGTAGTGTTAACCCAAGACACTTGACCACATTGGCTTTCAGTGGCGAGGTATCTCTAAACTTCACTTCTTGCTTATTTTGCTCTTCCTGTTTTCATTTGAAATGTCATATTCTGTATCTTGCTCTACCTATCCACATATGTTTTCCCAGGCAGTAGATCCATCTTTACAGATTTTGCTACACTTCATCTATTTTCGCCACATAGCACAATACCACGAGAAACTAACATGCAAAATGTTCGACTTTTGTGTTTATCTTGTCACGGTGTCTAGGACAAGTACAAACAACGAGGAAAAGGGACGGAAAATAATTCAGAGCTTCGGCAGAAGCTTCGGCAGAAGCTCTCCATTGAGGTCTTTTTTTCTCGTATACATGTTTTTTTTTACTGGTCTCAAATAGGTTTTAGAGACACTCCTTGTTCTTGGACACCGCCTAATTATTTTACGTGGCACTCTTATGTCGATCCAGGTCTATACATACCGTGTGAAGATCAGGGATTTAATTTCAGCATATTATCCATCTTACTGGCATGAAGTCTAACTGTTTTCATTGATCTCTCCACTCCTGATCTAAAAAGATTCGATAACCGTTCCCCATAGATTTTAAGGTATGGCCTGTCAGCTTAACACCATGTTGTCAGATGCCTCGTTTACTCTTGAACACATGTATCAAGGTGCATTATTGCAAGACATTTGAAAACCTTTTTTTACAGGATTGTTGAAGAGCATCGTCAGTGTGAGTGCCCCTCCTCTTCCTATAATCTTCCAGTATTTAAATGGACTGATTGTATTTTTACTTCGTCATACTATTTTACATATCTCTATTCCACCAACATGTTTTTTCCTTGAATTGAATTCCTTCCTTCGGGCTTACTAACATGAATCGTGTTTGTTAAAATGCTTTAAATAATAATAATAATGCCTTGTTATAGCTTATTGACATTGTATCATATTAATTCTAAAAAAAACCTATATATTTACAGCTGTATGCTCATTTTTGCATCACTACAGATGATTTGTACTCACAAGAAGAAACAATGTTTTTTTTTCGAATATATTCATGACGCCAGTATCATAGATGGGGTGGGGAATCATAAAACCTAGCATATTATGGGTTTCACAATAAATAAAAAGTTAATGTTTAATTTGTTTTAATCTCACACATTTTAATCAGCTGATGGTCATATTATCGGCTAATTAAACTAAATTCGTAAAAATTCAATGAGCAATGTATTATTGTATTTCATAGTGTGTTTGGGTCACTCACACAATTCACACGTGTGCCATAAACATCCTAACACTCACCTGTATAACACTGAGTAATATGTAGAGAGAAGAGGTGGGAAAATAGACAACTCCAGACAAAGTCTCATTGTAATTTACATCATATACAGAATGACCCCTGAGCACCGTAGCTGAAATCATTGCTCACAAGTGGATGAAATGGGATTGAGGTGCATTTCATCTTTAACAAATACGTTTGTTCTCTCCTTTTCAGACGCAAATAAACATGGCAAATGAAGATGAACAAGCGGTGGCCAAAGTCAGTGCTGCAATGTTAAGCATCACAAAGGCAGCTGATCTCAGAGAAGATCTAGCGATGATGATGCAACCATACACAAACTGGGAAGAATTTTTTATTCCAGCACCAATGACTATTGCATTATTGGGTCAGCTGCTTGTAGTGTCAACTGGTAATGACTTTCCAATTGATCAAAATATGCCTAAAGATGGTTACAAGTTCATCAGGTACCCAAAATCTTTTCGGGCAACCCTTGTTCAGACTAGCAATGCTGGATATAAAGCATTCAATAAGGCACACACAGGCATGGATCAGATTCGACTTCTTTCACAATCTATACCGTCAACAATGACAAAAGTGGTGAAAATATTGACTCACACTGATACACAGGCAGTTGAGTTGATTTTGCCCCTTCATCTTAAAAAAATAAAAGCTACGGCAGATACCTGTTTGAAAAGAGCTCAAGATGTTGAAAATGAATTTAATAACGTCATGGAGCTCACTGGAGAGCTTTTGGAAGCTTGCACAAATTCCAAAAGTCAGTACGAAAATGATTTGTCTAATATCAAAAAGGAACTGGAAATCCTTAAGATTAAGAATGACTTAGCAAAACAAGAAAAAGAGAATTCTGAAATGGTTTTTAAGCAAATGGAAAAGGAGTTGGAAGGAGCTAAGAAACACCACAAGGAATCTGTAGATAACATTCCGGATGCATACACGATGCTTAAAGTGTCACTCACAGAAGGCCTAATTAATGGCATAAAAAGTGCAATATCTGTTGCAACCTTTCAATATATAACTGGATGTGGAAAAGTTCAAACGACAGGTAATGTTCAAGATGCAAGCAATGATATAGATCCAATGAATAGCGGATCAACATATGTACAACACAACATTTTCACTATATCTGCCACTATGAACGCCTTCATACAAATGATAAGCGTGCCAGATAGATCAAACTTACAAAATATGGAGGAACAACAAATTCATTACACTATGTTACAAAAGGAATTCCAAACATTTTACAATAAATTGAGTGAAGCAGATGACTGCCCAGAAAAGAAAACTGCAATGGAAATATGTTCCTCTGCAGAAAAATTATGCTACAAAATCATGTGCTCAGAAAAAGACCAAGAAGTGAATCCAAAATATAAAAATAGAATCCCCCAAAACATTTATAAGTTGAAAAAACGTATGGAGAATTTTTTGAGGGGAAAAAAAGCAGTTCTAAACGCTCCAATTGTTACTGCAAGGCCACCAAACATCTCTAAACAGTCTATCCCAAATCAAGGAAGTATGTCTGACATGGTGATGCAAAATGCCCGCATGCAATTGCAGAACGCCACAGAACAAGTTAAATTAACACAAGAACAACATGACAAGGTCCACGAGAATCTACAGAAAACCAACAGGGAACTTAATGAGATACTTATAGATATGCAAAAACGTGATCGGAAACAAATAGATTTTGAGAGTTCCCTTCAAATGCTCGTTAAAGGTCTCAAAGCAATTGCCCTTATTCGAGAGCAATGGGGAAAGCTTGTGCGCTTTTTTCAAATGATATCCAATCTTATTGACACGTGTCTCCACAAGGAGCTAACCCATTTCACGGAAGAATGCAAACAAGTCTCAAAATTGGCATTACATTCAACACGAATTGATTTTTTAAAAGACACCATCTACACTCAGGTTTCACAAGCAGCTGCAGTATCACACTTGGTAAACATGATTTCTGGCGCGTACGTCGAAGTCTCTAACCGTTACCTTATGGATAATGTCAGCAGCCTTGGCAAGCTCATAGCTCTGGATGAGAAAACGGGTGAACTTGCACGAGCCGAAGAAGAACTCAGTGAAAATTGTACAATTGCTCAAGAAGGGATAAGGAAGTTGGCTCTGGAATCTAAAGAAGAGCATGACATAAAACTTCAAAAGAGACTGAACTCTATTCAGAAACAATTAACGGCAGTCCTACCACTAGAAGTAGAAAATCCCTCAGCCATATCAGGAATAGAAGAAAGTGATGGTGATGATGACGATCAATTCGCTTAGAGCAAAGTACAACTACGTTTTTACAAAATATCAGCATATGTTGACGTTGCAAATCAATTCATACAATTGGAATTAAAAACAATTCTCTTCATTTACATGTGAGGTTCCTGCAGCCTTAACTTTTAAAAATCTACTTTATTCAACTACGATAACATGTGTGTTTGACTTCATCATGAGCTGCCGCTTCTGTTGCCCTCCTTTACCCGTCCTCCGTAGACCACAGGCAATCAGTAAATTAGGCGAGGGAATGTAACACGATAGATAGAATGTTACCAGTGAGTATAGCTGGAATGCTCACCATTGTGACCAACCACTTGCTGTAGACTAGGGTTGTGAAGCATCAGCATCTACATGCAGCGGCACAAGCGATAACAGCAACAACAATCAACTGTATAACAGCTGCAGCAGTATGGTTCATGAAGCCTTATCTGTCATTTTTATTCGCCTAATATGTTTCAGGATTCTTCAGGCCTGAAGTCTATTCGAAAAATGATGATATTCACCACTTGATGATTATCATCAAGTGGTTGGGCGAACATTATAGCTGTACGTACTCGCTGGTGGCAATTTCCATCGTGTTGCATTTCTACTTCTAATTCACTGTCTGTCTTTGTGGTCTATGGAGGTCAAGTGGAAGGAAGGCGACGTAAAAACTGGTGAAGTCACGCACACAATCACCTGAATAAGGTCTAAATATGGAATCTATTAATAATGTAATAATATGCCTTTTTTAAAAAGCAATACTGCTAATTAAAGTTGACTATATATATTTTTTATAAATCACAAATTTGTACACCTGAATGATACTCCAATGGATATCATCTCAAATTTGCACCAGGAAATTATCACGAGTTTGAATAATATATCCGGAGTTTTAATGAATTTTATAACTTACTACTTTAACTCAATCAATTACATTATGTCACGACTTTTATTTCCAGATTTATGTTTATGATTTGCATAATGTAAGACCATAATATCTCAACATCTGCATATCTTTATAATTTACGTATTGACTTTAAAGTAAAAGTTTATTTTAAAAAAGATTGATAATGCTAAAATTATGAGACCTCCTTTGCCAGAAACAATATATAGTAATAGATTTTTACCCTTTTAGCTGGCACAAAAACTGACACATTCTTATCTCTTTCGGTAAAGTCACTTTGAAGGGAAACAATAAAATAATAAAATATATATAAAACAATAAAAATTCTCACGACGTTTCGACCATAACACAAACGGTCGTCATCAGGTGTGTCGTGACTTTACCGAAAGAGCTAAGAATATGAAAAACTGACACCTTTATACAAGGGATCATGTTTGCAATAACCACAATGCAAGCAGTCAAAAATGCAAACAAAAAGAAACAACTCTGATAATGATATGCACTGTCCTTCAATTTGATTGGTCCACACCCGAGACGGCTTTTCTTAGAGCCTAGTCTCCAATGGTGTTGGACCAGATGACACCAGCTAAAAGGGTAAAAACCTATTACTATATCTTGTTACTGGCAAAGGAGGTCTCATAATGTAAAGGCTTACCCCGAGCTCTCAATACTCTGATAGTGCGCTGTTTTTGAGTTGTACGCCTGGTCCAACACCAGTGGAGACTAGGCTCTAAGAAAAGCAGTCTCGGGTGTGGACCAATCAAATTTAAGGACAGTGCATATCATTATCAGAGTTGTTTCTTTTTGTTTGCATTTTTGACTGCTTGTGTTGTGGTTATTGCAAACATGATCCCTTGTATAAAGGTGTCAGTTTTTGTGCCAGCTAAAAGGGTAAAAACCTATTACTAATGCTAAAATTAATAATATTAATCGTTATTGCTCTAGATTTCAATGAAAATCTGAACATGTTACTTAGCAATAACATGTGTAGAGGTATACGTATAGTAAATATTTTGTATGTAACATTCCTGAATACAGTATATAATAAATCATGATACGTATAATTCTAGATTTAAAGCTTTCGTGACTGCAAGGATCCATACTCTTTGGTTCTATTCGGTAAAGTCACGTAAAAAAATACAAAAATTCACGACGTTTCGGCCACAACGCAAGTGGCCGAAACGTCGTGATTTTTTTTTATTTTTTGTTGTTTTTTTACGTGACTTTACCGAATAGAACCAAACAATAACATGCATACAAAGGCAAAGATCCCCATATATCCTTAACATTCTCTTGGGGCAAGTGCTGTTAGCAATCACCTATGAAGGCTGGCACGGCACACAAGGGGGTGGGTGGCCAGCACCACGCCATGCCGCCTTTGTCTCCGAAGTTGGCGATGTTTACTCTACAGCTCACCAGCTACAGGCGTGTTCGATTAATGAGTGAGATACGTTCCGCTAAAATTTCTCGTTCAGGGAAAATTCGTTTAATGATCATCGTTTCCCCATTGACTCCCATGTTAAAAGCTAAGTTGCGTTTCCACCCCAACATTTCCCACAATCTTACAAGACTAAAAATACCTATATCTCATGAGGATTGACTTTCAATTGTAATATCTTCAGACATTTTTGCTATTTGAGCCATCGGGGTTGCTGCTCTCATTTGGAAACTTTCACAACAATCCCCTTCGAGCATAACTCCAGTGGCTTACTACTATTGGAAGAGCGTTCCAGACGGCCGCAGAAGTGCATCTGAAAGCGCGTAATGAATGCAATAAACTGCGGGACACATTGCGCCCTCTGCCGCCACGGGACAGATTTGATCGATCTGTCTCGGCTCGTTACACGAACATTTTCTCTTTTTGCGAACAAATTGGGCAAAATTCTAAATGCTAATTTGTGGGAATTATCGTGAAAGAACGCCTGTTCAGCGAGACACGCCTGTACTCATTTGAGGCTGAGTTGATCTAGGGGAGGCCCAAGACCGGTTCAAACAATCGTCACTGGTGTTGGCTGTGAACAGGAATTGGACTCGAATCGCTGGATTCGTAGTACAGTTACATGCTTACACTAATGCACAAATATAAACGCACGGGAATGTGCACAAAACGACCTTAAATAAACAATACATACCTACACACACGTACATTGCTGTCACCAAATTAAATATACACGCAGCCACATTAAATAGCCATACACACTGACGAATATACAAAAGTACGCATTTATGCACACAACACATCGACTCAAGAGTTTCGAGCACTGAGTAGGTACTACAGAAATACCATGTTAGAATGCAGAAACAGCCTGTGATTGTTACAAAATGTTACCGCATAATAGCAATGTCGTGATTTCAGTTTGCGATTTCTCATAACTGCTCGTAACCCATGATATGATATTGGGCTTATGTAAAGTTACAGTAAATCGTGTGTTAGGGCTGCTTGTAAGACGACCGTGATTGAGCTAAATTACTAATTCAGCATGATTAAGAAATATATTCATAATTAACAAAATGAGTAACAACACTGAAATCACTCATATCAACATTAATACCATGAAACTCGATCAACGTGCTAGCCTCAGCGGGGGACCAGCTGTTACGCACGAACTGACGAGATTGTGCTAGCCATATTGATTAGGTACTTTGCGACTGCTCGAATTTATGAGAAACATTAAAAGCTATCTGTTTCCCCAGGGTAGTGTTGATGATCTCAGATTAGTCACCAAAACATGCAAATATGTATTCGCACATGTTCGAATGCTGGAAACATATATACATTTTGGGATCTGGGCGAGTTTGAAACTAGTGTGTGGATCAGAAGTCATTTGAAGGGATCTCATAAAGAGTTCTATGGAATCTAATTTTAAGGATATTTTCTAACATGGCATCTACGTTAATTTGACATAATTCTGAATATATTTTTGTTCCCATTCATGGCATGACATCATCATTTTGAAAATAGTTTGGATAAATCATAAACATATTGCTTATTGCATATGTGTTAATGTGTATATAAAGGTTTAAGAGCAAATGTAGGGCTTTGCAGACATTAATATATCTGCAAAGCCCACGGGCATGGCAGACACGCATCAATGAATTTGGTGCAGGTGATTATGTTGACCAGAATTCCTTCTGCGATGATGTTCACTGACCGCCATTGCCATGGCTCGGAAGAATGTAAGGAGTGGCTAAAACACTGAAGGAGTCTAAACTCTAAACAATTAATCAAAAGCCGGTACGTAGGGTAAAAGATGAACGTGTTTAAAGTTGGTGTGTAGTTCACATGTCCTTTTTGTTAAGAAAAAAATCACGTCTATTATCAGATATAATTTTTATGATCATGAATGTATTGTCGCTTAAAATAGTTTGTGCATTATATCTTTATACTCTCATATTTAGAATGTAAGATTAAACACAAGGGAGTGATTTACTTTTGTTATCTTTAAATCTGAAGTGCTGAACAACACAGACTACATTTTCTGGATAAACACTACCCTGCATGATCGCTTGCAAAATGAGCATGTTTGCTGGTTGGTTTTCTAATTCTATTTTGCATTGTATTTTTTTTGTCTCTTAAGGATTGGCTAGCTAAATTAATGCTGCTGTCCATTTTTTTAAGTTCTTTGTATTATTTTATGAAGTTATAATTACAAGTGGACAGACCATAATAGTTGATTACAAGTATGCCTACTGCCAGGTCAGCTGTTCATAACCATTCTTGCTCGTGAGAAAACTCACGACAGACTTCAAACTCAATGAGTCGAGTCCAAGGTGACACCACTGCGGAAGACGCACGGTCTTACAGCTTGCCATCTCAACTAGTCCATGAGACAATGCAGAAATTGGTACCACCCATTGTTGCAACACTTTAGTCGTGCCGATGCATGCACGTGGCTAATAAGAATGAATTATTTTATAACCCACTTATTTTAAACAGTTATATAACTCACTCGTATTAGGCTCATAACGTCTGAAGTCATGCCACCGCGGGTAGTACCGGTAAGGGAAATATCTGGTCTGGGCTCATGGACTAAAACTTCCAATTACAACAAACAATATTTGTTGGAGATCCCGGGGAAGCACCTGCAGTCTGCAGTGACGAGGCAAACTACCGTTCGTCTGCGCAAGCGCGAGACAAGATCAAGCGTGGCTGGACCACACAGCTCTACCACGTCAGAGTGCCAGCATGTCATTGAACAAACACGCCGGAGAAAGCCACTCCCTTTTGCCTTGGCGGATAACGTGCATTCATGTCAAGTGGGAGAGAAATAAATTTGCCATGCTGGCCAGTTTCCACGGCAACTTACATCACCAATGTAAAATAACGTATTTCAAGACATCGTCAAGAATAATCATTGTAAAATACATTATTCGACTATGCAGGGTAACTTTAAAATTAACTCTTCCATTAGCCCTCGTGCGTGTAGAGCTCAGATTATATCCCAGGCTTGCATTGGCCATTTTAGTTCATGTAATTGTTTGATTTATGCCATCCGTGTAACAATTGTAGTACTAATTATTCATTGATATTCTGATTTTGTGCATTTATTAAACTACATATATTCCAGTTTCTCTTTGGTTTTCTGTGTACATGAATTGGTTCATATGTTATGTAACTCTCATGTGAGTGTTTTCTGCAGGGAAATTAGAGAATGGGGAAAGCAAGTAGGCATTTTGAGTAATAAATCAGTCAATCTTGATGGTTATGTAGCTGGCCCGTCTCATCTCGTTTCATGATTGTAACAAGAGAACGGGCCAGCTAGAAACATTTTGGGGACAATTGTGATTAAGTTGCGTTGTTTCCTTGTCCCCTTCCATATCGTACGGCTGGTTTAAATGACTGGGCAGGTGGTCCGCCAGGAAGTGTCTGTGTTGTTGGCCTGACTGGATGTGCTTCACATAATGTTTTTTCAGGTTTGTTGAATTCTTGTCTCTCATCTTTTTGTTGTATTTACCTCCGTGATTTGTTCTTGACACCTGATGAAGATCGCTTGCGTTGTGATCGAAACGTCGTGATTGTTTTTTGTTTTAATATTATTTTATTGTATTTCTACATACGTGAATTTACCGAAAAAACCTATGAGTAATTTTATGCAGTCACGAAAGCTTTAATACTTTATTAAGTTGAATCAAGTCAACAATTTTTGTTTTGTGGGAAAATACACATTTTAGCTAGTGTCTTGATCGTAAAATACAAATTGCCAAAAAAAAGTCATCAGGTTCATTATATGTATTGAAAACTTTTGCCAGGCGAACACAGCCTTTATGAATTAGTTATAAATACAATATTCTACACACCAGAGGGCCCAGAGGCTCATCAACCTCAGATACCGGTTGGCAGTGGCGATGGTGCGGATTTCTCGTGGCATGCAGGAGGGCCTTTATAAGTGCTTACTGTATTCTCTCGCAACACAATCGTTCAAGAAGATTGCTTGTGTTGCGATCGAAACGTCGTGATATTGTTATTAGTTTGTGATATATAAGTTTATTTGATTTCGATTTAAAGCTTTCGTGACTGCAAGGATTCATCTTCTTTGGTTCTTTCGGTAAAGTCACGTAGAATGAGAATAAAATAAAAAAAAATCATCAAATAAAATAACAATAAATGTCTCACGACGTTTCAGCCACAACACAAGCGGCCTTCATCAGGTGAAGGGACGAGACTGTCTGGAGGATAGCGCTGGAGCGAACACAGCCAAGCTCAGACCGCGACCTTTAAGCTGTGTGAGAAGAAACAGAGCGCCGTTGACGAAGGAATTAGCATAGAATTTAGCATTGAAATAGCGGAGTGATTAGCTTGTGACTGGTAACAGAAATGGCTATGTTAAAGTCAAAGCATACACATCCACAGAGGCACCTAGTAAAAATCAAACAGGAGAATTTAGCATTGAAATAACTGAGGGATTAGCTTGTGACTGGTCACAGAAATGGCTATGTTAAAGTCAAAGCCTACACATCTGAGCTATTAACAGTAACTGGGTATACACTACATTATATAATGAATACTATATAGTAAACCAATACAAAACTAAAATATAAATTACCTCAGTGTTATCAATAAACTCTATATATTCTCCAATCAGCTAAGCTACCAACAATAAGTCGTTATATATCACAATGCTATATGGCAAAAAAATGGGTGGATTCTTACCCTCAACTTTAGCACCACGGATAGCTACGAGCCCCATTCAGACGGACGAGTTCATCCATGGTCGGAATGGAGGAGGGGGAAAGAGACAGCTGCGAGGCGCTGTTATACTCCATGTTGTAAACCATACCGTTAACCGGTTGTAGCCAACGTATTCATGGAAAAATTTGAAACTGACGCCATCCAGACTGCCACTCTACGCCCGACCTTATGGAAGAGGTACGTGGATGACACTTTTGTCATCTGGCCACATGGCCAGCCTGCTCTAGACCAATTCCGTGACCACATCAATTCCATACACCCAGCCATCAGATTTACCATAGAGGTCGAAAAAGATGGCAAACTACCCTTTTTGGATGTCTTAATTAAAAGGAGACATGATGGTTCAATGAGCAACTCTGTCTACAGGAAAGCTACCCATACAGATGCTTACTTCAAACCACCATCCATCCCAGAAGAACTCCCTCATCAAGACACTATACCATAGAGCCCAATGCATTTCCGACAAGGAACACATTACCTGTGAACTCAAGCACGTACACCAGGCTCTCAGGGCTAATGGTTACTCCGACTACACAATCTGCAAAGCCATCACTCCAGTCATGAAGAAGGATCCTCTTGTGGAGCCACTCAAAACCATCACCTTACCCTAGATTTCAGGGGTCACTAAAAAGATCTCCAAAATCCTGAATAAACACAAGATCCAGGTCCGATTCAACACAGTACATAAAATCCGTGATCTGGTTCCATCTGTAAAAGATGCTGTTCCAGACATACAGTACCCGGGCGTTTACAAACTAAAGTGCCTCTGTGGTAGTAGCTACATTGGAGAAACCAAACGACATATCTCGGACCGCATCCGTGAACATAAAGCAGCTTAAAACACGGTAGAACGAACTCCTCTGTCGTGGCCGATCACTGTTATAATTCAGTGGGCTCACATGACATTGACTTTTCCAAGATGGAGGTTCTTTGCAAACCAACCGGCTACCATGAGAGATTCGTTCATGAGGCCATTCACATATACAAGCACAGAGACAATTTCAACCGAGAAGATGGATTCTGGCTTAGTAACCATTGAAAAGATGTTTTAAACCATTTCTGTTCTTAATTAATTGTATTTTATGATGACCTTCAGACCGTAGCTCTTTCGCTAGCATTGACTCTTAATACCTCTCACATCACGGTTAATGGTATGGTTTACAACATGGAGGATAACAGCGCCTCGCAGCTGTCTCTCTCCCCCTCCTCTGTTCCGACCATGGATGAACTCGTCCGTCTGAACGGGGCTCGTAGCTATCCGTGGTGCTAAAGTTGAGGGTAAGAATCCACCCATTTTTTCGCCATATAGCATTGTGATATATAATGACTTATTGTTTGCAGCTTAGCTGATTGGAGAATATATAGAGTTTATTGATAACATTGAGGTAATTTATATTTTAGTTTTTTATTGGTTTACTATATAGTATTCATTATATAGTGTAGTGTATACCCAGTTACTGTTAATAGCTCAGATGTGTAGGCTTTAACTTTAACATAGCCATTTCTGTGACCAATCACAAGCTAATCACTCAGCTATTTCAATGCTAAATTCTCCTGTTTGATTTGTACTAGGTCCCTCTGTGGATGTGTATGCTTTGACTTTAACATAGCCATTTCTGCGACCAGTCACAAACTAATCACTCAGCTATTTCAATGCTTAATTATATGCTAATTCCTTTGTCAAGGGGTGCCTCTGTAGATGTGTATGCTTTGACTTTAACAAAGCCATTTCTGTGACCAGTCACAAGCTAATCACTCAGCTATTTCAATGCTAAATTCTATGCTAATTCCTTCGTCAACGGCACTGTTTCTTCTCACACAGCTTTAAGGTCGCTGTCTGATCTTGGCTGTGTTCGCTCCAGTGCTGTCCTCCAGACATTCTCGTCCCTTCACCTGATGAAGGCCACTTGTGTTGTGGCCGAAACGTCGTGAGAATTTTATTGTGTTATTTGATTTTATAAATTTATTATTTTATTCTCATTCTACATGACTTTACTGAAAGAACCAAAGAAGAAAAAGGGTATTACCTTGTAATCGCGGCATCTTTTGAGGAAGGTTAGCGTCTCGATGAGCTTTCTTATCTCGTTGTCTGTTAAAAGTTCTAACAGATAGGTGGAAATCCTCCTCGTAGAGGTAATTAATTCTAGATTTGAAGCTTTCGTGACTGCAAGGATTCAGTCTTTTTGTTTTTTTCGGTAAAGTCACATAGGTTAAAATAAAAGAAAAAAACAACTAAATTAAATCACAACGTTTCGGAGGCACACAGAAAGAATAAGGTTGCTCCGATTTGAACTCGATAGTTTGGACAGGACTCTCCTACAATCTCATTTAATGTTAACACAAAAAATGTCCACTTCTGACTGGAACCATGTTGACAACATGACAGCTGCCTCTGCTGATTCACTGTCAGTCAAATGCAAAGCTAAATTCAACCGCCTATCAAATTAGAACCCAGGACCACATATCACGAAACTAGACGTTAACAAAATCGTTATTAATCAGGGTAACATCCCGATTTCAGACAACCTGAAAACAGTACTGGCCAAAGGACTACATTTTGCTGTTACCCATAAACATATCCCAGTAGAGGATATCATCGCTCAGGTTGATGTAGCCCTCAAAGGTATCGGATACATCCAAGCAGACGTTGCGAGAGTGGAGATAGCCACTATTCTTAAAAATGCTAAGAAACCCACTAGCAACATCAGCAAAAACAAGCGATCTGAAATCGCGAATTAAAAAAAGGATGATATAGTCATCCTCTCGGCCGTCAAAGGCAATGCCACTATCATTATGGATAAAAACTCATACAACAACAACAAAATCCAGGACCTACCCAATGATGGGAGTTACTCAAAAATAAAAAATGATCCTACTAACAGCCTAACGATGAAAACCAATAAGATCATCACTAGTTCGACGTCCCTAATCGAACCAACCAAACGTCCCTCCCTAAAACCCTCCGCTGCAAGACCTCCCAGATTATATGGTCTTCCCAAGATCCATAAAGAAGGTACCCCACTACGACCCATCGTGTCCACGATCAACTCCCCTACCTACAAGCTAGCCCGCTTTTTGTCAGATACTCTGCTTCCCTTCACTGGCAAGACCACCTCAGCAGTACATAACTCAACCCAATTGGTTTCTATGGTCAAAGACATTGTACTATCTCCTGACGATATCCTTATCAGCTTTGATGTGGTCTCTCTGTTTACCAAGGTCCCAGTACCTGATACCTTAACAATAATTGAAGATTTGGTCCAACATGGACTGAACCCAGAGGTACCTGCGCTGGCTAGGCACTGCCTCACCAACACCTACATTACTTGGAATGGCACCTTCTACAAACAAATGAGGGTACCTCTATGAGCTCCCCCTTGTCACCAGTGATAGCCAATGTTTTCATGGAGAAATTTTAATCAGACGCCATCCAAACATCCACCCTTCGCCCTTCCCTACGAAAGAGATATGTGGATGACACTTTCGTCATTTGGCCACATGGCCTCCCAGCATTAAACCATTTCCTAGACCACATTAATCCCAGACACCCATCCATCAAATTCACCATGGAAGTGGAGAAAGATGGCAAGCTGCCATTCTTGGATGTTCTGTTTGAGAGGAAGACTAATGGATCTTTGGGACATTCTGTTTACAGGAAGTCCACCCACACAGACTCCTACTTGAAGCCTGAGTCCCACCACCACCCGACTCTCTCTTCAAAACGTGATACCATAGGGCCCATTGCATTTCGGACCAACACCACCTGACCAGTGAATTAAAACATGTACAGTGAGGGAAAAAAATATTTGATCCCCTGCTGATTTTGTACGTTTGCCCACTGACAATGAAATGGTCAATCTATAATTTTAATGGTAGGTTTATTTGAACAGTGAGAGACAGAATAACAACAAGAACATCCAGAAAAACGCATGTCAAAAATGTTATAAATCGATTTGCATTTTAATGAGGGAAATAAGTATTTAACCCTCTCTCAATCAGAAAGATTTCTGGCTCCCAGGTGCCTTATATACAGGTACCGAGCTGAGATTAGGAGCACACTCTTAAAGGGAGTGCTCCTAATCTCAGCTTCCAAACTCTCCACCATAGCCAAGACCAAAGAGCTCTCCAAGGATGTCAGGGACAAGATTGTAGACCTACACAAGGCTGGAATGGGCTACAAGACCATTTCCAAGCAGCTTGGTGAGAAGGTGACAACAGTTGGTGCGATTATTCGCAAATGGAAGAAACAAAAAAGAACTGTCAATCTCCCTCGGCCTGGGGCTCCATGCAAGATCTCACCTCGTGGAGTTGCAATGATCATGAGAACGGTGAGGAATCAGCCCATAACTACACGGGAGGATCTTGTCAATGATCTCAAGGCAGCTGGGACCATAGTCACCAAGAAAACAATTGGTAACACACTACGCTGTGAGGGACTGAAATCCTGCAGCGCCCGCAAAATCCCCCTGCTCAAGAAAGCACATATACATGCCCGTCTGAAGTTTGCCAATGCACATCTGAATGATTCAGAGGACAACTGGGTGAAAGTGTTGTGGTCAGATGAGACCAAAATGGAGCTCTTTGACATCAACTCAACTCGCCGTGTTTGGTGGAGGAGGAATGCTGCCTATGACCCTAAAAACACCATCCTCACCGTCAAACATGGAGATGGAAACATTATGATTTGGGGGTGTTTTTCTTCTAAGGGGACAGGACAACTTCAACACATCAAAGGGACGATGGAAGGGGCCATATACCATCAAATCTTGAGTGAGAACCTCCTTCCCTCAGCCAGTGCATTGAAACTTGGTCGAGGATGGGTATTCCAGAATTATTGACCCAAAACACACAGCCAAGGCGAACAAAGGAGTTGCTCAAGAAGAAGCACATGAAGGTCCTGGAGTGGCCTAGCCAGTCTCCTGACCTTAATCCCATAGAAAATCTTGGAGTGAGCTGAAGGTTCGAGTTGCCAAACGTCAGCCTCGAAACCTCAATGACTTGGAGAAGATCTGCAAAGAGGAGTGGGACAAAATCCCTCCTGAGATGTGTGCAAACCTGGTGGCCATCTACAAGAAACGTCTGACCTCTGTGAATGCGAACAAGGGTTTTGCCACCAAGTACTAAGTCATGTTTTGCAGAGGGGTCAAATACTTATTTCCCTCATTAAAATGCAAATCAATTTATAACATTTTCGACATGCGTTTTTCAGGATTTTGTTGTTGTTATTCTGTCTCTCACTGTTCAAATAAGCCTACAATTAAAATTATAGACTGATCATTTCTTTGTCAGTGGGCAAACGTACAAAATCAGCAAGGGATCAAATACTTTTTTCCCTCACTGTATATCTGGCCCTCAAGATGAACGGATACTCTGACCGTACCATCCGCCAAGCTGTTTCTCCCACCATACAGAAACAACCACTTGAGACTCCGATCAAAATCATCACGTTACCATACATAGCAGGCGTTACTAAAAAGATTTCCAAAAATTCTAAACAAATACAAGATCCAGGTCCGGTTCAATACAGTACACAAAATCCGTGATCTGATCCCATCCGTGAAGGATGTCATTCCTGACTTACAGTACCCCGGTATTTACAAATTTAGTTGTACCTGCGGTGACTGCTATATCGGGGAGACGAAACGACATATCTCTGACCGAGTCCACGAGCACAAATCAGATTTGAAACACAGCAGAAGGAATTCTTCGGCCGTAGCTGATCATTGCTTCAACAAAGCTGGTTCTCATGACATTGTGTTCTCTGATACCAAAGTTCTCTGCAAACCTCCCGGTTATTACCAAAGATTTGTCCATGAGGCCATCCAGATATACAAACATAGACACAACTTCAATTGAGAGGATGGTTTCAAATTGAGCAACCACTGGAAAGATGTTATAAATCAAGTCAAACGTTAGCTGCCTTTTAATTGTACAGTCATTTCCACTTCTCAGTGGTTGTATTTCAAACTTTAGCTACCTTATAATTGTACAGCTATTTTCGTAGTTTCCATCTCAGTTTCCAAAAGTATAAATCAAGTCAAACGTTAGCTGCCTTTTAATTGTACAGCCATTTCCACTCCTCAGTGGTTGTATGTCAAACTTTAGCTACCTTATAAATGTACAGCTATTTTCGTAGTTTTCATTTCAGTTTCCAAAAGTTGGTCTGTACTCGTTCTCGCGCCATCACTTACTCCCAACCCCCGGCAGCATTACAAAAGGGGATTCATCTTCTTTGGTTCTTTCGGTAAGGTCACGTAGAATGAGAATAAAATAATATTGTGTTATTTTATTATTTTATTCTCATTCTACGTGACCTTACCGAAAGAACCAAAGAAGATTAATCCTTGCAGTCACGAAAGCTTTAAATCGACAAAGGGGTTTCACCCGTTTTTTCGCGCGGTACATCACCGCTCCCCCGAACCCCCTGCAGCATAACAAAAGTCGGCTTAACTCAGCCTTCCCCCCCACTCACGTCCCTTTCTGGCTCCTACCCCCCCCCCTTAACCTGTATTTAATAGTTTAGTTTAATAGTTTAGTTTAATAGTTTTGTTTAATAGTGTAATAGTTTAGTTTAATAGTTTAGCATATTATTTCCAAACTTTTCTATTTTTTCGTTTTTCCATTGCCCCCTTGCAGCACTTTCTTGTCGATCTTTTGCATTTTTTTCCTTTTCCATTGCCCTCGTGCAGTGACTCATCCTCCGCACTCTCAACATAACAAAAGACGGATTAACTCAGCCCCGCACCCCACCAAGGTCCCCTACTAAGCTACTGCCCCCCCCCCCCCCCCCCCCCACTTAACCTGTATTTAAGCTCGAGGCTCTCAGAGCCTCCCCACTTGATGCAGCGATTTTGCTGTGACTGTTCCACCTGAAGACGGAAGCTTGTGTTGCCTCCGAAACGTCGTGATTTAATTTAGTTGCTTTTTTCTTTTCTTTTAACCTACGTGACTTTACCGAAAAAAACCAAAGAGTATGAATCCTTGCAGTCACGAATGCTTCAAATCTAAAATGTAATCAACGGTCACCCACAAATCTTTGTCAGTGGTAAAGCTCTCAGATGTGTGAACTCGTTCTCTTACCTGGGAATTGCCATGCCTAACAACAATTCTGTCGACACTGAAATCGCATTGTGCTTTCAAGATGCATCTAAGAGATTCGGTAGCCAAAATAAGCGGCTTTGTCCTGCATGGTATTAATATGCCCATCAAAGTGCAGGTCTACTCTGTCAAAACATTGACACGATCCAGATGACACCTGAAGGAACTGACGAGCCTACAGCCGTTTCAGCGAGCATTTTAACCCCGGTGATTACACATTCTTTATCTGCCACTCTGTTCACTCTTAGCACCTGTGAAATAGGCCACTTCATGGCACCACTTGGCCGAGTAGTGGATCCTTCTTGGTGATGTAGGGATGATCGCCAGAGGTCTCTTAAGGTTGGCCTTGTGAATAGAGTGGCCACACGTACGATTTCCGCATCAGCATATGGATGTGCGACCGGTAATACCCTGGAACCTGGCAAACTTACTGATGTCCAACAGGCAGGTGATGATAGGTGAGAGACATCTGAATCGCAAACAAATTATTTCAAGTGATAGGGATGAACATACGAATGGTGATTTCCCCATGTAATACAGACACATATCGCCCAAATAACCTAGATGACCTTGACAGGTCCCTTCCATGATCTATGCAACTTTGATGACAAACCAACTGGCACTTTGTGAAAAGTGCAGCCATGTAAAGTTGTCTATTTTCCACTGCGTGCATCTAGCGGTCTTTGCCCTCAACCGATTATATTGCAACCTGGGCTACAACAGAGGATGCCCCAGCAGCCTCCCTCACTTCCTTCAGAGAAGTTAATGTTTGGTGGAAGACTCTAGGCAGAAGTTTGCGCGCTGATGTTTTCGCCAATTGATTGTCAATTGGGAGTGCTTTCTCCCATCAGCAGCATGCAGGGCCATTCGATATGCTATGAGAACTCCCATAATGTTAAAATGCTAATCGGTTTGTTTCTCATTCACTAATTGGCATAGCATATTCAATGTATCTGTCTGCATGTGGTAAGGTGAGATGCACAACTCTTTAATGCCCTAAATTGGGCATACCTGATTCATTAACTGGGATTGGAAAATCAAAAATACGATCCGGGTGGGTCACCAAGTGCTCGGGGGGGCCCTTATCCACCACATTCTCATTTATAAAAGCCTAAGCAATTTATCACGCAATCTGGTCTGGCAGAGGCCACGCCATTTCGTCAATGGGTCAAGTTTTCAGCCCGATGCCAAATATGTAATTAACTGATTGCAAGGAAGATTTTGGGTTATAAAGTTTGCAGTTTGTGTCATGTACATTCATCATGCGCTCCTGCTACCCAGCGATAAATGTCCCTCGACAATAAGTAATTTTTCAAGACAGTGCTAGTCTTTGTCTCCCAAGTACATTTACTGTGAACGAGAATGCATCGATGCTGCAAAACCACATCCCCACGTATCACAATGCCCTCTCAACAACAAAAGTGCGACAACCGATGACCGAGATGCAGCCTTCTTTGCATTTATGGAGTGCAGAATGGGGTTTAAGGAGGAATTGTACTCCTAGCCTTGTATCCAGTCGGTTTAAGCGTATCCCAACCCAAACTCCCCAAGGGCCCTTCAGCCAAAGGCCCGTCACCTTATAGAATTGCCGGAAATCTATGCAAAATGTTGCGAGCCATCAGATTTCTTAAGAGGCTCACTAGCGCCTCCCAGAGGCTGGTGGCGAGAGAGATTATGTATGTACTCGTCCGAATCAGAAAATGTATGGATACTGGAGGAATCCAATTAGCTATAAAGGTATTTTGCACAGATGTTCAGTAAGGGTGGGTCAGAACGTTACAACAATAATCCATATAAAAACGTGATAGGAGTGCAAAGTTTAGCAAAAGTAAACAAGTCACTGAAAAAATACAATTACAACTAAGCTATTTTCATCTTATTCGATAAAGCCCACTGAGGTATTCACTTATTTTTCAGAAGTGACTAGGCCACAAATGTTAGCTCAACATAGTGGCTTATCATGCAGAAATTTACAGCAGCAGAAAAATCTAAATGCACGTGTAGTGACTGGGAATGTCACTGTGTGGTGCTGGGTCTGCGAGGCCACGACAGATATTACGTTGTCATTATGTGCAGCCTGGATACTGGGCGTAGTACCAGCCCAAGAGGGGCTTGGGTGAGCGCTGGTTAGCGTGGGGACATCACGGACAGCATGCGGTGCAGGCTCCCAGTGAGGGAGCAAGAGAGAGTGTCAGCCAGCCAGGGTTGCGTTGGGTCATGATACACTGGTTGACCTGCCGACACGTGACCGGATGATATTGGAGGGGGGGCATCGGCGGGGAGGGCCCAGGTGGGTGGTCATGTGGTATAGAAGAGCTCTCTGGAGCCTTCGAAAAAGAGCTAGAGAGATCGAGAAGGTGGGCGGGGCAAGAGGCGGAGCCAGCCCTAGCCCGGGCCGATATAAGGGGGTCCCTGGGAGGGACTCGGGGTTCTTGCGTGTGGGTGAAGGGAAGATCCGTGTCGGGTTGAAGAAGCCTCTAGCCACGTGGACCGGGACCCAGCTTGTGGTCCGAACCGGGATAGTGGGACCATGTCTAGTTCTGCCGTAGCGTGGTTGGATGAGCGGTCACCACCCGAGTGTAGGTTACGTTATGTTATATTGTGTTGTTAGTGAATAAAAAGTGTTGCTCCCAAGACAACGTCTGCCACTCAGTTGGACTCACTACACATGTTTCTAAATGTGGAGGGAAAAACCGGAGCACCCAGAGAATAGTCCACTAGACCACGGGGAGAAATCAAAATACAAAGGCATCAGGGTCGGGATCAAACCTATCAGGTGAGGTCGTTAAAATCTGGCCACTGTGGCACGGACAATGTAAAAAAAAATTCTTCCATGCGTTTGTCCCACTCATGTGGGGTCCGCTGTCCTTGCCAACCTTCTCAAAACTGCCCTGTCCTGTGCCATCTCTCTTTGGTCTGATCGCACCACTTATTTTTCTGCCTTCCTTTTGATCTCTTTCCTTCCACTTGCATCACTTGCAACTTCTGACCCACAATTTTACTGCTGTCTCTTCACATAACTGACCGACCAGCCTATTCTCTCTCATCTTCTCTGTGATTTCTACCACCTTGAATCTTCCTCTCACTTCTTCATTTCTCACCCTGTCCTTCCTTGTTAAACCCACTATTCACCACAACATCCTCATCTCTGTGACTGCCTGGCTTTCTCCCTCTTTCTTGTGCCCCAGCACTCAGCCCATACAACAGCACCGACCTCACCACCATCTGTGTACACTTTTCCCTTCAACCAAACTGGTAACCTCTAATCGCACCCCACACCAGTCATATCTCACCATTCCAGCCATCCAGCCCTTGTTTTTGTTCTCATCTGTCCTTCCAGTGATCCATCAGCACACATCGTTGCACCCAGGTATTTCAACTCATTCGTCTTCATTAACTGGTCACTTCCATTCTAGATTTGAAGCTTTCGTGACTGCAAGGAATCATACTCTTTGGTTATATTCGGTAAAATCACGTAGATAAAAGAAAAGAAAAGAAAACAAATCACGACGTTTCAGATGCAACGCAAGCTTCCGTCTTCAGGTGTAACAGACACAGCAGAAAATCTGTGTCAAGTGATTAAGCTCTGGGACGCCTGGGTTTATATAGGTTAAGGGGGGGGGGGAGGGGCTAGAGAGGGCATTTGAGTGATGGTGGGGGGCTGAGTTAAGCCTCCTTTTATTATGCTGCAGGGGGTTGTGGAGGCAGGAAGGCGCACTAAAACCATACTTTAGAAAGCTTATTTTTTGGAATTGGCAGTACAATTTATAAGGCAGCTAAAGTTTGACGTACAACCTATTGAGAGATTTGCATGGATGTACAATTAAAAGGTAGCTAACGTTTGACTAGATTTATGACATCTTTCCAGTGGTTGCTTAATTTGCAGCCATCCTCTCGGTTGAAGTTGTGTCTGTATTTGTATATCTGAATAGCCTCGTGGACAAATCTTTGGTAATAACCGGTAGGTTTGCAGAGTACCTTGGTATCGGAGAAAACAATCTCATGATCACCCACAGCGTTGTAACAATGGTCAGCTACGGCAGAAGAATTCGTTCTGCCGTGTTTTAAAGCTGATATGTGCTCGCGAATTCGGTCAGAGATATGTCGTTTCGTCTCCCTGATATAGCGGTCAACTCACTTTGTAAACCCCGGGGTACTGTAAGTCAGGGATGACATCCTTTATGGATGGAATCAGATCACGGATTTTGTTGTACTGTATTGAACCGGACTTGGATCTTGTGTTTGTTTAGAATTTTGGAAATATTTTTAGTAACGCCTGCTATGTATGGCAGTGTGATGGTTTTGATCAGAGTCTCAAGTGGTTGTTTCTATATGGTGGGAGAGACAGCTTGGCGGATGGTACGGTCAGAGTATTCGTTTCTCTTGAGGGCCAGCAGTACATATGTTAATTCACTGGCCAGGTGGTATTGGTCCGAAATGCAATGAGCCCTATGGTGTAACGTTTTGATGATATAATTATTTTGAGTCGGGTGGTGGTGGGAATCAGGCTTCAAGTAGAAATATGTGTGGGTGGGCTTTCTGTAAACAGAATGTCCCAACGAGCCATCAGACCTCCTCTCAAACAGAACATCCAAGAATGACAGCTTGCCATCTTTCTCCATTTCCATGGTGAATTTGATGGAAGGGTGTCTGGAATTCATGTGGTCTAGGAAAAGGTTCAAAGCTGGGAGGCCATGTGGCCAAATGACGAAAGTGTCATCCACATATCTCTTCCACATGGCGTCTGACTCAAATTCATCCATGAAAACATTGGCTATCACTGGTGACAAGGGGGAACCCATGGGGGTACCCTCATTTTGTTTGTAAAAGGTGCCATTCAAAGTAAAGTAGGTGTTGATGAGGCAGTGCCAAACCAGCGCAGGTACATCGGGGTCTAGTCCATGTTGGACCAAATCTTCAATTATTTCAATGGTATCAGGTACTGGGACCTTGGTGAACAGAGAGACCACATCAGAGCTGATGAGGATATCGTCAGGAGACAGTACAATGTCTTTGACCATAGAAACCAATTGACTTGAGTTAAGTACTGCTGAGGTGGTCTTGCCAGTGAAAGGAAGCAGAGTATCTGTCAGAAAACGGGCCAGCTTGTTGGTAGGGGAGTTGATCGTGGACAGGATGGGTCGTAGTGGGGTACCTTCTTTATGGATCTTGGGAAGACCATAGAATCTAGGAGGTCTTGCAGCGGAGGGTTTTAGGTTGGGACTTTTGGTTTGTTCGATTAGGGAAGTCGAACTTGTGATGATCTTGTTGGTTTTTATCGTTAGGCTGTTAGTAGGGTCATTTTTAATTATTGAGTAACTCCCATCATTGAGTAGGTCCTGGATTTTGTTGTTGTATGAATTTTATCCATAATTACAGTGGCATTGCCTTTGTTAGCTGAGAAGATGACTATATCATCTGTCATTTTTTTAAATTCGCGAGTTCAGAGCGTTCATTTTTGCTGATGTTGCTAATGTGTTTCTTAGCATTCTTCAGAATAATAGCTATTTCAGCTCTCACAACGTCTGCTTGGATGTGTCCTATGCAGTTGAGGGCTACATCGACCTGAGAAATGATATCATCTACTGGTATATGTTTTGGGGTGACAGAGAAATTTAGCCCTTTAGCCCCACCATCACTCACTCTAGCTAAAGTCTGGTTGTAGCGCGCCATCCTGCCCCCACAGCCCCCTGTAGCATAATAAAAGGAGGCTTAACTCAGTCCCCCACCATCACTCACGTGCCCTCTCTAGCTAAAGTCTGGTTGTAGCGCGCCATCCTGCCCTCACAGCCCCCTGTAGCATAACAAAAGGAGGCTTAACTCAGCCCCCCACCATCACTCAAGTGCCCTCTCTAGCCCCTCCACCCCCCCCCCCCTTAGCCTAAGGGGTTCCACAGGGTTCCATCCTCGGCCCCCTTTTGCTCTATCTTTATGTCAATGACTTGGGCACTTACCTGGATCATTCCAGGGTAAATCTTTTTGCAGATGACACGATACTGATTACTGCTGACTGCTCTCCGGATGACGTGATTGCTAAGCTACAGGGTGATTTCAACATATTACAACATCAGCTAGTTGCTCTTAAACGAGTCCTGAATACTTCCAAAACCAAGGTGCTATGCTTCTCACCGGGACTAAAGCAGGAGGTTATTTTTCCCCAATTACATTCCTTAAATAATTATCAAATAGAGCAAGTCAAGATCTATAAGTATATTGGGGTCATCCTGAATTCAAAACTGAATTTTGAAGATCACATTGATTATATTGGTAAAAAGACAAAAATAAAAATTGGTTTTCTGTATCGACACAAGCACTGCTTCCCCCCTATGTTCCGTTTGGAATTCATAAAAGCCACCATACTGCCTCTCCTAGACTACTGTGGCATCGTGTATAAATCAGCCCCAAGTACTGTACTGAAGAAGCTTGATTCCATCTATCACTCGGCCTTAAGATTTACATTGAACTGCCCATATAGGATTCACCACTGTGATCTCTACATTGGGTCAAACTTAACATGTTCGACGGCTTGTGCACCAGATCTTATTTATTCACGATGTACTTACAAAAAAATCCGCAGACTATTTGCTGGATCTCCTCTCTGTTTCAAAGAACAAATTTGACCTCAGGTCTTCGCTCATTTACCAGCTTTACATTCGCTATTGCCGTACAAAAACTGGAGGAGGGCCTTTGCTATTGATGCCCCCAGGGTCTGGAATGCTATTGCCAATAAACTGCAACTTGAATCGCTACCAATGAGAAATTCTCTCAAACTGCTCTAGAGGAGTTGTACACCCCTAGCTGCCACTGCTATTCATTGGAGTAAAATAAAATAAAATGTTTCGCTCCGGATGACGCTGCAAAGTATTATCTGTATTTTGATTTAGCGTTCTGATCTCAAAGGTGCATTGAAAAATTTGATACTCCGACTGATGCTTATGTTGTTGTGGAGTAACTCATGCAGCCAGCTATGGCTCTAGGGTTTGGTGTTACATGTTATTTACGTAGTTTATTGTAAAAAAAAATCGGTCACAGTCCCTATGATCACTGTTACATTGCAATTATGGCTTTATTTTTTGGTGATTTCGAAAAGTTTTTTTGGTTTGGGCATGTTTGTTTTGTTGTAGTACGGAGTTAGACTGATGGCCTTAATCTAAGTTTTCTTGTGGTTGTTGTTGTTGTTGTTTGACTTGCATCCCACTGGGATTTTTGCACACAGCGTTGGTGTACGGTGCTTTTTCAGGAATATTTTGCTGTTTTTTTTCATGGATTTTCTGTTTGCACAGTCACATAGTCACTTTAAGATGTTTTCTTGTTCGTGTTTTTTTTGTTTTTTGTGGTTGCACCCGATTCAAGAGCCGAATGGCTCACAGGGCAATACCAAATAAATAAACTGAAATAAAAACCAACTTATCAACTATTACAAAACAACTATATTTAACACCAAAACACTCTCAGCATCTTCCAACTCCATTATATCTATTAATTCTACTTGGATTGATCAAAATGTAAAGGTATTACCACCCGTATTAATAGCTAAATAACTCACTGCTTGGCGCAACTTCATCTTATTAGAGTTTCCCATGCAAAAACGGCAAACAAAAAAACTCAAAAATAAACGTAAACATGCTCCAGATGAATTATAAAATTACAGTATCTAAATATGTGAATGTAATATGCAGTTTCCATGTAGCATGTTCCTGTGAGGACATACCACTTGGTTATACAGCCAGGTGATCAAGTCTAAAGAATGTGATGGAAAGTATGAAACAAAAGTGACCAATTTTGATTTAAATATTTCGTGACTGCAGGGATTCATATTCTTGGTTCTTTCGGTAAAGTCACGTAGAATCCGTGATCTGGTTCCGTCTGTAAAATATTTGATTCCGGACAGACAGTACCCTGGCGTCTACAAACTAAATTGCCTCTGTGGTAGTAGTTACATTGGAGAAACCAAACGACATGTCTCGGACCGCATTCGTGAACACAAAGCAGACCTAAAACACGGTAGGACCAACACCTCGGCCATGGCAGATCACTGTTATAATTCAGTAGGCTCACATGACATTGACTTCTTCAAGACAGAGGTTCTTTACAAGCCATCTGGCTACCATGAGAGATTCGTTCATGAGGCTATCCACATATAGAAAGTAGAGACAATTTCAACCGAGAACATGGATTCTGGCTAAGGAATCATTGGAAGGATTTGATAAACCATTTCGGGTCTTAATTGATTGTTACGCTTATGGTGTCTTTCAGACCGCATCCATTATTTTCGTCTCCTCCCTCCTCTTTTGCGAACATAGATGGACTCTTGATTTAAAGCGTTCGTGACTGCAGGGATTCATATTCTTTGTTCTTTCGGTAAAGTCACTTTTCTCAAATTTTCTTGCTGTGGTTTTCACACCTGATGATGATTGCTTGTGTTGCAGTTGAAACGTCGTGATAATTTTACTGTTTTATATTTTTATTATTTTTTTGTTTCCCTGGCAGATCACTTTACCGAACGAGCCAAGAATATTATAGTGACCAATGTTTAAAACATGAAGAGTTATTATTCTTTATTAATCCCGGTGCTACTAAAGGTGAAACAAACACTGCATCTTTCTCAATCCCATGCCACGCCAGGCATAATGATCGCGTCGCTGGGATGAGACAAAATGGGGTTTCCCACTATCTGCGTTATTGATTAACTGGCGCCAGAAACCAGCCATCTTATCAGGGCTCGTTTAACATCTGACGTGGCAGTATAACGAGTTGAAGGTCTCAGCCCAGTCACAAATGACTTGCTTGGCGACCTATAGACTCACAGAGGTTTCTGGAGGCTCAGATGAACATCTACGGACTCACATCGAGGTATACAGGTTCACATAGACATCCTTTGATGAAATTAATACGCACAGACTCACAGAGTTTCTACATACTCACACACATAGAGACACAGTGACTTACACACATACCCACAAAACAATAGATCCGTTTAGTTACACAGAGTCGCTATGTAATTTTTGCATGCTGTGTTAGCTGAAATGTAAAATTGCTCTCGTAATCATTGTAAATATTAACTTTTTTTGATTTAAAGCTTTCGTGACTGCAGTAATTCATATTCTTAGCTCTTTCGGTAAAGTCACGTTGAAGGGAAACAATAAAAATAATTGTGTTATGGTCGAAACGTCGTGAGAATTTTTTATTGTTTTATATTTATTTTATTGTTTCCCTTCAACGTGACTTTACCGAAAGAGCTAAGAATATAATATTAACTTTGCGCACGTTAACTTTTAATTTAATTTACTACCTAGCCTTATACATACACACAACTACACTACACTTACCAATTCACATACCACCCTACCTACATACATTAAAACCTCGTTCCTAATATGTGCATTAATCAGAAAATATAAGCGAGATATACCATTTCGGATCAAAATTTAGTTTCTTTCAGATATATTTAAAAACCTGTCAACGGAAGTAAATATTTTTCAGATGTTACTTTACTTTTTCCCACGAAAAGTAATGCTACGTGGCATTAGACCACGTAATAATTGTAGGCACGAAAATAGCTTACGACTGAATGTGAATGATTTTAAAATGACAAATAATCGTATATGTCCTTTAAATTATAAAATCACACATTCAAAATATTATAATTCGAAACTATTCCTGAATACTTCCCCAGCTAAATACAATACAATTACCTATTCACCTGCCTGCCTACCTCCAACCCCTACATACATTGACATACATACAAACCTAACTATATTCACCTATACTCTTTGGTTGTTTCGGTAAAGTGACGTAGGTATAAAATTAAATAATTCGCGACGTTTCAGGAGCAACACAACCGTCCGTTTAGGGCGCAACACAAGAGTCTGTCATCAGGTGATGACGGACGCTTGCGTTGCGCCCGAAACGTCGTGATTTATTTTATTTTATACCTACGTGACTTTACCGAAAAAAACAAAGTATGGATTCCTGCAGTCACGAAAGCTTCTAATCTACAGTCACCTACCTGCTCACCCTCTCACCCACCCACCTATATTATTGCATGTCTTATGTCTACTTGGCAGTTGTGTTTATTGACCTTGCTGACAAGGAGTTACAGTTCTAGATTTAAAGCTTTCGTGACTGCAGGGATCCATACTCTTTGGTTCTATTCGGTAAAGTCACGTAGGTAAAAAATAAAACAACAAAAATCACGACGTTTCGGCCACAACACAAGCGGCCTTGTGTTGTGGCCGAAACGTCGTGATTTTTGTTGTTTTATTTTTTACCTACGTGAATTTACCGAATAGAACCAAAGAGTAAGGAGTTACAGTCCCAACTACTAATGTCATTGCTAAAAACACAACAAGTTCCCAGCAATAGTGGTGATATCACACACACGCGATGCGGGCAAAGGTGGCCATGCATTTATCACATACGCAAAATCTGTCAAAACTTGACCCCTCCCCCCTCCCTGTACACAAGTGTACTTTTTACACCCCCCCCCCCCCCACCTGCGTACGTGCGCTTTACCCCCCCCCCCCAATCCTATTAAACGGCCGATATTAAATCCACTCAGAAACGATCAAGGATTAATATTAAAGTGTCCTTGTTTTACTAGCTTACAGACTAGCTTTACACACAGATTTGTACAAACAGTTATACTTGACCGTGTTATCCATTCTGACTGGTTTTCAAAAACACAATTGATCTTAAAACACAATTAAAACTCGGGGAACTAGTCTCTACATAAAGTGCGTCGACTGAACATCTGCTGTAACAGTAGACCGATGTACAGACCAGTGTTAGTGCTGAAGTCCGGGCAGCAGCAGCACGAACAGAGCACCGCGGCAGCTAAAACCTTGAGCCAGCGGCAGTCTGCAGTGAGGCCAGATTGCAGGATGTATGGTAATCCATGGGGCAGGTTGCCACACGATGTCAGACTCACTGCTGATTGCGTGATAGCTAGCAGTCAGGGGTACGGTGGCATACAAATGACACCTCTCCCACAGTCCCACTTCTCCCGGTAGTACTTGTCTGACAGCTGAAGAAACTGAACTGTGGCTCATTTGAAGGCCAATGTGGACAAATTATTATTATCGAGGCAACACCCCCCCCCCCCCCCCGTTTCCCATGCGTTCATACATTTACAGTAGACTCAACCATACAAAAGCGTAGGCATTTGGGTTAACCCCCCATCCCCCCGCCATGCATACGTACTAAATGGATGGCCCTGAACAACATTGTTAAGCAATGGCTTAACTGGCACTTTTATCAACCTGCACTGACCAGCGTAGTGAAGTATTATTTATCATCCCCCATGCAAACACAGCATGGGAAGACCATTATACAACAGTGGATTGAGAGAGCTCTGGGAAGTATTTGCAATAGTAATCCAATAGTTATCTGGTCTTATTTTGAACTTGAACTTTGTACAGTTGAGACTCTGTCTTGGACAAAGTCAAGGCTCAAGACACATTAAAACCCTGTTGATACTAAACTCGTGCAAAGCCTTTCCTATTTAGAGTTAAGGTTGCACGTTCATGCTATATAACAAAAATTGTAGTCGATTACATTGTAAGGTGACATTGGTCCGTCGTGCTATATTTGTTGTTTTATCCCCCGCTAAAGTTTGTGTTCCAGCAAGCCCCAATTCTGAGTTTTGAATTAAAATGTCCATGCAATTAATTGTAATGGTTACAGTGAGGGAAAAAAAGTATTTGATCACCTGCTGATTTTGTACGTTTGCCCACTGACAAAGAAATGATCAGTTTGTAATTTTAATGGTAGGTTTATTTGAACAGTGAGAGACAGAATAACAACAACAAAATCCAGAAAAACGCATGTCAAAAAATGTTATAAATTGATTTGCATTTTAATGAGGGAAATAAGTATTTGACCCCCTTTCAATCAGAAAGATTTCTGGCTCCCAGGGAGTGCTCCTAATCTCAGCTTGTTACGTGTATAAAAGACACCTGTCCACAGAAGCAGTCAATCAATTAGATTCCAAACTCTCCACCATGGCCAAGACCAAAGAGCTCTCCAAGAATGTCAGGGACAAGATTGTAGACCTACACAAGGCTGGAATGGGCTACAAGACCATTGCCAAGCAGCTTGGTGAGAAGGTGACAACAGTTGGTGCGATTATTCGCAAATGGAAGAAACACAAAAGAACTGTCAATCTCCCTCGGCCTGGGGCTCCGTGCAAGATCTCAATTCGTGGAGTTGCAATGATCATGAGAACGGTGAGGAATCAGCCCAGAACTACACGGGAGGATCTTGTCAATGATCTCAAGGCAGGTGGGACCATAAGGCACCAATAAAACAATTGGTAACACACTACGCCGTGAAGGACTGAAATCCTGCAGCGCTTGCAAGGTCCCCCTGCTCAAGAAAGCACATATACATGCCCGTCTGAAGTTTGCCAATGAACATCTGAATGATTCAGAGAATAACTGGGTGAAAGTGTTGTGGTCAGATGAGACCAAAATGGAGCTCTTTGGCATCAACTCAACTCGCCGTGTTTGGAGGAGGAGGAATGCTGCCTATGACCCCAAGAACACCATCCCCACCGTCAAACGTGGAGGTGGAAACATTATGCTTTGGGGTGTTTTTCTGCTAAGGGGACAGGACAACTTCACCGCATCAAAGGGACGATGGACGGGGCCATGTACCGTCAAATCTTTCGTGAGAACCTCCTTCCCTCAGCCAGGGCATTGAAAATGGGTCATGGATGGGTATTCCAGCATGACAATGACCCAAAACACACGGCCAAGGCAACAAAGGAGTGGCTCAAGAAGAAGTACATTAAGGTCCTGGAGTGGCCTAGCCAGTCTCCAGACCTTAATCCCATAGAAAATCTGTGGAGGGAACTGAAGGTTCGAGTTGCCAAACGTCAACCTCGAAACCTTAATGACTTGGAGAAGATCTGCAAAGAGGAGTGGGACAAAATCCCGCCTGAGATGTGTGCAAACCTGGTGCCTAACTACAAGAAACGTCTGACCTCTGTGATTGCCAACAAGGGTTTTTCCACCAAGTACTAATTCATGTTTTGCAGAGGGGTCAAATACTTATTTCCCTCATATAAATGCCAATCAATTTATAACATTTTTGACATGTGTTTTTTCTGGATTTTGTTGTTGTTTTTCTGTCTCTCCCTGTTCAAATAAACCTACCATTAAAATTTTAGTCTGATCATTTCTTTGTCAGTGGGCAAACGTACAAAATCAGAAGGGGATAAGATATTTTTTTCCCTCACTGTCGGCTGTATGTGAAGGCTAGGGGGGTAGGGGTTTGGTTAGGTTTAAGGAAGGGTTATGGTTCGTGAAAACACGCTTTAATAATTCATAATAAAGGTTTTTGGGTTAGATCGCGTTATTTATAAATGTGTCGTAACCCTCCCCCACCCGACACGGCCAAACAGTAAAAAATTTGTCGCGTTTACAAAGGACAAATAATAGTTCACTACTTTAGCTCACCGGTATGTTGAAGCGTGAATCAACATCATTTAAAATTTGAGAACGACGTTTCGCTGGTAATTGTTCTTTGTAAACATGACACATTTTTACTGTTTGACCGTGTCGGGTGGTGGAGGGTTACAACACTTATAAATAACACGATCTAACCCAAAAACCATTATTATGAATAATATTGGTCGCCAAAGCCTACGTGTTAAATGCTTAAATACATTATCAAGCACCGGGTGGAGTCTGGGAGCTCCACCTTTTTGTGAATCTGCTTATAAAGCCGGGTTGAATCCGGACTGCAGAAGAGACTGAGCGAATGACATGCACACTACGGCTTTCTATAAACTGGGCCTCGTCAGCATTACAGAGTGCACATTAGCCAGTTAATAGGCTAAGACTAAATTTCGATTTAAAGCTTTCGTGACTGCAAGGATTCACCTTCTTTGGTTCTTTCGGTAAAGTCACGTAGAATGAGAATAAAATAATAAAATAAGACAATAAAATTCTCACGACGTTTCGGCCACAACACAAGTAGCCTTCATCAGGTGAAAGAACAGAACTGTCGGGACGACAGTGCTTCAATGAGCGTTGCTAAGATTCGTAGCCTTAGTGGCGATGTTTACACATCACACCAAGTGTTCATTTGAGGCTTAGTCGACCTTGGGGAGGCCCGCGACCAGCTAAGATAATCGTCACTGCTATTAGTGTGGCCGTGAGCGAGAATCAAACTCGTTTTTTTCTTAGTTTGTAGCAGAGCGTGCTAACTACTGCACTACCGCTCCCCACTTCTGCTGACATCGTTGCCTATATCACATGCTGTGCAAGTTACACCCATCTATAATTTATACATGTTGTACAGGATTACCCGTAGTATCTTCCAATATACATTTTAATGACGACATCTTGGCCGAAAAAATAGGACAGATCCCGTCCAAAATAGTTTTTCTGTATGTCCCAGTGCGTTACAGACAGACACACAAACATTATTATATAGAGAAAACAGAAATAGAGCCATAGTCCTAACAATAAAGCTAAGTCAATCATTACCAATTATTTTATCTTTTAATATTTAAGTAAGAGAGATTTGGGGCAGCATATGTCACGACAGTGAATGATGGTCGATGGTCAATAAGAACGGAGGAGTGGCCGCTAGGGAACGAAATGCGAGAGATGGAGCAATTAATCAGCTCGCGTGAAGGTGTTGGGTGGATTGTTGCATTGCAAAATCATGAAAATAAAGGTGGATTTGTGAGGTATTCTCCCAGCATAATGATGAATTGCAATATAGATAGGAACAAAAACGTAAAATTAATGACAATAAACTTGTTTTAATCATAATCAGCCATGGTTAATCCACTGTTAGATGAATGCCTCCCAAAACTACCACCACCAAGCATTTGCACGTGAACTGTTTTCATTGCGGCATCTCTACAGTGAAAGTCAAGTCAGTTGTGTTCTATTCCTTGGCTGTTACTCCGTTATTATTCTTGACCACCAGCTACCATTCCTTCTTGTAATGTGGCCTGCTCAAACCCACTTACTGTTTTTTTTTTTTTAAACTGTGTTACCAATTTCGATTTAAAGCTTTCGTGACTGCAAGGATTCATCTTCTTTAGGTTCTTTCGGTAAAGTCACGTAGAATGAGAATAAAATAATAAAATAACAAAATAAAATAACAATCAAATTCTTACGACGTTTTGGCCACAACACAAGCAGCCTTCTTCAGGTGAAGGAACAGAACTGTGGGGACGACAGAGCTTCAATTAACGCTGCTAAGATTCGCAGCGTCTTTTTAAGCTCGGTGAGAGGCGCGGCGAGCCTTGACAAAGAAGTTTACATATCAGAGCAGGAGAATTTAGCATTGAAATAGTCGAGGGATTAGCTTGTGACAGAAATAGCTGTGTTAAAGTCTGGTGAGACATTGCTTAACCAACACATACTTCACTTGGAATGGAACTTTCTACTAACAAGACTGAGGGCACCCCAATGGGCTCCCCCTTGTCTCCGGTTGTAGCCAACATTTTCATGGAGAAATTTGAGACTGACGCCATCCAAACTGCCACTCTACACCCAACCTTATGGAAGAGGTACGTGGATGACACTTTTGTCATCTGGCCACATGGCCAGCCTGCTATAGACCAATTTCTCGACCACATCAATTCCATGCACCCATCCATCAGATTTACCATGGAGGTCGAAAAAGATGGCAAGCTACCCTTTTTGGATGTCTTAATTAAAAGGAGACCTGATGGTTCAATGAGTCACTCTGTCTACAGAAAAGCTACCCATACAGATGCTTATTTGAAACCAGATTCCCACCACCATCCATCCCAGAAGAACTCCCTCATCAAGACTCTATTACATAGAGCCCAATGCATTTCCGACCAGGAACACATTGCCAGTGAACTCAAACACGTACACCAGGCTCTCAGGGCTAATGGTTACTCCAACTCCACAATCTGCAAAGCCATCACTCCAGTCATGAAGAAGGATTCTCTTGAAGAGCCACTCAAAACCATCACCTTACCCTACATTGCAGGGGTTACTAAAAAGATCTCCAAAATCCTGAATAAACACAAGATCCAGGTCTGATTCAACACAGTACATAAAATCCGTGATCTGGTTCCATCTGTAAAAGATGCTGTTCCATACATACAGTACCCAGGCGTTTACAAACTAAAATGCCTCTGTGGTAGCAACTACATTGGGGAAACCAAACGACATATCTCGGACCGCATCCACGAACATAAAGCAGACTTGAAACACGGTAGGACGAACTCTTCTGCCGTGGCAGATCACTGTTATAATTCAGTGGGTTCACATGACATTGACTTCTCCAAGACGGAGGTTCTTTGCAAGCAACCGGCTACCATGAGAGATTCGTTCATGAGGCCATCCACATATACAAACACAGAAACAATTTCAACCGAGAAGATGGATTCTGGCTTAGTAACCATTGGAAAGATGTTTTAAACCATTTCGGTTCTTAATTAATTGTTTTTTTATGGTGACCGTCAGACCGCAGCTCTTTCGCTGGCATTGTGACTGTTTCTCCCTCCCTTCTGAGCAGGGATTGACTAGTCCGCCTGAATGTCGCTGTCCTTGGTGCTGATGTTGAGCGGATGGGAAAACCGCCATTTTTCACCATATAACATTGATATATAACGACTTATTGTTAGTTACTCAGCTGATTGGAGAGTAAATAGAGTTTATTGAAAACATTGAGGAGCTTATATTTTAGTTTTTTTATTGGTTTACTATATGGTATTCATTATATAGTATAATGTATACCCAGTTGCTGTATGATTAATAGCTCAGCTTATTGAAGAATAGCCAGTTTAACACGTAGGCTTTCGCGACCAATATTATTCATAATAAAGGTTTTTGGGTTAGATAACGTTATTTATAAATGTGTCGTAATATTTTCAGAGAAATATTAAATTATCTCAAACACAACTGTCGGCAGTGGCAGAACATGCTTGTCAACAAGGACACTCAATTGATTTTGACAATGTTGCAGTGTTGTGTAAAACTAATTATTACTGGCAAAGAATAATTAGAGAACCCATTGAAATTGAGAGGAATAAGAATAACTTTAATCGCTCTGACAGCTACAGGCTTAGTGCGGCCTGGAAGCGTATTATTAAATAATACACGTTACATTTTGATTTAAAGCTTTCGTGACTGCAGTGATTCATGTTCTTGGCTCTTTTGGTGGAGTCGCGTTGGGGGGAAGCAATAAAATAATAGAATATATGTTTGTTGTTTTGTTGTTTCCCTTCGGCGTGGCTTTGCCGAGGGAGCTAAGAATATGAATGCACATTACAATTCCTTATAGGGGAAACACATACTAATTAACGGATTACTAACATAGCATATAATCACTAACACACATTACAACTAATTACTAATCTACAACTCATTACTAATCATAACCATTGACTGATTACTAATCGATTATATAATTACAATACCCCCCCCCCCTCCGCCTCTAATCACTGCACCTGATATGAGTTAAATGATGACGTCACCCTGCTGCTCTATATAAAACCGGGAGCAAGCGAGGGCTTTACCATTCTGGCGAATTGCCCGATGATGCTGATGTATTTACCAGCGAAACGTCGTACTCAAACTTTAAATGTTGTGGATTCACTCTTTAACACACCGGTGGGCTAAAGTAGTGTCTTTTGTCAACGTGACACTTTTTTTTGCTGATTGGCCGTGTCGGGTGGTGGAGGGTTATGACACATTTATAAATAACGCGATCTAACCCAAAAACCTTTATTATGAATATTATTGAAGAATATATTAAGTACATTTATTATATTGACGTGATATAGACTTAGTTTTTACACATCGGTTTACTTTATGATAGTTGGTTAGTTGGAATCCTTTAGCGTCCATATACTAAATGCCTCTGTTGATATGTAAACTTTGACTTTAACAGCTATTTCTGTCACAAGCTAATCCCTCGACTATTCAATGCTAAATTCTCCTGCTCTGATATTTAAACTCCTTTGTCAAGGCTCTTCACGCTTCTCACCGAACTTAAAAGACGCTATTGTTTACTTTATAACAGGTAGTAATTGGACTCCTATAGCGTCCATATACTAAATGCCTCTGTTGATTTTTAAACTTTGACTTTAACACAGCTATTTCTGTCACAAGCTAATCCCTCGGCTATTCAATGCTAAATTCTCCTGCTGTGATATTTAAACTCCTTTGTCAAGGCTCTTCACGCTTCTCACCGAACTTAAAAGACGCTATTGTTTACTTTATAATAGTTGGTAATTGGAGGCCTCTAGCGTCCATATACTAGATGCTTCTATGGATATGTAAACTTTGACTTTAACACAGATATTTCCGTCACAAGCTAATCCCTCGACTATTTCAATGCTAAATTCTCCTGCTCTGATATGTAACCTCCTTTTTCAAGGCTCGCCGCGCCTCTCACCGAGCTTAAAAAGACGCTGCGAAGCTTAGCAGCGTTAATTGAAGCTCTGTCGTCCCGACAGTTCTGTTCTTTCATCTGAAGAAGGCTGCTTGTGTTGTGGCCGAAACGTCGTGAGAATTTTATTGCGTTATTTTATTATTTTATTCTCATTCTACGTGACTTTACCGAAAGAACCAAAGAAGATGTATTACCAATATTCTGTAATCCGTTTGCTCCTCTTTCTATCTCATTGTAATTATAAGCATTCATCTGTCCATGCTTCCTTTCACTCTATTTAAATGTTACATTGTTTTGCGTGCCAATGACCATGTTTCTGAAACAATAGTATACCTTTGTTCTGTTTATATTCAGCCTTGCCCAAATTTACAACCTTATGTATTAAGTTTAAATGATATTCCCTGCCATTTATTCATCTTGGGAATTATAATGACAATCTCATAAAAAATATATATGGACTTGTTATTTTCTATTTCAACATTTTCTGGAATGTGATTTTTTAATGAAATATATCATTTCTATATATCTTTTGCAAGGCCTGCATAGACACATTTATAAATATCTTTAACTATTTACAAATGTGAAACATCAATTCCAATGTAGTAAGTCCAACTGAGTCACAGACGTTAACTTGGGAGCAACACTATTTATTCCCAACCAACGTGCAACATAACACAACCTACGCTCGGGTCTCGAATGCCCATCTCACCACGCTACGGCAGAACTAGACACGGTTCGCTATCCCGGTCCTGACCACAAGCTGGGTCCCAGACCGCGTGGCAAGAGGATTCTTCTCCCCGACGTGGATCTTCAAACACCAACACATGAAGAACCCCGAGCTCCTCACGGAGCTCCCATTATATGTTCCTGGGTTGGACTGGCTTCGCCCCTAGCCCCGCCCACCTTCCAGGCTTCTCGAGCTCCTTCTCGAACCTTCTGGAGAGCTCTTAGGGACTACGTGACTGCCCCTCGGCCCTCGTCCACCGGTGGCCCCCCTCCGGTATCATCCGGTCACGTGACAACAGGTCAGCCACAGTGTCATGCCCCACAGTAACCCTGGCTGACTGACGCTCGCTCTCGCTCCCTCACTGGGAGCCGGAACCCGCACACTGCTAGCGCTGCTACCGTGATAACCAGCGCTCACCCAACCACCGCTAGTGTGGGTACTGCAGCCCGCCATCCGCGCTGCCCGTAATGACCACATTACCAGCCGTGACTTCACAAGCCCGGCACCATACAGTGACGAGAACAGTCACAATAACCCAACCCAACTATACAATATATACAACAATACACACACACACACAAACCACAACCGGCACACGAAATCCTCACAATCAACCTCTCCCACCCTCAACGTGTAACAACGCTCGTGAGCTCGATGGCGAGCAGGATCAGCCAAATACTGGCCACGACTCACGCGAGTGCGACAGCCCATGATGGTGTGGTAGTGTGCAATGTGCGGGATCATGCAAAACGAGTCTTTGAACGAGTCCATGATGCCGGTCCTCCAGATGGGTTGTACTCGACCGCCTTAGCAGGACTGGGGGGAGCAAGAAATTGACCCGACGAAGCCGGCTCCTCATGCAGAGTAGTAGGCTGGGTCGTCGGGTCCTTAGCCTTCCGAGCACGCGAGGCCGACACGAGCAGCCGCGTGCAAGGCATCAATCGTGCAGCGCCTGGGGGCGGAAGAGAGACAATCTCCTGAGGACCCCTGTCAGCCAACACACGCCCCAGCTCGTCGGGTACACTTGACACTCGGCCCCTGCGAAGTGGATATGAAACAAACTCAAAAAGCTTAATGAATGGTTTCAGGCGAGAGGGGTGCACAAACCAGCTTCCACGTACCAAATCGAACCTGAACACACTGGGGCCACACGATCCGAATTACATTAACCGGCCCTCTACAAGGTTGCAGCAGGTGACATTCCCACTCGCACCTGTCACCCGGCAACCAATGGTGCAGGGAAATGCGTGCATCTTTTAGCCGCTCTTTGGCCAGCTGCCTGGCCCGAGAATTAGTGCTGGCGGCTTCCCTCAGCTCAGAAAGTTTACCCAACATAAATCTTACCGAATCAGAAATTTTGGACACTTTGGGGTAGGCACGGCCTGCAACTGCACATTGATGGGAGAGTCATACTCTCTACCATACATCAAAAACAAGGGAGAGCAGCCGGTGGACGTGTGAGGGGTCATCCTGTAAGCGGCTAGAACTGCGGGGATATGTAAATCCCAATCGACCTGCAACTCGCTGACCAAGTGACTCAACATGGCGGTCAGAGTCCGATGTAAACGCTCGATCATGCCATCGGTTTGTGGGTGGTATGGGGATGTGCATACCTTCTTCGTACCCAGCAGGTCGCAAACCTCACGCAACGGCGTGGAAGAAAATGTTTTACCTTGGTCCATCAATAATTGCTCAGGAACCCCCTTATC
Source organism: Petromyzon marinus (assembly GCF_048934315.1). NCBI lineage: Eukaryota > Metazoa > Chordata > Hyperoartia > Petromyzontiformes > Petromyzontidae > Petromyzon > Petromyzon marinus. Next base: position 361,102 of record NC_133741.1, on the reverse strand, counting down.
CAGGACATAGCCATTCAGGAACGCATCGGTGATGGCAACAGCCGACTGATTTTGGAGCGGCCAATCCATAGGCCAGTCCGAGAAATACTCGACGCCAACAAGTAAATACTTGTTACCAAGTGCCAAAATGTGGAATGGCCCGAGAATATCGAGGGCCACAATCTCATTCACCCTTGACACCTGTATGAAATGCAGCGGAGGGCAGCAGGATCTCGCCGGCGGCTTGCGCCTGGCACATTGCACGCAACCTTTAAGTAGATCCTCAACGTCGGAGGCCATGGCCGGCCAGTAAAAATCAAATCTGAGCACGGCCAGCATCTTCTGCACTCTGAGGTGCAACAGCCATTTATGCACAGCCCACACAACCTCGCCCTGCAGGGCGGTAGGGACAACAATAGCATAACAGCGCAACCCTCCATCCCAATACATGAGCAATCCACCCCACAGCACAAACAAGTTAACATCCCGTGGTGTCTCACCATTGGCGGTCACCCTGACACGCCGGCGCAGCTTAAGGAGGGACGAATCCTCCGCCTGTCGACGTCCCCACACTTCAAAGTCAAGAACAAGAGTAGCATCACGTGCGAGAGAGACGTCGCCCATCCCCTCATGGGCGTCCATGGCGGACGCAGCGAGAGGGGAGGGGGAGGTCAAGACGTTCGGCTTACAGCAACCCAAACAGGAAAAACACGCGCACTCCCCGGGCACGGGCAATCGCGAGAGGGCATCGGCATTAGAATGGCGAGTACTTTTGTGATAAATGACATTAAAAGAGAAATCCTCTAGGATCTCAAGCCATCACGACAATTGGCCGGAGGGCTGGTCCACACGCAACGCATACTAGAGTGCCGCATGATCGGAGCGCACCTCAATGTGGCGCCCATACAAATACGGCCAATACTGCTGCACAAACACGACAATGACCAACAATTCCTGGCGCGTAACGCAGTACCGCTGCTCCGCCGGAGACAGCACCCTGTTGCCATATGCCATCACGTGCTCCACGCCATTAACAATCTGAGACAGCATGGCTCCAATGCCGGTATTACTGGCATCCGTGTCCAAGATGAAGGGCAGCGAAAAATCGGGATAACGCGGGGGGGAGCATTGACAAGCCCATCGCGAATGGAGTGGAAGGCAACTTCCTCCGCCTCCCCCCAATGAAACTTATGGCCCTTGGCCATCAGGGCCTGGAGAGGTTTCATAATAGATGCGAACTCCGCGACAAACCGGCAGTAGTAAGAGGCAAAGCTAATAAAACTGCACACCTCGGTAGCCAAGGTGGGTGTCGGCCATGTCCGAAGACAGGCAGTTTTCTCAGGGTCTGTCGCGATGCCCAACTCGCTAACTATATGGCCCAAATAACAGACAGACTTCTGGAGCAAATGGCATCTTTGGGGCTTAAACTTCAAGTCTGCCGCGCGCATCTTAACAAAAACAGCCCCCAGGCGATCCAAATGTTCCTCAAACGTTCGGCCAAAAACGATGACATCATCCAAATATATCAGTCACGAATCCCATTGGAGACCCGCCAAAACCAATTCCATTAGCCTCTGAAAAGTGGCAGGTGCGGAATGGAACCCCATCCGAAGTCTGTTAAATTCTAATAGCCCTTGAGGCGTCTGAAAAGCTGTCTTGGGCCTCGAGGCCTTGTCAAGGCGCAACTGCCAAAACCTGGACAAAAAATCGAGGGTTGAAAAATATTGCGCGCCCGCCAAAGCGTCCAACGAATCGTCCATGCGAGGCAGGGGGTAGGCATCCACGACTGACACATTGTTAGGCTTCCTGAAATCGACTTAAAACCGCAGACTGCTGTTGTGTTTCTTAACAAGTACAATCGGAGCACCCCATGGACTGGTGGACGGTGAGATGATATCCGCGGCCAACATTTCGTCCACCGCCGCACGAACATAATCCTTTTCGGCCAGACTCAGGCGATAAGGATTCTGACGAATGGGGGCGCATTACCTGTGTCAATATAGTGACTCAAAAGAGACGTCTGACCAATATCGAACTTAGATTTACTGAAAATGTCAGAAAATTCTCGCAGGAAAGCCCTTAGTTTTCGCATCTGGGCCGCGGACAGATCGCCGCATTCCAAACATAACTTATCAAGCCAACCCTCATTGACCACCGGAGGACCGTTTGATTGCGTGCCGACCCCAATGTTCCCAACGACCTCGCGTTTGGGACACACCGGGGACGCGTGAGCAATTACGGAACCGTCTTGAATAACAGTAGCGTCAGACCCTGTATTGAGGCCCTGTATAAACTGCGGCTGGTCCTGAGAGACCACTCCAACCATGAAAAAGGATCCTCTTGAGGAGCCATTCAAAACCATCACCTTACCCTACATCGTGGGGGTCACAAAAAATATCTCCAAAATCCTGAATAAACATAAGATCCAGGTCCGATTCAACACAGTACATAAAATCCGTGATCTGGTTCCGTCTGTAAAAGATGTAGTTCCAGACATACAGTACCCGGGCGTTTACAAACTAAGTTGCCTCTGTGGTAGCAGCTACATTGGAGAAACCAAACGACATATCTCGGACCGCATCTGTGAACATAAAGCAGACATGAAACACGGTAGGACGAACACCTCAGCCATGGCAGATCACTGTTTAATATTCAGTGGGCCAACATGACATTGACTTCTCCAAGACGGAGGTTCTCTGCAAGCCATCTGGTGACCATGAGAGATTTTTTCATGAGGCTATCCACATATACAAACACAGAGACAATTTCACCTAGAAGATGGATTCTGGCTTAGTAACCATTGGAAAGACGTTATAAACCATTTCGGTTCTTGATTGATTGTATTTTATGGTGACTTTCAGACCGCAGTCCATTTTCTGGCACTGCCTCTTAGTACCTATCACACGTCGGTCAATAGTATAGTTTATAGCATTTGTATAATAAATAGTATAAGTGTCATGTTTAACATAATTCATAAGGCAATATATAGAACCATAATTGTATAATGAATATACAGCAGTGTGGTATACAGTAGGGTTAATACATAGTGTAATACTACAAGTCTAATATTTTATAGTCTAAAGTATAGGGTAGTGTATAGTAACACATTGTATAATTCAAGGGTGGGGTTTGTCTATGGACACGATATTATACAATGTCGTTTAGATTGGAAGGTATAATATTGTATTGTATAGTAGTCTAGTTTATAGCATAGTTATAACGCAACACAGGACCGAGCAGCGCACCGTGGCTGTTTCCTCCTCTTCCCCCCCCCCCCCCGTTCCGAACATAGATGAACTCGTCCGTCTGAACAAAGCTCGTCGCTCTCCATGGTGTTTATCCCTCATACTAACATCATGCTAATCCCGCAGTTACATGCTAATTTACTGTTGATATGTAAACTGGTGCTAATCCCTCACACCAACATCATGCCAGTCCCCCAGTTACATGCTAATGTATATGTAAACTCCTTTGTCAAGGCGTTATGTTGCTCCCACACAGCTTAAACGACGCTGCCAAGCTTGGCAGGGTTCACTCAAGCGCTGTCTTCCGGACAGTCCTGTTTCTTCACCTGAGGAAGGCTACTTGTGTTGTGGCCGAAACGTCGTGAGAATTGTATTGTTATTATTTTTTTATTATTTTATTTCCATTCTACGTGACTTTACCAAAAGAACCCAGAAGATGAATCCCTGCAGTCATGAAAGCTTTAAATCGAAATTTGACTCAAGATATGTTTGTAGCATTGTTTACAGTACTTCCATCGTGGTGTTTGATATAGATGTTTAAGGGAGATGCCCTATGCATGCGTATGCAAATTTCTATCACGTGCTGCTGGGAGACAAAGGCGGTTGGGAGACTCTATTTTTCTCTATGGGCTACATTTTGTCTTGGTTATGTGTGTTTGACCTATTTCGCCTCATCTCTTCTGGATAACCCTCGGTTTAATGCTTCATAATTATTATTTGGTTAATGTTTCCCAAAATGCATGATTTATCATTGTTATCACCACGTATATTCCTAGGGTTTTATTAACCTTCGTTCCCCCAACTGCATCCAGGGATTTGTGCTGTTTATTCTCGAGTTATTATTATTTTGTTATCCCGAGGTTGGAGATGTAACTAAGTTTCGGCTTAAAACATCCCTGACTGCCAGAATTCATTTTTTTATATTCTTGGTAAAGTCGTGTAGAGAGAAGAATAAAAAAATTAAGGTGAATAACTTTAGTATTAAACTCATATATGAGAAATAATAACCCACTAATGTAGATTGTAGCCTGGTTTTTAATCGGAGTGAGTGTGTGGGTCTATGATGTTCACTTATTCGTGTCGCTAAGTTTTTGGACTTTCTGTTAATTAAAATAACCTAAAACTCGTCTGTTTGGTTTTCGCCGCCTGGGAAGCTGGCGAGCCTTTTGTTTGTATGGGCTTTGAAGCCGTGTAGGAATTTCCCCAGAATCTCATTAGCAATTCCCCCCCCCTTCTCTTTTGTTTTGGGTTTTTATTATATTTTATGGCTTATCTCTGGCTGCCTGGTTCCGAGTGTGAAGGGCAGCTGCTGTGAGGGGAGGGGGGGTTCACATCACCCCCTTTTTGCCCCAAGTGTCACCGCGATTGATTAAAACAAATATTGCCAGAATTATTTTTAATATTTTTTTTTGGAAAAAGGCCTATATATACATTACGCCCTTTTAAAAAGTGATCAGTGGTTGATTGGCCACGGGTTATTCTTAAACAAAATAAATGCCTTGTTCCATCATGAACCATCAACTGTCCTCAAGTTTCGGCTGCTATTTTCCTTACAAGGCGCGCGTACTTATCACAAACTTAGCATGGTTACATTTGAAATAAAAAATATATCAAGGCTACATGTTACATCGGTTCTTATCAATTATTGTTACTGTGATTTTTGTTTTAGTTCCTGGGAAACGCTAGGCAGCGGTTTCAAACACGGTTGTGCATTGTCTTCCTCATGTTACCTCCTTGCCACATATTTACCAAGTTTTGAGTGTTGGCTGCTTTGCCACTTTTGGTTAAGAGTGTTGCCTGTTTGGAATCCTTATTTCCTTCCTCTGTAGTTTTAATTTGACATGCGGATTTCCAAGCAATGTATTTCAGACTTGGTTCGTTTATGGCATTTTCATGATCATTATCGATATTCTCCTGGCCAGGTATTTTAGAGTCACGCAACATCACATCATCCTACTGGTTCATCGTCGTTATGGCTTTATTCAATTGGGCACGGTTTACTGGTTCGTTTTTGTATATATTTTTATGTCACTCTCTTTCCATGTGGGACTATGTGGCGTAAATTTGTGTTGCACATAACCAGAATCAGCACACACCACGAGTTTTCGTGCTCGACTGTCGGTGGCACTTGCCTTCCCCGCAGCAATATGAGCATTTGTTGACTCAGTGAGTCGATTCGATTCCGTGCCCCGTTGGGTCTCCCTATTTGTGCTTTTGAGTGTACTGGGTTTCAACACAATTCCCGATCCGTCATGGATCTTCATCTCCTCCATTTCAGCAATCCGATCTACATCCATCCTCAATGTTTCGATGCACAATTTTTCATGCAAAGGCTGATGCTTGCATTCCTCAGGGCGTGTCCCTGCAGCGCGTTCCTCTGCCCTATCCACAGTACAATCACGAAAATCCGCGACACAATGGGCGGCTTTTCCCATTACCTGGCGATCAGGTTTTACTCCCTTGCCCTGCGGCTTATCATCTCCTGTCGGATCACACCTCAATGCAGTTATGTTTTTATGTTCGAAAGGTGTGTCAATTACGGGAGCGATGCTTGCGTTCTCTACCACATTATCATAATTGGTACTCGACGCATTTAGAGTTTCCCAATCATTGCTACCCTTCTGGTTTGCCTTGTCACTCGCAGCCTGCTTGTATTTTACAACGGGGCTGTGATTTTGCTGTAATTCAGCGGGTAGTGCTCTCACTGACAGCTCATTCTCAATTAATGTGGGTGATTTATCACGTGTTTGTGCCACATTTTGTATCTCAGTTGAGCCCATTTTTGTTTCCTTGTTTCCTGTTTCTCTACTCCCTCCTGGTAGAGCCGGTGGTGGTATCGATCGGAAGTGGGCAGATTGTGTTTGACCTTCCATGTGCCGTGGCATTGGGTACTGGTATGATTCTGCTCTTCGCCTCCACACGTTGCGATTCTCATAAATACTTGTCTTTGCGCACTGTGGTCGCCTGCAGTTTGTATGCCACCCTCTAGCTGGATTGTTACCTTGCCATCTGTGTGTGTAATTATGTTGGTAGTTCGTGTGCTTGCTCCTCTCTGCATTGTGGGGCTTGGTGTATTAAATGCCTCACATTTGGGGTGCTTTAGCTGCTCACGTGATTTTTACTTCCCTCTGAAAGGCTGGGTACATTATCCCTCTCCCTGTGTGTTGGATCCGAATTATGGCTCCTAGTTCTATATAGCCTTGTCATGTGAGCCCTATTCTCTATGGTGTAAGAAGGCCGTCTCTGGGTCCAAAACTATTCCCACAATTTTTTGTAATCTCTGGACTCAAGGATTAAAAAACATAATCTTAAACATTTTGTCACCTTCGTGATACTGATCCACATCGCCTGCGTAATACGCTCTTTTTAATCGTAGGAGGTAATCTCGCGGATCCTCACTCTTTGGTTCTATTCGGCAAAGTCACGTAGGTAAAAAATAATAATAAATAAAACAAAAAATCACGACGTTTCGGTCACAACACAAGTGGCCTTCATCAGGTGAAGGCACCAAACTGTCCAGAGGACAGCGTTGGAGTGAAGAAAGTCAAGCGCAGGTCGCCTCCTTTAAACTGTGAGGGGGAAAACAGAAAACGCCTTGACAAAGGAATTAGCATAAAATGTACGACTGTGAAAGCTTGGAATTAGCATAAAATGACATTACACGACCGTGAGAGTTTGCGATGCCACTAATTGAATAAATATACTGGACCATTGAAAATTAGTTTCATGTTTGGTTCGATTTAGAACATCTTTCCAATGGTTGCTTAATTTGAAACCATCTTCTCGGTGTAAATTGTCTGTGTTTGTAAATCTGAATTTCCTCGTGTACAAATCTATGTTAAAAACCCGTGGGTTTGCAGAGGACCTTGGTATCGGAGAAAACTATATCGTGATCACCCACAGCGTTGTAACAGTGATCAGCTACGGCAGAAGAATTCGTTCTGCCGTGTTTCAAATCTGATTTGTGCTCGCGAATTCGGTCAGAGACATGTCGTTTTGTCTCCCCGATATAGCAGTCACCACAGGTGCAGATCAATTTGTAAACTAGGAGGTACTGTAAGTCAGGAATGACATCCTTCACGGAAGGGATCAGGTCACGGATTTTGTGGACTGTATTGAACCGGACCAGGATCTTGTGTTTGTTTAAAATTTTGGAGATCTTTTTAGTAACGCCTGCTATATATGGTAGTGTGATGGTTTTGATCGGAGTATCAAGTGGTTGTTTTTGTATGGAGGGAGAAACAGCTTGGCGGATGGTACGGTCAGAGTATCCATTCCTTTTGAGGGCCAGATGTACATGTTTTAATTCACTGGTCAGATGGTGTTGGTCCGAAATGCAATGTGCCCTGTGGTGTAACGTTTTGATGAGAGAATTATTTTGCGTCGGGTGGTGGTGGGAATCAGGTTTCAAGTAGGAATCTGTGTGGGTGGGTTTCCTGTAGACAGAATGTCCCAATGAGCCATCAGGTCTCCTCTCAAACATGTGACTTTACCGAATAGAACCAAAGAGTATGAATCCTTGTAGTCACGAAAGCTTCAAATCTAGGATCCTCGTCTACGCACTGGGTCATAGATTTGGCAGCATTAAACCCCTCAGACAATGTTGAATATTCTCTAAACTTCCGAATCACTGCCAGGCTCAGTTGTTTGAAACCATTTCTAACCTTGTATGGTAATGACTTTACCCATGGTATAGAATGTTCATCTAAACTTATTTTCAGCAGACTCGCTTTCTAATCCTTTTTCCTCAGACCTCTGATCATTGCCTCCGCTTCTACTGTTACAATGTGTATGTCTCTGTTCCTATTGTGTGGATCAAAATAGAGAATTCTGACGAGAGCTTTTTCCATCAATTTCAGAGTCTTACTACTGAATGAGTATTCAGAAAGTTGGTCGTCGTCAGAGGAGTCAGTGTCAGATGAGCTATCACTACAATTGTGGCGCTGCTTAACATAACTTCTGTAGTGTATTTTGCGCCTGTAACATAGGTCAACTTTGCTTGGTGATTCTTGCTTGTCCCATGGCTTGTGTTCCTTAGGTTTCCTATGTTGATTTTGTGATCCTTGTTTATGGGTTGGTGTGCGTTGTTCCCTTAGCCTGTGCTTATGTGGTGAGTGTCTTTGAGCTCGGCTTTCCTGCTGCACACTGTGTGTATGGTGTCTGCTAGTTGTGGCGCTTGCGTTCCGAGGTCCTTGTTTGATGCCTGGTTTACATTTGTCTCGTGCCTCGTGTCTGTCGTGATGTTTGTTGTCGGTCGTCTGTGGTGCGGATTGTTTTGTTGGTGGTTTTTGCGTAGCATGCGTCTCTCTGGAGAGCTGTCCCTGCTATCTGTGTTGTGTCGGTCGTGTTTGAGTGGTGTGTTTCTCTGGTGAGCTGTCTCTGCTGTGTTGATTGTGTAGCTAAGGTTCCGCCCTTTTTGGCGCTATCAGTACAGAATATCCTGGCAACTTTGTTTTAATATTTTGTCTCCCTCTGACTTCGGGGTTGTCAGTCCCACTTGTTTCCTGCTGCATCTGTATTTATCCATCCCTTCTCTCGAGTTGCAAGGGGGTTTCTTTGTTAAAGTTACTTTGATTGATAACCATACTTTTTGTGTGGTCTGTTTCTGGACTACGGTCACATACCCAAGAATGTGGTGTACTCCTACCTTCGTATTTGTTCTGTGAATCAAGGTCTGTGAATTTCGCTGGTGCCACTAGCACCGATTCCTTCTCTCTTATGAGGGTGTGAAGACATTTTCCCTCGTCTATCAGAGACAGTTTCTTGCCTGTTTCCTTTCGAATTTTTCCTAATTCCATAATCTCCGTCTGTCTGCCTGTGTGAGAAGGTATGAATCCAGTCTTGCTATTTCTGCAGTTTTTACATCGTGTTCACTTTTGTCACATTTTATCAAGTCCTGATGTAGTTTCCCTCGATGTGTCTCAATGTCATCGATATGGCTCCCCTCCCATGTGTCCCCTCTGCCTTGTCTGCTCTGTAGCAGATCGGCCTGTACGTTTTAATACGAGTTCCCAATATTCCGCAATCCACTAAAAATGTCCTCTTAATCCTAGAATCTCATGTGTGGCGTGAGCTACTCTGGTATTCCACTTCAGAGTGCATATCAAAACAATTGTATCACAGAATGCAGTCAGTTCGACTCGAGCTACTCTGGTATTTCGCCCCAGAGTGCATATAAAACAATTCTATCACAGAATGCAGTCAGTTCGACTCGAGCTACTCTGGTATTTCGCCTCAGAGTGCATATATAACAATTTTCCTATCACAGGATGCAGTTGGTTCGACTCGAGAATATTGTCTTAATCTAGCTATCTTTGTTATAACCTGCTACTCCGGTACTTCACCTCAGAGTGCGTTTTTTTGTTTGTTTTACACCCGTTTACAATCACAAGGCAATGTTAGTTCACAATACTTTGGTTAACACAACAGTGATTAATTATTTAATTAATGCATAAACTGTCTGCGAGAGTTCCCGGACGAGCAAACCCATTATGTTGCATATGCCGGGTCTTGAAAAATTTATAATAATAAAAATGGAAAAATTCATAATTATCCGAATTTATGCTAATTAGGAAGGTGCAATGGTATTAAGTTATGCAAATGCATGCGATTATGCTAATGCATGCCGTTTTGATCATTAGGCTCTGCCTCGTTGTCTAGGGTCGTATTATCAATCGGGAAAATACAATTATTCTCGCTTTAACATTTACTGATTATGTCTTAGTGTTTTTATGTCAGATCTCCAAATTCAAATCTCACTGCAGGATACAGTTCTTATCATTAAGATTATTAAGCATGAACTTAGGAAGGCACCACTCAGACACTTCTGTGCTAAGCAACTTTAATTTTAGATTTAAAGCTTTCGTGACTGCCAAGATCCATACCCTTTGGTTCTATTGGGTAAAGTCACGTAGGTGAAAATAAAATAACAAAAAATCACGACGCTTCGGCCACAACACAAGCGGCCTTCATCAGGTGAAGGGACGAGACTGTTTGGAGGACAGCGCTGGAGTGGAAGAAGCCACGCTTAGATCACGACCTTTAAGCTGTGTGAGAAGAAAAAGACCACGCGCCTTGACAAAGGAATTAGCATATAATTTAGCATTGAAATGGCTCATTGAAATAGCTAAGTTAAAGTATACACATCCGCAGAGGTACCCCTTGACAAAGGAATTAGCATCGAATTTAGCATTGAAATAGCTGAGTGATTAGCTATGTTAAAGTTAGAGCATATACATTCACCGAGGCACCTAGTACTCATCAAACAGGAGAATTTAGCAAAACACAACCATGCTCAGACATCGGACCTGTGTGCGAGCAAACAAGGTGTTCTGACAAAGAAATTAGCATAAAAATTAGCATTTGATTGGCGGATTTTAGGAAAGAGGTGGTGTACGTGCCGGTGGACTCGCAGTTTGGCGCGGGGGGGGGGGGGGGGAAGGGGAGAGGGGGGAGTTTACCTATTGATGGTGTGAAAAGGGGGAATTTATAAGAGCTGCGAAAATTTGGGGTACCACTACTTAAAAAATATACTGTACCATTGAAATTAGTTTAATGTTTAGTTCGATTTAGAACATCTTTCCAATGGTTGCTTAATTTGAAACCATCCTTTCGGTTGAAATTGTGTCTGTGTTTGTAGATCTGAATTGCTTCATGAACAAATCTCTGATAAAAGCCCGTGGGTTTGCAAAGAACCTTGGTATCGGAGAAAATTATATCGTGATCCCCCACAGCATTGTAACAGTGATCACCCATGGCAGAAGAATTCGTTTTGCCGTGTTTCACATCTGATTTGTGCTCGCGAATTCGGTCAGAGACATGTCGCTTTGTCTCACCGATGTAGCAATCACCGCAGGTACAACTCAATTTGTAAACCCCGGGGTACTGTAAATCAGGAATGACATCCTTCACGGATGGGATCAGATCACGAATTTTGTGTACTGTATTGAACCGGACCTGGATCTTGTGTTTGTTTAGAATTTTGGAAATCTTTTTAGTAACACCCGCTATATATGGAAGTGTGATGGTTTTTGACCGGATTATCAAGTGGTTGTTTCTGTATGGAGGGAGAGACAGCTTGGCGGATGGTACGGTCAGAGTAACCATTCCTTTTGAGGGCCAGGTGTACATGTTTTAATTCCCTGATCAGGTGGTCTTGGTCCAAAATGCAATGAGCCCTATGGTATAAAGTTTTGATGAGAGAATTCTTTGGGGCTGGGTGGTGCTGGGAATCAGGTTTCAAGTAGGAATCTGTGTGGGTGGGTTTCCTGTAGACAGAATGCCCCAATGAGCCATCAGGTCTCCTCTCAAACAGAACATCTAAGAATGGTAGCTTGCCATCTTTCTCCACTTCCATGGTGAATTTGATAGCAGGATGTCTGGAATTGATGTGGTGTAGGAAAAGGTTCAGAGCTGGGAGGCCATGTGGCCAAATGACGAAAGTGTCATCCACATATCTCTTCCACAGGGAAAGTCTGAGGGTGGAAGTCTGGATGGCGTCTGATTCAAATTTCTCCATGAAAATATTGGCTATCACTGGTGATAAGGGGGATCCCATGGGGGTTCCCTCATTTTGTTTGTAGAAGGAGCCATTCCAAGTAAAGTAGGTATTGTTGAGGCAGTGCCTAACCAGTGCAGGTGTGTCGGGGTCTAGTCTCTCCGAATTCTAAACAGATTCTGCTTAATGCCAGCCTATCTTGAATCTCAGAGAGGATAAGGCTACTCCGATTTGAACTCGATACTTTAGACAGGACTCTCCTACAAGCTCATTTAATGTTAACACAAAAAATGTCACCTTCTGATTGGAATCACGTAGACAACATGACTGCTTCTTCTGCTGAGTCACTGTCAGTCAAATGTAAAGCTAACCTGATTTCTAAATTCAACCACCTATCAAAGAAGAACCCAGTTCCACATATAACAAAACGAGATGTTAACAAAATCGTCATTAATCAGAGTAGCACCCCGATTTCGGACAATTTGAAAACAGTACTGGCTAGGGGACTAAATTTTGCTGTCACCCCAAAACACATACCAATAGATGATATCATCTCTCAGGTCGATGTAGCCCTCAAAGGCGTAGGACACATCCAAGCAGACGTTGCGAGAGCTGAAATAGCCACTATTCTTAAGAATGCTAAGAAACCCATTAGTAACATCATCAAAAATGAACGCTCTGAACTCGCGAATTTAAAAAACAGAAGTGATATAGTCATCCTCTCAGCCGATAAAGGCAACGCTACTGTTATTATGGATAAAGATTCATACAACAACAAATTCCAGAATCTGCTCAACGATGGAAGTTACTCAAAAATAAAAAAATGACCCTACTAATAGCCTAGCGATAAAAACCAACAAGATCATCACAAGTTCGACCTCCCTAATCGACCCAACTAAACGTCCCTCCCTAAAACCTTCTGCTGCAAGACCCCCTAGATTATATGGTCTTCCCAAGATTCATAAAGAAGGCACCCCACTTCGACCCATCGTATCCACGATCAACTCCCCTACCTATAGACTAGCCCGTTTTCTGTCAGATACCTTGCTGCCTTTCACTGGCAAGACCGCCTCAGCAGTACTTAACTCAGCCCAATTGGTCTCTATGGTCAAAGACGTTGTACTGTCCCCTGACGATATCCTTGTCAGCTTCGATGTGGTCTCTTTGTTCACCAAGGTCCCAGTACCCGATACCATTGAAATAATTGAAAATTTGGTCCAACATGGACTAGACCCCGACACACCTGCACTGGCTAGGCACTGCCTCTACAATACCTACTTTACTTGGAATGGCTCCTTCTACAAACAAAATGAGGGTACCCCCATGGGATCCCCCTTATCACCAGTGATAGCCAATATTTTCATGGAGAAATTTGAATCATACGCCATCCAGACTTCCACCCTCAGACCTTCCCTGTGGAAGAGATATGTGGATGACACTTTCGTCATTTGGCCACATGGCCTCCCAGCTCTGAACCTTTTCCTACACCACATCAATTCCAGACATCCCGCCATCAAATTGACCATGGAAGTGGAGAAAGATGGCAAGCTACCATTCTTAGATGTTCTGTTTGAGAGGAGACCTGATGGCTCATTGGGGCATTCTGACTACAGGAAACCCACCCACACAGATTCCTACTTGAAACCTGATTCCCACCACCACCCAGCCCAAAAGAATTCTCTCATCAAAACTTTATACCATAGGGCTCATTGCATTTCGGACCAACACCACCTGACCAGTGAATTAAAACATGTACACCTGGCCCTCAAAAGGAATGGTTACTCTGACCGTACCATCCGCCAAGCTGTCTCTCCCTCCATACAGAAACAACCACTTGATACTCCGGTAAAAACCATCACACTTCCATATATAGCAGGCATTACTAAAAAGATTTCCAAAATTCTAAACAAACACAAGATCCAGGTCCGGTTCAATACAGTACACAAAATTCGTGATCTGATCCCATCAGTGAAGGATGTCATTCCTGATTTACAGTACCCCGGGGTTTACAAATTGAGTTGTACCTGCGGTGATTGCTACATCGGTGAGACAAAGCGACATGTCTCTGACCAAATTCGCGAGCACAAATCAGATTTGAAACACGGCAAAACGAATTCTTCTGCCGTGGCTGATCACTGTTACAACGCTGTGGGGGATCACGATATAATTTTCTCCGATACCAAGGTTCTTTGCAAACCCACGGGCTTTTATCAGAGATTTGTTCATGAAGCAATTCAGATCTATAAACACAGACACAATTTCAACCTTGAGGATGGTTTCAAATTAAGCAACCATTGGAAAGATGTTCTAAATCGAACTAAACATTAAACTAATTTCAATGGTACAGTATATTTTTCAAGTAGTGGTACCCCAAACTTTCGCAGCTCTTATAAATTCCCCCTTTTCACACCATCAATAGGTAAACTCCCCCCTCCCCCCTTCCCCCCCCCCCCGCGCCAAACTGCGAGTCCGCCGGCACGTACACCACCTCTTTCCTAAAATCCGCCAATCAAATGCTAATTTTTATGCTAATTTCTTTGTCAGAACACCTTGTTTGCTCGCACACAGGTCCGATGTCTGAGCGTGGTTGTGTTTCGCTAAATTCTCCTGTTTGATGAGTACTAGGTGCCTCGGTGAATGTATATGCTCTAACTTTAACATAGCTATTTCTGTGACCAGTTACAAGCTAATCACTCAGCTATTTCAATGCTAAATTCGATGCTAATTCCTTTGTCAAGGGGTACCTCTGGGGATGTGTATACTTTAACTTAGCTATTTCAATGAGCCATTTCAATGCTAAATTATATGCTAATTCCTTTGTCAAGGCACTTGGCCTTTTCTTCTCACACAGCTTAAAGGTCGTGATCTAAGCGTGGCTTCTTCCACTCCAGCGCTAATTCCTTTGTAAAGGGGTACCTCTGCGGATGTGTATACTTTAACTTAGGTATTTCAATGAGCCATTTCAATGCTAAATTATATGCTAATTCCTTTGTCAAGGCGTGTGGTCTTTTTCTCCTCACACAGCTTAAAGGTCGTGATCTAAGCGTGGCTTCTTCCACTCCAGCGCTGTCCTCCAGACAGTTTCGTCCCTTCACCTGATGAAGGCCGCTTGTGTTGTGGCCGAAACGTCGTGATTTTTGGTTATTTTATATTCAGCTACGTGACTTTACCCAATAGAACCAAAGAGTATACAACTTTAATTTCTAAACAAAAACATAACACTCTAATATGCGAACTCTTATGCTTGGAATTGTAAACACAGTACTCCTGGAGATGTTCTCCTCATTTGATCCGCACATTTAACCCTCAATTATGACGTTGTTCAACTGGGTAACAGAACAATCAATCAATTCCTCAGAGTACGGCAATAGTAAAAAATCCTTAAAATGAATGTAACAATAGTCATACAAACAGTAATGAAGGAACATGTTCCTAAAGCAAGAGTAGTTATCCATTAATTCATTGGCAAGATTATGCAATTAACGAAAACGAATGACTAAAATACTTCTAGCAATCGTATTCACGATCAGTTGATATTTAACGCACTTTATCATTAGTCTTCTTGTTATTAGTCCGGGTATGTGTTCATGTGGGTGTGATGGTTTGTCTCCTTGATACATTTTTTGCGTCAAGCAGACGCCAGGCGATGCATTGTAGTGTGTGAGTGTGGGCGTGTCATACGAACGGCTTCTTCCCCCTCTCTCTCTTTAAGGCAGCCGCAGTTTCTGTCCACTGCTGGATGGAAGAGTCGGCACGACGCTCGCCGTCGGTGCGCAATGATCCCGTCAGATAGCGCCCGCAGCTTGTCCGCTGGCAGCTGACACCCTTGCCCGGTGACGCTGGTGGCGCTGCTGCGTGCTCTCTCCTGCTCCGTGCTCTCTGGCGGTGCCGATTACGCGTGCATCTGGTTCTCTGCGATGCTGGCTTGGTCGATGCTTGCCGCTTTCCGCTCTTTCTCGAGGTTAATTGCTTGACGTTGCTCGTCAGTTCAACTCGAGCTACAGCTGCACGTGGGAGCTGGTACTCACTAAAAAAGGGTAGGATAAAGCTTTCAGCGATACCCTGTCGGTCCATGCCGAACTCAGCACAGAGCATCACCTCGCCCCTCTTCTCTGCGATGCACCACACCCATTGTTGATCTCGAGGCCATGCCCCGGAGACTGCCCGTCGCAGAACTCTTCTATAGCTGGCGGTTGACTTCTGTAGCTGGCGGTTGACTTCTGTAGCTGACGGTTGACTTCTGTAGCTGGTGGTTGACTTCTGTAGCTGACGGTTGACTTCTGTAGCTGGCAGTTGACTTCTGTAGCTGGTGGTTGACTTCTGTAGCTGGCGGTTGACTTCTGTAGCTGGCGGTTGACTTCTGTAGCTGGTGGTTGACTTCTGTAGCTGGCGTTGACTTCTGTAGCTGGCGGTTGACTTCTGTAGCTGGCGGTTGACTTCTGTAGCTGGCGGTTGACTTCTGTAGCTGGCGGTTGACTTCTGTAGCTGGCGGTTGACTTCTGTAGCTGGCGGTTGACTTCTGTAGCTGGCGGTTGACTTCTGTAGCTGGTGGTTGACTTCTGTAGCTGGCGGTAGTCTTCTGTAGCTGGCGGTTGACTTCTGTAGCTGGCGGTTGACTTCTGTAGCTGGCGGTTGACTTCTGTATCTGGCGGTTGACTTCTGTAGCTGGCGGTTGACTTCTGTAGCTGGCGGTTGACTTCTGTAGCTGGCGGTTGACTTCTGTAGCTGGCGGTTGTCTTCTGTAGCTGGCGGTTGACTTCTGTAGCTGGCGGTTGACTTCTGTAGCTGGCGGTTGACTTCTGTAGCTGGCGGTTGACTTATGTAGCTGATGGCTGTCTTCTGTCGCTGGTCGCAGTGTTCTGTCACTGTTCGTAGTCGTGTCTCTGTTTTTACGTGAAATTCTCTCCCCTCGGCTCGCCTTCTCACAAAGGACCGGAACTTCCTTGGATTTCGCTCTGTGCTATGGGGGGAGGAGTTGTACCTGTTTCCTTTTGTGTGTGTTCTGATGTATTAAGCCATCTGTTAAGTCACACCCTGGCTTGATTCCTGTTCCCCTCCTCAAGCCATCTGTTCATCCGTGGAACAACAGATGCCCCAAATTGCTACACCCCGGTTTATTATTTGTAATAACACTCTCTGGCGGGGTTTTCCATATCCGGTAGCATTCTTTTGCCTCTCACAAAAGGGGAGTGGTTGTGTCTTTTGAAGTTGCTTGAGTAGTCAGTGGGTTCCCGCCAAATTCTTGGGATAGCGAACTACATTTCTCTCTTTTTACCCTCTGTACCATTCTGCAAAAATACATTTATTTCACCCATGACTAATGTGTAATAGATTCTCGCAACATTTTTCATACGTGATATATTTTTTCAATAACATTTGAAAACATTTTAACACATTTTATAACGTAAAATTGCATTACTCTCAGGTGAAAGGAGGTGCCCCAGATGTGTCTTGATCCCTGATAGGCATGCCGAAATATGCCTTGTAGGCATCACACATCTTAGCAGATGCTTCCACAGAGTACTTTTTCGTTCTTGTCTTAATAAATTGACCACAGACAGAGGAAAATGCGTCTGCCGGATGCTTGCAGCCTTTTGATGCCATATCAGAAAAATGCAGATATGCATCCACTTAGGCAGCTGGAACTAAACTGAACTGGTGGGCTTAAGGTCCCTGTTTTTATATTACTATTTATATTACTGGAAAGTTATAGAATGTTCTAGAAGTTACTCCAAGTTTACTCAGCACTGAATCTATCTGGAATGTTCTGAAAATAGGTAAATTTAAAAGTATCAATATAACAACAAAATTCAAGAACTACTCAACGATGGCAGCTATACAAAAAAAAAGAGATCCCACCAACAGCCTGGTCACCAAAACGAACAAAATCATCTCTGATTCAACAGCATTAATTGATGAGATCAAACAGTTCTCGTTGAAACCCTCTGCTGCCAGACCACCTAGATTATATGGCCTTCCAAAGATACACAAAGAAGATACACCCCTTCGTCCCATCGTCTCTACTGTCAACTCCCCCACCTACAAACTGGCACGTTTTCTAGCTGATATACTGCGAGCTTTCACTGGAAAAAACACCTCTGCGGTACTAAATTCTACTCACCTGGTATCGACAATCAAAGGCATTTCCCTGTCCCCAAACGACCTGCTTGTCAGTTTTGATGTGGTGTCCTTGTTCACCAAAGTCCCGGTACCTGACACCATCGCTATCATTGAAGACCTGGTTCATCAAGGACTGCATACTGATGTACCCCCCCTGGTGAGACATTGCTTAACCAACACATACTTCACCTGGAATCGAACTTTCTACAAACAAACTCAGAGCACCCCAATGGGCTCCCCCCTATCTCCAGTTGTAGCCAACGTATTCATGGAAAAATTTGAAACTGACGCCATCCAGACTGCCACTCTACGCCCGACCTTATGGAAGAGGTACGTTGATGACACCTTTGTCATCTGGCCACATGGCCAGCCTGCTCTAGACCAATTCCGAGACCACATCAATTCCATACACCCAGCCATCAGATTTACCATGGAGGTCGAAAAAGATGGCAAACTACCCTATTTGGATGTCTTAATTAAAAGGAGACATGATGGTTCAATGAGCCACTCTGTCTACAGGAAAGCTACCCATACAGATGCTTACTTGAAACCGGATTCCCACCACCATCCATCCCAGAAGAACTCCCTCATCAAGACTCTATACCATAGAGCCCAATGCATTTCCGACCAGGAACACATTACCAGTGAACTCAAGCACGTACACCAGGCTCTCAGGGCTAATGGCTACTCCGACTACACAATCCGCAAAGCCATCACTCCAGTCATGA
This sequence comes from Petromyzon marinus, assembly GCF_048934315.1. Taxonomy (NCBI): domain Eukaryota; kingdom Metazoa; phylum Chordata; class Hyperoartia; order Petromyzontiformes; family Petromyzontidae; genus Petromyzon; species Petromyzon marinus. Next base: position 342,533 of record NC_133741.1, on the reverse strand, counting down.
AGAAGGATCCTCTTGTGGAGCCACTCAAAACCATCACCTTACCCTACATTGCAGGGGTCACTAAAAAGATCTCCAAAATCCTGAATAAACACAAGATCCAGGTCCGATTCAACACAGTACATAAAATCCGTGATTTAGTTCCATCTGTAAAAGATGCTGTTCCAGACATACAGTACCCGGGCGTTTACAAACTAAAGTGCCTCTGTGGTAGTAGCTACATTGGAGAAACCAAAAGACATATCTTGGACCGCATCAGCGAACATAAAGCAGACTTGAAACACGGTAGGACGAACTCCTCTGCCGTGGCAGATCACTGTTATAATTCAGTGGGCTCACATGACATTGACTTCTCCAAGACGGAGGTTCTTTGCAAACCAACCGGCTACCATGAGAGATTCGTTCATGAGGCCATTCACATATACAAGCACAGAGACAATTTCAACCGAGAAGATGGATTCTGGCTTAGTAACCACTGGAAAGATGTTTTAAATCATTTCTGTTCTTAATTAATTGTATTTTCACGATGACCTTCAGACCGCAGCTCCTTCGCCAGCATTGACTCTTAATACCTCTCACACCACGGTTAATGGTATGGTTTTACAACATGGAGTATAATAGCGCCTCGCAGCTGTCTCTCTCCCCCTCCTCTGTTCCGACCATGGACGAACTCGTCCGTCTGAATGGGGCCCGTAGCTATCCGTGGTGCTAAAGTTGAGGGTAAGAATCCACCCATTTTTTCGCCATATAGCATTGTGATATATAACGACTTATTGTTGGTAGCTTAGCTGATTGGAGAATATAGAGTTTATTGATAACATTAAGGTAATTTATATTTTAGTTTTTTATTGGTTCACTATATAGTACTGTGAATAGCTCAGATGTGTAGGCCTTGACTTCAACATAGTCATTTCTGTGACCAGTCACTAGGTAATCACTCAGTTATTTCAATGCTAAATTCGCCTAGTTATTTCAATGCTAAATTAGTGCCTCGGTGAATGTGTATGCTCTGACTTTAACGTAGCTATTTCTGTGAGCAGTTACAAGCTAATCACTCAGCTATTTCAATGCTAAATTCTATGCTAATTCCATTGTCAAGGGGTGCCTCTGCGGATGTGTATGCTTTAACTTAGCTATTTCAATGCTAAATTCTATGCTAATTCCTTTAACAAGGGGTGCCTCTGCGGATGTGTATGCTTTAACTTTTAACATAGCTATTTCTGTGACCAGTCACAAGCTAATCATTCAGCCATTTCAATGCTAAATTATATGCTAATTCCTTTGTCAAGGCGCTTTGTTCCTCTCACACAGCTTAAAGGCCGTGATCTGAACGTGGCTCTTTCACTCCAGCGCTGTCCTACCAGACAGTCTCGTCCCTTCACCTGATGAAGGCCGCTTGTGTTTTGGCCGAAACGTCGTGAGAATATTATTGTGTTATTTTATTTTATCAATTTATGATTGTATTCTCATTCTACGTGACTTTACCGAAAGAACCAAAGAAGATGTATCAATGTCCTGGTCACAAAAGCAAAGTTTCTGGGGAATAATAGCCATTTTCTGTACTTTTGAGGCATAAACAATTAGGAAATAACACTTACTACCCAGGTCCAAAAAAAAATAGTGTTATGAATTAGGAAGGGGGGGTGTTCATTTGGAGGACGTCACCTTATAATGATTATTGAGGGGGGCTGTTCGATGTGGAGTGACGTCACCTGCTCATGATGATTAATGTTCAATGTGGAGTGACATCACTTGCACATGAGTATTAGTGAGGGGGGGGGAATCCTCCATATTGAGTGATGTCACCCACTCATGATTATTAATGAGAGGTGGGGGGGGTCCATTTGGAGGATGTTACCTGCTCATGAATATTAATTAGGGGGGCTGGTCGATGTGGAGTGACGTCACAAGCGTTAAGGACAGACATTCCTGGGTGATTATAGTAGGTATAACAAATGGTGTTCCACGAGGTTCCGTGCTGGGTCCAATTACTGTATGTTCTGATTATATTTAAAGAATATTAGACTAAACTTACATCACACAGAATTACATTTCTTTGCTGATGACACTTTTATGCTAGTTTCAGGTAAATCTCCTATCGAAGTCAAACAGAATCTCCCATATGATTTTTATGTAATTCATCAATTGCCATCACTAAAATTGCTCCTAAATCAGTGAAAACCGTAGATCATTGTGTTTTCCTCAAACAAAAATCCAGCTTCATTATCTTCACCTGGTATTAAAAAAAAAACTTTTGGAACAACCTTGTTTCCTCAATTAACGTCATGAATCTTCCTTCCAAAAATATTGAGGCAGAAGATCAGTGCTGGATACAGCCACATTTGCCAATGTGATTTGTAAATTGTATCCTTCACAATGTATTGAGAGTTCAATTTTAATGTACAATTGTATTGAGGGACTGTGTGTTTTCTTGGATTAGTCTGAACATTATGTTGTTTTATTGCCTTTCCAAGCTTGGGAAGTGATTTAGCCACTTGAACGTATATATTTTATACTGGTAGGAACGAAGTTGTAAACTGAGTGTACCAGCCTGCAATAGATTAATGCGTCCGTCCGTCCCCTTTCAATACTTTAACGATTAAATCTCGTGCTGTTGGGTGTAAAATCAGCAATAGACAGCGCAGAGACTTGTCCTACCTGCCCACCCTGCAGGGACCTGTAAATCGAAATTTGTTGTGTCGAGTTTTAGTCACAAATAAAGACCGGCTTTGTATTTACGAAACGCGTTTGTCACCTTCCTTCACCACACGTTTGTCAGTCTGGGACCACCGTAGCCCATACAACAGCGGAGGGCGCATCGTTCAATGGGGGTGCCGGGAAGCGTCGGCTGAAGCTAGAATGCTACGACCCGGGTGGGTTTCTCCCTTGCTGTCTTCGCTTTCTCCGCGTATTCACTGCGCGACTCCCCTGGGGACCCCTGTCCTCGTCGTCACGTACCCGCGTCCCCATCTCAATGGCGTGTAACGCAAAAAGAGTTCCGAGGCCTAGCCTATTTTACAGAGCCTACGGTGGTGCCTAGTTTCTTTGCCGCCTTTGGGGCTCCAAACGACGGCCGTGCTGAGCGATGTGCATCCTCCGTGCCATGTTTAACCTAAATCTGTCAAATCAAGCAGTGATTGTACACCATTGCGGGTCGGCGACGTCTGGTGATACACGGGCATTTATGTGGACAGAAGTAGTTGAATTCACAGTTCACCCATTGTCTTAAATAATAACAATGTATAGCCAGTCCTTTGTCATTACAATGGTTGTCATTCAACCGCTTGAGGACAAGGCCAGGGAAGATGCGACCACTTAACAAGTGGCACGAGAGGAGCAACAGAAATTGTTACCGTGGCCACCACCAAAGGCGATCGCCCCCACGAACCGAACTCCTTGCCCCTGAAAGATCCATTCCCCGGTGGGCATCGCGACCACTCAACCCTCCGCCTCACTGGAAGGCCTTGAATGGATCGCTGACATCGACGTCAAATTTCGATTTAAAGCTTTCGTGACTGCAGGGATTCATCTTCTTGGTTCTTTCGGTAAAGTCACGTAGAAGGGAAATAATAAAATAATAAAAATAAAACAATAAAATACAATTCACACGACGTTTCGGCCACAACACAAGTAGCGGTCCTCAGGTGAAGAAACAGAACTGTCGGAAAGACAGTTCTGTTTCTTCACGACGTCAAACTTTAACTTCTTCGCCCAGCCATACGAAGATGAATAATTTCAATGGCGTTTGAAGCTCTCCTCATGTCCTATCGGTCATGGGGATTATTATTACTGGTAGGAACGAAGTTGTAAACTGAGTGTACCAGCCTGCAATAGATTAATGCGTCCGTCCGTCTGTCCGTCCGTCCCCTTTCAATACTTTATAAGTGAAATCTCGTGCTGTTGGGTGTAGAAAAAAAATTCCAATGTTCCTACCAGCCCACCCTGCAAGAACCTATTATTTGTCCACGAATTATTGTGCTGGGCCATCACGGATGCCCATCAGTATTTTTATAACCCCGTTCGCCACTTCAAACCACTGCTTTTGGGGCCTGCATCTTGGTCTCTGTCCTAGTGTTGTATACAGCCCTTTTTCCATCTTTTCACAAAAATTCACAAAAAATTTGCCGATACACATATTTTTTTCTCTTCTCGAAATAACGAATGAAAACACAAGCGCACAGCAAACTGCAAAACACGTAAGCCAAACACTGAAGGCCAGCATGTGAGACTGACCTCGGCACGCTAAGAGATAAGAGTGGAAAGAATCATAGCCAACTCATTATTGCTGCCAACTGCACTCGCGGGGGGTGGGGGGGGGCTGAGAATCCCCCACCGCAGCTACACGGAATGACGAAAATTCATGAGGACAGGAGGGGGGCCAAGATAGCTGGGTGAATCACAGCCTTGTGAACATAAAACAGGTGGTGTTTGGGTGATGTGGACCATGGGCAACGGAGAGAAAGAAAAACGCCTTGTTTTCCCGCAGCGTGAGAGAGGAAAGATAGCACCAGAAGGCAGGGAAATTCCTTGCTAACGAAGGCAGCAGCAGACCTTGGCAAACAAATTAAGTTGGGGAGATTACAAGACATGGTCACATGGAACATTGACACTAACACTATTCACCTTAAAATGACAAAGCCCTTGCCCGTTGCCCGACCCCACAGACACCGGGGAGTGCGAGTTCCGACCTTCAGAGGCTTACCTCCTGACTGAGGATATCGATAACAAAATGATAATAAATGATAAAAACCCGAGCCAACTCATTATTGCAACCACCTGCACTTGCGGGAGGGCTGGGAATCCGATGGATAACACTCACCTACCGCAGCCAGACGGAATGACGAAATTAATGAGAGGAGAGAGCGGCCTTGAGATACACGGCGTGTGTAGACCGAAAAGCAGCTTAAAGCGCAGCCCTGCAAGTATGGCGGCGTCAGTGGGACAACGGCAACAGCGGCGTGAGTAGCGAGAGTGGGGAGCAGAGAGTGTGGGACAGAGACTGAGAGACAGCGAGAGAGTGAGGGGCAGGGAGTTACCACAGGCTGTCTGTGCTCAAGGGAGAGTTAAAGCCTAATAAACAACGCACACACAACACGATAATCACAACCTTGTTAAACATGAAACTATACATACAAGGGCGGTGTTAAACCGGGGGCCTGGGCAAAAGAGAGTTCCCCGGCCGACTTTGTCTTCCTGCAGCACATGATAAGAATATGCATACGCTCAAGAGAGCACTTTCCCTTGAAATAAAATCAAACACCACGATGGGAACTAAACAACAGACCTCGAGTCACATACAGAATCATAACTGTAAAACTGTGATGAAATGAAATGTTAACTTTAAAAACCTTAACCATTTCTTCGTTCGTCGGTGAAGGTCGCACCTGAGGGAATATCGCCCCTCCCTCCAGGTTGGGCCATACAGACAGAGACTCCTGTGAGACGATTTGTAACACCTGTTGTTATGGTTTATGGAAAGAGGAGGCAGCGGAGCCGTGCCGTATGACGCACACAAGGACACACATACACAAGGACGCACATACGGACACGCGCTCCAGACCACGACACACAGCTAAATCAAAAGAAGCTCCGCCTTGTGCGGAGGAGCCAAGAGGAGGGATTTTGGCATAAAAGAGGACACTACAGCATTGAAACCTCAGTTCGGCCAGCTCATCGGAGCTCGGTTCAGCTCGGCTGAGCTCAGCTCAGCTCATCGGCTCAGCTCAGCTCATCGGCTCAGCTCAGCGGGGGAGCTCATCAGCTGAGCTCATCAGCAAGCGGCCAAGGCCAGCTTGCCAGCTCGGCTCATCCCTGCGGGGGATCGGCCGCCACCGACCCGGAGGAGGTCCCTGCCGCCCACCAGAAGGGCGAGACTCGCTGTTTAGCGATGGGGCTACGCGGTGCGAGTCGGCACCATCAAAAGTAGCATCGCAACGAACGTGTATCGCCAGCCCCCGATAGCGCAACCGGTGGTCAACACTCAGCGACACGACCGTGCCAGCGACCAGCAGACGAGCGCCATCTACCGATCATACAACTGTGCCCACTAAGAGCGGAACGTGGGCTAGCCGCCAAGCCGACGGCACCACCGCGCACGCTACGAGCGAGCTGTGTGCACCATCTACCGACGGGCCAACACAACTACAACAGCATGGCGGCTCGCCAACCTACGTCAGCCAAACCGAATCAACCATGGTGACAGAAGAATTGACTGATACGTATGACACGCACTGCCCCCCACCACACGACAAACCAGGTGTCTGTTTGATGCAAAGAATCAACTCCGAACACTGACTATTCAACACAATTATATCCCTCATCATATACGAGTCAGGAACAAAAGCCAATCCCAAAACGTGAACCATCTGTGGCCGTGTAAGCATCGCTACAGATCGGGTGATAACAGTCCGTCGTTTATAAGTATATTCATAAGTTTCCTCCTTAATATTTTATTTTGGGCTGTACTTCTAATCGCATAAATTACCAACCGATTCATCAATACGAATTAATCCTTGACACCTTGGTCACGGAGCTACACTCACGTGGGGGAATAGCGTATCCAACCGGCTTCCTTATCAGGCGATCTGGTTCACAATTAATTAAACGTTGGCCCAAGATAAGGATATCAGGGGAGAGAGAGCACCCCACCGCACACCTTCACTCTAAGCCATTTCAGTGATCATATAATCTGTCCAATGGATCTGTTGATATATTTGTGCCTTTGGGAATAATAACTGTTTTGATCGCCTTTTCGTATGAATATCGTCATATAATCTTTAAGTACCTTTCGTTACTGATCGCCGCACGTACTCGCGTACTCTATAGAATACTCAACTGTTCCGTGACCCAATGTGCTAACAACGTGATAAGGGTTGCATATGATCAATAATGAGTGCGGTACTACGTGAACAATTCAAGTATAATCATATATTATAAAGTTAAGGTTTTTATTTAGATTAGCATATGCATGTTTTAATGACTCTCTATCTCTCTCACCAACTGAGCTCGCGTTACGCGGCGGAATTAACCACAGGTACTGTTGTCAAAGTGAAACAACCCAGTCATTGATGAGACTGTGTTGATACTGTGTTTCCAAGCTGAGAGTTGCATCATTTAGAGTTAAGGTCTCAATTAGAAAATAAATTGATTAATGCAGAAGTGGTCGTGTGATTCTTTCCTGAAATCTATGCATAAGAACTGGTTCTGCGTTGAGATATGAACTTGGTGACCTAAAACGTAACATACTAATCCATACTCAATAAATGTTGAAGCGAGAATAATTGCATTATCCCGATTGATAACCGACCCTCGTGAAAGAGGCGGGGTCTGATTATCATAAAGGCTGTCATTAACATAACCACACCCACTCGCATAAATTAATTCGATTATCTCTCGAATTAGCATAATTTATATGCATAATTACACAAATTAACACAATTTTGGATAAGTTATGGACATTTCAAATTTCATTTAATTTTCATCAAATTTTCACTCACCACATACAACACTAGTGCATTAATCTTGATCACCTTTCTTACATTGTGCTTTTCCTCTCATTTAAGTCCCAACCATCTGAATAGAAAGTATTTGAGATTGTCTGACAGTTACTACTCTCGCTTTCTTTCTGACCCAATAACTATATTAATCACTCAGATCCAACTTTTCTTCATTATTTTACATCATCTTGTCCTCCAGAATATCAATACTATTCCTATTACTACTGTCATATATACTCTTTCCTTCAATAAACTTGGCATATTCCCATCATAAACCACTGTACTTGTTTTTTTCTACATTTTAGTCATGTCTTTGGGATCCTCACTTTTAGCTCATTGTTCATTGGACCACGCTCTTGTACTGTTAACCCGAGACACTTGACCACATTGGCATTCAGTGGCGAGGTATCTCTCAACTTCACTTCTTGCTTATTTTGCTCTTCCTGTTTTCATTTGAAATGTCATATTCCGTATCTTACTCTACCTATCCACATGTTTTCCCAGGCAGTAGATCCATCTTTCCAGATTTTGCTACACTTCATCTATTTTCGCCACATAGCACAATACCACGAGAAACTAACATGCAAAATGTGCAACTTTTGTGTTTATCTTGTCACGGTGTCTAGGACAAGTACAAAGAACGAGGAAAAGGGACGGAAACGTATTCAGAGCTTCGGCAGAAGCTTCGGCAGAAGCTCTCCATTGAGGTTTTTTTTTCTCGTATACATGTTTTTTACTGGTATAAAATAGGTTTTAGGGACACTCCTTGTTCTCGGACACCGCCTAATTATTTTACGTGGCACTCTTATGTCGATCCAGGTCTATACATACCGTGTGAAGATCAGGGATTTAATTTCAGCATATTTACTCAGTGTTATACTATTATCCATCTTACTGGCATGAAGTCTAACTGTCTTAATTGATCTCTCCACTTCTGATCTAAAAAAAATCAATAACCGTTCCCCATAGATTTTAAGGTATGGCCTGTCAGCTTAACACCATGTTGTCAGATGCCTCGTTTACTCTTGAACACATGTATCAAGGGGCATTATTGCAAGACATTTGAAAACCTTTTTTTAATAGGATTGTTGAAGAGCATCGTCCGTGTGAGTGCCCCTCCTCTTCCTATAATCTTCCAGTATTTAAATGGGCTGGTTGTATTTTTACTTCGTCATACTATTTTACATATCTCTATTCCACTAACATGTTTTTTCCTGAATTGAATTCCTTCCTTTGGGCTTACTAACTTGAATCGTGTTTGTTAAAATGATTTAAATAATAATCCATTGTTATAGATTATTGACATTGTATTATATGAATTCTAAAAAAACTATATATTCACACCTGTATACTCATTTTTGCATCACTGCAGATGATTTGTACTCACAAGAAGAAACAATGGTTTTTTGCGAATATATTCATGATGCCAGTATCATAGATGGGGTGGGGAATCATAAAACCTAGCATATTATGGGTTTCACAATAAATAAAAAGTTAATGTTTAATTTGTTTTAATCTCACACATTTTAATCAGCTGATGGTCATATTATCGGCTAATTAAACTAAATTCGTAAAAATTTAATGAGCAATGTATAATTGTATTTCATAGTGTGTTTGGGTCACTCATACAATTCACACGTGTTCCATAAACATCCTAACACTCACCTGTATAACACTGAGTAATATGTAGAGAGAAGACGGGGGAAATAGACAACTCCAGACAAAGTCTCATTGTAATTTACATTAAATACAGAATGACCCCTGAGCACCGTACCTGAAATAATTGCTCACAAGTGGATGAAATGGGATTGAGGTGCATTTCATCTTTAACAAATACGTTTGTTCTCTCCTTTTCAGACGCAAATAAACATGGCAAATGAAGATGAACAAGCGGTGGCCAAAGTCAGTGCTGCAATGTTAAGCATCACAAAGGCAGCTGATCTCAGAGAAGATCTAGCGATGATGATGCAACCATACACAAATTGGGAAGAATTTTTTATTCCAGCACCAATGACTATTGCATTATTGGGTCAGCTGCTTGTAGTGTCAACTGGTAATGACTTTCCAATTGATCAAAATATGCCTAAAGATGGTTACAAGTTCATCAGGTACCCAAAATCTTTTCGGGCAACCCTTGTTCAGACTAGCAATGCTGGATATAAAGCATTCAATAAGGCACACACATGCATGGATCAGATTCGACTTCTTTCACAGTCTATACTGTCAACAATGACAAAAGTGGAGAAAATATTGACTCACACTGATACACAGGAAGTTGAGTTGATTTTGCCCCTTCATCTTAAAAAAATAAAAGCTACGGCAGATACCTGTTTGCAAAGAGCCCAAGATGTTGAAAATGAATTTAATAACGTCATGGAGCTCACTGGAGAGCTTTTGGAAGCTTGCACAAATTCCAAAAGTCAATACGAAAATGATTTGTCTAATATCAAAAAGGAACTGGAAATCCTTAAGATTAAGAATGACTTAGCAAAACAAGAAAAAGAGAATTCTGAAATGGTTTTTAAGCAAATAGAAAAGGAGTTGGAAGGAGCTAAGAAATACCACAAGGAATCTGTAGATAACATTCCGGATGCATACATGATGCTTAAAGTGTCACTCACAGAAGGCCTAATTAATGGCATAAAAAGTGCAATATCTGTTGCAACCTTTCAATATTTAACTGGATATGGTAAAGTCCAAACGACAGGTACTGTTCAAAATGCAAGCAATGATATAGATCAAATGAATAGTGGTGCAACATATGTACAACACAACATTTTTAATATATCTGCTACTATGAACACCTTAATACAAATGATAAATGTGCCAGATAGATTAAACTTACAAAATAAGGAGGAACAACAAAATCATTACACTATGTTAGAAAGGGAATTCCAAAACATTTACAATAAATTGAGTGAAGCAGATGACTGCCCAGAAAAGAAAATTGCAATGAAAATATGTTCCATTGCAGCAAATTTATGCTACAATATCATGTGCTCAGAAAAATTCCAAGCAATGAATTCAAAATATAAAAAAAAAATCTCCCCAAAAATTTTTAATTTGAAAAAATGGATGGATAATTTTTTGAGGGGCAGAAAAGCAGTTCTAAACGCTTCAATTGTTACTGCAAGGCCACCCAACATCTCTAAGCAGTCTACCCCAAATCAAGGAAGTATGTCTGACATGGTGATGCAAAATGCCCGCATGCAATTGCAGAACGCCACAGAACAAGTTAAATTAACACAAGAACAACATGGCAAGGTCCACGAGAATCTACAGAAAAGCAACAAGGAACTTAATGACATACTTATAGATATGCAAAAACGTGATCGAAAACAAATAGATTTTGAGAGTTCCCTTCAAATGCTCGTTAAAGGTCTCAAAGCAATTGGCCTTATTCGAGAGCAATGGGGAAAGCTTGTGCGCTTTTTTCAAATGATATCCAATCTTATTGACACGTGTCTCCACAAGGAGCTAACCCATTTTACGGAAGAATGCAAACAAGTCTCAAAATTGACATCACATTCAACACGAATTGATTTTTTAAAAGACACCATCTACGCTCAGGTTTCACAAGCAGCTGCAGTATCACACTTGGTGAACATGATTTCTGGCACGTACGTCGAAGTCTCTAACCGTTACCTTATGGATAATGTCAGCAGCCTTGGCAAGCTCATAGCTCTGTATGAGAAAACGGGTGAACTTGCACGAGCCGAAGAAGAACTCAGTGAAAATTGTAGAATTGCTCAAGAAGGGATAAGGAAGTTGGCTCTGGAATCTAAAGAAGAGCATGACATAAAACTTCAAAAGAGACTGAACTCTATTCAGAAACAATTAACGGCAGTCCTACCACTAGAAGTAGAAAATCCCTCAGCCATATCAGGAATAGAAGAAAGTGATGGTGATGATGACGATCAATTCGCTTAGAGCAAAGTACAACTACATTTTTACAAAATATCAGCATATGTTGACGTTGCAAATCAATTCATACAATTGGAATTAAAACAATTCTCTTAATTTACATGTGAGGTTCCTGCAGCCTGAATTTTTAAAACAATCTACTTGATTCAACTACGATAACATGTGTGTGTGACTTCATCACGAGCTGTTGCCCTCCTTTACCCGTCCTCCGTAGACCACAGGCAATCGTTGAATTAGGCGAGGGAATGTAACACGATAGAATGTTACCAGTGAGTATAGCTGGAATGCTCACCATTGTGACCAACCACTTGCTGTAGACTAGGGTTGTGAAGCATCAGCAGGTACATGCAGCGGCACAAACAATAACAGCAACAACAATCAACTGTATAACAGCTGCAGCAGTATTCGCCTAATATGTTTCAGGATTCTTCAGGCCTGAAGTCTTCGAAAAATGATGATAATTACTTATTGATGATTATCAAGTGGTTGGTACAGTGTCGCAATGGGCGAACATTATAGCTGTACTACTCGCTGGTGGAAATTTCCATCGTGTTACATTTCTACTTCTAATTCACTGTCTGTGTGGTCTATGGAGGTCAAGTGGAAGGAAGGCGACGTAAAAACTGGTGAAGTCACGCACGCAATCACCTGAATAAGGTCTAAATATGGAATCTATTTATAATGTAATAATATGCCTTTTTTTAAAACAATACTGCTAATTAACTAAAGTTGAATATATATATTTTTTATAAATCACAAATTTGTACACCTGAATTATACTCCAATGGATATCATCTCAAATTTGCACCTGGAAATTATCACGAGTTTGAATAATATATCAGGAGTTTTAATGAATTTTATAACTTACTACTTTAACTCAATCAATTACATTATGTCACGACTTTTATTTCCAGATTTATGTTTATGATTTGCATAATGTAAGACCATAATATCTCAACATCTGCATATCTTCATGATTTACGTATTGACTTTAAAGTAAAAGTTTATTTTAAAAAGATTGATAATGCTAAAATTAATAATATTAATCGTTATTGCTCTAGATTTCAATGAAAATCTGAACATGTTACTTTGCAATAACATGTTTAGAGGTATACGTATCGTAAATATTTCGTATGTAACATTCCTGGATACAGTATATAATAAATCATGATACGTATAAACAATAACATGCATACAAAGACAAAGATCCCCATATATCCTTAACATTTTCTTGGGGCAAGTGCTGTTAACAATCACCTATGAAGGCCGGCATGGCACACAAGGGGGTGGGTGGCCAGCACCACGCCATGCCGCCTTTGTCTCCCAAGTTGGCGATGTTTACTCCACAGCTCACCAGCTACAGGCGTGTTCGATTAATGAGTGAGATACGTTCCGCTAACATTTCTCGTTCAGGGAAAATTCGTTTAATGATCATCGTTTTCCCATTGACTCCCATGTTAAGAGCTAAGTTACGTTTCCACCCCAACATTTTCCACAATCTTACAAAACTAAAAATACCTATATCTCATGAGGATTGACTTTTAATTGGAATATCTTCAGACATTTTTGCTATTTGAGCCATCGGGGTTGCTGCTCTCATTTGGAATCTTTCACAACAATCCCCTTCGAGCATAACTCCAGTGGCTTACTACTATTGGAAGAGCGTTCCAGACGGCCGCAGAATTGCATCTGAAAGCGCGCGATGAAACAATAAACTGCGGGACAAGGTTCGCCCTCTGCCGCCACGGGACGGATTTGATCGATCTGTCTCGGCTCGTTACACGAACATTTTCTCTTTTTGCGAACAAATTGGGCAAAGTTCTAAATGCTAATTTGTGCGAATTATCGTGAAAAGAACGCCTGTTCAGCGAGACACGCCTGTACCTGTTTGAGGCTGAGTTGATCTAAGGGAGGCCCAAGACCGGTTCAAACAATCGTCACTGGTGTTGGCTGTGAACGGGAATTGGACTCGAGTCGCTGGATTCGTAGCACAGTTACAAGCTTACACCAATGCACAAATATAAACGCACAGGAATGTGCACAAAACTACCTTAAATAAACAATGCATACCAATGCACACGTACATTGCTGTCACCCAATTAAATATACACGCAGCCACATTAAATAGCCATACACACTGACGAATATACAAAATACGCATTTATGCACACAACACATCGACTCAGAGTTTCGAGCACTGAGTAGGCACTACAGAAATACCATGTTAGAATGCAGAAACAGCCTGTGATTGTTACACAATATGTTACCACATCATTTCAATGTCGTAATTTCAGTTGGCGATTTCTCATAACTCTTCGTAACCCATGATATGATATTTGGCATATGTAAAGTTACAGTAAATCGTGTGGTCGGGCTGCTTGTAAGACGACCGTGATTGAGCTAAATGACTAATTCAGCATGATTAAGAAATATATTCATAATTAACAAGATGAGTAACAACACTGAAATCACTCATATCAACATTGATAACATGAAATTCGATTAACGTGCTGGCCTCAGCGAGAGACCAGCTGTTATGCACGAACTGACGAGATTGTGCTAGCCATATTAATTAGGTACTTTGCGACTGCTCGAATTTATGAGAAACATTAATAGCTATCTGTTTCCCCAGGGTAGTGTTGATGATCTCAGATTAGTCACCAAAACATGCAAATATGTATTCGCACATGTTCGAATGCCGGAAACATATATACATTTTGGGATCTGGGCGAGTTTGAAACTAGTGTGTGGATCAGAAGTCATTTGAAGGGATCTCATAAAGAGTTCTATGGAATCTAATTTTAAGGATATTTTCTAACGTGGCATCTACGTTAATTTGACATAATTATGAATATATTTTTGTTCCCATTCATGGCATGACATCATAATTTTGAAAATAGTTTGGATAAATCATAAACATATTGCTTATTGCATATGTGTAAATGTGTATATAAAGGTTTAAGAGCAAATGTAGGGCTTTGCAGACATTAATATATCTGCAAAGCCCACGGGCATGGCAGACACGCATCAATTAATTTTGTGCAGGTCACTATGTTGACCAGAATTCCTTCTGTGATTGTTCACTTACCGCCATTGCCATGGCTCGGAAGAATGTAAGGAGTGGCTAAAACACTGAAGGAGTCTAAACTCTAAACAATTAATCAAAAGCCGGTACGTAGGGTAAAAGATTAACGTGTTTAAAGTTGGTGTGTAGTACACATGTCCTTTTTTTAAATAAAAAAATCACGTCTATTATCAGATAAAATGCGTATGATCATGAATGTATTGTCACTTAAAATAGTTTGTGCATTATATCTTTATACTTTCATATTTAGAATGTAAGATTAAACACAAGGGAGTGATTTACTTTTGTTATCTTTAAATGTGAAGTGCTGAACAACACAGACTACATTTTCTGGATAAACACTACCCTGCATGATCGCTTGCAAAATGAGCATGTTTGCTGGTTGGTTTTCTAATTCTATTTTGCATTGTATTTTTTTAATGCTGCTGTCCATTTTTTTAAGTTCTTTGTATTATTTTATGAAGTTATAATTACGAGTGGACAGACCATAATAGTTGATTACAAGTATGCCTACTGCCAGGTCAGCTGTTTATAACCATTCTTGCTCGTGAGAAAACTCACGACAGACTTCAAACTCAGTGAGTCGAGTCCAAGGTGACACCACTGCGGAAGACGCACGGTCTTACAGCTTGCCATCTCAACTAGTCCATGAGACAATGCAGAAATTGGTACCACCCATTGTTGCAACACTTTAGTCGTGCCGATGCATGCACGTGGATAATAAGAATGAATTATTTTATAACCCACTTATTTTAAACAGTTATATAACTCACTTGTATTAGGCCCATAACGTCTGAAGTCATGCCACCGCGGGTAGTACCGGTAAGGGAAATATCTGGTCTGGGCTCATGGACTAAAACTATTCCAATTACAACAAACACAATATTTGTTGGAGATCCCGGGGAAGCACCTGCAGTCTGCAGTGACGAGGCAAGCTACCGTCCATCTGCGCAAGCGCGAGACAAGATCAAGCGTGGCTGGACCACACAGCTCTACCACGTCAGAGTGCCAGCATGTCATTGAACAAACACGCCGGAGAAAGACACTCCCTTTTGCCTTGGCGGATAACGTGCATTCATGTCAAGTGGGAGAGAAATAAATTTGCCATGCTGGCCAGTTTCCACGGCAACTTACATCACCAATGTAAAATAACGTATTTCAAGACATCGTCAAGAATAATCATTGTAAAATACATTATTCGACTATGCAGGGTAACTTTAAAATTAACTCTTCCATTAGCCCTCGTGCGTGTAGAGCTCAGATTATATCC
This sequence comes from Petromyzon marinus, assembly GCF_048934315.1. Lineage (NCBI taxonomy): Eukaryota > Metazoa > Chordata > Hyperoartia > Petromyzontiformes > Petromyzontidae > Petromyzon > Petromyzon marinus. Next base: position 326,761 of record NC_133741.1, on the reverse strand, counting down.
CAGGCTTGCATTGGTCATTTTAGTTCATGTAATTGTTTGATTTATGCCATCCGTGTAACAATTGTAGTACTAATTATTCATTGATATTCTGATTTTGTGCATTTATTAAACTACATATATTCCAGTTTCTCTTTGGTTTTCTGTGTATATGAATTGGTTCATATGTTATGTAACTCTCTTGTGAGTGTTTTCTGCAGGGAAATTAGAGAATGGGGAAAGCAAGTAGGCATTTTGAGTAATAAATCAGTCAATCTTGATGGTTATGTAGCTGGCCCGTCTCATCTCTTTTCATGATTGTAACAAGAGAACGGGCCAGCTTGAAACATTTTTGGGACAATTGTGATTAAGTTGCGTTGTTTCCTTGTCCCCTTCCATATCGTACGGCTGGTTTAAATGACTGGGCAAGTGGTCCGCCAGGAAGTGTCTGTGTTGTTGGCCTGACTGGATGTGCTTCACATAATGTTTTTTCAGGTTTGTTGAATTCTTGTATCTCATCTTTTTGTTGTATTTACCTCCGTGATTTGTTCTTGACACCTGATGAAGATCGCTTGCGTTGTGATCGAAACGTCGTGATTGTTTTTTTTTAAATATTATTTTATTGTATTTCTACATACGTGACTTTACCGAAAAAAACAATGAGTAATTTTATGCAGTCACGAAAGCTTTAAAACTTTATTAAGTTGAATCAAGTCAACAATTTTTGTTTTGTGGGAAAATACACATTTTAGTTAGTGTCTTGATCGTAAAATACAAATTGCCAAAAAAAAGTCATCAGGTTCATTATATGTATTGAAAACTTTTGCCAGGCGAACACAGCCTTTATGAATTAGTTATAAATACAATATTCTACACACCAGAGGGCCCAGAGGCTCATCAACCTCAGATACCGGTTGGCAGTGGCGATGGTGCGGATTTCTCGTGGCACGCAGGAGGGCCTTTATAAGTGCTTACTGTATTCTCTCGCAACACAATCGTTCAAGAAGATTGCTTGTGTTGCGATCGAAACGTCGTGATATTGTTATTAGTTTGTGATATATAAGTTTATTTGATTTCGATTTAAAGCTTTCGTGACTGCAAGGATTCATCTTCTTTGGTTCTTTCGGTAAAGTCACGTAGAATGAGAATAAAATAAAAAAATCATCAAATAAAATAACACAATAAATTTCTCACGACGTTTCAGCCACAACACAAGCTGCCTTCATCAGGTGAAGGGACGAGACTGTCTGGAGGATAGCGCTGGAGCGAACACAGTCAAGCTCAGACCGCGACCTTTAAGCTGTGTGAGAAGAAACAGAGCGCCGTTGACGAAGGAATTAGCATAGAATTTAGCATTGAAATAGCTGAGTGATTAGCTTGTGACTGGTCACAGAAATGGCTATGTTAAAGTCAAAGCATACACATCCACAGAGGCACCTAGTACAAATCAAACAGGAGAATTTAGCATTGAAATAACTGAGGGATTAGCTTGTGACTGGTCACAGAAATGGCTATGTTAAAGTCAAAGCCTACACATCTGAGCTATTAACAGTAACTGGGTATACACTACATTATATAATGAATACTATATAGTAAACCAATAAAAAACTATTACCTCAGTGTTATCAATAAACTCTATATATTCTCCAATCAGCTAAGCTACCAACAATAAGTCGCTATATATCACAATGCTATATGGCAAAAAATGGGTGGATTCTTACCCTCAACTTTAGCACCACGGATAGCTACGAGCCCCGTTCAGATGGACGAGTTCATCCATGGTCGGAATGGAGGAGGGGGAAAGAGACAGCTGCGAGGCGCTGTTATACTCCATGTTGTAAACCATACCGTTAACCGGTTGTAGCCAACGTATTCATGGAAAAATTTGAAACTGACGCCATCCAGACTGCCACTCTACGCCCGACCTTATGGAAGAGGTACGTGGATGACACTTTTGTCATCTGGCCACATGGCCAGCCTGCTCTAGACCAATTCCGCGACCACATCAATTCCATACACCCAGCCACAGATTTACCATAGAGGTCGAAAAAGATGGCAAACTACCCTTTTTGGATGTCTTAATTAAAAGGAGACATGATGGTTCAATGAGCCACTCTGTCTACAGGAAAGCTACCCATATAGATGCTTACTTCAAACCACCATCCATCCCAGAAGAACTCCCTCATCAAGACACTATACCATAGAGCCCAATGAATTTCCGACAAGGAACACATTACCTGTGAACTCAAGCACGTACACCAGGCTCTCAGGGCTAATGGTTACTCCGACTACACAATCTGCAAAGCCATCACTCCAGTCATGAAGAAGGATCCTCTTGTGGAGCCACTCAAACCATCACCTTACCCTAGATTTCAGGGGTCACTAAAAAGATCTCCAAAATCCTGAATAAACACAAGATCCAGGTCCGATTCAACACAGTACATAAAATCCGTGATCTGGTTCCATCTGTAAAAGATGCTGTTCCAGACATACAGTACCCGGGCGTTTACAAACTAAAGTGCCTCTGTGGTAGTAGCTACATTGGAGAAACCAAACGACATATCTCGGACTGCATCCGCGAACATAAAGCAGCTTGAAACACGGTAGAACGAACTCCTCTGTCGTGGCAAATCACTGTTATAATTCAGTGGGCTCACATGACATTGACTTCTCCAAGACGGAGGTTCTTTGCAAACCAACCGGCTACCATGAGAGATTCGTTCATGAGGCCATTCACATATACAAGCACAGAGACAATTTCAACCGAGAAGATGGATTCTGGCTTAGTAACCATTGGAAAGATGTTTTAAACCATTTCCGTTCTTAATTAATTGTATTTTACGATGACCTTCAGACCGTAGCTCTTTCGCTAGCATTGACTCTTAATACCTCTCACATCACGGTTAATGGTATGGTTTACAACATGGAGGATAACAGCGCCTCGCAGCTGTCTCTCTCTCCCTCCTCCGTTCCGACCATGGATGAACTCGTCCGTCTGAACGGGGCTCATAGCTATCCGTGGTGCTAAAGTTGAGGGTAAGAATCCACCCATTTTTTCGCCATATAGCATTGTGATATATAACGACTTATTGTTTGCAGCTTAGCTGATTGGAGAATATAGAGTTTATTGATAACATTGAGGTAATTTATATTTGAGTTTTTTATTGGTTTACTATATAGTATTCATTATATAGTGTAGTGTATACCCAGTTACTGTTAATAGCTCAGATGTGTAGGCTTTGACTTTACCATAGCCATTTCTGTGACCAGTCACAAGCTAATCACTCAGCTATTTCAAAGCTAAATTCTCCTGTTTGATTTGTACTAGGTGCCTCTGTGGATGTGTATGCTTTGACTTTAACATAGCCATTTCTGCGACCAGTCACAAGCTAATCACTCAGCTATTTCAATGCTTAATTATATGCTAATTCCTTTGTCAAGGGGTGCCTCTGTGGATGTGTATGCTTTGACTTTAACAAAGCCATTTCTGTGACCAGTCACAAGCTAATCACTCAGCTATTTCAATGCTAAATTCTATGCTAATTCCTTCGTCATCGGCACTCTATTTCTTCTCACACAGCTTTAAGGTCGCGGTCTGATCTTGGCTGTGTTCGCTCCAGTGCTGTCCTCCAGACAGTCTCGTCCCTTCACCTGATGAAGGCCACTTGTGTTGTGGCCGAAACGTCGTGAGAATTTTATTGTGTTATTTGATTTTATTAATTTATTATTTTATTCTCATTCTACATGACTTTACCGAAAGAACCAAAGAAGAAAAAGGGTATTACCTTGTTATCGCGGCATCTTTTGAGGAAGGTTAGCGTCTCGGTGAGCTTTCTTATCTCGTTGTCTGTTAAAAGCTCTAACAGATAGGTGGAATCCTCCCCGTAGAGGTAATTAATTCTAGATTTGAAGCTTTCGTGACTGCAAGGATTAATTCTTTTTGTTTTTTTCGGTAAAGTCACATAGGTTAAAAGAAAAGAAAAAACAACTAAATTAAATCACGACGTTTCGGAGGCAACACAGAAAGAATAAGGTTGCTCCGATTTGAACTCGATAGTTTGGACAGGACTCTCCTACAATCTCATTTAATGTTAACACAAAAAATGTCCACTTCTGACTGGAACCATGTTGACAACATGACGGCTGCCTCTGCTGATTCACTGTCAGTCAAATGCAAAGCTAAATTCAACCGCCTGTTAAATTAGAACCCAGGACCACATATCACGAAACTAGACGTTAACAAAATCGTCATTAATCAGGGTAACATCCCGATTTCGGACAACCTGAAAACAGTACTGGCCAAAGGACTACATTTTGCTGTTACCCATAAACAAATCCCAGTAAAGGATATCATCTCTCAGGTTGATGTAGCCCTCAAAGGTATCGGATACATCCAAGCAGACGTTGCGAGAGCCAAGATAGCCACTATTCTTAAAAATGCTAAGAAACCCACTAGCAACATCAGCAAAAACAAGCGATCTGAACTCGCGAATTAAAAAAAGGATGATATAGTCATCCTCTCGGCCGTCAAAGGCAATGCCACTATCATTATGGATAAAAACTCATACAATAACAAAATCCAGGACCTACCCAATGATGGGAGTTACTCAAAAATTAAAAATGATCCTACTAACAGCCTAACGATGAAAACCAATAAGATCATCACTTGTTCGACGTCCCTAATCAAACCAACCAAACGTCCCTCCCTAAAACCCTCCGCTGCAAGACCTCCCAGATTCTATGGTCTTCCCAAGATCCATAAAGAAGGTACCCCACTACGACCCATCGTGTCCACGATCAACTCCCCTACCTACAAGCTAACCCGCTTCCTGTCAGATACTCTGCTTCCCTTCACTGGCAAGACCACCTCAGCAGTACTTAACTCAACCCAATTGGTTTCTATGGTCAAAGACATTGTACTATCTCCTGACGATATCCTCATCAGCTTTGATGTGGTCTCTCTGTTCACCAAGGTCCCAGTACCTGATACCTTAACAATAATTGAAGATTTGGTCCAACATGGACTGAACCCAGAGGTACCTGCGCTGGCTAGGCACTGCCTCACCAACACCTACATTACTTGGAATGGCACCTTCTACAAACAAATGAGGGTACCTCTATGGGCTCCCCCTTGTCACCAGTGATAGCCAATGTTTTCATGGAGAAATTTGAATCAGACGCCATCCAAACATCCACCCTTCGCCCTTCCCTACGAAAGAGATATGTGGATGACACTTTCGTCATTTGGCCACATGGCCTCCCAGCATTGAACCATTTCCTAGACCACATTAATCCCAGACACCCATCCATCAAATTCACCATGGAAGTGGAGAAAGATGGCAAGCTGCCATTCTTGGATGTTCTGTTTGAGAGGAGGACTAATGGATCTTTGGGACATTCTGTTTACAGGAAGTCCACCCACACAGACTCCTACTTGAAGGCTGAGTCCCACCACCACCCGACTCAAAAGAACTCTCTCTTCAAAACGTGATACCATAGGGCCCATTGCATTTCGGACCAACACCACCTGACCAGTGAATTAAAACATGTACAGTGAGGGAAAAAAGTATTTGATCCCCTGCTGATTTTGTACGTTTGCCCACTGACAATGAAATGGTCAGTCTATAATTTTAATGGTAGGTTTATTTGAACAGTGAGAGACAGAATAACAACAAAAAAATCCAGAAAAACGCATGTCAAAAATGTTATAAATCGATTTGCATTTTAATGAGGGAAATAAGTATTTGACCCCCTCTCAATCAGAAAGATTTCTGGCTCCCAGGTGCCTTATATACAGGTAAGCTGAGATTTGGAGCACACTCTTAAAGGGAGTGCTCCTAATCTCAGCTTGCTACCTGTATAAAAGACACCTGTCCACAGAAGCAATCAATCAGATTCCAAACTCTCCACCATAGCCAAGACCAAAGAGCTTTCCAAGGATGTCAGGGACAAGATTGTAGACCTACACAAAGCTGGAATGGGCTACAAGACCATTTTCAAGCAGCTTGGTGAGAAGGTGACAACAGTTGGTGCGATTATTCGCAAATGGAACAAAAAAGAACTGTCAATCTCCCTCGGCCTGGGGCTCCATGCAAGATCTCACCTCGTGGAGTTGCAATGATCATGAGAACGGTGAGGAATCAGCCCGGAACTACACGGGAGGATCTTGTCAATGATCTCAAGGCAGCTGGGACCATAGTCACCAAGAAAACAATTGGTAACACACTACGCTGTGAGGGACTGAAATCCTGCAGCGCACGCAAAGTCCCCCTGCTCAAGAAAGCACATACATGCCCGTCTGAAGTTTGCCAATGCACATCTGAATGATTCAGAGGACAACTGGGTGAAAGTGTTGTGGTCAGATGAGACCAAAATGGAGCTCTTTGGCATCAACTCAACTCGCCGTGTTTGGTGGAGGAGGAATGCTGCCTATGACCCCAAGAACACCATCCTCACCGTCAAACATGGAGATGGAAACATTATGATTTGGGGGTGTTTTCTTCTAAGGGGACAGGACAACTTCACCACATCAAAGGGATGATGGACGGGGCCATATACCATCAAATCTTGAGTGAGAACCTCCTTCCCTCAGCCAGTGCATTGAAACTTGGTCGTGGATGGGTATTCCAGAATTATTGACCCAAAACACACAGCCAAGGCGAACAAAGGAGTTGCTCAAGAAGAAGCACATGAAGGTCCTGGAGTGGCCTAGCCAGTCTCCTGACCTTAATCCCATAGAAAATCTTGGAGTGAGCTGAAGGTTCGAGTTGCCAAACGTCAGCCTCGAAACCTTAATGACTTGGAGAAGATCTGCAAAGAGGAGTGGGACAAAATCCCTCTTGAGATGTGTGCAAACCTGGTGGCCATCTACAAGAAACGTCTGACCTCTGTGAATGCGAACAAGGGTTTTGCCACCAAGTACTAAGTCATGTTTTGCAGAGGGGTCAAATACTTATTTCCCTCATTAAAATGCAAATCAATTTATAACATTTTTGACATGCGTTTTTCAGGATTTTGTTGTTGTTTTTCTGTCTCTCACTGTTCAAATAAGCCTACCATTAAAATTATAGACTGATCATTTCTTTGTCAGTGGGCAAACGTACAAAATCAGCAGGGGATCAAATACTTTTTTCCCTCACTGTATATCTGGCCCTCAAGATGAACGGATACTCTGACCGTACCATCCGCCAAGCTGATTCTCCCACCGTACAGAAACAACCACTTGAGACTCCGATCAAAATCATCACGTTACCATACATAGCAGGCGTTACTAAAAAGATTTCCAAAAATTCTAAACAAATACAAGATCCAGGTCCGGTTCAATACAGTACACAAAATCTGTGATCTGATCCCATCCGTGAAGGATGTCATTCCTGACTTACAGTACCCCGGTATTTACAAATTTAGTTGTACCTGCGGTGACTGCTATATCGGGGAGACGAAACGACATATCTCTGACCGAGTCCACGAGCACAAATCAGATTTGAAACACAGCAGAAGGAATTCTTCGGCCGTAGCTGATCATTGCTTCAACAAAGCTGGTTCTCATGACATTGTGTTCTCTGATACCAAAGTTCTCTGCAAACCTCCCGGTTATTACCAAAGATTTGTCCATGAGGCCATCCAGATATACAAACATAGACACAACTTCAATTGAGAGGATGGTTTCAAATTGAGCAACCACTGGAAAGATGTTATAAATCAAGTCAAACGTTAGCTGCCTTTTAATTGTACAGTCATTTCCACTTCTCAGTGGTTGTATTTCAAACTTTAGCTACCTTATAATTGTACAGCTATTTTCGTAGTTTCCATCTCAGTTTCCAAAAGTATAAATCAAGTCAAACGTTAGCTGCCTTTTAATTGTACAGCCATTTCCACTCCTCAGTGGTTGTATGTCAAACTTTAGCTACCTTATGAATGTACAGCTATTTTCGTAGTTTTCATTTCAGTTTCCAAAAGTTGGTCTGTACTCGTTCTCGCGCCATCGCTTACTCCCAACCCCCGGCAGCATTACAAAAGGGGATTCATCTCCTTTGGTTCTTTCGGTAAGGTCACCTAGAATGAGAATAAAATAATATTGTGTTATTTTATTATTTAAAATAATATTGTGTTATTTTATTATTTTATTCTCATTCTACGTGACCTTACCGAAAGAACCAAAGAAGATTAATCCTTGCAGTCACGAAAGCTTTAAATCGACAAAGGGGTTTCACCCGTTTTTTCGTGCGGTACATCACCGCTCCCCCGAACCCCCTGCAGCATAACAAAAGTCGGCTTAACTCAGCCTTCCCCCCCACCCACGTCCCTTTCTGGCTCCTACCCCCCCCCCCTTAACCTGTATTTAATAGTTTATTTTAATAGTTTTGTTTAATAGTGTAATAGTTTAGTTTAATAGTTTAGCATATTATTTCCAAACTTTTCTATGTTTTCTTTTTTCCATTGCCCCCTTGCAGCACTTTCTTGTCGATCTTTTCTATTTTTTTTCCTTTTCCATTGCCCTCGTGCAGTGACTCATCCTCCGCACTCTCAACATAACAAAAGACGGATTAACTCAGCCCCACACCCCACCAAGGTCCCCTACTAGGCTCCTGCCCCCCCCCCCCCACTTAACCTGTATTTAAGCTCGAGGCTCTCAGAGCCTCCCCACTTGATGCAGCGATTTTGCTGTGACTGTGCCACCTGAAGACGGAAGCTTGTGTTGCCTCCGAAACGTCGTGATTTAATTTAGTTGCTTTTTTCTTTTCTTTTAACCTACGTGACTTTACCGAAAAAAAACAAAGAGTATGAATCCTTGCAGTCACGAAAGCTTCAAATCTAAAATGTAATCAACGGTCACCCACAAATCTTTGTCAGTGGTAAAGCTCTCAGATGTGTGAACTCGTTCTCTTACCTGGGAATTGCCGTGCCTAACAACAATTCTGTCGACACTGAAATCGCATTGTGCTTTCAAGATGCATCTAAGAGATTCGATAGCCAAAATAAGCGGCTTTGTCCTGCATAGTATCAATACGCCCATCAAAGTGCAGGTCTACTCTGTCGAAACATTGACACGATCCAGATGACACCGGAACTGACGAGCCTACAGCCGTTTCAGCGAGCATTTAAACCCAGGTGATTACACATTCTTTATCTGCCACTCTGTTCACTCTTAGCACCTGTGAAATAGGCCACTTCATGGCACCACTTGGCCGAGTACTGGATCCCTCTTGGTGATGTAGGTATGATCGCCAGAGGTCTCTTAAGATTGGCCTTGTGAATGGAGTGGCCACACGTACGATTTACGTGTCAGCATATGGATGTGCGACCGGTAATACCCTGGAACATGGCAAACTTACTGATATGCTATGAGAACTCCCATAATGTTAAAATGCTAATCGGTTTGTTTCTCATTGACTAATTGGCAAAGCATATTAAATGTATCTGTCTGCATGTGGTAAGGTGAGATGCACAACTCTTTAATGCCCAAAATTGGGCATACCTCATTCATTAACTGGGATTGGAAAAACAAAAATACGACCCGGGTGGGTCAGCAAGTGCTCGGGGGGGCCCTTATCCAACACATTCTCATTTATAAAAGCCTAAGCAATTTATCACGCAATCTGGTCTGGCAGAGGTCACGCCATTTCGTCAATGGGTCAAGTTTTCAGCCCGATTCCAACTATGTAATTAACCCAGAGACAGTGACGAATTGTAAGGAAGATTTTGGGTTATAAAGTTTGCAGTTTGTGTCGTATACATTCATCATGCGCTCCTGCTACCCAGCGATAAATGTCCCTCGACAATAAGTAATTTTTCAAGACAGCGCTAGTCTTTGTCTCCCAAGTACATTTACTGCGAACGAGAATGCATCGACGCTGCGAAACCACATCCCAACGCATCACAATGCCCTCTCAACAACAAAAGTGCGACAACTGATGACCGAGATGCATCCTTCTTTGCATTTATGGAGTGCAGAATGGGGTTTAAGGATGCATTGTACTCCTAGCCTTCTATCCAGTCGGTTTTAGCGTATCCCAACCCAAATTCCCCAAGGACCCTTCAGCCAAAGGCCCGTCACCTTATAGAATTGCCGGAAATCTATGCAAAATGTTGCGAGCCATCAGATTTCTTTGGAAGATCACTAGCGCCTCCCAGAGGCTGGTGGAGGGAGATATGTCTGTACTCATAATCCGAATCGGAAAATGTATTTATACTGGAGGAATCCAATTAGTTATAAAGGTCTTTTGCACAGATCTACAGTAAGGGTGGGTCAGAACGTTACAACAATAATCCATATAAAAACGTGATAGGAGTGCAAAGTATAGCAAAAGTAAACAAGTCACTGAAAAAATATACAATTACAACTAAGATATTTTCATCTTATTCGGTAAAGCCCACTGAGGTATTTACTTATTTTTTAGAAGTGACTTAGCCAGAAATGTTAGCTCAACATAGTGGCTTATCATGTGGAAATTTACAGCAGCAGAAAAATCTAAATGCACGTGTAGTGACTGGGAATGTCACTGTGTGGTGCTGGGTCTGCGAGGCCACGGCAGATATTACGTTGTCATTATGTGCAGCCCGGTACCAGCCCAAGCGGGGCTTGGGTGAGTGCTGGTTAGCACGGGAACATCACGGACAGCATGCGGTGCAGGCTCCGGGTGAGGGAGCGAGAGAGAGTGTCAGCCAGCCAGGGTTGCGTTAGGTCATCATACACTGGTTGACCTGCCGACACGTGACCAGATGATATTGGAGGGGGCCATCGGTGGAGGGGGCCCAGTGGGTGGTCACGTGGTATAGAAGAGCTCTCAGGAGCCTTCGGGAAAGAGCTAGAGAGATCAATAAGGTGGGCGGGGCAAGAGGCGGAGCCAGCCCTAGCCCGGGCCGATATAAGGGTCCCTGGGAAGGAATCGGGGTTCTTACGTGTGGGTGAAGGGAAGATCCGTGACGGGTTGAAGAAGCCTCTAGCCACGTGTCTAGTTCTGCCATAGCGTGGTTGGATGAGCGGTCACCACCCGAGTGTAGGTTAGGTTATGTTACGTTGTGTTGTTAAGAATAAAAAGTGTTGCTCCCAAGACAACGTCTGCAACTCAGTTGGACTCACTACACATGTTTCTAAATATGGAATGAAAAACCGGAGCAGCCGGAGAATAGTCCACTAGAGCACGGGGAGAAGTCCAAATACAAAGGCATCAGGGTCTGGATCAAACCTGCCAGGTGAGGTCGTTAAAATCTGGCCACTGTGGCACGGACAATGTTAAATCTTCTTCTTCCATGCGCTTGTCCCACTCATGCGGGGTTCGCTGTCTTTGCCAACCTTCTCAAAACTGCCCTGTCCTGCACCATCTCTCTTTGGTCCGATCGCACCACTTCTTTTTCTGCCTTCCTTCCACTTGCATCACTTGCACCTTCTGACCCACAATTTTACTGCTGTCTCTTCTCATAACTGAACCACACCAGCCTATTCTCTCTCATCTTCTCTGTGATTTCTACTATCTTGAATCTTCCTCTCACCTCTTCATTTCTCGCCCTGTCCTTCCTTGTTAAACCCATCATTCACCACAACATCCTCATCTCTGTGACTGCCTGGCTTTGTCCTCCCTCTTTCTTGTGCCCCAGCACTCAGCCCATACAACAGCACCGACCTCACCACCATCTTTGTACACTTTTCCCTTCAACCAAATTGGGAACCTCTTATCGCACCCCACACCAGTCATATCTCACCATTCCAGCCATCCAGCCCTTGTTTTTGTTCTCATCTGTCCTTCCAGTGATCCATCAGCACACATCGTTGCACCCAGGTACTTCAACTCGTTCGTCTTCATTAATTGGTCACTTCCAATTTGAAATCCTTCTTCTGAATATTTCAACTGAAATTTGCTACCTTATATTCAGTCTTTGTCCGACTGATCCGCGACCCATTATATTTAATCTTTTGCACCCAGATCTTAGAATCATCATCCATTACCCCTCTGCTTTCAGCGCATAGCACAATGTCATCTGCAAACAGGATGAAAAGGAAGGGGCTCAGGGGTGGATCCTTGCTTCACTCCCTCCCACTTTTACTTGAAAGTTCTCTGACACTCAACAGCTGCTTCATACATGCATTTTCCCTCCATACATATCCTGGATTAGCTTGACATATATCTCATACACCACCAGATGAGCTCTCCAGGGACCCTGTCGTACACTTTCTCTCCATCAATAAACACCATATGCAGGTACAATCTAGATTTGAAGTTTTCGTGACTGCAGTGCTCCATACTCTTTGGTTATTTCGGTAAAGTCACGTAGGTATAAAATAAAATGAATTAAATCACGTCGTTTCGGGCGCAACACAAGCGTCCGTCATCAGGTGGGGCAACCACAGCAAGAAACAATTGCTGAAGTGGGCAAAAGGGCTGCTGCAAAAAAGGCCATATAGGCAAGAGAAGGGGGGAGCCAGGGAGGAGAGAGGTAGGGTGGGGGTGGGGGTGTGGGATAGGGGGAGTGGAGGCTACAAGTAAGACACAAGCACGGCACAAAATTCTGGGGTGGGGAGGGGAAGTGGGCGGTGCTGGGAGTGGGAGGGTTAGGAGCCAGGGAGGAGAGACAGGGAGGGTGGGAGTGTGGTGTAGCGTCAGTGGAAGGCACAAGCACAGTAAAAAATGCCGGGGTGGGGAGGGGAAGTGGGTGGGCCTAGAAGTGGGAGGGTTCAGAAACTGGAGATGCGGATATGAAGGCAACACATGAAGCATTTAAGGCTTTACCTGGTTAATAACATCCTTCCAATGATTGTTCAAGCTGTATCCATCTTCCCGGTTGAAGTTATGTCTATGTTTATATATCTGGATGGCTACATGAACAAACCTTTGATAGTAGCCTGAAGGTTTGCAGAGCACCTTCATCTCGGAACAAAACAATTTCATGAGAGCCCACAGCGTTATAGCAATGGTCAGCCACGGTGGAGGCCTTGCGATTGTTGTGAAATTTTTGACAAATCGGCGGTAGTACGACGCAAAACCCATGAAGCTACGTACCTCTGACACTGTTTTCGGAGCTGACCACGTGCGTACACAGCTCGTTTTGTCCGGATCGGTGGCGACTCCCGATGCACTAACAACATGACCCAAATATTTAACAGCTGTTTTCAGCAAGTGACTTTTTTTGGGGCTAAATTTTAAGTTGGCGTCCCACACTCGGCCAAATATGGCACGCAATCGCTGCAAATGCTCGTCAAATTTTTTACTGAACACAATAGCATCATCTAAATATATCAAACACGATTCCCACTGCAATTCGGACAATACGAGCTCCATTAAACGTTTGAAGGTGGCCGGCGCAGAGTGGAGTCCCATTGGGAGCCTGTTGAAATGTAACAACCCTTGCGGTGTTCGGAAGGCTGTTTTTGGCTTGGACTCCTCGTCTAGCGGCAGTTGCCAAAAGCCCGATAACAGATCGAGGGTCGAGAAAAATTTCGCAGCAGACAGGGCATCCAACGAGTTGTCAATGCATGGAAGCGGGTACGCATCTGCAACCGAGATATTATTAAGTTTTCGAAAATCGACGCAAAATCGCAGGGAGCCGTTGCGTTTTTTAACCAGCACAATGGGAGCCCCCTATGGGCTGGTGGAGGGAGAGACGATCTCCTGTTCCAGCATTTCATTCACAGTTTGGCGAATGCAGTCTTTTTCTAGTGGGCTCATTCGATGGGAATTTAGGCGAATTGGGGGCGCATCCCTCGTGTCGATGTGATGCTGCAACAGGCATGTCTGACCAATATTATATTTTCCTGAACTGAAAACATTTCTAAATTCCAAAAGTAGTTTATGGAGATGTGACCGCTGCTCGGGTGTCAGATCATGGTTCTGCTCGTACAATCCCCGCAGCCAATCGGGCTCCTCAGCACACGGCGGCAGTACACCCCCCACTCCCGTTGCCATGCACACCTCCACGTTTGACCCTGACGCTGCCATCGCGTGTGCAAACGTAGTTCCTTCTTGAATGGCAATGGTCTTGTTGCCCGCATTGACAAACTGCATGAATGGGTCGCAATTTGCTGACACCACCGTTAAAGCCCCGACCAAAGAGGGCGCTGTGTCTGTGCCACAGCGCTCGAAGGGGTTAGTAATATCCCTTCAAGCAGGTTTCTCAAAGGCAGGTTTTTTTTTTCAAGCGCAGCGGCACGAACATTTGCGTGGCTGGTGGAACACGCACAGTGTGGCTAACCACAGCCTGCACCACAGCCTTTGCTGCTGTGAATCCAGACGGGGTTCCCAAGAATTTGAGGCACTCGATTGTAGTCGTCTGGCACCCTTGGAAAACCGCCCTTGCCTCCCCAGCAGTCACGGGCGAGATGCCCTCTCTGTCTGCACTCGTAGCACGCGCGATGAGCGCCACCTCCTGGCGTCTCCGGGTGACGGGGCGAGCTCGCGAACGGCCGACCTACCGCTGCTACAGCCGGCCGTGGCTCCTCCGTCTCCGCCGCGCACCCGGCCGTGCTGGTGTTCACCGTCAAAGTTTGTGGTGCTGCAGCCGTTGGTTCGTAACGGAGATCCAGGTTGGTTTGGATGTTCCTGGCTATCTGTAATGATGACACATCGTCGTCGGTGTTGCTGGGAAGTGAAAGGATGACCCGTAGCTCCTTTGCCACTATCAGCAGCTTCTCCTGGGCCAGGGAGTCGAGGGCAGCTTTGTCCATCGCTGGGTAAGCTACTTGGCCAAGGGCCGATAGTGCGCTGCGGTAAGCGAGGGGAGGCTCCGTGTCCTCCCGCTTCCTCAGTTGAAATTTATGTTTGGCGGCCGAACGCGGCTTGTAGATGTTTTGCATTGCCGCGAATGCATTCACGAGCGATGACCTGTCTTTATCCAGGATACCGTAGAACGCCACCAGCACGTCGTCGTCAAGGGCCGTTCGCAAGGCCAGCAGCGCGTCGGTTTCCGCCCTGTCCAGCGATTGGTACGGTGCTCAGAAGCATCATGTGAACGCCGTCCAATCACCGACCCTGGCCTCGAAGCATTGGACGCGCGGGAGCCGACGTTTCAAACCCGGAAGTGGCGACTCTGGCACCCTTGGGACGTCCGGCGCCGCTCGCGGCGCTGTGGGAGCTGCGACCACTTTTCAGCAATAGTCTAATGTGAATTTACCATTTGTTTTGAAGGGAAGACAGTTTCCAATCATTCCTGCATTTGCTACCACTGTCAATAAGTCACGAATGACAAAATTTTGAGGATGTTGGACTTACTTGTTTTTATTTTTTCCTATGGACAACTTTATGTTGATTTGTCAAGAAGCAAAATCCAATCAACATCAATGTGCTGATTCAATAAAATTCATCTCAAGAAAAACTTTTGAGAGATGATTGTCAATTTAAACCAAATGTGATATATAAATATTTTTTTTCATTAAATACATTCTATACAATCTTTCAATGATTTGTCTTATTTCATTAAATTAAATTTTTATGAACCTGGCAATTACACTCGTTTCTTAATAGCAGTCTTCACAAAATCGATGCGTAAAACAGGAAATTATTACTGTAAAAGTGCATCGCATGACAATGAAACCAATATTTACCATGGCGGGAATTTATCCAGGTTTAATAGAGAACCAATGTGAAGCTTTCGTGATTTAATTTAGTTGTTTTAATTTTTGTTTTATTTTATTTATTTATTTTCCTACGTGACTTTACCGAAAGAACCCAAGAGTATGGATCCTTGCAGTCACGGAAACTTCAAAGCTAGAAGGAATCCATACTCTTTGGTTCTTTCGGTAAAGTCACGTAGTTAGAAATAAAATAAAAACAAATTACAACGTTTCGATTGCAACACAAGCAATCATCATCAGGTGGGAAAACCACAGCAATAAGTGGGAGAGAGATGCCGTGGTCAGAGGTGTGTTGTAAATAAAGGCAGACGATTTATTGCCTTCTGTCCGGGCCACTTTATTCTAGTTTGTTACATAACACTTGTTAGCGAAGCCGAGATTTTGCCGCCCGTCGCTCGTTCCCTCCCTCACTCCTTACCCTATTCCCTACTCTCCTTCCCTATCCTATTCTTTACTCTTCCCGTTTCACCCCTCCCGGCTGCCGTGTCTCGCTGTCTTAGCGGGTTGACACCACGGCAGCGGTGGCGTTAAGCGTGCCGATTTACGGACTGCGCTCACGCCATACTCTTTGGTTCTATTCGGTAAAGTCACGTAGGTAAAAATAAAATAACAAAAATCACGACGTTTCGGCCACAACATAAGTGGCCTTCATCAGGTGAAGGGACCGGACTGTCCAAAGGACAGCGTTGGAGTGAAGACAGCCAAGCCCAGGTCGCGTCCTTTAAGCTGTGTGGGAGGAAACAAAAAACGCCTTGACAAAGGAATTAGCATAACAATGATGTACTGGACCGGCACGGTGGGGGGGGGGGGGTTTACATAATGTTGGTGTGAAGGGAAATAAGCTGCTGTGAAAGTTTGGAATACCACTACTTGAATAAATATACTGTACCATTGAAAAATAGTTTAATGTTTGGTTTGATTTAGAACATCTTTCCAATGATTGCTTAATTTGAAACTATCCTCTCGGTTGAAATTGTGTCTGTGTTTGTAAATCTGAATTGCCTCGTGGACAAATCTCTGATAAAAACCCGTGGGTTTGCAAAGAACCTTGGTATCGTAGAAAACTATATCGTGATCACCCACAGCATTGTAACAGTGATCAGCTACGGCAGAACGAATTCTTCTGCCGTGTTTCAAATCTGATTTGTGCTCGCGAATTCAGTCAGAGACATGTCGTTTCGTCTCCCCGATATAGCAGTCACCACCTTTAGCGTCCTACTGCTGGTCTGTACGGGGTCCGTGTCTCGCTGTCTCAGCGGGTTCATACCACAGTAGCCCCGGGTGTCAAGCGTGCCGACGTACAGACTGCGCTTACCACTAGCAACCCTATCCTAGCCTACCCAGGTCCACACAGGACTACTCTCAGCCTAACTAGCTTGGCGGGTCCGGCTTCATCTTCTCTCATCTTCTGTCTTCATCAACTCTCCCTCGGGCTCGTTTTGCCCGTCTTATATATCCCTCGCGACCCCTTCCAGAATATTCTGTAGAGGAACCTCTATGATTGGTGGATACCGGTCTTATCAAATCCCAAACCACATCCCCCCTTGCTTACCCCAACAGAATTACCCCAACGGTCGTCCGGACCTTAGCTGCTCTTAACATCCCCTCAATGATGCTCACCAACCACCTCTTCTGGCCACCCAGCGCTGACATGCCGTCGTTCCCGAATATGCACGCGTTGAATCACCACATAGGTAAGAGAGGGGGGAGGGGCAAAGGGGGGAGAGAAAGGGGGGGGGGGGGCGTTGCGTGGACGCTAGGAGAGGGACGTGAAGCTGGACGGGGTGGAAGTGGGAGGCCGAGAGAGCTGGGGATGCGGGGGGGAGTTAACTCGGAAACACGGGCGGTGCACGAGTGCCAATGCAGCAACAATGCCAAAGCAGCAACAATGCCAATGCAGCAATAATGCCAATGAAACAATGCCAATGCAGCAGCAATGCCAAACGCTGGGGATGCGGGGGGAAATTAACTCGGAAAAATAGACTAGTACCCGCCAGATATGATGGAACAACCATAAACAGTTAAGGTTTTACCATTTTAATAACATTCTTCCAACGAAATGTGATTTGTTTTTATTTTATTTCTAACTACGTGACTTTACCGAAAGAACCAAAGAGTAGAGAACCAATTTTTATTTTCTTGTATGCATTGGTGACCAGAGCAATGCCATAAATTCAACTAGACTGGAATATCTGCTTTAATTCAACGAGGTTGCCTGCATTTGCATCCATGTCGACGGTTACACCATCTGACTTTTCGCGCCCTGTGGCGATCCCTGAGCTCCGTGCTTTTATGCCACACCACTCCATAACCTCCCGTGTACCAACCCTTGCAGAAGTTTCGAGAATTTTCTAACACCGGCCGAGCACATAGTTTAATAATTAAACTATTGGTTCCTCTCTCCTCCTGCACAGGAATCACCTATCCCACACACGTACACTGCCCAATCATTGGACAATGAAAACGTTTGTTATGCGCATACAATTGCCTTCTAATAGTTTCCAGATTTCGGACACAATTTGGACCAAAAGTATTGAATGTAGCTGCCCCAAATCGTTTGGAACCACCTAGCTTCGTCCCTTGGAAACTCCGTTCTGCTATCTCTGTCTTCATTCAAATTACTTTTTATTAAAATCACTAGAGTTGAAGTATGAATGTTATCCTACAACATAATTGATATTGTTGTTGTTTAAATCTTCCATTGTGAAATGTTTTGATGTTATCTGCCGGCCGAATTGCCCTTGAAATTAGCTTTTTGGCTCAATAGGCTTCCCCGATTCAATGGGTCTCCGTGCGAGTCTAACGGTCCCTATGTTACGCTATGGGTCGCCGTGTGAGTCCGTGTGACGGAAAAGCGGATTCGAGCCCATGTCATTGACACCAGGAACTACCATGGAGCTGATCTACCCTCTGACCATCGACTAGTCATCTGTAAGATGCGCCTGACATTTTTACACTCCGGTGGTGGGTGTACACCCAGGACCCCATTCAAACTTAACGTGGCCTGGTCTCAGCTAGCTGATGAAAGTTGCAAGCGAGAATTGCATCATCGCTTGCAGTTGGAGTTGGAATCGTCCCCCACTCCTCCAGATGTCGAGGGTAAATGGGTAAGGTTAAGGATTTTGACTCAGGCAGCAGCAATGGCTGCTTTGGCGACGTGGTCCAGAACTCCCCCGAGACCCTGGCTGACAGAGGAGGTGTTCAAGCTGGCTGAGAAAAAACGACAGGCCCACTCTCATCGGCTACAGCATCCCACGTCAGAGAATGAGGAGGCTTACTGCAGCCTTCGCTCGGAGGTTCAGAGAGCTGTGAGGCGCAGCAAGGATTGGTGGGGGTCGCGGGTTGCTGAGGAGATGGAGTTTGCCTCAGTGGCCCGCGATCACAAATCCCTATTTAATTCCATCAAAAAAATAACCTGCAGCGCCACACCTATTACCATCATTAGGGGAAAAAACGGCAAACCAATCTCCGACCCCCAGGAACAGGTTTGCCGATTTGCTGAGCATTTTTGTGAAGTCCAGGGGGAGAGGAAATCTCTCCACATGGAAAACATCGTGCGACAAAGTGGGGATGACCCTGCTAAGGCTGAGGTGCCTCAAATATTGGAAGAGGAAGTCACCCCCTTTGAGTGGTTGTCTGAGGTGCCATCTGTTGAGGAAGTACTGAAGGCGATCCAGAGTCTGAGACCAGGATAGGCACCGGGCAGAGATGATCTCCCAAGCGAAATGCTGAAGGAGGGTGGCGTTTGTGCACAGACTGCCCTACATGACATCATAACAACAGTCTGGACCACTGGACGGGTTCCGCAGGACTGGAAGGATGCCCTGGTGGTCCCCATCTTTAAGAAGGGAGACCGCACAGACTGTAAAAACTACAGGGGCATCTCACTCCTCAGTGTGCCGGGAAAGGTCCTGGCAAGAATTATTCAACACCGCCATGCCAGGCATGCTGAGGAGAGGCTTGCAGAGCTCCAATATGGTTTCAGGAAAGGGCAGTCCTGCACAGATGCCATATTTTCTGTCCGTTTGCTACAGCAGAGATGTAGGAAATTTCAAAAAGACCTACATCTCTGCTTTATTGACATGGTCAAGGCCTATGATACCATCAGTAGGCCTGGGCTCTGGGTTGTTCTTCGTCCCTGACCCACTGCACATGATCATTAAGGACCTTAAATGATGGTGAGCGGGCCCGTGAAAAACTACGTAGACGAGAGTTGGAGACATTCCCTGTTCAACTTGGGGTGCGACAGGGATGTCCTCTGGCTCCAACATTTTTTAACATCTATTTCGACCACGTAGTTCGTGAAGCCTTCAGTAGCTGTACCGGATTAATTTCCATCTGGTACACATACAATGAGGCTAATCGATGCCTGGGTGCGGTCAAGGGATGGCTCCCTATTGGTCAATCACGTTAGGTATGCCGATGACCTGGTAATTGCGGCTCAGTCAGAGGAGGAGTTGGAGGCGCTGCTGCTGAAACTGTAGTGTGCCACCAAGAGGTGGGGCCTTACCATCAGCCCCACCAAAACGAAGGACCTGCCTGGGTATTTTGTACCATCGGGCACTCCACCCCCACAACTCCCAATCTGTGATGGGGCAGTTGTGGAGAAAGTGGAGAGTTTCCCCATACCTGGGCAGTGTGCTCATGACCGGCTCCAGTTTAACAGCAGAGGTCTCATTCCGAATCAGTCGAGCAGCATTATCTTTTCATCGGTTGCGTAACACTGTGTGGAACCTACCTGGTCTGTTGCTCCGCACGAAACTTCGGGTTTTCTCGGCCAGTAATTCCCTCCCTTCTCTATGCTTGTGAAACGTGGACCACCTTAATGGAACATCTTTTTCAGTTAGAAACATTTAGGCTGGCCTGCTTACGATCAATCCTGGGTTTAACCAGGCTGGATTGTGTGAGAAGCTCACAAATCCTCGAAAGATCTGGACAAAGTCCCATCGGTGAGCTCCTCCGGCAGGCAAGGCCGCGTTGGCTGGGCCATGTAGCCCGCATGTCCAATCACCGCATGCCCAAACAGCTTTTGTTCGGCCAGATCGAGGGGGCTAAACGTGTGCGTCACGGGCTGGAGAAGAAACGGCGTGATGTGATACAGGAGGATGTGGAGCTTAGTGGACTTGCTGATGACTGGTACCAGCGGTGTCAAGATCGGCCTCTGTGGAGGAGGCCCGTGAAGGATGCTACTGGGCAATCGGAAGCATTCGCCCTCCAACAACGGAGGGCGGTGGAGCAATGCTCACAACAAGCAGAGCGCCGGGTGGCTAAAGCACAGCAAGTTGGCACAGTAGGGGCACAGGTGGTGCATCAGCCAGTGTTGGATATCGACCTTTTTCCAAAATTAATATCAATAATAATATTTGCATATGTATATTTTTTAATGACCCGAAATAATGAATGAAAAACACAAACCCAGCGCAGCAAACACAGATGGAAATCTTCTTTGGTTCTTTCGGTAAAGTCACATAGAATGAGAATAAAATAATAAATTGATAAAATAAAATAACACAATAATATTCTCACGACGTTTCAGCCACAACACAAGCGGCCTTCATCAGGTGAAGGGACGAGACTGTCTGGTAGGACAGCGCTGGAGTGAAAGAGCCACGTTCAGATCACGACCTTTAAGCTGTGTGAGAGGAAACAAAGCGCCTTAGAGTCGCGGCATTATTTTATTTTATCAATTTATTATTTTATTCTCATTCTACGTGACTTTACCGAAAGAACCAAAGAAGATGAATCATTGCAGTCACGAAAGCTTTAAATCGAAATTTAACCGCCTCTACGGGGAGGGATTCCACACATCCTTAAGATCATTCAACAGACTCCGGGATAAGAAGGCTCAACTAATCGAGTCTCTCACCTTTCTGAAGAGATGCCGCGACTCAAAGGCGCTTTGTTTCCTCTCACACAGCTTAAAGGTCGTGATCTGAACGTGGCTCTTTCACTCCAGCGCTGTCCTACCAGACAGTCTCGTCCCTTCACCTTATAAAGGCCGCTTGTGTTGTGGCCGAAACGTCGTGAGAATATTATTGTGTTATTTTATTTTATCAATTTATTATTTTATTCTCATTCTACGTGACTTTACCGAAAGAACCAAAGAAGATGAATCATTGCAGTCACGAAAGCTTTAAATCGAAAAACAGATGGAAATCGTCAAAAGGCCACAAATATATAAATAACAAATACACTCCCGGGCCAAAGAGAGGTTACGTTATCTGCGAATCACCAGATGGCCAGGGGACGATTTCACAAACAAACCGGTTTGATGGACATAGTCTCCAGGGTCACCAAGAGGGGAGGGGAAGTTAACTCAAAGGTAGAGAGAGGAAGAGCTTCCCGGCCGTCTTTGTCTCTCCCCGTAGCACAAAAAAATGTTTTACACCCTAGTGAGGGATGGCTGTTGTTACGAAGAGGGTCGCCCCCTCCTCCCCCCCGGGGTTGTATAACACATGGCTTGACGCACACACACACACAGACCACGCACCCCCCCCCCCCCCCCCCCCCATTCATTGCGCAGAGCGGAGAATGTCTTTGAATATAACGGCTGGGCATCTTTCAAAAGTTCAGTCAAGACAGTCAAGACAGATCAGCGGTTCGAGAAGTCAACAAGACACGAGCAGTCGCAGCGAGCGACTGGCTCCAAGGAGCGCGAGCCTCGCTGAGTAGCGAGGATCGCTGAGTCGCGATGTATCAATGTAAGTGATTTCAGAGCTGAAAGGCAAAGTATCGCTTAAAGACCCTTATTTCTACATCGAGTCCAGCTGTAGCGCGACCGATGCACCAAGCAAGAGTTTCTGCAACAAGCGGCCAAGCGTGTGCCGACTTGAGTCATCCAGCAGTGAAGCCGGCTGTCAACGAATCAGCTGAGAGCGCTCGGGCATCTCAACAGAAAGAGCGTGCAGTAGCCATCCAGCAGCGGAAAGGCAGTGTCCAGCGCCAACAAACAAAAGAGTCAACGAACCAGCGGCCAACCGTTGTGCCGACTCAGCTACTACAGCAGTGAAGAAAGCCTGCTGCTGCCAACGAACAGGAGCGTGCAGCAGCCATCCAGAAGCGGAAAAGCTTGGCCAGCCGCCAACAACCTCAACATCTCCACAGAGAGAGCGAGTGCAACGTGGCTCAATCAGCAGCGGAAAGAGCGCGGCCAGCACCGCCAAGCAAGCGCGTGCCGGCGCAGCTCATCCAGCAGTGGAGAGAACTGCTGTCAGCGAACCAGCACGGGCGCGTTCGCGCATCTTCAAGGAGAGGGAGCGCGCGCCACCAGCGCCAGCGCGTGCTACGGCGCACCACTTCGCGTCACCAGCGCTGAGAGCGTTCGGGCATCACCAGGAGAGGGCAGCGGGCCCGCACTCAACACCCATCATCGCGCGACGACGGCGAGCGTCGCGCTTATTCTTCCAGCCAGCGGTGAACAGAAACTGTCGCAGCCTGTTCGTATGCCCCACCCCTCCCCCACACTCTCACCATCGCTCCCCACCACTCCGCAGTGAACAAACATATTTTTGACAAGGAATGCCAACCCAGGCGTTTGCTTAACGCAAAAAGATCAACAACCCTCGCACATTAACACATACAAGAAGATTCATGATAAGTGCGTCAAATATTAGATGATAACGGAAAACATTGTCATTGAGTTACGTGAATATGGTCACTTAGGAGTATTTTAGTCGGTCGTCTTTAATGCCATAATCTTGTTTATGAAACAATGAATGAACATCGCCCGTGGTACTACTGTGCTGACGATTTCAAGCATAATAATTTCGCATATCAGAATGTGTTAAGGATTGGATACGAATCAATGACCGAGTGCAGTATTGCGTAACAATTTCAAGTATACGAATTTGCATCTTATAGAGTTAAGGTCTTGCTTAGGGTAGCATTTGCATGTTTTTTATTACGTCTCTCTCTCTCTCTCAACAACCGAGGTCGCGCCACGCGGTGATCAACTATATGGCCGAGGCCAAAGTGAAACAACGCAATCGTGATGGTTACCGTGTTAATGCTGTCTTGAAATTCCTAGATTGAGAGTTCTCATATTATCCAAAAATTAAAGTTTAGCTAGAAAATAAAATTGATTAAAGCAGAAGAGCTGTGTGTGATTATTTCCGTGATTCTGCATAATAATTGATCTGCGATTGAGATCTGAACTCTGGGGACCTATCATAAGCACACTAACACATAATCCATAATATAATCAATAAACGTTAAATCGAAGATAATCGTATCCTTATTGATAATACGGAGTTAAACAACGAAGCCGTGTTGACTCTCATTCACACTCACAACACATAATCAACTGCACACGGCTAATTGCATTATTCCAATTAATAACCAACCCTCGTCACCGAGGCTGGACCCTAATCATCATAACGACCTGCATTATCATAACCACACCCACTCGCATAATTTAATACGATTCTCTCGAATTATCATAATTCATGCGCATACATACACCAATTAACATAATTTCGGATAAATTACGCAAATTTAAAATTTCATTTAATTTTCATTATGGTTGCGGGGGGATAACTCCGTGCGGTGGTGAGCCAGCAGTACAGCTATGTCCCTCAGAGAGGGCGCTAGCACGGGAGGCCCGATCACTTGGTTGGTCGGGGCCCGGCGGGAACCGACCGACGCGATGGAGGAGGGAGCGGAAGGGGCAGACCTCGTGCCCCACCTGCCTAGTGAGGGTGGTGTGGTGGACGTCGGCCCCCACAGGATCGCAGCCTTATCCAATGTTACGCCACTCATGTGGTCAAACATGCCCAGTGGGATTGCTCTGCAGCTGATTTCCATCCAGAGCGAGTCTTGTGAGCGCAGTCAAATGGTCGTCCAGACGCAACAAGTTCAGACTCTGCAGGGAGTCAAACACCTCGGCAGGGACAGATGTCAGCTGGTTATTACACAGATACACTTTTGAATCTAGATTGAAAACTCATTGTTTTATTACTGCTTTTTCATCTTGATTTGAAGCTTTTGTGACTGCAGGAATCCATGCTTTTTGGTTCTTTCGGTAAAGTCACATAGAATGAAAAAATATGAGATCACGACATTTCGATCGCCATACAAGCAACCGTCATCAGGTGGGAGAGAGAAACACACTGCTGACACAAGTCCTTATATATAAAGAGAACCGGGGAGGGGGGGGGGCATATCGGGCAAGAAGGTGGGGCTAGAGATTGTGCCTAAGTGAGTGGTGAATCTAAAGATGGGAACCGAGATGGGGGGGGAAAGAGGAGGATGACCTCCACGAGTGACGACGGGATGAAGAGGTGGCCATTGTATTGTGAGAAATTAGTATATCAATGTGAACAGACCGACACAACGGTGGCTGTGCTCGTGAGACATCCAGCTCGTTAGAAAACGAGGGAAACCAAACGACACCACATCGAGGGAAGGAGAGAGAGACACACACCGAGAGGCACACCTATACACAGAGAAAAACACATACACAGAAAGACACAGAGAGAGAGACATATAGAGACTCACACATAGACAGAGTCACACCCACAGAGAGACAAACAGAGAGAGAGAGACACACAGAGAGAGACACACCTCGAGAGACAACAACAACCGCTATTCACCACTAAGTGGCGGTGACGTCACCACGACGGTTGTGCCAGGCCATGTGCACCTTGAGGCCACGTGAAGTGTCGAACGCCCCCTGGCAGGAGGTCACGGGGCAGACCCAAGTGCCACGGGTCGACTGACTGAGATGACTGGCTGATGCACCACCTGTGCCCCCTACTGTGCTAACTTGCTGTGCTTTAGCCACCCGGCGCTCCGCTCGTTGTTGTGAGCGTCGCTCCTCTGCCCATCGCTGTTGTTGGAGGGCGACTGCCTCCAACTGCCCAGTAGCGTCCTTCACGAGCCTCCTCCACAGAGGCCGATCTTGACACCGCTTGTACCAGTCATCGGCAAGGCATGCGGTGGCTGGGCATGCGGGCTACATGACCCAGCCAACGAAGCTCACCGACGGGACCTTGCCCAGATCTTTCAAGGATTTGTGAGCTCCTCGCACAATCCAGCCTGGTTAAACCCAGGATGGATCGTAGGCAGGCTAGCCTAAATGTTTCTAACCGGCGAAGATGCTCCATTAGGGGGGTCCACGTTTCGCAAGCGTAGAGAAGAGAGGGAATGACCGTGGCTGAGAAGACCTGAAGCTTAGTGCGGAGCGACAGACCAGGTAGCGTCCACACAGCGTTACGCAACCGATGAAAAGATAATGCCGCTCGACTGATTCGGAGTGAGACCTCTGCTGTTAAACTGGAGCCGGTCATAAGCACACTGCCCAGGTATAGGAAACTCTCCACTCTCTCCACAACTGCCCCATCAACGATTGGGAGTTGTGGAGCTGGAGTGTCCAATGGTACAAAATATCCAGGCAGGTGCTTAGTTTTGGTGGGGCTGACGGTAAGGCCCCACACCTCTTAGTGGCACACTCCAGTCTCAGCAGCAGCGTCTCCAACTCCTCCTCTGAATGAGCAGCTATTACCAAATCATCGGCATATGTAATGTGGTTGACCAATAGGGAGCCATCCCTTGATCGCACCTGGGCATTGATCAGCCTCCCATTATAACTGTACCAAATTGAAATTTCCTCGGTACAGCTATTGAAGGCTTCACGAACTACTTGGTCAAAATCGATGTTAAATAGTGTGGGAGCCGCAGGACATCTCTGTCACACCCCAAGGTGTACAGGGAATGGCTCTGACTCCCGGCCACGTAGCTTTACCCAGGCCCGCTCACCATCATGAAGGTCCTTAATGATCGAGAGCAGAGGGTCAGGGACTCCGAAAGCACGAAGAACAACCCAGAGCCCAGGCCTACTGATGGTATCATAGGCCTTGACCAGGTCAATAAAGGAGAGATGTAGGTCTTGTTGGAATTCCCTACATCTCTGCTGTAGCAGACGGACAGAAAATATGGCATCTGTGCAGGATCGCCCTTTCCTGAAACCACATTGGGGGCTCCGCAAGCCTCTCCTCAGCATGCCTGGCAAGGCGGTGTTGAATAATCCTTGCCAGGACCTTTCCCGGCACACTGAGGAGTGAGATGCCCCTGTAGTTGTTACAGTCTGTGCGGTCCCCCTTCTTAAAGAGTGGGGCCACCAGGGCATCCTTCCAATCCTGTGGAACCCGTCCAGTGGTCCAGACTCTTGTTATGATGTCATATAGGGCAGTCTGTGCACAAACGACACCCTCACTCAGCATTTCGTTTGGGAGATCATCTCTGCCCGGTGCCTTTCCTGGTCTCAGACTCCGGATCGCCTTCAGTATTCCTCAACAGATGGCACCTCAGCCAGCCACTCACAGGGGGTGACTTCCTCTTCCAATATTTGAGGCACCGCAGCCTCAGCAGGGTTATCCTCACTTTGTGCCACGATGTTTTCCTGGCTGAGAGATTTCCCCTCCCCCAGAACCGCACAGAAATGCTCAGCAAATCTGCAAACCTGTTCCTGGGGGTTGGAGATTAGATCACCGTTTTTACCCCTAATGATGGTAATAGGTGGGGCGCTGCAGGTTACTTTATTGATGGAGTTAAATAGGTATTTGTGATTGCGGGCCACTGAGGCAGACTCCATCTCCTCAGCAACCCACGACCACCACCCATCCTTGCAGCACCTCACGGCTCTCCGAACCTCCAAGTGAAGGCTACGGTAAGCCTCCTCATTCTCTGACGTGGGATGCTGTAGCCGATGAAAGTGGGCCTGCCGCTTTTTCTCAACTATCCTGAACACCTCTGTCAGCCAGGGTCTCTGGGGAGGTCTGGACCGCGTACCCAAAGCAGCCATTGCGGCTGCATGAGTCAGTCCTAAACCTCGTCCATTTACCCTCGACATCAGGAGGAGTGGGGTACGATGCCAACCCCATCCGCACGCGATGATGAAATTCTCGCTTGCAACTTTCATCAGCTAACTGAGACCAGGCCACTTTAGGTTGGAATGGGTCTTGGGTGTACACCCACCACCGGAGTGGAAGAATATCAGGCGCATCTTACAGATAACTAGTCGATGGTCAGAGGGCAGATCAGCTCCACGGTAGGTCCTGGTGTCAATGACATGGGCTCGAATCCGCTGGTCCGTCACTATGTAGTCCAGCAGATGTTCTTGCTTGGACCCGGCATGCATCCATGATGTTGTGTGGATGTGCTGATGCCGGAACAGCGTGTTAGTAATTACAAGCCCATGGGCTGCACAAAAATCTAGCAGCCTTCTACTATTGTTATTGAGCTGATCTGGCCCATGCCGTCCAATCACTCCAGACCAGGTGCCAGCATCATGACCAACTCGGGCATTGAAGTCACCCAACAAGATGACTCTATCCTGAGGGGCCACTTTATCCAGCAACTGTGACAGGAGGTCATAGACAGATGTTCGTCTTCGGTGGGGGCATAAGTAACCACGACCACCACTCCTCGCCTCCAGTTGATGGGAAGGCGAGCCCAAAGTAGCCTGGGGCTTACAGCTTCCCACACCTCATCGCCACGCTCCCACGCCCCCTTCATTATTTTGTTCAGAAGAGCCACTCCCTGTTGATTGACAGTCTCCTGCCCCGAGTATAGGACTGTCGTTGTGCTCTCTCTCTTGTCTCCCTTGTATTGCTGCGCTGACCCCATCCTCCTCGTCTAGAGTAGCGTTGCGTCTAAAGATAATCTTGAGATGCAGTTATATTTAGATTCTAGATATATACGTATTTGTCTTGTATAATTGTATGGGCCTCTATGTGCATCTCATGTCTCTGGTTTTGAGTGTATAGTTTTCGATGGATTCCTATGTCTGTCTAAGTAGTGATTTGTTAATTCCCTCATCTGGTATGCAGGAGTTCGTGGGTTCGATCCCGACCCTTATGCTTCTTGTGTATTTCGAATGTGTGTTCTCCCCGTGGTAGCATTTATAGTATTTGCCTGCTATAAATGTCCACGAGATAAGCGACTTCGTTGAGCTATCATGTGGCCAGGTCACGTCTGGAAAATAGCTGCATAGCTCGTGGGGCTTACCTGGTAAAATAAAAAACATATTTTACTTTAGCCATATACTCACCACACCTGAGAATCCAGCGTAATAATGGGATTCCTGAAGTCCACATTTGAACCCAGGTTCTCAGCACTGGAATATTAAAACACTAACCTCTGATCTACTTCGTTATCTCCTATGCTGATGATATTCCAGTGAAATTCCTAGCATCCTCTGCGTGTAATAGACTGGGCTACACTTCATATTGGGAGCAGCCTGCAGCTGGTTGTTGTGAAGAGTTAGGAGTTCCGTGTTGGCTGGGATCTCATCGGGGACTGAGCTCAGACTCCGACTGGCACAGGCCACGACTCGCCCGTGGTTATCGTCAATGTAGCAGTCGCAGAGTCCCTTGATCCTCCAATGATCACACACGGGGACCCCGGCCTGGGTTCAGTGCTGCAAAGTTCACGCAACAGGTCATTCTGTAGAAAGGTGAAAACAAAAAGAGAGGAATGTACGAGATATTCCTTGACTTGGACAATCCAGAATGAAATAAGAACAATCCGTGCTGGTACAGAAAGTGGCTCTGCCGAGATAAACTGTCAATTCGTCTCTAACATGTAAGTCTACCGTCATCGTAATACAACTAAATTCCGTTGTGTAAAGAGAAATAAATACATCGCATTGTTTAGGAGCTTATAATCCGATAAATTGTTGGAAATCGTAATTAAGTTAGTCTTTTTAAATATACAGTTTGATTACCATATTTATTGACAATAATCAAAGTACAATTCAACGTATGATTAACAGTATGCCAAACACTTATTAATATATAAATATGAACGACTCAACCCGCTACTAATATAACTCTAGCTGCTGAAAATGCTGCTGCTGCAACTATCGTTGTGAAGATGGCTCTTTGCTATGGGAGTTACATCATAGCTACGGGAATGGCAGCTAAGATGTATGCAGTGATATTAGAGCAGCATCTAGCGCAGTGCTGTCCAATATGCGGATTGCGAGCCACGCGTGGACGATCGCAAATAACGTTGTCGTGGATCTAAGGACAAATCGGAACAATCTCCTCCTCTGCTTCCCCAGACTGGGGGAAGGTTGGTACGAGTGAAGTTGTTGCCTCACTACGACAGTGATGCGTTCCTTTATCAGCACAACTCGTGTGGATCCCCGTTAATCTCTATTACAGGGTTCAATCCACCTGGATAATTGTTGGTCATGGCTTTCTAGTGGATTATGAAGCCCCCGTTAAGCTCCAGAAGAACAAAAATAGTATTAATATATTTTAATCAAGGAAATCTTGATTTGAAGCTTTCGTAACTGCAGGAGTCCATACTCTTTGGTTCTTTTGGTAAAGTAGTAGTAGACTGACAAAAGGTCGTAGATTATTGTTAATTCTAGAATATCAATGACTCTGGGACTCTGCAGCCCCGAATAACCCACAGGGCCTTGGGAGAAGGGGTGTAAAGCTGATTTCCCTGCAGGTGCAGTTCCTTTGTGTAGACGGATATGCCGTGCGGTACCGAGCTCAAAGCCCTGGTTGCACAGCTCACGACCCAGCCGTAGTGTTCACGGTAGTAGCAGCTACAGACGCCGACTTGACCACATGCCAGGAGCCTGGCCTGGGCTCTAACCCAGAGAGACGAGGTCAAAGGCAGAGATAAAACAAGAAACATCACCATCATTATCGTGATCACCACGACCACGACGATAGTCAGTGGTGGCTATGCACCGTTTATATTTTACTAAAATAATAAAGGGAAGAGTTTGGAGAGGGACTACTGGGTAGCCTCAAAGATGTTCTGGCAAAACCTCCGACGCGTTAGGAGGAGTCGACGAGACGTGTGTCAGGATATTTTCAGTAAGGATAGTGTAACATTGACCTCAAATAAGGAGATAGCTGAGAGGTGAAAGGAACACTTTGAGGCGCTCCTCAACTCGGTGGACATGCCCTACTCTCAGGAGGTAACGCTGGAAACAGCTGGGGGTCGGATCCATCATGGCTGCTGAAGTCACTGCGGTGGTTGAAGGCCATCGTAGTGGCTAAGCTGAAGGTGTTGACAAATTCGCCCAGAGTTGTTGAAAGCGCTGGACATTGTAGGAGTGTCATGGTTATCATGCCTCTTCAATGTTGCATTTGTAACGACTTCAGAGACTGTCTTGTGAGGGTTTCTTTATTGAAAACAGGATCACTTCACAGCAACGACTTGAAGACGCGTTCACTGAACAGCGACTATCCAGACTCCCACAACAGCCCCGAACCTCGCCCCTTTTTATCCCCAGCGTGGCCATTTCTCCACCCCTGGCCATGCACCTACTTCTCGAATGCTCGCATTGGTTCTTGAACCTTCCTGAAGATCCCAGATCGTTCCCCTGTCTATTCCTTAGCCTTCTATTACCCCTTGTGACCGCCAGTCCCCAAAACTGTCTCTACACCTGTTATTACCACTTGTGACCGCTAGGCTCCCTGCACTGTCTCTACACATGGGTATAGTACCGCTGGATTGGCAAACTGGGGTCGTGTTTCCCATTTTTTAAAAAGTGGACCAGAGGGTGTGCTCCAACTAAAGAAGAATCACACTCCTCAGCGTCCTAGGTAAAGTTTATGCCAGAGTGCTGGAGAGGAGGCTCAGCCCGGTTGTCGAGCCTTAGATTCAGGAGGAACAATGTGGATTCTGTCATGGTCATGGAACAATGGACCAGCTCCTTTCCCTTTCACAGATATTTAAGGGGTCATAGCAGTATGCTTCTCGAGTCTACCTCTGCTTTGTAGACTAGGAGAAAGCATATGACCAGGTTCCCTGCAATGTCTTGTGGGAGTATGATGTATCGGTGCCGCTTTTGTGTTCTATCCGGTCCCCCTATTCCCAGAGTGAGAGCTGTGTCCGTATGCTTGGTGTTAAATCAAAGTCGTTCACTGGGGGTATTGGACTCCACCAAGGTGCGTCTTGTCTCCACTCCTGTTTGTGGTTTTCATGGGCAGGATATCAAGGCATAGCCGAGGTATGGAGAGTATCTAGTATGGAGACATGGAGATAGCGTTGCTGTTTTTGCAGATTAAGTTGTCCTCTTTGCCCCGTCAGTCTGTGATCTCCAGCATGCACTTGAATGGTTTGATGCTGAGTGTGAAGCGGCTGGGATGAGAATCAGCACCTCCAAATCTGAAGAAGTCATGGTTCACTCTCGGGAGATGGTGGATTGTTCTTTCCAGGTGACGGGGGAACAGCTGCCCTGAGTGGAGGAAATTGAGTACCTCGGGGTTTCTTTCGTGAGTGATAAGTGGCAGCGTGAGATTGGCCAGAGGATCGGTGCAGCGTCCGGAGAGATGCGGGCACAGTAACATTTCGTGGTAGTGAAGCGTGAGATGAGTTTTTAAACAAACCTTGCGGTTTAAAGGTTGATCTACGTTTTCACCCTCACCTATGGTCATGAGTATTGGGTAATGACTGAAAGGATGAGATTGTGGGTACAAGGGTCCGAAATGAGGTTTCACTGCAGGGTTGCTGGGCTCACTCTCCTTGATCGCGTGAGGAGCTCGGTAATCCGGGAGAGCCTCAGTCGAGCCGCTGCTCCTCCAAATCGAGAGGAGCCAGCTGAGGTGGTTTCGGCACCTGGTAAGGATGCCCCCAGTAGACTGACCCTGAAACTATACCGGGCACGTCCCACTGGACGAAGACCCCAGGGCACGCTGGCAGGACTATGCCGCTCGGCTGGTCTGGAAATGCCTGAGAATTTCCTAGGAAAAGCTAGAGTCTGTCACCAGGGAAAGGGAGGTCTGAACCGCCCTACTCAACACGCTGCCGCCGCGACCCTCACGAGATTGAGAAATGAACGAAAGAATAAATGCCTCCAACTACTCAGTAGCATCCTCCACGAGCCTCCTCCATGGAGGCCGATCTTAACACCGCTGGTACCAGTCATCGGCAAGTCCACTTAGCTTCACATCCTTCCATCATGCATCAGTCCATCTTTTCTCCAGCCCATTTGGTGCTCGTTTAACCCCTTCTATGCGGCCAAACAGAAGCTGCTTGGGCATGCAATGGCTAGGCATGCGAGTTATATGACCCAGCCAACGCAGCCTTGCCTGCCGGAGGAGCTCACCAATGGGAATGTGTTCAGATCTTCCAAGGATTTGTGAACTCCTTAAACAATCCAGCTTGGTTAAAACCACGATGGATTGTAGGCAGGCCAGCCTGAATGTTTCTAATTGGCACAGACGTTCAATTAGAGGGGACCACGTTTCACAAGCATAGAGAAGGGAGGGCATGACTGTCGCTCTGTCATGCAGAGCGACAGACCAGGTAGCTTCCACACAGCATTGAACAGCCGATGAAAAGATAATGCCGCCCGACTGAATCGGAGTGAGACCTCTGCTGTCAAACACTCACTTTTAGACACATACACGTCCACGCGGGTGCACACACCATACACCACATACAACTATATTATATAGAACAGTCCGACTTACGAACATCTCACTTACGAACACCTGCACTTATGAACCAGCTTCCACGAAAAAAATAGATTGACTTAAACCGCAAACTCGTACTTGCAAACTGAATGGCGGAACTATTTTGTTCAGCGGAGCAATACTCCATGAGATGTAATGAGTAAGCCTCGCGCTGCGAGTGACTGTGTGTGAAAGTGAGTGTGTGAAAGTGTGAAAATAAGCACGTGAAATTCAGTGTGTGTGTGATGGGGCAGTTGTGCAGAGAGTGGAGAGTTTCCCATACCTGGGCAGTGTGCTCATGACCAGCTCCAGTTTGACAGCAGAGGTCTCACTCCGAATCAGTCGAGCAGCAATATCTTTTCATTGGTTGCGTAATGCTGTGTGGAAGCTACCTGGTCTGTCGAAACTTCAGGTTCTAGATTTGAAGCTTTCGTAACTGCAAGGATTCATACTCTTTGGTTCTATTCGGTAAAGGTCACGTAGGTAAAAAAAAAAAATCACGTTTCAGCCACAACACAAGCGGCCTTCATCAGGTGAAGGGACCAGACTAACTCGAGAACAGCGCTGGAGTGAACACAGCTAAGCTCAGACCGCGAACTTTAAGCTGTGTGAGAGGAATCAAGGTGCCTTGACAAAGGAATTAGCATAAAAATTAGCATTTAATTGGCGGACTTAGCATGATGAACGGTGTAGAGGGGGTGAACATGTGCAGGTCGGCGAGGGGGGGGAGGTGTGAAAAGGGAAGAAAAGGGAAGCTGCGAAAGTTTGGGGTACCACTACTTGAAAAAAATATACTGTACCATTGAAAATTAGTTTAATGTTTGGTTCGATTTAGAACATCTTTCCAATGGTTACTTAATTTGAAACCATCTTCTCGATTGAAATTGTGTCTGTAAATCTGAATTGCCTCGTGAACAAATCTCTGATAAAAGCCCGTGGGTTTGCAAAGAACCTTGGTATCGGAGAAAATTATATCGTGATCCCCCATAGCGTTGTAACAGTGATCAGCTACGGCAGAAGAATTCGTTCTGCCGTTTCAAATCTGATTTGTGCTCGCGAATTCGGTCAGAGACATGTCGCTTCGTCTCCCCGATATAGCAATCACCGCAGGTACAACTCAATTTGTAAACCCCGGGGTACTGTAAGTCAGGAATGACATCCTTCACGGATGGGATCAGATCACTAATTTTGTGTACTGTATTGAACCGGACCTGGATCTTGTGTTTGTTTAGAATTTTGGAAATCTTTTAGTAACGCCTGCTATATATGGTAGTGTGATGGTTTTGACTGGAGTATCAAGTGGTTGTTTCTGTATGGAGGGAGAGACAGCTTGGCGGATGGTGCGGTCAGAGTATCCATTCCTTTTGAGGGCCAGGTGTACATGTTTTAATTCACTGGTCAGGTGGTGTTGGTCCGAAATGCAATGAGCCCTATGGTATAAAGTTTTGATGAGATAATTCTTTTGGGCTGGGTGGTGGTGGGAATCAGGTTTCAAGTAGGAATCTGTGTGGGTGGGTTTCC
This sequence comes from Petromyzon marinus, assembly GCF_048934315.1. Taxonomy (NCBI): domain Eukaryota; kingdom Metazoa; phylum Chordata; class Hyperoartia; order Petromyzontiformes; family Petromyzontidae; genus Petromyzon; species Petromyzon marinus. Next base: position 292,273 of record NC_133741.1, on the reverse strand, counting down.
TGTGAGAAATCACTTCGAATGCTATCAATGCGGCAACCGAACATCAACCTCTAGAGCACGACTAAAAGCCACGCCAACGGCCCTTTTCAGGACCGAACGCACCATGAAAATGCATTTACCTCAGCAATTAATCTCAAGGATTCAATATCATGATTAATATTAAATTGAGTAATCAACATATTCTCAGTAATCAATATTATAAATGTTCATGAATCTCAGTGATCATTATCTTTTTAGTATTTAACATCACGATGAAAATCTATTGATCTAATTACCAAACTCGTCTTAGTAATCAATATCCTAATCAGTATTCATTAACATGAGTAATACCTGCGATAACAATTTGGTATCACATGACAGACCAGTCCTCCAGGGTGAAGTATGGAGCAGGGTGTATGGCACGTACAACAAAGCAGGGCAGACGGATTTAACGGTTAAAGCGATTTATTGCGGCTATCATCGAGTTATGGGAGGTGTGGTTGTGGCAATCAATGCTACGTCCCCAGAAACAGACAAATCCCATGCTGGAAAATACAAAACCCGCACAGACCTAAAGTTCCATCGCAAACCCATATGCACTCTCAGAACAGAACTCCATTAATCGGACTATTGGCCAGGTAGGGTATTCCCCACACATACACACCTCTAGCCCCTACACAAACCCGTACCTCCACACATGCCCCTCACCTCTACACAAACTCGTACCCCCACACACCCCAAGCCCCGAAACGAACCCGCACGGAACGGGGCGTGGCCATTGACAGCCAACGGCACAGGCCTGAGCCACTAACAATGCAGTGAAGGCCTTGCACCATGGCTTTGACTGTATACAAAGTGTTTCTAGCTGGCTGGTTAACCATTCACCTGACACCACAGTGAACTCACAAGTGAACTTTTGACACAGCGGTGAGCACTTATCAGTGAACACACACCACCTCGGTGAACACTCGGCATAGTACTGCTACATTGTGCATTTTAAACAGCAGAGCACGCAAAACAAAGGGTCCCCGTATAGCCTTAACATGCTGTTGGGGAAAGTGTGGTTAACGAGCACCTAAGGCCAGCACGGTACACAGGGCGTGGATGACCAGCACCACACCCGACCACCTTTGTCTCCCCAGTGGCGATGATTTACGCAGTGCACAAGGTACTCATTCGTGGCAAAGTCTATCTAGGCCTGGTTCAGATAATCGCCACTGGTGTTGGGCGTGAGCAGGAATCGAACTCGGGTGACCAGGTTCGTAGTGCAGCGCGCTAATTGCTACACCACTGCTCCCCATGGGCACAGGGCCACACCCACTCCCCCATTGTTTCATTTATCTCATGAATTAATCTTCTTAGTTATCAATATCATGATCATATATTGATCGGTGACCAATATTTATCAGTAATCAATATCATGATCAAGTTATCTCAGCAATAATCAGGAATCAATGTCAATATTTATTGATTTCAGCAATTTTCAGGAATCAATAGCATTAACATTCAGGAATTGCAGTAATTATAAATATGTATTTATTTAAGTAATTAAGGTTCTTAGCAATGAATGACCAATATTCAATATCAGGTTCCCATTCTACTCTGCATTCAATGTCAATATACATTTTTCATCATTATCATTAATATGTATTGATATCAATAATTCATATTTTAGGGTAATGGGTCACACAAAGACAAACACCGACATACAGCCTGACAGTTGGGGCAAGTGCTGTTAGCAACACCACCTATGAAGGCCAGCACGGCACACGAGGGGGTGGGTGGCCAGCACCACGCCCGGCCGCCTTTGCCTCCCCAGTGGCAATGTTTACACATTGCACCAGGTACTCATGAGGCTGAGTCGACCCCAAGGTCCAGGACCAGTTCATTTAATCGCCACTGGTCTTGGCCGTGAGTAGGAATCGAGCTAGGGTCACTGGGTTCGTATCGCAGCTCGCTAACCGTGACACTACCACTCACCATCTCACCCACTCACACGGCCACTGTCACTCACTCACCCACTCAATCACAAAGCCAATCAGTCACACCCACTCAAAGGGAAAATATATAATACCGTATGTGGTTGTGCCCTGAAGAAGGGCCATTGCCCAAAACCTATTATATATATTATTGTGAGTGGGTGGGTCGGTGAGCGACTGGGTGAGTAGGTGTTGGTGATTGACTGGGTAAGTAGGTGTGGCTGATTGACTGTGGGCTTGTGCGTGGGTGAGTGTGTGAGTGACTGAGTGGGTGTGTTCCAGACAGCAAAAACACAAAGTTGGCACAGTTGGACCATCTGCCAGTCATCTCAGTCAGTCACCCCATGGCACCTGGGTCTGTCCCTTGACCTCCTGCCAGCAACCCTTTGACAGTTCACATGGCCTCAAAGTGCAACTTGCCTGGCACAAGCGTCGTGGTGATGTCACCGCCACTTAGTGGCAAATGGCGGTTGTGCGAGTGTGAGTGACTGAGTGTGTGTGGATTTGTGGGTGAGTAACCGAGTTGGTGTGATTGAGTGACCGAGTGGGTGAGTAAGTGTGACCCGAAGTAGATCCATTGCCCAAAACGTTGCCTGTAGCTGTGCATCGCCGCTAGTGATTGGTGTGGAGGAGGAGGAGCCTCTGGCTGAGGCAGTGATTCTGGGCCACCAGGTGCTCAATGACATCACCCTGGTACTCAACGAGCTCCCTCACACCCATAGACCTGCAGACACACATAGGGATTGTTAGAGATATATTGCAAGTTAGAGATACACAGAGATATACAGACTATAAGATATATCACATACACAAACCTGCATGAAAATGCTCAGAAAACACCTTGGGTTTGGAGATCAGATCACCATTCTTTCCCTTAAGGATGGTGAAAGGCATGGCTCTTCAAGTTACTCTTTTGATGGAATTCAAGAGTTAATTGTGATCGCAAAGTGCTGAGGCAGTTTCCATCTCCTCGGCTTCAACCCACAAACACCAGTCATCCGTGCAACACCACACAGCTGTCCTGGCCCTCTGAAGGCTGCCGTAAGCCTCCTTATTCTCCATTGTAGGATGTTGCACACAGTGGGAATGGGCCCACCATTTACTCTCAGCTATCTGGGGAACACTTCCTCTATGAGCAAGGGTCTATGAGGAGGTCTGGACTGTGTACCAAACGCACCCATTTCCCCTTGGAATCAGGAGGGGTGTACGATGCCAACCCCACCTGGAAGTGATAATGAAATTCTTGCTTGCAACTCTCATTAGCGAGTGGAGACCAGGCCACTGTGGGTTTGAAAGGGGTCCTAGGTGGACGCCCACCACAGCAGTGGAGGAATGGCAGGCGCATCTTAGAGATGATAAGCCGATGGTCAGTGGGCAGATCGGCTCCACGGTTGAAGCCGATTCCCGTCAGGGCCACGGAACGTGATGCTCCACCGTCTTACTTCCCCTAACCACTACTCATTAGCCTCACTCTTTTTTCTACATCTGGGAGAGGGCTGCAGCTTTTTATCCACCAGCTAAAGTAAAAATATAGATATTTTACGTACAGAGCCTCCAGAGAAACACCATACATCTCTTGCCATCTCTTCACTCTTCTTGTGCCCTTTCCTTCTATCATGGTTTTGTATTCAAGTTTTATTCTCCTTTCCCTGCACGATAGAAATAATTAAATGCATTCAGACTGCACAATTCGTAAAGCTATCACCCCAACCGTTGGGAAAGAACCATCTGAGGACCCAATCAAAACCATCACCTTGCCATACATAGCAGGGGTCACCAAAATGATTTCCAAACTCAAGAGCAAACACAAGATCCAATCTTGATTTGAAGCTTTTGAGACTGCAGGAATCCATACTCTTTGGTTCTTTCAGTAAAGTCACGTAGGTAGAAAATAAGCGGTCGTCCTCAGGTGGAAAAAATATAATCCAGCAGTGGAACTGCTGAACCAGGTTCGATTCAACACAGTACATAAAATTCGTGATCTGATCCCATCTGTGAAGGATGTGATCCCTGACATGCAATACCCCGGTGTCTACAAACTAAGCTGTGTCAGCGGCAGTAGTTACATTGGGCAGTAGTTACATTGGGGAAACTAAGCGATATGTCTCGGACCGTGTTTGTTAACATAATGCAGATCTCAAACACGGTAGGACCAATACCTCAGCTGCTTTAATGCTGTGGGCACACAAGAAATAGATTTTTCCAAGACGAAGATACTCTGCAAACCCACTGGCTATCAGCAAAGATTCGTTCATGAAGCCATCCAGATATATAAACACAGACACAACTTCAACCAAGAAGATGGGTATAAACTGAGCAGTCATTGGGATGACGTTATTAACCAGGTAAAGTCATAACTTCCTGTGATGTTTCCATCCTACTTGCCGATGTTAGCACTTATTTTCGACTCTGAGTTATATTACCAGGTTAAATGTCTTTACATTAACAGGCTAAATGTCTCACTAACACAACCACCATTGCTCGTAGGCCTCGATGTGGTGTTGGTTTTCCTACATTAACATGCTAATCTCTCACAATACATTGGCCACCTCCGCTTCGTCTTTCTTACATTGACATGCTAATATCTCACCTCCACAGCTTCGTCGTCAAGGAGGATCTGAGCTCTCTGATCTTACATTTACATGCAGATTTCAACTCTAGCCCTGCCCACTTCACTTATGACCCTTGGGCTACACCCATCTCAAACCTTTATAACACCCTGCCACAGCAGTGCTCCCGCTATAAAACATTTTCGTGCCTCAGTACCTCTCCCGCTATTTTTTCACCTGATGATGATTGCCTGTGTTGCGATCGAAACGTCGTGGTATTTTATTATTATTTTTCTATCTACGTGGCTTTACCGAAAGACCCAAAGAATATAATTAAATGCAGTATACCTCGCGGTTACTGTATAATTACTTTAGGTATAATCCCACATGGCGCCCAAGCGCTCACTTCGACGTTGTAAATGCGGGATTTAAATCCCCAGTGCCAACTCCCATACACGTTGTTGTACGTATCTATGATTAATATTGAACTTCCTTTGCACCGTATGAAGCCAACCGTGCTTATCAAAGGTTCAAGGGAAGGACAAACTCAACACAAAAAGCAGTTATAAAGAAATTAGTTTCCAATCTAGATTTACAAGTGCATAGAAAATGGAATTGCTCACAGCCACCATTGTTACTGATGGCAATCAACAGCAAGGAGGTGGGGGTTTTTTTCGCAGTCGGCGATATACACACAAACACACTTAGAGAGGGCAGACATAATCTCACTTGGTGGTGCCGGCTGTGGAGGACGCTGTTTCTTTCTCGATGATGTCGGATTGCGGGGTCGATTTGTTGAATCTAACAACTCGCACTGACAACATCATCAGCATCATCATCAGCAGCATCATCTCCTTCTCTCCACGTCTGCGTCTCTCTCTTCTTGTCTCTCTTCTATGTCTCTGTGTTCCTCTCTCTCCAAATGTCTCCCTCACCTTTGCTTTCCCCGAGTCTCCCTCTCTCATCATGCCTCTCTCCATGCCCCTATTTGTCTCCCTCCCTCTCTCTATCTCCGTGTCTCTTGGTGGGCTGCAGGTGGCATAGTGGTAAGACTGGCGCCTCACAACAAGAATTTTCCTCGGTTCAATTCCTGACTCGGACACCTATGGTGGAGTTTGTGTGTTATCCCCCTGTTCTGCAGAGTGAGTGACAGTGATCGTATTGAGCGAGTGAATGCATGCAAGTGGAGAATGTATTCACTCCTCATGTTCTGAATGTATTTCCTCCGGGTTTTATAGTTTCCTCCTTTCATAGCTAAACACACACAGTGGCACTCGTATTCGCCAAACCACACCCAATTACTCAATTTGGATCACACACAGCAGCAGCGTCGCCCCTAACTGTGAATACATGGCAGGATCCTCCTGAGTCAGTCTTGAGAATCAGAGACTGTTCTGGGTAAGCAAGCTTAAACAATATCAAACAACAACTGCGCTCTGTCTCTCCCCCCGTGTCTCCCCCACGTCTGCGTTTCTCTCTCCCCGTGTCTCTCCTTCTCTTCCTGTGTCTCTCCTTCTCTTCCAGTGTCCCTCCTTCTCTTCCCGTGTCTCTCCCTCTCTCCCCGTGTCTCTCCCTCTCTCCCCGTGTCTCTCCCTCTCTCCCCGTGTCTCTCCCTCTCTCCCCGTGTCTCTCCCCGTGTCTCTCCCTCTCTCCCCGTGTCTCTCCCTCTCTCCCCGTGTCTCTCCCTCTCTCCCCGTGTCTCTCCTTCTCTCCCTCTCTCCCCGTGTCTCTCCCTCTCTCCCCGTGTCTCTCCCCGTGTCGGTATTTTTCTCCCTGTGTTTCTCTCCCCATGTTGTTTTTCTCTCCGTGTCTCCCTGCGTGTCACTTACCCACATATGCGATGAGAAACGGAGAAAGGAGGAGGAATTCTGCACAAATAATCCCGACCCACATCCAGAGCCAAAATCTCTCTCCTCCAATTCCCCCCCATGTCTCCGGGTCTTCTACTTGCTTCTCCGTTGCACAGATTGTCAGCAGAAGAGCGTTACCTAAAAAAATCAACAATATAATGAATGTGTGTATCGCTATTTCTACCTCCTCTAATCGGTGTTGAGGATTATAATGGCCATGTCTCTGTCTCCGACTCTCTGCCTGTGTCGCTCGTTCCATCCGCTCCTCCCCATGTCTCCCTGTGTGTGTGTGCGTATGGGGATCGGTGGCGCAGCGAACCCGGCAACCCAGGTTCGATTCACTCTCTCGGCCAACACCAGTGACGATTATACAAACCGGTCCTAGGCCTCCCCTAGGTCAAATCAGCCTCAAATGAGTACCTGGTGTCATGCGTAAACATCGCCATTAGGGACAAAGGCGGTCGAGTGTGGTGTTGGCCACCCATTCCCTCATGTGCTGTGCCGGCCTTAGGAGGTACTCGCTAACAGCACTTGAACCTTATGGCGGGACCCCGGGGTCCCGAATAAACGGAAGTCAAAATCGTAATTAATAAAAGAATTTTCTGCGACTCCGTCCCACCGCTCACATAAACTCCGCGACCCACCAGAAATCAATCCTCTCGTTCTTCACCAAGCACCCGTCGTTGCCAAAATTGCCGTAGTTATAAATAAAACTTTGAAACGTGTATTAGCGCATCGTGTAGAGCTCGTCAAGAGGAATCGATTGCCGTATCGCCTTCAACAGACATAAAATAATGTCGCAATGCAGTTTATGCAATAGCCGGGGTCTTATAGGACCCCGGGGTCCCACCACAAAGTTCACTTGCCCCAATAGTTGGTGGTGCAGTGGTCAACACTGCGCTATGGAACCTGGTGACCCAAGTTCGATTCCTGCTCACGAGCAATAAAAGTGGCTAATATTTGAACTGGTCTTTGGCCTCCCCTAGGTTGACTCAACCTTAAATAAGTAGCTGATGTGGTGTGTGATCATCAGCACTTGGGAAGGCAAAGGCAACCAGGTGCAGTGCTGACCATGCACCCCCCTGCCCCAACAGTCTGTTGGGTCAGGTGGTCACTCTGGCCCTGTGCTGCCATCATCAGTCGTGAGTGGTGGCCTGCCATCCCGTCTCCAAGCAGGGCTCCTCTACCCGGTACCACCTGTCCCTATGCTGCTGTGGCCTCTGGTCACTCGCGCTGCCGGCCCAAGAGAGTGCCCGTGGCCAGCCGGGAGCCATACCTTGGGCTGCCCTGTGCTGCCACCAGTCAACGCTCGCTGCAGCAGGATTGCTACCATCGGCAGTTCTCCGCCACCGGCAATGTTCACCTTCGCCCTTCTGGCGAGTTCGACTATCATCAGCAGTTTGTCGCCTCCACCAGCCGATCGGCTGTGGCACGATACGACCCGAGGTAGCTCCCCGCACCCACCGGCTGCGCACCTGAAGGTCACCTAACCCCAGTCGTCCACGACTCCTCGTTGGCATTCATCCCCACCCCGGTCCCGTGGTCACAAGGACATTCCTACCAGTTGCACTCTTGTCTACCCTGGTCTCTCCTCACCAACCCTGCTCCACTCAGGGCAAAGATTGGCAGCCTGGTAATGTGTCACCGGAACATAGCTGTGTTTGCAGAGGTGGGCAATAAACTTTTGCCTTCGCACTGCTTCCCCCGTCGCTGCAAACCCATAAATCTTCACTATAAACAACTCCGTCAATCCTGCTGCAAACCAAGCATCGCAATCAGCTTACCAAATGCCCAATCCACTGTGAGCGACATGCTAGTACCCGTTAGTGACACGCTAGATTTTGTTAGCGACACGCTAGTGCCCGTTAGGGACCCACTAGTACCCGCTAAACACCAAACTGGCAGACTCCCCTCTCTCTCGACACCTGGTAGCTCTCAGCAGCTACAGCTGTTGCATCAAAGTGCAGCAGATGCCGATTGCTGACTACTTGCGCTCTAGACTTGGAACCGATCGCACTTTCCATCGTCTTGCTGGCAAAGCCACCAACAAACCCATCAAGGCCTCACATGCATTATTTATTTACGAACGCATGAACTCTGAAGCCAACCAGACGTCAACAACTCTAGTCCACACTTACTGCCCTCCTCCATCAATACCAGCAGGCGGCTTTGCATGATAACCTGGTTGACTCGTCACCCTTACATATTAAATGACAAATTCACCTGCATCAATTTCACCATCAGGAAATCTCTCTCGACCTACCGTGATCACCCACAGCCAATCCTTCGTTCCAGTCTCTCCTCACAGATGTTCCACTCCAAGGAGGGCCTCATCCTGATCCAAAGGTCCACAATAAGTCTCCCATCGATCTCCTACCAGACAGTGATTTCAAGCACTGCACTGGTGAACTTGCAAGAATGGTTTCTCATGTTGGTAACCCCTCTTTCCAGTCCAGTCTTTGGCCTCCATCACTTAGATTGAGGCAAGTGATACTTCTACTAAAAGGTCTGACCACGAGGACCATAAAAACTAGAGACTCATTATTGACTGATAAACCATCTCCAAATTCCTGGAACGCCTATCCTTTGTTATAATCTAAAATCACATCCCCTCATCCACCAACATTTATCTCATCTTATATATACTTATATAGAGCGTCTTCAGTGAAGGCGTTTTCAGTGAAGGCGCTTGTCATAATTAAAAAAAATTACAGAATATATTTTTTTAGGATCACATGAGTGTGCAAGGATTGAGGAATGAGTGACTGCGATAGATGATACTAAGGGATGACAAAAGGCTATGGGAGGTACAGGAAGAAGTGGAGTGGTGAAGGGAATGAAGATAATGGACACTACAGAAGTGGTGAGGCGTTAGAAGAACAGGAGATTCCAGTTAATTGGAAGAACCACCCACATGGAAGCAGTGGTATAGTATGCTCCTAGCACATGTGGGTATGGAGCACCTAAATCATAAGCTTCAGGGCAAGGGGGGGGGAATTTGAGGCCAGATGGTCCCTTAAACATCTGAAATAAGTTAGCCAGATGGCGGGTTGGGAGACAGGGGCCGATGATAAAAAGTACAACCCCTATGTATTAGACGGGAGAAGGACTCGGATGGGTGGCGGAAAAATACGATCACTGTTTCGGCACCTCTTTTTTCGGGCGCTTTGGTTCCTTCCCTTTTCACCCCCTCTCCCTTACTTAAATGCTTACCTTACCCCTCCCCAGTGGCACCCCGTCTTGTTTGGGCCAGCAGGCCCGCTCCCCATCTTTCTACCCCCTGATTTCTATAACCGGTTTAGCTCACGTCGAAGGTTCGAACACGCAACACAACGTGATGTAATGGGCAAGCGCATTGCCTCAATAAAAAAATGAACAGGAGATGAAGGAGGGGGAAACTTTAATGAACAAGGGAAGTTTATTCCAGTGGAGGAGTGCAAGGAGGGAGGACTGAAACTAGGATTGGGCACAGTGAGAAGTGACAAGGAGATGAGAGAGGCGAGATGAGGTGCGGCAAGGCCATGGAGACATTTAATGATGGCATCATCTATTTCAAAAGTCTGCCTACTGCCCAGCCCACACCACCTACCAGGACTGCACTCATCAAGATCAATGACATGTCAGCCTCAACATAACTGACAATTTTGTCACTTTAAACCACAAGAGTTTGATTGAATGCACAGCTCTCAGTGTTTAAAAGTCCTCAACACAGTCACTACACCTACTGCCAGCATCCCTCAGGGCTGTCCTGGGTCCTTCACATTTTTTGTTCTACATCTCCCCAAACGGTCACCACATTGATAGTCACGGGATAAGCTATCACACCTACGCTGTTGACGATCCATTCCACTCCACTACAAACTCCGATCAGGGTCCACTCAACCTTGCCAATTGTACCTCCAACTTACTGCGCTGGTTATGGTCAAATTACTTTCTATTAAACCCTTAAAAGTATGTAGCCCTTGTTCTAGGCAACAGACGGTGGCTCACTATGGTGTCGCTCCCTCAAAATCAACCATCACTGGCTCCACCATTAAATTACTTGAAAATCGTCGGTATCACCTTGAAACTCCTCATTCTCACTCGAAACCCACGTCCCCAACACAGCAAAGACATGGAATGACCACCTCAGGGCCTCATGGTACATCCGCCCAATGCTGCCCTCAGCCACAGCAAACAATCTGGCTTGTTGCATTATCAGCACTCTCCTTGATTATTTCAATGCTATCCTTACTCTGGGACATCAGAAAAATAAACACTTTGATGAAGTAAAGCAGCTTCAAAACCACTTGTCTCATGCTGCCCTGCACATCAAATGCGGCCATGACTTCCATGGCTTCACTTAAAAGCTCGGCACTGGCTCCCCATCAAATCATGGATCCAATACAATCACCATCCTCTGCCACCGAGCTCTTATTCAAGATCTCCATTTCATACCTCTCCACCCTTCTCACCCCACTGACCACAGCAAACCGCTGCATCATATGTAGCACATCTAACATTCTGCTTATCACTACTGCCACGACCAGTACTGTCCTGGCTGAGCAGCTTTTCTCTGTGGCTGCACCAGCCACAGCATCCCTTTGTAAAGGACTCAGTGATTCAGCCAATTAGCAATTCACTGTCCCTTTGGGTGCTCATGTACCAGGAAGAGCAATAAATAGTAGAAAAATAAATCAGGAGGCATTCCACAACGTCCCTACACAAGCACCATCCATCTTAAAACAACAGCTCACCTGCTGGCAGGCTCAACTGGTCAGGCTGGCATACGAGGTACTTTGAGCTCTGGCTCTGCATGTCTGATCTCTCAATGGAACAAATGCATGATTTGTGAAATATAAGCGAGTTATCCATAACAGGTTTTTTTTTAGGGTTAGATTGCATAAATATATACACATGTCATCAAACCCGCCAACACCCGACACAGCCAATTAGTAAGGTTTGTCACGTAAACAGCACATGCCAATTCGTTACTAGTACAGCACACCAGTGTGTTTGGAGAGCAAAGCTACAACAGTTACTTATATTCATCTGAGTACAACCTTTCGCCAGTAATTAGATCAGGCGACAGCCAGATATGTGGAGAAATCCTCCTGTTTCGTTACTTAGAGAGGGGTAGATGTGATGACAACACTTGTGTGTTCTTCTTGCTCTCAACCCAGCCGCTCTCTCTTCCTCCCAGGTTTAACTGCCTCTTAACAACATTACCACCCCCTTTTATCTGCCCTTCAACTCCATGAACTGCCTTAAAACGTCCATTCAACTCCCTTCACTGACTGTCTCTTGATCACACTGTCTAAAAAATATTTTTATTTTACCAGGTAAAGCTCACCGAGCCATTTAGCTCTTTTTCAGAATCGAACTGGCTACAAATGATAGCTCAACGAAGTGGGTTATTACATGGAAATTGATAGCAGCAAAATTTACTGTCCATCAACTAAATTTCAAGAGCCTATCAGATGGCCTCAACCAAAAAGTTATGGAAAGTAGACCCCCCCCCCTCCCAGATGTGGGGGTAAAAAGTGAATCCAAATCAAGATTGATCCAACAGGTTTACAAAAATTGTCAACCCCCCTCCAAAAAAAGTTTCACCCCCATTTTTTTTTAGGCATATATACCCACACAACCTCCATAGGAGGTAGAATAAGGCGGCCATAGGCCGCCAAAATCATAGTGTTTCTAAATTTGGAGGGAAAAACCAGAGGACCCGGAAAAAAATTCACACGACCAGGAGGAGAACATGCAAACTCTAAATATACAGATGTCAGGATCGGGATCGAACCCATGACCTGCTGTATACCGAGCGAGGTAGTTAACTAGTCACACGCACGAGCTGCAGGGATTCGGGAATCTGTCCACCCAGTGGTGCTGTGAGCATTTACATTCAGCATCACGAGTAGGAAGTCTCATCCCTGTAGTTGCCTGTTGTGGCGCCATATCCTTTTACTGTCTAGCCCCTCAATTCCCTTATACATTAGGCAATATCTCCATAAAAATTGTTCAACTCCATCTTTACTCTTCCCATGAGAGGGAGAGATATACATGGGGTGAGAGACCCAGGGAGAGAGATAGAGACAACTGGAGAGAGACAGGATCAGAATCTTTATTTATATTGGAGGAATGCAATGCGCTAAAAAGCTATTTTTCATAGATTTCCAGTAGGGGCAGGTCAATAAGTTACAACACAGAGTGAAAGAGACAAACACACAGGGAGAACGATAGAAATAGAGCTATAGATAAAGCAAGACATGGGGAGAGGCATGGAATCCCACCTGTGTTGAGGATCATAAAGGCAGTGTCTCTATCTCCCCATGTCTCTGTGTCTCACCTGTGTTGAATATCATCATGGCCGTGTCTCTGTGTCTCCGTGTCTTCCTCTCCCATCTCAGGTGCCCTTGAGCGCGAGCCCAGCTGAGTGAGCAATGGACGTTCCACGCAGAGAAGGAGTGGATCAGATAGAGAGCGATCCGCCCAAACGCGATCCAGCGACTGACTCGGAGCTCGGAGGCCAACGGAGACAGAGACGCCCAGAGAAGGAGACAGACAGCGGCCAGCTAGAGACACAGAGAGAGACATGGGGAGAGAGTCAATGATCGGATGTTGTCCGTTGCGTCCACCGGGGTGAGTGGACTATGGCGACGCCATATACAGCACCCGGCCCAGACACCGAGCTGCAAGTCGCGGTTGGCCAGCGTCTCCTCTCTGGTTCTTGCGAGATGTGACCCGGCAGGTCGGTTAGTCTCTGTCCCAGGGTCTGGGACCACACGGACTGCCGCATAACGGAAGCTCCACACATGGATCCGTTCAAGAATTCTCAAGGGCAAGGTCACAACTCTCCGTCCATCTCTTTCCCAAACCTCTTCAAAACAGCTGCAGGGGGAGCCGTCTTCCTTGACCATCGTGACAGTGGATGGGCCACATTTACTCTGCAGGAAGCTGAAGTGGCTTTAAAGGAGGGGTAGTGGTTGGTGTGCTGCTTGGTCCTCTTCAGCTTCATCAGAGAGAACGTTTCATGATCAGCCCTGGCTTTCGCTCAGATTTGTCAACATTCGACATTCTGCCATGTCGCACACACGACGGCGTGCACCAGACTCTTTGCCTGACGACATCAACAGCCGAGGTGTCCTCCTCGTCTCCATTGGCTGCATGTCTGGCCAGCTTCCTGATGATAATCCACGTTTCCTCCTCTGTTGTCTGGGAAAAAAATAAGGATCACCTGGCTCTGACAATCCTCAAAGACACTGGCGCAACCATCAACCGCATCTGAAAATCAACAGGAAAATCAGAGACAAGCCACAGTAGTGCGGTTGTGGCCATGCAACCCAAACTATGGACCAGATAGTAAACCGACTGTAGCCTGCACTACAGGCAACCCCCGCACCTACGACCTAATTGGTTCCTGGACGATGGTCGCAAGTCAAACCCGTCGTAAGTCGAACCCTTATTTCCCATAGGAGCAATGTTATAAATTGGGTTCCTTCTTAGGAACCCATTACATACCATAAAAAAATGTACCAAGAAAATAACTCTAAAAAAAACCTTTATTGTAACTGAACAAAACTTTTCCAAACATTTATCAAGTAAAAATAAGAAAAATGTTTCTGCACGTGCATCACATATCCTGTTGTCAGACATAGCGAAAGGCAATTTTTTTAAATTTTATGAAAATTTACTAAAAAGTAAAGAGCGTTGCGTTGGAGATGCGTTTGCTCTATGCACAGCTGCAGACTGTCTGACTATACTGTACATACCCATACGACAGAAGAGCAAAGTAGCGCCATCTGGCGACGAGTTTGTGCATGTTATGCACAGACTCCTCGCGAATCGACTCGCCATTGGTAGCAGTCATTAGGCGGTCGTAAATATGATTTGTAGTCGTTACTGTGGGTGTCTTACTTACTATAAGAAAGGTCGTTAAAGCAGAGGGTTGCAAGTCGAGCCGTCGTAAGTCACCTGTACTAAACGGAGGAGGATCAGTTAGCAGAGCCCATCATTGGCATCCAGCTTTTGAACGTACAACCAGGCACAAGAACAGAACCCAAAAGGTTCTCAACCGCTCAGGATCCTGTCTGTACAGACGCATCGTCTTGAGATAGCGGGTTCCATCGCATCGTAGGGAGATATCATGTGATCTGAGGAATGAGCGCAACTGGTGATCAGCTATGAAGGTGGTCCCACTGCCCAAAACGTCACCTGTTGTTTACAAGTCCTCTAAAGGACGCAGTGCTGTGATTGACGAAGGTGTCAAGTTTTTTTTGCTCTGCTGGCGGCGATCGGTATTTCCTGGTGCTGCGAGACAGCGTTTTCGATCACGGGGTGAGAGAAACGTGGTCCCTTTCTTCAACGGTGGACATCGGCGTTCGATATTCGGGTCCGATGGTGAACGTCCAAGACATGGGAAGGAGCCCGTGGCAGACAGGCCCCATCAACGCAGTTCGAGAGAAGCGGGATTTTCACGATCGGCACGATAGCACCAAAGGGGCCGACGAAAGACTCAAGAGCCTGAACAGCGTTCACATCGCCTGGCACTATCGCGGAAACGTACAATGGAATCGGCTGAGACGGAAGGAGCAGCCGAGCCATGAATCCATTCTCCCTGCTCTGTGCTAGCGTCCACAGGTGGTGCGCAAGCAACAATGGCCGATGATAGAGGATAAGGGAGAGATACCCGCGTCTGTGCCACAGCCTGGCATCGGCGCAGACGAGGCGGAGGAGATGTGGCTAAAGCAAGTGGTGAGCGCTGCACTTCCAGTGGGGGTCTGATCACAAGAGGAACCCTTAAAACATGGCCCCCGTCAACTCAGGAGAACTGGCAGGGAGTGATAGACACGGGGAGAGAGTGATACATGGGGAGAGTGAGACACAGAGTGAGACACGGAGAGCAAGAGACATGGGGAGAGAGACATGGGAAGATAGCGAGAGACACGGGGAGAGCCATGGGGAGAGCGATACACGGGTAGAGCGAGAGACATGGAGAGAGAGATATGGGAACACATGGGGAGAGATACACGGGGATAGCGAGACACGAGGAGAGCAAGAGACACGGGGAGAGTGTGAGACAGGGGAGAAAGGCACAGGAGAGCGAGAGGCACAGGAAAGCGAGAGACACGGCGAGAGACAGGGAGAGAGACAACCGTTGCACATGTAGACGTGCGCACAAACACTCACGTGTATAACCGTTGTCACGAAGACTGTATAATGAGACTTGATTGATGTTGTCTCTGGTCTCCGAGTCACCAGCTCCTCCTCCTCCTGTCACAAAACAAATATCACCAAAGTAGCCTCAAAACTAATTACTTGATGCATTGGCAGTGGTGCACAAACACAACAAACAAAACTGCAATACATTCGTGGCCTTAAAATTAACAAATGTATAACAAGCGACGTTTCAGGCAATGGCCCTTGGCCCTTCTTCATAGTACAGTGGAAGGTGAATTAAATGAACATGAGTGGAAAAGTGACTTTCGTGAGTGGGTGAGTAGACAGCCGTGGCACAGCTGACTGCACTACGAACCTGTAAACCCAAATTAGATTCGCACAAACACACACAACGCTTCCCCATGTAGCCTGAAAGACGATGTTGGGGTAAGTGCAGTTACGGAGCACTGATGTAGGCTGGCACCGCACACGAAGTAGTGGCTGAGCACTCAGCCTTAGTCTCCCAAGTGGTGATGTCTACACACTGCACCAGGCACTCATTTGGCACAAAAACTGACACCTTTATTCAAGGCATCATGTTTGCAATAACCACAACACAAGCAGTCAAAATGCAAACAAAAGAGACAACTCTGATAATAATATGCACTGTGCCAGTTAAAAGGGTAAAACCTATTACTATATCTTGTTACTGGCAAAGGAGGTCTCATAATGTAAAAGTCATTTGAGGTTGTAGACCTAGGGGAGCCCCAGGACTGGTTTGGATATCTGCTGCCACTGTTGTTCGAGAGCAGTAACTGATGAGTTTCTAGCGCAGTGCAGCACTATCCCCTGCACCACCTCTCCCCACACAGACTCCCACAGAGACAACCACCATTCGCCACTAAGTGGCGGTGGCATCACCGCGGTGCCTGTGCCAGGCTATGTGCACTTTAAGGCCACGTGAAGTGTCCAACGCTCACTGGCAGGAGATCACGCAACAAACCCAGGGGTGCCATGGGTTGACTGAGATAACTAGAAGATGCAACAACTGTGCCCCCTACTGTGCCAAACTTGCTGTGTTTTAGCCAACCGGCGCTCTGCTTGTTGTTGTGAGTGTTGCTCCTCAGCCATCCCCTGTTGTTGGAGGGCAACTGCCCCCAACTGACCAGCAGCATCCTTCATGAGCCTCCTCCAGACGCCAATCTTGACACTTTTGGTACCGGTCATCAGCAAGTCCTCTCAGCTCTATATCCTCATTATAACATCATTCCATCTATATGAATAGGTTTACCCTTTCTGGTCATAAAACAGGTGTAAAGATGTTAAAACACCAAACTGAAACCTTTTGCAAGGAATCATGTCTGCAATAACCACATATATGTGTGGTGAACATGAAAACAAAAAAACATGTTCTGGTAGTATTTTAATACCTGTTTAATTGCCAGAAAGGTTAAAACCCATTCTCATATTTTGATACTGGAGAGTTCCCATGATCATTCCATCTCTTCTCTAGGCCGTGCCATGCCAGTTTAGCCACCTTAATCCAGCCAAGCAAAAGTGTTTGGGCATGAGGTGGCTGGGCATGTGAGCTACATGACCCAGCCAATGCAGCCTGCCTGCCGGAGGAGCTCACCAATAAGACTGTGTCCAGATCTTTCAAGGATTTGCGAGCTCCTCACACAATCCAGTCTGGTTAAACCCAGAATGGATCATTGGCAGGCAAGCCTAAATGTTTATAACCGGCAAAGATGTTCCATTCCGGGGGTCCACGTTTATCGCAAGCATATAGAAGGCAAGGCATAATTGGCCAAGAACACCCAAAGCTTTGTGTGGGGAAACAGACCAGGTAGCTTCCACACAGCGTTACGCAGCCGTTGAGGTTGTTTAAGAGGTTTGGTGCTGCAGATGACAAAGATCTATCCAACCACGTGGTTTTATGTTTGGTTGTTGGTGGTTGGAGGAGTGTTTTTGGGGTGTGGAGCGAAGTGATCCGTTGTTTTGCTTGAACTGTATGAGGTTTCTGATATAAGGTGCAGCTTGTCTGTATTGCACTACATTCTGGGGCACCTTGGTAGCGAGATGTTCACTACCTCGCCTGCAGGTCGTGGGTTCGATCTCAACCCTGATGCCTGCATATTTGGAGTTTTGCGTGTCTCTCTCCCTGAGGTTCCGTGGATTTTTCTACATATCCTCAATTTTTTCCCTTAGCATTTAGAAACAACTTGCATTTAGAGTATTTGGCTTATATGAATGTTCACGTGATAAGCCACTTCGTTGAGCTATCATTTGTGGCAAGGTCACTCTGGAAAAAAGAACTATTTAGCTAAGTGGACCTTACTTGGTAAAATAAAAAAAAAGTTTCGTTTTGGTCCTGACTCCTCAAGGAAAAATACATGGACAAGGTGTCCATCAATATAGAAAAGTTACTCTTCAGTGGTCAGAACGAGAAAAATATAATATTTTTCATTGACTATTCAAATTAAATGACAGTCACCACTCAGTACGAGTTAATATGGTAAAAACTGCACCCACTCATGTGATTATCTGTCACACAATGAATAACTCGTAACATGAAAGATCTTTAGACTTCCAGCTAAATGCCTAACTGCTTGATATGTTACAACCTGTTCACAGATATCTGCCTGGTAAGATACTGCCTGTAAATGTCTCCCTTTAATTCCATTGTCTCCCAGTGTCTTCCTGTATCCTCCATGGTCTCTCAATGTATCCTTGTATGATGTTGTCTCTCAGTGTCTCCCCGTGTCTCCCAGAATCTACCCGTCTCTTCCTGTGCCAGTGTCTCCCTGTATCTCCTTCCATCTCTCATTGTCTCAGTATCTTAAATTGTCTCTCAGTGTCTCCCTGTATCTCTCAGCATCTCCCCGAGTCTCTCAGCATCTTCTAATGTATGTCAGTCTCCCAGTATCTTCCTGTATCGCTCAGTGTCTGACACTCCTGAGGTGTCACTACACCCTAGTGACTGAGTGGGTGAGTGGATGGGTGAGTAGGTATAAGTAGGTGAGTGACAGGGAATTGGTTGAGGGAATTTGAGTGGGTGATGTCACAACGGCGCTTGTACCAGGATAGGTGCACCGTGAGGCTAGTCGTATTGTTTTAAGCCATCAGCAACAACTCATCCAGCAGTGGACAGACCCTGGCTGCGTGGCCTCACCTCTTTGTAATCGCCGTGTTGTGACATCGCGGGGGAGGAGGAGGCGGTGAGTGAGCCGAGGTCACCACAGTTCCATTCCCTTTCACGGAGAGAGTCTTAGTCCTGCACAGAAAAAAATCCCCTGTATAGCCCCACTGGTGGGACAAGTGCTGTTAGCGAGTAGCAGCACCTATGAAGGCCGGCACGGCACCTAGCCTGGCACAAGCGCCGTTGTGATGTCACCATTTACTCACCCACCCAATCCCCTCCAACAATCTCCCACTCAATCACTGGGGTGCAGTTACTCCCCAGGATAGTATTTAGGGACACTGAGACAGGAAGATACTGGGAGACATTGGAAGACGCGGAGACCCTAAGAAATGCAAGGAGATACAGGGAGACACTGTGACGAGCGAAGGGTGGCCACCACCACGCCCAGCTGCCCTTGTTCACACATCATTCACCGACTCACTCTTCATACGCTGACTCGCACATCATACACTCACTCACACTGCCACTGATTCGCTCACACATCATACAATCGCTCACACATCATTCACTAACTCACTCTTCATACGCCGAGTCGCACATCATACACTCACTCACTCTGCTGCTGACTCACTCACACATCATACACTGGGAGTGTCGTGCTGCCAGCTATGGCTGCAGTTGTTTTTGTCGTACGTGTTATGTATATCGTTTATTGTTAAATTTTAATTCACAGTTCCTATGATTACTGTTGTTACATTGTTTTTACAGCTTTATTTTGGTGATTCGAAAACATATGGTTAATCTAAATTGTCTTATGGTTGTTGTTGTTGGCTTGCACCGCATTGATTTCAACACAGCGTTTTAATAAGTTTTTTTGCGTGGAATATTTGCTGGTTTATTCCAGGATGTTTCTGTTACGCGTTGTCGCGTTAAGATGTTCTGTGTTCAAATTTTGTTTGTTGCGGTTGCACCCGACTTAAGAGCCGCATGGCTCACAGGGCTATACCTAATAAATGAAACTTGAAACTTGAAAACTTGTCTCCCCAGTGGCGAAGTTTACACACTCGGTACTCACTTGAGGCAGAGTCGACCTCGGGGTGGCACAGGACCGTATCAGATGATCGTCACTGGTGTAGGCCGCAAACGGGAATTGAACTCCGGTTTATAGCGCAGCGAGCGCCAACTGGTCCGCTGCCGCTCTCAGCGCAACACGCTCGGCGCGCTAACCACTGCGCCACCGCTCCCCTCGCAACACACACGGCGCGCTAACCACTGCGCCCACCGCTCCCCTCGCAACACACACGGCGCGCTAACCACTGCGCCCACCGCTCGCCTCGCAACACACACGGCGCGCCTAACCACTGCGCCCACCGCTCCCCTCGCAACACACACGGCGCGCCTAACCACTGCGCCCACCGCTGCCCTCGCAACACACACGGCGCGCTAACCACTGCGCCCACCGCTCCCCTCGCAACACACACGGCGCGCTAACCACTGCGCCCACCGCTCCCCTCGCAACACACACGGCGCGCTAACCACTGCGCCCACCGCTCCCCACGCAACACACGGCGCGCTAACCACTGCGCCCACCGCTCCCCTCGCAACACACACGGCGCGCCTAACCACTGCGCCCACCGCTCCCCACGCAACACACACGCTGAACTTTTTTGTTCCCGCGATTTTTTTTTTAAACAGCAAAATAAAAAAAAATTCACCCGAACTGCGAGGAAAGCGACTTCGTGCAACGCCCGAGGCTCGAGCTTCCCACACAGCAGTGCGGGGACTTTGCTCGTCAGGCGGAGCAGCGCGGCCGCCGGACCGTCGCGTTGAGAATTCCTCTGAATTTGGCCTCCTCCTTCTCCTAAGAGGGGGGGGGGGGGGTGTCACGTGATGCGGGCGCGCGCATAGACGGACGTGACGTCACGTTATCGGGCGTTCGAGTTAAGTACTGTACGGCACTGTACTAATAACTTACTTAGATTAAACTAATTGTTATCGAATATATAATAATAATTTGGTAAAAAGATGTTTTAGAATAATGCGGAGGGATCGTGAGGTCATGATCGTCAAGCGTTGTTTCTGGATAAAGATGTTAATGTTATATACTTAGCTCTTTCGGTAAAAAAATGTTAATGTTAGTTAATATACTATTTTAAACATGTTTTTTTTTACAATGCATCAAATATAAATTTAAAATAAGGAAAAAATATACACATTTTTAATGTCAAATTTTAAACGCATGACGTCACATCCGTCATCTTTAAAATCCTTATCCGGATGTGCCGTCAATGACCGAATGTGAACTTTTAATATATTTTTGGTGCACTGATACCATTCAATGAATCGTCAAGTTATGGCTATTTTAACGTAACGTTGCTCGAGTCTTACGACACCATCAAATTTAACAATACCCTCAAATAATTTTAAACACTTTCCTGACACCACATCCGTAAATCCGTAAACATTACAAATGACGTCATCAGCGTCCGTGACGTCACCCGTACCATTCAGGTTGACGTCAACCGGCAGAAAGGGGGAGGTGGGGGTCAGAGGGGAGTGGGGAGGGGTCGAGAGTGGTGGGGGGGGGTTGAGGATGTTGGGGGGGAGGGATCGAGAGGGTTGGGGGTGGAGTAGGGGGGAGGGGCGGGTTGGGGGAGGGGCGGGTTGGAGGGGGTAGAGTAGGGGGAGGGGCGGTCGGAGGGCTTAAGGCAATGGAGTAGAGAGGAAGGGGTTATGGGGGGAGGGCGTGGTTATATCGAATTGGTCACGCGGATCGGTGCGGCGCTCTGCCGATCTGTGCTGGGATTTACAATCGTGGCAGGGGTCCCAATGACGCCTGTATTGAGGTTTTGAATGCTCGTCCACTAGAGGCCGCTATAGCCCAGCGGGAGTGTGGCTTATGTCCCCCATGCCCACAATGCTTCCTCTTATATCTCTTATCTTAGCTCTATACAGTATATAAAAGGGAAATCTGTGATTATGTGTGTCTGTTAACAATGTTTAGCGTACTTCCCGACATGCAACAAACTTGAAATTTGCCATGTGGGTACTTTCCAGACTATACTCCATGCAAACATTATAAAAATAGACCTTTTTTTTGGGGGGGGGGCTCAATAATGCATATTATTTGCACGGCAAGTGAGCTGTGACGTCACATCTGGAATGTCACCCGCGCATACGTAGTGGTTAGCGCGCTGCGCTACGAACCCGGCTACCTGAGTTGGATTCCCGCTCACGGCCACCACCGGTGACGATTATTTGAACCCGTCCTGCATCTCCCCTAGGTCGACTCAGCCTCAAACGAGTAACTGGTGTTGTGTGTGAACATCGCCACTGGGGGGACAAAGGCGGCCGGGCGTGGTGAATCCAAGTCCCGGGCGAAGCCGGGTAGTAAAGCTAGTTCTATATATAAAAGGGCAATTTGTGAATGTGTGTCTGTTCGAAATGTTTAGCATACTTCCCGACATGCAACAAACTTGAAATTTGGCATGTGGGTAGCTTCCAGACTGTACACATTGCAAAAAGTATAAAAATTGACTTTTGCATTTTGGAGGGCGGGGGGGGCGCAATAATGAATATATTTTGCATGGCAAGTGAGCGGTGACGTCACATCTGTGATGTCACCCGCATGCGGCAGCGTTACGCAGTGTGCCTGTTGACGTCACGCACCCCCCCCCCCACCCTCCATGGAGGCCGTGTATTAATCCAAGACAAGAATCCAAGTCTCAGGCAAAGCCGGGTAGTAAACCTAGTAGATTTAGATAGCAGCCCCTTATTCCGAGGCGCTGCTATACAATTGTAGTGGGTTCACGGGACACGGAGACTGTGGAGTAGAGGCAGCACTGTTTATTCAAGCTTAACAAGGGTTACACTGGAAGGGGTAACGACCCCTTCACCAGTACACATGCTGGGACACGCCCTAGGCTATCTCGCCTAATTCCTGTGCTCCCAGTTCCTCCGCTACAGGCGCTACAGGAGGCTATCTGATCTGGCCCTGGTCAAGCACAGATCACGGCACCCCACCAACCAGACCGACCCTTAAAAGATCCAGGGTCTATCTAGCCGGCCTTCCTTCTTCACTGGTTCTTCATTCTTGGCCCCAACACACTGCCCCGAGCTCTCTGGCTCCCCGCCCTTTATACCCATACACCACTGAGGGAGGGGCTATAACGGACATGGTTGTAGCCACCATGGTGTGATTGTGTGTTACCTTCCCACAACACCCCTACACGATAATTATAAAGTTGTACATAAGATTATAGTGGTTAAAATCTATAATGGGGGTTTCAAAGTAGGGTTATTAAATGTGGTGGTGGAAGTTATGGTGAGCAGAGAGCTGGTGGAACTGGTGAAGGAGGGGTAGTGATATGTGGTGGGGTAATGATAGGGGTGTGGTAAAGGTAGTGATTGGGATTTGGGAAGGGTTAGTGATATCGTTGGGGTAGTGGTAGTGATAGGGGTTGGGTGGGGGTAGTGATAGGTGTTTGGGTAGGGGTAGTGATAGGTTGGAGCGGAAATGGTACACGAAGTGCACGACTAATAACATTCGCAGCAAGTCATGCAGTACTTTTGCTCAGCAGGATACAAAATGTGACATCCATACACTTTAACCATCTTCCCATTTTGCATCTCCAATAATAGAGCCCAATCCCGATATTACAAGGGACAGTATCCAGAATGAAGAGGAAGAACAAATTTGGATAGGTGGAGGTGGCACCTCTACCAGGCACATACACAGCTTTTGGAAAACAGATTCCTTCTCAGCCCCCCATGAAAACCTCTTGATGGGAAACTGGTGTACACATTGCCGGTAGTAGTACACAAACCCAAGGAAGCTGTCCACTTCCAACACTGATGTTGGCACGGGCCACTCCCTTACACTCACTGTTTTCACAGGGTCAGTAGCAACATCTGTTCCACTGATGATATGGCCTAAATATCGGACAGATGATTGGAAAGGTGAGATATTGAGGGGTTAAGCTTCAAGTTCCCTCTGGACTGTTGTATATATTGGGTCTTGAAAAATAAAAATAAAACTAATAAAAATTAAATGAAAATAAAAAATGTGTAATTATCTGAAAATATGCAAATGTATGTAAAATGCAGATTATTTGTGCTAAATAAGAAGGTGTAATTGTATTACATTAAGCAGATGCAATTATGCTAATGTATACAATTATGATAATTAGGCTCTGCCTTGTTGTTTAGGGTTGTATTATCAATCAGGATAATATAATGATTCTCGTTTTAACTTTTACTGATTATGTCTTCGTGTGTTTTGTCAAAATTCAGATCTCCCGGCAGGATACAGTTCTTATAATAAAGATTATTATGCATGAACTTAGGAAGGCACCACTCATACACTTCTGTGTTAAGCAACTTTAATTTCTAAACAAAAACATGACATATTCTTGGTTCTTTTGGTAAAGTCGCGTAGAAGAAAAACAATAAAATAGTAAAAATATGAAACAATAAAATTATTACGACGTTTCGACTGCAACACAAGCAATCATCATCAGGTGTGAAAACCACAGCAAGAAAATTTGAAAAAAGTGACGGTTTTTTCTTAACGTTAGCACCACGGACAGCGATTTTTGGCAGTTCAGTTGGACGAGTCCATCTATATTCGTGGTTCTTTCTGTAAAGTCACGTTGAAGGGAAACAATAAAATAATAATATATATAAAACAATAAAATTCTCACTATGTTTCGACTGCAACACAAGCAGTCATCATCAGGTGTGAAAACCAACGGCAAGAACATTTGAAAGAAGTGGCGTATTGTGTTTATTTATTTATTTTTAAACGTTAGCTCCACGGATAGCAATTTGACAGTTTGTTTAGATGGACGAGTCCATCTGTGTTCGGAAAAGAGGAGGGGGGAGACGAAAAATTAATGTATGCTGTCTGAAGCCACCGTAATCATGAACAATCAATTAAGACCCATAATGCTTTATCAAATCCTTCCAATGATTGCTAAGCCAGAATCCATCTTCTCGGTTGAAATTGTCTCTGTGTTGTATATGTGGATAGCCTCATGAACGAATCTCTCATGGTAGCCAGATGGCTTGCAAAGGACCTCTGTCTTGGAGAAGTCAATGTCATGTGAGCCTACTGAATTATAACAGTGATCTGCCACGGCCGAGGTGTTGGTCCTACCGTGTTTAAGGTCTGCTTTGTGTTCACGAATGCGGTCCGAGACATGTCGTTTGGTTTCTCCAATGTAACTACTACCACAGAAGCAACTTAGTTTGTAGACACCAGGGTAATGTATATCCGGAATCACATCTTTTACAGACGGAACCAGATCACGGATTTTATGTAATGTGTTGAAACGAACCTGGATCTTGTGTTTATTCAAGATTTTGGAGATCTTTTTTTGTGATCCCCGCAATGTAGGGTAAAGTGATGGTTTTGAAAGGCTCCTCAAGAGGGTCATTCTTCATGGTTTGAGTGATAGCTTTGCGGATAGTATAGTCAAGCACGTACACCTAGCTCTTAAACACGGTAGGACCATCGCCTCGGCCGTGGCAGATCACTGTTATAATTCAGTAGGCTCACATGACATTGACTTCTCCAAGACAGAGGTTCTTTGCAAGGCATCGGGCTACCATGAGAGATTCGCTCATGAAACTCCTTTGTCAAGGCGCTCTGCTCCTCCCACCTAGCTTAAAAGACGCTGCGAAGCTTAGCAGCGTTCATTGAAGCGCTGTCATCCCGACAGTTCTGTTCCTTCACCTGAAGAAGGCTACTTGTGTTGTGGCCGAAACGTCGTGAGAATTTTATTTTATTATGTTTTATTTGTATTATTTTATTTCCATTCTACGTGACTTTACCGAAAGAACCAAGAAGATGAATCCCTGGAGTCACGAAAGCTTTAAATCGAAAAATTATGATACTTGTTTTATTGTACACTTTCCATTGCACGAGTAATTTCAGCTGTGTAATCCTCAAGACTTGACTTTAACATCTCATGAACTATTTAATTATCTTTTATATGCAATACTCTTCAATAGTTCTATAATGCATTCATGAAAGTATTGTTTTAGATGGTCAATATATTTGTCGTGACATAAAATGGGTCACTACGTATCACAGCGCTGGTTGCTCACAGAGAAGGGGATCTGCAGTTGCAGCAGCCCTGACTGACAGCAGGTCACGTGACAAGCCATAGAGAGGGATGTAAGGGAAAGGTTACAAAGGGGGCAGGGGAGAGAAGCCCGGGAACCCGCTAGTAGGTTCTAGAAAGGGGGTATGGCTGGTCCGGAGCGAGGCCATGCTGGGAGGATAAAAGGGGACCCCGAGTGGGAGCTCGGGGCTGTCGCTGTGAGTGGGATCCCGTCGTGCTGCTGGAGTCTTCACCGCCATCTACATCTTCACCTTCTCGGCGTCGTCAGTCAGGCAGTCTGCCAGCTGTCCTGACGGGGAGCTGTAGTTACTTTATGTGGACTGAGAAGGCTGTTAATAAATAGAGTGCCTCCTACTCCTACATATTCATAAAATGCTTTAAAATATTTCTTCATTGATAAATATAGTTGGATGTAATTTTCTCATTTTTATCGATTTCCGGTGAATGCTAGAAATCTGGACTTCATCCTGTCTGCAATGTCAACACTAACTTTATCATGAACTCATAATAAAGGTTTTTGGGTTAGATCGCGTTTATTTATAAATGTGTCGTAACCCTCCACCACGCGACACGGCCAATCAGCAAAAAAAGTGTCACGTTGACAAAAGACAAATAATTCACTACTTTAGCCCACCGGTGTGTTGAAGAGTGAATCCACATTTACAGTTTGAGTACGACGTTTCGCTGGTAAATACATCCAGCATCATCGGGCAATTCACCAGAATGGTAAAGCCCTCGCTTGCTCCCGGTTTTATATAGAGCAGCAGGGTGACATCATCACTTAACTCATATCAGGTGCAGTGATTAGAGGCAGAGGGGGGGTAATGTAATTATATAATCGATTAGTAATGAGTCATTGGTTATGATTAGTAATGAGTTGTAGATTAGTAATTCTTTAAATCAAAATGTAATGTGTATTATTTAATAATACACTTCCAGGCCGCACTAAGCCTGTAGCTGTCAGAGTGATTAAAGTTATTCTTGTTCCTCTCAATTTCAATGGATTCTCTAATTAGTCTTTGCCAGTAATAATTAGTTTATCATAAACTGCCTCTTGAATGGATGATTTAAGTTTGTTACGCAATAAGTCTACAAACATAGTTGTGGATGTTGTGCCTTGGCAGCGGAATTTGAAGCTGGTGAAGTATTTTTCTTACTGGTGAAGTATACTAATGGGTCGTTTTCGCTCTTGAAATTCACATGCATTTTCTACCAATATGTGGACAGATAAATCAAATTAGAAGTTATCTGTGAGCTTAAATCTTTCGTTGGATTGTGAAAATTCCTGTTTGTCTGCATTCATTACCTATAAAATGTCATGTATGTAGTATGGATTGTAATTCGTTCTATGTTTCTCTTGGGTGGTAATGCAGTTATTGACATTGTATGTTCCATCAGTCCTCATCTTTGAAATGGTAACTCCGAGTTCCAAGCCATTTCGTGTTCATCATAATATGTTCGTTTTCAATTACGACAAATGTTGTTCTTGTGTGATAGTTATGTATTACTTTATCTAGGTGTTGAATTAGATTTACATTAACTTTATGAAGTAGAATGGAGATAAAATAATAACAATAAAATTCTCACGACGTTTCGGCCACAACACAAGTAGCCTTCCTCAGGTGAAGAAACAGGACTGTCCGGAAGACAGCGCTTGAGTGAACCCTTCCAAGCTTGCAGCGTCTTTTAAGCTGTGTGGGAGGATCAGAGCGCCTTGACAAAGGAGTTTACATATAAATTTGCTTTGTTCAGACGGACGAGTCCATCTATGTAGCTTTGTTCAGACGGACGAGTCCATCTATCTATGTAGATGGACTCGTCCGTCTGAACAAAGCTTGTCGCTCTCCGTGGTGCTTATCCCTCACACCAACATCATGCTAATCCCCCAGTTACATGCTAATTTATATGTAAACTCCTTTGTCAAGGCGCTCTGTTCCTCCCACACAGCTTAAAAGACGCTGCCAAGCTTGGCAGGGTTCACTCAAGCGCTGTCTTCCGGACAGTCCTGTTTCTTCACCTGAGGAAGGCTGCTTGTGTTGTGGCCGAAACGTCGTGAGAATTTTATTCTGTTATTATTATTTTTATTATTTTATCTCCATTCTACGTGACTTTACCGAAAGAACCCAGAGGATGAATCCCTGCAGTCACGAGAGCTTTAAATCGAAATTTGTAAAGTAGGTTTGCAATTAGTTTTTTGTTATATATATCAAGATTTGCAGGGCTGGTCATACTGTCTTTTATCACTTTAATCCAATCTTTTAATGTTTAATAAAAAAAAAAATGTTCCCATTCTTTTTCATTTACTTTATTGTGTCTCAAATTTGAAGCCAAATCCTTGCTCTAAAACGCTTTCTTCAGTGTTTGATCTCTGTAGATCGAGATTTCGTTCAATGTCCTTCTGAGTCATCAGGGCAGATACGTTTTTGTAAGCATCATATACAAGCTCTTACTTCACTGTTTAAAATCATTTTTGGAATTTAACTTTCCATTGAACCAACAATTCTACATCATCTGCGATATTGAAATGTTCTTTTTAAAAATTCCTTGGTGTTTTGGCAAAATCTTCTGTTCAATCTGTGATTGAGTCATTTCATTTGTATTGTTATCAATGCTGTTATAGAGTTTATTTTCCTTTTGAACATGACTCCTGAGTTTACAAGTCCATTTCCATAAATTTCTTCCATTTTGGTATAATCTGCGGTCGTTATTGTGTTCTTAAAGATAAAAACAAAGTCTTCTGCGAGCAAAGCCGTCCATAGATCCTTAATGCGTGCTTTCAATTATCATATATTCAAAACATTGAATGTATTTTCTCTTTTTGCATTGCTAAGTAACATTTATTTAAGGTCTTTAATATTTTGGCAGTAGTTTGGATTTGGCAAAGCCATTTCAGGGTCTCCCTTCCAAAGATGAGCAAAGTAACAGACCTGAGAGTTCACATAAAAACTGATCACCTTGTTAAATGTTGCAACAGTGCATTGCTCCTGGTCTGCAGCCATGCGGGTCATCTCATTTAGTTAATCCTTCTCTCCATTTTCTTATTGTGTGCAGTCATATCTCCTGCGTTTTGGTGGACAAACACACAGCTTCGTGATAACTTCACCTGCCTCATCCTCAGAAACGCCTGGCACAGCAATTTGTAGAATGCCTTGCATTTCAGAAGGGTTCTGTCCAAAAATATTGATCATGGTCATGTTTCCCAGCCATATCACACACATTGGCAGCTCATTGTCATTAGTAGGTGAAGTATTTGATAGCTCTACAGAACGTAGTCCTATTTCGATTATCAGCACAAATTCGTATGCCAGCTGCTTCCTGAACTCTGCCTCCACCTTCACTAACTGCATATAGGCCCCTCGGGTGGATGTCCCAGTACCAACATGAAACTGGACACCAAACATGTTATTAAGTAGCGTGGACTTTCCACTGCTCTGTATTCCCAGTATTGAGATAACAAACAACTTCATGTTCCAAATTGTATTAATAATTTTGTCCAAAATTCCGTCCATCCAAATGAGAGCGACATGTGCAGCATCAACATCCATGAGTTCAAGAGGAAATGCAGGGATCAGAATTTTTTGCTGCAATGTTTGTAACTGGGAGTTTGTCATCTGTGGGTGTTGTCTGTGAAGCTTCATATATCTAAATGACTTTCCTGAAAACCTGATCAATTCAAAATCTTGATATTTTTTGTGATACTCTTTGGTTCTTTCGGTAAAGTCACGTTGGTAGAAAAGTAAAAAAAAAAAGAATATATCACGACGTTTCAATCGCAACACAAGCGGTCGTCCTCAGGCTTAAAAAAAACAATCCAGCAGTGGAACTGCTTAACCAGCGAGAGAGCTGTTACAACAAGAGGTTATTTATGTGGCGATGGGCAAGCAAGCGGGGTCTGAGCTGGAAAGAAATTCCATCCCTGGATGCAATCACATCAGTTGTGTTAATGGGGGAGATTAGGGAAAGAGAGATTAGGGAGAAATATGAGCATGAAATGAGCTTCCGTCACCGCATAAGAGTATCATCCCCGCATATGCGCACAACAGCAGTGTTAATGGGGGATTAGCACTATGGTGATGGGAGAGATTAGGCTGTGAGGCAATAGACCCACTGCAACGGTGGTTGCGCCAGTGAGACACAAAGCCCATCTCACAACCAGAACCATCGATACATCGAGGCTAAGGGAGCAGAAGTGACCATGTTCGTGAGACCCCAGTCCATTAATGCAGAGGCACCTAACAGGGCAATGAGACTCAGAGTGTTGGAGATAGCAGCCAAATGGCAGGAAAGAATGGAAGCACCACAGCAAGTTACGACTTTGTGTGGTTAATAACGTCCTTCCAATGATTGCTCAGCTTATTCCCATCTTCTCGGTTTAAATTGTCTCTGTGTTTATATATCTGAATGGCTTCATGGACAAATCTTTGATGGTAGCCAGAGGGTTTGCAGAGTACCTTGGTCTTGGAAAAAAACAATATCGTGCGAGCCCACTGCGTTATAACAATGATCAGCCACTGCAGAGGTATTGGTTCTGCCGTGTTTAAAATCTGCCTTGTGTTCAGAAACACGGTCCAAGACATGTCGTTTCGTTTCCCCAATGTAACTGCTGCTGCAGACAGAACTTAGTTTGTAGACACCAGGGTATTGCATGTCAGGAATGACATCCTTCGCAGATGGGATCAAATCACGGATTTTGTGTACAGGGGTTACCAAAAGGATGTCAAAAATCTTGAACAAACACAAGATCCAAGTTTGGTTCAATAGAGTACACAGCAAGCATTTGGAAGGACGTGATAAACCATGTCAAGTTTTAACTGCTGTGATTTTCATTCACCCACCCGTGCTGTTTTTGTTTACTAATTCAAGCTCATTGACATGCTAATTTATCCAGCCTCCACTCGGTCCTGCATGCCCCAAACCCTCCTCCGTTTCCGCACTGTGAACTCCTGCAGCCACGACTCTACAACCTCCCCCCCCCCTCTCGTGCCTATATAAAGCCACAACAGCAGATCATTATTTCTCACCTGATGACGAACGCTTGTGTTGCAACCGAAACGTCGTGTTCTTTTGTTATTTTTTCTATCTACGTGACTTTACCGAAAGAACCAGGGTATGGATTCCTGCAGTTACGAAAGCTTCAAATCAAGACTTACACCTTCATCCGTTCACTCACCATCATCACTGCCGAGGTCAAGGAAGCCATTTGCCACAACGAACCAACCTCAAGAAGGTTGCCTTTATTCCCCAAGACCTTACATGACCAAAGAGGTGCAGCAGCACCCGACCGAGCCACAGTTACACAAGTTTGCAGGTTTCATTTATTAGGTTTAGCCCTGTGAGCCATATGGCTCTTAAGTCGGGTGAAACCGCAACAAACAAAATTTGAACACAGAACATCTTAAAGCGACAACGCATAACAGAAACATCCTGGAATAAACCAGCAAATATTCCACGCAAAAAAACGTATTAAAACGCTGTGTGCAAAATCAATGTGGTGCAAGCCAACAACAACAACCATAAGACAATTTAGATTAACCATATGATTTCGAATCACCAAAATAAAGTTATAAAAAACATGTAACAACAGTAATCATAGGAACTGTGATAATTAAATGTAACAATAAACGATATACAAAACACGTACGACAAAAAACTGCAGCCATAGCTGGCAGCACGACACTCCTAGTGTATGATGTGAGTGAGTCAGCAGCAGCGTGAGTGAGTGTATGATGTGCGAGTCAGCGTATGATGTGCGAGTCAGCGTATGATGAGTGAGTCAGTGTATGATGTGTGAGCGAGTCAGCGGCAGTGTGAGTGAGTGTATGATGTGTGAGTCAGTGCACGATATGTTAGTCAGCGCATGATGAGTGAGTCAGTTAACCAAGCACAGGCTCAGGTGATGATCCCACGGTGATGAACAATCACTGCATGCAAGACCACAGGACCACATAGGAAAATTACATTGTCATTTCTTCGCGCCGAAGGTTGTCGTCGGTTGTCCGCTTGTTGTGGTTGAAAGGTCCTGTTGAACCTTGTGTGTACCTTCTCGTTTTATGGTTTCTTGTGTATTACTGTCTTAAATTCTGTTCTGTTCACATGCACTCCACACTTATACACACAAAGTGACAAGACTCCGGTTGAAATCAAAATTGCTTGTTTATTGACCAACAAAAAGCATTTTTTTCTTCATCCCTCCATACTCTCCTGCCGTCAGTTACCCTAAATCCCTTGTATTCTCACGGGTTGTGTTGAGTCGAGGACGACTTTTTTCTGAGGGGCGGGGGGGTGATGAAAGGTTAATACTTACGCAATCTGGGGGTAGAAATACCCAAGGTGTCCCAGGTTATTGTTAAAGATTACGTCACGAAGGAAAGATAAGGTGGGACATGAGAGTAATGGAACGCCCAGGAAGGGAGCGGTGACGTCACCGGATCAGGCAGGGCGATTGGGGTGCTTCCTGATTGGATTTGGAGTGGAGTGGATGCACGCAGCGTGAGCTCGTGTTGAATATAAAGAGAAGTGTGTCATCTCAATGCTCGTCTGGTGGACTCATTACACTTGCACCACGACTGCCACAATTTTCTTTGAAGAGGCAGAAATGTATCATTCAAGGACGACAGTGACTTATCACTTAGAAGACTCAGAACAACTTTTGGCATAGATTTGCCCTCTTCACATTGTTTTTCTCTGAATCAACGATGAAGCCATACTGTCTTGCAATATCTGAGCAACCTTCGATGTAAAAACATTTGAATTGTCTCAAAATAATTTGATTGTTGACATTATTTATTAAATTAACTCAGCCTCATTTTGATTTTCAACAGCAATTTTCACTTTTGTTCCAGATATTCCACTGGAAAAACCATTTTTTATCAGCACAGAGGCAAACCAACGGCTTTGGGTAACACACACATTCTTGTAAAATGCGTTTGCCTTCTTAATTGCAATCACAATCTAACAGTAATATCACATTTATAGGCGATATCTCATGTAAATACTGCACCTGTGTGTTGTGTTCTCTTGCATCTCCGTGGAGATTAGTGAATGCCATGCAGTCAATAAATGCATCATTGTCCATCCCAGCTGGAGAATACCAGGCGATCTCTGTAACTCCTTTCATTAGTCGACCATTCGTGCTGCTGGTTCGGCAGTGCCTATGAAAGAAAACTCCATGCCTTTGCTTGCCGAGCATAGAGTTCAGCATCTGAGATTGCGATGCAGGAGATTCACCAAATATTATGAAGCACACTAGCGGAGTGTAAGCATCACTGATTGCACAGTTTAAGGATTGCTATTTTGTGGTCAATTTCTTAGTTGTTTCACGCCATTTCCAGTTAGTTTTATCTGTCTGAATGACCAAATAGGGAATTATATTTCCAAACCACAAGGCTTTGGAACTAAAATCAGGAAGTGCAAACTGCATAAATGAGAAGAATTCGGCTCCATTTACTCTGCCAAGCAATTCCCTCAATATAGGGCACCAATGCGGGCTTACAGCGATATAAAAATGTACAAATAACTCGATACGGAATATAGATAATCTTAACAAGATTTAGAAAGTATTAACTATGCCTTGAGACACTTTGTCCAAAGACGCGAATCAAACAGTGATGGATAATAATGTCTCAACCAAGTACAACCAATTCTTAAAAATTCTAAACATCTACACAGCACCAACGCTCGTCGACAAAGACAGAACACCGAGTACAACCAACTAATACAAATTCTCGAAAACATATCTTCACAGCTCCCACACGTGTTAACAATTACATAACACCGTGGGGACTAAGCATACAGAAAAATGCGACGACGCACGATCCACTCTTGGGTGACGAAACAACGCAGTTGACGTCCAGGGTACATAACGGCAGTCTCAAGACTTGGCTGGTGGCTTCAGCAGTGCCCTGAGCATCTCAAAGCAGTTGCAGTCTCGGGACCTGGTTGGCGCCATCAACAGCGCTCCAAAGAACTCAACGAACGGAGTTGCAGTATTAGGACTTGATTGGCGCCACCAACAACACAATGAACAACCTGACACGTCCGCTGTTTTGGTCACAGAGTTTGCGATCTCTATAGTGCTCTATAGACTCCACGTGGCTACAGTCTCTGGTCTTGGCTGGCGCCTCCAACCGCACGTTGAACAACTCAACGCATGCAGTGACTCCACATGACTATAGTATCAGGACTTGGTTGGCGTCTTCAACAACGCTCCAGGAGTTCCCCTTGTGGCGGCGAGCATCGATCATCCATCTTTCCCTGGGTGAACGCCGACCGCCCCAACCAATGCGAAAAACACATGGGCCCCCGGGCCAAAGGCAACCGCAACCTCTGCACCCCCCCCCCCCCCCCGCGGGAGCCCCCAGACCCAACGGACGTCGACCACCCCCCTCCCCGATGAACACCGAACATGCGTCACGCTCATTAAAATTCACAAATTTCTCCCCCAAACCACCCCTCCTTACCTCATGTAACCTCAGTCACCTCGACTCACCCACGCGCGACAGTGCTAACCCACACACACCGTTATACTCTGATAATATATGCAGTCTTTGAAACTGATTGGCCTACACCAGTGACAGTCTTCGGGGCCGTCCATAAATGACGTCACGAGATTTTTTTACGATTTTTGACCCCCCCGCCCTCGTCACACGGCATCACAAAAGGTCAGACCCCCCCTCAAATATCACGTCACAAAACTCTGCCCCCCCCAAAAAATATATAACATGCTTCAAATCGCTTTAAACTATTGTCATTGTAATGCGTATTCAATGTGGCGCTGCACTCTGATGTTGTAGGAGAAAACATTTATTAAAACGTCTATTTAATTAAGTAGAATGTGTTGTCTATTTTTTTTAAAGTTGCGCATTTTTATGTGACGTCACATTTCTCAACCCCCCCCCCTCGTCACACATCGTCACAAATGTCTACCCCCCCCCCCCCAGGTGTGTGACGTCATTTATGGACGGTCCCTTCTTTGTGACCAAGATTGCCAGTGTCACACCAGATAATACCAAAAGGTGAACAGTACAAAGACTTTACCGAAAGAACCAATAATATAGTACAAAGACAATGCACTATCAGAGCAAGTATAGCTCTGGGTGAGCAGCTATACCATGGGACATTTGTGCCAGAATCAAAGTATAAAAAATAAGAATAGGTTTTACCCTTTCTGGCAATAAAACAATTATTAAAATGTTAACACACAAAATATATACCTTTCGCAAGACATCAAGTCTGCATTAAACACACATACAGAACTTGTGGTGAACATGCAAACAAACATGCTCTGATAACATATTCATTGTCTTTGAAACTGATTGGCCTACACCACACAGCCTTCTTTATGGCCTACTCCCACCAGTGTCAGACAATAGAATGTCAAAAAGCGAACAGTATGAAGACAATGCACAAACCAGAGCGTGTACTCTCAGCATGTACTTGAGGACTCTCCGCAAGCTGACTCAAGTGTAAGTTGAAGATGGGCAATGTTGTCATAATGCAGGGGACGCTGAAATCTTTTTTCTTTTACACAATATCCGACACCAGAAGCAACTGAAATTATGAGTAGTTCTTGTTCGATAAGTTCTGATGTTCTCAGTGATTGACAGAATGAATTAAATGAATTCGTGATTTCTTTGTTTCTTTTTTCAATTATTTCTGAATACTTTGTTGAAAACTCAACTTCTTTTAAATTTTCTTTTGCTTTTGTTAAGATATTCACGAGATCTTTAAAGTCAGATACCTGAGCAGAGACTCCTTCAGACTCATTAAGCCACTGCATAACGGAGGCGAGTTGTGGAAAACTGTCAACCTCACAACACTTTGGCTCCATAATAGAGCGCATAAGCTTTTTTATTTTTACCGTATTGGCAGGTGCTGTAATAATATTTGACAAAAATGATTGGAGAGCTGGGTGAGACAAACAGGTGTTTACCCAAATAAAATTGTTTTTTGTTTCATCATGTAACTTCTGTTTCAAATCAATTATCTTTTGTAAATTGTATTCCACGTCAGATTCTTGCCAATGTTTAATATCTTGCATTACTGACTGGGCTTCAGCTTTGGCAGAGACCTCAACACGACAATTGGGAATTGGGTTCGTCAAAAGCGTATATGCCTCCTTGAGGCTGTTAGCTATCAAAGTATTTTCAAAATCATTTTCGTGGTTAAACGTGACAATGTCCCACACTGGAACCAATGATGTGCCTCGGTCAATGACAGACCACATTTTTGCATTGGAAACAATGTCAGTTTTCCATTGTTCAAGAGAACAAATGCCAGGGGGCCCACCTATTGTACCTACGGAAAATGTCACCTTACTCAGAAGTGTAGCGTTGTATTTTTCAGAAAATTCCGTTATAAAGTTGGATGCCATCATGCTCACGCCACCTGCACAGCCACTGCTGTTGTAGGCAGAAGTGGAATACCTTTCCACTGCCTCCGATAGTATATTTCTTTGTTCATTTTTCTGATTTGAGGTGATGTCCTCTGTTGATGCTTTCCACTTAAATATCCCACCAAAGTGGATAGGGCCTGTGTGGACATGAGAGCCAAAGTTCTCAAAAAAACTCCCTAACCTGCTTTTTAGCACACGTGTTTTAAAAGCATCGTTGACGGATTTTAAAGTGCTTTCAATGCTTTGTAATTCCTCCAACGCCTCATCAGAGAGCTTGAGTTTATCAAAGTCAAGACTTCCTGAGGCGAGTGGTAGGTACAGGTATTTGGCGCAATGAATTCGGGAAGAATTGGGATTTTCGCGTTGCTTTTCTTCAGTGTATAATGCCTTGCTATGCTGTGAGGTGGTTTCTTCCTTCAATGCCTGTAGGAAACCTGTGGTTATGGTATTGAATCCAATTTTTTCCACTGCTGTATCAAATATTGATTCCTCTTCAGAGGATGAAAACTCTTGTTGTTTTATCATTGGCTGATGTACTGGGCCAGCAAGATCAAACGACATTGGGATGTTTACGAGTTTGCCTCTTTTCTGTAACCTAGCATTTATTTGACCAGTTTTATAAACCCCCTCTAAAGCAAGTCCTTTAGATGCATTTTGTAAACAAATTTGACGTGATACAGTTCCATGTAAAGTAGAAATGTTTGCTAAATCTAACTGCTTGAGAAAAGTACTTTCCATATCATTGGAATGGCTCTTGTCACACAATGGATTTTCTTTTGCTCCTTTCAATTCCAGTCGCTGCTCTGTCTCATCCTCCATTTTGGCCTCACCAATGTGAGTTGATCTTTTCTGCTGCATTTGTTCTGGATGCTGCTTTGTTGGTGTATCATGCTTCTGTTCATTTCCAATTGGATCACATTTTTGTGATTGCTTTAATACAACTTCTTTGCCCGACATTTCCACTAACTTAGACAATGCCTTTTTCTCCCATGGAAGCCGGGAATGTGGTTCTATTGTTTCAAATTCTTCAGGGCCAAAATATTGCAATGCCTGTACATTGGTGATATGTAAAATATCTCGCAGTTTTGGAATCCAGTAATTTGTATTAAGACCTAAGTCTGTCATTACTTTGGCAAGCTCATCCTGAGCTTTAATGTCGTGTTCCTCCTCTTCCGACATAGCCTTGAATACACACATATACCGTTCTTAATTAATAACATAATATTTAACAATAATACAAATAGATTTAGTAAATTAGTTGAACATTGAATGTTGTTTTTATCAAATGAGAGTAAGAAATGTTCAGATGAATAACCAAAGTTTATCACCTATTTTAATGTAAAACATGTGATACATTCAAAATGAAGCATTTTCAAATACCTACCATGCTTGTCTACGTTTTTAATCCTAAAAATGAGATAAGTATACATTTTCAATGTTTAAACACTTGATTAAGTGATTGCATGTTAAAATATAGAATATCACAGCACCAAATGCATTCCTTCAACGGGCCCCGATTTTCTCATGACACTAATGGGTAATGTTTGAACTTGCCGTGCTATAACAAGCAGCACTTCAGCCATGGCACCATAGCTAATGGATCAAACCTGCTCAGCTCCTGTGCTCCAGCCCCATACCCGGTTTTCATTCCCTGTGGTGTGCAACTTATTTCCTCCCAATATCAACTTAAAATTTGACAAAGTTTTAGCCTGCACGTCATTTCCCAATGCAAATGTTGGTAAAAGTCGGTCTTTAGCCAAAGCTTCACTGGCCCACTAGAGAAAGTAGGAAGGGGTGTGCTGGCGTGGGGCCAAGGTCATGTACGGAAAAAGTGGTGTGAAGCTTGGAGTTGACAGATGGTGCGAAACGATGAGAGCAGATCTTAGAGATCGTGTGACTACTCTGTAATTGCAGGATCTGGCAAAGGTTAAAAACGTTGGTATTAAGGTGTGGTGGCATCAAGAACTTTGATCATGATCTGGAAGTTAACGTTATTGGTGCCAGATTAACTTTGGCTAGAGCGAGGCCACACATGCATATACTGTGTGCTCCAGTGCTACAGTAGGATGGCCTTAGGCACTGCTCCAATCTAAAATATACACTTACATTGGGGTCAGTCGATCACATAGGGATAATGTATTGTACATTACATTACCTCTATATGATGGTGTACATTATCCATGACAGTGGCTGCTGAGGTGATGATGGCCATTCCTTGTCGGCAGCTTGTATACATTGATTACTATCACATGACTAACAATGACGATTATTATCGATGTGCCGTCACTTGTGGTGTTGGAAATGAGAGCATGGTCCTTTAGGCGTTGCCTCATGCAGGTGGTGAGGCGATGTTTAGGGTGTTGGTGGCAGCACCGAGGGTTTAACCATTTATTCTGTAACATGCGATCCGCGTGCTAGCACAAAATGGCATACTATTCTTTGAATGAAAAAAGGCGTAGGTCTGCTTGTAAGATAATCATATCCACAGTATCGTATGTAAGCATGTTTTACTGCAGGCTCCCTAATTCTGTATTAAGCCCTAGGCACTCCGTAATTCCGGTACTCGCTAACTACCTTCCCTATACCCCATCCCTATGCAGCATACCACGTTTAGTTCCCCTAATTGTACCACTCATAACCCTTGTAAAGCGTCTGGGATTAAAGCTCTACGTAAATATAAGATAAGAACAGTATTTTTTCCAAAGCCTAGTCCACTTTAAAACTGTGCATAGCAATTTCGATATGCATAGAATGCTTTACATCCAAAATAAAGATCAATTCGTGAATATTTATTACACTTTTCAATTGTGTTTCCTAAAAGTGTATGAATAAACATGCCATTTACACTAAAGAGAAATTCCAATCGTGATGCCAGTAGAATTATAAATCTACACGATGCAAGTGCCAGGAGTTGACTATCTCATGGACTCACCTCTCACGTGTTCAGAGCACAAGGGCTGCTGGAACCTTCTTCCTGTCCCTCTTTACAGACGGACAAGTGTGAGAGTGAGGTGGAGTTGCATTATGTCCAGCTTGAAAACATAAACAAACCAGACAGACGATGAATAACTTTCACCATTCTCTACAAAGCAACTTCATTTCAGATAATTGTGAACTATGCAAGGGTTTACTGACTCACAGAGCTTCATCTAAGGGTTATTACAACAACATATACATGTACACAGCATCTAAGTATACGTTAATATAAACATCTATACAGAGTTGATGAACAATTCTTGAGGAAATGGAAAAAAAAACTGAGGAGGGAGAGAACGTTGGGAACAAGGCAGACGGAGCATTATTGAGGTGGACAATGGAGACAAAGGAAGCAATCGCAGCACACAGCTGCCTCCAAATGAGGGTCAATTTAGAAGCCAAGCCGATCATGAGAGCAAGATGGTGTTAGATACGCGTTTCTATCAATGGCCACATACAATCTATTGGATTCTAGAAAACATAAATGAATATTAAATGTATAATACCACAAGCAACTGGAGACATTTGTTCAGTTGCAACTGATGTAGTCGTTTAATATAAGCCCCATGTATACGTATACATTATGAAATAGTTTATAAAGTTGAATAACTGTTCTGAGATTGCAAAAATAAAGTACCACGAATATATCAATTGAGAGGAAGATTGCAGCCTTCATGTGGCACACTCCGTTAGTTGAGAAATCACGACGAATATCATTAATGCAGTGACCAAACATCGATCATCGATCTGCTCGTCTCTAAAGCAACAACAAAAGCCATTTTTTGATTTAAAGCTTTCATGACTGCAGTAATTCATATTCTTAGCTCTTTCGGTAAAGTCACGTTTGTGTTATGGTCGAAACGTCGTGAGAATTTTTATTGTTTCATATATATTTTATTATTTGATTGTTTCCCTTCAACGTGACTTTACCGAAAGAGCTAAGAAAACAAAAGCCATGCCAATGGCCCTCTTAAGGGCCAAACAAAGCACCAGATAGGCCCTGGGACAAGGATCCTCCAACTGAATATTGACTGACTCTCCTCGGTGATGTGAGAGTAGTCTTTTATTCTAAAACGCGATAGTTGCATTCTTATGGCAAAATTGTGTTATAATAAATAATATATAATTTAGGGAAAAGCACAGTCATTGATAACATGTGAGATAATGCTTATGCAGGCTAAACAAAGATGGAGGCACGTGGGTAGCTTCTGGAAGCATCCAGGAACACCCCACCTTATGTGATGCTATGCCGAGGCAGCCATACTTATTCCTATTTGTGTGACCTAGTTTTGTTCACTCAATCGCATTACATCCAATTCGCATTATGAAAAAAAGTGTTATAGGAGAAACAGACTGTATCTCGCGATCATAATGAAAACCCAATAAATTGATGTCCTGAGGCTCCAAGAAACCCATGTCTTAGATAACCTACATGCCAGACACTACATCATCC
Organism: Petromyzon marinus; assembly: GCF_048934315.1. Classification (NCBI taxonomy): domain Eukaryota; kingdom Metazoa; phylum Chordata; class Hyperoartia; order Petromyzontiformes; family Petromyzontidae; genus Petromyzon; species Petromyzon marinus. The sequence goes on along the minus strand of NC_133741.1, from coordinate 251,687 downwards.
ATAGATACAACCTCACGACAAGCCATTACCACACGAAATATGGCTTGACCATATATGTGAATAACACCATCACAGAGTTCTATGCCTTCTCGCCAACTGAACAAGAAGCCATCTACAGCACCAGCATCAAAATAGGGGAGCTGAAAATCACCAACGTGTACACAGCCCCTAATTCAAAATGGACAAAGCTAGCTCTCCCAAGTGTACCAATCGCAGCCCTATACGTTGGTGACATTAACAGCTAAAATACGATGTAGGGCTATGTAGCGGATGAGGCTGACGGTGAAGACCTCACCGACCAGATATCTGAAGGAGATCTGCACCTGGTTTTCGATCCCAAGCAGCAAGCAAATTTCCATTCTGCTCATTGGCAATACCACTATAGCCTGGACCCCACCAGAAATTTCCAAAGATCAAACTGGAAACACACTTCACACATCCCATAAAAACTCCCAAGCAACCCAAAAAGTCAACACAGACTCATAATCACCCACATTGGCATCAAAATCCCCGAAATTCTGTCAAAACGATTACCAAGGGGGAACATGGTCAACACTGACTGGGACCACTATATGGAGGCTGTAGAAAGAGTGGTGAGTCGAATTCCCGTGACACTAGAATGTTATCACTGTTATGTTGGCCTCCTTACTGCAGCTGCCAAGAAAAGCATCCTCCGTGGCTTCTGAAAAGAATACACTCCCTGCTGGATAAAAGAGACCCAGGACCTGTTCTGACAGTACAACTAGTCCACAGGGTGGAAAGGGCAGCCCACAGGTACAAACGGCCCTGCTAGAGTCTTTAAACTCAGCCAAACGTTAGCGGTGGATTGAGTGCGTTGAAAGCCTGGATTTCAAATGCTCCAGCCACCGTGCCTGGGCCCTACTACGACATCTGGGTACTGCTAACCCAACAAAATAACAGACTGCAGGAGTCCTGCCCAACTCTATAGTCTCTAAATTAGCGGAGAACAAAAAATACTGCTCAGAAAAAACACCAAGCGAGAGATTCCTCGCCAATTACACTCGACAATGGCCTCCATTTCTTCACAAGACTCCACTACCATCAGCACACAGGAAGTGAGCGGGGCGTTTGGCTGAAATAAAGAAAGGCAAGGCTGCTGGCAGAGATGGTACTCCCCCCCCCCCACCCGAATTCCTCTATCACTTAGGCCCTAGAGGACTCCAATGGCCTGCAAAACCTGTACACCAGATCCAATAAAACTGAACACATCCCACAAGCATGGTAGGAGGCAATGGTCACTGCAATACCGAAACCGGGCAAGGCCAACCGATGACCCTTCAAGCTATAGGCTAATATTACTCCTGTGCACGACCCATACATTTCTGGAACGCATCATCCTCCGGAGGATGAGACCCCTCGTTGAATCAGTGATGCCTGAAGAACAAGCGAGATTTGTGGACTTTGCATCGGCCTACGACACAATCGAAACTAAGGACTTGATGTTGAAGCTCACAAGGACCATTCCTTGCCTCAAACAATCCTCCTAATATGGATGATGCTGATTAATAGCTCACTGCGTGTCTATATGGGTGACAAAGTAATCTCATCCTGGTTCCTTACAAATTGATTACCACAAGATTAACTAGTCGCGCCAAAGGTCTTCAATGTCTACACCAGTGACATGCTGCCAACCAAGTCACGAAACTCAAGCAGTCACTTTCAAAAAGCTCAAATCTACTCTGAACAAAGACCTAATCACCATGGAAAAATATTTCCAGAAATAGAGGCTCATTTCATATTGATAATAGGAGCACCAAGCCCACTCTCAAAGTGACCTTCTGTGGCAACACTGTGCGACACGACCCCACTCCAACCTATCTTGGATTGAAGCTGATCCTTACGCTAACATTCCTTGACCACCTGAAAAAAGTAGTTGCTAAGACCAATAACAATGATAAACCTGGTCCAGAAACTGGCACGCACAAGCTGGGGAGCATCAGCTCCAGTGCTACAGACATCAACGAAGGCCTCTGTGTACTCTGTAGTAGAATATTGTGTAGTGGTATGGACCAGAAGTAATCACATTCGACATGTCAATGTCTAACTAAACACTGAAATGTGGTGTATCACTGGAACCCGTAAGTCGACCCCCATATCCTAGTTGGACGGGCTGTCACACATCTCTCCCCCACCTATCCACCACAACACTGCAAACCTCAGGGAAGTCCTGCAAAAGAGGAAAACAGTCACCTTACCATTCACCAGGACCTCAAAAACACTCCTCATCATCACTTGATGTCACGCCAGCTCTTATGGACCCATACGCTTAACCTTAAACAATGCTAATTCAACCCTGATTAAGCTTGTAGAGCTGAATAGTAAAAAAAAAAAACTCACTAACCCTAACAAACACTTTGTGGAAGACCTAATGCAGAAGATCCCTAGGTTTGAGCTTCCACCAAGCTCATGGTCCTTGCTAATTCGCATTCGCACAAACCATGGCAGATGCGGATACCTGATGCACAAATGGAACATTTAAAATTATCCAGCGTACTATTGCGGTCATCCAGAACAGACCATACAACATATAACGAAGCAATAACCCACCCACAAATTTGAAGGAGACATTACAGCGATACACTCCACTGTTTCTGACGCGGTTACATAGCTGCACCACCTGAATGTCAAATTGTCGTTGTTGCTCTGCATCTACATCAGTCATATGAAAGGAGAAGAACAATTAGAAAATATTTTACACGAAGAAATATCCTCTGTCTCGCTTCCTCGCCGTGATCTCACCGAAACTATAGGGTCTATTAATAAACTTCAGAGCTTAAAATATTGTTATTCTAAATTGTGTTCTGCTTCTTATTTTCACCGTGCCACATGCAGAAAAACGGTGATGCTTTTACTCATGCACCAAACAAAATAATGCAATGTCAATAACCAAAGTAAGGACTCGGCCTTCAGAACCAGCTGTTCAACTCTGCTCTTTAGTCAGCGTACCCTCTGTCCTGTATGTATGTTGAACTTCTTTCACACCGTACTTATCAAACCGCGCTAGATGGAGGCGATATGACTCAACAACAATAAGTATCATTATTCCAATAACCATGAATAACCTAAATTCCACATAACTCGCCACAATAACAACATCCATTCTCACATTGGGGGGGAAGGAGCCGGATCTAGTGGAGGAGGTGTAGAGGTATTGAATAGATATAGTTGGTCTCTCCTCCACACACAGCAGTGGCACCGGAACCAAACTTCCCGAAACTTATATTTTGGAGTAACCCCTGGTGAGAGGCTCCGGGCGGGTGTGGGCTTACAAGCCCCCGGCTGGGTGCTGTTCAGTTGGAGTTTGTCCCATTGGATTAGAGGGTCGCCTCAATGAGACTTCGGGTCTCAGAAAGGAAAATTCTGACTGTTGTCTGTGCTTGTGCACCAAACAGGAGTTCAGAGTATTCTTCATTCTTAGAGATGATGGGTGCAGTGCTCGACAGAGTGCCACCTACCGACTCCACAGTCTGACTGGGCGACTTCAGTGCTCACATGGGATACGATGGAGATACCTGGAGTGGCGTGATTTAGAGGAATGCCCCCTCTGATCTGAACCCGAACGATGAAATTTATAAAAATGATGTGCTAGTCACGGAAAGTCAATAACTAACCCCACGTTCTAAATCAAGGATGCTCATAGTGCACTTGGTACCAGAGCTCCTTGGGCCGAAGGTCAATAATTTACTTTATACTTATATCAGCGGACCTGGGGCATCGACCAGATAGATGTGGAAGGCCCAAATGAAGTGTGCGTTTTCTGGGAACGTCTGGCAGAAGACCCAGTGCAGAAAGATTTCAACTTCCACCTCCGGGAAAACTTCTCCTGCACTCCAGGGGAAGACATGGACATTGAGTCCGAGTGGACGATGTTCAGGACCTCAATTGTGGATTCCTAAGAGGGCGGCAGTGGTCGCAGTCGCTGAAGCGAAAGCCCAGGTGTGGGAGGAGTTTGGAGAGGCCATGAAGAGGGACTACCCGGAAGCCTCAATGATGTTCTGGTAAACAATACGACGCCTTAGGAGGGGTCGACAAAACGTGGCCCAGGTTGTTCTCAGTAAGGGTGACGTAACAATAAACTCAACTAAGGAGATAGACGAGAGGCGGAAGGAACACCTTGAGAAGCTCCTCAACCCGGTGGACATGCCCTCCTCTCAGGAGGCAGCCCTGGAAACAGCTGGGGGGGTCGGATCCATCACGGCTGCTGAAGTCGCTGCGGCAGTCGAGGGCCTTCATAGAAACAGAGTTATTGAACGCGCTGGACAGTATAGGAGTGTCGTGGTTAACGTGTTTCATGGAAGGCGGGTACAGTACCTCTGGATTGGCAAACTGGGGTTGTGGTTCACCTTTTTAAGAAAGGGGACCAGAGGGTGTGCTCTAACTTCAGAGGTATCACACTCCTCCACATCCCAGGTAATGCCTATGCCAGAGTGCTAGAGAGGAGCCTCCGCTCAGTGGTCGAGCCTCAGATTCATAATCGTGGAACAATGAACCATCTCTTTTCCCTCTCACAGATATTTGAGGGGTCATGGGAGTATGCTTCTCCAGTCTACGTATACTTTGTAGGCTTTAAGAAATAATTTTCGGGAGTATGATATACTGGCACTGCTTTTGTGTCCTATCTGGTCCCTCTATTCCTGGAGTGAGAGCTATATCCGTATTCTTGGTATTAAATCAAAGTCGTTCACTGTGGCTGTTGGACTCCACAAAGGGTACGTCTTGCCTTTGCTCCTGTTTGTTATTTTCATGGACAGGATATCAAGGCGCAGCCGAGGTATGGAGAGTATCCAGTGCATGGAGGTGGCGTTGCTGCTTTTTCAGATGACGTTGTCCTCTTTGCCTCATCAGTCTGTGAAGCGGCTGTGATGAGGATCAGCATCTCCAAATATGAGGTCATGGTTCACTCCCGGGAGATTAAATCTTGATATGGGAGATGGTGGATTGTGCTCTCCAGGTGAACAGCTGCCCTTGGTGGAGGAGTTTATGTACCTCGGGGTCTCTTTCATTAGTGTAGGTAAGTGGGAAGGGAGAACGGCAGGCATCGAGCCGCAGCTCCTCTGGATCGAGAGGAGCCAGTTGAGGTGGTTCGGGCACCTGGTAAGATGCCCCCCTGGAACTCTACTGAGCACGTCCCATTGGGCGAAGACCCCGGGGCTGGCCCAGGACATGCTGGCGGGACTATGTCACTCGACTGACCTGGGAATGCCTGGGAATTCTCCAGGAAAAGCTAGAGTTTGTCACCAGGAAAAGGGAGGTCTGGACAACCCAACTAAATATGCTGCCGCCGCAACCGTCACCAGGACCAGTGGATTGAGAAACGAACGAATGGAATTTTGTAAGTGTGTAACTAAATAGAGGTTAGGAGAGAAGTTACAAGAGAACGCTGTGAACCCTAGATTTATTTACTTTGGATTACATTAACTTCAACGATATCAGCAATTCAAAAGCTGATACAACACTGTTATAGAGTAAATCAACAATTATAATAATATTCTGAAATAGATTTTGATTTAACTAAGGTCAATTGTGATTTATTTTAGCTCATCTGCGCTAGAACAAATATAACTCACGTGCTGAGTTCCCCTCTTGACTCTATTCTGAGAAGTATTGTGTCTGCTCCCGCAAATTCATTGGAAAGGGGGGAGCCTAACATGCAGCACATACAGGGTTCCCTCGCTTCGTGGTAGCAGATAAGTTCCAGGAAAAAGGGTGCACAAATGAACCACACAGGACAGCTACCTACCAAGTAGATTATAGAGTACACATAAACAATGTTGTTCCACGTCCAACCGCATATGAGTGAATTAAAATCTCGTATAGTGAATTATTGAGAAAAATACATTCCTCGAATATCTATATATATAAAAGTCAAAAATTGTCTGTTTGTGGGTTTGTGTGTGGCTTTGTGTGTGTTCACGGGCTTGCGAACGATTTCGCTCTCCAACGGTGGGGTTTACATAAAATAAAAATAGCCAGGTACCACGCCGTAAGCCCCGCCGTGAGCAAGCGCTATTCCTTTTTCACATTCGTCAACTTAAAATTTGTTTAATTAGCGATTTATTGAGATTTGTGTGCGATCCCCATTTATTTATTTATGACGCATGCACGACCATGCCAACTCATGCGCCTTTGGTGGGGGGGACGGCCCATGCCAAGTTGCACGCCTTCGGTGGGAGTGAGGGGGACATTTGCCTTGGCGTTAAAAATGCTATAAAAATACACTAAACGCTGACGTTAATTATTCACTGTGTGGTGTCCCTCCCCACCCCGATGCGTGCAGTTATTACTACTATATAGTCAGTAGATGCTACCACTATAGGCCGTAGATATTACTGCAGAGCGGCCGGGTGATCGTGCCTGGGGGGGGGGGGGGGAGGGGGGGGTTAGGGGTAGCAGCCCAGCCTGTCAAGGTGCCACCTCGGCCGGCTGGACAATCTAGGCGAGGCCGGAGGCTCTGCACGGGACTAGGCCTCACCACGGGACTAGGCCTCACCACGCCACTCTGTCAAGTGAGTACTTTGTGCTATAGAGTCTATAAATACTGCGATAGAATCAGCATGCACTACTGTAATGATAGCAGGTACCACCACAGTCGGTATGCACTGCTGTAATCATAACAGGTACCACCACAGTATGCACTACTGCAGTGAAAGCAGGTACCACCACAGTATGCATTGCTATAATCATAGCAGGTACCACCACAGTCAGTACGCACTGCTGTTAGATTTTTAAGAGTAGTTTTGAAAAATTGTTAAGACCCCGGCAACACCAGGTACTTCCCGCTAGTACGTTATATTACACAAACCGAACCCACATAAAATGAGAGAAACCTGTACTGACTAGCGACAACCTTAGTCAACACCACATCACTGGTATGTGCAATTCATACACACCTCTCTATGCTCCCTTGCATACATTTTAGTGCTTTTTTATTATTTGATCCATTTGTGTCAGTGACTATATTTCTGACTCATGTCAGAGCAAGTACAGTACATTGCACTGATTAAAGACGTCTTTGTTTTGGCACATCGATATGTTGCTTTTCATTATCAAGTTAAGTTTTTCAAAAGCACTCGCTCTTATAATGCGTACGTTTGAACACTGTCTACTTCAAAAACTTCCATAAGTATACTCTACAATACGCTACTTTTTTCCTGTTGGGTTCTTGAATTACTTTCTGTAGTTCAGACAACTTGTTGTACCTTAATGGTATTTTGACAAGAGTTTATCTTAAGCTCAGCATGGCGTCATTGTTTATTTGTTTTTTAAATCGTTTCCTATAATTAATTATTCTTGGTTGAAATCATAACAATGATAATCATTCAACTTAGATCACTAATTATTTATTTATTTTGTCCTGAAATCCATTCCTCATAAATTACATTCTAACGTCGTTTTTAAAAACTTTGGAGAAAGCGTGTCACATTTATATAACACCCCTTTTAATATATATTTTGGTGTTTTCGTTGCCTGATCATGGTATAAATGTTTCACATTAACACGTAAAAAACTGTAACGAAATATTTAAAAAGTGTGCAAAAAAGCATGGACATACGAATGCTTAGACTTGCATTGAGAGATAAAAATAGGAGCATACGGATTAGGGAACATTCATGATAAAAAAATATATATATACTAAGAAAAGTAAGTGAGCTTGAGCAGGACACATCACAATAAGGAATGATGAATGATGGTCAATAATAATAACGGAGTAACAGCCAAGCAATAGAACACATCTGCGTTGTCTTCGACTGTAGAGATGCAGCAATGAAATCGGCGCATGTGCAAATGCTTGGTGGTGACAGCTTAGGGAGGCCTTCATCCAACAGTAGATTAACCGTGGCTGATTATGGTTAAAAAAGTTTATTGGTGTTTATTTCATATTTCGGTTCCTATGTTTTTACAAGTAATCATTTAATTTAGTCATCATCAATACTGGGAGGATACCTCACAAAACCCACGTTACTTTCACGATTTTGCAATGCAGCTGATTTATTTGCTCTATTTCCCCAGTAGGTGGTATATCGGACGCATTTCTTTCCTTAGCGGCCACTCCGTTATTGTTGACCATCGACCATTATTCATGAAAGTTACATTTACTGCATCCAATCCCACTTCTTTTCGAAAGTTTGAATTATATATTTAACCTGTATACGTTATATTATCCATGTGTTCAATATAATTGCAAGCATACATGTCTCCATGCTTATTTGTATACCCCTGCGTTTTTATTCAAGATTTTTCGTTAATGACCATATCTCTGCACAATGTCATTGAAGGTAATATGCACTGTGATTGGTATATTAATATATAGTGCGTTTGATAATCGAAGGGTGTCGCAGACAGTTCTACAGGGCTAATGTATTATAAACCAACATTAAGTCTAGTGTAAGTGCGAGTATTGAGACAATATTCATGTCTGACATACATTTCAAAACATATTTCGACACTACTTTGTTGCCTTGGCTGTAATAATTCTTGGTTCTTTCGGTAAAGTCACGTAGAAGGGAAACAATAAAATAATGAAAATATAAAACAAATGTTTTTATTATTTTATTGTTTCCCTTCTACGTGACTTTATATAAAAAAAATTATTATTATTTTATTGTTTCCCTTCTACGTGACTTTACCGAAAGAACCAAGAATATAAATCCCTGCAGTCACGAAAGCTTTAACTCAAAATTTGGCTGTAATAACTTTGAATATTTTACTATTCTAGTAGGTTTGCTTGCAGTGGGGATTGTATAGTGTGGTTGCGTGTAATTGTGGTGACTCATTGCCCCACTACCGACTGCAAGCTAGTATCAGGGCTCAAGGTTAGTGAAAATATATTTTTTCAACATATTTAACATCGCTAACTCATTAGACATTAACATGCAGTTTAATATGGTATTATTTTTTAAACATAGCCTGTTAACATATAATCGTATTTACAATAGCCATCCTATATTAACCACACAGAGTCTATACAATATACCGTATAACATATGCATGTATACTGTACATACCATTTACCTGCAACTAAGTTCAATAGTTTCAGCCTATTGTCTAATACTCACACTGTCCAGGCCGTAGGGCGCATGTCATTCGCGCTGTCTCTTCTGCTCTTTGGATTCAAGCCGGCTTTATAATCAGATTCACAAAAAGGTGGAGCTTCCCAGACTCCACCCAGTAACTTGCTCATAACGAATGCGTGCATGCTTGTGTGCGAGAGACACAATGTGTGTGTGGACATGAACTACATATTTTGAGCTTATGCACTTTAGGTTGTTAATCATTGTAATCATTGTAAAATAACATGTCAGATGCCTGACATGTTATTTTCCAGATTATAATAAGGCTCTCAATGCATTTAAAGTGAAATCATACACGAACTTATTACGCATTTCTGTGGAACATCATGGAAAAAAGGACATATAAGCAAAACTCCATTCTATCATAAATAAAACATATTTTAGGCCATCGACCGTTTATTTTCCAGGTCAACATTAATCATCAAGCGGTATGTGTAAGCAGTCAAACTATATACTGGTCTCGACGTGCTGATAACGCCAAACATTTCTGATGTTTTTTTGCCTCAAATCTACATTTATGTGAGCTTTTCCTTCTTGGCAAGCATCCTACCATAATAGAAAAAAGCAAGGCAGCCAAACCTCAAAGTCAGAGTCGATATAGATATTCAAACTTGATTTAAAGCTTTCGTGACTGCAGGAATTACTCTTTGGTTCTTTCGGTAAAGTCACGTAGAAAGAAAATAAATTAAATAATAGAATATGACGTTTGGATTGCAAAGCAAGCAATCGTCATCAGGTAACAATGAATGAGAAAACAAACCTAGTAAACTTAGAAATATAATGCAATGCAACACAGAGAGTCAGCTAACACAACAGTCAACACCCTACCTGGTTGATTACGTTCTTCCAAAGATTGATAAATTTGAGAGAGAGACAAAACACAGACATGGAGACACATAGACACACACAAGCAGAGAGAGACACACAGAGACACAGAGAGAGAGAGAGGGACACAAATAGACACAGAGAAACAACGCCTGTGTCGAGGCCTTAAATAGAGAGGGGGGGGGCAGAGAGAGGGGGGGGGTAGAGAAATTAGCATGTAAATGAGAGAGAAAATGGACCTATAGACAAACAAGCCTGGCAAATTTAGAGAGAGAAATAAAAAGTTTGAGAAAACAAACTTAGTAATATTCATTCTTACCTGATGACGATTGCTTGTGTTGCAATAAAAAACGTCGTATTCTATTATTTAATTTATTTTCTTTCTACGTTACTTTACCGACAGAACCAATGATATAGATATTGTGTGGAGATTTAGGATGACGAGGGAAAGGCAATCATGGGTATTTATTTTCAAATTTTTCTGAACCCGCGATTTAAAAAATTGCCAAAGATCAGTCCTTCTTTTGTTCAATGTTGTTTTTGTTAAGATGATACAAATTGATGCAACCACTCACATGCACACTACTTTTCTATTTTGTCATCATTTGCAAAAGGAGTAAGGAATGGATAGATGAATGTGTGGGTGTCGTCTCGTTCCTGGTTCATGACATTTGCCATGCTTTTAATGTACAATGCCATTTTTGTTTTTCCCCTCCAGTCTTACCTTCACAATGCATTTTTCCTTGTAATCATGTGTCAACATGTTCTACCTTGACCGCTGTGACATAATGTGTGCGTGCATTCTCAAATAACCTGATTTTCCAGTTTTTGTTAGCATTACATTGTGACTTTCATAGCATCTTAAATATGCCAGTGCCTTGCATCTAGTGTCTCTCAGAATATAGTAATTGACGAGGGAGAAGCAATCATGCATGGGGAATCTTCTGAAGTTTGTGTTAAGTTTCTTGGAAGCGTGGAAGAACGGTATATATATTCTTGTTATATTCGATTTAGATTTACAATGATTAGGCTACATTTGTAAAACTTAAACAAAACACACTCGTGTCGTTGTTAAATGCACAGTGTATTATGAGTACGATGTGAGGTTAAATACAATTTATCAATGGAAAACGGTCATTTATCGATGGTAAAATAGTCATATAGAGGCAGTCCTCGCCTTACGATCGCTCAACTTACAAATGCCCCGTAATTCCATACCAGCTTTCATGAAATATATATAAAAAATACATTGACTTAAAACGCGAACTCGCAATTGCAAACTGAACCGCAGAGCTATTTTGTTCAGCGGAGCGATCCTCGTCGAGGTGTAATGAGTGGGCTTTGCGCTGGGAGTTAGTGTTTGCGTGTGTGCGCGCTCGCATGGACATGTGTATGTGTGTGGGGTGCGGTGTGGTGTAGCGGTTAGCACACTGCGCTACAAACCCGGCGTCCCGAGTTCGATTCCCGCTCATGGCCGACACCACTGGCTATTATCTGAACCAGTCCTAGGCCTCTCTTAGGTCGATTTAGCCTCAAATGACTACCTGGTGCGTTGCGAAAAATATCGCTACTTGGGAGACAAAGGCGGCCGGGCGTGGTGCTCTTCACCCACCTCCTCGTGTGCTGTGCCGGCCTTCATAGGGCGCTGCTCCCTAACAGCACTTGCCCCAACAGCCTGTTAAGGCTACGCTGGGGATCGTTCTCTGTGTGGATGCGTGTGGGAGTGTAAATGAGAGCCGACAAGGTTGCAGGGGGTTCGACTTATATTGCTTCCCCCAGTCCATACTCGTCCCCAGCCTTATCGATCCGGTTCCCGCCAATTCTCCCCCTTTTTCCCGCCTGTTCTCTCTTATTTCTCCTCAACTGCTCCTCCCCCTTACACTGTCACCGTCCCACTCCGCCTTCCTTTTGGTGGGAATCCTTCCCCTGACATCCCATACATCACCCCCCCCCCACCCCCGAGAAAAAAAAGTCCTTGGTTCTGCCTACCCCATCGACCATTTCAGTCTCCCCATGAGCCCCCCCCCCCGCAACCATACAATTTAATATAACACAACAACATCAATTGAATGGCCTGCCTGGGTCTCCAGCCAGAGCCCGTAACAGCCCAGACATCCACAGGCGCGCAGATGACCGCGGCGGCTCCCTTCGCCGGAGACCCTCTCGTCGCACTCTTCGGTTCGGTGGTGCTGGTGTCGCCTTGTCCGGTGCTGCCGTCTCTCCAGCCCCTGCGACCCCCGGTCATGTCGCCTCTCCATTAGGCCTCAGATGGGGCGCTGTAGGTGACAAGGGAACACAGGGCACCAAACCCCCTGCAGGTCGGCGAGTGGTAGCCGGCGACCTTGGCCCGGGTAGGGGTGATGATGATGGTGGTGATGATGGCGGTGATGATGGCGGTGATGATGGTGGAGAGATGTATGGCTTAAGGCGGGTGGGGTACACAAACCATCGTCACTTACCAAGTTGGATCTGGATGCACTGAGATCGGAGTGCTTTAACGACCTTGACCGACCCTTTCCAGAGTCGGCGCAGTTTCGGTGAGAGGCCGACCGGCACCTGAGGAGAGTGTAGCCATGCCTGGACCCTGACTTTAAAAGGCTTGGCTGTCACTATCCTCTCCCATATCCGTACATTGCTCCCTTGGCTGCTTGGCGGGCCTCCCTTAAATAAATAAGGGAGGCCTTTAGTGCCTTTGGTCACGCGTCGGCTTTCGCGGGAATGTCCGTCAGCTGCACCTCAATAGGCAGAACGGGATCTCGTCCATACATCAGGAAAAATGGCGAGAACCCCATCGCTGCATGCGGGGCCACCCTGTATTCCGCTAAGACTGACGGGATGTGGAGGTTTTCGTCCACCACTTGGGACAGCATGGCCGCTATGGTGCGGTTAAGCCGCTCCACCATCCCATCGGTCTGGGGATGATACGGAGATGTTCGGACCTTTTTACTGCCCAGGATAGAGCAGATGTCCTTCAATAGCTGTGAGGAGAAATTCCTGCCCTGATCCGTGAGCAACCGCTCCAGTGCCCTCTTATCAAGGACATAGCCCCCCACGAAAGCATCGGCGTTGGTCTGTGCCATTTGGTCTGGGAGGGCCCACGCCATCGGCCACCTCGTGTAGTACTCGACACCAACCAACAGGTATTTATTTCCCCGTGGCGTGACCGACAGTGGTCCCAGGATGTCCAACGCAGCCAATTCGTTGACCCTGGTCACCGTGATGGGCTGTAGGGGCGCCCGGCTTACCCGGGGTGGTGGCTTCCGCCGCGCGCCTTCGACGCAGGTAGCGACCCATCGGTGCACGTCAGCGGTCATGCCTGGCCAAAAGTACCGACCCTGTAATGTGCCCAGTGTCTTCCGCCCCGCCAGGTGCAGCAGCTGGCAGCAGTGTACGTCCATGACCAATTGTCGACGCAGTGACTCCGGAACCACCAGGCATCGCCAACGTTCTGCCGGGTCCCACCACATGAAGAGGTCCTCCCATACAACGTACGCCTCCCCCCTGCCTCTGCTGAGGCACGTAGCGCTCGCAGGGGGGCTTCCTCCAGCTGTAGATGTCTCTAATCGTCCAAGGTCAGCCCCAGGTCGTGGTCGGTTAGCTGGACCTCATCCTGTGTGCCCTCTGCCGTGTGTACGGAAGCGATGACCGTTCCCTCCGGCCTCGCCTCCTTGCAGCGTGCCCCGCCTGTGGTGAATGCACAAGGGCCCTGGGGCGCCAGCCGGGACAATGCATCCGTGTTGGCGTGTCTGGTCCCCTTGCGATGCACCACTTAGTACCTGTACTCCTGCAAGCGCTCTATCCACCTGGCCAGCTGGCCCGAAGGCTGGTTGATGCGGAGCGAATACTGCAAGGCCGCTTGGTCAGTGCGGACCGTAAATTTGTGACCATACAGGTAGGGTCAAAATTGCTGCATGAAGTGGACAGCACGCGATAACCACCTCCCGACCCTGCTGGATTTGTGACAAGACGCTGCCGATGCCCACATCGTGTCCAGGATAAAGGGTAGGCCAAAATCCGGAAAGGCCAATGGTGCTGCATCTGTCAGACTCGAGTGCAGCTGCTGGAATGCCTCCTCCTCCAGAGGTCTCCAATAAAACCTCTGGTTCTTCACCGTCAACATGTGCAAGGGCTTCGCAATGGTTGCGGAATTGGGTATGAACCGGCGGTAGTAGGACACGAAGCTCACAAACCTGCGTACCTCTGGAACCTTCGTGGGAACAGCCCAGGCCCTCATGCAGGCCGTCTTTTCCGGGTCTGTAGCCACTCCAGACTGACTGACGACGTGGCCCAAGTAGCGTACTGACGACTGCATAAGCAGGACACTTCGATGGCTTGAGCTTCAAGTTCACGTTCCGGAACCGCAGGAATACCTGATGCAATCAGCCAATGTGTTCATCGAATGATCGGCTGAAAACAATGAAGTCGTCCAGGTAGATTAGGCACATATCCCATTAGAGGCCTGCTAAGGCCAGCTCCATTAAGCATTGGAACGTCGCCGGTGCAGTCTGGAGGCCATAGGCAGGCAGTTGAACTCGAACTGGCCCTGCGGTGTCTGGAATGCCGTTTTAGGCCAGGAGTCCGCGTCCAGTGGGACCTGCCAGAAACCGGATAATGAATCCAGTGTACTGAAAAATGTTGCTCCTGCCAGTGCATCAAGTAAGTCGTCGATACATGGTAGGGGATATGCGTCGGCAAGTGTGACGGCATTGAGGTGGCAGAAGTCCACGCAGAATCTCAGTGACCCATCTGACCACCGGTGCTCCCCAGGGACTCGAGGATGGAGAAATGATGTCGGCCCTGTACCGCTTGTAGAATGTCCCCTTTTTCCATTGAGCTCATTATATCTGTGTTTTGGCGCAGGGGTGTGGCGTCTCCCGTGTTGATGTGGTGCTGCAACAGATGTGTGCATCCTAGGTTTAACTGTCCCCAGCTGAACACATCAGAGAACTCCTGCAATAATAAGTGCAGGTGGTGCTTCTGGTCGGGTGGCAAATCTGGCTCAGGCCCCACCAGCTGGTCCATCCACGAGTCGTCCCCTCTGTCCTCGGACTGGCTAATGCTTTCCACAATCTTTGGCCCCGTCCCGGGGGCTCCTAGTGATAAGGGACGAACGTGAGCCAGAACCGTTCCGGCCTGCACCGTCGCTGCTCTGTTTGAGGTGTTCAGCACTTGAATGAACAGATGCTGGTTCCCCTGGACAATATTTTCTGCCCCCACCAGTGCGTGGCGATCCATGGTGGCTGGCGCCGGAGACACCAGGATGGGTCAGTCTGGCCAGGCTGTCACGAGGGAGGACCGATATCGCAGCGGTATCGGCATCTGGGCTGCCGGGGGAATGGAGACAGACTCACTGACCAGAGCCTGCACGTGGGTACCCTCCGGCTGGCCCCTTCCGCCTTTAGGAAATGGAGATGTGTTCCCTGGAATTCCACCCGCCCATTGGCCAGATCGAGTTTCATAGGCATCTGCCTCAGAAAGTCCGTCCCCAACAGGCAGGGTACGGGCAGCGTTGTGGATACAAGGATGGGTCCTGCTACCGAAAGCTGCCCAATCTGTATCGGGGCTTCAACCTGGCCCAAGAAGCCCATACTCCCTCCATTTGCTGCGATGAACGTCAAAAGCCAGTTCAAGGATGACTGGAGTACACGCGATAGTTTACAATGCTCGACAAGAACAGCCAGATATTCTCGTTTATTTTTGGCAAGAATTTTGTGTGTAATGAGTGCGACTTTATAATGTATGAGTTTGGCAACCGAAAGCCAATGCAGCTAGGTGGGCACTGGACGGACATGGTTCGATCTTGCCCTACCCGACATGACACGTAACATCGAATTTTGTACACGCTGCAGCTTTATAATGTTTTTTTCCAGACGTCTCATAAAGTAGCGAGTTGCAATGATCGATTTTTGTCAGTACAATAATACACACCACCGTGTTGGCTATGTCATGACTTAATGGTGGTCGAATGTGTCGTAGAGCCCTGGAATTAAACTAGCAGTTCCTGAATATATTCGTATGTGGAGATCAAACGACATATTCTGTATCGAGTATGGTGCCACGGCTCTTTAGATTAGTAGTAAACGGAACCTGGCGTCTGTGACAGCCACACCTAGTCCTCCCGAAAATGTTTGGCCTGAGCCTAAATGCCAACCAACAGAATTTGAGATTCTGTAGTTTATACGAAACATTTAGTTTTGTATACAAAACATTTAGTTTTGTATACAAAACATTTTTTTTGTATACAAAACATTTAGTTTTGTATAAACCACAGGTGCATTGTTCGCGTGCAATCTTCGAGGTCATTGAGGCTCTACATATCTAACTTTGACTTCACTGCCATATACACTTGCGTATCATAAGCATATTGATGGAACTTGATGTCATCGATGAGATGACATCGTTGATCAGAGAGACGTATATTGAAAATAGGAAGGGCCATAGTACGGACCCCTGTAGTGCAACAATTGGATTTGTACGGACCTTTTCAAGTTAAACGTTAAACTGAACTTATCCACTTCTCCAAAAAGATCACACTCAGTCAATACTCTAGATCAAGTGTGAAAATGCTCACGTCTTACATTGTACTGCTAGAGAGTGTGCAAAATCTTCATATTATAATTAACCTCGAACAAACTTTTCCCACATATCTCAACTCTGCACCAATATTCCTGACCAGGTATGTAAATTAAAACCTTCCCTCATGTTGTCATCACATTTGGACTGATCTACTGCAACTGCATCCACTAAAGTTTACACAAATCCATCATCTCAAAACTCCCAATAATTATAAAAGAATGACAATTTGTAGATTGCCTTTAAAAGGGCTATCTGAACAAACAACAAACACCTTAATCATTAGTCTATAGGCCATTGAAGTGAGAAATATGTCGTGTCATTTACAACTTTAAAAATGTGGGTTTTTGAGTGGATGTTTAAATGATAACATCTTGAATATACAGTGTCTGACAGTTTCAGGCCGGCAAGATCATAGGTGTGGTTCCTAAACACTGTTGACTGCATTTCTAGCAAATGCCATCAAGTCACCTGTCGATTTCAGAATCTATAAAGTCACAATGACTTACGGGCGAAGGGGTGACACCAGGTTATGTGAGACCGCATGCACACACAATCACGTGCATTTCTTTCAAGAGTGAGGCCAGGTAATTTTTTAAGATGATTTATGAAGGGGCATTTATAGCAAAGGCATTACTAGCATGCTGGAATCTAGCTTCACATCATGGTGGCGAGATGTTCACTACCTCGTCTGGTCGTGGGTTCGATCCTGACCCTGACGTCTGTATATTTGAAGTTTGCATGTTTTTCCCGTGGTCACGTGGATTTTTCTCCGTGTCCTCCGGATCTTTCCCTCCACATTTAGAAATATTATTTTCGATTATTTGGCTGCTATAAATTTCCACGTAATAAGCTATTTACTTGAGCTATCATTTGTGGCCAGGTCGCATCTTAAACATAGCTATATAGCTCAGTGGGCCTTACCTGATAATATAACAATATTCTTTGGGTCTTTCGGTAAAGTCACGTAGATAGGAACAAAGAAAATAACAAAAAACTACGACGTTTCGATCACAACACAAGCGATCGTCATCAGGAGGAAAAAAGAGTAAAGCTGCTGAGGCAGACTGTTTTAAAGGTTTATAATGGGTGTAGCCAAAGGGTCATAGACAAAGTAAGCAGGGCAAGTGATGTTAATGTGAGAGATTAGCATGTTAATGTAGGATTGCAGAGCCGCTGCCACGTCGGCATGCGTGGTGGTTGTTAGTGTGAGAAATTTTACCTGTTAATGCAAAATCAAAGCCGAAAATAACAACGGAAGGTAGGGTGGAAACATCACAGCCAGTTATGACTTCAATTGGTTAATTACGTCCTTCCAATGATTGCTCAGTTGTACCCATCTTCTCGGTTGAAATTGTTTCTATAAATATGGATTGCTTCATGAACAAATCTTTGGTGATCGTCAGTGGGTTTGCAAAGCACCTTCGTCTTGGAAAAATCAAGTTCGTGTGAGCCCACCGTATTAAAACAATGATCAGCCACGGCCGAGGAATTGGTCCTACGGTGTTTCAGATCTGCCTTATGTTCACGAACACGGTCTGAGACATGTCGCTTAGTTTCCCCAATATAACTACTGCCGCAGACCCAGCTTAGTTTGCAGACGCAGGGGTATCGCATATTAGGGATCACAGCCTTCACAGATGGGATCAGATCACGAATTGTATGTACTGTGTTAAATAGAACCTGGATCTTGTTTGCTCATGATTTTGGAAATATTTTTGGTGACCACTGCTATGTATGGCAAGGTGATGGTTTTTATTGGGTCCTCAGATGGTTCTTTCCCAACGGTTGGGGTGGTAGCTTTGCGAATTGTGTAGTCTGAATATTCATTCATCTTGAGAGCTTGGTGTACATGTTGTTAAAGATAAGTTCTACTTTTATTCAATGTTATAAATGGATGCCAGCAATCACATCATACATGCACAGTTTCTTATTTTGTCATCATTTGCAAAAGGAGTAAGGAATAGATGGATCAATGTGCGCGTGTCATCTCGGAACTCCTGGTTTGTCCCGAATCATGTTCAAATGTTCATGACATTTTCCATGCTTATAATGTACAATGTAATTTTTTTATTGTTTTGTTAAGATTGCGTTAAAAGATTCCACCCCTCCAGTCTTGTCTTCACAATACATTCCTCCTTGTAATCATGTGTCAACATGTTCTACCCTGACCGCTGTGACACAATGTGTGCATTCTCAAATAACCTGATTTTCTCGTTTTTGCTAGCATTTCATTGTGACTTTCATAGAATCTTAAATATGCCAGTGTCTTGCATTGTGTCTCTCAGAATATAGTAATTGCCTGACAGGTGTATTTTATTGTAAACTCTAATTTTAAAGTAGTACGTGATTACTTGCATTTGTACATTTTATTTAATTGATTTGTTACATTTAATTGGAAAACCTTTTGAGTCGGTGTATAAGCATAAAACTTAATTTAAAACGAAAAAAGAAGCGTTTACCTTTACACGTATCTTCATTTGGATGTATAATGTTTGACTAGAGACAAATACTCATTGCAGATACACTGATGTGCGTATTCGACTGTATGACAGCATATTGTGAATGACTGAAAACTTTGCTCACACCAGCTTCCTTGAACTCATTGTGATTTTAACTGTCTTTCAATCATGAGCAACCTTTTGCACCCTTTCATTTTGTGAACGTATTTTTGTGTAAATAATATATATGCAAATAATGAGCAAGGTGTACACTGTTAATGTATGCATTTTGTTATCAGAACTGTGCATTCTGAGCTAGGAGTGATTTGAAAAGGTGGAGAGAAGGGGAGTGGATTATAAGCTAAGAAGCAAAGTCATTCCAGGAATATGGGGCAGCATCGTGAAATACATTTATTTTCACTTTTATGATGAAGAGAGCCCAGTGGGTGTTTTCGAATGTCAAGGGTGGTCAAATTATAGTTGATATAGAGTTTGCAATGATGAGTTATATTGCGGGCATTAATGGCAAAGTGGATGGCCAACCATGTAAAACCTGCTAACCGTCAAGAGAAAGCCAACCGTGTCCTTCACGATGCCGGTTGGCGGGGAGATGGGTGCCAGCGTCACCGCTGGTTGCCCGAGAACGTAAATCCCCCACCAAAGTTCGCCTCACCAACATGTGCGTCGCTAGGGCATCGACATTTTAGCTTTGAGGATTAACTTTAAGGCAGGAGATGTAGATAATTATCAATAGGCTGTTGTTGCTATAGTTGTGAATTGTTAAACTTATTTAGCACCGTGCATAGCCAACCATGCTCATCAGAGGTTCGGGGGAATCAGTTCTAAATAAATTCGTTTCCAATCTTGATGTAAAATTGCATAGCTCCAGTAGCTTCCGAATATTAGAAGGAAGAGCATTCCAGATGGCCGAAGAAGTGCACCTTAAAGCGCGTGATGCAGTCACCGTCTTTATTCGCTAGCCAGCCAAAAGCCACTGCAAGGATGACCGGAGTACACTTGATGGTTTATGATCCTTGACGAGATCAGCAAGGTATTTTGGTTCAGTTGTGGCAAGCATTTTGTGTGTAATGAGTGCAACTTCATGATGTATTTGTTTGGCAACCGAAAGCCAATGCAGCTCGGTGAGCACTGGACGGACATGTTTCGATCTTGAAGTATCCATCACGACACGTACCAACGAATGTTGTACACGCCGCAGCTTTATAATGTTTTGCCAGAAGTCTCATATAGTAGAGAGTTGCAATTATCCATTTTTTTCGGTACTATAATGCACGCCACCGTGTTGGCTATTGCATGACTCAATGGTGGTCGAATGTGTCGTAAGCCCCGGAATTAAACTTGCAGGACCTGAATATATTTCGTACCTGGAGGTCAAACGACATTCTGTATCGAGTATGTTGCCGCGGCTGTATAGATTAGTAGAAAACTGGATCCTGGCGTCTGCGACAGCCACACCTAGTCCTCCAAAACATATTTCGCCTGAGCCTAAATGCCAACCCGCAGAACCTGCGAATGTTTTGCATTAAGCAGCATTTCGTTTTGTATAAACCACATGTGGACTGCTCGCGTGCAATTTTAGAGGTTATTGAGGCTTTCCATATTTAACTTCACTGTTGAATACACTTGCGTCTCAGAAGCATATTGATGGAACTTGATGTCATCGATGAGATGACATAAGTGATTGGAGAGACGTATGTGTGCGCGCGCAGGCACGGACACGTGTGTGTTTGTGTGAAAGTGAGTGTGTGGGGAGCGGTAGTGTAGCGGTTAGCGCGCTGCGCTATGAACCTGGCGACCCAGGTTCGATTCCCGCTCACGGCCAACACCAGTGACGATTATCTGAACCGGTCCTGGACCTCCTCTAGGTCGACACAGCCTCCAATTAGTACCTGGTGCGGTGGATAAAAACATTGCCACTCGGGAGACTAAGGCGGTCGGGCGTGGTGCTGGCCACCCACCCCCTCGTGTACCGTTCCGGCTTTCATAGGTGCTCGCTAACAGCACGTGCCCCTACAGTCTGTTAAGGCTATACGGGGGATCTTTGTCTTATCTTTGTCTTATCTTTGTCTTATCTTTGTCTTATCTTTGTGTGGGGATACAGGCCTGGCACAAGCATCTTGTTGTTGTTGAGTGGGAGCGGTGTGATGTAGCCGGTAGAGCGCTGCGCTACGAACCCGGCGCCCCGAGTTCGATTTCCGCTCACGGCCACCACCACTTACCTTGGGCCTCCCCTAGGTCGATTCAGCCTCAAATGAGTACCTGGTGCGTAAATATCGTCACTAGGGCAACAAAGGCGGCCAGGCTCGTCACCCACCCCCCTCGTGTGCCGTGCCGGCCTTCATCGGCGCTGCTCGCTAGCACTTGCCCAACTGCCTATTAAGGCTACACGGGGATCGTTGTCTATGGGTGCGTAGGAGCGTGGGAGCGTGGATCCGTGGTGCCCCACTTCTAACTGCAAGCCAGTATCAGGACTGAAGGTTAGTTTTATGTTATTTTACTTAATGTTTTATTTAATTTTCAGTATTTTTTTACAGTATCACATGCATGCGTGCAATATTCATAATTGTGAGTTTGACAATGCTTACTTTTTTGTTAACACGACTTACGAACAGGTCGACTTAGGAACGGTCTCAGGAATGAATTAGGTTTGGAATCCGAGGACTGCCCATACTCCTTCATGGCTGAAAAAAACATACAATTATCTCATAAACAGAAGCATCCCTGCTTCCACCTCTGTTAGCACGGTTGGATACGTACGGTGCAAAATAAGCCTGTCAATCAGTAGCTGCATTTGCAGGCAATTGGGGGTATTTATGTTCAAATATTCCAGAACGCTTGCTTTTTTTACATAAAATAGATACATTGCAATGTTATTAAGTGTAAATGTAATGAAACGTGTAATAAATGATTGCGATTTTAAAAAAATATTAATGATGACCATTAATGTGTATGTGTGGTTATGTCTCTGTCATTATCCAACTAGGGGTTGTTAGGGGGCGCCTATGGCGCCCCCTTACAACCATGTACGGCCTTCGGCCAGGAATGTCACGAAAAAAATTGCATACGAACGACACATTCACGCAAGCACCCGATGCTCCGTTTTTAAGTTTTTAAATGAAACATATTTTGAATTGTATTTGTTTTGAATTAGATCATTTTATTTCTTCATTAAAAGCTTAACATTTTACATCTGGAATACTTAATTGAAAACGAAATTTCGTGTAAATTTCCTCTCGTCGTTAAGTAGATGGCCTTGCTGGGGGTTTGGTTCGATGCGGACTTTCACCCGTTGGTTGGCTGCTTGGTCCCGGTCACGTGACACACTTCAACCAATCCATGCCACGTTAGTCACACAATAACAGAATGACAGAATGACAGACCTGGGTATTTATATGTATTGATTTCGCCATATAGCATTGTGATATATAACGACTTATTATTGGTAGCTTAGCTGATTGGAGAATATATAGAGTTTTTTGATAACATTGAGGTAGTTTATATTTTAGTTTTTATTGGTTTACTATATGGTATTCATTATATAGTGTACTGTATACCCAGTTAATGTTAATAGCTCAGCTTATTGAAGAATATATTGAGTACATTTACTCTATGATAGTCGAGTTGTTGCAGCCCCTTTGGCGTCCATGTACTCGGTGCCTCTGTAGATGTGTAGGCTTTGACTTTAACATAGCTATTTCTATGACCAGTTACAAGCTAATCTCTCAGCTATTTCAATGCTAAATTATACTGTTTGATTTGTACTAGGTGCCTCTGTGGATGTGTAGGCTTTGACTTTAACATAGCTATTTCTATGACCAGTCACAAGCTAATCCCTCAGTTATTTCAATGCTAAATTCTCCTGTTTGATTTGTACTAGGTGCCTCTGTGGATGTGTAGGCTTTGACTTTAACATAGCTATTTCTATGACCAGTTACAAGCTAATCTCTCAGTTATTTCAATGCTAAATTCTCCTGTTTGATTTGTACTAGGTGCCTCTGTGGATGTGTAGGCTTTGACTTTAACATAGCCATTTCTGTGACCAGTCACAAGCTAATCACTCAGCTATTTCAATGCTAAATTATACTGTTTGATTTGTACTAGGTGCCTCTGTGGATGTGTAGGCTTTGACTTTAACATAGCTATTTCTATGACCAGTCACAAGCTAATCCCTCAGTTATTTCAATGCTAAATTCTCCTGTTTGATATGTACTAGGTGCCTCTGTGGATGTGTAGGCTTTGACTTTAACATAGCTATTTCTATGACCAGTTACAAGCTAATCTCTCAGTTATTTCAATGCTAAATTCTCCTGTTTGATTTGTACTAGGTGCCTCTGTGGATGTGTAGGCTTTGACTTTAACATAGCCATTTCTGTGACCAGTCACAAGCTAATCACTCAGCTATTCAATGCGAAATTCTCCTGTTTGATTTGTACTAGGTGCCTCTGTGGATGTGTAGGCTTTGACTTTAACATAGCTATTTCTATGACCAGTCACAAGCTAATCGCTCAGTTATTTCAATGCTAAATTCTCCTGTTTGATTTGTACTAGGTGCCTCTGTGGATGTGTAGGCTTTGACTTTAACATAGCTATTTCTATGACCAGTCACAAGCTAATTCCTCAGTTATTTCAATGCTAAATTCTCCTGTTTGATTCGTACTAGGTGCCTCTGTGGATGTGTAGGCTTGGACTTTAACATAGCTATTTCTATGACCAGTCACAAGCTAATCCCTCAGTTATTTAAATACTAAATTTTCCTGTTTGATTTGTACTAGGTGCCTCTGTGGATGTGTAGGCTTTGACTTTAACATAGCCATTTCTGTGACAAGTCACAAGCTAATCACTCAGCTATTTCAATGCTAAATTCTCCTGTTTGATTTGTACTAGGTGCCTCTGTGGATGTGTAGGCTTTGACTTTAACATAGCCATTTCTGTGACCAGTCACAAGCTAATCACTCAGCTATTTCATTGCTAAATTATCCTGTTTGATTTGTACTAGGTGCCTCTGTTGATGTGTAAACTTTGACTTTAACATAGCTATTTCTATGACCAGTCACAAGCTAATCACTCAGCAATTTCAATGCTAAATTCTCCTGTTATGTAAACCCCTTTGTCAAGGTGCCTCACTTCTCTAAACCAGCTTAAAAGATGCTACGAATCTTAACAACGTTCATTGAAGCTCTGTCGTCCCGACAGGTCTGTTCCTTTCACCTGAAGGCCACTTGTGTTGTGGCCGAAACGTCGTGAGAATTTTATTGTGTTATTTTACTTTATTAATTTATTATTTTATTCTCATTCTACGTGACTTTACCGAAAGAACCAAAGAAGATGAATCCTTGCAGTCACGAAAGCTTTAAATCGAAATGTATTGATTATTTTTGGCTCACGTTGTCCAGGGGTATGTATTATCAATCGTGATAATATCAATGATTCTTGCTTTTACATTTCATGATACTCGCTTTAACAATTATCTGTGTAAGTATATGTCAGGTCTCCGTATTCAGATCTTATCGCAGGATACAGTTCTTCTAATCTAAGCAACTTTAATATCAACTTACTCTGATATCCAAAAATACATTTTATCAGAATAGCAACAACAGTACCCATGCAAATATACGGACTCAATTATTACTGAATGAACACAAAAGCAGAAATGGATAAAATCTCACGATCACGTGATAAATACTGAAACAATAAGGAAAGACCTCAAAATTGCAATGTTCGTATGAAATGCGCACTTATAACAAATACATATCAAATGGTTATGAAGCATCAACGATCAGATATCATGAATACAAATAGTTTGTTATGGTGTGTGATGCATGTGTAGTGTGTTGGATTCGGGAGACGTCGGAGATGGTTCTTGGAGGCAACACTTTTTATTAACACTATGCTCGGCAGTACAGTCCCAGAACACTGAGGGCAACGGTCCTCCTACATCACTGCCTGGGGAGGTACTGCCTCCGGGCTAACGTACCCTAACACAGGACTACACTCAGGGTCCTCCGGCTATGGGTGCCTAGGGGGAGGCTATTCTAACTCGCCCTAGGCTTAGCCAGGGTGCGAGTTTCGACCACTGACCCACTGGACCCGGTCCTTACAAGGACGTCGGGCCAGGGGTTCCTAGAGTCTCACCACTGAGCCGCACAGAGTCCCAGCCCTGACAAGGGCAGTGGGGCCAGGGGTATCAGGGTCCTATCTAGCTGGTCTTCTGCTTCTGTCTTCAACTGGTCCCCAGCCTGTAGAGAGGTCCGCCTTTTATACACCTCCCAACCGAG
This sequence comes from Petromyzon marinus, assembly GCF_048934315.1. Lineage (NCBI taxonomy): Eukaryota > Metazoa > Chordata > Hyperoartia > Petromyzontiformes > Petromyzontidae > Petromyzon > Petromyzon marinus. The sequence continues at coordinate 226,460 of NC_133741.1, read as the reverse complement.
GGGTGGGGTTCCGGGGGATCCTAGGACACCCCGCAGCCCCCACCCATTGGGAGGGGCCCCGGGGGATCCCAGGACACTCCACAACCCATTTAACCCCTACATCACCCCCCCCCCCCCTTTCATAGCATACAGCGGACCCGGCTGTAACCAATACAACAATAAACCAGAGGATGAACCAAAACAAGCATATGTGTGCTTCACTGAGTGAGTGCGAGTAACAAAAATAAAAACCATGCGCAAACCCTTATAAATACCCCAGCCCACATGTACAAGGGAATACAAGAACATAGCAACATGAAGACCCCCTCACGCCCCACCCGCCTCTCCAGAACAACAGAGCAACAACAAGTGATCAGCGGTTGTCAACACGGCGAGGAACATCCGGCAACATTGGTCAACCGACGCAAGGTGAGTGGTGGTTCAAGAAAATCTCCAGGATTTAGAATGAGTCCCAAATGCCGGCCCATCCGGAGCAGAAGAGGCCTGTGCAGGCGGGACGCATGGGACGGCAGGTGACCCGCTGACCCCCGAACCCGCCGTCACAGGCGGCTGGGACGACTTCACTCCCGTGGCTCCTGAGGACGGAACGACATGACTGGGCCGAGGGTCAAACTCCACCGGCACCTGACCCGACTCGTCGGACACAACATGCTCTCGGCCCATGTGCAGTGTCATGGAGGTGCGGGGAGGAATTAAAGTTTTGAGGGGCGAGGGGTGGACATACCACGAGCGTTTTCCGAACAGAATTCTAACACCCTGGGGTCGGAGCACATGGACAATCTCGACGGGGCCCTTCCAGGGTTTAAGCAACTTAGGATACGTTGCCAGGGGCACCTAAGGGCAATGAAGCCAAGCCCGGTCTCCTTCAACCCATGCGTGGCGAGACGTATGGAGTCCCCTCAGGCGAGCGTTGGCACGGACATGATCGGCCATCTTAGACTTGGCCAATGGCTGTTTGATGTGCAGCTGCACATCTACCGGGGGGCAAACTTCTCTGCCATACATGAGGTAGAATGGTGAAAACCCCGTAGCCGCATGCGGTTCCATCCTATATGCGGCCAGCACACCAGGGATGTGAAGGTCCCAATCAACCTGTGACTCGCACACCTGGTGGCTCAACATAGAGGTAAGTGTTCAGTGGAGGCGCTCAACCATACCATCCGTTTGAGGATGATATGGTGAAGTGCGAATCTTATGTGTGCCCAGCAGGCTGCACACATCCCGCAACAAAGTGGATGAAAACATTTTCCCTTGATCGGTCAGCAGACATTCGGGAGCACCCTTATCCAAGACGTAGCTGTGGAAAAAGGCCTCCGTGATGGCCGCTGCCGATTGGTTGGGGAGAGGCCAGGCCATGGCACAGCGGGTGAAATACTCCACCCCAACCAACAGGTACTTATTACCTCGCGGAGTAGCTGTAAATGGGCCCAAAATATCCAGCGCGACAATTTAATTCACTCGGGAGACGCGAATGGATTGTAAGGGTGGGCAAGGTGGTCTCGCGGGCGGCTTACGGCGAGCACATTCAGTGCAACCTTGCAGGAGGTCGGGAACATCCCTGGCCATGGCTGGCCAAAAAAACTCGAGTTGGAGGGTAGTCAACATCCTGTGGACTCCCAAATGAAGCAAGCGCGCATGGGTGGCCCAAACAATTTTTCCCTCCAGGGACACGTGTACAACAAGTTTGAGCGCGTGCGAGCCGCCATCACACATCATAAGGAGGCCGTCCCATATGACAGACGACACGGGGGCCCCCCGACCGCCCCCCTCGAGCGATTCCTTAGCACGGCAGCGTAAGCCGTTGAGGGAGACATCTTTCATTTGAAGACGTCCCCATTCGTGAGAACTTAGGCCCAACAGCGCGTCTTGTGCGATGGGCGCATGGGACGCCACCTGGCCGTCAATGACCAGACTGGCTGTGGCGGTCAGGGACAGATGCAACGCTGGGTCAGGAGTCTTACAATGCCCCGAACCCAAGAAACAACACATTTCCTGACAAGGGGCAACCGTGACAACCCGTCAGCATTACCATGCCGAAAACCCTTCTGGTAGACCACCGTAAACGCATAGTCTTGAAGAATCTCCAGCCATCGTGACAATTGGCCCGACGGCTGATCGACCTTCAAGGCATACTGAAGCGCTGCGTGGTCCGTACTGTAAAGTGTCTACCGTACAGGTATAGCCGGTAGTGCTGGATGAAGAAAACAATGGCGAGTAGTGCACGACGGGTCACACAATAGCGCTGTTCAGCGGGGGACAGCACACGGCTGCCATAGGCCACGACACGTTCCACACCGTCGACTACCTGCGACAATACTCCACCAATGTCAGTTTTACTGCCGTCTGTGTCCTAAATGAAAGGTTCAGCGAAGTCGGGGTATCGCAAGGGAGGAGCGTCAATCAGGGCACTTCGGATGGCATCAAAAGAGGCCTGCTCTGCATCCCTCCAATGGAATTTCGTGCCTTTGGCCATCAACGGATGGAGGGGTTTGGCAATGAACACGAATCCAGCGACACACCGGCGATAATATGAGGCAAAACCGACGAAGCTGCGCACATCCCCTACAGGAAGACTGCCCTCAACCGTTCGAGATGCTCATCGAAAGTTCGACTAAAAACGATGACATTGTGGTAAATCAGGCAGGAGTCCCACTGGAGTCCAGCGAGGAACAGTTCCATCAGGCGTTGGAACGTCCCTGGAACTGAGTGCAATCCCATGGGAAGCCGATTACACTCAAAGAGGCCCTGAGGAGTGTGGGAGGCCGTCTTTGTTTTGAAGCGTCATCGAGAGGCAACTGCCAAAACCCAGGTCTAAAGTCGAAAAGTATTGTGCGCCTGCTAGGGCATCCAGGAACTCATCCATTCGGGGGAGTGGATAAGCATCCGCAACCGAGACTTTATTCAGTTTCCGGATATCCACGCAAAATCAAAGGGTACCATCATGTTTTTTTACCAAAACAATGGGCGCTCCCCACAGGCTGGTGGATGGCGAAATAACATCGGCCGCCAACATGTCATTGATGGCTATCCGCACATGTTATTTTTAGGCCGGGCTTAACCAAAATGGATTTTGTCTGATAGGCGAAGCGTCACCCGTGTCGATGTGGTGACTGAGTAGCTTGGTGCAGCCGATGTCAAATTTACCTATTCTAAAGACACCGGCGAAGTCCCGCAAGAGAGCAGGCAATTGAAGGCACTGTGAAGATGACAATCCCGTTCCTCCCGAGCAAAGCGCGTCAATCCATTCAGTATCTAAATGTGAATGCGGGCTGTGACGGGGCACATCCCCAACGTGACCCACCAATGAGTCTCCCACAAGGGCCGGTGATGCATGGGTAAGCACCATACCTTGGGGAATAACTGTGGTCGTTGATCCCGCATTCAAAATCTGAACGAATGGTTCCTGGTCCACTGACACGAGCGTCTGCACACCAATGAGCTCTAACCCGCATACCGCCATTTTCGACGGACCCAGCAGCACACCTTTAGCAAGGAGTTTCCGTAACCGGAGAGGAATGAGCATCTGACAGCCAGCCGGAACACGAATCGTGCGAGACGCCAGCGCCTGGACTGTGGTGAACGCGGTGTGCAAGCGAGTGGGTGAGGGCAAGAAAGCCATGCGTCGGCCAGAGGGGAGCTCGATGCACCCCCGGTCGATAAGAATTTTAATGGGCATTTTTGCCAAAAAGTCCGTGCCAAAGAGGCATGGAACAGCAAGGGTTGACGAAACCAAAGCAGGCCCTTGCAATTGAATATCGCCGATGCGAATCTGGGCGTCGATCCTGCCAATTATCCCTAACGAACTCCCATTAGCGCCAAAAAATGGTACATCAACAGTCTGCAGGGGACGACACTTGTCGGGCAAAATGTTATAAATGAGGTCCGAGTTGATGGTCGCCGATGCTCCCATGTCGACCAACATCCGGACGTCAACCCCCTCAATGGAACCCACGATGGCAGATGAACCTGCGGCCGCAGCGACGACCCTATGGGCCAACTCGGACCACTGACTCGGTCCGAGCGCCCTGTCGTTCACACCCCCCCTCGGATCCCCTCCGCCAGACGCATGGCAACCCTGTGTGGTGCGAGTGCGTGACAAGAGTGGGGGCCAAGAACGTGAGGTGTCGCGACTTGCCTGGGACCAGCGCAGAGTCGAAGGTGAACGAGGTGCTGGAGGTTGCCCGTGGTTGCGGCGTCGGGGAGCCCTGCAGCCCGATGCCACGTGTCCCCACAAGCCGCAGTTGTAGCACGTGATGGTTGCACTGTCCTGGTGCAGGGTCGGTTGGTCACGTTGGCGATCCCGCAGGGGCTGACGATCGGCCGATTTCTGGCCCTCCCCCGCCGAGGCAGAGAAGGCCTGGTCGTGGATCCCGTCGTCGTCGCGGTCCAGGCCCACCGATGAAGCAGCAGAGGCAGTGACGGTCGGCGCCCCCTGCAGCCGCAGGTGCGCCTGGACACACCGTGCAGCTCGCAAGGAGTTAAAGTCGTCATCGTCAGCCGCTGACATGACGATTCTAAGCTCCAGAGCCAGGCTCAGAAGCTTTTGGAGGACTAGTGAGGCGATTGCTTCTTGATCCATGCGGGGGTAGGCGGCTTTAGCCAGTGCCAGCAGGGCGGTGCGGTATGAAAACGCAGACTCAGCCTCCCCCCTCCTCTGGGTATCAAAGCAGTGGCGGGAGTCGGAGGGCGGACCATAAATCACCTGCATCTGGCGAAGGGCGTCCTGCAGGGTGGAGCAATTCGCCGGAATCACCGTGATGAGGGAGGCAAGGGCGTCATCGTCTAGCATAGCCGGGAGGGCGCAGAGCACCTCATCCTCCGACCAGCCAGCCATCTCCATGTGGGAGAGGAACCGGTGGTGGAAGGCCGCCCAGTCGCTTCCTGCCAGCAGGCACAGGAACTTTTTCTTCCAATTCCACGTGACACCGCAAGGCCGTTAAGGAATTATTATCCAATTGCTCTCGAACCCATTCAGAGCGCTTAAGGTGCACAACGCTATCTGCAGGTGCAACCACCTTGGTGAGCTCAGCGTCCTCGAATGCTGCCATGACAGCTAAAATCCCCATCGGAGGTTTACAACGGCCCGCACCGGACGAACATGCCCAGCTAGACGATTGAGGCAACCGGAACAACGCATCAATGCCGAACACCTTTTCGATATATCACACGGAACGAGTATTCCTGCAGATTTCCATGCCGAAAGTTGGCCAGAAGGAGTACTGAAGGGCCGCGTGATCCATACGGACAATGAAGTATCTGTCATAGAGGTAAGGCCTGTACTGTCGTACGAAATAAAGCATGGCCAACAGTTCTCTGCGAGTAACACAATAACGCCGTTCTGCAGGGGATAGGACGCGGCGACCATGCGCGACTATTTTTTCCACTCCGTTCTTAACTTGGGACAGGACGGCACCTATGCCCGTATCGCTAGCATCTGTGTCAAGAATAAACGGCAGGGAGAAATCAGGGTATTCGAGTGTGGATACATCGGACAACCGCTCACGGAGGGCTAAAAATGCAGCCTCTTCTTCCACTCCCCACTGGAACCTCTGGTTTTTAGCCATCAAGGCGTGCAAGAGTTTAGCAACCATGGCAAATTGCGGCATGAACCTGCGGTAGTACGACACAAACCCGACGAAGCTGAGCACATCTCCCACGGACTTGGGGGTCGGCCAATCACACACACAAGTCGTTTTCTCGAGATCCGTGGCTATGCCGTTCGCGCTAGCAATGTGACCCAAATAGCACACAGAATTCTGCAGCACATGACATTTCACTGTTTTAATTTCAAATTGGCCGATCTTATTCGAACAAAAACAGTTCGCATCCGCTGGAGATATTCGTCAAAAGTGCGGCTTGAACACAATTATATCATCAAAATAAATGAGACGCGAGTCCCACTGCAGGTCAGTCAAAACGAGTTCCATAAGCCGTTGAAAGGTGGCTGGAGCCGAATTCAAGCCCATCGGAAGACAATTAAATTGGAAGAGTCCCTGGGGTGTGCAGAACACGGTTTGAGGCTTCGACGACTCGTCAAGGGGAAGCTGCCAAAACCCTGATGACAAGTCGAGTGTATAAAAAAAAACGCACCGGACAAAGCATCCAGAGAGTCGTCCATGCGCGGGAGTGGGTATATGTCAGCTACGGAAACTTCATTCAACTTAAGGAAGTCAATGCAACACCTAAGACTTCCGTCCTATTTCTTAACAAGCACGATGGGCGCTCACGAAGGGCTGTCGATGGAGAAATAATATCGGCGGCCAACATCTCGTCGACCGCCTGTTGCACATGTTCCTTTGCTAGTGTATTCAATCGATATGAGTTCTGACGAATAGGGCCGTCCTCCCCCGTGTCGATACGATGTTGCAATAAGGAGGTACGGCCAATATCAAATTCACTTTTGCTCAATACGTCAGAGAATTTACACAGCAGCAATCGCAATTCGCCTTGCTGTGCCGAAGACAACTGCAAATTCTCCTGACATAGCGCTCCTGCCCACATCCCGTTCACAAATCCAGTCTATTCCACTGCACCAATCACACCACCGGTCACATCGGCATTATTCTCACAAAATGCGGTCATCGTGTGAGACAATATTCTACCTGCCTGGACCAAAACTGTTCCCGGACCCACATTAAGCACTTGTAAAAACGGCTCTTGGTCGAGGCGAAGGACCGTTTGTGCACCTACTAGCGCCAATTCATGGGTCGCCATATTCGACTGAGTCAGAAGGACGCCTGCCTTGGGATCAAACTTTTCCAATCACTTACAATAGCGTAACGGTACAAGCATCTGCGAGCCTGTTGGAATCTCCACCGAGTCCCTAGCAAAGGCTTAGACCGTGACACATGCTGCCGTACCCATATGCAGAGATGCATAAAAAACCATTTGCGACACGACAGCATTTCCACACAACCCTGATCGACCAGGATCATAACAGGCATTTTTCTTAGAGAATCGGTACCCAAAAGGCAGGGCACCGCCAGCGTCCTCGAGATTAGCACAGGCCCGACCACAGCGACCTCGCCAATTTCGATGTGGGCCTCCACTTGCCCAATGATACCCATGCTCCCACCGTTTGCCGCAACACAAGCATTTACAACAGGTCGCACTCATCGTTCAAACATCGGAAACAATTGAAAAATGACATTGGAAATAATGGTGGCCGAGGCTCCCGTGTCCACCAAGACACGAACCTCAATTCCCTGAATAGAGCGAGATACTGCCGAGCAACCCGCAGCCGCCAGGATCATTCGATGTGCCAATTTACTCCATTGCATCCCCGAGCTAGGCCACCCATGCATAACAACATTTCACTGCCCGGTGTCAATGTGTGTGTCATGCTGGGTGAAGATGAACCCTTAGATATCAGAGATTACAATATGGGCTGGGTGTCTGATGTGTCTCGACTCGCCCTTTGGGGTTGAGATGTAGCCGTCAGTGGAGCTGTGGGTGCCGGAGTCGTAGTCGCAGTCTGAGGACGGTTCTGACAACCTCGCGCGAAGTGCCCCGACTGACCGCAGCGGAAGCAGGTAAGCAAGGGCCTCCGCAGCATCTGATCTTCTTGCTCATGCATCTCCTCTCCTCCGACTCCACACCGGGAGTGCAGCAGTGATATCCTCCTCCGAAGTCAGATCCTCAGCCAGCTGCACCACGACGTTCCGTGGCGACCACCCCTTCGGCTCCCCATCTCAGCTAGGATCGCCTGTCCATGCCGCCATTTGAGCCCATCGATGAAAGTTCTTGTGGGCCTGAAGACACCTGGCGGCCCATCGGAACGTCTGTTGGTCTTTGTCACACACAGATAAGACAACTCCCATATCTCGCACCAGTCCCAATATTCTTTCCATGACGAGTGAGTCGAGGGCTTTCGGATCCACCCCAGGGTAAGCTGCTCCCGCCAGCGCCAACAGTGCGCTGCGGTAGGTGAGAGGCATCTCGGCCTCCCCTCACCTGAAGAAGTGTAGCCTTTTTAGCAGCGGGAATAGTTTTGTGCCAGTTAAAAGGGTAAAACCTATTCCTATAGCGGGAATAGTGTCGGGAAGGCTGACTCCTGGCTCCTCGCTCACGTAGGATCCGCTCTTACGTGTCCCTGGGAGGGTTACTGCTCACCGACTCCCCCCCCTTCGCCGCGGCCCCTCGGGGCATGATTCGTGGCTAGCGCTTAGCCACCTGGGGTCAATTTACACAATCTTTGCGCACACTCACACCCACTCACTCGAAATCCAACGTCGCTCCTCTCCCGTGCCGCGCGCGCACCAATCGCACGCGCAGGACTGGGGGTCGGGGGTCAGAGGGCAGGGACGTCACTCGGACACGCGCAGCCGATTGGGGGGTTGTCTCGGATATTTATTTAAAGGGCTGTATGAACAATCTCATGAGTACGCCGCCCGTTCGCCTCACGCACACGCTAAACAAAGGCCGCACAAATAATCTCGCGTGTGCGCCGCCCATTTGCCTCACGCACACGTTAAACACAAGGGCGTATGAGTAATCTCACGTGTCCCTGTACGAGTCCGCCGCCGCTTACCACACACACATGCTAACCACGAGCTACACGCATGGGCGAGCGCAAACACGTGGGTAAATACACGTTCACGCACAAACACAGGGTACAACGACGCACACCACCATGCGTCCGTTCTACCCTTGCAGAAACCACACGACAAGGTTTATTGATCAACAACAGTTTATTCTCAGCGAGTCCGAGGACCCGATCTGTCACGCCTCTTTCGAATCACTCTCCTAAGACAATCTCACAATGGCCTCAATATCCCACTCTCGGGTACTCACGGTTCGACTTGTACGGAGCTGCTGGGTCGGATCCTCGCTGCACTTCAACTCGTCACACAGACGTTCGAGTGGCTGGGAAGTCGACGGCCCCGAGCGCTGGCTTGAGTAGAATACGAACCAACCCTATCCCTACCTTCTCTCCTCTTTTTATTGTCCTCTACATCAAAGATAAATCGGCGCTGATCCGCTGGCCCCCCGTCCAATCAGGTGGCTCGGATTTCCCGCCACTCTCCCTGGGCCGGTGCTCTCTCAGAAGTCCACTTTTTACCCTCTAAACAAGCGCATTTGTCCTACCAATCAGAGGACCGGCCCTGTTTTTCCCACCGTTCGTGACTCTGTCCCCCCCTACCTGCCTGCCGACCCATGTGTGTTGTGTGTATTTTCTACCCGTGGTGGCTCAGCAGCCCCGTCGTGACCACGTAATTACAACCCAAGTCACGGCGCCGTGGTGTGAGTTAGCCTCGGGGGAGATCGCCCAATTCCCTGGTCGCAGGAAACGGTGAAGTTTTGGCCCATGAGAGGGCTTCTGCATGAAAACCTGTCAGCCAGGTGACCTCCCCTCGGGGTTCTATGTGGGGGTGTGTGTGTTCATGTAGGGGGTGGTGAGGGAAGAGCAGCGTCGTCCCCGTCGCTCGGAGGTGGCGGCATCGCGGCCACGGCGTCGGCAGGACGGCTTCGCTGCTGCGGCATCGCAGTTGCAGGCACGGCTCCGACGGAGCAGCTTCGCTGCTGTGGCACCATAATAGCCCTGAAAACAGCCAGAGCATCGTCGTCTAAAACAGAGCCATCAGCACGTCATCTTCTGTCCAATGTACTGTTCGGAAAGCCGCTTAAATCGCCTCCTGCCACGACGAATTCTTTAACCTGAGGTAATCTGCAAGTACGTTCAGTTCCTCTTTCCTTGTTTATAGCGGCGGGTGTCGCATCTTGCGTATCACGCTTGTTTCGTAAAATGGCAGCCTCTCCTGTGCCACCCGTAATGGCGGCCTCCATCTGCGCATCCACCCCGCCACGTGTAATGGCGGCCTTTACGCTTGCGGACGTTTCCGCCAGAACGTCAACTCCCGGCTCCTGGTCGCTCCTACCCGGCGATGTCAGTGCAGTGCTACCCGCTAGCTTAGTCTCTGTCATGATCATCACCAACTGCACGACAACCACTCGCAACAGGTCAATCTGTACTCTGGTTCTATTCGGTAAAGTCACGTAAAAAACAACAAAAAATAAAAAATTCACGACGTTTTGGCCACAACACAAGTGGCCTTCATCAGGTGAAGGGAGCAGACTATCTAGAGGACAGCGCTGGAGTAAACACAGCCAAGCTCAGACCACGACCTTTAAGCTGTGTCAGAGGAAGCAGAGCGCCTTGACAAAGGAATTAGCATAAAAAATTAGCATTTAATTGGCGGACTCAGCATGATGAACGATGTAGAGAGGGGGAGAATGTGCAGACCGGTGAGGGGGGGAGGGGGGGGGGAGTTTACATATTGATGGTGTGAAAAGGGAATTTAAGCAGCTGCGAAAGTTTGGGATACCACTACTTGAAAAAAAATATACTGTACCATTGAAAATTAGTTTAATGTTTGGTTTCATTCAGAACATCTTTCCAATGGTTGCTTAATTTGAAACCATCCTCTCGGTTGAAATTGTGTCTGTGTTTGTAAATCTGAATTGCCTCGTGAACAAATCTCTGATAAAAACCCATGGGTTTGCAAAGAACCTTGGTATCGGAGAAAATTATATCGTGATCACCCAAAGTGTTGTAACAGTGATCAGCTACAGCAGAATAATTCGTTCTGCCATGTTTCAAATCTGATTTGTGCTCGCGAATTCGGTCAGAGACATGTCGTTTCGTCTCCCCGATATAGCAGTCACCACAGGTGCAGATCAATTTGTAAACTCCGGGGTACTGTAAGTCAGGAATGACATCCTTCACGGAAAGGATCAGGTCACGGATTTTGTGTACTGTATTGAACCGGACCAGGATCTTGTGTTTGTTTAGAATTTTGGAGATCTTTTTAGTAACGCCTGCTATATATGGCAGTGTGATGGTTTTGATCGGAGTATCAAGTGGTTGTTTCTGTATGGAGGGAGAAACAGCTTGGCGGATGGTATGGTCAGAGTATCTATTCCTTTTGAGGGCCAGATGCACATGTATTAATTCACTGGTCAGGTGGTGTTGGTCCGAAATGCAATGAGCCCTGTGGTATAACGTTTTGATGAGATCATTATTTTGCGTCGGGTGGTGGTGGGAATCAGGTTTCAAGTAGGAATCTGTGTGGGTGGGTTTCCTGTAGACAGAATGTCCCAATGAGCCATCAGGTCTCCTCTCAAACAGAACATCCAAGAATGGCAGCTTGCCATCTTTCTCCACTTCCATGGTGAATTTGATGGCGGGGTGTCTGGAATTAATGTGGTCTAGGAAAAGGTTCAAAGCCGGGAGGCCATGTGGCCAAATGACGAAAGTGTCGTCTACATATCTCTTCCACAGGGAAGGTCTGAGTGTGTAAATCAGATTTGAAACACGGCAGAACAAATTCTTCTGCCATAGCTGATCACTGTTACAACACTGTGGGTGATCACGATATAATTTTCTCCGATACCAAGGTCCTTTGCAAACCCACGGGTTTTTATCAGAAATTTGTTCACAAGGCAATTCATATTTACAAACACAGACACAATTTCAACCGAGAGGATGGTTTCAAATTAAGCAACCATTGGAAAGATGTTCTGAATGAAACCAAACATTAAACTAATTTTCAATGGTACTGTATATTTTTTTAAGTAGTGGTATCCCAAACTTTCACAGCTGCTTAAATTCCCTTTTCACACCATCAATATGTAAACTCCCCCCCTCCCCCCCTCGCCGGTCTGCACATGCTCCCCCCCCCCCCCTCTACATCGTTCATCATGCTGAGTCCGCCAATTAAATGCTAATTTTTATGCTAATTCCTTTGTCAAGGCGCTCTGCTTCCTCTCACACAGCTTAAAGGTCGCGGTCTGAGCTTGGCTGTGTTCACTCGAGCGCTGTCCTCTAGACAGTCTGGTCCCTTCACGTGATGAAGGCCACTTGTGTTGTTATTTTTTACGTGACTTTACCGAATAGAACCAAAGAGTATGGATCCTTGCAGTCACGAAAGCTTCAAATCTAGAAAGGTCAATCTGTACTGACACCATCCGCCAGCCATGTTCGGGCTGCTGGTGCAGAGTGGCTGCTCCCGGTTCCACCATCTCTGGCACAGCCAACTCACTCGCCGTGGCTTCAATAATCAGGACCGCGGTTCCCAGGGCTAGTAGGAGATCCTGGGTCGCGTTTTCATCGTCGTCAGAGGACGCCACATGTGGGTTCCATTTTTTCTGATGCTTAGATTTACTTCCTTCTTCGATCTAGCACTAAATTATGTTTCAACCACTTCTGACTCCAATGTAATTAGTGACTTCCGTGACACTTCGTGTAGAGAGTACTTCTTAATTACTCACACTGGGCACAACACAGCCCAACACTTGTTTTTCCTCACACCTCTACTGGCTACACACACAGCTGATCATTCGGCGTTGTCCCATTGCCCTCACTCAGCCACGCCGCTGGCTGGCGGTGTGACGATGACCACGATGGAAACCACGCAGGAGATCTTCCATGTGGCCAGACGATGGAGAGAGATGTCGGTGAGCAGCGATGCATCCAGGACACAGGACCCCACACACGAGCGTCAAGCCCTGGGTCCACTCCCCCTTATATCCCCCCAGACGTGGCTAGGCCCCGCCTCCGGCCATGCCCTCTCGTGGAACCTTCCAGCAGGTTCCCGGAGTATCTCGGCTAACCCCACCTGTTACCTTTGCCCCAGATACACCTCCTTCACTGATTGGTTGGAACTTAACCGTGCCCATACCCGTAATTTCCTTTCCGGCCAGCAGGTGTCACCCTGTCATTACACATGGCTGTGCTGTATTGTCATGTAACAATACATGCTATTGTTAGATTACCACAATGTTCAAGATTATTTATATGCGGTGGTTGTCATTTTGAACATTCCAACTTTCCAGCAACCAGGGTTTGTTAATTCAGACAGTTGTTGAAACGGCAAGAGACATTCTTGTCTCTTTACCTTGCTCTCAGGTGGGCAGCCGTATATGGTGTTTTGCCATGGGTCCTCACCTTCCTAAATTTCTGCTCAGTTCTTTGGATATGCTGATGCCTGTCCCTGACTGTAAATTTATCTCAGAATTTTTTCCTGGGTGACTCCTTGCTCTCATGCCAATTGGTTCTGGCTCTTTTGGTTTTTGTTATGCGCAGGCTGTACTGAATCCAGATATGTCGACAAGGAGCAATGAAATTAAAATAGACAACATTACACTTAATATATTTTTGTAAAAGGCATATAAACAACCCCAAACAAAATCTTCCCATATCTCCAACTGAGCAAAATCTCCCACTATTCCTGAACATATCCATCACTTAAGACGGTTATAAATGTTGTCATCACCTTAGGATGTTTCTACTGCAACTCTATCCTGTATGCTATTTACAAATCCATAACCTCAAAGCCCCCGATAATAGTTAAACATAATGGCAATTTCTAGAGTGCCTTTACATTCCAAGCCATTAAAATGTATCTGAACAAACAACAAACACATCCATTAGTGTATAGGCCATTGAAGTGAGAAATATATTTTGTGCCACGTATGGCTTTAGAAGTTGTGAGTTTTTGAGTGGGATTTTGAATAATGACAGCTTTAACATTCAGTGGAAGACTGGTCCAGACCGGCAACAGCAAAGATGTGGTCCATCAACATTGTTGACTGCATTCCTAACAAATGCTTTCAAGTAACCTATATATTTTAGAACTTGTAATCGTCACAATGACTTACGGCAAAGGGGTTACACACATGCATTTCTTTCAGGGGTGAGGCCAGATATCTTTAAAGAACATGTATAAAGCGACACAAACTAAGTTCCAGCATGTCAAGCATAACTGGCATGCTGGAACTTAGTTTGTGATTATGGATCAAATCCTCCCTTTGTTGAGGATGGGTTCCATCCAATATCAAATATAACAGAATCATGAGTTTTGATTTAAAGCTTTCGTGATTGCAGTGATTCATATTCTTGGTTCTTTCGGTAAAGTCACGTTGAAGGGAAACAAGAAAATAATAAAATATATATGAAACAATAAAATTCTCACGACGTTTCGACTGCAACACAAACAGTCATCATCAGGTGTGAAAACCAACGGCAAGAACATTTGAAAGATGGACTCGTCCATCTAAACAAACTGTCAAATCGCTATTCGTGGCGCTAACGTTTAAAAATAAATAAATACAAACCGCCACTTATTTCAGATGTTCTTGCCGTTGGTTTTCACACCTGATGATGACTGTGTTGCAGTCGAAACGTCGTGAGAATTTTATTGTTTTATATATGTAGTTGTTTGAATTCACTCGGACGACAACCGTCCGTCTCTTTTTCCGCCGTCACTTTTATTCCATCGTACCGTACACACAGTAATTCTCTCCGTGCTCCGCCAACTCGTACACTCCGATTTACTTCAGCATCGTCCGTGCATCCCCTTCCACACACAGTGTTTCTTCGCCTACCTCTTCACACAGTGTCTTCCCTTCCACACACAGTGGTTCGTCTTCTATCTGCTCACACACAGTATCGCCGCTATCTCTTCACACGCAGTGACTTCCATCTATTCACACACAGTGACTCTATCTATCTCCGCTAACGCTGACTCTCCTTATCGCTATTTACTGTCTTTGGGGTCCGGCTCTTTACCTATTCTTCCCTAACATTTCCAGCTGTCTTCTTCGTATCTCTTTACCTCTCGCCAACAACTGCCCAGCAAGAACTGCCCAGCAAGAACTGCCCAGCAACAACTCTCCAGCAACAACTCTCCAGCAGCAACTCTCCAACAGCAACCCCTCTCCGTTCAAACCACCTCGCGTTTTATCCCCTCTCACATTAGCCTTAATTAATTGCCACGTGGCTCGCTGGCCGTTTACCGCCAGCCCGCACCTGTCGCCTTCATCAGACATTCAGACGCCACCACTTAACGCTAACAGCCTCTCGACCAATCACAGCCCTCATGCCACGACTCCCTTAATTACTTGGGTTTGTTTACGCCACTCGCGACTTGACCACCTGTTCGGCCTCGTGTGACCCGTTGTCCTTGTCTGTCTGTATGTACTGTATATGGCCAATTCCTATGTGCATTATGTACTCCACTACATATATATTTTATTATTTTATTGTTTCCCTTCAACGTGACTTCACCGAAAGAACCAAGAATAAGAATCATGAGTGTCATTGTGGAGAATACAAATGACAGCATAAATAAGCACCGTATATTCCTCCTTCCCATATTAATTCCTGGCGACGAGTAACCTCCCATAACTCCTGACACTCAAGTTCCTTCATAGATGTAGCCTGTAATAGTAGTACTTAAAGTTCCCAGTTACTAAATGCGTTTTATTTGTTAAATTGCATTTCTTTCCTCGTCTCTATATTTTTGTTCAGAAAATAAAGTAGTCATGTGCATGGGTTTTTCAACTGGTTCCCTATTCCTGGAACAAGTAAAGCATGTACCGATAATTTCTGTTTGCATCTTGACCTATGTGATCATGATTGTAACCAAGATCTGGAGTGCATACTATCTATTTCGTTACAGATCTTCACCTGGTTTTCGATTCTAAGTAACAAGCAACTTTCCACTCTGCTCGCTGGCAGTGAGCCTACAGCTCAGACCTCACCATCGTTTTCAATTATGTAAGTGGGAGCACACTTTACTCATCCCGCAAAAAAACTCCCAAATTCCCAAAAAGTCAACATAGACTCATCGTCACCTACATTGGCATTAAAATCCCCGTGATTTGGTCAAAACTATTACCAAGGTAGAACTGCTCAAAGCTGACTGGGACCACTATGAGGAAGCTGTAAAATGAGTGGTGAGTTTAATTCCCGTGATACCAGAATGATATCACCATTCTGTTGGCCTCATTTACTGCAGCCGCCAAGAAGAGCATCCCCCGAGGCTTCCGGAAAGAATTTACTCCCTGCTGGACAAAAGAGGTCCAGAACTTGCTGCGACAGTAAAGCCAGTCAGGAAACCTACAAGTTGCAATAGCCCTGCTGAACTCAGCCAGACGCCAGGGGTAGATTAAGTGCATTGAAGGCCTGGGCTTCCCACACTCCAGCTGCTCTGCTTGGTGGCGCTAATCTGACACAATACAGGACCACAAGAGTCCTGCCCAACTAGATTTGGTGCTTTCGTGACTGCAGGAATTACTCTTTGGTTTTTTCGGTAAAGTCACGTAGAAATAAGAAATAATTATGAAATAAAATTACATAATAGCATACGACGTTTCGATTGCAATGCAAGCAATCATCATCAGGTATAGAAGAGCTCAATTTAATACAGAGAGGAAACAGAGAGATGGAGAAGCACATCATATTGGACAAGATTTAGTAAAATTTTGGAAACAATATAATGCAGCACAGAGGGTCGGTCAAAACACAATTATCGCATAGTCTGGCTGATTAAGTTATTTCAAAGATTGCTAAATTATAGGTTAAGAGTGATAGAGTACAGATCACAGACACATATACAGACATCCAAGCAGAGAGAGCCAGCACAGAGACACACAGAGAGAGACATACACATGGGACAGAGCTAAATTTAAGAGAGAGAGAGGAAACAGAGAGATGGAGAAGCATATCAAATTGAACAAGATTTAGTAAAATTTGGAAACAATATAATGCAGCACAGAGGGTCGGTCAAAACACAATTAACGCATGGTCTGGCTGATTACGTTATTTCAAAGATTACTAAATTATAGGTTAAGAGTGATAGAGTACAGATCACAGAAACATATACAGACATCCAAGCAGAGAGAGCCAGCATAGAGACACACAGAGAGAGACACACATGGGACAGAGTGAAACAATGCTTCTGTTACGAAGCCTTAAATAGAGGGGGAGGGAGGGGAGGGGTTGGAGACAGAACAAAGGAATACAAATTAGATGGACTGGGAGCCACCATACATGCAGATGTAGAAACAAGCCACATGGAAACAAGCCACATGGAAACAAGCCACATGGAAACAAGACACATGGAAAGAAGCCACATGGACTGGGAGCCACCGCACATGCCGATGCAGCGTGGTGAGTGGGGGGGAAGTATGTGTCTTTGCGTTGTCTCTGTTTGTTTCTCGGTGTATGTGTCGTGTCTCTCTCAAATGTCACACTTAACTTAAGTTTGTGCATCTATGTTGTCTCTACCTGTGTATCTGCCTCTGTGTCTACGTGTATGTGGCTTGTTTCTCTCCACAGTCCCTGTGGACATGCTAATCTGACTTCTGTGCCCCCTTCCCCCCCCTCACCACGCTGCATCGGCATGTGCGGTGGCTCCCAGTCCATGTGGCTTGTTTCCATGTGGCTTGTTTCCATGTGGCTTGTTTCCATGTGGCTTGTTTCCATGTGGCTTGTTTCCATGTGGCTTGTTTCCATGTGGCTTGTTTCCATGTGGCTTGTTTCCATGTGGCTTGTTTCCATGTGGCTTGTTTCCATGTGGCTTGTTTCCATGTGGCTTGTTTCCATGTGGCTTGTTTCCATGTGGCTTGTTTCCATGTGGCTTGTTTCCATGTGGCTTCAAGTTTCAAGTTTCATTTATTAGGTATAGCCCTGTGAGCCATGCGGCTCTTAAGTCGGGTGCAACCGCAACAAACAAAATTTGAACACAGAACATCTTAAAGCGACAACGCGTAACAGAAACATTCTGGAATAAACCAGAAAATATTCCACACAAAAAAAAGTATTAAAACGCTGTGTGCAAAAATCAATGTGGTGCAAGCCAACAACAACCATAAGACAATTTGGATTAACCATATGTTTTCGAATCACCAAAATATAGCTAAGAAAACAATGTAACAACTGTAATCATAGGAACTGTGATTTTAAATTTAACAATAAACGACATATATAACACGGACGACAAAACACTGCAGCCATAGCTGGCAGCACGACTCTCCCAGTGTATGATGTGTGAGTGAGTCAGCAGCAGCGTTAGTGAGTGTATGATGTGCGAGTCAGTGCATGATGAGTGAGTCAGTGTATGATGTGTGAGCGAGTCAGCGGCAGTGTGAGTGTATGATGTGTGAGTGAGCCAGCACACGATGAGTGAACCTGTGTATGATGAGTGAATGGGTCAGTGGATGTGCGAGTGTATGATGTGTGAGTGAGTAAGCGCATGATGAGTGAGTCAGTGTATGATGTGTGAGTGAGTCAGTGTATGATGTGCGAGTGAGTCAGTGCATGATGTGTGAGTGAGTCAGTGTATGATGTGCGAGTGAGTCAGTGCATGATGTGTGAGTGAGTCGGTGCATGATGTGTGAGTGAGTCAGTGTATGATGTATGAGTGAGTCAGTGCATGATGTGTGAGTGAGTCAGTGTATGATGTGTGAGTGAGTCAGTGTATGATGTGTGAGTGAGTCAGTGTATGATGTGTGAGTGAGTCATTGTATGATGTGTGAGTGAGTCAGTGTATGATGTATGAGTGAGTCAGTGCATGATGTGTGAGTGAGTCAGTGTATGATGTGTGAGTGAGTCAGTGTATGATGCGTGAGTGAGTCAGTGTATGATGTATGAGTGAGTCAGTGCATGATGTGTGAGTGAGTCAGTGTATGATGTGTGAGTGAGTCAGTGTATGATGTGTGAGTGAGTCAGTGTATGATGTGTGAGTGAGTCATTGTATGATGTGTGAGTGAATCAGTATATGATGTGTGAGTGAGTCAGTGTATGATGTATGAGTGAGTCAGTGTATGATGTGCGAGTGAGTCAGTGCATGATGTGTGAGTGAGTCGGTGCATGATGTGTGAGTGAGTCAGTGCATGATGTGTGAGTGAGTCAGTGCATGGTGTGAGTGAGTCAGTGTATGGTGTGTGAGTGAGTCAGTGTATGATGTGTGAGTGAGTCGGTGCATGATGTGTGAGTGAGTCAGTGCATGATGTGTGAGTGAGTCAGTGCATGGTGTGAGCGAGTCAGTGTATGGTGTGTGAGTGAGTCAGTATATGATGTGTGAGTGAGTCAGTGTATGATGCGTGAGTGAGTCAGTGTATGATGTATGAGTGAGTCAGTGTATGATGTGCGAGTGAGTCAGTGCATGATGTGTGAGTGAGTCGGTGCATGATGTGTGAGTGAGTCAGTGCATGATGTGTGAGTGAGTCAGTGCATGGTGTGAGTGAGTCAGTGTATGGTGTGTGAGTGAGTCAGTGTATGATGTGTGAGTGAGTCAGTGCATGATGTGTGAGTGAGTCAGTGCATGATGTGTGAGTGAGTCAGTGCATGGTGTGAGTGAGTCAGTGTATGGTGTGTGAGTGAGTCAGTGTATGATGTGTGAGTGAGTCGGTGCATGATGTGTGAGTGAGTCAGTGCATGATGTGTGAGTGAGTCAGTGCATGGTGTGAGCGAGTCAGTGTATGGTGTGTGAGTGAGTCAGTATATGATGTGTGAGTGAGTCAGTGTATGATGCGTGAGTGAGTCAGTGTATGATGTATGAGTGAGTCAGTGTATGATGTGCGAGTGAGTCAGTGCATGATGTGTGAGTGAGTCGGTGCATGATGTGTGAGTGAGTCAGTGCATGATGTGTGAGTGAGTCAGTGCATGGTGTGAGTGAGTCAGTGTATGGTGTGTGAGTGAGTCAGTGTATGATGTGTGAGTGAGTCAGTGCATGATGTGTGAGTGAGTCAGTGCATGATGTGTGAGTGAGTCAGTGTATGATGTGTGAGTGAGTCAGTGTATGATGTGTGAGTGAGTCAGTGTATGGTGTGTGAGTGAGTCAGTGTATGATGTGTGAGTGAATCAGTATATGATGTGTGAGTGAGTCAGTGTATGATGTGTGAGTGAGTCAGTGCATGATGTGTGAGTGAGTCAGTGTATGATGTGTGAGTCAGTGTATGATGTGTGAGTGAGTCAGTGCATGATGTGTGAGTGAGTCAGTGCATGATGTGTGAGTGAGTCAGTGCATGATGTGTGAGTGAGTCAGTGTATGATGTGTGAGTGAGTCAGTGCATGATGTGTGAGTGAGTCAGTGCATGATGTGTGAGTGAGTCAGTGTATGATGTGTGAGTGAGTCAGTGCATGATGTGTGAGTGAGTCAGTGCATGATGTGTGAGTGAGTCAGTGCATGATGTGTGAGTGAGTCAGTGTATGATGTGTGAGTGAGTCAGTGTATGATGTGTGAGTGAGACAGTGTATGATGTGTGAGTGAGTCAGTGTATGATGTGTGAGTGAGTCAGTGCATGATGTGTGAGTGAGTCAGTGTATGATGTGTGAGTGAGTCAGTGCATGATGTGTGAGTGAGTCAGTGCATGATGTGTGAGTGAGTCAGTGTATGATGTGTGAGTGAGTCAGTGTATGATGTGTGAGTGAGTCAGTGTATGATGTGTGAGTGAGTCAGTGTATGATGTGTGAGTGAGTCAGTGTATGATGTGTGAGTGAGACAGTGTATGATGTGTGAGTGAGTCAGGGTATGATGTGTGAGTGAGTCAGTGCATGATGTGTGAGTGAGTCAGTGCATGATGTGTAAGTGAGTCAGTGCATGATGTGTGAGTGAGTCAGTGTATGATGTGTGAGTGAGTCAGTGTATGATGTGTGAGTGAGTCAGTGCATGATGTGTGAGTGAGTCAGTGCATGATGTGTGAGTGAGTCAGTGCATGATGTGTGAGTGAGTCAGTGTATGATGTGTGAGTGAGTCAGTGTATGATGTGTGAGTGAGTCAGTGCATGATGTGTGAGTGAGTCAGTGTATGATGTGTGAGTGAGTCAGTGTATGATGTGTGAGTGAGTCAGTGTATGATGTGTGAGTGAGTCAGTGTATGATGTGTGAGTGAGTCAGTGTATGATATGTGAGTGAGTCAGTGTATGATGTGTGAGTGAGTCAGTGTATGATGTGTGAGTGAGTCAGTGTATGAGTGAGTCAGTGTATGATGTGTGAGTGAGTCAGTGTATGATGTGTGAGTGAGTCAGTGTATGATGTGTGAGTGAGTCAGTGTCGGCTCCCTCTGCTTGCGCCGTCGCCCCCCCGGCTCCGTCGCCCCCCCCCCCGGCTCCGTCGCCCCCCCCCCGGCTCCGTCGCCCCCCCCTTGCTCCGTCGCCCCCCCCCAACTCCTTCGGCCCCGCCCTGGCTCCGTCGCCCCCCCCCCGGCTCCGTCGCCCCCCCCCCCCCAGCTCCATCGGCCCACCCCTGGTTCCGTCACCCCCCCCAGCTCCGTCGGCCCCCGCCAGGCTCCATTGCCCCCCACCCGGCTCCGTCGGCCCCCCCTGGCTCCGTCGGCCCCCCCCTGGCTCCGTCAGCCCCGGCCCCATCGGCCCCCCCTGCTCCCCCGGCCCCGTCGGCCCCCTCGGCTCTGTCGGCCCCCCCTGCTCCCCCGGCCCCGTCGCCCCCCCCCCCCCCGCTCCCCCGGCCCCATCGGCCCCCCCCGCTCCCCCGGCCCCGTCGGCCCCCCCGGCCCCGTCGGCCCCCCCTGCTCCCCCGGCCCCGTCGGCCCCCCCTGCTCCCCCGGCCCCGTCGGCCCCCCCGGCTCCGTCGGCCCCGTCGGCTCCATCGGCTCCCTCAGCCCCCTCACAAACGGCCCCGCCAGCCGCTGCTGGGAGCACGGCCCGGGAGCGCGCATGCCTCAGGCGGCCATCTTGCTTGCTCAAAGGGTAGACTTGGGCGCAGCAGTCGACGCCACCGCAGCCACCATGTGGCTTGTTTCCCTGTCCTTGTGGCTTGTTTCCCTGTCCTTGTGGCTTGTTTCCCTGTCCTTGTGGCTTGTTTCCCTGTCCTTGTGGCTTGTTTCCCTGTCCTTGTGGCTTGTTTCCCTGTCCTTGTGGCTTGTTTCCCTGTCCATGTGGCTTGTTTCCATGTGGCATGTTTCCATGTGGCTTTTTTCTACGTCTGCATGTACGGTGGCTCCCAGTCCATCTAATTTGTATTCCTTTGTTCTGTCTCCACCCCCCCTCCCCTCCCTCCCCCTCTATTTAAGGCTTCGTAACAGAAGCATTGTTTCACTCTGTCCCCATGTGTGTCTCTCTCTATTTGTCTCTATGCTGGCTCTCTCTGCTTGGATGTCTGTATATGTTTCTGTGATCTGTACTCTATCACTCTTAACCTATAATTTAGCTTTCTTTGAAATAACTTAATCAGCCAGACTATGCGTTAATTGTGTTTTGACCGACTCTCTGTGCTGCATTATATTGTTTCCAAATTTTACTAAATCTTGTTCAATTTGATATGCTTCTCCATCTCTCTGTGTTTCCTCTCTCTCTTAAATTTAGCTGGGTCCCATGTGTATGTCTCTCTCTGTGTGTCTCTGTGCTGGCTCTCTCTGCTTGGATGTCTGTATATGTTTCTGTGATCTGTACTCTATCACTCTTAACCTATAATTTAGCATTCTTTGAAATAACTTAATCAGCCAGACTATGCGTAATTGTGTTTTGACCGACCCTCTGTGCTGCATTATATTGTTTCCAAAATGTAACTAAATCTTGTCCAATATGATGTGCTTCTCCATCACTCTGTGTTTCCTCTCTCTATGAAATTTATCTCTTCTATACCTGATAATGATTGCTTGCGTTGCAATAGAAACGTCGTATACTATTATGTCATTTTATTTCATTATTATTCCTTATTTCTACGTGACTTTACCGAAAAAAACAAAGAGTAAGTCCTGCCCAACTTTATAGCTCCAAAATCGTCAAGAACTCAAAAGGACCGCTCGACAAAAACATCAAGAGAGAGATCCATTGCCAATTACACCAGACAATAGCCTCAATT
This sequence comes from Petromyzon marinus, assembly GCF_048934315.1. Classification (NCBI taxonomy): domain Eukaryota; kingdom Metazoa; phylum Chordata; class Hyperoartia; order Petromyzontiformes; family Petromyzontidae; genus Petromyzon; species Petromyzon marinus. Next base: position 203,854 of record NC_133741.1, on the reverse strand, counting down.
TCTTCACAAGACTCTACCGCCATCAGCACAGATTGAATGAGGGAGGGTCTGGCTGCAATGAAGAAAGGCAAGGCGACCAGCAGGATGGAATCAAACTTTCTCCATCACTGAGGCTCTTGGTGATTCCAATGGCTGGCAAACCTGTACACCAAAACCATGAAAACACAATGCATCCCAAAAGCATGGCAGGAGGTGATAGTCATTTCTATACCCAAACCGGGCAAGCCAACTGACAACCCGGGAAGCAATAGGCCCATATTACTTCTGTGCACGGCCTATTTCAACTCCTGAAATGTATCACCCTCCAGAGAATCAGCCCCATCATCGAATCAGTGGCTCCTGAAGAACAAGCAGGATTCTGGCTTGGACTCAGCTGCTCTGACCAAGTTTTGGCCCTTGGGACACATTGAGCCTGGATTCCAAAAGAAATCCGAAGACTGGCACCGCCTTTGTGGACTTATCATCGGCCTACAACACAGTCCAGACTAAAGGCTTGATGTTGAAGCTTGCAATGACCATTCCTTGCCTCTCAACAATATTCCTGATGTGCACGACACGGATCAACAGGCGACTGCGTGCATACATGGGAGACAAGACCAGCTCACCCTGGTTTCTCCGCAATGGATTGTCACAAAATTTAGTAATTTGGCAAAGACTCTTCCACCTCTATGCAAGCAAAATGCCACCAACCGTCTTTACGAGTGACACGTCGCCAACCAGATTATGCAAATTTGTTTATGGGAATGACCTTGCCCTGGCAAGGCAAAGAGACACTTTTAACCACATCGAATCCACTCTGAATCAAAACCTAAACACCATGGGAGAATATTTCCATAAATGGAAGCTCAAGTTAAATCTACACAAAACCGTGACTGCATTTTATCTTTATAATAGAAACACCAAGCACACTCTGAGAGTGGCCTTCTGCTCCAACACTGTGCAACACGACTGCACTCCAACCTATCTCGGAGTGATACTGGACTGCATGCTAACTTTCCACGACCACCTAAAAAAGGCACCAGTGCTACAAACATCAATGATGGCCTTTGTGTACACTGTAGATGAGTACTGTGCACCAGTATGGACCAAAAGTAGTCACACTCGACTTGTTGACGTCTAACTGAACGACTGTAATGTGGTTTATCACTCTTCCCCACCCATGCACCGCAACACTAAAATCCTCTGGGAAGTCCTGTGAATGGGGTAAAACAGTCGCCTTCCCTTTCACCATGACCTCAATAACTTGTCGTCATCGTTTTAAGTTACGCAAGCACTTTTGGATTAATGTGCGTAACCTTCAACTATGCGAGCTCAACCCCAATGAAGCTTGGAGAGCTGAATGGAGTTCAAATAACTCACAAACAAAGGCCTTGTGAAAGACCCAACGCAGAAGATCCTTGGTTTTGATCTTCCACAAAGCTCATAGTTCAACTAAAACAGCATCTGTACAAACCATGGCTGATATGAATACCTGATGCACAAATTGAAAATGTAAAAGTATCCAGTGTGCGACTGTGGTGATCTAGAACAGACCATATAACATATAATGATGCAATTCTCGGTCCACATATACAAAGGAGACATTACAGCGATACACTCCCCTGCTCCAGACACGTTTATCTGGCTTGACCACCTGAATGTGAAAGAAAAAGACCATTGCAGGACGCCCATGAAATGGAGCTCTTTGGGTCCTTGCTGCTATTTAATAAGCATGACTGCTAATAAGACCCAGCAGGTTTGAAAAAAATAAATCGTCTCAAATCTAAATTTCCGTGAGCTTTTCCTGCTTTGGAAGCATCCCATTGTTTCCGAAGAAAGCAAGGCAGCCAACACCAAATTCAGAGTCGATAAAGAGATTATATGGAGATTTAGGATGACAAGGAAGAGGCAATCATGCACGGTTAATTCTCTGAAGTTTGTTTTCAGCTTCTTGAAAGAGTGGTAGAACAGTACATATATACTTGCTCAATTCAGTTTAGATTTCCAATGATTAGGTTACATTTGTAAAACATAAACAAAATATACCCATGCGGTTAATTAATGCACGGTGTATATTATAATTGAGGTAACTATTAATTATCTATGTAAACCGTATAGTTATTGATGGTTATGCTAGTAAAAAACTCCTTCATGACGATAAATATATTAGTTATTTCCTATACAATAGCGCCCCTACTTCCAATATATCTAAAAAAACACAGCCCGTCAAGCAGTAGCTACATCTATATTTGTGTTCAAATATTCCTAAAAGTTGTATTTAAAATAATTAAAAGATCAGTCATCTATATATAAAAAAGGGAAATTTGCGAATATGTGTCTGTTCAAAATGTTTAGCGTACTTCCCGACATGTGGGTACTTTCCAGACTGTACACCATGCAAAAATTATGAACATACACTTTTGTATATTTTTTTAGGGGGGGGGGGGGGTGGCGCAATAATGCATATATATTTTGCACGGCAAGTGAGCTGTGACGTCACATCTCTGTCATGTCACCCACATGGGGCAGCGTGACGCAGTGTGCCTGCTGACGTCACGCAAACCCCTGTGGTGCTGCCGCAGTGGAGCCGCTCCGTCGGGGCCATGCCCACCGCCGTGACGCCGCCACCGGAGAGTGACGACGCCGACGCTGCGCGCCCTCGCTGCCCCCCCACATGAACGCACGCATACCCCACGTAGAGCCGGGAGGGAAGGTCACCTGGCCGACAGGTTTTCATCCAGAAGCCCCTAATGGAATCAAGCTTCATGGTTTCCTGCGGCCGGGGAATTGGGCGACCTACCCCCGAGGCTGACCAGCACCGCGGTACCGTGACCTGATATTATAATTGCATGGTTACGGCAGGGGCTGTAAAGCCACCACGGATGGGACCACACGCACGCAGCATGGGTCAGTGGGCGGGGAGCAGGAGAGCAGAGAGCGGACGTCGGAGAGATCACTGCGGCGACGTCACCAGCGCTGGGATCTGAACATCAAAAGGGCGGGAAAAACCGAGCCCCTGATTGGACGGGAGGCCAAGGGGGCGAAACGGCGGATTTCCTTTGTTGTAGGTGGGATAAAGGAGGGGGGATTCAGGCAGTAAAGGTTATAGTCCTTCAAGTCATCGAAGTCAGCGGAGTGTTAGAGCCGGCCGTTCGAGTCGTCTGTGTGACGAGCTTCAACGCAGCCAGGCACAATCCTCCACGTAGACGACCTACAGCATCGCCCTTCTGCAGCCTCCGGCGCCTCAGATTGGAAGTCAGTGTAAGTAAGGGAGAGGTGAGTTTGGGTTAATTGATCAGAGGGTAGAAAGTGGAGCACCAGGCAGAATAAATTGAGTCCAGGATCCCCGAAGGATAGGCCAGTTAGGGTCCGCTGACTCACACAAACACACGTAGTTTAGCGGGTTATTCGCGGGGAATAAAACCGCCAGTAGAGGATAAAACAAATGTCGTGTGGTCGCTGTGAGTGTGGAAAGGGGGGTGGAGTGCTTTATGTTCGTGTGCATACGCGGCTGTTTACAGCGAAAAAGAGAGTGTAGCGTCTGGTGTTCGCGCACACGCGTGGCTGTTTAAACGGTCTTTAAATCTGGGCGGAGTGACTCCAATCAGTGGCGCGCGCACGGTGGGTACCCCTGCACTCTAACCCCTGACCCCAAGTCCCTCGCGTGTGATTGGTGTACGGAGTCGGGCAGGTAGCGGAGTCGGGTTTGTTAGCGCCTAGGCACGTAGGACGTGTGTGCGAACGGATCCTGGGGGCTAAGCGCCGGCCGCGGAGTCCTGCGTTGGCGCGCTGTACCCTTTCGTTCGCGCACAAGACGGAGTTTTGCTTCGCGAGCGCGCCCACCGCAGCACGCCCATTACTTAGCCCGCGTAGCGCATCGTAAACGTAAAGTCGTCGGCCCTACCGAATGACATGCCTACGCGGGCAGCAGCAAAGGCGGAGGCACAGGGGGGCGAGGAGTTGGAAGTCGGCAGCCCGAATCCGACAAAGCAGTCGGGGGGTAGTAGTGAGAATGAAACAGAGGAGGCGGGGGGCAGCAGCCCCCGCATCGTAACGGGGGAGTCAGGGGACAGCGGCCCCGACAATTCGGTGCAGGCGAGGGGCAGCAGCCCCCGCACCCCCCCAACCCTCCGCATAGGCCGTGTATCCCGCAGAAATGCGCGGCTGGGGGTGGGGGGGGAAGAAATATGTAACAAACTTTAAATTTGCCATGTGGCTAACTCCCATACTGTACAAAATGTAAAGCGTATAAAATGTACTTTTGAATTTTGGAGGGTGGGGGGGGAAATGACCATTAAGTGTGTGGTGAGAATTGATATCTCGTGAGCGTTTGTGGTATCGATTAAATGGGAATAGGTCGATTTTAAAGAAATCTACAACATTCGATTCCTTTGCGCGATCTAAAGAATCGAATCTTCGCACACCAGCATCAGTTTTTTTTCACCACGCGTTGGGTTTTATTTTAATTTTTATTAATGAGGTAATGATCAAATTTTAGTTTTTCATTTGTATATGTTATGCTTTAAGTTTTGAGAAGTTTTTCAATATTTTACCCCGGGAAAAAAAAAATGGGTGCTTCCCGCTAGTACTTCTATAAAATGTTGTATGCCACCACTCACGTCATGCATGTCTAATGGTATAGTGACATCTACTGGTTGGAAAAAGGAAGCACAGGTACAGGCACCACTATAAACATCCAATCCCCAAAAGGGAGAGATATCTGGGCCAAAGGTGAAGGGCAGGGCTGGCCAATAAACTCCGAGAACCAGCTAGAAAGTTCCACGAGAGGGCGTGGCTGGAGGCAGAGCCTAACCGCGCCTGGGGCAATATAAGCGGAGGCGGACTCAGTGTCGGTGTGTGGAGTCTTTGGTCTGCACTGAATCGCTGCTCGCCGTCATCTCTCTCCATCGTTCGGCCACGTGGCGGATCTCCTGCGGAGTTCCACCGCCCTCCTCGGCACACCGTCAGCCAGCGGCGAGACTGGGACCGGACGGGCAGAACCCGCCATGTGATCAACCGTGTGTGTAGTCTGTAGAACGTTAATATCTAAGTGTGTACTTGGAGAGGAAGAAGATAACGTTGGCCTGTGTTGTGCCCATACTTGACATAAAGAAGAATACCCTCTACACGACGTGTCGCGGAAGTCGCTCATTACACATGCACACTACGTTTCTATTTTGTCATAATTTCAAAAGGAAGTAAAGAATGGATGAATATGAATATGCCATCTCAAAACTCCTGGTTTTTCCTTTATTATGTTCAAATGTTCAGGACAGTTGCAATGTTTTTAATGTAAAATGTCATGATTATGTTTCAAATATTGCGTGAAAGAAATCGACTCCTCCAGCCGTGCTCTTTCCCACACCTCCCATGAGCACCGTTGGCTACGTAGAATGGGAAAAAAAGTTCAATATACATACATGCATGTTTTCACAATACCTTCCTCCTTATAATCATGTGTCAACGTGTTTTGTCCTGACTGCCATAAAAATGTGTCCGTGCACTTTTGAACCACCTGATTTTCCCCTTGTACTTGTATTTTATTGTGACTTTCATAGAATCTTAAATGTTCTAGTGCCTTGCTTCAAGTGCCTTTCAGAATGTAGTCTTCACCTGACAGGATTTTAGCATCTGACCTACAGATGATACGCTATTGTACCAAGGTATGCACTGTTTATACGTGGTCTTTTTACTTGAATTTCTGCGTTTCATTTAGTATTAATTACATTTTATTGTAAATACCTTTTTAGAGGTGTGTATGCGACAAGTTACTTAATTTACAAGTAAAAAAGCGTGAAGATATGCACATTACCATTTGGATGTGGAATGATGAACTATAGATAATCACTTCTTGCAGCGTCCTTCATGTGCTTATTCGACTTTTTGAAGGAATATTGTGACTGATTAAACACTTTACTTTCAACAACTTAATTAAAATAATTTTGACTTTAACTTTCCTGCTAAGTTTAGCAACCTTCTGTACCCTTTCATTTTGTCAAAGTATTTTTGCATACAATATATTTTTTTAATTAGCAGATATGTGCATATTTCGATTTAAAGATTTCGTGACTGCAGGGATTCATCTTCTTGGTTCTTTCGGTAAAGTCATGTGACTTTACCGAAAGAACCAAGAAGGTGCATATTTGTTTTACTTATCAATTTTGTTAGCTGAATTCCGCATTCTGAGCTTGGAGTTATTTTAAATGTGGAGGGAGGGACCAGAGCCGATCCTAAGCTGAAAAGAAAAGGTATCCCAGGAACATCGGGCAGCAGTGGTGTGGGAGGCCATAACACAAAACCTAGTTGTACTAGCTCGTAATTATAGTGTAGTGACTAACTCAGAGACGATAAGAGTTGGCGGCACTTCTTTATTAATCAGCACACTCGGGATTAACACAATAAAAATTTAGTCCGTCTATTATGGGCGACGCTACTCAGCCAGGTCCGTTGGTAGGCTGCTTGACTAGCAGCGCTCTGAGATGGTAGAGATGGAGACGACGACGAGAAGAACGGTGGAGACGATGACGAGAAGAATAGTGAAGACGAGAAGAATGATGAAGATGACGAGAAGAATGGCGACAATGGACTTCAGCAGCACGACGGGGATCCCACTCCAATTACAGCACCGAAGTCCCCCACAGGGGCCCCTCTTATACTCTCAGCGTGGCCTCGCTCCGCCCCGGCCACGCCCCCTTTCTGGAACCTATTAGTGGGTTCCTGGTGGACCCCTTCTCTGACCTTTCCCCTAGATCCCCCTCTAGTGTATATCTTAGCCTGCTGACGTCAGGACTGTCATACGCAGCATATCCCCTTTTCTGCCAGTAGCCAGCGCTATGCCACTACAATAGTAAGAACATGGAGGAACTTCTGAGTTTGTGGCTTATAATTTGCGAAGACAAGGGTACAATTAAATATTCGGTGGATTTGTTTCCAAGCACTTTTAGGATGAAGACAGCCCATTAGCAGTGTCTTCGGATGTCAAGGGTGAACAGATTTGAGGTGACAGAGGTTGCAATGATGAGTTATATATGGGGCATCAAAGGCAAAGTGGAGGGATAAGTAGTAGAATATAACACTCAGTTATAGAGTGGCTTCAGAAACTAGGCAGTAGATGATGTCGCAATAGTGAAAAGTGGGGAGGGATGTTGGCAAGATGAGCCAAGGTGGGATGCTTTGTTTCATTAATGGAGAGGATTCAAATTTTGAGTTGTCTTTCCTAACGTAATTGCCCATATGATTAATGTTGCTCTTGAAAGACAGTTTTGAGTCCAAGTAAATATCTAGATATCGACCTGTTTATTGGGATGTGAGTCCAGGGACACAATTAATAGCTTTTAGGACTAACTTTAAGGCTTTAACCTGGAGATGTAGATGATCAAATTGCTATTGTAGCTATAGTTGTAAATCATTAATTGACTTGCCAGAGACCACGAGGGCTGGGTCATCAGCAAAGAGATTAATTCAAAAGTGAAAGTTTGAGATATCTAGATTTTACACATACAGGAGGTGCAGGATTTCATCAAGCACAGAATTTTATGGCACAATGATGACAAAATTCAAGACAGGTGAAAATAAATGCAGAGGCTATGATGTATTTTTCTATGAAGCCAGATTGCTTGGGATTTAATAGGTCATTGTTTGAAAAGAGGCTGTGATTTAAAATGAAAACATCTTTCAAATATCCTATATGTGCTGGAGACTAAATCCACAACATTTACAATTTGAGTAAATCGTCCAATGTAAGTGCAAATTAGTTGTCTTAGCGAGCTTCCATGCTGTGTTTCTGAAGCAGATTCGTCGGGAAATTTCTGGCTTAAACCACAGAGCCTGGTTTCCTATTACAAATATGACATCAAATTCTACATTGAAATTGACTCCATTGAGACAAACCTCACCGTCCTCTCCAAATTTCTGCCATCACGTGGTCTGATTGGTGATTAGTACTGGCATTTTCAACTTAAACGTTAAACTGAATTAATCCCTCTCCCCAAAGAGACCAAACTCAGTCAAGACTCGAGATCAAGTGTGGAAATGCCAAAGTCGTACATTGCACTGCCAGACAGTTTGAAAAAAATGTCCACATCATGATTGACCCCGAACAATCGTTTCCCATATCTCAATTCTGCAGGATAAGATAAGCAAGATATTGTGGTCATTTGTAGCAAGATATTTCTGTTTAATGAGTGCGACCTCATGATGTATTCGATCGGCGACCGGAAGTCAATGCAGCTCAGCGAGCACTGCACAACCATGGTCGGATCTTGCAGTACCAAACACGACACCCGCCAATTTTTTTACACACTGCAGCATGGTAATGTTTTTGCCAGACGTCCCATATAATAGTGAGTTACAATAATCGAGACTTGTCGATACCATGCTACACGCCAGCGTGTTGCCTATGTCGCGATTCAATAGGCGTCGAATGTGTCGTAGAGTCCTGCCATTAAAATTTGCAGGACCTGTCTATATTTTGCACGTAGATGATCAAACGACATATTCTGGTCGAGTACAGTGTATATACTCTTTAAATTAGTAAATTACTGAATCTTGGAGTCTGCGACTGCCACACCTGATCCTCTCACAACTCTTTTCGCTTGTGTCTGAGTGCCAACCGGCAGAGGAGTTTGTAAATGGGTTTGTGATGGATAACCCCTCGAACCCCGCACCCCTTACACGCCCCCCCTCCCAAACCATTGCTGACCAACCAGGATAGTAATTTTTCATCCCAGCTGCTGAAGGAGGTGTACGCTATGGTGGGCACTATCAATCTGGGCACTCGCAGAAAGACTGAATGGTCGAAAGTTCGAATCGTACTATTTCGTCCATAATATTCCTGGTAGTAAATGAAAAGAAAACTGACTGGAATTTCCACAATCCAGGACTTTTCACAGTGTATCAAATGGCCCCACATGCGTATGTGGAATTCTCCCTATTCTAATTGGCATGTGGCCAGAAGCCTACACCCCCTATTGAGAATCAGCATATATATTGGTCTGCACAAACTCCAGGCTGGCGTCCTTCTGCCACACATTAACTTCCTTGCAGGAAGTGAGAAAGGTGGCTGCGATTGCATCCATTGCAGCTGCTCAGGCTGCAAACGAATGGATTTGGCCAAACAACCTTCGACTTAGACAGTGGGAGGTAGGCGGTGGCATGGCTGCACTATTTATAAATGCCTTCCTGCACGTCTCCAAAGTTGCATAGACCTGTCAAGGCCATCCAGGTTCTGCATCCGCAATGTGTCCATATTACATTGGGAACTTTCCATTGGTGCATTCATCCCACTCTAAACCACATGTCTCTCACTCATTGTAATCATCGCCACCTCGTGGGCAGATGTTGTGTCTGCTCCATCATTTACCAGTACCTGCTTGATCCAAGGTCCTGTTGCAGGGTTTCCCAAACTCCAATCCTTGTGGTCCCCACCACCATGCTACGTGTTTCCGCGTTTACCAATGTAATTTTTCCTGTTCAAATATAAGTTAACCTGTTCCACGCCACACGCCCCCGATGATTGTCAAACATGTCCCACATGACATGTGAGCAATTAACCTTTTTAACTCAACACATTCACCAACACCACTGTGGCCTTAAAATATATATTTAATAGGTGACGTTTCGGGGAATAGCCCTACTTTGTAGCCGATAAACATATAGGACAGAGCGACGTAATGGAAACTAGTTGGAGACCGCTGATGAGAATTAAATAAAATGTTTCCAGCTGAACGTTCCTTTTTAAAAAGGCATATTGATATTTACCTACGTATAGCTGTTGAGTAACAGAAACACTCTTCCATTATTATAACGTGTTGTCAAACAAGTGTATTTGTATTAAAAGTTATAAAGATGTTGTAAATAATGTTTTAGCATAGTCCAGCTTGTGATGCCTTCCTGGGAGGAATTACCCCTTGAATAGGAATAGACTCAGGGACTGCGCCTGTCCCGCATTGCCGAACATTTTATAAGTGTTTTGATTTAAAGCTTTCGTGACTGCAGGCATTCATATTCTTGGTTCTTTCGGTAAAGTCACGTAGAAGGGAAACAATAAAATAATAAAAATATAAAAACATTAAATTCTAACGACGTTTCGACTGAAACACAAGCAATCATCATCAGGTGTGAAAACCACAACAAGAAAAATCTAAATTTTTAGAAAATTTTCATGTAAAGCGAGAAATTACGACGAATGCCATCAACACAGCAACTGAATATCGATCATCGATCTCCCGGTCTTCAAAGCAACAATGCAAGCCACGCCAACAGTCCTTTTCAGGGCCAAACAAGCTGCCAGATAGTCCATTGGACAAGGATTATCGAACTGAACATTGAGGGACTATCCCAGGCGAAGTGCGAGTATCTCGTGAACATCATTAAAACCCGTAACATTGATGACGCTCTAAGAAAACAATTTGTCCTTAATGCCAGTTGCTACCACATCCATAGATACCTCAGGACAATCCAATACCATCTGAAATATGGCTTGGCCATATACGTAAAAACACCATCACAAAGTTCTACACCTTCCCAACAACTGAAAAAAGAAGCCAACATCAAGATAGGGTAGCTGCACATCACCAATGTGTACAAAGCCCTTAATTGAAATGGACAAAGCCATTGCTCCCACGTGCACCAATCCCAGCGTTATACATTGTTGACTTTAACAACCACCATGCTATGTGGGGCTATGCAGTGTTCAGTTGGATTTGTTGTGTTTAGTTAGTTGTCCTTCCCCTGAACCTCCAATTAGCAGAGTTGGCTACATACGGAAGAAGTTTAAAATACATACAAATCAGGCCAATCGCGAATACATCACTGACTGGATGTCTACCGAAGATCTGCACCTGATTTTCGATCCCAAACAGAAAATAATCCACTTTGCTTGCTGGTAACAAGACTCCAACCCAGACCTCAGCATCGTTTACTAAAATCAAAGTGGGAACACACTTCACGCATCCCGAAAAATACTCCCAAGCTTCCCTAAAAATCAACATATGCCCATTCTCAACCGCATTGGCATCAGAATCCTTGTGATTCTATCAAAACGATTACCAAGGTGGAACCTGGTCGAAGCTAACTCGGACCACAACTAGGAGACTGTAGAAAGAGTCATGAGTCAAATTCCCGCGACACTGGAATGTTATCACTGTTGTGTTGGCCTCCTTACTCCAGCCATCAAGAAGAGCATCCCCCGAGACTTACTGAAAAAATACACTCCCTGCTGGAAAAAGATACCCAGGACCTGCTTTGACAGTACAACCAGTTGGGAAGCCCACAGGTTGCAACGGCTCTGCTAAAGTCTTTAGACTCAGCCAGGCACCAGCGGTGGATTGAGTGCGTTGAAGGCCTGGACTTCACACACTCCAACCACCGTGTCTGGGCCATACTACGATGCCTGGGTGCTACTAATCCAACAGAATACCGGACCGTAAGAGTCCTGCCCAACTCTATAGCCTCCAAATTAGTGAACACAAAAAGACTGCTCATCAAAAACATCAAGTGAGAGATCCATCACCAATTAAACCGGAAAATGGCCTCAATTTCTTCAGTACAAAGAAAGCCAGGGAGGGTTGGGCTGCAATTACGGAAGGCAAGGCTGCTAGCAGAGATGGTACCCCTACAGAATTCCTCCATCACTAAAGCCTTAGGGGATTCCAATTGGTGGCAAAACTCTACACCAAAACTATGAAAATCAAATTCATCCCAAAAGCATGGTGAGAGGTGATGGTCACTGCCATACCCAAAGCAGGCAAGCTAACTGACGACCTCGCAAGCTATAGGCCAATATTACTCCTGTGCAGGACCTAGAAACTCCTGGAACACACCATCTTCCAGAGAATCAGCCGCGTCGTCTATTCATTGATGCCTGAAGAGCAAAGCTGTGAACAAGTTTTGGCCCTTGCGATGCACATCGAGGCTGGATTTCAGAAGAAATTCAAGACTGGCACAGCCTTTGTGGACTTGTCATCGACCAACAACATCCTGGTTTAAAGGCTTGATGTTGAAGCTCACAAGGACTATTCCTTGACTCGAAACAATACGCCTGATGTGGCCCGATGTTGAGCATTAGGCGTCTGTGTGTCTATATGGGTGACACATCCAGCTCACCACGGTTCTTCAACAATGGAATGCCACAAGGTTCAGTATTGGCTCCGATGTTCTTCAATCTGTTTATTCAGATAACTTTGCCCTGGAAATATAAACAGATACTTTCAAAGACATTGAATGCATTCTGAACCAAGACCTAAACACCATGGGGAAATATTTATTGAAATGGAGGCTAAATCCAAATCCCCACAAACAACAGTCACTGAATTTCATCTTGATAATAGAAACACCAGGCACACTCTGGATGTGACCTTCTGTGCGAAGCGATCCCACTCCAACTTATCTTTGAATGAAACTCGATCATACACTAAACTTCTAAACCGACAAAAGACCAAAACAAGGGTCAACCTGGTCCAGTAACTGGCAAACACAAGCTCAGGACCATCATTACCAGTGCTGCAGACATCAACAATGGCCCTTGTGTACTCTGTAGCTGAGTAGTGCGCACCAGTATGGATTAGAAGTAGTCACACTCGACTTGTTGATGTCCAACTGAACACTGCCATGCGGTGTATCACTGGAATGATTAAGTCGATCCCAAATCCCTGGCTGCCCGTACTGTCACACATCTCTCTCCCACCCGTCTGCCACAATGCTGGACCCTCCGGAAGTTCTGCGAATTGAGGAAAACAGTCACCTTACCATTCATCAGGACCTCAATAACATCCCTTATCATCGCTTAAAGTCATGCAAGCCCTTTTGGACCCATGCGCTTAATCTTCGAAAATGCGAGTTCAACCCCTATTAAGCTTGGAGATTTGGAGTTGAAAAAAACTCACAAACACCATGTGAAAGACCAAACGCAGATTCCCGATTTTGTTCTTCCACGAAGCTCATGGTCCACCCTAAACTAGATCCGCGCAAATCATGGCAGATGCGGATACCTGATGCACAAATGGAAAAGCAAAAAACTCACCAGTGTACGTCTTATGTCATCCAGAACAGACATGCAACATATGATGCAATGCCCGATCCACAAAGGGGCCGTCCATTAATGACGTCACGCGATTTTGGCCGATTTTTTTACCCCCCCCCCTCGTCACACGGCGACACGAAAAGTCAGACCCCCTCAAATATGACGTCACAAAGCTCTGCCTCCCCGCCAAACCATATTTCCATTTTAAAAATAAAACATGCTTCAAATCACTTTAAACTATTGTCATTGTAGTGCGTATTTAATGTAGCGCTGCACTCTGAGGTTGTAGGAGAAAACACGTATTAAAAAGGAGGCGTTGGAAAGCTGAAATTTATTATATAATTTACTATATAATTATCAAATATTAAAAGTAATTATAACTATTAAAAAAATACTTGAAACTTTGTAATGGAACAAAGAAAAATGGAGAGTACAATTATAACAATCACATTTTCATTCCACAGAATGAAAAGCCCTGGTAGAATCATTAGAATCAAAATGTTTAATAACAATCATGCAAAAAAATTACAAAATGTATGCTTCTCCATTTTCCCATGGAGAAGCAAAATGCTACTTCATGGAATAAATAGGGAGAGCATGGATCTCTTCATCCTGTGGAATGGATATTCCAATCAGATCAAGCTCTGCTTCGTCTATCCAATCTGCACTCTCTCCATTTTCTTCTTTCATGATTACAAACATTAGTTCACGTTGCCGATGGGCAGCGACTCTCTGTGGCCTGATGCGTTTGGGCGGAATAATAATTGATTCCTGCTTGTGTGTTACAGAGTGGCTGTGCAGCATGACGAACGACGCGAAGTATGTGTGACATTTCTTGCAAATCCTATCGCTAAGCACAGATTGTATTGACGGACAGTACAAGTCATATGGAATCGACCAATACGGATTTGAAGAGCGAGGAAGGATGTCATCCACTTTCAAACTTTGTGCTGCAAACAGAGATGGGAATTTATGAGATGCTCCGTCTGTTGTCCGTTCTGGAATTTTAAGACCTTCGCTTGTTTAAACAACTGGTAAAGGAGGAGGAAGAAATGTGTCTGTTACTACACTAACATAGGAGCTTCTTGGTTTAAAACAGCACTTGTTATCGGTGCATTTTACAATCTGAGTCAATTATTGGCTTGTTCGTACGTGGACATCGTACCATTTCTGATCTCTGGACAAAAGGTTTTGTTCCTGGAGCTCAGACTCTGTTGGCTCGTTATATTCAGCCACTGTCGGAAAATTATCGACAATCAACTGTGACCAAATTTCGGCTAGAGTGTTTCCTGCAAATTAAAAATTATTCTCTAAATCAGCGTTGATGGTAATACCTCTTTCGTTCAAAGGACTACCGTAGTGGTCATGTGGTAGTATCAATCTAGTAAGTTCCTTACCGAGTGGCGCCATTTTTCTCTAGACTCTATTAAATACGCTTCTTCCTGGAGCATTGGTAGCCAGATATAAAGCGTCGAAATCGTGCTGAAGAAAGTGGTGGACTGCAACCTTAATCACTTTTTGGTATCTCGGGTTCTCGTCCAGGCCACCATCAACTGTCGACACTAAAATTGGTTTTACCAATCGATCAATACCACTCCTTGTAATGACGTCAAACTCCTCGAGAGTAAGCACGTTTTCGAAATCAAATCCATGGCTGAATGCTGTTGATGACGAGTGTTTTCCGGATCTGATTGCTATGTAGGTCGGTCCAGAATAACCAACAGCTTCTCGGTTTCCTAGACCATTAGACTGAATTTTGATTCCGGCATAGACCGAAGGAATTAGCTTGTGTCCTGTGGCCACAACCCAGTCATGGTCAGGCAGACTGACTCTGTACTCGACGTGCATCAGCAATGGACTTTGCTTGTTAGCAGCGGTCAACCCTATTGAAACACGAGCTTTGTCGTCTTGACTCACAAAGCACACATCGTTCGGTCCTAGCATGGACGCCAACTCTTTCAAGTGCCTTATTGTTACCATACAAAACAAACCGTCGATATGTTTGGCATGGTGATCGTTCTGTGCTCTAATGAGTTTCACAGGGACCGTTGACACATGACGCTGCCTTTCAAGAGATGAACTGCGTTTCGGCAAAAAACGAAGGTAGAACCCACTTCTGCTGATTGTAAAGCCATCCATCTTCAACTGTTCAGTCAGCTGATTTAATGTTTTTATGCTTCTGTACACATCGCTCTGCCTTCTTTCATGCGATGCCGATCCATGCATTGCAATATCCACAATAGCTTATAATAGTTAAGGCTGATCTTCCTCAATTTTCGGCCTACCAGGCTTGGCTCTGACATTCAGAGATGTGCATAAGTCTGGATTATCTTCAAACAGAGCATTTAATTTTATTTTCTTCTCATCTCTTGCTTTCTGTGTTTTTTCATCACCCTTTTTTTTCTTCAACTGGTTTTCCAATTCAGTTTTTCTTCTTCTTCTCTGTCAGTTCCACATTCTGTTGCTGTGTAAGCATTCCACGTTTTTGGCGTTCGTACAAGCCGACCAGATCAGAATTCAGAATGTCAATCTGTGACTGCAAATGCAGCTGGGCTGTAGCAATTCTTTATGTTGCTGAATTGCTAATACTAGGCGCTGAATCATCAGCCTGAGCATCGGTCACTTGTCCATCAGACTGCGATACAGAATTCTGAGGTATTTCGACAGGCACATTTTTGGGGGGTATTTTTTATCGACAGATGATGTTTGTTGAGCCCAATCGCAATAAGTGATCCTTTTCTTGCGGTGGAAATCCCCTTTAATTATTGCAACCAATGATGAACTTTAACTTGCAAATCTGCATAATTATTTAATATTTCATTCCACTTTTGAACTAGTTCTTCTTGGCAAACCTTTCTGCTCTTTGTAGGATATGCCAGCACGTACGCGTAAAAAAGAGATTTTATTGGTGTAATATAAAGTAATGACCAGCCTGAATATTAATATATATAGCATTAAATTCATGAATCATTTGATAAGCTATTCTATGATTATTTGATTACTATGATTACTCAACTCAAACTGAAACTGATACAAAGTATAAAAAAATTAGCTAGTACGGAGCACCTTTATAGAAACATGTAAAAAAACTCAATTTAAATGATATGTGCAATTTATTTTATTTGTGCGAATGATTAGTTCTTGTGCACTATTGATTATTTTTGCGCATAAAATACTAAATCGTGCAAACGATATACTGAATTGTGAGCGGTTTATTTTTTTCATTTCTATAAGGGAACTCCGTAGTTAAATAAAGGATCCTAACAGGTTAAATTCAGTCACTCATGGTTCATAGTAGGACAATGGCGAAAAGAAGCATCGCGCCATTTTCTGAGTACAAAGAACTAAAATGTAAAGGAGGAATAATTAATCATGGAGGACGCATTGGCTATTGTATGCTTGCCGAATTACGTACATTTAGTAGGTACTCCATGATTAATTATCCCTCCATGCTCAAAAATGGCTGTTTGATATCTTTGTACCCAAAAACTTTTCTCTATATATTATTACAAATGTTATCGTAACATAATATGGTATAAAAATGTAATACTGATATTAAAAATGTATGTTTAATTAACAAATATGTGTGATTTAAAATTATGTCGATTCATGATAGGAATAATAGTACTTACGTTTTAAAAATTCTTATTCGAAACTGTCAAGCATTTTTTTACAACGACTGCATTAAAATTGTATTTGTACTTCCTCTTCATGACGAAGTATTATTCTCACACAGGCGCCCCTCACAACCATTTACAGCCTTCGGCCAGGAAAGAAACAAGCACCCGATGCTCCGTTTTGAAGTTTTAAAATGAAACATCTTTGAATTGTATTATGTTTTGAATTATATAATTGCATTTATTCATTAAAAGCTTATATCATTTTACATCTGGAAGACGTAATTGAAAACGACATTTTGTGCAAATTTTCTCTCGTCGTTAAGTAGATGGCCTTGCTGGGGGTTCGGTTCGATGCGGACTTTCACCTGTTTGGGATTGCGGAATCGAGATAAGGCGACATAGAGCTGGCCGTGCGAGAAGACCGCTGTCTGCAGATCGATTCCAACATAATCGAATGTCTGTCCCTGCGCCTTGTTGTATATGCCCCTTTTTCCACAATTAATATCAACAATAAATTTGCCGATATTTTCCTTTTAAATAATGAATGAAAAAACACAAGCACAGCAAACCCGGATAGAACTCGCCAAAAGGCCGGAAAATATATAAATAAATGATAAAAACCGGGCAGGAGAAGGGTCAGTGACCATCGGAGAATCACCAGGTTGCCAAAGTACGATTTACCATGACCTACTGACATAATTTTGACAGTTCACAAAAACGCCCAGGGTCAGAGGTCACAGACCGAGCGCAGCGCACAGCAAACTGCAAGATTGACGTAAAGGAAGAGCCCAGGGTCGCCGAGAGTTTGCGTTGCTATTAAAGTAACGTTAAAGTTCGAAATTCAACAACAGGAGTAGGTTAAAATTATCGATCCTCACGCTCGCTCCAATTGGAGACCAGGCTACGAGCTACAACAATGAACCATTGCAATTTATTAATTCAATAGTGAATGTTAATTCATCTTAATACTTTCTGCACAACCGGACCGAAGCATATGGCAATCAGAATTTTTCCTAAGTCAAAACGAATACTCTAACCTCAGGACATAAGCAAATAATAATGCAGTGTTAACTCAAAGGTTAGAGAGAGAGAGACGAGCCTCCCGGCCGCCTTTGTCTTCCCACAGCACGAGAGAGCGGACAGACGCCAAGCAATTATTACAGCCACCTGCGCTCACGAGAAGGCTGGGAATCCGTAGATAACACTCCTCCACCGCAGCTAGACGGATAACACACCACACGTGCAAGCAGAGAGGGGGGGGGGATTTCTTGCTAACGAAGGCAGTTAGCAGACCTCAGCAAACAAATTAAGTTTTGGAGATTACAAGACATGGTCACACAGAACATTGACACTAACACTATTCACCTTAAAATGACGATGCCCTTGCCCGTTACCCGACCCCACAGACACCAAAGGAG
This sequence comes from Petromyzon marinus, assembly GCF_048934315.1. Taxonomy (NCBI): domain Eukaryota; kingdom Metazoa; phylum Chordata; class Hyperoartia; order Petromyzontiformes; family Petromyzontidae; genus Petromyzon; species Petromyzon marinus. The sequence goes on along the minus strand of NC_133741.1, from coordinate 185,816 downwards.
TGCGAATTGCGACCTTGTTGAACATAAAGCAAATAATATTTGAGTGACGGTAAACCAAGGGCAACGGAGAGAAGGAGAGACGCCTTTGTCTTCCCGCAGCGCATCAGAGCGGACAGAAACCAGAGCCAATAAATTATTGCAGCCACCTGCGCTCACGAGAAGGCTGGGAATCCGTAGATAGCACTTCCCTACTGCAGCTAGACGGATAACACACGACACGTGCAAGCAGAGAGGAGGGGGCGAGGGGAGAAAGGCCTTGGAATGCACGGCGTGTGTCAGCAGGACCCCAGGCGAGCAAATTTTAAGTTAAAGAAATCACAATACATGGTTTCATACATAACATTAGTGTTAACGCTATTCACCGTAAACTATATTCCGCTTATATAACCTTGCAGACACCAAGGAATACGAATTCCCAGGATCAAGAGGCCTACCTCTTAACCTAGGATATCGGAAATAAAATGATATAATGATAGCACGAGAAGACGAAGTTAATAAAGGGACTGACGAAGGGCCAGGATGACGGGGTGATTCACGGCCTTGTCGAACATAAACTACATGATACTTGAGCGATGTTAAACCGAGAACTAGGGAAAAGGAGAGTCTCCCAGCCGCCTTTGTCTTCCTGTAGCACATGATAAGAATATGCATACGCTCAAGGGAGCATCTTCCCTTGAAATAAAATCAAACACCACGATGGAAAACTAACACAACAGACCTCGAATCACATACAGAACGATAACTGTAAGACTATGATGGAATAAACTGTGATGAATAAAATGTTAACTTTAAAAACCTTAACCATTCCTTTATGCGTCGGGGAAGGTCACACAGGAGGGAATCTCGCCCTCCCTCCAGATTGTGCAACAGACAGAGAAACGCCCTTGAGACCATTTGTAACATGTTTTTTTGATGGTTTATGGAAAGAGGAGGCAACAGAACCATGCCGTAAATGATGCACACAAGGACACACATACGGACGGACGCACATACGGACACACACTTCAGACCACGACACACAGCTAAATCAAAAGAAGCTCCGTCTTGTGGGGAGGAGCCAAGAGGAGTGATTTTGGCATAAAATAGGACACTACAGCATTGAACACCCAGAGTGCGCGCCACTTCGCGCCAGTGTGCGCGCCACTTCGCACCACTGCGCGCGCCACTTCGCGCCACTGTGCGCCACTTCGCGCCACTGTGCGCCACTAGCGCCACAGCGCGCCACCTCGCGACACAACTCATCAACCATTGGACAAGACCAGCTTACCAGCTCAACTCATCCCTGCAGAAGATCGACCACCGCGCACGCTACGAGCGAGCTGTGTACGCTATCTACCGACGGGCCATCACAACTACAATAACGTGTCAACTGGTCAACCTATGTTAACCTACGTCAACCGAACCGAATCAACCACGGTGACAGAAAATCGACTGATATGTATGACGCGCACTGCCCCCCACCACACACAAACCAGGCGTCTGTTTGACACAAAGAGTCAACTCCGAACACTGACTATTCAGCACAATTTATGTCCCTCAAACATACACGGGTTCTTAACCAAAAGCCAATAGTCAAGTCCGTAAACCATCAGTGACCGTGAAGGCATCGCGGGAGACCGAGTGAACACTCCGTCGTTCGTAAGTATATTAATAATTTTCCTTCTTAATTTTTTTGTTTTGTGATTGTACTTCTAATCACATAAATTACCCATAGATTCATCAATACAAATTAATTCTTGACACCTTCACCACGGAGCTACGCTCACAGGGAGAAATCGTGTTAATCCGGCTTCCTTATCATACAATCTTGTACACGAATGAATTAATCTCCCATGAAAAGCACGTCCCACCGCACAACTTACTCCAAGCCATCTCTTAATTATACAATATCGCTGATGAATCTATGAATGCATATTTGTGCCTTTGGGAATAATAACGGTTTTGATCGCCTTTTCGTATGAATATTGTCATATAATCTTTAAGTACCTTTCGTTACTGATCGCCGGACGTACTCGCGTACTCTACAGAATACTCAACTGTTCCGTGACCCAATGTGGTAACAACGTGATAAGGGTTGCTTATGGATCTATGAATGAACGCGGTACTGTGTGTGCAAATTCCAGTATAATCTTTCATAATAGAGTATTAATGTTTTTGTTGTGTTAAGATGTTTTAACGACTCTCTCTCCCCAACTGCTCGCTTTACGAGGGGAATTAATCAATGTGCTGTTATCAAAGTGAAAAATCGCAGTCGTGATGATACTGTGTTGATACTGTGTTGGAATTCCGAGCCGAGAGTTGCATCTTTAAGAGTTAAAGTTTAGTTAGAAATAAAATTGGTTAATGCAGAAGTGTTGTGTTTCTTTCCTGAATTATGCATAAGAACTGATTCTGCGTTGAGATCTGAACTTGGTGACCTTACATAAACACACTAATCCATACTCAATAAATGTTAAAGCGAGAATAATTGCATCACACTGATCGATAATACGAAGTTAAACAGTGAAGCCGAGTTTAATCTGACATGCTCACAGCACCTGCATAACTGCATACGAGTAATTGCATTATCCTGATTGATAACCGACCCTCGTCAACGAGGCGGGGCCTGATTATCAAAAAGGCTGTCATTAACATAAGCACCCACTCGCACAAATTAATACGATTATCTCTCGAATTAGCATAATTTATAAGCACAATTACACAAATTAACATAATTTCGGATAAATTATGTAACTTTCACATTTCATTTAATTTTCATTATTTTCATAACCCACATATACAACAGCCTCCGTCGTTCATGCAGGGGGCATGGAGGTTTGCAGCGCCCCCTGCATGAAAACGACGGAAAGTGCAGCGTTCATCACAGATAGATAAAGTTGTGCACTTAAAAGAGTATAAAAGGGTGACGTAGTTTGACTTCCGGTTCTTATGTTTGACATTATAATATAATCTAGACTAAAAATTAAAGGTGACCTTAATAAATTTAAATAATCAAAAAGTTAGTCATGAAAATTTATCAAGATTAGTGTTGTTATAACAATTGTATTTAATTAAGTAGAACGTGATTTAAAGCTTTCGTGACTGCAGTAATTCATATTCTTAGCTCTTTCGGTAAAGTCATGTTGAAGGGAAAACAATAAAATAATACAATATATATAAAACAATAAATATTCTCACGACGTTTCGACCATAACACAAACGGTTGTCATCAGGTGTGTCGGTTCGCATTAATGTATTTATTTGCAAACGGCGTATTTATTTATATATATATATAAAAAAACCGACGGCGCCACGCGCAGCGATTTGGCAGTTTATTTACAAGGACTAGTCCATCTATGTTCTGAAAAGAGGAGGGGGGAGACGAAACATTTAATGTATGCTGTCTGAAAGCCACTGTAAGCGTGAACAATCAATTAAGACCTGAAATGGTTTATCAAATCTTTCCAATGATTGCTAAGCCAGAATCCATCTTCTCGGTTGAAATTGTCTCTGTGCTCTATATGTGGATAGCCTCATGAACGAATCTCTCATGGTAGCCAGATGGCTTACAAAGAACCTCTGTCTTGGAAAAGTCAATGTCATGTGAGCCGACTGAATTATAAGAATGATCGCTGCGCGTGGCGCTGACGTTTTTTTATATGTAAATAAATACACCGTTTTAAAATAAATAAATTAATGCAAACCGACACACCTGATGACGACCGTTTGTGTTATGGTCGAAACGTCGTGAGAATTGTTATTGTTTTATATATATTTTATTATTTTATTGTTTTCCCTTCAACGTGACTTTACCGAAAGAGCTAAGAATATAAGTAGAACGTGTTGTTTATATTAATTTAAAGTTGTGCATTTTGATGTGACGTCAGATTTCTCAAACCCCATTCCCCCACTCGTCACACATCGTCACAAATGTCTGACCCCCCTCCCCCCCTAGGTGCGTGACATCATTTATGGACGGCCCCAAATACGAACGAGGCATCACAGCGATATACTCTGCTGCTCCTGACTTGACCACCTGAATGTGAAATTGTAGTTGGTGTTCTGCATCTACATCTGCTATACGAAAGCAGAAGAAGAAAACCCTTCCAACTCATCAATTTAGCTATCGAGGTTTGACGGTTTCGCACCACATTTATTGAGGTACAGTTCGCCGACCACACCCCCACTGTGGCTCAACCAATCGCGTTGGACTGAGATCCCTGTATGTCTTCTTTGGTTCTTTCGGTAAGGTCACGTAGAATGAGAATAAAATAATAAAATAACAATAAAATTCTCACGACGTTTCGGCCATAACGCAAGCGGCCGTCTTCAGGTGAAAGGTACAGACGTGTCGGGACGACAGAGCTTCAATGCTCTGTCGTCCCGACGCTCTGTCGTCCCGACAGGTCTGTACCTTTCACCTGAAGACGGCCGCTTGCGTTGTGGCCGAAACTTCGTGAGAATTTTATTGTGTTATTTTATTATTTTATTCTCATTCTACGTGACCTTACCCAAAGAAGATTAATCCTTGCAGTCACGAAAGCTTTAAATCGAAATCCCTGTATGTGTTGTAACTGCACTGCTCATGATGTTGTTGCAGCAGAACACATGCGGCGTCTTGTCTCCATCTTGTCTCCCAAGTGGCCCATCGCGGGTCCCAGTTCATGCAGTGTCCCCATCCTCCAGGGAGGAGGCAGTGAGGTTCAGCCACACCCATTTTTTCTTCCTGTCGTGCACAGCAACCCCTCGCCATCCGCGGTTCTGCCAACCCCGGTTTCGAGTATCCATGCAGGATATTATGTATACTGTTTGCCAACTACGATATAGTTTCGCATAAGCACGGTTTGGTTTTCCACTGCCCATGATTTCAAATCTCCAGCCGTGATCCAGAATCCGCCACCAGTGCCGCATCAAGTGGGTGTACAGTGCTTGGCCGCGTCATTCAGTATTGTGTGGCAGTCGTCAAAGCCTAAGTGCTGGAATATTATACCTCGTGAAAGTGAAATGTAATTACTGTACAATGTCACTAACTGTTGCCCTTAATCATGGCCCCTGAACGTCGAGCTGGTGATGAAGGTGAGCGTGATGTGAAAAGGGCAAGGTAATGGTTGTCTTTGGAGAAAAAAAAGTTGAATTGCTCGATCGTCCTGTGCGTGGAGAGAGTGCGGCATCGGTAGTATAGCACATGGGTGTGAGTCCAACTACCCCCATCCCCTAACATCGCCATCATTGTCACTGTCAACGTTATCTGGACTTTTAAGTTGTTTTGATCACTCTTAACATTGAAGGTATTTTTGTTCGTACAGTACTGTACGTATTTCTCAAGTTTACTGAAGCAATAGAATGCGTAGTTGGACTTTAAAGAGTGTTTTCCTGCGGTCGCAGAACCTAATCGCCTATCTATATATAAATATATGGACAATCTTGCTGTGGTTGTCCCACCTGATGACGGACGCTTGTGTTGCGCCCGAAACATAGTGATTTATTTAATACCTACGTGACTTTACCGAAAGAACCAAAGAGTATGGATCCCTGCAGTCACGAAAACTTCAAATCTAAAAAGTGTAGTGTTCGACTTTACGCAGACAACTTCTGTCTTTCTTCGAACACCGCTTTATTTACAACATTCAACATGTCCTCCACACTCCACAGTATCCCGGTCACCACGGCTCGCTCACCGTGCTCCGCTCGTCTCGCTCACCACCTTTGTCTCCCCACTATCACTTCACTTGCTTCGCACTCAGCGACTCCCCGTTCAGCAACTCCGCACACAGTGTTTTCAGCTCTGCTATCGCTACGCTCTCTCCACTGCTGGCTATTCTCAGCTACTCCGCACACAGCGACTTCGCACACTCCGCACACAGCTTCTTCAGCTCCGCTATCGCTACGCTCACTCCACTGCTAACTACTTCGTCTTGCTTCAGCTTTGCTATCGCTACGCTCACTCCACTGCTAACTACTTCGTCTTGCTTCAGCTTCGCTTTCGCTACGCTCACTCCACTGCTAACCACTTCGTCTTGCTTCACACTCTTTTCCAACTCCGTTTCCCACTCTGTCTCCAAACTCTGTTTCCAAACGCTGTTTCCAAACTCTACGTCTTCCTCGTCCAGCTCCCAACTCCAACCTCCCACTCCAGCTCCCCTAAGCTCTTCAAGTTGAACCCATCTCCAAGCTCTTCACCATTCAACAACCTCCTCCTGTTGACTCCGACTCCCGCTCTTATACCCGCTCTCATTACACCTAATTAATTGGCCTGCGTGCCTCCCCATGCTTCACGTCCTCAAACACCTGCCTTTCTCCAGACATCTCGATGCCTCCTCGCCCTTGACAACTGCCACAGCCAATCACCGCCGTTGCTAATCCTCTGGCTTAATTGGCCCAACCGTTACCTCATCATCCCAGCCTTTGCACCTGGCTGTCCTAACACGACCCACACTGTTTTCGCCTTCTCTACAGGCTGACCCCAGATAACCCACACTGTCCGTGTGATCATGCAATCGCGCAGTTTCCACAACACACCCTCATACTCCACTACATCACCCCCCCCCCCCCGTGATAAAAAAAAAATCTAGCCGTACCAGCTACGGCGATACCTCGAATTCTGGGAAGTGGAGTACCTCGGACATGACAATGCACAACCACATAATAACAACAACACCAACGCATCACAGAACATATGTACAACAGCCGTACGAGGCGCAAAAGTCAATAGAAAGTTCAAGTTCCAGCGGCCAGTCCTCAACGAGTTCGTGTGGCCGAGTCCCCAGGGCACACGCTCCACTCCCCCCTTCAAGTCCACATCCAGCCAGCACAACCGGTGACTCCAAGGGCGGCAGGTGCAGGAATCCTGTGACGAGAGAAACCAACCCTCCTGAGGCATCACTCAATGAACACTCGCTTCGGCTCGTCGGACACAACAGTCACCCGGCCAGGGAGTGGAGATTATAAATACCGCCCGGCGGAAGGAACCAAAATACACATTTTACAATCAACCCATAATCACACAAATACCCATGCACACACACAATGGCGACCGCATGCTTGGACGGCAATTGCGCAATCCCCGCGCATCCGCATATCTCCGCAGTTCTCCCCGCACTCCCATCCCAGTCTACTCCTCTGGGAATTATGACAGACAGCACATGTCACACCATCCGACGCCTCTGTGCATCGCCGGCGTTCGTCGCACGAATCGGCCATAGTGGGGGAGTTTTAAATCAGTGTTCTCCAAGACTCGCGTTGCCGCAATCAACTGCCCCAACCGAGTTGAGAAGACACATCATTACCTCACTGCACAACATGCACCCTGACAACTGAGGGATACATCTCCAGCCCACTGTTTCAACGCACCTCGGAGTGTCTCGAACTCCGGGCCGCCAGGGCGAGCCTATAGATCCCTCATATAGCTTCAGACGCACCAGGGAGGGCCTCAACCTCCGGGCCATCAGGTCAAACCATCATTAACAGCATGATGGGACCACATCTTGTTTTAGATACTCAACACTTACTGTGCCATCCTGGTCAGGATCTGCGCCCCAAGAGATTTGGCAGCCAGTACAATACCAATCAATGACAGCATGTCACCATCTCCAATGGCGAACAAGCACGCACAATTTGCGACGATCTCAAATACCCAACAGTCACCACAATACACTTCACATCCCGCATCAGTGCCCATCACGTCAGATACCCACATTGCAGCACACAGCTGTACCAACCGAGTTGAGAGCAAACAACTGTACACAATCCCATGAATCACCAAATGAGGTAATGCAGTACACGCAGCAAATTAGGTAATGCAGTAGACGCAGCATATACAGTCCGAAACAGTCTATATCTTGGCAACGATAATGATAAAAATTTCTCCCAGTCACACATCGACAACGATCAAAGTTTCTGACAGTCACACATGAACAATCACGAGCGAAGCATCATACAGTATATACAATAACAATGGCGCTCGACACGCACGAATTAATCATTAACATCCCCATCAGATAATACTCCCGATGCCGTAACCACACACACGAGCACAGACATTCCGTTCATCCTACATTCACACAGAAACCCCATTCAGCAGCCTAGCGGTCAACAAAAACCCACACGCAAAGACAACAACAACAACAACCCAGCGTAAGCAAGATGGGTGAGGTGTGTGTTTAGGGCCGGGTGCGTTGTGTCATGACTCGCCTGACAGGCTGTGAGGAACTCGAAGCACGGTATCCTCTTGCGACCAGATGCCACCAAGACGGCTGAACATCTTCCTCCACAGGCGTTGAGAATGGCGGTATGGCGTTTCGGCGGGAACTGCATCCCGACCGGCCGCCACGATGGCGGTCGCGCGCGCACGATGCGTACATTTTTCCCGCCCCGGCACCCACATTAGCGGCGGCGGCATCCTCTCTCCTCCAGCTCCGGCGCTCTCCCTCTCGATGGCGGCGAAGCAGCGGCGTAATGTGCGTCCTGCTGCCCCGCCTGCAGCACCGCGGGAGGTGCGGCTCCGTCGTCGACGTTTCCCGGCGGCGCGAGAATGGCAGCGGGCTGGCTTAGCCCTGTCGGCAATGCTCGTTCCGCCCGCCGGGGGAGCGGCACCCGCTTGCCCCGATGCGGCATTCACGTTCCTTTTCTTGGCCGACGTCTTCCACATGTCGGCCTGGTTCGTAGTCATTCTGACACCAAATGTAGTGTTCGACTTTACGCGGACAACGTCTGTCTTTCTTCGAACACCGCTTTATTTACAACATTCAACATGTCCTCCACACTCCACAGTATCCCGGTCACCACGGCTCACTCACCGTGCTATGCTCGTCTCGCTCACCACCTTTGTCTCCCTACTATCACTTTACTTGCTTCGCACTCAGCGACTCCCCGTTCAGCAACTCCGCACACAGCGTCTTCAGCTCCGCTATTGCTAAGCTCTCTCCACTGCTGGCTATTCTCCTCAGCTCCTCCGCACACAGCGTCTTCGCACACAGCGACTTTGCACACTCCGCACACAGCGTCTTCAGCTTTGCTATCGCTATGCTCACTCCACTGCTAACTACTTCATCTTGCTTCAGCTTCGCTATCATTACGCTCACTCCACTGCTAACTACTTCGTCTTGCTTCAGCTTCGCTATTGCTATGCTCACTCCACTGCTAACTACTTCGTCTTGCTTCAGCTTCGCTAACGCTACGCTCACTCCACTGCTAACTACTTCGTCTTGCTTCAGCTTCGCTATCGCTACGCTCACTCCACTGCTAACTACTTCGTCTTGCTTCACACTCTGTTCCAACTCCGTTTCCCACTCTGCCTCCAAACTCTGTTTCTAAACTCTGTTTCTACTCTGTTTCCAACTCCACGTCTTCCTCGTCCAGCTCCCAACTCCAACTTCCCCCTCCAGCTCCCCTAAGCTCTTCAACTTCAACCCATCTCCAAGCTCTTCACCATTCAACAACCTCCTCCTGTTGACTCTGACTCCCGCTCTTATACCCGCTCTCATTACACCTAATTAATTGGCCTGCGTGCCTTCCCACGCTTCGTATCCTCAAACACCTGCCTTTCTCCAGACATCTCGACGCCTCTTCGTCCTTGACAACAGCCACAGCCAATCACCGCCGTTACTGATCCTCTGACTTAATTGGCCCAACCGTTACCTCATCATCCCAGCCTTTGCACCTGGCTGTCCTAACACGACCCACACTGTTTTCGCCTTCTCCACAGGCTGACCCCAGATAACCCACACTGTCCGTGTGATCATGCAATCGCGCAGTTTCCACAACACACCTTCATACTCCACTACAAAGTAAAACATTGTGGCGGGGTTTGTGTTTGGTCGGGTGCTTGGCTCTCCAACGGTGGGGTTTACGTAAAAGAAAATAGCCAGGTACCACACCGTAAGCCCCGCGGTCAGCGAGCGCTATTCCTTTTTCACATCCGTCAACTTAAAATTAGTTTAATGATCGATTTAGTGCTATTTTTGCGTGCTTACATTTTATTTCTTTATTTCTGATGCCTACACGACCGTACCAACTCACGCGCCTTTGGTGGCGGGGGGTGGCCCATGCCAAGTCTCCCGCCTTCGGTGGGAGTGAGGGGACAATATATTTCGCGTTAAAAATTCTATAAATATACACTAAACTCTGACGTTAATTCTTCACTGTGTGATCTCCCCCCCCACCACCCCGATGCGTGCAGTTACTAATATATACAGTCGCTAGATGCTAGCACTATAGGCAGTAGACAATCTATTTATTTACTAGCGGGAAGTACCCGGCGTCAGGCGAAAAAGGCAGACACACACATGGACTTACACATAGACATCAACCCACACACATAGAAACACATCGACTTAGACGCCCACACACATATGGTTAAACCCAGGGTGGATCGTTAGCAGGCCAGCCTAAATGTTTCCAACTGGCGAAGATGTTCCATTAGGTGGGTGCACGTTTCGCAAGCGTACAGAAGGTAGGGGATTACCTTGGCCGAGAAGACCTGCAGCTTCATGCAGAGCGAGAGAACAAGTAGCTTCCACACAGCATAACGCAGCCAATGAAAGGATAATGGCGCTCAACTGATTTGGAGTGAGACCTCTGGTGTTAAACCGGAGCTGGTCATGAGCACACTGGCCAGGTATGGGAATCTCTCCAATCTCTCCACAACTGGCGCATCAGAAATTGTGAGTTGTGGGGGTGGATTGTCCGATGGTACAAAATACCCAGCCAGGTGCTTAGATTCGATGGGGCTGATGGTAAGGCCCCACCTCTTAGTGCCAAGCTCCAGGTTCAGCAGCAGTGCCTCCAAGTCCTCCTCTGAGTGAGGAGGATTCACCAGAGCATCGGCATACATTACATGGTTGATCAATAGGGAGCCATCCCTTGACCGTACCCGGCCATCGATCAGCCTCCCATTGTATATGTACCATATGGTAATTCCTCCGGTACAGCCATTGAAGTCTTCATAAACTACGTGGTCAAAATACATGTTAAATAATGTGGGAGCCAGAGGACATCCCTGTCGTACCCCAAGGTGTAGAGGGAATGGCTCTGACTGATGGCCACGTAGTTTGACGCGGGGCCGCTCACCCTCATGAAGGTCCTTAAGGATCGTGAGCAAAGGGTGAGGGACTCCGAAAGTATGAAGAACAACCCAGAGGCCAGGCCTACTGATGGTATCATAGGCCTTTACCAGGTCAATAAAGCACACACATTCACTCACACGCACACATGGACCTACAGACACGCAAAGAAATGGACTTACACGGACTCACATGGAGCCACGGACACAAAGCGACTAACACACACGCCCATGGACTGACACACACAGACATATCGACTCGCACACACAAACACATGGACTTGCACACACACACACATGGACTCACACACGCATAGACATCCACTTTAGATACACACACATGGAGTTATACACACATATATGGACTCACAGACAGATTGACGTAAACACACATGTACTTACACACACACATATCGACTAAGACACACACACATGGACTTACACACACATACGTAGACTGACACACACATTTCCCTACACACATACACATATGGACTGTGTCACACAGACATGTTCTTTAGATACACACACATGGATTAAGACACACATGGACTCACACACACGCATTGACTTACACACACACATCGAGTGACACACACACATGTATGGACTTACACACACGTGGACTAACAAATACACATATGGACTGACACACACACATGGACTAACACACACACATGGACTAACACACACAGCGACTGGTACACACACAAATGGACTGACACGCACACTTGGACTGACACACAGACACTTGGACGTACACACACACATCGGGCGTTGTCCAATCGTAAAAGACAGACACACACATGGACTTAAACACACGCATGGACCTACACGCGCACACATATGGACTCAAACACACACACATCGACTCGCGCACACACACACACAGTCGACGTGCACAGCAATCCCCGATGATGGCACAGCTCTGAGTATAGCAGTACTCCGTATGAGTAAATAGCGTGACGTGAGCAATGGAAACAATGGAAATGCATTGAAGAAATAAGCAGAAAGCAGTGCAAATTAAAGAGCAGCAGTACGCACAGCTAAGTGGAGAAGCAGGCTACAGTTTAGATTATAGACTGCCAGTACGCCGACTCAATGACATAAGCATTGCTACAGTCGACATAAAAAGCTGCCAATACAGGCAGCAGCTGAAAAATCAGAATACAGTGGACATGAAAGGCTGGGAGTACACTGAGTGAGGTAAAGAAGCAGGCAACAGATTATAGACTGGCATACACTCATAATGGTCAAAAGGAATATTATCAGTGTAGATAATAGAGTGGCAGTGCACTGACATTAATTAATCAGCAGGCAGCAGAGCACATGACAGACTGGCAATACACCGTCGCAGCGTGATAAAAGCACAGCTAAAAAAGGGAATATTTATCAAGCTAATAATGAAAATTTTGTTTTGTGCACACAAACATCATTGTAATATCTGGCAACGTATTTGTTTCATAATAGTAAGCAATGAGCCAGAGTTCCTATGTGCACACAAAAAATAGTATTGTAACATCTGGCAACGTATTTGATTAATAATAGTAAACAATGAACCTGAGTTCTTAGCGTAAGAAGCAAGGAAATTTGTACTTACCATAGGCTTGGTCAGGCCTAGGCCAGTGCAGAGCACCTGTCCTGGCCTACATTGCTTAGGCAGGGGAGGTAACACGTTGGCAGGCTGGGCCACTACCCCCACACCCATCCCCCCGGGCGTGCAATAATAATGGTATATTAAGCACTATATTGTTATCTACGGACTCTGTTGTAGAGACTGGGGTTCTCCCTCGCTGGGGTCGCCCTCCATGGTTTCAGTCGCCGGACATTGACTACCATCTCCCGGCCCCTCTCTCCCACCTTGAATCAGTACCGTCCAGGGGGAGATCTGTCGCCCCACTGTCCAGGGTCCCCGCCAGTAAGTGGTTAACTTCCCCACCTGTCCGGCCCCACGCGAGGGGTGTGCAGCCACACCTAAGAGCCCGCCGAGTAGAAGGGGGGCTCCATTCAGGCTCAGGCGCTCCGCTCCTGCAGCTTGTGTGCGGTCTCGCCTTGCGGGTAGGCCTGGACCCTAGCTTCTCGTAGGGTCTCCATCAGGTGCTCCATGGGGCGGCTCCCTTCCTCCCGTTGCGGCGGAGGGACACCGAACAGCAGATCTGTAGGCAGGCGAGACTTGCGACCAAACATCATTAGGAATGGGGTCTGTCCCGTGGATGTTTGTACCGTGGTGGCGTAGGCGAACAGAGCATAGGGGAGGTGTTCGTCCCAGTCCTGTTCATTCGCGGCCGCCATGCATTTAAGCTTCCCGCCTAGGGTCTGGTTCTTCCCCTCGACCATCCCATTTGCCTGGGGGTGATACGCCGTAGTTCGGTCTTTTAGGATACCGAACTCCCGGGACATCGCCTGGAATAGCTCTGCCTCGAACTCACTACCTTGGTCAGTAATGACTCATTGGGGGATCCCGTGCTTAAGTACGTAGTGTTCTATGAACGCTCGGGCCACTACGAGGGCTGTCTTATCGGGGATGGCCACCGCTACGGGATAGCGTGTGAAGTACTCCACCGCTACGAGAAAATACCGGTTGCCCCGGTGGGATCGCGGGAATGGTCCCTGCAGGTCGATCCCAACTAGCTGGTTCGTCCGGCTGATGTAAAACGGTCTCAGGGGTACCTGATAGCGCGCCAATTTCGGCCCGCATTGCTGACACGCGCGGCAGCCCTGTACCCTGGCGGCCACGTCTTGTGCCAACTTGGGCCAGAGATACTGGTGACGCAGGGTTTCCCGAGTGCGCCGTTCCCCGTCATGGCCCCCGAGCGGGTGGTCGTGAACCAGCCTTAGCAGCTGGGGTCGCACCTGGGCGGGAACGCAGATGCATCCCGGCTGGCCGGCTTCGGTTAGTTCCCGTACTACCCCGTTCTGCATGCACAACCGGGCATACAAACCACTCCAGGGTCCCGGTAGGGCGTCCTTTTTCTCCCGTAGGGCCGTCTCCACCGCTGCCAGATCTGGATCCCGCAGCTGGGTCCGTCTCAGCTGCTCGTCGTCCAGGCCCGGGAAGGCGAAGCCGACGTCCTCCTGGATCCGATCGGGTGGTGTTGGGCAACCCGTCGGGCCCCGGGGTGTTGGCTCCGTGCCCGTCGAGTAGTCCCCCGGGTCCCTGGTTCCCCCTGCCGGGGTCTCTGTTGCGCATACTGCACTGTCTCTCACCGGGGGGGGGGGGGGGGTTAGTCTCGGTGTGCTCCTGGGGGCCCACCACCTGCCGGCAACGGCCCCCCGTGAAGCACGGGCAGACTTCCTCCACCCATGTCTCGGCGCGCACCGCGGGCCGCCTTGACAAGGCGTCCACGTTTGCATGCGTACGCCCAGCTCGGTACTCTATTTGCAGGTTGTACTCCTGCAGCTGCGCCAGCCATCGGGCCATCTGCCCCCGCGGTTCCTTGAATGTAAGGAGAAACTGCAGGGCATAATTGTCGGCGCGCACCCGACATTTCCTGCTGTACAAATACGGTCGGAACTGTTTACACTCGAAGATCACGGCATACTGTTCTTAACGGGTCACGCAATAATTCAGCTTGGCCCAACTCAGGGTCCGACTGACGTATGCGATGACCCGCTCCGTCCCACCCTGTACCTGTGACAGCACCGCGCCCAGCCCACTGCTGCAGGCGTCGAGGTCCAAGATAAAATCCGTGGTGAAATCGGGGAAAGCTAGGGTGGGGGTGAGGTGGTCCGTGAGGGTGGTGAAGGCCGTTTGGCAGGCCTCCGTCCATCAATAGGGGTTCTTAGGGGAGGTGAGTTGGGTGAGGGGGCGTGCAGTCTCGCTGAATCCCTTTACAAATCGACGATAATAGGTGGCGAGTCCCAAGAATGACCTGATCTCCGTAAGATTCCTGGGCCGTGGCCATTCCACTACGGTGCGCACCTTTTCCGGATCGGTGCCCACCCCCGCCTCGCTGACTCGGTGTCCAAGGTACCCTACCTCGCGCTGCGCAATGTAACACTTACGCAGCTTGAGCTTGAGATGGGCTGCTCGCAGTCGCTGGAACACCTCTCGCAACCTGGACCAGTGCTCGGACAGAGATCTGCTGAACACTATCACGTCGTCCAGGTAAATCAGGCACTGTTCCCACTGTAAGCCCCGCATGGCCAACTCCATCAACCGCTGGAACGTCGCGGGCACGTTAGTGAGTCCGAACGGAAGCACTCGAAACTCGAACAGCCCCATCGGGGTAGTAAATGCGGTTTTAGGCTCATCCTCCTTCGACATCTCCACCTGCCAGTACCCGGACGCCAGATCGAGGGTGGAAAAATACCGTGCTCCTGCGAGGCTGTCAAAGGTGTCGTCAATGCGCGGTATGAGGAAGGCGTCGCTGAGGGTGACTGCGTTCAACTTTCGTTAATCAACGCAGAACCCGGTCGACCCGTCCTTTTTCGTCACTAGCACTACCGGGGCAGACCAGGGGCTCATCGACGGCTGGATTATGTTATCACGTAGCATATCCGCGACTGCCTCCTTGATGTGGGTCCGTTCAGGCGCGCCCACCCGGTATGCGGGGAGTTTGATAGGTCGGGCTGCACCCGTGTCAATTGTGTGCTTAACAAGGTCTGTCCGACCTACATCCGAATCGTGCTCACTGAACACGTCGGCGTACTCCTGCAACAACCCGCGCAGCTGATCGGCCTCCCCCTTAGGTAAGTCCGCCCAAGGTACATGTAACGCGTCATGCAAGGGGATGATCTCGGCTCTGGGAGTTGGGCCGACCCGCCAGGCCAGATCCTGGTTGTCCTCGGGGCGGCCAGGGTCTTCCGCCCAGAGTGCGACCACCGAGTCGCTAGAGTGGCGCGAGTGCAGGGGTGTATGGTGGCTACTGTGATGCGCCATCGTAGCATAGCCGGGGTACTGTGTGGGTTAAACACCCGCATGAACAGTCGACCCCCATCTGCGTTTACCAGCGTGGCTGACCCGACGACTCCATACCGCGCTGCCAACTCCGGGTGAGGAGTTAGCATTACTTCGCCCGATGGTCGGTGTGTGGGATCGGTGGAGGGTGTTGCCACTGGCACCAGGATCTCGGCGAGCGGCCCGATGGTGACGGCCGACACCAGCGTAGCGGCCACGGGTGTGAAGCGAGGGCGATTCGGCTCGGGTCCCAGGAACGGGATCCGCTCCCTGCTGCCTTCCACAGTGGCGCATCGCTGGCGGGGCTGCACGTTGAGCCCCAGTTTCTCCAGGAGGTCCGTACCTGCAATACACTCGTGGCACAACACACTCGAGACGTAGAATTCCTGTGTGCACACCTGGTTTCCGAGACGGACCTCGAGGGAGATCCTTCCCAGCAACACCATCCCGGCTCCGCTCGCTGTGTGCGACGCGCGATCCGGGGCCTGCAGGCGGCTCACGTCAACCCCGAGCACGCTGCTGTGCGCGGCGCTCACGAGTGAGGCTACGTCCCCCGTGTCCAGTAGGATCCGGGTGCGCTGCCCGTTCACCTGTCCTTCCACCAGCGACGTGGCCCCCGTGATTCCCGCCACCAGCTCCCGCAGCCAGTCGCCCGTGCTCACCATGTCCCTGGGTGTTGTGGTCGGAATCTGCGTGGGGGTCACTCGCTCACCATTATTATTATCGTCGTTCTGCAAAGAGATCGTGTTGACTGCACCCCTAGATGGTCCCATCTCTAGGGGGCGTTGGCGTTTAACCGTGGCGCGTTTCTAGCGCGGGCGATCTGAGGACAGTCCCTCACGAGGTGCCCTTGACGGTCACACAGGTAACATGCTCGGGGAAGGGCGGCGGCCCAGTAGGAGCCTCCCCGCCCGCTCCCTATTTCCCCTCCCGTACGCCGCTGCCCAGACTCTGCCTCTAGTCGGGCTACCCTCCCGCCCAGCCCTCCCACCTCGGTCTGAACCGTCTCCACCGTAGTCTGCAGCGCAGTCATATGTGCCTGTACTTGGGTTACCTTGTTGTCCACTTGGGTTATTCTCTCACCCACTTGGGTTACCTTGTTGTCCACTTGGGTTATTCTTTCACCTACTTGGATTACCTTGATGCCCGTCTGTATCCCCGCTACCCATCCCCGGGTTGTCTCGCGGGATACCGGGGGCTCCCTTTCCCGAACCTTTACCGTCCTGGCGAGCTCCTGTTCCTCCTCTTCCTCCTCGGTGGACAGGCTTGCGACGGTGCGCTCCCGTCCCAGTCCTCGGAGCTGCGCGCATTCGCTAGAAATTCTTTCACATTTGCGCGCGCGCTCGACAAGGGAATTAAAGGGGAGACGCGTACAGTTCATGTCTGGCTGCCACCACGCCATGCGAGTTAAATATCGCTGGATTTTCTGTGCGGCCAGCTCCTCAATCACCTCCGTCATGTACTCCGGGCGTGCGATCTTTGTTAGCTCACGCACATCCTCGGCATAATTGCACAGGTCCTTGCTGGGTTGGCGATGGCGTGCCTCTAAGGCCGCTTTTGCCTCTTCCTCATCGCGCATACCGAAACGCAGATCAATTCAGCGCATCAGCTCCTCTAGCTGTGTCTGCGCACTTGTGGGTAGGGCTTCCACAAAATCGGCTGCCTGCCCATCCAGATTCATATTAAGTTGACGTAATGCCTGCGCGTCCATCCACCCATTAACTTCCTTAGCCCCTAGGACGTTGCAGGCTAACGCTTTCCACGTAGGGGTACCCCGGCCGGTGAATGCCTTATTTTCGCGTGGGGTAACGCGGGGGTTCGTACCGCTTCTGACGCCAAACTGTGGGGGCGAATTTCCCCCGCCATCACCGAATTGTCGGGGCCGTTGGCTCCCGACTCCCCTGCCACATTTATCCCACTACCCCCCCCGCTGCTCTGTGGCGTTCGGGCTAGCGACCTCCACTACCCATCCCTCCTGTGCTGCTGACCGCGTCTGCATGTTTTAACCGATGGGTAGTGCGCGTTGCTTTACGCTCGCGGTGCGCTGCGAGGCAGTGTACCACGAGGTACTCCCTCCCGCCCGTGAACAGACTTGCATGGCGCGTGTCTCCCTCCCACCCCCGCTCCATGTGCCCCGGTAATAACAAACGTGCCTCTACCCCCTGCCCAGCCCCATACACCAATCGCACGCGAGGGGGTTGGGGTCGAGGGATGGGCGGGTGGGACGTTTGCTGTGCGCGTGCTGCCGATTGAGGAGGGTCGCCCGGCTCTGAGTTAAAGAGCCCGTTCGAACAGTCGCGCAAATACGCGCGCGCTCGGCGCTTTAGCTCGCTACTTCGTGATTAGCAATCGCGCAGGCACGTGACCACAACACCGTCGCACAGGCACACGAGCGCTAAACACCACCGAAAACAGTCGCTTAGGCACGTGCACGCTAAGCGCTCCACCCCGATGTAAACAACCGTGCGTGCACGCGACCACCATGCACTCTTTACTCTCGTATCCGCCGCAAACAGCCGCGTATGCGCACGAGCGCAAAACAGTACTGTACACACTCGTACCGGTATGCGAACAGCAAACAATCCGTCTCCCTCCTCGCACTCACAGCGACCACGACACAGCTTTATCCTCTATTAGCGGTTTTATTCCCCATGAGTATCCCGCTAACTACGAGTGTCTGTGCGAGTCAGCAGGCCCTCCTAACCTATTCCTCGAGGAGCTCAGATTCAGCTTATTCTGCCTATAGCTCCGCTTTCAACCCAGTATTCAATAGCCCAAACGTACCTCTCCTCTACTTACGATTGCTTCCACTCTGCTGCGCTGAACGCTGTAGAAAGGCGATACTGTGAGTCGTCTCCGGAGAGGGTTGAGTCTCGCTGCGCTGGGCTCGTTGCACGGACGTCTCGAATGGCTGATCCTCCTGCCCCGTGGACCGCGATGATTTTGCAGAAGACTTTTTTTACTGTCCCCCTTACCTCCTTTTTATCATACCTATCACCAAACATATTGCACGGACCCTACACATCATCGCCCGTGCCTTTTCATATTCGAGTCTATTAGCTTACCTATAACAAAAGGCACTCCGATGCTTTTGCACCTATGCTACCCGGCCCAATCGGACGTCGCGTTATTTTTATCTCATTGTCATCGAGTCCCTAATCCCATTCATAATAAAGGCGCACTGTGGTTCTCACACCCCAGGTGGCCCTGTCCATTCAGATGTTGGATATATCTTACCGCTTTGTTATCTAGATCCCTGATCCTAACAAAGGCATTCCGTCCTGTGACCTTATCTAGCACAAAAGGCATTCAGATGATTCCGCCCCGCGTCGCCCTGCTTATTCAAAGGCCTGAATGCCCCTATCCTGTTGTCATTTGGATCCGTGAGCTCACCTATAATCAAGGGCATTCAGTTCCTAATTCCATCTATAACAACAGGCATCTCGTGGTTTACACGCCCCGTGCCGCGTGTGTAATTTCGTCCATGGTGGCTTTACGGCCACCGCCGCGACTACGTGATTTTAATATCATGTCACGGCGCCGCGGTTCGTGTCATCTATGGGGGGAGATCGCCCAAATTCCCGGCCGTAGGAAACCATGAAACTTAATCTCATTAGGGGCTTCTGGAAAAAAACCTATCGGTCAGGTGATCTCCCCTTCCGGCTCTACGTGGGGTGTGTGTGCATTCGTGCGGGGGGGGGGGGGGGGTTGGGGGGTGCAGCGCAATGCGCCGTGTCGGCATTGTCACCCCCTGTCACAGCGGTGGGCACGGTCCCCGACGGAGCTACTCCGCCGTGGTGGCACCACAAAATTCCTGCAGTCACGAAAGCTTCGAATCTAATTTCATCCACATCATCTACATCATCAACCACATCATCACCAACATCATCACCCACATCATAATAATCATCTACATCATCATCGCCATCATCACCAACATCATTATTATCCACATCATAATCATCATCTACATCATCATCGCCATCATCACCAACATCATTATTATCCACATCATAATCATCATCTACATCATCATCAACATCAGTATCATCCACATCATCATGACCACCCACATCATCTTCAGCCACATCAGCATCCTCCACATAACCCTCATCCACATAACCATCATCCACATCACTATGACCAACCACCATCGTCTTCGGTGACATCACCATCGTCTTCGGCCACATCACCATAGTCTTCGGCCACATTACCATCGTCTTCGGCCACATCACCATCGTCCGCATCATCACCATCGTCCGTATCATCAGCATCGTCCACATCATGATCCACATCATCTACATCATGATCCACATCATCCACATCATGCACATGATAATGATCATCATAATCTGCATCCACATCATCATCATCAGGGGGCTTTGGAGTGGACGCGTCCCGGCCAGAAGGGGCGATGACTGATGGCCACGAATGGCGAGGGGATTGGCGACCAAGCGAACGGAGCGCGTCTGGGATTGACCACATCCGGGGAGATAAAGCGGTGAGATCAGTTGGCGTACAGCAGCAGCAGCAGCAGCTCGGGCAGCAGCAGCTCGGGCTGCTGCTGCCCGAGCTGCTGCTGCGTGGATTGTTACATCGCGGGCTTGTGGAAGGGGCGACGGCTTCGGGGAAGCCACATCCAGCAGTGGATTCATCACGCGTGACCGCCCGGCAAGGGATGGTCAAACAGCCACCAAATCATTGTGGTGAGGCATTCATCTAGCAGTAGAGTGAACAAGCCGTGTGGATGTTCATGAATGGGGTGCATGATCTAAGTGTCCGTGTCACATCAGCAATTGCAACAATATTCTTACAAACATCTGACCATCTTGTTAAACAAGTTTTGCATTATCACCATAGTACTGTGTTGCATATATGATACACATTGAATCAAATTACAAAGTATTTGAATGCTCATAATAAAGGTTTTTGGGTTAGATCGCGTTATTTATAAATGTGTCGTAACTCTCCACCACCCGACACGGCCAATCAGCAAAAAAAAATTGTCACGTTGACAAAAGACAAATAATTCACTACTTTAGCCCACCAGTGTGTTGAAGAGTGAATCCACAACATTTACAGTACGACGTTTCGCTGGTAAATACATCCAGCATCATCGGGCAATTCGCCAGAATGGTAAAGCCCTCGCTTGCTCCCGGTTTTATATAGAGCAGTAGGGTGACGTCATCATTTAACTCATATCAGGTGCAGTGATTAGAGGCGGAGGGGGGGGGCATTGTAATTATATAATCGATTAATAATCAGTCAATGTTTATGATTACTAATGAGTTGTAGAGTAGTAATTCGTTGTAATGTGTGTTAGTGATTATATGCTATGTTAGTAATCCGTTAATTAGTATGTGTTTCCCCTATAAGCAATTGTAATGTGCATTCATATTCTTAGCTCCCCCGGCAAAGCCACGCTGAAGGGAAACAACAAAACAACAAACATATATATTTAATTATTTTATTGCTTCCCCCCAACGCGACTCCACCGAAAGAGCCAAGAACATGAATTACTGCAGTCACGAAAGCTTTTTAATTAAAATGTAATGTGTATTATTTAATAATACGCTTCCAGGCCACACTAAGCCTGTAGCTGTCAGAGCGATTAAAGTTATTCTTATTCCTCTCAATTTCAATGGATTCTCTAATTAGTCTTTGCCAGTAATAATTAGTTTTACACAACACTGCAACATTGTCAAAATCAATTGAGTGTCCTTGTTGACAAGCATGTTCTGCCACTGCCGACAGTTGTGTTTGAGATAATTTAATATTTCTCTGATGTTCTTTTAGTCTTACGCTGATGTTATGTCCCGTCTGTCCAATATAGCATCTGCCACATAAACAATTAATCCAATATACACCTTCTGTTGATAATTTAGGTAATGCGTCTTTAGTGCAAGATACTAGTTTTTGAATTTTGTGTACTGTACCAAATCTTACTGTAATGTTTTGCTTTTGCAAAACAGGGGCTAATTTGTCAGTTACTCCTGAGATATATGGAATTTTTATTGTTTTAACAATCTGATCGCTTTCAGCAGTATTGCTTTGCGATCGTGATTTGGCATTCAGTGCTCTGTTAATTTGAACATTATTGTAGCCATTCTGTCGTAGTGCGTCTTTAACGTGTTTAATCTCTCTCACTAGACTCTCACCATCTGACACTGTTTTAGACCGATGTATGAGCGTCTTGATAAGAGAGGATTTCTGAGCTGGATGATGATGTGATTCTGCATTCAGATAGGCATCAGTGTGCGTTTGCTTTCTGTAAACGCTGTGTGTTATTTTACCGTTTAGACCATGTCCAAGCAAAATATCTAGGAATGGGAGTGTGTTATTCACCTCCATTTCCATGGTGAACTGGATGGCCGGGTTTTGTGCTTTGAAATGATTTAGAAAATCATTAAGTGTATCTTTACCATGTGGCCAGACAACCAAAATGTCATCCACATATCTAAACCAAAAGATGGTTTTAATGTGCTCGAGGCGAGTGCTCTTATTTCAAAGTTTTCCACGTACAAATTTGCTATAGCAGGGGATAAAGGAGAGCCCATTGCTGCTCCTTCCTTTTGTTTAAAGAAATCCCCTCTCCATAAGAAGTAAGTGTTATTTAAACAATGGCCAGCAAGTTTCGGAATGTCTTTTGGTAAACTGGTATTCTTTACTAGTGTATCAAGTAATAAAAAAAATAATTCAGAACATCTTGTGAATGTGATTAAAGATATTAAACTTACTCCTGATGATATTCTGGTAAGTTTTGATGTGATTTCTCTATTCACTAAGGTTCCAGTGAACGAATCGCTTAATTTACTTGAACATAAATGGCCGGTTGACTCTGCCCACATATTTATGTATGTTGAACCTCTTTCGCAGTATACGTAGTCAACCTTACTAATCGGAGGTCCACGATTGTACATTAAAGCCATCACCATCTTAACCACACGTTCAGGGCGGTGCATGAGGTCTCGAGGCTTCATTTTTGCATTGTGTAGATGATAGAGGTTTTTGGGAGGCACCTGGGGCCTAAAGGTGCGGTAGAGGTAATGGACACTGTTTGACCAGAGGAAAAAAACTGCACCACGTAGTGTGTGTAAACACATCATAGCGGTAGTCAAGTCGAGAGGCTGAGTTTATTGATTGCAAGGGCCCTTAATCAGACCATACCCAAAGTGACTCATCGGGGCCACTGTGCATCAGCGTCCACACCGAGTGGAACCGTTCTATGCATGATGAGGAGGCACAAGTCCCACCGTGGGTTTCAAGGGGGAGTCGGTGAAGCCAAGACCCAGACCCCTCCCCGTCCCCTCCCCCGCTCATGTGAACTCCGAGTTGCATGACATACAGACGAGTTTGAGACAATATTACGAATATTGTATTTTTATTACGTCTTTTAAACCAACAATGATACTTATATAACTATGAATACAATTAATCTTAACTGTTAACAGGTGGCCTTGGTACTTGCCCTTTTTGGCTTCATCTGTGATATCACCAGGCCACCTCAGCTCTCAAATGCTGGTTCAGCTATGCCCTTCCATGTACTGGAAACCGTGGCGAGGTCATCCTCTGTGGACTGCCCGGATGAAAACCAGGATGGCAGGGCCCAGCGTAGGGCTAACTACACTAATGGGCTAGTCCCATGTGTGTGGTGTGTGTAGTGTGTGTGTACAGTCAGTTCTGCTATAAAGCATGTTTTCATCACGCAAATATTGTATTAAGGAACACATTCTTTTTATAACGCGGATGAAAATTGGATAAACGCGATTGAGTGAAAAGAACTATGCCGTGCGAGTTGGAATAAGCGGTTGTATGGCTGCCTCGGCATAAGATCATGCAAGGCGAATCTAGATGCTACCCATGCACCTCAGTCATTGTTCAGCCTGCATACGCATCTCGCGTGTCATCGCGGACTGTGTTTTACTCTATACAGTATTGCTGTATTCGTCTCGCTTTATCATGCAACTTTGTTGATTTTTTATTACAATGCAATATTAATGAATTAACCATGTTTCTTCTAATATTATGTGTTTATCATGTTGTTAGTAACTTTCTTTGTTAATATACATTTTTTAAACATTATAAAGTACGTTTTATGGGTGGAAAAGGGGTAACTTTTGATGCTATGGAAACAAATTAAGCCTTTAACATGTCTTTCCTATACTTGCTTAATGACCAAATTATAGTCGACCCTTCTGCATCGCGACTTTCCCCATTGCGGTTTCAATATATTGCGGGGTCGTTATGAGAAATAAAATGGGAATTTTTGGGGAGTTTTTGGGAGTTTTGCGAAAGCCACAGATGCCACGCGTAGTTCAGCAGACGACACAAAAAGTTTAGGGACTCATAAATCCATAAAATATATGTACAGTACTGTATAATATTAATCTATTGTATCTTTCAATACCATAAATATACACAATTAATTTTTTAAAGTTACATTTTGTAAAAAGTTAAGTTTGCTAAAAGAACGCAAAAGCCAGCAGACGACACCCAAAGGCCTAACATGTAGAGATAACTTAAAAAGTTTAGTAACTGGAGGTGCTTGCTTCGCTCACCAAGGGGACCAAAACATTTAACTTGGTTTTTCCAGATCGCGGGGCCTGCCCTCCTAACCCCCGCGATGTGGAAGGGTCGACTGTACTTGTTTAATTACCAACTTACTTAATGACCGTATTCATGGAACCAATTACCGTCGTTAAGAGGGGTTTTATTCTATATGTGTGGGGGTAAAAAACTCAGGAGATGGGATCTGATATTGATGCTAGCACCGGAAGTTGCTCATGTATTCGCTTAGGCGAGCGTGTGTGTATACGGTGTGTGGAATGTGTACGCTCCCAGGATGAGCATTACGGTCGCATGCGGTGCATTTCTTAAAGCCACGGAAGAATGAACATACGGCCCTGTATGCTCGAACCAGACGTGACTTCTTCTCTTTCTGCAGGGATTCACCCCACTGTCTAGTCTCCTCCTTGGCGGATGCCTCTGAGTGGATTGATATGTCCACAACAGGGACACACTGACTCGGCACTTCCTCATCCCTCGGCACTTCCTCATCCCTCGGAATTTCCTCATCCCTCGGAATTTCCTCATCCCTCAGCCAGCTATGCGCCAGTGCCTCTGCTGGTGTCATCCGCAGAGCTGGATCCCATCTGGTGAGATATACAGAAATATGTGGCACACGTGGCAAGGGTGATAATGATGTAAGGATTTATGTGCATTTATTTCTCTTACTGTGTCCATTAACTTACGTGTGTATGTTCAACTTATTTCGCACCGTACATAGCCAACTGTGCCAATTGCAGGTACGGGTGAAGGACAACAAACTACATTCAATCATGAGTTTAAAAAAGTAGTTTTCAATCTATATTTAAAAGTTAATTGCCCCAGTGGTGTTGTGGTTCATTTGTGGTTCATTTGTGGTAAGCACTTTGTGTGTATTGAGTGTGATGTATTCGTTTAGCAAGTGTAATCCAATGCAGCTCCGTGAACACTGGACGGACATGGTTGGATCTTGCAAAGAATCTTGTACATGCTGCAGCTTCCTAATGCTTTTTCCAGACGTCCCGTAGACTAGTGAGTTGCAATAATCTAACCTATATGCCACGATGTTGGCTATGTCATGACTCAATAGTGGCTGATTGTGTCATAGAGCCCTGATTTAAAAAAAATACAGGACCTAACTATATAAAAAAGGGAGAAGCAGAAATCCTCCACTATTGGTGATAACTGGCAGATGAACCTTCTGCTCTCCCCACTGTGCCACCTTGATGTATTTGTCCCCCTGGTGGTCCGCTCATTGTGAACATCGCTCCACCACCCTCAATTGTTGTTGGAGGGTCAATGCTTACAACTGTCCAGTAGCCTCAAGGTACATGTAGCCTGGCATTGCCCAGTGGCATCCTTCACCGAGCCCCCTCCACATACATGATATACATATATCGATATATGTTCCTTTTAAGGGCTTTCATGTAAGAGTATGTGAGTCTATTGGTTTCTATAAGTGTATAGACCATGTGAGTGTATGAGTCTGGGTCTTTATATGTGTATGGACCACGTCAGTGCATGTGAGTCTATTCGTCTATGTATTTGTAAATGTATGGCTGATGTAAGTGTATGCAAGTTTGTGGGTCTCTATGTAAGTGTGTGGACATTAAGGGTCTTCATGATGGTGAGCAATCTCAGGTAAAGCTATGTGGCCAGAAGTCAGAGCCATTCCCTGTTTACCTTGGGGTGCGAACGGGATGTCCTCTGCCTCCCACATTATTTAACATCTTTTTCGACCACGTAGTCTGTGGAGCCTTTGATGGCTGATCGATGCCTGGGTGGGGTCGAGTAATGGCTCCCTATTGGTCAACCAAGTTATGTATGCTCATCTGGTGATTGCTGCTCACTCAGAGTCGAAGTTGGAAGCACAGCTGTTGAACCTGGAGTGTACTACTGAGAGGTGTTGTTTTACCATCAGTTGCACCAAAACTAAGCACTTGCCTGGGTATTTTGTATCATCAAACACTCCACACCCTCAGCTCCCTGTTGGTCATGGAAGTTGTGGAGAGAGTGGAGAGTTTCCCAAACCTGGCCAGTGTGCTTATGACCAGCTCCGGTTCGACAGCAGAGGTCTCACTCTGAATCAGCAGTTTGTTGGCGTTTTTTTTATCGGCTGAGCAATGCTGTTTGGAAGCTACCTAGTTTGTCGCTCCACACGAAGCCTCAGATCTTCTCGGGCACAGTCATGCCCTCTCTTCTCGATGCTTGTGAAACGTGGACCCCTCTAAAGGAACATCTGTGCCTGTTAGGGACGTTTAGGCTGGCCTTCCTTCGATCCATCCTAGATTTAACCAGGCTGGATTGTGTGAGGAACTCACACACTTCGGGGCTAATGGCGGATATTGGTATGGACCATGTGAGTGTATGACAGTATATGGGTCTCTCTTTACATGTATAGTGTAATAACGCGGGTTGCTGATGAGGAAGCGGCAGAAGCAGCAGGGGGCAGTACACACATCAGCAGAGGGAGATCTAAAGGGAAGCCCAGGAAGAAATCGATCTGGAAGCCTGAGAACTCGCTAGTAGGTTCGAGAAAGAGGGCGTGGCAAGGGCGGGGTGAGGCCACGCCAGGGGAATAAAAGGGGGCCCGGGACGGGAGCTCGGGGCTGTTGCTGGAAGTGGATCCCCTCGCGGTCTCGCCGTTCGTCACCTTCGTCGGTTCCGTCTCCGACCACCTTGGACGCCGCAAGCTAGACAGCCTGCATACTGTTCCAGCTAGGTAGTACCTTCAAGAACATGGATGTGTGACTAGTGCGTAGGCACGCGGGGCACATGTGGTTTCCTGACGTGTGGAATAAGGAAGGTCCCTTAAGAACCCTGTCTCCGACTGAGTCAATACACGTGCATGGACCATGTAAGTATGTGAGTCTGTGGAACTCTATGCAAGTGCATGTTTTACATGCAAGTCTATGGACAATGGTGTTTAATGGGAGATATGATTTGGAAGATGAAGAATAATCAGAATAGAGGGTGGAGCTAGTGATCAAAGAGGAGCGTTCGACAGTGATGTTAAACTCTTTTCTTTTTACCAGGTGACTGAATGGGAAAACCTCTCGGTGGTATGGTGGGGGCGGGGGTGTGTTCTTACTCCAGGCAGCGGCTAATGAAGTCGTGGAACTCCGAGTCCTGGCTCCCGAGTGCCAGGGAGAGGGGGTGACTGCCTGGGACCCTGCTTTGTCCGGACATCAAAGGCATCCCCGAAACATCTGCAGGAACGATGCAGACCAGGTAAAACATCACAACAAACCACAGCACCCTTGTACACCCACAGCGCAGAAACAAAATATTTTACTGCTCTGACATAGATCAGTGGGAGTGCTTTGACCGCTTGTTGCAGAAGTTCATGGTTCAAATTCTGCAAGCCGCCCTGGTTATTACTTCAGTATTAACCATATGATGCTTTGCGCTGTTTGATTTAAAATGGGACATTACAGACCTTGTGAAGTAATAAAATTACCGTGCTGGCGTTATGCCCGCTACTGTGAAATGACTGCAGTTGGTGTCTGTGAAACACAGCAGGCACCTTCCTTTGTGATAGCTTTGCATTATAAGAATGATAGCGCAAATACCAAGTGCAATCAATAATTATTAACTATGATAAATCCTAGAGGTAAACATAGAAGAGCTATTTTAACTGTGATTTAATCTCTTTCAAGCAAAACATGATTTTTACCAGGTAAAGCCCACTGAACTATTGCCTCTTCTTCAGAGGCGACCAGGCAAAGGGGAGAAGATATGTTCCCGCAATGTACAGCAGCCAGGGTGGAGATCCACGCGACGACCTTCTACATTTCAGGTGAGGGAGGAAACGTCTCCTCGCTTCTGCAGTTTCTCAAAAACGTCCGATCTGATTGCTAAACGTGGTTTTGAGCATTGCCCTTCACATTATAGATGATTCTACTAAAATAATGATTAATAGTCACAACTGGCGTCTCTTTAATCGCTTGCACTTCATGGTACTTTAATTTGCTTGCCTGTGTCAAGTGGTGGAGAGCCTTAATGACACAAATTTGGGCAGATCACCATGAGGCCTAACCCTTCCCCAAAAAAGTATTACGAATTATATTGACTGCAAAAACACGTGTGGAAGTAGTTAACTATACAAAGTAATGCCCCACTAAACTCTTAACAGACCCAGCTCCGCCTCAAACTTAACGCGGGTCCCCCGCTCGCCCCTTCACTCACCAAAGTACTTGATTCTCCCAGGCGCGCCATCAATCAAATTCTGAGGAGGCATCCCGAGGGTCTACACACAATTTACAAAGAGACAATGATCACCCATACAGTATTGACACACTTGTGTGGCATGTTTTGTCTGTGAGCACCTACTGATGATGGCACAGCACCCAAGGCCACACCGCAGTAGCTATTTTACAAATCACTCTAGGTATTGATTTAATGCTGAGTCGATATTTGAAAGGCCAAGGACTGGTCCAACATTCAACACCACACAGTCAGGGCGCTAACCACTCAGCTACCACTCCCGATGGTTCTCGCATGCAGGCACACGGCAGTGTTATTGGCATGGCCCAGCAAAACCGCGTACGCAGCACGTTGCAGAAGTTCACCGATCAATCCCAATGACTGCCCTGGTCTTTCCTGCGGTATTAAACCACCAAATACTATGCACCATCTGCCTCATTAACAGCGGAGGTTATGGGTCCCGTGGCTTCATTTGAAATTGCTTATATGGTTGTGACAATTGTCTTCATTACAAGCAGTTGAGATGAAACAACAATAATTGGTGCGATAAATGCTTGTTCATCTGACAATTCAAATTGTTTGCAGGTGGTTTTAGGGTTACATTTGGCCAATCCGTGGCCTCACGCAATAATCTATCACGAGTCATAACACCAGCTCTAAAAATCTATGCGTTCTGCTCACGGTTACCTTGATGGGTCTACGCCTGAGTAATTGGTTCTGTCACGCGGTTGTATGCAACTCAGTAGCTTGTGTGTGGACAACCCTGCAACCAGTCGCGAGCACTTGTATGCCTCTTTCTCACAGAAGAGACGACTTAAGTGTTCTGCTCAGGGAATTGTAAGGAACTATTTCCTGTCGCATGTTCTATTGGTCATACCAATTTTGAATATTATGTTAATACCCTTGATGCGGAAATACTCGCTGAGAAGTGAACGTGGTTAGAAGCAATGACTGAGTTGGGCGAATTCAAGAGCAAATTGGTCATGAAATTTATGACAATAACGGAATTGTCAGTGTTACTGCTGTGTGGGCAATACCTCCATATAACACGGGAGCTGGTCGTGTTTGTTGATGGCCGGAAAGAGGACTCGGCCACTGTACAACCCAGTCCCCACATGTCAACCGGGAAAGATGACATGTGGCCCAGGTACGCCTCTGGGGCAAGGTACGCGTGTGAACAAAAAATCTGTGAACCTGTGAATTACAAAAGACAAACATCACCAATATAGCCTTTAACAGCAACACACAGCAACGAAAAAACAAGTATAAAAACACATGTACTCACCCATAGGTCTAGACACATGCACACACACAGGCGCAGAGATGCAAACACGTGTACACACACACACAAAACGTCCCCATATAGCCTTTAACAAATTTCTATGGAATTTGCTTTTAGCGAGCACCTAATGAAGGCCTGAACAACACACACGAGGATGGGTGGCCAGCACCACGCCCATCCACCTTTGTCTCCTAAAGTGGTGGTGCCTAGGCACCGCACATGGTACTCATTTATGGCTGAGTCGACCTAGGGGAGGCCCAGGACTGGTTAAGATATTCATGAACGCGCATTTTACTCTAGTCACCAGGATTGTAGTGCTGTCGACTAACCCCAACACTACGGTTCCTCACTGCATAAACAAAGAAAAGTTCCCCCGTGTAGCCTTAGACATTGTTGGGGCAAGTGCAATTAGTGACAACCTATGAAGTCTGAAGGGGGTGGGTGGCCTGCACCGTGCCTGGCCGCCTTTGTCTCCTGAGTGGCATTGTTTACACACCACACCAGGTACTCATTTGAGACTGAGTCTACCTAGGGGAGGCCCATGACCGGTTCAGAAAACCGCTACTCGAACCTGGGTCGCCAGTTTAGTTGTGCAGTGTGCTAACCACTACACTACTGCTCCTCAAACTACATAAACACACATTCTCACACTCAGCCACACACTCACGACTCACGTTGGCGTCCCACCAAAAAGCTGTTTTCAAAACTCATCATCCGGATGGTCCCTGCCCCAGGCTCTTTAATCGACATGTTCCTCTAGACGATGGGCAGTAGAAGATATTCACATCCAGAGGTTATGATAATAATGTCAACTTGTAATACGCCAATGCCATGCAGTATTCACTCTATCTGGAAGAGCGAGAACCACTCTGAGGCACGAGGAGGGGCCACAGATGATGTTTCACACCATTGGTGTGATCCACCAACCTGCGGCTCTACAGTGCTGAATTACAGGCATGCACAACTATTCAGCCTGCAGAAGATTGATCATGTAGCAAAATTACCATAATAAATATTAAAAGGGGAATTGGAGATGACATGCTTTTGCCAAGGTTATTCAAAGCGACTCAAGAGAATGTTTTCTGACGGCTGCCAATGGGGTGCCAATTCAAATGTATTTAGATGAGATGATGCCAATCGATAATCTCATGTAGAGCAATCTTGTGTACCCGGCGTAAAAGAGGGCGCTGTTATCATACCTGAATAACGATTGTTACAAGAGGGCCGAACGGAGCTTGTAGCTGTGAGTGTGAGTTAGGCAGAAGCATGCACATGCATGAAGTTGGTAACGCATTCTCATGCGCATGAGCAGCATGAAAACAGGTGGGCAGCTGTCAGGTTAAAGCACAGCTGCTTATTTGCAAAGCCTCCTTTTACTTGCACTGGTTTGTGTCTCCATGATTTGGGCATTGCTTTGTTTCGACGTGTCTGGTTTTCTCTTGTGCGAGTCCCTAATAGCAAAAAACCTTTAAACTTAAGTTTCACCCATACATAACCCTCTGTACGACAGTTATCATGACCCGCAGCTATTGGCAGTTGGACAGAGTGGATGCATTAACGCTTTGATCAATGGGTCTAGGTTTTACGAGGACGAGCCCCGAACGGGAACTCAAATTAATGCTGCAGTTGCGCTGAACGTGGTCTCCACTCACCGGCTTGATGTCCCCATGCACGATTCCCTTTGCATGGAGTTGAATGAGGAATTTGAGAATGGACTTGGTGAAGAGTTTCACCATTGTCATCTCCATGTGCTGGGGTGCCGTGCAATCAACGGCACTTAACAGACGTCTTCTGTTAAAGAGACAACAACACAAAGTCAGTGCCATCCTGTAAAGGGCTGAGTCAACAATAACAATTATCAACAATTATTATACTCGTTTATCATATGGAAGCCTCACTAAATGTAAACACTTTTTCCCGAGGGTCCTGCCAAGTTCTCCTGTCGGGGTGACATTGTTCCTATGTGTAATCCCAACTGAGTAATTTTAAGGTATTTTCTCAGAATTGTCAAATTTGTCGGATGCCAGTTAAATTGTGTGCGAGTGTTTTGCTATTGGAGGAATCCGGAGAATGCAGAGGAATTCCATGCAGAACAAGGGGAGAACAAACTCCACACAGACACTTATCCGAGTCAGCAATCGAACCCAACCTCTTGGTGTGATGCACGAGTGTTACCACTGCCGCCACACTGCCGGTTGTTGGCGTGGCTGTAGAAAAATGAGCAAGTCTGGAGGAGAAAATGGAGTGGAGCAGCCAGCTTTGCATGTCTCTGTTGAGCTGCTCAGACAGCGGGGTACGTACTTCGGTATGAGCTGCATGACGAGACAGTTGTGACCCCTGAAGGTGAAAAAGTCGAGGATTCTGACAACGTTGACATCATCATTAGCCCAGCCCTGAAGTTGGCGCAAGATGTGGTACTCCATCCACTGGCTGTGGTCTTCCTCGGCACTGCACAGCGGAAATCCACAGCTTCATATTAATTACAAGAAGTGACCCTTGTAACACGCAGTATGTCGCTCGCTCTAAAAGACAGTTGTCCTTCATCACACCTGCGATTAATACAGTGGGCTACGTACGGCGCGAAAGAAGTTAAACATAAATCCAGAGAAAACCCACACATATGAGCACCATAACACTACCCACGTAAAGATGGAATTGATTTACTGTCCTGCCTTCTCCATGCAAGCCATTGTGAAGTCTTACCTGAATGACTGTCTCCACATCTTCACAGCCACTCGGGTGTTGGTCTTGTGGTCACGGCATTTGAAGATCTGGCTGTAAGGTCTGACCACCTTCTTCAGCACCTCATACCGGAAATTGAGGTGCTCATGCTCGACCTGCGGAGCAATCACATCAACTAAGTATACTATCCAGTCACTGCTCATTCAGTCACTGAGTATGGATGCAATATTTTGTGTGGCATGTGTAAGAGTGATTGTGTGAATGTGTCAGGTATGTTGTCCGCCTGTTCTGCAGATGATCATGGTGTTTGTCAGTGTGCAGACTTTGTATGTTCTCCACGTGTTACGTGCCCTGAGGAGAGTCGTACCGAGACATAAGGGTTGTAGAGATCATCGTAGCCATGGTTCTGGGTGCCAAAGCCTTTGTTATGGATGCCGAAATACCAGACGTTATTGACGGTGAGGACCTCGCTTCTCTCGGTGGGGGTCAGGAAATCCCCAAAGAGCTTCAAGATTTCTGCAAACATAAGAACAATGATGATGATTAATACTGTACTATTGTTATAATATTGTTTTGTTGAATACAACGTTTTCATTTCTTTAATTTGTTCATTATGCAATGTAGTGTTTTTTTTTCCATTGGATTTTTAACCAATTCCGTATTCCTGTAACATGTGAAGAACAGACTAATGACAAATTTGGTATCACCACCTATGTAACCGCGCTTTTGACATGAAGACTTGTTTAACATCCAAACGATCGCAGGACACCCATGAAACATAATCTAGCTGGTTCTTTCGGTAAAGTCACGTAGAATGAGAATAAAATAATAAATTGATAAAATAAAATAACACAATAATATTCTCACGACGTTTCGGCCACAACACAAGCGGCCTTCATCAGGTGAAGGGACGAGACTGTCTGGTAGGACAGCGCTGGAGTGAAAGAGCCACGTTCCGATCACGGCCTTTAAGTTGTGTGAGAGGAACAAAGCGCCTTGACAAAGGAATTAGCATATAATTTAGCATTGAAATGGCTGAATGATTAGCTTGTGACTGGTCACAGAAATAGTTATGTTAAAAGTTAAAGCATACACATCCGCAGAGGCACCCCTTGACAATGGAATTAGTATAGAATTTAGCATTGAAATAGCTAAGTTAAAGCATACACATCCGCAGAGGCACCCCTTGACAATGGAATTAGCATAGAATTTAGCATTGAAATAGCTGAGTGATTAGCTTGTAACTGCTCACAGAAATAGCTACGTTAAAGTCAGACCATACACATTCACCGAGGCACTTAGTACAAATCAAACAGGAGAATTCAGCATTGAAATAACTAGGTGAATTTAGCATTGAAATAACTGAGTGATTAGCTAGTGACTGGTCACAGAAATGACTATGTTGAAGTCAAGGCCTACACATCTGAGCTATTCACAGTACTATATAGTGAACCAATAAAAACTAAAATATAAATTACCTTCATGTTATCAATAAACTCTATATTCTCCAATCAACTAAGCTAGCAACAATAAGTCGTTATATATCACAATGCTATATGGCGAAAAAATGGGTGGATTCTTACCCTCAACTTCAACACCACGGATAGCTACGGGCTCCGTTCAGACGGACGAGTTCATCCATGGTCGGAACAGAGGAGGGGGAGAGAGACAGCTGCGAGGCCCTAGTATACTCCATGTTGTAAAAACCATACCATTAACCATGGTGTGAGAGGGATTAAGAGGCAATGCTGGCGAAAGAGCTGCGGTCTGAAGGTCATCGTAAAAATACAATTAATTAAGAACAGAAATGATTTAAAACATCTTTCCAGTGGTTACTAAGCCAGAATCCATCTTCTCGGTTGAAATTGTCTCTGTGCTTGTATATGTGAATGGCCTCATGAACGAATCTCTCATGGTAGCCGGTTGGTTTGCAAAGAACCTCCGTCTTGGAGAAGTCAATGTCATGTGAGCCCACTGAATTATAACAGTGATCTGCCACGGCAGAGGAGTTCGTCCTACCGTGTTTCAAGTCTGCTTTATGTTCGCGGATGCGGTCCGAGATATGTCTTTTGGTTTATCCAATGTAGCTGCTACCACAGAGGCACTTTAGTTTGTAAACGCCCGGGTACTGTATGTCTGGAACAGCATCTTTTACAGATGGAACTAAATCACGGATTTTATGTACTGTGTTGAATCGGACCTGGATCTTGTGTTTATTCAGGATTTTGGAGATATTTTTAGTGACCCCTAAAATGTAGGGTAAGGTGATGGTTTTGAGTGGCTCCACAAGAGGATCCTTCTTCATGACTGGAGTGATGGCTTTGCGGATTGTGTAGTCGGAGTAGCCATTAGCCCTGAGAGCCTGGTGTACGTGCTTGAGTTCACTGGTAATGTGTTCCTGGTCGGAAATGCATTGGGCTCTATGGTATAGAGTCTTGATGAGGGAGTTCTTCTGGGATGGATGGTGGTGGGAATCCGGTTTCAAGTAAGCATCTGTATGGGTAGCTTTCCTGTAGACAGAGTGGCTCATTGAACCATCATGTCTACTTTTAATTAAGATATCCAAAAAGGGTAGTTTGCCATCTTTTTCGACCTCCATGGTAAATCTGATGGCTGGGTGTATGGAATTGATGTGGTCGCGGAATTGGTCTAGAGCAGGCTGGCCATGTGGCCAGATGACAAAGGTGTCATCAACGTACCTCTTCCATAAGGTCGGGCGTAGAGTGGCAGTCTGGATGGCGTCAGTTTCAAATTTTTCCATGAATACGTTGGCTACAACCGGAGATAGGGGGGAGCCCATTGGAGTGCCCTCAGTTTGTTTGTAGAAAGTTCCATTCCAGGTGAAGTATGTGTTGGTTAAGCAATGTCTCACCAGGGGGGGTACATCAGTATGCAGTCATTGATGAACCAGGTCTTCAATGATAGCGATGGTGTCAGGTACCGGGACTTTGGTGAACAAGGACACCACATCAAAACTGACAAGCAGGTCGTTTGGGGACAGGGAAATGCCTTTGATTGTCGATACCAGGTGAGTAGAATTTAGTACCGCAGAGGTGGTTTTTCCAGTGAAAGGTCGCAGTATATCAGCGAGAAAACGTGCCAGTTTGTAGGTGGGGGAGCTGATGGTAGAGACGATGGGACGAAGGGGTGTATCTTCTTTGTGTATCTTTGGAAGGCCATATAATCTTGGTGGTCTGGCAGCAGAGGGTTTCAACGAGAACTGTTTGATCTCACCAATTAATGCTGTTGAATCAGAGATGATTTTGTTCGTTTTGGTGACCAGGCTGTTGGTGGGATCTCTTTTTATTTTTGTATAGCTGACATCGTTGAGTAGTTCTTGAATTTTGTTGTTATATTCTGTTTTGTCCATGATGACAGTGGCATTGCCTTTGTCGGCTGAGAGGACGACAATATCATCCCTCTTTTTTAATTGAGATAATTCAAAACGTTCGTCTTTGCTGATGTTGCTGGGTGGCAACTTAGCGTTTTTGAGGGTTGCAGCGATTTCAGATCTTGCTACGTCTGCAGTTATATGTGCCCGTACTTGGGATAACACCCGCCCTCTCCCCCCCCACGCCCTCTCCCCCCCCCCGCCCTCTCCCCCCCCCGCCCTCTCCCCCCCCCCCGCCCTCTCCCCCCCTCGCCCTCTCCCCCCCCCCGCCCTCTCCCCCCCCCCGCCCTCTCCCCCCCCCCCCGCCCTCTCCCCCCCCCCGCCCTCTCCCCCCCCCCACCCTCTCCCCCCCCCGCCCTCTCCCCCCCCCCCCGCCCTCTCCCCCCCCCGCCCTCTCCCCCACCCCGCCCTCTCCCCCCCCCCCGCCCTCTCCCCCCCCCCCGCCCTCTCCCCCCCCCCGCCCTCTCCCCCCCCCCGCCCTCTCCCCCCCCCGCCCTCCCCTCCCCCCGCCCTCCCCCCCCCCGCCCTCTCCCCCCCCCCCGCCCTCCCCCTGCCCTCCCCCCCCCCGCCTTCCCCCCCCCCGCCCTCTCCCCCCCCCCCCGCCCTCTCCCCCCCCCCGCCCTCTCCCCCCCCCCGCCCTCTCCCGCCCTCTCCCCCCCCCGCCCTCTCCCCCCCCCGCCCTCCCCCCCCCCGCCCTCCCCCCCCCCGCCCTCCCCCCCCCCCGCCCTCCCCCCGCCCTCCCCCCCCCGCCCTCCCCCCCCCCGCCCTCCCCCCCCGCCGCCCTCTCCCCCCCGCCCTCTCCCCCCCCCCCGCCCTCTCCCCCCCCCCCCCGCCCTCTCCCCCCCCCCCGCCCTCTCCCCCCCCCCCCGCCCTCTCCCCCCCCCGCCCTCTCCCCCCCCCCCCCGCCCTCTCCCCCCCTCGCCCTCTCCCCCCCCCCGCCCTCTCCCCCCCCCCGCCCTCTCCCCCCCCCCCCGCCCTCTCCCCCCCCCCGCCCTCTCCCCCCCCCCACCCTCTCCCCCCCCCGCCCTCTCCCCCCCCCCCCGCCCTCTCCCCCCCCCGCCCTCTCCCCCACCCCGCCCTCTCCCCCCCCCCCGCCCTCTCCCCCCCCCCCGCCCTCTCCCCCCCCCCGCCCTCTCCCCCCCCCCCGCCCTCTCCCCCCCCCGCCCTCCCCTCCCCCCGCCCTCCCCCCCCCCGCCCTCTCCCCCCCCCCCGCCCTCCCCCTGCCCTCCCCCCCCCCGCCTTCCCCCCCCCCGCCCTCTCCCCCCCCCCCGCCCTCTCCCCCCCCCCGCCCTCTCCCCCCCCCCGCCCTCTCCCGCCCTCTCCCCCCCCCGCCCTCTCCCCCCCCCGCCCTCCCCCCCCACCCTCCCCCCCCCCGCCCTCCCCCCCCCCGCCCTCCCCCCGCCCTCCCCCCCCCGCCCTCCCCCCCCGCCGCCCTCTCCCCCCCGCCCTCTCCCCCCCGCCCTCTCCCCCCCCCCCGCCCTCTCCCCCCCCCCCCCGCCCTCTCCCCCCCCCCCGCCCTCTCCCCCCCCCCCGCCCTCTCCCCCCCCCGCCCTCTCCCCCCCCCCCCCGCCCTCTCCCCCCCCCCCGCCCTCTCCCCCCCCCCCCGCCCTCTCCCCTCCCCCGCCCTCTCCCCTCCCCCGCCCTCTCCCCTCCCCCGCCCTCTCCCCCCCCCCCGCCCTCTCCCCCCCCCCCGCCCTCTCCCCCCCCCCGCCCTCCCCCCCCCCCGCCCTCCCCCCCCCGCCCTCCCCCCCCCCCCGCCCTCCCCCCCCGCCCTCCCCCCCCCCGCCCTCCCCCCCCGCCCCCCCCGCCCTCCCCCCCCCGCCCTCTCCCCGCCCTCTCCCCCCCCCGCCCTCTCCCCCCCCCCCCGCCCTCTCCCCCCCCCCCCCCGCCCTCTCCCCCCCCCCCGCCCTCTCCCCCCCCGCCCTCCCCCCCCCCGCCCTCTCTCCCCCCCCCCCCCGCCCTCTCCCCCCCCCCGCCCTCTCCCCCCCCCCCGCCCTCTCCCCCCCCCGCCCTCTCCCCCCCCCGCCCTCTCCCCCCCCCCGCCCTCCCCCCCGCCCTCTCCCTCCCCCCCGCCCTCTCCCCCCCCCCGCCCTCTCCCCCCCCCGCCCTCTCCCCCCCCCCCGCCCTCTCCCCACCCCCCGCCCTCTCCCCCCCCCCGCCCTCTCCCCCCCCCCCGCCCTCTCCCCCCCCCCCGCCCTCTCCCCCCCCCCCGCCCTCTCCCCCCCCCCGCCCTCTCCCCCCCCCCCGCCCTCTCCCCCCCCCCCGCCCTCTCCCCCCCCCCCGCCCTCTCCCCCCCCCCCGCCCTCTCCCCCCCCGCCCTCTCCCCCCCCCCGCCCTCTCCCCCCCCCCGCCCTCTCCCCCCCCCGCCCTCTCCCCCCCCCTGCCCTCTCCCCCCCCCCCCGCCCTCTCCCCCCCCCCGCCCTCTCCCCCCCCCGCCCTCTCCCCCCCCCCCGCCCTCTCCCCCCCGCCCTCTCCCCCCCACCCTCTCCCCCCCCCCGCCCTCTCCCCCCCCGCCCTCTCCCCCCCCCGCCCTCTCCCCCCCCCCGCCCTCTTCCCCCCCCCCCGCCCTCTTCCCCCCCCCGCCCTCTTCCCCCCCCGCCCTCTTCCCCCCCCCGCCCTCTTCCCCCCCCCCGCTCTCTCCCCCCGCCCTCTCCCCCCCCCCCCGCCCTCTCCCCCCCCCCCGCCCTCTCCCCCCCCCCCGCCCTCTCCCCTCCCCCGCCCTCTCCCCCGCCCCCTCTCTCTACCCCCTCGCCGCCCCCCCTCTCTCTCTGCCCCCTCTCTTCCTACTCCATTTGCCTCTCTCTCGTTCTCTTTTTTCTTTATAACTACGACAAGTGCTGCATCGGCACGCTGCCCTTCCCACAGTCAAACGGCCTACGACGGGTAGCTTAGATCTGCATGCAGAGCTCTCCGTCATCTGCCACTGAGCACACGGCCTCCTCCAGCGCCCACTGCTCCTTGAAGGCCGGCACGGCGTGGGTCAGCCGCGCGTGGCGGAACTCCAGCCACACCCTGGCTCCGACCAGAGCGTGGAAGATGCCCAGGCTGCTGGCTGGACGTTGCCCCTCCAGGGCCACCTTCCTCGCCCTGTATATGGCGAGCTTGGCATAGCCGAAGAGCACGTTGACCAGCCCCTGAAGATGTTGGGGTCTGTTGCCCTTCGGGTATCCAAAGATGAGGACCGTCGGGGAGAAGTGGAGGCTGAACCTTAGGAGGATGTTTCTCAGGACCTTGAACAGCGAGTCCAGGCTCTTGCACTCCACATATTGGTGCGCCACCGTCTCCACTTTACCGCAGAACCGGCACTCCGGGGACGTGTCGGTGAAGCGCGCCAGGGAGACGTTGGTGGTGACGGTGCCGTGGGCGATGCTCCAGCTGAGGTCGCCGATGCGGTTGTACGTCGGTCTGCAGTAGAGTTGCCTCCAGCGAGGCCTCTCCGGAGAGACGCAGGGCAGGGCTTTCCTCCAGGCATGGTCCTTGTGGCTCCTCAGGGTGTCCTGTTGGTGGAACCGGACCATGTAGGAGTAGAGCACCTTCCTCTTTACATTTGCGAAGGCCACCTCCGGTAGGTCTTCTAGCCGGCACAGGTTGTGATCCGCCTTCCTTTGTCGGCATTGGCGATGCAGTGGCACGACTGAGAGCTCCGGTGGAGGGGGATCGAGAGGGGCCTCGTCATCCCCAACGCCGATGGGGGGCGTTCTCCCCGCTGCCGCTGAGAAGGCCCCCTTGGCTTCGGCCAGGATCCGGGCAGCCACCCGGAGCGACTGCAGCCCTGTCTTTGCAGCCACGTCTGCTGGTCCGATCCACCGGCCCCGTGTTTCAGGCTCCACCAGATCTCCCATCCTGGTGAGCCGCGCGTTGGCGAGGCGCCTCTCCATGCCAGGGGTGGTGGTGGTGGATGGCAGCTTTGTCTGTGGGTTCCTGAGGATCGGTTCGAAGACCAGATCCTCAGCCGATCACGGTTGGTTCAGCCTCCTGACGGCGAGGGAGCTCCATGTCTGCAGGACGCTTCTGTAGAAGGGTGGCAGCTGTCCCAGTGGGAGGCCCTGCAGGTCCATGTAGAATAGTTGCTTGGAGCACTGCAGACCCCCCAGCTGTTTCAGGAGGAAGGAGGCCGTGACGCTCCAGGCCGGTGCAGGGGCGGCGTGCAGGAACTTTTGCGCTGCCTGCAGTCGGAAGGTGGCCAGCTGACTCCGCACGCACACCAGCCCGTGACCGCCCTCGTCCAGTGGCAGGGCCAGGACCCCAGCCGCGACCCGATGTCCTCCACCCGACCAGAAGAAGTCGAGGACTTGCTTCTGAAGTGCGTTGACAAGGCTCATGGGGGGGTGCAGGGAGAAGAGTCGGTGCCACAGCATGGACGTCACCAGCTGGTTCACCACCAACGTCTTTGTCCTGAAGGTGAGGAACTTGCACAGGCGACTCCAGGTGGCCAGCCGCTCCTTCACCTTCTCCTCCAGCTCGACCCAGTTCCTCTGCGGTGGTTCCTCCTCTGGTCCGAGGAACACCCCCAGGTGGTGCAGCGATGTTGTGCTCCAATTGATGGATTTTGCCTTCTCGGGACACTCAGTCATGTCCCACGCTCCAACCAGCAGGCCGCTGCACTTTTGCCAGTTCATTTTTGATGAGGAGGCTTTCGAAAAGACCTCCTGGCACTCATGCAGCAGGGTGACATTATCCAGGGAACGCAGGATGAGGAGGACGTCGTCGGCGTATGCCGTCAGGACAAACTTGATGCTTGGTTCCCTCTGCACCAGGCCGCTGAGTCTCCGCCTTATGAGATTCAGGAAAGGCTCTAATGCCAGGGCATAAAGTTGGCCCGACAATGGGCATCCCTGTCTCACTCCTCACTCGAATTTGACCGGGGCAGTGAGGGCGCCGTTGATCTTGATCATGCACTCCGCCTTGGTGTAGAGTAGGTGGATCGTTCGGACAAAGGCATCCCCAAAACCCAAGGTCTTGAGGGTTCCTCCTCTTCCTCCCCCTCCTCCGTTCCGAACACAGATGGACTCGTCCGTCTGAACAAAGCTCGTCGCTCTCCGTGGTGTTAATCCCTCATACTAACATCATGCTAATCCCCCAGTTACATGCTAATTTATATGTAAAGTGATTTGTCAAGGTGCTCTGTTCCTCCCACACAGCTTAAAAGACGCTGCCATGCTTGGCAGGGTTCACTCAAGCGCTGTCTTCCAGACAGTCCTGTTTCTTCACCTGAGGAAGGCTACTTGTGTTGTGGCCGAAACGTCGTGAGAATTTTATTCTGTTATTATTATTTTTATTATTTCATCTCCATTCTACGTGACTTTACCGATAGAACCCAGAAGAACAATGAGCTATCATTATTTTGTTGTTGTTTGCAAAGTGCAGGGTCTTGAGGACTTTGTGGAAAAGTGCGGAATAAATGCAAAGTAACTCCCAAGAAGTGGTGGTGGTTGGACAAAAAGGACAATGGTGACGCCGATGGCTAAGGTCTCCTCCTGCGATGGCGAGATGTAAACTCCCTCGCATGGTATACAGGAGGTCGTGGGTTCGATCCCTATCCCGACCTTAACGCCTGTTATGTATTTGGAGTCCACGTGTTCTCTCTATCTTCCCTCTGCATTTAATCTGGCTGCTGATATACATTACCACGTGATGAGCCATTTCGTTGATCTATCATTTGTGGCCAGGTGGCTTCTGAAAAGAGCTTTATACCTGGTATTTTTTTTAAGGTGGCCATGGTGCTCACCGTGATCTACATGTTCCTCATGACGGGCACGCTGCTCGCTATGGTCGGCGACATTGTCAAGAACGGTATCCTCACACCCAGCAGCATCTTCTTCATCACTCTCGCGGGCATCCATCTCATCGCCGCGGCGCTGCACCAGCGCGAGTTCTTCTGCATCGTGCACGGATTCTTGTACCTCATCTGCATTCCCACGGGATACCTGCTGCTGCTCATCTACTCATTGGTCAACATGTACAACGTATCATGGGGCACGCGTGAGACCAAGGCGCCTACTGAGCCCTCCCATAAGGAGGTGAGTTACTTTATGTGTTATCGTTATTGTCGTTGTTGTTTTTGTGTCGAACGTTATTTGGAGTTTCGCTCCATTCTCCTCTGTTGCTCCGTCCCGCACCTCCGATTAGCATGATTTGCTACGTACATTGCAAAAAAAGTGTAACATATGCCCCCAACGCCCACCAAGACGAAGGCAGCGATCCCCCATATAGCTTTTAACCGACCGTTGGGGCAAGTGCTGTTAGCGAGTAGCACCTGTGAAGTCCGGAATGGCACATAAGAGGGTAGGTGGCCAGCACCATGCCCGGCCGCCTTTGTCTCCATTGTTGTCATGTTTACTACATCACATTTGGCTATTTTTGAGGCTTTTTGAGGGAAGGCCAAGGACTGGTCCAGATGTATGTATGTTGAACTTCTTTCACACCATGTGTAGCCAACTGTGCTAATTGGAGGTGCGAAGGAAGGAAAGTTTCTAAACACAAAGAGCAGTTTTTAAGAAATTAGTTTTCAATGTAATGATTTAAAAGTGCATAGCTCCAATTGCTTTCTCATATTGGAAGGAAGAGGGTTCCAGATGGACGCACAAGCGCACCCAAAAGCACGCGATGTGGTCACTGTCTTTGTTCAATGGTTAGCCAAAATCCACTGATGAGAGGATGACCGGAGCTTGCAAAATTATCGTTTATGTTTCTTGACAAGAACGGTGGTGGTGGCTGTGCCACTCGTGTCCATTAATCCAACACGGTGGGTATCGAGGAGGAGTCATTCACTGACTTTCCAGGAGAATTTAGTATGACAATTATGGACTCTATCTGTTCCATCTGAATAGAACGCAATGTTTCCCCCTCGCATTTGTGGGTCTATTCCATGGTGTTCTGGTTTCCCGTTGGCCAATAAAATCTTCATACATGGAGGACCGCAGAGCTTGGACAGTTATTGGCGCCAGTTCACTGAGCAGCTGAAACTGCCTTCCAGCTTGTGTGCGCTTCCCGCTGGTTTGATATCATTGAAGGACCCTGCCTTCAGCACAATGCCCATCCTCCTGTCCCAGCAGAAGAAGGAACGCAAGCATCGTTTGAATGGAACGAAATGCTGTATACTGCCACTCGAGTGGGACTGCTTCGAGTGGAGGATCAGCGTCCATCCGAAGAAATACTCGGCACTGAGTCAGGAGGATGACAGTTCAAGGTGCCACCACCTCACTGAGAGCCTGTAGCCATGCTTTTAACTTTGATCCTTACCTTTCGTGTATCGATAGTTCAACGTTCATGTCCCATATTATTGAGGGACTGTGTTATCTTGGTGTGGTTTGGGACTGTTGTTTTGCTGCCTTGCCCCAAGTTATGCATTTAGTATTGAAAAATTGGCAGTAACTGATGTACTCATGCAAGTTGCACTCATATACTTTATTTATTTTCTTATCTTTCCTATACTTAGCACTGCTATCGTTTTATGTTC
Organism: Petromyzon marinus; assembly: GCF_048934315.1. NCBI lineage: Eukaryota > Metazoa > Chordata > Hyperoartia > Petromyzontiformes > Petromyzontidae > Petromyzon > Petromyzon marinus. The sequence continues at coordinate 142,314 of NC_133741.1, read as the reverse complement.
TAACTTTCTAATCCCCTACACCTACTGGACATCTGTGAAAATAGGTTCATAGCTCATCGGACTCCTCCTGCAGTAGAAATACAGATTCTGATTATTGATTGGCTGTGTCGGGTGGAGGAGGATTTACAACGTAACATTTTACTCAAGTCAATACTGAGTCTTGTCTCAACTTATTAACTGTGATTCTAGTTGTGCTTGTATCTTAGGCGCCGTGGTGGCTAGATGTTAACTACCTCCCCTGGTATGCAGGAGGTAGTGGCTTCGATCCCAAACCTGACGATGCCTGTTGCCTATATGGAGTCTGCGTCTATTCCTTTCTCTCCCCATGTTGGTGTGGATTTTACTCCGGGTCCCCTGATTTTTTCCCTCATTTAGAATCATCATGTGATTAGAGTATTTGGCTGCTGTAATTTCCACGTGATAAGCCGCTCATTGAGTTATAATTTGTGATATTCAGGTCGATTCTACAAAAAAGCTTTATAGCTCAGTGGGCCTTACATGGTAAAATAAAAATAATGGTTTAGTTTAACAGTTTATCATCATCCCTCCCAACCGAGTGGAGTCGTGCACGGTGGAACTCGACAGAGAGATGAAGCTGCGTCCAATTGAGGCCAGACAACAGGACACTACGAGCACTCAGATGGAGCATCCAGAAGGAGCAGAGATCGAGGCGAGAGGAGAGGACATCGCGAACACTCATATGGAGCACCCAGAAGGAGCAGAGACGAGACCAGAGGACATCGTGAGCACTCAGACAGATCATCCAGAAGGAGTAGAGAGTGAGGAGAGACGACAGGGCATCGCGAGCACTCAGACGGAGCATCCTGAAGGAGCAGAGATCGAGTCGAGAGGAGAGAACATCGCAAACAGTCAGATGGAGTATCCAGAAGGAGCAGAGACGAGACCAGAGGACATCGCGAGCACTCAGACAGATCATCCAGTAGGAGTAGAGAGCGAGGAGAAACGACAGGGCATCGCGAGCACTGGGACAGAGCATCCTGAAGGAGCAGAGATCGAGTCGAGAGAAGAGGACATCGCAAACACTCAGATGGAGCATTCATAAGGAGCAGAGACGAGACTAGAAGACATCGCGAGCACTCAGACAGAGCATCCAGAAGAAGTAGAGAGCAAAAGTCGACCTCCAGAGCAATCAGACACAGACCTCGCCCTCCATACCAAAGGTAATATTTTCATCAAACAAAGACAAAGTCTTCTTGGTTCTTTCGTTAAAGTCACATAGAATGGAAATAAAATAATAAAAATAAAATTCTCACGACGTTTTGGCCACAACACAAGTAGGCTTCTTCAGGTGAAGGAACAGAACTCTCGGGACGACAGCGCTTCAATGAACGCTGCTAAGATTCGCAACGTCTTTTAAGCTAGGTGGGAGAAGTAAAGCGCCTTGACAAAGGAGTTTACATATCAAACAGGATAATTGAGCATTGAAATAGCGGTGTTAAAGTGTTGGATCAGCAGGGTGTTAAAGTCAGAAATTCGCATGTAACTGGGAGATTAGCATAATGTTATTGTGAGAGATTAGCATGTGACTGGTCACGGAAATAGCTATGTTAAAATCAAAGTTTACATATCAACAGGGCCATTTAGTATATGGACGCTAAAGGACTGCAACTATCCAACTATCATACAATAAACCGATGTGAAAAAAACTAAGTATAAACTACATCAATATAATAAATGTACTCAAAAAATTCTTCAATAAGTTGAGCTATTAACATAAAGTAACTGGGTATACACTACACTATATAATGAATACCATATAGTAAACTAATAAAAAACTAAAATATAAACTACATCAATGTTATCAATAAACTCTATATACTCTCCAAACAGCTGAGCTACTAACAATAAGTCGTTATACATTACAATGCCATATGGCGAAAAAATAGGTGGCGGTATTTTCTTTTCAACGTTAGCACCACGGAAAGCGACGAGCTTTGTTCAGACGGACGAGTCCATCTATGCTCGGAACGAAGGAGGGGGAAGAAACAGCCACGATGCACTGCTCTGTTCTGTGTTGCGTTACAACTATGTTATAAACTAGACTACAATACATTGCAATGTTATACCTTCCAATCTAAACTACATTGTATAATATCGTATACAGCCCAATGTAAGCTCTAACATTATGCATTATATTGATATGTCCCCAACTAAACTTTTTATACATTACACGACTATACACCGTAATATACACTGCCATAGACAAACCCACCATTAAATTATACAATGCGTTACTATACACTACCCTATACTTTAGACTGTAAAATAGACTTGTAATATTACACTATGTATTATTCTACCAACCCTACTGTATACCACACTACTGTATATTCACTATACAATTACGATACCATATATTGCCTTATGAATTATGTTAAACATTACAATGTTAAACTATTTATTATACAACATGCTATACCTTTGACCGTTGTGTGAACGGTATTTAGAGACAAGCCAGGGAATGGACTGCAGTCTGAAAGTCACCGTATAATACAATCAATTAAGAACCGAAATGGTTTATAACGTCTTTCCAATGGTTACTAAGCCAGAATCCATCTTCTCGGTTGAAATTGCCTCTGTGTTTGTATATGTGGATGGCCTCATGAACGAATGTCTCATGGTAGCCGGATGGCTTGCAGAGAACCTCCGTGTCATGTGAGCCCACTAAATTATAACAGTGATCTGCCACGGCTGAGGTGTTCATCCTACCGTGTTTCAAGTCTGCTTTATGTTCACGGATGCGGTCCGAGATATGTCGTTTGGTTTCTCCAATGTAGCTGCTACCACAGAGGCAACTTAGTTTGTAGACGCCCGGGTACTGTATGTCTGGAACCACATCTTTTACAGACGGAACCAGATCACGCATTTTATGTACTGTGTTGAATCGGACCTGGATCTTGTGTTTATTCAGGATTTTGGAGATCTTTTTTGTGACCCCCGCAATGTAGGGTAAGGTGATGGTTTTGAATGGCTCCTCAAGAGAATCCTTCTTCATGGCTGGAGTGATGGTTTTGCGGATTGTGTAGTCGGAGTAACCATTAGCCTTGAGAGCTTGGTGTACGTGCTAGAGTTCACTGGCAATGTGTTCCTGGTCGGAAATGCATTGGGCTCTATGGTATAGAGTCTTGATGAGGGAGTTCTTCTGGGACGGATGGTGGTGGGAATCTGGTTTTAAGTAAACATCCATATGCGTAGCTTTCCTATAGACACAGTGGCTCATTGAACCATCAGGTCTCCTTTTAATTAGGACATCCAAAAAGGGTAGCTTGCCATCTTTTTCGACTTCCATGGTAAATCTGATGGCTGGGTGTATGGAATTGATGTTAGAGCTTACATTGGGCTGTGTATACGATATTATACAATGTAGTTTAGATTGGAAGGTATAACATTGCAATGTATAGTAGTCTAGTTTATAAAATAGTTGTAATGCAACACAGGACAGAGCAGCGCATCGTGGATGTTTCTCTCCCCTCCTCCGTTCCAAGCATAGATGGACTCGTCCGTCTGAACAAAGCTCATTGCTTTCCGTGGTGCTAACTTTGAAAAGAAAAAACCGCCACCCATTTTTTCGCCATATGGCATTGTAATGTATAACGACTTATTGTTAGTAGCTCAGCTGATTGGAGAGTATATAGAGTTTATTGATAACATTGATGTAGTTTATACTTAGTTTTTTCACATCGGTGTATTGTATGATAGTTGGGTAGTTGCAGTCCTTTAGCGTCCATATACTAAATGCCTATGTTGATATATAAACTTCGACTTTAACATAGCTATTTCCGTGACCAGTCACATGCTAATCCCTCACATTAACATCATGCTAATCTCCCAGTTACAAGCTAATTTCTGACTTTAACATCCTGCTGATCCAACACTTTAACACCGCTATTTCAATGCTAAATTATCCTGTTTGATATGTAAACACCTTTGTCAAGGCGCTTTACTTCTCCCACCTAGCTTAAAAGACGCTGCGAATCTTAGCAGCGTTCATTGAAGCGCTGTCGTCCCGACAGTTCTGTTCCTTCACCTGAAGAAGGCTACTTGAGTTGTGGCCAAAACGTCGTGAGAATTTTATTTTATTATGTTTTATTTGTATTATTTTATTTCCATTCTACGTGACTTTACCGAAAGAACCAAGAAGATGAATCCCTGCAGTCACGAAAGCTTTAAATCGAAAATTAAATGCGAAGTCATTGCTTGTCAGTTAAACAAGACCGCGCATCTGAAATCAGGCGATGCGGTGACCGTCTTTGTTTGATGAATGGATGAACGAAGTGTGGGTGATGGTTAATGCTCCTATACGAGATTAGCAAGCTATTGTGATTCATTTGTGGCAAGCACTCTGTAATGAGGGCATGTTGCTGCTGCTGCAGTAGAACCGTGGGAGATTGAGGACTTCTCTCCCCCTGTTCTGCATGGACATATTTTTCTCCAGTTTCCTCCGATGTGTCATTGGTAATGGCCAAAATTTTACACTTCTGAAAAAGACAACTGCAAATCACTTAATTTGGACCGCACTCAGCAGCAACATCACCCCTCTACTACGGTAACTTGGTAAGACCCTCATGAACACAGAGCCCTGCGACTCAGCCAGGCTTTGTTGCAGGCTAAACCAGCCTAACGATGAGAATAATCACTACCATCTGCGCAGCTCTCTTCGCTGAGTCACGGTAAACTTTTTTCCCGAGCCTCTGTGGGAGTGCACCGCACATCGCTATCCTCCTTTGTCCCTTGCAGGGCGCCATGACCTCGTGTGGCAGCGCCACCAGAAGATGCAGGTCATGTTTGAGAACGTCCTGCCTCAGGGTTACGCCATCACGCAGAGGTGCAGCCTCGATCAGGTGCGTCCTTGTGTCTGTGTGTCTTTATGTCTGTGTTTTTATGTCTGTGTCGGTCTTTGTACGTGTGCTACATATACGTTGTGGGGAGTGGTGGCGCAGTGGTTAACACACTGCGCTTAGAAACGAGCGACCTGAGTTCGATTCCCGCTCAGTCACCAACACCAGTGACGATTATCTGAACCGGTCCTATGTCTCTCCTAGGTCTACTCAGCCTCAAATGAGTACCTGGTGTAGTGTATAAATATCCCAAATTGAAGAGACAAAGGTGGCCGGACGTGGGGCTGGCCACCCACCTCCTCGTGTGCCGTGCTGGCCTTCAGAGGTGGTCGCTAACAGCACGTGCCCCAGCAGTCTGTTAAGACTACACGGGGGATCTTTGATCTTTGTCCTAGTTCGTGTATAAGTGCCCAGAAGATAACAACCAACTTTAATGAAGAAAATATATCGGGAAACTGCCTGGCAGCTAATTGGGCCCTTCCTACTGAAATAAATAAATCTATCAAAATAATATCGAGATTTTTACGTTTAAGATTTTACATTAATGTTGGGGATCTTGTACTAAGCAACTCAATTAATTTAGAAGTCATCATTCCCCTCCCCCGGCTGCCTGTCTCGCTTAATTGTTCAACGCATTGGCCAGATGTCCAAATATTGCCGTCAGTTGACTGAGTGTCGTTTTCTGTGACGATCAAACAAGTGGCGCGTTCCTCTAATGTGTGGCTTTGAGACTTTGAAAAAAGGTACCTTAGCACTAGTTATCGTGTAGGGCTTCACTGCATTGTTCTGGGAGAGTTCCACTCGCAGTTTTTATCTCGTGCAAGGACAGTGCAATTTGGATAACAATTCTGGACAGTGGACAGGAAGTGATGTCATGATTCTTGGAGGTGGTGGTGGCTACGCTGGTGCTACACGTGGTTGGTGGATCACACACTGAGATGCCGTGAATTTCAGTTCCAGTGGGCGTCAGAAAGGAGCCGCACCCTGGCTTGCCAGGAGCGGGTGGTACAGCAAATGTAGAATCCACCTGTTCCGTCTGTATAGGATATAATGTTGCCCCCTCACACGCGTGCATTTTCTCCGGTTGCTCCGGTTTTCTGCCACATGTGAACAATCATTAATTGGCCGAGAACACATTTATATGCAGATGACTGCAGAGCTTGGGCAATTGTTGGTAGCACCGTCTCATGGTGTGCATTGCTGCTGCCTTCCCATCTATATGTGATTCCTCCTCGTGTCTCTGAATCCCTCCCTATGTCTCTCGTCGAAAGCGAGCAAATAACTGTGCAGTGATCGGGCATTACAAATTACCATTAATATTAATTTTGATTTAAAGCCTTCGTGACTGCAGGGATTCATATTCTTGGTTCTTTCGGTAAAGTCACGTAGAAGGGAAACAATAAAATAATAAAAATCTAAAACAACAAAATTATCTGTGGTAGTAGTTACATTAGAGAAACCAAACGACATTCGTGAACACAAAGCAGACCTAAAACACGGTAGGACCAATACCTCGGCCGTGGCAGATCACTGTTATAATTCAGTAGGCTCACATGACATTGACTTCTCCAAGACAGAGGTTCTTTGCAAGCTATCTGGCTACCATGAGAGATTCGTTCATGAGGCTATCCACATATACAAACACAGAGACAATTTCAACCGAGAAGATGGATTCTGGCTTAGCAATCATTGGAAGGATTTGATAAACCATTTCGGGTCTTAATTGATTGTTCACGCTTACGGTGGCTTTCAGACCGCATCCATTATTTTCGTCTCCCCCCTCATATTTTCTGAACATAGATGGACTCGTCCATCTGAACAAACTGTAAAATCGCTCTACGTGGTGCTAACGTTAATAAAACCGCCACTTTTTTCAAATTTTCTTGCTGTGGTTTTCACAGCTGATGATGATTGCTTGTGTTGCAGTGGAAATGTCGTAAGAATTTTATTTCATATTCTTAGTTTTTTCAGTCACGAAAGCTTTAAATCAAAAAAAGAATTTTATTGTTTAAATTTTTTATTATTTTATTGTTTCCCTTCTACGTGACTTTACCGAAAGAACCAAGAATATTAATATTTTCATTATGAGACCTCCTTTGCCAGTAATAAGATATAGTAATAGGTTTTACCCTTTTAACTGGAACAAAAACTGAAACCTTTATTCAAGGCATCATGTTTGCAATAACCACAACACAAGCAGTCAAAATGCAAACAAAAGAGACAACTCAGATAATAATATGCACTGTCCTTGAATTTGATTGGTCCACACCCGAGACGGCTTTTCTTAGAGCCTAGTCTCCACTGGTGTTGGACCAGAAGACGCCAAAAGGCGTACAACTCAAAAACAGCGCACTATCAGAGTATTGAGGGCTCGGGGTGAGCATTTACATTGAGACCTCCTTTGCCAGTAACAAGATATAGTAAAAGGTGTTACCCTTTTAACTGGCACAAAAACTGACACCTTTATTCAAGGCAACATGTTTGCAATAACCACAATACAAGCAGTCAAAATGCAAACAAAAGAGACAACTCTGATAATAATATGCACTGTCCTTGAATTTGATTGGTCCACACCCGAGACGGCTTTTTTAGAGCCTAGTCTCCACTGGTGTTGGACCAGAAGACGCCAAAAGGCGTACAACTCAAAAACAGCGCACTATCAGAGTATTGAGGGCTCGGGGTGAGCATTTAACACCAGTGGAGACTAGGCTCTAAGAAAAGCCGTCTCGGGTGTGGACCAATCAAATTCAAGGACAGTGCATATTATTATCAGAGTTGTCTCTTTTGTTTGCATTTTGATTACTTGTGTTGTGGTTATTGCAAACACGATGCCTTGAATAAAGGTGTCAGTTTTTGTGCCAGTTAAAAGGGTAAAACCTATTACTATTACAATATTAATATTATTCATCGGAGTAAGTTGTTGTTATTTGGACAAGGTGAACCTTCTGTCCCGTGGATGGGAATGCATAGGAGGAAGACGAGTTTTGGAAGAGCATGATCAGTGACTACCTCAAGCCTCTGGAGGAAGATGACGATCACAGGAAATGCGTGAATCAGAAACTCTTCGAGATAAGAAACAAGGTACTGGCAACGCGTCATCGCGAGTATCGGAGATGCTTCGATAACAGAAAAATTGCGTTCCAGCGACAACGCGTTGTGCAAACAGCAGGCGTTAAGCGAGTACTTACCGTACTTGGCATGTGGTAGAAGAAGATTTAAATGGCATTGAATTACCTATGCCTTATTATTCCTACGAATTAATTGTTAATTGTTCCAATAATCCGCCAATCCTGTAAAATACATGAACAATAAAACAATAACAACAGAAGTGACCATTTGGCGTCGAGAGTGGACAGTGGGGGAGAAAAATGAACGCACAAAGAGGGGATCCATAAGCAGCCCGGGGTCATCCCCCCCGCCACTCGGCCAATGCAATGTAAATCAGGCCTGGTCTGTCTGTCCCAACGTGCAGGGCACTTTCGTCTACTTCATGATCAATGCACTGTGGCTGGTGGCGACCCTGGCACTGCAGTTCGTGGGAGCCGACCTCTACATCCAGATCCCGAGCACGAAGAACGAGGGGACGGTCATCGACGTGCTGCCCCTCGCCTTCATGTTCCTCATCACCTTCTCCAGCATGCTCATTGTCCAGTTCCTGGCCATGCTGTACCACAGGTGAGGAGGAGGGGAGGGGGTCGACCCATGCGTGGCCATAGGGGGTGTGTGTGCATGCCGACTCAGTGACCAACAACAGTAACGATTATCTGAAATGGTCCTGGACTTCCCCCCTTGTGCCGTACCGGCCTTCATAGGTGCCACTCGCTGACAGCACTTGCCCCAACAGTATCTTAAGGCTATCCAGGAGATCCTTGTCTTTGCCTTTATGTGAGTGTGGGCAGTGTGCTTATGACCAGCTCCGGTTTCGCAGCCGAGGTCTCACTCCGAAACAGTCGGGCAGCATTATCTTTTCATCGGCTGTGTAACACTGGGTGGAAACTACTTGGTTTGTCATTCCATGCGAAGCTCCGGATTTTCTTTGACCACATTGATATCTTCCCTTCTTTATTCTTTCGAGAAGGATGTTGAGGTGTCTAAAGTAACATCTGCACCGGTTAGAAACATTCAGGTCACCCTGCCTACAATACATCCTGGGTTTAACCAGACTGGATTGTGTCAGGAGCTCACAGATTCTTAAAAGATCTAGACACATTCCCAATGGTGAGCTCCTCTCACAAGCGTGGCTGTGTTGGCTGGGTCATGTAGCCCCCATGCCCAGCCACTGCATGGCAAAGCAGCTATTATTTGGCAGGATAGATCAGACTAAAAGGGCACGGCATGGGCTAGGGAAAAAAAGGAATGATATGGTACAAGAGGATATATAGAGATGAGTGGACTTGCCAATAACTGGTACCAGCGGTCTCAAGATTGGCCACTCCTGAGTAGATGCTACTTGGCAGTTGGAGGCAGTCGCCCACCAGCAATAATGGAGGGCAGAGGAGCGATGCTCGCATCCATAAGCAGAGCACCGGGCAGCTAAACACAACAATTTGGCACAGTAGGGGTCACAGCTGGTGCATTGTCAGTCATCTCAGTCAGTCAACCATTGGCTCCTAGGTCTGTCCCGTTAACTCCTGACATTTTGCCACCGTGGCGCCCCGTGCCCCTCCCCCTTCCCCTCCGTGCCCCCCCCCCCTCTGCCCCCGTTCAGGTTGTTCACGCTGCTGCACGTGCTCTCCTACGTGGAGTCGTCGTCGTCGGGCCAGCAGTCAAAGAGGGGTGCTGTTGGTCGAGACAACAAAGCATTCGTCAACGATGGAGACGACGATGACGCTCAGCAGCGCCGTCTCAGAGAGATTGTCTTACAGATCCCTGGACCCCCTCCTCACACGCCGCACGTGGGTCCCCTCCCCGCACACAGCACATGGACCCCTTCCACGCACGGCGCACCTGGACCCCCTCCTCACAAGCCGCAAGTGGCCCCCCTCCATGCACGCTGCTCGTGGACCCCCTCCTCGCACGCTGCTCGTGGACCCCCTCCTCGCACGCTGCTCGTGGACCCCCTACTCGCACGCTGCACGTGAATCCCTTCCTCGCATCCTCGCACGCTGCACGCGGACTCCCTACTCGCATGTCATACGTGGACCCATGCACGTCGTGGTTTATCAATGACGGTGCGGTCAGTAAAGGTGCAGCCCTGCAAGATGCTTCCCTTGTTGGAAGAGGTGGGAGTTACCCACGCTTTACCCCACCACCGCATGCGACCTGCCGATCGACCAACTGTGCTGTATCCATTTACGCAGCTGGGTGGACAGAGGCAGCGAGATTTAAGAAGCTTGCAGCGTCGCTCCAAATGCCAGGCCTAAGGATCGACCTCTAGATCGCAAGTGTGGTGATGAGTTAATTGCAGCAGGGCAGCCTCTCATTACAATGGAATGCAGTCAAAAGGGCTGCTGTACAACAACGGTGGACATCACTTGTGATATCATCGGCTAAAGTAAATGTAGGGGCTTTGAAGCTGCTCCTGGCCACGGACAGAGAAGTCGCTTCTATGTAGCAGTGGTCAGATGAAGGAAACGTCCTGTTGTTGTTTGTATGTTCAATTTATTTTGCACTGCACTTAGCCAACCATGCTATCGTGGATGTAAGCATCACCCACACATAGACTGTCCCGTTAACCATAGAAGTTGATCAAATCACATTTTTACGCCTGATTAATTTAGAGGTCGAGCGTTCCACATGGGAAATCTTGTTTTTAGAAAGGTTTCTCTACCAAACACAGAAAACGATTCCCCATATCGCTTTAATAGACTTATGGAGCTGTTAGTGAGCACCTAATAACGGCAGGCACAGCACACAAGGTGGGTGGCCAGCACCAAGTCAAACTGCATTACCGCACCATTTTATCATTTGAGGCTGAGTCGACTTAGGGGAGGCCCAGAACCGGTTTAGATAATCACCACTATTGTTGGTGGCCATGAGTGGGAGTCGAACTAGCGTCCCAAGGCTCAAATACTTGTGCAGGGCTATGAACACGAGTTTTATTTCACGTTCACTGATGGTCAGATATATATGCCAACATATATTTATAGATATTTATAATACTCTTTGGTTCTTTCGGTAAAGTCACGTAGGTATAAAATAAAATAAATCACGACGTTTCTATTGCAACACAAGCAATCATCATCAGGTGGGAAATCCAACAGCAAGAAGTTTTTTTCTACTGAAGTGGGAGAGAGATGCCATGGTAAGAGGTTTCTAGGTAAGAACGGGGGGCAGGGCAAGGGGGGGCGAAAGAGGGGTTGTGTGGGCTAGTCGGAGGGGATCGTTGCGTGGACGCTAGATTGATATGTATAATGTGGTTTATTTACAGAGATGTAGAGTTACATTGAGACTGTGTGGATAAATAAAACAAGACAGAGAAGAAGCAGTCATCCATCCAGAGCACCACGTTCAGATAGTTTCCCCAAAATATTGTATTGGAGATGTGAATCCATAATTTTAATGCTAAGGCAATGTTTCGCTGCTATTTGCCGCTGAGAAGATGTTATCTCCCTCGATCGGTACACAGGAGGTCATGCTGGACCCTGGCGGTGCCTCTGTTATACTTTTGGAGTTGGCGTGTGCTCTCGCTGTGGTGGTCGGAGCTTGGGTTTTAATCCGGGTTCCTTGGTTCAGATGATTAGACTGCTGTTATAAATTCTCACGTGTGGTGATATCAGCTACTGCGATCATCAGCTATCATTACGTGTGACCAGCTTGCCTATGAACAAGAGCTAAGAGCACAGTTGAGTTTAACTGGTAAATAAAACTGTGAATTCCCTTGCACCTTCTGAGGACGGTAGTGTCTTGGTCAACAGGTCACTTACCAAACGCTTAACGATCGATCCAAACCTTTTAGGTCCACGCTTCGCTGGGCGCGTATAGTGGTTACGGACACGTTAAGCTCTGTGTCTTTCTGGTGGATGCGTTGTCGGGCTGGTCCCATGGTGTCTGAAACGTGGAACAGCACGAAGGCGTTGGTGGTGAGCGGTAAAACGTGCACTCCTCCCCCATCCCCCCCAGATGAATGTAGGTTACACTCCTCTGCTTGACAATAAATCCCAAAGGTTATTTTTAGTTTATAACGTCGCGATTTATAGCTTTTGTTAAACTTGACAAGATTACGTTTTAGTCCATGGCAATGAGAATAGAGTTCGTTTGTAGGAGAACATATTTGCACGATGCTATTTAAGTAAATTAACATACAATGTGGTAACACGGCACGTACTGATTATATGCACTTTATTGCCTATTGTTTTTTACTTTGCACAAATATAGTTTACTGAACTTTTGCAAGCCGTTATCAGTCATGTATTCTCGACTGCTTGCATAGAGATAGTGGCGCAGCCCTGCAATGAATCACCCCTCCGGGCGATTGAGACAGCCTGCCACCTACAGATTGCGCAACAGCGCCCCACACGACTTCCAGCCAAATGAACTCGGTCGTTGGTGTAATTTGCATTCTTATCTGGAGTAAACCAACCTCCAAATCTACATATCGCTGGGTTCACAGTTTAGCGCGCTAATCAATACTGCACCACTCACTTTAGCATTGCCACATCCAAATAAATAAATGCGTATGCACCAACCGCTTGAAATAATGCCACATCGCGTAGTCGTCGTGTCGACAATTAGAGAGGTAGCCAGGTTGCTCAAAGATCAGCGCTGGACTGGTACCATTGAGAAGCTGGGTTCAACCCCGGCTACTGAAACTAAACTTTTATTTTTATTTTACCAGGTAAAGTCCACTAAGATATATACAGCTTTTTTTTTAAATAAGCGACCTGGCCACAAATAATAGCTCAACGAAGTGGATCATTAATCACGTGTACATTTGTAGCAGCAGTCAAATCTCTTAATGCACTTTGATTCCAAATATGGAGAACAATCCCAGCGACCACGAAGAGAAAGAGGCATGCAATCTCCAAACAGGCATAGCATACAACAGGCATAGCAGGCGAGGTAGTTAACATCTCCTAGTCACCGTGGCACCCTGCCTGTGACTGGCAGGGCTCTCCCGGTATAGTTAGCTGATGGCCTCAGCCCGGTCACCAACGATTCAAAGACGGATTGTAAAAAAACAAATTAATTGGTATTGGTTCCCACGTGACCACTTGATTTGATTTGCTCTGACGGATGGTGGAGAGTATATCTGAATATTGCCTTTATACTCAAACCATCTAACCCAAAGTAAACAGACAGTCCTCGACTTGCGAGTGTCCGACTTACGAACGCCCGCTTCCATGAAATATATATAAAAGGAAAAATATTGATTTAAAATGCGAACTTGCAATTGCAAACTGAACTGCCGGCTTACGAACCGTTCGAATTTCGAACAGGTCTCAGGAACGAACTAGGTTCGTAACCCGAATACTGCCCAGAAATAACTTCTGCTCAATAGGTTTGTGGTCATATATAGTTACTAATTATTGTTAACATGGGGATAGTACATTTGTGTGATGTAGGTGCTGGATGTGGTCATAGCTGGGATCCTATCCTTTTCTATATTTATAGAGCACCTTTGGTCAAGGCACGCTTTCCAACATTTAAAAGCTGTAACAAAAACAAAGTGATTTATATGGCAAGGGCAGTGCAAGGGCCGAGGAATGAGTGTCCCGAACAGAGGACATGTGGCTTCATGCAAGAGATATAGGGAAGGAACGGAACAAAATGGAACGGTGGGGAGGGAAGAGGAAGGGGATGGGCTATTAAAAAGAGGTGAGGCCTTCAGAGAGGAATGGAAGAAGGTTATGGAGGTGGCCTGCTTCATGTTCAAGTATCTCTCTATTTACAAAGTTCGATTTTACGAAATTTCACGTTCATGCAATTGACAAATTACGTGTTCTAATGCTGTACTGTGCTGTGTGATTGTCACGAGGCCCCCATGGTGTCAGCCAGCGCTGGTCTCAAACCCTCGGTACCCACTATATCTGTTTACCTGCTATGAAGTAGGAGCATTGCTCGAAACGTCGACAATTATATACATGTCCTTTCAATGCATTGTTGTTAACGAGTGTGTTGTAGAGGAGGTTAATTGACCATACTTCACCACGCTGACCAAACCGGGTTGGTGGAGGTAGGTGAACATTGTATAAACGTGGAGAGGAAGGAAAGTACGGTACAATATTTGAATTCATACGCACACAGTGGGGAGCACAGGCGTTGCCTCTGCCAGTGATCTCAGTCAACCCACCGCTCCTGGGTCTGTCCCGTGAACTCCTCCTGCACCCAGCTGGCACAGCAGTCAACCCATAGCACCTGAGCCTGTCCTGGGACTCCTACCACTAGCAAGCCTCCCACACTGCAAGTCGACTCAAAGTGCACTTAGCCTGTGACAAGCGCCGTGGTGCCGTCACCACCACTTAATGGCAGATGGCGGCTGTTGTTAATGCACGGTGGAACAGAGTTCAGCTTCCAATGAGTAGGATGGTACGGTGTATGTGTGTATAAAGCAGCAGCACTGGAGAGACAAAGGTGGCCGGGTGTGGTGCTGGCCAACCACTCCCTCGCGTTCCGTACCGGGTTTTATTGGTACTTCTTGCTAACAGCACTTGTCCCAACAGCCTGATAGAGGCTATACATGAGTCTTTGTCTTTGCAGTGGTTTGTGCACTGCGCCACGGTCTCTGTGACCTTTATTGCACTGAGGTCCAGGTCGTTATAGGTCCAGCCTTGACGAACGCCTTTCAACGTATTGCATGCTTCTCCAAATTATAAGACGAATCCCAAAACATGCATATTTGGCCTCACACAAGACAAAGATCGCCCGTATATCCTGAACAGACTGTTGGGGAAAGTGCTGTAAGCGAGCACCAATGAAGGCTGACACAGCACACGAGGGTTGGGTGGCCAGAACCACGCCCGGACGCCTTTATCTCCCCAGTGGCCATGTTAACACATTACACCGTACCGGGTAATAATGTGAGGCTGAGTCGAAGTTAGGGGAGGCCGTGAGCAGGAATCGAACTCGGGTCACCAAGTTCGTAGCGCCGAGCGCTGCTCTTCACAATAACAAAAAGTCGCCATTAGCCACTAAGTGGTGGTGACGTTACCATGACACTTGTGCCAGGCGATGTGCACTTTGAGGCCACGTGAATTGTCGAAGACCCTCTAACAGTAGGTCACAGGACAGACCCAGGTACCATGGGTTGACTGAGATGACTGGCAGATGCACCACCTGTGCCCCCTATTGTGCCAACTTCCTGTATTTTTTTCGACCCGGTTATCTGCTCATTGTTGTGAGCGTCGCTCCTCTGCCCTCCGCTGTTGTTGGAGGACGATTGCCTCAAACTTCCCAATAGCGTCTTCTAGGTGCACGTATCCTGGCACTGCACAGTAGCATCCTTAACGAGCCTCCTCGCTCACTCTACACGAAGCTGCGGGTCGTGCTCTTACATGTGGACGTCTCCTGGATTATAACTTTTGCTTTAAAATGCACAAGCCAAATGTGCGTCTCAGAATCGGTAGACCGCGGTAGAATGGAGAAGGATGTTGGAGTGGTGGTGCCGCGCCTGGCACATTAAAATAACAACCCGCCGAGCCGAGTTAGATAGCAAGACACGGCTAACATCTGCAGTGGCGAAGTGATGACACCTTGGATGAAGGTGAATCATTCCATAAGCACGATTAATGATGATCCGTACCTCGAGATTCCTGGCTGGCTGCTGGCTGGGCGCCTCTCCACTCCAACCACAATTACTCCACTGTTAGTGGCTGATGTAGGCCGTTGCTACAGAAACTAGCTGGATAACATAACTGGCTATGCGGGATTATTTGTCGAACAAATGAAATTTAACGGCTTAAACGGAAGTCCGGCAGACGTCTAATAATAGTAATAATTATAATCATCAATTGGCATAGATAGCGACACCGAAAAGGTTGAAATAACGAATAGAGAAGACTGACCACGGCTCATTTAAAATCGCTCTAACTATTAAATGTGCTCCTATCAACGTAATTATTTTGCCAAGATGCTTATTTCCTAGATGTGCGTGTATGTATATATATAAAACCTCAGTCTTTGCGTTTTATTATCAGAATCTTTAGTTATCCTGGAGAAATATGATAAGCTATGAAGATATTTTTCAGAGATGTCCAGTAGGGATGGGTCAGAAACTTAAACGATAGGAGTAAGCAAATCACTCAAGATAAATGTATCAATAAATGAAAAACTAAAAAAAGCTATTTAATTTACCAGGTAAGGCCCACTGACTTATTAGCTATTTTCAGAATAGACTTGGCCACAAATGATAGCCAAACAAAGTGGCTTATTGTGTGGACATTGTATTGCAGGCAGACACTACACGCACATTGTTGATTCTGAATGAGGGAAAAACCAGAGGACCCGAAAAAAATGCACGCGACCACGGGGCGAGAGAGTGAGACATAAACTCAAAATATACTGAAGGTCACGGGACAGACCCAGGGGCCATGGGCTGACTGAATTAGATGACTGGCAGATGTACCACCTGTGCCCCCTACTGTCAACTTGCCGCATTACATCCGCCCGGCGCTCCGCTCGAAGGAGTCGGGATCTAACCCACGAACCTCGTGCAGATTTTTGTTCGTGCTCCGAGCGCAGGAGGACTAAGAGACGAGTCTGAACACGGACAGCTGTCGTTTGCTTGTGTGGCTGAGCTTCGTGACCTGCGAGACGAATCCACAGCCTGCCGCGTGTGCGGTGATTCACAGGCGATTCGTCATCCTACTTGCCAGGCCGTCAGCGCTCCGCAGGGCTGAGGGACCCGCGGGGAGAACGGGATGATGGGGAAATATGGAACCGATTAATTTGTTTTTGTTGCTTTCTTATTTATCCATACGAGTCGCACTGAACCGTGGGGCATTTTTAGCTGCGAAGCAACTGTGTACCGCATAGTAAAGGTTTTTTTGGATTTTTCGCGTAAATATAAATGTGTCGTTAACCCACCACCACCCGACACAGCTAATCAGCAAGGTTTGTCACCTAAACAAAACGTGCCAATTACTATGGGCAGCCGCCCCGCTAAGGCGGTCACAGTAAGACGATTGGGATCGGTTAGAGCAGTGTTCTTCATTTCAAGGCCCACGGGCCAATGGCGGCCCCAGGTGGCTTTCAGTGTGACCCCTGACAGCACATGGATATGAAAACACCCCTTGCAGGTGAGGCGGTGTGGCGGCTCTCAGACTGATATCATATCGGCTGAAGTAGCCTCCCTCTGAAAATGAGTGAAGAACACTGTTTTTGGATCAGGAGGAGGTGGTGGCAGAACCTTCGAGAAACCTTTGAGAAGGGACATGGACCACGGGGGCCCTGGGTGACTGTGCAACTCGCCCTCTCACCTATACTCACCGTTGTCCTTCACCAACGTGGTTAGGAATGGTCAAAGTCCAACACGCTCCCCACATACCCCCGACCGCGATTGCGGAATTAAACAACGATGAGGCAATTAAGGATTGCCCCTTGCTGTGGCTGAACGCTATCGCGGGATGAATGTCAAGGCAGGTGCGCGGACTTCATCCCAATCGATACACTTTGTGAGCTTTGCAGTTGCAGGGATAATCAAATCACGTTCCTCTAATCACCTCGATAAGGCTTCTCACCGAGCCAGGTTGTTTATAAGTCAACATCCCCTTATCCGTTCACGTTCACGTGAGACGAATTGAGTTCACATTCTACTGTGGGTATGTGCGTGCGCATGTCTGTATGCATTTGGAGCCGCGGAACAGTGAACACGAGCTCGATTTCCGCTCACCTCCAATATCGGGTGACGAATATCTGAACCCGTACTGGGCCTCCCCTATGTCGACTCGGCCTAAAACGAGTATCGGGTGCGGTGTGTAAAACATCAGCACTGGTGAGACAAAGGCGGCCGGATGTGGTGTTGCTCGTGCCAGCCTTCACCCATACAACCTTCAGCAGTCTGTTGAAGCTTGTATGGGAGAACGTTGTCTTGCGTGTGTCTCTCTCTCTGTCTCCCGCCATATTGTGTGTCTCTCGCGTTATGCTCTCACAATCTGCCTTTAACTTCTCATCAATTCACTGCCGTTCACCAATTTCTGCACGAGTGCCTGTCACATCAAAATCCGAATATTTATGTATATTGCAGGAGGAATCCGATGAGCTATGAAGCTCTTTTTCACAGATGTCCATTAGGGGTAGGTCAAAGCGTTACATCAACAAACAATACAAAACACGATAGGAGTGCAAAGTATAGGAAAGGTAAACAAATCACTACAAAAAAATTGAAAGGAAAATAAACAATATTTAATTTACCAGGTAAAGCCCATTGAAGTATTAGCTTCTTTTTTCAGAAGCAACCTGGCCACAAATGATAGCTTCACGAAGTTGGCTTATCATGTGGAAATGGAAAGCGGCCAAATTTATAGCAGC
Organism: Petromyzon marinus; assembly: GCF_048934315.1. NCBI lineage: Eukaryota > Metazoa > Chordata > Hyperoartia > Petromyzontiformes > Petromyzontidae > Petromyzon > Petromyzon marinus. The sequence goes on along the minus strand of NC_133741.1, from coordinate 124,048 downwards.
CAAATTATCTTAATAATCTAAACGCATGTTTAAATATCCCTCCCCATGCGCTTCTGCCACCGTCTGAAACGTTTTTTCCTTCCGATATTATGAAGCCACTGAAGCTATGCACTTTTAAATCATAAATTAGCGAATTTCTTTAGAACTGCTTTTTTTCCTTTGCCAGTACCAAAATATGAGAATAGGTTTTCCCCTTTATATGGCAACAAAACAAGTGTTAAGATTTTGATTTAAAGCTTTCGTGACTGCAGGGATTAATATTCTTGGTTCTTTCGGTAAAGTCACGTAGAAGGGAAACAATAAAAGAATACAAATATAAAACAATCATCATGATGATAATTGCTTGTGTTACAGTCGAAACGTCTTGAGAATTTTATTGTTTTATATTTTTATTATTTGATTGTTTCCCTTCTACGTGACTTTACCGAAAGAACCAAGAATATGAATCCCTGCAGTCACGAAAGCTTTAAATCAAAAAGAATATAGGTGTTAAGATGTTAAAACACCAAAGTGAAACCTTTTACAAGGAATCTTGTCTGCATTAACACTGTTTGAGACTAGGCTCCAAAGAAAGCTGTCTCTGGTGTGGACCAACCAGTTTCAAAGACAATGCATATATTATATTCTTGGTTCTTTCGGTAGTTTGTTGCCCTTCCCCCGCACCTCCGATTAGCACGGTTGGCTACGTACGGTGCCAAAGAAGATCAACAAACACCTAATTATATGTTGTATATTTCCCAATATTTTTAAGTCTTGCTGTTAAAATCTATCTTTTTAAAGGGCTGCCCTTGTCAGCATCGCCTATGATCGTTGTATTTCACCTGCTCTGAATAAAGATGCCATCTGTGAATGTTTCACCTGAGCCGAGTCACAATTCCCACTCTGTGTTTATTATGTTTCACAGAGATGGCCTTGTGGCAGGGAAACACCATTTCCTTTTACATTGCTAGATACTTCACCCCAAAGGAGTCCCGGCGGCGATGCTGCTATCGGGCGCACAGTCACAGAGTGGGAACTCCTCAGCAGGCGATGAGTCACGGGGAGCATCTTGATGAGCACGACCCTTGCTCTGCAGAGGGACGGTCTTCTTGCTGAAATAGCCTCACGCAGTGGGTTCGTGATGTTGATGGATACCGGTCTGCCCTGCAATAAACATTACCACGATGACTGTGTCCATATGTAACATCGTACATATGAGAGAGAACCGGGTAGTGGCGGCTTCGCACGTCCCCGGTAATCCAGCACTATAGAGGCAGCAGGGAGGGTTGGTGGATCACCCACAGATGATGTCGTGAAACTCCCTTCCCGTGGGCTTCGAGGAAGTGCCTTACCCTGGCTCGTCAGGAGAGGGCGATACATCAAGTGGACTAATCGCCATCTGTTTCAATCTGAACCGGGATTGAACGTTGCCTCGTGCAACACGTGGGTTTTCACCAGGTTCTTGGGTTTGCCCCCACTTGCGTATAATAATAAACACTGCTGATCATTTATTGGCTATGAACAACTTAAAATAAAAACTCAATGTAGCATCAGCAAGCCCCTCCTTAAAATGAGTCTTTCCACTCAATGTGGCTTTCCTGGATATAAGTAAATATTGATTACGAGGTTATTTAAAGTGGATTAACTGCTAATTCCTGTGGATTACGAGCTAATTGTAGATGAGTATTATTAGTAGTGTAATGCTTTGTGCTGACTGTTATTAAAACCACTGTTGTCTGCACTCCTTCAATGGAGGAGGAATAACACTAGACAAATTCTCTCCTGCAGTCCTCTCGTGGCTAGCAGACCTTGACATTGGCATCCAGTTCCTGAGCTCCCGAGCCGATTGCTGCCATATGCAAGAGTAGACGAGAATCAGATTCGCGTGATGACTCATCACCTCTTCTGGTTCCCTCGCTGTGCCCTGTGCACCCGATAAGAGCATTGTCGGGACTAATCTAACTGACTCACTATTTTTTTATTTTACCTGGTAAGTCCCATTAAGCTGTACAGCTCTTTTTATAAATGAGCTGACCACAAATTATAGCACAACGAAGTAACTTATCACGTGCAAATTTATAGCAGCCAAATACTCTAAAGGCATATTGATTCTAAATGTGGAGGGAAAAATTGGAGAAATTTGAATCAGACGCTATCCAGACTTCCACCCTCAGACCTTCCCTGTGGAAGAGATATGTGGATGACACTTTCGTCATTTGGCCACATGGCCTCCCAGCTCTGAACCTTTTCCTACACCACATCAATTCCAGACATCCCGCCATCAAATTCACCATGGAAGTGAAGAAAGATGGCAAGCTACCATTCTTAGATGTTCTGTTTGAGAGTAGACCTGATGGCTCATTGGGGCATTCTGTCTACAGGAAACCCACCCACACAGATTCCTACTTGAAACCTGATTCCCACCACCACCCAGCCCAAAAGAATTCTCTCATCAAAACTTTATACCATAGGGCTCATTGCATTTCGGACCAACACCACCTGACCAGTGAATAAAAACATGTACACCTGGCCCTCAAAAGGAATGGTTACTCTGACCGTACCATCCGCCAAGCTGTCTCTCCCTCCATACAGAAACAACCACTTGATACTCCGGTCAAAACCATCACACTTCCATATATAGCAGGCGTTACTAAAAAGATTTCCAAAATTCTAAACAAACACAAGATCCAGGTCCGGTTCAATACAGTACACAAAATTCGTGATCTGATCCCATCTGTGAAGGATGTCATTCCTGATTTACAGTACCCAGGGGTTTACAAATTGAGTTGTACCTGCGGTGATTGCTACATCGGTGAGACAAAGCAACATGTCTCCGACCAAATTCGCGAGCACAAATCAGATTTGAAACACGGCAAAACGAATTCTTCTGCCGTGGCTGATCAATGTTACAACGCTGTGGGGGATCACGATATAATTTTCTCCGATACCAAGGTTATTTGCAAACCCACGAGTTTTTATCAGAGATTTGTTCATGAAGCAATTCAGATCTACAAACACAGACACAATTTCAACCGAGAAGATGGTTTCAAATTAAGCAACCATTGGAAAGATGTTCTAAATCGAACTAAACATTAAACTAATTTCAATGGTACAGTATATTTTTCAAGTAGTGGTACCCCAAACTTTCGCAGCTCTTATAAATTCCCCCTTTTCACACCATCAATAGGTAAACTCCCCCCTCCCCCCTTTCCCCCCCCCCCGCGCCAAACTGCGAGTCCACCGGCACGTACACCACCTCTTTCCTTAAATCCGACAATCAAATGCTAACTTTTATGCTAATTTCTTTGTCAGAACACCTTGTTTGCTCGCACACAGGTCCAATGTCTGAGCGTGGTTGTGTTTCGCTAAATTCTCCTGTTTGATGAGTACTAGGTGCCTCGGTGAACGTATATGCTCTAACTTTAACATAGCTATTTCTGTGACCAGTTACAAGCTAATCACTCAGCCATTTCAATGCTAAATTCGATGCTAATTCCTTTGTCAAGGGGTACCTCTGCGGATGTGTATACTTTAACTTAGCTATTTCAATGAGCCATTTCAATGCTAAATTATATGCCAATTCCTTTGTCAAGGCACTTGGCCTTTTTCTTCTCACACAGCTTAAAGGTCGTGATATAAGCGTGGCTTCTTCCACTCCAACGCTAATTCCTTTGTCAAGGGGTACCTCTGCGGATGTGTATACTTTAACTTAGCTATTTCAATGAGCCATTTCAATGCAAAATTATATCCTAATTCCTGTGTCAAGGCGCGTGGTCTTTTCCTTCTCACACAGGTTAAAGGTCGTGATCTAAGCGTGGCTTCTTCCACTCCAGCACTGTCCTCCAGACAGTCTCGTCCCTTCACCTGATGAAGGCCGCTTGTGTCGTGGCCGAAACGTCGTGATTTTTTGTTATTTTATTTTCACCTACGTGACTTTACCCAATAGAACCAAAGAGTATGGATCCTCGCAGTCACGAAAGCTTAAAATTTAGAATTTACATTGTAACTTTTAAGTCTATAGTTATAGATTGAACAAAGATAATGACTTTTTACTGGGATGGGGAATGCAGCAGCAGTTACACCCGAGGCAGCAATGAGAGGCGCACCGACAATCTCGTCAATCCGCTGCTGGATCCAATACTCGCTTAGTGACGGGCAAGAGAGCGCAAGGCTAACGTCAGTGGTGAGTACTTGAACGGCCGGTCCCTGAGGCACTGACCCCTTTACCGAACCATGGCAAAGTAAAGAACACAGTAACACTCATGGAGAGAGGGCTTTATCCGGAATGGCATCTACAAAGAGGCTACGAATTCTCCGATCGATGTTCACAGGTGTGCGTTGTACCGCGTGTGGGGAGCGGTGGCACATCGGTTATCGAGCCGATGCTCTGAATGGATGGCATTGCTGATAGAATGTCACTTTGCTGACTTCTCTGTATTTTGTTTTATTCATCCATATAGTCTCAATTTAACTCTGCATCTCTGTAAATGAACAACATTATTAATATTTATCAATATATATAGGCATACATATGGCCATAAATTAACATGGACTAAAACTCATATTCATTTGAAAATAGTGTATTTTGCGCTAAGATCCTGGCGACCCGAGTTCGATTATGTGAACCGGTCCTGGGCCTCTTCTAGGTCGACTCAGCCTCAAATGAGTACCTGGTGCGATGTGTAAACATCGCCACTCGGGAGAGACAAAGACGGCCGGGGGTGGTGCTGGCCACCCAACCCCACGTGCCGTGCTGGCCTTCATAGGCGGTGCTCCGTAACAGCACTTGCCCCAACGGTCTGTTAAGCCTACGCGGGGGATCTTTTATTTGTTGTACCGCATGAATGTTGCGCTCCACGTGCCTGGAGCGAGCGAGCTTCCTGAGGAACTGGGCAGGCGAAACGTCGCGCATTGGCACGATGCGCCACGCGTTTTCCAACCCGAGAGCTCATCAGATAGTCGTGCAGCTACCAAACACACCAATTGCATGCCAGGCTAGGTGTTCCCTCGACTTAAACATCTTACAATCCAGTCTCACATCGCCTTGATGCAAGAAGACATCTAAAGTGGGCCCTGGTCATTCATAAAACCCGTATTGGCAAATCTGCGTTGCACTTAGCTAATTCATTAACCCAAGAAACATAAGACGTCCATCAAATTTCCATTTAACTCTTCCTCAAACAAAAATATGAATAGGTGACCAAGCCTTTGACGTTGCAAACTATAACTGTTGTACATTTAACTACTTTTGCATAGTACGGAGCCAAACGTTATAATCGGAGTTGCTGGACACAAAATAAATTGCAGATGTGATTTGTATCCTTGATCCTTGCCCCTCATGCATCGATAGTTCAATGTTCATGTGCAGTGTGTTGTTGTTTTGGTGAAGTCTGGGACTATTCTTCTTTGGTTCTTTCGGTAAAGTCACGTAGAATGAGAATAAAATAATAAATTGATAAAATAAAATAACACAATAATATTCTCACGAAGTTTCGGCCACAACACAATCGGCCTTCTGATGAGAATATTATTGGGTCATTTTATTTTATCAATTTATTATTTTATTCTCATTCTACGTGACTTTACCGAAATAACCAAAGAAGATGAATCATTGCAGTCACGAAAGCTTTAAATCGAAATCTGGGACTATTGTTTTTTGTTTTGCTGCCTTGCCCCAAGAATGCATTCAGTGTTGCAAATTTGGACTTCATAATTTGTTTGGTTATGTATTTATGTTTTGTGACTTTCTTACCTTTTCTATATTTTGCACGATTTTCCTTAAGACCAAAACAGGTGAATTTATACACAATGCTTGCTGCCGCCTGATGATGCTAGTTCTGAGCGTTGCTCCTCCAACCTCTGCTGTTGTTGGAGGGTGACGGCCTCCAACTGCCCAATAGACTCACAGTGCACCTACCCTGGCACTGCCCAGTAGCGTCCTTCACGAGCCTGCTCCTCTGCCTCCTCTACAGAGGCCGACCTATGCTGTGTAGCAAACAAAGACAAAGATCCCCGCTGAAGCCTTAACAGCACCATTCCCAGCCGCCTTTGTCTCCTCAGTGGCGAAGCTTACTACAAACCGCACTAGGTACTCATTTAAGGCTAAGTCGACCAAGGGGAGGCCCGGGACCGGTTCAGATAACCATCGCAGGTGTTGACCGTGAACGGGAATCGAACCTGGATTGCCGGGTTTGTATCACAGCACGTTAACCATAGCACTACCGCTACCTGAAATGTGTAGCACCGTAGGCTGTAATGTATGAATTGTTTATCCTGACGCAAACATGAGGATATAATCTGTTAGCGGAGATTAGAGTATGTAGTCTTCCATATTCAACGCGCCCCTGTGTTACAACTTGCCCAATAATCTAACGGAGATAGACCCCACATCGAAGTTCTGTGTGGAAGCCACTGTCCCCGCAATATCCCCATGCACCCGCGCAATGCAATAATCCACGTGCTTACATTCCAACGTTCAAAGTCCGCTCTATTTGTCCTCCACGGGGATTTCTAGATTTTCTCAACTAATCCCCCATTTCAAGACGAGAGTCCGTGTAATATCGGCAGTTCACCAACACTGATTCAAGGGAGCCCGATGCTGCTGACGAGGCACCATACGTCGTAAGCGGTCGAGACGTTTTGGTGTCTTCATTTATTAAGGAGCATAAACCATGGCTTAAAGCTTTCGTGACTGCAGGAATCCATACTTTTTGGTTATTTCGGTAAAAGTCACGTAGGTATGGCCCGCTGGTTCTTCAGTTCCATTGCTGGATTTTTTTTTCTGTCTGAGAATGACCGATTGTGTTGCAATCGAAACGTCGTGATATATAATTTTTTATTTTTTTATTTTTATACCTACGTTACTTTACCGAAAGAACCAAAGAGTATCTTTTGGTAAAGTCACGCAGAACAAAATTATAAAACAAAAAACCATGACGTTTCGATCGCAACATAAGCAAACGTCATCAGGAGGAAAAAGGAGGGGGAAAGCTGCTGAGGCAGACTTTTTATAGGTTTGAAATGGGTGTAGCCCAAGGGTCACAAACAAAGTGGGCGGGGCTAGTGATGTTAAAGTGAGAAATTTGCATGTTAATGTAAGATGGGAGGGCGACTTCCACGCCGAGGGCACAGAGGTGGCTATTGTAATGTGAGAGATTAGCATGTTAATGTAAGATTGCAAAGCCGCCGCGATGTCGAGGACGTGAGCGATGGTGGCTGTGTTAGTGTGAGACATTTAACCTATTAATGTGAAATCAGAAAGTCGAAAATAACAACTAACATCGGAAGGTAGGATGGAAACATCACAGCCAGTTATGACTTGAACTGGTTAATAACGTCCTTCCAATGATTGCTCAGTTTGTACCCATCTTCTCGGTTGAAATTGTGTCTGTGTCTATATATCTGGATGGCTTCATGAACGAATCTTTGGTGATAGCCGGTGGGTTTGCAAAGTACTTTCGTTTTGGATAAATCAATTTCGTGTGAGCTCATCGCATTTAAACAGTGATCAGCCACAGCCGAGGTATTGGTCCTACCATGTTTCAGATCTGCCTTATGTTCCCGAACACGGTCCGAGACATGTCGCTTAGTTTCCCCAATGTAACTACTGCCACAGACACAGCTTAGTTTGTAGACGCCGTGGTATTGCATGTCAGAGATCACATCCTTCGCAGATTATGAATGATTTTGGAAATATTTTTGGTGACCCCTGCTATGTATGGCAAGGTGACGGTATTGATTGGGTCCTCAGATGGTTCTTTCTCAGCGGTTGGGGTGATAGCTTTAAGGATTGTGTAGTCTGAATATCCATTCATCTTGAGAGCTTGGTGTACGTGTTCCAGTTCACTGGCTAGGAGATGATGGTCGGAAATACATCGAGCTCTATGGTGTAGAGTTTTGATGAGGGAATTCTTCTGGGATGGATGGTGGTGGGAGTCAGGTTTTAGGTAGGCATCCATATGGGTGGCTTTCCTGTAGACAGTGTCCCATTGAGCCATCTGGTCTCTTTTCGATTAAAACATCCAAGAATGGTAACTTGTCATCCTTTTCCACCTCCATGGTGAATTTGATGGCTGGGTGTATGGAATTGGTTGAGGAACTGGTTCAGAGCAGGTCGGTCACATGGCCAGATGACGAACGTGTCATCTGCGTACCTCTTCCACAAGGACGGACATAAAGTGCATGCCTGGATGGCATCTGTCACAAATTTTTCCGTGAAAACATCAGCTACAACAAAGTTAGAGGTTGACACGATTGTTATCAATCAGAGTAACAGTCCAATTTCCGACAGCCTAAAATCGGTTCTAGCCAAAGGGTTGAATTTTGCAGTCACCCCTAAACACATCCCAGTTGATGATATCATTGCCCAGGTCTAAGGAGACGTTAAGGGTTTGGGACATATTACTGCAGACGTGGCAAGATCGGAAATCGCTGCAATCCTTAAAAACGCTAAGTCACCTACTAGCAACATCGGTAAGGATGAGTACTTTGAGCTTTCTCAATTCAAAAAGATAGAGCACATCGTCATTCTCTCCGCTGACAAGGGCAATCCCACAGACATCATGGACAAAACCACATACAAGAACAAAATTCAGGACCTACTTAATGATGGTAGCTATACAAAAATCAATAGAGATCCCACCAACCGCCTCGTTAAAAAAAAATAATATCATCACTGATTCGACATCTTTAATCGAACCAACCAAGCAGTTTTCCTTAAAACCCTCTGCTGCTAGATCACCCAGATTGTGAACGATTCGTTCATGAAGCCATCCAGGTAAAGTGGTACCTCGGTATACGTCGTTAATTCGTTCCAGAAGGTAGGACTTATACCGAAAATGACGTATACCAAACACATTTTTCCCATAATAAATGAAGGGAAAGGAAATAATCTGTTCCAGAGTATAACAAATGATATTTTATATAGCATATCATACATTAATGAGGTTGTATAAAATAATTTAGACACTAATTACTAAAATGCATACAGAAGCAACGTGACCGCGTTGCTGCCAGCTGCGCTGGTCACGTGGCATGACTCAACCACGCACGCGCACGCGCGCGCGCCTCGACCCGGGGCTCCACCCTCCATGGGGGCAACCCCCCACGCCCCCCGCCCCTCTCCCCAACGCCCCCCCCGCCCCTCTCCCCCCGCTCCTCTCCCCCACGCCCCCCGCTCCTATCTGCCACGCCCCCTGCCCATCTCCCCCATGCCCCCCGCTCCTCTCCCCCACGTCCCCCGCCTCTCTCCCCTCTCCTCCACGCCATCCCGCCCCTCTCGCTTTGTTTCAGTCGTGAACGGGGCATACGCGGGTACTGTACGCGGTGACTCATCCCGACCCATACAAGTTCTAGCAAGCGCGTCGTATCCCAAGCAAGACGTCGTATCCCAAGACATTTTTTTCTCGTAAAAACACGATGTATACCAATTTCGACGTATTCCAAAGCGGTCGTATACCGAGGCACCACTGTATATAGACAGACACAATTTCAACCGAGAAGATGGGTACAGACTGACTAATCATTGGAAGGACGTTATTAACCAGTTTACGTCATAACTGGCCGTGATGTTTCCATCCTACCTTCTGATGTTAGTTGTTATTTTCGACTCTCTGATTTTACTTTAACAGGTTAAATGTCTCACACTAACACAGACACCGTTGCTCGCGTCCTCGTCGTGGCGGCGGCTCTGCGATCTTACATTAACATGCTAATCTCTCACATTACAATAGCCACCTCTGCACCCTTGGCGTGGAAGTCGCCCTCCAATCTTACAATAACATGCAAATTTCTCACTTTAACATCACTAGCCCCGCCCACTTCTTCATGACCCTTGGGCTACATCCATTTCAACCCTTTAAAACAGTCTGCCTCAGCAGCCTTCCCTCCTCTTATTTCATCCTGATGACGCCTACATTAACATGCTAATCTCTCACATTACAATAGCCACCTCCACGCCCTCGTCGTACAAGTCCTCCTTCGATCTTACATTAACATGCAAATTTCTCACATTAACATCACTAGCCCCGCCCACTTCGTTTATGACCCTTGGGCTACACCCATTTCAAACCTTTAAAACAGCCTGCCTCAGCAGCTTTCCCCCTCCATTTTTCCTCCTAATGACAATTGCTTGTGTTGCAATCGAAACGTCGTAGTTTTTTGTAAAAAAAAATTGTTCTATGTGACTTTACCGAAGAACCCAAAAAATATGACCATAAACCATTATACGAACTCCGGTCATCTTCCCAGCGGCTTTTGGCTAGCCATCGAACAAAAACTGTCACCGCATCATGCGCTTTCAAATGCGCTTCTGCGGCCGTCTGGAATGCTCTTCCTTCCGATATGAGGAAACCACTGGAGCTTTGCACTTTTACATCAGCTTTATTTACAACTCATTTCTTTCGAAGAGTTTTTCGTGTTTAATTTGTTGTCCTTAAATCTTGATTTGAAGTTTTCGTGACTGCAGGAATCCATACTCTTTGGTTCTTTTGGTAAAGTCACGTAGGTATAAAATAAAATAAATCACGACCTTTCGATCGCAACACAAGCAGTCGTCCTCAGGAGGAAAAAATATAATCCAGCAGTGGAACTGCTGAACCAGCGAGAGAGCAGTTACAACAAGGTTATATATGTGGCGATGGGCAAGCAAGCGGGTGTCTGCTTGCCCATCGCCACATATATAACCTTGTTGTAACTGCTCTCTTGCTGGTTCAGCAGTTTCACTGCTGGATTATATTTTTTCTGCCTTCGGACGACTGCTTGTGTTGTTGTCCTTTCCCCGCACCTCCGATTAACAAGGTTGGCTATGTAGGGTGCGAAAGAAGTTCAACACACATGCATGCAATAGGAATGGGAGGGAAGAGAGGCTATACAAGTGTAGTGGCATAGCGCTGGATGCTGGCAAAAAAGGGTAACTGCGGTGTATGGCAGTACTCAAGTCAGCAAGCCATGATATACACGAGAGGGAGACATCTCGGGGAAAGGTCACAGAATGGGCCCATCGGGAAGCCCCGGGAACTCGCTAGTTGGTTCCAGATAGGGGGCATACCCGGGTCGGAGCAAGACCACGCTGAGAGTATAAGAGGGGCCCCTGTGGTGGACTTCGGGGCTGTTGCTGGAAGTGGGATCCCCATCGTGCTTCTCAAGTACATCGTCGTCACCATCTCGTCGTCATCACCATCTCCTCGTCGTCGTCTCCATCTTCACCATCATGGGGCGCTGCTAGTCAGACAGCCTACCAACAGTTCTAACTGAGTAGTGGTTGCTGACAATAGACAGACTTAATAATAATAGTGTTCACCCACGTCAGGTGTGTGTTATCCTGAAGGTCCTTTTGAAATAAAATAAGTGCCTCAAAGTCTTACTGTCTCCGAGTTGAGTTACTACATTTGGTGCTAGAAACGGAAAGAAAAAAAGTATTGATATTGAAAGCAGCGACGTGGAAGAACCCACCTGTAGTGTCCTCAGAGGACGATGATAACAGAAACGTTATCCCCTTAACAGCCCCGGAATCCGGGAACCCGGCCATGTGTCCTGAGGCAGCGGCCGACGAGGGATCACGCGAACTCACCGGGTGCCTCTGACAACTGTTCTCCTCTGCTGCACAGCTGGTCATCCAAATTGGGCTGGCTGCACCAGCCGGAGAATCCTCAGTGCAGGGGCTGCAGGCGGATGGGTCGCCTTCCACCGCCGTGCCCACGCGGGAACCAGTGGTTGTTTCGCCCGCGCACGCGGGTGGCCACCAGCAGCCAGAGCTATACCCCTACATCACCCCTCCCCCATGAAAAAAATAGCTGTCTCGGCTAACACAATTACTTTAACAGGGGTTAGCGGACATCAGCAACAAGACCCCGTAATTATTTAACCAGAACCGTGAGGGAAGTGCAACAATCCATGACGTCCGCAGGCACGCCACAGTCACGAGCATTGGGGTGGATCCCAGATCAAGCGGAAGCTGCAGTCTGGCTTGCGGTGGTGGCCACCAGCCGGACGACATCGGAACACAATTGTCATGATGGGAAGGGAGCTGTTCAGTGCAAACGAAGCACTCTTGGAGCGAGTCCTTGACGCCAGTCCCCCACCACGAGCAGGAACTTGTGCGCTGGGAACCACCGGAACATCACAAATGGCGTAGAGGGTGCGGCTCCTCCCTGGGAGAAGAAGATGGCAACTGGGCTTCCATGCACGGTCCTTCACACGGAAGCGCTGCCAGGGGATCCCTGGACTTCAGCTTCTGGGCTCAGTCGCCCCGACTCGTCGGACACATCAGACGCCCACCGCTCTGGAGATGGAGATGAACTATCTAATAGGGTGGAACATAGGGTTTTAACCGTGACGGGTGCACAAAATAGTGACGGCGACCGACCTGTATATACACAAACTGCGGCCTCTTGACCTTGATCACCTCAACAGGGCCCTGCAACGGCCAGTATAATTTAGGGGACATACCCAGGGACACCTGGGGACAATGCAATGACGCCTTGTCCCCAGTTGGTCATGGGGCCCCGGACTCCCGTTGCCCCACGAGCTTCTCATTTGCATGCTGCCGTTTGGCCGAATTTTCCTGAGACACCTCCTGCGCCTCCTTCAAACGCCTAAGCATGACCTGCATGGGCATGGGCATGACGGCCCTCTTTTTACCCAAGTCCATGCCCAACTGTGCTTCCATGGGGGGATCACTCTCCCTCCTGTACATGATATTAAACCGGGAGAATCCTGTTAAAGCATGAGGGGCCAATCTATATGCAGGCAGGACACCGGGGATGTGCAAATTCCAGTCCAACTGCACCTCATTAACTCTTTGGCACAACATGGACATAAGAGTCCTGTGCAAGCGTTCCACCATCCCATCCGTCTGAGGATGGTAGAGCGAAGTTCTATTTTTTCTTGTACCCAGCGAGTCACACACCTCCCATAACGATTTAGAAGAAAAATTCCACCCCTGATATTTAATAAGTTGTTCAGGAGCTCCCTTATCCATTACGTAGACGTGCAGAAATTTGTCCACAATGGATGTGGCCGACTGGTCTAGCAGAGGCCATGCCATCGGCCACCGGGAAAGATATTCCACCCCGACCAGGAGAAATTTTTTCCCCTCTGAATAGTGGGAATGGCCCGAGAATATCTAATTTGACTAGCTCGTTAATTTGAGACACCGTGATAGTTGTAATAGTGGCTTGTGGAGTGTGCAGTCAGTACAACATTTCACCATGTAGTATACATGATCCATCATACCGGGCCAATAGAAGTCACTCTTCAGCATTAGCAAAGTTTTACGGACTCTGAGACAAACACGAATCGCAGATGCTTATAAATGCTCCTGAAACTTTGACTTAAAACGTTCGTGACTGCAGGAATTAATATTCTTGGTTCTTTCGGTAAAATCACGTATATAGAAACAAAACTAAATCAAATTAATTTTTTTTAATAATAAAAGCAAAAAAAACAATAAAAATAAAAAGTCAAAATTGTAAAATAAAATGTTAATTACAAATTAAAATATGGCTTACTAAAAATCCATGAAGAAGGTATACCCCTTCGTCTCATCGTCTCCACCATTGACTCACGCACCTACAAACTGGCCCGATATCTGTCGGAGACCTTGCAGCCATTCACTGGCAAGACCACCTCTTCTATTCTTAACTCAGCTCACCTGGTTTCATTGTCCCCAGGTGATTTGCTCGTTAGTTTCAATGTAGTTATTTTGTTCACCAAAGTTCCTGTGCCCGATACCATTGTAATAATTGAAGATTTGGTCCAACAAGGACTGAATGCTGATGTAACAGCCCTGGTGAGACACTGCCTCACCAATACAGTCTTCACTTGGAATGGACCATTCTACAAACAAACTGAAGGCACCCCAATGGGTTCTCCCTCATCTCCGGTTGTGGCCAACATTTTAATGGAAAAATTTTAGACGGACGCCATCCAGGCATCCACTCTATGTCCGTCTTTGTGGAAGACATACGTGGATGACACGTTTGTCATCTGGCCACATGGCCGACCAGCTCTGAAATAATTCCTCAACCACATCAATTCCATACACCCAGCAAACAAATTCACTATGGAGATAGAAAAGGATGGCATGAGACCAGATGGCTCAATGAGCCACTCTGTCTACACGAAAGTAAACCTGATTCCCACCACCATCCATCCCAGAAAAATGCCCTCATCAAAACGCTACACCATAGAGCTCAATGTATCTCCGACCATGAACACCTGACCAGTGAACTCAAGCACGTACACCAAGCTCTCAAGGCGAATGGATATTCTGACTACACTATCCACAAAGCCATCACCCCAACCGTGAAGGAGCCATCTGAGGATCCAATCAAAACCATCACCTTGCCATACATAGCAGGGGTAACCAAAAATATTTCCAAAATAATGAACAAACACAAGATCCAGGTTCGATTTAACACAGTGCATAAAATTTGTGACCTGATCCCATCTGTGAAGGACAAAATTCCTGACATGCAATATCCCGGCGTCTACAAACTAAGCTGTATTTGTGGCAGCAGTTACATTGGGGAAACTAAGCAACATGTCTCTGACCGTGTTCTTGAACATAAGGCAGATCTCAAACACGACAGGACCAATACTTCTGTCGTGGCTGATCATTACTTTAATGCAGCTGGCTCACATGAAATTGATTTCTCTAAGACAATGGTACTTTCCAAGCCGACTGACTATCAACAAAGATTCGTTCACGAAGCCATCCATATATACAGACACAGTCACAATTTCAACCGAGACGACGGTTTTAAACCCAGCAATCATTGGAAAGATGTCATCAACCACTTTGGGTCATGACTTGTGTTTTCTTGTCAACCTTTACCGTCAGTAGTGTGGATGTGTGGAGCGAGTTGAAATGCCCCCCCATCTCTACCCCCCTCTCCCCCCCTATTTCTGACCCCCCCTCCACCCTCCTCTCCCCCTATCTCTGCCCCCTTCCTCCCCCCCATTGTCTGCTCCTACATTACCGCTGGCTGACTGGCTGCCCCGCCCATGCTGTTTGTGCTGCACAAGCTCCTGCATTAGCGTGTTGCTCGCGCAGCTCGTTTTGCTTGCGCAGCTCTCGTCCCCTGCCCACTCACTTTGGAACCCTTAAACATTTGGAGGCTTGCCGCCTCTTTTCTCTCCGCCTGATGAAGACCACTTGTATTGCGATCGAAACGTCTTCGGTTTTTTGTATTTATTATTTTTAATTTATTTATAATTTTATTTTACTATTTTTATTTTTTATTTTTATTGTGTTTTTTTGCTTTCATAATATTTAATTCATCATTATTTTTATTATTTTTTAAAAAAAATTATTAAAATTTTCTTATTTATATTTTTCTATCTACGTGATTTTACCAAAAGAACCAAGAATATGCTCCTGAAATGTGCCCCCGAATACAATGCCATCGTCCAGGTAAATGAGGCACAAGTCCCATTGAAGACCTGCCAAGACCATTTCCATAAGCTGCTGGAATGTGGCAGAAGCCGAATGCAGCCCCATAGGGAGGCAATTAACTTGGAACAATCCTTGGGGTGTTTGGAACATGGTTTTAGGCCTGGATTCTTCATCCAAAGGCAAGTGCCAAAATCCGGACAACAAATCGAGGGTTAAAAAGAACCGTGTACACAACAAGGCATCCAAGGAGTCATCCATCCAAGGGAGTGGATACGCGTCCGCCACAGAAAATGTGTTCTGCTTGCGGAAATCAATGCAAAATCGCAGACTCCCATAAAATGGAAGCCCCCCATGGGATGATAGAGGGGGAAATAATGTCCGCACCCCGGGATGGTGAAGACGGAGACGACAACGAGGACATGGTGATGACGACGAGATGCGATGACAATGGTCTTGAACAACCATGACGGGGATTCCACTTCCAGGCAACAGCCCCGAGCTCCCGCTCAGGGCCCACTCTTATGCTCCACTCCGCCCTGACCAAGCCCCACTTCTGGAACCTACTAGTGGGTTCCCAGGACTTCCCGATAGGCCCACTCTATGACCTTTCCCCCGAGATGTTCTCCTCTCATATATACTGTGGCCTGCTGACGCGAGTACTGCCGTGCACCGCAGTTACCGTTTTCCGCCAGCAGCCAGCACTATACTCCTACCACCACAGTCAGCATCACAACGCTGTAGTCATAGCAGGATACCGCCAGTCAGCATGCAATGCTGTAGTCATAGCCGGATACCACCACAGTCAGTATGCAATGCTGTAGTCATAGCAGAATACCACCACAGTCAGTATGCAATGCTGTAGTCATAGCAGGATACCACCATAGTCAGCATGCACTGCTATAGTCATAGCAGGATACAACCACAGTCAGCATGCAATGCTGTAGTCATAGGAGGATACAACCACAGTCAGCATGCAATGCTGTAGTCATAGCAGGATACCACTGCAGTCAGTATGCAATGCTGAAGTCATAGCAGGATACCACTGCAGTCAGTATGCAATGCTGTAGTCATAGCAGGATACCACCACAGTCAGCATGCAATGCTGTAGTCATAGCAGGATACCACTACAGTCAGTATGCAATGCTGTAGTCATAGCAGGATACCACCACAGTCAGCATGCAATGCTGTAGTCATAGCAGGATACCACCACAGTCAGCATGCAATGCTGTAGTCATAGGAGGATACAGCCACAGTCAGCATCACAATGCTGTAGTCATAGCAGGATACAACCACAGTCAGCATCACAATGCTGTAGTCATAGCAGGATACCACCAGTCAGCATGCAATGCTGTAGTCATAGCCGGATACCACCACAGTCAGTATGCAATGCTGTAGTCATAGCAGAATACCACCACAGTCAGTATGCAATGCTGTAGTCATAGCAGGATACCACCATAGTCAGCATGCACTGCTATAGTCATAGCAGGATACAACCACAGTCAGCATGCAATGCTGTAGTCATAGCAGGATACCACCACAGTCAGCATGCAATGCTGTAGTCATAGCAGGATACCACCACAGTCAGTATGCAATGCTGTCATCATAGCAGGTCCCACCACAGTCAGTATGCACTGCTGTAATCATAGCAGGTACCACGACAATATGCACTGCTGTAATCATAGCAGGTACCACAACAGCAGTTTCCACTGCTGTAATCATAGCAGGTACCACCAGTCAGTATGCACTGCTGTAATCATAGCAGGTACCACAGTCAGTATGCACTGCTGTAATCATAGCAGGATACCACCACCGTCAGCATGCAATACTGTAGTCATAGCAGGAAACCACCAGTCAGCATGTAATGCTGTAGTCATAGCAGGATACCACCACTGTCAGTATGCAATGCTGTAGTCATAGCAGGATACCACCACAGTCAGTATGCAATGCTGTAGTCATAGCAGGACACCACCAGTCAGCATGCAATGCTGTAGTCATAGCAGGATACCACCACAGTCTGGATGCAATGCTGTAGTCATAGCAGGATATCACCATAGTCAGCATGCACTGCTATAGTCATAGCAGGATACAACCACAGTCAGCATGCAATGCTGAAGTCATAGCAGGATACAACGGCAGTCAGCATGCAATGCTGTAGTCATAGCAGGATACCACTGCAGTCAGTATGCAATGCTGTAGTCATAGCAGGATACCACCACAGTCAGCATGCAATGCTGAAGTCATAGCAGGATACCACCACAGTCAGCATGCAATGCTGTAGTCATAGCAGGATACCACCACCGTCAGCATGCAATGCTTGAGTCATAGCAGGAAACGACCACAGTCAGCATGCAATGCTGTAGTCATAGCAGGATACCACCACAGTGAGCAAGCAATGCTGTAACCATAGCAGGATACCACCACCATCAGCATGCAATGCTGTAGTCATAGCAGGATACCACCACAGTCAGCATGCAATGCTGAAGTCATAGCAGGATACCACCACAGTCAGCATGCAATGCTGTAGTCATAGCAGGATACCACCACCGTCAGTATGCAATGCTGTAGTCATAGCAGGATACCACCACAGTCAGCATGCAATACTGTAGTCATAGCAGGATACCACCACAGTCAGCATGTAATGCTGTAGTCAAAGCAGTATACCACCACAGTCAGCATGCAATGCTTGAGTCATAGCAGGAAACGACCACAGTCAGCATGCAATGCTGTAGTCATAGCAGGATACCACCACAGTCAGCAAGCAATGCTGTAGTCATAGCAGAATACCACCACAGTCAGCATGCAATGCTGTAGTCATAGCAGGATACCACCACAGTCAGCATAACAATGCTGTAGTCATAGCAGGATACCGCCAGTCAGCATGCAATGCTGTAGTCATAGCCGGATACCACCATAGTCAGCATGCAATGCTGTAGTCATAGCAGGATACCACCACAGTCAGCATGCAATGCTGTAGTCATAGCAGGATACCACCACAGTCAGCATGCAATGCTGTAGTCATAGCACGATACAACCACATTCAGAATGCAATGCTGTAGTCATAGCAGGATACCACCGCAGTCAGTATGCAATGCTGAAGTCATAGCAGGATACCACTGCAGTCAGTATGCAATGCTGTAGTCATAGCAGGATACCACCACAGTCACCATGCAATGCTGTAGTCATAGCAGGATACCACCACAGTCAGCATACAATGCTGTAGTCATAGCAGGATACCACCACAGTGAGCATGCACTGCTATAGTCATAGCAGGATACAACCACAGTCAGCATGCAATGCTGTAAACATAGCAGGATACAACCGCAGCATGCAATGCTGTAGTCATAGCAGGATACCACCACAGTCAGCATACAATGCTGTAGTCATAGCAGGATACCACCACTCAATATGCAATGCTGTAGTCATAGCAGGATACTACCATAGTCAGCATGCAATGCTGTAGTCATAGCAGGATACCACCACAGTTAGTATGCAATGCTGTAGTCATAGCAGGATACCACCAGTCAGCATGCAATGCTGTAGTGATAGCAGGTATTACCACAGTCAGTATGCACTGCTCTAGGGAAAGCAGGTCCCACCAAAAGTAGCTATGCACCATATTATTGGTTCTTTCAGTAAAGTCACGTAGAAGGGAAATAATAAAATAATAAAAATCTAACATAATATAATAAAATTCTCACGTTTAGGCCACAACGCAAGCAGCCGTCCTCAGGTGAAGAAACAGAGCTGTCGGAAAGACAGCGTCCTAACGAACACTGCTAAGCTTGGCAGCGTATTTTAAATTGGGTGGGAGGAGGAGAGCGTCTTGATAAAGAAGTTTACATAACAGAGGAATTTAGCATGTTTATGACAAATGCAGATATGGGATTAGTCACTCCTTGTGGAATGTGTAGGCAGGTGGGGGGTCTCAAAGTAATATTATGTTAGTGTATCATTGAGGATTGGCAATAATAAAGGGAGATAAAATTTTTATAATAAAGAACTGCAACAGCCCAAACCACCGCGTATCAAGCTAGTGCATTATGTGGAAAATAAAAAAGGGAGTTTCTAAAGAACTACACATACCCTACTACCATGCAATAAACCGATGTGAAAAAAAATATAAACTACATCAATATAATCAATGTACTCAATATACTCTCCAATAAGCTGAGCTGTTAACATTAAGTAACTGGGTATACACTACACTATATAATGACTACCATGTAGTAAACTGATAAAAAAACTAAAATATAAACTACATCAATATAATCAATATACTCAATATACTCTCCAATAAGCTGAGGTTACATATCAGCAGAGGAATTTAGTATATTGACGCTAAGCAACTGCAACTACCCTACTACTAACAAAAAGTCATTATACACTACAATTTTACGTCACAAAAAATATATGCCTCCAACTAAACTTTTTTCTACATCACACGACTATACCCCATCATATATAGTCAGTATAGTCGTGTGATGTAGAAAATGTCATGTCATGTTCAAGTGATGAGCTCAATTCATGTCACTTTCAAGTGATGAGTACACTGCATGTCACGTCCAAGTGATGAGCTCACTGCATGTCACATTCAAGTGGCGAGCTCACTGCATGTCTTATTCACGTAACGAGCGCACTGCATGTCACGCTGAAGTGGTGAGTTCACTGCATGTCACATTCAAGTGATGAGCACACTGCATGTCCCATTCAAGTGATGAGCACACTGCATATCACATTTAAGTGATGAGCACACTGCATGTCATATTAAAGTGGCGAGCTCACTGCATGTCACATTCAAGTGTTGAGCTCACTGCATGTCACATTCAAGTGATGAGCGCACTGCATGACGTTCAAGTGGTCAGTGCACTACATGTCACATTCAAGTGTTGAGCTCACTGCATGTCACATTCAAGTGGTGAGCTCATTGCATGTCACATTCAAGTGGCGAACTCACTGCATGTCACATTCAAATGATGAGCACACTGCATGTCACATTCAAGTGGTCAGTGCACAATATGTTACATTCAAGTGTTGAGCTCACTGCGTGTCACATTCAAGTGATGAGCTCACTGCATGTCCCATTCATTCATGTGATGAGCTCCCTGCATGTCACATTCAAGTGATGAGCTCACTGCATGTCACACTCAAGTGATGAGCGCACTGCATCTCACATTCAAGTGATAAGCTCACTGCTCGTCACATTCAAGTGGTGAGCTCACTGCTCGTCACATTCAAGTGATGAGCTCCTCCTCCTGCACGTAGCGTGGCAACCCATGGCACCTGTTGGGTCTGGGTTCCTGCGAGGAGGTGGGAGGTGGAGGAGGTTGAGTTGGAACTGGTGGTGGAGGAGGTGGACCCCTGACAAGGCCATTTTACCCCACCCTACCTGGCCAGTATAACCCCACTCTCACTGGCCATTATAACCCCACCCTATCTGGCCATTATGAACTGACCCTCCCTAGCCATTATAACCCCACCCTACATGGCCATTATAAACCCACCCTACCAGCCTATTATAAACCCCAGTGACACGACACATATGGACCCAGAACCCACACATCACTGACAATTATCACGATTGGTAATACCCCTAGACAACAAAGCCGAGGCTAATTAGCGTAATTGCATAAATTGACATAATTACCTAATTTTGTAAAATTACACCTTTTGCATTTTTCATTTCATTTTTATTATTTTTCAAGTCAATATATACAACAATCCTGACCCTGATGCCTGTTGTATATTTGAAGTTCGCATGTTTCTCTCACTCTCCCCTTCGTTGTGTGAATTTTTGTCCGGCTCCTGTTTGTCACTCCACATTTATAGTTGCTGATATAAATTGACACGTAAAATGCGACTTAATTGGGCAATCATATGTGGCCAGGTTACGTCTGAAAAAGAGACATATATCTTATGGGCCTTACCTGGTAAAATAAACAAATAAGCAGGTGGCTAGGTGAGTGATTGAATGAGAGAGTGGCTGAGTGATTGAGTGGTTGAGGGAGTGAGTGGCTGAGTTAGTGAGTGGCTGAGTGAGAGGCTGAATGAGTGAGTGGTTGAGTGAGTGGGTAGCAGAGTGACTAAGCAGCTGAGTGGCTGGGTGAGTGAGTGGTTGATTGAGAGCTTGAGAACGTGAGTGGTTGAGTGAGTGGCTGAGTGAGTGGCTGGTGAGAGGCTGAGTGAGTGAGTGGCTGAGTGGTTGAGTGAGTGGCTGAGTGGGTGGCTGAGTGAGTGGCTGAGTAAGTTAGTGTTTGAGTGGCTGAGTGAGTGAGTGGTTGAGTGAGTGGTTGAGTTGGTGGCTGAGTGGTTGAGTGATTGACAGGTTGAATGAGTGGCTGAGTGAATGAGTGGCTGAGTGAATGAGTGGCTGCGTGAGTGAGTGACTGCGTGAGTGAGTGGATGCGTGAGTGAGTGGTTGAGTGAGTGGTTGAGTGAGAGGTTGAGTGAGAGGTTGAGTGAGTGGCTAAGTGAGTCAGTGGCTGGGTGATTGAGTGGCTGAGTGACTGAGTGGTTGAGTGGCTGATTGAGTCAGTGGCTGGTGATTGAGTGGCTGAGTGGGTGGCTGAGTGAGTGAGACACGGGAAGCAAGAGGGAGACAGGGGGAGATAGAAGAGTGAGACACGGGGAGAGAAAGGAGACACGGGGAGAGAGAGGAGGGAGACAGGGGGAGGTTGGAGAGGAAAAAGCGGGGAGAGAGAAGAGACATGGGGAAAGATAGGAGGGAAACGCGGGGAGGGAGAGGAGAGACTCACAGCGACATAGAGGAAGGAGACACGGGGAGAGAGAGGAGGGAGACCCTGGGAAAAAGAGAAAGGGGGAGACACGGGGAGGAGGTGAGAGGTAGGAGGAGAGTGCGTGGAGGTGAGAGGGGAGAGATAGGAGGAGAGTGCGTAGAGGAGGCGAGGGCTCCTATAATGATGACTTCAAGGCATGCTGGGAGACAAGTTCATGTGACCCACATAGCACAGGGAGCCATCGCTGTTGGAACCGCATGGGCAGGGAACGTGGCCTCCAACCCACCACCTGCACCAGCCTCACCACCACAAACCAACAACCACAACTAGAACTACAAATTCAACCACAAATGTAACCACAAATGTAACCACAGCCACAACCATAACCAACAACCATAACCACTATAACCACAACTATAACCAAAACCAACTACAATTATAACCACACCCACAACTATAACCACAATTATAACCATATCTATAACCACAACTCTAAGCACTAAAACCAGACACAACTATAACCACAACCATAATATAACCACTACAACTATAACCGCATCTCCGGTTATCACAGGTGGCTACATATGGTGCGAAAGAAGTTCAACACACATACAACAAAAGACAAAGATTTATTCTATAGCCTATAACAGACTGTTGGGGCAAGTTCTGTTAGCGAGCACCTATGGAGGCCTGCAGTGTGGAACACAAGCAGGTGGGTGGCCAGCACTACACCCGACCGTCTTTGTCTCCCGAGTGGCGATGTTTATTACACACCACAACAGGTACTCATTTCAGGCAGAGTCGACGTAGGGGAAGCCCTGGACTGGTTCAGATGATCGTCACTGGTGTTGGCCGTGAGCGGGAATCGAACTTCCTCGGGTCCGTGGCGTGGCGTTCAACCGCTACTCTACCGCTCCCTACACATACAACAACCATGAAAGCCAACATAACCACCTTCACCACAACTATAACCACAAAAACATAACATAACCATCACAACCTTGACCACAATCACAATTATAACCACAACCCCAAGTATAACAACAACAATAACATAACCACAACTGTAACTATAACCATGAAAACCCCAACCTCCACGTACACAACTATAGCCACAAAAAATATACCCCCCACAACCGCAAAGATTACCACAACCAAAAGCACCATAACCAACATAACAACCTACACCACAACTAAAACCTGAACCACCACTACAACCAGCGATACAACCACAACTATAACCGCAGCCACCACATTCAAAACCACCACAACCAACATCACCTCAACCACCACAACCATAACAAGCAACATAACCACAACAACCACATTGATGCTGATACTCTAACACCACCTACACAACCACTTTATCAAGGCTCTATGTATCCGTGTGTCCATGTGTCTCCGTGTGTCTCCACATGTCCCTGTGGGTGGGTGAATAGATGGGTTAGTGGGTGAGTTGGTGAGTGGGCAAGTGAGTGGGTGGGTGTGTGGGCGATGGAATCGAACCTGCACCTCTGCAGTGCAAGTCCAGTGAGATAACCACCCGCATGTGGTGGGGTAAAGTGTGGGTAAGCCCACCTTGCTCCAAAACGTGGAGATCAGCGTGGAAGAGTAGACCAAATACCCTAATTAGCGGCGTCTAGTGGAGGCCTCCTCCGCCAGCACGCGATTCGCCTCCTTCACAATAAACCCTTCTTTGCAAAGATAAAAAAGTATATTTGACTCATCCCATCAGCCTCTCATCAGCAGCAATGGCTCAAATCGAGCGCCTCTCTGGGCCGCTTTCCACCTTCAGTGCCTCAGCAGCAGCGCCGGGCTCTACTTGGACCGATGCCGTGAGCCCAGCAGCTGTTTAGAAGCCTACGACTGTGGGCCGCCTTTGTCTCTCCTCCACCACTGCTGAGGTGTCCACACCATGCGAGGTTCTCACCTTCAGGCTGAGTCGACCCAGAGGAGGCCCAGGCAGCGAACCGCTTCAGAAGTTGGCGCCACGTTCACCGGCGGAAGCGGAAGTAGAGAGAGCAGCAGAAGCATCGCGTGTGGGGAGCAGCTGAGGAGTGGATCAGAACTGTGTATTAGTGGTGGTGTGGTAGTGGTGGTGTGGTTGTTAGTGGTGGGGTTGTTATTGGTGGTGGGGTTGTTATTGGTGGTGGCGTTGTTAGTGGTGGGGTTGTTGTTAGTAGTGCTCTGTTAAGGCTATATACGGGGGAGCTTTGTCTTCGGTGGTGTTAGTGGGGGGAGGGGGCGTAGGGGGGGGGGCTCACAGGATATTGCGTCACTGAGGGCGTGATCACCGAGCCCCGCCCCCACTTGCTTCTGCCGATCTTTTTTTCTCACATGTGGCGGGAGAGAAGCACCGAGACGACAGAAGCAGCGACTCTTTGGAGGAAGTGAGGAACTGTAGGTGAGTGGTGATGTGAGTGGTGAGGACGTGTGTGTGTTTGTGTAGTGTACTGGCAGGAGGAGTGGTGGCGTTAGTGGTGTTACTGATAGTGATGGTGGTGTGTTGTGAGTGAGCCGTGACGATGTGAGTTCATGTCAGAATCAGAATATTTATACTGGAGTCAGATGAGCTATACAACTCTTTCTCACAGATGTCCAGTGTTGTGGGTGAGTGGTAAAGATGTAACCTTGTCTTGATGTGAGTTTCTTATTAATGATGTGGGTCCGTGTTAATGATGTGGGTTTGTGATTTAAAGCTTTCGTGACTGCAGTAATTCATATTCTTAGTTCTTTCGGTAAAGTCACGTTGAAGGGAAACAATAAAATATATATAAAACAATACAAATTCTCACGACGTTTCGACCATAACACAAACGGTCGTCATCAGGTGTGTCGGTTTGCATAAATTTATTTATTTTTAAACGGTGTATTTATTTATTAAAAACGTTAGCGCCACACGCAGCGATTTGGCAGTTTATTTAGAAGGACGAGTCCGATTTAAAGCTTTCGTGACTGCAATGATTCATCTTCTTTGGTTCTTTCGGTAAAGTCACGTAGAATGAGAATAAAATAATAAATTTATAAAATAAAATAACACAATAATATTCTCACGACGTTTCGGCCACAACACAAGCGGCCTTCATCAGGTGAAGGGACGAGACTGTCTGGTAGGACAGCACTGGAGTGAAAAAGCCACGTTCAGATCACGACCTTTAAGCTGTGTGAGAGGAAACAAAGCGCCTTGACAAAGGAATTAGCATATAATTTAGCATTGAAATGGCTGAGTGATTAGCTTGTGACTGGTCACAGAAATGGCTATGTTAAAAGTTAAAGCATACACATCCGCAGAAGCACCCCTTGACAAAGGAATTAGCTTAGAATTTAGCATTGAAATAGCTAAGTTAAAGCATACACATCCGCAGAGGCACCCCTTGACAAAGGAATTAGCATAGAATTTAGCATTGAAATAGCTGAGTGATTAGCTTGTAACTGGTCACAGAAATAGCTATGTTAAAGTCAGAGCATACACATTCACCGAGGCACTTAGTACAAATCAAACAGAATAATTTATCCTTGAAATAACTAGGCGAATTTAGCATTGAAATAACTGAGTGATTAGCTAGTGACTGGTCACAGAAATGGCTATGTTGAAGTCAAGGCCTACACATCTGAGCTATTCACAGTACTATATAGTGAACCAATAAAAAACTAAAATATAAATTACCTTAATGTTATCAATAAACTCTATATTCTCCAATCAGCTAAGCTACCAACAATAAGTCGTTATATATCACAATGCTATATGGCGAAAAAATGGGTGGATTCTTACCCTCAACTTTAGCAACACGGATAGCTACGGGCCCCGTTCAGACAGACGAGTTCATCCATGGTCGGAACAGAGGAGGGGGAGAGAGACAGCTGCGAGGCGCTATTATACTCCATGTTGTAAACCATACCATTTACCGTGGTGTGAGAGGTATTAAGAGTCAATGCTGGCGAAAGAGCTGCGGTCTGAAGGTCATCGTAACATACAATTAATTAAGAACAGAAATGGTTTAAAACATCTTTCCAATGGTTACTAAGCCAGAATCCATCTTCTCGGTTGAAATTGTCTCTGTGCTTGTATATGTGAATGGCCTCATGAACGAATCTCTCATGGTAGCCGGTTGGTTTGCAAAGAACCTCCGTCTTGGAGAAGTCAATGTCATGTGAGCCCAATGAATTATAACAGTGATCTGCCACGGCAGAGGAGTTCGTTCTACCGTGTTTCAAGTCTGCTTTATGTTCGCGGATGCGGTCCGAGATATGTCGTTTGGTTTCTCCAATGTAGCTACTACCACAGAGGCACTTTAGTTTGTAAACGCCCAGGTACTGTATGTCTGGAACAGCATCTTTTACAGATGGAACCAGATCATGGATTTTATGTACTGTGTTGAATCGGACCTGGATCTTGTGTTTATTCAGGATTTTGGAGATCTTTTTAGTGACCCCTGCAATGTAGGGTAAGGTGATGGTTTTGAGTGGCTCCACAAGAGGATCCTTCTTCATGACTGGAGTGATGGCTTTGCGGATTGTGTAGTCGGAGTAACCATTAGCCCTGAGAGCCTGGTGTACGTGCTTGAGTTCACTGGTAATGTGTTCCTGGTCGGAAATGCATTGGGCGCTATGGTATAGAGTCTTGATGAGGGAGTTCTTCTGGGATGGATGGTGGTGGGAATCCGGTTTCAAGTAAGCATCTGTATGGGTAGCTTTCCTGTAGACAGAGTGGCTCATTGAACCATCATGTCTCCTTTTAATTAAGACATCCAAAAAGGGTAGTTTGCCATCTTTTTCGACCTCCATGGTAAATCTGATGGCTGGGTGTATGGAATTGATGTGGTCGCGGAATTGGTCTAGAGCAGGCTGGCCATGTGGCCAGATGACAAAGGTGTCATCAACGTACCTCTTCCATAAGGTCGGGCATAGAGTGGCAGTCTGGATGGGGTCAGTTTCAAATTTTTCCATGAATACGTTGGCTACAACCGGAGATAGGGGGGAGCCCATTGGGGTGCCCTCAGTTTGTTTGTAGAAAGTTCCATTCCAGGTGAAGTATGTGTTGGTTGAGCAATGTCTCACCAAGGGGGGTACACCAGTATGCAGTCCTTGATGATCCAGGTCTTCAATGATAGCGATGGTGTCAGTTACCGGGACTTTGGTGAACAAGGACACCACATCAAAACTGACAAGCAGGTCGTCTGGGGACAGGGAAATGCCTTTGATTGTCGATTCCAGGTGAGTAGAATTTAATACCGCAGAGGTGGTTTTTCCAGTGAAAGGTCGCAGTATATCAGCAAGAAAACGTGCCAGTTTGTAGGTGGGGGAGTTGATAGTAGAGACGATGGGACGAAGGGGTGTATCTTCTTTGTGTATCTTTGGAAGGCCCTATAATCGTGGTGGTCTGGCAGCAGAGGGTTTCAACGAGAACTGTTTGATCTCATCAATTAATGCTGTTGAATCAGAGATGATTTTGTTCGTTTTGGTGACCAGGCTGTTGGTGGGATCTCTTTTTATTTTTGTATAGCTGCCATCGTTGAGTAGTTCTCAATTAAAAAAGAGGGATGATATTGTCGTCCTCTCAGCCGACAAGGGCAATGCCACTGTCATCATGGACAAAACAGAATATAACACATTGCCTTACTCGAGACTTTAGTTGTTATTTTTGCTGTGATCTGCTCCATTAACGGATGTAGAAAGTAAAATAACTTGTAGCGTGTTCAACTTCTTTCAACGTAGCCAACTGTGCTAATCGGAGTGTTGGGAGCAAGGGCAACACTAAAACACAAGCGCATGACTAAACAGTTTAACACGCAGGCTGTGCTATAAACTGTTTAACACGCAGGCTTTCGCGACAAATATTATCCATAATACACGTTTTTTTGGGTTAGATCACGTAAAATTGTACCAAAAAAACTGTATTATGTGCTATAAACCTGTATTGTGTGCTATAGACAATTACCTTTATGTTCCTGTTCAGGAAATGACGATACAGTACAGAAAATTAGGAGCACGCGGTACACCACCAGTGGCTACCGCGTCTACTACCGCGTGTGCAGGCGGTGCAACTGCACGGGCCCACACAAGCGGGGAGCGGCTGCATTGCCACGCCACGTGGAGGAGAGGGGGACATTGGCAGGCTCCATTATCTTGTTCCTTGCACCAGGCCCAGAGACCCTCACACAGAGACCCAGACCCTCACACAGAGACCCAGAGACTCGCACAAAGACCCAGAAGAGACCCTTACAGATAGCCAGCGACTCGCACACAGAGTCACAAGAGACCGACAGACGCTGGACACGAGAGACCCAGAGACCAATGCGGCAGCGACTCCGTGAGCAGGGATGGTGCGAGACCGCGCTTTGGGTGACACCACGTGGTGATGACACCACGTGCCGAGTGCGCGCGCCGAGTCACGTGGAGGCGGGCGGCCATCTTACCTGGGGACAGTGCTGTACTGTAACAGCGGGGGAGCGGTGGTGCAGCGGTTAGCGCGGTGCTGTGTGTAAACATCGCCACTAGGGAGAAAAAGGCGGCCGGGCGTGGTGCCTGCTGCACACCCCCTCGTGTGCCATGCATAGCTGCTCGCTAACAGCACTTTCCCCAAAAGCCTGTTCAGGATATACGGGGGATCTTTGTGTCAGTCTGTGTGTGTGTCTGTGTGAGTGTGTGAGTGAGTGTGTGAGCGGCAATATCTTTTCATCGGTTGCGTAACGCTGTGTGGAAGCTACCTGGTCTGTCACTTCGCATTAAGCTTCAGGTCTTCTCGGCCACGGTCATTCCCTTCCTTCTCTGCACTTGCGAAACGTGGACCCCCCTAATGGAGCATCTTCGCAGGTTGGAAACATTTAAGCTGGCCTGCCTACGATCCATCCTGGGTTTAACCAGGCTGGATTGTGTGAGGAGCTCATAAATCCTCGAAAGATCTGGGCAAGGTCCCATCGGTGAGCTCCTCTGGCAGGCAAGGCTGTGTTGGCTGGGTCATGTAGCCCGCATGCCCAGCCACCGCATGCCGAAACAGCTTTTGTTCGGTCGGATCGAGGGGGCTAAACGGGCGCGGCATGGGCTAGAGAAGAGATGGAGTGATGTGGTACAGGAGGACGTGGAGCTGAGTGGACTTGCCGATGACTGGTACCAGCGCTGTCAAGATCGGCCTCTGTGGAGGAGGCTCGTGAAGAACGCTACTGGGCAGTTGGAGGCAGTCGCCCTCCAACAACGGAGGGCGGAGGAGCGACGCTCACAACAACGAGCGGAGCGCCGGGTGACTAAGGCACAGCAGGTTGGCACAGTAGGGGGCACAGGTGGTGCATCAGCCAGTCATCTCAGTCGACCCGTGGCACCTGGGTCTGCCCCGTGACCTCCTGCCAGCGGGCGTTCGACACTTCACGTGGCCTCAAGGTGCACATGGCCTGGCACAAGCGTCGTGGTGACGTCGCCGCCCTACTTAGTGGCGAATGGCGGTTGTTGTTGAGTGAGTCTGTGAGTGAGTCTGTCTGTGAGTGAGTCTGTGTGTGTGAGTGTGTAAGTCTATGTGTGTGTGCGTGCACGTGTGTGTGCACATGTGGATCGCCACACAAATTTGGTGAAACTCCTTCCCCGTGGTCGCTGAGGTCGCCATCTCCTGGCCTAGCCAGGGTCTGGGCAGCGCAGCAAGCGGAGACATTTCCAGCTCTCGGAGATTGAATGTTTCCCCCTCACACGCGTTGGTTCTCTCCCCTCACATGTATACTCGCTCTTGAATGGAGCTGGGCAAACATATGTCATGCAGTGGGGCCCATTGCCCATGATATATTTTCCTCTTAAGGCAACCGTTGTATTAACGAATGAGTTCAGTGATTTGTGTTATTTGTGCACCACTGCCAACGCGGTATCGACAAATAATCCCAATGTAGGACCACAGAGCTTGGGGATATTGTTGGTCGCGCCGGTTTCTGGCTGGCTGCAACACCAATGCACAAAGTACAGCACTAACATAGAACATGTATGTATGTTGAACTTCTATCGCACTGTACGTACCCAACCACGCTAATCGAAGGTGCTGGGGAAGGACAACAAACTAAGCACAAAAAGCGGTTCTAAGAAAATGAGTTGTCAAAGACATTTAAAAGTGCAGAGCTCCAATGACTTCCAAATATCGGAAGGAAGAGCGGTCCAGATGGCCGCAGAAGCGCATCTAAAAGCGGTGCGATGCGGTGACCGCACCCCAGAGCCCCCCCCAACGCCCCTTGGACCCCCTTCGCGAAGACAGCGCAGAGTGCCGCTGCTCCCTTGTGACCAGGTCGCGTCTGAAAAAGAGCTACATGGACCAGTGGGCCTTGGTAAATAAAAATAGTTTAGTTCGGGCCACCTCCCACAACACGACGCTTGTGAGCATGGGGACACCGCGTGCTCCCCTCCAGATCGCATCTCCAGCTCACATCAGCTTATACCTCGAGCTTACACCTTGAGCTCACGCCTTAAGCTCGAACTTTCAGTTCACACCTCTGCCTCACCACCTTCTGTTGAGCTCCACCAAGCATGCTCGTCTCAGGTTATTTCATCACGAATACAGCAGCCGCGTTGTACAAAGACTCCACCGCCACTCAGGGACATCACCATTCACGGACATCTCCGCCACTCACAGCAGGGGCAACGGACACCACTGGTGACATTTCACATATGTGATTGAGATGCTCAGCAGTGGTTTCAGGTGCATTTTGATGACTCCATGAGAACCGTTCTTGATCTGCTGAAGTAGGAGCAATAATCCTCGTGCCACTTTTTAGTTCGTCCCAGAGCACCCTACACCGACTGGGTCGTGGCAGTGACAGCAGCAGCAGTAACATCGTGGCGCGTCACTGACACGGCTAAACACACATGAGCGGAGACGCAGTGGCGGCGGCAGGCAAAGCACATCCCTCACATGAACACTAAATCAAGCTACACTTTAGCCCACAGATGTGTCAGTCAAAGACAAAGATCCTCCGTAAAGACTTAAGACTGTTGTGGCAAGCGCTGTTAGCGAGCGCCTTATGAAGGCTGACATGGCATGTGAGGTAGCCTAAGCTAAATGAGCACCAGGCACTAATTTGAGACTGAGTCGACCTAGGGGAGGCCTAGTAACGATTTAGATAATCATCACTGGTGTTGGCCATGAGTGGAAATTGAACTCGGGTCGCCGGGTTCGTAGCGCAGCACGCTAACCTTTACACTTCTGCTCACCACAGATCTGTCAGTCACAAGCATACACATTGGAAGCAATCAACATCGGGCATATAAATGGTTCTGTTTAGACAACTTCACCAGTCCATCCAACTGCTGGTGGTAAAGGTAGGTTCACACCTTCTGTTAGCCGAAAATATCACTCGTGTCCAGGAGCATGTGATTGAGTCACCAAGGTGAATGTAGGCAAGGCGAGGCAATCATCTAGAAATGACTGACAAAGGATCTACATTAACCAGCTTTTCGAACTTTATTATGACTTCACTTAATACAAAACAATATTCTTAGTAACTATTATTCTTAATAAATAGCAATAACTTATTTTAATGGATGACGCGCAAACAAAGGAGGGAACATGGAAAGGGTGCAGCGATGTTGGAATGTTATTTATTTTGTATTATTTCTTATTTGGGGTGGTGGTGGTGTTGGTAGAGGTAAAGGTGTTTATAGAGTTGGCAATTGTAGGATAGGTAGCGTTGATAGGGCTGTTGTTGGGAAGAGTGATGGTGTCGGTTGGGGTGGTCGTGTTGGTAGGAGTCATTGTGTTGGTAGGATTGGTGTTGGTAGGGTTGGTGTTGGTAGGGGGAGTGGTGTTGGTAGGAATAATGGTGTTGGTATGGTTGGTGTTGGTAGGGTTGGCGTTGGTAGGGTTGGTATTGGTAGGAGTGGTGGTGTTCGTCGGAGTAGTTGCGTTTGGTAAGGGTAGCGGTGTTGGGAGGGGTGGTGGTGTTGGTAGGTGTGCGGATTCTAAAGGTGGTGGAGTTGGTAGGAGTGGTGGAGCAGGCATTGATCCGGGCCATGAAGAGTGGTCTCTTTGCCCTCATGATCACGAGGCGGGACTCACGCTGAGCTGGGGTGATGATGTGGGAAGGAGTGGTGGTGAGGGTAGAGGAAGTGATGGTGGTCAGGGTTGGGTTAGTAGAGGAGGCAGTGTTAGTAGGTGTGTGGTTGGTAGAGGTGGTGGAGTTGGTAGGAGTGGTGGAGCAGGCATTCATCCAGCCATGAAGAGTGATCTCTTTTCCCTCATGATCATGAGGCTGGACACATGCTCAGCTGGGGTGATGTGGGTAGGGGTGGTAGTGAGGGTAGAGGAGGTAATGTTGGTAAACGTGGGATTGGTCAAAGTGGCGGAGTTGGTAGGAGCGGTGGAGTTGGTGATTGAGCTGGTAGGGGTAATTGAGCTTATTTTAGTGCGGCGGGCATTGATGCGGGCCATTATCATGAGGTGACACCACTCACGCTCAGCTGGGATGATGGTGTTGGTCCGGGTGGTAGTGAAGGTGGAGAAAATGCTGTTGGTAGGGTTTGTAGGGGTGGAAGGGGTGGTGGTGTTAGTCAGGATAGTATTGGTAGAGGTGGTGGTATTTGAAAGTGTGATGGTGTTAGTCGAGATAGCGGTGTTTTTCGGGGTGGGGTTTGTCATGGTGGTATTGGTAGGAATGGTGGTGTTGGTAGGAGTGGTGGTGTTGGTAGGAGTGGTGCTGTTGGTGGGTGCGCTGGTAAGTGTTGGTGAGCTATTCATCATGGAGCAGCCATCCAGTTGAGTCTTGAGGGATCTATGGGTCCTCTTGATTTTCATGGGGTGGCACTTGCTCCGAGCCAATTTCCACATGGATCCTCTCATGTAGCAGCTTCGGTAAACTCGTCTGCGCTGCGATGACTTCTGTTTAAAACCGGAAACAAAATCATTATGAGAGGCAAGAGATTGCAGTCTCCTTCTTCCCCTGTTGGTCACTCCACTCAAATATTTTTTTTTCACTTGCCATCTGCCACACCACCACCATTGATTGAGCACGAGTGTTGTACCTGCCTTTCAGTGGCAAATATCGGACAACTATTTGTAATCCACAACATGAACAATGTGTGCTTGTAATAAATGTGTGCGACTTTGTCGAGGATGTGAGTGTGATTTTTTATTGTTTGTTGTTGTAACGTTCTAACCTGCCTCTCCTGTACATCTGTGAAAAATAGCTTAATAGCTCATCGGATTCTTCCAGTATAAATATTCTGATTCTGATTTGTGTCATCTATGCATGTGAGATTATGACATTTGCCTGAGTGATCTATATCCATGATGCCTCTCTGGGTGTGGTGTCTCTGTTGTGGTGTCCTGCTGATGTTCTATGTGACAGTGAAGCCAGCATACTCTCTCTCTTATTAGTGGATTCTTCAGCCAGACTCTTAGGCTGGTAATGGTGATCCCCGCGCTCTCCACGTCGTAAGTGATGGCCACAAGCCCACTGTGCAGCTTCTTCATCAAGGTCGTCCACCTTGAGGGAGACGGGTATTCTCCATCTTGGGGAACCATCATCTGTGGTGCCGCCGTAGCGGAGCCGCTCCAGCGGAGCCGTGCCCACCGCCGCGACGCCGTCACCGATGCCTCGGATTTCCTGCCACTCTCCCGGGGCTGGTGCCTTCTCAGACGTCCGCGTTTTGCCCACTGCACAGTCGTGAGGCTGCCGCAGCAGAGCCGCTCTGCCGAGGCCGTGCCCACCGCCGTGAAGCCGCCACCGGGGGATGCCGACGCCAACGCGGTGCACCCTCGCCACCCCCCCCCCCCCCGCACGAACGCACGCCCCACGTAGAGCCGGGAGGGGAGGTCACCCGGCCGATAGGTTTTTTTCCAGACGTCCCTAATGGGATCGATCTTCATGGTTTCCTGCGGCCGGGAAATTGGGCAATCTTCCCCCTGTAGCTGACATGCACTGCGGCGCCGGGACCTAATATTAAAGTTGCATGGTCACGGCAAGGGCCATCGAGCCACCGCGAGTGGAACCACACACGCACAAGCACGGGTCAGTGGACTGGTAGCGGGAGAACAGAGAGCGGACGTCGGAGAGATCACTGCGGCGACATCACCCGAGTTGGGATCCGGGTATCGAAGGGCGGGAAAATCCGAGCCCCTGATTGGACGGGAGGCCAAGGGAGCGAAACGGCGAAATTCCTTTGTTGTAGATGGGATAAAGGGAGGGGGATTCAGGTAGCAAGGCAGTTCTTCTTCAAGATCATCGAGGTCCACGAAGGAGGGGAGTTAGCCGTTCGAGACATCCGCGTCTCGAACAGGCTCAACCCTCTACTGATCGCTTTTCTACAGCTTCCAGCGCAGCAGAGTGGAAGTACACGTGAGTAAGAGAGAGAGGTAAGTTTGGGCTATTTGATCGAGGGTAGAAAGCAGAGCGATAGGCAGAGGAAATACAGTCTAGGATCCCAAGGGGAATAGGCTGACATCCACTGACCACAATTACGCGTAGCTTAACGGGTTGCTTGCGGTAAATAAAATAACTGGTAGGGGAATAAACTGTTTCGTGTGGTCCTTTGGAGGGTGAAGAGGAGGGTGGAGAGTGTTTTGTGTTCGCGCGCACACGCGGCTGTTTGCGGCGAATAAGGGAGTAGAGCGTGCTTGGTGTCCGTACCTGTACGATCGTTTACAGTATTGTTCGGCACGCGCGTGCCTACACGACTATTTTTGGTGGTGCCCAGCGCTCGCGTACCTGCGCAATCGCCTACAGTAGCGGTTTGCGCTCACGTGCGTGCACGGTTTACAACGAGGTTGAGCTTTCATTTGTGACCAGGTTCCATCTGAAAAATAAGTTAGTACCTCAGTGGGCTTTGACTGATATGATGGGGGTGTTCTTGATTTGAAGCTTTCGTGACTGCAGGAATCCATACTCTTTGGTTCTTTCGGCAAAGTCACGTAGGTATAAAATCAAATAAATCAGTCTGCCTCAGCAGCAGACCATGCTTTCCCCACCTGATGATGGACGCTTGTGTTGCACCCGAAACATCGTGATTTATTTTATTTTATACCTACGTGACTTTACCGAAAGAACCAAAGAGTATGATGGGGCTGGTTTAGTTTTATTTGTTTGTGTTTGGGTGATTTGTTAACCTTTCTTGTACTTTGCACTATTATCATGTTTTTGTAGTATTTGTTGTTGTAACGTTCTTACCAGCCCCTACCGGACATCTGTGAAAAAGAGCTTTATAGCTCATCGGATTCCTCAACCATTAATAAATATTATTGTTCTGACTCTACTGGCTAGGGGACATTGTTCTGTCCGCACCAGCGCAACTCACCAACGCCGCACAACGACAGCTGAGTCCAGAACATGTCCAAAATGCCACGCTGCCAGTAACAAAAAACACCCTTAAAGTTGCAGTGGATAAGTATACTTAATTGAGCAAGGTGTTTGCTTGTTCCAAATGACATATGCGACTTTGTCTAGGATGTGTGCGTGGATGTGATATATACTTATGTGTGTGGTGTATGCGAGTGAGATTCTTATATCTGCGCGAGTGATCTGTACGCGTGATGCATCTCTGCGTGTGGTGTCTCTGCATGTGGTGTATGTCACGGTGCCACGCTGATGGCCTGTGTGAGCGTGAAGTCGGCACTCACCACTGCATTCTTCAGCCGCCACTCCGAGGCTGAGGAGGGTGATCCCCGCGCTCGCCACCTCGTAGGCGATGGCCACCGGCCCGCTGTGCAGCATCTCCATGAAGGTCGTCCACCCTGAAGGAGCTGGGTCGTCGTCTTCTCCTCCTCCTTGGGGAACCTCCATGCCATGGCTGGGAGAGGAAGCGACTCGAGGCTCCCTCTCGGCTTCGTGACCTGTGAGGCGGTCGCTGATGTGGACGGCCACGGTCGCTTTGGTGAGAGGTAGAGGCTGTCCGGCCTGTGGCGGTTGGACCTCCCAGGCTCCCCCCAGCTTAACCAGCCAGTTAGGGGAGAAATTCTTCTCCTCCGTGGGCACAGACGCGAGGAACGCGGAGCTCGCCACGAGCAGCGTCACGAGGGTGCGTGAAGTACTGCGCAGCCCGTGAGCCTCCATGGTGACTGCTACGGGAGAGGCTCCAGGAGGCTTCGTGCAGAGAGGCGCTCCTCAGCAGGCAGCTTGCAGCCTGGCTCTAGCGGCACACTGGGTGGAAGCGGGTGTGACGTCACGGCCCGAGGGCGGATGTGTGTTGTGTCTCATCTGTGTGTGTCTGTATGTTTGTGTGTGTGTCTGAGTGTTTGTGTGTATGTCTGTGTATCTGTGTGTGTATCTGTGTGTTTGTGTGTGTCTGTGTGCGGTAGTGTAGTGATTAGCGTGCTGTGCTATGAACCTAGCGACCCGGGGTTCGAGTCCCGCTCACGGCCACCAACACTGGTGTCGTGTGCCGTGCCGGTCTTCGTAGGTGCTGCTCGTTATGGCTACAAGGGGAGGCCCAGGAGTGGTTGAGGTAATCGTCAGCAGTGTTGGTGGCCGTGAGCGGGAGTCGAACTTGGAGGGCAGCGTGGCATTCACTGCAACAACACCGCCCGCGCTCCGACTAGTACACGGTCCGAACAGTGCAGAGTGCACATAATTCGCGGCGTCTCTCGCACGGTCCGGGTCTCTGTGTGGAGAGCGGGAGACGAAGGCGAGGATCACACAGGGTAGAGGGTGCACGTCGGCACTGCTTCCCACGTCACAACACGAGTCACGTCACATCACAGACTCATCCTCACCGTGAACCAACATCATCAACACAAACCCACATCTTCTTAGTTCTTTCGGTAAAGTCACGTTGAAGGGAAGCAATAAAATAATAAAATATATATAAAACAATAAAAATTCTCACGACGTTTAGACCATAACACAAACGGTCGTCATCAGGTGTGTCGGTTTGCATAAATTTATTTATTTTTAAACGGTGTATTTATTTATTTATAAAAAAAAACCGTTAGCGCCACGTGCAGCGATTTGGCAGTTTATTTAGAAGAACTAGTCCATCTATGTTCTGAAAAGAGGAGGGGGGAGACCACAAATTTTAATGTATGCTGTCTGAAAGCCACTGTAAGCGTGAACAATCAATTAAGACCTGAAATGGTTTATCAAATCTTTCCAATGCTAAGCCAGAATCCATCTTCTCGGTTGAAATTGTCTCTGTGCTTGTATATGTGGATAGCCCTTCACTTGGAATGGAACTTTCTACAAACAAACTGAGGGCACCCCAATGGGCTCCCCCCTCTCTCCAGTTATAGCTAACATTTTCATGGAGAAATTTGAGACTGACGCCATCCAGACTGCCACTCTGCGCCCAACCTTATGGAAGAGGTACGTGGATGACACTTTTGTCATCTGGCCACATGGCCGCCCTGCTCTAGACCAATTCTTCGACCACATCAATTCCATACACCCAGCCATCAGATTTACCATGGAAGTCGAAATAGATGGCAAGATACCTTTTTGGATGTCCTAATTAAAAAGAGACCTGATGGTTCAATGAGCCACTCTGTCTACAGGAAAGCTACCCATACGGATGCTTATCTGAAACCGGATTCCCACCACCATCCATCACAGAAGAATTCTCTCATCAAGACTCTGTATCATAGAGCCCAATGCATATCCGACCAGGAACACATAAGCAGTGAACTCAAGCACGTACACCAAGCTCTTAGGGCTAATGGTTACTCCGACTATACAATCCGCAAAGCTATCACTCAAACCATGAAGAAGGACCCTCTTGAGGAGCCTTTCAAAACCATCACTTTACCCTACATTGCTGGGATCACAAAAAAGATCTCCAAAATCTTGAATAAACACAAGATCCATGTCCGTTTCAACACATTACATAAAATCCGTGATCTGGTTCCGTCTGTAAAAGATGTGATTCCGGACATACAATACCCTGGTATCTACAAACTAAGTTGCCTCTGTGGCAGTAGTTACATTGGAGAAACCAAACGCCATGTCTCGGACCGCATTCGTGAACACAAAGCAGACCTTAAACACGGTAGGACCAACACCTCGGCCGTGGCAGATCATTGTTATAATTCAGTAGGCTCACATGACATTGACTTTTCCAAGACAGAGGTTCTTTGTAAGCCATCTGGCTACCATGAGAAATTCGTTCATGAGGCTATCCACATATACAAGCACAGAGACAATTTCAACCGAGAAGATGGATTCTGGCTTGGCAATCATTGGAAAGATTTGATAAACCATTTCAGGTCTTCATTGATTGTTCACGCTTACAGTGGCTTTCAGACGGCATACAATAATTTTTTCGTCTCCCCCCTCCTCTTTTCAGAACATAGATGGACTCGTCCTTCTAAATAAACTGCTAAATCGCTGCGCGTGGTGCTAACGTTTTTTATAAATAAATACACCGTTTAAAAATAAATAAATTTATGCAAACAGACACACCTGATGACGACCGTTTGTGTTATGGTCGAAACGTCGTGAGAATTTTATTGTTTTATATATATTTTATTATTTTATTGTTTCCCTTCAACGTGACTTTACCGAAAGAACTAAGAATATGAATTACTGCAGTCACGAAAGCTTTAAATCACAAACCCACATCATTAACACGGACCCACATCATTAATAAGAAACTCACATCAACGCGAGGTTACATCTTTACCACTCACCCACAACACTGGACATCTGTGAGAAAGAGCTGTATAGCTCATCTGACTCCAGTATAAATATTCTGATTCTGACATGAACTCACATCGTCACGACTCACTCACAACACACCACCACCACTATCAGTAACACCACTAACGCCACCACTCCTCCTGCCAGTACACTACACAGACACACACACGTCCTCACCACTCACATCACCACTCACCTACAGTTCCTCACTTCCTCCAGAGAGTCGCTGCTTCTGTCGTCTCGGTGCTTCTCTACCGCCAAATGTGAGAAAGAAGATCGGCAGAAGCAAGTGAGGGCGGGGCTCGGTGATCACGCCCTCAGTGACGCAATATCCTGTGAGCCCCTCCCCCCCCGCACCTTCCCCCCCCCCCTATGCCCCCTCCCCCACTAACACTACCAAAGACAAAGCTCCCGCGTATTTAGCCTTAACAGAGCACTACTAACAACAACCCCACCACTAACAACGCCACCACCAATAACAACCCCACCACCAATAACAACCCCACCACTAACAACCCCACCACCACGAACACCACCACCACTACCACACCACCACTAATACACAGTTCTGATCCACTCCTCAGCTGCTCCCCACACGCGATGCTTCTGCTGCTCTCTCTACTTCCGCTTCCGCCGGTGAACGTGGCGCCAACTTCTGAAGCGGTTCGCTGCCTGGGCCTCCTCTGGGTCGACTCAGCCTGCAGGTGAGAACCTCGCATGGTGTGGACACCTCAGCAGTGGTGGAGGAGAGACAAAGGCGGCCCACAGCCGTAGGCTTCTAAACAGCTGCTGGCCTCACGGCATCGGTTCAAGCAGAGCCCGGCTCTGCTGCTGAGGCACTGAAGGTGGAAAGCGCCCCAGAGTGGCGCTCGAGTTGAGCCATTGCTGCTGATGAGAGGCTGATGGGATCAGTCAAATATACTTTTTCATCTTTGCAAGGAAGGGTTTATTGTGAAGGAGGCGAATCGCGTGCTGGCGGAGGAGGCCTCCACTAGACGCCGCTAATTAGGGTATCTGGTCTACTCTTCCACGCTGATCTCCACGTTTTGGAGCAAGGTGGGCGTACCCCCACTTTACCCCACCACATGCGGGTCGTTAGCTCACTGGACTTGCACTGCAGAGGTGCAGGTTCGATTCCATCGCCCACACACCCACCCACTCACTTGCCCACTCACCAACTCACCCACTAACCCATCTATCCACCCACCCACAGGGACATGTGGAGACACACGGAGACACATGGACACACGGATACATAGAGCCTTGATAAAGTGGTTGTGTAGGTGGTGTTAGAGTATCAGCATCAATGTGGTTGTTGTGGTTATGTTGCTTGTTATGGTTGTGGTGGTTGAGGTGATGTTGGTTGTGGTGGTTTTGGATGTGGTGGCTGCAGTTATAGTTGTGCTTGTATCGCTGGTTGTAGTGGTGGTTCAGGTTTTAGTTGTGGTGTAGGTGGTTATGTTAGTTGTTATGGTCCTTTTGGTTTTCGTAATAATTGCGGTTGTGGGGGTATATTTTTTGTGGCTATAGTTGTGTACGTGGAGGTTGGGGTTTTCATGGTTATAGTTACAGTTGTGGTTATGTTATTGTTGTTGTTATACTTGGGGTTGTGGTTATAATTGTGATTGTGGTCAAAGTTGTGATGGTTATGTTATGTTTTTGTGGTTTTCGTTGTGGTGAAGGTGGTTATGTTGGCTTTCATGGTTGTTGTATGTGTAGGGAGCGGTAGAGTAGCAGTTGAACGCCACGCCACGGACCCGAGGAAGTTCGATTCCCGCTCACGGCCAACACCAGTGACGATCATCTGAACCAGTCCAGGGCTTCCCCTACGTCGACTCTGCCTGAAATGAGTACCTGTTGTGGTGTGTAATAAACATCGCCACTCGGGAGACAAAGACGGTCGGGTGTAGTGCTGGCCACCCACCTGCTTGTGTTCCACACTGCGGGCCTCCATAGGTGCTCGCTAACAGAACTTGCCCCAACAGTCTGTTATAGGCTATAGAATATTTTTTTGTCTTTTGTTGTTGTATGTGTGTTGAACTTCTTTCGAACCATATGTTGCCACCTGTGATAACCGGAGATGCGGTTATAGTTGTAGTGGTTATATTATGGTTGTGGTTATAGTTGTCTGGTTTTAGTGCTTAGAGTTGTGGTTATAGATATGGTTATAATTGTGGTTATAGTTGTGGGTGTGGTTATAATTGTAGTTGGTTTTGGTTATAGTTGTGGTTATAGTGGTTATGGTTGTTGGTTATGGTTGTGGCTGTGGTTACATTTGTGGTTACATTTGTGGTTGAATTTGTAGTTCTAGTTGTGGTTGTTGGTTTGTGGTGGTGAGGCTGGTGCAGGTGGTGGGTTGGAGGCCACGTTCCCTGCCCATGCGGTTCCAACAGCGATGGCTCCCTGTGCTATGTGGGTCACGTGAACTTGTCTCCCAGCATGCCTTGAAGTCATCATTATAGGAGCCCTCGCCTCCTCTACGCACTCTCCTCCTATCTCTCCCCTCTCACCTCCACGCACTCTCCTCCTACCTCTCACCTCCTCCCCGTGTCTCCCCCTTTCTCTTTTTCCCAGGGTCTCCCTCCTCTCTCTCCCCGTGTCTCCTTCCTCTATGTCGCCGTGTCTCTCTCCTCTCCCTCCACGCGTTTCCCTCCTATCTTTCCCCGTGTCTCTTCTCTCTCCCCGCTTTTCCCTCTCCAACCTCCCCCTGTCTCCCTCCTCTCTCTCCCCGTGTCTCCTTTCTCTCCACGTGTCTCACTCTTCTATCTCCCCCTGTCTCCCTCTTGCTTCCCGTGTCTCACTCACTCAGCCACCCACTCAGCCACTCACTCAACCACTCAGTCACTCAGCCGCTCAATCACCCAGCCACTGACTCACTTAGCCACTCACTCAACCTCTCACTCAACCTCTCACTAACTCAACCACTCACTCAACCACTCACTCACGCAGCCACTCACTCACGCAGCCACTCACTCACCCAGCCACTCATTCACTCAGCCACTCACTCAACCACTCACTCACTCATTCAACCTGTCAATCACTCAACCACTCAGACACCAACTCAGCCACTCACTCAACCACTCACTCACTCAGCCACTCAAACACTAACTTACTCAGCCACTCACTCAGCCACCCACTCAGCCACTCACTCAACCACTCAGTCACTCAGCCACTCACTCACTCTGCCACTCACTCACTCAGCCTCTCACCAGCCACTCACTCAGCCACTCACTCAACCACTCACGTACTCAAGCTCTCAATCAACCACTCACTCACCCAGCCACTCACTCAGCTGCTTAGTCACTCTGCTACCCACTCACTCAACCACTCACTCATTCAGCCTCTCACTCAGCCACTCACTAACTCAGCCACTCACTCCCTCAACCACTCAATCACTCAGCCACTCTCTCATTCAATCACTCACCTAGCCACCTGCTTATTTGTTTATTTTACCAGGTAAGGCCCATAAGATATATATCTCTTTTTCAGACGTAACCTGGCCACATATGATTGCCCAATTAAGTGGCATTATACGTGTCAATTTATATCAGCAACTATAAATGTGGAGTGACAAACAGGATCTGGACAAAAATTCACACAACGAAGGGGAGAGTGAGAGAAACATGCGAACTCCAAATATACAACAGGCATCAGGGTCAGGATTGTTGTATATATTGTCTTGAAAAAAAATAAAAATGAAATGAAAAATGCAAAAGGTGTAATTTTACAAAATTAGGTAATTATGTCAATTTATGCAATTACGCTAATTAGGCTCGGCTTTGTTGTCTAGGGGTATTACCAATTGTGATAATTGTCAGTGATGTGTGGGTTCTGGGTCCATATTTGTCGTGTCACTGGGGTTTATAATAGGCTGGTAGGGTGGGTTTATAATGGCCATGTAGGGTGGGGGTATAATGGCTAGGGAGGGTCAGTTCATAATGGCCAGGTAGGGTGGGGTTGTAATGGCCAGTGAGAGTGGGGTTATAATGGCCAGGTAGGGTGGGGTAAAATGGCCTTGTCAGGGGTCCACCTCCTCCACCACCAGTTCCACCTCAACCTCCTGCACCTCCCACCTCCTCGCAGGAACCCAGACCCAACAGGTGCCATGAGTTGCCACGCTACGTGCAGGAGGAGCAGTGAGCTCACCACTTGAATGTGACGAACAGTGAGCTTATCACTTGAATGTGAGATGCAGTGCGCTCATCACTTGAGTGTGACATGCAGTGAGCTCATCACTTGAATGTGACATGCAGGGAGCTCATCACATGAATGAATGGGACATGCAGTGAGCTCATCACTTGAATGTGACACGCAGTGAGCTCAACACTTGAATGCAACATGTAGTGCACTGACCACTTGAATGTGACATGCAGTGCGCTCATCATTTGAATGTGACATGCAGTGAGTTCGCCACTTGAATGTGACATGCAGTGAGCTCACCACTTGAATGTGACATGCAGTGAGCTCAACACTTGAATGTGACATGTAGTGCACTGACCACTTGAACGTCATGCAGTGCGCTCATCACTTGAATGTGACATGCAGTGAGCTCAACACTTGAATGTGACATGCAGTGAGCTCATCACTTGAAAGTGACATGCAATGAGCTC
Organism: Petromyzon marinus; assembly: GCF_048934315.1. Classification (NCBI taxonomy): domain Eukaryota; kingdom Metazoa; phylum Chordata; class Hyperoartia; order Petromyzontiformes; family Petromyzontidae; genus Petromyzon; species Petromyzon marinus. The sequence goes on along the minus strand of NC_133741.1, from coordinate 80,742 downwards.
ACCACTTGAAAGTGACATGCAGTGCGCTCATCACTTGAATGTGACATGCAGTGAGCTCGCCACTTAAATGTGACATGCAGTGAGCTCGCCACTTTAATGACATGCAGTGTGCTCATCACTTAAATGTGATATGCAGTGCGCTCATCACTTGAATGGGACATGCAGTGTGCTCATCACTTGAATGTGACATGCAGTGAACTCACCACTTCAACGTGACATGCAGTGCGCTCGTTACGTGAATAAGACATGCAGTGAGCTCGCCACTTGAATGTGACATGCAGTGAGCTCATCACTTGGACGTGACATGCAGTGTACTCATCACTTGAAAGTGACATGAATTGAGCTCATCACTTGAACATTACATGACATTTTCTACATCACACGACTATACTGACTATATATGATGGGGTATAGTCGTGTGATGTAGAAAAAAGTTTAGTTGGAGGCATATATTTTTTGTGACGTAAAATTGTAATGTATAATGACTTTTTGTTAGTAGTAGGGTAGTTGCAGTTGCTTAGCGTCAATATACTAAATTCCTCTGCTGATATGTAACCTCAGCTTATTGGAGAGTATATTGAGTATATTGATTATATTGATGTAGTTTATATTTTAGTTTTTTTTATCAGTTTACTACATGGTAGTCATTATATAGTGTAGTGTATACCCAGTTACTTAATGTTAACAGCTCAGATTATTGGAGAGTATATTTGTACATTGATTATATTGATGTAGTTTATATTTATTTTTTCACATCGGTTTATTGCATGGTAGTAGGGTATGTGTAGTTCTTTAGAAACTCCCTTTTTTATTTTCCACATAATGCACTAGATTGATACGCGGTGGTTTGGGCTGTTGCAGTTCTTTATTATTAAAATTTTATCTCCCTTTATTATTGCCAATCCTACATGATACACTAACATAATATGACTTTGAGACCCCCCACCTGCCTACACATTTCACAAGGAGTGACTAATCCCATATCTGCATTTGTCATAAACATGCTAAATTCCTCTGTTATGTAAACTTCTTTATCAAGACGCTCTCCTCCTCCCGCCCAATTTAAAATACGCTGCCAAGCTTAGCAGTGTTCGTTAGGACGCTGTCTTTCCGACAGCACTGTTTCTTCACCTGAGGACGGCTGCTTGCGTTGTGGCCTAAATGTGAGAATTTTATTATATTATGTTTGATTTGTATTATTTTATTTTTTCCCTTCTACGTGACTTTACTGAAAGAACCAATAATATGGTGCATACCTACTTTTGGTGGGACCTGCTTTCCCTAGAGCAGTGCATACTGACTGTGGTAATACCTGCTATCACTACAGCATTGCATGCTGACTGGTGGTATCCTGCTATGACTACAGCATTGCATACTAACTGTGGTGGTATCCTGCTATGACTAGAGCATTGCATGCTGACTGTGGTGGTATCCTGCTATGACTACAGCATTGCATGCTGACTGTGGTGGTATCCTGCTATGACTACAGCATTGCATGCTGACTGTGGTGGTATCCTGCTATGACTACAGCATTGCATACTGACTGCAGTGGTATGCTGCTATGACTACAGCATTGCATGATGACTGTGGTTGTATCCTGCTATGACTACAGCATTGCATGCTGACTGTGGTTGGATCCTGCTATGACTATAGCAGTGCATGCTCACTGTGGTGGTATCCTGCTATGACTACAGCATTGCATGCTGACTGTGGTGGTATCCTGCTATGACTACAGCATTGCATACTGACTGTGGTGGTATCCTGCTATGACTACAGCATTGCATACTGACTCCAGTGGTATCCTGCTATAACTTCAGCATTGCATACTGACTGCGGTGATATCCTGCTATGACTACAGCATTGCATGCTGACTGTGGTTGTATCCTGCTATGACTACAGCATTGCATGCTGACTGTTTTGGTATCCTGCTATGACTATAGCAGTGCATGCTGACTATGGTGGTATCCTGCTATGACTACAGCATTGCATACTGACTGTGGTGGTATCCGGCTATGACTACAGCATTGCATGCTGACTGGCGGTATCCTGCTATGACTACAGCATTGTGATGCTGACTGTGGTGGTATCCTGCTATGACTACAGCATTGCATGCTGACTGTGGTGGTATCCTGTTATGACTGCAGCATTGCTTGCTGACTGTGGTGGTATCCTGCTATGACTACAGCATTGCATGCTGACTGTGATCGTTTCCTGCTATGACTCAAGCATTGCATGCTGACTGTGGTGGTATCCTGCTATGACTACAGCATCGTATGCTGACTGTGGTGGTATCCTGCTATGACTACAGCATTGCATGCTGACTGTGGTGGTATTCTGCTATGACTACAGCATTGCATACTGACGGTGGTGGTATCCTGCTATGACTACAGCATTGCATGCTGACTGTGGTGGTATCCTGCTATGACTTCAGCATTGCATACTGACTGCAGTGGTATCCTGCTATGACTACAGCATTGCATGCTGACTGCCGTTGTATCCTGCTATGACTTCAGCATTGCATGCTGAATGGTGGTTTCCTGCTATGACTACAGTATTGCATGCTGACGGTGGTGGTATCCTGCTATGATTACAGCAGTGCATACTTACTGTGGTACCTGCTATGATTACAGCAGTGCATACTGACTGGTGGTACCTGCTATGATTACAGCAGTGGAAACTGCTGTTGTGGTACCTGCTATGATTACAGCAGTGCATATTGTCGTGGTACCTGCTATGATTACAGCAGTGCATACTGGCTGTGGTGGGACCTGCTATGATGACAGCATTGCATACTGACTGTGGTGGTATCCTGCTATGACTACAGCATTGCATGCTGACTGTGGTGGTATCCTGCTATGACTACAGCATTGCATGCTGACTGTGGTGGTATCCTGCTATGACTACAGCATTGCATGCTGACTGTGGTGGTATCCTGCTATGACTACAGCATTGCATACTGACTGCGGTGGTATCCTGCTATGACTACAGCATTGCATGATGACTGTGGTTGTATCCTGCTATGACTACAGCATTGCATGCTGACTGTCGTTGTATCCTGCTATGACTATAGCAGTGCATGCTCACTGTGGTGGTATCCTGCTATGACTACAGCATTGCATGCTGACTGTGGTGGTATCCTGCTATGACTACAGCATTGCATGCTGACTGGTGGTATCCTGCTATGACTACAGCATTGCATACTGACTGCAGTGGTATCCTGCTATAACTTCAGCATTGCATACTGACTGCGGTGGTATCCTGCTATGACTACAGCATTGCATGCTGACTGTGGTTGTATCCTGCTATGACTACAGCATTGCATGCTGACTGTGGTGGTATCCTGCTATGACTATAGCAGTGCATGCTGACTATGGTGGTATCCTGCTATGACTACAGCATTGTATACTGACTGTGGTGGTATTCTGCTATGACTACAGCATTGCATACTGACTGTGGTGGTATCTGGCTATGACTACAGCATTGCATGCTGACTGGCGGTATCCTGCTATGATTACGGCATTGTGATGCTGACTGTGGTGGTATCCTGCTATGACTACAGCATTGCATGCTGACTGTGGTGGTATCCTGCTATGACTACAGCATTGCATGCTGACTGTGGTGGTATCCTGCTATGACTACAGCATTGCTTGCTGACTGTGGTGGTATCCTGCTATGACTACAGCATTGCATGCTGACTGTGGTCGTTTCCTGCTATGACTCAAGCATTGCATGCTGACTTTGGTGGTATCCTGCTATGACTACAGCATTGTATGCTGACTGTGGTGGTATCCTGCTATTACTACAGCATTACATGCTGACTGTGGTGGTATCCTGCTATGACTACAGCATTGCATGCTGACTGTGGTGGTATCCTGCTATGACTACAGCATTGCATACTGACGGTGGTGGTATCCTGCTATGACTACAGCATTGCATGCTGACTGTGGTGGTATCCTGCTATGACTTCAGCATTGCATACTGACTGCGGTGGTATCCTGCTATGACTACAGCATTGCATGCTGACTGCCGTTGTATCCTGCTATGACTTCAGCATTGCATGCTGACTGTGGTTGTATCCTGCTATGACTATAGCAGTGCATGCTGACTATGGTGATATCCTGATATGACTACAGCATTGCATCCTGACTGGTGGTATCCTGCTATGACTACAGCATTGCATGCTGACTGGTGGTGTCCTGCTATGACTACAGCATTGCATACTGACGGTAGTGGTATCCTGCTATGACTACAGCATTGCATACTGACAGTGGTGGTATCCTGCTATGACTACAGCATTGCATACTGACTGCGGTGGTCTCCTGCTATGACTACAGCATTGGATGCTGACTCGTGGTTTCCTGCTATGACTACAGTATTGCATGCTGACGGTGGTGGTATCCTGCTATGATTACAGCAGTGCATACTGACTGGTGGTACCTGCTATGATTACAGCAGTGGAAACTGCTGTTGTGGTACCTGCTATGATTACAGCAGTGCGTATTGTCGTGGTACCTGCTATGATTACACCAGTGCATACTGACTGTGGTGGGACCTGCTATGATGACAGCATTGCATACTGACTGTGGTGGTATCCTGCTATGACTACAGCATTGCATGCTGACTGTGGTTGTATCCTGCTATGACTACAGCATTGTATACTGACTGTGGTGGTATTCTGCTATGACTACAGCATTGCATACTGACTGTGGTGGTATCCGGCTATGACTACAGCATTGCATGCTGACTGGCGGTATCCTGCTATGACTACGGCATTGTGATGCTGACTGTGGTGGTATCCTGCTATGACTACAGCATTGCATGCTGACTGTGGTGGTATCCTGCTATGACTACAGCATTGCTTCCTGACTGTGGTGGTATCCTGCTATGACTACAGCATTGCATGCTGACTGTGGTCGTTTCCTGCTATGACTCAAGCATTGCATGCTGACTTTGGTGGTATCCTGCTATGACTACAGCATTGTATGCTGACTGTGGTGGTATCCTGCTATTACTACAGCATTACATGCTGACTGTGGTGGTATCCTGCTATGACTACAGCATTGCATGCTGACTGTGGTGGTATCCTGCTATGACTACAGCATTGCATACTGACGGTGGTGGTATCCTGCTATGACTACAGCATTGCATGCTGACTGTGGTGGTATCCTGCTATGACTTCAGCATTGCATACTGACTGCGGTGGTATCCTGCTATGACTACAGCATTGCATGCTGACTGCCGTTGTATCCTGCTATGACTTCAGCATTGCATGCTGACTGTGGTTGTATCCTGCTATGACTATAGCAGTGCATGCTGACTATGGTGATATCCTGATATGACTACAGCATTGCATCCTGACTGGTGGTATCCTGCTATGACTACAGCATTGCATGCTGACTGGTGGTGTCCTGCTATGACTACAGCATTGCATACTGACGGTAGTGGTATCCTGCTATGACTACAGCATTGCATACTGACAGTGGTGGTATCCTGCTATGACTACAGCATTGCATACTGACTGCGGTGGTCTCCTGCTATGACTACAGCATTGGATGCTGACTCGTGGTTTCCTGCTATGACTACAGTATTGCATGCTGACGGTGGTGGTATCCTGCTATGATTACAGCAGTGCATACTGACTGGTGGTACCTGCTATGATTACAGCAGTGGAAACTGCTGTTGTGGTACCTGCTATGATTACAGCAGTGCGTATTGTCGTGGTACCTGCTATGATTACACCAGTGCATACTGACTGTGGTGGGACCTGCTATGATGACAGCATTGCATACTGACTGTGGTGGTATCCTGCTATGACTACAGCATTGCATGCTGACTGTGGTTGTATCCTGCTATGACTACAGCATTGCATGCTGACTGTGGTGGTATCCTGCTATGACTATAGCAGTGCATGCTGACTATGGTGGTATCCTGCTATGACTACAGCATTGCATACTGACTGTGGTGGTATTCTGCTATGACTACAGCATTGCATACTGACTGTGGTCGTTTCCTGCTATGACTCAAGCATTGCATGCTGACTTTGGTGGTATCCTGCTATGACTACAGCATTGTATGCTGACTGTGGTGGTATCCTGCTATTACTACAGCATTACATGCTGACTGTGGTGGTATCCTGCTATGACTACAGCATTGCATGCTGACTGTGGTGGTATCCTGCTATGACTACAGCATTGCATACTGACGGTGGTGGTATCCTGCTATGACTACAGCATTGCATGCTGACTGTGGTGGTATCCTGCTATGACTTCAGCATTGCATACTGACTGCGGTGGTATCCTGCTATGACTACAGCATTGCATGCTGACTGCCGTTGTATCCTGCTATGACTTCAGCATTGCATGCTGACTGTGGTTGTATCCTGCTATGACTATAGCAGTGCATGCTGACTATGGTGATATCCTGATATGACTACAGCATTGCATCCTGACTGGTGGTATCCTGCTATGACTACAGCATTGCATGCTGACTGGTGGTGTCCTGCTATGACTACAGCATTGCATACTGACGGTAGTGGTATCCTGCTATGACTCCAGCATTGCATACTGACAGTGGTGGTATCCTGCTATGACTACAGCATTGCATACTGACTGCGGTGGTCTCCTGCTATGACTACAGCATTGGATGCTGACTCGTGGTTTCCTGCTATGACTACAGTATTGCATGCTGACGGTGGTGGTATTCTGCTATGACTACAGCATTGCATACTGACTGTGGTGGTATCCGGCTATGACTACAGCATTGCATGCTGACTGGCGGTATCCTGCTATGACTACGGCATTGTGATGCTGACTGTGGTGGTATCCTGCTATGACTACAGCATTGCATGCTGACTGTGGTGGTATCCTGCTATGACTACAGCATTGCATGCTGACTGTGGTCGTTTCCTGCTATGACTCAAGCATTGCATGCTGACTTTGGTGGTATCCTGCTATGACTACAGCATTGTATGCTGACTGTGGTGGTATCCTGCTATTACTACAGCATTGCATGCTGACTGTGGTGGTATCCTGCTATGACTACAGCATTGCATACTGACGGTGGTGGTATCCTGCTATGACTACAGCATTGCATGCTGACTGTGGTGGTATCCTGCTATGACTTCAGCATTGCATACTGACTGCGGTGGTATCCTGCTATGACTACAGCATTGCATGCTGACTGCCGTTGTATCCTGCTATGACTTCAGCATTGCATGCTGACTGTGGTTGTATCCTGCTATGACTATAGCAGTGCATGCTGACTATGGTGATATCCTGATATGACTACAGCATTGCATCCTGACTGGTGGTATCCTGCTATGACTACAGCATTGCATGCTGACTGGTGGTGTCCTGCTATGACTACAGCATTGCATACTGACTGTAGTGGTATCCTGCTATGACTACAGCATTGCATACTGACAGTGGTGGTATCCTGCTATGACTACAGCATTGCATACTGACTGCGGTGGTCTCCTGCTATGACTACAGCATTGGATGCTGACTCGTGGTTTCCTGCTATGACTACAGTATTGCATGCTGACGGTGGTGGTATCCTGCTATGATTACAGCAGTGCATACTGACTGGTGGTACCTGCTATGATTACAGCAGTGGAAACTGCTGTTGTGGTACCTGCTATGATTGCAGCAGTGCGTATTGTCGTGGTACCTGCTATGATTACACCAGTGCATACTGACTGTGGTGGGACCTGCTATGATGACAGCATTGCATACTGACTGTGGTGGTATCCTGCTATGACTACAGCATTGCATGCTGACTGTGGTGGTATCCTGCTATGACTACAGCATTGCTTGCTGACTGTGGTGGTATCCTGCTATGACTACAACATTGCATGCTGACTGTGGTGGTATCCTGCTATGACTACAGCATTGCATGCTGACTGTGGTTGTATCCTGCTATGACTATAGCAGTGCATGCTGACTATGGTGGTATCCTGCTATCACTACAGCATTGCATACTGACTGTGGTGGTATTCTGCTATGACTACAGCATTGCATACTGACTGTGGTGGTATCCGGCTATGACTACAGCATTGCATGCTGACTGGTGGTATCCTGCTATGACTACAGCATTGCATACTGACTGCGGTGGTCTCCTGCTATGACTACAGCATTGGATGCTGACTCGTGGTTTCCTGCTATGACTACAGTATTGCATGCTGACGGTGGTGGTATCCTGCTATGATTACAGCAGTGCATACTGACTGGTGGTACCTGCTATGATTACAGCAGTGGAAACTGCTGTTGTGGTACCTGCTATGATTACAGCAGTGCGTATTGTCGTGGTACCTGCTATGATTACACCAGTGCATACTGACTGTGGTGGGACCTGCTATGATGACAGCATTGCATACTGACTGTGGTGGTATCCTGCTATGACTACAACATTGCATGCTGACTGTGGTGGTATCCTGCTATGACTACAGCATTGCATGCTGACTGTGGTTGTATCCTGCTATGACTATAGCAGTGCATGCTGACTATGGTGGTATCCTGCTATGACTACAGCATTGCATACTGACTGTGGTGGTATTCTGCTATGACTACAGCATTGCATACTGACTGTGGTGGTATCCGGCTATGACTACAGCATTGCATGCTGACTGGTGGTATCCTGCTATGACTACAGCATTGTGATGCTGACTGTGGTTGTATCCTGCTATGACTACAGCATTGCATGCTGACTGTGGTGGTATCGTGCTATGACTACAGCATTGTTTGCTGACTGGTGGTATCCTGCTATGACTACAGCATTGCATGCTGACTGTGGTGGTATGCTGCTATGACTACAGCATTGCATACTGACTGTGGTGGTATCCTGCTATGACTACACCATTGCATGCTCACTGTGGTTGTATCCTGCTATGACTACAGCATTGCATGCTGACTGTGGTTGTATCCTGCTATGACTATAGCAGTGCATGCTGACTATGGTGGTATCCTGCTATGACTACAGCATTGCATACTGACTGTGGTGGTATTCTGCTATGACTACAGCATTGCATACTGACTGGTGGTATCCTGCTATGACTACAGCATTGTATGCTGACTGTGGTGGTATCCTGCTATTACTACAGCATTACATGCTGACTGTGGTGGTATCCTGCTATGACTACAGCATTGCATGCTGACTGTGGTGGTATCCTGCTATGACTACAGCATTGCATACTGACGGTGGTGGTATCCTGCTATGACTACAGCATTGCATGCTGACTGTGGTGGTATCCTGCTATGACTTCAGCATTGCATACTGACTGCGGTGGTATCCTGCTATGACTACAGCATTGCATGCTGACTGCCGTTGTATCCTGCTATGACTTCAGCATTGCATGCTGACTGTGGTTGTATCCTGCTATGACTATAGCAGTGCATGCTGACTATGGTGATATCCTGATATAACTACAGCATTGCATCCTGACTGGTGGTATCCTGCTATGACTACAGCATTGCATGCTGACTGGTGGTGTCCTGCTATGACTACAGCATTGCATACTGACTGTGGTGGTATCCTGCTATGACTACAGCATTGCATACTGACAGTGGTGGTATCCTGCTATGACTACAGCATTGCATACTGACTGCGGTGGTCTCCTGCTATGACTACAGCATTGGATGCTGACTCGTGGTTTCCTGCTATGACTACAGTATTGCATGCTGACGGTGGTGGTATCCTGCTATGATTACAGCAGTGCATACTGACTGGTGGTACCTGCTATGATTACAGCAGTGGAAACTGCTGTTGTGGTACCTGCTATGATTACAGCAGTGCGTATTGTCGTGGTACCTGCTATGATTACACCAGTGCATACTGACTGTGGTGGGACCTGCTATGATGACAGCATTGCATACTGACTGTGGTGGTATCCTGCTATGACTACAGCATTGCATGCTGACTGTGGTGGTATGCTGCTATGACTACAGCATTGCATACTGACTGCGGTGGTATCCTGCTATGACTACACCATTGCATGCTCACTGTGGTTGTATCCTGCTATGACTACAGCATTGCATGCTGACTGTGGTTGTATCCTGCTATGACTATAGCAGTGCATGCTGACTATGGTGGTATCCTGCTATGACTACAGCATTGCATACTGACTGTGGTGGTATTCTGCTATGACTACAGCATTGCATACTGACTGTGGTGGTATCCGGTTATGACTACAGCATTGCATGCTGACTGGTGGTATCCTGCTATGACTACAGCATTGTGATGCTGACTGTGGTTGTATCCTGCTATGACTACAGCATTGCATGCTGACTGTGGTGGTATCGTGCTATGACTACAGCATTGCTTGCTGACTGGTGGTATCCTGCTATGACTACAGCATTGCATGCTGACTGTGGTGGTATCCTGCTATGACTACACCATTGCATGCTGACTGTGGTGGTTTCCTGCTATGACTACAGCATTGCATACTGACTGTAGTGGTATCCTGCTATGACTACAGCATTGCATGCTGACTGTGGTGGTATCCTGCTATGACTACAGCATTGCATACTGACTGCAGTGGTATCCTGCTATGACTTCAGCATTGCATACTGACTGCGGTGGTATCCTGCTATGACTACACCATTGCATGCTGACTGTGGTTGTATCCTGCTATGACTACAGCATTGCATGCTGACTGTGGTTGTATCCTGTTATGACTATAGCAGTGCATGCTGACTATGGTGGTATCCTGCTATGACTACAGCATTGCATACTGACTGTGGTGGTATTCTGCTATGACTACAGCATTGCATACTGACTGTGGTGGTATCCGGCTATGACTACAGCATTGCATGCTGACTGGCGGTATCCTGCTATGACTACAGCATTGTGATGCTGACTGTGGTGGTAGGGGTATAGTGCTGCCTGCTGGCGGAAAACGGTAACTGCGGTGCACGGCAGTACTCGCGTCAGCAGGCCACAGTATATATGAGAGGAGAACATATAGGGGGAAAGGTCATAGAGTGGGCCTATCGTGAAGTCCTGGGAACCCACTAGTAGGTTCCAGAAGTGGGGCTTGGTCGGGCGGAGTGGAGCATAAGAGGGGGCCCTGAGCGGGAGCTCGGGGCTGTTGCTGGAAGTGGAATCCCCGTCATGGTTGTTCAAGACCATTGTCATCGCCATCTCGTCGTCATCACCATGTCCTCGTTGTCGTCTCCGTCTTCACCATCCCGGGGTGCAGACATTATTTCCCCCTCTATCAGCCCATGGGGGGCTTCCATTTTATGGGAGTCTGCGATTTTGCATTGATTTCCGCAAGCAGAACACATTTTCTGTGGCGGACGCGTATCCACTCCCTTGGATGGATGACTCCTTGGATGTTTTGTTGTGTACACGGTTCTTTTTAACCCTCGATTTGTTGTCCGGATTTTGGCACTTGCCTTTGGATGAAGAATCCAGGCCTAAAACCATGTTCCAAACACCCCAAGGATTGTTCCAAGTTAATCGCCTCCCTATGGGGCTGCATTCGGCTTCTGCCACATTCCAGCAGCTTATGGAAATGGTCTTGGCAGGTCTTCAATGGGACTTGTGCCTCATTTACCTGAACGATGGCATTGCATTCGGGGGCACATTTCAGGAGCATATTCTTGGTTCTTTTGGTAAAATCACGTAGATAGAAAAATATAAATAAGAAAATTTTAATAATTTTTTTAAAAAAATAATAAAAATAATGATGAATTAAATATTATGAAAGCAAAAAAAACACAATAAAAATTAAAAATAAAAATAGTAAAATAAAATTATAAATAAATTAAAAATTATAAATACAAAAAACCTAAGACGTTTCGATCGCAATACAAGTGGTCTTCATCAGGCGGAGAGAAAAGAGGCGGCAAGCCTCCAAATGTATAAGGGTTCCAAAGTGAGTGGGCGGGGGACGAGACACGCGCAAGCAAAACGGGCTGCGCAAGCAACACGCTAATGCAGGAGCTTGTGCAGCACAAACAGCATGGGCGGGGCAGCCAGTCAGCCAGCGGTAATGTAGGAGCAGACAATGGGGGGTGGAAGGGGGCAGAGATAGGGGGGAGAGGAGGGTGGAGGGGGGGGGTCAGAAATAGGGGGGGAGAGGGGTGTAGAGATGGGGGGGGGCATTTCAACTCGCTCCTCACATCCACACTACTGACGGTAAAGGTTGACAAGAAAACACAAGTCATGACCCAAAGTGGTTGATGACATCTTTCCAATGATTGCTGGGTTTAAAACCGTCGTCTCGGTTGAAATTGTGACTGTCTGTATATATGGATGGCTTCGTGAACGAATCTTTGTTGATAGTCAGTCGGCTTGGAAAGTACCATTGTCTTAGAGAAATCAATTTCATGTGAGCCAGCTGCATTAAAGTAATGATCAGCCACGACAGAAGTATTGGTCCTGTCGTGTTTGAGATCTGCCTTATGTTCAAGAACACGGTCAGAGACATGTTGCTTAGTTTCCCCAATGTAAGTGCTGCCACAAATACAGCTTAGTTTGTAGACGCCGGGATATTGCATGTCAGGAATTTTGTCCTTCACAGATGGGATCAGGTCACAAATTTTATGCACTGTGTTAAATCGAACCTGGATCTTGTGTTTGTTCATTATTTTGGAAATATTTTTGGTTACCCCTGCTATGTATGGCAAGGTGATGGTTTTGATTTGATCCTCAGATGGCTCCTTCACGGTTGGGGTGATGGCTTTGTGGATAGTGTAGTCAGAATATCCATTCGCCTTGAGAGCTTGGTGTACGTGCTTGAGTTCACTGGTCAGGTGTTCATGGTCGGAGATACATTGAGCTCTATGGTGTAGCGTTTTGATGAGGGCATTTTTCTGGGATGGATGGTGGTGGGAATCAGGTTTACTTTCGTGTAGACAGAGTGGCTCATTGAGCCATCTGGTCTCATGCCATCCTTTTCTATCTCCATAGTGAATTTGTTTGCTGGGTGTATGGAATTGATGTGGTTGAGGAATTATTTCAGAGCTGGTCGGCCATGTGGCCAGATGACAAACGTGTCATCCACGTACGTCTTCCACAAAGACGGGTGTAGAGTGGATGCCTGGATGGCGTCCGTCTAAAATTGTTCCATTAAAATGTTGGCCACAACCGGAGATGAGGGAGAACCCATTGGGGTGCCTTCAGTTTGTTTGTAGAATGGTCCATTCCAAGTGAAGACTGTATTGGTGAGGCAGTGTCTCACCAGGGCTGTTACATCAGCATTCAGTCCTTGTTGGACCAAATCTTCAATTATTGCAATGGTATCGGGCACAGGAACTTTGGTGAACAAAAAAACTACATTGAAACTAACGAGCAAATCCCCTGGGGACAGTGAAACCAGGTGAGCTGAGTTAAGAATAGAAGAGGTGGTCTTGCCAGTGAATGGCTGCAAGGTCTCCGACAGATATCGGGCCAGTTTGTAGGTGCGTGAGTCAATGGTGGAGACGATGAGACGAAGGGGTATACCTTCTTCATGGATTTTTAGTAAGCCATATTTTAATTTGTAATTAACATTTTATTTTACAATTTTAACTTTTTATTTTTATTGTTTTTTTTGCTTTTATTATTAAAAAAATGTTCATTTGATTTATTTTTGTTTCTATATACGTGATTTTACCGAAAGAACCAAGAATATGAATTCCTGCAGTCACGAACGTTTTAAGTCAAAGTTTCAGGAGCATTTATAAGCATCTGCGGTTCGTGTTTGTCTCAGAGTCCGTAAAACTTTGCTAATGCTGAAGCGTGACTTCTTATTGGCCCAGTATGATGGATCATGTATACTACATGGTCAAATGTTGTACTGACTGCACACGCCACAAGCCAATATTACAACTATCACGGTGTCTCAAATTAACGAGCTAGTCAAATTAGATATTCTCGGGCCATTCCCACTACTCAGAGGGGAAAACATTTCTCCTGGTCGGGGTGGAATATCTTTCCCGGTGGCCGATGGCATGGCGTCTGCCAGACCAGTCGGCCACATCCATTGCGGACAAATTTCTGCACGTCTACGTAATGGATAAGGGAGCTCCTGAACAACTTATTAAATATCAGGGGTGGAATTTTTCTTCTTAATCGTTATGGGAGGTGTGTGACTCGCTGGGTACAAGAAAAATTAGAACTTCGCTCTACCATCCTCAGACGGATGGGATGGTGGAACGCTTGCACAGGACTCTTATGTCCATGTTGTGCCAAAGAGTTAATGAGGTGCAGTTGGACTGGAATTTGCACATCCCCGGTGTCCTGGCTGCATATAGATTGGCCCCTCATGCTTTAACAGGATTCTCCCCGTTTAATATCATGTACAGGAGGGAGAGTGATCCCCCCATGGAAGCACAGTTGGGCATGGACTTGGGTAAAAAGAGGGCCGTCATGCCCATGCCCATGCAGGTCATGCTTATGCAGGTCATGCTTAGGCGTTTGAAGGAGGCGCAGGAGGTGTCTCAGGAAAATTCGGCCAAACGGCAGCATGCAAATGAGAAGCTCGTGGGGCAACGGGAGTCCGGGGCCCCATGACCAACTTGGGACAAGGCGTCGTTGCATTGTCCCCAGGTGTCCCTGGGTATGTCCCCTAAATTATACTGGCCGTTGCAGGGCCCTGTTGAGGTGATCAAGGTCAAGAGGCCGCAGTTTGTGTATATACAGGTCGGTCGCCGTCGCTATTTTGTGCACCCGTCACGGTTAAAACCCTATGTTCCACCTTATTAGATAGTTCATCTCCATCTCCAGAGCGGCGGGCATCTGATGTGTCCGACGAGTCGGGGCGACTGAGCCCAGAAGCTGAAGTCCAGGGATCCCCTGGCAGCGCTTCCATGTGAAGGACCGTGCATGGAAGCCCAGTTGCCATCTTCTTCTCCCAGGGAGGAGCCGCACCCTTTAGGCCATTTGTGATGTTCCGGTGGTTCCCAGCGCGCAAGTTCCTGCTGGTGGTGGGGGACTGTCGTCGAGGACTCGCTCCAAGAGTGCTTCGTTTGCACTGAACAGCTCCCTTCCCATCATGACAATTGTGTTCCGACGTCGTCCGGCTGGTGGCCACCACCGCAAGCCAGACTGCAGCTTCCGCTTGATCTGGGATCCACCCCAATGCTCGTGACTGCGGCGTGCCTGCGGACGTCATGGATTGTTGCACTTCCCTCACGGTTCTGGTTAAATAATTACGGGGTCTTGTTGCTGATGTCCGCTAACCCCTGTTAAAGTAATTGTGTTAGCCGAGACAGCTGTTTTTTTTTCATGGGGGAGGGGTGATGTAGGGGTATAGCTCTGGCTGCTGGTGGCCACCCGCGTGCGCGGGCGAAACAACCACTGGTTCCTGCGTGGGTGCGGCGGTGGAAGGCGACCCATCCGCCTGCAGCCCCTGCTCTGCAGATCCTCCGGCTGGTGCAGCCAGCCCAATTTGGATGACCAGCTGTGCAGCAGAGGAGAACAGTTGTCAGAGGCACCCGGTGAGTTCGCGTGATCCCTCGTCGGCCGCTGCTTCAGGACACATGGCCGGGTTCCTGGATTCCGGGGCTGTTAAGGGGATAACGTTTCTGTTATCATCGTCCTCTGAGGACACTACAGGTGGGTTCTTCCACGTCGCTGCTTTCAATATCAATACTTTTTTCTTTCCGTTTCTGGCACCAAATGTAGTGACTCAACTCGGAGACAGTAAGAATTGGAGGCACTTATTTTATTTCAAAAGGACCTTCAGGATAACACACACCTGACGTGGGTGAACACTATTATTATTAAGTCTGTCTATTGTCAGCAACCACTACTCAGTTAGAACTGTTGGTAGGCTGTCTGACTAGCAGCGCCCCATGATGGTGAAGATGGAGACGACGACGAGGAGATGGTGATGACGACGAGATGGTGACGACGATGTACTTGAGAAGCACGATAGGGATCCCACTTCCAGCAACAGCCCCGAGGTCCACCACAGGGGCCCCTCTTATACTCTCAGCGTGGTCTTGCTCCGACCCGAGTATGCCCCCTATCTGGAACCAACTAGCGAGTTCCCGGGGCTTCCCGATGGGCCCATTCTGTGACCTTTCCCCGAGATGTCTCCCTCTCGTGTATATCATGGCTTGCTGACTTGAGTACTGCCATACACCGCAGTTACCCTTTTTTGCCAGCATCCAGCGCTATGCCACTACACTTGTATAGCCTCTCTTCCCTCCCATTCCTATTGCATGCATGTGTGTTGAACTTCTTTCGCACCCTACATAGCCAACCTTGTTAATCGGAGGTGCGGGGAAAGGACAACAACACAAGCAGTCGTCCTAAGGCAGAAAAAATATAATCCAGCAGTGAAACTGCTGAACCAGCGAGAGAGCAGTTACAACAAGGTTATATATGTGGCGATGGGCAAGCAGACACCCGCTTGCTTGCCCATCGCCACATATATAACCTTGTTGTAACTGCTCTCTCGCTGGTTCAGCAGTTCCACTGCTGGATTATATTTTTTCCTCCTGAGGACGACTGCTTGTGTTGCGATCGAAAGGTCGTGATTTATTTAATTTTATACCTAAGTGACTTTACCAAAAGAACCAAAGCGTATGGATTCCTGCAGTCATGAAAACTTCAAATCAAGATTTAAGGACGACAAATTAAACACGAAAAACTCTTCGAAATAAATGAGTTGTAAATAAAGCTGATGTAAAAGTGCAAAGCTCCAGTGGTTTCCTCATATCGGAAGGAAGAGCATTCCAGACGGCCGCAGAAGCGCATTTGAAAGCGCATGATGCGGTGACAGTTTTTGTTCGATGGCTAGCCAAAAGCCGCTGGGAAGATGACCGGAGTTCGTATAATGGTTTATGGTCATATTTTTTGGGTCCTTCGGTAAAGTCACATAGTAGTTTTTTTACAAAAAACTACGACGTTTCGATTGCAACACAAGCAATTGTCATTAGGAGGAAAAATGGAGGGGGAAAGCTGCTGAGGCTGGCTGTTTTAAAGGTTTGAAATGGGTGTAGCCCAAGGGTCATAAACGAAGTGGGCGGGGCTAGTGATGTTAATGTGAGAAATTTGCATGTTAATGTAAGATCGAAGGAGGACTTGTACGACGAGGGCGTGGAGGTGGCTATTGTAATGTGAGAGATTAGCATGTTAATGTAGGCGTGATCAGGATGAAATAAGAGGAGGGAAGGCTGCTGAGGCAGACTGTTTTAAAGGGTTGAAATGGATGTAGCCCAAGGGTCATAAAGAAGTGGGCGGGGCTAGTGATGTTAAAGTGAGAAATTTGCATGTTATTGTAAGATCGGAGGAGGACTTGTACGACGAGGGCGTGGAGGTGGCTATTGTAATGTGAGAGATTAGCATGTTAATGTAGGCGTGATCAGGATGAAATAAGAGGAGGGAAGGCTGCTGAGGCAGACTGTTTTAAAGGGTTGAAATGGATGTAGCCCAAGGGTCATAAAGAAGTGGGCGGGGCTAGTGATGTTAAAGTGAGAAATTTGCATGTTATTGTAAGATCGGAGGGCGACTTCCACGCCAAGGGTGCAGAGGTGGCTATTGTAATGTGAGAGATTAGCATGTCAATGTAAGATCGCAGAGCCGCTGCCACGACGAGGACGCGAGTGACTAGTCCTGGGCAAACTGCCAAATCGCTGCGCGTGACGCCAACGTTTTTTTATAAATAAATAAATGTGCCGTTTAAAAATACATTTATGCAAACCAACACAACTGATGATGACCGTTTGAGTTATGGTCGAAACGTCGTGAGAATTTTTTATTGTTTTATATATATTTTGTTATTTTGTTGTTTCTCTTCAACGTGACTTTACCGAAAAAACTAAGAAT
Source organism: Petromyzon marinus (assembly GCF_048934315.1). NCBI lineage: Eukaryota > Metazoa > Chordata > Hyperoartia > Petromyzontiformes > Petromyzontidae > Petromyzon > Petromyzon marinus. The sequence goes on along the minus strand of NC_133741.1, from coordinate 62,982 downwards.
ATGAATTACTGCAGTCACGAAAGCTTTAAATCAAAATGTAATCGCCTCTACGGGGAGGGTTTTCACATAACTTTAAGACCCTTCAACAAACTCCGGGATAAGAAAGCTCAGCTGATCGAGTCTCTCACCTTCCTGAAGAGATGCCGCGACTCTGGGGTAATACCAATCGCATTTACACTGACCTCTGCTGCTGTAACTTCTTCTAATGCGAAACGAATTCTTTTCTAAACTAGCTTAGCTCTTATCTCAGAAAAAATCATACTTATACGCACAGAACTAGATCAGTTAGACAAGACACTCTACAAATCACACTTATCATTGACGGCAATAATGTCCACATCGGATTGGGAACATGTAGACAATATGACCGCCTCTTCAGCTGCTACTATGTCGACCAAATGTAAGGAAAACCTGATTTCCAAATTTAACCTCCTCTTCAACAAAAGACCGGACCCACACACCAAAAGTTAGACGTTAATAAAGTCGTAATTAATCGCAGTAACAGTTCTATTTCCGATGGTCTGAAATCCGTTTTAGCTAAAGGTCTAAACTTTGCAGTCACACCTAAACACATACCAGTTAATGATATAATTGCCCAAGTAGACGTTGCTCTCAGGGGCCTGGGTCACATCGCTGCAGACGTAGCAAGATCTGAAATCGCTGCAACCCTCAAAAACGCTAAGATGCCAGCTAGCAACCTCGGCAAAGATGAGCGTTTTGAATTATATAAATTAAAAAAGAGGAATGATATTGTAGTCCTCTCAGCTGACAAAGGCAATGCTACTGTCATCATGGATAAAATAGAATACAACAACAAAATTAAAGAATTACTCGACGATGGTAGTTATACAAAAATAAAAAGAGATCCCACCAACAGCCTCGTCACACAAACCAACAAAATAATTTCTGATTCAACCGCATTAATTGATCAATCTAAACAGTTTTCGTTGAAACCTTCTGCTGCCAGGCCACCAAGATTATATGGCTTACCAAAAATACATAAAGTTGATACACCTCTTCGTCCCATAGTCTCTACTATCAGCTCCCCCACCTACAAACTAGCTCGTTTTTTGTCTGAATTCCTGCGTCCTTTCACTGGAAAGACCACCTCTGCGGTACAAAATTCTACTCACCTGGTATCGACAATCAAGGGTATTTCCCTGTCCCCAGACGACCTGCTTGTCAGTTTTGATGTAGTTTCCTTATTCACCAAGGTTCCTGTACCTGACACCATTGCAATCATTGAAGACTTGGTTCATCAAGGACTAAACACTGAGGTACTCCCCCTGGTGAGACACTGTTTAACCAATACATACTTCACTTGGAATGGAACTTTCTACAAACAAACTGAGGGCACCCCAATGGGCTCCCCCCTCTCTCCAGTTATAGCTAACATTTTCATGGAGAAATTTGAGACTGACGCCATCCAGACTGCCACTCTGCGCCCAACCTTATGGAAGAGGTACGTGGATGACACTTTTGTCATCTGGCCACATGGCCGCCCTGCTCTAGACCAATTCTTCGACCACATCAATTCCATACACCCAGCCATCAGATTTACCATGGAAGTCGAAATAGATGGCAAGATACCTTTTTTGGATGTCCTAATTAAAAAGAGACCTGATGGTTCAATGAGCCACTCTGTCTACAGGAAAGCTACCCATACGGATGCTTATCTGAAACCGGATTCCCACCACCATCCATCACAGAAGAATTCTCTCATCAAGACTCTGTATCATAGAGCCCAATGCATATCCGACCAGGAACACATAAGCAGTGAACTCAAGCACGTACACCAAGCTCTTAGGGCTAATGGTTACTCCGACTATACAATCCGCAAAGCTATCACTCAAACCATGAAGAAGAACCCTCTTGAGGAGCCTTTCAAAACCATCACTTTACCATACATTGCTGGGATCACAAAAAAGATCTCCAAAATCTTGAATAAACACAAGATCCAGGTCCGTTTCAACACATTACATAAAATCCGTGATCTGGTTCCGTCTGTAAAAGATGTGATTCCGGACATACAATACCCTGGTGTCTACAAACTAAGTTGCCTCTGTGGTAGTAGTTACATGGAGAAACCAAACGCCATGTCTCGGACCGCATTCGTGAACATAAAGCAGACCTTAAACACGGTAGGACCAACACCTCGGCCGTAGCAGATCATTGTTTTAATTCAGTAGGCTCACATGCCATTGACTTTTCCAAGACGGAGGTTCTTTGTAAACCATCTGGCTTCCATGAGAGATTCGTTCATGAGGCTATCCACATATACAAGCACAGAGACAATTTCAACCGAGAAGATGGATTCTATCTTAGCAATCATTGGAAAGATTTGATAAACCATTTCAGTTCTTAATTGATTTTTCACGCTTACAGTGGCTTTCAGACAGCATACATTATAAAAAAAATTCGTCTCCCCCCTCCTCTTTAAAAAAAAAATAGATGGACTAGTCCTGGGCAAACTGCCAAATCGCTGCGCATGACGCCAACGTTTTTTATAAATAAATAAATGTGCCGTTTAAAAATAAATTTATGCAAACCAACACACCTGATGATGACCGTTTGAGTTATGGTCGAAACGTCGTGAGAATTTTTTATTGTTTTATATATATTTTGTTATTTTGTTGTTTCTCTTCAACGTGCCTTTACCGAAAAAACTAAGAATATGAATTACTGCAGTCACGAAAGCTTTAAATCAAAATAAAATCAGAGAGTCGAAAATAACAACTAACATCGGAAGGTAGGATGGAAACATCACGGCCAGTTATGACATAAACTGGTTAATAACGTCCTTCCAATGATTAGTCAGTCTGTACCCATCTTCTCGGTTGAAATTGTGTCTGTGTCTATATACAGTGGTACCTCAGTATACGACCGCTTTGGAATACGTCGAAATTGGTATACATCGTGTTTTTACGAGAAAAAAAATGTCTTGGGATACGACGTCTTGCTTGGGATACGACGCGCTTGCTAGAACTTGTATGGGTCGGGATGAGTCACCGCGTACAGTACCCGCGTATGCCCCGTTCATGACTGAAACAAAGCGAGAGGGGCGGGATGGCGTGGGGGAGAGGGGAGAGAGGCGGGGGACGTGGGGGAGATGAGCAGGGGGCATGGGGGAGATGGGCAGGGGGCGTGGCAGATAGGAGCGGGGGGCGTGGGGGAGAGGAGCGGGGGGAGAGGGGCGGGGGGGCGTTGGGGAGAGGGGCTGGGGGCGTGGGGGGCTGCCCCCATGGAGGGTGGAGCCCCGGGTCGAGGCACGCGCGCGCGTGCGTGGTTGAGGCATGCCACGTGACCAGCGCAGCTGGCAGCAACGCATTCACGTTGCTTCTGTATGCATTTTAGTTATTAGTGTCTAAATTATTTTATACAACCTCATTAATGTATGTTATGCTATATAAAATATCATTTGTTATACTCTGGAACAGATGATTTCCTTTCCCTTCATTTATTATGGGAAAAATTTGTTTGGTATACGTCATTTTCGGTATAAGTCCTACCTTCTGGAACGAATTAACGACGTATACCGAGGTACCACTTTACCTGGATGGCTTCATGAACGAATCGTTCCCAATCTGGGTGATCTTGCAGCAGAGGGTTTTAAGGAAATCCGCTTGGTTGGTTCGATTAAAGATGTCGAATCAGTGATGATATTATTTTTTTTTAACGAGGCAGTTGGTGGGATCTCTATTGATTTTTGTATAGCTACCATCATTAAGTAGGTCCTGAATTTTGTTCTTGTATGTGGTTTTGTCCATGATGTCTGTGGGATTGCCCTTGTCAGCTGAGAGAATGACGATGTGCTCTATCTTTTTGAATTGAGAAAGCTCAAAGTGCTCATCCTTACCGATGTTGCTAGTAGGTGACTTAGCGTTTTTAAGGATTGCAGCGATTTCTGATCTTGCCACGTCTGCAGTAATATGTCCCAAACCCTTAAGGTCTCCTTAGACCTGGGCAATGATATCATCAACTGGGATGTGTTTAGGGGTGACTGCAAAATTCAACCCTTTGGCTAGAACCGATTTTAGGCTGTCGGAAATTGGACTGTTACTCTGATTGATAACAATCGTGTCAACCTCTAACTTTGTTGTAGCTGATGTTTTCACAGAAAAATTTGTGACAGATGCCATCCAGGCAGGCACTTTATGTCCGTCCTTGTGGAAGAGGTACGCAGATGACACGTTCGTCATCTGGCCATGTGACCGACCAGCTCTGAACCAGTTCCTCAACCAATTCCATACACCCAGCCATCAAATTCACCATGGAGGTGGAAAAGGATGGCAAGTTACCATTCTTGGATGTTTTAATCGAAAAGAGACCAGATGGCTCAATGGGACACTGTCTACAGGAAAGCCACCCATATGGATGCCTACCTAAAACCTGACTCCCACCACCATCCATCCCAGAAGAATTCCCTCATCAAAACTCTACACCATAGAGCTCGATGTATTTCCGACCATCATCTCCTCGCCAGTGAACTGGAACACGTACACCAAGCTCTCAAGATGAATGGATATTCAGACTACACAATCCTTAAAGCTATCACCCCAACCGCTGAGAAAGAACCATCTGAGGACCCAATCAATACCGTCACCTTGCCATACATAACAGGGGTCACCAAAAATATTTCCAAAATCATTCATAATCTGCGAAGGATGTGATCTCTGACATGCAATACCCCGGCGTCTACAAACTAAGCTGTGTCTGTGGCAGTAGTTACATTGGGGAAACTAAGCGACATGTCTCGGACCGTGTTCGGGAACATAAGGCAGATCTGAAACATGGTAGGACCAATACCTCGGCTGTGGCTGATCACTGTTTAAATGCGATGAGCTCACACGAAATTGATTTATCCAAAACGAAAGTACTTTGCAAACCCACCGGCTATCACCAAAGATTCGTTCATGAAGCCATCCAGATATATAGACACCGACACAATTTCAACTGAGAAGATGGGTACAAACTGAGCAATCATTGGAAGGACGCTATTAACCAGTTCAAGTCATAACTGGCTGTGATGTTTCCATCCTACCTTCCGATGTTAGTTGTTATTTTCGACTTTCTGATTTTACATTAATAGGTTAAATGTCTCACACTAACACAGCCACCATCGCTCACGTCCTCGACATCGCGGCGGCTTTGCAATCTTACATTAACATGCTAATCTCTCACATTACAATAGCCACCTCTGTGCCCTCGGCGTGGAAGTCGCCCTCCCATCTTACATTAACATGCAAATTTCTCACTTTAACATCACTATCCCCGCCCACTTTGTTTGTGACCCTTGGGCTACACCCATTTCAAACCTATAAAAAGTCTGCTTCAGCAGCTTTCCCCCTCCTTTTTCCTCCTGATGACGATTGCTTATGTTGCGATCGAAACGTCATAGTTTTTTGTTTTATAATTTTGTTCTGCGTGACTTTACCAAAAGATACTCTTTGGTTCTTTCGGTAAAGTAACATAGGTATAAAAATAAAAAATAAAAATATATATATCACGACGTTTCGATTGCAACACAATCGGTCATTCTCAGACAGAAAAAAAAATCCAGCAATGGAACTGAAGAACCAGCGGGCCATACCTACGTGACTTTAACCGAAATAACCAAAAAGTATGGATTCCTGCAGTCACGAAAGCTTTAAGCCATGGTCTATGCTCCTTAATAAATGAAGACACCAAAACGTCTCGACCGCTTACGACGTATGGTGCCTCGTCAGCAGCATCGGGCTCCCTTGAATCAGTGTTGGTGAACTGCCGATATTACACGGACTCTCGTCTTGAAATGGGGGATGAGTTGAGAAAATCTAGAAATCCCCGTGGAGGACAAATAGAGCGGACTTTGAACGTTGAAATGTAAGCTCGTGGATTATTGCATTGCGCGGGTGCATGGGGATATTGCGGCGACAGTGGCTTCCACACAGAACTTCGATGTGGGGTCTATCTCCGTTTGATTATTGGGCAAGTTGTAACACAGGGACGCGTTGAATATGGAAGACTACATACTCTAATCTCCGCTAACAGATTATATCCTCATGTTTGCGTCAGGATAAACAATTCATACATTACAGCCTATGGTGCTACACATTTCAGGTAGCGGTAGTGCTATGGTTAACGTGCTGTGATACAAACCCGGCAATCGAGGTTCGATTCCCGTTCACGGTCAACACCTGCGATGGTTATCTGAACCGGTCCCGGGCCTCCCCTTGGTCGACTTAGCCTTAAATGAGTACCTAGTGCGGTTTGTAGTAAGTTTCGCCACTGAGGAGACAAAGGCGGCTGGGAATGGTGCTGTTAAGGCTTCAGCGGGGATCTTTGTCTTTGTTTGCTACACAGCATAGGTCGGCCTCTGTAGAGGAGGCAGAGGAGCAGGCTCGTGAAGGACGCTACTGGGCAGTGCCAGGGTAGGTGCACTGTGAGTCTATTGGGCAGTTGGAGGCCGTCACCCTCCAACAACAGCAGAGGTTGGAGGAGCAACGCTCAGAACTAGCATCATCAGGCGGCAGCAAGCATTGTGTATAAATTCACCTGTTTTGGTCTTAAGGAAAATCGTGCAAAATATAGAAAAGGTAAGAAAGTCACAAAACATAAATACATAACCAAACAAATTATGAAGTCCAAATTTGCAACACTGCATTCTTGGGGCAAGGCAGCAAAACAAAAAACAATAGTCCCAGATTTCGATTTAAAGCTTTCGTGACTGCAATGATTCATCTTCTTTGGTTCTTTCGGTAAAGTCACGTAGAATGAGAATAAAATAATAAATGGATAAAATAAAATGACCCAATAATATTCTCATCAGAAGGCCGATTGTGTTGTGGCCGAAACGTCGTGAGAATATTATTGTGTTATTTTATTTTATCAATTTATTATTTTATTCTCATTCTACGTGACTTTACCGAAAGAACCAAAGAAGAATAGTCCCAGACTTCACCAAAACAACAACACACTGCACATGAACATTGAACTATCGATGCATGAGGGGCAAGGATCAAGGATACAAATCACATCTGCAATTTGTTTTGTGTCCAGTAACTCCGATTATAACGTTTGGCACCGTACTATGCAAAATTAGTTAAATGTACAACAGTTATAGTTTGCAACGTCAAAGGCTTGGTCACCTATTCATATTTTTGTTTGAGGAAGAGTTAAATGGAAATTTGATGGACGTCTTATGTTTCTTGGGTTAATGAATTAGCTAAGTGCAACGCAGATTTGCCAATACGGGTTTTATGAATGACCAGGGCCCACTTTAGATGTCTTCTTGCATCAAGGCGATGTGAGACTGGATTGTAAGATGTTTAAATCGAGGGAACACCTAGCCTGGCATGCAATCGGTGTGTTTGGTAGCTGCACGACTATCTGATGAGCTCTCGGGTTGGAAAACGCGTGGCGCATCGTGCCAATGCGCGACGTTTCGCCTGCCCAGTTCCTCAGGAAGCTCGCTCGCTCCAGGCACGTGGGGCGCAACATTCATGCGGTACAACAAATAAAAGATCCCCCGCGTAGGCTTAACAGACCATTGGGGCAAGTGCTGTTACGGAGCACCGCCTATGAAGGCCAGCACGGCACGTGGGGTTGGGTGGCCAGCACCACCCCCGGCCGCCTTTGTCTCTCCCGAGTGGCGATGTTTACACATCGCACCAGGTACTCATTTGAGGCTGAGTCGACCTAGAAGAGGCCCAGGACCGGTTCACATAATCGAACTCGGGTCGCCAGGATCTTAGCGCAAAAATCACTATTTTCAAATGAATATGAGTTTTAGTCCATGTTAATTTGTGGCCATATGTATGCCTATATATATTGATAAATATTAATAATGTTGTTCATTTACAGAGATGCAGAGTTAAATTGAGACTATATGCATGAATAAAACAAGATACAGAGAAGTCAGCAAAGTGACATTCTATCAGCAATGCCATCCATTCAGAGCATCGGCTCGATAACCGATGTGCCACCGCTCCCCACACGCGGTACAACGCACACCTGTGAACATCGATCGGAGAATTCGTAGCCTCTTTGTAGATGCCATTCCGGATAAAGCCCTCTCTCCATGAGTGTTACTGTGTTCTTTACTTTGACATTTTTCGGTAAAGGGGTCGGTGCCTCAGGGACCGGCCGTTCAAGTACTCACCACTGACGTTAGCGTTGCGCTCTCTTGCCCGTCACTAAGCGAGCATTGGATCCAGCAGCGGATTGACGAGATTGCCGGTGCGCCTCTCATTGCTGCCTCGGGTGTAACTGCTGCTGCATTCCCCATCCCAGTAAAAAGTCATTATCTTTGTTCAATCTATAACTATAGACTTAAAAGTTACAATGTAAATTCTAAATTTAAAGCTTTCGTGACTGCTAGGCTCCATACTCTTTGGTTCTATTGGGTAAAGTCACGTAGGTGAAAATAAAATAACAAAAAATCACGACGTTTCGGCCACGACACAAGCGGCCTTCATCAGGTGAAGGGACGAGACTGTCTGGAGGACAGCGCTGGAGTGGAAGAAGCCACGCTTAGATCACGACCTTTAAGCTGGGCGAGAAGAAAAAGACCACGCGCCTTGACAAAGGAATTGGCATATAATTTAGCATTGAAATGGCTCATTGAAATAGCTAAGTTAAAGTATACACATCCGCAGAGGTACCCCTTGACAAAGGAATTAGCGTTGGAGTGGAAGAAGCCACGCTTAGATCACGACCTTTAAGCTGTGTGAGAAGAAAAAGGCCAAGTGCCTTGACAAAGGAATTGGCATATAATTTAGCATTGAAATGGCTCATTGAAATAGCTAAGTTAAGTATACACATCCGCAGAGGTACCCCTTGACAAAGGAATTAGCATCGAATTTAGCATTGAAATGGCTGAGTGATTAGCTTGTAACTGGTCACAGAAATAGCTATGTTAAAGTTAGAGCATATACGTTCACCGTGGCACCTAGACCTCATCAAACAGGAGAATTTAGCGAAACACAACCACGCTCAGACATTGGACCTGTGTGCGTGCAAACAAGGTGTTCTGACAAAGAAATTAGCATAAAAATTAGCATTTGATTGTCGGATTTTAGGAAAGAGGTGGTGTACGTGCCGGTGGACTCGCAGTTTGGCGCGGGGGGGGTGGGGGAAAGGGGGGAGTTTACCTATTGATGGTGTGAAAAGGGGGAATTTATAAGAGCTTCGAAAGTTTGGGGTACCACTACTTGAAAAATATACTGTACCATTGAAATTAGTTTAATGTTTAGTTCGATTTAGAACATATTTCCAATGGTTGCTTAATTTGAAACCATCCTCTCGGTTGAAATTGTGTCTGTGTTTGTAGATCTGAATTGCTTCATGAACAAATCTCTGATAAAAGCCCGTGGGTTTGCAAATAACCTTGGTATCAGAGAAAATTATATCGTGATCCCCCACAGCGTTGTAATATTGATCAGCCACGGCAAAAGAATTCGTTTTGCCGTGTTTCAAATCTGATTTGTGCTCGCGAATTTGGTCAGAGACATGTCGCTTTGTCTCACCGATGTAGCAATCACCGCAGGTACAACTCAATTTGTAAACCCGGGGTACTGTAAATCAGGAATGACATCCTTCACAGATGGGATCAGATCACGAATTTTGTGTACTGTATTGAACCGGACCTGGATCTTGTGTTTGTTTAGAATTTTGGAAATCTTTTTAGTAACGCCTGCTATATATGGAAGTGTGATGGTTTTGACCGGAGTATCAAGTGGTTGTTTCTGTATGGAGGGAGAGACAGCTTGGCGGATGGTACGGTCAGAGTAACCATTCCTTTTGAGGGCCAGGTGTACATGTTTTAATTCACTGGTCAGGTGGTGTTGGTCCGAAATGCAATGAGCCCTATGGTATAAAGTTTTGATGAGATAATTATTTTGGGCTGGGTGGTGGTGGGAATCAGGTTTCAAGTATGAATCTGTGTGGGTGGGTTTCCTGTAGACAGAATGCCCCAATGAGCCATCAGGTCTACTCTCAAACAGAACATCTAAGAATGGTAGCTTGCCATCTTTCTTCACTTCCATTTTGAATTTGATGGCGGGATGTCTGGAATTGATGTGGTGTAGGAAAATGTTCAGAGCTGGGAGGCCATGTGGCCAAATGACGAAAGTGTCATCCACATATCTCTTCCACAGGGAAGGTCTGAGGGTGGAAGTCTGGATAGCGTCTGATTCAAATTTCTCCATGAAAATATTGGCTATCACTGGTGATAAGGGGGATCCCATGGGGGTACCCTCATTTTGTTTGTAGAAGGAGCCCTTCCAAATAAAGTAGGTATTGTTGAGGCAGTGCCTAACCAGTGCAGGTGTGTCCGGGTCTAGTCCATGTTGGACCAAATTTTCAATTATTTCAATATATTTTCATGGAGAAATTTGAATCAGACGCTATCCAGACTTCCACCCTCAGATCTTCCCTGTGAAAGAGATATGTGGATGACACTTTCGTCATTTGGCCACATGGCCTCCCAGCTCTGAACCTTTTCCTACACCACATCAGTTCCAGACATCCCGCCATCAAATTCACCATGGAAGTGGAGAAAGATGGCAAGCTACCATTCTTAGATGTTCTGTTTGAGAGGAGACCTGATGGCTCATTGGGGCATTCTGTCTACAGGAAACCCACCCACACAGATTCATACTTGAAACCTGATTCCCACCACCACCCAGACCAAAATAATTATCTCATCAAAACTTTATACCATCCGCCAAGCTGTCTCTCCCTCCATACAAAAACAACGACTTGATACTCCGGTGAAAACCATCACACTTCCATATATAGCAGGCGTTACTAAAAATCTTTCCAAAATTCTAAACAAACACAAGATCCAGGTCCGGTTCAATACAGTACACAAAATTCGTGATCTGATCCCATCCGTGAAGGATGTCATTCCTGATTTACAGTACCCCGGGGTTTACAAATTGAGTTGTACCTGCGGTGATTGCTACATCGGTGAGACAAAGCGACATGTCTCTGACCGAATTCGCGAGCACAAATCATATTTGAAACACGGCAAAATAATTCTTCTGCCGTGGGCTGATCACTGTTACAACGCTGTGGGGGATCACGATATAATTTTCTCCGATACCAAGGTTCTTTGCAAACCCACGGGCTTTTATCAGAGATTTGTTCATGAAGCAATTCAGATCTACAAACACAGACACAATTTCAACCGAGAGGATGGTTTCAAATTAAGCAACCATTGGAAAGATGTTCTATATCGAACTAAACATTAAACTAATTTCAATGGTACAGTATATTTTTCAAGTAGTGGTACCCCAAACTTTCGCAGCTCTTATAAATTCCCCCTTTTCACACCATCAATAGGTAAACTCCCCCCTCCCCCCTCCCCCCCCCCCCCCGCGCCAAACTGCGAGTCCACCGGCACGTACACCACCTCTTTCCTAAAATCCGCCAATCAAATGCTAATTTTTATGCTAATTTCTTTGTCAGAACACCTTGTTTGCTCGCACACAGGTCCGATGTCTGAGCGTGGTTGTGTTTCGCTAAATTCTCCTGTTTGATGAGTACTAGGTGCCTCGGTGAACGTATATGCTCTAACTTTAACATAGCTATTTCTGCGAGCAGTTACAAGCTTATCACTCAGCTATTTCAATGCTAAATTCGATGCTAATTCCTTTGTCAAAGGGTACCTCTGCGGATGTGTTTACTTTAACTTAGCTATTTCAATGAGCCATTTCAATGCTAAATTATATGATAATTCCTTTGTCAAGGCACTTGTCCTTTTTCTTCTCACACAGCTTAAAGGTCGTGATCTAAGCGTGGCTTCTTCCACTCCAGCGCTAATTCCTTTGTCAAGGGGTACCTCTGCGGATGTGTATACTTTAACTTAGCTATTTCAATGAGCCATTTCAATGCTAAATTATATGCTAATTCCTTTGTCAAGGCGCGTGATCTTTTTCTTCTTACAATATAAAGTTAAATTTTAATGTGCAACGTCTGGCACTTTTCTTGCTGTTGTTTAAACCGAGCTTGGAAATTTATATACTTTTGAAATATGAACTTGTATACTTTATCTATGCTATATATTCATTCTTGGTGCTTTGCTTACCTTTCCTCTACTTTGCACTCCTATTCGTGTTTTTGCATTGTTGTTACTTTTTGACTGGCCCCTTTGGGACACCTTTGAAAAAGAGCTTGAGAGCTCATTGGATTTCTCCAGGATAAATAAAGATTCTGATTCTGAACTAATTTCACCACAAAATGTATTTATATGAAAAAAATACCGTCGAGGCCGTGAAATCGCCGCGCCTCCTCGTAATGCGAGAAACTGAGATTTACCTGAGGGGGGCCACGGTGACAAGATGTTGACTCCCTCGATTGGTATACAGAAGACCGTGGGTTTGATCCCGACTGTGACGCCTGCTGTATATTTGGAGTTTGCATGTCTTTCTCCCTGTGGTCGAGTGGATTTTTCTCCGGGTCCTCCAATTTTTCCCTCCACATTTAGAATCAATATGCCTTTAGAGTATTTGGCTGCTATAAATTCGCACGTGATAAGTTACTTCGTTGTGCTATAATTTGTGGTCAGCTCATTTATAAAAAGAGCTGTACAGCTTAATGGGACTTACCAGGTAAAATAAAAAAAATAGTGAGTCAGTTAGATTAGTCCCGACAATGCTCTTATCGGGTGCACAGGGCACAGCGAGGCAACCAGAAGAGGTGATGAGTCATCACGCGAATCTGATTCTCGTCTACTCTTGCATATGGCAGCAATCGGCTCGGGAGCTCAGGAACTGGATGCCAATGTCAGTGCAGACAACAGTGGTTTTAATAACAGTCAGAACAAAGCATTACACTACTAATAATACTCATCTACAATTAGCTCGTAATCCACAGGAATTAGCAGTTAATCCACTTTAAATAACCTCGTAATCAATATTTACTTATATCCAGGAAAGCCACATTGAGTGGAAAGACTCATTTTAAGGAGAGGCTTGCTGATGCTACATTGAGTTTTTATTTTAAGTTGTTCATAGCCAATAAATGATCAGCAGTGTTTATTATTATACGCAAGTGGGAGCAAACCCAAGAACCTGGTGAAAACCCACGTGTTGCACGAGGCAACGTTCAATCCCGGTTCAGATTGAAACAGATGGCGATTAGTCCACTTGATGTATCGCCCTCTCCTGACGAGCCAGGGTAAGGCACTTCCTCGAAGCCCACGGGAAGGGAGTTTCACGACATCATCTGTGGGTGATCCACCAACCCTCCCTGCTGCCTCTATAGTGCTGGATTACCGGGGACGGCGAAGCCGCCACCACCCGGTTCTCTCTCGTATGTACGATGTTACATATGGACACAGTCATCTTGGTAATGTTTATTGCAGGGCAGACCGGTATCCATCAACATCACGAACCCACTGCGTGAGGCTATTTCAGCAAGAAGACCGTCCCTCTGCAGAGCAAGGGTCGTGCTCATCAAGATGCTCCCCGTGACTCATCGCCTGCTGAGGAGTTCCCACTCTGTGACTGTGCGCCCGATAGCAGCATCGCCGCCGAGACTCCTTTGGGGTGAAGTATCTAGCAATGTAAAAGGAAATGGTGTTTCCCTGCCTCAAGGCCATCTCTGTGAAACATAATAAACACAGAGTGGGAATTGTGACTCGGCTCAGGTGAAACATTCACAGATGGCATCTTTATTCAGAGCAGGTGAAATACAACGATCATAGGCGATGCTAACAAGGGCAGCCCTTTAAAAAGATAGATTTTAACAGCAAGACTTAAAAATATTGGGAAATATACAACATAATTAGGTGTTTGTTTACCGTGCTAATCGGAGGTGCGGGGGAAGGACAACAAACTACCGAAAGAACCAAGAATATAATATATGCATTGTCTTTGAAACTGGTTGGTCCACACCAGAGACAGCTTTCTTTGGAGCCTAGTCTCAAACAGTGTTAATGCAGACAAGATTCCTTGTAAAAGGTTTCACTTTGGTGTTTTAACATCTTAACACCTATATTCTTTTTGATTTAAAGCTTTCGTGATTGCAGGGATTCATATTCTTGGTTCTTTCGGTAAAGTCACGTAGAAGGGAAACAATCAAATAATAAAAATATAAAACAATAAAATTCTCAAGACGTTTCGACTGTAACACAAGCAATTATCATCATGATGATTGTTTTATATTTTTATTCTTTTATTGTTTCCCTTCTACGTGAAAGAACCAAGAATATTAATCCCTGCAGTCACGAAAGCTTTAAATCAAAATCTTAACACTTGTTTTGTTGCCAGATAAAGGGGAAAACCTATTCTCATATTTTGGTACTGGCAAAGGAAAAAAAGCAGTTCTAAAGAAATTCGCTAATTTATGATTTAAAAGTGCATAGCTTCAGTGGCTTCATAATACCGGAAGGAAAAACGTTTCAGACGGTGGCAGAAGCGCATGGGGAGGGATATTTAAACATGCGTTTAGATTATTAAGATAATTTGGCTGCTATAAATTTGGCTGCTTTTCATTTCCACATGATAAGCCAACTTCGTGAAGCTATCATTTGTGGCCAGGTTGCTTCTGAAAAAAGAAGCTAATACTTCAATGGGCTTTACCTGGTAAATTAAATATTGTTTATTTTCCTTTCAATTTTTTTTTGTAGTGATTTGTTTACCTTTCCTATACTTTGCACTCCTATCGTGTTTTGTATTGTTTGTTGATGTAACGCTTTGACCTACCCCTAATGGACATCTGTGAAAAAGAGCTTCATAGCTCATCGGATTCCTCCTGCAATATACATAAATATTCGGATTTTGATGTGACAGGCACTCGTGCAGAAATTGGTGAACGGCAGTGAATTGATGAGAAGTTAAAGGCAGATTGTGAGAGCATAACGCGAGAGACACACAATATGGCGGGAGACAGAGAGAGAGACACACGCAAGACAACGTTCTCCCATACAAGCTTCAACAGACTGTTGAAGGTTGTATGGGTGAAGGCTGGCACGAGCAACACCACATCCGGCCGCCTTTGTCTCACCAGTGCTGATGTTTTACACACCGCACCCGATACTCGTTTTAGTCCGAGTCGACATAGGGGAGGCCCAGTACGGGTTCAGATATTCGTCACCCGATATTGGAGGTGAGCGGAAATCGAACTCGTGTTCACTGTTCCGCGGCTCCAAATGCATACAGACATGCGCACGCACATACCGATAGTAGAATGTGAACTCAATTCGTCTCACGTGAACGTGAATGGATAAGGGGATGTTGACTTATAAACAACCTGGCTCGGTGAGAAGCCTTATCGAGGTGATTAGAGGAACGTGATTTGATTATCCCTGCAACTGCAAAGCTCACAAAGTGTATCGATTGGGATGAAGTCCGCGCACCTGCCTTGACATTCATCCCGCGATAGCGTTCAGCCACAGCAAGGGGCAATCCTTAATTGCTTCATCGTTGTTTAATTCCGCAATCGCGGTCGGGGGTATGTGGGGAGCGTGTTGGACTTTGACCATTCCTAACCACGTTGGTGAAGGACAACGGTGAGTATAGGTGAGAGGGCGAGTTGCACAGTCACCCAGGGCCCCCGTGGTCCATGTCCCTTCTCAAAGGTTTCTCGAAGGTTCTGCCACCACCTCCTCCTGATCCAAAAACAGTGTTCTTCACTCATTTTCAGAGGGAGGCTACTTCAGCCGATATGACATCAGTCTGAGAGCCGCCACACCGCCTCACCTGCAAGGGGTGTTTTCATATCCATGTGCTGTCAGGGATCACACTGAAGGCCACCTGGGGCCGCCATTGGCCCGTGGGCCTTGAAATGAAGAACACTGCTCTTACCGATCCCAATCGTCCTACTGTGACCGCCTTAGCGGGGCGGCTGCCCATAGTAATTGGCACGTTTTGTTTAGGTGACAAACCTTGCTGATTAGCTGTGTCGGGTGGTGGTGGGTTAACGACACATTTATATTTACGCGAAATAATCCAAAAAAAACTTTACTCTGCGGTACACTTCGCAGCTAAAAATGCCCCACGGTTCAGTGCGACTCGTATGGATAAATAAGAAAGCAACAAAAACAAATTAATCGGTTCCATATTCCCCCATCATCCCGTTCTCCCCGCGGGTCCCTCAGCCCTGCGGAGCGCTGACGGCCTGGCAAGTGGGATGACGAATCGCCTGTGAATCACCGCACACGCGGCAGGCTGTGGATTCGTCTCGCAGGTCACGAAGCTCAGCCACGCAAGCAAACGACAGCTGTCCGTGTTCAGACTCGTCTCTTAGTCCTCCTGCGCTCGGAGCACGAACAGTAATCTGCACGAGGTTCGTGGGTTAGATCCCGACTCCATCGAGCGGAGCGCCGGGCGGATGTAATGCGGCAAGTTGACAATAGGGGGCACAGGTGGTACATCTGCCAGTCATCTAATTCAGTCAGCCCATGGCCCCTGGGTCTGTCCCGTGACCTTCAGTATATTTTGAGTTTATGTCTCACTCTCTCGCCCCGTGGTCGCGTGCATTTTTTTTCGGGTCCTCTGGTTTTTCCCTCCTCATTCAGAATCAACAATGTGCGTGTAGTGTCTGCCTGCAATACAATGTCCACACAATAAGCCACTTTGTGGAGCTATCATTTGTGGCCAAGTCTATTCTGAAAATAGCTAATAAGTCAGTGGGCCTTACCTAGTAAATTAAATAGCTTTTTTTAGTTTTTCATTTATTGATACATTTATCTTGAGTGATTTTCTTACTCCTATCGTTTAAGTTTCTGACCCATCCCTACTGGACATCTCTGAAAAATATCTTCATAGCTTATCATATTTCTCCAGGATAACTAAAGATTCTGATTCTGATAATGAAACGCAAAGACTGAGGTTATATATATACATACACGCACATCTAGGAAATAAGCATCTTGGCAAAATAATTACGTTGATAGGAGCACATTTAAAAGTTAGAGCGATTTTAAATGAGCCGTGGTCAGTCTTCTCTATTCGTTATTTCCATATTTTCGGTGTCGCTATCTATTCCAATTAATAATGATTATAATTATTACTATTATTAGACGTCTGCCGGACTTCCGTTTAAGCCGTTTAATTTCATTTGTTCGACAAATAATCCCGCATAGCCAGTTATGTTATCCAGCTAGTTTCTGTAGCAACGGTCTACATCAGCCACTAACAGTGGAGTATTTGTGGTTGGAGTGGAGAGGCGCCCAGCCAGCAGCCAGCCAGGAATCTCGAGGTACGGATCATCATTAATCGTGCTTTTGGAATGATTCACCTTCATCCAAGGTGTCATCACTTCGCCACTGCAGATGTTAGCCGTGTCTTGCTATCTAACTCGTCTCGGCGGGTTGTTATTTTAATGTGCCAGGCGCGGCACCACCACTCCAACATCCTTCTCCATTCTACCGCGGTCTACCGATTCTGAGATGCACATTTAGCTTGTGCATTTTAAAGCAAAAGTTATAATCCAGGAGACGTCCACATGTAAGAGCACGACCCGCAGCTTCGTGTAGAGTGAGCGAGGAGGCTCGTTAAGGATGCTACTGTGCAGTGCCAGGATACGTGCACCTAGAAGACGCTATTGGGAAGTTTGAGGCAATCGTCCTCCAACAACAGCGGAGGGCAGAGGAGCGACGCTCACAACAATGAGCGGATAACCGGGTCGAAAAAAATACAGGAAGTTGGCACAATAGGGGGCACAGGTGGTGCATCTGCCAGTCATCTCAGTCAACCCATGGCACCTGGGTCTGTCCTGTGACCTACTGTTAGAGCGTCTTCGACAATTCACGTGGCCTCAAAGTGCACATCGCCTGGCACAAGTGTCATGGTAACGTCACCACCACTTAGTGGCGAATGGCGACTTTTTGTTATTGTGAAGAGCAGCGCTCGGCGCTACGAACTTGGTGACCCGAGTTCGATTCCTGCTCACGGCCTCCCCTAACTTCGACTCAGCCTCACATTATTACCCGGTACGGTGTAATGTGTTAACATGGCCACTGTAGAGATAAAGGCGTCCGGGCGTGGTTCTGGCCACCCAACCCTCGTGTGCTGTGTCAGCCTTCATTGGTGCTCGCTTACAGCACTTTCCCCAACAGTCTGTTCAGGCTATACGGGCGATATTTGTCTTGTGCGAGGCCAAATATGTATGTTTTTGGATTCGTCTTATAATTTGGAGAAGCATGCAATACGTTGAAAGGCGTTCGTCAAGGCTGGACCTATAACGACCTGGACCTCAGTGCAATAAAGGTCACAGAGACCGTGGCGCAATGCACAAACCACTGCAAAGACAAAGACTCATGTATAGCCTCTATGAGGCTGTTGGGACAAGTGCTGTTAGCAAGAAGTACCGATAAAACCCGGTACCACCAGACCCGGCCACCTTTGTCTCTCCAATGCTGCTGCTTTATACACACATACACCGTACCATCCTACTCATTGGAAGCTGAACTCTGTTCCACCGTGCATTAACAACAGCCGCCATCCGCCATTAAGTGGTGGTGACGGCACCACGGCGCTTGTCACAGGCTAAGTGCACTTTGAGTCGACTTGCAGTGTGGGAGGCTTGCTACTGGTAGAAGTCCCAGGACAGGCCCAGGTGCTATGGGTTGACTGTTGTGCCAGCTGGGTGCAGGAGGAGTTCACGGGACAGACCCAGGAGCGGTGGGTTGACTGAGATCACTGGCAGAGGCAACGCCTGTGCTCCCCACTGTGTGCGTATGAATTCAAATATTGTACCGTACTTTCCTTCCTCTCCACGTTTATACAATGTTCACCTATCTCCACCAACCCGGTTTGGTCAGCGTGGTGAAGTATGGTCAATTAACCTCCTCTACAACACACTCGTTAACAACAATGCATTGAAAGGACATGTATATAATTGTCGACGTTTAGAGCAATGCTCCTACTTCATAGCAGGTAAACAGATG
Source organism: Petromyzon marinus (assembly GCF_048934315.1). Classification (NCBI taxonomy): domain Eukaryota; kingdom Metazoa; phylum Chordata; class Hyperoartia; order Petromyzontiformes; family Petromyzontidae; genus Petromyzon; species Petromyzon marinus. The sequence goes on along the minus strand of NC_133741.1, from coordinate 44,105 downwards.
TAGTGGGTATCGAGGGTTTGAGACCAGCGCTGGCTGACACCATGGGGGCCTCGTGACAATCACACAGCACAACAGTACAGCATTAGAACACGTAATTTGTCAATTGCATGAACGTGAAATTTCGTAAAATCGAACATTGTAAATAGAGAGATACTTGAACATGAAGCAGGCCACCTCCATAACCTTCTTCCATTCCTCTCTGAAGGCCTCACCTCTTTTTAATAGCCCATCCCCTCCCTCTTCCCTCCCCACCGTTCCATTTTGTTCCGTTCCTTCCCTATATCTCTTGCATGAAGCCACATGTCCTCTGTTCGGGACACTCATTCCTCGGCCCTTGCACTGCCCTTGCCATATAAATCACTTTGTTTTTGTTACAGCTTTTAAATGTTGGAAAGCGTGCCTTGACCAAAGGTGCTCTATAAATATAGAAAAGGATAGGATCCCAGCTATGACCACATCCAGCACCTACATCACACAAATGTACTATCCCCATGTTAACAAAAATTAGTAACTATATATGACCACAAACCTATTGAGCAGAAGTTATTTCTGGGCAGTATTCGGGTTACGAACCTAGTTCGTTCCTGAGACCTATCGAAATTCGAACGGTTCGTAAGCCGGCAGTTCAGTTTGCAATTGCGAGTTCGCATTTTAAATCAATATTTTTCTTTTTTATATATATATTTTATGGAAGCGGGCGTTCGTAAGTCGAACACTCGCAAGTCGAGGACTGTCTGTTTACTTTGGGTTAGATGGTTTGAGTATAAAGGCAATATTCAGATATACTCTCCACCATCTGTCAGAGCAAATCAAATCAAGTGGTCACGTGGGAACCAATACCAATTAATTTGTTTTTTTACAATCCGTCTTTGAATTGTTGGTGACCGGGCTGAGGCCATCAGTTAACTATACCGGGAGAGCCCTGCCAGTCACAGGCAGGGTGCCACGGTGACTAGGAGATGTTAACTACCTCGCCTGCTATGCCTGTTGTATGCTATGCCTGTTTGGAGATTGCATGCCACTTTCTCTTCGTGGTCGCTGGGATTGTTCTCCATATTTGGAATCAAAGTGCGTTAAGAGTATTTGACTGCTGCTACAAATGTACACGTGATTAATGATCCACTTCGTTGAGCTATTATTTGTGGCCAGGTCGCTTATTTAAAAAAAGCTGTATTACTTAGTGGACTTTACCTGGTAAAATAAAAATAAAAGTTTAGTTTCAGTAGCCGGGGTTGAACCCAGCTTCTCAATGGTACCAGTCCAGCGCTGATCTTTGAGCAACCTGGCTACCTCTCTAATTGTCGACACGACGACTATGCGATGTGGCATTATTTCAAGCGGTTGGTGCATACGCATTTGTTTATTTGGATGTGGCAATGCTAAAGTGAGTGGTGCAGTATTGATTAGCGCGCTAAACTGTGAACCCAGCGATATGTAGATTTGGAGGTTGGTTTACTCCAGATAAGAATGCAAATTACACCAACGACCGAGTTCAAACGGCTGGAAGTCGTGTGGGGCGCTGTTGTGCAATCTGTAGGTGGCAGGCTGTCTCAATCGCCCGGAGGGGTGATTCATTGCAGGGCTGCGCCACTATCTCTATGCAAGCAGTCGAGAATACATGACTGATAACGGCTTGCAAAAGTTCAGTAAACTATATTTGTGCAAAGTAAAAAACAATAGGCAATAAAGTGCATATAATCAGTACGTGCCGTGTTACCACATTGTATGTTAATTTACTTAAATAGCATCGTGCAAATATGTTCTCCTACAAACGAACTCTATTCTCATTGCCATGAACTAAAACGTAATCTTGTCAAGTTTAACAAAAGCTATAAATCGCGACGTTATAAACTAAAAATAACCTTTGGGATTTATTGTCAAGCAGAGGAGTGTAACCTACATTCATCTGGGGGGGATGGTGGAGGAGTGCACGTTTTACCGCTCACCACCAACGCCTTTGTGCTGTTCCACGCTTCAGACACCATGGGACCAGCCCGACAACGCATCCACCAGAAAGACACAGAGCTTAACGTGTGCGTAACCACTATACGCGCCCAGCGAAGCGTGGACCTAAAAGGTTTGGATCGATCGTTAAGCGTTTGGTAAGTGACCTGTTGACCAAGACACTACCGTTCTCAGATGGTGCAAGGGAATTCACAGTTTTATTTACCAGTTAAACTCAACTGTGCTCTTAGCTCTTGTTCATAGGCGAGCTGGTCACACGTAATGATAGCTGATGATCGCAGTAGCTGATATCACCACACGTGAGAATTTATAACAGCAGTCTAATCATCTGAACCAAGGAACCCGGATAAAAACCCAAGCTCCGACCACCACAGCGAGAGCACACGCCGACTCCAAAAGTATAACAGAGGCACCGCCAGGGTCCAGCATGACGTCCTGTGTACCGATCGAGGGAGATAACATCTTCTCAGCGGCAAATAGCAGCGAAATATTGCCTTAGCATTAAAATTATGGATTCACATCTCCAATACAATATTTTGGGGATACTATCTGAACGTGGTGCTCTGGATGGATGACTGCTTCTTCTCTGTCTTGTTTTATTTATCCACAGTCTCAATGTAACTCTACATCTCTGTAAATAAACCACATTATACATATCAATCTAGCGTCCACGCAATGATCCCCTCCCCCTAGCCCACACACCCCCTCTTTCCCCCCCCTTGCCCCGCCCCCCGTTCTTACCTAGAAACCTCTTACCATGGCATCTCTCTCCCACTTCAGTAAAAAAAAAACTTCTTGCTGTTGGGTTTCCCACCTGATGATGATTGCTTGTGTTGCAATAGAAACGTCGTGATTTATTTTATTTTATACCTACGTGACTTTACCGAAAGAACCAAAGAGTATTATAAATATCTATAAATATATGTTGGTATATATATCTGACCATCAGTGAACGTGAAATAAAACTCGTGTTCATAGCCCTGCAGAAGTATTTGAGCCTTGGGACGCTAGTTCGACTCCCACTCATGGCCACCAACAATAGTGGTGATTATCTAAACCGGTTCTGGGCCTCCCCTAGGTCGACTCAGCCTCAAATGATAAAATGGTGCGGTAATGCAGTTTGACTTGGTGCTGGCCACCCACCTTGTGTGCTGTGCCTGCCGTTATTAGGTGCTCACTAACAGCTCCATAAGTCTATTAAAGCGATATGGGGAATCGTTTTCTGTGTTTGGTAGAGAAACCTTTCTAAAAACAAGATTTCCCATGTGGGTCGCTCGACCTCTAAATTAATCAGGCGTAAAAATGTGATTTGATCAACTTCTGTGGTTAACGGGACAGTCTATGTGTGGGTGATGTTTACATCCACGATAGCATGGTTGGCTAAGTGCAGTGCAAAATAAATTGAACATACAAACAACAACAGGACGTTTCCTTCATCTGACCACTGCTACATAGAAGCGACTTCTCTGTCCGTGGCCAGGAGCAGCTTCAAAGCCCCTACATTTACTTTAGCCGATGATATCACAAGTGATGTCCACCGTTGTTGTACAGCAGCCCTTTTGAGTGCATTCGATTGTAATGAGAGGCTGCCCTGCTGCAATTAACTCGTCACCACACTTGCGATCTAGAGGTCGATCCTTAGGCCTGGCATTTGGAGCGACGCTGCAAGCTTCTTAAATCTCGCTGCCTCTGTCCACCCAGCTGCGTAAATGGATACAGCACAGTTGGTCGATCGGCAGGTCGCATGCGGTGGTGGGGTAAAGCGTGGGTAACTCCCACCTCTTCCAACAAGGGAAGCATCTTGCAGGGCTGCACCTTTACTGACCGCACCGTCATTGATAAACCACGACGTGCATGGGTCCACGTATGACATGCGAGTAGGGGGTCCACGTGCAGCGTGCGAGGATGCGAGGAAGGGATTCACGTGCAGCGTGCGAGTAGGGGGTCCACGAGCAGCGTGCGAGGAGGGGGTCCACGAGCAGCGTGCGAGGAGGGGGTCCACGAGCAGCGTGCATGGAGGGGGGCCACTTGCGGCTTGTGAGGAGGGGGTCCAGGTGCGCCGTGAGTGGAAGGGGTCCATGTGCTGTGTGCGGGGAGGGGACCCACGTGCGGCGTGTGAGGAGGGGGTCCAGGGATCTGTAAGACAATCTCTCTGAGACGGCGCTGCTGAGCGTCATCGTTGTCTCCATCATTGACGAATGCTTTGTTGTCTCGACCAACAGCACCCCTCTTTGACTGCTGGCCCGACGACGACGACTCCACGTAGGAGAGCACGTGCAGCAGCATGAACAACCTGAACGGGGGCAGAGGGGGGGGGGGGCACGGAGGGGAAGGGGGAGGGGCACGGGGCGCCACGGTGGCAAAATGTCAGGAGTTAACGGGACAGACCTAGGAGCTAATTGTTGACTGACTGAGATGACTGACAATGCACCAGCTGTGACCCCTACTGTGCCAAATTGTTGTGTTTAGCTGCCCGGTGCTCTGCTTATGGATGCGAGCATCGCTCCTCTGCCCTCCATTATTGCTGGTGGGCGACTGCCTCCAACTGCCAAGTAGCATCTCCTCAGGAGTGGCCAATCTTGAGACCGCTGATACCAGTTATTGGCAAGTCCACTCATCTCTATATATCCTCTTGTACCATATCATTCCTTTTTTTCCCTAGCCCATGCCGTGCCCTTTTAGTCTGATCTATCCTGCCAAATAATAGCTGCTTTGCCATGCAGTGGCTGGGCATGGGGGCTACATGACCCAGCCAACACAGCCACGCTTGTGAGAGGAGCTCACCAATGGGAATGTGTCTAGATCTTTTAAGAATCTGTGAGCTCCTGACACAATCCAGTCTGGTTAAACCCAGGATGCATTGTAGGCAGGGTGACCTGAATGTTTCTAACCGGTGCAGATGTTACTTTAGACACCTCAACATCCTTCTCGAAAGAATAAAGAAGGGAAGATATCAATGTGGTCAAAGAAAATCCGGAGCTTCGCATGGAATGACAAACCAAGTAGTTTCCACCCAGTGTTACACAGCCGATGAAAAGATAATGCTGCCCGACTGTTTCGGAGTGAGACCTCGGCTGCGAAACCGGAGCTGGTTATTAGCACACTGCCCACACTCACATAAAGGCAAAGACATGGATCTCCTGGATAGCCTTAAGATACTGTTGGGGCAAGTGCTGTCAGCGAGTGGCACCTATGAAGGCCGGTACGGCACAAGGGGGGAAGTCCAGGACCATTTCAGATAATCGTTACTGTTGTTGGTCACTGAGTCGGCATGCACACACACCCCCTATGGCCACGCATGGGTCGACCCCCTCCCCTCCTCCTCACCTGTGGTACAGCATGCCAGGAACTGGACAATGAGCATGCTGGAGAAGGTGATGAGGAACATGAAGGCGAGGGGCAGCACGTCGATGACCGTCCCCTCGTTCTTCGTGCTCGGGATCTGGATGTAGAGGTCGGGCTCCCACGAACTGCAGTGCCAGGGTCGCCACCAGCCACAGGGCATTGATCATGAAGTAGACGAAAGTGCCCTGCACGTTGGGACAGACAGACCAGGCCTGATTTACATTGCATTGGCCGAGTGGCGGGGGGGATGACCCCGGGCTGTTTATGGATCCCCTCTTTGTGCGTTCATTTTTCTCCCCCACTGTCCACTCTCGACGCCAAATGGTCACTTCTGTTGTTATTGTTTTATTGTTCATGTATTTTACAGGATTAGTGGATTATTGGAACAATTAACAATTAATTCGTAGGAATAATAAGGCATAGGTAATTCAATGCCGTTTAAATCTTCTTCTACCACATGCCAAGTACGGTAAGTACTCGCTTAACGCCTGCTGTTTGCACAACGCGTTGTCGCTGGAACGCAATTTTTCTGTTATCGAAGCATCTCCGGTACTCGCGATGACGCGTTGCCAGTACCTTGTTTCTTATCTCGAAGAGTTCCTGCTTCACGCGTTTCCTGTGATCGTCATCTTCCTCCAGAGGCTTGAGGTAGTCACTGATCATGCTCTTCCAAAACTCGTCTTCCTCCTATGCATTCCCATCCACGGGACAGAAGGTTCACTTTGTGCGATTGTCCAAATAACAACAACTTACTCCGATGAATAATATTAATATTGTAATAGTAATAGGTTTTACCCTTTTAACTGGCAAAAAAACTGACACCTTTATTCAAGGCATCGTGTTTGCAATAACCACAACACAAGCAATCAAAATGCAAACAAAAGAGAAAACTCTGATAATAATATGCACTGTCCTTGAATTTGATTGGTCCACACCCGAGACGGCTTTTCTTAGAGCCTAGTCTCCACTGGTGTTAAATGCTCACCCCGAGCCCTCAATACTCTGATAGTGCGCTGTTTTTGAGTTGTACGCCTTTTGGCGTCTTCTGGTCCAACACCAGTGGAGACTAGGCTCTAAAAAAGCCGTCTCGGGTGTGGACCAATCAAATTCAAGGACAGTGCATATTATTATCAGAGTTGTCTCTTTTGTTTGCATTTTGACTGCTTGTATTGTGGTTATTGCAAACATGATGCCTTGAATAAAGGTGTCAGTTTTTGTGCCAGTTAAAAGGGTAAAACCTTTTACTATATCTTATTACTGGCAAAGGAGGTCTCATAATGAAAATATTAATATTCTTGGTTCTTTCGGTAAAGTCACGTAGAAGGGAAACAATAAAATAATACACATTTTAAACAATAAAATTTTTACGACATTTCGACTGCAACACAAGCAATCATCATCAGCTGTGAAAACCACAGCAAGAAAATTTGAAAAAAGTGGCGGTTTTATTAACGTTAGCACCACGTAGAGCGATTTTACAGTGTGTTCAGATGGACGAGTCCATCTATGTTCAGAAAAGATGAGGGGGGAGACGAAAATAATGGATGCGGTCTGAAAGCCACCGTAAGCGTGAACAATCAATTAAGATCCGAAATGGTTCATCAAATCCTTCCAATGATTGCTAAGCCAGAATCCATCTTCTCGGTTGAAATTGTCTCTGTGTTTGTATATGTGGATAGCCTCATGAACGAATCTCTTATGGTAGCCAGATGGCTTGCAAAGAACCTCTGTCTTGGAGAAGTCAATGTCATGTGAGCCTACTGAATTATAACAGTGATCTGCCACGGCCGAGGTATTGGTCCTACCGTGTTTTAGGTCTGCTTTGTGTTCACGAATGTCGTTTGGTTTCTCTAATGTAACTACTACCACAGATAATTTTGTTGTTTTAGATTTTTATTATTTTATTGTTTCCCTTCTACGTGACTTTACCGAAAGAACCAAGAATATGAATCCCTGCAGTCACGAAGGCTTTAAATCAAAATTAATATTAATGGTAATTTGTAATGCCCGATCACTGCACAGTTATTTGCTCGCTTTCGACGAGAGACATAGGGAGGGATTCAGAGACACGAGGAGGAATCACATATAGATGGGAAGGCAGCAGCAATGCACAGCATGAGACGGTGCTACCAACAATTACCCAAGCTCTGCAGTCCTCTGCATATAAATGTGTTCTCGGCAAATTAATGATTGTTCACATGTGGCAGAAAACCGGAGCAACCGGAGAAAATGCACGCGTGTGAGGGGGCAACATTATATCCTATACAGACGGAACAGGTGGATTCTACATTTGCTGTACCACCCGCTCCTGGCAAGCCAGGGTGCGGCTCCTTTCTGACGCCCACTGGAACTGAAATTCACGGCACCTTCTCAGTGTGTGATCCACCAACCACGTGTAGCACCAGCGTAGCCACCACCACCTCCAAGAATCATGACATCACTTCCTGTCCACTGTCCAGAATTGTTATCCAAATTGCACTGTCCTTGCACGAGATAAAAACTGCGAGTGGAACTCTCCCAGAACAATGCAGTGAAGCCCTACACGATAACTAGTGTTAAGGTATCTTTTTTAAAGTCTCAAAGCCACACATTAGAGGAACGCGCCACTTGTTTGATCGTCACAGAAAACGACACTCAGTCAACTTACGGCAATATTTGGACATCTGGCCAATGCGTTGAACAATTAAGCGAGACAGGCAGCCGGGGGAGGGGAATGATGACTTCTAAATTAATTGAGTTGCTTAGTACAAGATCCCCAACATTAATGTAAAATCTTAAACGTAAAAATCTCGACATTATTTTGATAGATTTATTTATTTCAGTAGGAAGGGCCCAATTAGCTGCCAGGCAGTTTCCCGATATATTTTCTTCATTAAAGTTGGTTGTTATCTTCTGGGCACTTATACACGAACTAGGACAAAGATCAAAGATCACCCGTGTAGTCTTAACAGACTGCTGGGGCACGTGCTGTTAGCGACCACCTCTGAAGACCAGCACGGCACACGAGGAGGTGGGTGGCCAGCACCACGTCCGGCCACCTTTGTCTCTTCAATTTGGGATATTTATACACTACACCAGGTACTCATTTGAGGCTGAGTCGACCTAGGAGAGACATAGGACCGGTTCAGATAATCGTCACTGGTGTTGGTGACTGAGCGGGAATCGAACTCAGGTCGCTCGATTCTAAGCGCAGTGTGTTAACCACTGCGCCACCACTCCCCACAACGTATATGTAGCACACGTACAAAGACCGACACAGACATAAAAACACACAGACATAAAGACACACAGACACAAGGACGCACCTGATCGAGGCTGCACCTCTGCGTGATGGCGTAACCCTGAGGCAGGACGTTCTCAAACATGACCTGCATCTTCTGGTGGCGCTGCCACACGAGGTCATGGCGCCCTGCAAGGGACAAAGGAGGATAGCGATGTGCGGTGCACTCCCACAGAGGCTCGGGAAAAAAGTTTACCGTGACTCAGCGAAGAGAGCTGCGCAGATGGTAGTGATTATTCTCATCGTTAGGCTGGTTTAGCCTGCAACAAAGCCTGGCTGAGTCGCAGGGCTCTGTGTTCATGAGGGTCTTACCAAGTTACCGTAGTAGAGGGGTGATGTTGCTGCTGAGTGCGGTCCAAATTAAGTGATTTGCAGTTATCTTTTTCAGAAGTGTAAAATTTTGGCCAATACCAATGACACATTGGAGGAAACTGGAGAAAAAGATGCCCATGCAGAACAGGGGGAGAGAATTCCTCAATCTCCCACGGTTCTACTGCAGCAGCAGCAACATGCCCTCATTACAGAGTGCTTGCCACAAATGAATCACAATAGCTTGCTATTCTCGTCTAGGAGCATTAACCATCACCCACACTTCGTTTATCCATTCATCGAACAAAGACGGTCACCGCATCGCGTGATTTCAGATGCGCGGTCTTGTTTAACTGACAAGCAACGACTTCGCATTTAATTTTCGATTTAAAGCTTTCGTGACTGCAGGGATTCATCTTCTTGGTTCTTTCGGTAAAGTCACGTAGAATGGAAATAAAATAATACAAATAAAACATAATAAAATTAAATTCTCACGACGTTTCGGCCACAACTCAAGTAGCCTTCTTCAGGTGAAGGAACAGAACTGTCGGGACGACAGCGCTTCAATGAACGCTGCTAAGATTCGCAGCGTCTTTTAAGCTAGGTGGGAGAAGTAAAGCGCCTTGACAAAGGTGTTTACATATCAAACAGGATAATTTAGCATTTAAATAGCGGTGTTAAAGTGTTGGATCAGCAGGGTGTTAAAGTCAGAAATTTGCTTGTAACTGGGAGATTAGCATGATGTTAATGTGAGGGATTAGCATGTGACTGGTCACGGAAATAGCTATGTTAAAGTCGAAGTTTATATATCAACAGAGGATTTAGTATATGGACGCTAAAGGACTGCAACTACCCAACTATCATACAATAAACCTATGTGAAAAAAACTAAGTATAAACTACATCAATGTTATCAATAAACTCTATATATTTCGATTTAAAGCTTTCGTGACTGCAATGATTCATCTTCTTTGGTTCTTTCGGTAAAGTCACGTAGAATGAGAATAAAATAATAAATTGATAAAATAAAATAACACAATAATATTATTATAAAATAAAATAACACAATAATATTATTGTGTTATTTTATTTTATCAATTTATTATTTTAAACTCTATATACTCCAATCAGCTGAGCTACTAACAATAAGTCGTTATACATTACAATGCCATATGGCGAAAAAATGGGTGGCGTTTTTTTCTTTTCAACGTTAGCACCACGGAAAGCGACGAGCTTTGTTCAGACGACGAGTCCATCTATGCTTGGAACGGAGGAGGGGAGAGAAACATCCACGATGCGCTGCTCTGTCCTGTGTTGCGTTACAACTATTTTATAAACTAGACTACAATACATTGCAATGTTATACCTTCCAATCTAAACTACATTGTATAATATCGTATACACAGCCCAATGTAAGCTCTAACATTATGCATTATATTGATGTCTCCAACTAAACTTTTTTCTACATTACACGACTATACACCGTAATATACACTGGCATAGACAAACCCACCCTTGAATTATACAATGCGTTACTATACACTACCCTATACTTTAGACTGTAAAATATTAGATTTGTAATATTACACTCTATTATTCTACCAACCCTACTGTATACCACACTGCTGTATATTCACTATACAATTACGATACTATATATTGCCTTATGATTTATGTTAAACATTATGATGTTATACTATTTATTATTATTATACAACATACTATAAACCATACCTTTGACCGTTGTGTGAACGGTATTTAGAGGCAGTGCCAGCGAATTCACCAAAGTTCCTGTACCTGACACCATCGCAATCATTGAAGACTTGGTTCATCAAGGACTGCATACTGATGTACCCCCCCCCCCCTGGTGAGACACTGCTTAACCAACACATACTTCACCTGGAATGGAACTTTCTACAAACAAACTGAGGGCACCCCAATGGGCACCCCCCTATCTCAGGTTGTAGCCAACGTTTTCATGGAGAAATTTGAAACTGACGCCATCCAGACTGCCACTCTACGCCCGACCTTATGGAAGAGGTACGTGGATGACACTTTTGTCATCTGGCCACATGGCCGGCCTGCTCTAGAACAATTCCTCGACCACATCAATTCCATACACCCAGCCATCAGATTTACCATGGAAGTCGAAAAAGATGGCAAGCTACCCTTTTTGGATGTCCTAATTTAAAGGAGACCTGATGGTTCAATGAGCCACTGTGTCTACAGGAAAGCTACGCATATGGATTTTTACTTAAAACCAGATTCCCACCACCATCTGTCCCAGAAGAACTCCCTCATCAAGACTCTATACCATTGAGCCCAATGCATTTCCGACCAGGAACACATTGCCAGTGAACTCTAGCACGTACACCAAGCTCTCAAGGCTAATGGTTACTCCGACTACACAATCCGCGAAACCATCACTCCAGCCATGAAGAAGGATTCTCTTGAGGAGTCATTCAAATCCATCACCTTACCCTACATTGCGGGGGTCACAAAAAAGATCTCCAAAATCCTGAATAAACACAAGATCCAGGTCCGATTCAACACAGTACATAAAATGCGTGATCTGGTTTCGTCTGTAAAAGATGTGGTTCCAGACATACAGTACCTGGGCGTCTACAAACTAAGTTGCCTCTGTGGTAGCAGCTACATTGGAGAAACCAAACGACATATCTCGGACCGCATCCGTGAACATAAAGCAGACTTGAAACACGGTAGGACGAACACCTCAGCCGTGGCAGATCACTGTTATAATTTAGTGGGCTCACATGACACGGAGGTTCTCTGCAAGCCATCCGGCTACCATGAGACATTCGTTCATGAGGCCATCCACATATACAAACACAGAGGCAATTTCAACCGAGAAGATGGATTCTGGCTTAGTAACCATTGGAAAGACGTTATAAACCATTTCGGTTCTTAATTGATTGTATTATATGGTGACTTTCAGACTGCAGTCCATTCCCTGGCATTGCCTCTAAATACTGTTCACACAACGGTCAAAGGTATAGCATGTTGTATAATAAATAGTTTAATATTGTAATGTTTAACATAATTCATAAGGCAATATATGGTATCGTAATTGTATAGTGAATATACAGCAGTGTGGTATAGAGTAGGGTTGGTAGAATAATACATAGTGTAATATTACAAGTCTATTTTACAGTCTAAAGTATAGGGTAGTGTATAGTAACGCATTGTATAATTTAATGGTGGGTTTGTCTATGGCAGTGTATATTACGGTGTATAGTCGTGTAATGTAGAAAAAAGTTTAGTTGGAGACATATCAATATAATGCATAATGTTAGAGCTTACCTTGGGCTGTATACGATATTATACAATGTAGTTTAGATTGGAAGGTATAACATTGCAATGTATTGTAGTCTAGTTTATAACATAGTTGTAACGCAACACAGAACAGAGCAGCGCATCGTGGCTGTTTCTCCTTCCTCCTTCGTTCCGAGCATAGATGGACTCGTCCGTCTGAACAAAGCTCGTCGCTTTCCGTGGTGCTAACGTTGAAAAGAAAATACCGCCACCCATTTTTTCGCCATATGGCATTGTAATGTATAACGACTTATTGTTAGTAGCTCAGCTGTTTGGAGAGTATATAGAGTTTATTGATAACATTGATGTAGTTTATATTTTAGTTTTTTATTAGTTTACTATATGGTATTCATTATGTAGTGTAGTGTATACCCAGTTACTTTATGTTAATAGCTCAACTTATTGAAGAATATATTGAGTACATTTATTATATTGATGTAGTTTATACTTAGTTTTTTTCACATCGGTTTATTGTATGATAGTTGGATAGTTGCAGTCCTTTAGCGTCCATATACTAAATGGCCCTGTTGATATGTAAACTTTGATTTTAACATAGCTATTTCCGTGACCAGTCACATGCTAATCTCTCACAATAACATCATGCTAATCTCCCAGTTACATGCGAATTTCTGACTTTAACACCCTGCTGATCCAACACTTTAACACCACTATTTCAATGCTCAATTATCCTGTTTGATATGTAAACTCCTTTGTCAAGGCGCTTTACTTCTCCCACCTAGCTTAAAAGACGTTGCGAATCTTAGCAGCGTTCATTTAAGCGCTGTCATCCCGAGAGTTCTGTTCCTTCACCTGAAGAAGCCTACTTGTGTTGTGGCCAAAACGTCGTGAGAATTTTATTTTTATTATTTTATTTCCATTCTATGTGACTTTAACGAAAGAACCAAGAAGACTTTGTCTTTGTTTGATGAAAATATTACCTTTGGTATGGAGGGCGAGGTCTGTGTCTGATTGCTCTGGAGGTCGACTTTTGCTCTCTACTTCTTCTGGATGCTCTGTCTGAGTGCTCGCGATGTCTTCTAGTCTCGTCTCTGCTCCTTCTGAATGCTCCATCTGAGTGTTTGCGATGTCCTCTTCTCTCGACTCGATCTCTGCTCCTTCAGGATGCTCCGTCTGAGTGCTTGCGATGCCCTGTCGTCTCTCCTCACTCTCTACTCCTTCTGGATGATCTGTCTGAGTGCTCACGATGTCCTCTGGTCTCGTCTCTGCTCCTTCTGGGTGCTCCATATGAGTGTTCGCGATGTCCTCTCCTCTCGCCTCGATCTCTGCTCCTTCTGGATGCTCCATCTGAGTGCTCGTAGTGTCCTGTTGTCTGGCCTCAATTGGACGCAGCTTCATCTCTCTGTCGAGTTCCACCGTGCACGACTCCACTCGGCTGGGAGGGATGATGATAAACTGTTAAACTAAACCATTATTTTTATTTTACCATGTAAGGCCCACTGAGCTATAAAGCTTTTTTGTAGAATCGACCTGAATATCACAAATTATAACTCAATGAGCGGCTTATCACGTGGAAATTACAGCAGCCAAATACTCTAATCACATGATGATTCTAAATGAGGAGTGAAAAAATCAGGGGACCCGGAATAAAATCCACACCAACATGGGGAGAGAAAGGAATAGACGCAGACTCCATATAGGCAACAGGCATCGTCAGGTTTGGGATCGAAGCCACTACCTCCTGCATACCAGGGGAGGTAGTTAACATCTAGCCACCACGGCGCCTAAGATACAAGCACAACTAGAATCACAGTTAATAAGTTGAGACAAGACTCAGTATTGACTTGAGTAAAATGTTATGTTGTAAATCCTCCTCCACCCGACACAGCCAATCAATAATCATAATCTGTATTTCTACTGCAGGAGGAGTCCGATGAGCTATGAACCTATTTTCACAGATGTCCAGTAGGTGTAGGGGATTAGAAAGTTAGAACATAAAACGATAGCAGTGCTAAGTATAGGAAAGATAAGAAAATAAATAAAGTATATGAGTGCAACTTGCATGAGTACATCAGTTACTGCCAATTTTTCAATACTAAATTCATAACTTGGGGCAAGGCAGCAAAACAACAGTCCCAAACCACACCAATATAACACAGTCCCTCAATAATATGGGACATAAACGTTGAACTATCGATACACGAGAGGTAAGGATCAAAGTTAAAATCATGGCTACAGGCTCTCAGTGAGGTGGTGGCACCTTGAACTGTCATCCTCCTGACTCAGTGCCGAGTATTTCTTCGGATAGACGCTGATCCTCCACTGGAAGCAGTCCCACTCGAGTGGCAGTATACAGCATTTCGTTCCATTCAAACGATGCTTGCGTTCCTTCTTCTGCTGGGACAGGAGGATGGGCATTGTGCTGAAGGCAGGGTCCTTCAATGATATCAAACCAGCGGAAAGCGCACACAAGCTGGAAGGCAGTTTCAGCTGCTCAGTGAACTGGCGCCAATAACTGTCCAAGCTCTGCGGTCCTCCATGTATGAAGATTTTATTGGCCAACGGGAAACCAGAACACCATGGAATAGACCCACAAATGCGAGGGGGAAACATTGCGTTCTATTCAGATGGAACAGATAGAGTCCATAATGGTCATACTACATTCTCCTGGAAAGTCAGTGAATGACTCCTCCTCGATACCCACCGTGTTGGATTAATGGACACGAGTGGCACAGCCACCACCACCGTTCTTGTCAAGAAACATAAACGATAATTTTGCAAGCTCCGGTCATCCTCTCATCAGTGGATTTTGGCTAACCATTGAACAAAAACAGTGACCACATCGCGTGCTTTTGGGTGCGCTTGTGCGTCCATCTGGAACCCTCTTACTTCCAATATGAGAAAGCAATTGGAGCTATGCACTTTTAAATCATTACATTGAAAACTAATTTCTTAAAAACTGCTCTTTGTGTTTAGAAACTTTCCTTCCTTCGCACCTCCAATTAGCACAGTTGGCTACACATGGTGTGAAAGAAGTTCAACATACATACATCTGGACCAGTCCTTGGCCTTCCCTAGATTGGCTCAGCCTCAAAAATAGCCAAATGTGATGTAGTAAACATGACAACAATGGAGACAAAGGCGGCCGGGCATGGTGGTGGCCACCTACCCTCTTATGTGCCATTCCGGACTTCACAGGTGCTACTCGCTAACAGCACTTGCCCCAACGGTCGGTTAAAAGCTATATGGGGATCGCTGCCTTCGTCTTGGCGGGGGTTGGGGGCATATGTTACACTTTTTTTGCAATGTACGTAGCCAATCATGCTAATCGGAGGTGCGGGACGGAGCAACAGAGGAGAATGGAGCAAAACTCCAAATAACGTTCGACACAAAAACAACAACGACAATAACGATAACACATAAAGTAACTCACCTCCTTAGGGGAGGGCTCAGTAGGCGCCTTGGTCTCACGCGTGCCCCATGATACGTTGTACATGTTGACCAATGAGTAGATGAGCAGCAGCAGGTATCCCGTGGGAATGCAGATGAGGTACAAGAATCCGTGCACGATGCAGAAGAACTCGCGCGGGTGCAGCGCCGCGGCGATGAGATGGATGCCCGCGAGAGTGATGAAGAAGATGCTGCTGGGTGTGAGGATACCGTTCTTGACAATGTCGCCGACCATAGCGAGCAGCGTGCCCGTCATGAGGAACATGTAGATCACGGTGAGCACCATGGCCACCTTAAAAAAAATACCAGGTATAAAGCTCTTTTCAGAAGCCACCTGGCCACAAATGATAGATCAACGAAGTGGCTCATCACGTGGTAATGTATATCAGCAGCCAGATTAAATGCAGAGGGAAGATAGAGAGAACACGTGGACTCCAAATACATAACAGGCGTTAAGGTCGGGATAGGGATCGAACCCACGACCTCATGTATACCATGCGAGGGAGTTTACATCTCGCCATCGCAGGAGGAAACCTTAGCCATCGGCGTCACCATTGTCCTTTTTGTCCAACCACCACCACTTCTTGGGAGTTACTTTGCATTTATTCCGCACTTTTCCACAAAGTCCTCAAGACCCTGCACTTTGCAAACAACAACAAAATAATGATAGCTCATTGTTCTTCTGGGTTCTTTCGGTAAAGTCATGTAGAATGGAGATGAAATAATAAAAATAATAATAATAACAGAATAAAATTCTCACGACGTTTCGGCCACAACACAAATAGCCTTCCTCAGGTGAAGAAACAGGACTGTCTGGAAGACAGCGCTTGAGTGAACCCTGCCAAGCATGGCAGCGTATTTTAAGCTGTGTGGGAGGAACAGAGCACCTTGACAAAGCAGTTTACATATAAATTAGCATGTAACTGGGGGATGAGCATGATGTTGGTGTGAGGGATTAGCACCACGGAGAGAGACGAGCTTTGTTAAGACGGACGAGTCCATCTATGTTCAGAACGGAGGAGGGGGGAGAGGAGTTTAGATATCAACAGTAAATTAGCATGTAACTGGGGGATTAGCATGATGTTAGTATGAGGGATTAACACCACAGAGAGTGACGAGCTTTGTTCAGACGGACGAGTCCATCTGTGTTCGGAACGGAGGAGGGGGAGGAAGAGGAGGAACCCTCAAGACCTTGGGTTTTGGGGATGCCTTTGTCCGAACGATCCGCCTACTCTACACCAAGGCGGAGTGCATGATCAAGATCAACGGCGCCCTCACTGCCCCGGTCAAATTCGAGCGAGGAGTGAGACAGGGATGCCCATTGTCGGGCCAACTTTATGCCCTGGCATTAGAGCCTTTCCTGAATCTCATAAGGTGGAGACTCAGCGGCCTGGTGCTGAGGGAACCAAGCATCAAGTTGGTCCTGACGGCATATGCCAACGACGTCCTCCTCATCCTGCGCTCCCTGGCTGATGTCGCCCTGCTGCATGAGTGTCAGGAGGTCTTTTCAAAAGCCTCCTCATCAAAAATGAACTGGCAAAAGTGCAGCGGCCTGCTGCTTAGAGCGTGGGACATGACTGAGTGTCCCGAGAAGGCAAAAGCCATCAATTGGAGCACAACATCGCTGCACCACCTGGGGGGGTTCCTCGGACCAGAGGAGGAACCACCGCAGAGGAACTGGGTCGAGCTGGAGGAGAAGGTGAAGGAGCGGCTGGCCACCTGGAGTCGCCTGTGCAAGTTCCTCACCTTCAGGACAAAGACGTTGGTGGTGAACCAGCTGGTGACGTCCATGCTGTGGCACCGACTCTTCTCCCTGCACCCCCCCATGAGCCTTGTCAACGCACTTCAGAAGCAAGTCCTCGACTTCTTCTGGTCGGGTGGAGGACATCGGGTCGCGGCTGGGGTCCTGGCCCTGCCACTGGACGAGGGCGGTCACGAGTTGGTGTGCGTGCGGAGTCAGCTGGCCACCTTTCGACTGCAGGCAGCGCAAAAGTTCCTGCACGCCGCCCCTGCACCGGCCTGGAGCGTCACGGCCTCCTTCCTCCTGAAACAGCTGGGGGGTCTGCAGTGCTCCAAGCAACTATTCTACATGGACCTGCAGGGCCTCCCACTGGGACAGCTGCCACCCTTCTACAGAAGCGTCCTGCAGACATGGAGCTCCCTCGCCGTCAGGAGGCTGAACCAACCATGATCGGCTGAGGATCTGGTCTTCGAACCGATCCTCAGGAACCCACAGACAAAGCTGCCATCCACCACCACCACCCCTGGCATGGAGAGGCGCCTCGCCAACGCGCGGCTCACCTGGATGGGAGATCTGGTGGAGCCTGAAACACGGGGCCGGTGGATCGGACCAGCAGACGTGGCTGCAAAGACAGGGCTGCAGTCGCTCCGGGTGGCTGCCCGGATCCTGGCCGAAGCCAAGGGGGCCTTCTCAGTGGCAGCGGGGAGAACGCCCCCCATCGGCGTTGGGGATGACGAGGCCCCTCTCGATCCCCCTCCACCGGAGCTCTCAGTCGTGCCACTGCATCGCCAATGCCGACAAACGAAGGCGGATCACAACCTGTGCCGGCTAGAAGACCTACCAGAGGTGGCCTTCGCAAATGTAAAGAGGAAGGTGCTCTACTCCTACATGGTCCGGTTCCACCAACAGGACACCCTGAGGAGCCACAAGGACCATGCCTGGAGGAAAGCCCTGCCCTGCGTCTCTCCGGAGAGGCCTCGCTGGAGGCAACTCTACTGCAGACCGACGTACAACCGCATCGGCGACCTCAGCTGGAGCATCGCCCACGGCACCGTCACCACCAACGTCTCCCTGGCGCGCTTCACCGACACGTCCCCGAAGTGCCGGTTCTGCGGTAAAGTGGAGACGGTGGCGCACCAATATGTGGAGTGCAAGAGCCTGGACTCGCTGTTCAAGGTCCTGAGAAACATCCTCCAAAGGTTCAGCCTCCACTTCTCCCCGACGGTCCTCTTCTTTGGATACCCGAAGGGCAACAGACCCCAACATCTTCAGGGGCTGGTCAACGTGCTCTTCGGCTACGCCAAGCTCGCCATATACAGGGCAAGGAAGGTGGCCCTGGAGGGGCAACGTCCAGCCAGCAGCCTGGGCATCTTCCACGCTCTGGTCGGATCAGGGTGTGGCTGGAGTTCCACTACGCGCGGCTGACCCACGCCGTGCCGGCCTTCAAGGAGCAGTGGGCGCTGGAGGAGGCCGTGTGCTCGGTGGCAGATGACGGAGAGCTCTGCATGCAGATCTAAGCTACCCGTCGTAGGCCGTTTGACTGTGGGAAGGGCAGCGTGCCGATGCAGCACTTGTCGTAGTTATAAAGAAAAAAGAGAGAGCGAGAGAGAGGCAAATGGAGTAGGAAGGGAGGGGGCAGAGAGAGAGGCGGGGCGGCGAGGGGGTAGAGAGAGAGGAGAGGCAGAGAGGGGGGTAGAGAGAGAGGGGGGGCAGAGAGGGGGGTAAAGAGAAAGGGAAGGGGAAAGAAAAAAAAGTATATTTTGGGTCTTTCATTTAAAAAGGGGGGGGGGGTTACATTAAGCAAAGAATAACAAAAAAACCGAAATGATGAACGTAGCAAAGTGCCGACTACACCGGGAGAGGGTGGGGGGAGAGGGTGGGGGGAGAGGGTGGGGGGAGAGGGTGGGGGGAGAGGGTGGGGGGAGAGGGTGGGGGGAGAGGGTGGGGGGAGAGGGTGGGGGGAGAGGGTGGGTGCTCGTCTCTCGTGGCTCTGGGTGCCGGCGGTGAAATACCACTACTCGGATCGTTTTTTCAATTACCCGGTGAGGCGGGGAGTCGAGCCCCGCGGGGGGCTCTCGCTTCTGGCACCAAGTGCTTCTGGCACCCAAACACCGTTTGCGGTGCCGGGCACAACCCGCTCCGGGGACAGTGTCTGGTGGGGAGTTTGACTGGGCCGGTACACCTTGTCAAACGGTAAGGCAGGTGTCCTAAGGCGAGCTCAGGGAGGACAGAAACCTCCCGTGGAGCAGAAGGGCAAAAGCTCGCTTGATCTTGATTTTCAGTACGAGTACAGACCGTGAAAGCGGGGCCTCACGATCCTTTTGACTTTTTGGGTTTTAAGCAAGAGGTGTCAGAAAAGGTTCCACAGGGATAACTGGCTTGTGGCGGCCAAGCGTTCATAGCGACGTCGCTTTTTCATCCTTCGATGTCAGCTCTTCCTATCATTGTGAAGCAGAATTCACCAAGCGTTGGATTGTTCACCCACTAATAGGGAACGTGAGCTGGGTTTAGACCGTCGTGAGACAGGTTAGCTTCACCCTACTGATGCTGTGTCGTCGCAAAAGTAATCCTGCTCAGTACGAGAGGAACCGCAGGTTCAGACATTTGGCGCGTGTGCTTGGCTGAGGAGCCAACGGTGTGACGCTACCATCTGAGGGATTATGACTGAACGCCTCTAAGTCCGAATCCCCCCTAGACGCGACGATACTGTTGCGCCCGGATCTTCGGTTGGCCATTCATAGCCGGGTGGATTTCTGCCCGGTGCGGAATGCCGCAAGACAATGGATCGAGGTGCTGCCGCAAGCGTTCAGTGGCCCTCTCCTCAGTCGCTCGACAGCACGTTCGCGGGGAAGCTGTGTGGCAAATCATTCGTAAACGACCTGGTTCTGGCTCGGGGTTTCGTAAGTAGCAGAGCAGCTTTCTCGCTGCGATCTACTGAAAGTCAGCCCTCGAGACAAGGCTTTGTCCTGGCGCCACCCATGGGCACCGCGGCTCCTAAAAGGACCCATACGGACTCATGTGACAATTATTCTTCGTCCTAAAAGAGCACGCCGACATCCCCGTGGGATACTGGAGGTCTCGGCGGACTTTGCTCGGTCGGAAAAAAACGGTTAGGGGAGCCGCCTGGCCATGCTCTGGGTGTCTGTCAAAGTGCAATTTTTCACCTGCAAATTCCTATGTCGGGGGTAGCAACGCGAAAATGACCCGTTTTCCCATTCAGAATCAGAATCAGAAAGGGTTTTATTCGCCATGAAAGTTCACACCGACACGGAATTTACTTTGGCAGCATGGTGCATACATTCAACATATAGGAATCTAAAATCTTAAATAAGTTTTAAACAAGTCTTATACTATAATAATAAGGCTTATAAGTCTAACTAACACCAAGGGGCTGAAGTATATAAAATTTAATAAATATCGAATATAAAATAGCTTTAAGATATAATTTTAAAATAAAAAATACAAAGAGGTTAGCATAGTTAATATCGGCAAGGTGTCAATATGTAGATAACATGTTAACAGGCCAGCAGCAGATGGGAAGAAACTGTCTTTATGGCGTGAGGTTTTGGTCCTGATGGACCGAAGCCTTCTGCCGGAGGGGAGTAGCTGAAACAAAGAGTGTCCAGGGTGGGAGGAATCGGCCACAATCTTCCTCGCTCGCCTCATGGTCCTTGTCGTGTGCAGGTCCTCGAGGGTTGGTAGATTGCAGGCAATTACCTTCTCAGCAGTGTGGATGATACGCTGCAGTCTGCTCTTGTCCTTGGCAGTTGCAGCAGCGTACCAGCCGGTTATGGAGGAGGTGAGGATGGATTCGATGATCGCTGTATAGATTTACACCATCATTGTCTTTGGCAGGTTGAATTTCTTCAGCTGCCGTAGAAAGTACATCCTCTGTGGAGCTCTCTTGGTGAGGGAGCTGATGTTCAGTTCCCACTTGAGGTCCCGGGAGAGAATAGTGCTCAGGAAGCGGAAGGACTCTACAATTTTGACTGGGGAGTCTAACAGGGTGATGGGGGTGAGTGGGGCTGTATTCTTCCTGAAGTCCACAACCATCTCAACTGTCTTTAGAGCATTTAGCTCTAAGTTGTTCTGGCTACACCAGGTCACCAGGTTGTCAGCTTCCCACCTATAGTCAGACTCATCCCCACCAGAGATCAGCCCAATGAGGGTGGTGTCGTCCGACAAACTTCAAGAGTTTGACGGACAGATGATTGGAGGTGCAGCTGTTGGTATACAGGGAGAAGAGCAGTGGGGAAAGGACGCAGCCCTGAGGAGTTCCGGTACTGATGGACCTGGAGTCAGAGACTTCTGTTCCCAGCTTAACGCACTGCTTCCTGTCAGACAGGAAGTCTGTGATCCACCTGCAGGTGGAGTAGGGCACGTTCAGCTGGAAGAGCTTGTCCTGAAGACGGGCAGGGATGATGGTGTTGAAGGCAGAGCTGAAGTCCACAAACAGGATCCTGGCGTAGGATGCTGGGGCGTCCAGATGCCCCCCTCTCTCTCCCCCCGGCCTCCCTCTCTCTCTCCCCGGCCTCCCTCTCTCTCCCGCCGGCCTCCCTCTCTCTCCCCCCGGCCCCCCTCTCTCTCCCCCAGGCCTCCCTCTCTCTGCCCCCGGCCCCCCTCTCTCTGCCCCCGGCCCCCCTCTCTCTGCCCCCGGCCCCCTCTCTCTGCCCCCGGCCCCCCTCTCTCTGCCCCCGGCCCTCCTCTCTCTGCCCCCGGCCCCCCTCTCTCTCCCCCCGGCCCCCCTCTCTATCCCCCCGACCCCCCTCTCTCTGCGCCCGGCCCCCTCTCTCTCCCCCCGGCTCACCTCTCTATCCCCCCGGGCCCACCTCTCTCTCCCCCCGGCCCCCCTCTCTCTCCCCCCGGCCCCCCTCTCTCTCCCCCCGGCCCCCCTCTCTCTCCCCCCGCACCCCTATCTCTGCCCCCGGCCCCCTGTCTCTGCCCCCGGCCCCCCTCTCTCTGCCCCCGGCCCCCCTCTCTCTCCCCCGGCCCCCCTCTCTCTGCCCCCGGCCCCCCCTCTCTCTGCCCCTGGCCCCGCTCTCTCGCCCCCCGGCCCCCCTCTCTCTCCCCCCGGCCCCCTCTCTCTCCCCCCGGCCACCCTCTCTCACCCCCCGGCCCCCCTCTCTCGCCCGCCGGCCCCCTCACTCTCCCCCCGGCCCCCCTCTCTCTCCCCCCGGCCCTCCTCTCTCTCCCCCCGGCCCCCCTCTCTCTCCACCCGGCCCCCCTCTCTCTCCCCCCGGCCCCCCTCTCTCTGCCCCCGGCCCCCCCTCTATCCCCGCGGCCCCACTCTCTCTCCCCCCGGCCCCTCTCTCTCTCCCCCCGGGCCGCCTCTCTCTCCCCCCCGGCCCCCCTCTCTCTCCCCCCGGCCCCCCTCTCTCTCCCCCCGGCCCCCCTCTCTCTGCCCCGGCCCCCCTCTCTATCCCCCCCGGCCCCCCTCTCTCTCCCCCCGGCCCCCCTCTGTCTCCCCCCGGCCCGCCTTTCTGTCCCCCCGGCCCCCCTCTCTCTGCCCCGGCCCCCCTCTCTCTCCCCCCGGCCCCCCTCTCTCTCTCCCGGCCCCCCTCTCTCTCCCGCCGGCCCCCCTCTCTCTCCACTCGGCCCTCCTCTCTCTCCCCCCGGCCCCCCTCTCTCTCCCCCCGGCCCCCCTCTCTCTCCCCCGGCCCCCCTCTCTTTCCCACGGCCCCCCTCTCTCTCTCCCGGCCCCCCTCTCTCTCCCCCCGGCCCCCCTCTCTCTCCCCACGGCCTCCCTCTCTCTCCCCACGGCCCCCCTCTCTCTCCCAACGGCCCCCCTCTATTTCCCCACGGCCCCCCTCT
Source organism: Petromyzon marinus (assembly GCF_048934315.1). NCBI lineage: Eukaryota > Metazoa > Chordata > Hyperoartia > Petromyzontiformes > Petromyzontidae > Petromyzon > Petromyzon marinus. Next base: position 20,914 of record NC_133741.1, on the reverse strand, counting down.
CTCTCCCCCCGGCCCACCTCTCTCTCCCCCCTGCCCCCCTCTCTCTCCCCCCTCTCTCTGCCCCCGGCCCCTCTCTCTCTCCCCCCGGCCCCCCTCTCTCTCCCCTCGGCCCCCCTCTCTCTCCCGCAGGCCCCCCTCTCTCTCCCCCTGGCCCCCCTCTCTCTCCCCCAGGCCCCCCTCTCTCTCCCCCCGGCCCCCCTCTCTCTCCCCCCCGGCCCCCCTCTCTCTCCCCCCGGCCCCCCTCTCTTTCCCACGGCCCCCCTCTCTCTCCCCCCGGCCCCCTCTCTCTTGCCCCGGCCCCCCTCTCTCTCCCCACGGCCCCCCTCTCTCTCCCCACGGCCCCCCTCTCTCTCCCCACGGCCCCCCACTCTCTCTCCACGGCCCCCTTCTCTCTCCCCACTGCCCCCCTCTCTCTCCCACCGGCCCCCCTCTCTCTCGCCCCGGCCCCCCTCTCTCTCCCCCCGGCCCCCTCTCTCTCCCTCCGGCCCCCCTCTCTCTCCCCCCGGCCCCCCTCTCTCTCCCCCTGGCCCGCCTCTCTGTCCCCCCGGCCCCCCTCTCTCTGCCACCGGCCCCCTCTCTCTCCGCCCGGCCCCCCTCCCTCTCCCCCCGGCCCCCCTCTCTCTCCCCCCGGCCCCCCTCTCTCTCCCCCCGGCCCCCCTCTCTCTCCCCCCGGCCCCCCTCTCTCTCCCCCCGGCCCCCCTCTCTCTCCCCCCGGCCCCCCTCTCTCTCCCCACGGCCCCCCTCTCTCTCCCCACGGCCCCCCTCTCTCTCCCCACGGCCCCCCTCTCTCTCTCCACGGCCCCCTTCTCTCTCCCCACTGCCCCCCTCTCTCTCCCACCGGCCCCCCTCTCTCTCGCCCCGGCCCCCCTCTCTCTCCCCCCGGCCCCCCTCTCTCTCCCTCCGGCCCCCCTCTCTCTCCCCACGGCCCCCTCTCTCTCTCCACGGCCCCCTTCTCTCTCCCCACTGCCCCCTCTCTCTCCCCCCGGCCCCCTCTCTCTCCCCCCGGCCCCCCTATCTCTCCCGCCGGCCCCCCTCTCTCTCCCCCCGACCCTCCTCTCTCTCCCTCCGGCCCCCCTCTCTCTCCCCCCGGCCCCCCTCTCTCTCCCCCCGGCCCCCCTCTCTCTCCAGCCGGCCTCCCTCTCTCTCCCCCCGGCCCCCCTCTCTCTCCCCCCGCACCCCTATCTCTGCCCCCGGCCCCCTGTCTCTGCCCCCGGCCCCCCTCTCTCTGCCCCCGGCCCCCCTCTCTCTCCCCCGGCCCCCCTCTCTCTGCCCCCGGCCCCCCTCTCTCTGCCCCTGGCCCCGCTCTCTCGCCCCCCGGCCCCCCTCTCTCTCCCCCCGGCCCCCTCTCTCTCCCCCGGCCACCCTCTCTCACCCCCCGGCCCCCTCTCTCGCCCGCCGGCCCCCCTCACTCTCCCCCCGGCCCCCCTCTCTCTCCCCCCGGCCCTCCTCTCTCTCCCCCCGGCCCCCCTCTCTCTCCACCCGGCCCCCCTCTCTCTCCCCCGGCCCCCTCTCTCTGCCCCCGGCCCCCCTCTATCCCCGCGGCCCCACTCTCTCTCCCCCCGGCCCCTCTCTCTCTCCCCCGGGCCGCCTCTCTCTCCCCCCGGCCCCCCTCTCTCTCCCCCCCGGCCCCCCTCTCTCTCCCCCCGGCCCCCCTCTCTCTGCCCCCGGCCCCCCTCTCTATCCCCCCCGGCCCCCCTCTCTCTCCCCCCGGCCCCCCTCTGTCTCCCCCCGGCCCGCCTTTCTGTCCCCCCGGCCCCCCTCTCTCTGCCCCGGCCCCCCTCTCTCTCCCCCGGCCCCCCTCTCTCTCTCCCCGGCCCCCCTCTCTCTCCCGCCGGCCCCCCTCTCTCTCCACTCGGCCCTCCTCTCTCTCCCCCCGGCCCCCCTCTCTCTCCCCCGGCCCCCCTCTCTCTCCCCCCGGCCCCCCTCTCTTTCCCACGGCCCCCCTCTCTCTCTCCCGGCCCCCCTCTCTCTCCCCCCGGCCCCCCTCTCTCTCCCCACGGCCTCCCTCTCTCTCCCCACGGCCCCCCTCTCTCTCCCAACGGCCCCCCTCTATTTCCCCACGGCCCCCCTCTCTCTCCCCCCGGCCCACCTCTCTCTCCCCCCTGCCCCCCTCTCTCTCCCCCCTCTCTCTGCCCCCGGCCCCTCTCTCTCTCCCCCCGGCCCCCCTCTCTCTCCCCTCGGCCCCCCTCTCTCTCCCGCAGGCCCCCCTCTCTCTCCCCCTGGCCCCCCTCTCTCTCCCCCAGGCCCCCCTCTCTCTCCCCCCGGCCCCCCTCTCTCTCCCCCCGGCCCCCCTCTCTCCCACGGCCCCCCTCTCTCTCCCCCGGCCCCCTCTCTCTTGCCCCGGCCCCCCTCTCTCTCCCCACGGCCCCCCTCTCTCTCCCCACGGCCCCCCTCTCTCTCCCCACGGCCCCCCACTCTCTCTCCACGGCCCCCTTCTCTCTCCCCACTGCCCCCCTCTCTCTCCCCACCGGCCCCCCTCTCTCTCGCCCCGGCCCCCCTCTCTCTCCCCCCGGCCCCCTCTCTCTCCCTCCGGCCCCCCTCTCTCTCCCCCCGGCCCCCCTCTCTCTCCCCCTGGCCCGCCTCTCTGTCCCCCCGGCCCCCCTCTCTCTGCCACCGGCCCCCTCTCTCTCCGCCCGGCCCCCCTCCCTCTCCCCCCGGCCCCCCTCTCTCTCCCCCCGGCCCCCCTCTCTCTCCCCCCCGGCCCCCCTCTCTCTCCCCCCGGCCCCCCTCTCTCTCCCCCCGGCCCCCCTCTCTCTCCCCCCGGCCCCCCCTCTCTCTCCCCACGGCCCCCTCTCTCTCCCCACGGCCCCCCTCTCTCTCCCCACGGCCCCCCTCTCTCTCTCCACGGCCCCCTTCTCTCTCCCCACTGCCCCCCTCTCTCTCCCACCGGCCCCCCTCTCTCTCGCCCCGGCCCCCCTCTCTCTCCCCCCGGCCCCCCTCTCTCTCCCTCCGGCCCCCCTCTCTCTCCCCACGGCCCCCCTCTCTCTCTCCACGGCCCCCTTCTCTCTCCCCACTGCCCCCTCTCTCTCCCCCCGGCCCCCCTCTCTCTCCCCCCGGCCCCCCTATCTCTCCCGCCGGCCCCCCTCTCTCTCCCCCCGACCCTCCTCTCTCTCCCTCCGGCCCCCCTCTCTCTCCCCCCGGCCCCCCTCTCTCTCCCCCCGGCCCCCCTCTCTCTCCAGCCGGCCTCCCTCTCTCCTCCCCCCGGCCCCCCTCTCTCTCCCCCAGGCACCCCTCTCTCTGCCCCCGGCCCCCCTCTCTCTGCCCCCGGCCCCCTCTCTCTGCCCCCGGCCCCCTCTCTCTGCCCCCGGCCCCCCTCTCTCTGCCCCCGGCCCACCTCTCTCTGCCCCCGGCCCCCCTCTCTCTCCCCCCGGCCCCCTCTCTATCCCCCGGCCCCCCTCTCTCTGCGCCCGGCCCCCTCTCTCTCCCCCCGGCCCACCTCTCTATCCCCCCGGCCCACCTCTCTCTCCCCCCGGCCCCCCTCTCTCTCCCCCCGGCCCCCCTCTCTCTCCCCCCGGCCCCCCTCTCTCTCCCCCCGCACCCCTCTCTCTGCCCCCTTCCCTCCTCTCTCTGCCCCCGGCCCCCCTCTCTCTGCCCCCGGCCCCCCTCTCTCTCCCCCGGCCCCCCTCTCTCTGCCCCCGGCCCCCCTCTCTCTGCCCCCGGCCCCGCTCTCTCGCCCCCCGGCCCCCCTCTCTCTCCCCCCGGCCCCCTCTCTCTCCCCCCGGCCACCCTCTCTCACCCCCCGGCCCCCTCTCTCGCCCCCCAGCTCCCCTCTCTCTCCCCCCGGCCCACCTCTCTCTCCCCCCGGCCCCCGTCTCTCTCCCCCCGGCCCCCTCTCTCTCCCCCCGGCCTCCCTCTCTCTCCCCACGGCGCCCCTCTCTCTCCCCCCGGCCCCCCTCTCTCTCCCCCCGGCCCCCCTTTCTTTCCCCCGGCCCCCCTCTCTCTCCCCCCGGCCCCCCTCTCTCTCTCCCCAGCCGCCCTCTCTCTCCCCCCGGCCCCCCTCTCTATCCCCCCGGCCACCTCTCTCTCCCCCCGGCCCCCCTCTCTCTCCCCCCGGCCCCCCTCTCTCTCCCCCCGGCCCCCCTCTCTCGCCCCCCGGCCCCCCTCTCTCGCCCCCCAGCCCCCCTCTCTCGCCCCCTGGCCCCACTCTCTCGCCCCCCGGCCCCCCCTCTCTCGCCCCCGGCCCCCTCTCTCGCCCCCCGGCCCCCCTCTCTCGCCCCCCGGCCCCCCTCTCTCGCCCACCGGCCCCCCTCTCTCGCCCCCCGGCCCCCCTCTCTCGCCCTCCGGCCCCTCTATGTCGCCCCCTGGCCCCCCTATCTCGCCCCCCGGCCCCCCTCTCTCGCCCCCCGGCCCCCTTGTCTCGCCCCCCGGCCCCCCTCTCTCTCCCCCCCGGCCCCCCTCTCTCTCCCGCCGGCCCCCCTCTCTCTCCCCGCGGCCCCCCTCTCTCTGCAACCCCGGCCCCCCTCTCTATCCCCGCGGCCCCCCTCTCTCTCCCCCCGGCCCCTCTCTCTCTCCCCCTGGCCCGCCTCTCTCTCCCCCCGGCCCCCCTCTCTCTCCCCCCGGCCCCCATCTCTCTCCCCCCGGCCCCCCTCTCTCTGCCCCCGGCCCCCTTCTCTATCCCCCCCGTCCCCGATCTCTCTCCCCCCGGCCCCGCTCTCTCTCCCCCCGGCCCGCCTCTCTTTCCCCCCGGCCCCCCTCTCTCTGCCCCGGCCCCCCTCTCTCTCCCCCGGCCCCCCTCTCTCTCCCCCCGGCCCCCCTCTCTCTCCCGCCGGCCCCCCTCTCTCTCCACGCGGCCCTCCTCCTCTCTCCCCCCGGCCCCCCTCTCTCTCTCCCCGTCCCCCCTCTCTCTCTCCCCCCGGCCCCCCTCTCTCTGCCCCCGGCCCCCCTCTCTTTCCCACGGCCCCCCTCTCTCTCCCCCCGGCCCCCTCTCTCTCCCCCCGGCCCCCCTCTCTCTCCCCACGGCCTCCCTCTCTCTCCCCACGGCCCCCCTCTCTCTCCCCACGGCCCCCCTCTCTCTCCCCACGGCCCCCCTCTCTCTCCCCCCGGCCCCCCTCTCTCTCCCCCCGCCCCCCTCTATCTCCCCCCTCTCTCTGCCCCCGGCCCCTCTCTCTCTCCCCCCGGCCCCCCTCTCTCTCCCCTCGGCCCCCCTCTCTCTCCCGCAGGCCCCCCTCTCTCTCCCCCCGACCCCCCTCTCTCTCCCCCAGGCCCCCCTCTCTCTCCCCCCGGCCCCCCTCTCTCTCCCCCCGGCCACCCTCTCTCTCCCGCCGGGCCCCCTCTCTTTCCCACGGCCCCCCTCTCTCTCCCCCCGTCCCCCCTCTCTCTCGCCCCGGCCCCCCTCTCTCTCCCCACGGCCCCCCTCTCTCTCCCCACGGCCCCCCTCTCTCTCCCCACGGCCCCCCTCTCTCTCTCCACGGCCCCCTTCTCTCTCCCCAGGCCCCCCTCTCTCTCGCCCCGGCCCCCCTCTCTCTACCCCCGGCCCCTCTCTCTATCCCCCCGGCCACCTCTCTCTCCCCCCGGCCCCCCTCTCTCTACCCCCGGCCCCCCTCTCTCTCCCCCCGGCCCCCCTCTGTCGCCCCCCGGCCCCCCTCTCTCGCCCCCCGGCCCCCCTCTCTCGCCCCCTGGTCCCACTCTCTCGCCCCCCGGCCCCCCTCTCTCGCCCCCCGGCCCCCCACTCTCGCCCCCCAGCCCCCCTCTCTCGCCCCCCGGCCCCCCTCTCTCGCCCCCCGGCCCCCCTCTCTCGCCCCCCGGCCCCCCTCTCTCGCCCCCCGGCCCCCCTATCTCGCCCCCCGGCCCCCCTCTCTCGCCCCCCGGCCCCCCTGTCTCGCCCCCCAGCCCCCCTCTCTCGCCCCCCGGCCCCCTCTCTCGCCCCCTGGCACCCCTCTCTCGAACCCCGGCCCGCCTCTCTCGCCCCCCGGCCCCCCTCTCTCACCCCCCGGCCCCCCTCCCTCTCCCCCCGGCCCCCCTCTCTCTCCCCCCGGCCCCCCTCTCTCTCCCCCCGGCCCCCCTCTCTCTCCCCCCGGCCCCCCTCTCTCTCCCCCCGGCCCCCCTCTCTCTCCCCACGGCCCCCCTCTCTCTCCCCACGGCCCCCCTCTCTCTCCCCACGGCCCCCCTCTCTCTCTCCACGGCCCCCCTCTCTCTCTCCACGGCCCCCTTCTCTCTCCCCACTGCCCCCCTCTCTCTCCCACCGGCCCCCCTCTCTCTCGCCCCGGCCCCCCTCTCTCTCCCCCCGGCCCCCCTCTCTCTCCCTCCGGCCCCCCTCTCTCTCCCCACGGCCCCCCTCTCTCTCTCCACGGCCCCCTTCTCTCTCCCCACTGCCCCCTCTCTCTCCCCCCGGCCCCCCTCTCTCTCCCCCCGGCCCCCCTATCTCTCCCGCCGGCCCCCCTCTCTCTCCCCCCGACCCTCCTCTCTCTCCCTCCGGCCCCCCTCTCTCTCCCCCCGGCCCCCCTCTCTCTCCCCCCGGCCCCCCTCTCTCTCCGGCCGGCCTCCCTCTCTCTCCCCCCGGCCCCCCTCTCTCTCCCCCAGGCACCCCTCTCTCTGCCCCCGGCCCCCCTCTCTCTGCCCCCGGCCCCCCTCTCTCTGCCCCCGGCCCCCCTCTCTCTGCCCCCGGCCCACCTCTCTCTGCCCCCGGCCCCCCTCTCTCTCCCCCCGGCCCCCCTCTCTATCCCCCGGCCCCCCTCTCTCTGCGCCCGGCCCCCTCTCTCTCCCCCCGGCCCACCTCTCTATCCCCCCGGCCCACCTCTCTCTCCCCCCGGCCCCCCTCTCTCTCCCCCCGGCCCCCCTCTCTCTCCCCCCGGCCCCCCTCTCTCTCCCCCCGCACCCCTCTCTCTGCCCCCTTCCCCCCTCTCTCTGCCCCCGGCCCCCCTCTCTCTGCCCCCGGCCCCCCTCTCTCTCCCCCGGCCCCCCTCTCTCTGCCCCCGGCCCCCCTCTCTCTGCCCCCGGCCCCGCTCTCTCGCCCCCCGGCCCCCCTCTCTCTCCCCCCGGCCCCCTCTCTCTCCCCCCGGCCACCCTCTCTCACCCCCCGGCCCCCTCTCTCGCCCCCCAGCTCCCCTCTCTCTCCCCCCGGCCCACCTCTCTCTCCCCCCGGTCCCCGTCTCTCTCCCCCCGGCCCCCCTCTCTCTCCCCCCGGCCTCCCTCTCTCTCCCCACGGCGCCCCTCTCTCTCCCCCCGGCCCCCCTCTCTCTCCCCCCGGCCCCCCTTTCTTTCCCCCCGGCCCCCCTCTCTCTCCCCCCGGCCCCCCTCTCTCTCTCCCCAGCCGCCCTCTCTCTCCCCCCGGCCCCCCTCTCTATCCCCCCGGCCACCTCTCTCTCCCCCCGGCCCCCCTCTCTCTCCCCCCGGCCCCCCTCTCTCTCCCCCCGGCCCCCCTCTCTCGCCCCCCGGCCCCCCTCTCTCGCCCCCCAGCCCCCCTCTCTCGCCCCCTGGCCCCACTCTCTCGCCCCCCGGCCCCCCTCTCTCGCCCCCCGGCCCCCTCTCTCGCCCCCCGGCCCCCCTCTCTCGCCCCCCGGCCCCCCTCTCTCGCCCACCGGCCCCCCTCTCTCGCCCCCCGGCCCCCCTCTCTCGCCCTCCGGCCCCTCTATGTCGCCCCCTGGCCCCCCTATCTCGCCCCCCGGCCCCCCTCTCTCGCCCCCCGGCCCCCTTGTCTCGCCCCCCGGCCCCCCTCTCTCTCCCCCCGGCCCCCCTCTCTCTCCCGCCGGCCCCCCTCTCTCTCCCCGCGGCCCCCCTCTCTCTGCAACCCGGCCCCCCTCTCTATCCCCGCGGCCCCCCTCTCTCTCCCCCCGGCCCCTCTCTCTCTCCCCCTGGCCCGCCTCTCTCTCCCCCCGGCCCCCCTCTCTCTCCCCCCGGCCCCCATCTCTCTCCCCCCGGCCCCCCTCTCTCTGCCCCCGGCCCCCTTCTCTATCCCCCCCGTCCCCGATCTCTCTCCCCCCGGCCCCGCTCTCTCTCCCCCCGGCCCGCCTCTCTTTCCCCCCGGCCCCCCTCTCTCTGCCCCGGCCCCCCTCTCTCTCCCCCCGGCCCCCCTCTCTCTCCCCCCGGCCCCCCTCTCTCTCCCGCCGGCCCCCCTCTCTCTCCACGCGGCCCTCCTCTCTCTCCCCCCGGCCCCCCTCTCTCTCTCCCCGTCCCCCCTCTCTCTCTCCCCCCGGCCCCCCTCTCTCTGCCCCCGGCCCCCCTCTCTTTCCCACGGCTCCCCTCTCTCTCCCCCCGGCCCCCTCTCTCTCCCCCCGGCCCCCCTCTCTCTCCCCACGGCCTCCCTCTCTCTCCCCACGGCCCCCCTCTCTCTCCCCACGGCCCCCCTCTCTCTCCCCACGGCCCCCCTCTCTTTCCCCCCGGCCCCCCTCTCTCTCCCCCCGCCCCCCTCTATCTCCCCCCTCTCTCTGCCCCCGGCCCCTCTCTCTCTCCCCCCGGCCCCCCTCTCTCTCCCCTCGGCCCCCCTCTCTCTCCCGCAGGCCCCCCTCTCTCTCCCCCCGACCCCCCTCTCTCTCCCCCAGGCCCCCCTCTCTCTCCCCCCGGCCCCCCTCTCTCTCCCCCCGGCCACCCTCTCTCTCCCGCCGGGCCCCCTCTCTTTCCCACGTCCCCCCTCTCTCTCCCCCCGTCCCCCCTCTCTCTCGCCCCGGCCCCCCTCTCTCTCCCCACGGCCCCCCTCTCTCTCCCCACGGCCCCCCTCTCTCTCCCCACGGCCCCCCTCTCTCTCTCCACGGCCCCCTTCTCTCTCCCCACTGCCCCCCTCTCTCTCCCACCGGCCCCCCTCTCTCTCGCCCCGGCCCCCCTCTCTCTCCCCCCGGCCCCTCTCTCTATCCCCCCGGCCACCTCTCTCTCCCCCCGGCCCCCCTCTCTCTACCCCCGGCCCCCCTCTCTCTCCCCCCGGCCCCCCTCTGTCGCCCCCCGGCCCCCCTCTCTCGCCCACCGGCCCCCCTCTCTCGCCCCCTGGTCCCACTCTCTCGCCCCCCGGCCCCCCTCTCTCGCCCCCCGGCCCCCCTCTCTCGCCCCCCAGCCCCCCTCTCTCGCCCCCCGGCCCCCCTCTCTCGCCCCCCGCCCCCCTCTCTCGCCCCCCGGCCCCCCTCTCTCGCCCCCCGGCCCCTCTATCTCGCCCCCTGGCCCCCCTATCTCGCCCCCCGGCCCCCCTCTCTCGCCCCCCGGCCCCCCTGTCTCGCCCCCCAGCCCCCCTCTCTCGCCCCCCGGCCCCCTCTCTCGCCCCCTGGCACCCCTCTCTCGAACCCCGGCCCGCCTCTCTCGCCCCCCGGCCCCCCTCTCTCACCCCCCGGCCCCCCTCTCTCGCCCCCCGGCCCACCTCTCTCTCCCCCCGGCCCCCCTCTCTCTCCCCCCGGCCCCCGTATCTCGCCCCCCGGCCCCACTCTCTCTCCCCCCGCCCCCCTCTCTCTCCCCCCGGCCCCCCTCTCTCTCCCCCCGGCCTCCCTCTCTCTCGCCCCGGCCCCCCTCTCTCTCCCCCGGCCCCCTTCTCTCTCCCCCCGGCCCCCCTCTCTCTGCCCCCGGCCCCCCTCTCTCTCCCCCCGGCCAACCTCTCTCTCCCCCCGCCCTCCTCTCTCTGCCCCCGGCCCCCCTCTCTCTCCCCCCGGCCCCCCTCTCATTCCCCTCGTCCTCCCTCTCTCTCCCCCCGGCCCCCCTCTCTCTCCCCCCGGCCCCCCTCTCTCTGCACCCGGCCCCCCTCTCTCTGCCCCCGCCCCCCCTCTCTCTCCCCCCGGCCCCCCTCTCTCTCCCCCCTGCCCCCCTCTCTCTCCCGCCAAACCCCCTCTCTCTCCCCCAGGCCCCCCTCTCTCTCCCCCCGGCCCGCCTCTCTCTCCCCCAGGACCCCCTCTCTCTCCCCCCGGCCCCCCTCTCTCTCCCTCCGGCCCCCCTCTCTCTCCCCACGGCCCCCCTCTCTCTCTCCACGGCCCCCTTCTCTCTCCCCACTGCCCCCTCTCTCTCCCCCCGGCCCCCCTCTCTCTCCCCCCGGCCCCCCTATCTCTCCCGCCGGCCCCCCTCTCTCTCCCCCCGACCCTCCTCTCTCTCCCTCCGGCCCCCCTCTCTCTCCCCCCGGCCCCCCTCTCTCTCCCCCCGGCCCCCCTCTCTCTCCAGCCGGCCTCCCTCTCTCTCCCCCCGGCCCCCCTCTCTCTCCCCCAGGCACCCCTCTCTCTGCCCCCGGCCCCCCTCTCTCTGCCCCCGGCCCCCCTCTCTCTGCCCCCGGCCCCCCTCTCTCTGCCCCCGGCCCACCTCTCTCTGCCCCCGGCCCCCCTCTCTCTCCCCCCGGCCCCCCTCTCTATCCCCCGGCCCCCCTCTCTCTGCGCCCGGCCCCCTCTCTCTCCCCCCGGCCCACCTCTCTATCCCCCCGGCCCACCTCTCTCTCCCCCCGGCCCCCCTCTCTCTCCCCCCGGCCCCCCTCTCTCTCCCCCCGGCCCCCCTCTCTCTCCCCCCGCACCCCTCTCTCTGCCCCCTTCCCCCCTCTCTCTGCCCCCGGCCCCCCTCTCTCTGCCCCCGGCCCCCCTCTCTCTCCCCCGGCCCCCCTCTCTCTGCCCCCGGCCCCCCTCTCTCTGCCCCCGGCCCCGCTCTCTCGCCCCCCGGCCCCCCTCTCTCTCCCCCCGGCCCCCTCTCTCTCCCCCCGGCCACCCTCTCTCACCCCCCGGCCCCCTCTCTCGCCCCCCAGCTCCCCTCTCTCTCCCCCCGGCCCACCTCTCTCTCCCCCCGGTCCCCGTCTCTCTCCCCCCGGCCCCCCTCTCTCTCCCCCCGGCCTCCCTCTCTCTCCCCACGGCGCCCCTCTCTCTCCCCCCGGCCCCCCTCTCTCTCCCCCCGGCCCCCCTTTCTTTCCCCCCGGCCCCCCTCTCTCTCCCCCCGGCCCCCCTCTCTCTCTCCCCAGCCGCCCTCTCTCTCCCCCCGGCCCCCCTCTCTATCCCCCCGGCCACCTCTCTCTCCCCCCGGCCCCCCTCTCTCTCCCCCCGGCCCCCCTCTCTCTCCCCCCGGCCCCCCTCTCTCGCCCCCCGGCCCCCCTCTCTCGCCCCCCAGCCCCCCTCTCTCGCCCCCTGGCCCCACTCTCTCGCCCCCCGGCCCCCCTCTCTCGCCCCCCGGCCCCCTCTCTCGCCCCCCGGCCCCCCTCTCTCGCCCCCCGGCCCCCCTCTCTCGCCCACCGGCCCCCCTCTCTCGCCCCCCGGCCCCCCTCTCTCGCCCTCCGGCCCCTCTATGTCGCCCCCTGGCCCCCCTATCTCGCCCCCCGGCCCCCCTCTCTCGCCCCCCGGCCCCCTTGTCTCGCCCCCCGGCCCCCCTCTCTCTCCCCCCGGCCCCCCTCTCTCTCCCGCCGGCCCCCCTCTCTCTCCCCGCGGCCCCCCTCTCTCTGCAACCCGGCCCCCCTCTCTATCCCCGCGGCCCCCCTCTCTCTCCCCCCGGCCCCTCTCTCTCTCCCCCTGGCCCGCCTCTCTCTCCCCCCGGCCCCCCTCTCTCTCCCCCCGGCCCCCATCTCTCTCCCCCCGGCCCCCCTCTCTCTGCCCCCGGCCCCCTTCTCTATCCCCCCCGTCCCCGATCTCTCTCCCCCCGGCCCCGCTCTCTCTCCCCCCGGCCCGCCTCTCTTTCCCCCCGGCCCCCCTCTCTCTGCCCCGGCCCCCCTCTCTCTCCCCCCGGCCCCCCTCTCTCTCCCCCCGGCCCCCCTCTCTCTCCCGCCGGCCCCCCTCTCTCTCCACGCGGCCCTCCTCTCTCTCCCCCCGGCCCCCCTCTCTCTCTCCCCGTCCCCCCTCTCTCTCTCCCCCCGGCCCCCCTCTCTCTGCCCCCGGCCCCCCTCTCTTTCCCACGGCCCCCCTCTCTCTCCCCCCGGCCCCCTCTCTCTCCCCCCGGCCCCCCTCTCTCTCCCCACGGCCTCCCTCTCTCTCCCCACGGCCCCCCTCTCTCTCCCCACGGCCCCCCTCTCTCTCCCCACGGCCCCCCTCTCTTTCCCCCCGGCCCCCCTCTCTCTCCCCCCGCCCCCCTCTATCTCCCCCCTCTCTCTGCCCCCGGCCCCTCTCTCTCTCCCCCCGGCCCCCCTCTCTCTCCCCTCGGCCCCCCTCTCTCTCCCGCAGGCCCCCCTCTCTCTCCCCCCGACCCCCCTCTCTCTCCCCCAGGCCCCCCTCTCTCTCCCCCCGGCCCCCCTCTCTCTCCCCCCGGCCACCCTCTCTCTCCCGCCGGGCCCCCTCTCTTTCCCACGTCCCCCCTCTCTCTCCCCCCGTCCCCCCTCTCTCTCGCCCCGGCCCCCCTCTCTCTCCCCACGGCCCCCCTCTCTCTCCCCACGGCCCCCCTCTCTCTCCCCACGGCCCCCCTCTCTCTCTCCACGGCCCCCTTCTCTCTCCCCACTGCCCCCCTCTCTCTCCCACCGGCCCCCCTCTCTCTCGCCCCGGCCCCCCTCTCTCTCCCCCCGGCCCCTCTCTCTATCCCCCCGGCCACCTCTCTCTCCCCCCGGCCCCCCTCTCTCTACCCCCGGCCCCCCTCTCTCTCCCCCCGGCCCCCCTCTGTCGCCCCCCGGCCCCCCTCTCTCGCCCCCCGGCCCCCCTCTCTCGCCCCCTGGTCCCACTCTCTCGCCCCCCGGCCCCCCTCTCTCGCCCCCCGGCCCCCCTCTCTCGCCCCCCAGCCCCCCTCTCTCGCCCCCCGGCCCCCCTCTCTCGCCCCCCGGCCCCCCTCTCTCGCCCCCCGGCCCCCCTCTCTCGCCCCCCGGCCCCTCTATCTCGCCCCCTGGCCCCCCTATCTCGCCCCCCGGCCCCCCTCTCTCGCCCCCCGGCCCCCCTGTCTCGCCCCCCAGCCCCCCTCTCTCGCCCCCCGGCCCCCTCTCTCGCCCCCTGGCACCCCTCTCTCGAACCCCGGCCCGCCTCTCTCGCCCCCCGGCCCCCCTCTCTCACCCCCCGGCCCCCCTCTCTCGCCCCCCGGCCCACCTCTCTCTCCCCCCGGCCCCCCTCTCTCTCCCCCCGGCCCCCGTATCTCGCCCCCCGGCCCCACTCTCTCTCCCCCCGCCCCCCTCTCTCTCCCCCCGGCCCCCCTCTCTCTCCCCCCGGCCTCCCTCTCTCTCGCCCCGGCCCCCCTCTCTCTCCCCCGGCCCCCTTCTCTCTCCCCCCGGCCCCCCTCTCTCTGCCCCCGGCCCCCCTCTCTCTCCCCCCGGCCAACCTCTCTCTCCCCCCGCCCTCCTCTCTCTGCCCCCGGCCCCCCTCTCTCTCCCCCCGGCCCCCCTCTCATTCCCCTCGTCCTCCCTCTCTCTCCCCCCGGCCCCCCTCTCTCTCCCCCCGGCCCCCCTCTCTCTGCACCCGGCCCCCCTCTCTCTGCCCCCGCCCCCCCTCTCTCTCCCCCCGGCCCCCCTCTCTCTCCCCCCTGCCCCCCTCTCTCTCCCGCCAAACCCCCTCTCTCTCCCCCAGGCCCCCCTCTCTCTCCCCCCGGCCCGCCTCTCTCTCCCCCAGGACCCCCTCTCTCTCCCCCCGGCCCCCCTCTCTCTCCCGCCGGCCCCCCTCTCTCTCCCCCCGGCCCCCCTCTCTCTCCCGCCGGCCCCCCTCTCTCTCCCCCCGGCCCTACTCTCTCTCCCCCCGGCCCCCCTCTCTCTCCCCCCGGCCCCCCTCTCTCTCCCGCCGGCCCCCCTCTCTCTCCCCCCGGCCCCCCTCTCTCTGCCCCCGGCCCCCCTCTCTATCCCCGCGGCCCCCCTCTCTCTCCCCCCGGCCCCTCTCTCTCTCCCCACGGCCCGCCTCTCTCTCCCCTCGGCCCCCCTCTCTCTCCCCCCGGCCCCCATCTCTCTCCCCCCGGCCCCCCTCTCTCTGCCCCCGGCCCCCCTCTCTATCCCCCCCGTCCCCGATCTCTCTCCCCCCGGCCCCCCTCTCTCTCCCCCCGGCCCGCCTCTCTTTCCCCCCGGCCCCCCTCTCTCTGCCCCGGCCCCCCTCTCTCTCCCCCCGGCCCCCCTCTCTCTCCCCCCGGCCCCCCTCTCTCTCCCGCCGGCCCCCCTCTCTCTCCACCCGGCCCTCCTCTCTCTCCCCCCGGCCCCCCTCTCTCTCCCCCCGTCCCCCCTCTCTCTCTCCCCCCGGCCCCCCTCTCTCTCCCCTCGGCCCCCCTCTCTTTCCCACGGCCCCCCTCTCTCTCCCCCCGGCCCCCTCTCTCTCCCCCTGGCCCCCCTCTCTCTCCCCACGGCCTCCCTCTCTCTCCCCACGGCCCCCCTCTCTCTCCCCACGGCCCCCCTCTCTCTCCCCACGGCCCCCCTCTCTCTCCCCCCGGCCCCCCTCTCTCTCCCCCGCCCCCTCTCTATCTCCCCCCTCTCTCTGCCCCCGGCCCCTCTCTCTCTCCCCCCGGCCCCCCTCTCTCTCCCCTCGGCCCCCCTCTCTCTCCCGCAGGCCCCCCCTCTCTCTCCTTCCGACCCCCCTCTCTCTCCCCCAGGCCCCCCTCTCTCTCCCCCCGGCCCCCCTCTCTCTCCCCCCGGCCACCCTCTCTCTCCCGCCGGGCCCCCTCTCTTTCCCACGGCCCCCCTCTCTCTCCCCCCGTCCCCCATCTCTCTCGCCCCAGCCCCCCTCTCTCTCCCCACGGGCCCCCTCTCTCTCCCCACGGCCCCCCTCTCTCTCCCCACGGCCCCCCTCTCTCTCTCCACGGCCCCCTTCTCTCTCCCCACTGCCCCCCTCTCTCTCCCACCGGCCCCCCTCTCTCTCGCCCCGGCCCCCCTCTCTCTCCCCCCGGCCCCCCTCTCTCTCTCTCCGGCCCCCCTCTCTCTCCCCCCGGCCCCCCTCTCTCTCTCCCTGGCCCGCCTCTCTGTCCCCCCGGCCCCCCTCTCTCTGCCACCGGCCCCCCTCTCTCTCCGCCCGGCCCCCTCTCTCTCCCCCCTGCCCCCCTCTCTCTCCCCCCGGCCCCCCTCTCTCTACCCCCGGCCCCCCTCTCTCTCCCCCTGGTCCCCCTCTCTTTCCCACGGCCCCCCTCTCTCTCACCCCGGCCCCCCTCTCTCTCCCCCCGGCCCCCCTCTCTCTCCCCACGGCCCCCCTCTCTCTCCCCACGGCCCCCCTCTCTCTCCCCACGGCCCCCCTCTCTCTCTCCACGGCCCCCTTCTCTCTCCCCACTGCCCCCCTCTCTCTCCCACCGGCCCCCCTCTCTCTCGCCCCGGCCCCCCTCTCTCTCCCCCCGGCCCCCCTCTCTCTCCCCCCGGCCCCCCTCTCTCTCCCCCCGGCCCCCTCTCTCTGCCCCCGGCCCCCCTCTGTCTCCCCACGGCCCCCTCTCTCTCTCCACGGCCCCCCTCTCTCTCCCCCCGGCCCCCCTCTCTCTCCCCCCGGCCCCCCTCTCTCTCCCCCCGGCCCCCCTATCTCGCCCGCCGGCCCCCCTCTCTCTCCCCCCGGCCCCCCTCTCTCTCCCCCCGGCCCCCCTCTCTCTCCCCCCGGCCCCCCTCTCTCTCCCCCCGGCCCCCCTCTCTCTCCCCCCGGCCCCCCTCTCTCTCACCCCGGCCCCCCTCTCTCTCCCCCCGGCCCCCCTCTCTCACCCCCCGGCCCCCCTCTCTCGCCCCCCGGCCCCCCTCTCTCTCCCCCCGGCCCCCCTCTCTCTCCCCCCGGCCCCCGTATCTCGCCCCCCGGCCCCCCTCTCTCTCCCCCCGGCCCCCCTCTCTCTCCCCCCAGCCCCCCTCTCTCTCCCCCCGGCCTCCCTCTCTCTCCCCCCGGCCCCCCTCTCTCTCCCCCCAGCCCCCCTCTCTCTCGCCCCGGCCCCCCTCTCTCTCCCCCGGCCCCCTTCTCTCTCCCCCCGGCCCCCCTCTCTCTTACCCCGGCCCCCCTCTCTCTGCGCCCGCCCCCTTCTCTCTGCCCCCGCCCCCCTCTCTCTGCCCCCGGCCCCCCTCTCTCTGCCCCCGGCCCCCCTCTCTCTCCCCCCGGCCAACCTCTCTCTGCCCCCGCCCTCCTCTCTCTGCCCCCGGCCCCCCTCTCTCTCCCCCCGGCCCCCCTCTCATTCCCCCCGTCCTCCCTCTCTCTCCCCCCGGCCCCCCTCTCTCTCCCCCCGGCCCCCCTCTCTCTGCACCCGGCCCCCCTCTCTCTGCCCCCGCCCCCCCTCTCTCTCCCCCCGGCCCCCCTCTCTCTCCCCCCTGCCCCCCTCTCTCTCCCGCCAAACCCCCTCTCTCTCCCCCAGGCCCCCCTCTCTCTCCCCCCGGCCCGCCTCTCTCTCCCCCAGGACCCCCTCTCTCTCCCCCCGGCCCCCCTCTCTCTCCCGCCGGCCCCCCTCTCTCTCCCCCCGGCCCCCCTCTCTCTCCCGCCGGCCCCCCTCTCTCTCCCCCCGGCCCCCCTCTCTCTCCCCCCGGCCGCCCTCTCTCTCCCGCCGGCCCCCCTCTCTCTCCCCCCGGCCCCCCTCTCTCTTCCCCCGGCCCCCCTCTCTATCCCCGCGGCCCCCCTCTCTCTCCCCTCGGCCCCTCTCTCTCTCCCCCCGGCCCGCCTCTCTCTCCCCCCGGCCCCCCTCTCTCTCCCCCCGGCCCCCATCTCTCTCTCCCCCGGCCCCCCTCTCTCTGCCCCCGGCCCCCCTCTCTATCCCCCCCGTCCCCGATCTCTCTCCCCCCGGCCCCCCTCTCTCTCCCCCCGGCCCGCCTCTCTTTCCCCCCGGCCCCCCTCTCTCTGCCCCGGCCCCCCTCTCTCTCCCGCCGGCCCCCCTCTCTCTCCCCCCGGCCCCCCTCTCTCTCCCGCCGGCCCCCCTCTCTCTCCACCCGGCCCTCCTCTCTCTCCCCCCGGCCCCCCTCTCTCTCCCCCCGTCCCCCCTCTCTCTCTCCCCCCGGCCCCCCTCTCTCTCCCCTCGGCCCCCCTCTCTTTCCCACGGCCCCCCTCTCTCTCCCCCCGGCGCCCTCTCTCTCCCCCTGGCCCCCCTCTCTCTCCCCACGGCCTCCCTCTCTCTCCCCACGGCCCCCCTCTCTCTCCCCACGGCCCCCCTCTGTCTCCCCACGGCCCCCCTCTCTCTCCCCCCGGCCCCCCTCTCTCTCCCCCCGCCCCCCTCTATCTCCCCCCTCTCTCTGCCCCCGGCCCCTCTCTCTCTCCCCCCGGGCCCCCTCTCTCTCCCCTCGGCCCCCCTCTCTCTCCCGCAGGCCCCCCCTCTCTCTCCCCCCGACCCCCCTCTCTCTCCCCCAGGCCCCCCTCTCTCTCCCCCCGGCCCCCCTCTCTCTCCCCCCGGCCACCCTCTCTCTCCCACCGGGCCCCCTCTCTTTCCCACGGGCCCCCTCTCTCTCCCCACGGCCCCCCTCTCTCTCCCCACGGCCCCCCTCTCTCTCTCCACGGCCCCCTTCTCTCTCCCCACTGCCCCCCTCTCTCTCCCACCGGCCCCCCTCTCTCTCGCCCCGGCCCCCCTCTCTCTCCCCCCGGCCCCCCTCTCTCTCTCTCCGGCCCCCCTCTCTCTCCCCCCGGCCCCCCTCTCTCTCTCCCTGGCCCGCATCTCTGTCCCCCCGGCCCCCCTCTCTCTCCCCCCGGCCCCCCTCTCTCTCCCCCCGGCCCCCCTCTCTCTCCCGCCGGCCCCCCTCTCTCTCCCCCCGGCCCCCCTCTCTCTTCCCCCGGCCCCCCTCTCTATCCCCGCGGCCCCCCTCTCTCTCCCCTCGGCCCCTCTCTCTCTCCCCCCGGCCCGCCTCTCTCTCCCCCCTGCCCCCCTCTCTCTCCCCCCGGCCCCCATCTCTCTCCCCCCGGCCCCCCTCTCTCTGCCCCCGGCCCCCCTCTCTATCCCCCCCGTCCCCGATCTCTCTCCCCCCGGCCCCCCTCTCTCTCCCCCCGGCCCGCCTCTCTTTCCCCCCGGCCCCCCTCTCTCTGCCCCGGCCCCCCTCTCTCTCCCGCCGGCCCCCCTCTCTCTCCCCCCGGCCCCCCTCTCTCTCCCGCCGGCCCCCCTCTCTCTCCACCCGGCCCTCCTCTCTCTCCCCCCGGCCCCCCTCTCTCTCCCCCCGTCCCCCCTCTCTCTCTCCCCCCGGCCCCCCTCTCTCTCCCCTCGGCCCCCCTCTCTTTCCCACGGCCCCCCTCTCTCTCCCCCCGGCGCCCTCTCTCTCCCCCTGGCCCCCCTCTCTCTCCCCACGGCCTCCCTCTCTCTCCCCACGGCCCCCCTCTCTCTCCCCACGGCCCCCCTCTGTCTCCCCACGGCCCCCCTCTCTCTCCCCCCGGCCCCCCTCTCTCTCCCCCCGCCCCCCTCTATCTCCCCCCTCTCTCTGCCCCCGGCCCCTCTCTCTCTCCCCCCGGCCCCCCTCTCTCTCCCCTCGGCCCCCCTCTCTCTCCCGCAGGCCCCCCCTCTCTCTCCCCCCGACCCCCCTCTCTCTCCCCCAGGCCCCCCTCTCTCTCCCCCCGGCCCCCCTCTCTCTCCCCCCGGCCACCCTCTCTCTCCCACCGGGCCCCCTCTCTTTCCCACGGCCCCCCTCTCTCTCCCCCCGTCCCCCCTCTCTCTCGCCCCGGCCCCCCTCTCTCTCCCCACGGGCCCCCTCTCTCTCCCCACGGCCCCCCTCTCTCTCCCCACGGCCCCCCTCTCTCTCTCCACGGCCCCCTTCTCTCTCCCCACTGCCCCCCTCTCTCTCCCACCGGCCCCCCTCTCTCTCGCCCCGGCCCCCCTCTCTCTCCCCCCGGCCCCCCTCTCTCTCTCTCCGGCCCCCCTCTCTCTCCCCCCGGCCCCCCTCTCTCTCTCCCTGGCCCGCATCTCTGTCCCCCCGGCCCCCCTCTCTCTGCCACCGGCCCCCCTCTCTCTCCGCCCGGCCCCCCTCTCTCTCCCCCCGGCCCCCCTCTCTCTCCCCCCGGCCCCCCTCCCTCTACCCCCGGCCCCCCTCTCTCTCCCCCCGGTCCCCCTCTCTTTCCCACGGCCCCCCTCTCTCTCACCCCGGCCCCCCTCTCTCTCCCCCCGGCCCCCCTCTCTCTCCCCACGGCCCCCCTCTCTCTCCCCACGGCCCCCCTCTCTCTCCCCACGGCCCCCCTCTCTCTCTCCACGGCCCCCTTCTCTCTCCCCACTGCCCCCCTCTCTCTCCCACCGGCCCCCCTCTCTCTCGCCCCGGCCCCCCTCTCTCTCCCCCCGGCCCCCCTCTCTCTCCCCCCGGCCCCCCTCTCTCTCCCCCCGGCCCCCTCTCTCTGCCCCCGGCCCCCCTCTCTCTCCCCACGGCCCCCTCTCTCTCTCCACGGCCCCCCTCTCTCTCCCCCCGGCCCCCCTCTCTCTCCCCCCGGCCCCCCTCTCTCTCCCCCCGGCCCCCCTATCTCGCCCCCCGGCCCCCCTCTCTCTCCCCCCGGCCCCCCTCTCTCTCCCCCCGGCCCCCCTCTCTCTCCCCCCGGCCCCCCTCTCTCTCCCCCCGGCCCCCCTCTCTCTCGCCCCGGCCCCCCTCTCTCTGCCCCCGCCCCCCCTCTCTCTCCCCCCGGCCCCCCTCTCTCTCCCCCCTGCCCCCTCTCTCTCCCGCCAAACCCCCTCTCTCTCCCCCAGGCCCCCCTCTCTCTCCCCCCGGCCCGCCTCTCTCTCCCCCAGGACCCCCTCTCTCTCCCCCCGGCCCCCCTCTCTCTCCCGCCGGCCCCCCTCTCTCTCCCCCCGGCCCCCCTCTCTCTCCCGCCGGCCCCCCTCTCTCTCCCCCCGGCCCCCCTCTCTCTCCCCCCGGCCGCCCTCTCTCTCCCGCCGGCCCCCCTCTCTCTCCCCCCGGCCCCCCTCTCTCTTCCCCCGGCCCCCCTCTCTATCCCCGCGGCCCCCCTCTCTCTCCCCTCGGCCCCTCTCTCTCTCCCCCCGGCCCGCCTCTCTCTCCCCCCGGCCCCCCTCTCTCTCCCCCCGGCCCCCATCTCTCTCTCCCCCGGCCCCCCTCTCTCTGCCCCCGGCCCCCCTCTCTATCCCCCCCGTCCCCGATCTCTCTCCCCCCGGCCCCCCTCTCTCTCCCCCCGGCCCGCCTCTCTTTCCCCCCGGCCCCCCTCTCTCTGCCCCGGCCCCCCTCTCTCTCCCGCCGGCCCCCCTCTCTCTCCCCCCGGCCCCCCTCTCTCTCCCGCCGGCCCCCCTCTCTCTCCACCCGGCCCTCCTCTCTCTCCCCCCGGCCCCCCTCTCTCTCCCCCCGTCCCCCCTCTCTCTCTCCCCCCGGCCCCCCTCTCTCTCCCCTCGGCCCCCCTCTCTTTCCCACGGCCCCCCTCTCTCTCCCCCCGGCGCCCTCTCTCTCCCCCTGGCCCCCCTCTCTCTCCCCACGGCCTCCCTCTCTCTCCCCACGGCCCCCCTCTCTCTCCCCACGGCCCCCCTCTGTCTCCCCACGGCCCCCCTCTCTCTCCCCCCGGCCCCCCTCTCTCTCCCCCCGCCCCCCTCTATCTCCCCCCTCTCTCTGCCCCCGGCCCCTCTCTCTCTCCCCCCGGGCCCCCTCTCTCTCCCCTCGGCCCCCCTCTCTCTCCCGCAGGCCCCCCCTCTCTCTCCCCCCGACCCCCCTCTCTCTCCCCCAGGCCCCCCTCTCTCTCCCCCGGCCCCCCTCTCTCTCCCCCCGGCCACCCTCTCTCTCCCACCGGGCCCCCTCTCTTTCCCACGGGCCCCCTCTCTCTCCCCACGGCCCCCCTCTCTCTCCCCACGGCCCCCCTCTCTCTCTCCACGGCCCCCTTCTCTCTCCCCACTGCCCCCCTCTCTCTCCCACCGGCCCCCCTCTCTCTCGCCCCGGCCCCCCTCTCTCTCCCCCCGGCCCCCCTCTCTCTCTCTCCGGCCCCCCCTCTCTCTCCCCCCGGCCCCCCTCTCTCTCTCCCTGGCCCGCATCTCTGTCCCCCCGGCCCCCCTCTCTCTCCCCCCGGCCCCCCTCTCTCTCCCCCCGGCCCCCCTCTCTCTCCCGCCGGCCCCCCTCTCTCTCCCCCCGGCCCCCCTCTCTCTTCCCCCGGCCCCCCTCTCTATCCCCGCGGCCCCCCTCTCTCTCCCCTCGGCCCCTCTCTCTCTCCCCCCGGCCCGCCTCTCTCTCCCCCCTGCCCCCCTCTCTCTCCCCCCGGCCCCCATCTCTCTCCCCCCGGCCCCCCTCTCTCTGCCCCCGGCCCCCCTCTCTATCCCCCCCGTCCCCGATCTCTCTCCC